>NC_132996.1:62632500-65132500 GCF_048564905.1 Vicugna pacos | reverse complement strand
TCCATACTGTTTTCCACAGTGGCTGCACCAAACTGCATTCCCACCAGCAGTGTAGGAGGGTTCCCTTTTCTCCACAGCCTCTCCAGCATTTGTCATTTGTGGACTTTTGAATGATGGCCATTCTGACTGGTGTGAGGTGATACTTCATCGTAGTTTTGATTTGCATTTCTCTGATAATTGGTAATATTGAGCATTTTTTCATGTGCCTATTGTTCATCATGTGATTTTTATCCTTCCTTTTGTCAATGTGGTGTATCACATTGGTTGATTTGCAGGGGTTGAACCATCCTTGCATCACTGGAATACATTCCACTTGAGCATGGTATATAACCCTTTTTTGTATATTGTTGGATTTGGTTTGCTAATATTTTGTTGAGGATTTTTGCATCTATATTTATCAAAGATACTGGCCTGTAATTATTTTTCTGTAGTGTCTTTGTCTGGTTTTCGTATCAGAGTGATGGTGGCCCCATAAAATGTGGGAGTGTTGTGTCCTCTTCAGTCTTCTGGAACGGTTTGAGAAGGATAGCTATTAGCTGTTCAGTATGTGTTTCATAGAATTCCCCTGTGAAGCCATCCAGGCCTGGACTTTTGTTTGCTGGGAGTTTTTTTTTTTTAATTAAAAATTCAATTTCACTACTAGGTCTGTTTGTATTGTCTGTTTCTTCCTGATTCAGTCTTGGCAGACTGGAGATGGAGGGGCTAGAGCCGTTGCCAAGTGTGAGGTGGGGTTCCCCTCTACTTAGTGGCCATCACTGCCCTGTGTGGTGGAGGGTGGGGGGATTGGATCCCAAGTTGCTGGGGCAGAAGCCCTAAGGGACAGCTCTGTTGTCTTTAAGTTGGTGCTTTCCCCTCCCAGCACTGAGACCCTTGCCCCACAGTGGAGCAGTGTGGGAGCAATAGGCTCTCTGCTGCTGACAGGGCCTGAGTGGCGATGGGTCTGCCACAGACAGCGGTCCGAGCTGCCTCCGATGTGTCACCTATGCAGGTGCCAGCAGTTGTTGCCCTCGTCTTGCTGAGGTGCTGCTCCAGGTCTGAATCCCTGGCTGAGCTCTCTCCTTGGTCCTGGCAGCCAGCCCTAGTTCCACTGCATTGCTGTGATGTGGAGTAAGCAGGGCTGGAGCGTTCCCTTGCTTCATGCTGAGGTGTGTTGGGGAGAGAGTGGGGAAACTGAGCATCTGCTAGAGCAGTCCTCAGTCTGTCCTCTCTGCTTTGCCTTGGGGGTTAACCAGCATGTGGGTGCTCCTCACAGCGGAGTCTGGGCTTCCCACGGCCCTCCTGTTAGTCCCAGCAGCCCTCCAACCAGCCAAGGAGGCTCCTCTTCCCAGTATTGGATCCCAGGCTGGGGTGCCCAGTAAGGTGCACCAGTCACTCCCCAAGGTGAATCTCCACCTGTGTAATCTCCCTTCCCTCTGAGTCTCTCCTGGGGGGCACAGGTCCTGACCTGATCGCTTCTCTTTCTTTCTTACCTGGTTACGTGTGTGTCTTTCTTACAGCCTTGGTTGTACAAGTGTTTTTGTGTCAGTTTCCAGTTAGTTTTCAGTGAGGACTGCTCCACATGTAGGTGTATTTTAATGTGTCTGTCGCAGCGGCGGCAAGGGGATGCTGGGGGATGAGTTTCACATCCTCCTACTCCACCATCTTGAGCAATCTCCCTGCCAGATTTTAAAGTGTTGCTAAATATTTGGGGGAGTGGGAAGAGTTGTGAAAAATAAAGTTGTGAGTGCAACTTAAACAGGGTAGAGCCCACGTGTGGAGAAGGAGATTGAGTGAAGCCAGCTGAGTACTGCTGAGCTGGTGGAATTGAGTAAACAGCTATCCATTTTTATTTTTTATTTTTTTCCCCTTCACATTTTATTTTATTTTTTTAATTGCTGTATAGTCAATTTATAATGTGTTAATTTCTCATGTACAGCATAGTGATTCACTTGTACATATATACTCCTTTTCATATTTTTTTCATTATAGGCTTTAGCAAGGTATTGAATATAGTCACTGTGCTCTGCAGCAGGACTTTGTTGTTTATCTATGTTATATATAATAGTTAGTACCTGTAAATCCTGGTCTCCCAATTTATCCTTCCACCCCTCCTTTTTCCCCCTGGTAACCATAAGTTTGTTTTCTATGTCTATGAGTCTGTTTCTGTTTTGTAATTAGGTTTATTTGCATTATTTTTTAAGATTTAACTTATAAGTGATATCATATGGTATTTTTCTTTCTCTTTCTGGCTTACTTAGTATGACAGTCTCCAGGTCCATCCATGTTGCTGCAAATGGGATTATTTTATTCTTTTTTAATGGCTGAGTAGTTTTCCATTGTATATACATAGCACAATTTCTTTATCCATTCATCTAATGGACATTTAGGTTGCTTCCCTGATTTGGCTATTGTAAATGGTGCTATGAACATTGGGGAGCATGTATCTTTTTGAATTAGAGTTTCCTCTGGATATATGCCCAGGAGTGGGATTGCTGGATCATAGGGTAAGTCTATTTTTAGTTTTTAAAGGAATCTCCATACTGTTTCCATAATGGCTGCAGCAAACTACATCCCCACCAACTGAGTTGAGTCATGGGGTAAACAGTTGAGGAGTGAGTGAACAGCTATCGGGAGTGGAGAGGAGGTGGGTTCGAGGAGAGGAGAAAACATTTCCACGTTATGAATTGTCTTGTAGAGAATAGCCTGGAGGGAGGAAGGCTTAGTTTTCATTGCAAACGGAAGGGAGAAAAGCAGAAATAGCCAGTTGTAGGGAAATGCTGATGTCTGAGTGCTCTCCAGCCTGTGGGAATTAGAAGAACACACAGACAACACGGCCACATTAGCCTGGCCTGCACCCCCACCTGCATGGGCACACCCCGGTTCTCTGCACATCCCCACTTCCAGAGTATTTCAGGGAGTTTTCACATCGTTCTCTAGCACAGCAGACCTCTGCTGAGCCTCGGCACCGTGTGTGGGGCCCCCACTTTCCGTCTGCATCTCAGTTTTCTCAAGCTTGGCAGCTGCTTTTCTGGACAAAGGCTGCTTGGCCCCAGGTGCCGTCTCACAGCAGTCCCTAAGCTCTGAGCCCCCCAGGGGTGTTTCAGCAGCCTTGCATTTCCTTCTGTCCTCCTTACGGAACAGGAGCCTGGCTACAGTCCATGCACAAATGAGAGTACCTCTTTCTCCAAAGGGAGCAGACCCGTCCCGGAAGCCAGGCTGGGAACCGGGCACCATGTCCCAGTGTTTCAGCTCCTGCTTCAGATACCTGAGCTCACAGCTTCCTCCAGACCTTTTCCTTGATTCAAATCACTCTTGCAAATAAATGCCTGGGAAGTGTCTGCGAGCTTCCTCCCAATCACCTAAATTCAGGATATGTTCAGCCAGCATCTGCTCCATGGGAAAAGGGAACTGTTGTGACTGATTGCTTTTTAGAGGGATGTGACAAATGCAAATGTTGTTTGTATGGATTCTGGAAAAATAATTCTTGTGTTTTGGTTTTTTTTTTTTTTGATTTGTTTTCCTTTTTTTTTTGGTTTCTGGCTTAACTATTTAAAAATTAAAAAAAATTTTATACAGTTTTTAAAGGTTGCTTTCCATTTATAGTTATTACAAAATTATTGGCTATATTCCCTGTATTGTGCAATACATCCACGAGCCCATCTTATACCCAGTAGTTTGCCCCTCCCCGTCCCCACTGGTAACCACTAGGAAAGGGTAACATTAACAGGCATGTTTCTAACTTTAAGAGAGGTTCGGAGTCATTTGCAGCACGCTGGTCCTTTACTTTTGCCAGTGCGTGGTGGTGGCACGTAGGAAAAACAGTAACAAGGAGATCTATCCAGTTATGATTCATGACAAACTAAGAGCAAATCTCCAAACAGTCTCTAAAGATCAGCAGTCATGGTGAATGGCAGAGGCCAGCTTCTTAGGAAGTTTCTGCAGGTGGTTTTACCCCGTGAGAATGCATGATGTTTCTTTGTCTTTTAATACCCAGTGGTGGTAGGTGGGGTGGGCACTAGGTGGCCGTAATTTCTGGGAGGAACCGAGGGCAAGCCTGTGGTCAAGGGGCTGTTTGTATACACAGTTGGAACAACCAGGACAGCCTGGAAAGAAAGAAGGAAGCAAGAAAATAGTTACTACAGTCCTATTCAGTACCCACCCCACCCCCGCCACGCTGGTTCCATCAGAGCTGAGGGCAGAGTGCGCTCTGGTAAACCCACAGTGGGGCTGCGCTGACACGCACGTGTATATTTCTCCGGCACATACTCAGATTGCTTTACAGGGAAGAGGCCCAACTCACCCCATTGGTGTTGGTGATTGCTTGGCTGGCAAAATAGGCTGTGGTACAAGTTAGGCAGAACTCCAAGAAGGAGAAGATGATCAGCATGGCTGAAATCCCTTTCCCAGCAAGCTGAAATCAGGAATAAACACACTGAAATTCTGACTGATCGGGGGGCTTCACTCAGGCTTCAGAAAGCTACTGACTCATCAGATGTGCTATTGCTTATCCTCGACTCGCTCTGGGATTATTTCTCGACTGTCATCACATGCTTATTTCAAAGGATTGTGAATTAATCTTGGAATTTCTTTAAAATGCTGGAAGACTTTTCTTTTCTCCAGTGGACTGTTTTATTTTGAAACATTGGAAAAGAAGTGGACTTATTTTTTCTTTGTAGTGGCTTTCTTTATATATATATATATATAAAGAATATATATTATTCTGCTCATTAAGAAAGAAATCAAGCAATATAAAAGACAACCAGTCATCTCAAACACCACTGCCCAGAAGTGAGCAAAATTAACGTTTGAGGCCTATTATTCCAGAACTCTGTCGATGGGCAAAAGGCAGACGGAAAAATGGATGCATGGAGAGACAGCAAGAGAGGAGAGAAAAGAGAGAGCAAAAGAGAGAAATTCTACTCTTTAAGAATGGAATCATTTTCTACTTCCTATTTTGAAGTAAAAGCATTACTTGATTTTAAAAGAATAAAAAGATGTTAAGTTACATTAAGTTTTGGAAATTCTGAAAGAAGTTGACGTCATTTTACAAGTTTCAGTTTTAAGCAGGTTTAGATGGTTGTTGATTATGAAAAATGAGTGAGTAGCACTCTTACTTTGTCTCTCATCTTATCGCTCCCCTCCTCACCTCCCCTCCTGATTTTTGTGCTTTTCACTCATGTCCTCACACAGCTTCTTCCTGCCTTTCTGAATTCTTGATTTACTTTACCTCGTGTGTGTTGAACATTACGACTTTTTTAGCAGCAGTGCCCATGTGTGTTATTATTCTTTTACTGAGAGTATCTTCCTGTTACTTTTATACTTTCACAAGGATTTTATTGGAGGTGTTATTCATGAGCCACATTTTCTTTTCATCAAAACTTTCTAGACATTGCTCCATTATTTTCCCTCATTGGATGTTCCTGGAGGAGTGACTGAGTCAAGCTGATTTTTTTTTCCTGCTTGTAAGTCATTTTGTTATTCTGCCTAAAATCTCAAAGAATCCTTTTCTATACCTTGTGCCTTAATGAGGATACATATGTGTATCACTATATATCAGTATTAATATCTATATCTATATCTCACTTACTTTGCATCGCTTTCTCCTGTTACAGATTATTCCCATTCAGTCTATAAATTCCATTATTATTTTATTTCAGGGAATTTTTTTCACTCTTTCTGTACACTCTTTAGGAGTCTCCCCAGTTGTTCATGTGACTCACCATGAGATGGACCAGTAAAGAATGCCCTTCTGCCCTAGTCCATCTGCAGAGGTAACTCTCCCACTTTATTCTCTAGTCCTAGAGATCACATAACTAGGAGTAGGGCTGGAATAGAAAAAGGGAGTTTCTACTAGAGCTGCTGGGCAGTAATGAGAAATAAAAACAGACCCACTCCACGTGAGTGGGAAGAGTGGAGGCAATGGCAGACCATGGGGTACTTACCACTGCCCAGTAGTCTTGATTAGGTTGCCCATTGATGCTCACATCCACCAGCAACAGAATCACCCCAATGAAGACAAAGACAGAACTGACAATATTCATTCCCAGGCTGCCTTTTATCTGATAGAGATGACAAGAAGAAGAAATAATATATAGGGTGAATGATAAATAAGAATCAATTAAATCTAATGGTTCTTATTCTCTGAACTTTGAAAAAAATACTTGGACATTGAAATGATTTTTTTCTCCTCTGCCCTTCTGAGTAGTTACCACGAAAGCCATTTGGCATGCAGCATAAATGTAGGATGTCTCTAAAATGTGTATAAAAACGTGAATAGGCCAAAGCAGAAGGTCATGTACAATAACAATGATACTCCCTTTTTTACAACAATAAAATGACAAACTTTTAATGAGCACGTTTCTGTCACAGTCACTGTATTAAATTATTTAAATACATTATCACATAGAGCTCTTACAACCACCATATGCAGTAGTACTGTATAGCATTCCAGTTTTATAGATGGAAAAGTATATACACACGAAATCTTTGCTGATCAATTTAGGAATTTTGTTAGGCTTCTGGGGGTAGAGGTGTCTGGGCACAGTACAAAAGTTTCCCCAGCTTCTACAAGAAGATCTTGAAATTCAACAGAGTAATTGTGAAACCCAGCCCTCGCTGACTTGTTAGGAGTTCTTCGGAATGCGCTGCTGCTTCAGCATGCCCTAGTCTTCCACAGGCTCCTGGAAACATGGCTTTAGGTATAATCTTAGTAGCTGTCTTCTCCCAATGGACAGATTCTCTGCTTGGACAAGCTTAGTTAGAAGGAAGCATCCCTAAATCATACAGAGAGAGGGTGCTTTGTTTTGTTTTTGGAGCACAGCAGGAGTGGTTAATCAAGATTAGATTGATTTGATCTAATCTAATGTGAATTTAGTCTAGTCTAGTCTCATCTACTCTGGGAGAGCATGAGCAACACAATTCTATGTTCCTGTTCTCCCATTCTTCCCTCCTGTGCTGGATTCACCTCTGCTCTAGTTGCCTCTAGCTCTTGGCAAACCGTTTTATTTCTCCCGTTTCTGAACTGGACTAGGAAATTGCAAAAGGTGGAGTGCTATGGCCAGGAGAATGGAAGACCAGTCTCAGTGATTTATTTTTATGAACTCTTCTTAGGTAGTGAGCTGGGTGTTTTTAGTGGTGGTTTCAAGAACTATGATGTAAAAGTCAGATCTGAATAACAATAGGAGAGACACACAAATGAAAAAAATAAAGTTCCAAGGCAAGGCAGAACTGGGAAAGGGCCAATGAGTAGCAACATCTTTGATACTGAAGTGTCAAGCACGTGTTTCTGGGCCCCTTGGATTCTACTTGGAGTTCCAGCAATGCTCACAATGTTCCCCCGGCTCAATGTGACCCCACTGAACCAGAGAGCCTCAGGAAACCCCATCTGTACTAATTTCCACTCTTGTGAATTAAAGAGGCGGGATGGGGAACTCTGCCATTTCCTGAGTGGCAAATCGTGTGGACGATGCGAAGACACACATACCATGGAGAGGCAATCAACAGATATTTTGGGGAAAAAAAATGCCCCCCTTCTCATTTTCTGAATCCACCTTCTCAATTTTATTCCCCAAATAAATTAAATTAATCCTTAAAGGGGTTTAAAAAGTAGAAACATTCTAACTTACCAGGCAAAGGGAAAGCTGCTTGCATGCTGATATGCAGAGAGCTCCAGTAATAATGAACTGTAAAAAGAGACAGATGTATTTGTGAAATGATGAGTTCTTTGATTGTTCCTGGAAATTATTTCTCTCTATATCATCATATTAGTCTATTTATATTTCCCTCTCAAAAATTCTTACCATTCTTCTCAATTTTTGGAGTAACGCTCAAGAGATTATGACCTCTTGACTTCCTTTTTTGTCTCCTTAGTTTCTTTCATATAAAGAACTGATTCCCTTGTAAACTTTCTTTGTTCTGATGATGTCTGACCTCACTGTTCAGTCTCTTCTCATGATCAATTGCTATTTTAAATCATATTCCCAATTACCTCCTTTTGCTGCTCTCTACCCAACACATGCATTTCCATCTAAAATGTAATAGGAAAGTAAGACTTTGGTTTGCTGATTACTTGATCAGAGTAAACTTTATCGTGTGAGTTCAGGCTGCAAGTTAAAATAGAGAACAAAAGCTCTCCCTTATTAGATGTTAATTAGATATCTATCTATCTATCTATCTGTCTATCTATCTATCTATCCCTCTATCTATCCATCTATCTATCTAAATTCTCCAGCCTATCAGATGCAGGGCTTATTAAAAGATGAGTTGTGCATAGACTGGGGACAGCTATCTTTGATGAACTGAGCAGGAGAATGTTCCAGCAGTCTACTCACAGAGAGGCCGCCCCAGAATGGATATCCGCTGATAAAGGCAAGGGAAGCAAAACCCCAAACACCTCTGTAAGTGACGTTCATTAGACCCAAAGTAATTCCGAAGCCAATGTGCATCAATCCAATTATGATCTGGATTGCCTGGAAAAAGAAAATAGACACTTAAAAACTGCTCCTTCAAAAAAAGTATGAAAACGAATATATATACGTATGTATATGCAGGACTGGAATATTGTGCTGTATACGAGAAGTTGACATATTATAATTGACTGTACTTCAATAATAATTAAAAAAATTTGCTCCTTCATCTTCAGGCACCCCTGAAGCATGACTGTCATTGCTGCTGCTGCTTGTTTATTGTCAACTCTGCCAAGATGTATGGGTGGCATTGAGCTGCACCCCTACAGGAGGTGGGCCAGTGAGATTTTGACTACACTAGCGTCAGGGACTCGGCATAAGGCCTTGATTGAGATATTTGGGGATGCTTGTGCAGGTGGCCCAAGGAGAGTTCTTAGGACAGTGCTACTGCTTACTCATGCGTCAGAATCCCTGAGAGACTCCAAGACTCTTAGAAAAAATGCTTTAACTGTGACTTCGATGGCTGTCTTTTGCAAACGGACCAGTTCTCTGCTTGTTTAATCTCAGATACGGGGAAAGTATCAATGAAGGAAAAAACAAATATTAGGCATTAACTACAGGCTTAGTAATATTCTAAACACTTTACACTTACTGTACATGTAATCCTTCCAACAATGGGATGGAGACAGAGATACAAAGAAATTAGGTGCCGGTCTTAGTCTATTCAGGCTGCTGTAATAAAATACCACAGACTGAATGGCTTATAAACAGAAGAAATTTGTTGTACACGGTCCTGGAGGCTGGGAAGTCCAAATTCAAGGTGCCAGCACAGTCAGATTCTGGTGAGGGCTCTCTTCCTGGTTCATAGCCCACACCTCTCTGTGTCCGCATGTGGTGCAAAGGGCTAGGACTCTCTCAGGAGCCTCTTTCATCAGGCACTAATCTCATTCACGAGGGCTCCACCCTCATGACCTAATAAGCACTTCCCGAAGGCTCACCTCCTAATACCATCATCTCTGAGAGTTAGGATTTGAACATACAAATTTGACAGATATTCAGACCATAGCAGTGCCTGAAGTCACACATTTACTGAGGGGCAGCTCTGGGAATTTAATATAGCAGAGTGACTCCAGAGCCCACATCTTAACCATTCAGTACAGCCTTCCCTCAGGCTCGGCTCAGCTCCACCTCTTCCATGAAGTCTTCTTGATTACCCCAGTCAATTTAAGCTATCTTTTTCTGCCTTAATTTCTGTTGTATATTACAGTATAAATCACACAGCATATTACTTGGTTTTGTGCTCATTTACACCATTTGTTAATTGCAGGTATGTGAAATTTCCTTATTGGCGTATCCATACATTCTCAAAGACAGTGGATACATCTTTGTACCTCTTCCTTCATCCTGGATAAACAGATTTGTGAGAGATAACTGTTGCTACATTGGACCAGAAGGTACACTGTTTCTTCCCAAGTTAACATCTTATCCATCCAGGAAGACTGCAAATACAAGGATTGCTGTTTATTTCTTCAGTAAAGCGCTACCACATACAATTAAATTGAATCAGCATTAGACAGAGAGAAAAAAGACCACACAGCTTCCTAAATAATGCTGAGAGATTAGTATTTTTTGGACAATGAAGTTGAGACACCAGTAAAACCTATGAGCCTTCTCACCTCAACAACTGTTCTTATACATCCTTACATTCACACACCCTACACTTGCTTATAACTTCAGAAGTGTCCTGGCTTTTAGCCAGTTGTGGGTCTCAGTTGAAGAACTCTGGCATTAGACATAATTACTTGGTTTTGCAACCTCTTCTCTAGAGCAGCAGTTCGAGCATCTGGCTCTAAGCTTTCCATCGTCATCCTTGCCATCATCTTGATGAGGAGCAATTAGATCTTTCTAATTGGCCTAGTAGGACCCTGGAGGTACCATGTACTGATCAGAATTGCTTGTTGGCCAGACTTAGTAAGTTAGTCTTTTCATTCCTTCTGGACTTTTGGCCACAGACTCCCTTTAAGCTCTGGGTCAGTTGTGACAGATGGTCCACTCACATTCTCCTGCCAGGGGCCTCTGCACCGTTGGGTGACCAGGGGCTATTAACAGCACAGACGTACAGCCTTCAGGGAGAAGAAGGTGCTTCTGTTAGCTGAATCTTTTAAAAAGAGAAAACAGCACTTTATAGCGCTTTTATTGAGCACCTCTTTGGTACCAGGCAGAATGTTCTAGTGACTCTACCGTGAGACTAAAAGCCAAAGCCTCCTGTCCTGCAGGCCGCACAGAATCTGATCCCCTCTGCCCTCCTTCTGACTCCCCACTCCATCTGTCATTCTGTTCTGCTTTACTCGCCTCCTCCCTGTTCTTCAGACACGCCACACACATTTTCCTCCACAGACCTTTGGCTTTACCTGGAACCTGTTGCCCTGACATCTGCATGGCTCGCCCCTCACGTCAGGGCTTTGCTCAGATGTCATCTTCTAAGGAAACCCTGTTCTGGCCAGCTTGAAATCACTACCCCCTCACTGCCTGGAACTGCTTATTCCTCCGACACTTCTTGATTCTCTCCATATCTTTGATCACCTTCTAACACATGCTGGACTTCAGTTCTTTACTGTGCATGTAGTCTAATTTCCCCCGGTAGGTTGTCAGGTCCACGAGGGCGGAGACTGTGCCTGTTTGGTTCTTGGCGGTATCCCTAGCACCTGTGAGGGGTCAGTTGGATCGTATGCTAGTTTGTCCCACTTTCTCAGTGGGAGCAGGGAATGTCCTCTATTTGCAGGAGGAGGATCTGAGCGGCCACCTCCCAGCTTAGGTCTGCCTGTTGGAGGGGGACCAGGGCACATTTTTTTCTTTCCTAAGGTGGCTAGAAGAGTTTCTGGCACATAAATGGGCACTCAGTCTCATTTACTGAATGCTCTAGCAGAGAAGTTAGAGCTGCATACAGGGAGGGACAGTGCTATTTGGTGGAATTGTGTTAATGGCGTGAAAAGCACAGCAAAGGGACTAACAGCTGTGCCTCTGGAAGTGGAGTCTTCCTGTACAAGGAAGGTGTGATTTACAATGTCTCTCCATAGACTGGATTATGAAGGGTCAAAGTGCCCCTTGTGGAGAGAACTTGGCAGTTAGGTCGTAACATCTTCATGGGCACTGGAAGGGCACGGCAGGTGGAATGGCCCCTGATTCTTTCACATCCAGTTTCCCCAGATGACCCATTTGTAGTTCTATTTGTAAAGCAGCCATCAATGTTCATATTATTGTGAATTTATCTCTATACAAATACCAGGCTTGAAACTAACTCAGAGACAGGATTTAAGGGTACCCAGAATACCCTTTGTAGAAATGAGACCAAGCTAGAAATACTGGTATTCCCATAATGTCAATGTTACTGAATTGTCCTGCTGGGAAGAATCTTCTATCACCCGTTAGATTTTTGCTTGAATCTAAAATGAAATGAGCTCAGGGTGAAGTCGATAGGCAGACTGATTATTTCTACCCAGAAGGGATACTGTTTCCAGAGTATCATTCAGAACTTTTTAATGATTGGGTGTATGCCACAAGATCATAAACTTCTCTCCACCTATAATTTATAAATACAATAAACCCTTACAAATGCGACATTAAAATTCTAGTAGTAAGTAGACTTACCCCAATTGTCTCTGCTTCTTCTTTAAAGTTCGTGGCTCTTGTTCCGATAATTGGGTTTACCATTTGTATATTTCCTTGACTCTGCTGACTGTTAGTGATGATTCCAGGGGAAGTGATAAAGGGAGGCTGACTGCTCGGAGCTTGGTTTCGCAGGTGGTTGAAACTCAGAGGCTGTTGAGACCCAGGAGCCATCGAGTTGCTTGGTGGGTAAGGACTGAGAGTAGTTTCATACACTGTGGAGTGGTTGGTTGACTTCGATGACATCATTATGTCCTAAGTATTATGAAACGTAACAAGATGAGAAACTTACCCAGATAAGAAACTAAAGATAATCTTGTCAAATATCAATTATCCTTGCAAATGGAGGAAAGCAAGCGAGCAGTTGATGGGCAATGACAACCAATAGAAACATGATTCTTATTTGACTTGAGGATCCTGTACATCCTACAGTTTGAAGGAAGTGAAGGAAGGGAAGGGGGGGATAAGTTTACTTTCCAATTGCTATTTGATTTTGCAAAGTATTTATATATATATATATATATATATATATATATATATATATATATATATATATCTATAGATCTTCTGTGAGTTTACTCTGAAGGACAACAGAGAGAGGGAAGAGAGGTGGTAGGCAGAGTAACACACCCTCCCTCTCCCCCTAGAGATGTCCACATTCTAATGCAGGAAACTGAATACGTTAGGTGACGTGGCAGAGGGATTTAAGGATTTATGGTTGATAATGAGCTGACCTTAAAACAGGGAGATTTCCCTGGATTATTTGGGGAGGCCCAGAGGAGTCACAGGAGTCCTTAAAAGTGGAAGAGAGAGGTAGAAGAGAGTCAGAGAAAGAGATGTGATGATGGATGTTGAGTCAGAGAGATGTTGTGCTGCTGACTTTGAAGTCAGAGGAAACGGGCCATGAGCCAAGGGACGTGGTGGCATCTAGCAGCTAGAGAAAGCAAGAACAGATCCTTTCCTAGAGAGTTCAGAAGGGAATGCAGCTCTGCTGACACCTTGGTCTTAGCTCAATGGAACTGGTGCTGGATTTCTGACCTACAGAGCTGTCAGGTGATGAATTTGTGTTATTTTAAGCCAGTAAGTTCCTGGTAATTTGTTATATCAATAAATAGATAATGAAGACAGGGGCCAAGAATACAACTGGATGGTGAGAAAGGCAGTCCAAGATTTAAAATTATTTGTCAGTACTTTTCCAAGTAGATAATTCACATGTGATCCATTAAATTGATTCTCTTGTTCTTTAAGAAAAATACTCTTGAGATTCTCTACTCATTTTTTGTCCTGCAGGCATAGGACATCTCAAGTCCTTGGTGGCCAAGGGGAATTTTGTTGGAAATAAACCAGCACTCGATACGGAGAGCAATCACTGTTACCCCTTGGGAAAAGAAATCATGACACTTAAAAAAAAATTTTGTCATCATTGTCCTTAGATTCCTTTTTTGAGACCTCCTCTCCAAACCATTTTCTTGTACGTTGTGAATGTCAAAAAGGTAGTCCTGAATGCCCTCATCCTTGGTATGAAGTGTGAGTAGCTTGCTGAAGCTTTGCAGCACTGGTGTTTTAACAGGGACAGTTATTCAAACCATGTCCTCATAGAATCCTGAAATTTCAGGGTAGGGAAAAGCCTTTCCAATTATCCTGTCCCATTCCCTTGGTTTATAGAAAAGAAATGGAATCTGTGAAAGGTGAAACACCTTGATCAAGGTTACCTGGGAAATGTTTGGCAGAGCCAGGACTAGACCATGGGCTCTTGTCTGTAGGTGGTGGTCGCCCTCCAGCTGCTCTGCTTATCCTGGGGGCTGACAGAGTGTGTCTTCCAGGCCACCTGGTGACAGGTGGCAGGGTATTGACTCTGCATCTGCAACTGCCCAACAACAAAACTACTGTTTGTGGGGATGTTATGGAGAGGACTTTATAACCCAGACTGACTTCTTAGTCACTCAGTAGTTAAGTTAGGAAGGGCCCTGCTCAGTGAGCTGCAGGTGAACACTTACCAGTGGCACCGTGGGGCCTGTGAACTCTGGGTTAGAATTCTGACTCCTCCAACCAGCTCTGTGTCTTTGGCAAGTTTCTCAACCACTCTTGCCTTCGTTTCTTGTCTATAAAATGAAGGTAATAAGGGTGTCTTCCTTATAGGGTCACTTTGAATATTAAAGAGTAATTCCATGTAAAGTGTTTAGAATTGTACCTGTTACAACTCCATGGGTTGGCTGTATTATTAATGCTGTGTTAAGTAGGTGAGATATATTATCTCTTAGTCTTTACAAACACTCGAGAGGTAGGCACTTACATCATCCCCACTTCACAGTGAGGCAATTGAATCTAGAATCTACACTTACTTACCCTAAGCTCCTCAGCTGCTTGATACAACTAAAAAAGGTCGAAAACTCAATATAAAGGTAGAAGACACATGTTGGAAACGTCTGATTACAAGGGGATTAGTTTTTCAAAGTAATTTTAATCTACAGGCAGTTATTTCTAACAAGAAAAAAGAATCAACTCCATAGCTGTGATTCTTGGAGTGACTCACTATAGTTCTCAAATTTTAACGTTTGAGAGTACAAAATTTGTATATCCCATGGGTCTGGTTTCTGTGGCCATTTAGTGTTCAGGCTCTCATCTGCTTCTTCATTAATCCCCCATCTGCTACTTCACTAAACTCTGGGGCCTCGAGCAATTTTCTTGACCAGATCCCTGTCAGTCCCTGTGTCCCGACTGTAGAGTGAGACTAGTGATGCTGATCCAAGGGGCTAGTATGAAGATCAGACAATCCTAATTCTCGTGAAGCTGGTGAACAGCTGTTGGCAAGGGCTTAATAAAAGGTAACTGTCATCCTATTATTAGAGCTCAAAATCTTCTGTCCCTGCTTAAACAGTGGCTGTGGACATATGAAAGGTTTATAATAGAGCTTAAGCTTCAAAAGGTCAATGCCAAGATCAAGGAGATAGGAGATGAGGACTTGGGACAGTAATTAACCAGAACAAGAATTTTTAAAAGTGTTTTTTAAAGTGTTAAACAATTAAACTGTTCTTACATATATGTGATCTCATTACCTCCTATTTCAGTTATTGATCATTGTAATTTTTTCGGTCTCATTGAGTCATTTGATAAGAAAACTCCAGGCTTTCCATCTACTTAACATTTTTTGATTTCATATTTGCTATTTAGTTTCTGGATCAAGGCTTATGAGTTCCATATAGAACCTAGATTATTAATATTTATAAGGATTATGCTGGGGGGTGGAGGTATTTAGCTCAGTGGTAGAGCGCATGCTTAGCATGCATGAGGTCCTGGATTCAATCCCCAGCATCTCCATCAACAACAACAACAAAAATTTAAAGATTATGCTGGTCTCAGATTCATTTTTCCTGGGTCAAGTTTTGGTCTTATGAAAAAGATTATGGAGCTGAGCCAGTCTCAATCATTTTAGTTTATACCAACGTGACTTAATGTGTAAATAACCTTACTAGTTATGTATAGTTTGGTAGAAAGGGAAGAAAAAATGCTTAGAGGAATAACTAAGTGATTATCTAGTTGAAATAAGGATAATCCTATAAATGATGGAAGAAAAAGGAAACCAGTTCATAGGCTCTTTTCTTAGATTCTACCTATTAGTGCAATTTTTATCTTAATCTTTGGTAAAATACTTACTATTGATTGTCTTTTTTTCCTAAGAATTAGAGCAACTGCATTTATTTTTAAGCAAAGGAACACATCAAAAAACAGAAGGGCCGATGAGATCAAAAGGAGCAGACTGTAGCAATAAGAGGAAAGCTCACCAATTTGCTCTGATTAGATAATTTCAAATAAAAACTGGAAAAATTAATCTTTTTCTAGTTGCCTTCTACCTCTCTTCCACATTAATTTCTCAGAGTGAAGATGACCACTGTCTTTTGAGAAGACACTGTAGCGTATAGTGAAACAATCCCAAATCATTTCCACATTATCACCCAGTACATTGGCAAATAAAAATACTGACCTAGTGGAAGTGAGTGATTTTTTTCCCCACCTACTTTTATTTTTGCCATAAAAAAGCACGTTAATTAACATGTATTACGAAACCAAGTGCTCCAGTATTTCTGTGTGGTCAGGTGGTCTCCATGTTATCAGCACTTGCTGGCAATGGGACATTGCTTCCTCCGTGATTTATATTCATGGAACGGCATAAATTTGAACCTCCTGTGTCACCTTTCTTAGCATGAGCTTTTTTTTGAATTTTTTAAATTGATTAACAGTATTAGTTTTAGGTGTACCACATAGTGATTCGATATTTTTATAGATTATACTCCACTTAAAGTTATTACAAAATAACATCCATATTTCCCTGTGCTGTAAAATACATCCTTGTTGTTTATTGATTTTATCCATAGTCGTTTGTACCTCTTAATACATCTGTCTTGCTCTTCCCCCCTTCCGTCTCCCCACTGGTAACCACTGGTTTGTTCTCTATGTCTGTGAGTCTGTTTCTGTTTTATACATTCATTTGTTTTAATTTTTAGATTCTACCTATAAGTGATAACATTCAGAATTTGTCTTTCTCTGTCTGACCCATTTGATTGTTTTTTCTCAAAGTATCTTTTACTTGCTCTATAGCAACTGACATTCTTTCATGTCTCTCCTGGTTTTCATCCCTCTCCTTGTTGCATTTCTTTCCTGTTTTCATCCCTCTCATGGTTTCTCCTCCCTTACTATCTACTTGCCCAACAGAGAGCCAAGAGTTGGCACCACCTCTCCAGCCCAGAGATGGCATGCCTCAGGGTGCCCAGACCAGGTGGGCCAGATGCACCTTGATCTGCGTGAAGAGACAGGCAAAGATGTGTCAGTGGACTTACTCTGTTCCTTTGGCACCTCTGCGCTCTCTCTCCTCTTCTCCAGGCTCTGTGCTGGTCTGTGACACTCCCCTGTATATTATCAGCGCTTTTTGTTTCCTTATTTCCAACCAACCTAACTTTATTTAATTCCAAAGTTCTTTTAGACTTGATTCCTTTACCCTGAGTGGATGCGTAGGCCGGTTTGCAAACTTTGGAATGAGCTGTCCTTTTACACCTTCCTCATACTGGGAAGCCTTTTCTGACGCCCTGTTTCAGCAATTCATCTTGTAAAGTTATAGGATAACTTTTTTCTTTTAATTAAAAAATGGATTCTGGAAAGATCAGCGTTTAATTTGTGGATCTTCTTTTGATAGGATATAAAATGCACAAGGTGATTGGTAATAGCTTCTTGCAGATGTGTAAGGTCAAAGCCATCATTCATTTCTTTGCTAGTTGTTAAATTAGGCTCCCTGCGATCACCATCCATAAACATTCTGGTTTTCTAACCTTCTGGTGTTTGTTTTTACCCCTTCACCTTACCTGTCATTGTAAAACACATTGCTTAGGTTTTCTGCCCAATTTTTGATTGAGCTGTCTGGTTTCTTGTTATTGAACTGTTATAGTCAGAATTGGCATCATTAAAAAGTCCACAAATGATAAATGCTGGAGAGGGAGTTGAGAAACAGAAACCTTCCCACACTGGTTGGTGGGAATGTAATTTTTTGCTGTCACTGTGGAAAACAGTATGGAGGTTCCTTAAAAAAATAAAAATAGCATTACCATGTGACCCAGCAATCCCACTCCTGGGCATATATCCAGAGGAAACTCTAATTTGAAAAGATACATGCACCCCAACGTTCATAGCAGCACTGTTTACAATAGTCAAGACACAGAAGTAACCTAAATGTCCATCAACAGATGACTGGATAAAGAAGCTGTGGTATACATATAAATGAAACACTACTCAGCCATAAAAAAGAGTGAAATAATGCCATTTGCAGCAACCTAGAGATTATCTACTAAGTGAAGTAAGTCAGACCAAGAAAGGCAAATAGCATATGTTATCACACTCATATGTTGAATCCCCCCCAAAAAGGCACAAATGAATTTATTTACAAAACAGAAAGACTCACAGATACAGAGAACAAACTTATGGTTCATTTGTTCTTGAGTGTACTCTGCCTCTGTCTCCACTCTTCCTGGTTGGCTCTCATTGACTTTCAGACCCAGCCAGACCCAGTTCCTTATAAGTGCCCTGCTCTGGGACAGAGTCTGACACACCTGGACGCAGAGACCTCAAACCCTCACACACTTCCTGACTGTATGACCTTAGTCAGATTTCTTGCCATGCTGACTCAGCCCCTCCCCATCTATAAAATGGCAGTTAAATCTATTAAAGGGTATTTCTGAATGTTAAAGGAGATTAATGTAAAGCCAGATAGTGTCCCATAAACAGCACTTGACAATACAACGTGTGACATGTTAAGGTTGGTTTGTCAACCGTTACCCACCCCCGCCATATGAAAATTTGAAAAAATGGAAGCCTTACTTATAACATTATTCAATGAGAAAATTCTGTGGAGAACATTGGAAATAGGAAGTGAAGTATTTGTGTTTCCCCAGATAAGAAGATAGCTTGGTCTCAACTTTTCAAAAATGTGACTATTACCAGACTCACTTATTTGATTGATATGTTCAATATTTAAATGATCTTAATAATTCTAAGGCCTAGAAGGAATCCGATATGTTTTTTTCCCCTGTTTTTATTGAAGTATAGCTAAATTACAATGCTGTGTTTATTTCTAGTGTTAAGCATAGTGATTCATTTATACATACATATTCCTTTTCATATTCTTTATCCTTATAAGGTACTAAAAGGTATTGAATATATAGTTCCCTGTGCTATACTGTAGGACCTTGTTGTTTATCTGTTTTATATATAATAGTTAGTATCTGCAAATTCTGAACTCCCAATTTATCCCTCCCCACCCTCTTTCCCCCTTGGTAACCATAAGTTTATTTCCTGTGTCTGTGAGTCTGTTTCTGGTTTGTAAATAAGTTCATTTATGCCCCCCCCCTTTTTTTTTAAGATTCCATATTTAAGTGGTATCATATGGTATTTTTCTTTCTGGCTTACTTCGCTTAGTATGACGATCTCCAGGTCCATCCATGTTGGTCCAAATGGCATTATTTTATTCTTTTTTAAGGCTGAGTAGTATTCCATTGTATATATATACCACATCTTTATCCAGTCATCTGTTGATGGACATTTAGGTTACTTCCATGTCTTGACTATTGTAAACAGTGCTGCTATGAACATTGAGGTGCATGTATCTTTTCAAATTAGAGTTTCCTCAGGATATATGCCCAGGAGTGGGATTGCTGGGTCACATGGTAATGCTATTTTTAGTTTTTTGAGGAATCTCCATACTGTTTTCCATAGTGACTGCACCAAATTACATTCCCACTAAAAGTGCTGGAGGGTTCCTGTCTCTCCACACCCTCTCCAGTATTTATCATTGGTTGAATTTTTAATGATGGCCATTCTGACCTGTGTGAGGTGACACCTCACTGTAGTTTTGATTTGCATTTCTCTGATAATTAGCAGTAATGAGCATCTTTTCATAAGCTTGTTGGCCATTGTATGTCTTCACTGGACAAATTCTCTTTAGATCTTCTGCCCATTTTTTGATTAAAAAGTGATTTTTGTTGTTGTTGTTTTTGTTGTTGTGTTGTATGACCTGTTTATATACTCTAGAAATTAAACCCTTGTCAGTCCCATCATTTGCAAATATTCCTCCCATTCTGTAGGTTGGCCTTTCTTTTTGTTTATGGTATCCTTTGCTGTGCAAAAAGCTTATTAAATTTAATTAGGGTTATGGGGGATGGAGAAGTGGGTTAGGATAAATCAAGAGTTTGGGATTTGCAGATACTAACTACTATATGTAAAATAGATAAACAACAAGATCCTGTTTAGCACAAGGAACTATATTCAATATCTTGTAATAGCCTATGGTAATAAAGAATATGAAAAAAAGAATATATATGTATAATTGAATCACTATGCTGTACATCAGAAACTAAGACAACATTGTAAATCAACTATACTTCAATTAAAAAAAAAAGGACAAACGAATGGATGCATAGGGCTTCTGTGGTGTAGCTTTTCACAAGGCTTTAGAAATTGCATGGCATCTAAACCTGAGCAGCACCCTCAAGTGGCAAGCATGGTACAGACAAGCAATTGTGACATGATGGTGATAGATTTCACCACCAGATGTCCTTCTTTGTTAATCTTTGCACTCATTTCTTTCTTTTCTTCACTCTTCCTTCACTCTTTCTTCCTTTCTTTCTTCCTTTCTTCCTTCCTTCCTTCCTTCCTTCCTTCCTTCCTTCCTTCCTTCCTTTCTTTCTTTCTTTTTTTTCTTTCTTTCTTTTTTCTTTCTTTCTTTCTTTCTTTCTTTCTTTCTTTCTTTCTTTCTTTCTTTCTTTCTTTCTTTCTTTCTTTCTTTCTCTGTCTCTCTCTCTTCTTCCTTCCCTCCCCTTTCTTTCTTTCTCTCTTTCATTTAATTTCTTTCTTTTCTGAATTTCTTGCATATTTTGGGCAGTTACACTCCTGTTCTCTTTGTGAGGTGTCAGGAAGTTACCCTGGCACCTTGGAGAGGCAAGAAAATGTGTCCCTCTTCTTCTCCCCTGGCTCTGTGCAACCCTAGAAAGTGACAGGTGGTTGGAAATCTTAAAATATTGCTTCTCCAGTATATGTATTTGGGTCAAGTGACTTGAACCTAAAGAAAATGTTGTCAAGTATTTGACATGTAGGCGGAGGAAGATGAAACTGAAAGATAGGATAAAGTTAGCAGCAAAAGAGAGAAAACAAGAAGGTTATACTATGATGGATGTTAAGGAGAAAGTGTGTTTTAAAAAGGAGAAACTTAACCATAGTAAGGATGTTACTTCTTCCCAAACTGATATGTAGGTTTAATAAAATTCCTACCAAAATCCCAACAAAATTCTTCGTAAACATAAACAAGCTTACTCTAAAATTTGTGTGGAAAGGCACAGGCTACAGCACAGCTAAAACAATCCTAAAAAAGAATAAAGTAGAGGGAGTCACTCTACGCGGTGTTAAGGTTCACGGTACAGCTACAATAATCCAGACAGTGTGGTACCAGAGAGGGATGGACGCAAAGATCAGTGGGATAGAACAGAGAACCCAGCACACAAATACACTCAATTAATTTTTTCACAAAGGTGCAAAGGCAATTCAGTAGTGGAAAGTTGGCCTTTTAAAGAGATGGTGCTGAAGCAAGTGGACACCATAAACAAACAAACAAAAAAACAAACTGAAAGAAGTGAAAGAACCTTAATCTAAATCTCATGCTTTATGTAAAATAAGTTAACTGAAAATGAATCACAGACTTTAATGTAAAATTGTAAATATGTAAAACATATTACAGTAAAATGTAAGTTTAAAAAAAAACATAGGAGCAAATCTTTAGACTCTAGGGCTAGGTGAAGAATTTTCAGGTTGGCTACCAAAAGCTCAATTCATGAAAGGAAAAAAAAAAGAAAGAGTTTGTTTACTGAAGACCTTGAATTCCACTAGTTCAGGGCTAATTGGTCTTGTGACCGTAGTTAGCCTAGGAAAGTACAGGAGAACAGAGCAGATTTTAAAATCCACGAAATATTTACTGAGGGCTGGCTGGGTGCTAGGCATTGCCCTAGGCCGTGATGGGTGAACAAGCCAGAAAGGGTCATCCTACCCCTACCTAGGCTGTGTGTTCTCTAGGCACTGCTCCTCCTGCTGTTCTGCATGAAAGCTTCAACTGAGCAGGCAAGCCAGGTTTCCCTGGATAAGGTCCTAACTTTGGAGCCTTCCAAGTTCTTGGAAGGGCGGAAGATCTGGCAATAGTTCAGGTCATAGGGGTAAAGGCTACAGACACTGCCAGATACTTACATCCTGTTCACGCAAGGGTAGAGGATGTTTCTAAAAGATGAATACCTTCCCTTTCACCAGTGAGAACCTATTTCTGACATGCCTAGGCTATACAGTAAGCCACTCATTTTCAGTAGAAATTCTGACTTATTATTCTAATTAGCAAAGGGTCTGATATTGATCAGTACCACTAATTGCCTCTGGAGAATGAGTTTTATGAATAGAAGGCCAGTTAACCATCCCCACTACTAGTTTAAATGGTTGCTACATTGGTTTCTAGCTTAATGCAACTGAAAAGTAACCAGTCTTATACTGGCTACACTGAAGTATTTGAACTGTAGATAACTGTAATCCTTGGCCTTACCCACAGATACTCAGTTTGGATGGATCTGAAATGGGGTCCAGAATTCTGCATTTTTAACAATTGTACCCTGTTGAAGAAAGGCCTCCCACTGTATTTTGAGAATCCCTGGATTATTCTAGTAGAAGAAGCATAGGAGGCTAGACAAAACTGTAGTGGTAGATAAACAAACTGTGTACCTGTTCAATGGAATGCTGCACAACAGTAGAAAGTAACAAACTATTGATACATACAGCAACTGATGGATCACAAAAGTATTATGTTGAGTGAAAAAAGCCAATCTCAGAAGGTTACATACTATATAATTCTATCTATAGACTATACTTAAAATGACAGAATATATGATGGTGAACAGACAAATGGTTGCCAGAGGTCAGATACAGGGGTGTGACCATGAAGGGAAAATACAAGGGAGTTTCTTTGTGGTTATGGAGGAGTTCTGCATTCTTACGGGGGTGTTTTGGGGATAGTTGAACTGTTCTGAATTCTGATTGTGGTGGTAGTTACATAAATCTGTACATGTGATAAATAAGTTACACACACACACACACACACACACAGACGTGTATATAAAAACTGATAAAATCCAGATAAGTTGTAAGGTTTCTTGGTTCATGTTACTGTACAAATGTCAGTTTCCTGGTTTTGGTCATTGTATTATGATTATGTAAGATATGAACATGGGGGGAGCCAGGAGAAGGCAGGGTACCCAGGAGCTTTTTGTACTATTTTGACAACTTCTGTGTGAGTCTAAAGTTATTTCAGAATAAAAAGTGAAAACAAAACAAAACAAACGACAACAATGCAAACCTAGGTGGATGTGAAGTTGTAAATGTAAGGATGAAAGATGGTGTTTGAAAAAGAGAAAGGAAAGATAGAGGTTAACAACAGGGTGGAATCTACTGCAGGCACGCTGGGTTCAGATTCCTGTTCTCATTCTTGCTAGATGTGACCTTGGGCAGATTAGTTAACCTCATGTTTGAAATGGGGAAATAGCAGTATCTATGCCAAAGGAAGGGTTATTGTGAAGAAGACACACAAATACTTATGTAAAACACTTCGTATAGTGTTTGATACATGGGAAAGACTCAAAAAAAAAAGCCTATTCTTATTTGCTTAGAGATGTAGGGAAGGAATCGTCAAGGCTCTGGCTGAAGTGGCTGTGGGAACAAGGACAAGTGCAGGATCCCACAGCAGGGGCAGAATTGTCATGGAGAGACTGGGTGCGGGCGCTGGGTAGAGGAGGAGGATGCTTCACATGTGTAGAAGACACCAGTGGGCTCACCAGTTGGCCTGGGGGACAGGACGTTAGGAAGATACAGAGAAGAGGATGAAGTACAAACAGTGATCTGCAGGACCTCTTCCCTCTCAGAAAGTCTGAGCCAAAAGAATAAAAGCTCAGATGCTTAGTACTGATCTCCACAATATTTGGAGGAAAGTAAAGTTGTGCAGAAGATAAAGACATGTTTACTCTTGTTCTCATCTGAGTGCCTTGAGAAGTTAATGTTGCTGATGGAAATTGTGTCAAGAGATGGTTTCACTAGGGTCTTAAAGGATAAAGCCTGACATAATTATTCAGAAACTATTAATTGAGCAGGAACTGGGGATGCTGAAGTGAGTAAAAAATGGTTTTTACCTTCAAAAGTTCATATCCTAAAGAAAGAGTCAGTGAATGAAAGTCAAAGAAATACACAGTTCTTACAATATTCAATCAGTCCATAAGATAAGAATTTAAAGTGCTTGGTGGGGAAAGGCTTCACCGAAGAAGTCATCCTTGAACCTGCCTTTGAGCAGGACTTCGCCTAAGATGGTGGGTCAGTGAAGTCTCTGGGACCAAGAAACAATCTTTGGTTTAAAAGTATTAACATGAATCCCTATCAAAATACCCATGAGACTTTTTTCACAAAACTAGAGAAATAGTTCTAGACTGTGTATGGAAACACAAAACACTCCGAACAGCCAAAAAAATTTTGAGCCGGAACAGAGCAGGGAGGTATCATGGTCCCTGACTTCAAACTATACTGCAAAGCTGCAGTAATGAAGACAGTATGCTCCTGGCACAAAAACGGACACATAGATCAATGGAACAGAATAGAAAGCCCAGAAATAAACCCACACACGTTTGGTTAGTTAATCTACAACAAAGGAAGCAAGAATATGCAATGGAGAAAAGACAGTCTGTTCAATAAATGGTGTTGGGAAAATTATATAGCTGTATGAAGAAGAATCAAATTACCTTTTTACATTATATACAGAAATAAATGCAAAGTTGATTAAAGACTTAAATGTAAGACATGAAACCGTAAAACTCCTGGCAGAAAACTGGCAGTACACTCTTTGACATGGGTCTTAGCAATATTTTTTCAAACATATCTCCTCAGGCAAGGGATACAAAAGCCAAAATAAACAAATCAAATGAAAAACCTTTTGCACAATGAAGGAAGCTATCAACAAAATAAAAAGGCAGTCTATGGAATGGGAGAACATATTTGCAAACAGTATATCTGATAAGGGGTTAAATGCCCCAAATATACAAAGAGCTCATACAACTCAACATCAAGAAAATAAACAACCCAGTTAAAAAATGGGCAGAGGAACTGAATAGACATTTTTCCAAAGAAGACACACAGATGGCCAGCAGACACAGAAAAAAAACACTTAACATCACTAACCATCAAGGAAATACAAATCAAAACCACAGTGAGTTATCATCTCCCACCTGTGAAGATGGCTTTTCTCAAAAAGACAACAGATAAGTGTTGGTGAGGATGTGGAGAAAAGGGAATCCTCATGCTCTGTTGACAGGGATGTAAATTGGTTCAGCCGCTATGGAAAACAGTATGGAGATTCCTCAAAAAAATTAAAAGTAGAACTCCTGTATGATCCAGCAGTTCCACTTCTGTATATTTCCCCAAAGAAAAGAAAAACACTAATTTGGAAAGGTATGTGCACCCCTGCGTTCACTGCAGCATATTCAGAATAGCCAAGTATGGAAGGAACCTAGGTGTTCCCTGATGGATGAATGGATAAAGAAGTGGTATATATAGACACAGTGAAATATTAGTCATAGAGAAGAATGAAATCTTGCCATTTGCGACACTGTGGGTGGACCTAGAGGGTATTATGCTAAGTGAAATAAGTCAAACGAGAAACACAAATACCGTATGATTTCACTTATGTGTGGAATCTAAAAAACAAAACAAATGAACAAACATGACAAAACGGAAATATAATAATAGAAACAGAGAGCAAACAGGTGGTTGCCGGAGGGGAGGAGAGTGGTGGGGTGAGTAAAATAGGTGAGGGAGATTAAGAGGTACAGACTTGCGGTTAAAAAATAAATGAATCACGGGGATGAAATGTACGACGTGGAGACTGTAGCCAGTAATACTGTAAACTTTGTGTGGTGACCGATGGCAAGTAGGCTTATCGGGGTGATCCTTTTGTAATGTGAAGAAAAACTGAATTACTATGTTGTGCACCTGGAACTAACATAGTGTTGTAGGTCAACTATACTTAAATTTTAAAAAAAAGTAGGAGCATGAGAATTTAATTTTGGCCAATACTGTGGGCCACTAAGCCACAGGCCTTTAATAGAGTCTTCATATTCACTCATTTTCTCTTCCCCAGATCTGGGTCCCACAGATGGGCAGAAAGGATGGGCACCCTGGTCATAGCTGGTGGTCACTTTTCATATTCCCCCAGGGGTCGTGATTGGGAGCGATGGAGCCTGACCCCATCCCGACATTGGCAGGCATACCTGGGGGACTGGGGAACATAGGACTGGCCTGCCCCAATCTCCATCACCAGATGGACATCCCGTTCACCTCCTCTTCTCCCCACAAGTTCATGCTTTCTGGAGTCAGAGGTGAAGGGAGTCCACTATGAGCCTAATCTCTTGGGGTCCCCGAGTTTTCTCCTTGATCCTTCTCTGGTTTTACAGGATACCCCCCAAAACCATAGCCTTTGCATTGTTAACAAGAGGTTCTTTTTGTGGTTGCAGGATATCATAAAAGGTTCATATTTTTCAGACAAGTAAAGCAAAAGCGCTTCTATAGAAAACGATTTGTCACGTGTTGGAAGGTAGAATATTTCTGAAGCCAGGGCCACCATTTAAATGTAAAAACGTAGAGCTAAAGAAGCCACCTCTGAGAAATTTTCTGTTGTAGACCCATCCAAGAATGAATGTCCAAACCTAAAAACGTTATTATTTAAAAAAAAAACCTCTGCCAGGAATTCAGCCAAGAGCTAGTCATATATCTAAGTATTTCACTGAGTCTGTCACATCTTTTTTGTTAGGATGCACCGCTAATTTATGTAACGTGAATAAAGAAAAATGTTGCCGCTTAACCTGTGACACTGTGAGATGTCAAAGATGTTATAACAAGAAAAAAAAAGTGAATTAGGAAATTAATGTAAGATGGAAGACAGATTTTCCTTTTCAGTCTTCAGAGACAGTAGGAGAAAGGATGAGGACTTGGTGGTTAAGCTGAAGTTTGATCCCAGCTCCCCTCTTACTAAGCTGCGTGGCTCTGGGAAGTGATGTTTCCTTAAACTCCATCCTTTCATCTGTGAAAAGGGATCACACCCACCTCAGCTGGGTTGAGGCGAGGAATAAATGATTTATTGGCTATAATGCTTCTCCCCAAATGCCCGTCAGAGGGTGTATATTTAATGAAAATTAGTTTCTCTTCCTCTTAGTTAACCCAGTCTATTTCTTGTATTCGTTTAGATCAGTTTCCTCTGGTTTCAGTCCTCTGAGGTGCAGGCCTGGTTCCACGCTGAGATGCCTCCTACTGAGGAGTCTGAGAACAGAGCATTGCTCTTTCTTGCCATTGCTGTCGCCTTGCTCTTTGTCCTCATTCCTTCCTTGCTGGTAGGAGTGTGGACTTCGGTGATTCATTACCTGGACCGCTTTGTGCCAAGACCTATGCAAGACGGGCTCATTTACCTCTAAATAGCTCATCTAGTTACTGATTTTGCCTCCTTTTGTTGAGAAGACGCCTCTGTTTGCTTCCATCTTAACCTTGGGTTGCCTGTAAAATCTCTTGTGGGCCCCTAATTTTATGCTTGGTTGAATATCCATAATGATCACAAAAAGAGCAACTCTCATTTCTCCTATTATGGGAGTAGCTTAGCTCAGCATGGTTATTGCCCGTGTGCAGTGTCTTTGTCTCAGATAATGCTGTAGAGTGTTGTTAAATATTGCCTCTTCATCTTCTCTTTTCTCTGATGATCTTCTAATCATAGTCTCTTTAACTCATGTCTTCTCTGACTTCATCTAACTTCACTGTATCTTCTCCAACGCTGCTTTCTTTATTAAATTCTGTCTTCAAAGGGATTTGCTATATTTCATTTCTTCAGAAATGGTAGCATCCACCTCTTTTTACAGGTGACCCTGCCAAAAAATAAAATCAAAGAACAACAAAGAAAGAGAGAAGAAGGAAGGATGGGAGGAAGGAAGGGAGGAAGGGAGGAAGGGAGGAAATTTTGTTCCACACTGCCTGGATTTTGTGGTTTGGTATGTCTTGAATTTCTACTCTGTTTAGAAGATTTGATATTATTAATTTATTTAAAAGAGTACACAAAGGTAAATCAGATTTTAGTGGGCAGAAAATATGAAAAGAAAATGAAAAGAAATTCAATTAATATATTAGAACACTATTCTGTTTCACTAGCAATAAGAAATTATCAAGATGACATACAATTTTCTGTCTAATGTGATGAGGCTGTGAAAGAGAGTGGTATTTTATTAAAATTTTTCTAAATTTAGCAAACAGGGTACACTTGACTTTTAGGGGAAATGTATATCTTAACTATAAACTATATTGAAAAAATTGTCACACATGAAAACATGCCAATTATTGAAATCCCTTTGGTTCAATATTTCACTGATTTTTAATGTAAACTTCTTCAATAAAGGGATAAAAGAAGAATAAAACTGAATGTTCATATTTTAATAGATAAAGGAAAAGACAGATATGTCAATATGTAGATAGGGAGGTAGCAACATACAATCAGAATCAAGTAGGCAGAGATAGTTCACCCACCGAGTAAATGTGTAAAGTAATTCTGGTATTTCTATTGATGGACTGTTACACAATCATTAAAATGAGAATATGGAAAGATAAAAATACAGACATGAAACCCCCTATAAATGTAATGTAGAGAAAAGAATATGTTGATTAATATGAATACGAGTAACCAAAACAGAATGATTTTTAACCATCATTTAATGAGTTTGAGGACCTACTATGTGCCACACTCTTTTGGGTGCTGCAGTTTTAGTGTTTAGCACAATAGACAGGTCCCAGCCCTCAGGAACTTGTACTCTAGGCAGGAGAAGCCAACAACCAAATAAATGATAGAAACATCAGACTACGGTGAGTGCCATGCAGAGAATTAAGAGGAAATGAGAGGGAGTATTCAGAGGTAAGGGGAAATCGGTGGTCAGAAAAGGCCATTGGAAGAAGTTTTATGTTGTTTTTGCTTTTCTTGCCATGTCTTCAAAATTCTTAAAATAATTGTCTTTATGATTCAGAAGTGCATTTCAGAAGGTACTTAAAGTGATAACAAGTTACCTCGATTTTTAAAATCTTTTAATTATTTGGATTCCATGGAAGGAATTTAGAATAGTGGTCCTCAAACTGAATCATGTGAGAGTTTTTAAAAAGTCAAGTTTTCTTAAAAGAAGAAAATTCATGTGGCTGCTTCAGTGAATAAGTTTTAGTAAAGTTTCCTACCATCTCATGACTTGGATTGTTCCTGTCATAAACTTAGATTCACTGCAGCTGTTTCCTGCAAAATGCAAAAGCGTAACTTTAACAAGTTTCATTTCCTGTACAGATAAAAGCACAGAGAATTATTGATAGATCTCTGGGCAGCCCTTTCCCTACAGAAACAGATGAAAATTGGTGCCTGTTAGTTATGGTAGGAGAGCTTTTTGCCTGGTCCATGGAGTGATTCTCTTCTTGTCACTGATGCTGCAGCCCACAAATTTGTTTCTGCTGTATTGGCTGTTGTGGTTGTTCCTATCATAGCTGAGGAAATACTGCTTTGGAGATCAGGAACATTGTAAAAGCCACACACAGTGGTCAATAAGTTGTGAGAATGTCAATAACTTAGAAGTGATACACCTAAACCCTAGCTCTTCAGTGAAAGGAAATGTCCCAACTCTGTAGGAGCCTCTTGACTACTACACCAGTGACAGCAGATTAATGCATCTGAATGATGTAAACTCCACAAAGGCAGGAGCTTTTATCTGCGTTGTTCACTGCTTGTGTCCTCATCACTTAGAACCAGCACCAAGTGCAGTAAATATGTGAATTTGTCAAATGAATGTAGCCTGTACCTATCTGTGCCTGCAGGTGTTAGACCACCTGCCGTTCTGGGTAACTCCTTGCCCTGCTTCTCATTCAAACCGTCAGTCAACTCTCTCCTTCCGTTTGTGACCAGACATTCCCAAAGCTGAGCCTGTTCTCACAGCTTCAGTGTTTTCATGTCATGTTTATTTTTCAGTCTTTCTTCTCTCCATAATACCTTTCTAAAGTTATTTCTTCTAGGCCACCAGTGATGACCTAATACCTGAATCGCATGGCGTCTGTTCACCCCCCATTCTTGAGGATTTCTCAACAAAACTGCTCTGCTTCCCCTCCTTGCCCTTTGAGACACTTGTCCTTCCTTAGCTTCCAAAACAGGATGCTCTCTTAAGTCTCTCTCCTACTTTCTTAGACATCTTGAGTTGCATCTTCAGTGATTTCACTTTCTCTGACAGCCGGATGGGGGCATTCTGCCCAAAGTGTCACCCTCCCCTGGGAACGCGCGTTCATTCCCATAACTTACCAATTTTAGGTGAATACTTCGTACAGTTCCATCTTCTTTCAATCCTGTTCTCTCATCTGATTTTCAGACTTTTGTTTCCAAATGTTTGCAATGCATATCATAATGAATCTTCGATGTGTGATGTAAAATCGAGAGCTGGTCCAATCCGAGCCCACTGGCCAGTCCCCTGGCTTCTCCTTCCTCAGTCCCCATCGCTCTCCTTTATTAGCATTACCACCGTCTAACACCCTTCCTACTTGTCATCGTCCAGGCTCGAAGCTGAGAGAGGTCTTTGATTTCTTCCTCTTTTTTCACTCTTTATGTCTAATGAATTCCTTCGTATTTATTAAGTCCTTTCTACCCCAACATCTCTCTAAAATATCACCCCCCTTATTTCTCATCTTTAGTGTAAGTCTGGTTTCTTGTTTCTCTTACTGCCCCACTTATTTTCCAAACCATTGATTGTGATTTCTTTCTTCCCTACTCAGTTCACCTCCAGTGATTCCCTAGTGCTTATGGATTAAAGTACAGATGCTGTGGCATTTGAGACGCTGCATAATGTGGCCCCAGCCCTTTTCTGTTGCCTTAAGTCTAGGTACACCCTGATTTAACCGTGATCCATCTAGGTTATTCTGTTATTGGCTCTGAACACAACTAGAGTGTTTCTGTTTTCATCCTGTGTAGGTATTGTTACCTGCAATATTCTTTCCTTTTTCTCTTATTATATGTGTAATTTCTACTTATTCTCTAATATTGAACTCAAATCTCTCCTAGTCCATGAGATTTCCTTTAATACCTTATCCTTCACTGAGCTCACTCCTTTAATAAAGCAATTATTTTGTGCTAGGCACTAGAGCATTTTACTGTTACTTAGTCTTTACTTTACTTAATTACTTTTAAAATTATTGTTATTGGAATATAATTCAAGAAATGTTTTTAATGCTTTTGCAGAACTATGCAACCAGCATTGTACCATTATATAGTTATAGAAAATTTTCATCACTCCAGAGAGAACCTAATTAAGTAATTAATTAGCAGTCACATTCACTTTCTATTTCTCTTTCCCCCCACCCACCCCAGGCTCTATCTACTTTTTGTTTTTATGGATTTGCCTATTATGGGCATTTCATATAAACGGGATCATACAACACATGGTTTCTTGTATGTAACATGATGTTCTCAAGGCTCATCTATGTTGTGGTATGTACCAACACATCATTCCTTTTGATGGCTGAATAATATTTTATTGTGTGGATGTACTACATTTTCATCAGTTGAAAGACATTTGGGTTGTTTGCACGTTTTGCCTATTACGAGTAACGCTCCTATGAACATTTGTTTTAAAGTTGCTGTGTGAGCCTGTGTTTTCATTTCTCTTGGTTATGAGGACTGCTGGGCCTTACAGTGACTGTATGTTTCACTTTTTGAGGAACTGCCAAACAGTTTTTCAAAGCAGCTACACCATTTTACATCACCACTAGCAATGTACAAGTGTCCTAATTTCTTCAAGTCCTCCCCAAACTTGTTACTTTCTTTTTGATTATAGCCATCCCCATGGGCATGAAGCAATAGCTCATTGTGGTTTTGATTTGCATTTCCCCAGTGACTAGTGACGTTGAGCATCTTTTCATATGCTTATTGACCATTTGTATATTTTCTGTGGACAAATGTATATTCAGATCCTTCGCCCAATTTTTAATTGGGTTATTTGTCTTTTTATTGTTGAGTTGTAAGCTTTCTTTATACATTCTGGATACTAGACCCTTGTCAGATATGTAATTGGTAGGTATTTTCTCCCCTTCTCCTCTTCTGTGGATTGCTTTCACTTTCTTTATGGTGCCCTTTGAAGTGCAGAAGTTACAAATTTTGATGATGTCCAGTTTATTTATTTTTTCTTGTTTGCTTATGCTTTTGGTGTCATACCTAAGAAACCACTGCCTAATCCAAGGTCATGAAGTTTACACCTATGTTTTCTTGTAGGGGTTTTATATTTTTAGCTCTTACACTTAGGCCTCTGATGCACTTTGATTATATGATATGAAGTCATCATCCAATTTCATTCTTTTGCATGTGGGTGTCCACTTTCCCCATCACAATTTGTTGCAAAGATTATTTTTTCCCCATTGAACTTTCTTGGATCCCTACTGGTTATCTTTTAGTACATTTATTTGTTATCATCTCCAGTTTGGCATTAAGATTTGAAGGCAGGGAGCTTCTTTTATCTTTAGGTATACCCTTCTTTACTTAACAGTAAGCCAACCCATAGTAGGTGCCTACTGGGTGCATTGCCAGTATCTCTCTTTCCAGCCAGATAGGAAGCTCTGAAAGGAGAGGACTCTGCTTATTTTTAGTTCATCAGTAAGCTGGAATCAATAAATATTCTTGGATGAGTGAATTAATGATTGCCTACTGATTAGTTCATGTCTTGCTTGAGTAGTTTTGTTCTCTCTTGCCACAGAATACATACTAGGTAAGTAATTTTCTTACACTAAGTCACCAAGGTGAGGGGTAAGTAAAGGGTATACAAGCAGCTTTTGAATTAAAGTTTCCAGACTTTACTTAGGAAAATTGCTCATGTGTGTTTTAGGTTATATACCAAGAATTAAAAACAAATCAAATCCAAACTCATTTCTGTGTGTTGGATTTGTTTCTTGTCAAAGTGTAATAAAAATTAATTTCCTGGTTTTTAACAAGTGCCAGTACTTCCTACTGGCAGTGTGACAAGGCCTGACATGTGAAGCCATATTTTGAATAATGAGAAGAGGAAATACGTTATCTTTCTTGCTCATGAGTTCTGCAACTCTAAAAGTGACTTAAAAAAAAAAAAAGGAAATACCCTAAGTACCCAATTATAGAAGAGGAATAGTGAATTATTCTCTGTTGATTCAGTGAAGTGCTAAGTTGCGACTAAAAATGACCTTACGAAAATTATGTATCAATAAGGGAATATTAGGACATAAATTTAAGTATAAAAAGATTGTATTATGCAGTGACTGTGACTGGGTAAAATTACGTGTTGCCATGAACTAGGATGATCAACCATCCTGGTTTGCCTCGGACTGTATGGATTTTAGCACCGAAAGTTCTGCATCCCAGAAAATCTCTCAGTCCCAAGCAAACCGGGGTGGTCAGCCACCCTACTTTGAACAAATTGTCCAAGGGATGGTTGGGGAGAAGGTCATAGCAAGGATTTTCATTCTTTTTTGAGAGTATACATCAGTGGTGTCTCATAAGGAGTTATAAATGAGGTCAGTAAAAACTAATTATTTGAGACTATAAAAATGAATAAAATAAACGGAAATTCTTAAGGAAACCATGGGCGTGGAGACGGATACTCATACATTTCAGAAGTCAAGAAAATGAAACAGAAATAAGACCTTGTCTTTTCCGGTGGTCTTCTCATTGATGTCTGCCTTGTGTGTACCATTGCCACACCCTCTTCCCTTTCCCCTAGTTTAAGGCAGGGACTAATCCTAGTCCATTGCCATATGTTGCAGTCCTGTTCTGGAGTACAGAGAGTGAGGAATATGTTCTTAATGACTATTCCATGAACATTTTCCTTGGGGAGGTGTGTAAGAATATATTGACATGAATAGTCAGTGTCCTGATGTCTCACAGTTCAAACCCAGATTGGTGTTATGTGAATATGCTTACAGCTGCAGGAGCCTCTCATAGTCAAAATGCTACAAGAGTAAAGAAGACTGGGGAAACATCATGTCGGAATCATCTGTTGCTGACAAGAACACAAATACAGTTTTATTCATTTAAAGCCATTTTGAGGATGTTACATAGACAGAAAATATCCCACTTCCTTTTTTTTTTCTAATCACAGGAAATATCTTCCATTGGTGGACCCTAACAAAGTGGAAATATCACAGAGGGGGGAATTACGTTGTCTATATACCTGCCAGAGTCTGGTAGCACTCAGCATGTAGCAAATGCTCAAATGTAGTTGATAGATTATAGTGACATCTTTCCAGGTCTAGGTAAGTACTAGTATCTCTAAATATGAACAAGAATCAGGAAGTAGGGTAACTGTTCCCTACGATTTGGCATTGTAACTAATTATGCTATTTTCAAGTATGATCTTCTTTCTCAGAATGCCTGTAGCACTTAGTGTCTGCATTATATAATCTGACAGCTACTTACATATTAATGATTCTTTGAAGTTTGTGAACGTCTAAGTCTTTTTATCACCAAGGGGTAAAACCTGATTTCTGACTCTTGTGTGTGTCTCTCTCAACACCTGTTTCGTGCTACTCAGGGGGTAGGTGCTTGATAAAACCTGTTGACATGGCTCTCTAGTGATTTATGCAGGCATGGGATAGCCAATTTGTTTATTTCAAACATGACAGCATTTGAATAAGAAGATCTGAGTATGAAACAAGGCTCTCAAAATTGCTAGCTGTGACCATTGACAAATTACCTTTCCGTATTTACAAGCTACTTGGCCTCTTTGAATCATTTGTAAAATAGGGATAGGGATTTTTTTTCCTTGATCATGGAAGATCCATCACAGTTATTTGATAAAATACTTTATGAACTGGAAAATATTCTACAAATACAAGTATTGATGACCATATTCAGTTTGGGTACTCATGGTGGCATTCTTTCTTCTCTTGATGAAAGGCTGAAGGTAGGTAGACAGCGCAAGACAAGAGACTAGAGCAGGAGTTCGGGGAAGTTAAGACAGAGAGTGATCTCACGTCCATGTAAAACCAGTGCTCTTTGTACAAAGACAAGGCTGAGTACTGGCTCCTTAGAGCTTCACTGATGGGGTGTGGAGACCACAGTGCCAGCCCCATAGAAACATAGTTGGAATAGGTTCTTTATTGTACCTCATTATTATTATTATTATTATTTTTTACTTTCCTTAAAACAGTGGTGCTAAAGAGTCTGCACAAAAAATGTAGATGTGGAAGGAGTTTAAATCAGTTTAGGGATGGCATGGAACACTTTTTTTTTTTTTCACCTGGTGTGGAGTCTCCATACTGCAGAGGGAAAAATGAAAAAAATTTAAAAAACCAACCCTACTATTGCTGCTACTACTGCAACTACTGCTACTACTGCTACTACTACTACACCTTACCCAGGGAAAAGGCTAATAAGGAATCACATTCTGCAGCCCTTATTCAGCCTTTTCTTTTAATGTAAGAAAACTGTCCTAAACAAGAAACACGATGACACGATCTGCTACAATGGCCTATATAATTCACTCTCTGAATGAGGATGGGAGAAGGGAGCTGTGGTCACTCCATGTAAAGACCAGAGAGAGATGTGCAGGATGCAGGCAGAGTACCTCCAGAAGTGGGGGTAACTATGTCTCCTGGAAGCTGTGAACACTGATGCTTAAGAAAAGGAAAACGGAAAACAGAAAAGTAGTTTAAGGGGCACCATCATTTTCTATTGGTGAGGATTCCTGCTCTTCGGGAGGTTCTGGGAAGTTTATTTCTGTTTCTTCTTCTTCTTCTTGGACTGGAATAATTTCAATGTCTTCTTCATTCTTTGGTTGGGGAGCTATTTCAGGCTGCTCAACCACCTCTTCTTTTATTTCAATTGCCTGTTCTTTTTTTTCTTCAGCTGACAGGAGAACTATATTCTAAAACACAAAATTGAATACATTTTTCTTGACCTTTATCAAAGGGAACATTTCTCAACACTCTGTACGAATATCAAGTACTTCCTAGTTTTTATGTTATTTATGTTGTTTTCTACATGTTTCCAAATCCCAGGATTGATTTCCCAGCTGCTCAAATCCATATCACATCACTTATCAAGGCTCATCCTCAAGTCCAGTGGATATCTGACACTTTGCCTGGAATGATCATTCAGTATTTGGAAAAGAACACTGCAATAGCGGAGGAATTTAGATTTTAGTTTTGATTGGCCTTTCTTCAAGATAACCTTGGGAAATAATCTCTCTCTAATCCTATTTTCCTCATTTGTGAAATGAAGGAATTAATGATGACTTCTAAATTCTGTTCCAAACCCAACATTCTATGGTTCTGAAGCCATTGATAATAAATCTGTCACTGGGATATTCATATCTCCCAATTGTGGAACCACCTTGAACTTGTTTTGGAAGAGGGATTTTATGAAAAGAGTGGGGAGAAGGGGATACTGAGGTTGAAGTGGGAGAACTAGTGGCCTTAATCAGTCTTTGACCTTGAGCCATGCTTTTATACATTAAGTATGAAATCCTGAAATCAAGGTCGATGATGGAAGTCAAGCAGAACTCAGGGTTATTAAGAGGATGCACATACCATAGAACTGGATCCTCTGTCCACCCTTTAAACTTATTTCATTTTCCCTCATTATTGGTATTTTCTGCCCCCCCAGGGTCATTTTTTTCCATGACGCTCCCAGTCCCAAAGTCTCATCAGATTACATTCTCCATAAATGATCCTTTGTAGGTGTGATTTTCCTAGAGGGTTGTGAACTATATTCTACTTACAGCTTTGCGTCTGGAGCACATTTTTTTCCATTCAGTCTCCACAATGCCAGCTGTCACAAGTTTCTGGCATAAGGCAAAGATCAGCAACAACGCAAAAATGCCCTGAAGAACAGAAAAATGAAGGTGAAAATGTAATAATGAAAATGTAAGAATATGGTTGGTAGTCAGTAAATGACTGTTGACTAAAATTAAATGAATAAAAGATTAATTCTTGAGGGGAGTAATGACTAACTATAGAAACTACTAGTATTTGTATAACCCTAACCCTTAGCACAACTCCTGTCACACAACAGATAGTTAATCATGTTGCTGACAGAAAGTAAGGGAATAATGGGACTTCCGGTCAAGATGGTGGAGTAGTAGGACCACGAGCTTGCCTATCCTCATGCCTACAACAAAACCATAACTGACTGCTAAATAACCATCAAAAAAAAAAAAAAAGACTGGTACTAGCAACGAAGATCCTCTTCAAGTGGAAACATAAAGAGGGAAGCTCAGCAGGACAGTAGGAGGGGTGTACTCATGATATAATTGGTCCCCATCCCCTCCAAGAAGGCAACCACAAGCTGAAGAATAATTAAGTTACAGAGGCCCTTCCACAAGAATGAGAGTTCAGAGCCCCACGTCAGGCTCCCCAGCCTGGGGTTCTAGCACTGGGAGAAGAAGACTCCAGAACATCTGATTTTGAAGGCCAATGGGCTTAACTCCCAGGACTGGAAGAAACAGAGATTTCACTCTCTTGGGAAGTGCAAACAGAATTTTGTGCATGCCAGGTTCAAAGGCAGAAGCAGTGACTTTATAGGAACCTGGGCCAGACCTTCCTGCTGGTTTTGGAAGGTCTCCTGGGGAAGCAGGGGGCAGCTGTGGCTCACCCTGGGGACATAAAAGCTGGTGGGGGAAAAGACATTCCTGGAGTGTTCATCTACATAAGCTTTCCTGGAGGCTGCTTGGGTCATTAGCACCAAGCCTTAGCCCCACCCAACAGCCTGTAGGCTTAAGTTCTGGGAAGCCTCAGACCAAGCAACATACTGGGTGGGAACACAGTCCCACCCATCAGCAGACTTCCTGAACCACAGTCACCTCTAGACACACCCCTAGACACAGACTTACTCACTAGAGGGCCAGGACCAAGCTCCACTGAGCAGTGGGCAGGCACTGACTCCTCCTGCCAGGAAACCTGCACAAGCCTCTAGTCTAGCCTTATCCACCAGGGGGCAGACACCAGAAATAAAGAAACAACAATCCCAAAGCTTGTGGAAGGAATCTGCAAATACAGGCTAGATTTTACCCGGGACTGGCTGGACCCTGGCCCTTGGGTGACAAGAGAGGAGTATACTGCTGGGATGCATAGAACATCTCCCACAGAGGGCCACATCTTCAAGGTCAAGAAGTGTAACTAACCTACCTAAAAATACAGATAGAAAGAGAGACAATATGAGGCAGCAGAAGAATATCTTTCAGGCCAAGGCACAAGATAAAATCCCAGAAGAAATATGATGGGGAGACAGGCAATCTATCTGAGAAAGAGTTTAGAGTAAATATGGCGAAGAGTTTCAGAGAACTCAGGAGGAGTATAGATGCACAGAGTGAAGTTTTTAGCAAAGAGTTAGAAAATATAAAAATACCCAAACAGAGCTGAAGAATACAATTACTGAAATGAAAAACACACTAGAAGGAACCAAGAATAGACTAAATGAGGCTGAAGAATGGATCAATGAGCTAGAAGACAGATTAGTGGAAGTCACCACTGCAGAACAGAAAAAAGAAAAAAGAATGAAAGGAAATGAAGATAGTTTAAGGGAACTCTGGGATAGCATGAAGCACACTAATATTTGCATTACAGGGGTCCCAGAAAGAGAAGAGAGAGAGGAAGGACCTGAGAAAATATTTGAAGAGATAATAGCTAACAACTTCCCTAACTTGGGAAATGAAACAGTACCCAAGTCCAGGAAGCACAGAGTTCCCCACAGGTTTAATCCAAAGAGGGACAAGTCAAGGCACATAGTAATCAAACTGACAAAAATTAAGGATAAGGAGAAAATAGTAAAGTCAGCAAGAGGAAAGCAACAAATAACATACAAGGGAACTCCCATAAGGTTATCAGCTGATTTCTCAGCAGAAACTCTACAGGCTAGAAGGGAGTGGCATGATTTAAAGTGGTGAAAGGGAAAAACTTTCTTGGAAAAAAACAAGAAAACTCTATCCAGCAAGGCTCTTGTTCAGATTTGATGGAGAAATCAAAAACTTCACAAATAAGCAAAGCCTAAAAGAATTTAGTACCACCAAACCAGCTTTACAACAAATATTAAAGGAACTTCTCTGGTCATCAAACCATAAGAAAAGAGAACAAAAAGAAGAAAGAGAGAAAAAAGACCTACAAGACAAACCAAAAACAGTTAACAAAATGGCAATAAGAACATACATATCGATAATTACCTTAAATGTAAATGGATTAAATGCTCCAACCAAAAGATATGACTGGCTGAATGGATACAAAAACAAGACCCATATATGTGCTGTCTATAAGACACCCACTTCAGAGTTAGACATACATGCAGACTGAAGGTGCATGGATGGAAAAAAATACTCCATGCAAACAGAAACCAAAAGAAAGCTGGAATAGCAACACTTATATCAGACAAAATAGATGCTTAAAGACTGTTATAAGAAACAAAGAAGGACACTACATAATGCTCAAGGGATCAATCCAAGAAGAAGATATAACAATTGTAAATATATATGCACCCAACATAGGAGCTCCTTAATATATAAGGCAGTTGTTAACAAACATAAAATGGCAGTTGTTAACAAACATAAAAGGAGAGATCAACAATAACACAATAATAGTGGGGACCTTAACACCCATTTATATCAATGGACAGATCATCCAGACAGAAAGTCAATGAGGAAATACAGACCCTAAATGATGCTTAGGCCAGATGGACTTAATTGACATCTGTAGAGTATTCCATCAGAAATCAACAGAATACACATTTTTAAGTGCACATGGTACATTCTCCAGAGTCAATCACATGTTGGCCCACAAAGCAAGCCTCAGTAAATTTAAGAAAATTGAAGTCACATCAAGCATCTTTTCTGACCACAATGCTATGAGGTTAGAAATCAACTACAAGAAAAAAACTGCAAACACGTGGAGGCTAAACAATATCCTACTAAACAACCAGTAGATCACTGAAAAAATCAAAGAGGAAATCAAAAAATTCTTTGAGACAAATGAAAATGAAAACACAATGATCTAAAACCTCTGGGACACAGCAAAAGTAGTTCTAAGAGGGAAGTTTATAGTGATATGGACCTACCTCAGAAAACAGAAAAATCTCAAACACTTAATCTTACACCTAAAGTAGCTGGAGAAAGAAGAACAAACAAAACCCGACGTTAGTAGAAGAAAAGAAATCATAAAGACTTGAAATAAATGAAATAGAGACTAAAAAACAATAGAAAAGATCAACGAACCAAAGCTTGTTCTTTGAAATGATAAACAAAATTGATAAACCTTTTACTCAGACTCATCAAGAATAAAAGGGAGAGGGCCCAAATTAATAAAATCAGAAATGAAAGAGAAGTCACAACCAACACCACAGAAATGCAAGGGATCATAAGAGGCTACTATAAGCAACTGTACACCAACAAAAGGACAACCTAGAAGAAATGGACAATTTCTTAGAAAGGTACAATTTGCCAAGACTGAATAAGGAAGAAATAGAAAATATGGATAGACCAGTTACCAGTACTGAAATTGAACCAGTAGTTAAAAATCTCCCAACAAACAAAAGTTCAGGATCAGATGGCTTCACAGATGAATTCTACCAAACATTTAGAGAAGAGTTAACACCTATACTTCTGAAACTATTCTAAAAAATTGCAGAGGAAAGAATACTTCTGAACTCATTCTATGAAGCCACCATCACCCTGACAAAGGTATCATGAAAAAAGAAAATTAACAGGCCAATATCACTTATGAATATAGACGCAAAAATTCTCAACAAAATACTAGCAAATTGACTCCAACAATGAATTAAAAAGATCATACACCATGATCAAGTGGGATTTAACCCAGGGATGCAAAGATTCTTCAATATTTTCAAATCAATCAGTGTGATACACCACATTAACAAATTGAAGAATAGAAACCATACGATCATCTCAATAGATACAGAAAAAGCTTTTGATAAAATTCAACATCCATTTATGGTAACTCTCCAGAAAGTGGGCATAGAGAGAACATAACTCAACATAATAAAGGCCATATATGACAGACCCACAGCTAACATCATACTAATGGTGAAAAGCTGAAAGCATTTCCTTTAAGATCAGGAACAAGACAAGGATGCCCACTCTTGACACTTGTATTCAACAGTTTTGGAAGTCCTAGCCATAGCAATCACAGAAGAAAAAGAAAGAAAGGGAATCCAAATCAGAAAAGAAGAAATAAAACTGCCACTGTTCACAGATGATATGATACATATATATATAGAAAACCCTAAAGAAGCAACCAGAAAACTACTAGAGCTCATCAATGAATTTGGTAAAGTTGCAAGATATAAGATTAATATACAGAAGTCAGTTGCATTTCTATATACTAACAATGACATAGCAGAAAAAGAAATTAAGGAAACAACCATTTACCATCGCACCAAAAAGAATAAAATACCTAGGATTAAACATACCCAAGAGGCAAAGGACCTATACTCTGAAAAGTATAAGACACTGATGAAAGAAATTGAACATGACATAAACAGATGGAAAGATATACTGCGTTCTTGGATTAGAAGAGATGGATATTGTTAAAATGGCCACACTACGCAAGGCAATATGCAGATTCAGTGCAATCCCTATCAAATCACCAATGATGTTTTTCACAGAGCTGGAACAAAAAATGTTAAAATTTGATCGAAACACAAAAGGCCCCAGATAGCCAAAATGTCTTGCAAAAGGAGAATGGAGTTGGGGAAATCATGCTTCCTGACTTCAGACTATACTACAAAGCTACCATAATCAAAACAGTATGGTACTGGCACAAAAACAGACACATAGCTCAATGGAACAGGATGGAAAGTCCAGAAATAAACCCACGCACTTGTGGTCAATTAATCTATGACAAATGAGGCAAGAATATACAATGGAGAAAAGACAGTCTCTTCAATAAGTGGTGCTGGGAAAACTGGACAGCTACATGTAAAAGGCTGAAAGTAGAACATTCTCTAACATGATATACAAAAATAAACTCAAAATGGATTAAAGATCTAAATGTAAGACCAGATACTATAAAATTCCTAGAGGAGAACACCCTTTGACATAAATCATGGCATTATTTTTTTCAAACTGGCTCCTAGAGTAATGGAAGTAAAAGCGAAAAGTAAACAAATGGGATCTAATTAAATGTAAAAGCTTTTGCACAGCTAAGGATACCATCAAAAAAGTGAAAAGACAACCTACATAATGGGAGGAAATATTTGCAAATGATGCAACTGACAAGGGACTAATTTCCAAAATTATTTAATAATTTCCAACAGCTTTTACAGCTTAATATCAAAAAAGCAAGCAATCCAATCGAAAAATGGACAGAAGACCTAAAGAGACATCTCTCCAGAGCAGACATCCAGATGGCTAACAAGTACCTGAAAAGATGCTCAACATCACTGTTAGAGAAATGCAAATCAGAACTACAGAGATATCACCTTACACCAGACAGAATGGCCATCATTAAAAAGGCCACAAATGACAAATGCTAGAGAGGGTGTGGTGAAAAGGAACCCTCCTACACTTCTGGGGGGAATAAAAATTAGTGCAGCCACTATGGAGGTCAGTATAGAGGTTCCTTAAAAAACTAAAAATGAACTTACCCTATGATTCAGCAATCCTACTCCTGGGCATATATCCAGAGGAAAACATAGTTTGAAAAGACACATGAACCCCAATGTTCACAGCAGCACTATTTATAATAGTCAAGACATGGAAACAACCCAAATGTCCATCGACAGATGACTGGATAAAGAAGATGCGGTATATATGTACAATGATGAATACTACTCGGCCATAAAAAGAGAGTAAAATAATGCCATTTGCAGCAACATGGATGACCTGGAGATCATCATTCTAAGTGAAGTAAGTCAGAAAGAGAAAGAAAATTACCATACGATATCACTCATATGTGTAATCTAAAAAAAAGACACAAATGAATTTATCTACAAAGCAGAAATGGATTCACTGACATAGAGAACAACCTTACGGTTACCAGGGGGTTAAAGGGGTGGGGAGGGATAAATTGGGAATTCAAAATTTGCAACTCTTGGGGAGTAATAGAAATGTTAGCTATCTTGACTGTGGTGGTAGGTTCATTGGGGTATGCATCTATCAAAATTCATCAAATTGTACATCTGAAATATGTGTATTTTACTGTAGGAGAATCATACCACAATAAAGGTGTTTTATATACACACACATACACACACACACACACACATATGAATAAATATCTCATGGTAATACCATAAACAAACAAAAAACAAAAAAGAAACGAAAAAAAGAAAGCAAGGCAGTAATAATTAGTTGAAGAATCAATTCTATGTAGGCAGGAATAATTCCTGAGTCCCAGATTAAGTGTATCCAGCTTTAGGTGGTGTGGTATCATGGGAAGGAAACCTCTCCATACTTGGGAGATGCATTTTTTCCCCCTTCAAACTCTACACCAAAAAAGTCCTTGAGGCAGAAGATGTTCATTACAACTTAGCTTCTTCAGTATTCATCTTAATCAAAAATAATAATGAATATTAATTCCATTAATGATAATATAATAATGGTACATTTTAAAGCAAACACTAAAGTAGCACTATCTACCAAACACTATTCTACGTGCTTTGCATGTGTTAACTCGTCCCTCAAAACAGCCTTATAAGTACTGTTACCTTCCCCATTTTACAGGTGAAGAAACTGAGGCACAGAGTGGCTAAAATTCTTGCTCAAAGCTGTATAGGCAATAAGTAACAGACACAGACAGCCTGGATCCAGACCTTATGGTCATAAGAAAAATGCCATGCTTCCTCCCTGAGAATAAATCTAGTTTCACACTTACCAGGAACACAGATCGTATGCTGTCACAATATTTCATAGATAGGGAGTTTTTGTCAGTGGGGTTAGCTGGTTCACAGTCGTGTATGTTAATGTATGGCGTGGGAACTTTAATAAAATTCAAAGTCTTCATTTTAAAAAAATGGGAAATTGTGATATTAAATATGTCCATGATCAAAAAAATTACTCCGGAAATCGCAGCAAAGAGACTCAACGAGTTCATTATGATTTTCCCTTTGACCTGAAACAGATACATAAATATTTATCAATTGGGCTTAATTCATAATTAGAGAATATAAGGTAGGATGGAATTTCAGATCCCATTCCCCTGACTCAAAAAAGTACTACACCTAAATCATACTAAATTAGACTTCCCTCGGTTGTTTTTAGTCTCTTGGTCACTATAAAATTAAAAAAGAAAAAAACCGCCAAATCTCAAGCCTGTTCCTTTCTCAGTCTTCCCCATCTCCTTCATGCCGTCACCATCCAGTCAGTTTATCAAGAAAGCATTCTATGAGTGATCCTCGTACTTGCTTTCTCTGCCACCACCACCATCCTACTAGGCATTCGGTACCCAATGGTTGAGTAAATGAAAATAAATAGTAACCAGGTTCTATCTTTCTGCATAAGAGGGGAGAAGGGAGAGAGAGAAGAAGGTTCTTCAGCATGGTGAATCAGGATGGTATTGTGGGTATAGGTAGGGACAGAGCAGATAGAACCCAGTAGGTCCAAACCATGAAGTGGAAAAAGCCTGCAGCGAGAACAGTAACACCCGCTCCCTGTTGACATAGGACGCAGTCAGCACCAGTCAGACATCTTTCAAAACACAATTAGGGCTGATGTCTCTCGGTAGCACGGGTAAGAGGATGCCTGTGTGCCCGTTCTACCTTGCAGGGATACAAGGTTGAAACAGGAAGATATATGTGACAAGTACCATAATGGTACGGGGTTACTGATGATTATTTTAAGACACATATTTCACCCCGGGTTGTTCGACCTACAGGCGGCAAGTCAGTAGGACTGGCTGTATTTGGAGAAGAAATACAACTTGATCTTCATAAACAGCGCCCCCTCCCCTCCAAATTGAGTTTGTCAGACTACCTCCAGAGAGGTGCCGTCTTAATCTCCTCAGTCCCTCACTGATTTTGCAAGTGACTTAAATTAGTTATAGCTTAGTAAGTGTAAAAAAAGCTGAGGAAGGAAACTTGCTGGTAAGCTCTTGACCTGCAGAGAACTGGGAGTTCTTCCTGGATGTGACTGTGTCCCAAGGGCTTATACGAACCAGACCACTCTAGCTCTTCCTAGCCTCTGAGGCACCTTCATATGCATGACTCCAGTTTACCCTCAGGATAATTGCATACAATAGCAAGGACTATCATCTCCGTTCTCTGGGGGAAAACTCAGAGGTACGTGGAAGTAAACTGATTTGCTCAAGGTTACAGCTCAGGGTTAACTAGGACTTGAGTCAATCACAACATTGATTACACAGTCTTCCTAAATACTGGTCTGAGAAACGACAGGGCGTTCAAAGAGATCTTAGTCTCACGCAGCATTTCACATTCCTAAGACCATAAGCATGCTCTTTACTGATCTGCCTTTAATTCTGTTTCCATGGACATATTTCAGGTGGACCTCATCCCCCTCCCTTTTTTTTTTAATGAAGAAAACCAACAACAGCATCATAGAGGATCTTTTGCTTTTTCAGGCTAAGAGATAACTCAGTACTACTGTGATTCCAAAGGTCTGCAAGGTCCTTGATTTCAACTGAGAAAATAGATAATTTTCTCTGATGTGTGGGGAAGAAGGACATAACGATCACTTGCCAAACTCTCCCTGGAGTTTTTCTCCGCCGCAGCTGCCAGGAGTGATCCAGAAATGATAAACTGTAAAAAGAAAGGTGGTGGGTGGGGAAGCGGGTGAGAGAGATGGGAGGAGCAGCAGGGAAGGAGAGAGGAGGGCAGACAGAGAGGGAGATCACTTTAACATTGAGAACTGGTTGTCAAAAAGTTATCCACACTTTCAACCACTTTCACTAAATTATCCAGCCCTTTTTATTGGATTCATTCACTTTTTCACCAGCCATATCTCTCCTTTATTCAGATTCAGCCGCATTCAGTCCATGCCTTTTAGTCAACTGACTGAGGAGCTGCAACCAGAAATATACTAAGACCAGAGGCAGAACTGGCATTTCCATGCCAATTAGTACTCACACTGTGAATTTGAAAGTTTTATTTTTAGTTTCCCTTCCTTCCTTCCTTCCTTCCTTCTTTCCTTTCCTCCCTCCCTCTCTTCTTTCTTTCTTTCTTTCTTTCTTTCTTTCTTTCTTTCTTTCTTTCTTTCTTTCTTTCTTTCTTTCTTTCTTTCTTTCTTTCTTTCTTTCTTTCTTTCTTTCTTTCTTTCTTTCATCTGTGGACTTGTGGAATTGCTCTTTGGAGTTCACAGTGATTTACATACCTTTGGTGGAGATCAAAGAGTGAATCAAAATAGAAGAAATACTTGGCCTGAATGTCATATGATGCTATTAAAATAATCACAGGAAGTGATCAGTATGCCTCATCTTCCTTTTCTACTGTTCAGGCTGTAAAGTGTAGGAAACTCATGTTCTAATCCATCTCTTCTTGTTCTGGAAATTTCAATCCTGGACTCATGTTTATAGTAGTGACTATGAAAGTGTCATGGTGATGTAAACATCACTGCCCTGTACCCCATCCAGACAGGGCTACGAGCTTGGAAGACATGCACATGAGACCGACATAAGGAATACTGCTCTGCTGATAAGTGAGAGGAGATTTATTTGGGTTGAGACTGATTTCACCACGTGGACAGTAACTAAAGAGAACTGTAGGGAAGAAGGGCTAGGCAAAAGGAAATGGGGTGCTCCTGCTCCCCTTTGCTTTCTGAAATATCATGCTCTACAGTTCAAATGTCTAGTACCCACACCCCCACCCCACCTTAGCCCCCGCCATTGACTTGGAGAGGTCCTGCTTTGGGCAGTCTTCCTTCCCTGTGGAGATCCACGTAGGGCAGCTTTCTCTGAATTCCCATCAAGCATGGCCACTGACTCAACTGTGGGACTCATGCTCGATTTAGTCAACCTCTATTTCTGCTAAATTCCTTCAACCAGATAACCTACTTCCTTCCTATGTTTTCCTCAACATGGAAATCATCTGGTATATTCCTGTGGAGCTTTTTAATGTTTTTGTCTGCATCGCTCCCCAAATGGTTGTTAGTTTTTACTCACCATAATGCCTCCCCAGAAAGGGTACCACAGAATTACACAGATTGGTACGTAGACCTCCGTGTGGATCAACAGGAAGCCGCCTATGGCAATGTGGAAGAGCCCATTCATAATCTGGACAGCCTGGGGAGGGAACAGGGGCACTGATGGATGAACTGAAGTCACCAGTCAGAAAGCAGAGATGAAGCTGGAAGCCCTAGCTCTTGAGCTGAGTGGGGCTGCATAAGATGCCCAAAAGCAAGTGATGAAGGTATCAAGACCCTTGTCTGGTTCGGATCCATTTTCCCCACCACCTGAGGCGTTTCCAAGGCAGTTATGCCTTGGATGTTGAACTGGGTAATGAACTGGGATGGGCGACCCCTAACTCTGCAAGCCTCAAAATCAAGGGGCATAAGATCACCATGATAATTTCTCTTTACACCTCTGATTTTGCCCACTGTGTCAGATATAAAGAGCACCTCAGGTTGGATCAGGTACCCTCAGATCGGCTTGAACTCTATACCTGGCCTACAGCATCTGCTTCTATAGGCCAGAGAATCCCTAGGGTGTGGAATGAAGGGCAACCGACTTACCCCCAGAGCCTTAGATTCCCTCAAGAAGAAGCCTTGGGTGGGGCCCACCATTGAAGGCACCCTCCTGGGAATCCGTCTTTGGACAGGATACATGGAAATAGGACCTTTCATGGGATCTGCTGGGACAGCCCCAGTCATCGAATTTCTGGGTGTCGTCATTTCACCCTCCAGACTGCTACAAATAGAGCAAAAAATTAAGTGAGCAGAGAGAGAACAGGATTTTTGGCAGCCTTTTGTCTCGTGTCATTCATCTGAATACGTCCCTCTGTCTTCTCTCCGTGGGTGTCACTGATGGGAGGCATGGCCTCTTCCTGGAAGCTTTGGATCTGAGGCAAGCCCTACTGCCATGTCCCAAGACAGCGTCCGGAGGGGGCGTCTCAGACAGGGATGGACAGGCTCCGGGGTCCCTTCCATTATTCTGGGCAACCATGTTTGGGACATGTTTTCTCTTCATAGAGACTATCATGCTCGTGTATCTGTATGTTCTGTGTGTCTGTCATCCTTGGATGCTTTTCTTCCGCTTTCATATCAGAAAATGTACTTTGCGTTGACTTCTCCTTGTCCTTTTGCTTATCTGCTTTTGTCCATTGTGATGGACCAGAGGCATCATGATGGAGTATGATGGGGAGCCATCCTTGGAATGAAGAGGGCCTGATTCAGTCTTCCCGTACCTCTAACTCTGCGACCTTGCTTAAATCATGTCAGGGAGGCTCTCTACGTTTCTGTGTAAGACTGTAGCTTCCTGAGTCAGATTGCCTAGGTTCAAGTCATGATTCTTCTATTTGCTGTGAAACTTTCGGCAAGTTTCTTAAATTCTCTGGGTCTCAAGTTCTTCAGCCACAAAATGGGGATAGTAATCATTCTCGTCTCAAAGGGTTGCTGTAAGACTTAAACGGGCCGGTGGTGTGTGCATGGCTGGTGTCTTTTCATTATTGGGGGCGTGGTTAGCTCAGATGTCAGCTTCTCAGAGAAGCCTTCCCTGAACCCCTAGTGCACAGTGCATCTCACCACACCCCATTTTATTTGCTTCATGGCCTTATCAGTTTGAGGAATTACCTTATGTGTTTGCTTGTTTCTTGTCTGTTTCTCCCCACTAGAATATAAATTCCATCAAAGCAGAGATCTTGTGTTCTCTCTTACTCAATATTTAAAATTATGCCTGGATTTAGTAGTGTCTTCATAAATATTATCAAAGAAGTAAATGTATATATAGCACTCGTGTCTGAATAATTATTAGCTGCTTTTGTTGCTGTTCTTGTTCTTAATATTATTACCCTTATGAGCACTAACTTCTATTTTTTACCTGAAAAATGAGAACAATACCCCTTTCACAGACATGTTGTGAGAAATAAGTTCATTAACACATGTGAAAGTACCCAGTACGCAGGGAGAAAGTAGTAAATGCTGTTTGTTCGTAGAATTCTTTGTCTACACGTTTCTGGAGAGAAAAGTCCCTCTCCAGCTCTGACACTTTAGGACTGTTCAGCCCTCTTCATCTTGTCATCCCCTTTGGTATTCACTTCTTTATGTCAGTTGCTTACATGAATCCTATTGGGTCTTTCCTGGGCCCTCCCTGGAAATCTCTCCTGAGGGACACATCTTTGGCCTTGTCTTTATTGACTGTAAGTCATGTAAGGGGCCTTGGAGGCCAAGGCTGTCTGTCCAGCTTGCTTATCTTTAAAGCCACGCAGAGGCGGGCACCTGCAGGCTTGTTGTAGGACAGGTGCTTGGGCGTCTCCCAGGCCTCACATCTGTACCCACTTTCTAGTAACAAAGGCATTTCATACCTAGAATCTCATCTGAGCCTCAGTGTAGACAAGGGATGAATCACTGCCCCTATTTTGTAGAAAGGGTAACAAGGGCACAGAGAAGTTAGGTAACCTGTTCAAAGTTACATAACCATCAGAGATTTAAAGTGAGGACTCAGGCCTAGCCAACAGGATATCGATGGTACCAGGCTGCTTTGTCCTCTGTGGGGAATAGGACTTCCGCCTTTCACTTATGAATCTCTTCCTTCTCCTTCAAACAGATGTGCTAAGTGGATGAATGTAAATCAGCTGACAACAGAATACCTGTCTGGGCCATGGCTGAAGGGGAAGACAGGAGACTTGGGGTGCTTCACACTTTTTTTCTGTCCCAGCTCTAGATTACCAGATGTCATGTGGTCTTAGGGATCTGCTTTGTATCACAATCCACCCCACAAGACCACCAACACAAGGGAATGTATGAATATCGACCACTAAGGAGTTTACAAACTGATTCTGGTCTCCAGGCAGAGTTTTTAAGGTTAATCAGAACCTCAGAAACCATTTGCTCATTTGACAAATGAGGAAGCTGTGGCCTGGGGCTAGGACATTGCCTTGGTGAAGACCTTGCACCTATAGATGGAGCCAAACCAGAAGGCAGCCACCAAGGCTCTGAGGCTGGCGGTCTTCCTGCTACACCACGGGCTGAACTACAGAGTTGAAGTTGTTTTCTGGGCTATTGTGTATCTAGTTCCAACTCCCCCAACACCTTCCTTACTAAGTGGGCATTTTGTCTTTTTTTAGATGTGAAAATGGAGGTTCTGAAGGGTTAATTAATTTTTCCAGAATATGTATGCAATGAGCTTGGAGTCACCACACTCCTGTCTGGAGGGCTCATTTTAATGAGGACAACTTAAAGATCAAAGATCATCCATTGGACAGGAGGAGATGATTGGACTACCATTATTTTAATTTTTCTTTATTTTTCAACTGCCTAAGGCTATGTCTGTGTGATCGGTGGGATAAACCTTTTACGTAAACAAGTCCTGCCTGAGTTGTGTCTACAACGGCTAATGGCAGTAATGACCTTTGGAGGGGAGTATTTTCTCTCTCTTAAAACAATGTCTCACCATGACAGCTATATTTCTACAAAGCCTTCAACACATATTACTGTAAAATAGTTTATAAACATAAATATACTTGTTTCTATATGCTGCTTTATGTTTTATGGAAATAATCTCTCTAAAATATATACATGTTTTTATGCCAGGTCATTGTAGACTAACTGAGTAATGAAAGATTTCGTTCTATGGGAACATAAAACTAGACCATACACTCTTACGGATATTGTAGATTCCTGCAGCCTTAGTCTACGTGTTTTTTTCCTTAATTGTTAACAATGACTGTTTGTTTCAACTGTGTGTTGTTCAGTGAACAATTATGCTCAAAGACTCGTTGGTACACTAGTAGTGGTTACCGAACACGTTGGTCAAAATGCAATAATAATAGGGTTCTATTTTCACTAAATTGTATTAAAATCAGGACTCAGTGTATCAGACGTGGCCCTATTTTATTACATCAATTTCTGCAAATCTTTTCTGATTTTTAAAAGGCACCCCTGTTTCTGCATCCATCCACTGAAGAAGATCTCACAGTCTTTATGGGTTTTGGTTTGAATAATGGCTTTTAGGTCCAATAATTCCATCATTTACTGTGAAGTTCAAAGTTGCCTAGCTTTTGTTACCTCAACTTCCTCCTTTGCCACTCAAAATAGTTTTGCATTTTTATCCCCTGGGCGCTTATCTCTGAGGAAGAATGTTCTTACTTCCTTTCCCTCTGTGCTTCTCAGCCCCTCTCCTTCCACCAAGACGTTAGTCCTTCAGAGAAATCAGTCTGGCATCTTTCAGTCTCTCATTCTGTTCAGGGTGGTGTGTAGCAGAAAAAGCTAGTCCCAGCTCTGTCCCTTGCAACTTTTGTGATCCGACCTCTCAATCTCTATTCAAAGTCTTGTTTTGAAAACATGAGATCATTTGCAATTGATAAACTATTAACCGCTCAAAGAATAATTGTTATTACTGGACCCTTTTTATGATTAAAACGCGCCGCAGTGTCCCCCAATCCCAAAGCCGCATGCCTTTAATCTAGCGCCGTCCTGTCCACTGCCCAGTCTCCCCAAGCCCTGTACCCCTAGCTTTTTAAAAGCGTGTCGTTCCACTCGCTTCCTCCACTTCCTCACCACCCACTCCCTCCTCCGCACTTGGCAGCTAGTTTCTGCCAGAGCCACTCAGTTGAAACTGCTTGCTTCAAGGACTGGGCTGAGAAGCCAGGCAGCATCCCTCAGATCATTTCATTTCTGCTTCCCTGTCACCCAGGTTGAAAACGTTGGAGCCATGTTCCTCTCCAGCTCCTTTACCTCCCATGGTGGGTCATGGCCAAGTCATGCCCTTTCAGCCTCCTTAAAGTCTCTTGTTTTGCACGTGGACTTTTTTCTACTTCCAGTACTCCCTCCCAGCACTGCCCCACCTGCCATGAGTTTGATTCTCATTTCCTCTCCTGGTTTAGCACAAAAATCTTGCTTTTCTACCTTCCATCTTTCTCTTTTCTAATCCATCCTCCCAAGGCTGCTAGATCAGATTCCTCAATCACTGCTGAAGTTCAGCTTTCCCTGAACTTGAGCTTTTGCTCCAATCTGTAATCACCTGCCAGAGGAACCCTTCACCTGGCCATCAGCTCTACCTGAGAAGCGTAACACCATCCAGGGATATTCACATTTAGTGGGATATCTTTGGAGACAAAAGCATTTAAAGCGAGAGGAATGGAGTTATTTTCATTACAGCCATGACTGATTATTTTCTTACTTGGTACCAGACGGTTCTAAGAGCTTCAGGTTTTGAGCTCATTTAATCATCATAACACAGCGGGTATTAATTACTCCCACCCCCATTTTATAGATGAGGAAACTGAGGAACAGAGAGGTTTAGTAACTTGCCTGAGGTTATATGGCTTGTAAATAAATAGTGGAGCTCAGGTTTGAGCCCGGCAAGTTAGTCACCATGCTTTAATGGACATGATGCAATCGACTACTTTTGTAGAATGACTCGCAGTTGACTGGCCAGGGTCATTCTTGAGAGAGAGCGAGATTAAGGTTAAGGTAGTAGGTGGGCAGCAAGCCTCGGTATTGCCCCTCCTCAAATGATGACAGTCTCAGAAAACCTGACCAAGGAAGCCCTAGAATTAAATCCAACAATCTCCAGTCTCCAAAATCATCCCATGCCTTATCCATCCCTTCTAGTCACTTAAACAAAGCAAGTTGATTGATTCCTTACCTGAGTCTCCAAGGCTTTAGGGCTCAAGGGAGGATTCGGATGCTTGCTACTGAGTTCAGTTCGACAGCTACTTTCTCAAGCACACAGCGAGTGAGTGAGATGGTCCAGGCCTGGGATCTCTGACAGATACCAGGTGACAGGAAATCAGTGGCTTCTGCTACCTTGGGCTTCGCCCCAATTACTTTGGTTTAATCACACTTATCAGAGCCAGAGGATATACAAAAAAGTTTCTGCTGTACTAGGAGGTTTCACTTCTTGAAAAAGATCCCAGGGGACTGCCAGGCGTACTTTACGCTGCCTTAATTAGAAGAACTTTGCAGCCCCCACCCTGTAAGCAGGTGTGGATGTTGGGTCCCCAAGGGCAAGAAGGGCTCTAGAAATTCTCCAAAGATGGGCTGGTAGGACTTTTACCTTTTTACGTTACTTTTAGGAGTGGGTAGGTAGGAAGGAGGCAGCCGCGCAGAAAGACTCAAGCATCATTAAGCCCTCACCCTTGAGGCTGTTGTAGGTATCTGTCCCCAAATATTGTCCTCATTTGACCACACTTAGGGTTCCACTGGGACCCCTTATCTCTCATGTGGCTTTTAGTAGGAATGGCCTAAAAATATATTTTGGTGCTGTAGAGTATGTCCCCAGAAGCTTGAGGCAAGAGTTCCATATTCTGGAATATCCATTGAAATAGCACTTTTTACCTCCAAGCCCACCTTTCTCTCCATCTGTCTAGTTCTCTTGTGTCCCCCTCTTTCCAGTCTGGGCTGGAGCCCACTGTGAGATCAAGTGAGGAAATGGAGGGAGCTGGTGGCCAGGAGAGTAAAACATGTGAGATATCAATCAAAGAAAGTTTTGCCCAAGATACTGCATTCCCTTCCCAACCTCTACGCTCATATGTTGGGTTTTCCATTACTTTTTAAAAATTAAAAAAAATTTATTATTGGAGTACAGTCAATTTCCATTATTTTTTAATTTCCTTGTCCATTGCTTTGTTTCATTACAGACCCAGGGTGATTGTTAGAGAATTGTTTGTCTCGTCTAAAGGGCTGAAATATGGCAGCTCTGTTGCTGAATCTGAGGTTATTTGTAACTTCTCTCTCATTCTCTCCTATTTCTCCCTCTGCCTCTCTTTCCTTTAAGATGGTCTGGAGTCAGAGGTTTAGAACCAATGGTAAAAGTCATTCTGGAGAGGCTGATTTTGGTGCTACAAACAAAAAAAAAAAGCCATCTCCCCACCGTTGGAGCAGTTCATTCACAGAACAGGCTGCCACTTGAATGGAGAACTTGCTGTCATCAAATATCCACAGGTAGAAGCCATGCGATCACCTCTCCCTGATGCTCTGGTGAGGAGGTGGGTGGAGACATAAGATCCGCCGTCTGTTTAGGATTCTGATTGTGGGTCTATGGGAACCTGCTGAAGTGCTTGGGTGCTTGGTGGTAGGGACAGTAACTACGTAGGGTCTGAGTTGTGGATGATTTTGAGGCCTGAGGTTTGAGTCCAGGATGATGGGTGATTAGGGGAGGGTGCCTTCGTTTTACCAAGTATGAAAGAGGGGTTAGAACTTGGCAAACGTGTGGCATTAATGAGGTTGGATTGGGGTTGGACAACCGGGTTTTTCATATCCTTTTCTCTGTGTAGGTTCTGTTTTTCCCAGGTCTGTCTTGGGGTGTTTGCTACTCTGGTTTTGTGGCCGGTGAGATCGTAGGTGGCTCTAAGCTTGAATTTGAAATTATATAAATAAATAAACTTTCACTTTGTCTTTGTCGACTTGGATTGATTGACTGTTCAGTGCTAGACTGTGTTGAAATCCTACTATGATTTGGATTTGTCAGGAGCACTTTATTCCATCATTTTTTTTCCCTCTCTGTAACGTTGGAGCATATTTTATTAGGTCTATCACCACGCATTTAAAATTTGTCTCTCTGAATTAAACCTCGGCATTGTCTAGTGGCCTTCCTGCTTCTTAATGACCTCTTTCTAAAAGTCTACATCCAAGTTTATCAACTGACCTTTTAATATCTGCATCATAGGTCGTTTATTTCCCCCACCTCCTAACATTCCTGTTATTTTTTTTTTAATCCTTGAGGCATTTTGCCTTTCTTATGAGAACTACATTCTATATCATAACTGTTTGTGTCCTTGTCTTAGCCATTGGTCTGTATGTCCCTGGAAAGCAGGGCTGGTTTTTCTGATTGCTGTGTTCTCGGTGGTGAGTGAGAGGCCGTGGTCCTGCTCTGGTCCTTTTGCCCACCTGGACTGGGTATCGCAACGCTACCCAGTATCAGGAAGTAAGACTATGATGTGTTCCCAACTGTTCAGCAGGGCGTTGGCACCCGGGATCATCTGGTGTGGAAGGGTTTTGGTTTCAAAGAATTGGTAAGGGAGAGGCAGAGGCGAAACGAAAAATCTTATTTTGAAAAATACTGGGTTATATATTGGCAAATCACAGTGTTGTACTTATAAAAATAATTACGACTAAGGAAAATATAAATTTGAGTACTTAAGGGCTTTGCAGTTTATGGGGTCTTCTTTCTGTTTTGAGGGACCACCTTACATTTTATAAAAAGTAACATTAGTTAAATATCTGCTTATATGCCAAGCACTGTTCATATAGCACCGTAGGATTGATTCCATTTATAATTATGGAAACCAGAGTTCAGGAAATGGGGGAAATTGGCTACAAGTCACACAGTAAGTGATAAAATGTGATGTTTAGGAAGCAAGAAAACTTCAATTATACATTTAAAATAAAACCTATAATTTTCTAAGTGATTTTCAAGTTCCAAGCACTCACAGAAGCAGTTCGCAAATGTTTCATTTAAGGCTCACAGTAAATGCATCAGGTAGGTGTTAATGATTACCTTTTAGTGTAGGAAATTTAAAGCTCACAGAAGTTAAATACTTGTTCAGGTCCCCCAGCTTTAAATTGCAAAACTGACATTTAAACCTAGGTCTGACTTAACAGCCCTTACCATTAGGTGATGGGCCACTCACCCTTAAATATATCTGAAACCCCACGTCATCAGAACCTCACTCAGATACCAGATATTTTTCATCAGAACTTCACTCCCCCATCCCCTGTCCTCCCACCTACAGGCCTCTCTCCTTCTAGCTTTTAGCAGAAATGAAAGCCTGCGAGTTTATTTGAGTATGCTGAGTTTTTTTCTATTCCACAAGAAGCGTAGAGTAATGGGATTTGGAGTTTGGAATCTTGATTCAAATCTGGGTTCTAAATCATACTCGCTAACTACTCTGAGCTTCAGTTTTCATGTCTGTGACATGGGCCCGTTACATCCATCTCAGAGGGCGGTGGTGACAATTCAGTGAGATGATTGAAATAAGATCTCTAACACTTTGCAGGTATTCAGGCAGTGGAAGGAAATATAACATAAGGTGGCTGTTCTCAAAGTCTGATCTGGGAATCCCCTGGAGTCCTTGAGACTCTTCTAGGGAGTCTGTGACCTCAGAGCAATTTTCATGGTAACACTCAGGCCTTATCTCCCCTTTTTGCGGGTTTATAGGGGTAACATCACAGGCTACAGAATGTGAGACTGAACGTGAAAGCAGCTAAGAGAATCCAGTTGCCTTCCATTAAGTGAGAGAGAAGCGGTGGTTTCCAAACTTTGCTTCACTTTGAAATCACCTGAAATCTTAAAAAAAAAAAATCCATGTCCGGCTCTCACCGCATTCTGATTTAATTAGTATGTGGTGCATTGGGGTTTATAAAATTTCCTCAAGTGATTTGAATGTGCACTAAAGTTAAATGGGGATTTGGTTGGCAGTCTGTACAAAGTTTTTTGTTAAACAAGATGAGTAAGTTCTAGAGAGCTGGTGTACAGCTGAGTATTTATAGTTAATAATACAGCATTGCGCCCCTGAAAACATGTTAAGAGGACAGATCTCACGTTAAGTGCTTTTACCAAAAAACAAAAGTAACAACAAAATCCCACAAAAGAAACAAGGAAAACTTTGGAGGTGATGTCTAGGCTAAGTACCTTGGTTATCATCGTGGTGGCATCGGGACATACGATCATATTCAATGTGTGCAGTTTTTTTTGTCTATAAACTATAAAGAAAGCTAAGAGATAAAAATAAATGAACATCAAGTAACCTAAAAAAAAAGACATTTGCAAAGCTATCTGTCAGAGCTACTCTCCACACTACATTTTTTATTTTGGAAAATGTAGTTAATAAAAATGTTACTTGTATTAATGCGTAATGAGTCTTGAATAATTCCTAAGAATGTGAAGAGGTTCTGAGACCAAAAGTTTGAGATACGTTGGTATGTTGGTCCAGTGGGTAAGACCTTGGGATCTGGGGTCAGACTACCTGTTGATACCATGCCTTTGCCACTGCAGTCTTTGTGACCTTGGGTACATGACTTACCCTCTCTGTGCTTCCACTTCCTTGCCAGTAAAATGAGTGTACTAATAAAATTTGCCTCTTAGAGTTTTTGTGCGATTAAATGAGGAATACCCCTAAAGCACTTAGCGTGGTGCCTGGAACATTGTAGTGGCTTCCCTCATATTTGTCCTCATCACTGTTGCTATTCTAGTTGTTGTAAGTGACCAGCATTGATGAGTGTAAGATTTGTGGGCCAAGCCATTCTTCCAGCCAACCCATCTTTCCACACAGCAGTGGAACAGGAGCCCCAAGGGAGAGTCTCTTGGAGAATTAGCAGGAGGTGTCTTGGACCTGGTCTCTCCATCCATGTGCTGGGCTTTCGTTCATTTCTCTGTTTGGACAGTGACAACCAACCCTACAGTGCTGTCCTTTTCTTCAGTGAATGCATGACTAACAGAGGAGTTGACACCACGGAGACTGTGTGATTTGGGGAGAGGAGGAGATGGCGCTGCCAAGAGGCACGATGTGTTTTATCAGCTACAATGTTTCCAGACCCCACTCCCTTGAGTCACTTCTCTTTGCCTCCAAGAATCGCCAGCCTCAAGATTATGTTCCTCTTGGCTTTTCCTCACAAGCATAACTCATCGCTCAATAATATTATAACACATCTTTATTCTTGCAGTGCTATTCAACAGCATTCCTCACAATAGTCACTACCGTTAACGTTTCCCCTCAAAATCGAGAAAGACAGAGAAATGACTAGTTCAATAATGCTGAAGGCCATCAGCATAATCAAAATTCCCTGTAACAGAAGAAGAAAAAAAAAGAAGTCACAGTGTTAGCACAGTAATGGCTTTCTGATGACAGAGAGGTGGTGGTGTCCAGGTAAGGACAGCCGCCCAACGTGTCTATAGTGTATCTGAGGCTTAGGGAGCAAATTCGCGGAGGCTCCTGGGAGCACGCACGCAGTCCAGCAGAGCACACCACAGCATGGAACTGCATATTGTCTTAGAGAAAGTCATCCAAAATCATCTGCTTTCTAAATTATATGTAGGAAGTAACTCCATTTCATAAATACATACAATACAAAGAAATAATATTTAAAAAGTGGTCTCTTGAAGGAGAAAGAAAAGAAGTTAAGAAAAACACAAAAAAGAAGCAAAAATAGAAAAGGAAGGGGGAGGATATAGCTCAGTGGTAGAGCACATGCTTAGCATGCGCGACATCCTGGGTTCAATCCCCGGTACCTCCATTTAAAAAAAAAAATTAAAAACAAAAAAAGAAAAGGAAAGCAAAAAGGGGAAAAAAGAAAACTATGGGCTCAGAAAAAGAGGAACATGTAAAAATAAGCCAATAGTAACTTCTTGTGTCCTTTTTGTCACCACTAAATACCTGTAAAATCTTTCTGTATTTTGACAACTAAGAGCACATATAGGGACACACACCTTGTTAATAGCCCAGAGGCTGCACACACTAGTGTTTTGCTGGAGAAAGTTTGTTAATATTAATATGGTTAGCATTCTGTTCTATGACCATATTTGTCTGCATATTTTGACTACAAGTTGAAAAGCTTTATCTTAGAGTCCCATAGTATCTCATGGTGTAGTTACCATAATGCATTTATTCTGTAGTGGCAGGAAATCATTTATTTCCTCTTTCTTCTCTTCTTTTCTTTTCTGTTTGTTGTTTGTTTTTACCACCCTGAGCAATGCTACAATACACGTCTTGCACACACACCTGTATACATGGGTGGCTTAATTGCTGTGGGGGTAGCTACCTGGGCTAAAGGTATGTGTATCTTTCACATAAGTGAATGTTTCCGTGCTTTCCAAAATGGTAGCAGCATTTCACATTTCTACCACTGTACAAGAGCATTCTTCTCACCATTTTCCCTGTCTGTGATCATTTTTATAATTCTTTAATTTTTGCCGGTCTAGTGAATGTAAATCTTAATCCATTGCTAATTTAATTGGCACTTCCCTGACTACTAATGAATTTGAGCATCACCTGGAGTATGTTTGGCCGCTACATTTGCATTTTTGTAAGCTTCTTCCTCTTAATCTTTTGTTTCTTTTTTTGTGTGTGTGTTCTTGATGTTTTGTCACTTACGTTTTTCTCTTTGTATATAAGAACATTACAACTTGCTGTCACCTACTTTAAAACTATTTTTCCAATTCTTTTACCATACCAGAGTTTTTACGTAAATATGTGTATTTTACCCCATTTTTGCTTCCTAGACCAGGTATATTCGACATCTTCATCACCCCAGTAAGTTCTCCAGTGTCCCTTCTTGGTGGATCCTCCTGCTCCCTCCAGAAGGAACCACGATTCTGACTCTTAACACCCTTTATTAAATATGCATGCTAATTTTTGTATCTGACTTTGTTTGTTGAGTATGATGGGTTGACTTTCACCCATGTTGCTGCATACCTCAGTATTCTGAATACTCTGAATAATCACAGTTTGTTCAGCCACTGTGTTATTGACAGACATTTGACTTGTTTCAAGCTTTTAACTGTTACGACTAGATTTGCTATAAACATTCTTGTATGTATTGCTGAGACATAAAATAGGTCTATATTTAATTTTGTTAAAAGCTACCCAATAGTTTTCCAAGGTGACTGAACCACGTTACACTCCCACCAAATTGTCTAAGAATTCCGGTTACTTCCCATTCCTGTCAACACTTGATTTTTCCTGTTCTTTTGATTAAAGATATTCTGGTGTGCATGAGTGGTATCTTAATTGTGATTTTGATTTGCAGCTCTTTGGTAACTAATGATATTGAGCACATACTTAACATGCTCACTAGCTACTGGTGTATCTTTCTTTGTGAAGTGCTTGTTCAAGTCTTACTCATTTATTTTTTGGTCTTTTTATTACTGATTTTCAGGAGTACTGACTGTATTCTGGATATGGGTCCTCTGACAGATACATATATATATTGAGATTGTCTCCCATTCTGTGGCTTGCAGTTTCACTTACTTTTTAAAAAATTGAGATGTAATTGACATAGAACACTGTGTAAGTTTAAGGTGTACAACATGTTGATTTGATACATTTCTATAGTACAATATAATTATCATAGTGTTTGTTAGCTAACCTTCTGTCATGTCACATAATTATCATTTCTTTTTTTGTAATGAGAACATTTGAGATCTAATCTCTTAGCAACATTGAAGTACTGTTAACAGTAATCACGATGCTGTGCTTTAGATATCCAGAACTTCTTCATCTTCTAAATGTGAGTTTATACCCTTTGACTAACGTCTCCCTTAATCCCCCTCCTCCAGCCCCTGGTAACCACCATTCTACTCTGTTTCTTTGAATTTGGCTTTTTTAGATTCCATATATGGTGATATCATACAGTATTTGTCTTTCAATATCTGACTTATCTCACTTAGCATAACATCCTCAAGGTCCTTCCATGTTGATGCAAATGGTAGGATTTCTGTCTTTCTCACGGCTAAATAATACTCCATTGTGTGTGTGTGTATATATATATATGTATGTGTGTGTATATATATATATATACATATTTTCTTTATCCATTCATACATCACTGGGCACTTAGGTTGTTTCTAGGTCTTGGCTATTGTAAATATGCTGCAGTGGTCATGAGGGTACACATATATTTTTGAATTAGTGTTTTAGTTTACTTTGGAGAAACACCAGAGTAGAATTGCTGGATCATGTGGTAGTTCTATTTTTAATTTTTTGAGCAGCCTCCATACTGTATTCCATAGTGGTGGTGCTAATTTACATTCCTACTAACAGTGTGCAAAGGTTCCCTTTTCTTCACTTTCTCACCAACACTTGTTATTTCTTATCTTTTTGATAATAGCCATTCTGACAGGTCTGAGGTGATATCTCATTGTGGTTTTGATTTGCATTTTCCTCATGATTGAGCATCTTTTCATGTACCTGTTGGCCTTTTGTATGTCCTCTTTGGAAACAAATGTCTACTCAGATTCTCCACCCATTTTTTAATTGTATTTTTGCTGTTTTTGCTGTTGAGTTGTATGACTTTTCAAAAAATATAATTTAGATATCAGCCCTGTATCAGACATACTATTTTGTCCTATTCCACAGGTTGACTTTGTATCTTGTGGATGGTTTCCTTTGCTGTCCAGAAGCTTTTTAGTTCGATATTGTTCCACTTGTTTATTTTTGCTTCTGTTGCCTTTGCTTTTGATGTCAAATCCAAAAAATCATTGCCAATACCAATGTGAAATAGCTTACTACCTGTATTTCCCTCTAGGAGTTTTATGGTTTTAGGTCCTACATTCAAGTCTTTAATCCATTTTGAGTTTATTTTGGTGTATGATGTAAGATAGTGGTCCAATTTTATTCTTTTGCTTATGGCTGTCTGGTTTTTCGCAACACCATTTATAGAAGAGATTGGCCTTTCCGTATTGTATATTCTTGATTCCTTTGCCATAAATTAATTGACCGTATATACATGGGTTTATTTTGGGGCTGTCTGTTCTGTTCCATTGATCCATCTGTCCATTTTTATGCCAATACCATACTGTTTTGATGACTGTAGCTTTGTAATATGGTTTGAAATCAGAAAGTATGTGTTTTTCCTTCTCAAGATTGCTTTGGCTATTTGTGGTCTTCTGTGGTGCCATACAGATTTTAGGATTTTTTTTCTGTATTTTGAAAAATGCCTGTAGAATTTTGGTAGGGATTGCATTGGTTTGCTCTGGGTAATATGGACATTTTAACAATATTAATTCTTCTAATCCATGGGTAGGGGCTGTCTTTCCATTTCTTTGTGTCTTCTTCAATTTCTTTAATCAGTGTCATAGTTTTCAGTGTGCCAATCTTTCACCTCCTTGGTCAGATTTATTCTCGTGTACTTTATGTTTTCTGGTGAAATTTTAAATGGGATTGTTTCCTTAATTTTTCTTTCTGATGGTTTGTTATTATTGTGTAGAAATGCAGCTGATTTGTTTATTGATTTTCTGTCCTGCAACTTTACTAAATTCGTTTATATGTTTTAAAAGTTTTTCTGGTGGAGTATTTAGGGTTTTCTCTATATAATATCATGTCATCTGCAAACGGACAGTTTTACCTCTTCCTTTCTGATTTAGATGCCTTTCTTCCTTTCTCTCACCCTCCCTCCCTCCCTCCTTTCCTTCCTTCCTTTCTTCTTTTCCCTTCCCTTCCCTTTCCTTCCCTTTCCTTTTTACTTTCTAATTGTTCTGGTTTTATTGCATAGGACATACACTGTATGACTTTAGCCTTCAGTATTAATCTGTAATTGTTTTATTTATGAATATATAGTCATTTTTGTTAGTATGTGCTATAAAAATATATTTTCTGTTGTTGTCAGGTGTAGTAGACTAAATATATCTATTAGCTCTAGTTTCTTATTTTTGATGATATCATAAGCATTCAGACCAAACTTTAAAGTTCTTCAAACATTTTCCTCCTTCTCAGGTAAAACTAAAGCCCCTAGCAAACACAGATAGCAAAAACACCATTTGCTCCCTTTTCTACTTGTATGTTAATGTTGTCTGACATTTTGAATACTTTATTTTTAAGCCCAGTATGTATTATTATTACTGTGTTATACAAGCAGTATTCGCTAGTATTTGTCCACATGTTCTTCACTGCATCTCACTGTGCTATCATTTCCCTTCTATTTGGGGTTCATCTTTTATTATTCTTTTAATATGGGTCTATAGGAGGCAGACTGAGTTTTTTCATCTCTGAAAATTCTTCATTTCGCCTTCATCCTTGTGAGATAGTTTAATGGACATCTGTAGGTTATTGGTTGGCAGTTGTTTTATTCAGTACATTGAAGATGTAGTTCTACTGTCTTCTGTTTTTTTATTGTTGCTTTTTGGAAGTGAGCTGTTAATCCAATTGCTTCAACTTTTTTCTTTTTAATTTTCATAGTCTTTAATTCTTTTTGGTTTTAGTTACAATTACTGAGAATTGAGAAATGAAACCATGATTTGAAAAATACCTGTACTTTGACCCACCAAATTGATAAAGTGCACCAAAGCATGGTGTGTAAGACGACTATTTAAGTTCAAGGTTTTAAAGTAAGGTTTTTCAGAGCCTTATTATTATTCAGGATAAGACCACAGAGAACTGTTTCAAAGGCAATTTTATGTTAATTCATGTTTTCCAAAAATAAGACCGTTGACTGTCTCAGCAACTATTCTTCTTTGCTAATTTAACAAGTTCCTTCCTAGACTACTGTTACTCTCCCCTAAAGCCACCTTATGACTAACTCCAGCTGGGAAACCCTATTAATACACTTCCCTGTTTTCCCCTATTGAGCCTGACACTCTGTGCTCTCTCTTGCTTAGCAAATCCAATACATTCAGTTTTTAATTGTCATAGATTTTCCTAGTGGTCTTTGAAGGTGCCAGGCAGTCATGGAGGCCCCAGAGAGGTCTAGCCAGAACCCTCACCACCATGATCCTGGTCTTTTGATTCATCTAGGGCCTCTTCCACGGGATCCCTGTGGTCCTCCCTGTCGGGTGTGCACGGCCGTGTTGGGGAGGTGAGTATAGCTCTGCTCATTGATCAGGGTTTATTTATTTGCCCCAGGAATCTGGTCTCCCAGGACTTTTTCATTACCTCTTCAGATTTGCTGTTTTCTTTTTCCTTAGTGAAGGTCTGCCAAAGCTTTGCCACTAACCATCCTGGCTGCCTATCTGCCTTCTATCTGTATTTTTGTGTTTCTATGAGAATAAGTGACAGGATAGGAGTCATTACAGATTTTGTAATTCTGTCTTCTTAGCCAGCCACAGGGACTAATAAATAAACGATCTCTTTGACCAAAATCCATTCTGGGACCAACTGTCTTGGTTTACTCATTAAAATCTCCTAACAACTTTTTAAAGTCTTGTCTATATATGAGAAATTTCTGTTAGAGAGATTCTTTTTCACATTTTTCACCTGTTAGAAGCAGCTGATTCCTTATGTCAGCAGGCAGGGGTAGATTTTCCATAGTTCTCACTCTTCCTAACATCTTCTCACTTCCTGCTTAGTCGTTGACTAAGTCCTCAGAAATTAATTCTGTGTTATGTTTCAGTGCATGATTTGACCCCCGTGCTGATCATACTGATTATTTAATAAACTTGTCAGTATTGTCCGCTAGCAGATATGGACTGCTTTCCCTTGACAACTGTTTATTGTTCTTGGTCACCTTGGGCAGGAGACTAGTTATTTTGGAAACATCATCTGAGAAAGAGTACACTTGAGCCTTGTTAGGTAAGATCTTACTAAAACCACCACCACTGCCATGTACTTATTACTGGCCTTAAGCTGCAGTCCTCTAGAAATTCTCCAGAAGTAAGTGGTCCAAAAGATAGGAGAGCTGACAGATAAGGTGGCCCAAGCTCCACAGAGTTAGCAACTAAACTGGTTCCACTCAAGACTATTGGAACCTAGCTACCCTCCCTCAAAATGACAGATGCCATTGATGGCCGTGTGCTTATCCTCTTGGCCGTTTTCTCCCCTCTGTGGTACTTCAAGGTGGTAGATTATTGGTAGACGACCATACTAACGTGGTACCATCAAGACAGTCTTCCTTGAAAATTAGTATTGTTGTATTTCTTCATTCACTCTTGCTGACAATAAAGGACAAACTCCTAGGAAGACACAAACTATTGAAATCCCAAAGAAATAGAGAATCTCAATATACATATAACAAGTAATTTTATAACTTCCTACAATGAAAAACTCAGGCCAAGATGACTTCACGGGTGAATTCTTCCAAATTTTTATAGAAAATTTAATACCATTACTTCACAAAATCTCCCAAAAAGTCTAAGAGGAAAGCATATTTCCCACTTCATTCTGTAAAGCCAGTATTAACCAGACACAAAAATCAAAGACATCACAAAAAAGGACAACTACAGACCAACATCCCTTATAAATATGTACGCAAAAATCTTTAACAAAATACTAGAAAACTGAATCCAACAACATTTAAAAGGGATTATGCACCATGACCAAGTGGGATTTAACCCAGAAATGTAAGGTTTATTTAAGATTAAAAAAAACAGTGAAATATACCATATATCAATAGAATAAGGATAAAAAATATGATTATCTCAATTAATATAAAAAAAGGGTTTGAAGTCTCATAGTACCAGAAAGTATGGAAATGCTAAAACAGACAGACAGCTCCCCTCCCCCCACAACATACAGAGGTAAGTCAAAGGACCACAGGAGCCAACTAAAAGAGTTCCCAATGGCTACAACTGAACAATTTACACAACAAAATAGTTTTAGATTCCAACCCAAAGTGTAAAATAAATACCTATAAATCTGTACTGTAATAAATACACGATTGAATACATAAGTGTATAAGTAAGTAATTAAGTAGAAGGAGAATAGGCAGATCTCCTATTTAGAAGAATTTCAAATAATTTACGTGGATACTCTATCCTCAAGGAGTTGGAGCCTGACTCCCTACTCCTTAACTGTTGGTTACACATAGCGACTTCATACAGACTATGATACAGAATGGGGTGGGGGTAGAAACAATAACTTAAGATACAGATATATTCAGTTTATGAAAATTTGTTAAACTGTGCACTTAACTCATAGTTTTAAAAGTTAAAAAAAAATATGTCGAACACCATCTTTCTGTAGACGCCCTCCTACAAAGGCTTCCAGATAAGCATAAACCCATACCCTGGAGGTCCCTGTCATCCTTCCTTCCAATTATTATCCCTCGGAAGATAACTCCACTATTCTAATTGGCTTTTTTTTTTCTTTAAAGATAATCCATCTTTTTCCACTGGCTGTTTTAAACTTTTCTTTATCTTTTTCTTTTCTACATTTTCCTTATAATGTGTCAAGGTGTCTGGGATTCACTGGGCTTCTTGCATATGTGGTCTCATGCTTTTCATTGGTTTAAAAATCTATCATTTTCTCTTTCTCCTTCTCTCTGTAAATATTGTAGACTTTTTCACTGTATGTTTTATATCTCTTATTCTCACTTCTGTATTCCTTGTCTCCATGAAATATGATTCATTCTGATCTATCCAGTGTGTAGTATCAAATATGGCACCAAATTTGGTAGGAGTTTCTTGAGATTGTTGGACGTTCTTCCCTCCAGATAGCCTTTGGTTTTGCTTTTGTTGGGTGCTAAGTACACCAAATATCAAGACCAAATTCAGGCTCGACCATTCTTGGCTCACCCAGTTTATGTTACCAAATGTTAACACCCCAGTTGGGGTGGAGGGTGGGAGGAGGTTGTCATGGGGTCTGATATGGGGCCATGATTTCTCAAGGACTTCTCTCTTTCTTTTTTCACTCTGTTCAGCAAGCTGCCTCTGCTGTTATGAGGCAGAGTACTTTGTCTTTTTGTCCTTATCTGAAGAGTGCAGTAATCTTTCAACAACCCAGTGCAGTGTTGGGAATGTCTTTTCTAGGTCTTTCTACCTTGAGTGGACTCTGGGCTGTGGCTTCTTTTTTCTTCATTACCCATAAGCTGGGAGTCGGATTCCAAAAGGGCAACACTGACAAATGGCCTCAAGGCATAAGCAGCTTTGTTGCTCCTTGGCAGTCCATTGACAGATTCTAGGTTAGGCTTTCTTGTAACAATTGATCTAGGAGTTCCAGTTGACTTTTCAGCTCTTCAGTGCTTTTAAGGTGTTAAAAATTTTTTTAACGTAGTTTTTTTTATTATTGAAATATATTTGACTTACAGTCAAATGAGTCTCTGGTGTACAGCATAGTGATTCAGTTATACATATATTCTTTTTCATATTCTTTATCATTATAGATTATTACAAGATATTGACTATAGTTCTCTGTGCTAAACAGTAGGACCTTGTTGTTTATCTGTTTTATATATAGTAGTTTGTATCTGCAAATCCCAAACTCTTAATTTATCTTCCCCACCACCCCGCATCCCCCTGGTAACCATAAGTTTGTTTTCTATGTCTGTGAGTCTGTTTCTGTTTTGTAGATAAGTTCATTTGTGCCATTTTTTATGTGACATTTTGCTTTGTTTTCTCAGGAGGGTTGCTCCAAATAGCTCACTTTACAATTACCAGTCTATCTTCTCTTCTGCTCAGCTTTCTATAGTCCTGGTACACCCAAATACTCCATATTTCTTAGAATGTGCCATATGAAATATTTTTCTTCTATTAAGACCTTGTTTTCCTTAGTTGATTAGTTTTCAGCTTTCTCAGTAATTTTTGATGGGTCTTGTTGGCTAACTGTTTCCTCTCCATGTAGATTCATATCTTATACATTCCTTTATGCTCATTTTAGTGGTATTTTGGAAAGAGCAGAAATAAGTGCATATTTTCAATCTACCATGTTTTATCAAAAGTCCAGTCTAAATATTAAAATGAAAACCAAAACCATAAAAATACTCCACACATGATTCTAATGTACATCTGGGGCTTTGAACCATTACCATACTGCTATTCCTGCATTTTTCTTTTAGTATATCACTGTCTTCTGATTATATTTACCGGTGTGCATGTTTCATCTCCACTACTCATCTGTGAATTCCTAAAAGTGGGGGTTATAATGTATTTATTTTTCAGTTTCACAATGCCTGATGTAATGTCTGTCAGGTACTGTGATTTCTGTAAATGTTTGTGAATAAAAGGAAATACATGTGTCTGCAGCATTATTTGGATGGTACTGATTGGGTGCTAGTAAGTCTTCATGATTACACCTGTTACTCCTCGCCCCCCAAATGCAGGATACTTACAATGAATAGGGTGGTAATTGCCTGACACTGACTGGCTTCTTCAGAATAGCCACAAAAGTAGTGCTGATCTAGAATGAAACCAAATGTGAGGAGAATGATTCCAGCTGTTGCTGCCAGGGCACTGAGACAGTTCATGGTTCGACTCATCGTCACCTGAAAGAAAATAAGAACATAAGGCAGTGACTCAGCCCCGCTGTGGAAGCAGTGGAAGGTGGGGAGACTGGACAGCAGGATTGTAGTCCCAATACTGCAGGGCCTCGAAGCAGCTGTGTGAGCTGTGTGATCTTATATGAGTCACTTTACCTCCCTGGGCTTCAGGTCCTCATCCACAGAAATGAGAAGATCCAGTGAATTTATTAACCCTTCCATTCCCCGCCCTGCCGCTGTGTCTAAATTAGCTCTCATTTAAATGTGGGTGGTGGGTGGGGCGCACTCTGGACAAAAGAGATGCTTAGGGGTTGGCTACGTTACATTGTGTTTTGATGCTCTGGTAAAAAGTCACGATCTGTTTATATTTTTGTTTCATGACTCTGCTTAACTAAGCATTGTATTTCTTTGCAATTTTTATTTCTTCCTAAAACCACAAACCCACAGGAGATGTCTTTTTCTGAAAATAATTTGTTGGCCTATTAATGAATAGTGAATGTCTTTGATTCTTTGAGCAAAGTAAAAATATTCTGCTTATAACTCACTGGTAAGTTAAAAATTTGCGTTCATTAATGCTGTATTACTTATTTTGAGCTTCTGCTTACAAGGTGGAATTAGGTTGTCTACACAGCATGCCTATCATACGAGTCAAACCAGTGCCTGCCAAAGTGTCTGGCATGCAGTAGGTACCAAAAATACAGAAAGAATGAAAGGGAGTTCCTGGAATACTGAGACCGAGTCTACCAACTGGATGACTAACTTGGACAAGTCATTTATTCTCTGCCACAGTGTCTAAGAATTAAACTAGATGACTCTTCTGGCACTAAAGCTTTAAATTCTATGAGAAAAAGAAGCAAATGCTATTGGTTGGTATCAGTACTTGACAGTGGAATTAGGGTGGCTTACTGATTTTCCAAATTCACGTTCAAGGCTAGAATGCAGTATTTCAAAGTTATGCATTTTTAGTAGAGGGACCATATAACTCACCAGAGTTTCTGTGGTTTTTCTTTCCAGTGCAACTAGAAAAGCTCCAGAATTAATGAACTGTTAAGAAAAATAATTATCTTAGTGACGGACATGGTTAGCTGATGTTGAACAATTTCTCACAGATTAGACCTCTACCTGCTTTCTTTCCCACACCCTTCTTCCAAGTTCACATCATCCTCCGGACAGTGAGCAGGGTGAGATGCCTTGTATGACTGTCCACAAATGCACCATGGACAAAATTCTGGACCTGAAATTTGCTTTAGTCTTACTTATTTATTCGGACATGAGAATTTTGTTTTCAACCTTAGTGGGCTTTAGTTTTCTCATCCATCTTCCTTTTACAGCTACTGTGAGAAATCACAGCGTCAAAGCTACTCAGCTTTTGATATCCTGAGAAACTAGTGTCAAGTCAGCTTACAACCAGTAAGGTTGGATTCCATCGTTCTTGAAAGAAACCTCCTTCACACCCACCTGCGGTCCATTGTGTTCTCTTGGGTGAGAACATCGGTGGAGCTGCGGCAAGTATGCTGGAAACTGGAAAAAATCCCAGTAAGGTTCATGGAGGCGAATTATACTTGGTAGCACCATTGTGTAGTAGAAACTTCCAATGTGATTACAACACATCCATTTTAAAATTTCTAGTCCTTTGACTGGCATTTTTTCAGCTTCATCCCTCCACTCTCACTCTGTGTGCTGAACTCAAGAGTTCTCAGAAGAGAAGATGTTCTCCCACCCCTTCAGCCCTTTGCCCATGTTTTCTCCTTTGGCATCAGCAAGACATCCCTCCCCCTTACACCCAGATCTTCCCCCTCTCTTCCTCTGTGTGTGTCCTCACCTGGTTAACCATGCCTCCTTTAAGACTCAGTCAAGCTGGAAATGTGTCTGGGGAACCTCACCTCTGTGCTGTGGCATCTTCCTGTAGAGGTAGCTGTGTGTCCCTCTGTCACCACTCACCACACCACATGGTAACTGTCTAATATTCTCAGCTGAGACCGTGAGACCAGGGACTGCCCTTCTCTGAATCCCCACACGCTGCCCTTTCTCTGCTCTGAGTCTGATTCTCCGATACTAAAACAGATGCTAAAACAATGTTTATTGAATGTGATTAAGTAAGTGCTTCTGTGCAGCTCAGAAGTACATCTAAGAAGCCTTCCCTGCTTCTTCACTTCTTAAAGAGTAAACTGATCCTTCATCTCTGCGTATATAAGCACTTTCTGCACCTCTGTGATATCATGTATCGATTACCTTGAAACGACCTGTTTGCATATTTTCTTTCTTGCTAGACTTGAGAGCCCTTTGAAGGAAGGGCTCATGCAGTATTATTCTCCTTTGTTTGTTTTTCTCACCAGTTTTATTGAGATACAATTAACATGGAGCATTGGATAAGTTTAGGGTGTAGAGCATAACGATATGACTTACATATGTCGTGAAATGAGTACCACAATAAAGTAGTAAACATTCATCCATCATCACACATAGGTACAAAAAGAAAAAAGGAAAAAGAAAGCAAAACAAGAAAAAATTTTTTTTCCTTGGGATGAGGACTCTTAGGATCTACACTCTTAAAAGATTTCCTGTTATCACTGCAGTGCTGTTAACTACAGCATCATGTCATACATTGCATTTTTAGTACATAATTTATCTTATAACTGGAAGTTTGTGCCTTTTGACCACCTTCATCCAGTTCCCTCCCACCCCTTGTAATGACAAATCGGATCTCTTTTTTAGATTCCACATGTAAGTGGCATCATATGGTATTTGTCTTTCTCTGTCTGACTTATTTCGCTTTGCATAATACCCTCAGGTTTCATTCATGTTGTCACAAGTGGCAGGATTTCCTCATTTTTTAATGAATGAGGAATATGTATCTATATATATATCTCACAGCTTCTTCATTCATTTGTCCACTGATGGATTGTTGTTTCCATGTCTTGGCTATTATAAATAATTCTGCCATAAACATGGGAGTTCAGATATCTCTTTGACATAGTTTTTTTGGTTTCTTTTGGATATATTCCCAGAAGTGGAATTTCTGGATCATATGGTAATTGTATTTTTAATATTTTGTGGTAACTCTATACTGTTTTCCACAGTGAGGGCCCATGTATTAGTAACCTTTGGAGCCTCATTGCCTTTCTCTGTGTATCTGGCTTATAATAGATAGTCACTCATTTCGAATGAAATGAATGGACAATAATGTAAAATCTCAAAGAAAGATTCCCAAAGGAACCTCAAGACCCAATGATTGAATACAAGCAACTCTGATGAATTAAATTCATTAGAAATAACTTCAACAAGGTAGAATTTTAATTTTTCAAAGCATGTCATACAACTGAATGTAGCTCATTTCATTATTAAGAACTCCCTAATATCCCTGTTGGCACGGCTTCAGATTGAACTTGAGTGACTCTACTCACCAGAACGGAGCTCCAGAATGGATATCCTGAAACAAATATGAAGGGGAACCTTGGGTATGGGTTTTCAAAGGTGAAAAGTAAAATGATTCCAAAAGAAAAGTTCATCAGTCCGAACAGGATCTGGATAGTCTGTAAACAGAGGAAAAAGTCATGGTGAGGAAAAAGCAAAATGGTGGGTTTCCTTTTTGAAAATCTAGATCTCCTTTTGGTTAAAAGGATCTGGCAGTTTACTCTATTTTATAAAAAAGGGAAGGATAGTAGAAACTTCTTTATGATGACAGTAGAAGCTTCTACAGGTAGTTTCTTGACCCCTTTACCTGGTATTTGGTCATAGGTAAAATGTTCTAAATCATTGTACCTGGAAATGTAATCCATGGACTGGCAGCGTTAGCATCACCTGGGAATTAGAAATGCGAACTACCAGGCCCCGTCCTGTACTTACTTCGTAGGATCTCCAGGGTGAGGCTGAGAAGTCTGTGTCTTAAACTCTCCAAGCGTCAGGGAAATACAAATGAAAACCACAACTCGCATCTGTTAGAACGGCTATCCTCAAAAAGACGAGCTAGCAAGTGCTAGTGGTGATGTGCAGAAAAGGGGGCATCATTGGTGGGAATGTATCAGTATGGAAAACAGTATGGAGATTCCTCAAAAAATGAAAAATAATACAACCACATGACTCAGCGACCCCACTTGTGAGTACATATCCGAAAGAAATGCAGTCGTTATTTCAGAGAGGCATCTGTGCTCTCATGTTCATGGCAGCATTATTCATCATAGGCAAGACATGGAAGCATTCTAAGTGTCCATTGACAGATGAATGGATGAAGAAGATGTGGTGTATATATAATGGAAAATTTTTCAGTTGTAAAAAAGAAGGAAATACTGTCGTTTACAGCAACCTGGATGGACCCTGTGGGCATTATGCTAAGTGAAATAAGTCAAAAAGGAAAGACATGTACTGTATGATCTTTCTAAAATCACTGAACTCACAGAAATGGAGAGCAGAATGGTGGTTGCCAGGGACTGAGGGGCGGGGGACACAGGGAGATGCTGGTCAAAGGGTGCAAACCTCCAGTTACAGGTTCTGGGATCTCAGGTACAGCAAACAACAGCACAGTAATTATGTGAGGTGAAGGATGTGATAACTAACCTTATTGTGGTAAACATTTCGCAGTTTATACATGTATCAGATCATCACATTGTACGCCTTAAACTTACACAGTGTTTAATGTCAATAATATCTCAACTAAAGCTGGAAGACAAAGCCCTCCAGGTCTTTCGCATATACATGGTTTGAGAAACACTGAATTCCAAATCATCGTTCCAGCCTGGCCTCAAGCAGAAGTGAACTGTTAGAAAATCCTTCTGTGGACAACCAGTCCTCTGAGCCCGTGGAGGTACTGTCACCTCCCTGGACCCAGAGCACTCCCCGTCTTTTCTACTTTTTGTCTGTTTTTTCTCCCCTTGCCACACTCGTGATGCCCTACGGCACCCAGCCATGGTTCGACGACTGCTAGGGAAGGTTGATGAGAATGACGTGAACGGTGTTACATGATGTGTGAGTCTGTGTCCCCGCCTTCTGTTATTGTCAGTCCACCTTCTCAGTCATTCTTACTTGTTCCCATAGCAGCGGTCCCCTTTAAGTAGGTGAGTCGTAAATGATACCATTTCCCTCCACTCCAGACCCACGTTGTCAGCTCCCGTCAGACACCCCCGCTTGACTGTCCCGCTACCACCTTGTATTCAGTATGCGCAACAAGTTCGCTTTTCTCCCTTTAAACCTTGCCTTCTTTCTACCTTCTCTGTCTTCATTTTTAGCTCCATCTTTTTCTTAGGCTTGAAGCCTTAAGGTCAACTTCTGTCCTTCTAATGTCCTTTGATCCCCAACAATAAAAAAGTAGTAAAGCTTTCCTCTTCCCTTTCCTTGCAAAATCATAAATGTTTGGCTTTTTTTTCCTTTCATTTTCTCCATTGTGACCAATGCTGGGGCACTTGTTTCATGCGCCCTGAGCCCCTCCCGTGTGTCAGTACAGATGAACAAGTGTTCCCGGCCTTTCTCCAGCTACAGTTGACAAGTTTCAAAGAAGCTGGATGAGGAGAGCCCAGCCCCTTGTCTTCCCTTCTTGAGAGAGTTCTCAAGGCGAGCGCACATTCTCTTCCGCTTCTTGGTGCCCTAAACCTTCTAGGAACAAATACCGCTCTTGTAATGGGGAAGCCTGATAGTTGGGGAGTACATTCAACTCAGTAGCCACTACCCATTCATCTAAACGGTTACAATTGCCTTCTGACTGGCCTTTCTGCACCAGCCTCCTTAGTCTCTATTCCAGCGTTGTGCCAGGGCTGAAGTAAGACTGCAAAACAGAACTTCCATCCAACGTTGTTTGAAACATAGCTCCCCCATCTAGTGGTCATCAATTTCACTCAGAGAAGTGTGCAAGAAATGATTTCTAGCCCCCGACCCCTTCAGAATTGCAGTTCAGTTCGTTTGGAACGAGGCCTGAGGACTTGATACGTATTTTATAAAGCTCCTTAGGTCATTTTATTGACTTTACAGATCAGAAACTACTTGTCTCCATTCTGAAACCTAAGTAAGGAAGGCATGTAGGATTCTTGGCAATCAGGCCTCCAAAATACCTTCCTGTTTTTTCCCCCCACCCTTTTGTATTTTTTTGTATTTATTGACATCATGGTGAAATATATGTAAAATTTACCAAAGTTACCATTTTATTTAAATTAACAAGCTTTATTTTTAAAAGGGGTTTTAGGCTCACAGGAAAGTACAGAGGATTTCCATATGTCCCCTGCCACATTCCTTCATATCCTCCCCCAACTCTCAGCAGCCCCTGCCAGAGGGAGGGGTATATGTGTTACAACTTGTGAACGAGCACCGACACATCATTGTCAACCAAAGTCCATAGTTTACACTAGTCTCCACTCTTTGTTTTGTATTCTGTGGGTTTTGGCAAATGTAAAATGACATGTATCCACCATTATAGTATTGTACAGAATAGTTTTCTGCTGTAAAATATCCTCTTTTCTCCACCTAATGTATCCCACCTTCCCCCCTTCATCTCCTGGAAACCACTTATCTTTTTATTGTCTCTATATTTCGGCTTTTCCAGAATGCCATATACTTGGAATCAAGTGGTTGGTAGCCTTTACAAGCTGGCTTCCTTCACTGAGCCATGTGTGTCTAAGTGTCCCCCATGTGCCCTCACGGCTTGATGGCTCATTTCTTTTAGGGCTGAGTAATTTCTTTTAGTGGATGTACCACGGTTGATTTAATCAATCCTGTTTGTTTCTTATTTTGTATTTTTTAATCCTCTTGCACCTTTTAAGCCTAGTTTACTTTCTGCCAGCTCTCCTTTGCCGTTCCCAAGCCATGCTGCTGTGAACTCTTGTTCATGGTTCTTTCTTCATCTAGAACATTGCACCTCCCTCCACTCCCTCGTTAAATTCCATCTCTTCTTCAGTGTTCAGACTTGCCATGATGCTGTGTCATCCCTTTTAGCAGGAAGTAACTGTTTCCTCTCTGGTTTCTGCCACCCCATCACCACCACTATCTGTGGCTGTTAGTAGATACTGCATTGAGATGTAGTTATTAATATTTTCATTTCATTGATTTTAAATTATATGTTTACTCTCCTCAGTGAGAGAAACTAGATTGTATTTATTTCTCTAACCCCCCTAGTGGTTAACATAGTTTCTTGCACATGGTTCAATACATATTGGTTAAAATATTTTGCACTCTTTAGCAGAAGTTTGCCTACCATAATATTTGAATAGATGCTAACGCAGTTTAGACTGATGGCCCTGTTCTGCATGTCAGTGGGCCATCTTTCTCTATAAATCCATTTTTTTTTTCCTGAAAAAAAATTTCTTTCTGTTTTCCATTCTCAGAGGCTGGAGATAAAAAGGATAGATATTTTCTAAGATATGGGTAGTATTATAGCCTCAAACATACCTGGAATTCTGACATTGTCTGAAAGGAAGATTGGTAAATAAAATATAATTAATATTAATGAAGTGGATAGTTGGATGAATGGGTAGATGAGGAGTTATGGTACTAAGAGGAGTTTCTGTAAAAGCCCCACACAGAAAAATACCATATCATGTCAAACTGAAGTCTGATTTTTCATTGGGAAAATAAAAAACCATAGAACTCAGTAACCCAGGGTGTAGAATTTGGTCTGTTGACTTTTATTTGGTTTTCTCTTTCCTTTCTTTTTTCCTGGACTTGACTGGAAAAAATCTTATAGATGGTTAGTTTGACGATTCTTACTTTGATGGTCACTTTTAAGAGCCTAGGGACCTTGGCTTATTCATTTAATATTTTCCTTTCCATAGAAGCATGTAAATCGTTGATATAGAAATGTGATACACACTTCCTGAATTGAATGGGAATAAAAGTTGGAACTACCTTAAAACATTGTGCTTTAAAATCCAAGAAGTCTGACAGCCTTCCTTCAATCCTTTCTATCTCCTTCCCCTTAGGCTCAAAATGCTAGTTTTCCCTTCTAAGGTGATCCACACCCACCCTAATCTCCTTATCAAATGGCCACTTGGCCACACTTTTCGTGTTGTCTTCCCAACACTCTCAGTTTTTGCAATATGGATAGGCTGAGAATTTTCCAAATCTTTTAGATCTGGTTACCTTTTGCTTAATATTCAAGTCATTCCTCTCCTTGCATTTTACTGTAAGCAGTCAGGAAGAGCCAAGCCACTCCTTTGACACTTTACTCAATATCACTACTTACCAGAGAATTGCACATCAAAACTACAATGAGGTATCACTTCATGCAAGTCAGAATGGCCATAATTTAAAAAACCCACAAACGATAAATGCTGGAGAGAGTGTGGAGAAAAGGGAGCCCTCCTACACAGTTGGTAGGAAGGTAGCTTGGTGTAACCATTATGGAAAACAGTATAGAGATTCCCTAAAAAACTAAAAATAGACATCATATGATCCAGCAATCCCACTCCTGGGCTTATATCTGGATGAAACTCTAATTCAAAAAGATGCATGCTCCCAGTGTTCATAGTAGCACTATTTACAATAGCCAAGACATGAAAGTAACCTAAATGTTCATCAACAGATGACTGGATAAAGAAGATGTGGTGTATACACACACAGACACAGACACACAGACACACACACACACACACACACACACACAATGAAACACAACTTAGCTATAAAAAAGAATAAAGTAATGCCATCAGCAGCAACATGGATGGACCCAGAGATCATCATTTTAAGTGAAGTGATCCAGAAAGAGAAAGAAAAATACAATATGATATCACTCATATATGGAATGTAAATAAATGACACAAATGAAATTATTTATAAAACAGAAACAGACTCACATACATAGAAAACAAACTTAAGGTTACCAGGAGGGAAAGGAGAGAGGAGTAGAGGGGATAAGTTGGGAGCTCTGAATTAGTAGATACTAACTACTATAAATAAGAAATATAAACAACAAGGTCTTACGATTTAGCATAGAGAACTATATTCAATACCTTGTAATAGCCTATAATGAAAAAGAATATGAAAAGAATAAATATATGTATGTAACTGAATCACTATGCTATACACCAGAAATTAACACAACATATAGACTGACTATATTTCAATTAAAAAAAAAGTCTTCTAGCCTCTACCCATTACCCAGTTCCAAAGATGTTTCTACAGTTTTAGGTATTTGTTATAGAAGCACCTCAGTTCTTGCCAATTTCTGCTGTCTTGATCAGTTCAGATTGCTATAACAAAGTGCCATAGACTTGTAAACAACAGAACTTTATTTCTCACAGTTCTGGAGGCTGGAAGTCTGAGATCAGAGCATCAGCACGGTCAGATTTTGGTGAAGACCCTCTTCCAGGTTGCAGAGTGCTTACTTCCCTGTTGTATCCTCATATGTTGGAAAGAGAGCTAGCTAGCTTTCTGACCTCTTCTTATAAGGGCACTCATCCCATTCATGAAGGCTCCACCATCATGAACTAATTACCTCCCAATGGCCCCACCTCCAGATACCATACATTGGGATTATGGTTTCAAATATGAATTTTGGGAATAGCAAACATTAAGCCCATAATATACCCTCAGTTGAGTCTACATTGGGGCAAATCTTACTTACCCCTAAGATTTTCATTTTTTTAGTAAGTCGTTTTGGAAAGGGCATAATAGAGTCATAGGTTGTGGCTGTATGGTCCGTTGACTGAAATTCGGGAACAGTGATCTCTGGAGGAAATACCAGAAACACAGGGTTGTGTGCAGTGTTTGAATTCATGATGGTGTCGTTGATATTTTGAGGTGAAAATCTGCTTGGTTGATGCTTCTGTCTAGATCATGTTCTTCTCCTGTGCCAAGGCTGTCTGGAGCACAGGCATTGTTGTGCCTTGTCTTGGAATTATAGAACCATCGAGTCACAGAGTCATGGAATCTCAGGGCTGGTTGAGATCTCAAGAAAGTTAGTGAGTAAAAGGCCCAGAACTGGGGGTCAGAGGACCTGACTGGTGGTCCTGATTCAGTCAGGAACTCACCCTGACCTTGGGCAAGTCACACCCTCCCTCTTGGTTTCAGCCTCCTTATGTATCCGTTGATCTTGCTGGTGATCTGTAAAGGTGATCTGTAAAGACATTTCAGTTCCCAAATAAATAAGTATTTTGAACATTTGACTGTGCTGACAGTTCTGTGGGTTCTGTGGGTGGTTCTGCTGGTCCAGCTCAGCTCAGCTCTACCAGGGTTTCTCATGCATCTGTGGTTAATGAGAGGAGTGCCCAGAGCTAGGTGATTTCGTGTGGCCTCAGTCACGCAACTGGCTGTTGGCAGACTCTTGATTCTCCTCTGATGCACTAATGTTTCTCAAAAGTCTGCTGACGCATGTGTGCTAAGGTCCCAATGACCTAAACAAATGGCGTAGACAACCCAGACTCAAGGGGTAAGAAAAAAGATTCCACATCTTTAGGGGAGGGTCTGTGTGTCGTATTGTAGCGCTGAAGGGAGGGGAAGAGTTGTGTCCACTGAGACACTGTTTTGTCATCCTCTGTTGTTCCTTGTTAAGATCAGTTCTTCCTAAACTGAAAATCCTGATGTGCAGCATCTAGCCACTTGCCAGTTAGAACATTTTAAAAGACCACCCCCCTTACAAGTCCTTTTCTCTGAATTTACCTTCTAGCATTCAGTCTTCCATGGGCATAGAATCCTAACAGGTGAGCGTCCTTTATGGAAATCCTCTGATGTTGGGCTAGTGTTCTCTGAGTTAAGCAAACTCTATTCCAGATACTTTGCAATGTACCATTTCATCCTCATTGCACACATTTTAGCTTTCCTCTGGACCTTTTCTAGTTTCTCTCTGTCTCTCTCTTTTGCATTGATGACCAGAACAGTGTAGTAATAACTATGACAAGTGGTAGAAAAAGAACTAAAGATAACTTTAATTCATGTGAGCTAATTCTGGAGATTTAGTGGAAGAGTCAGTCCTTGGAGCATAGAAACCTAGAATTAATACCAAGCCCTTTTATTTGCTAGTTCTGGAGTCCTGGCTAAGTGGTATATTAACTTACATATTCGTATTCACTTACATATTTATTGAAACATTGCCTTCCTGATTCAAAAATGGAAGTAATAATTCTGACCTTGTAGGGTTATTGTGAGTGAACTATAAAGTATCTGGCATGTAGTGGATGTTGAATAAATTAATGGATTAAAAATAATAGCAATAAATATTATTTCTATTATTATTACCATTTTGATTATGGTGACCAGGTGCTTTGTTTTGTTTTATGCTTGCATTACTTCCAAAGCTCATTTTGGTTGGTTTATCAGCCAAGTGTCCCATGTATTTTTGTGAACTTGGCTGTAAGAACATTGGAAATGTCACACTGAGTTAGTCCAAAAGTTATTCTACCTCATTTCTTCATTTCAAGGTGACTATGGAACTCCATAGCCTCCTGATAATAAATCCTCTACCCACTGATACACGGATAGCATGTTGTACACCGCTTTTCTTTCTTCCCGCACCCTTAGATTTCTTCTTAATTTCCAATCTGTCAAAGCCTACTCTTCTCATGAGAGTTAACTCTAGCCTTAAGGTGGTCTATGGAATAATGTATAATGTCCCTGTATTCCTCAGTGTTCCCAAATCGAGCCTTTATTTCAAACTTCTTATTGCTGACTGTTCCAGGGAAGTTTCAGTTGTGGACACAATGCAGGGATCGCCGATGGTAAAAGAATTCACCAAAGGCCACGAGGAAGGTTTAGGAAAGTTTAATAGGTGTGCTGCTACAGACAACAGCGGGCCACACAGAGAGATGCCTGCGTGAGATGCCCGAGGGTGGGCGTGCAGGGTCTTTTATTGGGGAAAGGGGGCTGCGAACACAAGGAGCAAGGGCTGCATGTTTGTGCAGTTCGTGCACAGGTACCTGATTGGTTGTAAGATCTGTCAGGGACTTCTCTGAATAATAGGATTTACGACTTTGATCTGGGAAAGATGTGAGTCCTGTCCGTTGAGGGCTTTGTGAGACAGGCTATCTCCTGGGGCGATGAGTTTTGTTAGACAATTGACGATGCTTTTATCTTGTAGAAATGCAGGTATGCAAAGGGTGGGTGTGGGGGTTAAGGTGTCAGTAGGCTCCAGGCACACAGAGAGCCCAGGGGTAGGGGTTTTATGACTCCAGAGAGCACCAGTCTGCTCCACAGTTGTTAGGAGGATCCAAGAGGTCAGAGTTCTCTGAGTCGCAATCAGTGGGATTAAGCCTCTTCTCACAGCCTCTTCTCTGATTCCCTTGCTAGGTCCGGGAAAGGCTCTCTCTGCTCTTTCTCTTATTCTTCTCTTCCTGCAGCAGAAGCTCACTTTTGTTTTTAAGTTTCTCGTCTTTCTCTCTGTTACAAAATCTCCCCCCTTTTAAAACATCTGTACTCTACAGAGTGCAGCAGTAGCGATCACGCCACCTGCTTACGGGGTCCCTAATTCTCCAGTTTTCTCTTGCTGTTTAATGCGTGAATGTCAGTAGCAAGGAGCTGAGTGGCTGTATATGATGCTTTTGAACAGTTTGGGGAAACTAATGAATATAACGGAATTGGCTCGTTGCTCCTATTGTCACTGGACAAAGAGGTAAGAAAAAACAGTGAGTTCAGGGATTCTGATTCCTAGTCCAGTTGCCCCATAAATGACCCAACAGCTTGTGTGTGTGTGCCCTGAAGGAGACCCATATATCCTATAGCCACAGGGCTGAGATTGCTGAAAATCCAATACAGAATCTCATTCGGGGACTGGATGAGTTACAATGTAAATTAAACGCCCAGCAGCATCCCAGGGTATCTGCTGTTGAAGTGGGGGCATTGACTGGGGAAAGAATGGGCTCCTGCAAGTTGGAATGGGGACATGTTGGAAGATCTTGATAAAAGCTGGGGACACTGAGACCCTAGAGTCTAGTGAGCCTTCTCTGCCAGTGGAAGAAACTTCTCTACACCATTGGGAGTGGCCTTGTCACCCCAGTGGTAGAGGCCTCTTTAACCCCATCTGAAGGGATCAACCCTGCAAGACCTGTAATGACTTCTCCTGAGACAGTTCCCATGCAAGACAGGGCTGAGTCTCCTTAGGACCCACCCCACCCCTCTCTTTGTTTCTAAGCCTGTAACTAGATTGAAGTCCCAGCTGGCCCCTAAAGGTGAAGTATGTATAGTTTCCTTTAGTTATTTTTTGGGTTCATTAAGGTCCTTGGTGTTGTGGACTTAATTTTTATCAAAGCTGAAACTCCTTCTACCAATAATTCTTTAGAAGTCTTTTCTGCCACTTTTTCTCTTCTTTTGTGACTCTGAGTACACATCTGTTTAGACTACTTGAAATTGTCTCACAAGTGACAGATGCTTATAGTTCAGTCTTCTTCAACATTATTTTCTCTTTCATTTATAATGATTTTTATTGGTTGTCTTCGAGTTTGGAATGCCTTTATTCTTCCATGTTTATTCTGTTGTTAATCTCAAATAATACATTTTTTAAAATTTTCAGGTACAATATTTTTCAGGTCTGAAATGTCAGCCTTGTTTTTATAGTGCTCATTTAAACTTTGTCTCCATTTCCATCTTTTTCTGTAATTCCTCAAATTTATGTATAAGTTACTTTAAAGCCTTTTTCTATTAGCTTCAATATCTGGGTCATTTGTAGATTGGTTTCTGTTACTGCTTTTCTTTGACTGTGGTTTTCATTTTCATGTTTTTTGATTTCATAAGAGGTGTTGTGTACAGAAAACCAGTGGAGACTGAAGAATGCTGCATTTCAGTTTTTATTAAAAGAGAATGACAGTTCTTTGCTAAGCTTTGTAGCGATGTGAAGAGGTGATCATTCCAGTTTTATCAAATGTTTAAATTGATCGAGGACTCAGCTGCCACTTTACGAAGGCTGAGTTCACCTCTAGTGGACCACCTCCTACCTTCCTTATGCTGCTTCTGCCAACACTGTCACTCCTGCAGCCGCCTGGAAGCTAGTCCCTGCCCAGAGAGTGATGGGCTGTAATGTGGCCCAAGCGTCACAAGAATGTAATTGGGCAAGTTCTTTTTCCTTTGCCATCCCACTTTGTATTTTCTCAGCAAAGTTAAGGGAGTTGTGGGATGGAGTTATTGGACTGCACCCTGCAGTCCTGCCACCCTTGCAGTTGCCCAGCCCCTAGACTGAAGGAAGAACCCGGCATCAGCGACAGCGACATCGGTGATTTGTTGGACCGGGAGTCTTAACAACTCAGAGGCATAGGTCCTGGAGTGACACCCCATCACGTATGGCCGAAGGCAGGCAGGACACGGCAGCAATCTTTGCTACACGGGGAGGAGGAGGGTATCGTTTATAGGGGATGTGACGTCAGAGGGGCTCCTTGGTTGCCAGGGGGGCTGTTGGAACATGTCCCCTCCCCGCTTTTTGGGTTACTAACCATTGTGAGGGCTGCTGTTCCCTGTTGATGACCAAACATACAGGAGCCATTCTGGTCCAAGGGCCAGAACAGTCGTTATCTGGGGGTAGGGCCAATCATGCAGGTAGTTAATTGATTATACTTTCAGCTTAGGAAGGGGAGGCAGTCATGGGCAGAAGGTAAGGGTGAGGCAGGGCCGGGTTGGGAGGGGGATGGACAGAGAGTAAGAGAACTGCCATCTTAGGGGTCCTGACCGTACAGGAGTTAATTATCATATCACAAAAATTACTGTTGGTTTGCAGAGTATTCCAGATTTTACCCGGTCTCACTTGCCTCTGCTGATGCTGGTAGCTTGGCTAACCCCTTCCTGACCAGGCAGAGTTTCTTTGCCTTGAGCTGACCTGCTCTTCTGCTCCCCTGCACCCAGACTTAGCATTTGCCCCCCAGAGTTGCTGTTCCTGGCTGTTCAAAATGGAAAAAGAGAACAAATAGATCTCTTCAAAATTACGATGATAGCCAGAAAGAAAACCTCAGTAGAGGGTTTTGATACGTGGTAGAGAAAATTAACTAGAATGTGGAATAAAAGAGCAAGAAAATAGGAAATAGAAAAGAATATAATAACAAAAAATGTCTGATTGAGGAGGTTCAATAGCAGTTACAGAAGAGAGAAAAACCAGAAAATTTGGAGACTGTGCACTCCTGAAAATGTTTTAATTTATATCCCCTCAATAGTTTGATGGTTTGTTTTTGGTACAAAATTCTAGATGAGAGCAGTTATTCTTAATGTTTAAAGCATCACTGACTTCTCATTTCCAGTATTGCTGTTGAAAAATCCAAAGAAGCCAATAAGGGGGATGAATATTGGAGAAAGAATGGATGGTTAATAACTCCAAATGGGTCAGAAAGACTTCAGAGAGGGAAGAGGATTGAAAAATGTAATTAGGCTTGGAGGATGGTGGGTAACTGAAGGCTTTTGACCACATGATTTCCTTTGACCACTGAGATTGAAATTATATGTCACAAGGGTTGAGAAATTAGAAGCGGTGAGTGCAGGCATTTGAAGGGAGCTAGAGCTTCACTCAGTATGTTAGAGTCTTATACTTTCTACCATGACAACCTGCATCTCTTCCCTTCCCTGCCCCCTACTTCCCTCTCCCTGTACGCGTTTTGTACTCACTGCCACATTCTGCCTTATGAATAGAACAAACTTAAGGTATGTATCTTCAGCGTAGATTTGGGGTGGCAGGGGAATAAATTGGGTGATTGGAAACAGCAAAGCAGGATAGTGGTGGAATAAATTTTTATTCCTGGCCAATTCTTTTGGTCCTTGAGCCCTTAGAGACCCTGTGTAGACTTCTTGCTGTTGACTTACTGAGCCTCTAGAAAGTACAAAGGAGAAGGCAAAAAATATTAGCACCATAGAAAAGTAGGCCCCTTAAATATTAAGCTGTAAAATGAACTGGTGATCATAAATTGAAACACTAAGATTGATAACAAAATTTCAATGGGAATTATTTTTTCACCCTCAGAAAATTCTGATACAGTATTAATATTTGGTGTCATTTTATTATAATTAAGGACAAATCTCCTTTGAGTGTTCTGCATGCCCTTTGTTTTCTGGTGAGTGAATAAGGTAGCAACCACACTTAAGAACAGAGGTTGGAGGAGGGTATACTGTTTTCCCCTAATTCGATTCCATAATTGGGAGTACCGTGATATTTGAATCGACGCATGTTAGTCAGAGTCTTCAGACTGCTGTCTTTCATTTGGGTAACTTGAGGTAGGAGTTAAAGTCAGGTCTTCTTTGCTTGCAGTTGAGCACACTGAAATGTTTTGTTGCACGTCTTGTTCTGAATTTAAATTGGACAAATAGGTGAAATCTGTGCCTTGTGCTGAGCTCTGGTAAGAGGAACAGTTGAAATCTGGCTTCATGTCTTCTGATTGCACGTCACTTGGGCTTTTGCTTCCACAATTCACGTCCTCTGGGCTGATGTCTCTTGTTTGCACAGCATCTCTTTCAGTATCTTCTTTTCGAGTTCTTGTGGACTGAAGGTCTTCTTGGTCTTTATCTTGATGCTGACTGTCTTGATATGGAACATCTTGTACTTGTCCATCTAGGTGAGGTGGAATTACGGCATACAAGGGCTGGGTTTCTTGGAAGAGAGCTTTCTGCTTGAGGGATTTTTTCAGTAGTAGATCTTGGGTTTGCCTGGCTTGGGATTCCCAATTTAGGGAATGCTGCATTTCAAGTTGCCGTTCCTGTTTTTTCCATTCACTGTTTTCCCATTCCTGAGTTCTGTAGTCTTGAGATTGCTGGCCTAAAGATTGCCAGCCTTGGATTTTCTGGTCTTGAGCTTGCCAGCCATGGTATTCCTGGATTTGGGATTGCTGATCTTGGTACAGCTGCTTTGAGGGTTTCTCCTCTTTGCTCTTTTGGCCGTCAACTTGCTCATCCAGGAGTTGCAGTGTGGTTTCGTTAACTTGGACTTGTTTATCTTTGTATTGCTTCTTTTGGGATAGCCAGATTTTGATGTGCTTGTCTAGGGATTTCCTCCTTGGGGACTGTGGGGCTTGGATTTTCAGGTCAAGGGATTTCTCTTTTAGAGGTTGCCAGTCTTCATTTTGCTGATACAGAGAATGCTGCTTTGATGATTTCCTTCTATGAAGTTCTTCCTCAGATTTCCATTCTTCAGTCAGTAACTTGACTTCTGATTTAATGTCTTGATAGGATAAATGTATAGATTTGTGGTCTTGAGATTGAATTCTTTGTAGTTGAAAATCTAGAGATTGTTGATCTCGATGTTGGGTATTAGGGGGCTCCACAATGCATATTGTTGGGACTTCAAATGGCATGGCATTTACTGGCAGAACTCGCCTTTGGAAAAAGATATCTTGGGAAGGTGTACCTGGGCCTAGTCTGCCCTGAGAGAGTGTGTCTACGGATTGCGTATTTTCAGATGGTTTATGCTGGGGCTGCATGTCTTGGGATGTCAGTCCATGAGACTCTGTGACATGAGGTGTTGGGGCTTCAGATGGCTGGGCTTTTGCTGGCAGAGGTTGGGATGGTAAGACTTGGGGTTGTAAAGCTTGGTAATCTTTTTCAGCGTAAGGTGGAATTGCTTGGAGTTGCAAGGGTCGGGCATGCAGCAGTTGGGTTTTCTTTTCTAGGGATTGCATGATAGCAATTTGTAGGTCTTCATCATTTAGTTCGTTGGTGTGCATGATTTCTGAAGGCCTTAACTCCAAACTGAGGGGCAGAGATTCCAGCTCCAGGTCTTCCTCATAAAGGCTTAAAGGTGGAGGGCTGTATTTCTGTTGTTCATCTGCCACAGATACAGAATGTTGGAAGGCTGAAGGGTGTCTTGTGACTCTTAACTTGAAGAAAGTATAGCCTCCGAAGAAAACAGGTTGTATGTTTGTTGTTGACACATCACTTGTCGACTCTTCTTGATGCTCAAACTGTATTACAGCATTTTCTTCTGGGACAGATAGTCCACTATCTTGAGTAACATCCAAAGGCAAGAAAAACACAATCTATAAAATCAAGCGGTGGGGGAAACATTAATAGAACAGAATCGTCTTTGATGTTATTTTCTTCTTGTATTCCAAAATTATTTTTCATCTCTGCTTTAAGATCGTAGATAGGGAGTAACATCTATAGGAGGAGTCGGAAAACAAATACCAATACTGGTATTTGTTTTCATCAACTCACTGGTTTTATTATGGACAAGTCATTACCCTCTATTATCTCGAATATTGACTAGGGGAATTTATTAAGATTGTCTGAAATATTCTCTCCATACCTTATATAAAACTTCCAAGAGGGGGAGGGTATAGCTCAGTAGTAGAGCACATGCTTAGCATGCACGAGGTCCTGGGTTCAACCCCCAGGTCCTCCATTAAATAAATAAATAAATAAATAAATAAATAAATAAATAAATAAATAAATAAATAAATTTAATTACCTCCCCCACTTCAAAAAATAAATAAAATAAATAAATCTATTAAAAAACTTCTAAGACATTTTAAATTATCCACTCAATATTCACACATCAGGTTTATAATGATTTACTTATCACCTACGAGATGAACTGGATACTGGAGATCAAATACAGTTGGATGTGGGTTTTGCCCATAAGATGTTCACAATTATAGGTAGACTAGATATAAATAGATAACAATACAGTTTAGCAAATGCTGTTATAGAAGTAGATACTATGTGTTTCATGGGAATGTAGAAGATGACCGAATTCTGAGAGAGCCAGGAAATGATTCACAGAAGAGATATTTGATCTGTGTCTTGATGGATGAGCAGAAATTTCTCGGGTAAAAAGGTAAGATGAAATAAGAAAGGAGCCACAATCCAGGGAGAGGAAACCGTGGAAACAGTGGGTACAAAAACACAAGGCTGCCATGCAGCCCAGTGTGATGGCAGATGGTAAGCACTTAGGTATTACTGGATGGTGTGCTAGGTCCTATAAACTGAATGTCTGTGTCCCTCTGGGACCATATGTGGAAACTTAATCTCCAGTGTGATGGTATTCAGAGTCAGAATCTTTGGGAGGTGATGAGATCTTAAGTGTGGAGCCCTTGTAAATGGGAGTAATGCCCTTATAAAAAGGGACCCCCAAAGAACTCTTGTCCCTTCCTTCCTGGGAGGACACGATGAGAAGACTGCCCTCTGTAACCAGGAAGCAGGTCCTCATGAGACGCTGAACCTGCCAGCACCCTGATCTTGGACTTGCCAGCTTCCAGAACTGTGAGGAATATATTTTTGTCATTTAAGCTACCCAGTCTGCGTATAGCAGTCCCGCTGGACTAAGACAGACGTTGTTACCAAGAAGTGGGAGTGTTGCTGTAACAAATACCTAAATATGCAGACGCAGATGTGGAGCTGGATAATGAGTAGAAGCTGCAAGAGTTTTGAGGTGCATGTTAGAAAAAGCTTACATTGCTATGAATGGACCACTAAGGGCAACTTTGATGAGAGCCCAGAAAGAAAAAAGGACAGCTGTGGAGAAAGCCTCCATCTTCTTAGAGAGGACCTAGGTGATCCTGAGCAAAATGCTAATAGAGATATGGATGATAAAGGTCATTCTGATGAAGTCTCAGACAGAAAAGAGGAAAATGTTATTGAAAACCGAAGGAAGGTGATCTTGGCTTTAAAGTGGCAAAGACCTTGGCTGAATTGTTTGTGTTCTAGTATTTTGTGGAAGGTAGAATTTGCAAGCAATGAAATTAGCTGAAGTCATTCCTAAGTGAGGTGTTGAAGGTGAGGCCTGGCTTCACTGACAGCTTCTAGTAAAACATGAGAAGAGAAAAAGGACTTAGAGGTGGAATTGTTAAGCCAAAAGCAAGCAGGAACGTATGACTTGGAAAATTCTCAGTCCATCCATCTTGCAAAAAATGAGAACATTTATTTAAGAGAAGATCAAGTGGTTGGCGTGATAAGGAAATTGTTACGGATCAGCCATCTCAACAGCAGTCAGAAGCTGCTTCCAAGACAATGTACGAATGACCCCAAAAGCAATTCATTGTTAGGGCTGCCACTCCCACCACAGGCCCTGAGTGCAAGGACCCCTAGAGAATAATGGTTTCAAAGGATGGGACCACCTCTCTGGTTCAGACAGAGCCAAGATGCCCCCACCCAGTGCCTCAGGGGTGGAACCATCACAGAGAGCTGCCACAGGGGCTGTGCAGGCTGCCCCCACCTAGGCCTCAAAAGACAGAGCTGCCTGACAGAGGCACGGGCTTGGGCCCCCAAACCAGCAGAACCACAGGCGTAGGACTCCAGCCCAGGAGAGCCACGGGGCCCAGGCAGAGAGATGCTGCAGGGGCAGAGCCCAGGCCTTCCTGCTGACCCGCGGAGGTGATGGTGGCAGCCCTGTGTGCTTGGAAGACAGAGCATCAGGGCGAAGAGGATTGTTCTTGAGCCTCAAGGTTTCGGTTATTTGCCCTGTTAGGTTTTGGTCTTACTTGGGACCTACCCTTTCTTCTTTCTCACTCCTCCCTTTAGGAATGGGAATGTCAGTCCTGTGCCTCTTCCATCACTGTGCTTTGGAAGCTTGGTTTCATAACATGCTTGGCTTCCCAGGTTCACAGCTGGAGGGAATTTGCCTTGTGTCTCGTCCATATAGAATTTAGATGGTATTTAGAGACGACTTTGGACTTAGACTTTAAAGTTGATGATGAAATAAGATAAAACTTAGGGGGGCTTTTGGGATGAAAAGAATATATTTTTCGTGTGAGAAGGACATGAATTTGGTAGGGGGCAGGAATGGAATGCTGTGGACTGAATGTGTCCCCCCCCCTAAATTCGTATATTGAAAATTAATCCCCAGTGTGATTGTATTTGTAGATATGGCCTTTGGGAGGTGATTAGGTTGTGAAGGTGGAGCCATCATGAGTGGGGCTGGTGCGCTTAAGAGAGAGATCCCAGAGGGCTCCCTGGGCCCTTCAGGACACAGCAAGATGGCTGTCTATACACTAGGAAGTGGCTCTCACCAGCCTCTGAGTCTACAGGCGCCTTGATCTTGGACTTCCCAGGCTCCAGAACTCTGTGAAATTAATTGTTTGTTATTTAAACCACCTAGTCTGTGATTTTTTTTTAACAGAAGCCTGAATGGACTAAGACACTAGGCTAGGAAATTGCGCTTTCCATTATGTACAAGTGAGGTATATGGATGTTTTTTTAAACAGCTAAGTGACAGCGTCTGATCTGATACAGCCGTTAGTCAGTGCTTCCCACTGCTTACAATTTGCCTTTTTGTTTGTTTGTTTTTTTCAGAGGGGTTGTCATTACAGACCAGTCTGATTTTTGTCAGCCTGTGCCCTGTCTGAAGTCATTCACAGGGTCAGAATAGACTGCTGCTTCTATTTCGAGAAGTGGTTGGAACTCTGAGTCATTAAATGACCTAGTTATGGTTACCTAGTTGGTTGACGGCAGGCTTAAGATGAGAATCTCCACAGTTTCTTACACTATACATTGTCATTCCCCACCCTTCTAGCTTGTTTGCAAACCTATATTTCATGCCTGTTGAAAGGCTGTTTGTGTAAAGATAAATGGTACTTCAGGGGAGATGTCTGCAGTTTTACTCACCCTGAAAACTTCTCTTTCATTTGAATTATAGTTTATTCATTTGTTAAAAGAGAGATGTGGAAGTGTGAATTATACTTCCTCTAACTTTATCCATGCTGTTAAGCACTATGCTTTTAAGCTTACTCATCACTAATGATAACTGAGAGACTATCAGGTGCTAAGCAGGGTTCTAAAGTCATGTCAGGTTATTGGCTTAACATCCCTATGATGTATTATCCTTGTTTTCTGACTGAAAGAATTGAGGTTCAGAGAGATGTTAAGTAACGTGGCCAGTGTCGTAGGGCTACCAGCTTGTGAAGCTAGGATTCATACTTTGCAATGGAATTATAGGTCCTGTGCGTTTCTATCTAATCTCTAATCTGTGCTTCCTTGTAATAACTGCATCAGTGGTACCTTACTCCAGGGTGGTTATGACTGAAGACTATGTGAAATAATGCTTTTAGGCATTGTGGTAGGCACAGTAAATATTAAAAGTTCACTTCTTTCTTCTTCTTGAGAGCTGGGTGCATATTACATAGTATCATTAAATCTTTTGTTGTACTTTGCACTTGACATGCCATTGAAAAGCATGGAATTAAATTGGATAGCTTTTCAGTGTGAGTAATTTGTTTTACTATTGCTCCTAAAGAGCTTCCCACAGAGCTATGTATTCTTCTGTAGTTGTATCAAGAAAAGAGCAATACGCCAGATATTTGGGCTCAGATAATATAATAAAAAAATAAGCATAAGATGAAACATTACAAAAGTCAATGCTCATTTGTGATAAGAAAAATGCTCTGCAAACTAGGATAAGTTTAGTCTATGAAACACCCATAGGTAACATCACATTTTGGGGTGAACTATAATACTTTTCACCCTAAGATTGAGAACAAGGAAGGCTGAGTGTGCTCAGCATTAAAAAAAAATACAACAAACATCGCTCTGGAAGCTCTACAAGTGTGAGAAGTCAAGAAAAATAAGGCATCCAATTTGTAAATAAAAATGTCTTTACTGGTAAAATAGTTGTATACCTGTAAAATAACATGAAATCAATTTAAAAAACAACTAGACTTAATAAGTTTAGTAAGGTCATAGTATACTATAGTATACATAGAAAAATAAATTGCATTTCTATATGAAGGAATAGACATTTGGAAAGTAAACTGTTTAAGTGCCATATATAATAGCAGGAAAAATTAAAATACTTAGGTATAAACTTAACAAAATGTACCCAACACTTATACACTGAAAACTACAAAATATTTTGGAAAGAAATAAAAGGAAATGTAAGAAAATGTAAACATATTCTATGGACATGGGTAAGAAGACTAAATATTACTAATCTATAAATTTTTACTAAATGTTGTATAGGTTCAATGCCACTCCAATCAAAATATTAGTAAGATTTTCCTAAGAAGTGATAAACTGATCCTAAAACATTAATGGAAATCCATGGGGCCTAGAACAGCCAAACAATTTTGAAAAAGAACAAAGAAAATTTGCACTTCCTGATTTTAAGAATTGCTCTAGAGGAACCTCAGGGATTCAAGCAGAATAGGAAGCTTCTGGAATCTGTCTGTTCATATACACTATAATCATACTGGCAAAAACTGTCTGAAGTAACTATTTTGTAACTCTGGAGTCTGTCCGAACACTTGCAGCTTCCAGGGGAAATCCTGATTGGTAAATTGACAGGTTCTATCAGTCAGTTTCAGCCTTCAGCGTAGTAGTGACTACCCATCTCTCACTCCCAGCTCTTGGAAGGTAACCCACGTTCCTGGTGTGATTGGCTGGAGCCAGGATGGGCAGTAAGGACCTTGTCTTCCAAGTATCAGGTTTCTGTGGTGTTCTAACTGCAGATTGTTGCTTCTGATCACTGAGGAGCAGGCACAGAGGCTGGATGCCAGTCTTTCAACCCATACTGGCTGAAGCAACTTTGTGGGAGAACTATTCCAATTTCCAACTGTTTTTGTTTTTGATTTTCAAAAACAACTGTATATATGGGAGAACATAGAAGTCCACTGTGCTTGCCCAGGAAAAGATGAAGACTCGGAAAAGATCTTTCCTGGAAAGATCGTAAGCTTTCATCTCTTAATAATTTGTTAAGATTAAGTTGGTGCTAAGTGATGAGACTAATGACTGACATAGTTAGCATTCAGTGAATGTGAGCTATAATGATTATGATAAATAATCTGAGTGTCACTGTTAAATATTTTGTTTCTCTGCTTCCTCTCTGGCGAGGGAATTGTCTCACACACCTTCACGGCCCAGGTATAAGCTCCCCATGTTACAATACTTTGGGTTCTCCATAAGTCTGATTATTCATATAGTTTGGCAGGGAGATGAGGAGCTATGTCTGAACAGAGATGACCGTGGACAGCAGCTCGGGCAAGACAAAGAAGCATGTTGTCTCAAAGGGTGGAGTGACCACCATCAGTTTTAAGCTTGTCCCTCCTCGATCTTCCTCAACTCAGAAGTTTTAATGCAGCATCTGAGTCTACTGCTCTGCCCACTAATAGGCCAGAGGTCACCTTGGAGTGTCCCAATAGGAATCCATTCTCATGACAACACTGAACGCACCTCATTCGACCTTGTCCAGCACTTGCTTCTAAAGGAGGCGACAGTCACAGAGATGCTGAGCTGTGCTATGCTGCTGATCAGCAAGACTGACAAAATTCCCTGTAAATAATGAGGGTAAATATATGTCATTTGAAATGAAAGCTGTATCATTCTAAAGATATTAAGTCAAGGACCACTTACACTGTATGACCATGTTTGGGAAAAACCCGTATTTTAGATGTGTCTGGAACCACTAGTGATTGAACAATTTTCATCTAACGTCTTTCTGTTAAATAGGGGTGGGTAACAAACTCCAGTGCCTACGGGGGCTGGAGCACCATGCCAAATGAGCGAAACAGGAAGGGAGAAAGTAGAGAGTAAAAGTATTCTTCAGCATCCATCACTCAGTTCCAAGCAACAGTTGCCCTGTGGGAATATGGACCCCAGGATGCCTGTCTTTTTTCTTTCCTAAGGTAGCTGTATATACATATTTTTAACGTGCAACTTTCCAGTTATTTAGTCATCTGTGTGAACCACATGAAACATATTTTCAGGTTGGATATAGCCCACAGATTGCCACTCTGCACACTCTGCTTTAAGGTAAATGCTTAGCTCAAGCAGCAACAGGGAATAGTGTGGTGTTCAAACAGTTTAGACTTTGGAGATAGAAGGAACTGGGTGCAGCTAACCTTGGATGAGAGATTGAGTCTATCTGAATCTCAGTTTCCCTGCAGCACAGTATTTGGTTGACAATACCAAAGTGTATGACGTGCCTACTGTAAACTTACCACCTCCAGCTGGTGAACAAGATGGACCTGGTCTTGGTCTTTGTGGAACTTCCATTTTTGTAAGGGAGGCAGACAGTGACGACTAATTAGACAATTATTTACTTAACTCAATTGTGTGAAGTGCTATGAAAAAGTATTAGGATCTTGTACTGCTGTGATGGGAGGCCTGCACTGAACAGGCAGAGGTGCAATCAGGAAGGACCTTCTTAAAAAAGGGGCATTTAAACTGAGATTCAGGAATGGGGAAGAGTTTATTGGGGAGGTGGAAAAGCGTAGGCACTGGGCTGCGGAACATTTGAAACAAGCAAAAGCTGGTCTTGACACTTTAAAGAATTCCAGGAGGTGGGAGGGGGGAGTGGAGTGAGACGGATAGAGTCCTGGAGTAATACTGGAAAGGTAGGCAGCTTAGATGTTATAGGGTCCTGTAAGCCTTTTAAGGTCTGGGTCTTATTTCTGTGTTTAACAGGAAGCCATTGAGTAATATGCTCAAATGTGCATTTTTGAGTGATGACTTTAGCTGCAGTGTAGACAATGCATTGGTCTCTGGGACTGAGGTCAGTCTAAGAGATGTCTAAAGCCCACTGTTCTCACTTTTTTCTTTAAGCTTATTTATGACATTTGGGTTGGGTTAACAGCAAGGAACTGTGGTGAGATACAAGGGAGGTCTTGGAACAGGTTCTCCAGGATTCTGTGTGCGGGAACTAATCCTGCAGTGCCCATCCATGGTGGGCAGGAAGTAGACAGCAGAGTTTCATTTATCTGGAGACTGAACCTCAGTATGGAATTTCTTCCCTGTATATACTAAAGTAATGTACTGTAGTGGCCTCCTGTCCACCAGGAAAAAGGGTAAGGATTATAATGTTGTGTCATCTTCTTGGCCCAATTAGGGTGGGATTTTTGTCCCTTACATTGGTTTCTGTCTTTCCTTTTAAACTTTTATGAATCTAATGGATTTTATCTCAGAACCTATACGAATGTTCTAGGCTCACTTTAATGGGTTGATTGTGAGGATTAAATAGGATCTTGTTTTCAGCAACTGATGGCTCTTTTCCTTTTCCTTTTCCTTCTTTATTGAAGGAGACAATTTCCCACGGTTCTACTTCACTTCCATCCACATGAATCAAGCCTCATTAACATTCTGGGACAGAGCCTTATAAGATGTGCCTGGTTGAAATAGAATGAAAGCTCAGGATTTGCTTGGAGAGCAGAGGGAAAGGCTTCTTGGAATCACTGACATTCCTAAAAATAGTCACTGAATGCTTGCAAAGCAAGCACATAAAATTGTACCTACAATTGTACTTTCTGGTAAAGATACAGCTCATCTGCTCTAATGAATACAGTTGTTACGCTTATATAAAATGACTTATGTTCCAAAATTATTCAAATACTTTATGAAGTGCCTTAAACACCTTCTCCAACTCTATTTTGGTTTTCGTATTGCTAGATCATTCTCTTCCTCATTAATGCTGCAAAGGGAAAACTGAATCTAATCTCCATCAGTACTAACAGAAATAGCTAAAACCTGTTGACAACGTACACGGTACTAAGTAGTGCCCTAATTTAATGAAGTAATTGTCACAACAACCCAGTGAGGGAGGTAGTGTTATACCTTCATTTTCCACATAAGGAAAATGGAGGCTCAGAGAAGACAGAATATTAGGCGATGGTCACAAGCTTCTAAGTGACAAAACCACGATTCACATCCAGACATTGAGGCTCTCGAATCACACTATGTTTCTCGGCAGTCAGTTCAAATGGTGAGATGACTTTTGGTTATTGGACTCATAATCAATGAACTGATACATCATGAAATTGTTCCGATAAGATTCTACAGATTCGTTGTACAGAATAAGACCACTTACGTTGTAAAGGACTCTGCCTATAACACATATTCCTTCAAGGGAAGGCGCCTGGCAGTACATGTGTTGCTGTCTGTAGCTGATAATGGTGAGGGTAATCCCAGCTACCGCAACCATGGAACTGATAATACTCATGCCTGTGGCATCTTGTCCCTGGAAAATAGTTGAAAAAATAACAATAAAATAAATAAAAACCTAATCAAACCAAAAACACCTTTTAAGAATTTCTCAGTGCTTTTATCTTTCCAGATACCCCTCCAGAATCACTTCATCAGTTCTACATTCTGATTCATCAGAGTCAGAAGACAGACCAAACTGTAGAAAGAGCCAGGGAGTGAGGAAAACAGGTAGAAAAGCCGTGCTCTCTGGTTAATGCTACAGAAAATGTTCCTTTTATCCTCATGCACCAGCTTTCATAATCTATTAGCAAAAGAGTGTATTAGGAAGTGTCTTGGCCTTGTTAGTAGACCTGATGTCACATCCTCATCAACTAGGCCCTTGTGCAAGTTGACCAATCTCTTGTAATCTCAATTTCTGCCTTTAAAAATGAGAATGATGTCACCTAACTTTAGGGCAGCATCCATTTTTTTATTTGTTTTAATGAATATTATTGTACATAACTGTGTCAGGCACTGCATTCAGCCTGTGGGACAAAGATAAACACTCCAGGTGAGGTCCTGCCTTTCTGTGGCTGACATCAGCCCCCCGGGGGGATCCAAACAGGAACCAACCGAATCACCAACATGTTCACAGATGACAGTGGACTAATGAGTTTGGACTGAGGTTTAATGGTTTCCTTTCTTTTGCTCTCAGTTTTCCAATTTTTTTTTAACATTTATTGTGGTATGGTTCCTATACAGTAAATTACACATATTCAGATGTACCATTTGATGAATTTTGATAGATGGATACACCCATGGGTGGTGGTTTCAGTTTTCCAATTTGGAAGCTATAAAGGTTCAGATTGCCCCACCAAGTTCCAGTTCCCTTTACTTCCCAGTTTTTTGTTTTGTTTGTTTTGTTTTGTTATTTAAGTCTGAGTTCCTTTGAAGGAAGGAGGATGCCTTATTCACACCTACTCCCAGCACTCCTATTGCTCTAGCAAAAACAAAGAAAAACCTCCCATCTCAGTTCAGTAGACATTTACTACATCCTGATTGTGCTACATCTGTTGTGGTGGGAAATGCAATGGCACGTTTACACAGCCTGTCCTATCCGGGAGCCCTGTGGCTTACTGCGGCAGACCTTGGACGTATACCTGTGGCTTAATGTTTACCTTGAATGCAGGTCTTTTCTGCAAACAGGAATTTTGGCAGAAAATATCCAGAGTCACACAGATACACCATCTCTTTCAATCAGTCTTTTGTTCTCTTTAAGGCTCTGTTTTGGCTCCCATGGGACATTTAACGGACTGAAGTCTCTAGATAAGCAACTCATCATGTGTACTGTGCTTTACAGCTTACAAAGACTATGCCCAGCCTTAATCTCATCTGATCCTCACTATAGTTTTATGATGGAGGTAAATCGCTTGTTATCGCCACAATACTCATGCAGAGGGCTCAGGAACTAAGTGATTGTGAGTTTGGAGGAAGAGCTCTGATGGAAAGCCAAATCTCCTGATGCCCAGTTTAGCACTCCTGTATGCACAGTTGTCTTCCTCCATCATCTGCATGGCTCTCAGCGAGTCATGCATGAGTCTGTGTTATCCTTAGTGTATTCCTTTGCTCTGAAGGGAAGTCGGTGCAGAGAGAACAGAATTTGGGGCTTCATCTGCACTGCCTGCATTGATTTCCACCGGTGGGAGAGAGGCGGGGACTTTCGTCCCTCAGAACGTCCCTGTGGTTTGTAGCTATCACTAGAAGAAATTGGCAGAAGACCATAAAAACAGAGTTAAAATGGCTTTGGGAGAAGGTCCACATCTCCAGGGCCTTAAAAAGAATCAGAATGGTTAGAAGGGAGTACAAACATCTAAGTATCATTTTGCCTTTTATATGTAATATCTTACTAAATCCTCAAAATAATCCTTCAAAGTTGACACATCAGTGGGTGGTAGCCTTGATTCAATCCTGGAATGATCTAGCATCAATGCCAGACTCTTTCCTTCAGACCTTGAGACCTTGGGCAGGGCCCAGAGAAAAGCCTCTTGTTGTCGGAGTTGGGGTGTGGTTACTGGGATCCTAGGATTGGTTTTGGTTACAGTAGGGTATATCAGCCTTGACCTGATAAATACTTGGAGCCAGATAATTTTTTTTTTAATTTGACTAGCCTATATGCATTTTAGTATGTTTAGGAACGTCTCTGGTCTCTATCCACGGGATGACAATAGCACCTCCCACCACCAACACCCACTTGTGACAACCATAAATGTCTTCAGGCATTGTTAATATTCCTGAGGGCAGAACTGGGCAGTGGGTGCAAATATCTTCTAACTCAGAACTGCTGAGCTAGAAGCATGGAGAATGGTTTTTAATAAGCAACGCTTTCAGTTTATTGACCAGGGAAATGGGAACCAGTGGAAAGATGTCGGGCTAATGGTGAACTGCAAACTTGATGTGGAAAGATTTTCTTGGAAGATCTTTTGTTACTCAAGGCTTTCTACACAGAAATGATCTAAAGCAAGTAGAAGGTTTTAAATTGCATTAGGAGTCACCAAAGTGACTTACCAGACATTTGTCATTTTTGCTGGATCCTGTGATACATCCTGTTACAATAAACTGTTAAGAAGAAAAGAGATAAAAGTTAGCAGGTGATGCAGGTGATGTGTATGACCACCCCACAATACAATTTCCCTCAGCGAGTGTGTGGAAATCTACATGTCTGTGACTCTCCCAGACCATCTCATATCTGGTCTTTTCCATCAGAGAGGAAGGAGAGTGGGCACTGATGTAAGAAGAAATACTGCGCTGGGTGTGCTTGGCACTGAGCAAGGGCTCTTTGCCAGGGCCAGATGGCACAGGCAGGCCCCACTTTAAGGTCCTGAAGATATCACTCAGATGTTTGGCCTAGCTGGGCTCCAACAAAATAGATAATCTTGGGCTCTGGGCCTGGAAGAGTAGAGGGTGAGTTCTGTCTGCTCTGAGCAGACAGAGGGAGACCTTCTCAGGACAGAACTCTCTAAAAGCCGATATGAGGGCTGGAATCTAGTGGTGTTATCTCAGCCACTTCTTTGTGTGGAACGTAAAGAGCCTGGTAGCATGCCGGGAAAATGAGACTCTGTTGCCCAAGGTGGAGTCCCTTACTTACTTTTTCAGTGTTCTGAGAATCAGAACCTCTCCTGGGGGAATGCGTGTTGGACCTTAGGGAGATTGAGCCTTGAGTCCAAGGAGGTTGAGGTGACATGCAGAGATCAGAGAGTTACCTTTGATACCTCCCTTCTTTACACCCCCAACACTGGATTCAGCATCAGATTAGCTCTGCCTCCAAGTTGCCTCAAAGCCATCCATCTTTATCTCCCCTGCTGCCCAGCTGGTCAGGGTCCCAGCTTTCCTTCCATGGATTCTCACAGCCTCTCCCCAACGGGTTCTCCCAGATTTGCTGTTACGGTCCTTGAATTCATTACCCACTCAGAGACAACACGTCTTCAAATGCTATTTACCTCTTTAAAGACTATCAGTGGATTCCCCTTGCTCTAGTATTAAGGGTCCACGTTCTTTATACGACCACAAGGACTGGCATGACCTGGTTCTAGTCTACATTTTTGGCCTCATTTTGTGCCACTGCAATAGACTCGTTGGTCTTTTTTTCTGTTGCTCTTTCCCACATCAAGGCTCATTGCCAAAAGGGCACTTTCTTTCCACTTCACCCAATGAATACCTGGGTGCAAAGCACTTCCCTGACCTCCCAGGCCAGGTGAGTCCTCCACTGAAGCTCCACATGGTGCCTGGAGCTCCTCAGTGTGCTTCACACGTGTAATAACATACCTGTGGAGTTATTTTTTACTTTTTCATTTGTAGCCTCCCTGTTAGATGACAAACCCTGTGTAATTCTAAGAGCAGTTCATCACTTCTCTCAGAGAGGACCTTGTCTGCTGGCACTCTCTAAGCATCTAGGGCACTCCTGAACATGTCATGTGGGTACTCGGTAAATATCTTTCCAGTGAAGAGTGGAGTTTTAAAAAGCAGTGTGCCAGAGCCTCATTATGATTCATGCATGGAGATCACACAGAGTCATGCTGGGAACACTCTCTTGTAAAGTGGGGAGGTGAGGAGGTGGTCTGTTTGATTTTCTGTATGTGTACTTTGAAAATCATATGCAGTATCATGTTATTTACATTTGCAAAATGAAAACAGTATAAGTTGGTTTTGAGATGCAGATGATGGAAGAGGCATAGGATATCTGTGCTTATCAAAAAGAACAGGACTTTTAATAGAGATAGTCTCACTTACTCATTATTTCATCCATCTGTTTACTGAGTGATTCAGTCATCGATGCCTACGAGGCATTAAGCACGATTCTAGGGTCCGAGAATGTGACAACTAAGACAGTATTCTTGCCCTCTTGGGACTGTAAGCTTGAGTGGGAGGAGCTCTAATGAGTGTACCCTTAAATATTACAGCACAAGATTAGGAACCAAGGCTGTGGGGATTGGATGGAAATAGCACTGTACTAAGAATTGTATTTATGGCTCTATTATGAACTGGATGAGTGACACTCATAAACCTGTCTCTGGGCATCCTGAGGGGTTTGAATCATAATAAACACTTAAAATTCTCCTTGAGCTGTGAGACTCTGTGATTCCATGAGTACTAGCTAGATACGTTTAAATTATTACCTGCTGCTAAACTCCATTTTCTTATTTGCAAAGGGGAAAATAGGATATTTGTCCCTGTAGTCTCCTGGATTGGTAGTAAGGAGCAAAGGACTTACTGTGCACAGAAGGGCTTTGGAAGCTTTTAAACACTGTACACCTTTACATCTGTACATCATTATTACAGTGATGGTGATCATAGTGCAGTGACCAAGTGGAGTCACCTCTTGTGCTGTGCAGGAGACCATGTTCATAGGATTCATCATCCCAGGACTTGAGGCAGTTCGAACCAGTCTTTGATAATAATTCCCCCACAGCTCCTAACTGGCGGTACTCACAACAAGCGCTCCCCAGAATGGATATCCTGTGAAGAACACGAGCGGAAATCTTTGGGTGAAATTGAAGTAGTTAAATGCAAATATAGCTCCAACACCCGCAATGATCAGGGCAAGCAGGATCTGGAGAGCCTGCGGGGAGAGAAATGGGTACCGGGGGTCACAGTGCCCCAGTCTCTCTGGCCTCTCCCGGGTCCCTTAGGCATCCTTCTGTACTTAAATGTCACACTTCCCTCCCTCTGAATACCTTCCTCTTCTGTTTACTGAACACTCTCAGATTATCGGGGTCTCTTTCCTCATCATGCTTACATGGGTCCTTGTTTGAATCCCCCTTTTTTGTAGTTTAATAAAAAATGCAGTTTATTAGCTTTTACTAATATAGACAAGTCAGAAGTCTCGATTAGAAAGTTGTGAGACTGACCAAGTGTGTTGTCTGCATAGCTGCATACTTCCCTACACACTTGAACGATTTGCATGTTAGGGTGTATTTAATTTGCTTCTTGGCTTAGTGCCTGGCTTTTAATATTTATAATTGTGCTGACAATGATTTTATGCACTCACATTTTTCTTACGGACTCTTTAGAGCAATCAGGAAAAAAATAATGAATGAAAGCTGAGATGCTTTGATATTAAGCAACTTGTTAAGGCTCTTCATGTTAAGTTACTTACTAGTTGGTGGGAGTGCTGGATCAAGAGTTTAATTCCAGCCTCTTGTTCAGTTGTCTTGACGTCAAAAAGAACATGAGCAGAAATTATCCATGTGTTTTTGTTTAGAGTTCATCGAATCCTTTTCTCTCATCCTTCCCTACCTCCAGCGTCTCCTGGTGTTACTAACTTCTCACGTGTCAGATTTGAGTGTATGTCTGGCTTTTCCCCTAGATTGTGAGCTTCCTGAGGACACAGACTCCAGACTATTCACCTTCACATGTTTTCCTTCTGTAGCACCAGCATCCTGTTATTATCCTCATTCCCAACACACACGCACATTTTCCATGTTCAGTATATGCTTTTGGAATTACAGCCTCAGCCCAGGTCTCTCTTAGGAAGTTTGCTGATCTAGAGCGGAGAAGCTGGGGTGAGGTCGTGTCTCATCTCTTGTTGTGAGGACCTGCTTAGAGCCATGAGTGACCCAGTGGGCTCCTCAGCCTGTCAGGAGTCACGGAGAGAGGAACAGCATGGTGGTCCCGCGGGGTCAGTGGCTCTTCTCAGGTCAGAGCTTCCCCTCTGGCATCTGGGTTCCCCCCCAGGCCACACCTCTGGGGCTCTGCGCCACAGGTCATGACTTTATTCTTGTCCTAATGGTGGGGGCTGTGCACACAGCTTCACTCTAGTTCATTTATGACTAAATTTTGTGTATGTGTGTATGTGCGTCAACATTGTGGCTCACTGCAGAGCTTTGCCTGTGGCTTTCAAAGAACCCCCAGTGCCTGTAACAGCACAAAGGAGAAGCCTCACTTCCCCTCTACTGGCTTTTAGTTCCAAGGGAGGTGCCACACCCACTCTGAGGTCGTTTCCTCGGGACATATGGAAAATTTGCTCTGTTTCCTGCATCTCCTCTGCTGGAATTTAAAGACCAGCACTGGCTCCTCTTGAAACAGCCCTAGGATTTCCTCAGGGTTACTGTAGTTATTAATTACAGTTAAGTATTTGATTTCTCCGAGCTAAGTAAGCCCTCAGAAACATTTTTAAGACATGAGGCAAACACTGTGTGTTTCTAAACAGAACTCTGTTTCTCTTGTTTATCAAAATGTAGGGAGATGGTATTCTAGGCTACACAGTGGCCCTTCTACTGATGATCCAATTATTTGTACAAGCAAATGGCTTAGGGGAACTTATGGTTAAGCAAGAAGGATGCCTTGTAGATGAAAGGCGAGGAAAAAAGGGGAATCTGTTTCCTTCCCAAAAAACATTTCTGCAGACATATTTGGGGAGCATACTTATATTCCTTTCTGGGGAGACCCATGGGTGGGAGGCGACTTACCCCTAAGACTTTTGGCTCTCCCTTCAGGAAATCCAGCAGAGAGCTATGAGGTCCATAGGGAAGTGCAGTCAGTACAGTTTCATTTGGTTGTAAAGTGAAGACGTGGGTCGATCTTTTGACCCCAGATGATGACTCCATGATTCAATGGCAAAGCTCTATTAAATGAATGAGTGAGTAAACATTGCAGTCAAAATCATGGTCTTCCATCAGCCTCATGTGGAGTCCTTAGCAATGAGCCTTTAGCAATTACTCAGTGCTAGAACCACAGAGTCACAGTCATTGCGTCATAAAGTCTTAGAATTCTCGAGCGTGTTCTTCTGTCTTTCTGTTGAAGGATCCAGCTGTCCAAAAGACTTGCTTTCTTGTCAATTTATTTATAAACAAGATTGTAAACACAACATAAATTTCTGGTATACCAGCAAATCCCAGTGTCTGTGTTCATCGATATAAAGGAACTGAGGTTATGGGCCATCCACTCTGTTCCAGGCGCTGTGGAAGGTGTTTCGTTTTAACACGCAGTAGCGTTTTTTCTTTTCACAATTCTACGGTGCTGAAATCATGGTACAGAAAGGTTAAGCTGCCCAAGGTCACATACCAATGGATGCGAAGGAGTCAAACTCTGCGTGTCTGTCTGCAGAATCTGTGTTGTTTCTATTTGACTATGACGCCACCCTCTTTTGAAAGGAGTCCCACTTGTAGTTATTGCCTGACTTATTTATTGCCTAACCACGTTCTTCTGTAGCATAAAAATCAGTAGCTAAAAAGGTACAGGACCAGAAGTCACTGCCACTTTAAAAGAGCGTATTTTAGCTTTCAGAAAGACAAGTAAAACCAATTCCATTCGGGGTCTTCCTGGTTTAAACTAGGCAAATACAGTTAAAACAACAAAAAATGCCTTTTTGGAATTTTGTTTCCATGTTAATCCATTATATTCGTACATTTGTTACGATTTTAATTAAATCATAAAGTAAATAGCTTCACAAAACCAAAAGAAACAGTGCAAATATTATCTTGAGTCTTTCCTAATTTGTGGCAACCATGCACAGCAGTGTTTCTCAACCTGGATGCTGCTGGCCATTTGGGGCCCTAAGAATCTTTGCTTACAGGGAGTTGTTCTGTGCACTGTGGGGTATTTGGCAGCATCTCTGGCCTCTACTCACTAGATGCTAGCAGCACATCCCCTGCTGTGACAGCCAAAATTATCTCCAGACATTGCCATATGTCCACTAGGGGGCAGAACCATTCCAAGTTGAGAACGAGAACCATTGATGGATAATTGCAGACGGTGTCCTGTTTTTTCCAAAAGGTGCCTCTTTTATTTTTCACATCCAAACTTTAGAGAAGGTATGTCTTTCTCTTTGTGTTTAAATTCTAAGCAGAAGTGATGGAGCATCAGAATCATGTAGAGGAGCTTTGAAAAGCCTGCTGTGTCCATCAAAGACAAGTGAGCCCGGGAGGGTGCTGACTCCAAGTGCAGCCACTTACTGCAAGCAAGACATCTGTTTGTTACCAACTATTGTGGTTATTTGGTGATCGAGGAATTACAATATTTTAAGCATTGTATAACCTGACATGTTCACTTACTACTAAATAGATATTTTACTGCCTTTTACTTACATTTTAGGAAATTGGGTGGGAGTTTGCTTTGACTAATAACATAATTTCCTCCCTTTAAAGTGATGGGCAACAGCTATCTTCATGCAGAGTTCTTAATTTTTATGAATGGATTACTGGTATTAAGCAGGAGAGCTTATAATTCTAATCTGCCTTGTTTATTTCAAAATGCGTCTCATTTTATCATTTCAATTAGGTTATAGTTGTCAGCCTCTGCCTTCTTCCTCCTGCTTCTGACTTTCAAGCTTCTTAAAGAATAAGTATTTCAGCCTATGGGCTCAGACCAGAAGGCAGGAGCTAGGCTATTCCATGGAGATGTGAAATGACAGAATCTTTTAGGGGCAACTTCAAGCAGGATAATATTCTTTGGGTGGTGATGGTATCCCTCTTGCTTTCAGCCCACAGAAGACCACCTTGAGTTGGGCAGTTACATTTAACACTTGGTTTGTGCCAGTACTGCTCTAAATAAAAAGAGGTATTTGCTCCCTCATTAAATTAATCCTTCTGCATGTATTACCGTGTCACCCTCCCAACAACCTTGGGAGGCAGGATCTATTATCATACCCATTTTAAAGATGAAGATAACCGAGGCCATGCTAACTGCTGGCCTGTGGTGCAGCTGAAAGGCGAACTTGGCTTTTCCTCTTCCATTTTCCACACAGCAGTTGAGTGTGTATTAGTTCTCTATCACTGTGTAGATACCACAGATTTATTGCCATAAAACAGCACACATTTATTATCTTAGAGTTTTTGTGGATCAGGAGTTGAGTCTTGGCTTAGTTGCTGCCTCTGCTCAGGGTCTCACCAGGCTGCAGTCAAGGTGCAGCCAGGCCATATTCTCATCTGGAGGCTCCACTGAGGAAACCCCACTTCGAAGCGTATTCAGGTGATTGACAGAATTTATTTTCTTGTGGTTGTATGACTAAGGGCCCTGCGTTTCACTGGCTGGAGGTTAGAGGCTGCCATCGGAAACAGAGGATGCCCTGAGTTCCTTGCCTCCTCAAGGTGGCTGTTTACTCACTGCATCAGGCCAGCAAGGAGAGTCATCCACCAAGTTGGCTAAGATCAGAGGAGGGACTGGAGAGTTCATGATGAGGATCTGAGTATGTGTGGCTCAACCACTAATTTGGGGTTATGTTTTGGGGGAAGCTGCATTTTTTAAACATCAAGTGTGAAAACTCGGACTTCTACTTTGTCTGTTAAATGTGTGCAGTGTCTTCTTGGGCTTGATTGAAACTCTCCTCTCCTTCTCTTGCTGTGAGTTTATTCCTTCCTGTTAGTGGTTCTTGCCTAATTTGTTTCCCAAATTGAATGTGGTAGCAAAGCAAAGGAAGGAGTCAAAAATGCCTCCTAAATTTCTGACTTCAGAAACTGAATAGATGGTCATGCCATTTTTGAAAGGCAAATGGACTGGGGTGAGGGGTGCCAGGAGAGGTCCAAGTGAAAGACGGAATGTCCTTACCATACCTTCCATCAGTTTGGAATGTTATTCCAGGTAATTCTGAATATAATTCTCCAGATATTCTGAAGAAGTTTTTATTAGTAGCAGAAAACAAATGAATAAGAAACAGATCTTGGATAAAATAAAATTTTATTAAATGGCGATGCTTGGCTTATAGGATAAAGAGGGCTCTCAAAGGTCCTCCACCCTCAGTTTAAAATATTCACACACACACACACACACACACACACACATGCGCGCGCGCGCGCTCGTGATTGAAAATACTCAAGTAGAAGCTGAAAACCTCAGGAGGGAATATTAAGTGAGTACTTTAATGTAGTTAACAGACCAGTGCGGGTAGACACAGAACTAACAAACAAATAAAGCAAGTAGTATGTCAGATGGTAAGTGCCATAGAGAAAATTAAGCAAATGAAGGGGAAAGAAGGTGGTGATTTTATATAGGTTGGTGGGGGAAATTTTCCTTGAGGCTGAGAAGTTTGAAGAAAAGACGTGAAAGAAGTGAGCAAGCAAGCAATGGAAATAATTGCAAGAAAAGCATTCCAGGTAAAGGGGTCTGGAAGTGTAAAACTCCTGAAGAAAGACTATGCCAGGTGACATCAAAAGCCGATGTGACCGGAGTAGAGGGAGCAAGGAGGAGAGGAGTGGAGAGAGTAGAGAGGAAGTGAGAATTCAGATCCTGTAAGGACATTTGAGGACGCTGTCTTTTATTTTTAATGAAATGGAATGGATTTGAGTAGAAGAATGACATGATCTGATTTTAGGCTTAAAAACAATCCCGACTGTCTGCTCCATGGAGAACAGACTGAGGGTGTGGATGCCAGGTTGGTTGATCACTGTAGGAATGCCAGTGGACAATGAGTCCTCATGAGATGGTGAGAAGTAATCAGACTCTGGATATTCTGAAGCTAGGACTAGCAGGTTTTGATGATAGGTTAGATAGGGCGTGGAAAAGAAATAGAAGGGTAAAAGATGACTCCAAGGTTTTGAGGAGATGATTTTTTTTGGAAGGAATTTGACTACGGAGAAGAAGTAAGAGATGGCTCGATAACTAGACAAACGCAAGAGCTAAAAAGTAACTTTAAAAAAATTTTTTTAAATTCAATTTTGACATAGAAACAAGAGAGCACAAATCATATAAAAACAGCACCAGACTCTAGATCAAGAAAAAGAACATCTCCAGGAACCCATAGGCCCTCTGGGTCCCCTTCCAAAGATTATCCTCAAAGGTAACCACTGTCCTAACACTATATATTAGTTTTGCTTGTGTTTAAACTTCATGTACATGGAATCATATGTACATATGTACAGTGTGCATTCTGTTATACGTGGCTTTTTTTGCTCCTAAACATCATGTTGTAGGATTTATCTATATGGCTGCATGTAATTGTTTGTTCACCTGCACTGGTGGATCATACTCCACTGTCTGAATATACCACAATTTTTATTTGTCTCTTCTGCTCTTTGGCATTTGGATAGTTTCCTCTTAGGGGCTATTATGTGCATTACTTCTATGACCATTTTTGTACACGCCATTTGGAAAACATACATATGCATTTCTGTTGCACATTCTCTTCTGGGATAGGACTCAAGGCCTAGACTAGGGGGCAGTATTAGGAACCTCTTTATTGGGTAGGTCATGTTGTTTACTCCAGTACAGTAATAAAGTTGATTTTATTTCTACATATCTAACTTCTTATTTGGTCTAGAACTTAGATAAGAAAGAGCCTCAAATTATGATCTTTGAATCCAGAAATTTAATAATGAAGTCATTAAATGAGACAGAATATTGAGCCATATTCAATTGACAGAAACTAAAATCATTCAATTAACAGAAATTGAGTCATATTTTAAAAGTATGTTTAATTGCAATGTTCTTACAATTGGTAATGTGTAATATTTAAGTGTTATGAATATGAAAACAATGCAGAAACGGGCCTGCAGAGCCACATGACTTAGAGCGCACATTTTCAATCTTTTCATCCATGGGGAGATGCACACTTTCTGTTCAGTTTACCCAGAGAAGTTTGTAAAGTTTATAGCCATTTTGGAAGACTGGAAGTTTCTTACAGTGCTAAAGTAGCTGAAATTTCAGGAGAATCTAATCACACTTTGCTGTGAGCACTGGGTTTCTCCTCCTTTTTCCTCTGAGGCCAAGAGTTACTTATATCCATGACTTTGAACTCTTTTTGACATGTTGAATATGATCTTGTGACTGAGGTAAGAAAAAGTCACCCTAGAGAAGATAAAATTTGTTAACAGTTTTTTTAAACTCTAATTTTGGAGTCTTTTTTGGATATGAAGTTATAATGCATTCCCCCCAAATGTTGTACAGTAGTAACTCTTCCAATTTCACCACAATATATAATTCCATCAATATTAGTTCAAACAAATGCCATTCTCCAGTCTGCTAATCATTTTGCCATTTTCTAATAAGACTGTAACTGAATCATAATTTATTCGGAAAGTTTAAAACTTTTCCTTTTCTTTCTTTCTTCGTTTCTTTTCTTTAATTTTCCTGTAGCTTTTAGAGGAAAGGAATGTATTTTGAAGTTGTAATATCAAGACTTAAGAGGAAGTCAGGAAAAACACAGGAAAGCAAAATCGGAACAGAGATGTGCTAGCAAAATCTCATCCCATTAGCAAGGGGACTGGGCTGTGAAGACTCTCTAGGGAGTCAGGTGGCTGTGTTTAAGACAAGAGTGAGAAGATGCAAGTTTTCATTCTCAGCCCAGTCAGTCTGTATCATTCATGCTCTGTGTGATTTTGCCCAAGCTTTGGTTCTTTTGTAAGGGGCTGGGCAGGGTGACTTCTAAAGCCATCTAGCTTCATGTTAAACAATCCCCTACCCGGCTTGCTGCCCAGTAGGCACCAGCTGATCTCAGATGACCAGAGTGTCATCATGAAGGAGTGTATTCACAGAGCTCTTTTCTCACAAGGAAAGTCACCTTCTGTATGTAGCTCATGGTCGGTCATCGACTCCTCTTTCTGCCGCTTTGTAGACCTGGATCATTATAGCTCGAACTTCTTGGGAACCAGAGACATCATGTGACATGTCAGCATACTCACCCCAAGGTTATTGGAGCAGACTTGTTTCCACCAAAAGACAGAAGCGTATGTAGCTAGTAAGAGCTCCAGCACCGTGAAGATGAGCATCACCATCAGCCCACCCTGTAAATCAGGACAGGAATGGTTGGTGCCATTAGCCTTCTCTTGTGCCTGACTGAGAGAAGACCTGGGGGGGGGGGAGGGGTCAGGGCTCTAGCAGTGGAGAGAATAGGGAACAGAGAAAATTGCTTCATTCTCTTTTCTACTTTTTCTTTTGGATCTCTTAACTGAAGAAGGGAAATAAATAGCAATGATTTCATCTCAGGACCTCAGTATTCCACATTCGGAGATAAGAGCAAGCCTTCATTTCTCTCTAGTTGCTTTTATTATTTTCTTTTTTCTTTCCCTTGTACACTCTCTCTCCCCCGTGCCGTCCTGCTGGCATGTGTGCCAAATCTTTTTATTTCTCTGTGTCCTCCAAGTCTTTTAACCTCTCATTCACATTTTCCAAATTTTTAATCTTAGTATATTGTGTTCGGTGTGATTTAATCAGACCAGAATTTCATTGCACTGTTTATTCCTTTGGATACGTTGAATCTGTTCTTTAATTGATGCTGAGTTTTTAATTTCAAAGATTATAATTTTCATTTCTCATCATACTATTTAGCACTTTTTTCAAACCCACTTGTTCTTTTGTCTTATTGTCAAGTTCTTTCATTTTGGTTTCAATTCCTTTTTAATAACTTTAATCATTTAAAATGTATTTTTCATGATAGCTTTTTTTCCCCAAACTATTATGTAATCTCCAATTCTTGAGCCACTAACTTTCATGTCTATTCCATTGGCTGCTATTCCCCATTTTTTCCTTATGTTTTTCAGAATATTTTATTCTTAGGTAATTTCAGTGTGTGGGTGGTAGCAGTGGTGGTGGGGATTCTCTGATATGTAGGAGACTCATAAGTTGGATTTATGGACATCTCTGTAGATGGTAGTTTTAGGTTTGATTCTGATAGAACCTTCGGAGTTCCACAGATCTAGGAACAATTTCAAGTTAATCCTTTTATTTGAGGTTCCTCTATTTTATCTGTAATGTTGGATTTGGGGACCATACCTGCATAAGGCTTGGTGAGATGATTTCATCTTAGAAGCCTTTATGGCGGAGTTTCTTGAAGCTTCCTGGGAGGTAGTTACAGGGTTTTTCCCTTGTCTCATTTTCATAAATAGGGTAAATACTTAGTCTCAGCTGCTAACATGTTTGCTGGGCATCAGTATGAGCTCCCTGCGTCCTGTGGGCCTGAAGAACCTCATGTCCCATCATGAGCATTAAAATTCAGTGGTCCCAGCCTCTCACACCTATGTTCTTATTCAGGCCTCCATGGTTTTCTGGTCTCTGCTCACTTGGTTACCTGGCCTTAGAATCCTTCTTAGTTTCTGAAATCTAATATGCCTTTCTTTCTTGATTTTTTTTTCCCTTCCTTTCTTCCACCCTCCCTTCCTTCCATCGTCCAACCTTGGGTATATATTTTTAATTTTTAAATCTGTTACGTTTCCCAGGTTATCTTTATGTTAATAAAGAGTGGACCCAGAGAAAGACAAATATCATATGATATCACTTATCTGTGGAATCTAAAAAGAGATACAAATTTTACTTACAAACCAGAAATAGACTCATGGACATAGAAAACAAACTATGGTTACCAAAGGGGAAAGTAGGGGGATGGATAAATTAAGATTTTGGGATAAACAGATACACACTGCTCTATATAAATAGATAAATAACAGGGACCTACTGTATAGCACAGGGAACTATATTCAATTTCTTGTAATAAGCTATAATTGAAAAGAATCTGAAAATATACATATATATATACATATATATGTATTATATGTATAACTGAATCACTTTGCGGTACACCTGAAACTAACATCTTAATCAACTACACTTCAGTAAAAAATAAAATTAAAAAAAAGAAAAAATAAATAAAGAGTGGACCTTTGAAGTCTGCTTAGTCTGCCATGTTGCATTTTCTCTGATGTTGCAGGAAGTTCTCTTTGGCTCTCATTATCTGAGAGTGAGAGGCAGTTTGATGTATTGAGATGAGTTTTCATTAAATTAAACCCTAAATGTCCTCACTGCTTTGCCTGATGTCTGCCCCGCACCAGTGTTATCCTATCTCCTGGGCTTCTTCAAGCTGATTTCTAACCAGATAGGTCCACCTCCTCACGCTCCTAGATCAGAGGGATTGCTTTGGGCAACCTCTGGGTCACATGGGCAGACTCACAGAAGATGGTGAGTTCAGAAACCAGCACATGTTCCTAGAGATTCATGAGACAGGTAGATCCAGAGGAATGAGAGATAACTGCCTTTTTTCCCTAGCTGCGACGAGGAGGAGTCACAAAGGAAGAAATCCTTCTCCTTGAAGGACCAAAGTTTATGGTTTTAAAACCATGAGCCAGTATATAGGGGACTGACTAAGCCAAGGTTCTCACCATCAACAGGTGGCCATCATCAAGTTTGGGGGAAAAGTGACAAGAAAATGCTGCCCAGGGATGTTGACATTTCTGCTCGGACTTGAATCCACTGGTGGACCATCTCCCATCCCTCTCTCACTCTCTGCAGCCCTGCTGAGCCAAAGTCTGAAAACTATCTGTTTAGGCTTAAGGTTCAAGTTCTATACCTTACTTAATGTAGGATACATACATCCCAAATCAAATCAAATTCAAGTAAAGTGTATTTCTGCCTGGGTTGAGGAAAAGAAAAGCCTGCTCAACAAAGAGGGCACTTGGAGGGTTAAACCTACTGAGAAGGGAATATTTCCTATTTAAGAAAGATCATTGACAGAATGGACTCCTCATTGCTCTCTTGATTCCCTTTTTTGACCTTGCATAATGCAGCCCCCATATTATGCAGTCTGCTGACAGCGTTCTTTCACCCATAGTTTCTTTTTTTCTCTCTCTCTGCTTCCAGACATTCAGACCAACAGGGCTAGAGACTGCTGAAAAAGCAGAGATTATGCAAAAGGGAGACACCGAGATTTCACATGACAGGAAATTCAATCTGACATTACTTACTGTTAGGCTGACACCAGTCAGGTGACAGTCCTTGTCTTCATATATTGCGTAATAGTACGCCGAATAAGGCAAGGAGGATGGATAATCCTGTTTTGAGTCACAGAGTTGAGAGACAATGCTCAGGGCTCCCAGGCTGTTAGCGAGGAGGAGGAGACCTGCTCCAGCAGCAAGAGAGCTCATTGCATTGGAGGTCAGGCTGCTCATGACCTGGAAGAGAAATTCTGCATTGGGATCTCATCACAGAAGCAGCATGTAATGCTATTATCTCTCCATCCATTGCACTGCATTGGTGCTTCCCTGAGTCTGTTTCCCTCCAATCTGCATCCTCCTAGGGCACACAGACTGTGTTTTATTCACCTCTGTATCCCAATCCACTACCTAGTTTATCACCTGATGTATTTAGTAAATTTGTTAAATGAGAAAATGTACGAATAGTTCTTCCTTAGGGCTAGGGGTCTGGCTTGTTGACTCTCTGAAGCGCTGAAGACAGAGGTGGGTGGGACTGCTCAGGGTACTGCCAACATCTCCCTTGACTTCTTCAACAGCTTTAGAATCATTGTTTTGCTCTAAGGGCTTCTGGAATATGGCCTTCGATTCCTCCTAGGAAGACCAGTCTATGGCTTCTCGTTCCATAAAGCAGCAGCTTCAAAGAAAAGGTAGAAGCTAACTGGGAGACGTTGGAATACCCGCCCATAGGTGGATCAAGCCTGAGAAGCAGCGTCATCACATGCTCTCCTGGGTCATATTCTGCATTTAGGGGGAAAGGGCTCTCACGGGACATGATTCCTCTGCAAAGAAACTGATGTGCCAGGCTCCGGGCCAGGTTCCCGGCACACGCTCTTTTCTCTTTGAACATCATTGTGGGAGACTGTGTGTCGGGCAGGATGGTTGCCTTGCCCTCTGATCTCTTGGCCTTGTAGCTGGATGGCTTCAAGTGTTGAGTCCTTGAAGGGAGAACAAGCTGAATGGGCAGTGCCTTTGCCCAAAGTAGCCATGTGGGCAATGGAGCCCACATACTGTCTGGGCTCCACATGTGGAGCCCACGTTGTGACAGGTCATCCCAACTATGGTTTTCCCTTTCAGTGTGTTCAGGGCACTTGGGAAACCACCTCTGAGATCTTCTCCCACCTCTTCTGCATTTTGTAAATGAGAAAACTGAAGCCCAGAGAAGGAAGGAACTCTTTCAAGCACAAGCTGTGTCAGTGACAGAGCTGAAATGGAAGTACCAGTTTCATGATTCCAAGGCCAGAACCCTGACTCTATCCAATGCTGTGAACTCTTCAAAACCCTGTCCTCTGCTTCTGGGGTTAAGGCTGTAGCATCAAGCCTCAGGAGCCTATACTAGCCTCATGCACTATCTGATGTGCCGTCATCCATGGCTAACCAGACCTTGGATCTTCCTGAGTCAGGATGTGGCTTTTCCCTGGGTCCTTTTTGTGGGTGTGTGGCAGAGGAGAGGGAGGGGTTGCTATGGAGAGGATCAAAGACCTCAGCTTTGTCAGGGAAGTGGCTCCAGTCTGATAATTCCTTGTCTCCGAGGGGTGGAGGAGACAGCCACAGGATCTAAGCCCACGTACCTCTGCATCCAACGCTGCCGTTTAGGGAAATTATGAGGCAGGGTATTCTAGAAAAGGACCTCGAGGCTCTAGCTGGGGTGGTCTTCTACCCCATTCAGGGCCAAGATAGCAAGTTGTAAAGAGTTCATGGTATATTTAAACATTCCAACTGTTCAAGCACCTGAGGTAAACGTCCCCCAAGCTTAGACTATGATCCAGGAGAGCCATTTTGTAGGAGGAAGAGCCCCAGTCTGGAAGGGAGGGCATTTGGGCTTTACTCCTGGTTCTGCCAGTGGACCTGGGGGAGAACCTGGGTGGACAGCCTCACTTGCTCTGAGCCTTGTCTCCCTAAGCTGTCAAAAGGAGATGTTTGAACTTGAGGAACAAATTATGTCATCCGCATGTAGGGACACTTTTACCGCTTCTCTTCCAAGTTGGGTCCCTTTGATTTCTTTCTCTTGTCTAATTGCTATGGCTGGGACTTCCAGTACTGTACTGAGTAGAAGTGGTGAGGGCGGGCATCCTTGGCTTGTTCTGGATTTTAGCGGGAAGGCTTTCAACCTTTCACCCCTGAGTATTATGCTGGCTGTAAACTGACCACACTTCAATAAAAATAAAAAGAATGGACTAGGAATCTAGTCCACAAACCTGTATTTAATGATATAAAGTAAGTAAATAAATCAGAAGTTCCTTTTATTCTAACCCACTAAACTTGATGATTCTCATACTTACAAAGGGCTTGGTTGACTTTTTCCCAGAGATAATTGAGAGGGATCCAGAAATGGCAAACTGCTCAGAAAGGAAAGAAATGATCAGTTCAGTTGTCTTGTGAAAATGTACCACCAGGTTACTGTCAGTCACTCAGTCAATATGTACAGAAAAATGATGGGGGTCCATATCAATAGAGAGGCCTGATTTCTGCCCGTGGCATGCTTACACTGACTGTGCAGAGTAGGCCGACACACAGGGGAGCTGGATTTATGTTTGTGAAAATCCCCAGGAGCTGCGGAGGCCTAAAAAGGAGGTGTACATGGAAGGAGGAGAGCAGTGCTAAATCACCAGACTGAAGAGAGGAGGTTGACTTGACCGATGACTTGAAGGGGTAGAAAGATGGGAGCAGCCAACAGAAGACGTAGGAAAGGGCTCTAATGGCACAAGGTGCGGAAACACAGGGTTCAAGCCGTTGGTGTGGGTGGCTGAGTTAGGAGGAAGTGGAAAGATTCAGATGTGAAGAGTGTCTCATCCTGAAGCGCCAGAAGTCTGCGCTGGTTCCCAGTGGTGTTAAGGAACCAGCTGATGGAGGGAGGGTGTTCTGAGAAGCTGAAACACTGGTTAAACTTGTGGCTTCAGGACTGGATAGTCACAGACAAAGAGGGTCAAGCATGAGCCAGTTCCAGCTTTCATAAAAGAGAATGTGGGAGCCCTAACTGCTAGTGAGACAGGGAAGTCAGGGACAAATTCTGCTTTGGAGGCAGGAGCAGGGCCGCCTTGCATCACTGCACAGTTTGTATTCACATGGGGACTGTATCCATACAGAGGTGGTGCCTTGTAAAATTCGTCTGCCTTTGTCTCTAGAATGTGTGCCTTTGTCTCCTTTGTGTAGGATGCTATACATGGGAAAGAAGAGGCTCTTTGTGGGAGGTGTGAGTAGGTTCTGGCTAGTCTCCAAAGACAAGGATCTGTTGGGTCCTTTTTTCATGAGCCATTAGTTGGAAGGCAGCAAAAAAAGAAAGTTTTCCAAATGCTCAAGATTACCTCTGAACACATAGCAAGGGTGCCCCTGCTTCCTGTGAATTTTACTGTTGCTAGTTGAATTCCCTGCAAACCCGTGACATCTACCAGCGGTGCTCATTTTATTTTAAAAATGACCTTTTCACTCTCTACTTGACAGGTGGATTATTCTTAAACTGGAGGGAATTCAGTGGCCTCATCAAAGGGCCAAAGAAGGATATGAAAAATCATCCACTGGTGCAGAAGTTTGCTGTGAGGCCAGGTAAGAAATGCTGTACTCTTGTGCCCGTTGTATTACCCTGTTGCCTCTGGACCCAGCCGGTCACTCCTGGGAGGCTCACACAAAGGATGGATTAAGCCCCCCTGCTGCTTTCCCTGAGCTGGAGAGACATGATGTGGTGGAGGGAACATGGAAGGACTCAGCCTTTTTCGCCTGTCTTCCTGCCTCTTGGGACTGAGTCTCTCCATGACTTAGCAACCAGTCAGCATGTATAAAACATACTCCCTCTGGGAGACCCCACTCTACTCACACACAGAGCTCCTAAAAACGGGTACCCGGACATCACAATGGTGGAAATTGCTGGGTTGAAGTGGGAAGAGTAGGGAGCAGAAACCAAAATGGCACCCAAACTTGAAATCATCAGGCAACACAGGATCTGGATGATCTGCAAGAAACAAGAGGGAGAATTCCAGGGAGCACTTTAAACAGATGAAAGTGAACATTTGAATGCACGCTGTGACTTATAAAGACTTTAAAGTATAAAGTGTGTATGTTATAATTTGTCACATTAAAAAGGAAAACAAAGTGTTACAGGAGCCAATGGTCATTCTCCAAGAGAAAGTCATGTATAACTAACCTCTTTTCTTTTCTGATAGGATTATTAAACTAGCAAATCAGGGAGTGATCATATGTATATGTTAACTTTATTTTGAAAAATATAGTTGACAATTTCTTTTTGTTTTGGTTTTAGGAGAAGTAGATAGAAATTTTCTGGACAATAGTCCAGTTAGATGGATATAGAAAGCAAACTTACCAAAGAAGTGTTAATAAAGAGCTCAATTTCAGTTGAAATAGAAGACAGCAGGAAGTCTGTAATGTCGTAATTCATTTTATCTCATTCATCTTTAGATTTTAATAATAATTACTTTTTTAATGACACCAATGATAGTAGCCTACATTTATCGAACACTTCTTGCATTCTGAGTATCCCTCTTATCTTACTTATGAATGAGAAAAATGATGCACTGGGAGTTTAAATAACCTGTACAAACCCACACCCATGGCCAAGTGGAAGAATTTGGGTTTTACCCCCGTGAGTCTGATCGAGAGCCCACACTCTTATTCACCATCTAATGTATGTGTAATTGAAAGATGATGCAAACATAGATGTAACTTAAAATCAAGAGAAGTCAACTATTAATATTAATTGACCATTTATTGACCATTTTGTGTCAGGCATCAAGGGAGTAAAGCAAATGCAAATCAACTGGCACTGGACATGAATTGTGTCCTTTACCAACCAGTTCCTTGGAAAGCAGAATGAATTAAGAGCAAAGTAGCAGGAGAAGGGGCCTGAGAAGTACTGGGGACATGGTGCAAACTATGTAGGGCGCTCCAGGCTATTTTTACCAACTTTGCCTTTCACTCTGTGTAAAAAGAGAAGCCTGCTGGATAATTTTCATCAAAGAGATTACATGATCTAATTTATGTTTTTAATAGATCATTCTACCTCCTGTGTTGAGAACAGATTGTAAGAAAACAGATCAGGGAGATCAACAAAGAGGGTATTGCAGTAATTCACATGAGAGATGATGTTGACCAGACAGAAGATGTGGATAGCAGAGGTAGTGAGAAGTACTGTAGTTGGATTCCGCATGTACTAGGAAGATGAAACCTACAGGATGTGCTGACAGTTTGAATGTGGTTTATGAAAGAGAGGGATGAAGGTTGCCTCCAAGTGTCCGGGCTTGAGTATCTGAAAGAATGGAGCTGACACTGATCTGAGATGGGGAATATCGTATGAGGAGTGGGCTTGCGGGGAGGAGACTCAAGATTGCAGTCTGGGATGGGTTAAGGAAGAGATGTCTAGCAGATACCCAAGCAGTGATAGGCTTTTGGATATGTAAGTCTTAAATTTGGAGAAGAGACCCAGGTAAGGGATAGAATCTTTTTTCCCCTCAAGTCATAAGAGAAGAAGATTTTAAGTCCATATTATTGGATGAGGTCTTCATTGCAGCAAATAGAGAAAGAGAATGGAATCAAGGACTGAGCTATGGAGCACCCCAAATTTAGGATCAGAGAAATAAATGCAAACAGTAAAGGAACATAAAAGGAGCATCCAAGAAGGAAGGAGGAAAACCAGAATGTGATGCCCAAGAAGCCAAATGAATATAATGTGCAAGGAGAGAGAGGTCAGCTGCACCAAACATTTCTGTTAGTTCAAGAAAGTTAACAATGAAGACTTGGACATTGGGTTAATTATGTGGAGCAAAGGGGACAAATACCATTGGATATGATTCCAGAGAGAATATCATTCAAGAATAACTAGAGACATTGACTTTCTATCCTTCAGAGAAGTGTTGCTGGGAAGGCAAGTAGCGAACGGGGCATTAGCTGGAGAGTGTGTGAAGTTAACAGTATTTGATTTTGCTGTTTCGTTTTGTTTTGTTTTGTCTTGTTTTGTTTTCAGGTAGGAGAAATTGCACTAAGATTCTGTGCTCATGGAGGTGATAAAAAAATTGAAGAGAGAATTACTGGAACAAGTGATAAGGGATAGGCTCTACTGCACAAAGGGAGGAATATCTTCATTAGAAAGTGGACATTTTATTTTTAGTAACAGGAGGAGAGAAAGAATGAATACATGAGCACAGGTGTGGGTAACTGTAGATGTGCAGCAGCCTGTGGACGTTCTCTTCAGATTGGCTCAATTTTCTTAGCATTATAGGAAGCAAGGGGATAAATGGAGAAGGAAGATGCATTAGAGGTTTAGGGGAAAGATGGTGTGAGATGGTTTTCTGGGGTCACAGGAAAGTGAATGGGTGAAAGAAATACCATGTACTTTTAAGGCAGCCTTTACAGTCCATTTGATTTTATGGTCATAAATCAAAAGTGGGGTTTGTGTGTGTGTGTGTGTAGGGGATATTTGTATGTCTTCAGCCAAGATTAGTTGCATGGACTCAGGTATAGAGTAGGCAAAGGGGCAGTGTTAGAATTAAATCAGTGTCACAGATTTTTTTTTTTCTTCTGAAGAGTGTTTTATAAGGAGGTGAGGACAAGGCTGTTCAGAGAATTCACAAGGGATCCTGGGATCCTGGCTAGGAGAGGAAGGAAGGCTCTGTGAAACAGAGATATTATCAGTAAGACTCAGCAAGATTAAAGAAAGTTAGCATCAGTGTAGAGTCAGAGGGAATGACCTTGAAAGATTAGAATTGGTAGTTGGAATAAGAGATTCTTGAAATGTTACAGTGATGTTTTTACTGCTGTTAGTATTGATAAGGTCCAGGGTATGACTCAGGAAATGTTTGTCTAAGGAAGGATGGACTAGAAACGCTGTGAGAAGAGGTCCAGGAACTGAGAGGATACTGGAAGGATCTTACACATGAAGACTGAAACAGCCAAGGCGTCTGATAGAAACTCTACTGGAGGGAGTGATAGCCATTGAACAGTCAGTATCTTGAAGGGGAAAAGGTGAATTACCTGGGAGTGAAGAAGTAGGAATTCACTGAAATTGGTCTCTGTCTCTCCAATATACCGTAAAGAGTATGAGAATGGGGCTCTTCTATTTTTTTTTAAGGCTCTTCTTCTTTTAACTGTGTAGTTCATGATTAACCAAAGTGTGTAAACAGTGGCTGACACATTGGAGGTGCTCAAGAAATGAGAGATGAATGTATGAATGAATATCTTACTGATTGCTGAAGCAAGCAATGAAATGTGTGACACTAGGCTACCTGTAGGCGAGATTATAGGACCCATGGGCAAAATCAACAAGGTGTTTCAGGGACAAAGACAACTCAGCCTGGAACTAGTTATCTGAAGGAAGTAAATTAAGGAGTGAGTATTGGTAAATGATAGTAGAATGACAAACATTAATTGGTTTTATTTTCAAGCAATATATTCACCAGTTTTTCTAAGGATGAACACTTCAAATTTTCCAATACATAATTTAATGTTATTTTCTAAAACACTGCTTATGTTTAGGTTTTTAAACTAAATTTGATCTTCTTAAATTTTAATTCTATCAATTCTCAATTATTCCTAATACTAGAATTACCTAAAAAGACCTTTTGGCATTCACGACTGTCTACAATTACTTGAAATACTTAATTCTCTTCCAGTGTTTGAAACATAAATAACATTTTTAAAATATATTTTTTGGGTGGAAGATTGAATAGGGATTTTTTAAAATAATAAATAGAAGGGACAGCTGCATTTTTTTTTTTAAACGTGGGAGTGAATTACCTAATAGGGTGACGTGAGATTCTAAAGTAGGAGTTTTTAGAGATGAGAGGAAACGACTGATCTAGAAGTCTCCATGAGAAGCAAAGGAAATATTGCCTTCACTTCCATGCCTACTAGTGAGGACGGCGGTGAAAACTGTGCCCTTGGGAGCTAGATTTCTGTTTGCACCATAGATGAAGAGGCCTTGAGAAGCAGACTGGGGAATAAAGACGAAAATGCTGTTAACAAACCCTGAATTGCAGTAGGTACAACTGGGCGGGTTTCCCAATTTGGGAACGAGTAGGAGTTGGGTCTTAAAAAGGAATATTCAGGACCATGTGGAAATTAAAGTCCTGGATATGATGGATGGTGACCTAGGACATCTAGGTGTCTCATAGGTACTCAGGTGAACAGGGAGAAAATGAATCATAAGATGAGTCCGGATTGTCCCACTTCCAAATGTTTAAGAAACATGCTCCAGAAACTGACACATTGTAACAAACTATACTTCAATTTAAAAAAAAAAAAAGGAATGCTACAGAAAAAAAAGAAATATGCTCAAAATAAGATCTAATTTAACCATATTGAGTAAAATCATATGGTGAAATCCCAAATCTCTACTATGTTAAAGACTTTACACGAGACCTTATTGTGTAGATTTCAGGGGCAAAGACCTAGTGGTTTTAGTTAGTTTAGAGACGAGTCTGGAAGATACAGTCTTCCTATAAACCCCATTTCATGTCCCAACTAACTTGGAGTCAGGAAAAAAAAAATGATAGAGTCTCCCACATCCACTGTCGATCCATAGTCTGGATATGTTCATGACATTTCCCCCCATGTTCCCCTGAGAAGGAAATGAACTTACTCCAAGAACTGTGGCTTCTTTTTGCAGACTATCCTGTGGGTTATCTTCTTTTTGGTAGATGTGCCCAGGTTTCTCTCCCTCAGAGATAATGATGCCCTTTGAAGTGAAGGCATCAAAGGCTCCCTTGGTCTTGAGCTGTGACATGATGCCCATGTTGCTGAAAAAGGCAGTGAACTCCATTGGGACCCACAGTTTGACTTAAAGATCTGAAACTCTCAGGACCAGACTTTGCAGAAACTTACCATTTTTCTCCATTGTCCAAGGGGTGACCTGTCCTTTAGGAACAAAAGTGAATATGAGGAGCTGGGGAAGTATTGGAAAGATGGTGGGCTTGGCAAAGTCCCTCCGTTGTGGATGGGAAGTCTGTCACTAGGAGAAAACTGTAAACATTTTGAGGAGTCCCACACTGGAGAGGCCAACAGTTCACACAAAGCTTGCTCTGCAGCCTTGAGTGTATCCACCTTCCTCCTCCCTCCCTGCTTCCAGCTTCCCCTCCTCACCCCTGTATCTCTGCTTCATCTCTGGGACACTCCCAACCAACCACATTTCTCAGTTTTGCACTTTCATGTTACACCTATACTGCTCAGTCTCCCAGCATAGTCTTATTTTCTTTCCACTAAGATGTCGATTAATCCTATTCCACGTCCCTTTCCTATAGATGGCCTGTTCCACCTAGAATGACCCCTCTTGCCTATATTAGCTTAATAATTGTTAATACAAACATTTATTTAACTCCTGCTTAATTTCAGGCACTAGGCCATAGTAGCGCTAATCCTTACAACAATTTAGCTATTATTAAATCCACTTTATACATTAGAAACTCAGGACTAACAAGTTCAAGTGATCTTAATTTAAGGAAATAGTCACCCAAAGCACTTAGCCTGGCACTCAGCAAGTGTTGAATACGTAGTAGCAAATGTAATTATTATTGACTTGTATTCTCATAGAAAGTGGAAAGTGTCTGAATGAGGATATCTGGTTCAGAGCCTTGTGTTTTTTTTCTCAAGACTCCATTAATTCTCTTCCTCCCCTGTCTGTCTTCCTACCATTGGCAGTTTCGGTGTAGACTCAGAGAGAAAGCTGTCTGCTGTCCACCAGCCTCTGTGGGGTCCACAGCGGAGTCCAGCCCCGGGGCTGCTCCCCAGACCTGTACTCAGAACAACATTCTCCCTCTTGAAGGTCACAGTTTGGATAAAGTCTTGTGATTATCTGATAGTGCCACAGCTCTATTCCCTGATGCTTCACTTCAGTGTCTTGGGATTTTAGGAATGGTCCTAGGTTCTCTTGGATGGCGTGCATAACACATCAAGATTGGAACCAGCATCCACAATACCGTTACTGGGAGGGAGGTGGGAAGAGGCACTGGGCTGGGCGTCCGATGCCCCGGCATCCAGCTGTGTCTCTGAGCATGTGTCCTGGAGTCCAGTCCTATGCTCATGTTGTATACCTGCCAGTGATTCCTAAACTCATTGTAGGCAAGTTATTTTAGCCATTTCATAGGTACATGGTGCACGTAATGGGCACATGATAAACTCTCAATGCAGAGCAGTTCTGTCTAAAACTCACTGGAACTCCAGCTCTGACATTTATTAGCTGGCCATAGACAGGTCATTTCCCCTGATTCATCCTCAGTTTCACTACACATAAAATAGGGATAACACTGCTCTCACGAAGGACCCCTGTGAGGATGCACTTGAGGTGAGGTACGTGTCGGCCTTCTTCCGTGCCTCTGTGATCTTTATCAGGTGCGCACAATACTCAGTAAGAAGTTCATGACATCTACCCCATTTCTATTCCTGGAGCTATGCCTTGGTCAAGTTTCTCTTGCTCTTTGGGCATAAGGCACCTTCTTTGAAGAGTTGTTGAAAAATAAAGCTATTGTGGTCTAAGGAGGATCTAGTTCTCGTTTCTGTGAGTGTTTGCCATTTGGGCAGAAGTATGGGTGAGGTTACATGAACGAGGATGGGAGTAGTGTTGACACTGAGTCCCGGCAATAGGGCCCCCGTGTCCTTCCTCTTTTACAGCTGCAGTCCCCTGACCACCCCTCATCAGCTCCTCCTCGCCCACAGGAGCATTCCTGGCCTTAGAGAATGTGGGTTGATGTTCTCTCTCTCCAGAATTGTTCCCATATTCTGGTAACTTGCCTTCTGCCTGGCTCCTCGTGGGTTTAATAGGTTCAATTTTATTTAAAAATATGCCAAGTAGAACCCTTCTTTTTTCTAGTCTTAATAATCAGTCTCTCAAGGTTCATCCAGATTGTCACATATTGCAGGATTTCCTTCTGGTTTAAGGCTGTTCTTGCAAACAGTGTGCTGAGTGAAACAAGCCAGTCACAGAAGGACAATTATTACATGAATCAACTTTTATATGATCTCTAAAATAGTCAGACTCCTACAAGCGAAGACTATCATGGTGGTTGTCAGAATCTGGGGAAGAGAAAACGGGGAGTTGCTGTACAACACGTATAAAATTTCAGTCATCCTAGTTAAATTCCAGAGATGTGCTGAGCAACCTTGTGCCTGCAGGTGCCAGTCCAGTGTTGTGCATCTCAAAAATGTGTCCAAAGGGTAGCTCTCATGTTACTTGTTCTTCCCAAAATAAAAAATGAAAATAAAATTGGGAAGAAAGGGAAAAAAAAAAGACTGACCCTCAACTTAAAGATTGTTTTTGAGTCTCTGTAGTCCTGGATTCCTTCCTGTATTTTTCCATTGTCCTACCTGAGGACTACAGGATGTGCTGGATTCTAAGCCTGAAGCTAGAACCTGGAATCCTAGTTGGTACCCTCTTCCTCACATCACTCCCGTATACTATGTATGTTTACTTTCTTTTATTACTTTTTCATCATCTGTTTTGTTTAAAAGCGTGTGTAGCATAACAACGCAATCAAAAAGGGAATAAGGTTTGCTGAAGGCAGCAAACTTCCTTAAATTTCAGCTACCACACGATAACTACTGTTTCATACAGATTCTGCATGCTCTCTCTTTAAAAAAAAATTGATGGGGGAAGTAATTAGGTGTTTGTTTATTATTTTTTAAATGGCAGTACTAGGGATTGAACCCATGACCTTGCTCATGCTAAGCATGTACTCTACCATAGAGCTTCACCCTCCCTGCCTTGTACATCCTCTTTTATCTCCTCTCTCATGCTGTCTCTCTCTCTTTTTTCTTTTATGTTTTATACATATTCTTCATTCTGTATAAACAAAGTCATTCTATCCATGCCATTTAGAAGTCTTCTTGCGCTCCACATTATTCTGTGGACATCTTTTATGGTAGTGAACATACATAATAAAAATCCTACATTTGAGAGCCAAATGGTAAATTCTGACACATGCCACCACATGGATGAACCTTGAAGGTAATATGCAAAGTGAAATAAACCAGTCGCCGAAGGACGGGTATTGTATGATTGGACCTCTGTGAGGCACCCAGGGTACTTAAATTCACAGAGACAGAAAGTAGAATGATGGTTACCAGCGGCCGGGAGGAGAGGGGAATGTGAGGTCTTGTTTAGTGGGCACGAAGTTTCAGTTCGGGAAGATGAAAAAGTTGTGGAGTTCAATCGTGGTGAAGGTTGCACATGAGTGTGAATTATTAAATGCCATTTAAAAATGGTTAAAATGCTAAATTTTGTGTTATGTATATTTTACCACAATAAAAAGAGCCAAACATGTATTCAAATGACTAGATGTCTCAAGATTGATTTAACCAGTCGCATATTCTTGGTGATTTACGTTGCTTCTATTTTGTTCCCATTACGAACAGCACTGTAATGAATGTCTTTGCCCCTTTGTGGTGCTACATCTACTCCGCTACCTTCTTAGAGTGAGGTTTAGAAGTGTAGTATCTAGTGAGTTTAAACCCATAATACGTAAAGACACATCTTGCTGATTTTTAGGAGAAATTCTGTATAACAGAGATTCTTATGTGGCTTTGCAAGAAGGCTCCAGGCTGATGTCATCTCTAACTTCCACGGTCTGAGAGGGAGCGTTTGTCCTTCCACATTCACCAAGAGAGACACACTCGAGGTGCCTCACAACATTTCAAGACTGTTCTGAAACCCCCGCTTTGGAGATACATCGTAGCTTGGAGGCCAACTGCTCTGCCCAGAGTGCTTTTCTCTCTTCCAGAATTAAAACAGAGAAGTGGGGCTCCACTGCAGGATTCGATCTAATTGCACAGGTCCTTTTGAGAACGTCTTCTGTGTAAGACCGAGTGACATGCCGGGAAGTGCAGAAAATTGTAGAAAAGCATTCTCCCAAATCTCGAAAGAAGCCTGAGGGTCATTTCACCCAATTCTCTAACTTGGAAAGTGAGTGAACTGAGACCCAGAGGAGCCTCACCAATTCAGGCAGGTGGTCAGCCGTGGAGACAGGATGACGATCTGATTCCTGGCTGTCCATTCAAATGACAGTAACCCCTGCCTCTCACGCCACCCCCACCCCCCCAATTTATGATCCAAACCAAGGTGCCTACCTGTTCTTGCAGCTCAGTCCTGTGCGTTGTGGCTGGTGGGCCAGCTCGGCTCAGGGGAGCTCTCAACTGGAACTTCCTACCAGTTGTTCCTGCAAGAACGATGTGCTGCTCAGGTCCCCAGCCTCTGAGACTTCCTGTCCCTTTCTCAGGGTGGCGGTGATGATTACACAAGACACAAGTTTTGCTGTGCTTTCAGATAGTTGATATATGAAAAATGCCTCTGCTTCTTCTTTCTGAATTTCAAAGTCTGGAAAATAACACAGAAGAGAAGTAACACATTTAAGAAGACTGATGAGTTTCATGATTCCCAGTTAGACTTCATTTCCCCCCTTCTTTTTTTTTTTACATTTTTTATTGATTCATAATCATTTTACAGTGTTGTGTCAAATTCCAGTGTTCAGCACAATTTTCCAGTCATTCATGGACATATACACACTCATTGTCACATTTTTTTCTCTGTGATTTATCATAACATTTTGTGTATATTTCCCTGTGCTATACAGTGTAATCTTCTTTATCTATTCTACAATTTTGAAATCCCAGTCTATCCCTTCCCACCCTCTACCCAGCCCCCCGGTAACCACAAGTCTGTATTCTCTGTCCATGAGTCTATTTCTGTCCTGTATTTATGCTTTGTTTTTGTTTGTTTGTTTGTTTTTGTTTTTTAGATTCCACATATGAGCGATCTCATATGGTATTTTTCTTTCTCTTTCTGGCTTACTTCACTTAGAATGACATTCTCCAGGAGCATCCATGTTGCTGCAAATGGCATTATGTTGTCGGTTTTTATGGCTGAGTAGTATTCCATTGTATAAATATACCACAGCTTCTTTATCCAGTCACCTGTTGATGGACATTTAGGTTGTTTCCATGTTTTGGCTACTGTAAATAGTGCTGCTATGAACATTGGGGTGCAGGTGTCATCCTGAAGTAGATTTCCTTCTGGGTACAAGCCCAGGAGTGGAATTCCTGGGTCATATGGTAAGCAACCTGTGGGGGACTCACTGCCTAATAGTTGCTTCCTTTGGGTGCCTCTTCATTCTCTGGCTTCACATCTTCCTTACTTTCCACTCAGGGAGGTCCGGGCACATCCTGGGAAGAGTGTCAGTGCGCTGGAGTCAGAGGCAGAGCCATCAGGGCTGCATGAGCTTGTACTCCGGGAGGAATGGGCTGCGGAGGGAACATTGTTGCCGCTTTCACATCCTTTTAAGGCTGCTTGGAGAACAGCCTTCGCTCAGAAGTGCAGGGGTTAGGACAGCTCTGGGACGTGCAGCCTGTAGCAACAGCTGACAGCAAGATGTGCCCTGTGCTTTTTCAGTTTCCAGAATGCTGGCAAGGCTGCCCCGGAGAGAGAAGCAAATGTAAGCCAGGGGGCTGTAGGAAACTCATAAAATACTTGGGGAGAATTTTAGTCCAATCCTCTTATTCTCCAAATGAGATGATATTGCTGAAGAAACCGACCACACATCACACACTCTTGTCATTTTGTCATCATCTTCATCCCCACTACCAATGTCCTCTTCATGTAAGAAAACCCATAGGGTCCAGACCTTCCTCTAGGTCTGTGACCTGCTTTGAACAAATGCCAAAGAAGGCTCTTGGTCGTCTTGGATTCTCTCACACCCCTTCTGAGTCTGAGAAGGAATTTGTAGGAAAATCAGTAAAATATCCAGTCAGTTTTCTCATGTATGAAATGATAATCAAAAGGTCTTCAGAGTTTTTGTGAGGATCACGCCATAGAGTCTGACATATGTTAACATTCAGAAGAATCCATATTCCTTGCTGTACATCTTCTCCCATCCCCTTTATAGAAAAGTGCATTTTATCTCTAGAATGATCTCTGGTCTCTGTGTGTAATTTTTCTACATTTACTCTCAACCCATCCTCTTGTGCAATGATTCGAACATACTCAGCCCTTTCTGAGTGCCCTGGTGCTCCGCACTGGCGAGTGACTGACTCCTGGCCCTAAGCCTGCTTTATGGGTGCAGTTGAGGGACTTCCCAGTTCCCCACCTCGCCCTTCGGCTGATAGTGAAGCTAGTAAACGTGGACGTGCGTCTCAGATCTCTACTGACCTTGAACGGAGGTGACTGAGATTTTTTTCTCTAGAAATGGGGGCCGCAGGGTCCTACTGTCCAGGAGCGATTTCCTGGAGCACAGTGCACTGTTCTTTTTGGCATTTGACTTTGGTAATTGACTCCACTCATGTTTTTTTTTTTCCCTCTGTTTCTTAGAATCTCACATCACAACAGCAGAATGAAAGCTAGAGGTCCTTGTTGCTTATCTATTTTATATATAGTAGTTAGTATCTGTAAATCTCGAACTCCCAATTTATCCCTTCCTGTCCCTTTCCGCCCTTAACCGTAAGATTGTTTACTATGTCCGTGAGTCTGTTTCTGTTTTGTAAATAATTTCATTTGTGCCTTTTTTTTTTAAGATTTCACATATAAGTGATGTCATATGGTATTTTTCTTTCTGTTTCTGGCTTACTTCACTTAGAATGGCGATCTCTGAATGCCTTTTCTGTGCCAGACTGTTCTCTAGGGGATGTGTTACCTACTGAATGTTTGTGGTCCCCAAATTTATATGTTGATGACATTAGGAAGTGGGGCACTTGGGAGGCAATCAGGTTTAGATGAGGTCATGAAGGTGGGGTCCTCATAAAGCGATTAGTGTCCTTGAAACTGAGGAAGAGACCAGAGCTCTCTCTTTCTCTGCCGTGAGAGTTCTTCTTTAGTATTTTATAAAACCAGAAAGTAGCAGTGAATGGCTGTGGGACCATTTTACCATCACTTTGCAGACATTATTAAGATACATCTGGGAGAATTTTATATTTCATTTTTAAACACATAATGCCTATGTTATATCAAATTTTAATGGCATTTTAAAAGACCAAAATTTACTCATCAATTTTTTTTCCTCCAATTTTGGCTAACCATTAATTTTGAGTATAAAAGGTAAATATCTGTAGGAAATAAATCAAAACTGATCATTGTGTCTCATCACAACTGATTCAAGCCCCTGAAGCTGATAAATGCTTATCAATTATGAACAACAGAACTTGTTTTAAAACAACTCATTCTTCCCACCACGGTGCTAGTTTTCAGTCTTCAGTCTGCATAACCAGTATGAAATGGGCTTCTTACCAGTTAGCAAACTACTGACTTTACCCTCACTGAATAAAGGATTTCCTCTGGGATGTTTCCTCACTGATCACATGTAGAAACACACAAACTCAGCTTTATTTACTTATTTATTTGGGGTACACTCTAGTGATTTTTATTTTACTCTGACACATCAAATCTCAGATAATGGGATTAAAATCTCATGCACCTTCTGATTCCATATACATGTGATTTTGAGAGTCTTCATATTGGTTGAGTTTTAAAAAAGATATTGTTATGAAGTGTCATCTTTCTTTTAAGTAAGTGGTATTCAGACAAAATCTCTTCATCACTAACCGATTATAATCATGCTAATTCTTGTCATGTGTCAACTAGATTTATTGTTTCAGATGTTTATTTATTTAAAATGTAATGATTTTTCATTTAAATTACATTTATTTGTGGTTACCTTTCGTTGTAACAAATAGTACTGCAGAAAAATTGCACAGTGATGGCATTTGTTTTATTTTTAAATGCATTTATTTAAATAGAAAAAGTGGGTTAGTTAAAGTAAGTAAGTAATGGTTACAACTGGTTTACAGTTACGGTTCTGTAATTATAAAATTTGGGGGTAGAGCACTTTTTCTAAAATAGGGCACTTCAAGAAACCCAATTTTTTTAAAGGAGCATCACATGGAGTTAAGGAGTTTAATGGCTCAATTCCAAAGCATGAATATATGCAGTGTGGAGAACAGAAAAATAATGTAACACTTTTTCTCATGTTTGGGTTTTCAAAATCATTGCAACTTTACTTGAATAAGTGGGACTCACAGAATCCAAAGAAAACCACCTTATTCTTTCCCCACAACTGTCCTTTCTAAAAATTCTCAGTGGAAGTAGCTCTCCTCAGCTTCTTGTTTAAAATCTGAGATAAATAATCATCAGCAAGTGAAGAGTTCCCCAGTCACTTCAGTAGTTAAACTGTACAGTCTTCAAGACATGAGAGCAACCTGAATGTCCACTGACAGATGAATGGATAAAGAAGATGTGGTGGGTGGATGTGTGTGTATCTGTGTGTGTGTGTGTGTGTGTGTGTGTGTGTGTGTAGGAATATTACCCAGCCATGAAAAGAAATAATGCCATGTGCAGCAACATGGAAGGACCTAAAGATTATCATATGAAGTGAAGTAAGTCAGATAGAGAAAGACAAATATCATATGATATCACTGATGTGTGGAATCTAAAAAAATGATACAAATGAACTTATTTACAAAACAGAAACAGACTCACAGACATAGAAAATAAACTTACAGTTACCAAAGGGGAAAGGTGGGAGGGAGAAATTTGAAGTTTGGGACTGACATATACACACTACCATATAATAGATAAACAACAAGGTCCTACTGTACAGTACAGGGGACTATAATCAATATCATGTAATAACCTATAATTAAAAAGAATCTGAAAAAGAATATATATATGTGTGTGTGTGTGTATATATGTGTATATATATATATATATAACTGAATCATTTTACTGTACACTTTGCTATACAGAAAACTAACACAATTTTGTAAATCAAATGTACTTCAAAAAAACAACAAAAAAAGAAAATGTCTAATTGCTCAGAAATTTAAGCATTCTTTAATTAACGTAAAAACCTGATAAACAACTCAAAAGGCAAAGCCAAGTTGTAAGAATGGTTAAATATTTGTAACATCTATAACAAGCAGCAAGAGAAAGAAAAACAGACAGGAATAAAGAAATGGATGAAAGACACGATTGAGGAATTCATTTAAAAGAACTAGAAATGGCCCTGTGTTTATACATGAAAAACAATTGGATTTGAAAGCAAATGATTTGTGTGGTCAAGTAAATGAAAAGTGATGTGTCCTAAAATGCAAATAAGGGATGGTGGGGGAGAAGGGCTCTAAGGGTACCCCAAGGAGGAACGTTCAAGATGCGGAAGTTCCTGGGAAAGGGGAAGCTGGGACAGGACGTGCAACCTTGGGCCTTCTGCACAATGAGCATGATGAGGGTTGGAGTCCAAGTTCCCAGAGGGAGTCTTTCTGTGAGAATATGTGATGAGTGTCATGCAGTCACTTAGGGGCTGCTGGTGAAACCCAGGTCCTGCAGTCTTCTGTTTGTGTCCAGATAGAATGTAGAATAATTATGTCCATGGTGTGGTTTTACAAATGACATTGGTATAATTTTCTTGGGGCTGAAGAAGTGATCAAATGAGGAAGACTGAATGAGAGGGTCGAACATCAAACCTTACACTGTCCAACGTCTTTTGTCCTCACCCCTTCTTGAAAGCACAGGCTGAAAAAACTCCTCCAGCTCCAGGGTTCTCCTGTACCTGGCATCCAGAATCTTGTTTAACTGGTTCAGAGGAAGTCCTGGAGAGGCCTCAGTGCTCAGGCCTGCGACTGACCCTGTGACAAAAGTCACCAGTGGACACCCAGGCCAGCCTGGTCTCAGCCAGCATCCCAAGACTAAACATAGAAAACCAGAGAATCAGAGAAGGATAGCTCCTTACCAGGCCCTGGTTAATTTCCTTTGCTTCACTGAACACCTTTCAGCTCGCCACCCATTCAAAGATATGTGTGTTTTTTGATCGTTTGGTTGGCAGCCTGGGAAGGAACAAAATTAAGCCAACCTCTAAAAGCCTTAGGGAGGAACAGTGCCCACCCAGACAGAAGAGGCTTTTATCTCTGTCCTTGATAGACTTTTAGGAGAACCATGGAATGTTCTGCCCATTGACCATCACCTAGGGCTTCCCTTTAAGAGGGAAATCCAAGGGATTGGAGATGCTTCACTTAGACGTAGCACATTGTAGGAGGTAGAAAGAGTGCTCTGGTCCCATGCATCCAGACGTGGGCCAAACCTTCCTGCTATGAAATACCAGAGCCAAGCTTCCCAGGATGTGCTGGGAAGAGCTCAAACCATTGGTACTCCAATCCCCCTAATCTCCCCTTCATCAGATTCTGAAACCTGCCTTCAAGCCAAAGATTATCCAAGAATTCTGGAGTTAAAAGCGAGCCAGCCTACCCACCTGCTTCTTCACCTCCAGAGCAGCTGAGTATGTGAGTGTCTCCTGAGCTCTCTTTCTCATAAGTTTTTATTGTCAGAGTGGGGATATCTCTTCCTCTGAACATCTCTCTTTCTTCCAAAAATAATGTTTTAAAGGCATATGAGATGCACTGTCAACAGGCAGGAGACTTTCTATGATGCTGAAATGAAGATTTCAGCCTTGTGTGCCAGCTCAGTTGTAATAGGAGGGAAATAACCAACACAAGCCATTTCTTCTTGTTCAGTAGGAGCCAGGCATCCTTAGAATGATCTGCCTTCCTTCCAGAGCCACATACCGGCTTCACTGTCTTAAATCAGGCCCCGGACTTTCCAGCGTATTTATCCTGATTTAGATTTTTTTTATTCAGTTATTCTGTACACTCACCCATTCTCCCCCTCACCCAGAGCCCCTCTTTCAAAGTCATTTACTTGAAGTATTTTCTCTTTTATTAACTGTCAGTACTAGTGTTTCATCTCCTGCGTGTCAGTTCTGGTTTTACATACTTGGTCTGGGTTGGGTCCCATTTCTATCCCATGTTATCTGGGGGTTTAGTGGATAAATTAATTCATCCCTTTGAACCTCTTTTTTTCCTCCCCATTTGCTAAATGGCGGTACTATTACTTATGTAGAAAGTTGTTTGTTAAGGATAATCGAGATTGCACATGAAAAGCTTAGCACGAAGTTGATTTTCAAGATAATATGTATGAACAACAATGACAGAAATAGTGATAATGCTTTAATTTGGAAGAGCGCTTTTTGTGCCCTCCACTCCCATCCCATTCTCTACACTCTGGGTAAGTTGAAGCCATCATGTGGACTTTATGTAATTGTTATCTGCTCCTGTCTCCTCTCCCTTCTCTGTCTTCAAATTCTGGCAAGTCTGAGCACTAGCAGGATGGAGAATGGCATGGATAAAGCCAGAAGTAGAGACTGAGACTAAAATCTCACCTAATCTCATATTCTGAATGATCTGAGTTGTGAATGGGACACCAGAGACCTTGCCATGTCCTCCTTTTTTTTTTCTTCCCCAGAAAGTGGACCTTACTGCAGAAGATGAGGGTTGGGAAAAGCTCCAGGATGATTAACCAGGTGACATCACCTGTGCCTGGTTCCCTCCCATCTCAGCGGAGCAGCCACTGAGGAAACAACCTGGACCAGACCCTGTGAGGCTGCCACATGCCAGGTATTGCACATCTAGACCACATATTATGAAACTATGGCAACTGAGAGATACTAGATTGACTTGTATGATTTCTGGAGCTGGAAGTGTCCCTTGGTGGTGATTGAGCCAATGAAGCCGACAGGTAAGAGTGGACTTGCCTGATGTCATGGGGTGGATCAGTGGGAGAGCTGGGAGAAAAATTAAAAAGTGAAATAAAATCAGGATGTCTGGATGTTTCTATAAGACCCAGTCCCATCAAGGCTGGGCTGTTGAGTTTTTTGTTTTGTTTTATATTGCTTCTCTCTCTTTTACACACTATAGAGCTTCACTGATTTATTCTAAGTCTTCTCCAGCCCTGTCTCCTCCACAGGAATTTTTAATTACCTACCCCTTCTCTCATGCCAGTAGGTTAGTAACCACTGTGTTGCCTGAATACCATGTAGGGTTCCCTCACTCTCTATTCAAAATAGCTAATAAAGGACTTTTTTCAAAAGATATTTAGGTGAATAAAATTTAATCTAACTTAATATACAAAAGGAATTTAGATGAATAAAATTTAATCTAACTTAATATAGTTCTTCTGACCTAATAATGTTAAACATTAAACCAAGCAGTTTTCCTGAATCTGGTAACACAGATCCCTAGAACTCACCGGCAATTCTTTGGGCAGAGGAGATGGACAGTTCAAAGCCCTTGAGGTGAGTATGTGCCTGGAGTTTCTGAGGAGGAAGTGCGTGAAGCAGTGACTGGGATGGGGAGAGGAGAAGGCGATGTTGTCTGAGGTGCCTGGGGGCTAAGCCATAAAATTAGGTCTTGAGGTCATATTAAAGACTTGAGCTTTTATTCTGGGTGAGATGGGAAGCGCTGGGGGATTCTGAGCAGAGGAAAGGCAGAATCTGTGTTTTATCGGAATCACCCTGGCTGGCGTGCCATGTTGAAAACAGACCAGAGGTGGGCAGGGGCAGAAGTGGGGGCAATGGTTGGGAGGCTATTGCAGTCGTTCAAGAGAGAGACGAGTGGGACTCAGTCCACGGCGTACCAGCATCTGAGTATCAGGGCTGGTTCAGAATAAAGCCTAGGGGGTTGGGTCAAGCATTTCTCTTCCTTTCACTTTCCCACATTTGCTCCCCAGTTATCGTCTCCCGGGAAGCAGAATTCATCCCCTGTGATTCATTTAAAGGGACTTTGATGCTGACCTTACGGAGGCTGTGCCCCGTTCAGGGAACTAAGGAGAGATGGGAAGGCACCAAAGATGGGAAACAGCAGGAACCGCACCACGTCCAGGGCTCAGGGTCTGAGAAGGAGACAGTATTACTGGAGTGAGTACGAGCAGGAGTCTTGGAAGAGGAGCTGCTCTGTAGTATAACTGTGAGGGAAGGAGCTTCTAATTCCATTCCAAAGGCTATGCCAGTGTAGGAAGAGGATGGGGAAGAAATGCTCTGCCCGTTTCCCTCCTGTTAGCCTCTAGCCTCTAATCCTCTGAACAACTCTGTATGGCTTGCTTTATTATACCCGGCTTACTGGAGATTTGAGGAGATTTTTCCCAGAGGCACCCAGTAGGCAAAGAGCCAGATTCAATCTAGAGCTCAAATATGCTGCCTCTGAGTCCTAGGCTCTACCCCTGACTCGATATGGTCCCCCTTTCTGGAAGGAATGATGAAATGAAACTTGGCTTTGTCTCACAGGGAGGATGAACCTGGAAAGTTGAACGTAGAAGTGAGTGAGAAGACAAAGGATCTGCTCACTCTCTTTCTTCTCCTCCAGGGAGGAAAAAAGAGGTGACAGTGGGTCTAAACCCCAAGTTTGGCTTGAGCAGTGTTTTCTGTCTGCTGATGTTTCCACTGCTCTTCATGATCTTCTAGATAACTTTCATGTCTGGAGTCACCTGGTAATAAAGGATAAAGGCTGGGATTAACTTGAGAGTTTGGTGGGGAGATGCTTTCATGAGTTTTACCTTTAAGAGTCCCACCAGGTTCTCAGGGTGACAATCAGAGAAAAACCCTCCTGTGCTTCTGGCTTATCTCAGGCACCATCTACTCTTCTTTGTTGCGGGAGACATGGTGACTGGATAAGGTGTTGACCCTTTGGCTCTGGAGCTCTGCCTGCATATGCTACTGCATTGCAGGCAGCTCAACTCAAACTCTCCCAGTTGAAGAATGCCACCATGTTCCACCGTATATATCAAAGCCCGGGCTGTATGAATGAGTATTCTCAGGTTGGCAGAAATAACAGTTAGGAGATGCGATGGTCATGAGACATATGGAAGATGGTATTGGTGGCAAGGGAAGAGGTGCTCAGCGAGCTGGAGCTAACTGACAAGATCGTCAGGTGGGAAGAGTGAGCAGCCAACCAGACATGGAATCAGGTCTCCCCAGGTGGAAATCAGGTTAGTTGGTCATTAGAACTTACCTACTTTAATTCCTTACTTGGGAGGAAGAACAAAAGCTTACTCACATCACAGAGTTGAGTGGCTGAGCTGAGATGAAAGCTCGGTCCCTCTCACACCCAGTCATGCACCTTATCAATCATCCACCTTGCTCCTTAGACAGTCTTCACAGCAGAAATTTCTCGCGTGTGTGATGAATTGAGTGGATGCTGTTTGTTCTGGTTTTCCCTCACTACGGACCATCTCTGCTTCCTCTCAGCTCTTGCCCTTATGGTTTTAATATTCTTTTCCTAAAAAATAGAGCAAGAATGATAATCTTATTGAATCGGACTTCATTGGCCTATCAAAATATTTGTGTATAAAATAGACCTAAAAATTTCTCATCACAAGAAAAAAATTCTAACTACATGTGGTGATGAATGTTAACTAAACATTGTGGTGATCACTTCACAGTATATGCAGATATCGAATCATGTTGTGTGCCTGAAACTAATATGATATTATATGTCAGCTATATCTCAAAAAAGAAATAGTAAACATAGAAATCCAATCTCATAGTTCATTGGTAGAGTCATTGTGCTCATGACGGAAAATAAGTTGTAATCCCTTTGCATTTGTGAAGCACCTGGAAATTTACAAAGTATATTCATGTCCTTTGTCTCATTTTATTAACAAGCATTCACACTTCCTCATCAGAGCCCGATGAGGAGGACAGGTAGATTCCTGTGTGCTGAGACTGTGAAGAATTCTTAGGGCATACCCTCCAAATTCAAGAAGACTCAGTAACCATTTTTCCCCTGGTGTATGGGATGAGTTGCACAGAACCATTCTCATCCTTGTGGGAGCTAGGCATAGAGGTGGAGGGCCTTATGGATGAAGAGGGGGCTCTTTAAAGACTCTCTAGTTTCAAATCTTGACTCAGTACTTTTTTGCTGTGTTATCCTAGCTTTATGTCCTGACTTCTCCGAGCCTCAGCTATAATTTGGATTAATAATACTGTCCTTGTAGAGTTGTTGTGAGGATTAAAGGAGATTTTTATGTAAAGCATCTTGTCCTGTGCCTTGCTCAGAATAGCCCTTCAATAAACAGCAGCTCTTCCCAGATTTGTACCCCCCAGAGTCAGTTTCTCTGTGCGACGGCACTAGCACATTCAGGGGCAGAGCCCCTGCTTCAGTCTCCTTAGCAAAAAATAAAAGAACAAAAACAAAAACAAAGTTTGTACATAGGTTTAAGTCATCCACTGTTTTATTAAAACAAATTATAATGTATGACTGTTGTAGCATTTCTTTGGATTACTATACACGCGCACGCACACACACACACACGCACACACACACAGTATACTATAGGAAGCTTGGGATAGCTAATCATTCTGGGTTCAGAATGCAGAGGAAATGACACTGTGAGAAATATATCAAGCCACTGAAGTTGGTTTTGGAGAAATGCTAAGGTATTTGATTTGGCTGTCTGTGGAATTAATTTTTTCCTGCTTTAGAGTCACAAGATCAAATCCAGTGTACCAAAAACATGCCTTTATGACTCTTGATAAGACGGAAGTGTTGCGGAAATTACTTGCCAGAGACAGTTGGTGATTATTATTTTCTGTGAAACTCAATGCTCTAAGGAAGTGAGATTAGATTTCCCTGAAATTGTAAGCCTTTAGAATTAGTCTTATGAAAAACAAAACAAAACAATGCTTTTGTTTCCTTTAAAACATATTTCTTTGTTCAGTTTGAGTGATTTGATTGGTCTGAAAGACAGTCTCCAAGAAGTTCAGATAAAAACCTAATTTACTTAGTTGGCAAAATGATTGCAGAGCAGTAAAGGCAGAGCTGAGTGAGCTGATACTGGTGAAGAAGGGAAGAATGTGCAGGTGTAAACATTGCTTTGATATCGACATGGGTTAGTTGGGCTGTTGTCACTAAGCAGACCCTGGCCTTAGGGGTCTCTGACATATATTTTACATATTAGTATGTATAGGTACAAGTGTCTGAGGTTAGATGTTGTTTTCTTAAGATGTGATTTCTTAAGAGTAGTACCTTTCTTTGCTATATGAACCATTTTGTTCCTAATTCATACGGGAAAACGTACTGTATGTTTGTGCTATTAATTTGGAATCATGGAGGAGGACCTGGGAAAACATCTTTTATTAAAAGATAGCAAGGGGGAGGATATAGCTCAAGAGGTAGAGCGCATGCTTAGCATGCACAAGGTCCTAGGTTCAATCCCCGGTACCTCCTCTAAAAATAAATTAAGAGATAAACCTAATTACCTCCCTCTCCCCCAAGAAAAATAAATAATTTTTTAAAAAAAGATAGCAAAATAATATCCTTCCTAGATTAAAAATAGTGAAGAGCAATGCTTAAGCATGTTTTCTCAACTTTACATGACCCCCATTTCCCAGTATATTTGTTTTCGCATTTTTCCTCTGCTGTAATCTCTAATAGCAGGTGTCTGAGGCATTCCCCTTGTCTTTTGCTGAGGTTAAATACAGTTTTCTCTGATAATGTATCTCAACTCACTCCTGATTTATCACCTACACCAGTTCCTCCATTTGACTCTGTTTTACCCACCCAAAAGTTTTCAACAGAAATACCCCTGTATGGTATCAGGGTCTGCTGAATACTGAAATCAGAAAAATAAGTCAGATACACTCCCACCTTCAGAGATACAATAAATGGGTAAGAAAAGCAGATATATAAGAATAAAATTTTGAATGATGGCTAATCTTGGTGGATTAAGTACATCTATTTCTGTTCCCTCGTGAAACCCAACAAAAATGACAATTAGGGGTAGGAAGATAGTCTTAAATCTGCAAATCCAAAAAATGATATGAGAAAATGGTGGCACTTTTTTTTTTTTTTTAGTGTTGGTAAGCAGATGGATGAGTAGTAAGTGACTTAGCAGCCCACAGAAAAATATAAATCTGACTGATGGAGCTGGAATCCTGGAGAAAGGCTAATCCTCTTTGCAGAACTGCTATAAGCCTCGAAAATTGGAAATGCCTCCAGTGGCATGTGGTATTTGGTGGACGTGGTATTGAGCTGGTTCTGTCTAAGAAGCTAGTGAACGGTAAACTAAGTGAATTCACAAAGAATAGTGAATTAAGATCTCACGGGCCTAGAGGGTAACCAGTTCTAACTGGAACAGGAGAATACAGGGAGGAATGTCTCTAGAAAATAAATAAATAAAACTGATCAATTATCCTATGAGTCTGTAGACACTGAGAGCTCTATGCTTATGGCAGAGTATTTGGGAATTAATTAGTGTTAGGCATACAGAAAATAAAGCATCCAAAACATGAGTCAGTTATGAATGTGATAAGGCAGTGAAATTTACCCTTTGTTCAGAACAAAGAGATTGGATGCAATGACAGCGCCTTTCTGTGCTTTATCCCTGCAGGGAAGAGACAGGTGCCTTTTTGTTTGTATGTGGGATGGGTGCATTGTATTAGATGCACAGCCTTTTTAAAAGGATAGATAAATGACAGATAGATGAAGATTTGGTTAGACAGTTGTAGGTCTGTGAACTGGATGTCCAAGGAATGAACTGCAGTAACCATGCCAGCATCATTTGTAATTTTCTGGAAATATATTCAGACTTTTTCCTTTGAGAAATACCACTCCATTGTTGCAAGTGGACCATTAGAATACTTGTGTTTGTTCCTTCATGTTGGAGTCATGTAGTTTTTGAGTTCCAGTTGTTATGTTTTATATTTTACATGAAAAATCTCTCAGGCTTAAATGTCCCAATGCTTTCTTTGTTTCGTGCTATTTCATGTTTTTCTCATTGTTTCGTGCTATTTCATGTTTTTCTCATTGTTTCATATTAGTTTTTTGTTTTGCTGGATTATATACTTTAATAATTCCAAGAAGCTCTGAGGTGGCTTTCTGTGTCCAGCTATTTCTTAGATAGTACTTATTTTTCCCTCACTTTTGAGTGTGAATCTTTTTGTAGGACTTCTCAGAAGTTCTCAGTATGTTAAATGTTCATTGTGTCCTTCCAGAAGGTAGTGAAGTTTCTGATTCCTTCTAAACTTAATGGTGTGTGGAATCTACCCATTCTGGTTTTGCCCCCAGAGTATCTCAGGGGACTAGTTTTCAATGGAAACACTTTGGGAAATACCAGAATAACCCATTTTGGAACCAAGGGATTGTAGTAGAAGTGACCTTTGCCATCTGGTTGGGCTTGGCCAATGGCAGGAATTGGAAAGTAGAAGGAAAGACCAGAGAATTTGAATAGCCAGAGGCAACTCACCATCTCTTGGGATTTTCCTTTACTGCTTTAAAATAATAAGGAAACTCAGAGAAGTGAGTGCTTTTTATTTAAAAGCATTTGTTGATTCTGGTGGGTGTGCAGTGGTATCTAACTGTGGTTTTAATTTTCATTTTCTTGATTGCTGATGAAATTAAACATGTTTTCATGTCTTTTTTGGCCATTTGGATATTCTCTTTTTGTGAAGTGCCTGGACAAAGCTCTTGAACAATTTTCTGCTGAGCAGTCTCTTTTTTACTTAATATTTGTGAAAATTCTTTATATGTTCTGGATATATACTCTCTCTTGATTGTATATATTAAAAATGCCATTTAATACTCTGTGGGTTATCATTTTTTGCTTTATATATTTAGCAGTTCTGTTATTATGTGTATACACATTTAAAATTATTACATCTTCCTGGAGATTTGACTATTTTTGTAGTTATGTAATGTTTTTCTTTTATACCAGTAATGCTTTCTGCTCTAAGGTCAACTTTGTCTGATATTAATTAGCTTTTGGTTTGGGGTTTGCCTGATATATCTTTTCTCACTATTTTACTAAAAGTGTTTTTGTATCTATTAAGAGTTGCCTCTTTTAAATAATTAGGTTTCAACTTTTTTATCTAGTTTGAAGTCTTTGACATTTATTACACATAATATATTTACTCATACATTTGGAATCAAATCTACCATACTACTAGTGGCTTTCCTGGAAGAAATAAACGCTCTGATTCTTATTATAAATCTGATAAGTCATGTATTACATGCTGTGATTTTTAGGATTGTAAGTAGACATGTAATAAAGACTGTATAATTACCAGACTAATTGAAGGGAGAAATCTAATTATAAAAAATACTCAATTACTTGAAAATAATGCAAGATAGGGGAGATAAAATAATATAGAGCAGCTGCAAAAAAATAGAAAACATTTTTTGTTTGTTCATTTGCTTGTTTTTCCCCCTCTATTTTATAGTATTGGTTTCATTAAATGTTTTGTGTCTATTCACACTTTCATTTGGTAGCTGCTTTTTTCATGTCATGAATGTACACTCTGCTTGGCATAACCTACACCTGGTGATTGTGAAAGAGGAGTAGGCACTAAACCAGGTGGTATGTGCAGGTTGGTATGATGTAGAGGGGAGAGAGCACCTTGCTTCTCCAGACCCAGTGCCCTCTGTGTCTCCATCATCAGAATCCTGGCTCTAGAGGGTGTACTCAGGGCTTTTATTTGGGGGCCAATTCTATAATGCCCTTCTCTCTACTTTTTCTTTTTCCCCCTGTTATTTTGAAGGTTTGAATATATTCCTGCCTCTGTTCTACTTCTTATCAGATCTAGCAAACCCATCCTGTGTATGTACCTGGAGAAGAGCTGTAGTTTGGCTTGGACAAGTCCTGAAAACTTGGCTTTAGGGATAAACCACGTTGTTATGTGGTGCCTGGGACCAGCTGACCCAGCCATTTCCAACATAACTTTAAAAATCAAATACCAAAACAACTTCCCCAGGTTCTGCCCCACTCCCCTGTTATTTATAGCTTTGGGCACAAAATTTGGACTCTTTCTGAATTTACTTAGTTCTATAGTTTTCTTTTATGCTGACTTTAGGGTAGGGCAGTCCTATTCATGCATTTATATTATTCTCTATGTTTCCATAATTCCTCAAAATCACTTGTCAACTAACGATGTCTCTAACCTTTCGGTCATTTCATGCAATTTGGAGTGGGAGGGGAGATTGACACTTGTCCTTAGTTCACCATCTGTCTCTTGTGAAGTCATGAAACTCTCTGTAGCCTTTGGTTTCTGGGATGCCACACTTTCCTAGTCTTCCTGCTTCCTTCTGTCGCTCTCTTTTTATATTCCTCTGGGAACTCCTACTTCTGCTAATACTGGTTTTATCTTCTCTCAAAGGGTTTGATCTTATCTGCCTCCTCCTTCAACCTGGGTGATCTCATTCCTCTGTATGTGATAATTGCCTGGATTCACCTCTGTAGTCAAGCTCCAGCCAGTAATCTAGTTCTTATCAAGCCTGTTTGAAGATCCTGACACGATTGAAACTAAACATGCTCAAAATTTTGCTAATGGAACCTGTACTCCTGTTTCTGTTCATGTGTTCGCCTTAGTGAATGGTCTTATCACTCATTCAGTTCCCTGAACCGAATCTGAGTGTCATCCTTTCCTGTTTACCTCCTTATCCTACATCCATTCTACCACCAAGGACTGCCATTTGCAAGCCCTTTTGCTTCTGTCCACATTAATTAGCACCAACGGTGGTTCAGGTATCCATCATTTGTTCCCTAGGTAACTGGTGCTTCCAGGAGTCTAACTCTGTGACTTCAGCATTGTTCCTTCCTATCATTTCTCTGTATGGAGACCAGGATAATACTTTTGAAATACTTTTTTTTTCCATTTTGAGAATGATAATTCCAAAGGATTCCAGATGACATAATCTTTCAGATTAGGCAAAACTGGATTTCAGTCTCACCTACACCAACTCAGTGAACATCTCTGAGCTTTAGTTTCATTTTCTGTGAAAACCACAGTAGACATACATCTAAAGCATATCTGACCTGTAATAAACATTCAATCAGTTTTAAGTATGGATATAATTAGAGTCATTAACTTTGACAGCTTTTTATAAATTCCCATCACTCAGATAAAAACGTCCTGAAGGGGATGTAAAGCCCTGAATTATCTGACTAGTCTTACCCTCTGCTCCTGGTCCCTCCTTCAGGGATTACGATGCTCTTTCAGTTTCTTGAGTACACCATGATCTCTCCAGCCCTTTGGTTTTTCTTCATTCTGATGACTCTGTCTGGAATATTCCTTATCCCCTAATTACCCTTCATTTGTCCCCTGTTCATTCAGCAGGTCCCCAGTTAAATGCCCCCTTCTCCAGGAGGTCTCCTCTGCATATCCAAGACTGGATGAGTTGCTCCTCCCATGAGCTCTCTTACAGCACTCTAGTTTGCAGGGAACTGACTGCTAGATGTAATCAGTTGTGATGTCATCCTGCATGAGGATGGCATATTCACTTGTCTGTATACCCAGCAGTCCATACACTATGTATATACACTATGTATAAGTCTGTATACCCTTCTTGGGAGCGGGGACCATGTCTATATTTTTTTCACCATTTTATACACAGCACATAGCAGCACACTGTTTGGCTCAAAATATTTTTCCTCAAATAAAATGTTGAGTGAAGGACAACTGAACACCACTTTGCTTTCCTTCACTATATAAATTAAATATTGATTTCATGTTACGAATGAGGAATTTTAGGTCCAGAGAAATAATGAGGTCATGCAATAAATGATTAGAATTGGGTTTGTCCGATTCAAAGTTCAGTCTCTTTCTATGATACCCGTTGCCTTTTTGATTTAGAAAGGGATCATTTTAATTATTGCTATAAAATCAGCTTTTTGCCACTTTATAGACGTTTATCCAAAATGGTGGAATTTCATGTAAATAATACATTTAAATTGCGTGTAGAATGGTAAGACCTGGTTCTCTAGGGAGATAAGGGGAACATGTGAAAATATGTGAAATTGTGAGAGGGGGCTTTTCAAGTTATTTTAAATGCCATTAAGTTCATTTGCGTATATAAAGACCTTTGAGCAGAGCCTGACACACAGTAAATCCTCAACCACTGAGCTCCCCTGATATAAGCAGTGATAACCACTATTATTTTCCTATAAAAGACCGTGAAGCAGTCACTGCCTGTTCAGCAAATTTTCACAATAGACATGCACGTCCATATCAGGGACATAAAATTAGTTAGCTTCCGACGCAAAAGAGGAACTAGCTGTGGGTCTCAGAAGTACTTAGCACAGCTTTGGGGTTTTAGGATAGTGGCTAAGAGAGAAAGGCAGATTTAAACTGAGTGAGGGACTGGAGCAAGGGCAAGTGATTGTATCCGAACTGAAAACACTTGCTCAGAGACTCCGGCACCCATAAGAGTCCCAGCAGACATTGCAGGCTTGAAGAAAGGTAGGTCCAAAGACACATCTTCCTAGGCTTTTGAGCTGATGGCTTTCTCATCCACTGGTTCTGGGACCCCTGAAAGTGGGATGAGGGAGGATGCGGTCACCTCCCACGGCAGAAGCTGGTATTCTGGGTTGGGATGGGTCGAGCGAAACTTTCAGTGTTTGTTTGGGGGCGGAGGTTGGGGAACAGTATTTGCTGCAGAATGTGGGAGTGAGAATGGGCTCCTAAAGGCTGATGCTGGGTCAGGCTGTTTTAGTTATTTTTGTTCTCTAAATCCCTAGGCTATCAGGGAACTGAATGCATTTTTGACTTATTATTTCATATACTCTTGATGCCTTTTCTTCCATGGTCTTTATTCTCTGTCTCTGAGACGTCATTTTTTTTTAATTGAAATATAGTTGGTTTACAGTATTGTGTCAGTTTCTGGTGTACAGCACAGTGACTCAGATAGATATATATATATCTTTTCATAATAGGCTATTACTAGGTATTGAATATAGTTCCGTGTGCTCTACAGTAGGACCTTGTTGTTTATCTCTTTTATGTACAGTAGTTAGTATCTGTAAGTCCCAGACTCCCAGTTTATCCCTCCTATAAAAGACCCCTTTCTCCCCTCTGGTGCTGGCTTCAAAAATAAAAAGAAGAGAGCTTCAAGGTAAGGTTGGGATAATAGAGATGAGTTGAAGTGGCAGACTTTCTCCTATCAGCTACATTACCCATTTTAACTCTACAGGAAGGGGACCAGTAGGCCAAGGAAGGATTTAAAGAGGAGGGTAACAGAACTGTTTTGCATTCTGTTGTGATCATTCTGGCTACAAGTTGGGGGGAATAAACGGGACATCCAGGGTAACAGATGGACACAGGAAAACATTAAGAGGCTATGACAATATTCCTGATAAAAATAAGAGGATACCTTGGTCTGACACGGTAGGAAATGTACCCAGAGTTTGAAAATGGTCATGTTGGATCAGAAGAGCACGGTTGATCAGACCTAGAGGGTAGCTAAGAAAAGGCATCAACAACAAACTACCAGGCTTTTTAATTTGAAAAAAAAAATGAGCTAATTGTTGATTTTCCCACTGAGGAAAAACACTTGGAGTTCCCGTAGCCCTCTTATGGTTCTTGTGATCTTTATCCTTTGTCACTCTATACTAGGGACTCTGAAATAGTGTCCTTTACATACTTTTCATTGCACCGCATTAGTTTTTTGAATGAAAAATGCTAAGAAAGGCTGGAGATCTTCTGTCTGAGTCTTCTGACATTTGAAGTGGAAATTCTCCCTATTCTCTTCTGGGAAAAGTTGCTAAATGGGGAACAAATTATGGGCTTTATTATTTATGGTGACTTTAACTTAAGCTTCTGGAGAGGCAGATCTCCCAGGAAAAACTGAATTAGAGGATGTGGATTAGAGTGAAGGCCAAGAAGAAAGCTACCTATTTTATTCTCTTTTCTCTGAATTGAGATGTCGGGTCCTGCTCAGGGGATGCTCAAGTAGACAGAAAAGTCTGAATACATGTAGTCAACAACTCGCAATAGGTAACCCAGTTATCATCAGCACAGACTGGGAGATGGAGGGGAGAGTCTCCTGGTCTGCCTCTAAGTAGTCTTCTATGTAACTTACTTCATGAGAGCAGAAAACAGAGGACAGCCCTGGCCTCTCAGACCAATTTTTGAGATAAACTGAAAAAGAGGAAGACTCAACTGCTGACCACAGGGCACAATGAATAACACGCTCTAACCAATCCTATAAGCCCCTCTCCTCCGACTCTCCAGCTTCCCCAAGACAGGAGCACGTTGGAGCAGAAGGATGCCAGGAATAAAGTCCCTCTCTAGCACGTCCTCAAGTGGCAAGGAGTGTTAGAGGAAGCTTACATTATATAGATACAGCCTTAAGACGGTAAATGACAGTAGTAATAACAACAATAATAGTTAACATACATTTAGTATGAATTACGTGAAATGCATCAGCTCACCATTAAATTTCCACAAGAGGCAAGCACTATTATTTACATTATAGAGCTACAGAAACACAAGATGAAGTAACTTGAATAAAGAGTGGCAGAGATAGAATTGAAATCCCAGTGACCTAATCCCAGAGCTCTTTTGCTTAAGAGGATGCCCTGTACTAGCCTGGTACATGGAAGAATTGTTTTGTTTATGCATTTACCCACTTATCAGTTGATGGGCATTTAGTTTGTTTCCATCTCCTGGCTATTATGGATAATGCTGCTAACAAAATGCAAACACAAGTTTTTGGGTGGACTTACGTTTTCATTTCTCTTGGGTATATACCTGGGAGTAGAATTGTTGGGTCATATGGTAAGGCTGTCTTTAACATTTTGAGGTACTGCCCACCTGTTTCCCAAAGTGGCTGCGCTGGTTTACAATCTCAACATCCACGTTTGAGGGTTCCGGTTTTTCCACATCCTCACCACCACTTGGTACTGTCTTTAGCTTTTTCCATCCTCCTAGGTATGAAGTGGCATCTCATTGTGGTTTTGATTTATGTCTCTTTAAAGACAAATGATGTTGAGAATTGTTTTCATATGCTTATCAGCCATTTGTATATTTCTTGGGAAAAAATAGCCTATTCAAGTTCTTTGTCCATTTTTAAATTGTGTTCTTTTTTTTTTTATAATAGTAAGTGTTCAAATATCCTGGATACAAGCTCCTTATCAAATACAGAATTTGCAAATATCTTCTCCCATTCTGTGGGTTGTCTTTTCACTTTCTTCATGGTGCCTTTTGAAGTCTAATTTATCTGTTTTTCTTTAATTGCTTGAGCTTTGGTTTTTGTAACTAAGAAACCATTTCCTAACCCAAGGTCACACAGACTAACTCCTATATTTTTTTCTAATAGTTTTATCGTTTTAGTTCTTATATTTAGGTCTTTGATCCATTCTAAGTTTTTTTGGTTTGGTTTGGTTTTTTTTTTTTTTTTTTGGTGTGAAGAAAGGTCTAAGTTCATTCTGTTGCATGTGGGTATGTAGTTTTTTTCAACACCATTTACTGAAAAGTCTATTCTTTCCTCCTGATAGTGTTGACATCCCTGTCAAAACCAATTATTTATGAATGCAAGGGTTTGTTTCTGGACTCTCAACTCAGTTCCCTTGTTCTATACATCTGTCCTTGTGCCAGCACCAAGCTGTTCTGAAAATGTAGCCATGTAGTACGTTTTGAAATTTGAAAGTACAAGAGCTCCAAATTGTCTTTCTTTTTCAAGATTGTTTTTACTATTCTGAGTCCCTTGCATTTCCACATGACTTTTAAATTATAAGCTTGTAAATTTCTGGGAAAAGGGTTGTTGCTAGGATTTTGATAGGAATCTTGTTGGGTCTGTAGATCAATTTGGGAAGAATTGCCATCTTCACAATATTAAGTCTCCCAAGTCATTCATGTGGGTTGTGTTTCCATTTACTTAGTTTTTCTCTAATTTATTTCAACAATATTTTAACAAGTCCTGCACTTTTTTATTAAATTTATTCCTAAATATTCTATTCTTTTCCATTATAAATAGAATTTTCTTTTTATTTTAATTTTCAGATTATTTATTATTAATGTTTAGAAATATAATTGAGTTTTGTATATATTATGTGTATCTTACAACCTTGCTGAACTTGTTTATTAGTTTTAATAGTTTTGGGGGGTTAAGGGAGGGCAGATTCCTTAGGGTTTTTTATAAACAGGATCATGTCATCTGTGAATTAAGATAGATTACTTTATTCCTTTCCATCTGAATGTCTTTTATTTCTTTTTCTTTCCTAATTACTCTGACTGGAACATACAATACAATGTTGAACAGAAGAGATGAGAGTGAGCATTCTTTCTTGTTCTTGATCTTAAGGGAAAAGATTCAGTGTTTCAGCATTAACTATAATCTTGGCTGAGGTATTTCATAGCTGCTTTTGATCAGTTTGTTGAGTGTTTTAATCATGAAAAGATGTTGGATTTTTATTAAATTTTTTTCTACATCTATTAAGGTGTTCATGCAGCTTTTGCCTTTTTGTCTATTAGTATGTCATATTATATTGTTTTTTTTGTTATAGTGTTTTTAATGGTTAAAAAAAACTTGCATTCTTGATATTAACCTGATTAGGTGTATAATTCTTTTTACATATTATTGGATTCTATTTGCTAGTATTTTGTTGAGTATTTTTGTGTCTATTCATAACAGATATTCATCTACAGTTTTCTTTTCTTATGGTGGCTTTTCCTGATTTTGGTACTAGCCTCATACAATGAATTGAGAAGTGTTCCTTCCTCTTCTAGTTTTTCAAAGAGTTTTTGAAGAAGAGTTATTAATTCTTTTAAAAATACTTACTAGAATTCACCAGTGAAACCATATGGGTTTATTTTCTTTTTGGGAATTATTTTCATTCCTAATTTAATTTCTTATTGTAGATCTGTAAGACTTTTGTGTTTCTTCTTGTGTCAGTTTCACTAGTTAGTGTCTGCATAGGAATTTGACTGTTTCATCTAAGTTATCTAATGTATTGTCATACAGTTGTTCACATCACTCCCTTATCATCTTTTATTATTGTAAAGCTGATAATCATGTTCCTGTTTTCATTCCTGATTTTACTGATTTCTTTTTGCATTTGTTCTTGCTCAGTCTAGCTAAAGATTTTCCAATTTTGTTGATCTTTTCAAATACCCCCTACAAAGGGTTCGTTGTGGCTGTGGCTGTTGTCATTGCTGGGGTTTTAGTTGTTGTTGCTTGCTTGTTTACTGACTTCTTGATCTCTTCTTCAAAGTCTGTATTCTTTGTAATCTGTGAACATTGAAGTTTCTGCATGATTGTTATAAATCAAATGGTATATCAAATTGGTATAAATTAAATAGTATATCAGAATTGATTGTGGCTTGCAGAGTCTTAACAAGTTTCACTTCCCTCAAAATGTGTGGAAGTGAGCCATGCAACATCTAGATATGGATTCAAATGAGCAGATAAAAGTGTTCAAGTATCTTAAACCCATCTCCACCACAGCCAATTGGGGTTACTATTTAGAGAAGAGAAAGTGGCATAAGAGTATTATATTTGTGCTTTGAGTCTCAGAAAAATAATTTTATGTGTCCTTGCTAGGCCTTGCAAGTCAGGATTTAAGACATTTTAATGGAACAAGAGATTTAAATTCTTGGAGCCACAGAGATGACTTGAAATCATAAATTCCATCCCCAAAGTTCAGGGTTTATAGGATGAAATCCATGATTCCATAAATCACGTTTAGTGAAGATGAACAGGGCCAGGTTTCCAGCTCTGAGAATGTAAGTGCACTGTGATTAGAAAAGGGGGACCACAAAGTAGTCTACAATAAACTGGAATGCAGATGATCCTGTGTAGTTTATTACTGTTATAAAAGTTGTCCTTCAGAGGAGAAGTGGCTGTAATTAAGAGAATATACAGTAATAGGGATAGAGATAAAATATGAGTGCAGACTTGATATAGGAACTTGAAGACATTTCCCTAATTTGAGGAGTTCAGCATGTTCACCTCAATTCTATCCACATTTTCCTCTTTTCAAAATTTTCCAGCATATTAATCTTGGTGTCACGTGGCATCTCTTTCTCTCTCTCTCTCTACATGACTCCATCTCTCCTTAAGATGTTTCTTGTTCCATTTCCCAGCTGGTCTATGCAATAGTTACAGTTTGCAAAGATCTTCTACTGCCTGTTATAATAGAGGGAGTGAATATAGACCAGACCTGGAAATGTTCTGTCATTTCCAGGACCTCATCCTCAATTACATTTCTTACTGTAGCACCTTTTCTGCTGCCATGACAACCACACCGGGAATGGAACTGACCGCACCAGGGGCTGGCCCTGGTGTGTACCAGCCTGCTTCTCTACACTCATATCTATGGAAAAGGATGCCAGAGAAGTTCCTGAAAGGGGAACCCAAAGTCCTTGGGGTAAGTCCATTGTGGATCTGGGGGAAGACCAGTCATCCTGTAAATCCAGTACTGATCAGATCTAATGCCACATACTCTGTCCCACTAGCCCCATATCCATCAGCCAGCCCTGGGGCATCCGTATTTGATGTTCAGGCACTAGAGTTGAAAAATGATACAGTATTCTATTACGCCATGTTTCTAATGTAGTTGTATTTAAAATATAGTGACTTTAGATTGATTCTAGGGTTGTGGATCATCCGTGATAACTATATTTAATGTCAGTATGGAAGAGTAGCAGAAGAAAAGGTCGCTTGGTGTCCCTTCCACAGACCTTCCCAATAGCTCATGGCCCCATATGGTTACCATGTCTTTCTGGGGAATTTTCTTAGCCTGCTCCTCAGAGGATAAAAATTCTTTTATCTTCTGTGTGTGCATTTCTGTCTGGAGTCTCAGTTGGGTGTGCCTAAAATAATGGACGATTTAAAGAACGGGTTAATTCAGGCAGAAGGATCGTGAAAATAGAGGTTTATTTTGAACCCAAGATTTGAACCAATGGTACAAAGTCATAATGACACCCTGGATCCTTTTTAATGCCTTTTTTAAAAATGTAATTGTACTCCAAATCCTATTTTTAAACCCTCTACTCACTTATGTCCTCAGGCCCCAGACCCGGAGAAAAAGCCATATTGCTCTTCTCTTTTTTCTTCCCCTGGACATACTCTCCTTCCTTCAGATTACTGCTCCTTGCTAGAGTAATCACTTCCTCATGTCTGGATCGTGCCTGTCTGGGGGTGTGTAAAGGACAGTGACAGTTGTGGCTAGAATAGCATCATGGGTATCAGCACAGCACCTCTGGGTGGGTCCTGGGACACTCTTGTTACCTTGAAATGACTGGCACAATCGGGATAGACATCCTAAGAGATCGTTTTAGTAAGCTGATACAGCCACAGCTCTTCATATGAAAGAAAAGTGACAGGAGTATATCAAGAAGACCATCCGACTTTTTCCAAAGATGGAGGATGAGGGTTGGAAAGGGCGTGGCTTGGGCATCACTTCTGTGGCAGACAATCTGTTTTTACTTTCCTCATCATTTCTAGGTCGTGGAGATCCTCATTGCCCTGATGAACTTGAGCTTCGGAACAGTAATAATGTGTGTCACGCTCCCAGATACAGGACTGACTATTACTATCTTTTCAGCATACACGGGGTATATGGTTTGGGGGTCAGTGATGGTGAGTAAGGAGGATGCCTTCTGACGTAGTTGGAGACAACCTAACATAGTTGTTAATATCCTGAGCTTTGGAATCATACCCTAACCCAATCTTGTAGTTCTGTAGCTTTGAGAAAGATAGCTCACGTCCTTTTGACTCAATTTTGTCATATTTAAAGTGGGAATAATAACATAAAACTCATAGAAAGCTTGGTAGGTTAAGTATTTAATAGGTATCAGTCAGGGTATATTACAGTGGCATGTAGCAAAAGACCCAAACCAGAATGGATTAAACATTGAAAGCATTGGTTATTTCATAAGAAGACCCCTCGTTTCCAGGGTTGGTTAATTCAGGAGTGCAGAAGCCTCACTGAGGACAGGTGTCACACCATGTCGGCCTTGTTGACCCATTTCATTGTTCGTAAATGCTTTGTGTGCATGAATGCTTTTCACTCTCAAGCTAACTATGGGCAGAGGCAATAGATTTGCCATTATTGGCTCGGACTATTCAAGATTCACCTCTGTGTTTGGGAAGGGTTCACTGAAGTTTACAAGACATGGAACAAAATGAAGATTTTGTTAGGAAGGAAGAAGAGGAGACACCGCTGGTATGCAGGCAGTTTAAAGTCGACTGTCAAATTTTAGCAAATGCAACTGCCATTAGATAAATTTTGTCTCATAAATTTAATGACAACTATAATTAAAATTAAAATTTAAGAAAGTTTTTAAAATTCCCCCCTGCAAACAAAATGCAGGTTTGTTTCTATACAAATTGAGAATGTAAACAGAGTATAAAGTGTCAAGTTTTACCTACTGATGAAAGGAAAATAAACTTGTTAACTGGGTTTGTGTTAGAATCAAGGAACCGATTCAGGTGTTGTAAGGTTTCCATTCATCTCCGAAACTGAGTTGAGAGTTGTATCGCAGAGCTGGCTTTTTGTTCTTCCTCACCTGTTAACAGAAGAAGTGCAAGATTTGAAGACCAGCAAATGCTGTTCTGCATCTGGGCAGCTGTGCAGGGCTTTCTATGTCCGGTCATGCTGATGTCAGAAATAGCTTTTATTAAACTCTTACCGTGATCTGGGCACTCTGCTAAGTGCCTTATATGTAAATTACATACATTTACATTCACGTTTCAAACAACCATTACAGACTTCTGAGAAAGGGTTTATCATTGACCTAAATTTATGGATGAAGAAATTGAGATGCCGAGAGATGAAGTAACTTGCCCCAGACTACACAATTATTTGGTACAGAAATCAGGGCCCAGGCAGGTTCAGTCTCATCTCAGTGTTGCACACACTGAACCACTCGCCTTCTGCTCACCTTTTCCTTTCCTTTTCAAGACCACCTCTGAATCCAGTTTTCATAATGTGTGCCTTCTACACATGTTCATTAGATGCTCAGGAACGGCAGGAGCTGTGTTTGTAAATGGAGGTACCACTCAGAACGTTGCCTGTCAGGATCCTACTAAATGAGCCTTTACTTAAGTAGCAGAGTATTTTTTACTGCTACCTTCAGTGATTCTTTCAACTTATTTCCAGATCGCACCTGGGAAGTGCCTTCTGTTCTTCCTTCTGCGGTACGAGAAGCAATCACACACTTCTTTCATTTTTGGCCCTGGAGTCTCCAGTACAGTTATATGTCATTTATTAGAATCCTGTGAAATTATCTCCACATTAGTCTATTTGTTCAGGTTTTCTTTTGTGTACTTTTGAAACATTGTGAAGTTTTATTCGTGTATAGATATATTTACTTCTCACATTCCTTGTTAAGCTTTTCTTCTCTCAGAAACTTCATATTTTTTTTTTGCTATGGTAAATGACGTTCTCTTATTAAATCCTGTCTTCAAACGCACAAACATGCACACATTTATAATAGGCATATATAAAATTTCTGTATATAATGTTGTTCTCATGTGCCTTATTGAATTTTCCTAGAGGTTAAAGCAGTTTTGAGTTGATATTCTTGAATTTTGCAGTATAGCATACTCATATTTAAGCAACAGTAATTTTAACCATTTGCTTTAAATACTTTTCTTATATAATTATTTTAGGTACTATACTAAGAATGATAATACCTAATGGTCTACATTTTTATCTTGATACTTTCTTTAATGAGATGATGGCCCTACTGTTCCTTTGTTAAACATGATGTAGACCTTTTGACTGAGACACATTCTATCATGTTATAGAAAATGCAGCTCTTCATATGGTACAAATGTTTAAGTCAGTAATAACATTGAATTCTATTAAATGTCTTATCAACATTGTAAACATGAGTAGCAATTAGTGTGTGTTTTCTCCTTAAATATATTAATGTCATTAACTGTAATAATGTTTCAATATTTTAAAAATCTGAACATTTTAAGAACTACTCCACATGTTCATGATTCATTTCATAAAATATGATGGATAATTCTTCCTACTATTTTTTTCTAAAGGTGACTCAGTTTACATTAATCATCTCAATGTCTTGGTATTTAGAAACTCACTGAAGAGATTTATCAAGCTGTTTAATTACAGCAGTCTTTTTGGTATTAAGGTACAATTATTGAAACTTCAGAAATCAGCTTTGGAAAGCAGACTCCAAAACTCAAACAGTCAATAGTTCAGGGCAGGGAGCCCAACTGACTTGACTCCAGCCATTTTAGCTAAATGGAAAATAATTACCAAGTTGATGGAGTCAAATGAAATCATATATTCTAATCGTTATCTAATATGGAATTTAAATTTTTTTTGTTACTATTTTATTCACAACTTCTAATCATCATTTTAAGTAAAAATAATCTTCGGGGAGAGGGTGTAGCTCAGCAGTAGAGCGCATGCCTAGCATGCACGTGGTCTTGGGTTCAGTCAAAAACAAGTAAATAAACAATAAATAAACCTAATTACCTCCCCCCCTTAAAAAAATTAAACTCACACAGACACACAAACAAACCTTCATATCAGGAGCTTAGGAGCCTCCTTTATATTTCATTGCCCTCGAGCAGTTTACACACCATTACAGTTAGGCAGTGTTGGAAAGATTCAATACATCCTCCTGTGACTGATAGAATGTCTCTGTTGTTTCTGGGTAAAAGGGATGGTTATGTATAAACTTTTGTGTTTCTTCCAATGTAATTGGTCTGTTTAACATATTTATCACATTTAGGGATATGTTTTAGTAAGTTGGGACTTCAAGTATTTGTTCAAAGTTTTTTACCGGCGTTTTCCCTCTTGTTACTAGTTTATTATTTCAGGGTCCTTCTCAATTGCAGCAGGAATTAAAACGACAAAAGGTCTGGTGAGTGTTGTCTCCTGTTTGTTCTTTTTCGTTCGAAAAGAAGGATCAAGCAAGGATGTATTCTGCCAGAGAGGAAAACAGATTTTGTTTGTTTTTTAAAAAATCAGGACAGACTGTACATTTTAACTAGTCGGATGGGTCTTTAAAAAAATTGTCTGATAGTAGAGTTATTGACGTGAGAGTGAATAGTTTGGGAAGGTAGTTGCTGAGAAAATGGTTATGACAGCACAGAGAATTCCTGAGAAGAAATGTCAAATGAGATTGGTCAAACAAACCCTGTAGTTTGAGATCCAGGCCATGACAGTGGCAACGATGCTGGTGTGGCCAGTGTCTGTTGACTTATTGATTAAGCTGTGTATCCCAACTGTATGCAGAAAGGATTTGCATTCAGCACAATGAAAGAAGTTTACACTGAGGTTATTTAAATAAGAATAAGACAATTTAAAACGTAACTTTCATGCCAGTATACCTTTCACAAAGCCAATAAAAGACAAAAGCCCAGACCCCAACAGACTTTTTTTCTGGCTAAAGACGGTCTTTGAGTTTCCATTGCTCAAAGGACAAGTATCAAACTGTGGAGCATGGTCAGTATGGCTTTTCCAAATCTGACCTCAACCTATCTCCCTAGCATCTCCTCCAGATGTAACCGTTAAGATCTGCCTTGTGCTCCAGCCGCACTGATCCTCTCATGCTCTCTTAGGGAATCTTAGTTCTTCTAAAAACCTCCATAACTTCGCCATGAGAAGATAATGTACGAAAACGAACATACAACAGAGGGAGATAGTATGATGCAAAAGACATGGAGGCTGAGAGGCAGGCAGAATTTAGAAAGTACTGAGAAGTAAGGCACCTGAAGGAGAGCATTGGAGGAGGTAGACAGCAGACAGCACTGTCCAGCTAAAGTGTGAAGGGTATAGAAAGCCCTGCTAAGGAGATTGGAGTTTATCTCATGCGCCCATGGGAGTTTCCTGAAGGACTTAAATTTGGAAATAACAGGATCAGATTTGTGCTTTAGCAGGAGGTCAGAGCAGGGAATGAGACAAGTTAGGGAACTATTGTAGTCATCAAGACAGAGAAGATAGACTGTGTGGGGCAAGAAGTGGTGGGTGTAAAGTGATTGATGGAGACATCTGAGGATGTTGTTGCATTGTTTAATTGATTTTCATTCCTTTCTAGGTCCAAGGTAGCCTAGGATTGAACATCACCAGCTCTGTCTTGGCTTTATCTGGGGTCATACTCACTGCAATCAGCATGATTTTGGGTTTAGAAATCCCTTACTGTGAACAGGAAGGAAATTGTTTCATGATCAGATCTATTTTAATAGTGAGTGCATCTTCTTTTCATGGGATACTGTGGTGGAAACAAGTCATGGGACCCCTGGCTCTGACAAAAGTAACAATCTGTATTCCCTAATTGATGACTCGCTTTGGGAAGCTGGAGATGATTGAGAAATAGGACAGTGTTTTGTTTAGGAGTCATGCCCACATCTCATCTTTCTCATTGTCCCTCTTCTATGTGTGATGAGGGAATGTGGGAAGGAAGCTCATAGTTATAGAACAAATACTCCTAATATTTGGGCTGGTAAGTATCTTGCATAATTTTTCCTGTTTAATTTCAAAACATGCATAACTATGTACTGTTACCTGCTCTAAAAATGGAGCCCAGATGTCAGTCCCTCTGTATCCCCAGGCCTTCCTGATGGAGCCTAATGGCATTCCCTAATAATATAAAGTAAAATAGTCTTAAACGTTATGCAACAAGTAGGGAATGACCCAGTATCCCTTTCAGCATCTCTGGATGTTCTTGTAAGATTAAGCACTTTTGGCCTCAATATCCACCTCTTGGCAAATTCTGTCTTTATTGTGTATATAACTACTTTTCTGTACCACTTGCCCTCACCTGGATATTATCCTAATTGCTTTAGTCTCCAACACAAGATTTTGCAGGTAGTAAAACTTTCTGAAGCTTGGGGCCATTGGGTAAGTGTAGGGAGGAAGACTTTTTGCAGCACAGCTTTGCAGACTGAAAAGCAGTTAAATCTGTATTATTAAAAAGTCTATTAGCCTTTCTTGACACCACTGAATTGTCTGTTATCTGAGCTCCATGTGAGCTTCTGGCCTTTCCCTGTGCTGTTTAATTCTTTGTCCCATTATGTCCTTTAATCACCTAAATTTGGAAACTCATCATTCTTCCTAACTTACTATGCAGATCAATTGCATTGCCTTTTCTTTTTTTTTTCTTGCTAATCCTAGGTAAATCTTGAGTGCTATTATTCACACCAAAATAACCCCTTCAGTGTCTTTGCTAAACTTATTTACTCCTCTTGAGATTCCTAACGGTTCTTTTTTTTTTTTTCCAGTTTTTACAGTAAGCAATTTTATTTCTTGCTACTCATTCAGAATAAGAAGAAAGATGGGGAGGATACAGCTCAGTGGCAGAGTTCATGCCTATCATGCACAAGGCCCTGGGTTCAATCTCCAGTACCCTATCAAAATAAATAAACAAAACCCTAATTACCTCCCTGCTCTCAAAATACATAAAAATGTGAAATTGTTTTTAAAAATGCTCAAAAAAATTTTTGGAAAAAAAAAAAGATTTTTTTTCAGCACACTTAACATTTTTTCCCCAAGGTCATGTGGTTAGAAATTGGCAAAAGCAAGATTAGATACTGTACCTTCCTGCCTCTCATCCTCCTATTATTTCATATTCTTCCATGTAGGTATCCTGAAGAAGAATCTTACTTTCAGTTTCAAGTTCTTTCCATGTACAGACTCCAAGGGCAATGACAGGGATAAAATCTACCAGCTGCCCAGGGCTGGCTTCACAGGCCTGGGACCTGCATGGTCACACACGGCTTTGTAGTTAGAAGAGCCTGAGGCTTCGTTTACAGCTCGGCTGTTTCTGTCTTGAAGTTCTTAATACCTTTTTAACAAGAGGCCCTGTAAATGATAGAGCCATTCCTGCCTTCATCTCAGTCACCTCCCAGAAGCCATCATAAATTCCTCTTGTGTGATCATTTTCTGCCTCTCCTGATAGCAGAGCACATCGATGAGGGTTTCCTGACATCTGAAGCATTAAGTCTGTTCCTATCTGGACACCTGCACGGCCAGTCCCCAGGTCTATGGGCCTATGTTTCATGCCCAGTCCTAGGGTTGGCCCTCTGAGAGACGTAAGAAGGAGACTTGTCTTCAGGGTGCTCATCTTCCTAGGAGTGAAAGAAATACTGGAAAGCAGTTAGAGGTTGACAAAACCCCAAGGGCTTACTTTTGAATATAATTGTAAAAGAGAGGTTGGAAAAAGATGAGCTCTTTGTAGGAAAGAGTAGAGCAGACGCTACCTGGACTCATTAGGCAGGACCGTATGAAATTGCCAGTGATCAACTGTGCTTGATTTAGAAAGACGGCGGCTTCCTTTAGCTCCCCCTTATATATTATCTATATTTTTTGCTACTTCTTGAGAATTTAGCCTGGTGCCTGTTTTTGTAAATAAAATATTACTGGAATGTAGCCACACCCATTTGTTTTCATATTATCTGTGGCTCCTTTTGAGCTATAATTGCAAAGTTCAATATTTGTGACAGAAACCTTATGGCCTGCAAAACCTAAAATATATGCTAGCTGGCCCCTTATGGAAAGTCTGTCAACCCCTGGTCTACCTTACTAGATGGTAAAATCCTTGAAGTTAGGGAAATTGCTTGGTGTGCTGCTCTGTCTTCTATGCCTACAACAGTTCCTGAAACAGAGAGACTACCGAATATGTTGAAGAAATGAGTCAATAGATAAAGAAACAATGAATGCAAATATTCTTCAGGTCCCCTTGAGTCAGTATCACATATGGCCTGGCTTGTGCTCTATTGGCTCTTCCACAGCAGAGGTACTACCCCTATTCATGGAGAGAAAAAGAGAAACCATTTAGAGTAAATAATCTCTGGCATCAATTCAGGCAACTGATTCAAATTTTTAGAAAGAAGAGTACTACCCAGTGTTTTCCCAAATCTGACCATGTGTTTTGGCTGAAGATTAAAGCCAATGGCTAAAGACCTAAAGCCAGTTCTCTGGGGAGATGGATTAAAGCGCAACCACCGCAGTTTCACAGTTGCATTCGTTTCTCATTGTTGCTGTAACAAAATTACTACAAACTTCGTGACTTAAAACAACATAAATTTATTGTCTTTACAGTTCTAGAGATTAGAAGTTTGGAATGGTTCTCGCTGAGCTAAAATCAAAGTGTTGGCAGGGCTGTGTTCCTTCCTCTCTGGAGGCTCTATGGGAAAATCAGTTTCCTTGCCGTTTCCGGCTTCCTAAGGCTGTCTGCATTCCTTGGCTTGTTGTCGCATTCTCTCATTTCAAAGCCAGCAGAGCAACATCTTCCAATATCTCTTGGACTTCGACTCTTCCTCCTCCTGCTTCCACTTACAAGGACTCTGTAATTCTTTGGGGCTTACCTCTATAATCTAGGATAACCCCTCCATCTCAAGGTCAAATAATCAACAACATTAATTCCTTCTGCAAACCTAATTCTCCTTTACCACGTAAACCGACATATTCACGGACAGGTTCTGGGGATTAGAATGTGGACCTCTTTGATCTGTTTATTAGTCTGTCTACAAACATTCCTCTCACAAAGCAGAGGGTGGGGAAAAGAACCTGGCTACAGTTGGGAGCCAGTATTTCTGATCTCTGGCCAGTGCTGCTTCCCTTGGGGCCTTGTAGTCAGTGGTCAGTGTTTGAACTTGTCATCTCGATCCCTTACATTTCCTTCTTACGAATCTGTCTCTAGGGTATGGACGTTATGATGTTCCTTTTAAGTATTCTGGAGTTCTGCATTGCCGTGTCTCTCTCTGCCTATGGATGCAAAGTAATATGTTGTAATCCTAATGGGGTAAGTATCAAGCTACCCTTGACAATGTCTATATTAGTTTTTCTACTGCCGTGTAACACATTACACAAACTCAGTGGCTTAAAACAACGCACATTTACTATCTCTCAGTTTCCAGAAGTCAAGAGCCTGGGCACGGCTGAGCCGGGTCCTCTGCGCAGGATCTTAAAAGGCTGTCATCACGGAATTGGCTGCAGTGTGGTCTCAGCTGAGGCCTCTGGTCCTCTTTCCTGCTCCCAGAGCAGAATTTCTTTCCTCTCAACTGAGGAACTCATGACAACTCGCTTCTACTCTGAGCGCAGCAAGAGAGCAAAAGTGCCTGGTGCTTTCCGGCTCTTTTAAAGGTCAAGTCCATCCAGAATAATGTACTTTTTGATAAACTCAAAGTCAACTGATCAGTAACCTACTCAAAAGAGTGATATCCTCTCCTATGCGGAATCAAAAAAAAAAAAAGACAAATGAACTTATTTGTGAAACAAAAACAGACTCACAGACATAGAAAACAAACTTATGGTTACCAGGGCGGGAGGGGGTGGGAAGGGATAAACTGGGAGTTCGAGATTGGCAGATACTGACTGGTATATATAAAACAGATAAACAGGTTTATACCGTATAGCATAGAGAACTATATTCAATATCTTGTAGTAGCTTACAGTGAAAGAGAATATGAAAACGAATATATGTATATTCATGTATGACTGAAGCATTGTGCTATACACCAGAAATTGACACATTGTAAACTGACTATATACCTCAATTAAAAAAAAAAAGACTAAACACTGATTTAAAAAAAAAAAAGAGTGATATCCCATCATATACACAAGTCCCACCCACAACTCAAGGGGAGGCCATCATACAGGGACATGGGTTACCGGGTGTCACTTCAGAATTCTGCCTGCCACAGTGGATAAAGAAAAACTATTTTCCTCCATCCTTACTACCTCAAAGGGCATCTCTCTTAGTTCAGATGAGAGAATACTTCACAATGTAGAGAGTCTCTAGAGAGTGCCCAATTTTCACTCCATTATCCAATTTTGGAAACCTTCCCTGAGCTACTGAAGCAAGTCAGGGTTTCAGACTTACCCAGTATATGTACATTTGCCTATTTTCTTACCTTGAGACCTGCAACAGATCCTCCTGGCTGCTAAGCAGAGAGAAGGTCGCATAGAGATGGTTTGGAAATGGGAGGAGAGAAGGGACCAAGCGGCACTAGAAAGAATAGGACAAGTATATCTTCCAAGAACTAAGGGTTCAGGGTGAGAAAATGGATATCAAAACCCTAAGAGATGTTCATTAACTTCATTACCCAAAGCCAATCACAAAATAATAATAGTGGGATGAGGTGATTTTTCTGGGGCTCTTCTATACCAGTCTGTGCCTCTTTACTTTCTTTTGGGACTTTCGTGCGACACCACAACCCCCACCCCCACAGCCTTTCCCCATGGAAGAGAGATTGACTAAATCACATCAACTCTGTGAGTGGACTTTGACGTTACAAGACCCTAGAAGCTAGCGTTTCTCGCAATTTCTAATGATTTTGTAGTTTCATTAAGTGAAGCATTTTGTTCTTATTAAGTGAGCCATTTGGACAACAGCACACTCCTCAGTAATGTTGTATTTCAGTAGTGTTTATGTCTAGACCTGTGTTTCCTTTTGCTCCTAGAGAAGTGGCAGAGCTGGGAAATACGTCTCCCACTAACCCCACAGGTGACGGCTGGAGGGTGTGATGCCAAAGAGCAATGGCTCTGGGGCATATAATGCCTGGGTCTTTTATCTCATCCTGGTTCACCCATCCCGCCTCCCACTCCCTCCCCTCTCCGCAACACTCCATTTCACACTGAGTTTGTAGAAGAAGGACCAGCATTTTCCTTAGTTTCCTGATGGTTCCTGCCATTCTGGGTCATTGTGGGTTCCGCAGTGCTTTAGTCATGGCTAAAAAATCAGTGATTTGGGTATTTGCCATCGGCATAAACATGGTTTGGAAGAAGAGCTCTATGTTTTCCAGTAACATTATGGTTTACCCAGCGTGCCAGGTACCATCATCCACACGTAAGACCGAGCCACTTGTAAGATCACAGCAACAGCTATCAGCATCTCATCCCAAAAGCTACCACTGAATGTTTTTTCTTAGCTGTAGCCTGATCTAAAGAATTCTTGAGAAACTCCACCAGTTAGATCTTGAAACTGAAATCAGAGAAAGGGTAGACTCTGATAATGATGACATTGTGTAGACAGGAGAGAGAAGCCCTGAGGTTATTTGGTTGATTCACCTATGGCATTCTGATTAATTTCACAGGTTGTGTTCATTCTGCCATCAAATCCTCACATGGCAGAAATAGCATCTCCTGCACCATTTACAGGAGGTTTGATGCCACTAATGGATCAACAGAAAAATGTTCCAGAAAATGTATCCCTACAGTAATGCGAGAACTCCGTTTGGGAGAGTACCAGAATCCAACTATTTTATATAAAATTCAGAGTCATGTTATTTTTTCCCCTAAGCACTCAACAGCTCACTTCACTAGCTCTTTGTAAACAATAGCAGACGTTAAATAAATAAATCATGCATTTAATGAGTCAATAGTATCCCCTTTTCTTATATATATGTGTAATTTTATTACAATATTTTCTTTATCCATTCATCTGTTGATGGACACTTAGGTTGTTTCTCTATCTTAACTTTGTGAATTATGCTTCAATAAATGTGGAAGTGCAGATACCTCTTTGAGACAGTGATTTCATTTCTTTTGAATATACAGTTGACCCTTGAACAACACGGATTTGAACTATATGGGTCCACTTATAGGAAGATTTTTTTCAATAAATATTCTGGAAAAATTTGGGGAGATTTGCAACAGTTTTAAAAAATGCACAAACTGCATAGTCTAGAAATATCGAAAAAATTAAGAAAAGTTAGTTATGTCTTGAACGCATGTAATATATGTAGATATACATATAACATGCAAATGTTATATATGTGTGTGTTATATGTAACACATACCTATGTGTTAATTGGCTGTTTGTTACCAGTAAGTCTTCTGATCAACAATAGGCTATTAGTAGTTAAGTTTGGGGGGAGTCAAAAGTTATACATAGATTTTCAACTGTGTGGGAGTTGGAGATCTCTAACCCCTGCCTTTCTCAAAGGCCAACTATATATCTAGAAGTGGATTTGCTGGATCTTATGATAATTCCATTTTTAATTTTGGGGGGAACCTCTATACTTTTTTTCCATAATGGCTGTACCAACTTGCATTTCCAACAGCAGTGAGCTGATTTGGTTCACTGGTGGATGTGACCAAAGCCAAGGGCTTCTAGAGTTAGTGCTAACTCACATTTATAATACCATCAAAAAGAATAGTACACTTAGGAATAAATGTAATCAAAGAGGTGAAAGATGTGTACACTGAAATTTACAAGACACTGATGGAAGACATTGAAGAAGACAGGAGTAAATTGAAAGATATCCTGTGTTTGTGAATTGGATGAATTAATATTGTCAAAATGTCCACACTGCTCAAAGTGATCTACAGATCAAATGCAATCCCTATCAAAATTTCAGGGAGATTTTTCACAGAAAAAGGAAAAAAACAATACTAAGATTCATATGGAACCACAAAAGATCCCAAATAGCTAAAGCAATATAGAGCAAGAAGAACGAAGCTGGAGGCATCACATTTCCTGATTTTTGGCAAGGGTGCCAGGAACACACAATGGAAAAAGGACAGTCTTTTCAATAGAAGGTGTTGGATATTCATATGCAGAAGAATAAAATTGGATCTTTATCACACAATATACATAAAAGTCAAATCAAAATGGATTAAAGACTTAAACATAAAGCCTGAAACTATAAAACTCCTAGAAAAAAACATAGTGAAAACCTTTCTTGACATTGATCTGAGCAATTATTTTTTTGGATATGACCTTCAAAACACAGATAGCAAAAGCAAAAATAGGTAAATGGAATTGCATCAAAACAGTTTCTATTCAGTTTTGTTTTTGTTTTTTATAGTTCCCGTTCTGAGCTCCATGCACACTTTAATTTCAGTATCTATGTTTTCTTCAAGAATGCTCATCGTGGGATCATGGGAATATAAGGCCTCCCTGTCTCTACACCCTCCTGTCTGCCTTTGCCAGCTCCGCAGATTGATAGTAGTTACAAAAAGCCACTTAATGCATTCTTTTTCTTGGTTAAGGATTAACCAACAATCAAGCAAGGTCCATTAAGGTAAATATTAAAACTAGTGTTTTTATGTTAAATAGATATCCTGTGTCTATCTATTGCTGGACATCAAGGAAGATACAGATAGCCTGGCTTATTACTGGCACTTGTGTGCCTTTATAAAGGAACAAGCTTTAAGAAAAAGTCAAATAAACAGAAATAATAAGAAATAGAAATAAGATGGCTCTTTGATTTGATGGTTGAGAGGCTGTCTCTTGAAGCTTCTTTTAACTGATTTTTAGTAAATAATTTTTATGGTTAAAGCCGTTTCAATTGAGTGCTTTTTTAATTGTAACAGAGTTTTTGTCATGTTTCTTCTTCTGTAAGTTATTTGTTCATTTTTTGCCTATTTCACCATACAGTGAAAACGTATTTATCTATTCTTGTACCAATCACAGTCTTACAATTATTTTTTATGTGTTGATATTTTTGAATAAGGGAATATGCTACTTCTCTCATTTATATTTTTTGTTCAATATTTCATTTACATTTTACAACTTTTGATATATGGCATTTATTCCCATTTGTTCTGATAATCATGGCCTGAATTTCTTCTAAGAAACTACTATTCCTTTACTCCCAACTCACGTACAAGTTTAGAGCTGACTTTAATCTTAATCTCTCCTAGATCTGGACAATGGCAGAATTAGATCAATCCAACCTGAGTGACTGGTTCTGTGACAGTCTTGTGACCAAAGAAAAACATCAATTGTATGAATGATTGACACGTTTCCAATCAAAGCTAATCCTGGCATTTTTTGCTTCATTGAGCAGGAAAGTGTCTTCTTATTTTCTCTTTCACACTGGGCCTGGAGCCATGAGGATGCAAATCTTCTGCTATTAGTAGCCATCATGCTGCTGTATGAATCCCATCAAAGACAAAAAATGCTTATTTATACAATGGAATACTATGCAGCCATTAAAAATGACAACATAATGCCATTTGCAGCAACATGGATGTCCCTGGAGAATGTCATTCTAAGTGAAGTAAGCCAGAAAGAGAAAGAAAAATACCATATGAGATCACTCATATGTGGAATCTAAAAAAAAAAATGAACATAAATGCAAAACAGAAACAGACTCATAGACATAGAATACAAACTTGTGGTTGCCAAGGGGGAAGGGGGTAGGAAGGGACAGACTGGGGTTTCAAAATTTGTAGATACTGGCAGGCATATACAGAATAGATAAACAAAATTATACTACATAGCACAGGGAAATATATACAAGATCTTGTGGTAGCTCACAGCGAAAAAAAAAAGTGACAGTGAATATATGTATGTTCATGTATAACTGAAAAAATCTGCTCTACACTGGAATTTGACACAACATTGTAAAATGACTATAACTCAATAAAAAATGTAAAAAAAAAGACAAATGCTTACAGAGGAGAGCAGAACTGAGAAGTTTTTAGTGAAAAATTCATTTCTAATGATGTCCTTTGAGTCTCTGAGTCAAGATGTACCTGGAATTGGGTCAATCCCTAAAGTTTTTAGTACCTAAAGAAATTAAAATGAAACTCTTCGGGTAGTACAATACTGGGCAAAATCCTCTAATGGCTTCCTACCTAATTCAGAATAAAAGTTAAAGCTCATACTAAGCCCTATAAAATCCTAGATCACTTGATCATTTACTATCTCTTGGATTTTATAAAAATACCCTACACTTATATTTGCTGATACATTGCTTTGGGTTGATTTAAAGTGGCCTGAGAATGCTGTCCTTTTGTCAAAATTTTTACATGCATAAATCTTTTCATGTTCATATTTATATAAGCAACCTAAGAGTGGTACATTTTTAGTCACAAAGAAATCATAGAAACAATCTAGGCTATTAGAGCAAGATAATATGATTCTAAGAAGCTTTTTAAAAAGACTGCCTGCATTTCACATCATGTCATTCTAAACTTCACAGTAATTTATAGATCTGCTTTTGTTGATTGACTTGATTTCTCCTAATTATTGGCTATTGTTCTTTTTCTGCTTTTTGGCATGTATAGTAATTCTTGATCAGGTGCTGGATATTGTCATTTTTATGTGACTGTTCAAATTTTCTTTTTTCAGAGTATTGTTCTGACAGGCAGTTAAACGTGAAGACAAGTTTGAAGTTTTGAGGCTTTTAAAAAGCCTTTCTAGGGAAGGTTTAGAGTTGTTATTACTCTGGGCTAGTTTGGATTTATTATTAAAACATAATAACCTTTCTGGGGGTCTTTATTCTGTACTCTAAGTCTGTGTGGAAGACTCTGCATTCCAACTGATCAGAACTCACCTCTGTGTGTCTTGGTCAGCATTCAGCTTGTAACTACCCAACTACCTGTTTATTCTTTGACTGGACTTTTGGAATTTCAACCTGTAAAGGTATAGCTTAGTATTCAACAAATTTAAGGGAACTCTCTTGCAGTTTTCAGGAACTCTATTCCCTGCATATCTACCTCCTTTATGGTTTGCCACCTATTAATTCTAGCTGCCTCATCTCCCTCAAACTGATTTCTGTCTTCTCAATTCGGTAAGATCAGCAGGGATCCATCTCCCTGACTGTGGTCTAGAAAGTTCCTTCATACAGGAAGCCAGAGCAATTGTTAGAGTCTTGTTTGTTTCCATCTTCTCATTGTTGAAAGCCCTACACTGACTACTGTACAATGTCTGAAAGCAGCTATTTAGATTTTTTTTCCAGTTTTCTAATTTTACAGTGGGAAAATAAGCCTGGTTCTAGTATGACTGCAAGAATTGAACTTCAGTTTTAAAAAGGTATTTGTAAACATAGGTATTTATATTTTTATTTCAGTTTCCAATATTTAAGATTTATTTAAGGGTGTTGACATATATAATTTAACTGAATCAACACCTACCTGATAATTTAAAATCTTCAGCCATAAAGTTCAAGTGTAACAATTTTCATATGCTGATTTTTTTAAGCCACCTTATTTAGATTCCATAAGAACCAACTCATAAAAGACACCCATTTCAGTTGTTAATTTATTTTTAAATTATGATATTTTCCAATGCCTTTATTGAGTAATATTGAGATAGTTTTAATCCATGCTGGAAATTTTTGTTTTCCCACAACACAAGCATCAGAAACACAATAAGACAATTCTATACAAATTTCAGGGCAAACATATTTATATTTTTGAATGAATTAAAATATATCCCTTGGTTTATATTTATAATTTGCTATGTGATAAACACAGGAAAGACATATGAAGTCACTTTCTTTTGATTGCCTAGTGCATGGAGAAAAACAGATTAATCAACATCTAAATTTGAGATATGATTTTAACAAAATGGACAATGCATTTGACTTCCTTTTGGAGAATCTTTAAAGTCAACAATTGTTTTGCTGACAGATTTGTTGGGGTTGCTACTGCTCATGTGATTTCCAGGAACTTTACTGATTTTGATTAGCTGTGTAGGGCTGCTGATATTAGACATTTTAATTTTTCATGTCCAATAGGTACATACATTCAGGCAGGGGAAGCAATTCTGAAAGTTCCTTGTGGTTCACCCCCAATTATTTTTTGTCAATTTCAGCAAAGTGTGGTTATTTTCCCCCAGTGAAAAAGATCAGAACAGCTTGCTCTAATCCTTCTCAGGTACCTGATACAGCTTCACCAGAACCAAGCTCTAACTTGCATTCATCTTTTGGGTGGACGTCTTCAGTTTGACCAAACGGGGCTGACCATCAAGAGGAGGAGGGTCACACTCTGGCTGGAGCTCAGGCACCTCACTCCTTTGTGGCACTTTTCTAATTTTTGATCTGGGAGGGAGGAACACAGGTGTGTTCACTTTGTAATCGTTCATTGAGTGTACACTTATAATTTATACACTTCTTATGTTCTTCCAACTAAAATATCAGTGCTAAATCCCTGTCTTGGTCTCTGTTTTCTAAAGAAACAGGCTAAGGCAATAAAAAGTTAATTAAAATAAAAGATAGTCCACATTTCTATGCAAATAGATTATACATGAAGAATTTTACCTGTGTAAATACAGGGTCAAAAAATTACACCAGCATTTAAGTTTTCACTCATAGTTAAAAAGGGAAGAAAAAAAAAAAAACAATGACCAGTGCAGAGCTTCTCATAAGGGGTTTGGAACTTCAACATTATACATTTTTTTTGCATTTAGTAATCTATGTCATTCTGGTCCTGAGAACTAAGCCGACCTTAACTCCTTTTTTTTTAACCGGAAGACTTAACGCCTGGCGTTAAGTGCAGAACTCACTGCCCCCTGAGGTGACAGTGACAGCTCCAGCCTTGTTCCTGGGTGCTTTCTGGCGTTCCTCCGAGGAAAGGAAGGAAGCGTGTGGCATCAGGCTGTTCAGCTGCTACGCTGGCCCTGGCTCTGGCGCTGTTGCCCAGTACATCAAAACCAACTTCCGAAGGACACCCATCTGGGGACTCAGAGCGGCACAGGAACCCTCTGTTTCACAGAACTATCCCAAGTATAAGTTAGTTTGTCGAATTTGTGCAGGTCCTATGGAATCTTCTCCATCTATGCACTTGTCCAGTTTCATCACTTCCTTACAGGTGTCCAGCCTTTCTGTAGGGTGGAGATCTACTGTTAGAGAAAGACAGAGGCCAGACACGGAAGATGACTCTGTGGCAGGCAACAATCAGGCAATGCGTGCTGTCAGGCTGCTTCAGTCTGTCCAGAGTCTGAGGAACTGGAAAAAGGAAAAAATATATAAATAGCAAAAGAAGAATTTTTTAAGTTGTATTATTACTAGTGTTAGGTATATTTTATCAAATACTCCTGGAAAGCAACATAGTCATTATTACTATGGTTAGCTATGTATTAATAAACATTATTAATTATCAATAATTATCTGTACTATCAGTATTACTAGTATTACATATTATTGGATGCTCCTTGGAAGCAGAATAGACCTTCTATAAACATTTTCTCTAATCTTTATAACAAATCTTCATTGTTGGTATTGTTCCCTTATTTAACAGATTAGAAAATGGAGGCTCAGAGATTACAGAACTTGTCTGATGATACGGAGCTAGTAAGTTTGGGGTTGGCAGTTCACACACACAGCTCCATGACCCCCATATTCTCTAAAACATTAGTTGGTTCTATTTGTGACTTTTCTAAAGACATTATGAGTTTAGGAATAAAAAAAAAAAAGGAAGTGAAGATACTTTTCACAAATCTACACACTCCCAACTATCACATCCTGTGTAGCTGTAAACACTGCGGTAAGGAAAGGCTGGTGACTTTAGCTGAAGATAAGTAGGAAATTCTACAGGACCGTAGGGCAGTTACAGTCCCGGGAGTTTCTGAGAGCTGGAACCAGCAGTCCGGGCCATAGGCACAGGTAGGCAAAGCTAAGAGACCTTTTCCAATTCACCATTCCCCTGCTGTGATTCCATTAGAGGAGATCTTTTACTTGAATCTCCTTGAGAGAAGTTAAGGAACACTAGAGTGTTTTGGAAATAGAATTGACAAAGGGGAGGAGTATCTGGTTTTAACTGTTTCTGCTGTTTTCTAACTGCATGGTCTCCTTGAGTCCCTTACCTAGTGTCACATGATTAGTGGGAGCATAGCTCTTGCCTCTTTATGTGCAAACTGAGCAGTCCGTGGGCTGAGAATGACGCAGTGGGACTAGGAAAAAGAGATTTCTACGTTTTGCAAGTTTTGTGTGATCATTTGCCTCTGAACTTTGAGACCTCTCAAGATTCATTCTGCTACCTCCCTATGACGTGTTTATTGTCTATAATGACAGGACAGGACAGTGCCAAACAATGTGGGTAAATACTCCTGAAACCAGGGTTTTGTGGTTCTCACAGCTCCGTAAGACCCATTTTCGGAGCTCTGTACTTTTGGCAGCTCTGTACTTTTTAAAAGCTCTGTACCATTTTGGCAGCTCTGTACTTTTTAAAAGCTGTATTTCATTTTCTCTTCCAGCACTGGAAGCACCAGCATGATACCACAACCCATGACCAATGAGAGCGTTGTAGTTCTCACACCAAGTGGCATCTACTTCCCCTCAGCAGAGAAACCCAAACTCACCATCCAGAGGCAGGCTAGCCTGGAGAAATGTCTAAAGGCAGAGATCAAAGTTCTTGGGGTAAGCCCAGTTCAGAATATGTTGCAGTGGGACGGCAGGGGCTGGGCACAGGGCAGAAACTAGGCATATCTTGGGACTGGAGACCCCTTGTGAGTGTGGAGACTTTTTTAAGTTTGGGGGGGACTCCAAGCTGATGGAGACCACTTGGAGAGCCATTTGAACCTTTCCCAGACTTTTTCCACATAAGATGATATTAAAAATGCTTTCCCCCTATTCTGAATATTGACAATTAAGTTTTCGTTGTTTCTGTATTTTTGCAGTAGAGTACTTCTCTACATTTTCATTTTTTAAGGACCACTTGGGGTATAATTGGCATACTAAAAGTTGTACATCTATTTTTTTTACAAAAGTAATGGTGGCAACAATTACATGGTTTATATACCTTTTTTTCCTATGTGTTCACCAGTTGCATGCTTAATAATCTGACTGATTTTTTTGAAGGGAATTTTTCCCTGACTGGAAATTATAAGAAATATAAATTTCCTTCCCCTCTTTTTCCCATACCTTCTGTTTGTTTCTCTTCACTCATGCATGATTTATTAAAGAAGCTCTACGAAATGAGGGGAGGTGGGAGGAAAGAACATGGAATCTAAAACAAATGACACAAATGAACTTATTTACGAAACAGAAACAGACTCACAGACATGAAAATAAACTTATGGTTACCAGAGGGACAGGAGGTGGGAAGGGTTAAATTAGGAGTTTGGGATCTGCAGATACTAACTATTATATATAAAATAGATAAACAATAAGTTTCTACTGTCTAGCACAGGGAACTATACTCAGTATCTTGTAGTAACCTATAATGAAAAGAATATGAAAACAAATATATGTATGTAGATGTATGACTGAATCATTACACTGTACACCAGAAATTGACACAAGATTGTAAACTGACTGTAGCACAATTTAAAAAAGAATAAAAAATAATGTTTCCAGAACTGGGAGGAAAACACAGAGCTCTGTTTCCTAGAATTGGCTCTGTTCTCATGTGCTGTGAGGCGAGGCACTCCACTTGACCAATTCGAAGAACCTGGTAGGACCGACTGCTTTGCCTCAAGTCCATACTCATGTGAGTTCCTGCGATGCTGATACAATGTGAGGTTTAGAAAGCTGCTTGGTTAATAGAGCTGTGAATTCCGAGGTGGACGTCAAGGAGGAAAACTCTTCCTCTGAAAACAGAGCTTCAGGATCCTTAGCTGAAGGGACGCTAAGAAGTTGAGGAGGAGGCCAGGCTCTGTGCCAGGTCCAGCAGGGATGTGTGAGAAGGAGCTCCACACTGCTAGTGCTCAAGAGAGTGTGAGGGCTTCCAGATGGCCCCCGTTCCCTTAAGAGATAGAAAGAGAGTTAGTAGCAATGCAAATCAGGGAGGCAGGCAAGACAGAGACTCATACCTGTCAGGAGCTACTAGCAAGGGTCACTAGCAGACAAACAAGGCAGAAGTGCGTGAAGGCTTACTGAGCGCTTTCCAGGTGGTCCAACAGCATCTCCTCCAGAATGTGTTCTCATAGTTCTCATGCCAGAGCTTTCACCATGTCCGTGTCCTCGCTGCGACACAGCAGGAGCACCAGGGGAGAGATGACGAAGCCCTGTCTTCACAAATGCTAATTTTAACCCTCCATCTCCCTTCTTCTTCCAACAGACTGTCCAGATCATGTGCGGGGTGATGGTGTTGAGTTTGGGAATCATATTGGCCTCTTCTTCCTTCTCTCAGTATTTTACCCCAGTGTTTTCCACCCTGTTGAAAGCTGCTTACCCATTCATAGGAGCCTTGTGTGTGAGTAGAGATCCTTAGGAGGCCAAGATGGGATGGAGGTGGGAGGAAGATGCAATAACGCAGGCTCCTCACCTGTCACCTTGCTATGCTTCTGTCTGCCAGGGGCAGGGGCTCAACAGTAGAACTTGTCCTCCTATGTGGGTGGCCCAAGAAGAACGGAATGGGGTGAGAGGGCAGAAGCCACCTGATTTCAAATCTATTTCTTAGCTGGCTCAAATAAACATTTCTTTTGTAGATCATCTTACTTTTCACCTCATTAGCTTGAGCTGTGATGAGGCTAATGACTTTTCTCCAGGTTTAGGCAAAAATCCATAAGGTAGGATAACACTGAGGAGAGCCTTCTGTCCAGTGAAATGAGCACTGGTGAAAGACAAGCAGACACATACAGGGAAGCCCACGCACGCCCATGGGGGTCACGGAGGAAGGAGCACTTTGAAAACACTTTTTTTTTTGCTGTATTGTGTGGGACCCAGAGCACACTGAGCGGGTGTCTATGCTGTAGTGGTGGCCTGGGAATTCCTCTGAAACAGCTTCAAGTCTGTGGTATCAAGAACAGCTTTCTTCCAGGTTGATGTGGATGAACTGTTTTCACAATTAAGCTTATGTTTCACGGTTTTTCTACCAACTTCCCACAACTCAGTGGCCATCATTTGCCTTCTGTGCCCTCGTTTCTCTGCCTAATGCATTCAGAAAGTCCCCCTATGTCTTTGTCTGATTCATTTTTCTTCTTTTATGAACTAAAGTCAACACTTGATTTGAATTTCACATATTTTTTCCAAAGGTCTTTTTCTGTCCCAAGAGCCCACCAAAGATACTACAGCAGATGTAGTCATTAGGCCTCCTTCGGCTTCCCCTGGACTTTCTCAGACTTCCCTTGTCCTTGGCGATGTTGCTAATTTTGAGTAGCATTTTCCAGGATTTTTGTAGACTGTTCCTAAATTTTGGTTCCTCTGATTTTTTTTCACATTTAGACCAGGGTAATGGATTTTTAGGTAGCAGGTGACAGAGGTTCACTGTCATATCAAGGGCGTGCTATCAACATGCTTTGTTACTGATGAAGTTGAGCTTGGTCATGTGGCTGAGGCAGTGTTCGCCGGGTTTCTCCACTGCAAAGTTGCTTTCCTCCCAATTATCTCCATACTCCGCTCTTTGGGAGAAAGTCACTAAACACAGCCCACATTTGGACAGACATCACATCCAATTTTTAAGACCCAGGACTTATTTAGACAGTCATAAATTGCTTAATGCTGGGACCACTGGAACTATATATATATAAAAAAGTCTTGTCCCCTTTTTTTTCCATTGTCAGAGGATTTTCTGTTACTTAGCTATCCCAAATGTATTAGATCATGAATACTCTAGAGAGTGAATGTAGTATCTTTCATTTTCTGATCACAGCCTTAAAGGTTCTCTGACATCCAGCATGACCCTTCCAATGCTCTTAATTATCATTCTACTCTAGCCTTGGGAGCCACCAACTTAAAGTGTACGTCTTTGCCCTCCCATATCTGCTGTCTTCCCCCATTCTTTTCTTTTCCCAAACCATTGCATTCATGTGTTTCTCTAAATAATTCTTTAAAACTTCATTCTCTCATTCAAAAAGTCTCCCCTTTCCTGGCTTTTAAAGCCCTCGTTGTGTTTACTGGAATAGTTTAGTACTCATATCTGCCTTTTCTGATAATCTGTAGGCAGAAGGGATGTATCTGTCCATTTAGTTGGGTTGTTCATTGGTTCCCCAGGGATTTTTTTTCCATGGGAGTTTTCCATATGCACTGTGATGATAACAACGTAGTTTCATCTGTACATAGAAACTGACCTGTTTTCTCTCCTTTCTGGGTAGTTTATCCTCTCTGGATCTCTGTCAGTCATCACAGAGAAAAAGTCAACTAAGCGGTTGGTAAGTAAGAGAGTCACAAGCCACCACTCAGCGGCTCAGAACGAAATTTAGGGAGAGCACTTCAGAGTCACTCTCTCCACTTTGTAGCGCTGACAGTTAAGTTTCAGAGAAGATACTTGGCAGTTAGGAGTTGAGCCTGGCTCATCTGTATTCCTGTCCAGTGCACATCCCTCCATCTGCTGCTCCCTAAAGCACAGTCTGCATTCAAGATATTGTATTATATCCTAGACCAGTGCCCAGAAATCAATTTTGGAAAAAATCTCCCTCCTCAGAATACTTTTTTGGTGGTAATTGGCCTTTAAATTTAGATCTTCAATGATAAAGAAGCTGCCAGTGTTGTAAAGAGGTCTCTTCGTGGTGGATTCACTGTTTAAGTCCATCTGTTAAAACCCTTGAGGAAACCCAGTCAAAATGTCGGTTCTTGTGGAAAAGGATCACTAATTCTTTTATCTACCTAATTGGAAAGCCAACACTCTTCTGTTGGATTTGAGCATGAACTCTTGCATCCTAAAAGTTGTCATTAATCATTTGTATTGACTGAGAAAACTACTTTACCTCCCTTTAACTTTTTCCAGAGAAAATCAGAATTAAAGTGGCAGGGAGGAGAGAAATTTTCTAATCTGTAAAGATTCACCAAGTGTTCACCCAATCCTATTTCCCTCAAATAGCTTGATGTTCAGGGTCAGGTGTGAGATTGCCTTATGACGTAGTAGCCCAGAAACCCAATTTGGAAGCTCTGGTTACAAAAATCTCCCAAAGGCAGAAAGAAGTTAGAGAGAGTGCTCAGGATGATGCCCACGTTTCTCTCTCTTTCATCAGGATTTAGAGATGATTATTGAGAATCCCCACCCAGACTCATAATTACCAGGGCATGCTGTCCGATAGAGCTTTCCGAGATGGTGGGAATGCAGTAGCCATCCAGCACAGCAGTCCCATGTGGCTATTGATAATTTGAAATGCGACTAGTGCAATCAAGGAACTGAATTTTAAATGTTACTCAAGTTTACTTTAAATATAAGTATCCCACGTGGCTGATGACAGCTGTATGGACAACACAATACGAGTATAATGTTTCTAGGTTTTTGGGGAGGAGCATGTGGGGCTCTTTCTAGAGAAAAACAGCACCTCAATGATTACAACAACAAGTTCAAGGATACAGGATGAGGAATACAGTTGGCTCAGGGTTACCTGAGCCACCTGTCTTGCAGTGAGTTCTACTGTGGTCACACATTGTATCAGCCCTTTTTGAGATTGAAGAAGAGTTCTGTCACAAAACAAACCTAATTATTTACTAGGTGTATTATTCTGAGAAATACGCACTCCAGAAATCATGACTGTTGCTGGCTATAAGGAGGCACAGAAGCATGTACTTTAGTCATTCTCCTGACACACCGGGCTTTGGAAGAGACAAATGTCCTGCCTCTCATCTACTGTGCCCCCAAACTCCCACTGCTGAGTTCCTAGAAGAAGAGAACCCTAAGTGGGATTAAGTAATATTCTAATTGATGGCGATTGGGCGTGCCCTGGACCACACCGACCTATAAATAGAGCTTTCAGAATGGTCCTAGCTCAGCTTCTCCTTCTGCGAGTTGAGGTAGCAGAGAAGACATTTCTGAGATCAGTTTTGTTCACTCCCCTCACTTCGTAAATGTAGAAATGAGACCCCGAGTGGGAAATGAAACTGAGGAACTGAGCACTTGAGAAAACTGAGAGGGTCAGAAGCAAAGCTACTACCGTGATCTGTTTCCTCCCAATTTTTCTTGTACCCTATGCGGCCACTCACATATTATGCCATCCTTGGGTCTGACTCTAGGTCTCTGTCTACGGGCATCCACATGTGGCCCTGGGTGTGTCCAACCAGAGCCTGGCCAGACTCCAGGGCCCACCTGAGACTGGAACTCTGTCCCTATGCTCACCTCAGGATTGTGTGTGTGTGTGTGTGTGTGTGTGTGTATGAGTGCACACGCATTTAACGGTGGCCTTGTGCAAGGAGGAGTGACTTGCTTCATCTGCCTCCTCTATGTGGCCATTGCTTCAACGAGGGGTTTCCAAGTGAGCTGGGGGAGTGAAACACCACATCTACCTTTGGTCACTCTGCCTCTTGGGGACTTTGCAGTCAGCCTTATACAGCCCTAGTGTCAATCCAGGACAAAGAACTTAGGAAAGCAATATTCTCTGCAATCCTATGGAAGCCCTGCCTAGGGGCAAAGATTTCATTTATTTATTTGCTTAGCCAAGATTTACCTTCTAGGTTCAGAGATGTTTCCAGGCTTTGGAGAGACATACAGGTTTAGACCTCCTAAGGGACACAGATAAAAATAAATAAATAAACTTTTGCAATGAACTAGCAAAGAGGTTAGGAGACGTGTTGCTCATTAGGGGTGATTCTTACCCGGCATTTTTCTTCCAGGCTCAGAGCATCCTGGTTGCAAACATTCTGAGTTCTCTGTCTGCTCTAGCGGGTTTCATCCTCCTCTCTGTCAAACTGGCTGCTTTGGGTCCTGCCTTTCGGATGTGTGACTTACCCAGAGAAGAATTAACATATCATCACTTTTATCCGTTTAATTTCCACGAGACTATTAAGGACTGCTACTTGGCTGAATCTGTTCTGGCTGTAAGTATTTTTAAATGGGATGTTCCAATGTTATGAGGCTTCTGAAAATCTTGTCTTCTTGTTGTCTCTCCTTTTGAAAAACTCCCTGAGTTTTCTTTTTCTGATTTCAGCATCTAAAGGAAGGCGAAGGGTATGCAAAGGTGAAGGGACTATGTGACTGAGATAAAGAAGCTAGACTACAGGAGGAATGGAAGAGTAAAGATCAGATAAAGTTGATGATGAAAAACTAACATTAGTAATTGTTGATAGAGTTTCTTGTTAATCAAATTGATTCTATTGTTAGAGGCATAAAATGTGAGATTTTCAAGCTATAAATCTTGGTACATGGAGTAGCGAATTAAGAAAAGCAAAGATAGCAGAAAGACCCAAGTGATCAGGAGATGCCAATAAGGAGACCAAGGATGTCTGTGTGGTGGCGGGTCCTTGGGCTGAGCAGATACAGGCACTGCGCTGAGGAGTGGTGAGGAGGGAGGATGGAGCCTGAAGGTGAGGACATCTCCTCTTTCCAGTGACCACAGTGATGGGTAGCATTGATGAGACGAAAAGGCAACATCATTGTTGTTTTTGTTACAACTTACACAGGTGGGATTTATCAAATAGTAATATAAGAAGATGGAGAAAATGAAAATTGATAATGATTGTCATTACTGGAGAAAGAAAAGCAATGAAGTTTGGCTAACAGAAATAACAGTCTTAAGGTGGAACATTAAGCAGCATGTGTATTGTCAGCAACACATTGAGAAAAAAAAAACAAGTTGCAAGAATAAAGAGGCTGCAGAATATTTATTGTCTCACAATCATAAAAGTGAGTTAAGTCAAGGACATAGTTGCTGTTCAGTCAGATAACAGCAGAGCCGGCCAAGCTCTGGCTTGTAAACCACTCTTTACGCGAAGCTGCATCTTTCCAGGTTAATTATATTATAATGAGGAAAAGCATATGCAAATGAAGTTGGTAGTAATTGATATGAACCAACACATGGCGGAGCCGGTTCTACTGTGGGAAAAATCCCACAGAGAAGCTTGGGAGGGACTTGCATGGATAATGTATGAATTCATGATGGGACAATTTTACATCATAAACAGAAGGGGTTAGGTTGAGCTTACTTGCTGGGTCCATTTCTAGGAAATGTAAGCAAGTTGCACACCCTCTTTGACGGTGTGTAAGTAAACTAGAGGTTTGTGCAATCACATCTTTTTCTCCTGTTCTATCAAGTGACCAGTTCTGCGTGAACAATACCTCAGGACAGAAATGGTAGAACTTAGCCTCTTGGTGTGGTATCTTTTTCGAGCTGGTTTGGGTTGTTAGCAGCTATGGCAGTTTCCTGGCTTGATTGTTCTAATTCTTGCTGCCATCAAGAAAGGCAAAGGAAGCCCATCCAAAGGGGGTCAGATATAGAGAAGGGGGTGTTGCTGCTGAATTTTATAAAGCGCTTGCACAGCCAAAGCCTCGTTGATTCTCACAGCCCTCTGAGAAGGAAATATCATTATGTCCATTTGATAAATGAGGAAACAGAAGCTAGAGAAGTAGAGGCTGGTTCAGGCACACACAGCTACTAAGCAGGAAGAGTGGGGCTAGACTGGGAGCTGGTGCTTCTCAGTGCCGGGTGTCCTTACTCATCTCTGCTCCCCCGCTGAGGGAACAGTAATCGGACTTAGCTCTGTCTCAGAACGGCGGGCAACAAGTGGGCTAGCTGATATAGTTATTGCCCCTCCCTCCTCTTCCCTTCAAGGGAATAAATGAACAAAGGGACTGCAGTGAGCCAGCAGGCTTGGAAGAAGCCTGTTCTCTTCCTAATGGCGTCCTTTCTGCATCCTCTGATGGTTAAGGGGGTTTTCATCTTTGCAGTTACGTCCCAACGAGGCATGGAGGCTTCTGCTGACCAGGCTTCACCAATTTTGTGCCTCCTGCCTTTCAGGGAACTCTGTCTTTGATGCTGATCTGCACAGTGCTGGAGTTTCTTCTAGCTGTGCTCGCTGCTGTGGCTTGGCGGAAACAGGCTCGCTCTGACTCCCCTGAGGTGAGTGCGATGGCTGGTCTCTCTGAGTCTTGCCTGGTGTGTCTCCGTTTCTGGGCCAGATGCAGCTAGATCAGCAAGAGTGGCTGAAGGGGCAACCAGTGGTTGGTCATGAGACACACGTAGGAGGTGATTTGATGGTGATGGAAGACGGTGAGATGAGCAAAGCAGATGGCAGTTGGGTAGCTGACCAGCTGAGGGCTCACTGGAGAGTAAGACAGTTGAATCTGAGAAATCAACTGGTTCAATCTTGCCGTTTTGTAAATGCAGAGACCTGGACCGTTAAAAGACTTGCCCAGCCATCATGCAGTGAGTCACTAGAACTTGGTTAGCCTCTCTTCCAGGCAGCTGGACTTCCTGCTACAGCCAATAGTTTCCTTCATGGTCTTGACTTGGAAAAGGGCATTTACAAATGTGGCTGGATTCAATAAATGTCCTATGCTCTGATTTTCTCCTCTTGTGATCTGAAAATTCTTTTTTCCTTAGAAGATATTTAAAAAATGCTGAATAGAATTCCACGGGACACCACCCTATGGCCACCATGCACACATGACCTCATTTAACTGAATTTCAAAGCTTTGACTTAGCCACAATTTTATTATAGATAGAAGAATGGAATATAAGACTGATGAACAGCAATTATTTAAAAACGGAGTGACATGTTACACTCGTCTTGGAACGCTTAAGAGTTTTTTGTACAAAGTTTGGAGGAAATTATGTATATGTAATCTGAACCTGAGTGAATTCTGAAGAACTAATATATTTTGTTTCCTCTAGAGTGTACTCTTCCTGCCTGAAGGTCACAAGAATAAATCCAGCATGACCTCAAAGGCACCGTTTGACCCTGATTGTGAAGAATTATTGACGCCTTAGGGGAAAAAAAAGGGAAAAATATTCAACAGAAATTTGGTTTTATGACAATAAATGAAAACCAACAAAGAAACCCAACCCAAGAAAGCAAAGTTTGAGCTTCTTAAAATGTAGACTTTTATGTAGTGAACATTAAAAAAAAAACAGTATTTGTTTTCTTGTCATTAAAATAATGTGTTCAATGGCGATTCCTTGATTTGCCCTGATATTGGCTTCAGCAAAAGCACAAAACAGTGAACTACCATTGACTAGACTGGCCAAACAAACATTTCCCAGAAAAGTAGGGAGAAAGGTGATTCAGTGGGGTCACAGTGAAGTAGAGGAAACAACTTTTCTTAGGCTCCTTAATTGCCAACAAGACTTGGCTTACTTGCTGTTGATCGGAGGTTCTCAAGACCCCCTCCTCAGGTTCCATTTATTTGCTAGAGAAGTTTGCAGAACTCAAGAAAACATTTACCTTTTAGATGTTTATTATAAGAGGAAATAACTTAGGGACAGCCAAATAGAGGAGATGCAAAAGGCAAGGTCCAGGAAGGGGTGTGTGCTACTTTCCTCAAATCTACACGTGGTCACGACCTCAGAAGCTCTCTCAATCTTGTCCTTTTTGGGTTTTATGGAGGCTTTATTATATAGGCCTGCTTGATTAAACCATTGGCCTCTGGTGACTGAACTCAATTTCCAGCCCCACTCCTCCCCCAGGAAGTCCAGGGGCAGGACAGAAAGTTCCATATGTCTAATTAAGATCCATTCCCCTGGCAACCAGTTGCCATCTTAGGGCACCTAAGAGCTTCCCAGTCACCTCATTAACATAATAAAAGTCATCTTTACTGCTCAGTCACTTAGGAAATTCCAGATGTATCAGGAGCTCTGTACCGGGAACTGGGAGTAAGGCCAAATATATATCTCTTATTATAAATCACTGTACCCTAATTACACAGTTGTTTTCTTTGAAAAATCATTTTCCTACTTTTCCTTTTAAACAGAGAGTAACTGAAAAATGATTGATATAAACCTACATTTGAACTTCCTTCCCCTTCATCAAATATTCAAACAAAACAAACAAGCAAGCAAAAGCTAGCTGGAATATTTAACTGTTATTAAGAGACGACCAGTAAATATTTTTCTGGTATCAAAATAAGAAGGAACACTTGTTCAAGTGCAAATGTTAAGCCTCGACACACACAAACATCTACATGTGCACGCACACACACGCACGCACACAAATGTAGAAAGATATCCTCAATTTTATATGAGGTCCATTTCTTTGAACAATCTCATATGTTCCCTGCCCTGACCCAGTGTTATCAGGACCGCACCCACTGTATCAGATCTTCCCGTGCCCAGTTTCTCTGTTGTTTTCCAGTCTGAGAGGAGAATGTTGGTTCCTCTGGCTTTAGCTCTTTCTTCAAACTCTCTGAATATGTCTTCTTTTCTTCTGCTCCCCGCTCCACACATACACATATTCACACATGTTCACTATTCCTCTTGTTTATTGGCCTATGTTGATCTGAAATAGGTGGACTGGCCAGTTATTTCTCCAGTAAAAATGAGTTTATCCAGGGTCAGCAAAGAATTGCCACTCAGCATCTGCAAACATCGCTAGCCACGTGCAAGTCCCCAAACTGCAAGGGGAGGAGGATGTTTTTAGAGGAGAAGAGGAAGTTGGAAAGTCCATAGGGAACAAAGAGTCAGTGGCTTTTCATTGGCTGAGTTCTTGCCAGGAGAGAAGAGTTCTTTCCTCTTCCTGTTTGGGTCTGCTGTCCCTCACAGGGCTTCAGTATGTCCCCTTCTCATCTCTTGTCTCTATTTACTTACAGTTTCTGTTTATAAATTTTTTAACATGGACATTCAATATCTATGGACACTTCTGGAGCACCAGACACTATGCTCGATGCCAGGGTTATAAAGATGAATAAGATACACTTCTTGGCTTCAAGAAATTCACAATCAGTTAGGGGAAACAGAGGACAATGAAATCAGAGGAGCGTTATATGCCTCTAATGCATTAGTGCTATTTGAGCACAGAATAAAGAACACCTTCTTCTGCCTAAAAACTGTAGAGGATAAAAGTGTGTGTGTGAGAGAGAGAGAGAGAGAGATTCTTTCCTTTGAGAACTCCACCTCCCAGTGGACATCATCCTAGTGGGGTTGTCAATCACATGGTGCCACCTTCCTTCCATGAGGGAAGAATATGGCCCAGAACATACAATTGGTGTATTCCACCCACTGTAGTCTCATGCTGGCTCATTTTCCTCACCCCCTGCCACCATATCTTCACTTCCACTGCCCCATCACTTCCATCACAATTATCCAATAAAATGTCTAGTTCCCAGAGTTCCTCCTGGGCCTCTCTTAGCTTTGTCTTCTTTCTCAGAGAAGGCAGCTAGCTATTGGGGCAACACTTAAAGCCACTTCTTGTCATAGGTTCAACATAAATGCTAAGTCATCCATTCATATCTTTCCACTTAAGTAATGATGCCCCTCTAGCCTGAGTGAAATGAGAATGGTGTCTACCTTGACATGTAAAGATTTATAGAAACAAATTTGTAACGCACTTACTGTTGTATCCAGCACATGGAAGATACTCAGTTAGTGGAGTTTTAGTCTCTGTTTCCTTAACTGCCTCTCCTCCCCTGCTCCAACTTTTTGATTCTCTGTGACTAAAGTCAGTTTTATTCCCAATCCACTTCTGGGATTTTGAACCTGATTAGTCTCATAAAATCCTGTTTCTTCAAGAGAGTCTGTAAAGGGCTCTAGACAAGAGTCTCAGACTGTTTTCTGAGACTATTTCTATTTTCTCTTCCCATTACTGCAGGGGAAGATTTGAGAATTAATGGCTTTTTAAAAGCTGAAGTGTAGTTGATTTACGATATTGTGTTAGTTTCAGGAGTACAGTGAAATGACTGAGTTATCTCTATAAAGGTTATTTTAAAAATTATTGTCCATTATAGGTTATTGCAAGATAGTGAAATTCCCTGTGCTATACAGTAGGACCTTGTTGCTTATCTGTTTTATGTATAGTAGTTTGTATCTGCTAATCCCAGACTCCTAATCTGTCTTACCCCCTCCCCTTCCCCGTTTTTTCCTTATGTCTGTGAGTCTGTTTCCGTTTTGTGTATAGATTCATTTTTATTAACTTTTAGAGTCCACATGTAAGTGAGCTTTTTTCAGGACTTCTGCACAGGTGACTCTGCTGACATCCAGTGGTGATAATGAGGAGCAATTTCCTCCTCCCCTCAACCCCTAGAGAAATAGAAAAGGCAGCCAGGATACTTATTCAGTCTCCCTGGAAAATCGCCCTGAAGGCAGCTAACTTGCCAACAGGAAATCATACGTGCAATCTTTGTCTGCATAAGTGGTCAGTGAGGGGAGACCTGCACATCTCTCAGAAATTATTCATTATTTGCCTCTGCAAAAAGAAATACCACACGAACCATAACCACACAAGGGCTGAGTGGCTATATTCATATGAAATAAGATCTACTTTAATATAAGAGATATTATTAGAGCGAAACAGGGATGTTTTATAACGATAAAAAGTCAGTATAGCAGGAAGATAACGTGTAAATGAATGGAGATCTAACAGCAGAGCCCCAGAATATATGAACAAAAACTGATAGAATTGAAAAGAGAATTCACCAAATTTAACTGGGTTTCAATATCCCATTCACAATCATTGATAGTAAAACCAGACAGAAAAAGCAAGAAGTGAATAAAAGACTTGAGCAACACTAGCAACCAACTTAAACAAAGATTAATAATATAATTATAAATATAAATATAAATATAAATATAAGTATAAATATAAATATATATGTGTGTGTGTGTATGTACACACACACACACACTCCAGGCACTGCCGAACACCCGTGCTTTTCAAGTGCACACATGGAACATTCTCCAGCACAGACCACACTGTGGGCAGAATTATAAAATGATCCCCAGTGATTTTCATCCTTGCATAATCTTCTTGCAGCATTTGAGTGACACTTGTGATCATCATAAAATATCACTCCCAGAATTATGTCATATGGCAAAGGATCTTTTGAAGATATAATTAGTGCTATTAATAAGTTGATTTGGGGTTAATCAAGGGGAGATTATATGAGCAGCTCAACCTAATAACACAAGCAAGCCCTTTAAATCTGGGTCTTAGAAGTCAGACAGGAAATCAGAAATTCAAAGCAGCAAAGATAATCTCCTCCTGGCCATGAGGGGGCAGCTGCCATGTCTTGGAGAGAGCCACATGCCAGTGAATCGTGGGTGGCCTCTAGGGGGCGCCCAGCCGACAGTCAGCAAGAAAACAGAATCTCATTCTCAGAGTTGCAAAGAACTAAATGCCGCCGACACCCTGAATGACTTGGAAGAGGACCCCATTCCTGAGATGATGCTACAGCCCTGGCCAACCCTTGATTTCAGCCATGTGAGACCCTGAGCAGAGAACCAGTTCACACCCTGCTCAACTCTTGACCCAAGGAAACTGTGAGATAGTAAATTTGGATTGTGTTAAGCCACTAAGTTTGTGTTGATGTATTTGTTATACAGCAACAGAAAACAGATACAGATCATATGCTAGGACTTAAGACAATTAATTTTAAAATGTTGAAATAATATAAAGGATGTTCTTTGAACAAAACAGAATTTCTTAGAAATCAGCAGCAGAAAGAGATCGTAAGAGTTGTCAAATAATTGGAATTTAAGCCATTTGTTTCTCACTTGACCATGGGTGAAAGGAATCCCAAAAGGAAATTGGAAAACATTTTGAATTGAATTTTAAAAATATAATGTATCAAAATTCCTGGGAAACAGCTAAAGCTCAGCTTAGATAAAAATTTATAGCTTTATATGCCTATATAAGAAACCAAAAGCCTTCCAATCAATAACCTAAGCTCCCTCTTTATGAAACTAGATACAGGAGAGAAAACTCAATCCAAAGTAAGTGGAAATAAGGAAATACTTAAGGTTAGAGTGAAAATCAAGGAATAGAAAACAGAAAAATAATAAAGAAAAATCAGTGATGCCAAAAGTTGGCTCCTTGAAAAACAAGAACAAAATGGACAAACTTCAGCTGGACACACCAAGCAGAACTAAAAGAGAAGACACCCATTACAGAAATTAGTCACGGAAGGGGGGACACCACCACCAGCTCTACAGAAATTAAGATGGTTATAAGGGAATTATAATTATAAACAGTTTTATGCCAACAACTTATATAATTAAATGAAATTTTAAAAAACCACAGAAAACCATAAACTACCAAAACAGACCTAAGAAGAATTAGAAAATATGAATCTATCTATGGTAAGTAAAGAAATGGAAATAATATTTAAGCAACACTTTACCACCAAGAAAAGCTCAGATCCAAACAGCTTCATGGGTGCATCCTATCAAGTATTTTAAGAAAAAATAGTAGCAATCCGTTACAAACTTGTTCACAAAGGAAAGGAGGAGGGGACGCTTGCAACTCATTCCATGAGGCCAGTATAATTTTAATACCAAAGCCAGACAAAGATGTTAGAAAAGAAGCTACAGAAAAGTCAGAAAAGTATGCCTCATAACTACCATTTTATATCCTCCTGCAGTCACACCAGCAAAGTCAAATGAGATGCCCACTTGGGTGGTGCCTCTTTTATCACAGTATCGATCAGAACCTAGGTGAGGGGCATCCCATTTGGAAGCTTGTTTTTGTCTTCATATAGCCATTCTCATACCCCAGCATCTGCAAAATTTCTGTCTCCAGTAGGTGGTGACCATTTATGTGACAAAGGACAGACAGCAGAGCATTTGAGTACATATGACACACCCTTCCCTTAATCCGTTCTGGTCAATTCTAAGGTCTCGGGAGCCATTTTAACAGCTGTAACCAATTTCTCAGTTTTGGTTGCCTGGGTTCTTTTGTTTGCTGAGGGGGAGGTAATTAGGTTTCTTCAATGATGTCCACTTGGAGGAGGTACTGGGGATTGAACCTGGGACCTCTTGGATGCTTGAGCTATACCCTTCCCCCAGTTGCCTGGGTTCTTTTGTTTGGAGCACCAAATCTTGCTGGCCAGAAAGGGAAAAAGCTCACTTATGTTTTTGCTAAGCAGCAACACTGAAAATGGATTTTTAGCTGACCTGCCACTTTTTTGCAGTTCCTTACTCATCCATGTTGCTAGATCCTAAGATTAAGTTTCTATTTCCATATTATACTTCCACATATTTCCATTTATTATCTGTAAGCCTGTGCTACTTCAAACTAAAGTGGTTCAATAACACTTCAGTATCCCTTTTATCAGAGCCATCCTCTTTACTTGAAAGTAAATTCTCAGCAATTCTTTTAAAGATGAGTCTGGGTTTTTAGTGCAGTGTCAGTTTTGATACCAAATGCTCTAACAGTGGCCGTTAGATAGGGTTCTATTTCTAAAGAAGACCAACAAGATCCAACAGAACAATGCTTACAACTTTGGGGTCTATGTGGGATAGGACACAATACAGCAGCAATGTTAGACAAAGGATATGCATTCCAGCTAAAGCCTGCCTCACAGCAAGAGGTCTAGAATGCCAGGCTCCGGTTCTCTGTGACGCATGCTCTGTTCTTGACAGGCAACCCCGGCAGAACACCTCAGAACCAGGGAGCCCCAAATTGTAGCAGTAGTTGGGACTTCTCGTACCTGGTTAGTCATGTGGGTATATTTCTTGTTATGAAACCAGCCCCAATGGCAGACCCACTTTGTGGTCTCACTGAAGCCACGTGCAAATCACCAATCACGTTGCTATCAATAAATCATGCTGACAAGCTGGTAGAAACTGCCCAGAAACTCCTCACATCCATGGTTACAAAGCAACACTGTGGATCAATGTCTTGACTAAGGGTCAGTGCCACGCAAGTTCTACAGCAGAACAGCTCATGACAATTTCAGGCTTGCTGAAATTAACTCTAATAACCCAGAGATGTGCTTTGACAGACTCGATTTGATTAATCACTGCTTGTGTGAGCTTAGAGCCCTTCTCAACTTCCATTTCTTTTTAATTACAAAATACAAATGACAAGTTAATCATCGGATCATGTAAGGGTTGGACAACGAAATACTGAGCACTGGTCATTAAACCAGCCCATTAAACGTTACTGTATACATACCACTCTCTAATATTTGTTAGAGATGAGGGTAACGAAATATTGTTCTAGCCTTTCAGAAGTGTTCTCTCTGCAAAGAGCAAAAGGGTCGAACACAGGAGGATACCAAGGTTTGAAGTTGTCTTTTTTTGATAAGGGTAACTTAAAAACATAACTAGAATTAATTAATATGAATGTAATTGAAGGGAGTTTGAATCTAAATAAAAGAAGCAAGTAAAAACAGAAATAACAGTAGAATATATACCATCAGAAGAGTTCAGGAAGCGGGCAAAAATATCTCTATTTCTGAGCACGGTAGAGTGTTGATTATCTTCTGATAACGTCAGTGCTGGCTTATCTCTACTGCCCTTATGCCCAGTCTAAAGTTGGAATTGCAGAAGCCTAGAGTAACAATCCTTTGGTTAAAAACCCACGTAGCTTGCAACTTAAAACCTGAGCAGCCTTGGACAGACAGCAAGGTAGGCACAACCCATTTTGGGGTTTATATGTTCTGGTAGAACTTGACAATGAATCTGTACTTGAGTCTGGGCTGGGGATATGTAAAACCCCTGTGCTGGGAGCAGGTCTCAGCTGGAGGGTGAGGACTGGGGATGAAACAAAACCTTCTCTCGCTGTCAGTATGGCAGCTGTTTTGGGGCAGTATTTTCCCTTTGCTGTTATATGTTACATAGTAATGCTATACAGCCAGACAATACTGTTACACCTACTTTACCGACCGCCCGGAGTCAATCGCCCGGAGTCACTTTTTGCCGTATTTACCTCCATGTTACGTAATACAAATAAATAAATCTTCACAGGTAGAACTGAAGCCTCAACCCTAAGTCTCCATCCCATTTTTCTCTTTTCTTCACTCAAAGACAATCATTCTTTTGAGAGTGGTTTGTCTCCTTCCCACCCGTATCGAAATTTTACCATGTGTATATGTGCTCATACACATGATAGGGTAGTGTTTTATTTTAAAGGTGATTAAAGAATTTTGAAAAATAAGACTCTTTTCTTCACCCAAAGCTGAATATGCCATCTTCTGAAACTCTGAAAGCCACAGACAGAAAGGTTTCTCACAGAGGCGAGTATATGATAAATAGTCAAAAGTAACTCAGGACATTTCTAAAGCAGCAAGTATCACCTTTAATTCTGTCTGTCCTTTGCATCAGAATTCATGACTTATCCATAAAAGTATTACTTGTTTTTGTTTTAGGATTTCAGCAATAGACTCAAATCTTCTTTTTATTTTTTTGACATTAATTTATTGAATAAATAAAGTACTGTTCTCCCATTATATGCTAAGGGATATTCTATATGCTAAAGAAACAGAGGTGAAGAAAATCTTATGTTACTAGAAAAAGAAAATTGTTACTGCTCCTTTTTACTTTTAATTTGAAGTCTCTCTTCAACATCTGACTTAATCTTTAGAACTTTTTCAGTGAGGGTGTCATAACTTGCTAATCCAGGTATGTCTAGTGAGAGCATAAATAGATAGAACGTCTTTGGCATGCAATTTGGAATAAGCAGCACACGCTGTAACAGTATCTTTATTATACTTTGATCCAGTGACCCCACAAAAGGAAGTTTATAAATATAGATGTTAAATGGATATTTATGTACAATAACAAAAAAATGCCACTTACACATATGGCACCTTGAGAATGGTTAATAAATTATACTTTTACCCTTTTTAACAAATATTGTGCAGACATAAAAGTGGTCATCTGGAAGAGGCATAGATTTTTAATACATAATGCTAAGTGTAAAAAAATCTAGATACAAATATGCACATAAACCCTAATTAAACTCTCAAAAGCCATTTATGTGTATCAAGAAATATTGGAATGGAAGGAAGACAAGTGCTGTTAGTTGTGTTTGGTTAGTGCTACTATAGGTAAAATTTTATCTATTTTTCAAAATTGCTGTAAGCTTATATTACATTTATTATATTGAATATATAAAAATAGTATTGCTTTCAGAATTAAAGAAAAATGAGGCTTAGATGAGACGACCAGTAAAGTGAGTTCCATTCTGTTCTAGTCTAAAAATTGATCATATTGGAATTTTAGAAAATTCCATGGAAAATTAATAGGAAAGCGTAAATTGCTCTTGTTCTGAGGAGAGAGGACATTAGCTGGAAATACTCATCATGTTTCTGACTGATTATTAAATAATGTTGATGAGCTTATCTCAATGACATTGTACCAGAAAATCCTTATGAGGTGTGATAAGCACCACTGTTCCTAAGTCACAGCTGAAGAAACGGAAACTCAGAGAATATAATTTGAATTGTTCAAAGTCACAGAACAAGGGAGTGAGTGAGCTGGGCCTGACGTTAAAATCTGTGTTCTTTCAATTCAAGCCATTGCCTTTTCAGGTACGTGGGAAATTAGATTGACGTGTCCCCTTTACAAAGGTGAGCATCTTTAATTTCTGGAAGTAGCAACGAGGCTGGTCCAAGCCCCAGTGGCAGTCCATTGGACTGCTCCCATTTCCCACTAATTCCACATTCCACTGATTCCATCCTGCAGCACCTCAGAACCAGCCCTTCCAGGCCCCAGGAAAGGGTGGCTTGTCATCTGCTTCCCATAGGTTTGTTGAGAGCAGGGTGACCAAGTTTTACACGTGGTGCATTTTCGCCAGTCCCTTCTCTTCCTGCGAAATACAAACCTCTGAGTTCTAGGAAGTACAGTGGCTGCTGTCTGTGAAATGGCTTTCAGAAATTTTGCACATTGAAGGTGGTGGAGCTTAACTAAGAGTTTTAACTACATGTGGTCTTTTACAGAATGAGCAACATCGTTGACGCCATTCGGGATGCTGAGGGCATTCCAACCAACAAGATTCAAAGCACTCGGCTGGAACAGGCAGACACATCTCATTTTGCTCAGTATCGACACAGCAAGCTGAATAATTTCCTTAAAAACAATCTACAGTCCCTTGGTGTAAGTTATTGTCAGTCCTGTAGACATGTGGGGGTTGAGTATGAAAAGCTAAATGATATATAATTTTCTTGGAAATGAATTAAATTATACCAGTTTACAAGATTAGATCAAAAGTGGGCAAAGAAAATATATCTGGGAGTACCTGCAGGTAAAATGTTTTGGTTTGAAGGTGTTATGGGCTCCTAGAGATAAAATGAACTGTTTTTTCCCCAAATATTTTTTTCCCGTGAGGCAATATCCATGAATAGGGCTTGGTAAACTAACACAAATTTCTAGGATTTCACTCTTCTCAGGATAATTTTTAAGAGACATTGAAGGTGGAAAAGACAGAATGTGATTCATATGTGATTTTGAGATTCATATGTATAACCTTTCTACATTAGAGACTTCCTTCTTTTTCCTTCCTCCAGGCAGCTCAGATAATGATTGGCTCCACATATTTCTTATTTGGGATAATTGAGATTTTTTTTTACTGGTCTTCCGACTTCAGGAATTTTTTATTCTGCTTTTATATTGGCTACCCATTCTGGGCTGCAATGTCTGTGAGTATATCTGTTTCAACTACCATGGAAATCAAAGTTATATAAAATATATATATAATTAGATATATATATTTAATTTTTTATAACTTCTAAAGACAATAGCTGAGACTCTTTTTAGAAGAGACATTGTGCCAAGAATTTAGGGAATTTGTAAGAAAGTAGGAGACAAAATTAGCCTCAGGACCAATTGCAAGTTTTTGGCTAAAAAAAAATGCTCTTGAGTTACCTGCTGGCTCCTTTGAAAGGAGACATTATTCTTTTTTTTTTAACATTTTTTATTGATTCATAATCATTTTACAGTGTTGTGTCAAATTCCAGTGTTCAGCACAATTTTTCAGTCATTCGTGGACATATACACACTCATTGTCACATTTTTTTCTCTGTGATTTATCATAACATTTTGTGTATATTTCCCTGTGCTATACAGTGTAATCTTGTTTATCTGTTCTACAATTTTGAAACCCCCGTCTACCCCTTCCCACCCTCTACCCCGCCCCCGAGACATTATTCTTAACTGAGATAATCCAGGCATCCTTTAGAGAGCAAGTGAATTTCAAGTTGGAACATATTTGGATAGATTAGGATGGGTGTCTGCAGAGAAGGATCGCTCTTTTCTAACTCTATCGCAATCAATGAGTTCTTGCCTTACCTTTTCCCCACAGCAATATTCTTCTATCCAGAAACCCCTCTTCCTTTTTTTTTTTTTTTTGCTTTATCTTTAGCTGCAACAGAAGATATTTATTAGTTGGTCTTTCCACTTATATAGTTCTATGTTCATTCACTGCAACAGTGCTTCCAGGTCTTTCTAGCAACCTAAGAAGAGCCATAATAGACTTATATTCATTTCAGTTCAGTTCAGTGATTTAGCCTTCAGGATTATTTTTTCAGAATATACACCCTGGCTGGGAGAGAGATGGGGTTCAGTGTGGGTCAGCGAGGGTGGAGGTGGGTGAGGTAGATGGAGAGCAGCTCTCTCCCACGGATGTCTCTTCTGTCTTACGAACAGTTCATCATTTCTGGATCTTTGACTGTCGCATGTACAAAAAAACACACAAAATTTCTGGTGAGTATTATTTCCCCTTTTGCTCGCTTAATGAGTAAGAACAGTTGACAATGACTCTCTGTACAAAGACAAACCACACAAAATTTGGATACTCCGATCTATTTTGGTGATGAACTTGTAACTTTCACGTCAATGATCTCTGTAATTCTGTAGAAAAAAACAACTTCTTAGAGGAGAGGAAGGTGTCCAACTGTCTGAATTTTAGCAGACGTTAACAAAAATTCTCCCCGTAAGAAGCACAGTAAAGAAGCATCTATTTGCAGACCTTGTTACGGTAGTTGAGATACATTTTGGAAGGTGAAAATATGTGCGTGCTTGTGTGTGCTTGAGCCAGGGAGCTTCTAATTCAGAGGAGTCAAATTAAAGGTCATTGCCGCCAGTGACATCAGAGCACAGAACCCCCATCGTGTTGGCTCTGTCCATGGTCTTTCATTTGTGACGGGAGGGTTGTAGCCTTCTCTCCGATGACGTGCAATGGATTTTCAGCACACTGCCGCAGGAATAAAGGGAACTGAATTGCTTAGGAAAGGTCCCCTGCACCAACCAGTGTGGGGTGTGCGTCTGGGATGCTGCAGAAGATGCTCCTGGAAATTCAAAAAAGGCCCTGAGTATTTTCAATAAATGTACTATTTTCCTTCAGGTTACAGCCAGTATCGGTGATAACATTATAAGTACAGTACTTTCAAGCATTGGAATAATTCTTCTCTCAATGAATTTGGTTCATATAATCATACTTGGATGTTCAGAGTTTCTTGAATGTTCATTGGTTAAATCTTTTACAACTGTAAGTACTTTTTTAATTGGAGGGTGTTTTCACTTGTGATGTTTGTTTCCAGCCACATTAGTTCTCAGTAACTAAAGCTTAAAGATACATTTTCTAAACGCTGAAAAGGAATAGAGAAATAAAAACCAACTCAAACAAGCGCAATCACAAATTTTGCTAAAAATCAAAACAAAAACACAATTTTAGGATTACAGAATTGTGTATATGTGTCTATTTTAAAACATACTCTTACCTTTCCTAATTTTCTCTAATGAACATGTTCTGTAATAAAAATATGATAACAGAAAGGCTGTTTATAGACCAATGTGTCCAGAGGAGGCCTGATCTTGAGCATTAATTGAGAATTGGCATGTGGATTTCTAGTAGCTAAATTCTACAAAAGTTGGGAGCTAGTCTGAGTCCTTTCTATGTTTATTTAAGAACCCAATGAAATGTTGGTAAATCTATCCTATACATGAGTAAAGTACATGCTTTACATGTGAAGCAGTGTTTGAATTGAGGGCAACTTTAGCTGTTTTGAAAATAAGTTCATTTGTATCATTTTTTTTTTTTTAGATTCCGCATATAAGAGACATCTGACTCACAGGCAGAAAACAAACATGGTTACTAAAGGGGAAAGAGGGGAGGGATAAATTAGAAGTTTGGGATTAGCAGATACAAACTACTATGAATAAAACAGATAAGCAACAAGGACCTACTGTATAGCACAGGGAACTACTTTCAATATCTTATAATAATTTATAATGAAAAAGAAAAAACATATATATATATATATATATATATATATATATAACTGAATCACTACACTGTACACCAGAAACTAACACAACATTGTAAATCAACTAAATTTTAATAATAATAATTTTTAAAACTTTTTTAAAAAGTAGCTCTAGAATGTTAAGGGCGTTCCTTTGCAGAAGCTTTGCCATTTAGAATTCCCATAACCCATGTTTGTTTCTGTAGAAGCAGATTAATGGGTGTGAGTAAGTAAGGTTTGTGTCAGATCCAGTATTTCATCTTAACAGAATTTGCATGTCTTGAATAGGAAATGCATTGCTGTGCAAAGTATCCACCAACCCTTAGCCCTGGGCAATCAGGATGAGAACAGTGCAGGTAGAAACTGGGGAAACCTGAACTCTGTCCTCCTCTCTTCCATAGAGTATCGTGATCCTTCAAATGATGCTGACTTATGTGCAAATTGTTATTTCATTCTCACTCTGTGGGCTTACTTACCACGTGAATGGCAATGATATCAGCTTGGTGAGTAGCCTTCTTTACTGGGAAGGGGAGAAGCTTTTCAAGTAGCATTTCAAAGAATCACATGTCCTATTTGCTAACTTCAATCTCTCGTTGGGTAGAGAATTGGCAAAAATAAATTCTTAATGGTAAAGTGGGAGATGGTGGGGTTAGAGAACAATGATTATGTGTTATACCCACCAGGCACTCTGTTTGCTAAATGTTCCTTTGTGTAAACATTTTTATTCATTGTGAGTTATATACAAAGTCAGTTTCATTCATTCATTCATACTTTTTTTTATTTGATCATCTAAAATACACATGAGGGGTGTATGTATAACTTAGTGGTAGAGCACTACTCAGCATGCACAAGGTCCTGGGTTCAATCCCCAGTACCTCCACTGGAAAAAAAAAGGCTTAAAAAAATATTGAATATGTACTATGTTGTTTACTGTGTTGTGAGATAAGGACACAGTGACACTATCCATGTCTTCAAGAAGTGAATGCCCTAGTAGATAAAAATAAATACTTAAATGGAAAAATTATAAGTCAAGTGAGAGACAAAATAGCTCTAGGAATGCCTAAGTGTAGCCTTGATGTGAATTCAGCCCTCATAACATCTTTCCTGCCATCCCATCAGTCATATACACACCAACATGTCCATGTGTTCATGTCCACATACATATTTATATATTACATGTCGTCTCCCACATCGCCGCGTGTGTATGACATCCGCCAGGCATAGATTCTGCAAAGCCCTCATAGATGGTTGACCTTTCTACAGCCCCAACTTCGTCATACTGATACTTCTGTTTCCATGTCCCTAGGACAGCAGAGAGAGGAACACACCTCACTGTGTTCATGGATGGCACTGTGTTTGTTTTTTTATATGGAATGTCCCTCTCTCTTACTCCTCCTCGAAATCCTGTAGATGCGGACCTGGATTGCTGACCGCACAAATACCCTGCAAGAGCACTGAAAAGTGTATTTCAAGGCATTCCCAGACATGGCTGGAATATCCCCGCTCCCCTAGCTGGCTAGTGTGAAAACACGAGCTGACCGCGGAGTTTCAGCTTTGGCACTGTTGGTATTTTGGGATGAATCATTATTTGCTGTGATGGGATGTTCCGTGCACTGTAGGGTGTTTAGCAGCATTCCCAGCCTCTGTCCACTAGATGTCTGCTGCTTCCTCCACCCCTAGTTGGGACAACCAGAATGTCCCCAGACATTGTAAAATGTCCCGTGGTGGGGTAAGATTACCATCAGTTGAGAAATAGTGGACTGGATAAAGTGTTACAAAGATAACTGACAAGATCAGACAAAAAAACTCACTGACAATTTAGGTGACGTATTTACAGATGCTATGATGTCGTATTTCCAGGTTTCTGCACTAAGTTGCTGCATCCGATCAGATTCTGAAGATCCTTACCAAGACTTACTGACTCCACCTGACACTTATGGAGACGTGATTCTGCAAGATACGGATCCTGTTAACCATGATCCATGAGACATCATAACATTTTTTTTTACCACGCACTTTGCCCACAAAGGAAATGACAACGCTCTTAGTATCATTTCTGTGAATAAGGAATAGTCGTTCTGACTCAACCGTCCGCACTCCCCTCCTCAGACTCCCTTTCCAGCATATGGTCTTCTTGGGCCTCTGTAAATATTCAGGTCAATAATTGTACTGTACCTATGAGTACACTTTCAAGGCTGTGTATGGATTGGTCAGAAGTCCTAGGATATGTCTGAAGCTCATACGGAGTCATCTACTAAATGGTAAGGGACTGGTTGAGGCTGGCCCTGCACCCTTAACATCTCCAAGCTTAACGTGGATAGTCAGTGGCTTGTTTTCTTATAAGAAGTCCTTATGGTTAACTTGCCAGAAGTTGTCAAAGTTGGTTGTAAATTTGGGTTTCTGTAGTTTTGGTTGAGCCCCTGGCTCCTGAGACAATCAAACAAGTTGAGATTTACTTTGTTTAAACCCTCAGACCTGCATTCTCTCAAAACTTCAGCAAGGTCTGAAGCATCTCATATGGATCATTTGCTCTATATGGAGTTGATTAATTTCCTATTCAGAGACTATTTGAGAATTCTCTATGCAGCAAATGCTGTGTTAGGCAACTGGGGATAAAGCAGTGAATAACACATAAAAATCCCTCCTGATGCACTTGTTCTAATGGAAATTAATGAAATAAGCAAAGTACACAGGCACATTTATGTTGTTATGCTAGAGGAGAAAAAAATAATATGAAACAAAATGTGAAGTTTAAAGGGATTAAGCGCGCTGCAGGTAGATTTGCAATTTTGAATAGAATGGTCAAAAGTTTCCCTGAAAAGGTCTCATTTTTAAAATTGTTGAGGAATGAAAAAGAGTCTTCCAGGAAGAGGTAACAGTGCAGTGAGGAAGCTTCATTTGTTCACTTCAAGAAGGCTGTGGCTAGACATGGTGACTCAGTGAGAGGTGATGGAGAAAAGGTTAGAGAGGTAACCTACCTGTCAGGTAATTACCACTCTTAATTTGTGCTAATCATTTATTGGTTTTTGCATAAAACATTAGTGAGTGTGTATATATATATATATATACACACATATATATTTCCAATGTAAACTTTCAGTGGGTGAGTAGAAAGGCAGATGGAGTCATAATGAATATATAGTCTCATGTTCTATGCTTTTCCACTTTTGGCATTTTGAAGACTCCTGGAGATCGTCACACACAGCTGTGGTTCGTTTATTTTTTGACTGCTTTATAATTTATGTACTTTATCCAACATCCTATAGATGGATGTTTGGATTGCTTCAACTCTTTGCTATCACCATCCTGGCTTTAAAATACCTTGTTGTGCATGAGTCCTAGTTCACATCTGTAGAAGTTTATCTAGGAGTGGAAATAACAGGTTCATAGGAAATGTACATGTAACTTTATGAGAAAACTTAAAATTATTTCCCGAAGTGTTTTTTAATCAAATTTCTCCTTTAAAATAGGAATAAATGTTCCCATTGATCTACGTCTTAGCCAACACTGGTATTGTCAGATTCCCTCGTTGGCGTGTACTTGCATCACACTATGCATCACACTATGCATCACACTTAATTCATTTCCCTAAATACTGATAAGGGTGATTAGTCTTCTTGTGTCTCTGGTATTTACACGCTTTCTTCTACAAGGTCCCTGTTAATATTTTTTCCCTCTTCTATGTCTTTAAAAAAGTTGATTTGTTGCTGTCCATGAAGACTGTTCACATTAACCCTTTGATGTTTTGTGTTATACAGTTATATTCTAGAAATATATTCTTGATCTGCCAACTCTCCTTATGTTTCTATTTGATAAAAAAAATTAATTCTATGCAGACTATAAAACACACTTTTCAGTCAAATTTTGTGCATCTTGTTTAACACATTTTTCTGTGCCTCACTGAGGTAATATATTATTCTATATTGCCTTATAGTCTTGATGATGGTTTTCTTTTCAAACTTAAGCCATCATTCATGTGGAATTGCCTTTTTTATGATGTGCATTATGAGCACAACTTCAGCTTTTTTCTCCTTTAAGATTACTTAGGATTATTGATTGAGCATGATTTATTTAAATGGCTATGTCCCCTCCTCCACCTAGTCTACATGAGTGTCATCTATCATTTATTAACTTGAAAGAAAATTAGTGGGATACTCAAAGAGGATGAGTGAGGACTGCTTATTACAGGATTGTTTGCAGCTGATCTTAAAATAAGGCAATTATCCTGGATTGTCTCTTGGACCCTACATAATCACATTCTTTGGCTCCAGGCCCTTCAGATCCAGCAATGGTGGGTCAGGTTCTTCTCACATCATGTCTCTCTAACCCTCCTTCCACTGACACATCACTCTCTATGACTGCAACTGAGAAGAGTTTTCTACTTTTAACAACCCATATGGTTAGATTGTTACCGAGCCCAAGCTCATACTGCTCACTGTACGACAGGTCAATAAATCGAGACACGGGTCATTGGGGCAAGGAATAGAGACCTTATTCATAAAGTCAACAGGTCGAAAAGATGGTAGACTCATGTCCCAAAGAACCATCTTGCCAGGGTTTGGATGTTTGGATTAGGTTCTTTTATAGAGCAAAAATGAGGAGGGGGTGAGGAGGTAGCATAAAAAAGTGGTTAAGTTATTGCAGACATTCCTGGATCTGGCCAGCCTCTGGAGGTGTGCTGGTTTCTTCCCTCCTGTGGTCATTCATAGGTGAGCCTGGTCAAAATGTTTCCTGTGAACTAAACAAAGGTATTCTAACTGAACGCTCAGGCATAGGAGGCAGGGTTCCAGAGGATGGGCCATTATGTGTACTTTAAGCTATAGTCAACAGCCCTTTAGAGATTAACTTATAGCAAGAGTGATAGAATGCAAAGATTAAAGTAAAAGAAACAGACCTAATATGGAGTGAGACCTGTTCCTCCCTTTTACAATATTGGGCCCAAGAGACAATCCAAGATTAGCAATTTTAATTCTTTCTGTAACTTCTGACTCCCAGTTGCCATATAACATATTCAAAGGTTCTGGAAGTCAGGATGCAGAGATCTTCGTAGGGCTACTATTTTGAATGCACACTGCCCTTGTCTGAGAGTGTCATCAAGGAACACAGAAGGAAGATTCAGGTGCTATTCTGGTTGACACTGGCTAAGAATTCACTGGCAGTAGAAATGTCCCGGACCTTCATTCAGAGAGACAGAATTTTAAAAAGCAGGGCCACACAGAGCGGTTGAATGAGAAATAACCAACGTAGATTTCTTTTTCTCCTATGAGAGATTTGGTGTGATATGGACTGATGTAATAAAAATCTGAATCCAATTACAACTTGTTTCTATTTACATAGATTTAGAGACTTTAAAGTGACACGCTGTTTCCTGACTCCTCGAAAAGTTGAGGGATGGTATGGTGGGGAATCAAAAGAATAACCTTCGTCAGCATAAAATCAAAAGAAGTCTTTATTGTACTCTGTTTTGTCACAACAGGATTTCAAATGTATAAACTTAAGGGCAGTCAGACGCACGAATGTACACAGTAAATAGCCAATGGCGTGAGAATAGCACAGATTGACTGGAAATGTCAAACCACTGGGATCTACTGCACTGTGACCTCCTCATAGTCATGTTCAGGGGAGACTGCTGAAGGTTTGTTGTCATTATTTGGTAAGAGGACCACCACCTGTGAAAAAATCAGAACATTAGAATCTTGTAGTCAAACTATCAGGAGGCAAAAAGGAATTCCACATGCCTTGGGAATAATATAATCTTTAAGCACCTGCCTTCTGAATCCTGGTACCTGGCAGGTCTATGTTCCCATCCTGGCTTTCACTCTCTTTCCTGACGCTTCCTCAACAGTACCAGAAATGACTCCAGAGGACCGGGAAAAGGGGACAGTTCTCTGGCTGAGTGCAATTGGCCATGTCATTCCAGCTCCATCTGTGCTACTCCCTTCAAAGATAAGCAGGGTTTACATATATTTTCCCCTCCCTAATCTTCCCCACAGAAAGAATAGAGGACACACACACACACACACACAGAAAGAAAGAAACAGGAGAGAGACAGACAGAGAGAAAGGGAGAGGAGATAGAAAAAGAAAAGAAAAGAGAGAAAGAAAACCCATAAAAACCCAGAGCACTCACGTTGTTGATGGAACAGGCCACCCTGCACCCAAATATGGAGAGAGACAAAGCAGCGCAGACTTCCATCAGAAAGAGGACCAGCATTCCAGTCAGCCTTGCCTGTGAACCAGGAGGAAAAAAACCAAACTAACAAACAATAACAGCAACAACAAAGTCAAGCTTGTAGAAGACAGAAAAACCAGGGGACAGAAGAAAAAGGTCTGGGCAGACATAGTTGGTAGAATTTCATACCTGGTCCTAGTTCATCTCACTACAATATGAGACCCTTTCCTTAGCAGGGAATCCTGGGTCTTCTTTCAATTCAAATATACTAAGTGAACAACTTGAAAATGGATCAGTGGAGCTCTACCCTTTTGCTCTTGGGCGCAAGAATATCAGTTAAGGCCAAGTATTTCCATAGTGATTTTTTTGGTTTGTTTTGCTCCTCCCCACTTCCCACCCTCAACAGTAATTTTCTGACTTAAAAATCTCCTTTGGACTTTGAGCAATTGTTTCTTATGACACATAAGAGCCTGCAGTTAATCCCCTGAACTTCTCCCTTATCCTGGCTGCACAGCACATCTAAGAAATACACATACACTCTGGTCATTTCCATTGGTTGCTCAGAATCCCTAAAAATCATGGAGCAACTGGAACGCCAGTTTTCCTTTTTCTCCTCAGATTTTTTTCAAAATCAACATAGAAGTGTTCCTTGGAGAACCTGAGTTCTTGCAGAATTTCCCACTGGCCAATCACACTACATGAGAGCCTCCAGAGATGAATAATGTTGAAAAGTTAACCTTACTGCTCAGTACTTCTAGATTCCTTAACCCTCAATCTAGCATTCAGGCAACCCAAGTCCCATTCAGCTCCATGGTGAGAATTTACAAAGAAAAGTTCAGACAAGGCTGGTTTCCAGAATGCCATTATTGGAACAGGAAATACTTACAATAAGAAATACAGTTTCATGAGAATATTTCCACGTAATTTCTTGCCATAGAATTATTTCTTCTTGAATTGCCAGATATGTACCTAACACTGCTATAATGGCACTGACTGTGTTCATCCCTAGGCTTCCTTGGATCTGAAAAGAGAGAGCGAGAAAGATTTTTGCAGTCCCCCCTCTCATGGTCACCTGTGTTTGAGAGGTCAGTAAGTGACATTTAACTCAGCTGAGTTGAGTTTGGACGTTTCCATGGGGGAACGTCCCCATTCTCAAGAGGAAGAAGGAAGCATCTGATAGAGATTCAGCTTTGGTTCCCGCAGGCTCTTGTACAGGGAGACTGTTGACATGGAATGTCACAGAACACAGAGCTAAGTCAGTCATTCTTGCCCAAGTGTCACGGAGGCAGCACTTCTAGAGATCTCCCCAGACCATTTCTAGGGTCCTTCTTTAGAGAACCAGCAAGTCTTGTGTGCTTTAGCCTCGTAGCTGAATAATTCCCTGATTCACTAGACCCATTTGAGATTCAACAGTGAGACACTTACCAGACCCTTTGTTACTTTCCTGCCAGCAGCGATGGACAGCACACCGGAAACGAAGAAGTGACCAGAGAGAGAGAATCCACTCAGAGCCTGGATATGCACTCTCAGCCTTACGACATTTTCCAAGCTCCCCCTACTTCCCTATAAATGTTATCTACCCAAACAGTTGGCTTAAGGCTTGAAAAGAAATGCAGGGGGTTTTGAGAGAAAAGGATGAAGGTACTGCAGACAGCTGAAACTGGAGGCAATGAAACGATGACTGATACTCACAGAGACGGATCCCCACACGGGACAGTATATTTTAGTGATAATGTAAAGTCGAAATCCATCAGCATGTGGAAAAAAAGGAGCGACTGTCACCCCCAGGCACCGTGTCATCAGCCCAGTCAGGATCTGAGCCACCTGGAGGTAAGAGACAGCCTATGAGAAGTTCTCAGAACAGAGGTTTCCCCTAAGGTCAGTGCACACCGACCACTTTCCCACCTTAGAGACTCCAAACTCGGGGCGGTCTCCCAGGAAGATAGCAATCTGCACATCAAGTGTTTTCCTTTGTGCAACACAGGACATTGTCATTGACCTTAAAAGTCTTTATTCATATCTTTGCTACATAGGTAGAGGAAATTTTTTTTCCCTTCCAGAGATGGACAGGCTCAGTGAATCTTTCCGTTTTCTGGATCTGTAAGGTTTGTGCAGTTCAGGATGGTTCCATTCAGCTTATTATCACTCTCAGTGATGTAGAGAATTTGGATATTTTAAGGAAATCCCTGTTCTGTCTCAGGAAACGGCCCTATCCCCAAGGCCTGTGCTCCGATCTTTGGCCCACTCACCCCTAGGGCCTGGGGCTGTCCCTTCAGCAAGAGCAGCAGACCCTTCTGCTGCTGGGAGGGCCAAATCCAGGTCCCCAGCTGGCGTAGTTGCACTGTGGTCTCACTCTCAGGAAGGTTTGTCAATCCCTTAGGTGCACCTGCCTCACATGTCCAGGTGTTGCTATTGGCATCAGGAAAGAGAATATCTCTCAATGTATATTCACTTTTGAATATCTTCCTTGATCAATATCAAAATCCAGTGACAGAGGATTTTGCAGCCTTGGGGAATCATATTTTATTACTGCATTTTGATGAGGGCATCGCCCAGATTTTTACTTCTTTCCTCATTCGCATACCCACACAAGCAACCAGCTCAGATAAATCTAGACTGAGTTACAGCTGCCTGCCCTCAGCAATGTGCACACAGCTACTGATCCTGAAGCAGAGGGTCTAAGCAGTGTAAGACTGAAACCTGGAAATCTGCCTTCCCCACCCAGATTCCAGAGGCAAAAGCAACTACCCTTTTGCAGCAAGATGTCAGGCAAGATTTTATTCATTCCGAAGTTCCTCTCTGGCTAACTTACAAGGACCTCCACAGCCGAGGCACTCACACCCCTCCCACCCAGATCCCTTCTCGGAGACAAAGCACGGGGCTAAGATGAGCAATGGTTTCTCCCTATCTTTGCATCCTCCGAGTGCACAAATGGGAGTTAGTGTCCCTTCTAGTGTGTGGGCTCCAATTCACAGCCCTCAAAGAGCATGACCGGCTCTGACGTGTGATGCGTGATGAAAACATTACCAGGAGTCCCGGGTTGACCATTTATCTCCTGTGATTTATCTCACTCAGCTTGCCACATGAGTATCTGTAACATTTTTAAGCTTTATGTTATGTCCCTAAGATAATAATCAAATTCACTTCTCACATGCTAAAGGCTGTATGAAGGCAAACCCATGTTCTCAACACCAGCTGCTCCCCATTGCCACGTTCCTCCTGAGTGCTACGCATAAGGCTTCATTTTCCAGATCCTCACCTGGTAGGGCCCACATGACTCTACCTTTAAGTTAGCTGGGTGCAAATATGAATATTCATACATCAAGACTTTGCTTGAAACCTTTGTAAAATTAATTCTATTCTGTTATTTTGTGTGATCAATATAGTTAATTTTTATTACGTAGCATTTGTAACTACATAATACACTTTCTATATTCATCTTTCTGGTTGTATAGACAAGTTTCATCATACTCTATGTGGTTTTGCTGGACTTGTAAGCCACCGTTTGCCAGAATTTTCTCCAATGCCACACAACCTGGATTTTCCAACTTTTCTGATCTTTTTTCCCATGGCAACTCATTTGTGAATGCTTCAGGGATTTGCAAAACTTCAAGAGAAAACAATTTATTGCCAGATGTTAACTGTGAAGTGGGAGAAATGTTTTAGTAGTTCAAGAGGTTGAAATCAGACAGAATTAAAAAAAAAAAGGGAAAATTCAGTTCTGCTATTAATCCTTCTTTCCCAGTTCACTCTTTCACACTGACCTGTATTTCTTGCCACCATTTCTCATGTGAACCAAAATACTGCAGTGTGAATGAAAATACTGCAACCATATCAGTAAACAAAGAATGCTGAAACCAAGTCATCAGCGGCTGCCGCCACCCCCCAGTGAGGATGGGCCTGCAGCCCGGCCTCTGCAGCCACTCACAATGGTGCACTCTGAGCAGACTCAGAGACAGGACACTGGCCCTAGATAGCTAGGTGTTTGTCGAAGGAATGAATTCAGTGAGCCCAAATGTTGGCTTCCTCCCATACATAGAAAAGCACTAAATTCTTTAACTTGAGATGCCTGTTTTTCTTTAGATAACAATCTTTTATTGTTCCAACTACCTGGTCTTTGTTGTAAAGCTCCTATATATCCTAGCTCCTCCCTACCTCTTTGGAGCAATTCCTCAGAGCTGTCTGAGAGGCTGTCATCCCGGCTCGAGTCCTCCCGCCAAATAAAACATAACTCTTAAATTTTAGGCTGCGCATTTATTTCAGTCGACTCTCAGGAATGTTTTCATAATTTTTAGCAACATTTTCTACAATAACTGATATGAATGAATAAATCTACTAACATCCTGATAACTACCAGTTCTTGAACTATCCAACAGGTATGAGGAATTCCTTCTACATCATGTGATTCATTCACAAATATTTTTAATTTTTTTTAACCAACCAATGACTGTTTTTCCTCCATCATCCATACTTATTTGAACTTTCAGAGTAGATGTTGACACATCTAATTTCATTTACACATTTTCTGAGGTATCCATTCACTCTTTGGTAAAATGATTCTGTTGGGGGATTCATATCAGCCTCCCAATATATTTTCTCACCCAGGCAGTCAACGTCTATATAAAATGCTTTCATTTAGTTCATCAGTCAGTGGGTAAACCCTTGGATATAACACGGGACTGTGTCAGAGAGATTTACTTAGTGTTTGATATACCAATCATTGGTCATAATTACATAATCCTTTTCCCTTTCTTTGCCACAGAAATGTGTTTTTGCCACAGAAAACATAATCTCAGTTTAGGATGGTGATTAGAGGCCATTTTTCAGTAAATTACAGATCCTGTTTAGTAGCTGGATGTAAGTAGATCCCAGATAGCACTGGGTAAGCCTTGCAGATAGAAGCTTCGAGGTGTCACTTGAAGCACCGCCTGCCTGTCTCCCGAGGCACAGTGTGGCAGGGCTCCTCTGTCCAATCCCAGCCAGATGCACCACGAGGAAATACTTCCCAGTTATAGAGAGCAGTGCTTAAGGCTGCCCTTCCTACTACATGCTTCCATTATTCATGCATGTTGTAGCCCTCTCATAAATTCATCCCTCCCCACTTAGTCTCATCCTCCTACAAGCTGATGCATTGACTCTCAGACACCAGCTTCCGTATCCGATATCCAACATCACTTCTGAAATGAGAGTAGAAGCCCAGTGTTGATGATGGTTATATGTTCAGTTGGAATAATTATTCAATTCTCTTACAACTCTGTTGTCCTAAGCTGGTTTCCACCCATATCCACTCTCTTGAGAAAGTACTCCCTCTACTGTCCCTATTTGGGTTAGCAAGTTCTTTTTAATATGAGAAAGTGCCTTTGGGGACAGTTTTGTTTTTAGGTTGTAACTGACACAGTAATCCTATTCTCTTAGAAAAGGTATGTTGTTGTGGGTCTAATACTGACAAAGCCTTCACACATGATGTGAATCTTGTTATTGCCACACAGTCCCATGCATGAGGGCAGCTGTTGAACACACGCCTTCACCCACTGTAACAGGTTAATTCTCATGATAGCTGAGGCTCAAAAAAGTTTGCTTCTGCTTTGGGATCAGTCATCTGCCCAAATATTCCTTTTCATTTAGTAGTATTTAGAATTGATAATATGTCTCTTTATTATAATGCTAAGAATTCATGCCACATATCAGAGGAAACTCTAATTCCAAAAGACACATGCACCCCAATGTTCATAGCAACACTATTTACAATAGCCAATACATGGAAACAACATAAATGTCCATCGACAGATGACTGGATAAAGAAGTTGTGGTATATTTATACAACGGAATATGACTTAGCCATAAAAAAGAATAAAGTAATGTCATCTGCTGCAAACATGGATGGAGCTGGGGATTGTCATACTAAGTGAACTAATCCAGAAAAAGAAAGAAAAATATCATATGATATCACTTATATGTGGAATCTAAAAAAAAAAAAAGACACAAATGAACTTATTTACAAAAAAGAAACAGACTCACAGACATAGAAAACAAGCTTACGGTTACCAGTTGGGGGAAAGTGGTGGGAGACTGAGATTTGCAGGTACTACTATATATAAAATAGGTAAAAAACAAATTTCTTCTGTACAGCACAGGGAACTATATTCAATATCTTCTAGTAACCTATAATGAAAAAGAATGTGAAAATGAATATATGTAGATATATGTGACTGAAATTCTACGCTGTACACCTGAAATTGATACAGCATTGTAAACTGACAATAAAAAAGAATCCATGCCAAAAATGACCTGCCAGACTTCTGCTGATATTTCTGTAAAGTGTTTTGATTCTTATGCACTGTTCTATTGGGATTTCATATCCCCTTAGCCTTAGCCTCCCACTATGATACTTACTTCTTACACTTACTTTTGCTATATCCAATAAGTTTGGTATGTTGTGTTTCCTTTTTTATTTGTCTTAACTTGTTGACTGCCTTTTTGATTTCTTCTTTTACACGCTGATTTTCAGGAGTGTGTTGTTTCATTTCCATATACGTGTGAATTTTCTAATTTTTCTCTTGCTACTGTTTTCTAGTTTCATATTATTATGGTTAGAAAATATATTTGATAAGATAATTTAAATCTTCTTGAATTTGTTGACTTGTTTGTGATGCACAAATGATCTATCCTAGAGAATGGTCCTTGTGCACTTGAGAAGAATTTGTGTTCTGCTGCTGATGGAGTGAATGCTCTACATATATCTGTTAGGTCTATTTGACCTACAGTTTTGTTCAAATCCACAGTCTGTTTCCTTATTCATTCTCTGTCTGGATGATCTATCCATTGTTGAGGATGTGGTAATGAAGTCCTTTACTATTATTATATTGCTGTTTATTTCTTCTTTCAATTCTGCTATTTATTTATTTTATATATTTAGGTGCTTAATATTGGGCATACAAACATTTACAATAGTTATTTATTCTTGATGAGTTGGCCTTTTATCATTATATAATAACCTGCTTTATCTCTTGTCACTGTTTTGACTTAAAGTCTATTTTGTCTGACCTAAGTAAGTACAGCCACCATTGCTCTCTTTTGGTCACCATTTGCTTGGAATATATTTTCTATCCCTTTACTTTTAGCCTGTGTGTATCCTTAAAGCTAAGTGAGTTTTTTATAGACAGTGTATCACTTGATCTTGGGTTGTATTTTTTTTTAAATCCATTCAGCCACTCCATGTCTTTTGATGGGAGAATTTAATCCATTTACACTTAAAGTAATTATTGATAGGTAGGAACTTACTATTGCTGTGTTATTGAGTGCTTTATCATCCCTTTGTTCCTTTCTACCTCTCTTACTATCTCCTTTGTGATGTAACTCTTTGTGGTGGTATGCCTTGATTCCTCTCTCTTAATCTTTTGTGTATCTACTATAGGTTTTTTTCCTTTGTAGTTACCATGAGGTTTACATAAAATGTCTTACCGTTAAAACATCCTGTTTTAAACTGATAACTTTGAGAGTACAGAGAATCTCTTTTACTTCTTTCCTCCTCACATTTTAGCTCATTGATGTACAGTTTACATCTTTATTATATTGTGTATACAATAACAAATTATTATAGTTACTTGTAATACTTTTTTTCACTTTTATACTTAGAGTTGAAAGTGATTTAGGCATCATCATTATAATACTAGAGAATTCTAGCTTTATTATATATTTACCTTTAATAATTAACTCCTTTGCATTTATATTTTTACATTGTTAATTAGTGTCCTTTTATTTCAGCTTGAATAATTCCCTTTTGGAGTTCTTGTAAGGCAGGTCAGATGGTGGTGAACTCCCTCAGCTTTTGTTTATTTGGGAGCCTTAAACGTCTCCTTCATTTCTGAAATACATGCAATTTTCCCAGGTGTCATATTCTTACTTGGAAGTGTTTTCTTTCAGCATTTTGAATGAATTTTCCCACTCTTGCCTGGTATGCAAATTCTGAGCTAACAGAATCTGTTTATAGGCTTATGGGATGTTCTCTTGTGTGTATTAATTATAATGTGTATCAGGGTTGCCCTTTTTAGCTTTCAATAATTAGGGTATCATTGGCCTTATGAATCTGGGTGTCCCTTTCCCTCCCCAAATTTGGAAAGTTTATTTCTTTAAATATTATTTAAAGCCATTATTACTTTAAATATTATTTCTTTAAATATTCTGTCTATCTCTTTCTCTCTCTCTTTGCCTTCTTGGAGTCTGGTAAGGCACGTGTTGCTTTGTTTGACGATGTCCCCAAAGTCCCATTGGCTTCTTTACTGTTCTTCATTCTTTTTTCTTTTCCTCCTCTAAATAATTTCAAATGTCCTGTCTTTAAGCTAATCAGTTCTCTCTTCTGCTAGAGCATGTCTGCTATTGAAGCTCTCTATTTAATTTTTCAGTTTAGTAATTGTATTCTTCAGCTCTAGGCTTCTGTGTTTTGGTCTTTTTTGTGATTTCTATTTCTTTGTTGGAGTCTCATTTTGTCTATTTATTATTTCCTCATATCATTTAATTGTCTGTGTTTATTTCTAGTTAACTAAACTTTTAAAAAGAGCATTATTCTGAATTATTTGTCAGTTAATTCATAGATTTCCATTTCTTTAGAGTCAGTTATTAGCATTTTATTGGTTTCCCTTGGTGGTGTCATACTGATGATACCTGATTCAGGTGTCAGCTGATTCTTCGTGAATCCTTTGTCCTTATATTGGTATCTGGGTATTTGGCAAAGCAGTCTCCTCTTCCAGCCTTCACATGTCTGCTTCAGCAGGGGAAGATCTTCAACAGTCAGCCCGGAGCTCTATTCAGAGCCTGAGGTTCTGAATAGGACAGTTTGCAGCATCCGTGGGCGGAAGGGCTTGTGGTCAGGGTCTCTGCTCGGGCGGGGCTGCTGCCTGTGCCCTGAGGCTGAGCGAGGCTGCTGGCTGTGCTCCGTGGTTGACGGGGCAGCTGTCTGGGCCCCACATTCAGGAAGGGCTACTCGCTGGGCTGCACTGTCTCTGGTCCCGTGGCCCCAGACTGTGGTCCCTGACTAGGTGATGCCACTGCACCACCGCGCACTCAGGCATGCTGCAGGCTGGGCTCTGCAATCAGGCTGTGACTTGAGCTGAGTCAGGTCATTGGTTGGACTTCCTACCCAGGCAGAGCTGCTGCCTGTCCTCTGCCGCTGGACAAGTTTTCTGTCCAGGCTTCCTGATCAGGCAGAACCGCAGTTTCCCTACAGTCGGGCAGAGTTGCTGATGGGCTTTGTGATCACATGAGACTCATTAGTCAGGCAAGGCTGCCGGCTATGCTCTCCCATTGCGTGGGGTCTCTAGCTGTGCTCTGTGTCTGAGAGGGGCTGGAGGCTGTGCCTCGCAGGTAGGCTGGTTGCTGGCTTGGCTCCCTACGCATATTTTCAGGCAAACTATTATATGGCAGAAGATATCTGCCACAACTATAATCAACAAAAGGCTACTTTCTACATGTATACGTATTTCCTACAAATACGTAAGAGAGACAAAATAATGGTAAAAAATAGACAAAATTTAAATAGACACCTACAAAAAGATGAAAGTTTCCAACAGCGTATGAAAAACAGATGCATAACCTTACTAGCAAATAAGAAAAATTTTAAAATATGAAATCAGCCTTGATGGAGTAGCAGAGACCTGAATTGTTCCCCTAATGTAAACAAATAGAACGCTATATGGGATACATATATGAATTTCCCCCAGATGTGGGAGCACAAACTTGGGCTAACAAACTTTGATATTGTAATAATTGCTTTTACCAAATCATATTCTCGCCTTTACGCAAACACAGAGGAAATGTATAGTCAAAACCGATGCTTTCTGTATTTGTCTTTGTACTGCTGTTTCAAAGCAAAATGTCCAGAAGCACAAAAGACTGGACTCTCAGTACCAGTCCCCACCTCATCCGTGGAACTGAGCTCAGTTGCCTTGAAGCTGCTTTGCCAGCAGGAATCTGCTACAAACTGTGTCCTCGCCGTAAAAAGCAGAGACATGCTTTGCTCGCTTTGCTCAGTTCGAGGTCATAGATTCAGGGCTGCTTGTGCTTGTGGAAAACCAGAACTCGTCCCGTGTCCTGACCGGCAGGACGTGCTCCGCTCATCAGGAATAGGCGGATAGTGTGGGCTGCTCTCGCTCACAAAGACTGTGACTCAGCCCTTAGCTGGGAGCAGCTGCGCTGCTTCTCGTGCTTAGACAGTCTCTGATCATTGTACGGAGACGCTGTGGTGGTCTGGGTTTTCGTTATCCATTATTTGAACACTGCAACCTTGCTCATGATTGTTTGAGGTTTAAAATAACCGTCTGTACTATCAATATTGTAACCTTCCCTCTAAGTATAAATTAAGATTATGTTTCTGTTTCTCAGGAACTGAAACTGCTGACCTGCATCCCTGCACGCACACCAGGCCCCTTACTCATTCCTATGACGTATTTTACTTTGATTCTTTGACTCTTCTCGATACATACAAGAGCTCTGGAGGAGCGCGGGGAGTTGGTCTCTGGCTCCCTCTCACTCTCGTGACCTGAGAGCGTCTTGAGTAATCTCGTTCTGCCGCGGTGGGACTTTTGCTGGACAAAACCCATAACGAACAGAACCCACGGAGATATTCCGACATACTTACAAACAAAGATCCCCATAGAGGATATCCTGAGGGGATGGTTAAGACGTAACACCGATTTACGTAAGATTTACAGAACCACGGGCCCATGCCAAACAGGCACATTTTCATCTGACCAGTCAGAATCTGAGTCACCTGGGGAGTGAAAAAGAAGGGGCTCAGAGTGTGAAGCTGAAGGTTTCTAGGAAGGTGAATTTGGTCTTTCCACATAGCTGTTTCCCATCTCCTGAGTTTGAAAGGGTTCCCAGGATAAAACCCCTGGGAGTCCATCACCTTTCCTCTAGTTCAAGGCTGTTTAGAAAGGTTTCGAGACAATCTTCTTCTCCCTCTCTCTTAGAGAAATTCGTTTTCCCTTCAGAGGGTGGCACCTCTGCCTTTTTTTTTTTCACAAATTTATTTCTAGGTACTGTGAGGTTTATGGAGATCAGGTCATGACACAGTTAATCCCACCTTGGGAGCTACAAGGGGCATCTCTTCTTCTCTCTGGAAATGGCTATGTCCCCAGATATTATGCTTCTAGGTCAAGTTCACTCACCCCCATATTTGGGGCTCCCCCTTCAGGAAGATCATCTAGTCTGTTTGATCCACTTGGATGATGTCTTTCTGGAGAGGATCGAGGGAAAACCGTTCAGTTGCTCCTTTTGGTGTCTTGACACAATCTTTAGTGCTGTAAAATGTGAATATTTTACAGAGAACAGATCCACTCTCCAACTCTTTCATTTTAGACATAGAAAATGACCTTTGGAAAAATGGGTATCATGAGGCAGTTTGGTGTGATGGTAGGTTAAACTGTCTGAGTTATGATTTCAATTACACAGCATGTAAACTCAGGCAAGTCTTTTTTAACATCTCCATGCCCTAGGTTTTAAAAATGATAAAAAGGAGATGTTCGTGGTACCCGTCTCATGTTGCTGGTCCTACATCTAGATGATTTAAATGAATTTGTACATACAAAACTTAGAGTACCTGGTACATTCTAAATAATAAATAGATATTTATCATTATGATTATAGTTACTATAAGTATTGTTATTAAAATTTAATATGATAAATATGCATGCAGAATGCTCACAGTTACATTTCCCAGGAGAAATGACGGATAGAAAATGAACAAATCATTATAGAGAATAAGTACTACACGTGGTGCTTGTTGTTCACAAGAATATTATCCATTCAGTCAATCAGTCAGTCAGTCAACAAATAGTCATTAAATGTCTCCTATGTGCCAGACCCCGTTACAGGTTTGGGCTCTAGGAATATAACAGTGAACAACATGCCCAACTCCCATCAATGGGAAGCCTGCAATCTAGTAAAAGAAAATAGATATTTAATTTATGAGTTTATAAGTGCATGTGACTAGAAATTATATGAAATGCAAGAATCTTCACGTTCCATGTAAGAAAACTCGGTTTCAGAGGACTTACATCATTTCTTTAATGTCAGTCAGCATTTCTGTGTTGGAACCAAGATGAGAAGTCAGTTTCTCTAGCAAACTGGCCTTAGTACCTGTCTACTGTTCCTCTTCGCCACAAGCATCGTGATGATTTACCAAAAGCTCTGATGCTTCAGGCCAACTCAAAATGGCCTTCAGAGGCCTCTTTAACTGTGTTACAGTACCCTTGAAAATAAATCTATTGCATTACTAGCTCTTAGTCTTTACCTTCGCTGTGTTCATACCAGCGCCACACGACTTAGCTGTTCTGTTTATTCTGGAAACTAGTTAGTGTTTTCCCCTTTGAAATAGATGTTGAGACGCGCACCATTCTACAGCCTGACCCTTCACCTTTCACGTAGATGAGAACTGGTTTTCTGGAAGCCCACTCACAAGCAGGCTTACTTAGCCCAAAGTTCATTCTCACCTCAGCCTCTACTGGATACTACTGACCCAGGTTCCCACATATTACCCATTGAGAGCCCAAAGTGGAATTCTTTCCAGAAGCTAAGGATAGAGAAATGAGCTCTTCCTACCTCTGCATCCTTGTGGACCTGCACCCAGTGGGTCCTCTTGGCCACGGTTCTCTAGACCATTTCCACTGAAGAGTCCGGTCTGATCTGAAGAGTGATGTGTGACAATTGCCTTCAGGTCTATAGTCATTATTCCCCGTGAGTCATCCTATCCAGCCTACCAGTGGGCAACAGAAATGAGACTGCAATGAACAAACCAGTACTTTCATGAGCTAGTTATCAATCTCCATGCAGAAGCTGAAGACAAACTAACAGCAGGAACTTCCTTTCAGATCCTGATCGGGCTCCCATGCTGTTGTCTTAGTCCTCTATTTAAGGCTTTTCATATCAAAACCTCAGTCACACAGAGACAAGTGATTCTGACTTTTACCAATGTATCAACTTAATGGGAAAATTAAAAAAGAAAAATCTTACACGAAATTTCCATATTGGAGAATAAGAGGACAAAAATCCCAAGTCACTGGGATAGTGTGATTCTCAGCCTGATGTTTATATGTTTATGACCCTAATCTTATCATTTTCTTCCCCTCCTCTCCTCAATTCCCCATGCTGTTCACCAAATTCAGGCCAATAGTTCTAAGAGGCAGCTCTCTCTGTCTGGGGGGAGAGGGGGTGGGTGAGTGGTGGAAAAGGCAGGCAGTAAGATTAAGATGATTTGAGTTCACCTCACACCAGTCAGAATGGCCATCATTTAAAAGTCTACAAATGACAAATGCTGGAGAGGCTGTGGGGAAAAGGCAACCCTCCTACACTGCTGGTGGGAATGCAGTTTGGTGCAGGCATTGTGGAAAACGGTATGGAGATTCCTCAAAAGACTAGGAATAGACTTACCATATGACCCAGGAATCCCACTCCTGGGCATATATCCAGAAGGAGCCCTACTTCAAAAAGACACCTGCACCCCAATGTTCACAGCAGCACTATTTACAATAGCCAAGACAGGGAAACAGCCTAAATGTCCATCAACAGACGACTGGATAAAGAAGAGGTGGTATATTTATACAATGGAATGCTATTCACCCATAAAAAAACAACAACATTAACGCCGTTTGCTGCAACATGGATGTCCCTGGAGAATGTCACTCTAAGTGAAGTAAGCCAGAAAGAGAAAGAAAAATGCCATATGAGATCACTCATATGTGCAATCTAAAAAAAAAAAAAAGAAGAAGAAGAAATAGAAGAACATAAATACAAAACAGAAACAGACTCATAGACACAGAATACAAACTTGTGGTTGCCAAGGGGGCGAGGGATGGGAAGGGACAGACTGGGAGTTCAAAATTTGTAGATACTGACAGGCACATGCAGAATAGATAAACAAGATTATACTGTATAGGACAGGGAAATATATACAAGATTTTGTGGTAGCTCACAGTGAAAAAAAAATGTGACAATATATGTATGTTCATGTGTAACTGAAAAATTGTGCTCTGCACTGGAATTTGACACAACATTGTAAACTGACTATAACTCAATTTAAAAAAATGTTAAAAAAAAAAAAGATGATTTGAGTTCGTGGAAGGAAAATAGAATGTTCTCACATCCTGGTAGACTAGGGAAGAATTTAGTTTATCTATCAGGCACAAAATTTAAATTTTAAAGATAATACAACTGTAAAGGACACTGGATATGTATCTTTAACAAGCCTTTTATTTATTGTCAGGGACTTTAATTTAAAAAAAAAACAATGCTATGGTGATACTTGGAATGGGGATATGTTCATGAGTATATCTGAGAAACTTGAATTCCTGGATTTCCCTGTACCCTGTAAACTGGCAGAGACTTTCTTACTTGCTAAAGAAGAATCTCTTTCTTGCTTTCCCAGATCAATTTGGAGAGCATAATCCACTTTTAAAAACGCATTTGGACTTCAAATGTAATATGTCCGTTCTTTGAAAGATGTTGGCATAGATCAGACGATGCTTTCTAAATTAAAGTGCGGGGCGGAATCATCTATACGCTGTGGACCCTGCGGCCTCTGTACGGCCCTCCTCACTGACCCCAGGGGAGAGAGGAATTTGGTTGGGAGGCGAGGCGGGGGAGGGGGTGGGGAGTTGGGCCCAGGGAAGAGAAAGTTCAGACTTTTAGAAAGAAACTTGGGATGCGCTGCTGTTCCGGCCTCAAGCTCAAACAGCTCCTCATCCCCGCTGCCCGCGACTCCCCGCTCCCGACCCAGAGCCGCAGTCCCAGCTTGAGGGACAGGTGCGCGCCCGCCCTCCGCGGAGCCTGGGAGCCTCTCAGCGCCACGTCTGGGCGCCCCCACAACGCGCGTCCGGGCAGAGGCCTGGTGACCAGGGAATGGTAGGCGGGTACGGGGGGATCTTGGGGTTCGTAGACACCACCAGCCGGGCTGGCAGCGCCTGGTTGAAGTCAGGCCTCCGGACGACATCGGACCGCGAGCGCAGACGCGGCTCACGCGCTACCGGCCACTGGTTTCTGAAGCCCAGGGGCGCTACAGCGACACTTGGCGACTCGGGGTCTCCTAGGGACCGTCGCCAGTCCTTTCTAACACCCATGCCCCGCTTCCCGACTCTCCGGCCCCTTTTCTCCTCCCCTGCCCACCCCGCTCTGGCTCTAGGCTCTGAGGTCCTGGGGACACCTTTCTCTCCCCCGCCCCTAGGTCCGGAGCCCGGGGTCCCCCAGTCCCGCGAGCCCCCTCCCCCGGTTCTGGAATGGGGAGGAGCGCTCTATGCCGAGGCCCCGCTGCACCGCTGGCCTAGGCTCGGGCTCCTTTCCCGGCCTGGATTCTGGGCGCGGGGCATGTCCCACCCTCTCCCCGGCAGGCGCCAGCCCGCGTGGCCCGCCCTCCGTCTCCCAACCCCCTCCCCGGGCCGCCTCCGCCAGCACCCAGCGTCCGCCCTCCCTCCCTCCCTCCGCCGCGGGGTCCATCGGGGACAGGCGCCGCCCCGCCCTCCCGGGGCCGAGCCCCCCACCTACGCCGCGCGACCCCGCACCCTCCCCGGATCCCCGCGAGAGCCGTCCCCGGGGACGCGCAGAGGGCGCCAGGGCGGAGAATCGCGCGGTTCGTCGGGCTGCGCTCCCCGGACCGGTCCTGCCCTGAGGCCAAAAAAAAAAAAAAAACAACAGTTGATATAGAATAAAAAGATGCAAAAGGCTGGGAATAAAGAGTTTCAAATCATATTTAAGATACATGCAGAATATATAAAGACCTCTCAGAACTCAACAACCAGAAAACAAGCAATTCAGTTTAAAAGAAGTCAAAAGATTTGCACAGATGCTTCACCCAGTCAGCAAATGACAACAGGGAAAGAAGCTCAACATCATTAGTCATAGGTAAATACAAATAAATCTCAGTGAGGTGATGGTTCACACCTGTTGGCATGGTGAAATTAAGAACATTGGCCATACCGAGCGTTAGCACTGATGTTGGAGAACTGGATCATTCATATGCTGCTGGTGGAAATGTAAAATGATACAATTGGTTTGGAAACCATCTGGCAGTTTCCCAAATGTAAAACATCTTCCATGTGATTCAGCCTTTTCACTTATAGATGGAAAGGAATTTACCTTAGAGAATTTAGAGCTTGGGTCCACGTAAAGACTTGAGCTTAAATGTTCATAATCGCTTAATTTGTTATAGCCCAAACTTGGATGCTGTCCAAATGTCTATCAATAGGCGAATTGATAAATAATGGTTCATCTACACAATGGAATACTACTCTGTACACACACAAACATGGAAGATCATCAAAATAAGTTTACTGAGTGAAAGAAGCCAACTTGAAAAAAAAAACCAGTGCGTTACTTATTACAAGAGATTGCATGTGTTACCACATTATGACTAGGAAAGGAAGAGAGGCAAGAAAGATAATGTTTTGCAGAGAACTTCCTCTTTCTGGAATAATCTGCAAGACCACCTTTTCCTGCACAAGATATGGAATTATCTTCAACACCATCACTGGGAACACACAGAACCAGTATTTAACAATAACAAAGAGTAAAGATTTTTTATTTAGTGAGTGACTCAACTGTCTAAGATGCAAACGTTGAGCCAGACATTATGTATAGCACTACAGATCCACAAATATAGTTGAGCATTTTCACAAAGATGTGGAAGAAAGACAGTATTGAAACTGGGGGGGGGGGGCGGTGGGAGGGGGTATCTCAGTGGTAAAATGCATGCTTAGCATGCATGAGGTCCTGGGTTCAACCTCCAGTATCTCCATTAATAATAAATAAACCTAATTATCTCCCCCACCAAAAAAAAAAAAAAGAGAGAGAGAGAATTCTTAATTTAAAAAAAAGAAACTATGGCTTGTAGTTTACTTCCCCACATAGTGAACCCCTCAATTTTATTTATGGAGAGTCGTCTCTGATAACAGACGTATGCTTCCACACCAGCATCCTGTTCCATTCTAAATTCCTTTTTCCTGGTGAAAGGGAACATAAATTAATCCATAGAGAGAAGGGATGAAGGTAGTCAAAAGGTTCAGACTTCAGTTATAAGATAAATACTAAGGATGTAGTGCACGTGATAAATATAGCTAACATTGCTAAACATTATATATGAAAGTTAAGGGAACAGTTCCTTAGAGTTCTCATCACAAGAAAAAATTTTCTATTTCTTTTAATTTTGTACCTGTATGAGATGATCATTATGTTGTAGACTTTTGACTTATACAGTGCTGTATGTCATAGCTCAACAAAACTGGGAGAAAAAGAGATCTTCAGCTCCAGAATTTCTGCTAGGATCTTTTTTATGATTTCCATCTCTTTGTTAAATATCTCATTTTGTTCACGAATTGTTTTCCTGATATCAAATTATCTTTCTGTGTTTTCTTGTTGCTCACTGAGTTTCCTCAAAACAAGTATTTTGAATTCTTTATCAGATAAATTGCAATGCCTTTCGGCTACTGGAAGACTCTTACCTTTTGGTGGGGGCATGTTTCCTTGATTCTTCGTATTTGTTCCTTTGAGTCTGTGTTGCTGTTTTCACGTGTGAATCAGCAGGCACTTCCTCAGATCTCTTTGTGGGAGATGTTTTTGGTTTGGTTGGTTCTGCTTGTATCTGGTGTTTTCTCCAACTTTGGATACACCTGCTCCACACTTCTCACTCCTTGTGGTGAGAATTCTTAACGCTTGTCTTCTCTGGTTCTTACATCTCATCAAGCTGGCTCCTAGAAGACTCTCTTTTGTTTTCTCAGATGGTGACGCTATAGTTCATGTTTGTGGCTTCTTCCTTGTCCACAGACCCTGATCTGTTTTCTGAGGAGACTGTTTCCTGGGGCTCTCTGGCTGCTGCACTCTGGAACGTGCACAAGGAATGAGCCACAGTGTGGGGGGTGGTGTGGGTTTAGCAGGTGGGGTGTTGGGGGTCCCCCGCGGGCCACGTGGGAAACCTTAGGTGAGGTTCTCCCAGCAATGTGGGTGGGCTTCCTGCTGGAGTCCTAAAGGAAATCCCTTGAATGCCCTTTGATGTTCTTATCTCTCTCTTTACTGATCTCTTCTTCCCCCAAGTCTTGGAGGTCCTGCCTCCATATTCAGGATGCTGCAGGAGGGAAATGGGTTTCTCCAGCAGCATCCCCCACCACTGGGGTAGCTGGGAGCCCATGCACTGCTCTCCCTTTTTCCCCTGGGAGAAGCCACCACTGGCTACTTCATCCCCATGCTGCACCACCTCCAGGAAGGAGAGCCACTGGCAGAGTTCCTCTTACCCTCTTTAACATGTCCAAACTCATTTTCTTTTCTCTAAGGGAGACCTAGAATCTCTCCTTGGGAAAGCTGGACTTCTACCAAGTCTCTCTCATCCATGGGTGTCTTCCCAAGTCAACACCTTTTCGGCTTTCCCCTGCCGGGGCTGAGAGAGGCTGTGGCCAGGTAGCAAGCTCCTGCTGGCTCCAAGGCCACTACCAAGGTCTGTCTGCTAATAGCAGATGTGTTGGTGGTTGAGACTCCTTTGTATGTGTTACTGAGTCCCACAACTCCTACAGAGATACTTTTGTTCAGGGCTGGGCTCAGAATTGGTTGTTTAAAAGGTTAGGGGGGGACCTGAAAGGAAGGTTGTCTTATGTTGCCATGATGCTGATGTCACTCTAACACTCCACGTTTTCTGCAACAGGAACAGATGACCAGTCACTTGGGGGACAAGGCTCATTTATAGCACACTTCCCATAACTAAGAGAGACAGCAGAGCCAAGTGGAAATAACATGGATGCTGAAGACAATCTGGCCTGGGTTTAAATCCCAGCTCTGTGATCTACTGACTAAGCAGCCATGGGCAAATTGTTTTTATCTTTGTTGTACAAAGAAGCTCACAGCTTTAAAAAAAGAGATACTTGCTTACCTCAAAAAAATTTTTTAATGGATTAAAATGAAGTAACATAGATCAGCAGACATCCTGGAAGTTCAATTAATTTTAGCTTTATTCTCTTTCTTACTCTCCTGCAAGATTTAGACTCCCAGTTCAACTTTTTGGACTTAGTTGTTGATTTTCCGTGGTACCTTCCCTCTGTGCTCTAACAGCATCTTCTGTTTGCCCAGGTGAATCTCTCTCTTTCTCTATATTAATATGAGCTCCTAAAGGCAAGATACACAGTATATTCATATCTTCTGGGTTCCAGCGAAATGTCTTGAGTCCAACAGGGAATCAGCCCTTATTCTAGTTCACTGTCATAATCATGGAATCCTGTTAGATAAAATATTAATTTATTTACAAATGGCAAAAGATTTGGCTGGAAGCATAGGCATCTATCTTATTGTCTCTTGAGAAAAAAAAAATCATCAAAAACTGCTCTACCACGTAAAACCCCTAACTTTCAGACGTAGACTAATTGCCAGCTTAAACCTATCACCGTGACCAAGGCCTTGCAGAAGCTCAGGCCAATTCAAACAAACAAACAAACAAAAAAGTTATCTGGGGCCCCCAGCGAATGAGAACAGGAAATGAGCCGTTCTTTCTGAGCATGTTTTGAGCACAGTTTAGTGTTAGAGCCAAGAATTTCCCTTAATCATCTCTCGGTTCCTGGTGGTTGTTACAGATTGTGGCTTTTGCACAGTGTTTTCCTAGCAGTTCATCCCTAAACAGGCTGATATTACGTGTTAAAGTATTTCTCATTGCTGGAGAGAAGAAAGATGTTTTTTGTCGTTTCTCAAATCTGATAGCATTTCCCTCAAGCCTTTCTCCATCTATTTCTCTGCCTTTTTAGGACTAAAATGATATCATCTTATAATACATATTTCTTACATTTCAATTTACCTAGAAATATTCTATGTGAAGGTAACTAAGAATTGCCTTCCCTGGTCTCTTCCATGGTCCCATACCCATTTTCCCCAACCAGAAATAACAAGGTGTAGTTGACTTTTTTGTCAACAGTTCCTGAGGAATTGGGACAGGGTCGCTTTTCCTAATTTCAGGTTCAGGATGAGGCATCAGTATTTACGAATGCAAAAATATGTCCCACACACCATTCTAGGCACTTGGCTGCGTGATCTTTGAATGTACACGATGATCTGAAGTAATTAGAGTTAACATATCCATTTAAGACATAAGAAAAATAAACTAAGATGAACTGTAAAAGGTTACCCAAGATCATGGAACCAGTATCTGATGTAGCTTTTACAATTTGCTTCTACCTACATTCTAAACACCTCTAGCTCTTCAGTATGTTCAACAAAACCCTATGCAGGGAGTCCCAGGTACAAGCTGTTTGGGAGACATGAAGTAAGACCATTGGACTGTTTGTGGAGTGAGTAGAGGTTTTCCAGTGCAGGGAAATGCTCACGAAAACAAGATGGTGATTACTAATGGCCTCTCACAATCTTGTGCACGTAAATTTACCTCAATACTCCAAGCCAAGCGGAAATTACGAATACAGTACCCTGTTTTATCAGTGTATTTTGTAAGTAGAGCCATACCCCATAGGATGGAAATTATTTGGAAATTTTTTCCTTAAGGCAATTTTTAGAAAGAGGCCTTCGATTAGCTTTTGGGGAAAGGGGGGGGGCGGTTAGAATGAATGTTATGATCCCAGATTCTTGCTGGACCAAACATCAAATAACATCAAATAGCTCTGATTGCCTTTGCTTTCCCAACCACAAACTTAGTAACTGCGATTACCCAAAATCCTAAATATCCAAAAGCACAGAGGACGGAAACAGAAAAATCAGTTTCGAATTTTTTTGTCTCAAACTGCTCATTTTCAGATGGGAAGCCTGAGATCCTCAAAGAGAAAAGACTGTCCTAGGTTCACATAGCATAACAGAGGAATTAGAGTGAGGGCTAACTTGTAAAATGTGACTCATGGTCCTGTTTCCTTTCAACTGTATCCCATCATTTATTGACGAGGTGGCTGGTTATTGTTCTTATAGTCTGTTTTCTGTCTATGGGGTTATTTATAGATTATCCCATTTGATAAATCAAGAAGGAAGAAGGAAGTCTCCAGAAACTGTTCTTGGTCCTTGGCATCATTGCATTGATGCTTTGATCCTCCATTATCCTTGATCCATGCCCACCTCATGTACACAAGCACAAACAAGAAATCAAGTTAAAAGATTCTGATTTATTGAACAAATACTAGTCATTGAGGATACATCGAGGAGATCACAAACATACCAAGACATGACAGCATGCTGCACCATGGGGTCAAGTGATCATGAAACAAGAAATTATGGTTGGATAAGTAAGTGTGCATTAGGCAGTCTTCATGGAGAAGATGACCTTTAAGTAGACATTTTCAGAAAGATAATTTGAGGCCCTAAAGGTGTGGAAGGCAGGCCAGTTGTGTTCTCAGTGTGTGCTTGGAGAAGTGAGCATGTGGTAAAAGGCTGGCAGGGGCAGAACGACCATCAGAATGATCTTGAGACCACAATTGTGTGAGGTACAGAGGAAATACAGCCAACGACGTGGTTAAAGCATTAAGTTAGTGGGCGAAAAGGGCTGCAGTATATTTTGCAGTCATGAAGATAGGCTGGATCCACTTCTAGAGACCCTGGTGGGCCAGGATTAGGAGCTTGGATGGAAATACATATGCCATGCAAGTGATGTGAGTCATACCTATGGATGATCAAGAATGGACACAGCGTCATAAGCTATCCCGTGAAAGGGTGTATGTTTATGCTGCTATTAAGTTTTGAGAAGCAAAATTTTATTTCAGAAAAATGAAGATAGAAAACCTATGGGCCTGAGGTTAGATGAGCATAAGAGTTCACTTAATCAACGGTTGGTTGTGTGGTTACGTGATCATTTTTATAGTCTCGGGGAATTAACACCGACCTATCAATTTTTAATTTTGGCATTCCAAGTAAATAAAATGTCACTAATTATTGTATTAATGAATTTGTGAATAATACCCCAAACTGATTTTTCAGTCCTTCCTTGGGACTCTTCAATTTGGGCTAAAGGTGTGAAATACTTTTTCCTTCCCTTAAAAATAAAAATATCAAATAGCAACAAAAGCATTTGGCTTGGCTTAATTTTTCTTCTCTATTTTCTATTCACAATCTCCTCTGTTATTTCTTACATCACATATACCCCCATTCCCTCTCTCTCTTTCTCTCAATACCTCTGCAAATGCTTTATTCATTTACTCATCACCATAATCCTGCTTTGAATTTCTCTGTCCCTTTTGCATTCCTTCACTATTGCTATTTTCTCTGCCTCATCTCCATGTCTTACCTGGAGTTGATTTAGCCCTATAAGTTCTTTTCTTGCCCAAACCAGCGAATACTGTCCTGATGGTTACTTAGTTTTTGTCTAACCTCTTTCGGCTTTGGGCCACTTGCTGTCTACTGTTTCACAATGTATTTTTCTGGCTAATTCTCTTATCCTGTACCCTAGATTTTTTTTTTTCCTTCTCCTTTTCCTCTCTGATTCTAGACATGTAAAAGTGAGCTTGGCTTTATTTTTATTTCAAAATAATTCTTGGAGTGTTAATCTGCTTCATTTAATGATGATCTCTCTTATAACAACACTAAATCTCTATCACCATATTTTGTCTTTACCAGCACTCTGTATTGGATACCATCAGGCATTCTTCAATTGTATTTTCCTTTGGTTTCCTAAAAATGGCAGGATAAAACTGAGCTTAATCTGGGTCTGTCTGTACTCATCACTTAATCAATTTGTATTTTTGACTTCTTATCATTTCTCTCAACATTACCAGATATTTTTTGATTTTAGATTCAAACACATAATGTGTTTGATAATCAACCAATTGCTTTCCTATCTTTATCCTTTAATTCAACTTGTTAACAAGAAGACCATTACTCTTTCTCTCCAGGCTTCAGATAAGACTATCTCTCTCCATTTCCACTGACTTCATTTTAGATCAAGTCTTCATTAATTTATTCTCTCATTTGAAATTCCTCACTAAATGGTCTTTGCATTTCTGGTTTCCATCTCACCAGACACTGAGTAACTTGATTAAACTTCCTACTGCTTGTTCATCAATCTGCACACATTATCCAACAATATTGTCTCAGTGAATATGCTGGTGATTCAAGCAAGATACAGATTTTCATGAGACTTGGTGCCTTTGGAAAAAAATGTATTATTACCAAGGGGACACAAAATATCTGCATATAGAAAGTTACATTTAGTGTAAGATGTGTGTGTGTGTATTTAGTTAGAAAAACTCATCATCTAGAAAGAGGAACAAGCAACTAGAAAACTAATCATCTGGGATTTAGGATTAGCATTACGGAAAGAAGAAATTCAAGTAAGCATAGAAAAGAAAGGTAGAACATTTCAAGTACAAAGCCTATTAAAGAGAAAGTTGAAGTGGGATTAGTGGGTGGGACTTTTAAGATGAAATGGACTTAAATTTTATATTATTAGAGATTACTAAAATTTGTAGATTGCTTGTATGTATATATGAATTAATTAATTTATATAATAATCCCTTTCTCTTTTAGAGCACTTTTGTGTGAGTGTGTGTGTAACTGTGTGTGTGTCTGTGTTTCCACAACAGACTTTTAGTGCTGGCAGGTCAAGTATTCCTAATATCTTAATTTTACAGATAAGAAAATTCAGGTTAAGTAAAAGGTTAAACAATTTGCTACAACTCACTCCACTAATAAGCAATAGGACTGGGATTCCAATGCAGACTCCCTGCACCGGCTAAGATTAGCAATCCTTCAGTGACAGCATGTTGTTTTTTCCGTGTAAGAGCAAACATAGACTGGAAGCGCCCATTGCTAGAACCCATTTGGAGCATCCCAAAATATTTACTACATACTCACAGACTCTCTATTCAAATCTCTATACGATTATCTGCCTAAATCTATTTTTAACATCGGTCAATTTGGTCTTCTTAGCTCCTCCAAAGTCACTTCAGAATCATATCTCTCTCCTTTCCCACTCTACCTCTGGCCTGACCTGGTGGTATACCCTCCCCAGTCTCCAGCCCTCACTCCATAAATCCATATTGAGCACCCACCATGTAAGAAGCATTGGAATATATAATGTGAAAGAAACAAGTGTAGAAAACTTCAAACACTTAGTTGGTTCTCAGCATACATCTGCTGAATGGGTTTTGCCTTCAAGGTGCTTGCAGCCCAGCAGGGGGACATGTATCACGCACATCCGCAGTTCTTGTGAACGCTTAAAAAAGACTAAGAGCCCAACATTATCAAGCCATTAAAGTTCAACTCAACTCGCAAGACTTCTTCTTGTTGTCCCCATTTGTACAGTTTTCCCCGCTGGCACATGGTAAATGCTTACTTATTACACATTGACTTCCCAGGAGGGATGGGTGTGAGATAACAACAGAAAACAAGAAAAATAGGAGGCCATCATATCTACAAATGGAGAGGGAGATCTAAGTGAACAGAAACCACAAAAACAGAATATTGCCACCCAGAGACTACATTATAATGTAAAGCTGGCAGGTCACAGGAGGAACTGGAATTTTGCCAGTAGCCCCTTAAACAAAGATCTCGGCTTTCTAGACCCTCTGCTGTGAATCAGAATTTTCCAGACACATGATTCTTATGAATCAGCGGGAGAAGTTGTCTCCCTTCTGTCTTCCAACTCACTGTAAATAGGTGAATATATGTTCACTTCTTCATAAAGACCATCTTCTGGAATCTGAGGAGGGAAAAAAATCATTCAGTATCAATCACGAAGAATTTTCCACCACTAGAAGACTTGTTTATGAGGTATATCTCATCTCCTTTTGTCTTTCTGAATCCCACAGTTTCCCATTACATTCTATTCCCTCCACCTCCAACAAACCAAGCCGGATTGTCTGGCCACGTGGACCCAAGAGAAATTACATCAGTCAATGAGAAGTTGGTGAGACTATTATGTGTCTGAACTTTGGTATATCTCTTGTATTATTTATCTTTGGAGGAAAGGGGTCAAAAAAGGCAGCCAGACTTGAATGCTTTAGGCAAGTAGACAGATGAAGAGTGTATGTTTTATCTGGAAGATCTAAATACCTATGCATCAAGCATCAGTAATTATTTTTCATTATCAAAGGTGTAGTAAATAGGAAAGGCAAGTGGAAAAGCAAGTGGTAGTAGTAAACTCCGGAGGAATCAATACTGGGGCTTCAGAGCAAGAGGGAAGATAAACGCCCAGAAAAAAAGAGAGAGAAGGAACAAATATAACAGAGCTCTTCTGGGACAGAAAATAAGCCCAGATATCTGACTGGTTCCTTCACATGCTACCTGTACGTTCATCTCTCACACTTAACGTACTCCAAAGCAAATCTCCATTTTCTAAAATAATGAAGATCCTATTTTCCTAACCCTCAGTCACAGGGATCTGCTATGAGATGTCTGCTATTTATGCGTGGGACATGTGATTTAAAACATGAGATTTGGAAACCAAAATACTGAAACTTGGAGAAATCATTTTCTGGGAGAAATAGTGCAGGAAACCCAGGCCATACATTTTAGGCAACAAAGCTCAAGTTCTTTAGCGTATGGTGTGGGACTTGGTATCAGGGTCTGCTTACCTTACTCTGCTCCAGTACTTCTCCGATCCTGTATGCTGTGACTGACACTGCACTGCAGAACCCCAGAAAGGTGAGAAACAGGATCATCGCCACAATTTCCTGTTGAGCAGCATCCAAGAAGAACCAAAAAGACAAGTAGAGTCATGAGGTTGGTGTCCCCAAAGCGTGCTCCCTTACAGTAGCCCCTGTTTTCCTCACCCTCTACGTGGTCAGTTTCTATAAAATGACACACACATGGGAAAACCAGGAGATGGTTACTCAAAGCAGAGGACCCACCCTTGCGGAATTCAGCTGGGGTTAGGGCTGCCCCATGTCTGCACATAAGACTCAGGAACGCAGCATTCTCTGACAGGAGTTGCAAGAAAGGATCACACTCATAGAAAGGAAAAGAGGTTTCCTTAGTTAGATGAGGACCTAGACTCTTAGCTTTCCCACGAGAAATACGTACAGTGGAAAAAGAAGCCTCAGAGCAGAAGCTACTCTGATCATTTTCCTGGCAACTGTGGACATAAGCTGAGCTTGCTTTCAGGTTGGTGATCAGGATGACGATTCCTGTTCCCCCAGCTATGCTGCTGACAGTGTTTGCTCCCAGACTTCCTCGTATCTGATGACAGACAACAACATTTAGACCTGGTCCTGCGCCTGCCACAACATTCAGCGAACCATCTGCATTTCAGGGCTGGATATAGCCAGGAAACTCTGCATTTATTCAAAATATAGATTAAAAAGGGAACTCTTGAAAATATACTTGTTTAATAAGGGTCTATAATTTTCTTGCTAGGACTGCATTCAGGAAGACCCACGTGGATACTCATAGTCTCTCTTTAAATAGACTCCTTATTTGGAAACAAATCATTTGTTTGATCACAGAACTATGCTTACAAGGACAAAGGTGGTGTGAGGATATTTTTTCAACAGGTGTCAAGGTAGAGGGGGAGGGGATAGCTCAAATGGTAAAGCGCATGCTTAGCATGCATGAGGTCCTGGGTTCAATCCCCAGTACCTCCTCTAAAACATAAATAAACCTAATTACCTCCCCCCCCTGGGTGGGGAACATTAAAAATAAAAAAAATTAAAAAAACAGGCGTCAAGGTGATACATGTATTACTTTTTAAGGGATACAGTGGGTATTTTAATGATTATATTTTTAGTGATTATATCCAACACAAAAGTAGATTGGAAAAAAATCACATATCCACATTTACTCATAATATAAGAGACACATGACATGTCTCCTTCAAGACTCTGAAAATTAATCTTTTTTTTACCTCTGAAAGGCTGTACTAAGATAGAATGCAACTCACCAGATATGTTGTACGTTTGTTTTCAGATATAAATGACAAAAATCCAGAAATAGCAAACTGTCCAAAAGGGAGGAGGGAAAAGAAAAAAGCACAGTGAGTCTCTCTTCTTCTCTGCGTCCCTTTCACCCCCATTCTCTAAATAGAAGGTAAAGTTTAGGTATTCTATAAGGCTATTCTTGAATTTTTATTTATTTTTATTTTTAAATTTTTTATCATTTTATTTTTTTAGTTTCCTGTAGAGAGCGTCTCAGAATTAAATGTACATATGAATTACATGCGGGCTTTGTCAAAATGCAGACTCAGTAGGTCCTGCCTGGAATTCTTCATTTCTACCTGGCTCCCAGGTGATGGTCCATGGGTCACTATGAAGTGTAGTAAGGTCCCACAGCATCTGGTGTGTGAGTATGTTATCATGCTATTCTCATTTTATTGTAATTGTATGAGCATCTTGTGTGTTGCAGTCAGCCCCTTTGCACAAGGATCATGGGTCTGTCTCTAGAGTCTGACATATATCACATGGACATACAGTAATTATGAAAACGTACGTGGTGAAACATATATACACCAATAGCACAAACTCAAAAAAAAAATGTTGAAGATTCAGATTGTGTGATGAGTTGAGAGATCTCTAATAAGCTAAGTGTTTGGAATGAAAAAACAGCAGGGAGAAGTTTTAAATAAAATATGGCAAAAATTCAAAGAAAGTCCTGAACAAGCGACCCAAGACCTAAGTATCTGACAGAGGGCCAAGCCAATGCAGCCTTTTATGGAGTTAAAATGCATCCTTGTGAATGAACTGTTGATACAAAAAAAAAAAAAAAGAAACAATCAAAAATAACTATGCTGAGTGAAAGAAGCCAGACAGTAGAGAGCCCATGCTGTATAATTCCATTTATACAAAACTCTAGAAAATGCCAACTAATCTAGAGTGACAAAAAGCAAGTGATTTCTTGAGGATGGGAAGACAAGGAATGGAGGGAGGGGTGATTACCAAGGGACACAAGGACACTTTGGGCAGTGATGAATTTATTCATTACATTGATGTGCTAATGTTTTCACACGTATATTCATGTGTCAACATTTAGGAAATTGTTCACCTTAAGTATGTGTAACTTGCTTACTGTATGTCAGTTATTCCTCCATAAAGCTATATATCTTTGTGATCTCATTCAGCCATCTAGTTTCTCTAAATAGGACAATGATTAAAAGAACTACAATAAGAAAGGACCTAAATGAATTTCTAGAGCATAGTAGAAGTTCATCAAATGTCTTTCAGGCATGTTCCCCTCACCTCAGCTGTCTCTTCCCCCTCTCTTCACTAAGATAACCTTCCTGATGAACAGTGCTAGGGAAAGTTTTCTGGAATTGGATTCTGAAAGTTTAAGTTGAATTTTTATTAGCTAAATGTCCCTTGAGCAATTCATTTAACTTTTATTGATCTCAGGTTTCTTATCTGATGAAAGCATGCTAATATATTTAACCCAAAGTGCTTTGTAAACTACAAATACATATATATATTTACATACACATATTAGAATGTATTTATATATTCTAAATACTAGAATAAAAATTTGGTTATATCTGATCTGGAAAGCCATGTACAGTGTTGTTTCAGAGACAGTTGTAAACATATACTCACAAATACTGCTCCCCAGAATGGGTAGCCTGTTTTAAATGATGAAAAAACGTCTCCACCAGATTCTGAAATATCGAACATGGAGTAGACAATCGTTCCAAAATAAAGGCATATCAAACCAACCAGAATTTGTGTCACCTGTAGAAAAATACATACGTTTTGTGCAATAAGAAGATACTTTCCTAAGATAACATCAATTTTCTTATCCTTGAGGCCAGATATGAGACATGGCTTTGCTATCTTAGGTAGTCCTGAGAAAGGATCCAAATGAGATATTTTCCAGCATCATCTGGCCACACTAAGAATTTATATAGGCATGACCTAGTCCAGGGACAGCCAATACATTTCTCCTGTGCCTTTAATTTACATACTCAATGATGGTCATCAATATTGGCTCTTTCCATCTTAGTGAAGGTAAAGATTATGAATCCTTCACAGTATGATATGAATTCCCTGCCAACTGACCAGAGTTGGCAGATCCTATTTGCTATTCTTATCCTAGTCATCATGAGGAAATGCTTCTTTCTGCCCAACCCATTGAGTGCCCATTGAGCATCAACTCTTCATCTGCCATTTTTTCTCACTCCCCATGAGTCTGGTGGGGAAGCTATGTTGATGGCACCAAATACTCTTTCTTAGAGCCAGTCTTTACTCTGGTTGAGGTTGGAGGAGGCTCACTCACCCCCAGGAATTCCAGCTCCTTCTTCAAAAAAGTTAGCCATGTCTGGCGTGGTGGGGATGGGGCAGGCTTCTCCAGTAAGACGTTCTCATGGAGAGGAACTTTTGGAAGTTCAATTTCAGGCACGCTGTGATGGGTTTAAATGGAATTGCAGTCATGAGAAAATTCTCTAACTTCCTTTGCAAAACTCTCAACTGGCAGAAGGGAGGATTTCGCTTGTTTATTTTTTCAAAGCAATCCTGCAATTAAAATCTTCATTGTAAAATACAAGAAACTGAGGCTTAGAGCGTCCAAGTTAGTGGGCCAAGATCAGCTAACTCATAAGTAATTAGATGGAACAAAATGGAACAAAAATCATGCCAAGTCTTCTTATTCTTAATCCAAAATTATCATCAAGTTTTTTTCCCCATTAATCTATGCTGATGAGTAAAAATAAAAACAATCAAATAGACATGTTTACCTATGAATCTTTCAGTCTTTTTAACATAGAAATATATCTGAATATATTTTGTCAATGACACACTCAATTTCATGTACATGGAAGAATGGCTTTGAAGAGTTTGTTGATCTCTGTTCCTGTTTTCATCCTCAGAGGAGGCTACTTGGAAATGCTGTCTCTCTTAAAGCATTGGAGTATGCTTAATATTTTGCAGTGATACTCAATCCAATATGGATTCCCAATGCTCTGGATTCAGCTTCTCCTAAACTCTTCAAAAGGAAAGTCTTAACATGTGTTAATCGTTGGTATTCAAAGGAAAACCAAATTATGTACCTCTACCAGATTTCACTCCTTGAACGTTTCCCCACTAAACCGTGGGGCAGGATCCCGCAGCTTGAGATTCACAAAGACTAACCAGAAAGAAGCTCAAGGTCATTTTGAAAAGCTTCTGTCCCTTAACACGTATCAAATACAGAGGCAAGACATCTGTATTGACAGTGAAGACTCCCCTACCTCATACCAAGAATATGAGCCTCTTCTGTTAGAAAAATCACCTAAGTTGTTGCCAATTTACACACTAAGTAAAAACCTCCCTCCCCATCAACCAGACAGAACTACTGAGAACATCTAGCAGATAACTTCTGCATACCCAGTATATTAATGAAACCAGATGGTCCATGCCTAAATTCATGACTTGGCTTCTCCCTAGCACTGTTACTATCTCTGGTTCACTAAGTGACTGGGAATAGAAAAAAATAATAGCCTGTACCCACCTGGAGGGCCCGTGTGGATCTGGGAGAGCAAGGTCTGTTCTGCTCCTGTTTTCTGTGTCCATTTCCTCATTCACTGAGCTCTCCATTGGCGAAGAAGTGTTCCAGTGAGCCTCGGTGGGCTTCCTCTCACAGTGTCTCCGGATGGTCAGTTGGGATGGGTTGGCTTGTAACACTAATGGTTATCTTCATTCTGAAGACATCTGTCCGACAGATAAGTTCCCCAGCTGATTAAGATCACCAGGGTTTTTCTTGTTATAATGAAGAGCCAAATTGAGTTCCTGAATAGGGATGAGTGTGAAATAGAGATTTGAGACTCCTGGAGGTTAATTCTGCCTGAAACCAGCAAGATTCACAGAACTGAAAAATGAGATGGTTTAGCAGAGACTGAGGAAGTGAGAAAGAAATGCAGAACAGAAAGAGACTGTGCTCCTCTCCTCGAGCCTTCTCTGCCTGTGACCCAGTTTAGCCATCCCTATGCCGGAAGCACTCCCACTGTGCTTTAGACATACTTGGCTTCGCACCTAATCTAAATTTGAAGCACTGTTTGCAAGTATGAGTATGTCTTAGTCTCTGAATCTCTGGATTTGTCTCTGACTACAATATTTAAAGGCTTTCTCTTTCTTCCTGTTTTTTGGACTCTGTTTATATGGCTCTCTGCAGCAGATGGTTTCAGAAATTGGACAGTCAGAGTTCTAACTCCCAGGACCCATTCCTAGCAGAGTGTGAAAGCTAAGATATTCCACACTAAAGACTCCATTGTCTGCTAAAGCATCAAGTTGACTCTCTGCTGGTTTAATTTTTGTGATGGCAAGGATGGAACTGTGGAAACACTGAGGAACATGACTTGATAATATATCCTATAAATAGATCTAAGCAGTGTTGGACTGAGCAGTATGTTTAAATGAGCTAAACTAATGTATTCATTTGAATAGCGTAACTAGATGGACCGTAGTAAAATGAAGACACAGGTGAGATTCACAGATTTGGGACTCTTTATTTCAGTTTAATCACGGACATAACCTTGAATGGCTCCTTATTAAATGGTAAGATACTACAAATTGTGTTTCTGTGTTGTCTCTCTGGTTTGTGATAAAATTTTTGCTCTTACTCCAAGAAACTTAAGATGTTTGTGACCAAGGGACACTAAAAGATATATTAGCATACCTTTCATAACACAGAAGTATTAACCCATGGGCCATCTTCCCACTCGGTCTTCAGGAAGTGGTGGACCCAACCAGTGTGTTATTGGAATTAATAAACCTCATTCACTTATCCATTCATCCAAAAGGGATCTTCAGTGTCTGACACTGCTCATCAGCGAGTGTGCAGAGATAAACACCATGGTCCCAGCCCTCGTCCAGCTCACAATCTAACAGAGTAGAGCAAAGATAAATGATATGGTATTGCCAATATGTCAGAGGCTGCTGGGACACACAGCAGGATGAAACAGTTCTACTTGGTAAGGAGTGTGTAGAATTCAAGGAAGAGTTTCCCAGAGAAAGTAACATTTGAACCAAGACTTCAAATGATAGCCTTAGGAATTTTTCATTCACCTCCTCTCCTTTGGTGAAATCACACCACACCTGCCAGAAAAAGACCTGAAGAAATGCCTGTTTATGATGTTTTCTGGGAGTAGTGTATAATAGTTCACTAAGTTTGCAGAGAATAATTAGAAATTAAACTTGAGATTTAGACCAGAAATAGACTGAAGATGGTCTTTGGGGTTTGGACACAATGCTATTTTAGGAGAACTTTCAACAGAAACTTACAAAATGTAAATCAGTAACTGATGGATCTTACGATCTTCGACTTGTTTCATATCCCAGTTTCCACCAGCATCTTCTTCCGACCCCCTGCTGGAAGCTTGTCCTCTTCTAAGCCCTCATTTTGGGTCCTTATAGACATGCTCTCCCATCTTTCACATTAGTAAACATTGAAACATATGACAAAATGCCTTTTCTTTTTTGGTGGGGGAAAATTATCAAGATGAGGTTTAATCATGCCTCTGCCTGAAAGGAAGCGATAATAACACAAAGGTTTCTTCCCCACCGCGTACATTTCCTCCGACATCCGGCGCCTATGACAAGCAAAGTGTCTTCTCTCAGATACACACTGGGCTTATTTTCCCAAACTCAAAGGCAATTTGCTCTGAGATCCCATCTGAAAAATTGTTTTCTCAAACTGAGTGCTCAATTCACTTAAAATAAATATGCACGAATTTGCATGTTGCAAATTGACAGTTGCTATCTCTTTAGGGTATTTTTTGATACTCCCAAAATAATCCCAACCCCTGCCTTCTCTCTCTCTCTCTCTCTCTTCCTCTCTGTTTCATTTCTACAGCCCAGAGCCAAATATGGCTTCAATAAATATGATTAAGAGGTGATAGACGCTGAAACTGATACTGAGCTCCCCATGTTTTGTGGGAAATTTGGTTATATAAATGAAGGAAATGAAAAAATATTGTTCACAGAACAAAACAAGTGGTTCTGAAAGGCCTAGAGCTAAGTTCAAACCTGACTAAAGAGAAAACCTCTGTGTCTTCATTCACATGACTTCAGAAATGCAAAGAGCAATATTTATACAGACTAGCCAGGTGCTTAAAGTCTTTTGGATCTGTTTCTAAAATTGCAGTTTAACTTCCATTACAGCCTTTGGGACACAACTGCCAAGGTCCAGCACATGTTAATTCTTCATCTGCCCACACCCCTTCCACTCTCCAGAATGACACTTTTCAACTGGGAAAATTATAAATGCAAAATATACTTGTTCATTTGTGACCAAGAAGACACCTAGAGTCACAGACAGGGTGTAGACATTAGCTGACTCCTTACTGTGGATGGTGAGCTGTTAGTCTTCTTAAAGCGTCCTTCCTTTCCCCATCTCCTTCCACTATAATTGTATCTGAATGTTTGGTCAGATTCATTTTTACTCTCTTCAGTATTATTTCAAAACTTTTAGTAATTTCCTATTCTTTATTGGCTTATTTTTGTAAAGCATAATTTTATCTTCTAATACCTTACAAGGGGTGTATAAATCACCTATCCATCCTCTTTTTCACATTGCTAGCCCTGGAAGAGTGATGTATCACATGTCTTTTTCTACATGAGGTATCACCTCACGTTTCTGTCTGGACTGGGTGCCTATAAATGTGCCACACAGCTATCACACTAGGATTCCCGCTGCCTCGTCTTGTCCTGGATGTCCTATTTCCTTGAGCCCCCTTTGCATCTTTCTTAGTGTGCTATTGCATGTTGGTAGAACATATTCCCTGGTCCCATGCTGAGAACAGGTGTCTGGGTGATGTGCTGTTTGAGACTGCTGATCTGAACATTTCCTTTTCATCTACACTTTAGACTTAATTGAATTCTAGCAAGGTATAGAGTTTGAACTGGAAGATATTATTTACTCAGAATTATTCACTCCATTTACTTCCAGAATTATTTTGAGAATTTCAATGCAATTTTTAATTCCAGATATTCGTATGTGCCATATTTTCTCTCTGAAAACTTTCATAATGTCTTTTAATCCCCAGAAGTCAGAAATAGTCAGAAATACATAATGTTAAAGTCAACCTTACACATTAATTTCACTGCATAGCCAGTAACCATTATCAAACTGGAGACCCACGGGCTTTGTTCTAGGAATTTTCCCCATCTTTTTTTTTTTATGAATTCCTCATAAAAAGTTGTTTATTTTTGTAGATATCTTATTAGGGATATGGCAGGCATCCAAAATTTGTCTCAGTTTCTCATGTTCTCCTCACATGCAGAATAGACTCTTTCCATCCCAATAGCCATAACTTGTTCCAGTATCAACTCAAAACTCTATGTCCAAAGTCACATCTAAGTATCATTTATATCAGTTACGAGTGAGATAATTTATCCTGAGGCAAATGCTTAAATCAATGGCTCCAATTCTTCTTTAATAGGTATCAAATTGTTACCACTTACATTACTCTTTATTTGGTTGGAGTTTTATTTTAAACATTTAACTAAACAAATTATCATTCAATGAAAATAGGGACAAAATAATTCTACAACTTAAGTTTTATTTCTGAATTTTTAACACAATGGCAAAGCACATGGTGGGAGCACAATATTTACTGAATGAATGAATGAATGAATGAATGAATAGATAAACCAATTATCCATCATGTCTCCAATGTCCCCAGCTTGCTGGTAAACCAGGAGTAAAATGAATAGACACATTACACAAATATTAGTGGCTTACAGATTGCATACTGCAAGGTCTTCCCAAATTACTAATTCATCAGATACAATAAGTTTTCATAGAGATTTTTCATAGGATTCTTTTTGGAGAAAGCTTCATCAGGAAGTTTCAAAAAGCAGTAAATAGAAAACTTTTTTTTCAAAGCACATGTTTTGCTTTTGTTTGTTTGTTTTTTAAGAAGGGGAGATAATTAAGTTTATTTATTTATTTATATTTGGAGGAGGTACTGGGGATTGATCCCAGGACCTTGCACGTGCTAAGCATGTGCTCTACCACCTGAGTTATATCCTCCCCTCAAAACACTGTATTTTGAAATATCAAGAGTTCATTCTTTGTCTCTCCTATTAAGCGTTCCAATCACTCTCTTTAGCATTCTCTAATTTTCTTTTCACTCCTATTGGTTTTTAGCAGTCATCATCAGATCATGAATAATGTATTTTTTCTCTTTTTCTTTCTGAGATATTTCCAAAATATCCCCTCCCTGAGGAAAGTCAAAACATCGATTGTAGGATCCATTCTAAACCACACCATAGCTGCTGCCCTGGTCCCAGCCTACCCAAGATAAAACCTGGGCTTGGCTGAAGGACTTTTGTAAGACTCAGTGAAGAAAAGATAAGAAGCAGCATGTTGCGACCTATAGAATAGCCATTTCAAAAATTTGAGTTTTGTTGTCTTCCAACTCGAACTGAATATGAGCTAGTATATTATGAGCTATGTGATTATGGGTGAATTTCTGATTTTCCCGTCAAAATAGGAATAACAGCACCCACTTGTAAGGGGTGTTGTGATTAAATGAGATAATAAATATAAAGTAGCAGGGTGTAAAACCCGGTAGTTTCAGAGTTAACCTTAACTTCTCCCTCCAACTTCTCCTGTTTTTTAATCAAGTCAGAAGGCTGTTCTGAGGGCCAAATTAAACTGCATAATAAATACATGCACCTAAAGAGCCTTAGACGTAGTATATAGTCAATCAATGTTAATATCATTCCCTTGTGAGCTTCAAGTTTTATTACTATAAAGCTGTGCTATTTTCACTACACGACACTGCTTCTACAAAGAGGGCATAAAGGAATGCTGTGTAGAGAGATTCTAAACAAAGGATCATGTAATTTCTCATCAGAAAAATAGTCAAGGAGAGAATGTGGCTTCCTATTAAGACAATAATTCCCCTGTATTTTTTCCCCTCAAAAAAGAAAAAGTCAACCAGGATATCTGTGGAGCCCAGGATGAAATGCAGACTGTGAAAGATGAATTAAACTGTATTATAAATGCATGAAAGCTTCACTAGAAGAGGTGGGATTGAAAGGAGCTGACCTGAGTAATGGAAACAACGGCTTTGACTGCATCCCTTAAGGCTAAAGATGAAAAGGACTTTACATTAGTGCTGTACTCCAGTAGGTAAGTTTTTATTTTTTATAAGAACACTGCTCAGCAATGCTGAAACAACTTTACATGTATACCAAAAACCATTAATATACAGAAACCTCAATCAAATAGAGTGGGGAGACCAGAAGGGGAAGCTGCCACACCCTGAAACAGCAGCAGAGTCCAATTTGAAGAAGAAATTGGCCGTTTCCTTCCAGGCAAGGACTGAGTTAATGATAAGCCATGGACCCTTTGTTCACTATGGCCCTCCCAAGTCCCTTTTCCCTCCTTCCCTTGCTGTGCAGGGACTGGCACATAGCCTGCCATGACTGCAGACCCTGAATTTGAATTTTTCTGATGATCCCAAATAATTCAGCTGCAATTCTCAGTGGATCACCATCTTTGCTGGAGAGATGTCTGGCAATCTACTTATTTCAGATCAACAATACTAAAGTTAAACAAGGAAATAAATTTTGGATAATTGTTGCCAGATTTCTTACATTTAGAAACCACGTTATAAATAATCACACTTGAAGGGGGAGAGGTGCTGCTAGAATGAACCACATGGGATTTTTAAAATGTAGTTCTCAAAAAAAAAAAAAAAACAGGAACCAGGGCTTCCTGTAGAAATGAAAATTCTGTGTCTACAATAGGGAAATGAACTTGAGCATCTTGTAATTTTAGAAAATAAGGAAGTGCTAAAAAAGAGGAGGAAAGGTAGGAAGCATGTCAACACTACATTGGCACCAACTCAGCTCCCAGTGGTCAGAGCTGGAAAAATTTGAGCAACAAAATAAATATTGGTCATCACCCAAAGAGTAATATAAACATCCATTAGTCCATACCGAAATAAATAAATGATTTAATAAATAAAAGAGAGAGAAAAGACAAATCTTCTTTACAGAAGACCTCAACTAATAAATAAAGAAGAAGTGAGGAATGTAGAAAATGACATTTGGAACATCACAGTAGTGATCGCCTCAGGCAAAATCTCCATGTGAATGCTAAAACTGGCAGGTGAAACTTTAAGGAGAAAGATGGTATTTGCACAACCTTGAAATATCTTCTCTAATGTATTTATTACTGTGGTGGTTTTAGCAGATGTCAGCATTTGCTTTGATGGTCCTCTCTCCAGGAGGTGGCTCTCATTTCTCCTACCTGTGAATTTGGACTGAACAGATTAGGTCACTTCTAATGAATAGAAGATGAAAAAGAAATAATAGTAACTTCACAGTGGAGGCACCTGGCAGGCACCACCTTCATCAAGTAGTCATGTTCAATTTCACTAATGATGTCATGTAGGTTTCATAAGTGTCCTGATGAGAGGCAATGAGGAGACAACTTGACCTATGTCAAATTCTTCCCCCCAAAATATAAAATCTAGCCTAATCATAGGATAATATCAGACAGACCCAAACTGAAGGGACAGTCTACAATAAACCTCACCAATATTTTTCAGACGTGTCAAAATCATGGAAAACAAGGATAGTCTTAGAAACTGTCACAGGTGAGAAGAGACTTAGGAAACTTGACAATTAGCTACAACATGGTATCCTGGATTGAATCCTGGAACCAGAAGGAGCATTACTGGAAAATTTGGTGAGACCCTGACAAAGTCTATAGCTTAGTTAATATTGTTGCACAAGTGGTGCCATGTTTATGTGGGATGCTGGTACTATAGGACACTGGGTAGAGACTATATGGGAATGCTGCACTATAGAACTCTTCTGCAAACTTAAAAATATTACAAAGTAAATAGTTAAAGTTAATCAGTAATAAAAAAATATGTTTAACCTTGGTCTGTATTTCCTCAACTATTTTTATTAAATATCTGCAATAATAACTCTACGTACTCTCTCTCTCACACACACACACACTCACACACTCAAGTGCAAACAACATATAGAAGTGAAACAGCAAATACTCTTCCTCTTTTCAATGTTATAGAAGTTGTCCAATGCCAATTCAATGAAAGAAAAAAATGTAAAGGTGTGTAATGATCTTCAAGAGAGAAAGGAACTACCTTCATTTGTAGATGTAAATATGACAAAAGATGAGCAAGATCTTGAAAGGAAAAATTATATAATTAAAAAGAATAATGTAAGGTATGCAGGAAGAGTCTACAAATAGTACCACTTAATGTTATAAATCCTAAAAATAATATTCCAATTCCCCTCCAAAGTGGTCTATGATTTTAAGTCCAAATTGCAAAATATGCTACAGCTTTAACAAGTGATTATAAAAATTCATATGGAAACATGGAAATCCAAGCATATCCAAGAAAATGACAAAAAGAAAATCACATGAAGAAATTTGTCCTCTATGATAATGGAAATAATTATATGATGCATCTAAAACAATGTGGTACATTCACAACAATAAAATCGTTTTCGGAATAGTAGGGATTTCTCAAAGAGTTGCATGCATGTATGTAAACTTGAATATGGCAAATGATGGGATATTCAATGAAAAGGTCTGGAATTATTGGCTTGCCAGAAGGATGCTGCTGCTGCTGATAATAGTAAAAGTAATATCACTCAACAGAAAAGGTAAATTACAGCTGTATTAATGTTTATAATATAAAACTTTAAACTTTAAAAAGAAAAGGTATAATAATGCCTTCATGGCCTGGAAGTAAGGACGATTTTCTTGCACAGAAGACAAAATGCAAAAATCATGACGGAAAGTGAATAAATATGATCACAATCACTGTACTGGTGGAGACATAACAAAAGTTAATTTTAAAAATCTAGATAAAACAAAATCAGAATGGGAGAAGATATTTGCAAAAAAATTTATTTAAATAATAAAAATACAGGGTACCTCATGAGACTTCCAATTCTAGATGTAGATTAAGTTTCAAGTGTAGTTAGAGATTGATTTCTATTTTCTGAAATTCTCTTATACTGCCTTCAGATTAATAATGAGGCTGGTTTTTTTGTAATGGCCACTAACAACTTTTAGTTCTAGTTTTATCTCAATTCACAAATATGATGAAAGGAAAGGCCGTATTTCATAAACTTATGGTTACTGAAGGGGAAAGAGGGGAGGGATAAAGTTGAGGTATGAGATTAACAGATACAACCTGCTATACATAAAAAGAGACAAGCAACAGAGTTTTACTGACTAGCACAGGGAACTATATTCTATACCTCATCATAACCTAGAATGGAAAAAAAATCTGGAAAATATATATGTATAGCTGAATCACTTTGCTGTACACCTGAAACTAACAATATTATAAATCAACTATATTTCAGTTTTTGAAAAGTGAATCACTATAATGAAATCTGAAATGAACACAATATTGTGAATCAACTATACTTCAATTTAAAAAATAGTTAAGAAAGTTAAAAAAATAAGTTTGCTTTTTTTTTAAGCCTCATAATGATGACTCCACAGCTGAGTCAAGCCTGGGCCAGGAGAATTTCATGGACTAACACAATTATAAGTGGAGTTGTTCTGATGGATTTAGATTTATCACAGTATATCCCTGAAGCACAGAATGAGTAACTCCACCAAAATCTCCAGGTTGCCCTCAATCTGGGGGCAGACAGAATGGACGCTGGAGAGACAATCACAGTGTTCACTACAGGCTGTCAAATGTGTTGATCAAAATATGTTAGCAGATATATTTGGAAAAATATAAAGAAATAAATTACTTATAAAGTAACAGAAGAGCAGACATAAATAAAAAAAATGACAATACAAATGTTACTATAAAGACTTTTCCTCTTACTGAAGTTGTACACTTTCACCAATTGCTTGGTTTACCGTATCAGATGCCTAACCAACCCTCTTCTCTTCACCCACTCCTTCCAGAACACTCTACATTGCAAACGCGATGATATTTTAAAATTTCAAGTCCATGACCAGTCCGGCTTATTCAGTGATGTGCTGGTAAATATTTAACAACTGGCTTTCTAGGGTTGGAGGGTGGGGATGGGCACAGGAATGTGACTTGTGGCTTTTGCCAACCTCTGTGAAGTAAACACTCCCACCATAACCAATTCCTAGTGACCAAAATTATGTTGACCTGTTCTCCCTGAAAATAACAAATCAGCACACACAAGGCAATGTGAGCCAGTTCAACACCACGGCATACATCTTCAATTACTTCTTAAGATTCACAGAGCTGCTTTGTCTTACAGTCTCCTGTGATACGTACACTTCTCTCTCCAAACTTATGTCTTGCTATCTCATGCTAACTCATGTATCAGCGTTAGACACACTCAAGTGACTTGTTTTTTCCTTGAATATCCCCAAATCTCTCTAGCGTAGAGGTTTTGCATGTGTTCCGCATATTCCTTTTTCCCTTCATCATGCTGACTCCCAGTCATCTTTCATATCTCAGTTTAGAAGAAAAGTCTTCTGAAAAGTTGTCACGGACACCCCCTTTCACCTGGGTTAGCCACGCTTCCCATGGGCCTTTTCCCAAGGCCCATGCTTCCTATCAGAGCCCTTACTGCTCCATGTTGTGATGATCTGTTTCTGTGGGTCTGTATTATCCACAAAACGCAACTGGAGAACAGAGACTGTGTACCATTCTCTATTGTATGCACAGGACATAGCACATAGTAGGTACTTTCTAAATCATTGTTGAATGGACTGAAAAACAAATAAGTTATATAAATAACATATATATAATTTTTATATATGCATTACTTCAGAAATTATGTCTATTTCAGAAATCTGTATATTTTCTGAAGAAGAGAGACAAGAATTAGTAGAGAAGGTGATGGAAAAATCATTACACATATGATGAACAAGGAGCTAAGAGTAACTTACAGGTATGAATTTATGTACTTTGTGGATGACTCAGTTCCCTGTCAAGAGAAGGAAGTTAATTTATAAATCAGAAATAAACATCCCCACAGGAAACTATATTCAATGCCTTGTAATAGTCTATAATGGAAAAAAATATGAAAAGGAATATATATGTATAAATGAATCACTATGCTATACACTAGAAATTAACACAACATTGTAAATCAACTATAATTTAAAAAAAAGAAAGGAAGAAAAAGAAGGAAGGAAGGAAAGAAGAAAGGAAGGAAGGAAGAGAGGGAGGGAAGGAAGAAGGGAGGGAGGGAGGAAGGAAGGAAGGAAGGATGGAAGAAAGGAAGGAAGGAAGGAAGGAAGGATCCTTGAGCAGTAGATATAAAAACCAGGAGCCAGACAGATCAGAAAGAACATCAAATTATCACTTGAAAAGATGGTCATTAATGTCCCTGGAGGGAAGGGGAGGAGCCACAATGCAAGGTGAGGGTTTCTGCCATCTTTCCTGCACATCTGACCACAACCTCACCTCAGCCTTAACAGCACAAGACCAACAGCAATGGCAACGTCATTACCAAATGTTGTGGGGCTGTTTCACACGTGCTTTATTTTTATTTACTCATCATAACAACTGATGGGGTAGTTGGTCCTATAACACTTATTTTACAGATGAGGAAAAATAGGTCAGAGGGATTAAGGCACTTGCTCAAGTTCACACAGATAATAAGTGACAGTAGCAGAATTTGCATCCAGATCTGTTAGATTCTAAAGCCCTTTCTCTTAACTTCTCTGTATTGCAGATTCTCACTGTCCTTTGAAGAACAAATACTGATTTTACTCTCAGAGACTCCAATCTAAGCCATTATTTTTGTATCTGGGCTTGTGTGAACTCAGCAGCTGATTGAAGTAAAATCTCCGAGACATCATCTTCTCACCCCAAATATAGTAAAAATTTATCTTAATGATTATGGTGAGAATTTTTGGACAGTTTTTACAATGCTCATGTCAACTAAAGTCAAGAAGCATTTTTCTGTCATGGAAAAAAATTTCACTCATTTTTCCTTCTCATGGGGGGGTTTGGAAGTTGGATTTTAGAAAGAATACATGAAATAGGAATTATTCTTGTCTTTTGTCAACCTTAGAAAAAAGAGCACCAACTTCTGGGAACAATTTTAGAGTGGTGATCATAGAAGTTACAAAACAAAGAATGCTCAGAAGAGCATATTTGTCCTTCCATACCTAGGATTTATAGTGGGAGTTATAGTTAGGATGGAAAAGATTGAGTCCAATGTCCAAGTTTCTCATGATCAATGCCATGATGGCTCCATGGCATGGTGCCATGTGGTTCACGGGCTCATGCTCTCTTGAGTTCTTGGATGAAGCACTGACTCTTTGGAGATTTAAGACTGAATTTTCTTTGTCTCAGATTTGCTTTCATTAGGAGGCATTCTTGCTTGACTCCACAGAATTGGGAGATGAGAAAATTGCCTGGAAAAAAGAACAACATTAATCTCCAAGAATAGGACCATCACCTCTCTCTTCTTCCATCCTTTTCTATTATCATCATGATCATTGCCAGTTATATTCACTAACTATTACTGTGGTCAAGTATTACATACATAGTCCTTACAACAAACACCAGAAATGAATGAATAGAAACATTTTCATTTTATAATTAAGATATCTAAAATCTAGAAAGGACTTGTGATTTTTCCTGGGTATACAGCTAAAATATGACAAGTTATAAGAAATAATGTCTATTTGCATGAAAAAATGTATGCTCTTAAACATGAAATACATAGCTTCCTTTTGTATTTTTACATCAGAATTCTTTTCCAGCTGTCATTCCAAGTCTAGCATTTATACCGTCTCTAACTCAAGGAACCCCACAAATCATTATCACATAAAAATGTCTTTCCAATTGCAAGAATTAGCGACAACCTCAAACCCTAGAGGGAAGCTGCAGACCACGGGAATTTTTAGTGATTTAAACAAACTTACCTTTCTCAAAGGACTACAATTTGCTTTGCACCACTTGACTGAGATAGAGCTGGCTGTGCACAGTTCCAGCAAGGTAAGGATCAGCATGATGGACACAAGACCCTGGGAGATATGATGCCTCATATTAAACCCAGCAGAAGCATTCAGAGGGGAAAAAACGTTAGCAGGAAACCAAGCTATAACACCTCCCTCCCATAAAACAGATCCAAGTACATCACAAATTTAATACACAGCCACACATCAACACTCTATACGAGGCACAAAGTCCGTCTAAAAGCATGGAAACATTTGTCCTGGAAAGAGGGATATGTTATTTTTCTATATCAATGTACATGAAGAAGTCGTGGTGGGACGAAGCTGTAGAGGACGAAACGCCGACACTATCACTAAGGTCTACCAATTGGAATAGGAGTAAACGAAGGAGGTGAGCAGGCGGTTTAGTAAAAGGGACAACAGTGACCCCTCCCCCACTTCATCACTAGTACTTCCTAGAGGTTGAGGCATTTGTACTATCCCTGCAAAACTAACACACTAAGCTCAACAATTAAACACATAATTACTGGACTAATGAGACTTCTTTTATTACTGAGGCACCTAGATGGAGCAAATGCAAAATTGCTCTGGAGGGAAAACACCCCCAAGTCCACAAAAAAAATCCAACCCATATAAATATATATGTAGATCATTAAAAGTACAATGAAGAAAGTGAGGATGGGTGGAGGGTATAACTCAAGTGGTAGAGCGCATGCTTACCATGCACAGGGTCCGGGGTTCAATCCCCAGTACCTCCTCTTAAAAAAATAAATGAATAAACCTACTTACCTCCCCTCCACAAAAAATCTTTAAGAAAAAAAGTGAGGATGCAAACTGCCACAAGTAGTATCAGCAAACAGAAGGATTAAGAGTAAGTCAGTAAATGACAGTTCATTACAGTGAAAATGGACAAATTTAGAGGAAAATACTAATTTCTGAGTTGATCTCAGAAGAAGGAGAACACCTAAACATAAACAAAAAAATTTTTGGAAAAGTTATTAAAGAAGGTCCCTTTTGAAACACCATACTCAAATAAATTCAAAAGTGAAGCCATTTAAAACTCCAAGGTGTCATTATTCGAAAATCCCAGACCACAGAGACAATTGTAAATCTCCCAAGTTAGTTTCATTGAGCAAGGTGTGAAATAAATTTTTTAAAATGTAATCTCCCTGGGAAATGTAATAGTACTAGTAGCAGTAGAAGCAGTAATGAAACACAACGTGCCCTGTTTTCATTGCTATCAAATATTAATTTATGTAATACTTACACCAATCCTGTAAGATTGATACTATCACTGACCTCATTTCAAAGAGGAGAAAATTGAAACACAGAGGAATTTTCTCATTTTCCCCTTCATTACAGAGCTCATTAATGACAGCCAAGATTCAAATCAAGGCAGTATGGGACCTGATGTGTTATTTTCTAGACATCGGACTGGTCAAAATATTTTATAATTACACATAATTTTTAAAGGCATACGTTTGATGAGGCTTCCTTGTAAATACATAAGTCAGGTGACTGGAAAGACTGACAATTCTTGAGTGATGGGTTATTCACTGATAAATTCATTGAGAGAAAAACCAGCCCAACCAGTGCAATTGTAGCACTGGCAATGTTCATCCCGAAACTACTTTCTATCTAAAAAGGAAAAAGAAACATCAATTAACATAGGCAGCAGATCCTTCATTCCTTTGGCTACAATTCATTTAGATAAATTTCCACAGAAAGTGGTTTGCACACCCAGCTATATCCTAGGTACTGGAGAAACATCAGTCAGCAAAGATTTCCCACCCTCATGGAGCTTACGTTCTAGTAGAAAAGACAAAGAAAACAATTACGCATACTAATAGGTAAATTATATAGCGTTTGCTAAAGTGATTAAGTGCCATGGGATAATAGAGTGAAATAAAGCAGGTCCTGGAAATCCAGAGCGAGGAGTAGAGCTTAGTGAGATTAAATAGGAATGACACCTGGGGAGAGGCATTAAAGAGTAGAGGGAGTCAGCCAGGAGGATGTCTGGAGGAACACCCTTGCAGACAGTTCAAAGGCCTGAGGTCAGAGTGTTCCAGGTGTGTCCCAGGGAAGCAAGGGGGTGACTTGCTGGGGAGGAGTGATCAAAGCACACAATATTAGAAAATGATGATGGAGACTGATCGGAGAGCCAGGCCATGTAGGGCCCTGCAGGTCATGGGAAGGACTTTGGTTCTTACCATGAAGAAAACATAGCACCACTAGAGGATTTACAGCCAAATGGTGACACCATTAGACTTCTATTTTAAAGGAACACGAATATCTCAAGTGAGTCTAGTTTAGAGAGGGCCTAGGATGGACGCAAGGAGCCCAACTAAGAGAGAGGGTGGAGAGGAGATGGTGCAATCAGTAGAAAGATAAGGAAAGGTCAAACTCAGATGTAGCTTGAACATAGGGCCAACAGGATTTGCTGACAAACTGGATTCAAGATTGTCAAAGTGTGAAGTAAAACTCATATTTTTATTGAAGTACAGTCAGTTACAATGTGTCAATTTCTGGTGTACAGCGCAATGTCCCAAATGAATATATATATATATATTATATATTCATTTTCATAGTCTTTTTCATTAAAGGTTATTATGAGATACTGAATACAGTTCCCTGTCCTCTACAGAACAAATGTGTCTTTTATCTATTTTTATATATAATGGTTAACATTTGCAAATCTCAAAAATATGGAACACTCCACGAATTTGCGTGCCATCCTTGTGCGGGGGCCATGCTAATCTTCTCTGTATTGTTCCAGTTTTAGTATATGTGCTGCCGAAGTGAGCATTAAAATTCATATTTTATGGCAAGACAAGAAAACTTGAAACAAACAAAAAGTCTTCTCTGCCCTTTGGGCTCTTCTCTCCTCCAGCTATGCACTGTGTATCTGCTGTGTGCATCTACCAAACCTCCCCATCGGCAGGAATTCCTGCTCAACCATGGAGAGCACCATCCTCCTAGCACCGACAAGATGATTCCTTAAAGACAACCTTTCTTCTTGAACTGATAAGGGATCCCAGGAAACTTAGGTCTGGGTTATATAAACTGTAAATAATACACCATTTGATGTACAGCCCTCTGTCTCAAAAAAAAAAAAAAGCATATAATGGTGCCTTGATTGCTAATGGGTGGAACAGTTCTCAGAGTTTTCTGAGATGCTCTTCCTGGATTATAATTTTCAAATTTGGCTCAAATAAAATTTTCCATTTCTGTTTTAGATCCACTGATTAATTCTTTGTCAACAAAAGAAAGAAGAATCTAAGCTAACTCTAAGGTCTGCAGTCTGGGAATCTGGAAGGATGGGATTCCCTTCAGTTGATGTGAAGAAGACAGTGGATGGAGATGGTTTGAGGAGGAAGGCTAGGGGTTGAGTTTTGAGCCTTTTAGAACTCTGAGCAATCAGGTATGCAAGTCTGTTGCTACAGGAGAGATGCAGGCTGGAAGTGTTTATTTCAGGGTTGTGGGCATGTCGGTGCCATTTGAAGCCATGAGAATGGTGGACATCACCAAAGCAGTGAGAAAAGCAGGTGACAAAGAACTAAGCTCTGGGACACTCCAACATTAAAGTGTTGGGGGGAAGAACTAAGTAGGGGAGTTTTAGAAGGAGGAGCAAAACAAGACAGAAGGAGAAGCAACCAAACAAGGTGTCCTGGAAGCCAAGTGAAGAACGTATTGGAAGGAGGAGTGACCATGTTATTGATGGGTCAAGTTAGATGAACAGTGAGAACTGAGCTCTGTGTTACCAGTGTGGACGTCTTCAGTGATCTTAAAGAGAGCAGTTATGGAGGTGTGATGGAGAAGAAAACCAAGCCTTAGCAGAGTGGGTTTAGTTGAAACTGGGTAGATAGGAATTGGAGACAGAATGTAGATCATTCCTAAAGGAAGTTTAGTGATAGAAGGAAAAACAAATTGTGCCTGTAGCTCACAGGAGAGAATAAGGTCAAGGTAGTTTCTCTCTTGCACCAAGAGCAGTAACTGGATGCTCATAGGCCGATTAAATAGATTAAGTTGAAAGAGAATCGGAGTGAAGCACTTGCATGGGAAATAAGGAATGGAATCAGTATTCAAGAAGGGGTGCTGGCTTTGAAGAAAATCACAGAAGGGTCACCTGTGGTAAGAGGTTAGAATGAAAAAAATATATATATCAGTACAGATCTGGTCCATGAAGTAGGTAGAGTGGCAGTCTGAAGTATCTCTCCTGATGGCTTGAGTTTCTCAGAATAGCAAGCAAGGCAGTCAACAGAGAGAAAAGATGAGGAAAAAAAGGGATTGATATTTGAGGATAGAATATAAAGGCGATGGGCTAGGAAAGTAGTGTAAATGGGTAGATGATCTCGTGGGAACACGTAATAGAGAATTGGTATGTGTTTAATGAACACTAAACGATTAGACTGTTTGGCTTTCAGTTGTGAAACTGATGGTGGGAGAGTGTCTGCTCAAAATAATCAGAATTGGTTACATTTAAGAACACACACACATACAGGAGTCTTTTTCTGTTTCAGATTCATCAAATATTCATAGTAATCATATTCACAATCTGTATGATTTTCTGAGAGTCCACCATCTGAACTTCTTAAGAAAAGAAACTCAATTTTCTTGGGCGTTAAATAAGACTCAGGGTCTTAGCTGGAGCCACCCGCCTCGACTCGCCTACTAGCAATGCATGACTTATTTCTCCTCTTATGATCGTAGAAAAAGAGGAAGAGCTGGCACTTACCCATTCTTTTGTGGGCTTTTTCCCGGCTATGACAGATAAGACTCCTGAAACAATAAACTGTTTGAAAATAGGAAGTGAAAGAGATAAAGGAATATTAAGTTTCAGCCACCTTCTTTTGGCCCTTCCTGGGTTAGCAGATATCTAGCAATAGTTGTACAAAACTTCCTTTTCAAGTTCACGTTCTAAACCACAAAATTATACTTAACGTTGCTCCATCATTTTATTTGAATAAAATTTTAAAGTAGTTTAAACTTTGAGTAAATTTATAAGAAACTCAATTTTGTTTTTTGTCTTGTCTTTCACAGGCTTATGTGGGTGTGTGTATTTTCACAGCATATAGCAAAAATACAATGTATCTTTATGTCTATATTTATATTAAATGTAAATAATATTTATTTACATACACATATATATTTAATATCATTCTCATATTCTTACCCAAGCTTTAGGCATGGGCCTAATTTATTGGACTAGGATGTTTTAAAAGATCTTTTATACATCTCAGTGTCTATATCCACTAATTCTTTAATCATTATTTTGATGTGCTATTGTTTCCAGGACTCTAATTTTGATAAATTGAATTCTCTGCAGTGTTCATGGTTTTCTTAAAACTTTATTCTGTTTTTTACCTTCTAAATCGCACGACCATTTACCAAGTCACTCCTGTAATTTGAGGGGAAAATTGCCAAAATCATGAATTAAATCACAATTCAATTATTGAATTCTGGCTGAACGTGAAGGGGACAAGTTTGAATTCTAATTCAAATAACAAAGAGGTTATCACAGGAAACCCAAGTCACTTAATAGCTTTGTGGTCAAGATCCTATCCTCAGCTCTTAACTCATTTTGTAACCTTAGACAAATTATCAACCCCCTCTTTGCCTCAGTTTCTTTTTCTGTAAAATAGAGATGTGCATATCCCTGTGTTACTATTACTTTCCTTGTAGTCTTGGGAATAAAATGAAAACATACACAGAGAGGGCTTAGATGTGTGCCCAGCGCACAGCAAGCACCCAAATGATTAACAATAGCTAAGGTTTTTATACACATTATTCCATTTAATTTTACACTAACCCAAAGAGAAGGTCCCCCATCATTTCCTCCACTCTAGTGCGGAAACTGAAACCGAAGGACGAGAGTTCAAATATCTTTTCCAAAGTCATACAGTTAAGGAGGATTAGTAAGAGGAAGATTGGGCCGAGAGAGGGACTCACACAGTCAATACACAGCAGGCACGTTCCCAGAGGGAAGCGGAGGGAGAGGAGGGTACAGCCGCAGGTAAGGCCAGCCAGGAAGGGCTTTGGGCCACGTAGTGGACCTTAGGCTTTGTTCTGTAGGTGATACAGAGCCAGAGAAAAGGTTCCAGAAACAGGAATCCAATGGTCAGATTTGAATCTTGCTGTTAAGGACGCTAAAAAAGGGAAACTCTGGTTCCCTGACCATGGCACTTTTTTCAACATTCTGACCTCACTTTTGGAGACAAGAAAACTCTTTCCTGCTTAAATAATCAAAACATTTCATTATTTTATTTTCTGCAATACGGAAATTTTCCATGTAGGTCGAGACTCATTATGCGGAGTAAATGTGCACCCTAGATTTTCTCGAAAAATTCAAATTCTAACTACTCCATCAAAATGATATTAACTGCCTAAAAATTTCAGAAATGTTAAGTCCAAGTTATGGGTTTGGACTGTATCCAGAAACAGAACACAATCTTTGGTCAGAATATGAGATCTGACTTGGGCCAGGAAATTTTGACCAAATTATGAGCAATTTCTTTTTAAAGGCGATCTGAAATTCAGTGATTTGAAAAATAAGAGTAATAAAATTAAAATGAATGAATAAATTAGAGCCCAGGACTTGTTATCAATGTCTTTCTTCTTAATTTCCCAATTATGTGTTCTATTCACTTTTTTCACCTAAACTTTCCCATCTTAGAGTTCATGGAAGCATCTTTGTTCACATGTGCAGTCCAAGACTGAACATGCATAAATTCTCAAAGGTCTAGCACCAGAATAAGCCAAAACAAAAAGTGACTGAATAATAAACAGTTCCTATTAGCCACTTTTTAAAAAATGAAGCATCAGGTGGGTGATGATCAAAAGACAAAGCTGAATAAATAATTTTTATTGAAGTATACTTGATTTACAACATTGTGTTAGTTTCTGGTGACCAATATAGTGATTCAGTCTTATACATAAATAAATATTCTTATGTATCTTCTTTAATTCCTTAAATATATATTCTATATTTATATATATTCTAAATATATAGTCTATATATATTTAATTTTATAAATATATATTCTTTTTCATTATAGGTTATTATAAGATATTGAATATAGTTCCCTGTACTATATAGTAGGAATTTGTTGTTTATCTGTATTATATATAATAATTTGTATCTGCTAGTCCTAAACTTCTAATTAACCCCCCAACCCCTCTTCCCTTTGGTAACTAACTTTAAGTTTGTTTTTTCTATGTTTGTGAGTCTGTTTCTGTTTTGCAAACAAGTTCATTTGTATCGTAAATAATTTTTTTAAAACACCTACACCCAAAGCCTATTTTACTGATTACATTTTGATCCAAAGAGGGGAAATTACTCTTCTGATTTTCAGACCATAATTAACAGGCAAATCTCATTGCCCAAACTGGGATTCTCTCCTGTACCACAAGGCAATTCACCAATCTTCATCTTCCATTTCAAGTATCCATAAATTTAATACACGGATATTAAGTTAATGTTTGGGATTAAATCTGCACTCAGCAAATATGATTTCTTTTCAGCAGAAGGAAAGGCGCTTTATTTTTATAACTTGTTTGTGTCAAGAATTACAAATCCAGCCCACAGCATGCAACCTTCACATAACCTGCCAACAATACTTAAAGACATTTCTAGCAGAGGTGACTAAGAAATGATCTATGGTCAGGCTATTGAATACTCACAGCTATACCGCCCCATAGTGGATAGCCCGTGGAGACGATCAAGAAAAAGTGCCTGGAGACAAGGGGTAAGTTTTGTAAGATGCTCATAAAAACACCCAGAGCCAGAATTATTGCTCCATTCAAGATCTGGATAGTCTGTAAAAAGAAAGAAAAGCATAAATAGTCGTATACTAGTGTACACTGAGAAGAAACCACTTTAATTTTCCTCAGAAAGGAGATATCCGTGCTTGAAATGTTTAAAAAAATCAAGCGGGTAGGAAGGGATAAATTTGGAAGTTTGAAATTTGTAAATATTAACTACTATATATAAAACTAGATTAAAAAACAAATTTCTTGTGTATAGCACAAGGAACTATAGTCAGTATTTTGTAATGACCTTTAGTGAAAAAAATATGAAAATGAATATGTGTGTGTGTGTGTGTGTGTGACTGGGACGTTATGCTGTACACCAGAAATGGAAACGCTGTAACTGACTATACTTCAATAAATAAATAAATAAATAAAATAATTTCTAAAAATAAAGTTTATAGAACCAAAAAAAAAAAAAGAAATCAAGCCTAAATTAACTAGACAAGAGCCTAGTCTGAGAGGTTTTTGTCCCATGTGATTTCCCACCAATTCCAGTGGCAATACCCCATCCCCCTTCCACTTCTGTTCATTCTCACAAAGTCCCTTCACAGAGTGTCAGCAGAGGGAAGGAGAGGCAGCTGATAAGGCAGATTGGGTGGAACTATCTTCTCAGCATGCTCTAGGGCCATGATGAAGGCAGGCAGACTGTACACAGCATCCTACTCAGCCTTTCCCTCAACCTATTTTTTAAATTTAAAATATGGAATAAGAGTTCAAGGGGCCCAGCCTCCTGATGTGGACAGCTGGATTGGAGTCCATTCTCCAACACTGATAGGATGTTTCCTACCATGAGATTATGCCTCTGCATTTCCATGCCTCGGGTCTAAAACATGCCCCAGGAAAAGCATCATTGCTTAAATATGCTTAGAGGAACATCGCTGTCAGCAATGAGTGACTCAGAAGTTCCCCCTTATGGGCAAAAGCAAGGTTTTCCACGTGACAGTTATTTTCTTCCTTCTTAAACCAATTTTTTTTCTTGTATTTGTCATGCTGGATCATGTTTTATTTTATTTTATTTTTTCCCATTTTTAAAATTAAAGTATAGTTGATTTACATTGTTGTATTAGTTTCTGGTGTTCAGGACAGCGATTCGGGTATACATATAAATATATACATATTCTTTTTTATATTCTTTTTCACTACAGGTTACCACAAGCCATTGAATGTAGTTTTCTGTGCTCTGTGGTAGGACCTTGTTGTTTATCTATTCCGTACAGAGTAGTTTATATCTGCTCATCCCAAACTCCCAAGTATCCCTCCCTTGCCTATTTCCCCCTCCCTGGTAACCATAAGTTTGTTTTCTATGTCTGTGAGTCTCTTTCTGTTAAACCAATTATTTAACCAAGGCTGACTTACCCCAAGGGCTTGTAGTTCCTCTTGGTAATTTTGTGACTTATGAGTTCTGTAGACAGAATTATTCACCACCTCCGGTTCCCCCTGGCTTCCTGGGGCACCTGCTGAGGCAGTCCCCAGCTCTGCATTATCCACTTCTTGGGAGGCCATTTGGGGTGAGTGATGGCTGTCACAGAAAAGAAATCCAAAACTTTGATGTTTTCCCTGCTAGCTGATAATACTTTTTAGGTGCAACAGAAGGGTTCAGTTTTGTCCATCCCTCAAAATGACTCTCTACAAATGAAACAGGGGTGAAGAATAATAGAGTTTTTACGTTGTTTAATTCCAATTTGTCTTGGAGTAATAGACATCATCAAGTCATTATAGGAGGCCTGGGTACATCACTTAACTTTGAAACAGTTACAAGCAATTCCTTTCTCATTTTTCCATGCATGGATATGGATTAGGTAGTCCCTGACTCTCTTCAATCCTGGACATCCACACATACGGTTTCACTGAGCAGTGATCTCTTACGTGAGGAAGATAGCTTTCGCCACATTCTAGTAATAATTATAGATATTATTAACTGAATACTTACTGCTGTGTGCCAAGCACTGTCTAGGTTCTGTGACTGTATTAACATATTTAATCCCTCCAACAGTTTATGTTGCAGTGTTATTATTCCCATTTTAAAGATGGGAAAGTGGAGGCACAGACAGGTTGAGCAACTTTCCCAAACTTATACAGCTCATAAATGAGCTCAGATTCTACTTGAGACATCTACTTTAAGGTCCATCACTTCTTAAGCCATTATATTATAGAACACTATAGGGAAAAGACCTTTCTGGAGAGCAGTACAGAACAACGCAGAGGGTCTAAGCGCCCTGGAGGAGCCACGTGCAAATCCAAATCCAAATCCAAATCCACTTGCTAGTTTTATGACCCAGTCGTAGGAATCTCCGTGTTCACATCTGTAAAATGGAAATAATTTTAATTTCATATTAACATCGCAAAGTCTTAAAAATTAGCCACTGGGAAACTGGCATACATTTTAGGTAGAATATCTAATATGCTAAAATGTAGGCAATGTGGGGAGCGTTGCTCCTTCAGAATCAGATGGTTACTTGGTTCTATTTCCAGCTTCCTTCCTCACCCTTCCCGGTCTCATAGCTCATGCCCTGTTTTATTTCCTTTAGTCCTCCCAAGTGTCCAGCTCTCAAAAGTCTTGAACCCTTCTCAGCACTATTCCTTTCTTCCTGAGATACATTCCCCCTCAAGCTCCATCTAAATACTTTCTGCTCTGCGGCTAGACTGGGTCTCAACCCCCCCGTCATACTTTCATTTCATCGTCATACTCACATGTTCAGTCCTGGCCAAGTCTGGATGAAGCATCCCTTTAGTCACTCTCAGAATTTCCTCTGCTTCCCTCCTCAAACACTCATCAGTCTGACTGGCTACCTGTCTGCATCTCTCTGTCTTTTCATCATTGTAACTCCAGTGCCAACCTCGGTGTCTGTCATATGCGGGCACTCGGCTAATACCCGTCTAATAAATAAACAAACTTTTGGTCCAGCCTGATGTAGCCATGCTTTATGGAGAATAATAGAAAAAAAAATATTTGCAAGGATTGGAACCTCTCATGCACAGAAACTCCAGAGCAGTTTTGGAGGGAGGAAATCTTTTCTAAACATTATTTAATTTGACTTTTTAAAATAACATTAAGTATCAGGGAGAATTTTCAGCTTTCTGGTAAAATAAACTGTCTTCTAGAATTTGGTCAATTTATTTTTTTAAATGGGAGAAGTGTAGATTTCCTAAGAATCCCTCAGCCAAGTTCACCCCTCTAGCTTTCAGTGTGTGCCAAGCATTGTTCTAAGCGTTGACCAATCGACCTCTCACAATAGCCAAGTGAAAGGTACTACTGTTATGGTCCTTTCCATTCTACATATAAAGAAGCTGAGCATCAGAGGAGTAAGCACCTTGCCCAAGGCCACATGGCCAGAAATTTGAGGAGCTAGGGGATGAGAACCTAGTCTGGCTCCAGAGTATCATTACTGTCCCTCTGAGCTTATGCAGAAACTCACTCACCAAATCCCGTATCTCAAGTATGTCCAGACCATCCTTCATTACCAGAGCTGGCAGCCACATTTGGGTGCAGCCATTTAATATATCTAAGGAGTGTGTGTCCACATTTTCCCAAAAAAAATAACTACATAATTATGTCTAACATGTTTCGCCATAGCATCAGAGTAACAACCACATTCTAAGAGGAAGCCATCTTTATAGTGAAATGTTCCAGATCTCTATTCAGCAACCAAATAGAAAACTTCACAGATGTCCTCAGTGGCCCACTGCGTGGCAACTCTAACAGACAACAAGGCAAGGGGGCTTTCGGCAGAGAGAGAATCTACGGGGTTTACCTTGGAGGCTTCAAGCCGTAGTAGAATTCTTTCTTCTCAAGTCCATCTCATCGCTAGTAGGAGATACTCAGTAACACTTGCTTTTCCGGAAAACAGCAGCCTCTTTTAACACAGGCTTAATGTAGCTTTGCCTTACACAACACTTGAGAGGAGTCAGTGCAAGTGTTTCGTTGGCGGACTGCAGAGCGTGCTGACGACGTGGGGGTCTGCGGCATCTAGGATTTCACTGTGCTTCCTGAAGGTTTGGTGTTGGTTAGGAAATTGGTGTCAGGAGTAACTGTCTTCTGGCTTTGAGATATTGCTTAATACACTGTTAGAACAAGAATAGAAGCAGAAAATATGGGTAGATGGGTGGGAAAGGACTGAGGAATGGAGGTAGACCAGTTATGTGCAGAGTTAAGATGAGACAATCAGATTGTAAAAGTGGCATCTGGAGGAGGGAGGGTGGTGCATTCTCACATTCAATTTGCACAGGCTGAGAATGGTTCATTAACTTGCTATAAAAATGATGCAAATTGTAGTTTAAATGTGTTATTATGTACCAGACACCGTTTTGAATCTTCTACATGTATTAACTCCTTTCGTCCTCACTATAACCCAAGACCTAGGTGCAACCATTAACCCCATTTTATAGGAGAGAAAACTATGACATAGAAATGTGAACCAACTTTCCTAATATCACATGGCAACCAGCCAAACTGTGTGCAGAACTCAGGTTCTGGGTAGAGTGATGTCGGAGTTGCAGCTGTTCCCCTAGTGTGACATTAGTTACACTTCCTCTCACTTTCAGAAGCGTCCCAGTTTAGAAGATTAATTATACAATCATCCTAAATAAACGAGTAGTCCTGAAATAGGTGATGGAAAGAGCAGAGCAAGGAGACAGGGAGTAAGGAAAGAGGGAACATGAGAAGAATCGAATCATGATGCTGAGGAAGGTCACAGGGCAGGACCTAGAGGGGAAGGAGCGTGGCCTCTGGTCCGCAGGTGGGGAAAGTCTTGTGAGAAAGAGAAGAATGTACACAGCCAACTAGGTGAGGTCCTAGTTCTAGAAACTGGAGCCCAATTGGGGACTTGGTCACAAGAAAGAGAAAGAGGGCCAGATGCCATCACCGAAGAACAGCTTGGGGAGGGGAGACTGAACCTTGGGCTTCCGAATATAAAGTGAGCAGCCAGGAAAACATAATGTATGGATGCCCTGTGACCAGAGCTGGCACCTGTGCCTGGAATAGAGGCTCCGAAGGAACTACCTGGGAGTGAAGGAAGGGACCGATACAGAGATGACTAAATGGAAATCTTGAGGAAATATCAAAAAGGATGGTAGTAAAAGATATGATTCTCCCACTTTGTGTTAGCCAGCGCCGCTGCAAAAAGAATAGTGAAGAAGAAGAAAGGAAAGGAAACAAAGTGCCTTAAGGGAGGGGAAGGAAGAAATATGAGGAAAAAAGTAGTTCCTTTCAATGTACAAAGCTGTACAAAGAAAGAGCTCTAAAAGGAAGTTACTTAAACGTAAGACTTCAGCTATCTCATTTGTAAATTTTGGATCTTAGTACATCCACCTTAAAAAAAAGAAGCAATAAAGATTAAGGACAGAATGCACGTAGAGGTATTAACAAACTAAGATCTTCACATGTGCTCAAAATAAATGAATGAAAATGAGAAGCCTCTTCAATTCTTCAGAGAGAGAATGATGACGAGAAACTGCTTTCAAAAGAAGGTTTGGAGAGGTTTCTTCCACTTGGGTGCAACAGCCCTGAATTACGAGAGAAAATGGTTTCAAGGAGGTTGGCTAGGTTTTGGTGCGAACATATCATAGTAAATAATCAAGTTAGAAATTCAAGTTGCTAATTTCCAAAAGGAGAAAAAAACAAATCTCTGAGTGAAGTCAACATTCTTGCTGTTCATCCACAAAGGAACCATTAGACTATCTGAAAAGTGATGCATTTCTCAAAATTTACTTGTCTTAATCCAGCTACTCAACATCATTGCTTACATCCCTACACACACTCACCCTGATGTGTACACACACTTACTAAAATTATACTCTTCTTGAAGCAATATCTTTATATATCTTAATAAGTGTATAAACTGTCATTAAGAAAAACCATCAATTGTCTATCCATCTAAGGTCTCTGACTTTGGAATATGTTAAATGTGTTTGATCCATTGCCTACTAGTTTATAACTTTGCAAGTTTTTAAGTCTCTGCCTTGAAACCATGCCTGGCCAGAAATGACATTATTTAGTGTAATTGTAAGACAATAAAATGTTATGATAGACAAGGACTGTTGTTTCTAGAGGTCTGAAACAGTGAGTCATCAAATAAAATGAAACCAAAGATCAGAATTTAGCCATGACTCTTTCCTGTTTTGACTTCGCACTGTTTCTAGTTGAAGGGGGAATATACATTTGGTAGAGATCTAGTCTTAGAATCTGAAGGAAGGCATTGCAGTTTCAGAGTTCCTCAGGAAATCAGGAGAATTTATCATGATGTTTATTGGAAAAAGGAGAAAAATTCTAGATAAGAAAATGTTAGTCTAGAGGTCTCAGCTTTCAACTACCCAGTAGAATTTTCTGGGGAGTTGATAAGGCATTGCATCAGTATCACTGGAGTAGAACATCCCACATGGACATATTTTTAAACGGTCCCAAAGTGATTCTAATGTGAAACCAGAGGGGAACCACTGGGTAAATCTGAAAGATCTTTAAAATCAGGTGGTTAAAGGATGAGATGAGAGAGAAAAAAATTAGTTTCTCCAAGAAAGATTGTCCCTTCTACCAAGTGGCCCACATACTTTAATTTGGGGGAGAAAATAGAATCTTGGCTTGGAGTTAAGCAGATTTCATTCATTGGCAGCCATCTTTGTAGGACGTCATGCTAAGTATGCCCTCTGTGAGGCAAGATGGGCATTAAGTGAAGAATTACAGTTCATTCTCATTCTCTCTCTCTCTCTCACTCATCTGTTGCCTTTTGCCTGCATTCTTCTCCCCACGAAAGGCAAACATTCTAATATACTTAATGCATATTCTCTTATTCGTGCTCTTGTGAAATGAGTATTTCTGTTTTACACAGATACATTTTAATATATGTAAGTGCAATTGTGTTTCTCCTTCTTCTGCTCAGCTCTGATACTAATGCCCAATCATGTTATTCTGTGTGTCTATCTGCCGTCTCTGCCTGCTGCACTATCTGTCTTAATGCATAGAGATGACTTCTCACCTAGCCAGCAATCCAGAGATGAACACCCACAGGGGTCCCAACTCTCACCACCCTAAGGATTTAAAAATTCATCTCATTCCCATTTTCCCAAAATCTGTGTGATAATTTCCTTGAGCTATACAATCAAAACTGTGATGGCTAGGCCATAGGAAGGGTGCAGGATTAACTCTGTTGATGACCGTGAGATTGTACACTCTAGGGTGCCTGCAGCACCTGTAAGCACACGTACAGTGGATGCAGTTTCCAACATCCCCACTTCCGGTCATCTGCAGCTCTATCCAGCCCTCTGTTTCACCATCCTAGACAGCACTTGTTGCCTCTTGTCTTACTAAGGATAGCCATTCCGACAGGTGTAGGAGATACCTCATTGTAGTTTTGATTTGCATTTCCCTGATAATTAGTGATGTTGAGCACATTTTATGAACCTGAGGTCTTCTTTTGATAGACGTCTATTCAGGGTTTTTGCTTTTTTAAAAATTTGGTTATTTGATTTTTTTTTGCTAGTGAGGTGCAGGAGTTCCTTAGATCTTTTGGATACTAACCACTTATCCAATGTATGGTTTGCAAACAGATTCTCCCATTCTGCAGGCTGCCTTTTCATTTTGGGGCATCCTTTGCTGTGCAGAAACTTTTCAGTGTGATATAGCTTCAATTTTACTGTTGTTGCTTGTGCATATGGTCTTATAAGCAAAAAATCATCACCAAGACCAATGTCATGGAGGCTTTCCCCATGTTTTCTTCTAGAAATTTATAGTTCCAGGTCTTCTGTTTAAGTCTTTAATCCATTTGGGTTTGATTTTTGTATAGTATAAGAATTCGATTTTTTTTTTGCATGTGGCAATCCAGTTTTCCCAACACCATTTATTGAAGAGATTATTCTTTCCCCATTGTATATTTTGACATCTTTATTGAATATTAATTAACCGTATACGTGTGGGTTTATACCTGGACTCACTTCTCTTCCATTGTTCTGTGTATACATTTTTATTCCAGTATCACATAATGTGTTGATTGCTAGGGCTTTGTAATAAAATTTAAAATCAGGAAGTGTGATGCCTCCAGCTTTGTTTTTCTTTCTCAAGATTAGCTTAGGCAATTTATTCTTTTCTGGTTCCATACAAAGTTTTGGATTGTTTAGGATTGTTTTTCCCTCTCTTTTGTGAAAAATACCATTGGAATTTTGATAAGTATTTCATTCACTCAATAGATCACTTCGAGAGGTATGGACATTTTGACAGAATTAATTCCAATACATAAATGTGAGATATTGTTTCATTCATTTGTGTCTTCAATTTCTTTCATCAACGTCTTATACTTTTCAGTGTACAGAACTTTTTTTCCTCCTTGGTTAAATTTATTCAGGTATTTTATTTATTTTGCTGCTATTGTAAATGCAATATTAATTTCTTTTTCAGATAGTTCCTTTTTAGTGAATAGAAATACAACTAGTTTTGTGTGTTGATTTTGTATCCTGCAACTCTACTGAATCTGTTTATTAGTTCTAACAGGTTTTTGGTGGAATCTTTAGTGTTTTATGTATGTTACATCATGTCATCTGCAAACAGATGATTTCACTTCTTCCTTTCTCATTTGGATGTCTTTTATTTGTTTTTCTCGCCTAATTGCTCTGGCTAGGACTCCCAGTATTGAGTTGAATAGAAGTGATTAGATCTGACAAAAATCAACATCCTTTCATGATTAAAAAAACTCTCAACAATTAGGTATAGAAGGAATGCACCTTAACACAAATGACAAGCCCACAGTGAACATCATACCCAATGGTGGAAAGTTCAAAGCTTTTTCTCTAAGGTTAGGAACAGGCCACCAATTCTGAGACCAGTTCTGCAATTCAGACAAATTGTTTTATCAATTTTTTTCCTGATCTGTAAAACTGGAACAATAGTAATACATTAGTCTTTGGGTTATCAGGATTAAATAAGTTGTTGCAACATGCTTAATAACATTGCCTGACACACATTAAGCCTTACAAAAGGATCACATCTTAACCGTACAAGCATATATATGCCAAAGGTAAATGCCCGTTATGACAATTTAAATTTTTGTTTGACACATAAACAACTGTAAGCAGCATTTTATTGGCAATGGAAAAATAGCAGCACTTTAAATTTTAAAAAAAATTAATGAAAAATATCTTGGCAAAATCTATTTCCAGAAGGATCTAGCATCGAAAATGTACATTCAATAAGCAATGGAATAACAAATGGCAGAGTTCAATTCTCATAAGTGACATAAGAACTCTGCCCAAATCTGAGCGGTCTCCGGTGTATTGCACGGGTAAACTCCCTCCTTGGAGAAAAGATGACGGTGAAATAGCTGGTGATAAATGATCACCTAATGGATTACTCTAAAGTGGCAGGATGATTCCATGCTGACCACCTCAGCCAATTATTTCAGGTGCAGAAGAATCATAGCAGAGATAAAGGAAAACCTGACCTCAAATTTCAGTTAAGGGAGTGGTTACTTAGATTCTAGACTATAAATACAATCTCCTTCTTTAATAATTAATTAAATATGAAGTACATTCAGTTACTTTTAGGACTCAGCTTTACTGATTAATTAGGAACGTCTACACAAATTAAAGTATCTTTACATAAAAGGACTTTGTCTTTCCTGGGAGTTAGAATGTTACATTTTAGTCTCTGGCATAGTTTACATGCCTCTCTCTATTTTTCATTCTTACTAAAAAATATTTAGAACATATTTATTGGAGATTTATATCAATTAGATCAGATTATTGTCACTGAAGACCTACTGGTGAATCCACTCTATAGAACTAAAAAAATTTTAATGGTAATAGAATTATCTGATAATTAACCTTGTATTAATAAGACATAACCCTAGTGAATAAAAGTACCTAAAAATAAACCTTCACTGAATCAGAGTCTTCAATGATTTAGGGATTTTAGGGACCAGATACCTAAGGAAAGATTTATATCAATTATTTTTGTACAGAAACATTGTTTTTCCAACAAAATTCATGACACCAGTTCCAAGTTTCAATTTCTCCTTAAGTATGCAATCAGTTTGACTAGAATTTAATAATCCTAACTCCTCTGGTGTTGTCTCAAAGTCAGCAATAAAAGGACTGGGATCCAATTTGATTTCATTATCTGTAGAAACGGGTGTGAGCCACACTGATTTCCTAAAGAGAAGAGAAACAAAATGCAGGTAGGGTTGGCACACTCAGCACCAGGTATTTCCGAATCTAAATTTGAGGTCAAGTTTTTTTTTTTTTTTAACTGTTAAACACCATCGCCATTATCAATATGGTGATTTAAGGGTGTGGCATAGTGCCTGTAGCACTGTGATGATTTGTAATGCTTATGCTACTAGAGTGCCCGGTAAAACAGACTTAGTCGAATGGATCCTAAGAATGGTAAAAGTTGTCTAAAACCTAATCAAACGTAGTGTAACGGCGGCAAAGGAGTGGTGGGTGTGCGTGTGTGTGTTGTATACAGCAGTTAAAATTCATGCACCAAAAACTTAATTATATCCCTTTGTTGGCCTAGTCTTTATTTTTTTTCTAAGAAAGGTAAGTTGCAAACAACATAATAATTACTATTAAAATAGAAATGCTTTAGTCATCACTATTAATCTGGTAGCCTATGGAGATGCAACAGCTCCAGGGAATTAGGTAAGAATGGTTTATTAATACCCAAGGCATTGGCTAATATATAGGAATGAAAGTATGTGTGCATGCGTGTGTGTGTACACAGAACCATGTTGGTTTCTACTTAGGGGTCAGCTATTTCCCAGAGTATCACAAATCCCTCAGCCTTGGTTTTGTTTTATGAAATTAAGTTAAAGGGAAGGTCAACAGTCTTCAACAATGTGGTTGCAGTTAATACCACTGAACCATACACTTCAAAATGGTAAATTTTATCTTATGTATATTTTACCACAATAAAAAGTACCAATTCTCCTCCACCCCTCCCCAAAGGCTCTGATGTTAAAAGATATTGTACATTTGCTCTGAACCCTAAATTCTTTTTTCATGTCAACTATTTCCATACGTTAAACAGGGATAAAACGTTTCCTTGGGGTTTTCAGGTGGTTTCTAAAATTTGTCGCTCAGAATGATAATGCTCAATGTAAAGATTTCAGTGACAAGGTAAAAGTGTATCAGGATATGCTACTCCACCTGGTCTCAAAGTTCACGTGCAGTCCTCTTGGGATTCAACCTCTCAGTTCCACAAAACTGCAAGCAAAGTGCATTTAGTGATAGGCTGATAAGCCTTTTCTTTCGTGTATCCATATGAGTTAGTATTAAAATGAAAGACTGGTTTTCTCTTGACTTTCTAGTCATTTCCTCTCCTAACATGGAACTGAACCATAAAATGTATCAGAAAAAGAATATGGTGAAAGAAAAATCACTGAAAGGTGATGTCACGTTTGATTTTCCCACTAAGGTGACTGAGTACGCGCTTTATGGTCCAGTTACTGCAAAACAACCTACTTATACTGGATGGTATATGTTGTGATTCTAAAACGAATATTACATTTAAAAATTAAAAATAAAAAATGAAAGCGTACTCAAAATATTTTTACATGCTAATTTGGCGTTTGTTTGGACTTATGCTTATGGGTGAGTCACGTCATAGTCGCTAAAATCTGTGCTTCTGCAGAGACATCTGGTAAGTAAAGGTGACAGTAACATACTCAAAAGGAGGCTGTTATATTGGACTCACCTAGAGGCAGAACACTCCAAAGGGATTTTCTGACAGTCATAATGTGTATTCCTGGGGTTAAAGTACATCTCTGTTTGAAAAAGGAGAGTATCTTCTGAAACCACCTAGGAGAACACAAAGGTTAAGAGGAGAGTTATTTCCAACAGCAGAGGAGGCATGCACACATTTGAACAGGGAGCAGAAAGAATTCACGATCTCAAAAATGGCTGCTGTCAGAAAGAGCGAAAAACACCATATGATATCACTCATATGTGGAATCTAAAAAAAGAAAAAGAAAAAAAGGACACTAATGAACTCATCTACAAAACAGAAACAAGACTCCCAGACGTGGTAAACAATCTTATGGTTACTGGGGGAAAGGGGGTGGGAAGGGATAAATTTGGGATTTTGAGATTTGCAGATGTTAGCCACTATTATATAAAAATGGATTTTAAAAAATTTCTCCTGTATAGCACAGGGAACTATATTCAATATCTTATAATAACTTTTAATGAAAAAGAATATGAAAAGGAATACATGTACGTATATGCATGACTGGGACATTGTGCTGTACACCAGAAATGGACGTGTTGTAACTGACTTTACTTCAATTAAAAAAAAAAACACTAAGATGACTACTGCCACTTTTAGGTACATATAAAGATGTGACAACCACTGGGACAGAAGTGGAGTGTTATCTGTAAGACTGGATTTGAAATGCCTGGGGTAAAAATCTTAATAGACCATAAGAGGAAACTTAAACTGTTACTTAGAGCCATCTGTATGATTTGTTAACAAACAGGTTCTCAATGGTTCTTTTGAGAAAGATGATTTGGAGGTTAAATACCAAAGTGGTTTAAAGCAAAGGCTTTGGAGGGTAATCATCCTGGTTTGGTATGTGAACCACCACCAGCACGGTGGGCATCCTTGGGTAAACTGATCAAACACATTTTGAAGCTCTAGTGCCCTCATTTCTACAATAAAGACAACCTCTAATTCACAGGTGACCATTTTAATTAGATAAGGCTTCAAATATTTTTGTAGTATGAATATAAATTGTTTAAATTGGGGAATCTATGAAAAGACAAAACCCCAAGTAACAACACAGTTTATGATTTGTGCCGAGCAAAATAATGAGCAGAGATTTCATTCCAATGGAAATCTGTTCCCCATATTGACACACGTCCTCACAGAACATGGATAAATTCAAATGATCTAATGTTGAATACGAAATACCTTCCCAGAACTGGCGACCTCCCACATTTGGAGCCTTGAATGGAATTTACAACCATCTGCTTGCTAAGCTTTAGTGAAATACAATATTAGCCTGAAGACAACTTAAAATCAGTTCACTAACCAGTCTGGAAATCTGTGCTTTAAGGTCTTGTGCACACAAAGGTCCCAATACTCAGTGAATAAGTAAGGAAGTGCATTGCCACCTACCCCTAAATTTCTATAGCTAGAAGCAAAATTTGTTCTAAAGCAAACAAACAAAACAGGACAATAATTTTAGCATCAGGCATAAAGTTCTGAAAAATATCTAAAAGTTATTATTATTATTTTTTAACAAATAATCACTATTCTCACCTTTGTCCTGATCCCACAGTCATGGACAGGATATATAAAATCATACACATATGTTTGTATCCGAGTCACAGAGCAACCTGATCCCAGAAACAACTCATCAGCAAATATATACAGATTGCTGCTGTATGCACACGGGCTAACAGAGACCATCACCCAGTCCATAGAACAACTTATTTCCACTGTAGAAAGAAGCATATGAGAAAGTGTCAGATGTGCATTTATCTTAAGGAAGAGGTCAAAGAATATTTCAGCTATGCCCTTTGTGATTAATAAAAGGTATTTCTTTCTCTGGCAAAGGTAATCACAGCTTGCAGAATAGCATATGAAGGGTTTTCATATTACCACTATTTTCCAAAATATCTGCATAATTATATCCCCAAATAACTAGATTTCAAGTTATTTCACAGGGAAAAAAGAATCAGCACATAAGAAAATCATTATCTTTTAGCCCCCTGCCTCCTCTTGAAAGAAAGTAGATTCCAAAGAGAATGATACATGCAGGACTGAGGGACCCAAGTATATTACAACGTGTCAGAAGAGGAGTGATGTATTCCCCTGTAACACTTGTTAATGAGGGGAAAGGAGAAAGGTTGGTTTAATAGAATTCATGTCTGGAGCAGCCAGAACCAGAAGCCATCATAGCCATATGAGGAAGTAGTCTGAAGGAAGAACCTCCCAGTCTGGGATGGAAGTTTTATGAACGTTTTGATGTAAAACCCATTCTCTTCCATGTTGAGATCTTCAGTAAGTCAATAATAATCACCATTTCTAACTGAGTCATTTCTCCTTTGGATGAAATAAAAGTCTGTTGGATTCTGACTTAGTGTGCTAGACAGTCATTAACCAGAGGTTCTCAGCAGGTGATCACAGTTAAATTTCATAGGTCTTTCTACGGTTCAGAAGGGAAGTAAAGATTTATTAGCGTTAGTATTTAAAGATGCATGATAAATAGCAGGGGGGAAAACCTTAATAAATTAGGCATATTGCAGAACTTCCAAACTGGAGAACAAAATAGAATAAAGGACAAAAATAAATGTCAAACAACCTAGAAGAAGGAAAAAAAGGAAAAGAGGGAAGAAACAAAACGCCAAAAACAAATCAAAAAAGGACTAGATGATTGCACTAAATGAATTGCAAGTATGTTAGCAATAATAAAGTAAATAAACAAATGTTGAAATGTAAATGAACTTTAATGTTAAAAAATGAAGAAAATCCTCCAGGCCAAATGACCAACAGCAGAATGAAGAAATAAATTGCAACGTATTTATATAAGCAACTTCTACACAACACGGATAAATAAATTACAGTCATTCAACCCTTGACTAGGAAAGTTCCTAAACCAGTTAATACAGACGAGCAGGCCTTGGAAGACATTCAGGGTATTCTTAAACACTTTGGAAAACCTGAATCTTCCCAGCATAAAGAGTATTTCTATGATTAATGAGCGAGATACCTCCAGCACCAGGTGAGCTTGGATATTCCTAGTTTTTAAGGATAAATCATCAAGTGAAAAAATGCAGGGAGATGTTTTAGGAAAAGAGTAGGATTTGGAAAAGGCGGATGTTTACATCAGCAATTGGAACCTTCAATAATGATTCTAACGTCAGTTATGTAAGAGTGTCAGGAAAATCCTTCCTAAATGAAAAAAGGTTCCAACAATTGGATGATGATAGATTCAGAAGGAAAAGTGGGCATGGACGTGCAGAAATGTTTCTCGCTTCACTACTTATTTTCATATTAATTTTAGAGTCAAGTTTCAGACTGACATTCTGAGGTTGAGTCTCAAATAGCTGAGAAATTGTTTGAAAGGCTGAGAACTCATAGCTTGTGTACATTAAGTGAAGTAACATCTTCCTTGCACCCAAGCATCATGTACCACAGCCAGGTACATGAACACCCTGCTCACCCCATCCCAGGTGACCAGAATTCTTCCCTGACTCGCAGGTCATGGCCCCTTCTCCACAGCATGCTGAACTGAAATGACTGAAATTACTGAAATGTCAACAGTTAACTGTTAAAATGGTGAGTTGCCCTAACCTAGGCATTCTGCAGGATTCATCTGAGGTAAAATAGAAGGATCAGAAGCTAAATGTGGTCCTTGCTCATCAAGTGTTTATAGGTCAAATGGATAAGAAATTCACATATCAGTTCCAAAAAAAAACAAAACTCACTCTAAACAGAGGGAAACAGTCACATCTAGGTGACTTAAAAAGAAAAAAATGAACAGGAGGAGGGTATAGCCCAGTGGTTCAATCCCCAGTACTTCCATTAAAATAACTAAATAAATATAAGTAAACCTAATTACCTCCCCCCAAACAAAAACAAAAACAAAAGACAATAAATAAAATACTAAAAAAAAAAAATAAAGAAGACAAAAAGTAATATTGAAATGCTGCCTTAGAATAGTTAACGTTTACTCAGGCCTTGAAGTGGGAAGTATTCAGATAACACAAAAAAATGGAGACTACTCCAGGTTAAAGGAAAAGATGTCTGAATCAGTTTATAGACAGACACTGATTTAGAACCATCGATAAATTTGATACAAGTGAAGGTCGGAGAGTATCTTAAAAAGAACGAAATAGTCGTATCATCATCAAGGAGAAATATGAAGCATCTGGAAGCAGGAAGGTCAGTTAAGCTACAGTCAAGCATCTGACAAGCCAACCACTGCGACTGGCCAAGGACTTTTTCCGAAGAATCTCTGCAAATGAGGATTAAGATAGATGACCACAACAAAGAAGAAAGGAATATCTCAGACATCTAACCAGAAAGATACATGTGTCCTCAGGATGAAGACTCAAGTCCAGCTGGCCTGAAGCTACTTCTCCTCTAGCAAGTTGTAGGAGCAGGTCGCTGGAGGGAGGAGAGAGCCTGCAGGGAAAGAGACCACCGAGGAACCCTCCAAGGAAGCATCCTCTAAACTCCCTCATTTACCATAGATGTTCTCAGCGCAAGGCCAAATCAAGGCAGCAAGGAGAAACGAGATCTCTGAAGCCACGGAGACCCTCATCTGAGCAGACCCCCGGCACAGGACTTCTCAGGAAGCAGGAAGTGGTGAGGGCGTAGGTGATTTTATGCCGCGTCCCTTGCTCAGCTGCCTTCATTTTCCCACCTCTTTAGCTAGCCACAGTGTCAACACCTGACGGCTGAGACTCTCCTGATTACCCCAAAACTGGCCCTCAAAGAGGCTTATCGGGGAAAAATTACTAATTGATAACTGCAGGAAGCCTGTGAAAATCATCCGGGAGGCTGACAAAGCACCCGATACTTGCAATAAATGCTAAATTATGGGAAACTGTTTTTGCAAGGTAGTTTTCAGGTGTCATCTAATATGCTTAACAGTCTAAATCAGCTTTTTGAATCAATCCATCTTTTTGAAATCAAAAGACTATTACTTCTTAATTTCTGTGGATTTGACTGTGGAAGAATTGGCAGCAGAATGATAAAGTGACTTAAATCCCTAGGAGGAGACAGGGACCTAGCGAAAGTATTTTTCTTGACATCAGAAAAATCCACAAATTCACCTGTTGGTTCTTCCGTAAATAAATGTTTTAGTGACACTCGTTAGGTCAAGCCTTAAAATTATTTGCTTATAACATAAGAAAACATATACATACAGTCTCATAAGGATAAATATGTATATTGTCCTCTTGTGTTTTATATATATATATACATATTCACATGTATGTATCATTTTATATATAATAAATATATATATATATTCGTTCTAATATTTAGTTGGAATAAAAGTTCCAGCTAAAGATTTTTCTTGTGTTTTCTCAAAACGTCAATTGTGACATAAATGTGATCGTGTAGGTTTAAAGTGAATTTGGAAATCAAAGCTCAAGTAAATACAATTCAAAGAATTTGAATTGCAGATCTATCATTGTTTTTAGCGACATCTGAATGATATTCTCAATGTTTCAGTCTGCTCTCAAATAAGCACGTGCACAGGGCTTCCCCACGTGTTATGAAAAGGACTTTCATTTCCAATGTCACATTCCCTAACAGATGATGCAACCCCAGAGCTGGGACAGTATTCTGCCTCTGGAAGTCCTGGAGAACCCAGTCACCAACGACAAAGACAAAAGAGAACTGAAGAAAGACAAAGTGTTTTGGGGTTGTTTGTTTTTTTTTTTTTTTTGTCTTTCATTTTCTTTTAACTTTCTCTTGATGTTATATCTAAAATTTCTATCATCTAAAATTCATAAATTTCACATTCATCTTTTAAATCATTCCAATATAAGCATCTGATATTTTTCCAAAAGGCATCAGTGTCTGCTGGTTAAGAGCTTAACTTTTCAAATCATATTGACATCATGTTTACAAATCTCAGTTGATGTAAACTTGGGAAAGTTCAAGTTAAAAATCATGTTCATACTCTGTAAAAAGGAGATAGTAATACTATCCCCACTTTTCAGTTTGTTTTTAATATTAAAAGAGATGACAAATGCAAGCAGTTTGGCCAAAATTAATGGTGTACAAACAATATGTGTACACATGACTATTTTTCTGAAATTTGAGTACGGTTATTCCCAGGGTTTTATGCAGTGTTCCAAGGATTACTCAAAGCCAGAGAATGAACAAAGTCCATTTTCCTAAAATTCCAATTTTAATACAAAATTTTGCTGTGAAAGGCAGATGGAATATAAATCTAACTAATGTAAAAGGGAGAGAGGTGAAGCAGCAATGATACATAAATCTTATTTTTAAGTAATTTCTAACTTAGAGAAATGTTGCAAATATAGTTAAAGACCTTTTTTCCCCTGAACCTTTTGGGAGTAAGTTGCTGTTATGAGCTCCTCACTCCTAAATAGTTTAGAGTGTATTTCAATATATAATGTCCTTGCAAATAAGGACACTCTACTACTGCAGTGGTTCTCAGTATGTGGTCCTTGGATGTTGTGGGCCCACAGGACTATTTTCATAATAAAACTAGGACACGATATGCCCTTTTCAGCATGTTGATGCTTGCACATGTGTGTAAAAACAGTGGGGGTCAACACTGCTGCCTGAGCATCCAAGGTGGTGCCACCAAACAGTGTCTGTCATCACTGTGTTCTTCACCACCATATACCCACTGAAGAGGGGAAAAGTCTGTTTCACTTAAGAATCAAAGTAGTAACATTATCCATTTTATTAAATACCAATGCTTGAGTGCGTGTCTTTTTAATATTCTGCATGATAAATTGGAAAGTGTGAACGAAGCACTTGGGCTACATACCAAAGCATAAAAATGATGCAATTGTCTGACTTGTGAGCTGAACGAGCCACTTTTTTCATAGAATACCATTATTTACCTGCAAGAATGATTGTCAGGTGAACAGTGGTTATGTACACTTGGGTATTTGATGGATAGAAAGGGAATGAAATATGCCTGGCACGTCAAAGAAAACAATGGACAGTTTTTGTACCCAGTGATGAAATTCAAGTTTACAAGCAATATTTAGAATTTTAGAAAACTTCATTGCCTACATTCGTAGTACAAGTGTGATGAAACATGTTGACCTACAACTGAGATTTTTTTGTATTGCATAATGAAACGTGTTGACATTTGGGAGATCTGCATAACTGAGTGAATCAGTATTTTTCAAATAATCAATGCATAATGTAATACAAGCAGCATGTATAAAAGTTTTATTCAAAACGCAAGAGAGACCAATGGATAATAATGTAGTTGAGTATGTAAAGCTCATTGATATATTTTCTGATTCCACACTCCAACTAGCCTTGAAGAAACTACCTTTCATAGAGATTTAGTGTGTTATCAAGGAGGAGTTGCCACAATTATCTGAAAAGTCTGTTCAAATACTCTTCCCTTTTCCAACTACATATTTGTATAAGGCAAAGTTTTCTTCATGTACTTTAACCAAAGCAAGCTATCACAAAGACAAAATGCAGACAGACACATGAGAATCTAGTTGTCATCTATTAAACTGGGTAGAAGACATGCAAAAATCTAAAACAATGCTACTCTCACATCAGGAGAAAATGGCTATTTTTTATAAAATTTTGTGTTACTCATGTTAACACATTCTAGGCTCATTGCAGTTATTTTAGTTATTTAATAAATAATATTTAAAATTTACATCTTTATTTCTAATATTATAAATTTGCATAGCTTAAACCCACGTAAACAAAAGTTCTTTGAGAAAATGAAAACGAATATATGTATATATACACACATATGTGTAATACACTAGAAATTGACACAACATTGTAAACTGACTTTACTTTAATAAAATATATATGTATATAATATATAAAGTTCTTTGGAATTCTCAGTATTTTTGAGTGTAAAAGAAATCCTGACACCAAAAATTTAAAATTATCATCAGAACCAAAAACTTAATATATTACTGGCTCTCAGCCTCACGCTGCTTTCAAATTTCACCAATTGTCTCATTAATGGCCTTTACGGCAAAAAATAATACTAAAATAAAACCCAGTTCAGAATCATATGTTGCATTTAGCTGTCATCTCTCTTTAGACTCCAACATTTCCTCAGTGTTTCTTTGACTTTTCATGACCTCGACACTTGCGTGCTGTAGAATGCACTCAGTTTGTGTTTGTCTGATACTTCTTCATCATTCAATTTGGCAGGATTATCATAGGAGTGGTGCCGTGTTCTTTCTGCATCCTCTCAGGTGCTGCTCAGTTTCAATTTTGCCCATTACTGATGATGCACATTTCATCACTTGATTAAGGATCTGCCTTCCACGGTTCTTCACGGTAAAGGTACTCGTTCTCACTTTGTAATTGATTGGTATTTTACAGGGAGATACTCTGAAACTGTAAACATCCTTTTCCTCATTAGTCTTCCAGTTTACTTCCTTATGTTAGTATACACTCGTGGCTTCCTGTTTTCTTCTATGGATTATAACTCATTACCTTCACTATTTATATTTATACTCAAATTGTTTCCAAGTTGATCAGTGGGAGCCCCTTTAAATAGTTCTTGTATACTTTTGACAATTCTCCAGCATTCTTTTTTTTTTTAATTGAAGTCTAGTTGATTTACAATGCTGTGTTAACTTCTGGTAGACAGCATAGTCCATCATTCTTTGAGCACTTTTCCAATTTTTGGCCCCAAAAGGTATGCCAGGTTTGACTTCTCCTGCCCCAGTCGTGGTTTTGGCTGTTACTCCAAGAAGCCCTGGTTCCTCTAAGCAGAACAAGGTATTTAGGAACTGAGGTGTGGGTGCTAAATGCGATCCTTGTTACTACGGGAGGAGGCGAGCCGAAGGTCCTTCTATTCCGCCATCTTGATTAGCGCCTCCTGTATGCGCTTTCATTCATACCTGGAACAGACCCGGTGGAGACCAAATCAAAGAAATAAGGAGGAACCTTTGTTAACAGCACACAGGGTTTCATCTCCTCTGATGCAGAGTAAGGCCCGTTAAGGAAACAGGAAAATGTGATAGACGTGCCACACTCAGCTGTCCTCAATGACTCATCACTTAATGCAGCTTCAACACTCCCCTTAAAGCCTCCAGCATGCTATTTTTATCTTTAATCATTGAATTGCTGGAAATCACAAGTTCTGATGAAATAAAAAGTACAGGGAAATGATGTCCCCAAAACAAAGTCTTCCATATGCCTATGGAGGCATATTCTGTTAACACTTTCCCCACCTTTTTTTTTTTTTTACAATTTTCAAACCTGCAGGAGAGTTGAAAGTATATACAATGAATACCCTTAAACCATTTACTTAGATTCACCAATTGTTAATATTTCGCTATATTTGCTTTTCCATACTGTATGTGTGTATGATTTTGTATATTTACATATGTAATTCTTCTGAACTTTTGAAAGTATATTACAGATAACATGATGTTCATTCTTAAGTATCTGAACCTGTATGTCCTAAGAACAAGGATATTCAGCTATATAATTCAATATGATTACAGTCAAGAAATTAAATACTGATACAACACTGTTGTCTATGAGGCATTCCCTACTCACTCTTCCCCAACTTTCCAGTGTCCTTTATAGCATTTTTTTCTATCCAAGATCCAATCAAGCATCAAACAGTGCATTTTGTTGCAGTTTCTCTAGTTCCTTTAATCTGTTTCCTTGCTATTTTACATAATATAATCTATTTTGCATAATATATTCAGTTTGGATCTGGCTGATTGTTTCTTTATAATTTCATACAAGTTAAACACTTTTTTGCAAGAAAACTATGTTAGTTCTCCTTCTTAATACAGCTTATATAACAGAAGGTCCATATCAAGTTTGTCCCTCTATACTAATGGATGTTAAGTTTGATTCTTTGTCTAGGTAGTGGCTACCCAATTTCTGCATTGTGAAGATATCTTTAACTTTTAGTAACTAATAAATGATTCAGGGGTGACTCTCTGAAGTTGTATGTATAATTGTTTCCCCCAAACTTGCGTCCAGTACTTTTAGAATCCATTGATGATCTTTGCCTGAATCAATTCTCACAATGGTGGCTGGAAAACAGCAATTTTTCACATGTATATGAAAATTATCAATATTTATCAGCCTTCTGCTGTAAGGAAGAGTTGTTCCTTACCCACAGCCACCATATCATTTTGTTTTGCTTGTATCATTGCGGTTCTGGATTATTTTTAATTCAGTGCAGTATAATCTATTACCATTATTTTTCTTTATCCCAAATTTGGCGGAGACATTGCACCAATGGACCTTGACTTAAAGTGAAATAACATTTAAAAACAAGATCTAGGCCCTAGACATATCACTTCTAATGAGGTGGTGTCATTGTTTCTAGGAAATTTCCTGTGGAAATATACATCTTTATCCGTTCATCTGTAGACCAATATTTAGATTGCTTCTTTATCTTGGCTATTGTATATAATGCTGCTGTAAACACTAGGGTGCATATATCTTTTTAAATGAGCGTTTTCATTTTCTTCAGATACATGCCCAGAAGTAGAATTGCTGGGTCACAAAGAAAATGCAAATCAAAGCTACAATGAGCAAATACAAATCAAAGCTCACACCTGCCAGAATGGCTATCATCAAAAAGACCACAAATAACAAATAACGGCAAGAATGTGGAGAAAAGGGAACCCTGTTGATGGGAATGTCAATCAGTGACGCCACTGTGGGAAACAGTATGGAGTATAATTTTTTAAGAGCAAAAGTTCTACAAACTAATGGTTATCAGTGGGGAGGGGGGAGGGACAATATATGGCTGGTGGAGTGGGAGGTACAAACTACTGGGTGTAAGACAGGCTCAAGGATATATTGTACAACACAGGGACTACCACCAATATTTTGTAATGACTGTAAATTGAGTATAGCATTAAAAATTGTATAAAAAATTAAAATTAAAGTGGTCAGAAAAAAAGAGCAAAAGGTTCTACACCTGTGTTTTTTATGATCTTGGGCATGTTATCTGGCCTCTATTTGCCTCAGTTATTAGCTCTTAGGGAAGAAAAAGAATAAATGCATTTTAGAACATTACTGTGCTATGACATTAAAACGTTAACACATGCAATTAAAAATGAGTTTATCATTTACAGCAATCCTTCCAATAAACAAATTCTTTCCGTTGCTTTGTGTTTTTTTTTTTTGAAGAATATCTTTTTTTTTTTTAATTTACTTTCGTTTTTTGTAGGGAGGGAGGAAATTAGATTTACTTATTCGTTTTTGAAGAAGGTACTGGGGATTGAACCCAGGACTTCATGCATGCTTAGCGTGCACTCTACCACCTGAGCTATACCCTTCCCTCCTCACTTTGTTAGTATAATGAAATACATTAATAGAATGTCTATGAACATCACTCTGTTTGAATTCTTATCCTGAACTATGACTTTTAAAGATGCTGGATTTAGTTTTCCAGCGCTATTTATTTCTGGATCTGTTTTCTATAAATTTTTTTAAATATATATATTCATACATGGGACCAGAGTTTGGGAATTTGTGTTATTCTTGCCAGTTACCATAAATTGGAAAGATATCTGCCCCCTAATCATTTTTTTTAAGACTTTAAGATTGCTTCTGAATTGTGGGAATTTTCATTTATTTACATTTAGTAAAACTTACTTGTAATATATGCCATCCCAATGTCATTTCATTTGTAAATACATGATGATTTCTAAGTTGGTCTCAGATTAATTGTCTCCTCAGACTTCCTGTATTGTGACGCTATCTGCTAACATTTTACTAAGGAATTGCTCATTTAATCTTCATTTTCAAATACATCGCCCTAAAATCAAATAGCACTTATTTATAAACAATGTGATTGTGAAACTTTAAATAGGGAGTACTGATTTCAGGAGAGTTCCCGCCAACCTCACTGATCAGAGTGGCTTGCTGCACCTAAACCATTAATGCAAAATATTTTAAGCTTAGAGATAAAGTAATATAGCAGGAATATAAAATTATGTTCTTATGTACCATGGTTTCTTTTTAAAAAACATTAGTTTTATTTAATTGATTTGTTTCTTTGTTTCTATGTAGTTAATTCAGTTCAGAAATTTCTAAATATTTAATTCTTTGGGAGTTTTAAGTTTTATTTTTACCATTTTGTTAAAAATAGGTGACCTCTGTGTTAGAGTTTTCAAGACCATCCCCAGTTTCAGTCATTTGATAGGAGGGCTCAGTATATGGTCCTATGACACTAAGATTTATTACAGCAAAAAGATTGAGAACAAAGGGAAAAGGTACATGGGCAAAGTCCAACGGAACCCAAGCTTGCAAGCTTCCGAGTGTCCTCTCCCAGGGATGCACAAAGGATGACTTAATTTCTCCCACACTGAGCTGTGACGATGTGTGAGATGTTGTCTAACAAGGAAGGTCATCACAAACTCGGTGTTTAGAGTTCTTATTAGGGGCTGATCACTTAAGCACCCTCTGTGTAGCACATGCCAAAATTCCAGATTTCCAGAAGGAGAACAAGCATTCAACATGAACCATGTTGCCTGCACAGACAGTTTAGGTACAGTGAGGCACTCTTACCAGGATGGAGGGAACGCTTCTGAAATGCAAGTTCCCAGGGGCTAGCCAATGACCAGCATTGCAAGCAGACCTTTCTTAGTACAGCCTCAAGTCTGCTATCTTTAAATCTATCCTGTACATCTCTGAATTTTCAAAATGGAGAGTCCTATGTTTTTTCTATCATCTGGAGATAATTAGCATCTGTAGTGGGCAGAATTTTAAAGATGTTTGCTGCGATTTTTTTTCAATCAAATATTAATTTAGCTACTGCTGTGAAAAGACTTTACAGACATAAGTAAGGTTAAGGACTTTTAAGTAGGGAGATTATCTGAGTGACCCAATCTAATTACCTTAATCCTTAAAATCAGAAACCTTTCTCCAGCTGGAAGCAAAAGAGAGGATGCCTCAAAAGGGGGTATCAGTAAGATCACAAAACCGCAAGAGACAGGACCATTGCTGCCTTTGAAAATGTCTACACGGTGAGGAATGTGGGTGGCCTCCAGAAGCTGAGAATGACCTGTAGCTGAAAGCTAGCAAAGGAAACAGAAATGACTTCAATCCTTAAAATTATGTGAAATTAAATTCTCCCAAAAACCTGAATTAGCCTGCTAAAACAGCCTCCCCAAGGGCCTCCAGACGAAAGACAGCCAACTTAAGTTCAGCTTTGTGAGATTCCAGGCAGGGAACCCGGATGAGCACATAGGATCTGGACTCCAATCACAGAAACTATGATAAAGGAGTGTTATTTCAAGGTGTTAAGCTTGTGGCAATTTGTCACCATAGCCACAGAAAACGGATACACAATCTGTGTTGTCCTACAGGGACTATACCACATCTTTCCACTATTTTATGAAAATTTGGCGTTTTACTTCCAGATTGTATGTTCCAAAATGAAATTTAAGCCAAAGAATAAAGTTTGCTGAGATATCGGCCCGCTAATGTTTGTCTGCATTTACATTTTTTTGTTTGTTTTTTGGAGCACATAATCTAATAATTCTTTGAGAGGATCTGTGTATGTTATATATTGTAATCCCTTTTTTTGTTTTATTGTTGGTTTTCCTCACACATTTGGAGGGTATCTAAGATTAATAATGCTTTACAATGATGATTTTTTAAATCTCCTTTTCTTCCTTCACAAATGAATTCTAGTTATTCTGAATATAGGGGAGAAAAATTAAAATCATTTTTATCAGAATTTTAACACTATTATTCCGTACATCTGTAGTATACAAGTTTGCAGATGGTTCTTATGTAATTTAATAATCTTTTATAATGTGTGTTTGATGTATGATTTGAGAGTATTCAGATTGGCTATAAATGCAAGAAAATAAGAAAAGTGTTCAAAACTCATAAGATGTGAGTAAGCAAGAAGTTTGTGAAACATGGTCAGAATTAATAAAAGATGTTAAATATAAGTGGGTTAATAACCAGAGGCGTGCCAAGGTTAGACAGAATTAATAGAAAATATGACGGAAAAAACAAGAGTGCTACACAGAGGAAAAGATGGAAAGAAACTTTTTGCATCATGCCACCAATGACCCAACAATTCTATAAACCCAGATTGTTCATCCATGAGTAACATCTAGTATGGATGGTCCCATTCTGGCCCCATGTGTGCTCTACTCTGCTCCCCTCCAAACACACACACACACACACACACACACACGTTATATCATATCTGTGACCAATAATACCACTACAACTCTTTGATAGAATAAACGTGTCATTGGCTGTGAGCACCTTCCATTTGTGACCCTCTTCTCAATCCTCATCTCTAGTCCTTGTCACCTCATAATCATAATCAGTGGAAAAAGCCAATGCAGCAGAGAGCGATACAAGATAAATGAACAGAGCACACCCCAGGATTCTGGTGGATGGTTCTTCCATCCAACTTGCCCCCTATCCTAAACACTTGGGCTCTCTCTCATCCTTGTTTCTTTTTCCTTGCTTCTTGTTGTAAGTTCTAAATGGATCTTTTACACTGTGACTTCAGCATCATCCTTTGGTCTATAAACCATTCTGTCCTGTGGCCACCAGAAGAGCTGACCTAATGTGCCGCAAGATAACTTCCAACATCACATTTTCTATTTTTTTCTAAATTTTATGAAAATATTTTGTAAATTCTATCCATCCTTGGTTTCTGGAATGTCAGCAAACTGGATCTAATTCAGAAATACTTAGGTTTAAAGACTTGAGTAGTAGATAATATGTTCTTTTTTAATACAGGATATTCATTATGAAAGGAATTATAGCATCAAACAGCTAAAACAAATTGTATTCAAATCGAGTAGAAACAGGTGACTCATGATGTTCTAATGGTTTACTCTCCAAAGAAGAAAAATAATTTATTATGAATTGAAAGAAAAAAATATATTCTTCTACTCAGGTTTCTAGACATTCCATATTTTGTCAATAAGGCCACTAATCAATATTTTTTTAGAAAAGGAAACAGGGTAGAGTAGAAAATAAACAGGAGACTGGAATCAGGGTGGTAGAGGAGCTTGGTATTGGAGGAACATGTATACTCACTCCACCATCCAAGAAGGAATAGTAATTGAGATGTATTTCTGTACCTTCTCTTTAACTTTCATCCAGTTTCTCACGAGAAAATTCAATCCTCCTTCCATTGGCGAGAAAGAAGAGCGTTACTCTCCACACTTACCTGGATTTTTGCTGATTGCTCATTGAATCTGCCTGGCCTCCAAGTCTCTTACAGTATGTAATGGTCCCATCCTGGGGTTGGTTGGTCAAGTCCCAAGAAGGGGAAATTCTCCAGAGAAGCCTCATTTTGTCCTGGAAGCTAATCTCTGTCCTCAACAGCATTACAAGGAATAAAGAATATACTATTGTGATTATTACCCCTGTGTTATTTTTGTCAACTGACTCAGAATCCAGAGAGAAGTGAGTATATAGATTCAAGAGGACTCCTAAAAGCACGTGATTTTTACAAGATTTTGAAATGCTGCCATTTAATCCATTGCTTGAAAAATTAAGATAGTTGAACAAGAGATTAGACAAGCTTCTAATTCAAGATTGTGGTTTAAAACTATCCGAAATTGTGATATCAAATAAAATTTTTCCCCCCAAATACTAGCCACTTCATAAGAGCAAGATGGATGAACCTAAATTTTCAAACTGACTTAAAGTTACTACCATACAGAAAAGGAAAGTGATGCAAAGAGGGGAAAAACTAGAGAAAAGCTAGGGTAAGGAATAGAATATGAGAATATTTGTATCATGATATTTATAATAAAATAATCCACTGTTCTGAGAGAGAACATCTCATCACAGAGAGAACTCTGATTTTATCTTATTTTACGTATATTATTAGAAGAAAGTGAAAGAGAGATGAATTGGAGAACTGCATCCCAGTGTCATAGTTACTCAGCTGCCACCAGGGCATCAGGTGATGAGTAAGCCTATCTCCTTCACAAAGTACAGTTGCCTAGAACTCTCCAGTGCCCTGCAAGTTGGGATTTCAGTTTTCTTCAAAGAAGAGTATTCATGTAGGTAAAACTTTATTTTTAAAAAATTGCTTCCATTATAAATTTGAAAGTCTGGAAAGTTCCTTTTCCCCCACCCAAAGAGCTCATAAACGTGCCCAGGAGAGCAAATTCATTTTAAAAAGAACATGATGAAAAAGGCAAAAGATGATCTCCATAGGCATTTGTTCAACTTCGAAGAGGCAGAGCCATCCTCAGGCAGCCGGAGTACCAAGATCGAGTAGGATGCCTTCGGGGGAGAGGGTATAGCTCGGTGTCAGAGTGTGTACTTAGCATGCATGAGGTGCTGGGTTCAATCCCCAGCACTGCCATTAGAAATAAATAAATAAACCTAATTACCTCCCCCACCGCCGGAAAAAAATTACCTAAAAATAAAATAAATAATTTTTTTAAGGTAAGATGCCTTACCCACTAGAACTTACAGCTTTATTCCTTCACTTAAGACCAACGGATTTTAAAAATTATATAGTCTTACAAGGGAAGAAATGGTGCTGTAAGGAGAGAAAAGAAACAGTCAGGCAGTAGTACTAATAGGAAATTATTACATCAAAATTCTTGAGATATTTCACTGTGGCTCAAGTAGGAAGGAATACAGGAGTTGGGAAACAGGGTTTCAGTTTTACACCATAGAACCTGTTACAAGCACACCTTGTTTTATTGCACTTTGCAGATTACTGCCTTTTTTCTTTTTTCTTAACAAATTGAAGGTTTGTGGCAACCTTGAGTCAAGCAAGTCTGTCGGTGCCATTTTTCCAACAGCATTTGCTCACTTCATTTCTCTGCATCACATTTTAGTCATTCTCACAGTATTGCTAAATTTTTCATTGTTATTATATTTGTGATGGTGATCTGTGGTCAATGATCTTTGATGTTACTACTATGCCTCGCTGAAGGCGCAGATGCTGGTTAGCATTTTTCAATAATAAAGTATTTTTTAATTAAGGGATGTACTTTTTTTTAGACACAGTGCTATTATTGCACACTCAACAGACTACAGTATAGTGTAAACGTAACTTTTATATGCACTGGGAAACTAAAAATTCATGTGACTCATTTTATTGGAATATTCAAATTCACTTTACTGCAATGGTTTGGAACCAAAACTTCAATATCTCCGAGATGTGCCTATTATAATGACTCAATGTAGTCAGTCAATGCATTGCATACAGCCATTCCTGGTTAATAAATGTTTATAAATATTACATAGCAACATTATCTCAAATTTCAGTGGTTAAGATGGTTAATAGAGCCATGAAATAGAAATTCACAATGTCTGTGCCCTCTGCTAAATAAAATCCAAGGGCTATAAGCCATTTGCATAATTCTCATGTCTCTCCTTCTCATTTGAGAGGGGTTTTCCCTTACAGACACTTAGTCCTTCCAGGATAAAATGCAGATGTTAAGAGTTAACCACACATCAGTTATCATCTTCACAGCAATTCTTAGAAGTTCTCAATCCTGTTCTATATATGTTATATGTTATAATTGAAGATTTTTCCCCTCTCTGGGTGGATTGGTGTTGACAACATAAATAGCTCCTGAAAGAATAATGAGAAACACTATGGCAAATTATAATGCTAATCACCATAAATTCATGGTTACAACAATCATGATTGAATCTATCTGGGCACCTGGTGCACAATGTGCAGTGTATAGGCACCAGTTTACTGAACCTTTGTTTTTTTGTAAGTGTCTTGGAAAACATTTACAGTACTAAGTCAAAAAACTCACCCAAGTGATACTCCTGGATGGGTCCCCAAGTACTCTTCTTGAGAAGATGTTGAGTTTCCCGGTCCTACTGGCCCTTGGGACATTTCCCTAGATGCATTACTACATCTTTTATGTCTTTTTAAGAATCCTTTCTTTAAAAAAAAAAGGAAAAAAAGGCCTGAGATTGGTGTATATTGTATATTTGTTTTTATAAAGATCAGAAATGTGAGGATAGAAACTAAACTAGACAGATCTCTTGGAGTTGTAAGGGATAGAATACTAAATCAAGTCTCTTACACAAAAATTGAAATTTGTGATTTCACAGAAATACAAGGAAAAGTTTCCAACAGAATGTTAATTAGGACTTCCCATTATCCCAGGGTTAGCTACTATGACCTGGAGCTGAAACCAAAGAAGTATCAATGCCACAAACTCTTAAAAAGCTGCTGGCCCAGCTATGTTATCTCCAATCATCTCACCCCATAGTCTACAGAAAATGATTAGAGAGATACAGTTTTGAGTGCCTGGAATATGGTGGACAAGTGAGGAAGACACTGAAGTACTTCTTTATGAAGCCAAGTTGGGATGTTTTAAATGAAGTCCGTAAACACTACAAGTATCTACACTACAGACTGACACCTCACTCCCAATGTGACTAGACTACTTACACTGATGTATCTTCCAGACGTGCCTATGGAGAAAAAGAAAATTTGAGAGAGAAGAACTTTTTAAGAAAAAGCAGAGTCAAAGAGTATATTTCCCCGTCATTGGGTAGGTGATTTCCTATAAGCTGTGGGTTTGAGCTAGCTCTGTAGCATGACAATGAACAATATTTATCACCAGTAGGTTACTGATCATCTATAGAGGGGTTTGGAAGATAGGCAACTGGGGAAGGGGGTTCAAAAGTAACATTTGGGTGGAATTGCTGAAGCTTTATTTAAGCTGCACCATCAAAAATATGCAGTGGATCTCTCTTCCCCTAGTAGCCCCGCCAAGGATCCAAATGTTCATAATTGGAGCTACAGTTAGAGCCCATGGTGCACAGCTATTCTCCAGTGTTACTAGAAACGAACTATAATTGTGCCAGGTTGAGAGACACCCGTCCCTCTCCCCTCTTTCATCCTTTTTCCTGCTTTGGGATGTCCCGGTGGTAAGAGAAGCAGGAGGGAGGGTATTCATACATTGTGGTGGGCTCTCTCCCTCTCCAATTATATGTGCCTACAGCAGGAGGAGTGAAAGACAGCAACATCGAATTTGATATGAAATTGAAATTTTCATTAGACTTAATTTTCATAGGTGAAAAGGGCCACAGATGTTGTGAAGGGCAGGGAAGGAGACCTTACAAAATCAGTTGAGGTCATTTGATTCTTGTGTCTCCACAGAGCTCAGACTTCAAAAATCAATTAGATTGATAATACTAACAGCAGAGGGAACAGATACATCACTGGGCTACATGCTGCACACACACATATGTGTGCACACACACACACACACACAAGTATTCTAGAGTATGAATACACATTCCTTGGTAATAGCCATGGTGATGATTTTGTGTAAAAGTTTTTCCAAAGAGTGTGTGTATATGCATATGTATATGTATATCTGTGTGTTTATACAATACACTATGTATATAATTCTATAACTGTAGATACTTATATAAATGTATATACTCTAGAAAACTTTATACACTATATTTATGTGTGTATAGATATATATCATTTTCTAGAATGTTTCTAACCTGTGTATATTACACATGCACACACCTGCACATACATACTCTAGGAAACTGGAAAAAATGTATCACAACGGCCATCACCAAGGAATACATTAGATGAGACTTCAGCTTTGTGTTGTTAACATTTTGTACTGTTTGCATTTTAAACTAATTCCATGGGTTTTCTTAAACCACCTAGTTAATAGGGACCTCCCACCCCCGCTGACTGAATACACTTAAAATTTAGTTACTAGACTTACTGTACCTGGTATAACTTTTCAGTCATTTTTTTAATTAATGACACTTTCAGACCTGCCTGTCTGATGCTGCTCATACTACCTCTGAAATGGGTGGGGGGGAATAAGTAACAACATGGTGTGTAGGGTTATGTTATGGCTGGAAACTGCATACTTGAAATAGAGTTTTATTCTAACTATTGATAGGAGTTGTCCTTGCCTTTCTAGGATAACATCCTCTTTATTTGCATTTTAAATAACATTTTACATGGTTTTCCAGCTGAGTCATTAAGTACCTCTTAGAACAGATCCTCCAGGAAGTTCTGCCCCAGATCCCTGCCTTCTCTTCGACTATATCGTGGCACTGGATAGCATGTCCTCACGCTTGGATAAATCCCAGTTTGGAAAGAGCAACACTGCTAGAGAAATTAGTCAATATTTTCATAAGAACCAGCTGGAAGAAAACCTAAGTTTTTCACAGATCATAGGGATTTTGAAAATCTTCCAATTAAACAGACTCTCCGGGAGATATGCATGGCTCACCCAGGAGCGTCCCTCAGTGCTAGTAGACCACTGTGTCTCTCCGGGGAGTGCGGAAAGCCTGATTAGAAAATAAAAAGGGACCAAAGGGTTAAACTATCTGACCTCTGAGGAGGACATTAAGTAATTTACTTAAGAGAAAGGGACTCTGTCAAGTTGATTTTTTTACTAAATGTAGGAGCAGTCAAGGTTGGACCTCCTGGTCCTGTTGGCTTCTCTTTCCAGAGTGATAATATTGGGCAAGACTTGTGTCCACTGATGTAGGTCCTCCCAGCATCCCGAGGAAATTTGTTAAAACACACACACACGCGCGTGCACACACACACACACCCCTCATAAACTGGGGGAAAATGGTTCCAACTGTGAGTGATGAAGCAGCAACCCTAAATCAGTATCAAAAATTGGCCTGTGAACGACGTCTATTTGAGCACCTCCAAGGTCTTAGAAAAGACAGTTTTGGGGCATCCTAAAACACTTCTCTGTGTTCCTGCTGTACGACACCATTGTTCTCCATGCCCCAGTGATCAACAAAGGATCAGACTTCAAGAGCTGGAGCCAACAAGATATTTAAAGTCTCTCTCTCTCATCTCTAAACTGTGTTAATTGAATACATCTGAGTGTAGCACTGGGTATAAAAAGACTTCAGCTTTCCCAGCTGCTCTCAACTTCCTGCTGCCTAAGGAGCTCCAAGCCCAGGATCCAGCATCATGAGGTCCTCCGTGGCGTTAAGAAGGCTGCTTCTACTTGTTTCCTTGATTTGGATGTGTTCTGGGCAAGAGCCAGGCATGGGTGAACCCCGACTGATGGTGCTTTGAGTTATGAGCTTCTGGCTGCTCGGAGTTAACCGCCCCCTCCGAAAAGTGAGGAGCCCAGAGCTCTCGTAGCCCCAGGCTCTACTCAGCGGACACCGCTGAAGGAGTGAAGAGATATTGCGTGCAAGTTATTGCCTCTGAAGTTTCTTGGAATTAGTCTCTCCTTTTCTCCTCCCTCTTCTTCCTGCTTGTCAGCTGCCGGAACTTCCCACCAAGTCATCCTTGGACCAAATGACCTTCCACAAGACGTTCTCTTCCCGTGGCTGGCACCTCATCTGTTCTTTCAACCCTTCACACCTGAACTGCTTAATCACACATTCTTAACTGGCCTCCCTCATCTAATCTCCCCTCTTCCCCTCCAGAACAATGCTGCGTGAGTTTTTTTAAGATACAACTCTGACCAAACCCTTTCTTAAAAACTCCAGCGCTTCCCTGCAGCCACCTGGGTGAGGCATAGACTGGTCTTCAATGTGCCTTAAAGGCTGACTTCAGATCCCATGTGTCTCATTGCTCCCTAAAGGGAGACTTTCAAGTGGCTGTTCCCCCGCGGGCACTGCACCATCTTACTCTGGCATCTGGAGAGAGAGTCTGGTGAAAACCCTTCATAACACATTCAGGCCATGTAGACCACGGAGACTTGCTCATCTCGAGGGAGGCAAATGTTCATTTTAAAACCTTGCAGATATATAAACCATTCTAAACGCTCAGAAGGAAAAGTAAGATGGATTATGAATGCATGTAACAAGTAGAAATGATGATGTCTGGGACATATTTGAGGCAGGACCTTAGGGATGACATTGTCTTTACTTAGGGGAAGGTTTGGGTGTTGGGGAGCAGACACACTCTACTTTTTGTCTGAAGTTTAAAAAAAAAATTGTGAACATACCTTTATTTCAAAGGTGGTGATGGGTGTCCGGGCTGCTGAAATACGACAGATGTGAATGGAATACAGAGGGGTTGAAAAAAAGTGATTTGAGAAACCAAAGCGGTAGAAAGGACAGTGGAGGATTCTGAGATGATGCAGGGATGGGGGTGGGCAAGACGACCATGCCCTTGGCCCGGCCAGCCTCCAAAGGCAAGCCATTCTGATCCTCGGAGTAATATGCTCTCACAGTGGTTATTAGGGGGCTGAGAAAACATGCAGAAGTTGTGTGAAAGCTAGGAGTGGAATGTTTGGTTTGTGATTGAAACATCGGGCCTCAGAAGTGAGGCAGGCAGCAAAGGCAGTCAGAGGGACACCCACTCTGCGCTGGCTTCCCCCAGCCAGCAGGACAGATTCCGCCCCCTCCTCCCCATGCCATCGGGCCCTGCCCTCGGGCTCCGCATCCCAGACACCAAGGCCTGGCTTGCTTCGAGGCAGGCACCAGATTGGGCAGGACCTTGCAGCTCACAGCGAGGACTCTGGTCTTTTCCCTACTCACACTGGAAACCCTCAGCAGGATGATCAGGATTAATGGACGTGAGAGCAGGATGCTGAGTGCTGCATTTGGGTTGACCCTAAATGTCCTTTTCAAAGCCTTGCCGGATGCCTTCCCCCAAACTGCCATCATCATTCACAGAACCACTTCAGACGGATGAAGGGTTATCAAGGTAGAACTCATTCTAAGCAAGTCACCCCTTGTAAGCAAGTTGTCTGATGTGGCCTGACTACCCTAGACTGCCACGGTGACCCCCGACCAGATTCTGAGCTTGGCCACCCGAAGTCCTTGAGTCCCTGTTTTCCTTGTCTGTCAAGTGCAGAGAATGCATTATTCGATTTCCCAGGGATGTTAAAGGAGTCCAAATTTAAGATAATAATAGAAATGTGACAGATCAAAGAGAGAATGAATTGCAGGTGCTGGTAAATGTAAATCATTATCACAGGTTCAGACAATGGAGTTGGAAAAGTCAGGCGTTTTCCCTGTTTAGGGGAAAACGGTGGTAAAAGAGGCCTGTGAGGCTGTTAGGGCTTGTTGCCACGTGTCCTGAAGGGCACGTTAGAGCTGACAGTGAGAACCTTTGGTGCAATTCCGTATCCTGTCTCCACCCTCAATGCTGGATCTTGCCCTGGTGAACTCAGGCTCAAGCTGCTTTATTGGGGCTGCTTCGGTTGCTGTAGTAACATCATGGTATTTCAGGTCCTTCACAAAGGTCCAGAATCTGAGCAAGATCTTTCCTCCTTTTCCAGAAACAAGGTCCCTATTATACTTTTTCTTCTTTGTCCATCCAACATTTACAACAGGTGGTAACAGAATGTTCGATGTTAATTTCCATTGAACATTTTCTTTCCCTCTTCTCTTTACCCACCTACCAAGACGTAACCGTAAACAGCTTCTGTCTTTATGGCTTCCACATTGTAGTTGGGAAGAAAGACACTATACCTAAGTAGATAACGTGATCATTCTGGATTATGGTAAGAGTGATAACAGAAATAAATAGGATGCTGTGAGATTAGAATAACTATGGAAAAGAAAGAACAGCCACTCAGTGTAAGGTCTTCTGAGAAGCTGACATTGAACTAGAACGTGGAAAAGGAGTCATCAAGGCAAAAATCCAGGGGAAAAGCAGTCAGTCCACATAGAAGGAATTGGGAAGAAAGGGCTTGAGCCATAGGGAGGTTGGTGTGGCTAGAGACCGGCTACTAAAACAAGGAGGTATTGCTCCCTGGGGCCTTTTGGAAATATCTGCTTCTTTGTTCTGAGCAAGATTGAAGGGAAAGAAAATATGCAACACAGCCTGCAACCCAAAGGACAATCCCGTGCGGCAAAGAGTTGTCCCACGTCCCGTGTCAGTGTCAGATATCTCCCCACTCTTCCATGTCCGTGCAGACCCGCTTGTAATTCCCTGGACCTAGCACTCACCCTTTATTTACATATGAACAGTCACTTGATAAGGTTGTACATACAAACCAAGGGGAAACTGCACATCGTTTTGCTTGGAACTTTACTGAGTTGTTCACCATTCTGGAAAAATCTCACCCCAGAATGGAAGGCTGCCCGGGTACTTGACCTCTCTGTCTCTCTGTGTCACCCGTGGTCTCACACACGACGACGCTTGATGTGGACGTCAGGGCGCTTCTACAGGGCTGCCCTGAGTATCTACACACGATATACACACAACTTTATTACACATTGCTTTCGTCTTATTTCTTTTCTATTACAATTAATGGATTTTTTAATGAAAACTATAGATAATCTATGAATTTTATTTAGGGATAATTAAAATGTCATTAAAATTGATTATTGTAGAATTAGAGCATTTGAGGTGATAGGTGGAGATCCACTAGGCTAGGGTTTCATGAATCAATGAAGGTTGAGTGGAGAGAGACTCAGGGACCAGAGCAGTGAGGATGGTAAAGGCCATTAGGACTTCAGATTTATACTGATTGCAACAGGAAGCGATTAGAGAGTTATATGCAAGATGGTGAAATAATTTTTATCTGATTACATGTCTGTAACTAATCTAGAAGGAGAAAAAATAAACTGGAGGCAGGGTGCTCCTTTACAAGGCTATGGAGGTGGTCCAGGAGAGACACAGGGATAGTTTGGGCCAGGGAATTGTTCATGGAAAAGTAAGGAGATGTGAGATCAATTTTGAAGGTAAAAGTGAAAAGATGCAGTGGTAGAGTGGATGCAGGAACAGAAGGAATTGGCAATAAATCCCAGGGTCTCTTTGCTTGGCAATCAGATGGATGGTGGTGCTACTGGCTCCTATGGAGAGAAAACAAATAGGGAGGGCGGTAAAAATCTGGATTTCTGTATCCAACATATACCCTTTGAGAGGACTGTTTCAATTATCCACTGGGGTATCTAGTAGCTAATTGAAAAGATGAGTCTCAAACTCAGGAGAGAAGTCTAGGTTGGCTGTAACAATCAGATCTCCAAAGATAATGGAAAACAGTCCAAAAAGCAATGAAACAAGCATGATTTCCAGGCCCAGCTCTTTACTAGTTCTATGACCCTGAAAGAATCACTCATTCTCTCCGTATATATTGTACATCTCCTGTAGGGCACAGAGCCACAAGCAAAAAGTTAAAAGGTGGGTTCTATTTTCAAAGAGTTCATGTTTTCCAGGGACATCAGGCATTGGGGAACCCGGCACCTGGCATGAGGGCCCTACTGAGGACGCGGGCCTCTCTCTGCCCCTCCATCAAATGAAGAGGGTTAAGGAGCTGTCACTGCGGTTCTTTCTTGGGGAATAAATCCGAGTGCTGTGCAGGTTGACTCTGGCCATTTTGGCCACACCAGGGAAGAAGGGTGACTGAGAGAGGGAGAAAGAGGGGTGCTGTGCTGTGAAAACGATCATTTTTTACACAAAGCTCTAAGCTTCATTTCTTTTAGCTGAAGATGGTCTTCATGTTGCCTAATCCTGCTCAAACTTCTTTGAGCTGTTCATCAAAACAGAATTACTGACCGATTCTTTTGTGTGCCTCTGTTAACAGTGTTGATGGAATGTAGCCATTTTCATTTTCGCCCTATCGCTAAAAGAGAACTGTTTTACAAAGATGAATGGTTGGCCCCGATGAATTATTTCTGGGGACTGGCTGTCAAGCAATTCATGTGCAATCAGAAGAACTTGAATTTGATTATCCTGTTAACTTGGGTGGAATTGAAATAAAGGTTAGAGAATTGTCGTACCTTTTGTAAAAATTGAGAAGCGTTGCTTTATGTTTTTCTTATTAAAATATGCCACTGGTATTGCTCATTGGTACGACAGTCTGAGCAGAAGCCCAGAAAGAACGTGAAAAACCTTGTCTCGTTTTCACTGTGAAAATCCTTGTCTTATTTTCATTCATTCACAAGAGACCTACTATGTGTAGAGCATAGAGAGTGAGTAGGAAACCCAAAGAACTTTCTCTTCTGAAGCTTACAGTCTATTAGGGTAGAACACCCACTATGTGTATATATAATATGTTATCCAGCATTTTCACACATTTTCTTGTTTGTTTTGTTTGATTTTTACTTTTTTGGGGGGTGTATAGTCAGTTTACAATGTTGTGTCAATTTCTGGTGTACAACACAATGCTTCAGTCATACATGAATATACATATATTCATTTTCATATTCTTTTTCACCATGAGCTACTACAAGATACTGCAATATATTTCCCTGTGCTATGCAGTATAAACTTGTTTATCTATTTTACATATACCAGTCAGTATCTGCAAATCTCGAACTCCCAGTTTATCCCTTCCCACCCGCCTCACACATTTTCTAATCCTCATAATCCTGTGATGTTAATGCCATTCATGTAGATTAAGGAATTGAGACACAAGTGCCAGCGGTGTGACCAAACTCAAGAAGTTAATACATAGCAGAGCTGGGTTTGCCTCTGCCTGTTCTAATAAGCTCTTTGTCTTGTTTTGTTCTCCATTATAGCTCTGGGATTACCAACTCTAATTATAGAATATATAACAATGGTTTAAAAAAAAATTACCAGAGAAGTTTGGAGGAGAGATCCAGGAGGGTCTTGAACCAGAAATAGACGTTACTTTTTCTTCTTCAGCTCACGAAAGATTATTAAAAATGTATTCATATTATATCAATACCAGGGTGTGGGAAGCTCTGGGAAGACTTTGATGTAGGAGGTTTCAATCACACCAAAGGGAGGTATAATACTATATCCAGTTTATCTCAGTTTGCACTGCTTTAAACAAGAGGCTAAGTATTTTCTGCCAGGAACCTGGTCTGCAAGTCAGTAGAAGGGATAATCTGCACACGTTGGTGTGAAGCTCTTTCAGCGGCACCTCTTCACTGACCGTGAATCGTGGTGGAAGAGCGCGTTTATGCTCATCCGCAGGTACCACCGCACCAGCCCTCACTCCCTCCAGTGAGACCTCGTGACTCAGGTGTGCTCCGCTGCACCCGTCATGGAGAGATCCAGAGGCATTTGGGCCACTTTGAGTGCTTAAAGGCAGCTTTCACTCCTACGGTCCTTGGCAACAGCCTAAACCAGTAGTTCTCAAGCAGGGATGATTTTGCCTCCCGCTGGACATTTGGCAATGCCTGCAGACAATTTTAGTTGTGAAATTAGGCAAGGTGCAGGCAGTGCTACTGACATCTAGCGAGTAGAGGCCAGAGATGCTGCTGAATCCCCTACAGGGCACAGGACAGCACCTCACAACCGAGAATCACTCCGCCTAAAATTCCAACAGTGTCAAGGCTGAGAAACCCTGGATTCAGTCCTCACAATGGGTGCCTTCTCTCCCACCTCGGTGTTCTAAGCCACCTTACACTAAGGAACTTAGAACCATGACAACTGAAACAGCCTAAACTCTGGCTTTACTGCTGTACAATCCGATGAGAGCACTTCATGTTTTTCAATTGCCTTTTTTCCATCTTACCCCTTGATTTGAATTGCTGGGATCATTTAGACCCCAGGAAATATATGATTCATCCACCTTATAAGATACTATGCAGCTAATTAATTTATACAATAACTTGAAAACATGAGAACCTCTTTACTAAAGTGGGAAAAAATGAGATATACGTACAAAGTATATGGTATGATCTCAATAGTATAAACAATGGAGGGCTAATAAAGTCAGGTGGAAATACATGCAAATCATTATAGAATTGAACCCAGGATGATGTTATTATGGGAATTATCCCTCTTTGGTTAAACACCAAAAATATTTTAAATGGCTCCTGTGAGGAGGAAACTCAGCTGAGTAGTACACATGCAGGATTTTTAGTTAGCTGTCTTCCTTTTGGGCTAATGTTTCCAAGGGTTTGGAGGGCAGATCAAAGAGAAAATATCCTGTTTTAATTTAGAGACTATATAAAGTATTCCAAAACCCCATAATAATCATCTTTTTTAAAATCCTTTCCTTGGGGAACAATTTTTCTTCTAAGCTGCTGTGAAATTTTTTTCTTTTCCTTAAAATGTTGATTTGAGGGCTCGAACACAAACCTTTCAGGATCAACTGACCCTGTTAATAATCCTCTTCAAAATCATATTCCATGTGTTTTTGTTCTGTTTTCTCATGGTGCTGATGACTCTGCTTTAAGAAGAGACGCTTAATCACCTTAATTGGAGTAAATATCATGATCTCCAGAGACACTGGTATGGCCAGCTTTAAATTTGAATACTCTAAACTACTTTGGGACAAATGATCACAAATTTCAGAGGCCTTTTTTTTTCCCACCAGGTTTTCTATGATGGAGCTGTCATACATTCCTGGCTTACCTCTAAACCGAAGAATCAATTAATTTCTGCTGAATTTCATTTGGAGTGTCCGGTTCCCAGGTTAGTTCAAAACATCATGTGGCTCCTTCCTTAAATACCAATAGCTTTTTGATGAAATTGATCACCATTTGCCCAAAGGCTTTGATAATCATGATTGTTTTTATCTAGCTTCTCAGCTCTACAGTGTATCTGCTAATGTTATTTAATTCGTGCAACAGCTCACGGTTCAGAGGTCAAAACTCATGACAAGTGAGTTACGGACAAAATTACACAAAATTACAAAGCCAGGAGTGAAGCTTGCTTCTTCATTCTAGATCTTCGGATTCTATCTACTCTCCTGTACATGATGAGGACATACAACCCAGTGTAACACTTGACACTTGATTTGTCACACACAAGACATGGGAAGGTTTCTCAGGCATCCAGATAGATTAGCTTTGTCTCTTCTGCAAATCAGGAGGCTCTGAGCAGTGCAGAAGAGTTGGGTTTTGAGAAGTCAGACAAAAAAAAAAAATCTATTTCCCCTCCTGAATGTGAAATCAATTAACTAATTAGTCATAGGGTATAGAAGATACAGCTCAGAATGTAGCTTTATGTCTAATAAAGCCAATGGGCAAATGAGGCTTTAGATCTGCACTAGAAAACCTCCCCCAAGTCCCAGCCTGAAGTGAGTTTGCCGACTCAGCAGAAAGAACCGGAAACCTGTAGATTTCTGCCTTGCCCACAAAGAGCCTTTCCGGTAAGCTGGCCTCCGGGCTGCAGAGCAAACCAGAGTGTGGCCCTCTGAAGACAGGCTGGCTCCACAGAGCAACCGCAGTGGAGCTGGCTAAGCACGATCTCTTCTTTCTCCCAAACTTGCCGTCGGATAATACATTTCTGTTCCCCTGAGGAAAATTAACAGGGTGGCCCAGTGAAGGCCAAACTGTTCCTCCCACAGTCTTCTCTCCCAGACAGCAAACCAAGATACACCATTCTTCTCCGGAAACTTTAAAACTTGAAAGAGAAACAACACCAAAGAGCCCATTTTTAAAAAGAAAAAATCCTATAGTTTGAGCAGTGAGAATACAATTTCTTATAAGCCAATTGGAATTAAATGGGGAGGAGTAGGAAGTTTGCTAAGCACAGATCCTGGCAGGCAACAGCTTTTGAGACAAAAATGCTGGTTGGCCCCTGCTGATAACAATAACCTCACTTATTGAACATTTACTATGTGTCAACCACAAGTTGACAAGAACTTAGGGCATTTTAATCTTCATTAACAACCCTGTGTGTGAGTCCCTAATATTGTCCCTATTTAATGTCGGAGAAACTTGGTCACAGACACATCAAATGATTTGCCAATGTCACACAGCTGGGAAGCCCTAGATTGAATTCTAGGTAGAATGACCCCCCCCCAAAAAAAAAACCGTTTTCCATCACAATGTGCAGCTACTCTGTGCTGGTTAGTAAGTGCTTGTCTCTCAGCTTCTAACCTGACTGATGTAGTCTTTTGAGTAAAAGGAGTAAGACTTTATTAGCTCTCTGGTCACCTATTAATAAACTTCAAGAGATGCTTAGAAAATCTTGCCTTAGATCTCTTACTGTTTTCAAGCAAACATTCCTGTTTGTATCTTCTTGAAATGATTTTTCTTAATTCAACAGAGAACAGTTCCTGGGTCCCTAACTTCCTAACCCACAATGAAGGATTTGGTGAGGGGCTGAGGATGTTAACAGAACAATTGTGTTATGCTTACAACAAAATAAAAAGTTATAGCTCTTCAAGCAAGGCCTGGCCATACCCGGGCCCCAAGTTCAAGCCCAGGAGTGGTATCTTAAGCCTTTGTATTATTTTTTAATTCTCTTCTTTTTTTTCGCCTCTGAAAGTCCCTGTGTCTCACCTGGTGGGTCCACTAACAACACTGCAATGGCTAGGAACTTAGGCGTACCCCCACCTGCTCCACACTGATTCTTGATACAGTACAGATGTGTGAGATGTGGCTATGCCGACTTCAGAGAACACTGGGTGAGGATGTCTACAGAAGCTAGCATTTAATGTGCCCAATTGGGGATTTTATGACCCCCAAAATATATATATTCTGGGCAAGTAACAACAGGTAAGATCTAAATCCCCACTGGGGTTGACTGGCAAACAATCCAGTAGTAGAGTTATGCAGAAGTAGGGTTCTGTTGAATTCTCTGTCTTCACCTGTATCACACTGCACTTGGTATCATCATGAGAAAGACCCAATAGCTCCCACTCTCATAAATCTCTACTCACCCTACAATTTCTTTCTTTGGCAGTAGGGGTTTCACTCTACTAAGTTCAGAACTGAGTATTTGAGTCCCAAACCAATGACTGTAATAGAAGGGAGGAGGTGATCATTTCAGAGGTTGCCAGTTTCAAATATTTTTCTTACTTTTCATGAAGAGACCAACTGTCTTAAGATTGAAGACTTAGCTCATATGGGAACATATGAGCTAAGCCACTGGGTTTTCCCACTGGGTCCAGTTCAAACAAAATTTCAAGTCTGTATAAGACTCCCTTGAATTTTGTCTCCCTTTTTTTTCTATAATCTTTAAGAGACAGGACCTATGTTGCTCCCATTCTTAAAATCTGAATTATCCCAGACCCTCTAGGATAAACAAAATTCATATCTGGGAGTTATAAGAAAATCCTAAAGCCAACCTTATGTAGTTTCACTGGTTCCCATTGGTGTGAGCTCAGAGAGTCCTCCCGCTTGTGTGAACATTACCCCTGCAATTCTCATAAATACCACATATACTGCTTTTAAACTTTGTTTTTCCACAGTCAACACCTTTTTATGGACCACACAGTTACTCCTTTCCAAGGAATTTCACAAACTTTAGAAGCTTGTGCTCATGGACATCCAGCAGCAACACAGAAGGAACCTAGTTTAGCGGTGTCATATGGCCTTTTATTTTTATATATTTACATATTTTAAATTCATTTTGGTCTATTGTAATCCCCTCCAAGATGCCTTTGAGAAAGGCCATTTGTGTTTCTCACTTTCAACGTGGCCACAAATCCATGAACAAAACTGGTAAGAATGAAGAAATAGCCCTCAGTCCAGGAGAAAAGAGGGACCCCTAACCACCTACACACAGTTCACACTCTTCACACTCTTACTCCTTTTCATCCATTAGACACTCCCCCTTCCACCAAGAAACTGTGCCCTGGAAGGAAGATTCCTTGCCCTCTTGCTGTACATGGCTGAAAGGTCCATACGGTGGATGCTCAATAGATTTTTGTTGACGTGATGAAGTGATACCCAAGATAGCACAGCCCAGCAAGATAACTGGGGTACCTAGCATCAACACCAGGACTGTTGGCTTGGTTCCACCTGAGCCCTCATTTGGCTCCATCTCTGACTTGTCCTGAGGTCTAGGCTTATGTATCTATTCACTTACCTGACATGGCCATTTGTCCAAAATTCATCTTACTCTGCAATGCATTCCTCAGTCAGTAGCACCGTAATCCACCTGACTACCCAGGTCCCAAATCCTAGACGTTATCTTTGATCCTTCTGTTTCCTTTACCCCCTCGCCCCTCATATCTAGTCCATCACTCCTGGTCATTGTGCTTTTCAAAAGGATTTTAAGTCTGTCCACCTGTGTGACCCCACTGACTTCCTCTCTGTTCCTTGGATGGTGCCAAGCTCTCTTCCACAGCAGGGCTTTTGCATTCTGTGTTCCCTGAGCCTGCAATGCCCTTTCCCTGAAGCACCTGTGACTAACAGGCTCTCGTCCTCTGAGTCTGTGCTTGAACAGCCCTCCCTGTGAGAGGCCATTCCAGAGCATCCTACTTCCCCACCCAGCTTTGCCTTTCACACACTGCTATCACTTCAAAGCGCTTGCTGCAATACAAATGATCAATGAATTATTTATGTGTTTATTGTCTAACTTCTATGCCAGAGAGTCAGCTCCATGCATTCAGTGGCCTTGTGTTCTCTGCTAACTGCATGCCTCCTGGGGCCTGCAGCAGGGTTTGGCACTGGGCAGGTTCACAAACATTGTTCATTAATGTGTGGGAAAGGGGAGAATTTGGCAAGAAAGGAAAAATCACTAGTGAGTTTTCCCATGTTCAGAAAAGAGAAATAAAAGACATACAATGATCAATTTCAAAAAAGAGGGGAAAAAAAAGATTTTCTTGGTTAGTGAGTTGATTCTTGAAGATGAAGCCCTCTCCTGGAAGACATGACAGCCTCTCATACGAGGCTGAAAATGCCTCAAAGCTCAGGCCGTTTCTTTATACTCTGGGTCTTCATTGTCCCTCCTCAACACAGACTAGGCCCCTCACCTGCCCCCTCCCCAAATACACAGGCACACACACCTGCGGAAGGAAAGCAAGTACTGACTTACCTGGGGATTTGGTAACCAACCCAGACGTCATGAGCCGCATGCCCTGCAGGTGGCACTGTTGATAGGTTTAGAAGGAGCCATAAGGGCCTTTTGGATAAACTTTCATTCACTTAATTTAACAAATACTTTTGAGCATCTGCCTCCAGTTTTTTCAATGAATCTAAGATTGCACCAACTTTAGATACACCATTATTTTACGGACCATGAAGATTAAAGAAGCTACTGATTAATCTGACACATTTAATCACTTCATCTTAGAATCATCTTATGCAAATTAAAAGCCCTTGCTTGTGGACTTTTTAATCACATCACTCTTACACGGCATTCAAAAGAAAATGTTAACAAAATGAATTGGTTGAAGTAATTCTAAACTCTTTTCGTAGAGAGTCTGACTCTTCTAAGTTACTTCTTGATTCAGAGTCATCTATGTCCCCGTTTTTCACATATTTATCATCCTTTGAGCCATCACAAGCATTGATAATGCAGTATTTCTTAAAAGACGCCCCACTCTTAACTCTAGAATTGCCTGCCAGTTGGTGACCCCTATTTCCCAAGTTTTCATGCTGACCTTCTCTGATCTTACCAGGAGGTGTCAACAGAATGTTTCTGACCAAGTTCTTCATGTGCAGGTGATCACAGCTACGGCACACTTGTCCACTGGCCAACTGTAATGTCCTTGACTCTAAAATTTGGATGAGTCTTACCATTCATATTATTATGAAAAAAAATGTGCTTGTTAGAATGAATGAAATATGTTCTATGCTAGGTTCTTTTCTAGACACTGAAGATACAGAAGTGGTGGGGGCAGGGGGTGGGTGGAATCTCATGGAGCTGATACTGTGATGAAGGGATACAGACAACAAAAAATAAGCAAAATATATATCATATCAGATGATGATAAATACTATGAAAGGTTAAGAGCTTTACATGGGATAGAATTTTAAATAATTTTCTCAGTCAAGGGAGGCGTCAGTCAGAAAATAACATTTAAGCAGAGACCGGAAGTTGTCGAGTGAGCCAGTCATGGACGAGTAGGGGGCAGTGTGAGAATTCCAGGCAGAAGGAATAATCGAGGTGCAAAGGCCCTGAGGCAGGAGCAGGCCTGGCCTACTCGATGAAAGGCAAGGAGGTCAAGTGGCTAAAGCAGAGTGAGGGGGCGGGGTAGCCTGGGAGGAGCTGAGCAGGGCATTCCCCAGCCCTCTTCCCTGAGAAATAATAAAGCCATGCTGTGCAGGACCTCCTGGGCCCTAGTAAGATTAGAGCTTTCACCATGAGTTAGAGGGATGGACAGGGTGAGCACAGAGGATTTTTAGGGCAGTGAAACTTCTGTGTTTGATACTTTAGTGGCTGATATGTCATTATGTGTTTGTCCAGACCCATAAAATACACAGGAGTGAAGGTCAGAGACCCACCTGTGCTGTTGGTGGGAATGTAGATCGGTGCTGTCACCATGGAGGACATTATGGAGGTTTCTTTAAAAAACTAAGAATAGACTTACCTATAACCCAGCAACCTCATTCCTGGGCACATATCCGGAGAAAACGATCATTTGAAAAGACACATGCACCCTGATGTTCACAGCAGCACAATTTACAACAGCCAAGACACGGAAGCAACTTAAATGTCCATCGACAGCTGAATGGATGAAGATGTGGTATATGTGCACAATGAAATATTACTTGGCCATAAAAAAGAATAGAAGAATGCTGTTTGCAGCAAAATGGATGGACCTAGAGATTATCATATTAAGTGAAGTCAATGACAAATATCACATGATGTTGCTTATATGTGGAATTTTTTAAAAAATACATATTTTATTTACAAACCAGAAATAGACCCACGGACATAGAAAACAACTGTGGTTACCAGAGGGGAAAGTGCGGGGAGGGACAGATTAGGAGTTTGGGATTAACATATATACATTACTATGTATAAAACAGATAAACAACCAGGACCTACTGTATAGCACAGGGAACTATAGTCAATTTCTTATAATGAGCTGTAAGGGAAAAGAATCTGAAAATATATATATGTGTGTGTATGTATACATATAACTAAATCGCTTTGCTATACACATGAAATTAACATTGTAAATCGGCTACACTTCAATAAAAAATAAGAATTAAAAAAAGAGTGAACATTAAGGTAAACTACAGAATTTGGGTGATAAGATGAATCTACATGGACACATCACCTACAACAGATGTGCCTCTCTGCTGGGGATGCTGATAATGGGGAGGCTGTGCCTGTGTGGGGCAGGGGTACATGGGAAATTCCTGTAGTTTCCTCTCAGTTTTGCTGTGAACCTAAAGCTACTTCTAAAAAGTTTTTTTAATTTTTAAAAAATACAAGAGTACATATTGTATCCCTTTATTAGTAATATTTTTAAAATAGTTTTACATATATTTTTTCTCTCATTCTCTTATTTTGTGTGTGTGATAAAAAAATAATCCTGTTAAAACCACCAGACTGGAAGACCCGTCCCGGGCAATCACTCAATCAAACTACCCAATATTTCTCACCTATTTGACAACAGCCCAGAACTAATAAAAATCAAGAGACTGGGTGGGGGCAGAGGGTGTAGCTCAGTGGCAGAATGTGTGCTAGCATGCACAAGGTCCTCGGCTCAGTCCCCAAGACCTCCATTTAAAAAAAACAAAAAAGGGACGAAGGAGAAGCCGCCTTCCGAAGCACACAGAGGCCTTCATCTCAGTAACACAGCAAGGGCTCTTCATGCGGCAGAAGGCGAAGGTTTGCGGAAGCCTGCGCCTGCGCTCAGCTGCAGACAGCTCCCCGCCGCTGCGGCACACCAGAAGAAAATCTTACAACACTATCACTCAGCCTCCTGAAAGGAACATTTTTATGACAGCTCTGGTACTGAAAAGTGTATGTCCCATACAATTAAACAGCTGTTTTCAGGGTTCATGGACCTGATTTTTCTCAGAGATCTTTGAAATTCCTGAGAGGTTGTCATACACAGATCAACTGCCTTACAGGGGCCTCTGTGGGATCAATTTAGGGATATCACAAAGCTGTGTCTTAACTGGCGGGGTTCTTTGCACACTTGAAGTCATTATTTCAAATGTATGGTAAGTCCTCCAGAAAGATTCGGTTAGCACGCATTTATCTCCCTCTGGGGCACTGGGAGGAGCAGCTACGACAGACTTGAAGGCTTTTATCCATCCAGGTCAAGTCCAAGAGGATTCAGAGTTAGAGGGCCATCCTAGCCCGCAATGGAAGTAACTTTAGTGGAATCCCACCCTCCAAAGTGAATTCTTAGTTAATTTCAGAGATGAAATTGAGAGAAAGTATTATCAAATGAGTAATCCAAAACTTACTGGGAAAAAAAAGCCTTAGCAATTTATCTTGTTCCAAGAGTGGCAAAACAAAGATTAACCGCATCCTACTTATCTTGGGGAAAGGTGAAGAAACGTTCTCCTGCATCTGTTCCCAAAAGCCGTGCCCCCGCAGTGTGGTCAAGCTTCGTGCTCCGTCTCCTGTTGACCCAGCGGTGTTCACTTCCACCACGGCTACTAAATCTTTCTTAAAGGAATTAAGCTAAAACAATAAGGGATTATTATGTTTCTTCTGAACTGAAAATAAGACTTGTCCACAATTCAGAAAACTGCTAAACAATAGAAGAGTGCCACCTGCATCTGCCAATATTAATGACATCCGTGGGAGGCTGGTGGATAAAAGACACCATTCAGTGCTGGCTTTGCTTCTCCACAGCAAAGCGAACGGGCCAATTTGACATCTTTGGCTTTGTTCTCTTATTTGGACAATGAACTTGGTAAAGAACCCTTAGTAAAAGCATAGACCTGTACAAGTCAATGTTATTTAGGCTCTATATCTAAGCTGCAATTTATAAGAAAAAGAATATTTCAAACAACCAGAAGATTAAACAATGTAACAGTCAATATGGCCACCACTCAGCTTTAACATATTTTAACATTTTATGTGTTTGTTTCAGGTGTACTTTAGAAATAAAATGGTGGAGCTCCCCTCCGACATGTGCCCCTACTTAAGGCAATATCTTTTTCCTCTCCTGAGATAGTAACCATCACTCCCATGCCTGGTGTTACACCTTCCCTAAAAATATATATATATATAGTTAGCATTAGTTTTACAAAAATGGCACATTTCTATATTTTTTAAACTTTACAGGTGATGTCACACTAGAAATATTTGGTAACTTATCTCTAATATTAGTAAATTGACAGACCTGTGGCTTACTCATTGTATCTGCTAGATAGAAGTTAAAGTTTAAAGATATGTTGTTCTAAAAGTTTTCCCATTTTAGTCATTAAAACAGTCCTAGGAGGCAGATACTATTTTACTCCCATTTTACAGACGGTCAAGTGATGCATAGAGGCATTAAATAATCTGCCCTGAGCCCCACAGCTAGTAAGTGGCATGTAATCTGAATGGAATCAGACTCCCAGGAAAGGGTTCAAGGCTCAAGATTAGTTCCAAAGGAGCACATTAATACAGCAGCTAATATTGAGAAGGGTTCCTAGTGTGAAGGTGTGCTTAATGAAGTGGCAGGTGTAACCACTCACTCATGTTTCTGAAAATCCTTTTTATCAACTCTTTTTTTTTTTCCAACTTCATCTTCACTCGCCATAAGAAGGTAAGCTAAAAGAATCTGAATGCATTACTGAGTGCAAAGCAGCAGTACGTCTGTAAGTGGTTTACTGAACAGCTGCTAACAGCTGTGTGGGTGACAACGACCCTTCCACACCAGCCTCCCAGCTTAGGTCCTATTTTGAGGTGGTCGCCCAGACACCCAGAAGTACAGCCACCAAGACAGAGCATGTTTTATTTTATTTGTAAAATCACCTCCAAATAAAAGTTAAGCATACAGACATCTTCTTATCATAAGAGAATAGGCAAGGGTTACATTGCCACTTGTTTAAGAGGAACCCTTTTTAAAAATGCATAAAACATTAGGCACTAGCTGAACCCTAACTTCTGGATGACCTCTCAGGAGGCGGCACAGAAAAGTTCCAAAATCTGTAATGATTGGTTTTATAGCTAAATTTCAGAATGCTACAGCCACAGAATAATCAAGATTTCCACAGAATAATCTAGAACACAGGCACTAAAGAATGAGGCGCTTGAAGTAGAAGTGGCTGTTGGGATGGCTTTACCTGCAGAAGAAAGAGACAGGGAGTTAATAAACAGCTGCAATGTAGCTGCAGACACATGTGGTACAGAAAACACAGTGACTACTGGACATTGAGCATCTAGCCAATCAGAGGGATCAGAGGGAGCAGGTGAGGAGACTGAGACACTTGACAACTGTTATCCCTGTCACCAAGCACTATTTAAAGTGAATGGTTGCACTATTCACAATAGCTAAGACATGGAAACAACCCAAATGTCCATCGACACATGACTGGATAAAGAAGCTGTGGAATACTACTCAGCCATAAAAAAGAATAAAATAATGTCATTTGCAGCAACATGCATGGACCTGGAGAATATCATTCTAAGAGAAGTAAGCCAGAAAGAGAAAGAAAAATACCATATGATATCACTTATATGTGGAATCTAAAAGATGATCTTACTTACAAAACAGAAACAGATTCACAGACATAGAAAACAAACTTATGGTTACCAGAGAGGAAAGGGGTGGGAAGGGATAAATTGGGAGTTCGAGATTTGCAGATACTGACTGGTATATATAAAATAGATAAACAACAAGTTTATACTGTATAGACAGGGAACTATATTCAATATCTTGTAGTAACTTATGGTGAAAAAGAATATGAAAACAAATATTTGTATGTTCCTATATGACTGAAGCATTGTGCTATACCCCAGAAATTGACACAACATTGTAAACTGACTATACTTCAATAAAAATATATTAAAAAAATAATAAAGTGAATGGTTTGATTATCAGTTTATGTTTAAACCGGACTGGAGATTTAGTTAATCCAGCATGATAATTGGGGTAAGGAAAGATTTATCACTTAAGACTAGAACATATATAAACATATGGAAATAGCATTTTTCCCCAAACATGATTGTAATTAATGTAAGATATCACATAGACACTATTTAAAAGAAAAACAATAAACAAAAAGAAAAACACTCATCAACAAAGCTTTGAGCTTTTTCTTTCCTCATTTCAACCCCAGCATGTGCTGCCTCACTGAGGACCCTCACCGAGGGGCCTGGGAAGTATGGAATCCAAGGCAATCCAAACAGGCAAGAGTTGGCTGAGTTCTAGGAAGAACAAGAGTTGGCAGAGGCAGTATCATTTTTGAGTTTTGTAAGATTGTTGCTGGTAGTGCTTGGAGTGGTATCCAAAAACGATGATTTCTCTTCAAAGAAGACAAAATCGGCATGTCAGATTAAATTTAAAAATGAACCATTGAGTCTCATTTTGGCTCAACTCATTCCTATCCAGCCTACTTCAACAGAGCAGAAGAGGAAGATGAATATAACAGAAGTGCTATTTCAGTCAGAGTCCTAGCCCCATGAAAACCTGCAAGAGAGAGTTCAAGACAAACCCTGCCTCAGTTTGTCAATCAATCAAGAGACCACCTCTAAGCGAGGGGATAAGAGAAAGGGGAGACAAAAACCAGCACTTTTCTTCCCTTGGATCAGCCTGCCTCCTGCTCTTAAGGGTGTACTTTTCCTTTCTTTTTAAATAAATCTTTTAAAATCTTTCGCTACACAACACACTGTCTCCTGACTGTAAACTTATCTTTCGAGTCCATCAAGAATTGGGGTGTTTTACCTTTTGGGGTAACAAAAGTAAGTGCATTGCAAAGAAAACAGCAGATCTTAAAAGATAACTTTGTGTCTTAGTTAAAATAGATGGAGAGAAAAATGAAGATCTTTGTTTCTACAACTCGAATTAGAAGTAACACGCAGACAGAAGGAGACAGGGAATGACGGAGGCAGGTGGCTGGTGAGTGAGGAGACATCCCGGTGGGACGTGGACGAGCAGGCTGGAACTTGAAGCAGGGATTTCTTTCTCCCCAGGTGGGGTGAATCGGGTGAGGTGTTACACAGTGGGAAATACTTCCATCCAAAATTTAAAAATAAAAAGAATGTGACAATGAATACATGTCTGTTCATGTATGACTGAAAAATTGTGCTCTACACTGGAAATTGACACACTGTAAACTGACTATAACTCAATAAAAAAAGTTTTAAAAAATTAAATTAAAATTAAAATAAAAAATAAATAGAAACACTGACCAAAAAAAAATTTTTTTTAATAGCTCTTTCCCAGCATGAGAATAAACGAGATAAATCACTTGCTTTGGGAGAGTGGAGAGGTAGAGGGCAAAAGAGAGAAAGCCCACTACAGAAGTCACAAAAAGAAGATGCCAAGTCCCTTCTACCCAAAACAGCACAGAATAAAAAGCCCAGCCGCCTCTCAGAAACCACACCTTCAAACAACAAAACACGAGGTTTGCTCCTGAACCTGACTCTTGCTCAGAAAAAGCCAAAATCACGCACAAAAATAAAGGCGATCGTTACCCCACAAAAGCGTTCATGATGTCAGCTCCCAGCCGAAGCCCCTTGAAAACCACAGGAAATCGGTAGCGCCTGGCCAGCTTTGGGTAATTTTATAGCCAATGCCACACCCAGCTGACTGCATTTACAAATCACTTTGCGCTGATTGCTTTTCTTTTCTAGGAATGTGTATTGTGTTTTTGCTAATCCAAGTTGCTTAATATCTGGAAAATATGGAAAGTACAAAGACCAAAATTAAAACTCTTTATGTAAGCCACCACTTTTTATATTCAGAGAAAGATTTCTTTCTACGTCCTGAAGTTGGACATTCTCCTGATCACTCCAGTACCAAAATCAGGGATACGAACGAAGTGCCACCAACAAATCTCTGAGAACTGTGACTTCTCCAAGCCCTCTGAAGTTCCTGGGAGAACGAGATGTTCAGAGGGTGTCAAGCTGTGTTTCTTGAATTGGTACAGAATGACATTTAGGGAGATATTTTAAGCCAGTGGTTTGCAAACCTCAGCAGCATCAGAGTCACCTGCAGGGCGTGTTAAAACAGATCTGCTAGGCTGTGCCCCAGACTCTGATTCAGGGCTGCCGTGGAGCCAGAGAATGTGCATTTCTGAAAGTTCCAGGTGATGCTGACACTACTGGTCCCAGGACCACACTTTAAGAACCACTGACTCAGATAATATCACTTTAGAGTAACTAGTTCAGTGGCTCCCAAACTTTGAGGTTAATTACCAAAATTATCTGGAGTGCTATTTAAACATACAGATGTCTTCATCCCACTTGTCCAATGGGATCTCTTGTAGCTGAAAGCTTTAGAGTACAGATGAATCCCTGAAAGTTCTTGTCAGAAAGTGTACATTTCCAGAGTCTAACCCAGTGGGACCTGGCCCAGGAACCTGCATTTTTAACAATGGCCCCAGGTGATTCGTGGAGGCTCACACGTTGAGTAACCTTGAGCAGAGGTCCTCAGGCTACCGATGAGAGGGAGGGAGGGAGGCAGGCCTCAATTCTCCTTCAGTTATTTCCATTTCATTTTCATCTGTTTTACATGAGAGCCTTTTTTTTAAACCACAAACATTAAAAATCCTCTGTGTCCTTTGATTTGAAGTGTAAGATCATAATTTTAAATGAAAAATGTCAGATGTGTGTAGGGGTTACTCCACAAATGTCATCTTTCATGAATCAATGAGGAATTTTTTTAAAAGATGCATCTGGTGGGGACGGCATAACTCAGTGGTGGAGTGTGTGCCTCTATTAAAAATAAATAAACAAACAAACCAACCTAATTACCTCCCCCCAAAGTAAAATAATAATAATAATAATAATAATAATAATAATAATAATAATAATATTTTAAAACATTAAAAAAATCTATTTTAATATATGCATCCAAATCCTACTTCTCTTCCTGTATCCTCCTGGTATTTCCAACACCTACAATATATAACGACTGCAAAACATTGATGTTATTTGTGCTGGTAGATGTGGTCCTTTGAAAACTGGGAATGAAAACAGAGAAACCAGCCCAACTATTATGATGTTGGGCCAATCTCCAGAATCAGCCATCTGAACAAAGTTATCACAAGAGGGGAAAAAAAAAATTCACCCAATTCAGCACTTCCCTCCTCCCTCCCAGATGTAGCTTCTTCTAGACATCCCCATATTATAACAGGAAGAAAGGGGTGGGGGAAATCAGTGTGCCACCTCGCCACTTTGAATCACCCCTGTCAGGGGACACAAGGGGGCTGGTGTCACGGGTGGTGAAAGAATTTACCAGAGATCAAGGATGAGAATAGAAAAAGAGTTTACTAGGGTATGCTGCCACAGACAACAGCAGCCACACAGACAAGAGGTGCCTGTGTGAGCCCTGAGGGTCGGCTGTGGGGTCTTTTATAAGGTCGGGTCACAAGGTGCCTGATCAGCTGTGCACGAGGCTCTGATTGGTTGTAGGTCAGGTAAGAGGTTTAGGGTCTGTGAAGGGCGGTGGGGTTATGACTCTGACAAGGTGGGCTGAAACAGGCCAGCCAGAGCTACTGTGAGATTAGGCGTTACCTAGGGCCATTAGCTTGTTGGGGCAAACACACCCAGTAAAGAAAGTACTTTATCTGTTGAGCGATCACAGGCAGACGTCTGAGAGCCCAGAAATGGGGGTCATCGGACTTTGAAAGGTGTCACTTGGCCCCACAACCCCCAGATCTGGAAAGGAAGCCCTCTGCTCGGAGACTCAGGCTTTAGGGGGCCTCACTCTGGCCTTCTCCACTGTGCCCTTCGCCTGGGGGAGAAGATGTGTTGGACCAAGAGGACAAGCCATCAAGAGCTCAAGCCCCCAGAATTCCTGGCCGAAATGGCCCTGAGTCCCAGCCCAGGGCCTGCATGAGCCTCTTCCCTGGGTCCGTCCTCCCTGGGGTGTGTACGCTGGGCCCAGTGGGTGGCCAACGAGCCGTTGCCTACGAGAAATAGGACCAGAGCTTGGACTGTCATCTGTAGGGTCTACACCCAGGCACTCCATGTGTGGGAGGCCCCTTACAATGCAGATAAGAGTGGGGTTGGAAAGAGAGGAGAAATGGGGCCAGGGGCCAGGGATGGGGGAGGAGAGGGGAGGGGAGGGGAGGTAGATGGTGGCTCTCTCCACATGGCCAGGTTCCAGCATGGAACTCTGAGGACTCGGAATTCTAAATTAAAATCTCTCTTTCTATCTCATTAAGAAAGTTGGCTTGTCAAAATAGGAGGGCAGAACATTTCCTGTTTAACAGTTTCTTCAACTGACTTATAACTTTGACAAGGTATCTGGTATACATGCCTTCACTTGCACCCTTGCTCCAGTTCCCATACATGTTAGGTAGAAGCAGACCTGGGGCCACTTGGGCTCAGATGAGGGTAGCTTGTCCTGGGCCATATTTCCTGAACACATGCTATTAATTTACCATGTGGCTTAAGCGTCTGGGGAGGTTCCTTTCAGCAAATATTTGACAACCCCTTATGTAGCAGGCATTTTGCATGGTGCAGTAGGAGGCACGATGGTGAACAAGAAAGATTCACCCTGGCCTTTGAGGAACTCAGTCTGGCAGGGAGAAACACATTAAACAAACACAATTAAGAAATAATTCTGCAGATAACTAACTGCAAATCTCCTAAGTGCTACAAAAGCAAAATACAGAGAGCCAAGAGAGTAGATAACACGGGAACATAAGCAAGTCTAGGGGTGCAGAGAGCGTGTCCCTGAGAAAGTATAGTTGTTCTCCCTTAACCACGAGGGATGTGTTCCAAGACCCCTAGTGGATGCCGGAAACCACAGATAGTACCAAACCCTATTTATACTGTTTTTTCCCATACATATATTCATAGCTTAATTTCTAAATTAGGCACAGTAAGAGATTAAGAACAATAACTAATAATAAAATAGAACAATTCTAACAACATACTATATAATAAAAGTATGTCAATGTGGTCTCTCTCTCTCCCAAATTATTTTGTCGTACAAATACAGTGCCCTTTCCATTTTGACTAAGCACTTTGCATGCACCGTGGCCTTAACTTTTGCAGTTTGAGGTGCAACGGCAAAACTAGTGAAGAAGGATAAAGCAAACTAACAAAATTCCCTGGTGCTCAACTGTTTGCTGATTCATTCTTTACTGAGAATAACTTTAACCCAGAGGCTGTGCTCCAGGCTGACAATCTCAGAAGAATGGACAGACCCTCCAGGATTCTCCCTGAAGACTCGCTGAAGTTAAGAGGAATGTAGCACCTTGTAAAATACCCCGATTGTTATCACCTTTTCTTTTCCATCCAGTTTTTCTAGAAAACCTCAAGATCCCAATCCCAAGAGGGGCTCACAGTCTTTTAGGCACCAGCCTGCTGTGACTCCCTTTCCCGGGCAGAGCAATAAAGCTGCTCTTTTCTTGGCCCCCAAAACTCTGCCTCTGAGTTTGAATTCACTTTTGGGGGTACAGAGGCCGATTTTTTGGTAACACTAGCATGAATTTCTTTTTCCTTCTAAACAATTTCATAGATAGAAGATTCATTCTTACCGTAGATCTTAGCAACCTCAGCATACAATTTTTCTCTTTCCCTTATTAAGTCGAGAACATTCATCTTTTCACTGAAAGGAAGCACTCACAGCTTCTCTTTGGTGTTTCCAAATTGCCAGCATCACTACTCTGGGGCTTTGAGGCCATCATTATGTCAAATAAGGGTGACTTGAACACGAGCATCATGATACCTTGATATTTGGTCCGATAACCTTGACAGCTGCCCAGTGACTGCTGGGCAGGATACACCAGACAAAGGGATGATCCACGTCCCAGGCAAGACGGAGTGGTTGGCATGAGATTTCATCATGCTGCTAAGAATGGCGTGTGACTTGAAACTTATGAATGGTCTATTACTGAAACTTTCCATTTAATACTTTCAAACCACGGTTGACCACAGGGAACCGAAACTGCGGAAAGTGAAACCGTGGACAAGGGGGATCTCCTGTAGTATTTCAGCTGAAGGATGAGCAGGTCATTTGAGGGAATAGGAAACAGCATCACCTGCAAGCAGGCAACCAAGGAGGAAATCCACACGTGCAAATACGCCCTGAGGCAGGAGGCACCTGGCACAATAAATGAACTGAGAAGACTGAGGCAGGAGCCTGAAGCACCAGACCGTGAGGTCACGCTGAAGAGGCAGGCAAGAGTCAGAAGGCACAGGTCTTTAGAGATCATATTTAAAACATGGAGTCTTATCCAAAGATCAATGGAAGCCTTCAAGGTTTTAATCAGGAAGCAAATAATCAGAAGTATTGTTGCCGAGTCCAAATTTGTTCTGCTCACCGCACGACAGGCCAGTAAGTTGGCAAGGAATAACGACTTTATTCAGGAAGCCGGCAGACCGAGAGGCTGGCAGACTAATGTCTTGGAGAACCATCCTGCTCTAGTCAGAATACAGGGTCCTTTTATACAAAAAACAAGGGAGGGGGTGTGGTTGACTGTTGCAAACTTCTTGCTGCAGGCGCTCTTTGTTCTTGCAGCCATCCCCGTGGGCCAGGTCACTGTGTCCCTGTAAACCTCCAGCAAAACAAAGGCTATTCTCTACTACAGTATGGTTTTGAGAAATAATGGTTTTAGGTGTGAAACTGAATACTCAGAGCCCAGAGAGTCACAGACATGTTTCCAATTCTATAGGGGATTTAAATAACTTTTTTAAAACATTACCAGCACAATGATAAGATATTTCTTCAGCCAGGAACATTTATAAGTGACATTTTCACAAATTAAAAGTCTTAGGGTAGTGAATGTCTGACACTGTTCCTTGAGAATTCCTTTCCTTTCAGTGGGGTCTCTGTATTAATCAAGTCTGAGAAATGGTGCTCTAGGAGCTAGATGAAGAATGACCTGGGGAAAGATGGGTACATGGGGCTAGAACAAAAATTTGGAAGTTACTATGAGGGTGTGAAAAATGATGGTGACTTAGACCAGAGCAGTGGCAGTAAAGGCAGAAAGAAGCAGGTTCCAGGAGGTGGAACGTTTGAACTGGTGATTGACTAGATCAGTGGTTGAGGGAGACTGAGGTTAGCAGGGTTGGCAGCCTCAGGTGTACACAGCTGAGTTGATAGTTGTTAGTGAGATAATGAGTTAATAATTATTTACTGCCTATTACGTACCAGGCGGTATTCTAATCACGCTTACAGTGAATTTTCAAATTCTTACAAAACCTTAGGGGATAAGAACTATTATTATCTACATTTTCCTGAGAAGGAAACTGAGACCCAGAGAATTTAAGGCACTTCCCGTTAAGTGCCTTATTAAGGCCACACATCTAGTAAATAGCAAGGAGGGCACTGCTAATGAAGGAGCAAGTTAGCAACAGGAGAAAAAGATTTCAATTTTGGAGAGGCTTTGGAATTTGAGATTCCTATGAGACAGCCAAGTAGAAATGTGGAGAAAGCATTTGGCTATAAGTTGGGACTCAGAAGGGAATCTAAGATAGAAATAAAAATGTGGGAAATATTAGAATATTTGAAGGCTTCAACCTGGATGTGAGAACATCTAATATGTAGCATGAGAAAAAAAATATTTAATATAAAGCCCTGAGGATATATAACATTTCGAACTTAAAATATACATAGATTGGTAATGAACACAAAGAACAGTCTGAAAAAATAGAAGGACAAACAGGAAGTGGGGGCCGATGCTACTACCACAGACGTGAAGGGAAAACTGGGTCTCAAATTGGAGAATCAACTCTATTTAAGGCTTTTAAGAGTTCAGATTGAAAAGATAACCCACAGAATGGGAGAAGTTACTTGCAAATCATAAATCGGATAAGGGACTTGTATCTAGAACATATAGGGAACCCTACATTTCAATAATAAAAAGACAAATAATCCAATTTAAAAGTGGGGAAAGCAGCTTTTTGGAGTGATGAAAATGTTCTCTAATTGATCGTGGTGATGGTTGTACCTATCTGTGAATACACACAAGACCATTGAGCCAAAAACCATTGAAACCACTTTGCATGGCTGAATTGTGTAGCATGTGAATTATATACATACTTTTTAAAAAGCTGTTGTTTTAGAAAGTGGTCAAGTTAGGTGAAACTGAAAGCTGTCCATTATTTTTGGAAACCATTTGTTGGTGACATCAGCCAAGGACTTTGATATAATGGTGGAGGCGAAAGACAGCTATAGAAGTTGAAGAGTGTCTGCCAGCCATTTGACCATTGTAGGAGCTTCTAATTCTGCTTAGCTCTGAATTAGAAGACTGGTCCCTGCAAACTTTTTTCCCCAGGCCTCTCTACTAACTGGCTTCCAGATCAGCATCATCAGTGGGAAGTTGAATGGTAGGGATTTACAGCTGGTTCTATGACCTGCCATTCAGCTTTAAGGATGCTTGGGAATTTGAGCCTTGGTTAATACTCCTCATATTAACTCAAGAAATTGTTATGAATTTACCTACACCAGGTGCAAGATAAATGACAATAAAGACTATGGATTGCTTTGCGGTTGCTGCCCCGGAGAGTTAGGGCTAGCCACACATACCTGAGGAGGTGTGTAACTAGGTGGGTAGAAAAGGTGAAGAGACCCCAGCACTGACGGTTTCCTTGAGCTAAGGCTGTCCATCTACACGCAAGCCTCATCTCTCATAGCCACGCCCATTTCAAGCGTAGAGTGACTGGAACATCCGAAGCTGCGCCTGGGTGTTGAGACATCTCCTCTATGGTGATATGGTGCTTGCTGAGTAGTTTCATATCCTGCATCCTTTCTTATGGCTAGGTAGACCTGCTCCTGGGTGAAACCTACTATGCCTCAATGGGTTTGATTATGAATCTGCCTCCAACCTCACTGCTGCTGGTAGAGCAGAGAGGAGCCTGCTGGCAGATTGGAGGTTGGGAGAAGAGGAGGATCTAGGGTATTTCTCCCCCTTAATCTCTTCTTCTGAGACATCTCCAGTGAGTCTACATCCTGCCAGGCCGCCCTACCTTCCATGGTTCCATTCAGTTCCATTATAGACCCTTCCAGGTCTATGGGAGTGACAATCTTCAGTTGCTAAACTCTGGGTTGCCTCATCTTCTCCTAATTACCCTTTCAGCTCTTCTAAAATTCCTCACTATTAGTAGAAAATGAGATATTAATCATCTGTGACACGTGGTGGCATCACACTACTTAATTCATCACCCGTTGTTTCTTGCCATAAGGAGCCAGTTGAAGGCAAGCTTTCTAAAGATTAGTTAGCTTCTGCACTTGGCTGTGATACCAATGATAATGATTAAGGAGACTATGGGGTGAGATGGATGCTTCTGACATCACGGATCAGCTTACAGGAATAAAATTTTAAATTCAAGATCTTAACTTCTCCGTTCATCTTACGTTCAGAAAACCAGAGAGCTGCTATACAAGCCTGACAGGATGGAATTATTTCTTACAGCCACAGGCCAGAGGAAGCTGAGAATTAAAGCCAAAATCAAAGTGCGCAGCTTGCAGAGTTACGATGCAATTTTAGCATACAGCCCACCAAGGTCTCTGTTGCAAGGATTTGATTGTTGATTAGGAAAGGGTGGGGTCCCAAGAATCAAGATGAGTATTTTGAATATACTTGAAAGAACCTGAGAATCTTAATCATCGAATCACTTTGAAGCTGTCTTGTTAAAAGAATTAGCTTCTCCAGTTCTGACTGAATGGCCTAGCCTTCCTTTGCCTCAGGACCCTGAAGTAATCTGAGACCGTTTTCTTGCAAAGAGATGCCTGTTCTCCTTGCAGCCTAGAACTACAATCACTTATTGTCTCTGGAACCATCACGAGGGTTTGATCCCAGTGTGCCCCAAGAAGACAAGTGCAAAGTTTGATCCAACAAGAGCTAGCTTAAACACGAAAATAACTAAGAGACCTTTCTAATTCACATTTTCAAAAGCCTAGGACATATATTTTGAATTGGATTCTTGGTATATTAGATCAAAGAAAACAGACTATACTGTTGGATCGTGCCAAACTTATTAACGTAGATGCAGTTATCAGAGACTATGAAATGTGCTAACTTGAGCAACAGAAAGTGATCCCAACATTTTCTTTGGTTGAAAGCTGGACTTAATAGTGACCTACATTAGCAAGAATGATAGGCCAGAAATGCACTGTCTAATGCTTAAGGAGACGCTGAAGATGTTGAAGAGGATTTATTATGTGTCACCCACTCACCCAGCCTCTTTCCTCCTTGGGAAGATCCAGAGAATACTCTCTTAACTATGACATTAGGAAATGAACTACTGTGGGGAGATGGTTGGGAATGGCAGTGACAGACTTGGCCGTTGGAATTATCTCAGAAAATATTTGCAAACAATGCAACAGACAGGCTCAATTTCCAGAACATACAAACAGCTGATACAACTCAATAAAATAAATAAATAAACAAACAACCCAATCCAAAAACGGGCAGAAGACCTAAACAAACATTTCTCCAGTGAAGACATACAAATGGCCAATAGGCACATGAAAAAATGCTCAATAGCGCTAATTATCAGAGAAATGCAAATCAAAATTATAATGAGTTATCACTTCACACCAGTCAGAATGGCCATCATTAAACAGCCCACAAATGCTGGAGGAGGTGTGGAGAAACGGGAACCCTCCTACACTGTTGGTGGGAACGCAGTTTGGTGCAGCCACTACGGAAAAGAATATGGAAGTTCCCTAAAAAACTAAAAATAGACTTACCCTATGATCCAGCAATCCTACTCCTGGGCATATATCCAGAGAAAATGCTAATTCAAAAAGCTACAAGCACCACAATGTTCATAAAAGCACTACTGGAAGCAACCTAAATGTCCATTGACAGATGACTGGATAAAGAAGTTGTGAGACAGATACAGAGAGAGATATAGAGAGATATGTCTATATATATACACACACACCATTAAATACTACTCAGCCATAAAAAAAGAATAAAATAGTGCCATTTCCAGCAACATGGATGGACCTGGAGATTGTCATACTAAGTGAAGTAAGCCAGAGAGAAGGAAAAATACCGTATTGTATCACCTATATGTGAAATCTAAAAAAATGACACAGATGAACTTATTTACAAGATGGAAACAGACTCACAGACATAGAAAACAAACTTATGGTTATTGGGGGGGCAGGGAGGGAGGGATAAATTAGGATTTTGGGATTTGCAGATACAAACTACTATATATAAAGTAAATAACAAGATCCTACTGTATAGTACAGGGAACTATATTCAATACCTTATAATAGCCTATAATAAAAAATAATATGAAAAAAGAATATATATATATATAGCTGAATCACTCTACTGTACATCAAAAATTAACATAACATTGTAGACCAACTATACTTCAACAAATTAATAAGAAAAAAAATTATCTCAGTCAGTCTAATGGGATCCTAGATGAGCCAAGATTAGCTGACAATATTTAATCATCAAAGACAAGGTTGGAGCAATTACTTTAACTGGTAACAGAACCAGAGTGACAATAAGAGTGTTTTGACTGATAGAGGTCTGTGACATCAGCTAATAAGTCATCATGTATCTAGGAATGAAATAGATGTTCCGCTTGCGACTGCTTAAACTATGTTAGTAGAAGAAATTCTAAGGATGGTATATCAGTTATCTACTGATGCATTACTAATCACTCCAAAACTTAATGGATTAAAACAATCATTTTCTCACAAATCAGCAATTTGGGCTGGGTTTAGCTACGTAGTTATTCTCTTAATCTTGCCTGGAGTTATTTTATTCATCTGGTAGCTCAACTCATGTGTAATGATCTAAAACTACCTCACTCAGTGTTGGGGGTTGGCAGGCTGACAGCTAGACTGTCTCAGTTCTGCACTGTATGGCTTTTCCAGCAGGCTAGCTCATGTTCGTACACATGGTGAGTCTCCGGATTCAAACCACAGAGCTTTTTCAACCTTCTACTTACATCGTATTTGCTAACTTCCTATGGATCCAAGAAAGTCACAATGCCAAGCCCAAGTTCAAGTCTAGAATTAAGATCTCCCGTATGGAGATACAAATTTTAGGAATATCTAGGGGTCACTTAAAGGAGATTTAATGAGATCACAAAAATTCAAGGAGAGTTCCAGGAACTGAACCTTAGAATATTACGATTTTCAAAAGATTCAGGCACATTAGGACGAACCAGCAAGAGGAAACCAAAAAGGATCAGTCGGAAAGGTAGAGAGAAAAAACTCCATAAATACAGTGCTCCAGCCAAGTAAAGTAAGTATTCAAGGAGAAAAGAGTAATCAATTGTCAGTTGAGATAAAGGAGAATTTTAAATCAACACTGAGAGCAGCAACATGGACACGACTTGGGATCTTGATAAGACCAGTTTCAGTGGAGCCGTGGAGGATATTCAAGTCTAAACGAAATAGTTTTAGGACAAATGAGAAAGTAGTTTGTAGCTGCAGGACGTTGCTTCTGATGCAAATAACTAGGAAAAATGACAAAATTTTTAAATCATATTTTGAAGAGGCTGGAGAACTGTGGAAGTGATGAAGACCAAATGAATTAGACGTAATAAAATGTGACCAATAAATGGATCTGTCCACTATAATAGACAACAGAGACAAACCCATAGGTGATCAACATATTATCATGACCAGAAGAAGAAAATGCAGGAAAAGACGTCATAATTAAGTCCAGAGCTAAGCTGATATATTCTCTTTCCCCAACTTTATTGAGATATAATTAACAAACAAAAACTGTATATGTATTTGTATATATATATACACACATACACAAAGGTGAACAACAAGGTGATTTAATATATGTACATACTGTGAAATGATTACGACAATCAAGCTAATTAACACATCCATCAAATCACATAATTACCATTTTTATATGTGAGGAGGAGAACACTTATGATCTACTCTTAGCAAATTGCAAGCTTACAATACACTATTATTAATTACAGGCACTATGCTATACCTTAAATCCCCAGAATATATTCATCTTATAGCTGAAAATTTGTACCCTTTGTCCAGCATTTCCCGCTTCCCCACCAAGTCCCAGCCCTGGCAACCACCATTCTACCATCTGCTTCTATGGGTTTGACTTTTTTCAGATGCCACGTGTGAGGGATATCATACAGTATCTGTCTTTCCCTAATTTATTTCATTGAGCATAATGCCTTCAAGGTCATCCATTTTTTTGTCGCAGATGGCGGGATTTCCTTCTTTCTCGTGGCTGAGTAATATCACATTATATATCACATTTTCTTTATCGATTCATCAGTTGACAGTTAGGTTGACAACATAATCCTGGCTATTGTCAACAATGCTGCAAAGATCATGAGAGGACAGTGTCTCTGAGAAATTGTAACCTTGCTTGTTTTACAGTCGAAGGCTTATTAATAGTCAAAGCGATAGTCAAAATAGTCTGCGATTTGATGGAGTGGTTCCTGTTTCACGTTGGCCATTTTGCTCTGTTTCCCTTTGTTCTTGTTTTTCCAGAAATGCATAACCACTGAGCCCTAGAACAGATGTGCTGATCTGGACAGTGTAATGACCACACTCAAGCTCTAATGTCAGCAAAGCACCTCGTGGTGAATGTACACATTCTCTGAAAATAGGAGAGCCGCCCACCCCCAGCCCTTAGCCTGCAGCTGTTTCCTCGTTCACTTTTTTATGTAAATCCTGGCTAAAATGTGGGGAGCTGGGAGTTGCTTCTTAAGGACAGTAGTCCATCTTCTCCCCAGGTTGACGGCTTCCTTAAAAGAAAGCTACTTTTCCTTTACTGTGCGCTTGTCTCTCAGTATTGTTTTCTTGAGTTCGGCAACAATGCTGATTTCATTTCCTTTGGATATATACCCAGAATTGAGGTTGCTGAATCAAATGATAGTTCTGCTTTTAATTTCTTGAGAAAACGCCATACTGTTTTTCATAATGACGATACCAATTTACATTCTCACCAACAGAGCACAAGGGTTCCCTTTTCTTCATATCCTCTCCAACACTCGTTATCTCTTTTCATTTAACCATCCTAACAGGTGTAAAGTGATAGTTTACTGTGATTTTGATTTTCATTTCCCTGATGACAGTGACGCTGAGCACCTTTTTGTGTACCCATTGGCCATTTGTGTGTCTTCTTTGGTAAAATGTCTATTCAGGTCCTTTGCCAATTAATGGAATTATTTGGGTTTTTTGCTATTGACTTGTAAGGAGTTCCTTATATATTTTAATTGTTAATATCTTATCAGATATATGGTTACTGACAAATATGTTTTTCTCCCATTCCCTAGGTTGCCTCTTTTTTCTACTGATGGTTTCCTTTGCTATGCAGAAGCTTTTCACTTTTATATAGTCCCAATTGTTTATTTTTGCTTTTGTTATTTATGCTCTTGATGCCATATCAAAAAAAAAAAAATCACTGCCTGATGGCCAATAAGCAAATGAAAAGATGCTCAACATCACTAATTATTAGAGAAATGTAAGTCAAAACTACAATGAGGTAACACCTCACACCAGTCAGAATGGCCATCATTAAAAAGTTCACAAACAATAAATGCTGGAGAGGGAGTGGAGAAAAGGGAACCCTCTACACTGTTGGTGGGAATGTAGTTTGGTGCAGCCATTATGGAAAACAGTATGGAGACTCCTTTAAAAACTAAAAATAGAGTTACCATATGATCCAGCAATCCCACTCCTGGGCATATAGCTGGAGGAAACTCTTAATTCGAAAAGATACATGCACTACAATGTTTACAGCAGCAGTATTTACAATAGCCAAGACATGGAAATAACCTAAATGTCCACCAACAGATGAATAAATTAAGAAAATGTGGTGTGTCCATATATGCAACAGAATACTACCCAGCCATAAAAAAGGATAAAGTAATGTCATTTGCAGCAACACAGATGGACCTGGAGATCATCATACTAAGTGAAGTAAGTCAGTCAGAGAAAGGCAGTTATCATAGGATATCACTTATATGTGGAATCTAAAAAAAAAAAAACAGAATGATACAAATGAACTTATTTACAAAACAGAAATAGACTCACAGACATAGAAAACAAACTTAAGGTCACCAAAGGGGAAAGAGGGGAGGAATAAATTTGGAATTTGGGATTAATAGATACACACTACTATATATAAAGTAAATGACAATGACCTACTATATAGCACATGGAACTATATTTAATATCTTATAATAACTTGTAATAGGAAAGAATCTGAAAAAAAAGATATATGTATATATACAAAACTGAATCACTTTGCTGTACACCTGAAACATTGTAAATCAGCTACACTTCAATTTAAAAAATACATATAGCTTATATATAGGGAATATAGTCAATATTTTATAATAAATATAAATATAATATATAATATAATATATAATAATAATAAATATAATAAATATAAAGAGTATAATATTTAAAAATTGTGAATCACTATGTTGTACACATGTAACTTATATAATATTGTACATCAACTATACTTCAATAAAAAGATAAATTTAAAAAATCATTGTCAAGGCCAATGTCAAGGAGCTTCTTCCCTATGTTTTTTGTACGTGTCTGTTCGGTCTATTGTTTAGTAAGTTTCCTTCGGTGGTGTCGTGTTTGCCTGCTTCTTTGGGATCTCTGTGGCCTGACATTGGTGTCTGTACATTTGAAGGAGCAAACACATCCTCGTCTTTACATATTGTTTCTGATATGTAATGATTTTCTCTTGTCGGGCCCCTGAGCTGATGCGATTACCTCTGGGGTCAGTCAAACAAGGTTAGAACTAGTCACCTGGCTGCTGCTGGGTTCTCAGTTGAGTCTGCAGACAGCAGGCTTGTTACCAGGCACACAAATACTCATGGCTCCTGCTGGGTCACTGGGCAGGTCTCTGCGTGGACAGAACTGGCCCTGAACCACAGCTGAGAAGGGCTGGAGCCAAGTCTCAGGGTCCCTTCAGGATCCATAGCTGAATCAAAGTCAGGGAGCCTGCCTCCCAGCGTCGATGGGCATGCCTCCTGCCACGTCCCTGAGTTGGCAGGACTGCTCCCAGACCATGGCTGAGGCTAGAGCCCGGTCACAGGCTGCTTTGGGGTCCAAAGACCCAACCAAGATGGGCAGGCTTATTACCCAAGGCTCAGGTGGGCATGACTTCTCCGACATCCCTTGGCTGATGGTACTGTTCACAGGACCAAGGCCAAACTGAGCTGTAGCCAGGTCCCCTGGGGGGGAGGCTTCTTTCGGGTCTGCAGTCAGGACCGTGGCCAGTGAGCCTTCCTTGTCAGGAAGCAACAGGGGAAATAACAGGCAGGGAAGAAAAATTAGAGTTGGCAGATCTGTGCTTTCGCTCGTATGAATGCAAGTCTGTCTTCTTTGGTTTGCCTTTTTTTTTTTTAAGGATCATATACTTTTTTTTCACTTTTCTTTTCTTTTTTTAAATTTTTTTCCCCTTAACAGGGACGCTGGGAACTGAACCAAGGACCTCCTGCATGCCAAGCCCGTGCTCTTCCACTGAGCTAGAACCCCCACTCTCAGGTTTGCTTTCTCGATACAGACTCCTTGATGGCTCCACTGGGGTTTCACAACCTCCTACCTGGAACCCAAAGCTTCCATACAGGAAGTTCTGTCCATGAACGGCTGCTAAAATTATTATTGCTTGGGTAGGATATAACAGGGGACCTCCTATTCCACCATCTTGCTGACCCAGAACAAACATTTTAAAACCAAACTGAGAGTGTTCTCTAATAGTTCTTGGAAGAACTATGATAGACTACATTTCTCACAGGTAGCATCCTTCCTGGCACACCGAAAGTCCAGCTTTGATGTATATCTCTATGGGTTTCCTCCTGGGCTGGAAAACTCTCACGGCATCTATCTTAGGGAAGAAAAATCATACGTCAAAAACCACTATGCCAGAGATCTTCCTGTGTGCCAGGCTCCCCACCCTCCCTGCCCCAACTTCAGACTTACAACTTCTACTTCCATTTTTATGTGTTGTAAGCCCTTGCCCCCATCAAATCTAATCTCTCAAGAGACATAAATAAAACATAACTAAGTGGAATGGGAAAGGAAACATTGCTGACAACAGTCATTCACAGAATTTATCCTCACTGGGCTGAAGTAAGAAGTGTGAATCCTGAAGGTTTGGGATAGGAAACAAAGAAAAATTATTGCTTCATTCTCCCTGACCATATCTCTCAAGATTTCTTCCTGGTTTATTACATTGTTTGGACAAGCACACTTGACCACACCTCCTGACATTGCTTAATATTTGCCTGAGTGAAAGAGGCTGAGGCAAATTGAAGGAGGAGCCCTCACTACCCTCTGTCCATCATCCAATAAAAAGCCAGCCAGGCCCTGCGCAGTCTCATACACTGTCAGAGAGATGAGACCATCATACCTGCTGCCCCTAGCGGGGCTCCTACTGTCTTCCCTTATCCCAGGCCAACTATGCAAGATCTGCGGTGAGTACACTTTGAGCTAAAATTGCTCTGGGGTGACAGTCTCCTAAAGGCTACTGACATGGGACTTTGTGTAGAGTCACCTGAAAAAAGCCCATTCCAGTTCTTTCTGCGTTGGACTCTATGAGTACCGTGAAGAGTGGCAGGAGATGGTGAGGCAAGTTCCACAACGTATGTTGTCTTGAGAGGGATCATAGATTCGATATTAACTTGCCTGACTCCTCTTCCTATGCTAAGAGCCTCTCGGCCACAACAGCACTACCAAGTGACTTCCTACTCTTGATCACTGTCAGTGATAGAAAACTCACGATCCCAGAAATTTTTCAAGATCATGGAAAGGGATCTTCTGATTTTGAGGTGCAAAGTTTCTTTCTGAAGTTCAAGCCATGGGTTTTGGGTTAACTCCTTGTAATCACACAGAAAAAAAAAAGTTAATCATCTCTCAAATAATGGAGACAGCTCTCTTGTCCTTACTAAGTTTAGATATTCCAAGCTACACATCTCTCTCTTTTCAGCTCTTCCCCACAGGACATGGGCAGAAGCCCCATCATCTCTCCTCTGGGTATATGTTCCAGAGAGTGTGTGTTTCTATTTTTGAAAAATACTAAATGAGAGAAAGAAAAACTGGGTTCAGGTCTAGTCTGACCCCTTAGTAGCCAAATGATCTACTGTTTCTGATGTTTCCTAGCTTCTTAAATGGATAATAATCAAGGAAGTGTGTTGAAGCAGGTGATTGCCTAAAGTCTGGTCCAGCTTGCAAGTGCATGATTTCTCTTTTCTGAGTCTTTGCCCTGGATCTGAGCTTCAAACCACTCTGTGGTGCCATCTGTGGTGCCATCTGTGGCTACATCTTCCTGGCACTCTCTAGCCTGCAAGAAGAGATCAGCACCACAGCAGAAAGGCTTATGTTCAGAAGTGGTCAGCTCCAATTTTTTTTCCTGGCTTGTCATTTCTTCTGTTGTATCTGAAGAATGGAGGGGGGGGGGTCTCTCTGGAAACTCTGAAGTTTAATTCATTGCACAAAATAATTAACTTTGTCTTTAGTGGTTAAGGAAGCTGATTTGAGCTGTTGACTAGGAACTAAAAAGTCTATTTCAGTGCCAGAAAATCTGCTGAACTGGATGCTTCCACCAAATCTCAGAGATGACTCACAATTGTCCCATTGTGCCTGTAAGAAAGCATGACCTGTCTACAATCACTCCATTCAGATCCTCCTGACTCTCTCCTCTAAAGTGAAGAAAGGTGGGCAAGGGAAATACCATTTCCTGGAATCTCTACGTATATTGATAGAAACTCGAGTTGAGCTGGGGTAATAATAAGTACAGTATTCCTATCCAATATCTATGAAGTAAGCATTAATATTCACAATTTTAATGGAGGTCAAGAAAGTTACATAACTTACCCCCAGTTATGAATTAAGTAGCAAAGAATCCATCCTGAACCCAGAGTTCGTGTTCTTATTATTCCACAAACCTATGAGATAATCTGGAGATGGACAGGATTTTCTTGGGATTATGGTCAAAGTCTATTTAGAAGTGTTTGAAGTGATAGTAAACTCTTCTGACTCTCCTCCAGTTCCTGGTGGTGGGGAATGGCTTTGGATTCCCTTCTTATTTCCACAGTGTAATGTGACTCCCTCCGTCCTTGCTGCTGGGATTCTGGCATGTTGTAGGCTGAAACTGGAAGTTTTCCAGATGGTGTGTGCTGCTGAATAATAATCCTGGTGTCTGGCCGGTTGAACAGTGAGACATGCAGCTTGGGAGTCAATCGTCACCAGTGACACATAGCATTTTTGCCTCCTTCCTCTTCTCTCTTCTTCTCTTCAGTATGAATCCAGTTGAACTAGAAGAAGACAGAGAAGGAAACCATGGAATCCAGAAAGCAGACTGGGCTAGAGGCTGGGAACCAGGAGACGTGTACTGTAGTCTCAGTTATGGCTCCGATTACCAAGGTCCCTTTAAGGAGACCCTCTCTGGGCCTCAAATTAGGTGATGGTTCTAGATCTACCAGGCAGGACTGATACTCTGCCAGGACACAAGGGTGAGGCTGAAACACTTGTTAAAACATTTAATGCTTCCATGCTGGTTAGCAAAAAAGCAATACCTGGCACAGTGGGGCTCCGGGCCCACCTACGTGTTGTTCCAGCAACAATGCCAGGGGCCCCTGGCTGGGTCTAGGTCTGTGCTGTATCTGTGACTAAGCCTTTTAATATCGTCCCAGTTCCTAACCCTAATATTTTATGAGTGTGTTTCTTATTTCCTCCCTCCCTGGCCACAGAGGTAAGCAAAGAAAACTACTCTGACCTAAAGCCTCTTCTAAGCACAATGGTCAATTCAAAATACACCAGAGGAATCCAAGCTGCCAATATCCTGCTGTCCCTCAAGCTTGTTGGGATTCAGAACCAAAGCCTAGAACATCAGCTGACCCAGTGGATCCAAGAAGATATGGAAAGGAAAGGTGAGTGCCCATACTCCCCAGAAGACTTAGGGAAAGATTCACCTATCAGTAAAGATCATCTCCAGTGAGTCCTAAAAATTGTGTGTCCAGAGCATCCACAATACATCCATCTTAGTTGTGGAAAACTTGAGGTGAACAGAAACCGTGAGGCAAACAGAAGCAGAAATAAAACACTGGACACATAAAACTTATATAATGTTATATACCCATGTTACCTAAATTTTTTAAAAAATCTAATACACATGTGTATTTTTTTAGATAAAGTTCACATGAAATAAAAAAAAAAAGTGAGGTGACCAAAAAGATAGCTCCAAACATCAGTGCCCTGCCACTTGCTCTAGAGCTAAGCTTTCCCTCTCTCTGGGCCCCGAAAATCATTTTCCCTAAGAAGGAAAAGCAAAAGAAAGTATAGACTCTCATCCATTTCGATTATTGTATAATCTAGCTGGATTCACCTCCAGACAGGGGTGTGGACCACACTCAGGAAAGCTGACAGCAGAGAGGCAACCACAGAGCGATGGAGATGTGGGCTGGATTGGAGACCAGGCTCCCCTTTGAGCCTTTCATGTCCACACTGAGCCTCAGCCTTCTAACGCGTAGGAGGGGAAATAAAGCCACTTCTACCTGCCTAACCCTATTATTGTGAGAATTAGGAGAGTTCTGGTACTCCATACTGCAGGACATACAAGCCAAAATTATTCCTATCCCGGCAAGATGGTACCCACAAGGAGAGAAAGTCCCAAGGCATTACTATTTATCTATTCTGATTCTTTGTTCACTTTTATAAGGATGGTGTGATTCCAAAAAGAGCCCATAATTTCATGGGGAAAACTAAGATCTAACTTGCATTTACACAGTACTGCTAAAAAAAAATATGCCTCTGCTCTGGGGATAAAGAACAGAACAATAAAACACACGGTGGCACTGGAGAAAGAAGGGGCAGGCATGTAAGCACAAGGAAGACAGGAGCTTCATAAAAATCACGAGCGTGTTCCTTGGTTAACTTGAACACTTTTCTTTTCAGGGTCCAACTTAACCTCAGGACAGCTTGCCTTGATTATTCTGGCTCAGAAAGCATGTAAAAACACCAGTGAAGTGTTTATAAGGGATGTCGATCTGGTCAAAACACTAGAAGAGAAATTCCGAGCAGAAATTGGGAATATGGGTGAGAATCAAAAGTTCAGAGACCCTGGACAACCTTGTTTTTCTCTTCTGCTGATTCAGAACTGTGTGCCGTTTCCCTCCACTCTTCTCTGCTCCTCTTCATTTCGATCATCCCCCTACACCTTGGAAGATCACTTTCCCTTCTTCCTCCTTTCAACATGCGTCTTGAATTTTCAAGTATGTTCAGCAGAGCGTGGACCCTACGTCAAGCACTACTTTCTATAGGCTGATGAATACACACACTCTCACACACAATATACCTCTTTTTAAATGTAGAGAAATGGAAATAAAGGAAGTAGAAATGAACTGAAAAAATACTATTCCGGTACCCCTTTCCTGAGTAAGGTGTGTCTTTTCTCTCTGCCAGAAATACATAATGGCAATCCGCTGACTAACTATTACCAGCTCAGCCTGGACGTCTTGGCCTTGTGTCTGTTCAGTGGGAACTACGCAGTCACTGAAATTGTTGACCACTTCGCTCCTGACAATAAAAACTATTATCTTGGTGGCCATTTCTCAGTAGGTGAGTCATTAAACCCAATTCCCAGGGAAAGGATATAGTTCGGTGGTGGAGTGGGGGCTTAGCATGCATGAGATTCTGCATTCAATCCCCAGTACCTCCACTAAAATAAATAAGTAAGTAAATAAACCTAATCCTACCCCTTAAAAAAAACCCCAACTCCCTTGGTTTAGAGGAAGTGGGCACCAGTAGGTCTTGTCCTTTGAATTTTTCTACCAGTAAGTACTTGAATTTTTTTCTCTCCTCTTGACCCTGGTCTCCTTAGAAGAGAATGTTTTTTAGAATAGATATTGACTTCTATTTAAGCCTCTTTCCAAATATGCAGTCTGGTAGAAAGATCTGGTTCCTACTCCTCCTTTTCTTTGAGTAACCAATGGATGTTAACTCTTGACTTTGATTTTCCCATCTGTAAAATGAGGATAGATCATGAGAATCGTCATAAAAGACGTCTGGGAAGTATAAGTGTTTGAGAAAAGGAATGCAGTGGAATTCATTTATCTTAACCCTTCATCTTTCTCTGATCTTACTGGGACCATTTGGATGTGTGGGTTTACTTGAACAATGCAACCTCTCCAGTGGTAAAGCCCAGTATGATGATCAATAGTGTGTTCACCACAGAGAAGGACCAGAAATTTTCCAGTGGATCAGCTTACACATCCAAAGAGAAGTCCCCTTCAGACAGATAGAATTGGTGTTCAGCCCCTAGGGAACCAGATACCCAAGCTCACTTCTCCCCAACACACTCAAAGAAGATCATCATTCAGTATTTCAAGGTAGTAAGAAGAACCTGAGATTTCTTGTACTCCTTTTTCTCTGAGAGAGAGAAGGTGCCAAGCCTAAAGAACATGGAGTGGACAAAGTAATGAGACAGAAAAAGAGACCTTAGCCTCCCTTCTTCCAACATCTTGTCTCATCCTAACCCCTTAAGGGGGCTGATTGAACAATTCTCTTAAATGCTATTTTTCAATCAGTCTGATGGAAACCTTGGAACCTCACAAAGACATATTTGTCTGGTGCCTCTTTCTGGGCTTTCTCAATTTCTTCACCAATATGGCTGAAAGATGAAAAAAAATTAAAAAGAGAGAGAGAACAACCAGGATGTAAAAGCAGAAGACTGTCCATGTGTTTGCACCTACAAATCCATATGTGTTTCTGTGACCAAGATGTGAGTACCAGGTACATGGCTCCTCAACATAAGGAAGGATTGTGGGAAATTGTAGAGGTTAGTGCTGGAGGCATGATTGCTATATCATGAAATTCTTCTCTCCCATCATTGACCAGCATGACCAACCATGCCAGTTTGCCAGGATCTGCCCTTTCTGTTAGTACTGAAAGTCCCAGATACCAGGAAATTGCTCGGTCCAGGGCTAAGTGGGACGGTTAGTCACCCTATCACGAATGTTTTGTTTCGTGGCAGATACTGGAGCAATGGCTGTTCTTGCTCTGACCTGTGTGCAGAGGAGTATAATGAGCGGGAAGATTGAAGCAGATGAAAAGGATTTAAACAAAATCAATCATTACAGAGAGTCGCTGGTAAATAAGACTCTGTCTGAGGAAAAAGATGGTCTCTTTGGAAACACATATAGTACAGGAGAAGCCATGCAGGTAAGTCAAAGGGTAAAACGGGAGACAGAGAAGCAGTGATGGAGGAAAGCAACATCTTTATCCTTCTTTATTGGCCTCTTATAATCTTATTATCCATTCTGTTTCCTATGGTAACTTTGATTTTATTCATGTGATTCCCCTCCCCTGCCTGAAATGAATTTCTCCTCACCTTCAATACCTACATTTCCACATCCATTGCTTCTATGAAGGTTTCCCTGACTACAATTTTTTAAAGAAATTCTAGCACCTGCTGCAATCTAGGCTTTTGTTCTAACAAATGCATTTTCACAACTTACCATATACCATTATTTTATGCTTTCATCTTACCTCTCAGAGTAGGTTATTATTACAGAAATAATAAGTGTTAGTGGCAGTAACAGCAATTAGTATTTATTTTATTTTTTTATTGTTTTTGGAGGGGAAGTAGTTAAGTTTATTTATTTTTAGAGGAGGTACTGGGGACGGAACCCAGGACCTTAGGTATGCTAAGCATGCGCTCTACCACTTGAGCTATACCTTCCCCTCAATTAGTATTTGTTGACATGAACTCATTAACACACACACCAACCCAATGAAGGGAGAATTATTACCCCCATTTCCTAGAAAAGGAGGATGAGTCACAGAGTACCAGTAACTTGCCTAATAGTACCGAGCCAGAGAGCGATGCAGACAGGAATGGCACACAAATGGTTGGTTTCAAAACTCACACCCAACACCTAGACTCTGCTCTGTGGGTTCCTTGAAGTCTGAGACTTTATTCCAGCATCCACTCGCTGATCTACTCAACTGTAAGGGGTAGATACAAGAAGAGATCAAAGAAGGTTTACAGGAAAAAAAAATTCACTGGCTCTTTTGTATGCTTTGAGGTCTGTTTAGCTGACTCAGGATAAGAGGACTTTCAAAGAGAGAGAAGAAGCAAGAACAAAGGCCAAACGCATGAAAGAACATTACATATTTTAGGAAGATCAGGGTATTCAGCGCAGCCAGCACAGGGTCCTAGGGAAAAATCGCAGGATGAGGCTGATGGTGTAAGCACAGGTCCAATCGTATAGGCTGTCTGTATTCTTAATTGCTTACACTCTTGTCTGCCTTGCTAAGTTTGGAATTAATATCAGACTGTGGTTTCCCGTTCTGGCTGCACATTTGAATTACCTGGAGGAGCTCTGAGACAGCACTAATGTTTCCACCCCCACCAGCCAGTTAATACAGAAAGTTAGGGGTGGAACAGGGGCCTTGGTCTTGTTTAAAAACCCTACAAGTGGTATGAATTCACATCAGTATCAAGAGCTGCTCATCTACCAGACAGTTTATGAGTGGAGATGTAACATGATCGTGGTTTTTTTTTTTTAAATATCATGCAAATTCTGGGTGACTGCTTGGTTAACTTTAAGGGTCTCTAATAAAAGATAAAAAGGGAGATTGCTCTTCCCTAAGAAACTACAGAGCAACATCTTCAAGTTCAGCCCATTTTAGTCCTTGTCTTACTCTGATACCCTCCTGACTTTCCCTGCCCCATAAGTGTACACCTTCAGTTCAGTTTACATCTGCTGCCTGGATAGTTTCTGTTCAAGACCCTACTGGACTCCCCACTGTCGAGCAAATAATGGCAGACACCTCCCGGTGAAATTCAAGGGTCTATCAACCTGACCACAACCTCCTCCTCCAGGCTGTTCTTCCACCATGGCCCTCGGTGTTCCCTCTACACCGGTCCTCCTAAACCAGGAGGAATCCTCTGGAGATTTTACTAAACTGCAGAAACTCTCATCATGGGCAGACCATCCCTTTGGTCATGGTGTTGCCCCTGCTGCTCCCTCCTCACAACACCTCCTGAAATGCCGTCATGTTGTCAAAGCCTGCTCAAGTATCACCTTCTCCACCAGGACTTTCCTCTGGCTCACTGAACGTTTATGAGCTCTTCCTCTTTGGAAAGGCCGTGCCACTAGACGCTTCTCTTAGGGCATTCATCGCAGGGACTCGTTCACAATAATCTTGGTTTATTTCCTCTTGAAATAATTTTTTTTAATTTTAAAATTATAGTCAGTTACAATGTGTCAGTTTCTGGTGTACAGCACAATGTTTCAGTCATACAGATATACACATAGATTCCTTTTCATAATCTTTTTCATTATCGGTTACTACAAGATATTGAATATAGTTCCCTGTGCTGTACAGAAGAAATTTGTTTTTGTACCTATTTTATATATAGTAGTTAGTATTTGCAAATACAATAATCTGTTAACAATATTTATGAAGTGCCCCCTACGTGACAGCTACTGTTCCCGTGTAGGTGATACAAGAGTGAATACGGTAGAGGAGGTCTGTTTTCATCGATGCTATGATAACTTGTGTTATTAAGCAATTTTCACCTCCCCACCCAAACTAGCTTATAAGCTTCTTTTTAACTTTTTTTTCTATTTTTCTCATCAAAGTTCTTTGTCTTTTGGTTTTGGGGTTTTTTTTGTTGTTGTTTTAAATTGAAGTATAGTCAATTTACAATGTTGTGTTAGTTTCTGGTGTACAGCATAGTGATTCAGTTATATATTTTTTTCCAATTTATTCTTTTTCATTATAGACTATCACAAGATATTGACTATTGCTCCCTGTGCTACACAGTAGGACCTTGTTGTTTATGCTTATAAGCTTCTTGATGGCAGGAAAAGTATCTTAGTAGGTCTAAGGGGGTTCCTGTGTAGCCAATGTCTAATAAATATTTACTGAATTAGTTAGACGTAGGCTTTCCCCTTATCTAAAGTTTCATTTATTCTCATTCTCTCCCTCCCTCCCTCTCTCTTTCTCTCTCTCTCCTATTAGGCTCTCTTTGTCTCATCGAACTATTTCGAAAATGAACAGAATTGCCAAAAAACTCTTCACACAGTGCTTCGCAATGTTTCTCAGGGAGCATTCCGTATGCCAATTGCCGCAGCCCAGATCCTACCTGCCCTGATGGGAAAGACCTACTTGGACGTTAACAATCACTCTGCCTGTGCCCACAGTCCAGGTATAGCACTGAAAAGCAAACTGCTTTGCCTTCCATCATAACAGTTCCCAGATAGAACTCAGTCCTTCTGGGTCATCAGGGATTATAACCCTCTGAGGATTTGTTCTTGATGGGGTAGTATATGACGTTCTTGGTTCAAACACTGACAGATAAGGTAGACTTGATTCAAGGATGTCTCTCTACAAAGAGACGTTTTCTGATTGCTGGATGCGGAGAGATTTCTGAGCATTACTCCTATCCTAAACAAAGTATGGTGCCTCTGACTTGTCATTATGCTCGATGAGTGAACATAAGCTATCTATGTGGAAAGAATACGGCAGTATTGTAAGAAAACGGCAGCATGAATCGTAATCAAACAACCAATCTTCCAACAATGTATAAAGAAAGAGGACGTTTCCTTCTATCTAATTCAGTTCTGGTTCAGCCATTTATAAATTTAGGGACCTTGGACAAATGTTCAACCTCCAAGCTTCAGATTTCTACTGTAAGAAGTGCAAATGATAATAGTATGTAACATAGGTATCTGTAAGGACTGAATGAGATAATCCATGTAAAAATGATTAGTACAGTGCCTGGCACTTAATATTTTCATTAAATGTTAATAAATAAAAAGGCAGGGGATTGGGCAAAATAGGGGAAGGGGACTAAGAGGTACAAACTTCCAGTTTATAAAAATAAATGTCATGGGAGTCTAAAGAACAGCACAGAGAGTATAGTCAATAACATTGTCATCGCTTTGTATGGTGACAGATATTACTAGACTTCCTGTGGTGATCAGTTAATAATGTATATAAATGTCAGACCACTGTGTTTTACACCTGAAACAAAAATAATGTCGTAGATCAACTATACTTTAATGAAAAAATTAAAAGGCAAAAAAAAAAAGAAAAAAGAGGGAAGCATTATTGTATGTTGCACCAAGCAAAGGAAAAAAAAATAGAACAGGAGCCCCTGTGAGAAGTGGAGATGGGGCAATTGTACTGCTGAAACAGCTGGAAGTTGAGGCAAACACAAGCCTTCACAAGCCGGTGAGTATCTGGTTTTAATCTGTGCTTTAGTCATCTGAGAGATCTGCCTCTCCATTGCTCCTGGTACAGACCCTCTTGTGCATCAAGGAAAGGGGTCTTCGGATAGAGGTTGGAGAGGTGCGCAGACGCTAACATCATGTGTATTATTCTGAATATTAATTCTTCTCACCTTTTCTGTCTTTGCTGGTAGACTTCAACATCTCCTCTGATGACCCTGTATCTGTGACACCGACTGTCTCACCCTCAAACATCACAGTCAACTACTACGTGCAAATCAATGAAACACAGCCCATCAGTGTCACCGTGAAAAATGGTTCTGTCTTCCTCGATGTGATGGAGGCAGCTCAGAAGAAAAATAGGACTCTATTTTGGTATGTCTGTATCTAACCTAAGGTTAAGGAATTTAATGTGATTATGAAAGACGCAGCAGGAAAACCTCTGCACCTGAATATAAAGTACACTTAAAACATTTCTTGGGGGTTGAGGAGAGACTCAGTGGTACAGCACATGCTTAGCATGCACAAGGTCCTGTGTTCAATCCCCAGTACCTCTATTTAAAAAAATATATATATATATAAATAAAAAAATAAATAAACCAAATTACTCCCCACCCCCCACCAAAAAAGAAAAGAAAAAAAGATTTCTCGGTCAGTGCCTTTGTTGTCCATTCGCATCTCACAGCAGGGGTTAAAAAAACCGGTGAAATGTTTCATCTTCTAGCACACAGCAGATATTAAATACTGCTCTCTTAGTAGATAAGTAAGTACCAGGCTCTCTCTTCTGTCAGTAAACCTCTTCCAATAAATAGAACCTCTTAAGTCAGACATTTTGTCCTGGAACAGAGGTTTTTCACTATTTTTGAATCACTGACCCCTTTGAAAATCAATTGAGTGGGATTCTCATCCCAGGAAAATGAATATGTGCACAAAACTTGTCCTCTAAACCAGAAGTCACACAAATGCCCAGAAGCTTCTCCACGCAGCCCCCACCTTTCAGGAGATTTGTAGACTTTAGATTAAGGTTCCCTAGCCTAGAGAGGTCAAATATTAACATTAAGATATTGACTTTGCCTCTAAAAAAACATGGCTTATTTGGCTCCTTAAACCTGAGAGTAGTTTATTGTGTCTAATAACATGACATAAGATGCTACAGAGAATCTTATATACATGAAAATACATGTCTGTGTGAATATATAATTATAAAGGCTGCTTTCAAGTGTCCCCAGGAAGGCAGAGAAATGTGGACTAAAGAATATGAAACAGACATTGACAATACCACTTTTTAACAAACAAACATGAAGTATTAAATTATCCTTTTCTGTTCCTCTTTCTTAAGCACCTCCAGGACAACAGGCTAACACTTTCTTGTGCTGCTTTAGTATCTTCACCAATTACTGTCTTGGGTAGAAGATTAGAAATGGTTGATGGCCAAGTGTCTACTGTGGTGGGAGGGAGGGGCAGAAACCACGGGCATCACTTCTCTAACTTTTGCATGGATTGTGGAGTGAGTGCCTGCATCAGAATCACCTGGAATGTTTATGAAACGTCCAAATTCCTGGTCCCAGCCCAGATCTACAGAGTCAGGGTATCTGGGGATAGGGCCAGGAGGTCTGCATTTTTTTTTAAATATCTTCAAGTGATTCTTAGGTACACTGAAGTTTGAGAAACGCTCATGCAGAGTTGCCTTTGAACATTCTAAGTTCCTAGAACCCATTCACTGTCCCCCACAGTTTCACAACGGTGGACAGCTCATGGGGCCCCTACGTCATCTCTGTCCAGGGCATACAGGCCAACAATAATGACAGAACCTACTGGGAACTTCTGAGCAATGGCAAACCCCTGAGCCAAGGTAAGGACAGATGTGCCAAGCAACCCCGCAGAGTGAGATGCCCAGAGCATTCAAGTCTGAGGTTGTACGTTTTGGTGGGGAATGTGCCAAGGAGTTGGGAGAGTCATATCTATTATTTGATGATTTGGTGGTCAGATCATTTGATTCACTTCTTTTTTTTTAATTTAAGTATAGTCGGTTTACAGTGTTGTGTTAATTTCTGGTGTACAGCATAGTGATTCAGTTATACTATATATTCCTTTTCATATTCTTTTTTCTCATATTCTGTTCATTATGGGCTATTACAAGGTATTGAATATAGTTCCCTGTGCTCTACAGTAGGATCTTGCTGTTTATCTAGTTTATATATGGTAATTGGTTCCTGCAAGTTCCAAACTCCAAATTTATCTCTCGACACCCCCCTTCCCCACCAGTAACCACAAGTTTGTTTTCTATGTCTGTGAATCTGTTTCTGTTTTATAAATAAGTTCATTTGTCTCATTCCACATATAAGTGATATCATATGGTATTTTTCTTTCTCTTTTTGGCTTATTTCACTTAGTATGACAATCTCCAGGTTCGTCCATGTCTGCAAATGGCATTATTTTATTCCTTTTTATGGCTGAGTAGAATTCCATTGTATATACATTTACCATCATTTGACCCACTTCTCTTCTTCCTTTTCAGGAGCTGGGAGTTATGTTGTCAAAGATGGAGACAATTTGGGGGTTCGTTGGGCCAAATATTAATAAACTGAAACCTTCCTTCTCTGGGTCTAATCTTTTTGTAGTGGAATTCCACATGAAAATTGGCCTCACACCTTCCTTCTAATTTATCTCAGTCGAGTAAGACAGTCAGTGACCCCCTGTTTCTCTCTTTGCATGTTCAATAAAAGATCAACAACTATACAGAAAGAGTATGTTCTAATCATTTCCCATTAGAAGGGGGTGATTATTAGAGAGAAACCCACCTCAGGAAGAAGTGCAGTGAAACAGATCAGATCAACATGTCTAAGAAGCTGAATTCTACTCAAGGTTTCCCAGCCAACTGTCTGGGTGACCTTGGGCAACTGGGGAAAAGAGATCAAGTTCTGGGTCTGATGTTGTAGCAGCAGCCAATGAAAGCAAGGGGTAGTTGGCAGGGAGACTGGGCTCTCTGAAACCCAGATGCAAAGGAAGACCCAAGTGGACACATTGGCTTCATACAGGCAGTTGGTAAGGAGGAAAAGATAGCTCTGGAGAAGGAGTAAAATGTGAGGTTTACACATAAAAAGTCAGTCGAGGGTGGGGGGTATAGCTCAGTGGTAAAGCACAGGCTTAGCATGCACGAGGTCCTGGGTTCAATCCCCGGTACCTCCATTAAACAAACAAACAAACAAACAAACCTAATTACCCTCAAAAAAAGTTTTTAAAAATACACATGCAAAAAAAAAAATCACTCCAATGTTCATTTCAGCAGAATTCACTTTTTTTTTTTTTTTTAAGTTAAATCATGTCTGAGCAGCACGGGCTGGGTTACACTTTTAACCAAGCACCTGAGCTACGTGCACATGCAGTCAGGAACCAGAAGGGCCTTCAAGATGCCAAAGGGCAAAGGGTGTTTCAGATAAAGCATGAAGTAACCCATTCAAAATAACCTCCAAAAAGAAGAGGCCTTTATGGAGAATTAGTTAAAATATTTTGGCAATGTCTCCCTTATTTCTCCCTGTGCTTTTATGATAATCTTAGCTTCTTCCCCTCCACCAACAACCCTGCTTCTCAGGGTTTGAACCCTCTTCCTACACAGTGGTTTCTGGTATGGAGCCTCAACTCTCAGTTCAGCTCTGCCCTGGCCTTCAGTAACTGGGTGAGACAGGTGACTTCACAACTGGGCATCAAGGGATTCTATCCTTTTGGGTCTGTGTCGCATCTTGAAAGCTAAGTTAGAGATGAGGGACCTCCACGGTGCTGTTAGCATGGGGTACCAGCTGTCAGTTTTGTTTGTTACCTATACAATCTATGTGAAATTGAAGGATAATGGTTTGAGGTCATGAATATGCAAAATCTTATACCCGGCCTTACTGTCCATCATAAATATAGTGTGACCATGCAGTTTATCATCCACCACAACACTATTAAGAGGGAAACTGAATGCCATTAATAATTACACTCAGGGAAAAAAAATTAAGAACTAGGACTATCTCAGGAAAACACCTATGGTCAATGTTGTCCATAGGGAAAAATAAGAAAGCTCAAGCAAAAAAAACAGAAATGCAAATGTGTCAAAATAACAGAAAGTATCGACCCCAAAATTAACCTATGAAACTGAATCCCCATAGAACAAAATTGGAATCGGTCTCTCTGAGAACCCTAACTCTCTCCATGATTCTAGCCAATTGTCAACAATATTCCATCAATATCAGCAAAGACACCAATTTGTATTAGACTTATTTTCCCAAATGTGATACAAGAAATTAGTCTAATTGGTACACCGACATGGAATCAAATAACATGCCATCACAGCATTAAAGTTATTTTCTTTGCGATTCTCACATAATTCTGATTGGATTGAATATCAACTCTCACTTTATGCCACTATGTTTTCCAACACTCTCCTCCAGTTACTAGCCTCCATTTTTGACAGAGAGATGAGCATCTCCCAGCCGGTGGTCTCTAAGCAGAAGGCAGTAACACTGCTGTCTGATAGAAATGCCTTTAATCCCAGAGATGGACTTGAAGGTCAGTGGAATACCTCTGCTGTGGCATTCCACTAACATTGGCCAATGAACCCAGCTCTGGCCGCACTTGCATTCTGAGACATCCCTACAGATATATACAAGCCCAGTCAAGAGTTAGCCAAGGACTGTCAAAACCTATTAGTTAAGAAATGTAGGGTATTTGTGGTTCCTGTTCTGGAAGTTGTTTGCTAATGGAAACAACTGTGTCAACATTAGTCTTGAAGCAACCAGGGCCATAAGTGATCATTTACAAGAAAATGTCTGTTTAAAGAGCAGGCACACCAAGGGTGCATGGGTCATCTCAGGATGGTTATGAGCGGGCTCTGGAACCCATGGTCAGTGCTATACTGGTTCCCGATCCTATATGAGATTCTTACTACTGCTGTGACAAATTACAGCAGGTGTACTGGTACTGGCTTAAAACAAAGACAAATCCATTCTCATACACTGTTGGAGGTCAGAAGTCTGAACTGGGACTCACTGGGCTAAAATCAAAGTGTTGAAAGGGCTATGTTCCTCCGGAGCTTCTAGGAGAGAATCTACCTCCTTGCATGTTCTAGCTTCTGGAGGAATCCTGCATTCCAAGGCTCACGGCCGACGCCATCTTCAAAGCCAGCAATTGTATCCCTCTGACCTCTCCTTCCATCATCACATAGACTTCTCAGACTCTAACTTTCCTGCCTCTCTCTCCCATATATAAGGACCCCCGTGATGACCTTGGGCCCATCCAGATCATCCAAGATAAACTTCTGATCTTAAAGTTGGTTTAACAGCAAACTTAATTCCCATTACCATGTAACCTAACATGTTCACAGACTCGGGAGATTAGGACACAGACCTCTGGGAGGGGAGTGGGAGTGGGGATTGATGTACTGCTGACAGCTTACATATTTCAGATTTAAGCATCATCCTGGGGGCTCATGGGACCTCTTACAAGATCAAGAAGGAGATCATCATTCTACATGAAGGAAGCTAGAAAGAGAAAGAAAAATACCATATGTCACTCATATGTGGAATCTAAAAAAGAAAAAAAAAAGAAACTAAAAATAAGACACTAATGAACTCATTTACAAAACAGAAACAGACTTGCAGACATTGTAAACAATCTTATGGTTACCAGGAGAAACGGGGTGGAAAGGGATAAATTTGGGAGTTTGTGATTTGCAAACATTAACCACTATATATAAAAAATAGATTAAAAAAACCCAAATTTCTTCTGTATACACAGGGAACTATATTCAGTATCTTGTAATAACCTTTAATGAAAAAGAATATGAAAATGAATATATGTATATATATATATGCATGACTGGGATGTTGTGCTGTGTACCAGAAATGGATACATTGTAACTAACTATATTTCAATAAAATTTTTAAAAATTTTTTTAATTTAAAAAGAAAAGAAGAAATGTTATCTTCTAAGGAGTTGTCAGTGTCAGGAGAATGTTGCTCCTTATGGCTGAGCAGGTATCTCTGCTGACTGGGGAGGTTTAGTTGAAGTACGGCGCAGATAACACAAGGCACAGTGGTGGGAGGGAGGAGGTCAAAGCACAGAGAAAAATTTTTATGCTTAAATTTTTCTCGTCTTGCTAAAAAATAAGAATTTTATTTCATCTATGCAGTGAGCTGGGAAGGCATCTGTCAGCTGAGGGAGGCTGAAGTGGGATTTGAGGAGGTGAGCGGCCCAACCGAAAAGATGCACGAGGAGCTGCCATACCGCAAAACAGACTTCACCCGGAGCGAACATGGCGTTTACAGCACTTTATTTTATTGCCATAAGGGGGTGCGCGTGCTCTATGGTGCAGCTGTCCTGCTTTTATCTATTTTCTGCCAACACATGACCAATGTCAATTTCTTCGTTCGTGAGGCTTACAGAATATCTCTAGCGCATGTGTACTTCTATTTTCTTTGTTCTAAAGCTTGTATAATTGACGCATGCGTACAATCATTATCTGCTGCATACTACAAACATGCTGTGATCGTGGCCTTGGGTCCCACGGCCTTAACTCATCTCAAGGCCACTGACAGCATCTCTAAAAACTGACCTTTGAGCAGAGACGTGAAAGAAGTGAGGGAGCCACCGTGAGAATATTTGGAATAAGGATGTCCCAGACACAGGGGACAGCAAGGGCAAAGGTGGCTGATGGGGTCAGGGAACAACCAGAGACACTAGACTGAGGAGCCGAGTGAGCAAGGATAATAGGGAAGAGCAAATCTGATCCCGTATTAGATCTGTTCCTTTAGCCCTAACCCTGTGCTCTGTCTCCTGTGCTCAGTCAGGCTGGTTCTGCACCTTTTGTAAAAGAATGTTGCCTAGAGCCTGAAGTATACAGGACAGCCCATTCTCAAGGCTCTGACCTTTAAGGGCCTAACACTTTTCCATTTATATAAAGATTAAAAGTTGCAGAATAGAAAATAACTTTTGTCTTACTGGAAGTTTGCAGGGACACCATGACCTGACCTACGCGGACAGCTGCAAGAACAAAGGATTCTGACACCAAGAAGTTTGCAACAACCAACCACCCCCCAATCCCCATTTTAGTATAGAAAGAGCCTGAATTCTGACTTGAATGAATGAATGAATGAACAAATGAATGAAAGGTGAGAATTGATCCTACTTTTTCTAATTTACATACTTTAATAGATAGTATCTGAAAGACCTGGGAGTTTGAAACTGCTTTCATCCTCATATAAGGAAGGAGAAACAAAATAATATCTGGAAAACTGTGCTCCATTGCTTGCCTGACATCAAACAACTTCAAAGAGCCTAGGCTGGACCCCACGTCATGTCAACTAAATTAACTGTAGAAAGCCAGCCCTCGCCTGGCCAATGCTCACCTGAGAGCCTAAAAGGGCATATTGTAAAGAAAGTGTCTCAGATTATAAGTGAGGTGCTGCCTTAGGAATCACCCAAAGTTTAGTGACGTGATTGCCAATAAACCATCTGAAGGCTGTCTGGGTGTGAAAAGGCTTAGGAGGAAGTCTCCTTTGTACTCACACATTAGCCAACCTCCCAGGGTTTGGGTGAAGGACACTTTGTCACCACGGCCTTCATCACGTACGAAGCCCCAAGTGTCTCATATGACCGTGCTGCCTAGAGGTCACCTTCAGACACCTTGGAGGGTCTGTAAGAGGTAAACTTAGATAAGCAAATGGCGATTAGTTCTACCAGGGAAAGAGAGGTCAGCATAAGTGGTTAGGAGTGGCTAGGGGTGGGGAGGAGGGCGGACCATTTCACAAAGAGAAATATATATAAGAAAAAGTAGAGAAATACTCATAAACCCTGGGACTTGTGAACTGGAGGCAAGTACAGGACAGCAGGACAGAGTGGCATGGCCCGGAGTGCCCTCCAGTTCCTGACCCTTCTCTGGGCTCTAGTTGGGGCCAGCACCCAGACCCGAAGTTCATGCTGTAAGTAGGATGTTTTTTCCAAGAAGGTCAGGGAAGCAGTGACACTGTGGTCAGGCAGAAGCCTCAGACACTGACGTCTGCTGATGAGAAAGTGCCCGAAATTAGCAACCACTATAGGAGTTTCAAAATGGGTGAGTCAGGGCGTGAGTGTGTGGGGTTCATCTTTCCTGACTGCAGAGCAGAAGTTCTTTGAGAGGCAAGTCTGTGCATTTTGAGAGACTGAAATACTGTTGCAGGAACAACGGTAATTAATGGCTGATGGTACAAGGAGAGACACTCAGTGGCCGTTGTGACCAGGTACCACTATGAGTGGGGATGTTGGGTACCTGCTAAAGATATGTCATATTGCAGATCTTTTGTTCTTTTCATGTAGGAGTGAGGAAGGAAAAATGGATGCAAGGATATTAGTGGAACCTACTCAGAATAGTATGAAATGCCTGTGAGTTGTTGACTGAAATAAATGCGCAGCCTAAAAGTTAAGTTATGTTTATTTCACGGGAGGACTCGAGCTGAGATGACAGTCTCTCAGATGGCTCTGAGGGACTGCTCCGAAGAGGTAGGGGAGGAGCTAGGATATATAGGAGCTTTATAGTAAAGACCAGGTAGTTGGAACGATAAAAGATTGCTTGTTATCTAAAGAAAACCAGGCATCTCAAGTTAAAGAATTTAGTGCTTTTCTCTGTATGGGAGGAAGCAAACTTTTGGGCTCATTGAGTTCATTCCTCTGACAAGCACCGAGCTATCTAGGGCCAGTGTCCTGTCCTTTCTTACTCTGAGTCCCCTCAGGGGGCACCACTGTGAGTGGCTGCAGAGGCCGGGCTACCGGCTTGTCTTCACTGGGGGGTGGCGGCAGCTGCTGATGGCTTGATGGCTTCAGCATCCTTTGTTTACTGATGTGGTTTGCAGTATTTTTCAGTCACAGAGTCTTATTGTTTGACATTACTAAGTGAGAAATCACTTTCTTAAAGATAAGGTTTATTTGGGAAGAGATAGGGACTAACTGGCCTCAAAAGAAAATCTCAGTGTTTTCTCCATGTCTCTTTAATAATCACCCCTAATGTGGGCATCCTTGGGGATGCCAATGCTAATCCTATCATCTCCTAAAAGAGTCAGAAAACATGTCTTCTGGGAAGAGGGAGTGAGGGTGAGGGGTTTAGTAAATGGCTTTGCTCTTCCCAGCTGTCCCCTCGGAAGATCAGCCCTTGGTTAATGACATCCAGGTGCTCATGGAGAGTTCAGTGACCGACTCAGCCTTCCCAAACCCCAGCGTCCTGATTGCCATGAACCTGGCCGGAGCCTACAACTTGGAGGCCCAGAAGCTCCTGACTTACAAGCTCATGGCCAGTGACACAGCCGGTGAGAAGCCAGAGTCCCCTCTGCATGCTCTCTGAATCTCCACCCCCAGACCCAACTCCATGGCCCCCCACCCCAGCGCTACCTGTGATTGAACCTAAATCACCCAAACACCTTCCCCTACACACCTGGAAGGACATACGTGTGAAGTCAGGGCATTCACAGAAAGAGTTGTAGATTAGATGTAAGAGACAGGCTTCCGGGTCTGGCTCCGCCACTTATCACCCTGTGACCTTGAACAGGTCCCAGATCCTGAGCAACCTCACTTTCCTCGTTTGCAAAATGCAGATGATTCTAATAACAGTAACACTGATAGCAATAATAACTATGATGAAAACAAAAGCCTTGTTCTGCCTTGCTCTCAGGAGCTGCCGTGACTCGAGTTAGACAATAAAGTTAAAGTTATTTTGTAACCACACATTTTTCTACATGAATTTCTATGGGCATTCTTGCTACTTTTGTAAGCAGATACCAGGGATTCCCGATGGAGTCGTCAAGTTACACAGAGGCCACGAGATTAAACATTCCTTCTGTATTTTCCCATACTTCTTTCCTCAAGAAAGATCAAAAATTATCTAATCACATTATTTTAAAAAATCAAAATGATCTGGAAAAGAAGCAGAGAGCTCAGCCCTGGCCCCTGGTGCTCTCCTAAGAACAGCTTTGTTTAACAATGCTGTCCTCTCCTTTACAGACCTGACTGCTGGTCAGCTCGCCCTCACCATCATGGCCCTCACCTCCTCCTGTCGAGACCCCGGGGACAGAGTATCCATCCTACAGGAACAAATGGAGAACTGGGCACCTTCAAGTAAGACCTCATCAGAAGGGAGGGGGAAGTGAGGCAAATGGTCCTTCCTGAGAATTTTAAATCTATAAAGAAAAGGATGGGAGAGTGGAAGTCTAGGGAGAGACACAATGTACCTCCACTCAGTTCCGCTCTGCTAGTCCCATGAGTGAGACATCCACTTCCAAGCCAGTGGACTGGAAAAGACCTCTGTGCCAGGGACGCAGACTTACGACATCACCTGAAGACAGCCACACCCATTTTGCTCTATTCTCAAACCACATGACATTCTCATTCTAAGACCATGGAAGTTCTCTCTGACCAATATGGTATCTTTCTTTTGGGACAGGTTTTCTGGCAACATCAATGTAAAAGCTTTGGCTTTTCCTTTTTCACAAATATCTTCCCTATGGGGAACGTTAGTCTTCTGAAAGCCCTGTCTCCCCTTCCAAGGCACCGATGACCATGCGTCAACCTTCTATGGACCCAGTCTGGCCATCCTGGCGCTGTGCCAGAACAACCCGGAGGCGACCTTACCGACAGCAGCGCGCTTCGCCAAGACCCTGCTGGCCAATTCCTCTCCCTTCAATATGGGTGAGTAGGTCACCACTTTCAAACACTGCCCTGAGCCAGGACCATCAAGGGCACCAAAGCACTGAGATGGAGGGAAAAGTGGGAGAGGGGAGCTTTCCACGGAGGAGGAGCTGAGGACCATGAAAATGTCTGTAGATAAGAGATACTTAGCAAATATTTCTTGGACCAGTGAATTAAGGAATAGATGAACGAAAGAAAGTGAAACACAGAAACCAGGACAATGCTTGGCACATCTGACAGTTACAGGATCTCCACTAGGAATCATAAACATGTTGCTGAAGTCGGGAGCCATCCCCAGATAAATAATTAAATTATTAAATCAGTGTCTAGACTCAGCCCGACCCTGAACGCTTCCACACGCTATTTTTCTCAGTGCTTCCCCTTACAACATCCAAACGTTCTTTCTATTAAACAGCTGCTCTCTGAACCCTAAGCCCATGATGCACCCCTCCCAGGCTACACTAGAAGCATCTTGTTCCTTTCTTCTGCAAGCCCTTGGCTGCTTGCGAATGGAAGCTTTATCCTCTACAGCACCATCCTTCTGTCCACTCTCCTGCGCCTAACGATCCCTTCTGCGTATGACACCCTCTCTGAGGGCCACTGCTATTCCCCTATTCGCAGTCATCTTTTCTCCCCTGCCGCTCTCTAAGCAACCGCATGGCTATTTCACCCCTTATGCGTGCCTCATCAGCAACCTGGCGCATTTCTGGCTCTATCAGACCAACAGGCAGGTACATATTTACTCAAGTACCTTCAAACAGACTGGCCTCTGTTTCCCAGCTGGGACCTCAGGCATCCCTGGGGCATCTCTGCCAGTTCAGGAAATATGGACTTCCTTGAAACACCGTCAGCCTTAATGAGGTTATGTAACTTTCAGTTGGAGATTAGGGTGGGGAGGAAAAGATCAATGAAAAAAAAAATGCCATCTGGCACATCTTTGATTTGTTCTGGTCTCATCAGGCGAGAGTTTGCTCATTCAGTTCACACATAATAAAAATGAAATAGCCAGAAAAGCCCCTGTGCTGGGTCCCGCGGGGGATGCAGAGCCCCCCACCATCCAAGAGCTCACGTTGCACAGTAACAGCCGGGAGTGCCAAGACTGGAACCCAGGTACAGACAGCAAAGGCTAAAGGAGTCCAGGAAAGAGACCACGCCCACTGTGCTGGGATGACCAAGGAGGCTTCACTGAAAGGTGGTGATGGCTGGACGTTCAAAAACTGCTGCCATCTTGAAAGATAAACACTGGGCCAAGAGAAATGGGAGTGAATATACTGCTAGTCTCTTTAATTCAAAGCCCAAGCTGTGGAGTCATACAGACTGCATTCAGGCCCCAGTGCTGCTACTTACTAGCTGTGTGCCTTTGGGCAGTTAGTTACCTAACCTCTCTGAGCCTCCATTTCCTTATTCCTTAAATGGAGATAATTATAGGTCTTCTTTCACAGACTGTCCTGAAGGGTAAAGGAGATAACGTACCAGGAACACAATAAGCACACAATGGATGTTACTTGTTCCCCGCTGTGCTGGTGGTGGTCTGATTCCCCCGCTGTGATCCACAGACACAGGAGCAGTGGCGACCTTGGCTCTGACCTGCATGTACAACAAGATCCCCGTAGGTTCAGAGGAAGGTTACAGAGCCCTGTTCGCTCAGGTGCTGAAGAACATCGTGGAGAACATCAGCACGAGGATCCAGGACGACGGCATCATCGGAGACATCTACAGCACCGGCCTGGCCATGCAGGTGAGCGCGCCGCCGGGGCTCCTCACGGGGTCCACGCCGGTGAGCCTGGGCTGTGGGACCGAGAGACCAGGCTTCTGCCAGTGTCTCCGGCGAAGGCCAGCCAGTGTGACTCAGGCTAGATTCCTTATGGCACCTGTGCCTCAGTTCCTCTAGCAGCAAAATGCAGACAAGTGTTAATTTCCCCCCTACCTCATAGACAAAGTATAAAAACTAATAAACATGAACTCTTCTCCCTTAGGAAAAAAAGAGAAATAAATAAATCCAAGAAACGTATTGGTCTATTATTAATAATGATCAGTTTGTTCAAAATAATTATAGACTATTGAGAAGTTGAACATACAAAAAATAAGGATATTAAATTAGGTTCTCAAAAAATTTTAAATCTTCTGATTCCATCTTGCCAATCGAGTGTTCTTTTATTAGCCAGTTATCTTGATCCAAAAAAGGCGAGACTGTGGTCAAAATGATTAATGAAAATAATCTAAAGCTGACTGGACAGCTAATCTTTGTCAAGCTCTTTTACGTCTCAATCTCATTTCAGCCTCACAAAGAGCCCTAACATGGCAGAGCCAGACGTGTCTGGTCATCAAGTCCGCACTCAGTCCTGTGCGTCCCTAGTGTAGATTCTCAGGCTTGGATTCTATAAGATGCTGCTTGGTATCACTCCAAATACAACCACACACACAGATACACACAGACACACAGACACACAGACACACACCCCTCCCCCTCTGTTGATTAGGGTAGCCTCCTCCCATGGAAGACACACCGATAATACTGGGGAGAGAGAACCAACTAGAATGAGAAATTAAACGCCAAATCCTTCAGTCCAAACTAAGAAATCTGTGCTCCAAAGGCTCAAAATGCCCTATGGGATTAGTAGAAAAAAAGAAATACATCATGACCTTCCCAACTTGGAAAGCCCAAGAAACAAAGAATCATAATATTATTTTTAGTGAACTAAATCAGACTGAGAAAGACAAATGCTGTGTGATGCCACTGAGACGTGGAGTCTAGAAAATAATACAAATGAATGAATACGCAAAACAGAAACAGACTCCTAGATGGAGAAAACAAACCTGTGGTCACCAAAGGGGAGAGGGAAGGGAGGAGGGACAAACCAGGGTATGGGAATAACAGATACAAACTGCTGTGCGCAAAATAGATCAGCAACAAAGATACACTGTATAGCCAGGGAGTTATAGCCATTGTCTTGTAATAGTCTGCAATGGAGTAAAAGCTGCAAAAATACTGAATCACTCCACTGTTCATCTGGAACTAATATAATATTGTAAATCAACTATACACACATCAGTTTGAAAATAAAGAAGAAAAGAAACATAGTCATGGAGTTACAATGCCAGCCCTACACCTAATTTGGCTCTGGACTAGAGCAGACCGATGGAGACTGGTTTGATATTGCATACGTTAAAAATTAGCAATACCATGTACAGCGTGGTGACTACAGTTAATAATTTTTACATTTGAAAGTTTCTAAGAGAGTAAATCTTAAAAGTTCTTACCACAAGAAACTACTTGGTGATGAATGTTAACTAGATTTACTGTGATCATTTCACAATAGCCACAAATATCAAATTATTACGTGAAACAAGTATGTTGTATGTCAATTTTATCTCAATTAAAAATACTTTTTAAAATTCAAATTTAAAAATTAACAAAGGGCATAAGCAGACTAAGAAATTAGCTCATGTTAAACATACGAAGCCCCCTGCTCCAATGTTCCATAGGAACAACTAATGAACACAAAGCCACTTTCTACATCATGTCGTGGTCAATGAAAGTTTGCCATAGAACAAAAAAACACCGTTTCTATGGCTGAGTCATACAGGAGCGTTCCCAGGGCTCAGGTCTAGAATGCTCTGTGGAGGAACAAAGGCAGTCTGGAAGGAATAGAAGACAAGCTTTATTTATGACTCTCTTAAAATAACCTTAAAATAACCTCAGTGCCAGACAGAGAAGTGTTTGCTTTTGCTAATTTGCTTTCTGAACTGTGTTTGGGGTGCTATCACCTGCAGGGTGCACCCTGATAAGCTGTACCTGGGAATTAAAGCTGCTCTTTGGAAAAAGGCAGGACCATAGCCAGATAGCAAAGACCACGTGGATGTCTTGTCAGTTAGAGTACAGAACCTCTCCCTCCCTCTCATGGCTCACAGCCACGGTTCACCCAGGCAGTCTGAAGTCTGAAATCCCCAGATGTCTCACATATAACCCGTATCTAATCTAAAATGTTCTGCTGTAGAAACACAAAACCTTCTAAGGCGGTGACAACTTGGGTTTGAATCCCAGATTGGCCATCATCTTAGGCAAATAATGAATTTCCCTGAATTGCATTTTCCCTATAATAGCAAAGGCATAAAAAAAAATTCAGGCTCAGGGAGGGGTTTAATAATTGTCTGTGGTCTCTCCCAGGAAGAGAGGTGACATTAAGCTTCCTTTTCAGCCTTCACTCACCCTCTCCCAGCTGGCAGTGCCCTTCAAGTGGCCTAGGCCACCCACATTGCTTCCTAGATGCACTTAGGGGCAACTTCCCCTGTTCTGGAATTCCTCCTCTTTCTTCCAACAATATTCCAATGCTTTCAAGGTTCTTCTGACAGTAACTCAGCTTGGAGAGATAAACTTCTTAACGACTTCTAACAGTTAATGCATTACTCCTCTCCAGAGGGTTGGTGTGGGTAATGTTTTATCCCAATGGGATCCATCTTGCTTGGTGGGATTTGGAAGGTGACTGTATGGCAAGTGGACAAGATATGGTAGCTGAGTACCTACCTGATGCCCTGTGACCAAACTGCCCTGTAAAGTGACTCTGGGAAGAGCCATCGTCATGGTTACCGAGGTGAACAGTGCCTGTCTAAAAACCTCCTGGTTGCTCATACCACTGCCTCTAGCTTACAGAGCCATTTCTAGATCCCCTGTCTCCTCTACCATATCCGATGTGAAGCTTCAGGTGAATCAGTCATCAGCAGTTGATGCTGATCCATTAATATGCCCTTGTGGCTGTGCTCAGCACAACCCTAGAGGGAGGGAGGTGGTGAGGACAGCTTCCACATCACACGGGACCAAATGCTTCTGCATAGCATCCCATCTGAATCCCCAGGGACACCCCAAAGGTAGGCAAGAATTATGATGTCTATTTTACCCATGAGATACAAAATTCAGCAAAGTAGGATGACTTGCTTGGGGTATTAATCAAGACTCACTCTGCAAATAACAGAAACCCAAATAATTTTTGCTTAAGAAAAAGATGAGGCTTCACTATTTCACATTAACTGGGGGAACCCAGGGCTGGATTAGGTGATTTCAGGATTAATCAGAATAAAGGGCTCAAATCATGATATCAGCAATCACTCTTTTATCATCTCTCAGCCCTGGTTTTGCTCATTCTCTTCTGCTGGATGGCTTCTTCCAAGTGACTGAGAAAGATGGTCACCAGCAGCTCAGTGATTACTAACTCCAGCAGCAGGACAAGTGCTCCCCTCTCCCAGTGTCTATGTGTCAGGGAAGGACTCTGATTAGTGTGGGTCCCACCCCAGTCACTGTCAACAAGAGAATGGCCCTCTGTGATCAGCCCTGCCCAGACAGTCAGTCCACCCTTGTAGCCAGGGTTGTGGAGCTTCTGGCTGACAGTCCTGACATGACCGCCAAATGTGGGAAGAGTCCACCAAAGGGCATTCAGTACAACAAAAACCCACAGACGTCTACTGCCGGTGGGCGGCCAGGGTGTCCTGGACTGGGGCTTACCTGAGAGCTTGCTTGTCTCAGCTCTTGCCCGCATTCTGCATCCAAGAACTGTCAGTAAACACAGCCGTCCCAGTAGCACTCTGAATCTGAATGTTGCCCAGACATCTGTTGCGTGACTGCTACGTGATGGGCACTGACAGACACACGTGGTGAGGACACATCTGTAAAGAAGACAGACGTTGTCCCCAGATTTGTGCAGCTTTGGTTTTGGACTCTGGTGGATCTCAAAGGTTAGTGATCAAGTCTGTCCCTTAGGAAGGCCAGCTCTCGGCTATGCCTAATTTCTCTCTCTCTCTCTCTCTTCCCCCCTCCTCTCCTAGGCGCTCTCTGTGTCACCTGAGCAGCCTAGTAACAAGTGGGACTGCGAGAAGACCATGGATGCTGTACTCACGGAGATTAAGGAGGGGGTGTTTTACAATCCCATGTCCATTGCCCAAATCCTCCCTTCCCTGAAAGGCAAGACGTACCTAGATGTGCCCCATGTGTCTTGCAGCCCCGGTAAGAACTCTTAACCTCTGCCTCTCCTTTTGTCATAAAGTGGCAACTTACACCAGGAATGATATGTGGGACCCATTTTTAGTGGCATAAGGGCTTTTTGTATCCGTGACTCCCAGGAGTTGTGTGCTAGCATGCAGCCATGCTGCCCTGCCTCAGAATTCAACCCCCACGCACACATTTACTGAGCACTTGCTCTAGATAAGGCATTTCGTGGGATACTGGTGGAGAGAGAAAGTCCACAAGCCTAACAATCAAATAACATAACTGCATTTATTTGACAAAGCTACTGAACTTTACGCAGTGTCTTATCATATCTGCTCTTTAAAGTCAGGAGACAGTACATAGACATAAACTACACCATTTGGGAGAACGAAATAGGAATGGAATCCACACCCAGTGCAAAAGCAAAGAAAGTGTGACCAATCACTGAGTTTGTCTGCGAGGCTTAGGAGAAGCACAGAGCGGGCCTTTCAGCCAAGACTTGGAGATCTCAATATGACGCCTGTGTGCTCACAGCGCATCAGAGAAATGGAGTGGAAACCTGGCATTTTACCTTTTTACTTGAAATACCTATATTTTATCCAATTACAAATATAACACAGAGATACTTAAAGTTCAAACACCACAGAAATGCACATTTAGAAAGTAGAGTCCTGCATGAAAATTTTATCATTCCAGAGAGAGCTAGTCTTTGGTACAGATTTCTCAGAGTCTTCTTTCCAAGCAAATATTAACATAAAGTGTTATTCATTGTATGTTGCATGGACTTCCTAAGATGAGCAGAGATTAGTAAGCTCCTCGTCTGTCTCAGGACAGAATCCACCGAGACCACAGTTAAGCAACCTGACCCCAGTCATACTACACACAGTCATATTCACCTAACTCCCTGGGCTGCTTCCCGACTTTAACAAGGTGGCCATGAAGTTCCTCCTAGGATTCTACACTAGGTCCCCAGGTATTCTGTTACATGGTCTGAAACTTACTACCTCTGCTAGCAGATTCTTCGGGTTAACAAAAACCCACAAGTGAACACTGAGTACCGCATAAAATACATGGCGAAAGGCTCGCAATTCTTCCTTCGGGTTACAAATTCTCTTAACAAAATTAGTGTTTGTTATAAAGCCAGCTGTCAGCCGCTCAGCTCTGATCAGCTCTCCAGAATGGAAATGAGAGCTTCCTAGGTCACACTAGTTCCTCAGAACAATCCACAAAGGACACAAAATCATGATCATTTCTTGAAATGTTTTCTGGGGTGAGTTGCCAATAACAGAGATTTTGCACCTGAACTACAAACCCCGTAATCTTTAACAAATTTGGCCTCTCTGCTCTCCACAGATCACGAGGTGCAACCAACTCTATCCAACCACCCCAGCACTGTCCCCACCTCGGCTTCCAACATCACCGTCATATACACCGTAAACAACCAGCTGAGGGGGGTGGAGCTGCTCTTCAATGAGACCATCAGTGTTAGCGTGAGAGAAGGATCAGTGCTGCTCATTGTTCTAGAGGAGGCACAGCGTGAGAATCCCAAGTTCAAGTGAGTGCTACAAGTGACAGTCGCCCTCTCCCCGAGACCAGCCTGAATTCCCATTCTCTCTCTTTCCTTCCTTCAATTTCTTACTTTTTTCCTTCTGATGATTTAACAGATCTTTATTTAATAGCCCTTGAGGAGTCTGCCATCTAGTAACTAATCATACAAATTAAATCCTACAAGTCAATACATGATGGAGTTTTCAAAACAGGAACTCAAAGGAGAGAGAGCCCTTGGTGGCTCAGAATAGTCAAGGAAGGTTCGGGGCTTTGGACCACATGCAAAGAATAGCTACTATACCAGAAGATACGGGAGAATGGGATTCTAGGAAGAGGGGATGGTGAGGACAAAGCATTGGAGGCAGGAATGAGCAAGGAATTTAGGGTCAATGAGTGGACCAGCTTGACTAGAGAAGAGAATACAGGATTGAATTAAGTGAGGGATGTCTGGAAGGATAGGCTGTGTGATATTGTAAAAAGCCTGAAATGCCAGGCTAAGGAGGTTGGACTTTATGTTTCACTGCAAGTTTTAAGTGAGGAAAGTCATGTTGTAAAATGTTAACTGGACTGGAGAATGAGAGACAAGGAGGAAAGCAAGGGCGTGACTACAGGAGTGAATCTGTGAAGCGATGAAGACCCCATCGAGGATAAATGGACTCATCCCAGGGAAGACTCCCCAGGGCTCATGTGTGACTGGATGTGGGGGTCCAGAGAAAAAGGCTTCAAAGCTATTGATAGGAGTGTCAGCAAGAGAGAATGTCCTTCAAGGAGAAACGCAATTCATCCAAACACGTTTAATTGTCAGTACTTGAAACAGACAGAGAAGGCAGCTTTGTAGGATGTAAGGGAAGTTCTAGAAAAAGAGGGCAGGACAAGCAAAAGAGATTGTGTAATTGCCTAATAGAGGGGGTGGCTGAAGTTAAGGACCATGTAGTAGGTGGCAGATATGATGCTTCTAACCAAACCATGTGACATACTTTTATGCCCATTTTACAGCTCCAACCACTTAGACCTAAAGAGGTTAAGTAATATTCTGAAGATCACATAACGTGTAACTAGCAGAGTTGAGATCTGAACCCAGATTTGACTGACTCTGAAGCTCGTGCTCTCCTGTCCGATCGGGAGAGGCAAGAATGTAGAAACAAATCACAGAGGAGCACGTTCAACTTTGGGGAAAGTTTATCATTTGTAAAAAGAGGAAGCAGGAGAGAAATATGGAGAGGACTAAGCTAGAGGAGGAGGAGAGGGGACATGCCAGGTTTTGGGAAAGAAAAGAGGCGATACTTTCAAAGGCAAGATGGCGCTATCCACATTCTTCAGAGACGTCCAGGAGAAAGACTGACAAAGGCCAAGGAATTGATGATTGAGCGACATGGGATCTATTCCCCAGGGGTAGGGTAAGTATGTGCGTCTGTTGCTCCTGGCCACCTCCAGAACTTCCTTGACTTCTGTACAACAGGTCAGGAAGAAGATCGCATTTCAAGAATACTTCATTTTCTACAAACCCTCGGAATATACTTTACTTCTTCTCTAAGCTTAGCTTTAATTTTTGCCTGACTTTTCTTTTTCTAATTATAAATGTAATAAAAATATACATAGTAGAAATTTTGAGGGGGAAAAACATAAAGAAAACAGCATCTCTATAGTGTAGCTACCATATAATCACTGTCAATATCTTTTTATAATTTTGTTGATGTTTTCAATAATTTTTTAATAATTTTGTTTTTCTCCATGCGTATTACAAATAGTTGTGGTTCATAATATACACAGGATAGATATTTCTTACACAATGCATGTACCACATTTCATTTAAAATTATTATTGCATGCATTTTGCATTTTCCCATGTCACTGAAAAATATCATTTTCATAACTGCAAAATATTCAATCTTGGATATTCGTCCCATTACTCACCTAATTTTTTGCCCATTGTTTGACATTTACATGTTTTGAATTTGCTTATTGATATTTTTTCGAGTCCATTTGTTTCATTTTTATTTCATTCCAAGTGAAGTAACTTCATGCTTATTAGTTATTTGCATTTTCTCTTTAAACATGGCTTTTCTGATCTTTATAGCATTTAGAATGTCTCTGTCCCTTCATCTTAACTTCTTATTGCCTGACTTAAGATGAGGTATTAATTATATCTGATTTTATTCTTACAGATTTGAAACCACAATGACATCCTGGGGACCTATTGTCTCTTCTATTAATGGTATCACTGAAAATGTTAATCACAAGACATATTGGCAGTTCCTGAGTGGCACAACACCTTTAAATGAAGGTGAGAGACAAGAAGGACTGAGGGCAATTTGACTGTAGCCTCCACAATTTGAAGGCTACAGTCTTTCAACTCCTTATTTAACTCATTCATTCATTTAATCAATAAATAATTATGAGGTTGTGTGTGTATATACTGTAATTGCATGTACAGTGGCTACATATGTATGTACATATGCAAATAGACTATGAATATATATACAGTCGTGATAGGTAGATGATAGATAGATGATAGATAGACTGTGTGGGTGAATATCTAAAATAATTTTTTTAAATCAAGAATCCTGGGGTGGGAAAGAATAAATTGGGAGTTTGAGATTTGCAGATACTACACTACTATACATAAAATAAATAAACAACATGTTCCTTCTGTCTAGCACAGGGAACTACATTCAATATCTTGTAGTAACCTATAATGAAAAAGAATATGAAAAGGAATATATGTGTATATATACACATAGATGGATGATTGAAATATTATGCTGCACACCAGAAATTGACACATTGAAAACTGACTATACTGCAATGTAAAAAAAAAAAAGAAAGAAAGAAAAATTGACACTGAAAAAAAAAAAAGAATCCTAGCTCCACTCTGAGCCAGTGGGAAAATATCCAGGAAACAAGTGGCCAGACCTACTTAAAGCAATAAGAGTTCAAGAAGGAAAAAGCAGATAGTGTGAGAAAGACGAAAAACAAGCAAAAACAAAAAAAAAGTAGTATGTGATCTAAGAAGATCACGTTGGGATTAAAAAATTAAACGTGTGTGTAAAACAAGAGAACAGGGAATTCATAGCCAATGGGAAATAAATGTGAGGGATAAGAATAACAGCCGTTTATGTAGTAACGTTATCTTACTTCACACTCGCATCACCTCTGTAGGTGTCAGTGACGCTCTTTTTGCAAAGACACTAAGTCTGAGACGCACGAGGGGCTTGCACGAGTCACTGCTGTGGCCTGTGACAGAGCAGACAATCACGCTCCAGATGAGCGTGCTCGGGACCACAGCTTCCTCCAAATCCATTCTTCACCTTCTTTTGTGGTGTTTTTTGTTTTGTTTTGTTTTGTTTTTAAATTTCCAAAAGGAGGAATGTTTGTGGGGGAAGTGGGAAGAATAAATCCGACTTCAGCAAAACCTTAACATTCTTTAAAATTTTTGCATAAATCTTGAAAGATCCTCTGACTTATAAGCAGCACTGGTCTCTGGTTTTGTCTAAGGATGATGCTGCTGGTCAACCTGATGCTAATTCCCACTGCGCGCAGTGATGTGAGGTCCATTTAGTCATAGCAGAGCCGAGACTGGGGCTCTGTCAAGATGCTTCACTATCCAAGATTACAGAGGCATTTTTTCTTAGAGCCCATCATGGATTGAACGAAATCTGGCCAGTCAGAATCTGTGGAATTGCAGCAAAGCATATAGTAAACATCTCTGAGTCACAGAGGCTTCAGTTAGAAGCCCCTCCTCATGTTTTCTAGCTTCATTAGGGAAACAGCGAATCTTCTCTGAGCCACAGTTTCCACAGCTATCACACGGAAATAGCGAAAACCATTTCATACGTTATGGTGAGGATTAGAAATGACGTGTTTGAAGTGAGTAAGTACAGTGTCTCTCGCACAGCATTTGTTTTAAAATGCTGATCATTACTGTTATTAGCTCTTCTATCACCTTCATCTCCAGAATTGCCCCGGGAACTCCAATAAGGCGGATTCTCAGGTCTGCCAGTTACTTTTCTTCTCTGTCACTGTGGCTACTTCAGAGTTAAGCATGGATATTGTCATCATCTGTCTTTCCTGCCCGGAAAGAAGAATTCTCAACCCACCAATCTTCTTTATTTCTTACAAAAATCTTCCAGAGTGAACACGAGTTCCTGCCTTGGATGCTCTAAATTTGGCTTAAATAAGCCATTTTAATAATAACCACCGTTCACTGCACATTTATTATGTGTCAAGTACTGACTTAGACACTTTGCAGTCATTGTTTCTAATCTTGAAGATAAGCGTTCAGCGTAAACGCCAGTAGTACAATTTTATGTATGAGGGAAGGAGTCTCATGCAATCTTTTTTTTTTTTAATGGAGGTACTGGGGATTGAACCCAGGACTCGTGCGTGCTAAGACTGTACTCTGTGACTGATCTATACCCTCCCCTCATTGCATGATCTAAGGGGCTTGCCCAAAGGCGTGCTCTACATGACAACTGACAGCCTGCAACCAAGGACCCCCTGAATCTCAATTCCATACTCTTTCCATACAAATCAAGCTGCCCATTTTGCTCTATGGTGGTTTTGCTCCTCCAGCCAATCTAATGGGCTGATCCTATGGGAAGTGGAGTGGTTATAGGCACCACAGTCACCTCGTGTTCTTCTCTGCTCATTTCCAGGAGCTGCTGACTACATACCCTTCAACCACGAGCACATCACAGCCAACTTCACACAGTACTAAGGAGGAGGCGGGGTCAGCTTTGATCGAATGTCTCCAGAGGACAGCTGGAAATTTTTTTTCACATCATTTCAAATCTACGAAAAAAAGTGTATCTCTACGACACTACCATATTCCTGGTTAAAATATAGGAAATGCTATGTAAAATAAAGGATGCAAACTTCCCTGGAGTCTCAATATCCATGAGCCATGAAAGTCCAGCCTCTAGTGGCAATGACCATTTAAACCCAGGGTGAGGTGAGAGCAGGGAGCCTGGCTAAAACTTTTGGAGGTCATTCTGATCATTTTGATTAATTTACGACCACCATCCTTTATTCTATAAATGAAATGATATATTGTTAAAACTCCTATTTTTATTTCTTATACCAAGTATTCCTTTTCAGATCACCTAGTGTAAACATATATACATACATACACAGATGAAATGACCAAAATTATCTCATATGGAACTCCCAGGTGGTAAATGATAAACTAGGTAAATGATCGTATATCATAACCCTCCCCTTCCATTTCCAACATTTGTTCTGGCTAAAACATATTTCAAATATATATGTTATATAATTTTTATATATATGTTTAATATATAAACATAATGCACATTTAATATGTAATATAAATTTAACATATATTTTATATATTAAATGTAGTTATATTCCTTTAACTGTACCCCACAAATAATACATATAATATTTTAGATATTAAATATAGATCTGTGATCTCACCCTATCCTATCTCTATATATAGTGAAGTTATAGATCTTTGAAAGAAAAATTTAAGACACTCAAACTCTAAACTCCGCTTGTTGGAGTCAACATTGGTACAAATTTTCTAGAGAAGAATATGAAATTTTGTATCAAAAGACCTGAGATATACTCACATTTCCTCCCCTCCTGCCCCCAGAAAATCCCAATTCTGAAAGTTATACAAAGGGGGAAGTCAAAGGGGATACCAATATACAAGAATTAGAATGTCACCTGGGACGATTAAAGAATAAATCTTGGATGTGCAGCCACAACACACTTCCTAACATTGAACCCCGTAAGTGGACAGACTTAACTGCCCACTCACATGACTCCCTTCCTGGCATCTCAGAGCAAGAACCTGCTCTCTGGCAACAATCTGGTTCCCAGGAGAAAGAGGTGTGAACCACACCGGGTCCTCATCCCCATCACAGCTATTAGGTAAAGGCCAGGACTGTCACTGTCATGGAAGGAACCCTCAGGGTGTGCTGAATAAGTGCTTTCTCATAATGTATCACAATGTAAGGTGGCGGGTAAAAAGGAAAAAATCTGTATGTCCAACAATACAGCAATGCATAGGTAAACCCTGGTGGGTCTTAAAAGTCACTAAAATTCATCTGGAAGATAAATACTTGCTGATGTAACAGACAGCATGATGCACAGCCCAAGGAAGGAAGCTGAGGACACAACATTACAGGGCCATCCACGCCGGAGCTGGATGGCGGCCATCCCTGCATAATGGCGACTGATTTTTGTTTGTTTCTCTGTTTTTTAAGTTTTTTCCATTCAATACATAATAACTGAGCAACTGGAAAATGGAAGAACAAATTATTTTACACAAAGATGACGTTTTCTTGTTTAACAATAAACTGGGCAATCAAAGAAAGGTGTTCGGGGTGGGGGTGAGTCCCACACTCAGCTTTTGCTCTAATGATAGAAATTAAAGGAACAATGTATCTGCTATGACGAGTTGCAATCCCGCTTTGAGGAAGTGTCTTAATAAAATGTAGTCTGTGCGCGCTTCCTCAGCCCCGCACGCACATTTTTGCATAATACCTAATGCCTGACTGCATTCAGTTAGGGTTTCTGTGATTATAATATGCGCTTTTGTGACCTCTAGTGGTCATGGCTGGTAAAGGCTAAGACACACAGATGAAAGGAACAGAATAGAGTCCAGAAATAAACCACACTTACGTGGTCAATTAATCTATGATAAAGGAGACAAGAATATACAATAGGAAAAAGATAGTTCCTTCAATAAATGGTGTTGGGGAAACTGGAGAGCTACCTGCAAAAGAATCAAACTGAACTACCCTCTTCTACCATATGCAAAAATAAACTCAAAATGGATTAAAGACTTAAATGTAAGAACTGACATCAGTCTTAACAATAAATTTTTTTTGAATATGTCTCCTTCAGCACGGGAAACAACAGCAAAAATAAACAAGTGGGTGGGTCTACATCAAACTAAAAAGCTTTTGCATAGCAAAGGAAAGTGTCAACAAAATGAAAAGGCAGCCTACCAAAAGGAAGAAGATATTTGCAAACGATGTATCTGTTTAATATTCAAAATATAGAAAGAACTCGTACAACTCAACATCAAAAAAAAAAACCTGATTAAAAATAGGCGTAAGACCTGAGTAGACATTTTCTGAAAGAAAATATACAGAAACCAACAGGTACATGAAAAGATGCTCAACATCATTAATCATTAAGGAAATGTAAATCAAAATCGCAATGAGATATGACCCCACACCTGTCAGAATGACCATCATCAAACAGACAACAAATAACAATCGTTGGCAAGGATGTGGAGAAAATATAACCCACATGTACTGTTGGTGGGATTGTAAATTGATGCAACCACTATGGAAAACAGTATGGTGCTTCCTAAAAAAATCTAAAATAGAATTGCCATCTGATCCAGCAATTTCACTTCTGGGTATTGACCCAAAGAGAACAAAAACACTAATTCAAAAAGATATAAACACTCTGATGTTTATTGCAGCATTATTTACAATAGCCAAGATATGGAAGCAACCTAAGTGCCCATTAATAAATAAATGGATAAAGAAAATGTGATATATATATATATAACTGGAATATTATGGAATAATGGAATATTACTCAGCCATAAAAAAATGAAATCTTGCCATTTGTGACAACCTAGATGGGTCTAGAGGGTATTACAGTAAGTGAAATGAGTCATACAAAGAAAGACAAATACCACACTTGTCTGTGGAATCTAAAAAACAAAACTAACAAAGAAAACAAAATGGAAACAGACTCATAGATACAGAAAATAAACAGATGGTTGCTAGAAGGGAGGGGTGAAATAGGCAAAAGGAATTAGGAAGTACAAACCTCAGATATACAATAAATAAAAGTCATGGGGATGTAGTATACAGCATAAGGAATGTGGTCAGTAATATCACAATAACTTTGTATGGGTCCAGATGGTTACTAGACGTACAGTGGTGATCATTTCATACTGTATGTAAACATCAGGTCATTATGTAGTATACCCGAAACTAACATAATATTGTATGTTAACTACAGCTCAATTAAAACAGTTTTCAATACAAAATAAAATTAAGAGTATGCAATTGTATTTGCCTTTAATCAGCTATATGAATAACCTGTTGTAAGTTCATGATGGAAGATAACACACTGATAAGAAGGTAGAACTAAGTACTTGACTTCTCCAGCCCTTTCCAACTGGAAGCCTATAGTTCTTTGAAATAGAAAAAGCCTTGAATCTTGCTCAGAAGTGCAAAAGATTCTGAGATTAAAATGAAAAAAAAAAAAGAAAGAGAAAAAGACTTCTGGCCAAGAAAATAAAACTGGAAAGAGAGAGAAAATGGAACTTAACAAAAACAATTTTGTCTTGAAGACCAAACAAGCAAAACATATCACAATGTTTTTTGCAAAGTGCAAAAATGAAGAACTTGATCAGATATATATAAAAATGTGTAATAAAGTAAAGATAATTAAACCAGTGTAGCACTGGTTTCAGAACAGAGAGAACATGTGGATGGGATAAAATATCAAAAGGAACCCCCTAAAAATTATGTGGGAATTTAGTACATGATAAAGTCACATATTAAATGAGGATTTTTCAATTTGGAAAAGAATCATGTTAGATCTCTACCTCTGGCCCTTCTCAGCATATCTGGTTTGAGTCAAAAACTCTTAAGAAAATTACTGGCAGATTTTACTGCCCCCCCCAAAAAATGTAAAGGACATAGTGGAAAATGAAAAAAATAATAATTGAAACATATACAACCAAACAGGAGCTAATATACTTATACATAACAAGCAGTTTTGAATCGATAAGAAAAAAATGAACAGCATGACTAAAAAATAGAGCAAGTACACAGGGGGAGCAAATCACAAAAACAGAAAAAGAGATGAAAACAGATAAAAAATATATGAAAAAAGACATGAGAAAAGGTTCAACATCACTAATTATTTTTTAAAATGCAAACTAAGTATAACCAGCATGTAAGTTAAATTACTATGTAGAACTCAGAGAATGCGATCAGAAATCAACTGTAGTTCACCCTGCTACTCCTTACCCAAACCAAGTCTGTAAAGCTGCATCTTCTCATTACTCTACAATTAAAAAAAAAAAAGTTGTGTTGTGTTGTACTTCTAGTCATAGGAAATATATTGCTTTCAGTAACTAAAGTGTCCAAAACTGTGTAATAATCAAAAATTTGAATTTCATTTTTTAATTGAAGTATAGTTGATTTACAGTATTGTGTTAGTTTCTGGTGTGTAGCATAGTGATTCAGCTATACAGTTATATATATATATATATATTCTTTTCATATTCTTTTTCATTATAGGTTATTACGAGCTACTGAATGTAGTTCCCCATGCTCTGCAGTAGGACCTTGCTGTTTGAATTGCATTTAAAGGTACAGCTGCTCCCTTCTCCCAGCTCAGCCCTGCTCCAGCTAGAGAGAGAGTCGTGAAAACAAAATGGAGGCAAGGCAAGGGGTATCTGTTTCCTCACTTCCGCATTTACCAATCACTTAAGGTCTTTTCTGCCCCTGACCTCTCACCTCCGACCACTTTGCAATGGCTTACTGTCACAGCACCTGTTATGGGTTGACCTGTATCCTTCTCTCCCCCCAAAAAATGTGACTTGGAGTCCTAATCCCCAGCTCCACAAAATGCAGCCGTATTTGGAGAAAGAATCTTTACAGCGGATGTTAAGTTAAAATGAGGTCATCAAGGTGGGCCCTAATCCAACAGGACTAGCGTCCTAATGAGAAAGGAGGAATTTGGACACACAACAGATACACACAGAGAGAAAATAATAATGGAGAGACACAGGGAGAGGATGGCCATTTACCAGCCAAGCAGAGAGACCCGAACAGGTCCTTCCTCACAGCCCTCAGGAGAAACCAGCCCTGATGACACCCTTGATTTCACGCTTCTAACCTCCTGAACCGGGAAGCAATAAACTTCGGTTGTTAAAGCCACCCACTCCGGTGTGCTTTGTTACAGCACCCAACAGTATTGACTCGGATCCGGGTATAATTTAAAGTATACTCTCCACCTGAAACTAACACTGTAAATTGACTACAATTCAATTTTTTTAAAAAATAAGAATCTTAAAAATTTCAATTGTGCAAAATATCTGACCAAAACAAAGTATCTCTTCATTGCAGATAGACTCACCGCAGCCCCCTACTCTGATCCACAGGATGCTTTGATCAGCCTCCGAACACAGACTTCCCTAAGCATGTATCAACACCAGCCTCCTTCCAAGTGCAGCGAGCCCACACCAAGCTCTCTAAGTGGCCCTGACATATCTCTCACTAAGACTGAAGGCGCACCCCATCCCTAGCTGGTGGGTAGAGGAGGTGAAACTCACAGTACACCAACTCTGTCCAAAGAAGTCTTTCTGCATTTTTCCAAGGCTTTTTACAGGATGAGAGTAGGTGGCTGAGAATTGCAAAGCCAGTTCCTACCAGCTCCTTTGGAAGTCCTGCCTGGGAGGCCCAGCACCTCACTCTGTCGTATGGGGATTACCACATACCTTGGGGCCTCAGGCAAAACTGAGTCAGAAGCAATTCTATTTTAAAATCCTGGCATAAACATAACATTGGAGGTGGAGAGGGTATAGCTCAGTGATAGGGTACATGGTTAGCATGCGTGAGGTCCTGGGTTCAATCCCTAGAACCTCCACTTAAAAGTAAATAAAACTAATTACCTCCTCCCCACTAAATAAATAAAAATTAAGTGATGTTATTCAAAAACAACATAACATTGGGTGTGGTTTTTCACCTTTTGTACTGGCAGAGCTCTAAAAGAATGACACCCTTTCTCAAAAAGGGTGTGGATAAACAGGCACTCTGACACAGTTGGTGAGGGCCAATTTTGCACAACCCTATAAAGTAAGATGATTTTAAATGAACGTCCCTTTGATCTGGTAATTTTTCTTTGGAATTTGCCCAAAAGAAATATCGAAACAGTACCAAAACGGTATGTATAATGATGTTTATTACAGCATGGTCTATAATAATAGACTTGTCAATAACTTGACTAAGCCACAGTTGGTAATCATGCATTATAGTGAAACCATTCATACGGATACCAGGGGTCTAGTCTGTGAATGCCAAGACAAAAGCATGAGCAACAGCTGGCATTGTTTCCTCTTCTTGGTCAAACAATTAGGAGTTGATCCATTCCTCGTGCCTGTTGACTTACATCATATGAAATGCTGGGCATAGCTCTCTTGTGAAACTTTAGTAACTCTCTAAGTTGGGACTGACTCTAGTTTAGCTTTAAAGCTCTGGAATATAGGGGGTGGGGTAAATTGGGGGTTCAGGATTTGCAGATACTAACTACTAAATATAAAATAGATAATCAACAAGGTCCTACTGTATAGCACAGGGAACTATATTCAATATCTTGTAATAGCCTATAATGAAAAAGAACATGAAAAGGAAGATAGATAGATAGATAGACAGACAGACAGACAGAGATATATATCTGAATCACTATGCTGTACACCAGAAACTAACAAAACAATGTACATCAACTATACTTCAGTTAAAAAGAATAAAAATAAAGATCTGGATTATGTGCAGACACATGAATTTTTCTTATGGCAAAAAGGTAGATGCTCAATAGACATTTGTGGAAAGAATGAAGACTTCTCTGTGTCTTGTTTCCACCACTCTAATCTACAAAATAGGATTCTAATAAGATAATCTGTGTGTAGATGAAAGCCTTTTGTAAACATCAGATGACTGCAATATTTCGTTATGGAGTTATTGGTACAAACGTATATAACGTACATTGTTTTCCGTTGTGGCAAAAAAGATGGTACTACTGCTCTCTTAGAAGAACTCTACACATCTGAAAGCTAAATTGATAAAGAAGCTAACATTAACTAGCCCCTCGAGAAGTTTTTGTGGAACTCCTGAAGTGAGGAAAGTCTTTGGTCATTTATTGCATTTTGATATTATGGTTAGAATCTGATATGTAAAAATCCATTCTTTTTATTAAAATGAGAGTGCGTGCGTGCACACACACACACACACACGTGCATGTATGTGCCATTTAGTCAACAACTAGAACTGGGACTGGGCTACAGTTTTCTGTTATCTCTTCATTTTAAAATAAGAAGATTAAAAACTGAGGTGCTAGATAATTTTTATACAGATGAGGAAAAAGTATAAATCCCAGTAGACAGAAGCCTGGATAATCCAGAAACAATGCCTCGTACCTGTGCTCTACTTTTTAAATTTTCAAAGTGCTCATAGAGCACTGATTCCCAAACTTGAGTAGGCATTAGAATCACTGGTGGAGCTAGTTCACAAGAGAATTCCTGAAAACCCCACCTTTAGAGTTACTTAGTAAGTGAAAATCAGCTATTTACATTTTTAACAAAGTCCTCAGGAAAATCTGAAGATTTTTGGGAGATTTTAGCAAACTCATGCCAATAAAAAGTCCATCAATGTTCTTATTCCAACTTTGCACCATACTAGCCATGTAGCAAATTATTTAATCCCTGAACTTCAGTTTCCTACAAATAGCTACCACTGAACTATCAGAAGATACATGTAAATAAAGAGCTGTGAGAAATTGAAGGAGGGGAAAATCATTTTCCATGATCAGGGAAGGCCTTAGGTCCATCCTTCGATTTTTCCGAACCCTTTATTTATACTTCTTATATCTCAGCGTTAGTTATTTGTATTCTCATATATTGTCCCTACATAAATTTAAATTCATTAAGAATGGAATCACTGTTTTTTTATATTTGTATCCTCCATTGTACTTAACACAACTCTTACGCAGAAAAATAGACATTGTAGTTACTACTTAAATGTAAAACTCTGGGCTAATTTTTAGTTCTTTTACAATCAACAATGAGGTAGAAGTTTTGGGGCACCAAAAGACTTAGAGACCAATCAAAGAGTGATTATACTGCAGCTTTATTCTCCTTCCAAAACAGTAGTATCCAATATTCAGCTTGAGGTTTTTAAATGCCTGAGCACATTTGAATCTCTCACTTTTGATGGCGGGGAGTAGGGAGCACGAAAGAGCCAAGAATCCGACACAGTCAGACAGGGTGGGGGCAGTTTAACTTTAGAACTGCTCTTGGTACAGAAATGATTGGGTGCAATAAAATCCGCTAACTCTTCTGATAGTGATTCAGTGCGCAAATAATCAAGAGGTATGTGAAACTGTGGACAGGGAGAGTTCTCCCAGTAGCTTTGCGAGCAGGTTTTATTTGTTGCCATTTATGAAATTAATCCTTGGGGAAGACCACGCACGGATTTAGCATGATTTAAGTACAACAGACATCGGCCTCAATTGGTAAGCCCATTTGTGTCCTAGAATCTTGGGGAAAGATCCTCTCTCACTCTAAAATTTTAAAAAGGCCCATCAAAAACGAGCTGCCCAACATTCCCCCAGAATAAGTATACCTTTTTTCATTTTAAATTGAGATCGCTTACGATGTTGTCCATTCACTGGGGCCTCTGGAACCACACAGGCTGCGCTCAAATTCTGATTGTACTGTTTTCCTGCTGTGTGGCCCTCGGGATGGAATCTGGAAAGTGGGTGTAATGACTTAGTTATTGAACGAATTTCTTGGGAGGACTAAACGCAATGATGAGGTACTCAACGCCAGACACACTGCAAGCACCCAGTAAATGTTGGCAATGGTAAGTCGGTCCTATTTCCCTTAACGTCTTGGCGGGGTTGGGGAGTGGGAGGGTAGAGAAGCAGCTTAATGTAGTGAATAGTAAGAAACTAACTTGTCATGTGAACTCAGGCTTTCTCAGAGTGGTATTCCGCAGAGAAAACTCCTCGCCCTGCCTCTCTCATGTCTGGAAAGATCCCATATTGGACCGAGACCCCTCGACCGCCGAAGGGACTACCGGGCGTGACGCGCAGGCACCAGGCCGGAACCAAGGCCCCGAGGCTCCAGTTTCCTGCACTCCCACCCGGACGCTCTGCGGGGTGGACCGGCGCGAACGCAATTTCCGGCCTGACCGAGCGGCGGCTGAAGCCGGTTCCGGGGTGGTTCCGGCACGCCGTGCTCGCTCCCTTCCCGGGTCGAGGTGTCCGCTGCGGTCGCCGTAGGGAGCCCGGCGCGGCCGCACGCGCGTGACCATGTGGCGGCTGCTGGCTCGCGCCGGCGCGCCCCTCCTGCGAGCACCCTTGTCAGGTCAGGAGTCCCCATGGGCCCTCCAGGCCTCGCCTGCTTCCCTCCCCAGCCCCCATCTGCAGACGGTTGCTGAAGCATCGCGGCGGGGGGCGGGGGGCTGCGCTTTGCTGCCGCCCCTCCCGCCGTGAGATTCGTGCAGAAGGGTCACAGCGCTCCTGCATTGTGCGGGTCGGCGCCCAGAGCCCCCAGCTGGTCTCTTTGGAGGGCCAGAGCCTGTGAGCCCCTGGAACCCGCGTCCCAAGCCCACAAGACACCTCGGTCAGGAGCGTCCTTGGCCCACAGCGTACGAGGCCCTGGCCTTGTCGCCTTCATCGTTTAACTTGATCTGTCTTTGTAGATTGTTGGGCAGCCCCGCCCGCCAGTGCTGGCCTAAAGACGCTGCTCCCGGTGCCAACTTTTGAAGGTGAGAGCTTATCTGCTGTTTTCGTATTTGTAAGCCTTTTCAGTGATGAAGCCCAGCAGAGGGCAGTTGAAGAGTAGGAGTGTTTTTGTGCCCCCGGTCCCCATTCACCAATTCAGTAAGTATATATTGAGGGCAGTGTTCTAAACGCTAGAGAAAAATCAAAGAACAAGAGACCCCAAAAGGCCCCTGATTTTAAGGAGCAAACGTGTAATGGAATATCTCCCCTATACCCTACCACTGGTGTGTGGTCCACAGCCCACCTCAAATTTAGACTTTTGATGTTTTCTCCAAATGAGGTTACAGATATGCAGTCATTTAACAGTATTATGTGAAAAGCATTAATTTGTTAGATATAAACATTTAAAGCAAGCTACAGTTTGGGGAATCTAATTCAGCATTTCCTTTTTTAATATATGGGAAATCTCAAAAGGGGGGGTGCGGCTGGACCTCTGAGGGCCTTATCTTCTACACATAATTGTGAAACTGCTTCATGCTCTGCGGTCCATACAGACTTGAAGGCAAGAGAAAACATTACTGGGTTTCTCTGTAGCTACATATAGAAATGGGGAGGGGGAGGTGGTTTCTGTAACCCTTAAAGTCTCCTGTTTTATATTTGACTCCATCATAGAGTCATGCTTGTTTCACTATCAAAAATATTTAAATGACTTAAGATAATTTTTTCCCCATAATGTCTGATGTGATAAAGATGGAGCATTTGTAGCCTGCTCTCACCCAGCAAGCTGTTGCACATTGCAGGATATGGGCAAGTCTCAGCATGAAAAGCCCCTGAATATTTAAAGGAAAGAGCATTGATCAGAGGACTACTGGGTTGTAAGTTCCCAACAAGAATGTGGCAGAGCAGGAGAACTTAAATATTTTCATGTACAATATATTTTCGTGTACAATATATAATTCTTTCCACTAACCCTATTAACATCCAGAGAGGCAGTGTGGTGTCTTCTCTTAAGTGTCATACTGTCTGGCTTTGCTGTTTCAACTTGATGGCCCAGACTGAATTATAAAATGTCTCTAGGCCTGCAGTTCTTCTTCTATAAAATGCAGATTAAAAAACTACCTGCCTAATGTCCTGTTTCTTGGTCTGGATGATAGTTATGGGTGTGTTTATGTGTTCATTTTGTGATAATTCACATTTTTTTATTGGACCCTGTGATACATGGATGTTAAACTTTTAAAAGTTTGAACATTTTTAAAAGGCAGCCCAAAAAGAAATACCCAGGCAAAAAGTTGTTTTAAAGATTGAGTGAGATAATGCGTGTAAGGCATTCAGCTCAGTTCCAGCACTTAGGAGACATTCACCAGAAACTTGTTACCTAGTGTTATTTTGTGACAGTCATATCTCACTATCTTCCCTAACAGCCCCTTTTGTAATGTTAAGCACAGAGCAGGCATTTCATAAAAGCATTTTGGCTTGAAGGTTAAAACTTTGCTAAGATTCAGAAACATTTGCATCAACTACTGTCACAGCCAGAAACTTCCAGTGTCAATGAAAGTATCCACCCTATAAACCTAATGTACATTTGGAATTTTTGAGTAGTAACTTTAAGACTTTGATCTGATTGTGAAAAATATTTCTAGGAAGAAAATGAACCCTTTGAGGTGCATAGTTGGACTTATTCTTGGTTGTCTGTGCTCCTTTTAGATGTTTCCATTCCTGAAAAGCCCAAGCTTAGATTTGTTGAAAGGGTCCCACTTGTGCCAAAAGTGAGAAGAGAACGTAAGAACTTGAGTGACATACGGGGACCTTCCACCGAAGCCACCGAGTTCACAGAAGGCAATTTTGCCATCTTGGTGAGTTCAGCGTCCAGCAGATGAAAGCCAGGGACTAACAAAATAGACTCCTTGGGTTAATTCTAGGCTCTTCCTCCACGGGTTTTTCTAAGACAGCTGCTCTTCAAACTGATGTGCAGTACTCAGTAAGCATTTGGAGTCATAAATGGCTTTTGTTTTCTGCGGAGTGAAAATAATGTAAAAGCAAGAGAAGAAAAAGGCTACCTGATGTCCCCCATAAGCAGACCATGAGGTCTTCTCAAGCCTCCGGTCAAAATAAAACTATCCAGATTCAGTATGTGGAACACATATTTCCTCACTCAGCAAGTAGCTCCTACAGAGACTTGGTGTCAGTCAGGACACACGCGGCTATGGACTACTTTTTCTTTCCCATCAGGCAGCCAGAGGGACGTTTTCAAGCCCTCATCTCACAGCCTGCATGATTAGCCCCTGCCGACCTCTCAGAACCACAGTCTGTCCCCCATTCCTCTCCCTGCACTGCAGCCACACTGGCTTCTTCTCAGACTCATCAAGCCACTTGCTGTGCCAAGGCCTTCACGTATACCATTCCTCCACCTGGAACACTCACCTCTTCCGCCTTGGCCAGCTCCTACCTTCCTCCCCAGAGAGGTCTTCCAGCGAAGCGGGTCCACCCCTTGTCCCATTTGTTACTGTACGCGAGGCTTTTCCTCCATGGTACTTACTAGAACTTGTATTTTCAATGTCATGTGTATCACCGAGGCCTCAGTTGCTATAAAAGAATAGAGCCCACCAGGATGTGTACATCCCCGTGTTTCTAATTTTTCCATTTACTTTCAGGCACTGGGCGGTGGGTACCTCCACTGGGGCCATTTTGAAATGATACGCCTCACAGTCAACCGCGGCATGGACCCCAAGAACATGTTTGCCTTGTGGCGCGTGCCAGCCCCGTTCAAGGCCATCACCCGCAAGGGTATGGGGCAGCGCATGGGGGGCGGCAAAGGCGCCATCGATCACTACGTGACTCCCGTGAAGGCAGGCCGCCTCATAGTAGAGGTGGGCGGCCGCTGCGAATTTCAGGAGGTGCAAGGCTTCCTCGACCAGGTCGCCCACAAGCTGCCCTTCTCAGCGAAGGCCGTGAGCCGTGAGACTCTGGAGAAGATGCGGAAGGATCAAGAGGAACGGGGACGGAACAACCAGAACCCCTGGACCTTCGAGCGCGTCGCCGTGGCCAACATGCTGGGGACACGGAGAGTGCTGAGCCCTTACGACCTGACCCACAAGGGGCGGTACTGGGGCAAGTTCCACATGCCCGAACGCGTGTAGTCCGGACGGGAGGCGTCTTCGTCTTTCCTCCCGGGGCCAGTCCCTGCAGTCTTTGGGTAGCTCCCATGTCGCAACCATGGAGAAGCATACGTGTTTTCTGAAAAATATCACCTTATACTATGTGTTGATTTTTTTCTTAAGTGAATTATATTTATGTAATAAATAAATGAGCATGGCCTCAGGATGTAGCTTCTCTTTGGTCACTCACTCCCTTCAGTAAGAATCAGGCCTGACTGTTGGGAGCTCTGGTTCTCCCTGGCTGTAAGATGTCTTCAAGGCTGAAGCAGACGTTTGCATCTCCCACCTCTTCTACAAGTCAGACTTACTAATGTTTTTGGAAAAGCAAAGAAAAAAAAACAACAGTACAGAGGTTAACTGATTTACTGGATATTTATTTATGCCCAGCTACCCATCTTCTCTTAATCCCAGAAAGGGGGGTGTTGGACAACATGGCAAGAAACATGCGCTTCCTTGCCTTTTAGCGAAAGGAACTGATAAAAACAAAGCTGAAATTGATCTTTCCTAGGCCTGAAATCCTCTGCGGAGGGGTTGTTTTTGACTCATCTTTGTGTCCCTGCAGGTCCTAGCCCGGTGCAGCATGCCACATGACACTCATAGTAATTGCTGAATGAACAAGGACACTGCGTGATTCAAATCCCCGTGGTTCCAGCTCTCTGTCTTCCTTTCACAAAATTAATCTATTTTTCAGAGCTAGCCAGCCATGGTTTCTATCCTGTATTTAAACTAAAGGAAGTATAGAATGATAGAAATATTAAACATTTGCTTTGAAAGTGGGTAGAAAACAGCACACTGACTAAAATGTCTTTTTTTTTGAAAATCCCACTTTCTTAAAAAGTAAGATCTCCAGCAAAGGAAATAGCTTACTTTCAAAAGGACAAGTTTATCCTGAGCAGTTATGCGGCCCTCAGGAAATGTATACTGTGCTTTTTAATATATTTCTAGTGAACCTCTTGTAATATGATTAACTACTGAATTGAATTAGAACACATCTGAACCTTGGGGACAGTTTGGAACAGTTTCTTGTGCACACGTTGCTGGCCAACAAAGTCAGTTTCAGCTGGCAACATGAATCAGCAAGAAGTGACGAGTGACAGCCTTATTTCACCTTCTGACCTAACACTGTGACCTCTTGTTAGGGCTCAAAGAGCGTGGACGATACTGACTGGGGCATTCATTCAATCACAGCATAAAACGTTCTTTTGTTTTGGGTCCACGTTTTGTTACTGAGCCACAATCCTGGGTCTGGCCATCTTCGCAGAGTAAAAGGCTATTGACAGAACTCTGTTATTAGCTCCCACAGAAAAAGGACTTGGAAGTGTATGTGGTGGTTTAGGGGGCCTGTTGTCTTTTTGTATGGGTGGATCAACCCCTTCCCAGGCATTTTTACACAGCCTCTGACACTAACAAACCATTTCCCACTGACGCCTTTAAAGGCTTAAGAGTCAAATCCAAGGACTCATCTAATTACAAATAATTAAGTGAGCAGATAGTTGAGCGGCAGTAAGTGGCAGGCGCTGTGCTGAGCACCGGGGACACAGCAGTGAGGGAGACAGCATGGTGCCCACCTTAGACATCTACCGTAGAGGCGTGGACCCTGAACGAGGAAGGAGATGTCGGGCTGGTTCAGAGGAGACCTAGAACTGCAAGGGGAAGGAACGAGTGCCCTGACCTTGACCCTGACCCTGGCCTGGGCCCAAGAAACCGCGGGTGCTCCAGTCCCTGCCTCCTCCCAGCCGTGATGGCAGCGTGGGCTTCTGTGTTTCCTAAACAGGAACCTGTAAAGCTTCCTCTGCCCTGCCGCCTCCTCCTCCAACCATCTTCCCAACCAGCCAGAGCGCTGTACCCCCTGTTCCTTCACCCCCGCCTGCACCCAAGTCCAGGTTTCACAAAGCTCCCTTTGCGTAACTGAGTTGGTAGATGGCTGGTGTCCTGTGTCATAAGAGGTTTCAGAGCGGAAAGAAGAGAAGCTGTTGAGCAGTCTGCAGTGGAGAGGCAATGGCACCAGAGGTGGGAGGAGGGTACAAGTGCCAGCTGAGGATCCACCTGCGAGGGCTGAAGGGTGACACAAACGGAGAGAGTCACAGATTATTCAGCAAAATGCTGGCGGCCAGGACCACCACGCCCTTCTACAGGGGGAGAGGGGCCGCCCACAGGGCTGCAGAAACGTGTCCTCGCCTCGTAAGGGAAGAAGCGATTTACTCGGGTTCACCGTGGCCCTCTTCCAAAGAGTTCAGGGTGCTTCTAAGGCAGTAACTAACTTTCTCCTTCAGCCACTCCCCACGTGACAAGCCCCATGTTTTGCTGCAGGAAATCGACACCCTTACACAAAGCTTTCTGAAAAACTTCTGCCACCAGACCTAGTTAGGGCACAGGTCTCCACCTTTCGTCTCCCCACCTACCTACTACCGACTCAGTCTTCACTCATTCTTCTCTCTGTGAAACACCTCTTTGCTTGCTTTTCCCCAACCTTTATCAATCGCAGCACAACCCATCCAGATGAGGGCACCAAGTGACAAACACTGCCCTCAGGACGCAAGAGTCCTCAGGGCGTGGAAACAGGCCCGACCCTCCCCACAGATGGCTCACCTTTCGTTTTTTCAGGCAAATATGCCCCCAATAGTGGAAGCTAAGATGATGGCAAGGATAACACAGCAGATCATGATCAAGATCTTCTTCTGCTCGTCCAGACAAGGAGAGAAAAAGCAGGTGAGAAACGACATCACTGCAGAGTGTCCCAAAGGGAAGGAGACAGAGCTGGGTCTGGACATGGACGAGGGTGTGACGGGAACAGGAGATGGATCTGGCTTCTAGAACCCAGAATGCTAACAGAAGTTCATTTCTCGGTGAGGGAATCAAACACCAGACCGACAGGAATCTCAGGACGTTTGGTGCGCCGTTTCGCCTTCCAGATAGCATCACATCAGACTGACCCCCATCTCCCTGGGGGGCCGGGTATTCTCAGTGGGTAAGCCAAAGTCTTTGGGGGCCAGCCCTTGAAATCTAAAACTCAGACACAGTCACACCGCATTCTTTGAGAGCTAAACCACCTTCAAAAATCAGAATTTCTGATCCCTCTGACCTAAACGCATGGTTAAAAAAATGTAACCCCTTTCCAAAACCTAAACAAAACCCAACGCAGGGTGGCAGCCAATCACTGTGTCACAGGGAAATAGAGCCAGAACTGTTTCACGATCAATATAAAGTCATTTATTTTTAAATTAGCAATAAAATAATCAAGTTTACATTTAAAAAAATACAAACAACAAAAAAAACCTTCACTTGTATTCCAATCTAGAACCCAGGCCTCCATCTCCAGAGAGCAAAGGTCTGTGATTGGAGCTTGTCTGCCCTCACTGCTGGAGCCAGGCCTGTGTCCGACATCATAGCCGCGGGCAAGAGGGGGTGCCCTTGGCTCTGTCCGAGTGCTGGCAGTGGCTGAGGAGTCAGTGGCCTTTGCATAGGAAGCTGATGGGCTGTGCATGGATTAGGGTGCTCACCTTCACCCTATCCTAGAAAGCATGTGAGTCAGAGCTGAAATATCAATCAGGAGGCAGAGAGCAGCAGAATCAAAGGGGCTCACCACTGGCTCCACACAGTCACTACACTTGAAAACTTCCTGGCTGCTGTCTCCTGCATGACAAGAACTGGGGGTGACAAAATCGGCCGAGCTCAGTAACCTAGCAGCAGGAAGAGCTACTGAGCAGTCCTTGGCCTCCCCCAGCTGACTCAGTTCTGGAGCCAAGACATCCCAAAGGTCACGTGAATGAGATCAAATGGCTGCGGGATGCGCTCCAGACAAGCCCAGCCCGGGCAGCAGGTGGGAGAGGCGGCCAGCTGGTCACACCTTCCGACTGCTAAGCAGAAAACCCAATGGGGATCAACCTAGTCCTCACCCCACCCACCCAGGATTCTCCCAGCGCTTGTGCAGAAAACAGCGGGTCTCTAGGTGACGTGGGGAGGTCACGTTTCTACTAGGGTTCACTTGCAGGTAAGCAGATGTCTCCTACCTCATTTTTAGCACAGCTCAAGTTATGTTTTTTGAGGTTATAATATCCTCTACTTCCAGGTTCCTCCTTCCTGAGAGACACATGCATATATGTCCATACACCTCACACACACGATTATAAGCATTTGCTTGGAACACACGCAATGACTGAATACTCATAATCGCACCGGTCTGAAACATGTCCAGAGCCTGAGGCTCAAGCACCTTGTCCCTGGCCTAATTTTAAGTGCCTGGTTATTTCTGGCCTCAAGGCAGCGGCTTCGCAAAGCATCACGCTAATGGTAAACAGCCAGTTCCCACGGCTGAGACATGGAAACCATATCCCGCAGCCTCAGGCTCTCCAATTGTAGCCTCAGACAGATGATGATATCATGGTGGCGCACCCCTGAATAAACATGAGGGAATACAACACAGACAGATCAAAGTTGACCATCCAGCTGTACACACTAAGAGCTTAATTTAAGGCTGCATTTCAGACAAGAAGTCAGCTCCAAAGACCAAAACAGCATCGGTCAGTCCCCCCGATTTTCAGGACAGGGATCCTGCCGGGCGGAGACTCAGAGCAAAGCCTTACTGCTGCCAAACTTGGAAGAATCCCTTTGCTTTGTTAAAGGTGCTCCCCTAAAAAATGAAAATTAAAAAATTGCAATTTGGGGGAGAAGACTACTCCATGAGGTAGAAACAGCACCTTGGGAAGGTCTCAGACGGGCTTTCCAAGGTGTAAGGCATAATTTGACACGTCAGAGGGAAGAAGGAGAGGCTGGGTTGGTTCATACAGTCTGGGAGAAGGTTCAGAGGAGGACTCAGGGTCGCAGCAGGCAGACTGGATTCCTCCAGGGCTAGACTGTGTGCTGGGTCAGGTCCAAGGATGGTTACAAGGAAACAAAGGAACGGGTCCCACTCTCTCTCAGGAAGGCCATTCCCGCTCCGTTCCCATCTGAAGACAAGGGTGGCCAGGCCAGGCTGGAGCAGAATCGGGTTCTACAAGAGGCAGGGGGAGGAGGAGCTGGTCACTGCTCAGGGTGACGGTGAAGAGCGACAGTGAATCAGCCACACACCTAGAAGGCGGAGAGGAAAGATCAGAAGTAACTGCAGAAAGTCAACACAGAGCCTGAGGAACCCGGCAGGCACACCCACGACAGGACCTGGAATGAACTATCCCACTGTGCCAGGAACAGAAAGCCCTGTTACAAGAGGGGGGGAGAATTAGGAAAACCCCTGGGTCTTCGACAGCCCTTCACAGGGGAAGGACTCGTTGAGGGGGCACAATCACTGGTGGAAAACACCTGTTCTCTTGGTGGGGTCACGGCACAGCTGCTCTGACTTGTGAGCTATGCGGGTTCTGGGCAAGTTTCTCATTTTGTTGAGCTTTTGAGCTTCCCCAGTGACAACGTGGATGATGAGGATGTTACGCTAGAGCGGTCGCTGGTGCACAACTGGGGAGCGCAAACGTAGGCTGGCTCCCTTCCCTCCTGTTCCGAGAGCTCTCTCCCTCAGGTCACACGGCGGGAGAGAGGAGTCCAGGCCAACATGCCCGTTACTCTGGACTTCATTAGGGAATAAGGAAGATACTGTGGTAAGCGACCCACCAGAGCCCAGCACTGAGCGTCCTGGAGAAGAGGTAAGTCAACTAAAAACAACGCATGAAGCAGTCTCCTCATTTTAAAAAGTGAGTCACCCACATTCTGAATTCCTAGAGTCAGGAATGGTAAGGGGCACTATGAATTTGGAAGACATCATTCATCCAAGGATATGGAAAAGATATTGACTATTATAACTTCTCTTAATGTTAACATCCTTTCCAACGGGATAGTTAAGGGTCAGAACAAAACACTACAAGCCAAAAAAACACCAAGCATGAGAGTCCAAATGCCGGGGAAAAAAGAACCAATCACTTAATGTTCTGTGAGAGATCGATCCCTCACCGCTGCTTATGTCTCAAGAAGTTGAATGTTCAGGGTTATAATAATCTGACTTTCAAACCCTCTAGTCATATGGCAGGAGGAGGAAGGAAGAGGCACAAAAGAAAGTGAAGGATCAGCTCTGTATCACATCTTTGTATCTGTTACCTCCATAACCCAACTTCTATGACTTTGTAACAGGAAAAACCAGAATGAGAAAGATACTATATAAATTATACTGTTAGTCCTGGCAAAAACAGTAATAACAAACCTCCAATATTGGAGACACATTAAAGAATTGACAGTACAGTCACAATCTTGTCTTGAAAATTAGATTTATAAAGAGATGTAGGTGATGTGGACTGATGTGTATGATTTTATAAAAGGGTACAAAACTAAAGTCTGACTGATGTGAAACCATGTGTGCGTGGGCAAACATGCCGCGAGGCTATCTGCAATAATTTTAAAAGTTAATTCTGTTCACCTTTTCTGTATTTTATAGGTCCTTTATTTCCAACAATACATGTTATGATTTTTCAGGAAAATAATACTTAGGAAGTCACAGAAGTCTTAACAGTCCCCGTAACTAGGTCATGCTACTGCTCTACGTGTGAAACCCTGAATCAGTGCCCAGCTCTACTCTTTTCACCAGATTTTCAAGAAGTTACTATCCTAAATTTTAAAACCAGTGTCCTCTAAGGTTCTCTAGACTCTGTAGACAATGAGAAGTGGCTACCTTGTTTTACTGTCATTTCTCTCTAAGCCTGAGTGTCTTCATCTGTAAAACGGGGACAATGACAAGTGTTGAGAGGATTCAATGATACGTGGATAAGGTGTTTAGGAACTGCCTGGCACAACTCCACACTCAAAAACGTTAGCTGCTCTACCATTCGAGATCCAACCAGTCAGCCACAAACAAAAGCCCTGCAGACCCAGAGCCCAATTCGAAGCTTCGTTTACACTGAAAAGGACGCGGAAGACAAAGCCCAGCACCCCCGAAAGCCAGTCAGAGCTAAGACCAACCCCAGATCCCAGTCGCTGACTGTCCCCAGCTCGGGAGCTTGCTCGCCAGGGAGGGCAGTGAACATGAGGCGCTCAGAAAAGCAGGCACGGTGGGGAAACATGTTACAGGACAAGGAGTGGGGACAGAGCCCGAAGGAGAACAAGCAGCAGACCCAACCCCGGTGCTGCAGCCAGAACCCGAGAGCAGGATGCCACAGAGAGGAAAGAATGCACGGTACAGAATGTTCTAGAGAACCCAGCGTGTCCATGGAATCCACAGCGGCAAGAAGCAGAATGTGAAGCCACAGGCTAGATTCCCAAGAGGAGCCAATCCAAAGCCAGTCCCCGAGAACCTTCCACGTACTTACATTTCAGCGCAGTGGCCTCGCAGGCCGCCCTTACTTCAGACCAACGGAAAGTCCAATAATCAACGCTACAATGCCCAGCAACACAACCACTACTACAATGATAATTATCAATTTCTGGAGAGGGGGATAAGAGAAACAAAAACAGGTCATTATTACCAACAACCAAACAGCCCTAAGAAGTCATCCAAACCACCCCCTCAAAGCCTCTACACAGGCAGCATCTTTCCAAATAAAAAGCCGACATCACTACGTAAAGACGTTCCATGAGGACATGTTACTTGTCTCAAGTTACTTCTGGGCAAGCAAGGCCAGCGGTGGAAATACGGAGTTTCCATCAGCTCTCAGCTCACACACGTGGACAGAGCAACTATCACCAGGTCTCCGAGCAGCGACGGGCCAAGATACAAAGTCACTGCTTGTTCCTTTTCAAGGACTGCAGAGACATTTTTGACATCATCCTACTTTCAAACTTCTGCCCATCTCCTCCCCAAAGTACACCCCCACCTGTCAGACCCAACACAGTGACCAGGGGTTAGAGAGCAAGATTACGGTCCCCTTGCGAACCAGCCCAGATTCATCACATAAAATAACTCCCCAGCTCCCTGGATACCTGCACCCGCCACAGGCAGAGTTGGAAGAAAAAGAAAGAACTGAAGAACAAATCTATCAGATCCCAAGAGAAATAGAAAAGAGCAATCTGAAAAAAGCACAAACCACCAGGGTGGACGACCACAGCCGCTGGGTAGAGGAGCTCAGAAGTCCTCAAGCAAAGGGGGCACCAGCACAAGGGGGCAGGGGCGGGCAGTGGAGATGGTGTGATGGAAAGAGCCTGATTGAAATCTGAAGTTGAATCTGGGGTCCTATGCCTACTAAGTGGCCTGAAGCCAGTGACTTAACCTCTGATTCTCAACTGTTTCATCTGTAAAGTAGAAACAACAGGTGCTCCAAGAGACCGGAGATAATGTTTACATAGCAATTCGAGCACTGTTGGGTTCACCTTAGAGAAAAAAAAGAAATAAAGGGGGGCGGGGCCTGGGCGACTGGAGGGGAAGACAATGACGAGGTTTCTGAAGAGCAGAGGAGTCAAGTGTGACATCGGAGAGGAGCAGCAACCCCTGGGCAATGACGCATCCAAGCCGCAGGGCTGCTTTCACGCGTGGGTTCTCAGGCAGAGAGCACGCGGGCCAGATCCATGCGCAGCACAGCCGGGAAGGCAGGGCAGCTACTCTCTAGGGAAAGCGGACGGGGGCTCCGGGGTGAGGCCGGGGCAGAGGACACGGGTGGGGCTCGAGGACACGGGTGGGGACGACCACAGCGAGGAGAGGCAGGTCGGTCCGGCTGAGACCAAGGGCTCACCCTCCGAGCTTCACTCTGATACTTGACAGCCTTTTTGGTATCTGCCACGGCCCGCTCCACGAAGCCCACGGACTGGTCCATGTTGTTCTCAATACGGTCAATCATGGCTCCCTTTCCCCAGATGCAGGAGGTGGTGGCAGCAGAGACAGAGATGGGGCGCGGGAAGAGAGAAAGAGCGAGAGACAGCGCGCGATGGACGCTCTCCTCCGAGGGCGGCGGGAGAGCCTCACCTTTCGGGCCTGGCCCTGGTACTTCAGGGCTCTTTTGGTTTCATCCCGAGCCTTCTCCACGTGATCCACCGTGTGCATGACGTTCAACTCTATGTTATCTATCATCTCACCCTGCAGAGAACAGGCACCCGTCACACCCGCGGAACCCAGCGCAGGACAGTCCCGAGCCACTGGGAGCAAGGGCTTCTCTTTCCTATGGTCCTCGGCACCGAGAGGAGCACGTGGAAACGTTCACGCGCAGCCTAGCGTGGGGCGCACTCTCCCACCTTCTGCGCGATTACCTACGGTCCCCCAGGCCTGCGTGGCTGTCGCTCATTCCAGAAACATTCACTCAGTTACGTTCCCGTGAGGGGCACTGCACTGGGCACCGGGAGCGCCTTGTCTACAGGCCTGGTATTTTCTGAAGAATGCCACCACCACCTTTTTTTTTTTTTTAATTAAGAATGCGAGGAGAGGAGCCAAAATAATTGTCTTGTGCTCTTTGGGCATGACCAGGATGCTGGCCTCTTCCTGGTCATTCAGAGCTGAATCAAGTTCATCCTGCCTGAACTGAGTTTGTTCACTACCTTAGAAGAGTGCCCAGCACACAGCAGGTGCTCAATAAATAGCCCAGGCTGGGAACAGACACTTTCTCTAAGATCTTCCCAGACCCCAGAAGGGACAGACATTGTTTTACCCAAGCTGCTTGGCTATGACCCAGTGGTCTCAGTAGGATTCCCAGCCATCTCGCACACATCACTTCCTGACTGGAAATGTGGTCTCTCCAATTACTGTCTGGGCATCTGAGGATGGGAATTCCCCTCACCCACCCAGACCTTCTTCAACCCGAGCCATCACTTTAAGCAACTCTCTAGCCAGAGACAGACAGACACTTACCATAACTTGACTCTCAAGCCAGTTCCTCGGCAAGGCAGTGTGGGGAGAAAAAAGAAGAAGGGGGATGGAGGGACAGGAGACGTGGTCTCAAAGACCAGAAGGGAGTGAAGGAAAGGTGCCTGATCCCTGAGCAGGGAACCGATGTCAAAACCAGTCAAGCCGTGCTCGGGCCTCAGTTAGGTTTCCTTCTACAAAGGAAGCAGTTTTCGGTCCTTTCCAGGTGGCAGAGCCCCTGGGAGTTCGTGGTAATAGTGGCACATCTCCCTGGTATACTTAACTGTATCAGAAGAACTGTATCAGGAGCCATGTGACCAGGGGACACTAACACCATATGCAGGTGATGGAGCTTTCCATCCCTGAGCAAGTTTACCCGGGACAGAACAGGCTGCCAAGCTAAGCACCATGAGTGTTTCAAGTTTTTCTTTAAATATTATTTTGTGGTTCCTTTGCTTTGTTGTCTGCTCTTATTCCTTACCAAAAAAGAGTGTCAAGTTTCTTTGGAAAAACACACAGAAGAAAAAACAAAAATGGAAAAACACAAAAACCTCTGTTAATCCTAACTTTCCACTGTGAACTGGGGAAAAGATCCAGTGTTCTCATTGTCACCAGTGTAATGGTTCCTATCAAGATACTGTTTTAAGGCATCATCACTAAGAACTTACATCTTTAATTAAAAAAAAAAGACAGGGATCCTGAGGCTGGAGGGAACCAGGTACTTGACAGAGCACATCCAACCCCATATTAATTAGAAATAACTTCTGGGCCAAAGTAACAGGCACAAATGACGAGGCTGAGATGGCCCGAAGTGTCAGCAAGTAAGGGAAAGCATCCGTTTCCCTCGGCTACTAGCATTCTGTTACTCCACTAGGCAAGTTCCCAGTGTTTCTCCCACCCCACCGGGCTGTCCAGTGGCCCCCTGCCCCCTTCTCAGGAGAACCTAGGCTTCCTCAGCTTGTGCTGGTGCCCACTGCCGTTACCTGGTTCTCCACCAGCATGGCGATGTCCATGAACATGTCGTGAAGCTCCTTGATGCTGCTCTCCAGCCTCACGATGTCTTTGTGCCGCCCCTCGATCTCGCTGAGGGCTTGCTTGGAAATCTGAGAGTCGATGATCTACGTACAGAAGACCACATAGAGACTGACCATCAGCCACCGTGCCCCCTACAGCCCTCACACACACCCCCGTGGGGTTCCCCGACCCCCCGACCTCCACGTCCATCACTCACCCCCGAGGTGAAGATGGCAGGGTTTCCACTCTCCAGCATCTCCTCCAGCTCCTCATCTGTTGTTTTTTTGCCGGCTTTAGAACAAAAGAAGGAGAGCCTCAAATATAAGCACATCATTTCAAAAGTTCCCTGAAAATGAGGAACAAGGTCACTTCACTACAAAACCACAGCCTCTCCACCACTCCCCCAGCAGCCTCCAGACTCGCCTTTCTCCAGATTTCTCCCCTAATCCAATCCATCCTTAACATTATGTGATCACCTTCCTGAAGCACATGTCAGATTACATTCCTTCCAGGCTTGGAATGTTTACTGGCCCCCTTCGCTCAGTCACAGAGTCCAAGGTCCTCTGGACAAGGAGCCGGTTTCCTGGGTGAGCCCTCCCTCCGTCCATTTAGTCCTCCCCCTATTCCCAGGCCCTGCACAGCCTGCCACTCCGGAACACACGTGCTTTGCTCTGACTGCATCCTGGCTCACACGGTCCCTGCGCTCAAAGCATATTGCGCCCCGCAGCGCCAGGCACTCCGTGTTACTAATTCATAAAGGGCGTAGCTTTATTAACATCTTTATTTCTCCCGGCAACCAGCACAGCACCTTTTATTTCATAAATGTTCTTTGCTATCAGACAGCCAGCCAAAGATGCCATGAGTCCTGCGGAGGGCATCTGTGGAGCAAGTGTTTCCCTCCACGGGTGAGGGAACCCTGGCTCCAACAGCAGCAGAATGACCTGGGCCCGATCAGCACTGTGCTGCCTTTCAGTCTAAGGATGCGCCAGGGCTGTGAGGCTCGCTGGTCCTCGGCTTGGGCTCAAAACACACGGCAGAAGCCACCGGAGGGGCCGCCCCTGCTCCTCCCCAGGCCTCCCCGCTTGGGCGGGGCCAGCACGCGGCAGAAAGGGGGCGGGGCCACGCCCGACTTCAAACACCCACTGATTTCGAGCTGCCGCTGGATCCGCCCTTTGCTGCGTTCACGGAAGTCCACCTGCGCCTCGTTGTATTTGGTCATCACCTCCACGAACTTCCGGGAGAGGACGGAGTGCTGCGGGGACAAGGTCAAACGCTGTAAGCCCCCCGGAGGGGAGGGAGGTTCTTGTAGAACCCCCACCCCACAGAGCCTCGTCCCCGGCGTCAGACCTGGAGCCAGAAGACCGGGCACAAGACTCAACCTCTTGGTTTCCTAACTTTTTGGTTTTCCGGACCACTGAGAATGTCTGCTGACCTTTCCAAAGCACGTTCTCAGCATCTGTTTACCTGTCCTTCTGAACCCATACAGTAATTGTGAGGCCCAAGGAGATACTCTCTGAATCTCAAAGGTCCTGCTTTCTTTTCTATTTTTTAAACTGAAGTTGGTTTACAATGTCGTGTAATTTCTGGTGTACAGCACAAATATTTCAGTCATATATTCCTTTTCTCTTCCTGAGATCTCCAGGTGCTAAGAGCATGTGCATCAGATCACGTCTTCCTCTGCTGCTCTCCTGTGGGTTTTATGTCATAGTTTCCTTGTGCCACCTAAACATCGTGCCAGTTCTTCAAGGACAAGGATCCTATCTTTGATGACCACCAAACAGCCTGACTCCAAACTGGAGAACTAAGGACCGACAACCACTGGAGAGACTTCGGTTTCTCACCTGTGAACCAGGGAGGCACACTAAACCCTAAGCTGCGCTCAGGGAGCCTCAGGGGCTTCCTTAGAGGAGCGAGTGAAAGAGGGGCCCCCAGAGCTGGGCTCGGCCCCTGTCCCCTGCTTCAACCTGCACTGCACCCCCTACCTGTTCTCAAACTGAGTTCCAAATAAGTTGAGGGTTTTTTTTTGTTTTGTTTTTAACTCTATAACTAGAAAGGGGAACCCTCCTACACTATTGGTAGGAATGTAAATCGGTGCAGCTACTGTGGAAAACAGTATGGAGGTTCCTTAAAAAACTAAAAGTAGAGCTACCATATGATTCAGCAGTCCCACTCCTAGGCATTTTTCCAGGTGGAAAAGATGAAAATTCTAATTTGAAAAGATGAAAACTCTAATTCAAAAAAGATACATGCACCCCAATGTTCACAGCGGCACTATTTACAATAGCCAAGACATGGAAGCAACCTAAATGTCCATAAATAGATGACTGGATAAAGACAGACACAGACACAGACACAGACACACACACACACACACACACACACACACACACACGAATATTACTCAGCCATTAAAAAGAATGAAATATTGCCATTTGCAGCAACAAGATGGACCTAGAGATTATCATACTAAATGAAGTAAGTTAGACAGAGAAAGGCAAATATTATATCACTTAACTGTGGAATCTAAAAAAAAAATACAATCAACTTATTTACAAAAACAGAAACAGATTCACAGACATAGAAAAGAAATTTATGATTACCAAAGGGGCAAGGGGTTGGGGAGGAAAAACTTAGGAGTATGGGATTAACAGATGCACACTAGTATATATTAAATAGATGAACAACAGGGTTTACTGTATAGCACAGGGAACTATATTCAGTATCTTGTAATAACCTATAATGGAAAAAAGTCTTAAGAAATATAATAGTATGTGGATAACCAAATCACTTTGCTGTACACCTAAAAGTAACACAATATTATAAATCAACTATATTTCAATAAACATCTTTAAAAAAATTTAAAAGACTCCACAGCTAAGAAAAACAAAGAAATGTAAAGACGGGGCTAGACGGTTGTTGGACCAGGGAAATCTCACCTGGGATTTCCGAATCCGAAGGTCTGCTGACGACCGGACCTCGTCTTCTTCAATGTGCCTCTCCATGCCTGGAGAGGAGAGAAGGTGATTCTAGCTACACACCAGCTCCTCTCCTCCAAGACACAGGCTGTTCAGCTCAACCTCGTCTCTCATGCTCACACACCTGGCCCAGGAGACGTAACGGCAGGCAGGCCCAGACTCAAAAGATCAGCTCACACGTGAGCCTCAGGACTCACACACCACTCAGAACTGGACACAGGTCTCCCCTGAATACATCTCAGCACAGGGGTAACAGCATGAGTCTCTGTCGCCAACAGACTCGGGCTCAAATCCTTGCCCTGCCACTTAGTAGCTATGTAACCTTGGAAAAGCCACTCAACCTCTCTTAGTGTTCCCGTCTTCTCGTCTGTAAAACAGAATAAATCTCGGTGCCCTCCCTCACAAAAGCGACGTGAAAATGACATGAGAACGTCATGGTTCCGTAGCGGGCACACGATCACTGCTCTGATTGGAGGCTGCCACTAATGACCTCCAGCTCCACCCCCGTGAAGACAGGCAGTACAGTCTGTCTGGGGGGAAGAAGTGATAAATGAGGCTGAGCAACACTGCTTTCACTCTCTGACCAATAGCAAATACAGTGGGGCAAGAGTGCAGACCAGGGCCATGGAACTGAGAAACCCTCTGGGCCCCCAGAGGAATCGACTCTGTGACAGTGGCTTCACTGAACAATGCCCTAAACTGCCGGGTGGGAGTAACAGGAGGGAGATATACCCCCGGCCCCCAAGAAATGTCTGTAGACTGAAGAACCCAGCTGGCATCCACGTATCTCTCACATCACAGTTCAAATGTACATAGGTGCTGGGGAAACGGGATCCGGAAGAGAAAAGTCAGTCACACAGGTGTTCAGTAGCTGACAACACACTTTCATTCCCATCTCCCAACTTCAAGTCCAGACTCTCTCAACCACAGTCATGACTCAAGGGCAGGTAAAATTTCTGGGGCTGTCATAGTTCATTCTGGGGACAATGCTCAGACCATAAGCCCAGATGCCACGAGTGGTGTCACTCCCAGTGGGAAGAGTTTCAGTCCAGAAGGTGGGACCCCGTGGAAGTGAGATGGGGGGGCCGGGGGCTTCCCGGGCGGGGGGGCTTCCCATTCTCCGTGTTCCCTTCTTACTTTTCAGTTTGTTCCGGACATTGTTGGCTCTTTTCTTGATCTCAGTTGTGAGCTGCTCCAGGTCATCCTTGGTTTCTGGGTACACAAAGAATCACGGAAGACAGATGGCTTAGTCAGCTACAACAGTCAACAGAGTGGGTGGGGTGCATCCTCCGGCACCCACCGCCTGGAGCAGTGCATATGCTGGTGGGCTCCCCAGACGTCTGTCATTAGAATCACACAGAGCTCGTTTTGAAAAAGCATTCTTTCTAGGCACTCCATCCCAGACCTACAGCATGAAAATACCTTGTGGAAATAAAAAGGGTGTGGGGAGGACTGGGAAAACATTTCAGGCAGAGGAAACAGCACAAGTGCAGCAGGGGAACCAAGATGAGGTACGTGAGAAGCAGTGAGAGTCATTGTCAGTCATGAGAGCAAGGAAGTAGAGGGAAGTTTGGCTAAAAGGGTCAGGTGGGACCAGGAAGAGAAGAGCCATCAGCGGCGGGGCAGTGTGAGCTCAGAGAGGGAGGAGGATGGGAGCTGAAACGGCACGGAAGATAATACATCCCTTCCCCTACTGTTCACAGAGGGAGGAAACCAAGGCTCGGCTCCAGTGGCCAAGGGTCACTGTTGGGCAATTTGCTTCTCAGTAAATACTCACTTGGCTCCGGAATGGGTGCAGACAGAATGATACTGTAGAGCTTCTTAGCTTCCTCCACGTGCTCTGAGATCTTGTCAATGTTGAGTCGAGTTTCCTCAATCTAGAGTTAGAGAGACAACAGCCTTTGTCACGAAGAGGGAGAATAGATCCATGACTGAGATGAAAAATCAGCAGAGCGCCCTGTCCACCTTCTGGATCTGCGGAAGAAGCTGGGGACTAGAAAAGCTTTCTGAGGACCAGTCAGCCCAGGGAGTACCCTTTCCATCCACAGTCAGACAGACTAATGTCAACAGAGCAGTCATTGAAGATCCATCCTCTTTGCTCCCTGAGAGGAAGCCATCTGTTCACCTTGGATGGGACAATTCTGGCCACAATCAGGCAGAGTCGGGAAAACCCATGAGGAATAATCAGAGGGAAGGGTCCAAAAACCTTTATCAGGCAGACTTTCAGCTCCTCTGAAAGGGGAACAGCAGAGAGTGAGGATGGGAGAGAGGGAAAAGGAAAGAAGGAAAGAAAAGAGGTGAAAGGGAGAGAACAAACCTAGAGAGTGAGAAACGAAGGGAGAAACATAAAAGGAAGAAAGAGGAAGAGAAGAAGAGAGAAAAGGGAGTGATAAGTAATGACCATCTTGGGAGAAGCCCGAGCTTCTCCTGGACACACGATTTGGGGAAATGCCTCTTAACGAGCTGACTGCCTCAGATGCTCAAGACCCAGGAGCTCGAGCCATGGGCTGTTTCTGCCCATTTCGAAGGTTCCTGACTGTACGGGGTGCGTATCAGGAAGCACGTCCCGCCGCCGCTCGTTCCCAGGTGGAACGCCCTCCCAGGACGCTGCTGCGGGGACATGGGAAGTTCTGCTGTGGCTCCCTCTTCGAAAGCATGGGCCACACCAGCACCATGGGCATTTTGATTTTGATTTAGTAACCTAGTAATTTAGTCAGTTCACCAGGTCACCACAGAGCCCCTTCAGGACCTCAGGATGGGCAAATGGCCACTCACAGAGCCTTTTTTTTTTCTTTCTTTTGAACTTTGTGTCTTTGTTTTTTCTTGGAAGGGCTGGCTTTTCTCAAAGGTGACTTTCTGAGTATTTCATGGTAGCAGTACATGCAATTAACTTCCTTTTGTTCATTTGCCAGATAACCAAAGAATGGGGGTGGCGGTGGGGTGGGGTGGTGGGACTGGCAGGAAACCTGCAAGTACTGAATCTGAAGGCTCAAGGGCTACTTTTCTGTATGTTTGTCTGGGGTTAAGTACACTGACAATGATACATTTAAGACTTAAAATGGATGTAACATAGACCTGTATCAGAAACACGCCTTTCACTGTGTCTGTGAAGTCACCCTCACTGTCTCCTTTTTATACATGAGAACACTGCCACTCACAGAAAGAGGAAGTGACTCAAGGCTATATATACAAAGAGGCAAAACTGACGTCTGAACCCAAGCATCTGTTAGATTCAAATCCCATTACCACATCCAAAAAAGAAAACCTCATAAGAGCATTTTCTGAGATGTTCTCATTCATCCTCATTAACAGAAAGGGTTCTGTGAAAACATAAATGCCGAGATAGGCAAATTAACCACATTTCTTTATTATAGGACCTCTTAGAGTCGTTATCAGGTTCGTGTGCATTTTAAACCTCCATGGGAGGAAAAGAGTAGGAAGCATTTCTCAAATGTATTTGATCATAAAATTCTCTGTGCATCTCATCCTGCCGTCAGCCCCAGACAAGGAACCAGGGTCGGTTCTATGGCAACCCTGACAATCCTGTCCCTTTGCTAAGTTCTCACTTTCCTGGTCTCCCTTCCAGCTCAGAGTGGCCATGGCCATGTGATCCACTACCAGCGGATCGGCCACAGCGGAAGTCAGCATGGAGGATTTGGGTAGTTTTCCTCCCTGATCAAAGGATCATTTTTTTATTGAAGTACAGTGTATTTACAATGTGTTAGTTTCTGGTGTACAGCATAGTGATTCAGTCATACACACATACACATACTCTTTTTCATTATAGGTTATTATAAGATATTGAGTAGAGTTCCCTGTGCTACACAGTAGGTCCTTGTTGTTTATCTATTTTATATATAGTAGTTTGTATCAGCTAATCTCAAACTCCTAGTTTATCCCTCCCCCCATCTTCAGCTTTGGTAACCGTAAGTCTGTTTTCTATGTCTGTGGATCTCTTTGTTTTGTAAATAAGTTCATTTGTGTTATTTTTTTTAGATTCCACATATAAGTGATATCATATGATATTTGTCTTTCTCTGTATGATAATCTGTAGGTCCATCCATTATTCATTATGTCGTTCTTTTTTATGGCTGAGTAGTATTCCGTTGTATAAATATATCACATCTTCTTTATCCAGTCATCTGTTGATGGACATTTAGGTTGCTTCCATGTCTTGGCTGTTGTAAATGGTGCTGCTATGAACATTGGGGTGCATGTGTCTTTTTGAATTTTTGTGCCCTCTGGATATATACCAGGAGTGGGATTGCTGGATCATATGGTAAGTCTATTTTTAGTTTTTTAAGGAATCTCCACACAGTTTTCCATAGTGGCTGTGCCGTTAAAGGGGTTTTTGAACTTTTCTAGCTGCCCCCTTTCTTGCTGCCTGCCATGCTGGCATAGGTGATGCCATGTGGTGCTGTGGCTCTGGTGATTTTAAAACATGGCCCAGACCTTTCAGTGCTCCTCTCACTGAGAAGTGCTATCTGTGTGTTGCTCTCTTGAACCTGGCGACAATAGCGTCAGTACAGTCGTGGGCTGTATGACTTCCACGGCCCCAGCACTTGTCCTGGGGCCCTGAGCCTCCTGTACCAAGCCGACGGCCCTGGACTGGTCATGCTGGGAAGCCCAAGCAACAGAAAGAGGTCAAGTACACCCTGGTCCAGGCATTAGATGTGAGAATAAAGGATAAAGAAGTCTCTGAGATTCTAGACTCTGGCTGTTCAAGTGTTCCCAATGAAGGCCCCAGAAATTGTGGAGCAAAAAATAACCCACCTCCACCGGGCCCTGTCTGAATTCCTAATCCACAGACTCCATCGGTGTTATAAAATGGATGTTTGATACCACTTAACTGTTATATAGCAATAGACAATCAGAACAGACTCCATCTCTCAGCTCTGCCCCCTTAGGTAGGTTCTGTTTCCTCTGAAGCTTTGCTCTCTCTGCCAAGTGAACAAAGAGGCCCCAGGAAAAAACAGACAACCACTACTTAGACAAAAAATCTGAGGTTTATGATTTACTAGACCCTGGCCTAGCCAGCCAAGGAGGCCTGAAAACCCAAGGGCCAGTTCTGTTCTGTAACAACGGAGAAGCTGGAGAAACCATGTGAGTTTCACAGTGCAAAGCACATTTTGAAAACATCCTGGTCTTGTGACCACATCTACACCTTGCAAATGCCTCTCTGACCAAGCTGTGATTCACAAGATCGGTCCTCAGCAAATAACCAGGGGTCACCAACTTGCTGGAACCAGCCCAAAAGGCGAGCTTTATGACAAGAGTGATTTCCTACTCAGCTGTATCCTGCAGGATGTGCTGGGTGTGTTCCGCAGACACACACAGAGGGAAGTCTTTTCATTTCCCCAAGTCCCTGTTATCTGGAATGCACTTTAACCCAATTTCAAGAATATTTCCAGACCACGTTCTATGAAATAGACTTTGTTTTTCTTATAGTCTCTTTTAAAAAATTTTTGTTGAAGTATTGTCAGTGACAGTGTGTCAATTTCTGGTGCACAGCATAATGTCCCAGTCGTGCATATATATACATATATTCATTTTCATTAAAGGTTATTACAAGATATTGAATATAGTTCCCTGTGCTATACAGAAGAGATTTGGTTTTTTTAATCTATTTTTATATATAGTAGTTAATAGAAATAGACTTTGTAGTCTACTTACTCACAAATGAACTGTGGAGCAGAATGGTGATGAGAACTCAGACTTACTGAAGACACACTGACTGTATGTCAGGCCCTGTGCTGGGCACATCTATATACTTTCTCATTTTCTATTTATAATAACCAGCAGGTAATATCGCTATTCCTGTTTTAGAGGAAACTGGGGTTCAGGGCAGTTAAACAACGCTCTTCAAAAGCTAAACCACTGGGAGTGGGCAGAGCTGAGACTGAGACCAGGCTCTATGGAGCACCAGTGCCAGTGTGATCTCTTTCCATGACCTGTTCCCTCCTGCCTCTGCCCCACTCCAATACTTCTCCTCTCTGCGCTCGATCAGGTGAGAAAGAAGGAAAGTAACAATGACCCAAGCCCACTCAAAGCACTTCCCGAGTGGTGGCTCCTTTAATCCCCAACAAAGCTGTGAAGTGAATATTTTTCTCCCCATTTCAGATAAACCCACAGAGACATGTGCCCAGGATCACACAGTTAGGGACAGGTCAGGAACTTAGTCCGAAAATCATGCCGTCCCCTTCTCCACCCTAAATGTGACAGGGCTTTTTTTACCCCCCTAACTGACAGAAAAGGATTTAACAAAGAGACAGCAATAAGGAAAGCAGCAGCCCTGGAGACCTGAAGTCCCCAAAAATAACTCCGTCCATCTGGCGCTGCTCTGTTCAGATAATGCTTCCCAGATGCATGAGCCTCACGTGATCTCCTGTGATGCTCACCACAGCCTTGGAAGGTAAGTACTCCGGTTCCCGATTCCCAGAGCAGGAATTACAGCCCAGGTGGGCTAAGTAACCTGACCAAGGTCACCTGCTGCTAAGTGCCCGAGGACAGACTCCGACCGTATCTCGGAGGCCAAAGCCCACCATCTTCCCACCTCACAGAGATACTGCCTCTCGGGGCCCCTCTTACTGGTTTAAGATAAGCAGCAGAAACCATCATTGGAGAGGAATCCTTATCTTAGGAAAGAAGCTGATGTATCTGGATCCCCCCGGGCAAGAGAAGAGGTACGATGAAAACCCAAGGGCCAATTCTTTTCTGTAACAGCTGAGAAGCTGAAGAAAGCATTTGAGTTTTATAGTGCAAAGCATATTCTGAAAACAGCCTGGTCTTTCTTGTGACCCCACTGGCAATGATGTCACACGTCTCCTTACATCCACCTCCCCTGCCCGGCACTGAAGAGAAAGACCTTTTCCTGCCACAGTCAACACCTGGAACAACACTGGACTCTTGCAAAACTCAAGCATTATTTGGTCTCTCTGGGACACCTCGATCAAGGGGATGGACCCACCCACGGAGAGGGTAGGGAACCGTGCAGCTTTCACAGCCAGCTTCCCGTCCGGCCAGCACAAGCTCAAGCTGGCTCTTAAACCCGCTTATTATGCTAACAGATGAACCTGCGTAAGCCATCAAGTCCCACTCACCCTGCTTAGGGAAGAACGAGAGGGTGGCTTTTCCAGCTCCACAGTCTAGAGGATGGGGAGCATCCACATCCCCCCACCAACCCCGGCAAAAAGAACAAGAACAGGGTACCTTTTTATATGAAATAAAAAACCTAAATTAAGAAACCCTAGAACAGCGGAAAAAAAAATGTGACAATGAATATATGTATGTTCGTGTATAACTGAAAAATTGGGCTGTACACTGGAATTTGACACAACACTGTAAACTGACTATAACTCAATAAAAAAAAATGTTAAAGAAAAAGAAATCCCAGTACGGTGGCAGAAATTTCAGTGCCTGAACTTTTTGTGGTTTGGTCTGGTTTTGTGGAAGTACCATTCATGGAGCACATATATGGCAGATGCAACACAGAATGTTTTGGAAACATTATTCCATTGAATCCTCCTAACAGCCCTGTGGGGAATTATATTAGCAATCCCCATTTATAGATAAGGAAACCAAGCATGTTAAGGAACGTTCAAAAGATCAACAGCTGTCAGAAGCAGGGCTGAGATTTGAGCCCGAGTTCACCTGGACCCAAAGCCTGTGTTTCTGTCCATGATGCTCAACACACCGTCTCCGGCCTGCCACCCACCCAAGCCTTCCACCACAGCATCTTCCTGAGAGGATCCTCAACAACAAAGACTATGTGAATCTGTCGACATGAGCCACTCATTTTTGCCTCTGCTGAATTTCAAAAAAAAACGCAGAAGAAACTGGAGATTTCTTAGCTTCTCAAACATCACCAGAAGTAAGTCAAAGGGATTGAATTTTTAGAAACAACAAATCTGATCTATCTGAATCACAGAATCAAAGGCCTAAAAATGCAATGTTTTTATTTGTTTTACACTCAAGGCTGGACTCCCAGGATTGGTTCTATATTTAAATTATATAATTTAAGCAAGAAAAGATTACCATTAAAATGCTGTCATGTAGCATAAGACTCTAAAAGCATGTCTTTAATTACCTACAGTTTACCTTCTCCTGACTTTCTTAGTAAGATTAAAAATCCAAATCCTCCCAAGCATGGAAGAGACTCTCCTTTTTAACTTCTTGGTCTGGCCACCCCACCCCAGCAAAAGACTGACTGTCTTCTGCTTCCCTTGAAAGATCTGCGGTTTTTTATTCTTTACTAAGGAAGCAGTTTCCTTATGTACATTCAGGAAAGAAAAAAAAAAAACCCTAGAAGGGCACCTACCTCAGAAAAGAATTCATCCATAAAAGCTGTGTTGTCAATAGCAATCTCGACCTCGTCGGTGTCGTCATCCTGTGTCAGCTGCTTCTGTGAGAGACGAAAAGGAGGAGGGTGAGGCTGAGACCAACAGAAATAACACGCAGAACTGAATGCTCACTAGGGACCAGGCGCTGCGTCTACAGTAAGCATTTTATGTACATTGTCTCCTTTAAAACTCAGGACAGCTCTGGGATGTATCAAACTCTGATGTCACGCTGTCTGAGTTTAAATCCTAGCTCTGCTCTTACTGAGAGTCTGCAGGGGTGGGGGCAGGAAGGGAGCAACGGACAAGGGACTAACCTTGCTGGACCTAGGTTTCCGTGTGTGTAAAGTGCTAATAGTAACACTGCTTATGTCATAGGGTTGTTTATGAAATAAATGAGATAATGAATATAAAACACTTTTGCACAGTGTCTGGCATACTGTAAGAACTCAACAAACATTGTATTTTGGTGGTGGTAGTGGTGGTGGTGGCATTGGTGATGTTAGTATAGCTCATTCCAGTTGGAAAACCTAAAACAGAGAGGTTAAGTAACTTGGTCAAAGTCACACAGCTAAAATATGGAGACAGGCAGATTCAAGCCCGTCTTTTAGATTTGGACCCCATGTTTCTAATCCCTTCCCCGTAATGCTCAGCTTCATGATCTACTCTACTGGGGATCAACATTAGAACAGTTTCCAGCCATGATTCCTCCAAAGCACTAGCTTCAAATCCTCACAGCAGGAATGAAGATTTTCCTGTTTTCAGAAACCACCTATTGCAAAGGAAACAGCACCGTGTGCTGTTCCCCATCAGAGCTCATGTTTATGGGGAGAAGGAAGCTCTCTGCCCAGCCCTCAGCAATGCCTGGGGACCCCAACTTTCTTAATCTCATCCAACTACCTCTGGAAGACCACAGACTGGCTATATCTAAAGGCAGCGCTGCATTCCCACCCAGCTGCAGGCGCATTCTCCCCAGACGCACTGCACACAGCCCACCCCTAAGCACTGCGGGACAACTGGTAGTTGGGAGTGGAATTGGGAGGGGGGTTAACCCCCAATACCTGCTTCTTCACACCCTTCAGTGGCCTACACCTTCTAAGCCAAGACGTGTCACTCTCAAATGCTCACAACTCCACCGGCAAGGAAAGCCACCAGGGGCCTGTTTCCTTCCCCTGCTACCGTCCCCCGATCTGTTACAGAAGATGGAGTTACTGGGAATTCTCATTGTAATTTGGGACTTTCCAGCCATCCGGGGAGCCTCTTTGGACTGACTCTCCATCATCTCACTCTCTGGTTTATCTGGAACCATCAGCAGCCCCAGCTTAATGGCCACATTCAAAGGAGCTGAATTTGAGGACACTGCTACAGCCCCACAATCATCTTCCTGAGACTCCAGACTGACTGTGTCCTTTTGCCACTGAAAGTCATTCAATGATAGTTCACCTCCCAGGATTAAAAGTCCTCATGCCTGATGGAGCACATGGGGCCCTTTGGACCAGGCACTTAGAATTCCCTACATTTCCTGGACACACCGTTCCTTCATATCGCTGAACTGTCACACAAGAACCTCTTCCTGAAATGCGTCTGTCCAGCTGGCAAAATTTCATTGAGCCCTTAACACTTAATCGCGAACAAACTTCTCTGTCTACCTGACCCACGCAAAATTTAAAACCTCCCTAAGCTCCCAAAGCATTTTGTGCAAACCTTCCACGGCATTCATCCCAGCCTAGTACTCATCACCCCTTCACTTCGCCATCCTTCCCCACTGACCACACGCCTGGAGGCTCGACATTGCCTTGTGTCATCCACTGGAGTAGATGCCGGGAGTGCGTGCCTGCCCAGAACACCTTCCCCACGTGACTCTGGGAAGGTTATCAGTCACCACTCGAGCTCCCTGAGGATCTGAACCATGACACGAACAGAGCCAAGTCAGCCTTTGGCAGTGCCCAGCAGAGATACCTGTGAGGTTCCCAGGGCTGTCCTCATTTCTGTTGGCTTAGGGCAAGTTCCATGGCTATTTCCCAGTAGTCTTCCAATGAGCCCAACAGTATTCTTGTAATTTTTTTTTTAATTTGTTTATCCAGAATCGGCTTCTGTCTCTTGCAATGAAAATCACTTGTATTTGCCATTAATCGACTTATTCCGCATGTATACTGAGCACTTACCATACACTGTATGTAGAAGAGAAACTGAGTCAACTTTAGCGGAATAAATAACAAGCTCCCACAGAGACCAGCAGCCTGGATCCACCCCTCCCCCCAGCAGTTGCTAAAGTCTGAGACAAAGTGCTCGCTGCCGTCAATCCTGAGGCCTCTCAGCAGTCTCCAGAGAGCTCCATCTCCCAGGAAGGAGCTCTGTGATCCCTGCTGGGAAATAGGAGCCCGGGCTTTCCCCCAGAAGGTGAGCTACCGAGCATCTGTTAAGTTTCCTCTCTTTGGAGGTCTTGTAGAGACCCCCACTGAGGGTGACACCCTATGTGTGCGTGTGTCCACATAACACCCCCACACACGGACACACACGCGTGTGTCAGCTCAGTTTTCTTCAAATAGGCACACATGCAAAGGAAGTGGGATGAGGCCGCCATAATGGGAGGGGCTGAGGAACGTCTCCGGGAGCTGGAAACGACTGTGTCCTGGAGCGTGGGAAGCAGGCACCAAGCCCTCCGTCGTGACATGCACTTCGAGACCCATGGCATTTGTACAGGGGCTCCCCAAGTCCGAGACGGCCACCTCTTAGCTTTGCACAGACTCTAGCAGGACAGCCTGGTCCACCTCCAGTGAGAGGATGTGTGAACTCGGAAAAAAGAAGTCTTGATTGACTCACAAGCAAGGTCCAAAACCTTTTATTACCAATTAAGGGCTGTGAGACCTCCGTCAAGTCCCTTACTGCTCAGAGGTTTTCACTATAAATGGTAACATCACCACATACCTTGTGACTTTTACGAGGATTAGATGAGCTCACACGAGAAAAGCGTCCAGCACACAAGGGCACACACCAGTGCCTAGTAAGTGTCAGCTTCCCCATCACCTCGTCATAAGATGTGCTATCTCAAAATATGAGTTCTTGGAGGGGTGGGTACAGCTCAGTGGTACAGCACATGCTTAGCATGCATGAGGTCCTGGGTTCAATCCCCAGTACCTCCATTTAAAACAATTTTTTTAATTAAATAAATTTTTAAATAAATAAAAGTGTGAGTTCTCCTCTGCAGGAAGCACTTATGCAAAGGCTGAGTCAAGAAGATCAATCCTGCAGCATCATGATGACCGGGATTTCGTAGCTGGCTCCATCTCACGCTAGTCACTGAGCCTTAAACGTTCGGTTCAACATCTCTGAGCCTCACTCTCCTTATCTATAAAATAGGGACATTTTTCCACCAGGCTTTTGTGAGGGTTAAGTAAGATAATAGCTTTAAGTTCCTTACACAATGAATAGCACATGGTAACGTCTCAATACAACAACCATATATCAGATCTAGCGAAGTCATCTTCGCTATGGCTTAAATCTGGTCTGAGAACCTTGAAACAGGAAATTAAAAAAAAAAAGATATTCAAGAGCTGAATGCAACCCTACAGATTCTATCATCAAATTCTCCCACTCAAGAGGTGGGTAAACCGAGGCCCAAGACCAAATAACGAGTTACTGGCACAGCCAGGAATAAAACCCAGGTTTCCCGATTCCCGACTTGCCACGCGGAGTTTTTCCCACTGTAGCGTGCTGCTTCCAAAAATTTAAAACAAGGGCAACAACACCAACAAAGTTTAGTCCAGATCAGAAAATTCAAGAGAGAGGCCAGCATCCCAGGGTATCCGAGTCACGTGACCCTTGAAACAGGCTTCTCCGGAAGGGGATCTACCGGATCCCAGGGCGAGGGGCCTTCCCTCCTGACACATCCGTGCTCTTACAGACCCAGCAGAGGCCTCAGGGACCCCAAGGGCAAGGAAAGCACACAGTGTGCTTTATCTCCAGCCCACATGACTGAGCACAGCCTAGAAGAGGACTTTAGCATCTTTATCAAAGAATCAAGGCATGTGGTAACAGAACGTTACGGACAGTAGCTGCAACAAAAAATGTACGTGAGAACCCTGAGCCCCGCCACCCACTTCCTCTCCCCTTGACCTCCGGCTGCCTCTCCGCCGGGAGATGCGAGATACCACCCATGACTTTGGCAGCACTAAGCTTGAACCCAGGCTCTCTCCCACCCCTCAAAGGTGCCCCCAAAACTCAGCGAGGACAACTGGGGCTGTGACCCCCCTCTCTGGACAGAGTGGAAAGAGTTCAGGGGCCCAGGACTCAACTGAACCTGCAATTCCCCTCACTCCAGCTGCATCCTCTGCACCCTAGGTCTGACTGTGGGCCCCTCTTCCTTAGCTCCTGTACTAAAAACATTCGCCATCTGCAGAGCCCTAGGAGGAGCTGGGCGGCCACGATGCTCCAGCAGCTTCATGCGCACCGCGGTCGGGACCCTGCAGGGCAGAGAGATTCTAGTGGATTCAAGGTCTCCCAGCTTCTGCAGAATCAGACTCAAGCTTCGGTTGTTCGCCTCCAGCCCTTGCTCGTTCCTCTGCACCCTGCTCACAGCAGCCCAGCCCTGCAGAAAGGTGGGCTGAGAGGGAGGTGCCGTGGGCTAGGGGACGGCGCTTGTCCCCACTAAGCCTTGGTTTTCTCACCAAGTAAGGAGCTTAGCTTTCCAATGCAGCTTTGCGGAAGCCCAGGAGACCTCAGAGGTGCCTCGGAAGCCACCCAGGGAATTCAGGGAGGGGGAAGGCAGGGTGCAGGGGGTGCCCCCTCCTCAGTCTGCAATAGCCTCACTTTTATCTGCTTCATACGCTGAGGTTGAATACGAGACTTCATTTTAAGGAAGAGGCCTCTGGCCAACAGAAAAAAGAAGGGGAGGAAAAAAAGAAAGAAGAAAGCTTTTTCCAGTCAGCTTAGCTAGCTGGAAAACCACCCAAGTAAACGAATGGATGCTTTCCAACAAAAAGGGAAGGAAGAGAGTCCCCTCGCTCCTTTCCTGGTTAAAACACGGCTGCAGTGTAAGTTGAAATCATCAGCCATTCCTGAAGGATGACCACACATCAGAGCAGCAAGACAGAAGGAAGGGACCTCTGAAGAAAGGGGGGGAAAAAGCCATCCCAAATGAAGAGGTCACCCTTTACTGGCTCACTGATGTCCTCCGGGCCACAGGTGTCAGACCCCAGGAAGACGAGAGGGTCCCAGGATGAGAGAGAGGACCAGGAGCCCAAGGGGAAAGGTTGGGGGTGCGGGAAACAGTAACAGAAAGGAAGGGACCAGCAGCCTGGACTCAGAAGGAACATCTGGTCCTTCACTTCCCACAGTAGGGTAGAAAGGATTGCGGCTGGTGGGCGGGGGCCCTCCGAGCACACGCAGGTGGGCACAAATCCTGGCACGTTCTCCTCCCCACCTTTAAACAGCTCTTTGCCTGGGAGACACTTGCCTAGATAAACCCAGCTCTTCACGCAATAAATCTGATTCAAAAAGACAAGGACATGTGATTTTTCTGGTCCCTGCTGCCCTCTTCCCCCATCAGCCTCCTTCCAGGATGAGGGTCTGTGGAGTCCCAAGGACAAACATCGCCATTTCCAAGGATTCCAAACACACACACACACACACACACACACACACACACACACACACACACACACACACACACACACACGCCGCTGCACACTCGGCCCAACATCTGGTTTTTCCAGTCTCTCTTTTCTAATTCAAAGAGCCAGAAATTCAGAGTGTCAGCTCTCAACAAGCACTCAGTGCTCTCTGTTCTCATTTAAAGATCTAATGCCTCTTCTCCGCTCTACAGTGAAACCCTCCCAGAGGGCACACTTCCCCTTTCCACTGACCTGCGTCTTCCCTAACGCCCTCGCCGGATGAATCAAGAGGAAATCAACCGAGAACCATATCCTGGGTGCAGCCTCGTACTTTTACTTTCAAGATGTTGTTCTAGCGGAACAGTTTGAGGCAAGAATTGGCCCCATTCGGAAGTGAAGACACTGAGGAATAAACCCATTACCAGACTAGCCCAAGGCCAGTGAGTCCGTGGACAACTGGACAAAAGCCAAAGTCCATGATGACCCCACTCCATGAGTTCTGCCAAAACAACCACATCAAATACATTTTTTAAATACACACTTTTTTAAAATTTTAAAAAATTTTTTTTTATTTTAGAGGGGAGGTAATTACGTTTATTTTTTTTAATGGAGGTACTGGGGATTGAACCCAGGACATTGTGCATGCTACGCATGCACTCTACCACTGAGCTACAGCCTCCTCATTTTTTTTTTTAACAAAATACAGTCAGTTTACAATATTGTGTCAATTTCTGGTGTTCAGCATAATGTTTCAGTCATACAGATACATACATATATTCCTTTTCATGTTCTTTTTCATTATAGGTTACTACAAGATATTGAATAGAGTTCCTTGTGCTATACAGAAGAGACTTGCTTATCTATTTGACTTGTTTATCTATTTTATATATAGTCGTTAGTATCTGCAAATCTTGAACTCCAATTCTCACAGCAACCCTATGAGGGACAAATGGGATCTTCTCCATTCACAGCTGAGACAACTACTTACTTAGGGTTAAATAACTTGTCCCAGGTAAGTCAGCTAATAGGTGGCAGCATTAGGGCTCAAAAGTGGGTCTTGTGGGCCCCTGGGGCCCCCATGCATACCCTCCACACACTATTTGAAGATGCCTTTTCCACGCTGGCTCTGGTACACACCCTCACTCATGTCAGGGAGCACTGCAATACCAATGAAGCTAAAGTGGACTTATCTGTATGCATGAATGAAAAAGATGCTGGTGCATATACTCCTACGAATGTGCACATATGTAGAGATACATCTGCCTGCCTGAGCTGAAAACCTCGCCCTGCGACTTAAGTTGCTGTGTGACAAGTGACTTAACCTCTCTGAGACTCAGTTTCCCTATTTACAGCATGAATAAATCTGCTCACAGAACTGTTGTGAGGATTAAATTAGTGAGTACATGTGGAGTGTTTAGAGTGATGCTGTGTACATGTTAAATTCCCAAGACCATGCCATTAAGACAATCAGTTTTCTTTAAACAGAGTTTCTGCTAAAGATGCAATTCGAATGCCAGTTCTCAGAAGGTGACAGCAGGTCCCTTAAACTAAAATGTAGTTCATTTATTTGAACAAAGTCATTGCTCTACTATATGCATGTAAAGAAATCAAGCTCCCTCTGAATTTTTTTTCAGCAAAATAAGGGATTTTTTTGCAAGGTCCTCTGAATTTTGTTTCTGCTACATTCTCACAAATTTTGACATTTACTACTGTTGTTACCATTCATTTCTAAGTAGTTTTTTATTTTCATTTTGGTTTCTTTTGAACCCAGTTATTTAGAAAGGTGTTTTTAAATTTCCAAAGCAGGTAAAACCTAGGGAGGACTATTAATGTATTGTTAATTTCTAATTTTGTTACGTCACTGTCAGAAAACATGGCCGATATGACTTAATATTCTGTGGAATTCAACATCTTCCCTATGCTTAATACACAGTCAGTATTTTTTTAATCTTGTGGATGTGCTTGACAAGATCTTGCATTCCCTTCGTTGGATACAAAAATCATCAAAGTTTCATCCCCCCGTGCCATGTTAATTCTAATCTGCTTTTGCTTCTCAGGACCTGAACTAGGTCTAAGAGAAGGAGCAGCAAAAAGGGATGGAAGTTCATCTAAAGAGAAGAAGGAGGAAAAACAAAACAAAAAAATGCCCAGCAGGTAGATGTTATCTCTACTGATGAGTAATCTGTGGTTGGGGAGGCTAAGTCTTCCAGAATCACACAGCTAATGAGGAACAGGTCAGGACTGGAACCCGGTTTGGTCCAATCCACTGTTCACAGTAGATTAATTTAAAGGATCCTGGGGTCTCATAACCGACTACCACGCCCACAACATTCTCCTCACTATCAGGTCCCACCCAGAGTAACAGGTTCACTGGCCCATTCACTCATCCAACAGCATTTATGGAACATCTATCACTTTCCAAGCAATTTGCGGAGGCTGGAGAAACACAAAGGAAACTCAGACCTCACGGTCTCAGGCGGCAGGCAGACAGGCACACAGGTCCTTACAACACCACGCGGTGAGTGATGACAGCCCTTACTACACGGAATTACACATCAAGGAGAAGATGTCTGAATTCAAAGCAGCGCCTGGGGCAGAGGGACTGTGTGCAAAAGTGATTCCTCAGGGATTTATCCAAAAGATACCGACAGGAAGGCCATCTGGCATAAGAAGACCACACCTTTTTCCTGCTTGCCCCTCATCCCAGGCGTCCCGCAAGGAGAATCAAAGAAAAACCCTCTGCTTCTTCCTCCCCTGCCCCAGCCTTCTCCACTCTTCCCCGACTTCCTCCCCTCCTCCCCCCAGCCCCCCAACGCCCCAGAGCATCCGGTTCTCAAGGATACAGGAGGAAGGAACTAACCCTTTCTTCTCTATTCCATCCTCAGCCTTCTCCTCAACTTCCTTTCGGCTTCAGTCCCACAAGCCCCCTCCCCTTCATGGTTCTTGTGGAACATGTCACTAAGAGTTTAAAAAGGTAACATTTATGGAGCACCCGGCCTGTGCTGAGGATTCCTCTAAGACACATGCTTTCTACTTATTGAGGCGTTTAATTTCCACAAGAATCTTCTGGAGACACTCCCCACCTTACAGCTGAGAAAACTAGAAGATAAAGATGCCAAGCAACCCCCCAAGCCACGCAGACAGCGAGTGCCTGAGCTGGGAGGAGACCCGGGCAGCTGCCTGAAGACCCTCGTTCTCCAACTCCGTGGAGTGATGCCCGTTAGCGGCAGACACCCCCCACCCCCCGGCTGTAGCATGCAGCGCCGGCCCCTGGAAACACGTATCCAAGGCACCAAAACACAGATGCCGCACCAATGAGGTCATGAAAAACAAGGAGAGACTGAGAAACCGTCACAGCCCAGGGGCTGCCAAGGAAACATGACAGCCACATGCAATGTATTACCCTGGGTGGGATCCTAGGTCCGAAAAACGGGCATCCGCAGAAAAACGAGTGGAACCCAAATCAAGTCTGGCGTTTACTGCCTAGCAGGGCACCGACCGACACCAGGTGCTCAGGTTTGACAAACGTCCCATGGTGACGTAGGATGTGAACAACGGAGGAAACTGGGTAGACAGGAACTCTCTGTACTATCTTTGTATCCTTTCTGTAAATCTAAAGCTAGTCTAGAGTGAAAAGTTGTTTTCTGGGAAAACAAAACAAAACAGCACAGCTGCCTAACCCAGGCAGCTGAACATACCCAGATGGTATACGCTCCACTAACCGCTTTAGGTGCGGGCTGAACCTCAGGTCTCCCACCGGAGACACGGAGCGTTGCCATGGAAACGGCCCAACGCCAGAAAATCGGCTGACCCAACAGTGGAGACAGTGGTGAGGGGAGGAAGTTGCAAAGGGACCTAATATAAAAGGCTAGAGAGAGGGCCCCCTCGGGACCACAGACTCTCCGGGTAAGCTCGTCTGTAGACTGTCCCCATCCATCCGCTGGATGGTGTGGTTTAAGCTCTCTGGGCTGTGGGCTGGGAAGTGAAAATACAGAGGGATGAGGCGTGTGTGGTCTGGGCTCTCTCAGAGAGCAGGGCTTCACAGGCAGGCAGCTTCCCAAACCACAGCACAGTGGGGCTGCTTGCACATGCCAACGGAACTAAAGTTTGTGGAAGCGCTTGGTGAGCGATGTTAGCTCAGGCCTGGAGGCCTCCCTGCAGCGCTGACGCTGCACCTGGGCCTTGGGGGCTGTGTTAAGATTCCCCAGGGGAAGAGTGAGGCAGCTAGACTGTCACTGTGGTTCCTACATCTCCTTCGCGGTCTCTCTGAAAGGGGGCAACTCGCCATGAGGTATCGGGCAGGGGGTTAAGGTCACCTAGGAGCCTTGGAATTCACCCATCCTTGTCCTTGAGGACAGAACCAGTGACTTCTGACTTTGTTAGCAAATACATGGGTTCCCAGGTTAAATGCTGCACTTCAGGAAGGTAAGGTTTCACCAACCCAGAAGGGTTGGAGCCAGAAGAGTAGGTCCCAGTGATGAATAAAAGATGTACAGGGGCCAAGGTGTTGCTGATCAGTCAATAGTCAAATGCTTAACAGATAATGCAGAGTGCCAGGCACCGGGGCCCAGAAGAACATTCTACCTGCCAGTGCATCAGAGGGCACGCAGGCAGATGTGTTCAATTCTTGATCCCACCACTTCCCAGCTGGGGATCGCAGTCACGTCTGAGCTTCAATTTCCTTACCTGCAAAATGGGAACAATCTATACCACCACCTTGCCTGGCAGGGTTGAGAGGATTAGAGACAAGGTACTGAAGGCCCTGAACACAAGTCCCTTCCGATAGTAAGTAGTGGCTCAGTAAATGATCACTGTTACCATAGTTGATATGGTGACAAAAACGAGGAGTAGCACCATTGATCATGGAGACAAAATGGATCTAGGAGACAAAAAAGTACAACTCACAAAAAACAAATGGGAGGTGGGGTCAAGCCCACTCCATGGTAACGAAAAACCCCACTCCCAAGAGAAGAAAGTATTTCGCTACAAAGCAGCACGCAGCCATGCCGGCTGCTGGGATGGAGGGGGCGTGTTTCAGGCTGCGTGGAGGGAGCGTCACCTAGAGTTCTAGAAGACGGGCAGGAGTCTTGCCAGGAGGGGAAGGAGCACTGGAGGGAGCCAGGACAACATGAACCAGCACTGCTCCCTCGCCTCCTGCCACTGGACTAGCCCCCCCACACACACTCGGGAATAAAAATAAAACTAATCCCCTTCTCTCTACCACGCATTTTCTCTCTGGCCCCTGGCAGGCGGGTCCCTAATCCCCACTCAATCCTTTATCACTCTCATCTCAGCTCTGCCTCCTGTCTGCTCACAGCAAAGCAGCTCTCCCGGGGCACGAATCCTGCCAGGGAGAGAGAAGAGGTCAGGAAGGAACCATGGCCCAGTTAGAAATCTTATCACCAAAGGATGGACGCTGATGAAGACATTCTCAAGTCAGATCAGGTGATTCAGAGCACCTGGCCAGTAGGAGGGGCTCAGTAAACAGTCATCAAAGGAATTCAGCTTTAAAGGGGAAGTACAGCTCCTTGTTTGGATGGGGTTAGACTGCAACCATTCTCCTGAAGAACCTGAATGGGGGAACTTCAAATAAAGGAGGCCAAGGACAAGCCGTTAAGGATGCAGCAAGACACCAGGCAGGGCAGAAAGACTGAAGTCCGTCTGATCTTTAGCACCTCAGGGGGTTGATTTCATTAGTGTGTCCCTACTGGTGCTGGCCGTGGAGGGGCCAGCAGACCCCAAGACATTCCCAGTTCTTTTTTAGATCAGTCTCCACGGGGGTCCAATGTCCTTGACCTCCATTCCACACATCACTGCTTCTCTGGGACCACTGTCTACGTTTGATTTTGAGGGTCTCTTTTCATGCAATATTTCTCTTTGTTTTCCCTATATGACCATCTATCCTTTACGACCAGGACTTGGTATATAATTCTATACAATTGTATAGGATTCTATGTAATATAAATACAGTTTACGACCAGGACATGGTATATAATTCTGCCCAGCATGATGTCCAGCAGGATGCTAGGCACACAGAGGTCCAGAAGCACTGCTGGTGTTGTACCCAGGAAGCCCTTGCCCACTGGAGATGGGTGAGAAAATCCAGGATCCTTGTCTCCCTTCTTAGGGGACTCTCCACGGCTCTGAAGAGATTAAACTGGAATCTTAACAAGGACTTGAAGAGGGACCTGAGCTTTTTCTGGGAAGAGCCCCCAGGCCAACAGGGTCTTCCCGTGGTGGCTTGTGTCCCAAGGATGGTATCACTGTCTCTGTTTCCTGTGTGTCTCCCTATCTGACTGTGACCTTCAGGAGGCCCGGGAATCAGCCCTGCACCCAGCACCCAGCACCCATTACAGGGCCTGGGACGGAGCAGGTGCCCGGTCAACGTTTGCCGAGTGAAAAGAGGGCCAGGCAAGCCGTTCCTGGACAGGAATTGTCTGGGCTTGGCAGATCCAAAGTCCAGCGAGTGAGAAATCGGCAGGTACTGCCTTGAGAGGCGGGCCGGGTGAGGCACTGAACATTCCTGGCAAGCCAGGCAGGCTACTGAGACCAGGAGCAGCAGTGCAACAGATTGGATGAGTCAGGTCTTGTGGCCTCGGGAAGGTGTGTCCTTTGACGGTGGGGACGCTGCTCCCGGCCGGTAAAGTGTGAGGAGCTCACCCTTACTGTGGTGGGGGATTATCACGGACTGTCTCCTTTCCCCCTTGAGGACCCCGTGGGGAAGGTATGGTGGTCCACTCTGCAGGCACAAAACTGAGCCCTACAGACACCAGAGCCTCCCACTGCTTGGGACAGGCGCACAATGAAGCATTTCTAGAAACACGCATCCTCAGGGTTGATGGGGGCTTAAATGTCCTCATCTGCCCACTACCCTCCAACCCCCGGCAAAGAGATGCTCAAATGCCTACAGCATCCAACATCCCAGCAAGCTTCCTGCCTCCCTCCCGCGCTTGAGGGTCCATGACCCGTCCCACCAGGCCAGCCCAGCCTCAAGCAGCTCTGACTATTAAAAATGCTTCCTGCTGAGTCCTAATGTCTCCCCATCAGCTTCTGTCTCCTCCTTCTGTCCACACCGAGAAAAGCTAATTCCCCCCACACAGCTGCCCTGCAGCTATCTGGAGGCGGTTATCACCTCGCCTCCCCCGGGGTTTAGAAAGATGCCCACAGACGGAGATTGCACAGGCTGCTCAGGGTGAAACTGGTTTCATACAGGTCAGCAAATGTTGATAAAAGGAATCAGAGAGAGAAGAGAGTTATTTTGCTGCAGTGAGGAAGATCTCTCTCCTGGGGAAAGGAACAGGTGATCAGAAGAGGTGGACTAGAAACCAAAATCCAGCTCAACCTTAACAACAGTCTTCAAGGAAAACATTGATAATGCCAGAAAGGCCTTCTGAGAGCTACCAAACTGTGTTTTACCAAGAGGGGTTAGAGGAGCGGAGAGGCAAAGTGACATAAAGGAATACAGCCATTAAGCAGCAGGGCCACAGTTAAGAATCCTTTGGACCCGCAGCCCTGTCGTCCTTGCACAGCGTCGCTCCCCCATCTCCCTGTTCCACAATTCTAGCACAGCACCGTGATTTGAAAACAGCACCCTCCTAATAAGACCACCATCTGTAATCTCCCTTTCACCACATCCCCAAGGGGTCAAGGGAGAAACACAGCGTTAGCTCTGTCTTACAGAGGGTAACACAAGCTCGGAGAAGCAAAGGGACTTGCATGGGTCCCCTGGCAAACGGACTTTCTACTTGGAACTCAAAGCTCAGGTCAAGCTCTTTGCTATTTTTTGACAACGGCTATTGAAAGGGCCGTGGGGTGCCTTCCTCCGGAAATGGACTTCCTGACTTGAGGAAGGGAGCCACCTCTGCCTGCTGTCCAGTTTTGCACTGTTTTATGATCGCCGGGCGTGCTATACAGAAGAGCCTCAAAACCACGCTCCTCTTCCCTTTCTGCCTCCCCAGCCAGCGTACTCCAGCAAGAGCAAGTAGGAGGCAGGGAGGCCCGACTCCCACAGTCAGCGACTGTCCCTTTGTCTCAACTTCTAGGAAGCGGTGGAACCAGGAGGCAACCAGAGTTCTACTCAGTTCCCTGCTCCCCAAACTTTAATGTGCTCACGATCACCTGGGGAGACATATGAATAGATTCTGATTCTGTAGGTCCTGACTGAGGCCCAAGCTTCTGTGCTTCTGACAGACTCCCGAGTAGATGGATTACTTTGTATCAAGGGCTAGCATTTAAATTCTATTAGGACAGAGGCTTAGCACTGGGCCTGCCCCACAGAAAGCACTCAATAACTGTTTGTTCAATGAGTCAGTGAGTCTTGGACTTAAAAACCCACGCTATAACACTTCTTTCTACTAAGCCCCATTATGTCACTAGATCTCATAATAAATCCCTAAGGTACCATCAATCTCCGCTTGACAGATAAGGAAACAGGCTCAAAAGAGTAAGTAACCTAAGATTTTACAGCTGGAAACGGTCTACCTTCAGACCCTTTGCTCTGACCACAGTTGTCCCAAGGATGCGGGGGTGAAATTAATAGTTATAGACAGCCGGACGTTGAGGAGCTGGCCTCATCGGAGCACGTGACCGGCTCACAGCACGGGAGGTCACCCAGGACCTCTGAGCTGTTCTCCCCGGCGAGGGCAGCCGGCTCAGCGCCCCCACCAGCACCCCCACCCCACCCCCTACCAGGGAAACCAGGGGGAGCGCCTTGGGGGGAGGCCGATCCTGGGCACAGTACCAGGCAGCAGCCAGCAGGTGGTGAGTGACCCTTGACCTCACAGTGAGCCCCGCTGGGCCCAAGCACCCCCCACCTCCCGCGGATTCCAGCTCTGGACTTCTGCCGTCCAGCTTGGGGCGGGGGCGAGGGAGGTGGGACGAGGCTGGAGGCATCCAGGGAAATTGCAGCCTAGCGTGAATCACCCGGCACATGACCCCAAAGAGAAGGGGTGGATGCGGAACCCGCTCGGGATACGGCTGGGGCTCGGGGAGGGCAGGCCTTGCGCCCGCCCCCACCATCACCCTCCAGCCACGATCTGGGAATGGAGGGAAGCCCCTCTCCCGTCCGGCTCCACCCCGGCAGCCCCCGGCCCGCCCGGTTGCTGGGTGAGGCGGGACTCACGGCCTTCAGCTGCTCCAGCCGGTCCTTCATCCTGGTGCCCAGGCGCCCGCAGGCAGGTGAGCACGTCCCAGGTGAGCACGTCCCAGGTGAGCGGCCGGAAGTGGCGGCCGGGCCCCTGCGGGGTGAAGGAGCAGGAGGCGCAGGCGGCGGCGGCCGGCGGCCGCGGGCGAGGAGGAGCGTCTGAGGCCGAGGGAAGCTCCGTCCGCCACGCCGCCCCCTCCGGCCCCGCCGGCGCCGCGCGCTCCAAATCCGGCTCCCGGGCCGGCGCCGGCGCGCAGCGCTGATCCGCCCGGCGGACCCGCCCCTTACCTGGGCCGCGCCCCGCGCTCCTCCTTAAAGGGCCCGTGCCCCGCCGCCGCCCCTCCACCCTCGACGCCTCTCGCTCCACCTCCCCTAGCTCCAGGTCCCTCGAGGGACCAGCACGGCGAGATCCCGCTGCGAGTCGGTCCGTCTGACCTCAATTCCAGTCTTTCCATTCGACAGCCATTCACTGTGCTAGGATCCGGCCCTCAACTGACTCATTCCTTGCTAAGCGGCGACTACACCCCGAAAACAAGGAACTCTAAGACAAAGTGATTAGGTGGGAGAGACAGCGACGAATTCTGCCTGGAGGAAGGGCATTCCAAGTAACGGAATGTGCCCGGTCTCGGAGGTCTGCGTGTTGAAGCTGAAAGAGTGAAAATGATGGAGGCGAGGCTGGGACGAAGACTTCGGATCTTATGATGTTGACAGTGGGGACCCATAAGAGAAACATAAGCAGTTCAATGATGAAATCAGAACACCTGCCACTAACAATGTGTATACCTTTGGAAAGTTATTGTTTCTCTAGGGGACCCCCATTTCCAGATCTATAAATCAGAGATATTACCCACTTCACAGTTTTCTGGGAGGTCTGTGTGACAGAGGAGGAATGGCTGATTTGTCACCTATACAGCAGAGTTGTAGGATAAAGATGTTTCTATTGTAAAGCTTAAGCTGTTACTTCCTACCTTGTGTAGAGTTCCCCATGTGTGTAGCTCTTTCTGACAAGGTGGGCGTGTCCTTCGCACTGCCCCTCCCTCTTTATGCTCTCTCCTCCCCCCCACCCCCATCCCACCCTCTATTCCCTCTTCCCTATTTGTCTTCCTAAGATAGACTTCTCAAATCAAGCAAAGAATCGGCTCCGTGCATCCAGATTAAAGGACTAAATATTTTCGTAATCCTAACAAAACTTTGCCCTCTTCTGCGATCTTAGTGCGTGCTCCATTGCCTCCCATAAAGATACCGTCAGTAAGCTATTGGACTGTTCGAAGCCTGCCATTGTCAACCCTAATCCTCCCTCTAGTCCTGTACACTTCCTTCTACCCAGGGCGTTCGCTGGGTCAATTTCCCGTCTTTGGGAAAGGGAAGGCTTCTGCGCACCCTGGTGGTCATAAATGGAAATAGTGAGCAAATCAGAAATCTTATCCCACCTCCTTCCCTTCAATTTCTGTTACTAAGTCCCCGCTTCAGGAAAAGAGAGTCTTCTGAGGAAGACAGATATGTGAACAACTCTTTACAACAGGCGTCTGAAAAGACCATAAGAAAGGATCAAGGAGGATCATTGAGCCTCTGCCTGAATGCATTTTCATTTTCTTAGCACTTTTTCCCCAATACTCTCCAGGAAGCTTGTTCTCTGGTTGAACAGGTCCAACTGTTGTTAAAAAGGTTTTTTGTTATACAAAACAAAAACCTGCCTCCCTATAACTTCCACCACTATTTCTTGCTCCTTGCCTACCCCCGAACATTTAAGAACTTTAATCTGTCCTTCACAGGATGGGCTTTCCATGAAGGGGCAGCTGCTGAGGGGCTATATGGAGCAATGCACTGAGTTTTTGACATAGTTTCTGTCAGAAAACAGCTGTCACTTGACGCCACACAGTCAATTTTCTCATCTGTGAAGTAAGGGGGGCTGATCAAAACTAGTGATTCTCCAACTTTTTAAGATCAAGAATACTAGGCATTCTTTTCATCTGTGGATATCTTGTTTTGAATGATTCCATATCCCTTAAAAAATACATTTGCCAAGTAATCAGAAATTGGGTTTCCTCAAATTCACAAATACAGAGAACAGATGATTGCCAGAGGTGGGGTTGGGGTTGGGGGAACAAAATAGGTGAAGGGAGTCAAAAGGTACAAACTTCCAGTTATCAAATGAACAGGTCCTGGGGGTGTAATGTACAGCATGGCGACTGTAGTGAATAATACTATATTGTATATTTGAAGTTGCTAAGAAAATAGATCTTAAAATTTCTCATCCTAAGAAAAAAATTGTGACCATGAGAGGTGATGGACGTATTGTGGTAACCATTTTGCAAAATAGACATAATGTCAAATCATTATGTTGTACGTCTTAAACTAATGCAATGTTATGTGTCAGTTGTATCTCAATAAAACTAGGAAACAAAAAAGAAATTTGGTTTTCTATGAGAGGATGTTTCCATGAATTTAAAAAAAAAAATGATCTTTTGGTCAGCCTGTGTGGCCATAACAAAAATGACCATTTGATTTCCTTTAAATTTTTTACAAATTAAAAACAGCATAAAGAGCCCTTTTAACTGGGTTGAAGTCTAGGAATTCAGTTAGGGAAACATCAACAGAGCTCTTTTCTTTCTTTCTTTATTTCTTTTTTTTTAAAGAGGTGCTGGGGATTGAACCCAGGACCTCGTGCATGTTAAGCGTGAGCTATGCCTACCCCCCACCCCCCGCCCCAGAGTTCTTTTCTTATATTCTACTTAAAGGTAGTTATCACAGACTCTAAGTCTTTTTTTAAACTTCTTTTAGATATGAAGCCTATTTTGTTCATTTTATATTAATAGTTGCAATTCTATGACAGGCAGAAATCTGGATTCCAAAAGTTAGTTGTACAGGTATGTATATGCGTGGCTGGGACATCATGCTGTACACCAGAAACTGACACATTGTAATGACTATACTTCGATTTAAAAAAACATTTAAAAAAAAAAAAAGCTAGTTGTATACAAGAGAATAAAGAAAGTCGAGTTACTGCGGAACAAGGGACCTGGACAAGGGGAGTCCATGGGCTGGTCAGGAGGACTCTGGCGTTCAGCCCCAGTGCACTAGACGGTCTCCATGTAGACGGACAGTAACGTAAGTAACTTAGTAGGAGCCCCTTCTCTCTGGTGTATTTTCTTTTTTTGGCTCCACCATGGTCCTTGGTTTCCTACCATGTCTAGGGCAGTGGTTTCCCCATTAAACAAATATAACAAGGTTAATTTAAGTGTTTGCATTTTGGCTGTAGATAAATCAGCCAACACTTAATTTCACCTTTACAAACAAACCAAGGAGAAGATCCTGGGATTTGGGGGGCTCCACTTCTCTCTCTCTTTCCTCTAAGCCTGTTTCTTTCCTGCTGGAGAAAAGGACTGAGCCTTACCCCATCTTGACCAGTAAGGGCTGGTGGTGGAACAGGTGAGACCACTTTCCGGTTCTTGTACCTGGAGGTAGGGTCTCCAGGGTATGTTCAGCAGAAAGAGATAAGGGAGCTAGAGAATCCAAGGGGAAGAGTCCTTCTGTTCCCCACAGCGATTCTTACCCACTGCAGAAAGGATGGAGAATAAACTCCCTGACTTGCAGTTTTCACCCCCTTACAGTTTGCGTTAGTTCTCTATTGCCACATGACAAGTTGCCCTAAAATCTAGCAGCCTGAAACAGCATGCATGTATTATCCTATAGTTTCTGTGACTCAGGAATCCAGATGCAGCTTAGCTGGGTGCCTCTGCCTCAAGACTGCAATTAAAGTGTTGGCTGGGAGCTACTGTCTCATCTCATGGCTTGACTGGGGAGGGATCTGCTTCCCAAGTCACTCACGTGGTTGTTGGCAGGATTCAGTTCCTCAACAGTCGTGGGTTGGAGGCTGTCCTCAGTTCCCCACCACGTGGGCTTCTTCGCAGGGCAGCTCACAACCTGGTAGTTGGATTCTATCAGACCGAGCAAGTGAAAGGGATAAAGAGAGAGAGAGAAGCCGAAGTGTTTTTCAGTACTCTCAGACATGACATCACTGCTGCATATTCTTTTGATTAAAAACTAAGTTTAGTGTAGCCGTTACTGAAAACAGTATGGAGATTCCTCAAAAGACTAAAAGATTTACTATATGACCCAGCAATCCCACTCCTGGGCATATATCTGGAGGGAACTCTAATTCAAAAAGATACATGCACCCCAATGTTCATGGCAGCACTATTTACAATAGCCAAGACATGGAAACAACCTAAATGCCCATTAACATGATTGGATAAAGAAGTTATGATATATATATATATATATATATATAATGGATATATATGAGAGAGACAGAGAGAGAGAGAGAGAGATAATGGAATACTACTCAGCCATAAAAAATGAAATAAAATGCAATTTGCAGCAACATGGATGGACCTGGAGATCATCCTAAGTGAAATAAGCCAGAAAGAGAAAGAAAAATACCATATGATATCACTTATATCTTTTTTTAAAAAAGACAAATGAACTTATTTACAAAACAGAAACAGACTCATAGACAGAGAACAAACTTATGGTTACCAGGGGGTAAAGTGGGTGGGAAGGGATAAACTGGGAATTGAAAATCTGCATCTCTTGGGGAATGATGGAAATGTTACATATCTTGATTGTGGTGGTGGTTTCATGGGTGTATACATGTATCAAAATTCATCAAATTGTACATCTGAAATATGTGTAGTTTACTGTACAGGAATTATACCACATGAAGTTGTTTTAAAAAATTTTAATGTGTTTTGTTTTTGAAGATGTTTTATGTTGTGTTGTTCAGATGTTTTCCTAACATGAATCCCCATATACCACTTACCTATGCCTATGATTTAACAATATAAGTAATTTACACCATATTCACTTGTTTTTATGTTTATACAAACTCCTCAACTCCTGGAGCCCTTAAGCACGAAGTTCTCCTCTAAAGAGCCTGGTGCAGGAAGTGGGAAGACTCAATGCGGAAGCTTCATCATGAGATGCCCACTGTTACCCCTGAGCTGCGGAAGCAACATGCACCTGTCTCTTACAACACCCGTGAAACACTTGCCAAGAGTAACAGGATAAACCGAGTGAAACCTTAGGTGAAAGGCAATTGAACAATTATGCTTTAAGCTTTTTCTAATTAAAAAAAAAAGTCATCGAGTTCATTTCTCTATGTGGATTGTTTGACTAACCATGCTGAATCTTTTCCTGTACTTCTATGGTTTGGATTTTTTTTTTTTCCCTTGGAGATCTCACAATAACCTGGGGAGACGGAGTAGATATTCCTGTCCCCGTTTTATTATGCAATTGAATTAAGGATAGAAAAATGATGCGATTTTCCCAAGCTCTTGTAGAACAGTGATAGCATGCTGGGAGAGAGAGTGATTTTTGCCCAGACTTTGAAACCACGCTGCTCAAGTCAAATCTCAGTTTATGTCTACTGGCTGTGTGACTTCAAACAAGTTACTTAGCCTCTCTGTGTCTCTGTTTCCTTATATGTAAGGGGGGAGTTAGTAACACCCATTTCGTGGGTTATCGTGATGATAAATGGCCATCATTAATTCTCTTATTCAATCACTGGGAAAGAAGCCTGCTAATTCATAACTACACTATTATCTCAAAGGGCATGGTGGATTAAAAAGTACATCAAATATTTCAATCACTAGTGAAATCACCCTCTTGGTACTCAGTCAGCATCAGCTGGGGCAGCATTTTCCAAAGTAGGATCAACAGAATAAAATATTTCCTAAGATATTCCAAGGGGAAAAAGGAGTTTGGTGGTGACAGAATTTAGAAAACATCACAACACACATCCCTCATCTTGGACAGTCATGACTGCACAGTTGCCCGTCACGGGCACTGAGTAAACCTGCAATAAATCCCTCATTTTATTTTGATCGGCACACTATTCTTCACATTTGTTTGACCGTATAATGTTTATTTCCCCCCAACACCAATTATTCAATCGGTAGCCTACAGAGAACACTGACCCAGTAGAATATTTTGGTAGAACACAGGAGGGATCCAAGCGTCTGTAAGTGAACCAAAGAAGATGCTTTCGGGCTCTTATTTTTCAAAGGAAGCAGGTGACATTTTAGTTTCATGTAATATGAATTCTGGTCATGGTTTCTGCCTTTTAGGACTGTGGTACATTTCAGAAAAAAACAAGAAGAGAAAAATGTTGCAGCTCACTTTTTATGCTGTTCCAGATTGGGAAACAGAGGCACAGAACTATTCACTGTTTCTGTGCCCTTGCAGACACTTCCTCCAGAAATGTCCCTCCTGCTCCTCTGTGCAACCCAGACCCAGAGACCTGCAGTGCAGCTCTGGTGCCACCTCCCCCATCAGCCTTGCCTGGATTCCCTTCACTGACCCATCTTTGGCACTCATAGTATTGTAGCACTTGGCCATTGGTGTAATCATAGCTTGTGTTCTTAAATCCCTCCAGATGTTCAATGTCCTTCCAGGCAGGAGCTGCTTCTCACATGCCTTTCCATTTCCTGCCCCACCTACCACAGGTGGGAGCAGCGTACACAACAGAGCTCAATAAATAATCGTTTACTGTCACCTTGAATGTGTTTGAATAAATAAATCCCGCAATTGTCAGTGGGTAGAGGAATGAATGAGCTTCCTCTGCCATACAAAACAAAGGTAAAGCATCCGTGTTGTGGCACCGCTGCCCTGGGACAAGCGATCGTCACTGGCACCCTGCTCAGGCTGCTCAGAGCCGCGTGAATGAATCCCTTCCCCTCCTCACTGCGTCCAGTGTTTGTCTTCACAGAATTAGCTTTGCTTCACCTGAATCCACATCTGAACCAACATTACCTCTCTTCCACACAGAGAGCCTCAACTAACTAAGCAATCTGTCCGTACTGTGCATACCTCGCTAGTGTCCTAGACCGTTCTGGCTGTTATAACTCAGTGCCACGGACTAGTGGCTTATCAGCCGCAGAAATGTATTTCTCACTATTCTGGAAGATGGAGGTCTGGGAAATCAGGGTACCACTGTGGGCGGGTAAAGGCCTCTTCCAGGTCACAGATTTCTGATTGCATCCTCACATGGCAGAAGGGGCTTCACCCTCATGACCTGAGCATCTCCTAAAGGCCCCACCACCTTATACCATCACCTTGGGCATTACCATCCCAAAATATGAATTTTGGGGGGGACACAAATATTGAGACCATATCAACTAGGAATAGATGGAAAGGGAGACTATGAGACGTGAATGTGTGTGTGTAAGGGAGAGAGAATGAGAGAAGAAAGGGACAGAGAGTGGGGAGGAAACCTAACAGGCATGGGCGGGCTGATTTAGAAGCAGACTGCTATGGAGTCAGAGACGGAGGTGGAGACAGAGTAGCTCCAGGTATAACAGCAAGAAAAGAAAAACTCCCAAAACTTTTTAAACTCCAGTGCTTTCCCCCATCACTTTTCCCAGGAAGACAATTGAGGATGAAAGATAAATAATTCAAGACGGCAGAAACTCGGCATTTACACCACGGGCGTCATGAGAGAGTAGCTGGAACAGTCCCAGTTTGATCGGCAACTTACGCTTGTGTCTCCCCCTGCCCAGATGTGCAACGTGCGAGCCTGCTAAGGGCCTGAGAACTACACCTGGAGCGAAGTCCGAAGCAGGACACAGACTCTGCCTGCGATGGTGAGGATGGTAATAAACATTAACTGCTGCATCTTCCCTTTCTTTCTTTTTCCTTTTTTTAATTGAAGTATAGTTGGTTTACAGTGTTAATTTCTGGTGTACAGCACAGTGATTCAGTTATATATACGTACACACATATTCCTTTTCATATTCTTTTTCATTATAGGCCATTACAAGGTATTGAATGGAGATCACTGTGCTGTACAGTAGGACCTTGTTGTTTATCCAGTGATGATTTTCCTTGTAGTCCCCCTCGTACAAGGCCTTCTGCCGGAGAGCAGTAGGTATTGTGTGAGAACTGGTCCACATGTAGCTGTATTTTGGATGTACTGTTCGAGAGGGTGAGCTCCGCGTCCTTCTATTCTGCCATCTCAAAGCCGCCTCTCCTGTATCGTTCTTTAAAAGTCACAAAGTATTTTTTTCACTTAATGTATCTTTTGGTCCTCATAACCACCTGGAATTGAGGTCTTGTGGGCGTGTCCGTCCCCATTGTAGAGATGAGGAATCAGAGGATGAGAAAAGGAAAGTGACTTCTCAAAAATAACAGGACCGGGAAGCAGTAACAGTGTGAAGCCAACGGCCTCTCAGCCCCCGTCTTTCAAAGAGCTCAGCCTCTCGTCTCCACCCAGCAATGCTGCAGAGGGACCTCCAGGGCGGCTGCTGTGTTTAGGATGACAGGAACCTCCTCATCGCTCTCTTCACAGCATCCTTAAGCTCTCTGTTCCTCATGCTGTAGATCAAGGGGTTCAGCATCGGGGTGATGAATGTGTAGACCACAGACACCACCTGGCCCCTCTCTGGAGAGTAGCTGGAGCTGGGGCACAGGTAGATGAGGCTTCCCCCGCCATACTGGAGCAGAACCATCGTCAGGTGGGAGGAGCAGGTGGAGAAGGCCTTGTGCCTCCCCTCGGCAGAGCGCATCTTCACGATGGCAGCCACGATGAAGACATAGGAGAGAGCGATAAGCAGGAAGGGGATGGTGAGGACAGCGACACCCACCACAAAGAGAGTGGCCTCATGGACCCGGGTATCTGCACAAGCCAATCTCATAACAGGAAGGACGTCACAATAGAACATGCCGACTTCTTTGCTGCTGCAGAAGGGGAGTCGGAAGATGAGTACGGTCAGCTGCAAGGCCAAGATGAACCCCAGCACCAGCGAGCCCAGGGCCAGCTGGGCACACAGCCTCCAGCTCATCAGGAGGGCATAGCGTAGAGGATGGCAGATGGCCACAAACCTGTCATAGGCCATGGCGGCCAGCAGCATGCAGTCGGCGCTGCCCAGGAATATGAAGAAGAACATCTGGGCAGCACAGCCAGGCAGGGAGATGAGGGTTTTCTCTGGGGACAGGACGCTGGCCAGAGTCAGAGGGGCGATGGTGCAGGAGTAACAGATCTCCAGAGCCGCCAGGCTGGCCAGGAAGAAGTACATGGGGGTGTGGAGAGAGCGGCTGGTCCCGATGATGAGAGAAATGGAGGTGTTGCCGCTGACGCTGACCACGTACATGATCAGGAAGGTCACGAAAATCAGCACCTGCACCTCGGGGAGTCGGGAGAAGGGGCGGAAGTGGAAGTGATTCGGCCCAGTCTGGTTGGCATCCTCCATGGATTCAAGGCATCGGGCCTGCTAACAGCAGAGGTGCTGCCCTCTGAGGGCAGATAAATGTCAGGATGCACAGCTCCGGATGGATGACCCCTTCAGCTCCTGGCCTTTCTCTTTCTTCCTCAACTGTGACCATCTTCACCTCCAGTCAAATTCAGTGGCTCACTCCTGCAATAACTTTGTGGTTGTTGTAACCACCTGAAGTAGCCCCCACTGAAATCTTTTATCTTTTAATTGTGTTAAAATATATATTACATAATATTTACCATTTTAACCATGTATAAGTGTATAATTCAGTGACATTAAATATATTCACAATGTTGTCTAACTACACCTCTATCTATACCCAAAACTTTTTTTATCACCCCCAAACCAAATTTCTATCCAGTAAACTGAAGCTCCCCATGACCCCCTTCCTCCAGCTCCTAGCAACCTCAGTCCTACTTTCTATCTCTATGAACTTGCCTATTCTAGGTACCTCACATAAGTGGAATCATACAATATTTGTCCTCCTGTGTCTGGCTTATTTCATTAAGCATAATATTTTCAAGGTCCATCCATGTGGCAGCATAGATCAAAATTACACTCCTTTTTATGGGTGAATAATACTCCATTGCATGTGTGTGTGTATATACCACATTTTATTTATCTGTTCATCTGTTCATGGACACTAGGATTATTTCCACCTTTTGGCTATTGTGAGTAACGCTGCTATGACTATTGTGTATGAATATCTGTCCAAGTCAGCATTGCGATGTTAAGCCACAGTGCACCATTCCTAGACCACAAATCCCTCTACCCTCTCAGTCCCTTGCCTGGTTGTCAAGAGCACAGCCCGACCTGCCATTAAGCAATGGTATGACCTTGCTGCCATTAAGCAATGATATGACCTTGATGCCATTAAGCAATGGTATGACCTTGATGCCATTAAGCAATGGCATGACCTTGAGCAACTTGCTGAAGATGTTTGCTTGAATTTCTTCATCTATAAAGGCAGCGAGAGAGCACAACTCTCAGGATTGTTGTGAGAAGTTAATGTGTCTGGTCCCTAGGAAGCTTCCCATGAATGTTGGCAATAATCATTAATACTACTCTTCTTCCACCTTTTCAAGACAAGCTTAATGTCTCCAGTTCCCCCAGATAAGCCTCCTTTGGGCTTCACTCCCTGCTCCATCCAACTAAGACCTATAGTCCATTTCTCCCATTCGTCTTTTGCCAATACTATCACTATCCTTGGCTCCTTGACCTTCTGCCAAACCTGTTAACCTTTGTAATAACCAGCATCTACATTCCAGGTTGAACATGATTAAAGAAGATCACAAAATTCTGCTGCCTGGTGCCACGATACAGAGTAAAAAGCATTATCGGAGGGAAGTAATAGCTCAGTGGTAAGAGTGCATGCTTAGCATGCACAAGGTCCTGGCTTCAATCCCCACGACCTCCATTAAAAAAAGAGGCAGGGGCATTATCAACCCCAGTATTGTTTCTAAGCCTTGGAGTCAGCTGCTCCTTCTGGTTCCCACCAAGACTAGTGCAAATTTCCCTGGTCTCTTCAAGTCTGCTCTTCTGATATCTCCTCTCTCCCAGTAGTCATGACCCAGACTCCAACTTCACAGAAAAAAATAATGGAATCCACCTGGAGGCAACTGAGCATCATTCTCACTAGCTCTGGACCTGTGCCATCCTCTGTCTATCCATACATCCGTAACAAATTCCCATATGCCTTCTAGAAGTGTCCCTTCTCGTCGGCAAAGCTGGAGGTCTCAGCCCCTCCTGCTTCCCCTGGGGTCTTGGCCCACAAGCTATTCCTCCTCTCCCCGGTACCTGCCTCTGCTCCCACTCTACGGCAACTCTACCTCCCGTGGTAAAAAGCAACTTCCCCCAATCTTACGTGATCCTCTGAAGTCTCCCGTCTCCTTCCCATTTCAGCTATTTCCTTCTTTAGCACAATCTGGTTTCCACCTTACACCCTGAAACCCCTGCAATGAAGGTCACCAATGACTTCCAAGTTGTTGAATCCAAGAGCTACTTTTTTACTTCATCTGTGTTGCATTTGGGGCTGTTGATACTCCCTTTGCCTTGAAATTCCTCGCCCAAGGCCTCTGTGATACTCTGCTACCCAAACTGTCTCCTGGCCTCTCTGGACACTTTTGTTTCCATCACTTTCAGAGACTGTTCTTCCTCTTAGGGAAGGTTTTGTTGGTTATTCCAGGTCTACCTCGCAGATCCACTCTCCACCCTGCTCTGCCCCACGGGAGGCTGATCACTAAGGACTGAATCATCCAGTCTCACTCACCCTATGGCTTCTGGTTGGCTTTGGCCAACGAATGGTACTTGCAGAAGAATAAAGGGTAACATAAAGGGATGTTAGGGTATTTATACCCTCACACACATACACACACCATTAGCTGCTTCTCCCTCACCACCAGGGTTCTGTGACCATAGCTCTGGGTGGGTGGCCCATTTTCCATGTTTCCAGCTTTTCCTGGGCTACAGAAACACCATTCTTTCATTTTGCCACTTCATGCCTAAGGATGGAAACAGCTTCCCACCATTGCTAGCCCTCGAGTGCCTCCCCATCCCTTACAGCGTAACAGGTGAAAACAAGTCTGACTTGATATTGCATCTGTTTCTTGTACTTCAGCCTTTGTATTCTGCTGCTTTTGCTACAAGTTAATCACTAAAGGGTTGTTGCCTGTGGCTTAAAGCATACATGATGTTCCGTCTCTGGGAACCCTGCCTCCCCTGCCTGAGCTTAAGCTAAAATACCTTTGTTTAGTTCACAGGAAGCATCCTGACCAGGATGTGAATGGCTGCAGGAAAGAAGAAATTAACACATCCCTTCCACAGTCTGAACAGAACCAGGAAATATTTACAGCAACGTATCACCTTTTTACCTCACCTCCTCCTCTTTTTTCTATAGAAGAAACTAGCACCCAAATCCAGGCAAGATGGTTCTTTGGGACATTAGTCCACCGTCTTCCCAGTCAACTGGCTTTCAATATAAAGTTGCTATTCCTTGCCCCAACAACTCGTCTCTTGATTTACTGGCCTGTCTTGCTGCAAACAGTACAAGCTTGGAGTTACTTAATTCTGCCCTCATTTCTGTCCCAACACTTAACTCCAAGTCCTGTCCACAATTACTGGCATAGAGAAGGTTTAACAGATGTTTGTTGAATGCATGAAGGAAGAGAACTTATATTTTAATTTATTTTAGACTCTCTCTATCCAGCTTTCTTTCTGCTGCCCATAATCAGTGGGAAAGAATTTCAGGGTAAGTTTGTATGGTATCCAAAACAATATATCCCAAACACACACACGCACACACACACACACACACGCATCACATCACATCTACTATAGAAACAAAAATTGACAACTTGGCCTTGCTTTCCATGATTAAGCATGTCACATGCCAAGGTAGAGGGAGAACACTTTGCGCCCTGAATTAAACCAAAACTAACAGGATCACCTGACTGGTTTTATTCCCCTCGAAATAATATATTTTTGCTGTGCTGATGTCTGAACATACATCACTATATTTACCAATACAAAAATTATGCAAAGACATTGTTGTTTTCTACCATAAACAGAAATAATGCAACCTTAGGATTCTTGCTGATTTGCAATTTTTTCCTTTGAATATTTGTTGTGCTTTTGATTCTGGCAAGCCAGTCCTTTTAAAGTCTGGCTCCCTGCAGGCTCTGCAAGCAAAGTTTTTCTTTCCTTTCCTAACTGCTTCTACCTCTGCATTTGCCATTTGTTGTCCCAGCCTTGCGTAGCATAAGAGGGTTGGAAGATGGGTGGAATCATAGCAGGAAATTTTTCAGCTGGAAGTTTCTAAGAGTATTGTTCCTTGAGAGTTTTAATTCCTATTCTGGGGAGCAGCATTGGAGCACACGCCTACCTGCCTTCCTCCCTGTGCAGAGTAAGTGAAGGTTTCCAACACACCCTCTACCCCAAATATTTAATCTTTGGAATTAAATGAGAAGGGGACAAGTCAGCCACAAGAAACAGAACTATCATCTGTAACCAGGGAGCTCACCACTCCTTCAATGATGTGTTTGCTTCTGCATTCCCTGGACCTTAAGCTCCATGAGGGTAGGGACTGATTGGGTTCCATTATTCACCAATGCCCAGGACCTAGCACAGTGCCAGGCACCATCCAACTGTATGGACGTGAACTCTGGACAGTTACTGAGGTCCTGTCAATGCCAATGACTGCTACCCAGTACTTCTGAAATAGAAATAATAATCTTCACCTTAGCACCCTGGTGCTAAAAAAGCATATCCTTTCTAGAGAGAAAACCAGCAATTTTCAAGAAAGTTTAAAATGCTCTATGCATGGAATCACTACTCTCACATTGAAGGATCTGTCCTGAGGAGATAGTCTGAAATATGAACCAAAGACATAAAGATATGTGCAGTCTGCTTTAATAATCATTTTTATAAGGAAACAAAACAATACTTAACGAAAGCTGACATTCCATCAGTTGAGGTATATTCAAATGAGCTTTTGTATTGCCATTCAAACTGTTATAATTACAAGGTTTAATGAAGTGAGAAAGTGCTCAGAATATAATGTTAAACGAAGAAAATGAAGGGGAAGCGTTGCACACAGAGCATGACACCGGGGTTTTTGAGGAAAACTGGGAGATCACTATTTTCCTCATGCTCTTCTCCATTTTTCAAATTTTCTGTGAAGAATACGTGTTTATTTTTTTCATTATAAAAATGTTATTGATTTTTTTTTTTAATTCCCATTTGAGAGGCAAGGAAACTGAAGTTACATAACTCACCTCCAGTTCTAAAACCAGTGATTGTCAGAACCAGGATTAACACCTAGACAAGGTGGGGGAAGGGTATAGCCCAGGTGGTAGAGCACATGCTCAGCACCCAAGAGGTCAGGGGTTCAAACCCCAGTACCTCCTCCAAGCTGAAATCAATATAGAAGCCTAATTATCCATCTGCATAAACAAACAATACAAACACGTAAATACGGCGACAAAATGTGCACACTTGTCAGTGATGCAGTCCAGGGTTGTGCTAAATTCAGGTATTTATTTATGTGCTTGTTCATTTCCAGACATACCACACTCTCGACTTGGGCTGGTCTGTTGTGACATATTTAGCCTTCTTTCTTTCCTTCCTTTCTTTCTCCCTCCCTCCCTTCCTTCCCTTTCCTTTCCTTTCTTCCTATGTTCCTCCTCCCCCTCTTTTTTCTTTACCCTCATCTCTTTTCAAAGTCAACCTTTTAGATTTAGCTCATTATTCTAGCCCACTGAGATCTAATGGAGAATTACAATCCTTTACTCCAACAAAGAATCCATTTCTCCCCACTGCCATCTACACCTTTAATGATCATGTTTTCCAAAGTTATAACTGTGCATTAGACCACAGCTCAAGGAAGCCACATCCCTCAAGCATACTGCTCTTAATATCCCTCAACATTTTCCTTAGGACATCAGTGGTTTTCAAATAAATTTAACAATTCAAGGCTGTGTGGACTGTCTCTGGAACACTTAAAAACTATAGTGAATTCCATTGCATTAAACACATTGTTTATAGAATGGATGCTCAACATACCTTAGATAAAGACTCACCTGAATTCTCAGTGCATTCCCACACCCTAACCCAGATACAAATTTTCCTCCTTAATAAATACATGTATCATTCTACTTGTCCATGAGAGTTACATAAATCATGTTTCCCTTTTTGCCTTAGCTGCTAGGAAGCCCAAAACTAAGTTTTATATTCAATTGCTTAGCATTTCTCAGCCCCAATATCTTTGTTTCTATTTAACTTCTGCCTTTTATACTGTGCAGGTTGATTTTGATCTCTTTGAGGCCAGGGTTCTATTGTAAAACCCTCTATTTTTAGAAGCATTCAAAGCATAATAAATATATCAGACAAATAAAAAAATTATTCTTGCCTTTTGTGTCTTCATCCAAGGCTTTGATGAGTGAATGAGAAATCTCTCCTCTCTTAACTCCCAAGTTTGCTCTTCCTCTGGGGTCCTCTCAGTGGGATAAAAATGACAATACTGTGAGCTTTGGTTGTAGTTAAACACTCTCTTCCATTGTCTGCTTTATTCTGCCTTTGCTTCCCCACAATTCCTCACTGCTTGAAGGCTGGATTAGGAAACACCAGGTCTCTGTTTACCGAGGAAACAGAAACTCTCAATAATGTTGCACTCTCTTTGATGAGTCTCTTTTATGGTACCAGTACTGCCTCCAAAGACTGGGCATTCTTCACACAGAGAGCCCTTCCTTTTCCATAAAGACCTTTGCACACTCTACCTTCTCCTTCACAGAAAATAATGAATAGGACTGTTCGTGCATTTGCTGTTGGACAAGAATGTATTGAGCATCTACTTTCAACTAGGCATTGGGCGTGTAACTTGAAAACTGAGTAGATTGCACTATATTTTCTGGATGTCCCAACAAAGCACGTAATCCTCCTACAGGAGAGGGTAGACAACCCTCTCTCACCCCTTTCAGGCGACCTAGGGAACTGGTCACATTTCTAAGGAGAGACAGACTTGCCTTCTCTCACCCTCAACAGTGGGGTGTCCTTTCAAGACTTGTTCGTCGTTAGTATATTTGGCATAAATAGTGTCACTTCAGTAGCTTCAGGAGGTTACATTAAAGTTCTGATTCATGTGTAACTCCACCCCAGGAAGCCCACACCAGGATCAGGAAATCCCAAGGTCAGCAGGGGTCATTGGTCCATCCCCCAGGGTCTAGACCACACAACTCAACCACCCTGGTCTTCCCTTATCCTCCCTACCTTCTGCCTAGAGAGGTTGGCAGCCACGTCCTTCCCTGAGGCTGAGTGAAGCCCAAGGTGGAATCCTCTTCTCAGTACCTCGGGAAGCACTGAGATTGAACCTCTGAGAAACCACCCAGCACTGAGGGAAGCACACATCTAGAAACCATTCGTCCTTGCCCACCGCTTCTTCTCAAGGGAAGACTGTGGGACTCTGGGACATGCAGAGACAGAATTCTGGGCTCTCTCTCAACTCTCACCCCTTCTCATCTCATTTCTGGAGAATTCCCTGCCTACTTTGGTTCAGCAAAGTCCCAAGAGGCTAACTTAGCTTTTAACTTGACTGTCCCCTGTAGGTCAATGCTGGAACACAAACAGCAATTGTTTGGGGACATGGTATTCTAAACTGGTTTAATTGCTGCTAGACTTAGCTGTATTTTAATTATTGCCTACAATTTTACTCTCAAAAAAAAAAGAAGAAAAAAACAAAAAAACTGAAAAAATTTTAAAAATTAAATTTTACTCTCTAAATTTGAGGTCATTTAGGAAGATACACAGTTTTAATTTATCCAAGTAGAGGTTAATTTTGTTCACTTAGACAAATTCTAAGAATCCTTCGAAACTCAGCCAAGTGTTACCTGTTACATGAAGTCTTGTTCTGATGTACATCGTCCCCCACCCTCCTCCAAAAGGGAAAAATCACTCCCTGCCCCATGCTCCGTGCTGGCTTTGTGCCCACCCCAGCTAATAGCACTTCTCACTCTCTATTGTGTTTATATTACTCATTATTTCACCCCTGCTAGGCTAGGCCCTCAGTGGGAGCAGCTAACTCAAGTCAACTGCATCACCTTGCCCCGTGTGGAGCGAAGCACCTCGCAGGTGCCTGGCATTCACCGATCTCAGAATGCTACAGCATCCTTTAGGTACTCACCAAATCTTGTCCAACACCCGATCACACTCCCTATAAATGATGTGTTTTACGCCAGCAGCTGCTAGTGATTCTGGTCAAGGCCGTTATAAAATGTAGAAACAAAATTTTTTCAAACTTTGGCCATTCACTAACACCCTTCATAATTCATGTTTTATCCGAGTTATCAGTGTTATTAATGTTTTTCTTGACTTAAATTAAGCTCATTTACTTTTTTCTTAACAGTAACAATGTCATTTAACTGGTTATACTTTTTACCCCTCACTTTTAAATAAATACAAAACATGTTTAAATGCTCATCTGTGTATCACCTAAAACTTTCATTTCAAGGACGAGTAGCTCTGAAAACTCTGGAAAATTTTTTGAAATGAAAGCCTGTGTATGTGTGTGTGAATGAGAGAGAGAACTTGGCAGGAGTTTGTCAAAGCAAACTTGAAAGAAAAAAGCAAAATAACTCCAGAAGAATCAATCACCAGCCCCTTGAAAGAGTAATTGTATAGATGCTGAGCTGGAACATATTTCAGAAAGCTTCAGTGGTCCACTCAGAGCAGAATAAACAAAAAACCCTCTTGTCTTAGAGCAGAGTTTGCAAGTTGCTGACCCACCAGCTACCAACCGGCCATGGATGGCGTTTCCGATGGGTTGTGTTCAGCGATTCAGTTACACCGCTCAGCGCTTCAGAACACAGCATAGCAGAGCAGCTGCCCTGCTTGAGCCGGAATCTGGCTTATTTGGACCCTAGACCGTTTCCACTGCAGCCAGAGCCACGGTCATCTCTGAGTGACACTGCAGACCGTGCTGGGTGGTATACTTTATTATACCAGCCACACAAAAACATCTTTAACCTCTCTTCTCTAAGTTCTCCATTTTTATCTCCCGCTTCCATTTGTATTTCTTTCTCTTTTTTGTCCCTATTCCCCTATGATTTTCTACTTGCTGAACTTAATGTTCCTGTACCTTATAGTCGCTAAGTAAATATTTATTTTTTAAAAGCTACAGGGAGAAAAATCTACCACCTCTGAAACTGTGCCCCATAGGGTTAACAGAAACTGGTGACTAAAAGAAACTCAAGCTTGTCCTGTAGCTTGCTAACACCCCCTCCACTCCCAGCCTGCCTTCACTGAGCTAGTTCGCCTTAATTATTTTGTTGCAAATTGTATACCTTTCAAGCTTCACATAGCCTAAACAATAAGATGTTTGCCCAACAGTAAGATGTTTGCCCAAGAACTTGGAGTCAGCTGTGTCTGGTCTGGCTCAAGCCAGCTGAGACTACTTGGAACCACCAACCCTAAAACTGGGTCTGCACAGGGGTCTGATGAATGACTTTTTGATGCCAGAGGTCCAAAAACTCCACCGTCAGATCCTGCTAAGCACTGCCATTTTTGAATATACAGCCCATGAAGATGCACGTAACTCAGATGCACCTGCACAGAACACCAATTACCTCACTTTTCCTGTTCCTGCAGTCACCTTTCCCCATCCCTGAGACCACCCAGATTCTGCATCCCATGAGTATCTCAAGCCCCTGGCCTTCAGGGAGGCAGATCTGAGGCTAGTTTTCCCATCTCCTCACTTGGCTGCCTTGTGAATAAACCTTCTCTTTGCCGCAAACCTTGGCGTCTCAGCGTTTTGTCTTGCTGTATTTTAGGCAAGGAGATCTGGTTCAGTAACAACGCCTTAGCAGGTAGTACCAGCTGCTAGTCATCCTTCTAGAATCAGACTCCAGGGAGTTTGGAAGAGAAAGTGACTGTACGCAATGAGGCCGGGAGGCGATTTCAATGATCAATGCACCATTTTCTTCCAGGGTGTTCTCTCCACATTCCCCACTGGCTCTCTGAGTCCTTCCAGCTGTTACGGAGCCAAAACTTGGGTCTGCTCGCCCACACAGTGAAGTCAAGCTATTGACACTTGGCTGTGGTGAAGGAAAGTGCAGGATGTATTGTTAAGGTGCCATACAAGGATGCTGGGACAGCTGATGCCCACAAAGCCCAAACTTCCCAGTGGGTTTCAGCAAAGCCTTTTTAAAGGCAAGGCAGGGGAAGGGAGTCCCTAGATATGTGATCAGCTCGTACACAATTCTCTGGTTGGTGATGAAGTAGCAGGATGTCACAGAGTTATTATAATAATAATAATAATTAATTTCCCATAGCCATGAGGCAACATGCTCACGGTCATCAAGCAGTTAATTTCTTCCATTTGGTGGGGGTTTTAGCATCTGTCAAACTCAGGAAATGTGCATCAGATACCGTTATCTGGGTACCTCTGAGAGGAGCTAAAGCAGAGGATGTAGGGGAGGGTTCTGTCCTGGGAAGGCCCCCTAGGGTCCTGCCCATTTACACAGCTGACCCCAGCATTCAACCTGGTTCTCCCCAATGCAACTGCAAACCACAGTGGACATAGCTGGCAGGTAAGTGCAGTGTCTCTGTGGGCAAAAGGGGGCCAGCGAATCCTGCTGTTCATAGGTGAGGCCTTGACCTTTATCTTGACCCACATCTCACCTCTTCAGGAAGAGTAAGCTTCTGCTGTGTGGCCCCAAAGATCTTTGTTTTCCTTGCTAAGGGGAAAGATCTGTAGTGGCGAGCTCTGAATGTCACTACAAAAAAAAAAAAATCACTAAATCATTTGGTTAGTACTCTGTTCCTGAAATTTTTTTTAGTTCCCAGGTCAAACTTAGCTGGTTAACAATCAAATCTTAAAATGTATCTAAAGGGATTTGTATTAAGTAACAGGAAGAGGGTGTGGGTCTAACGGCTGCATTTTCAGTTTGCTCACGTGTTTTTCTTTTTTATAGCCTGGTTTCTGTTACAACACACTCAGTTCATCAAGACCCTGAATGACTGACTGTACAGTGTCCTCCTGAAAGACATGCTTGCCAATCAGGCTCCAACAGTTTAGGTTTATTCCCTAAAATCGAGTCAGAAAACCAGAGAGCTGTATTCTTTTGTTGACTGCGATCATCTCTTCCAGAACAACTTGAAGTGACTTGACCATCAGGGCCACACCATCGACTTACATTGAGAAGTGGCCCTAAAGTTTCATTTCATGTTTACTGTGTGTTATACTGGTTAAGGTCACAGGCTGTGGAGTGAAACTGTGCCAGCACTTACTAGCTGTGTGATCTTGGGAAAATGACTTAACCTCTCTTAGCCTCACTTCTTGATGTGTAAAGTGGGGATAATAATGGTACCTACCTCATAAGATTTTGTGGGAATCACATGAGTTAACATTTACTAACCACCTGAAGTAATGCCTGGCACATCAGGGCTCAGTAAGTGATAGTGTTATGATTATAATTGTTGGTACGTTGTTAAATGTGTTGTATTCTCTGTTGAAAAGTGGTAAGAAAAGATTCTTTTACATCAGAGATTTAACCCCAAAAGTGTTAGACTTCTCCATATATCTGTAAATTATTACATGACCTCTGAAATTCTCCAAATTAATTTATTCTGTACTTTGGCTACTAGGAAGCTCGGATACCTCTAGTGAACACAATACAAACTGCAGAGAAGCACATGGTTTGCATTTCTGCATAGAAATCTTACTACTGTGTTCTTCATAATTTTGCCTGAATCTTTTCTTAACCCTAGTCTTCTTGACTATGTGCTTTTAACTTTTGTGTTTAATGTATTTTTAAGCCACTTGACATCTTTTGTGGAAGGATATTGGGAATAGAACAATTTTAAATAGTGAGAGAAGTAACTTATTAATTTCAGCAAATATCGTTATCAATAAAATATTTATTGAATCTCCACACCAGCGCTATTCAAAACACTGTATGCCCCTGTACTTCCTCATGTTGCTGCCTGGCCAAGAGCAGGGCCCCAAGAACCCTTGCCATCAGGTTTCCATATTGTTTTTCCCCATTCCCCTCTTTCTTGCATGTAGCACAATCAATTATGGAACAGAGTGGGTTTTATCATCTATTGCATTTGCAACATCAAGACAAGAATGCACTTATTTTCTTTTTCTCCTTTAAGGATAGTATCTTGGAGATGTATTTCCCCACTCTCAGTCCTCCTTCTGGTCCTCTCCACCAATCTCCATGACAGCCCTGCTCATTGCCCGTTGTGGCTTTGGGAGTCTCCTACCAGGGTCACAGGAGCCAGTCTCCTGTGATGACAAGCAGCTGACTCTACTCAGATAGGCTGGGACCTGGGACCCTCTACTCGAGTGCTTGTTCCTGGATAAATGTCTCCTTGGGCAACGGGATACAAAGAAACAGTAAGGGATGAAACAGAACTGCAGGCAGGCACAGTTGGGGCAATTATGAACAACAGGAGGCAAAAAGGCCACAAACCAAGTGCCAATTCTGAAATGCTGGGAGCAAAAACGGTCTGTGCACGATCCCTGCACACAACACCACCGAGGAGGTGAGCAGACCACCTAAGCTACACTCCTGCCCAACTGATGCACTGCCCCCACTGTTACCGCATTTAAGGACACAAGCAGCTCTTTTCCAGGGAACGAGCAAGGGCCCCCGTTACTTGTTTTCACTCCGTAGTGCTGCAGCACAAGCCCAAATAGGCTTGCCTGAAATTCTCATCTGGCCTCTTATCAATTTCCATTGATTAAAGAGTCCAAGGGCCTGCCTGGTCAGTATATAATGCTATAACAGAGAGAACAAACCTGACTCCATATTGGATCTATTCTTTTAGCTCTAACCCTTGTGTCCTGTTGCCTGTGCTCAGTCATGCTGGCTCTGCAACTTTGTAAAAGAATGTTACCTATAGCCTGAATACACATGATAGCCCAGCCTCAAAGCTCTGCCTCCCAGGTTTGACCTTGAAAAGTGTAACACTTTTTACTCGTATGGAGATTAAAAAATTACAGAACAGAGAATAATATTCGTCTTGTTAGAGGTTTACAGGAACATTGTGACTAGACCTACATGGACAGTTGTAAGAACAAAGGATTATTACATCCCCTCCAGGGTCTGCCCAGCACCAAGAAGTCTGCGACACCAGCTACATCCCCTCCTTTTAGTATAAAAGAAGCCTGAATTCTAACTGCGGTAAGATGGTTCTTTGGGATACCAGTCCACAATCATCTTGGTCGGCTGGCTTTCCAAATAAAGTTGCTATTCCTTGTCCCAACACCTCTTCTCTTGATTTATTTCTTTATTGGACATGCAGCAAGCAGTGGGAGCTTGGACTCTGGACTTGGTACTACTTCTTTGGGAAGGGCCAATATGGCCATCCGGAAGGCAGGATTTGAACAACTTAATGAAAGCTATTCAGTTGGAAGTGAGTAAGGACTTAAATAAATATATGTCATGGCTTATTCTGTACTTTCCTATTATATTTGTACATATCCATCATCTCATTTGACTGTCATTCCAACCCCTTGCAATAGGAAGGCAGCTGTCATTATCATCCCTTTTTAACTTAAAGGAAAGATTAGGGCTCGAGTTTGTGTCTTGAGCCTAAGGCTAAGTGTTTACTATATGGCCAGCAAACACAGGAATACCAGAAAATACAAAGAAAAAAGAATCCATTTCTTCTGCTCCGAGGGGCTTTGTAGGCTTATTATAGAGGCAATACCAAAACATATGAAACTCAGTCATGTAACAAGAAGTATGATTTTATGAAAAGAGAGAGATCACCGCCGGATTGTCTGGCCAGTGATTTTAAGATTTTAAGATTTTTAAGGCTGTGGGGCTTGAACAGGCTTTAAATGACAAAGAGAAAAGCCAAAGGACACCTGGATGTGTAAATCCCTTGGGTCTGCATGCCTTCAGGTAGACAGCCCTTAAAACAGGTAACAGGATGGCATCCACTATATCAACCACCGTCATCATCTTACCCATGCACTCACTCATTTTTTTCTTCACTGACATCCTCGTGCTAGTCCTTATTCTAAGCACTATGATGAGAGAGAAGGCTGGTGACACAGGTAGGGACCAATCCAGGATTTCATCATTGGAATCTAACTTAAAAAGTGGACGAATTAGCACCACTTAGCATTTCACAGGCGAGACAGCCATGGGACAGTCATTTCTCCATGCCCTCCCTTTTTCCTTTTGGGCATCCTGTCCTTCAGATCAGGTCTCTACTTCTGGTTTGGGGAATATTTTTTTCAAGGAAGGAATAGTTCTGGCTCCCTGAACCAACACATTCCTGCCACGAGTCTCCTCACTGCATCGGTCACTTCTTGATTCCTTATGCTGTAGATCAAAGGGTTCAGCACTGGTGAGAAAAAGGTGTAGACAACAGACAATGCCCGGCCCTCTTCTGGGGAGTAGCTGGAGCTGGGGCGAAGGTAGATGAGGGTGCAACATCCATACTGCAAGAGAACCACCATGATGTGGGAGGAACAAGTGGAGAAGGCCCGGCGCTTTCCCGAGGCTGAGTTCATCCTCATGATGGTGGCCACGATGCAGCCATAGGAGACGCAGATAAGGAGGAAGGAGATGGCCACAGCGGCCACACCGATGACATAGAGGGCTGCCTCATGCACGCGAGTGTCTGCACAGGCCAGGCGTATAACTGCAGGCATGTCACAGAAGAAGTGGTAGATTTCGTTGTGGCCACAGAATGGAAGGTGGCAGATCAGAATGGTCAAAGGCAATGCCAACAGGAATCCCAGCCCAAAAGAACCTAAAGTCATCCTCCCACAGAGCTGCCAGCTCATGATGCGGCTGTAATGCAGTGGATGACAGATGGCCACGTACCTGTCATAGGCCATGACAGCAAGCAAGACACAGTCAGATCCTCCGAGAAGGATGAAGAACATCTGAGCCCCACAGCCAGGGAGAGAGAGAAGCAGCTTCCCCATGGAAAGGACACCAGCCAGAGTCAGGGGAGCAATGTTGGTGGCGTGGGCAATCTCCAGCATGGCCAGTGCAAAAAGGAAGAAGTACATTGGGGTGCGGAGAGAGGGATCTCGCCAGACTGTGAGCCCAATGGTGATGTTCCCAGTGAGGCTTCCTAAGTACAGCAGCAAGAAGGCCACGAATATGAGGGAAGCCACTGTCGGGTCTGTTGAGAAGGGGCGGAAGTGGAAGCACACCGCTCCCGTCTGGTTTTGCTCTTCCATCGGCCCTGGTACCAGGAAGGAAGCCGTGGGCAGAGTGACCGTCCTGCATCCTTGAGCCTGGCGCAGGTCCAGCTGTGTTAGAAACAGTCTGCAATCGCTGAGTCCCTGCCCTTACTGCTTCCTTCGGAGTTGGGTTAGCATTATCTTTCCTCCCCCATGACTTAACCCACTAGCTGTGTGACCTTGGACAAGGTACGGATGTCATCATTCTCCTCTTAGACATGGGAAGGGGGTGACACCCACCTTGGAGAGCTGGTGTCTGAAAGTGCCAAGCCCCACACCAGCCCTGCAGTAGGTTCTCAAATGGGTTTCCTTTCAATTTCACTTTTTGCTTGATCACCACTTCTCTTTTTTTTTTAAGCAAACCCACCTGACCATTCTCAAACCTCTTCATTCCTGTGAATGTCCAATCACCCCTAAGAACACCTTCAAAGTACGTATTTGTACAAAGAGCCTATGATTCTCATATCAAGCCTAGAAGGCTGGCAACACAGGTGTTTCCTTTACCTGCTTTACAAATGTGGAAACCGGAAGCCCAGATACACTGCCATTTGCCCCATTCCCTTAACTCACAATTTTGGTATCATTTTTTTTTCTTAAACCTTCAACTATCCAATTTTGTTCTGTTCTACCATATACCGACCCTACTCTTGTTTCACTTTTCTTTCACACATCCGCCTGCATTTGCATTATTACCGTGTTCACCCTAAATAGGGCTTTCATTCCCTCACATCTGGTTCACCCCTTCCCCTCCCCAATTTATCATACTTTTAGATTAACCACTTTTAATTACTTTAAAAATCATATTACTCTGACCCTAAACTTAAAAAAGCAAAGGCACCTCAACTTAGTCAATTATTCCTCAATAAAGCTAAAACAAATTATAAAGCAATCTCTTATTCTAGTGATATGACCTACAATTATCACGAAATATTTTTATAAGTGAAACTAACACAATTTACCTGAGGTATAACTTCAGGAAATCCCTCAACAACCATGCTCCACTGCCCCACCTCAGCCACCCCAGCTTTGGTCTAAGTTGCTCAGTCCTTACGCACATGACCCTTAAATTGTGTTGTTTTAATTTGCTGCAAGGTAGACTTGAGCAAGGTAGACGCCACTAGCGTCTTGTGTTTGTAGATTACCTTTTCAAGGACGTTCAAATGGCCAAAGGTAGCAGCCTGCAGAAGGGTTTTTGCGTTCATCTCCTGGGGGGATTCTCAGAGAGGCCAGGCCACTACGAAAACACTTTCCTGCTAAAACAGAGGGATGGAGCCAAAAATGTGCAAATTAAAACATTCAACCACCATTGTTTTTTGGTTTAACAAGTGAACCAAGTTTTAACATTGTGTTTTCTTTTGGTTTAATTTTTAACAATGATTCTCAGCACTGGCAAAGTCTGGAGAAAGGAGCAGCGCCAGGCTCACTGGAGGAAAGGGAAAAGGCTCAACGCTGTAGGAAAATAATAATCTTTTTCAAGGCTCACATTTTGTCAAAACTGACAGTTTTCCAGGCTGAGTAATGCATATATAAGCATTCATTACACTACCCTCTTAATTTGTGTACTTTTGAAATTTTCCAAGTAAAACATTAGCGTTTGACTTTAGTTAGTAAACTTCAGGAGTCTAAAATTAGAAATGAGTCTAAAACAGAATGACAATGACAACAACAGAAATCTTTATACACAACATAAAAATCACAGCATAATTTTAATAGGTAATGTGAATGGAAATGAAAGAAATAATGAATAATAGGGAAATAATAGGGAATAATGAAAGAAAATGACTTAGTAGAAAATGCTCAATTCAGTTAATGAAATAGTATGCAATTGTTTAAAATTATATTTATAAAGACAATGTAATCACATGAAAATATTTGTGATGTAATTCTAAACAGAAAGTGAGGTTTAAAAAATTACGATCACTATACTGCAGGGAAAATGTTGTCTTTGTGTGACGAGCCTAAAAGTTTTTTCACCCTGTACTGTATTTTCTAATATTATTTATGTATATTTTTTTTATTGAAATGTAGTCAATTTACAATGTTGTGTCAATTTCTGGTGTACAGCATCATGCTTCAGTCATACATGAACATACATACATTCATTTTCATATTCTTCTTCACCAAAAGTTACTACAAGATATTGAATATAGTCCCCTGTTCTATACAGTATAAACTTGTTTATCTATTTTATGTATATTATTTAGTATCTGCAAATCTTGAACTCCCAATTTATCCCTTCCCATCCCCTTCCCCCACTGGTAACCATAAGTTTGTTTTCTATGTCTATGAGTCTGTTTTGTAAACAGGTTTGTCTTTTGTTTTTTTTTTATATTCCACATATAAGTGATATCATATGTTTTTTTCTTTCTTTTTCTGGCTTACTTCACTTCGTATGACAATCTCCAGGTCCATCCATGTTGCTGCAAATGGCATTATTTTGTTCTTTTTTATGGCTGAGTAGTATTCCATTGTATGACTATACCACAGCTTCTTTATCCAGTCATCTGTCAATGGACATTTAGATTCTTTCTATGTTCTAATATTCTTTAATAAATATCAATATTCTTACCATTTTAAAGTATAAACTTATAACATGATAAAAAGAGAAACAAGCAGTGTTGCTCTCAAACTGTGGAATACAATATTTTGGAAATTTTTAGAGCAAAGTAAACAATCTATACAGAATCTTTTCTTAAGAAAAATCTTTGTCTAATCCCTCAATCACTATATTTTCAGTAAGAAAATTGTCATTCTTCAAGAATGCAAAGTTAGTCCTTCATTCAAGTAACTTATAATCAATCACTCCTGGAATGGAACTGAAGGAAGTCTGTTTTTCCAGCCAGCCTGCTTTCCCTGAATGCCCACTGCAGCACAATCCCTGCACCAACTATTCTATGGAAGCATCTGAACCAAAGCCATCGTGGCCAGAAGCACCATGCACCTCAAAGGAAAGTGCTGATTTAGAAGCTTGCAACTGGCTCTTTCACACTCGTAGTCAACACATTCCTTTCATTCTGCTCTATTCACTCTTGAGTTATTTGTGTATATGCCATCTCCCTGGCTACACAATACACTTTTAGCATCTTTGAAGGCAGCGTCTATATTTTGTTTGTCTTTACACACATACTCACACGTAGTTTCCATTTAGTAAATGCAATTCAATTTTTTTTTTAATTGTTAAGCTAACTTGACAAAGCCAAGTATCCTGAGTCACCGCAGGGGAAACTGGAAGAAAGAATAAAATTTAAATATTGGCTAATGTGTATTGAGTGCTTCTTGAGGCCCACTGCGTTACAAATAATAATAACATTTATTGGGTTTTAGGTACTCTTCCAAGCTCTTTATGCCAACTAACTAATTCACTCCTTAAAATAAACTTATGAGGTAGGAGCTATTATTGTCCTTATTTGACAGATGAGAAAACCAAAGCACAGATTCCAACTCTGGCCAAAAGACTGCAGATTTCACGCTCTTAATCAGTACTCTGAGCTGGGTTGCCATGAGCATGTCCCCATATTTGTCTCCTTTGCATGTTTAAGCTTTATATATATGGTCTTGTGGGAGAATAATGATTTGCTACATTCTATCTGTTAGAGACAGGTCATCGTCTCCTAGCTGGGAATCTTAAAAAAAAAAAATTAGGCACTTAATATTCCTACTGCTGGGAATTAATTCTAAGAAGCAAGTCGAAGGGATGAAGAAAGTATTCCTTTCAAGCTATTTCTAGTTGTATTGTTTCTGTATCTAAAGGAAAGAAGCAAATCACACAACCCACAGGGAACAAAAATGTCTAATTGTTCGAGAATAATCAAATCATCTGGTGTATGAATTCAGTGTGCTAAAAGGTCTTCACCAAGAATCCAGAAGAAGTGGGAAAATACAGGAAGTGTAAACAGAGGAATGTGAAAATATGCAAAGCAAAGGAGGCTAAAGCCTCTGCCCACCACAATCACAGCAACATGAAACGTCTTTATAACCAGACCAAAGCAAGACCATAGGTGGTTATAAATATGTATTAAGACAAATGAGTATTTTTGCATGTTTTCTGTCAGCTTTTTATACATTTGTTTAATTGCCTAAACAAAAAAAATAGGAAGGAAAAAAAAGGAGGGAACGCCTCAACGGAGAGCCTTTTTCTAAACAAAAGCCAAAACTTACCTCAGGCTCATTGAGAATCAGAAGGAGGCTAAATTAGCAGAGTGATCTTTAAGCATTTATTTCCCTCAGAGCTTGGAAGCATCACCTATCATTTGGGGACCAGAGAGGCAGGGCTGCTGGAGTCTCCTGAAATTTCTCCTCTCTGAGGAATGCCAGAGCCTGACATTAGCTGACACTTCCTGCACAAGAATCGCCATCGAGTTCATTTACTGAACATTTATTTACTGAGTACCTACTCTGTGTTGCTAACACTGATGTAGGGAGTGGAGACAGCAGCGAGGAAAAGCCCCAGACCTGATGAAGCTTACGTCCTTGCGAGGAGGAACAGACAAAGAATAAAACAGTAAATAGAATCATATAATTTTAGGTAGTGATAAGTGTTATGTGGAAAATAGTGTAATAGGGGGTGGGGTGGCTAACTTTAAAGGAGTGGAGGATGACCTTTCTGGGAAAATGACTTTTGAATAGAGGTCTGAAAAGCATAAATAAAAAGAGGAGGGGCAAGTATGTTCTGGAGATCTGCTGTACAACGTCATACCTGTAGTTAACAACGCTGTGTGGTACACTTAAAAATCTGTTAAGATATTTCTGCTGTGTAGCACAGGGAACTGTATTCAATATCTTGTTATAACCTTTAATGGAAAAGAATATGAAAACGAATATATGTTTATACATATGCATGACTGGGACATTATGCTGTACACCAGAAGTTGACACACTGTAACTGACTGTACTTCAATTAAAAAAATTTTTTGTTAAGAAGCTAGATCTCATGTAACATGTTCTTACCACAATTAATAGTAAAAATAATTTTACAAGGTTTCCAGAATGTGTTGAGATAGATATATATAGATATAGATATAGATATAGATATAGATATAGATATAGATATAGATAGGTATATATATATGGAAAGAACATTCTCAGGGGAACAAATCTGGCATGTGCAAGAGTCCTGAGGCAGGGATTATTTGGCAAGTTTAGTGAATCACAGGAAGAGCAATGTGGATGGAGAGATGGAGAGGAGCAGGCGATGGGGCCAGAGAGGAGGTAGTGGCAAATCATTCAGAACCTTGAGGACCACGGTTAGATGTATGGATTCCATTATAAGTGTTAAAAGTTTCTGCACAGCAAGGGAAACAATCGAAAAATAAAAATAAAAAGGCAACCTGCAAAATGGGAAAAAATATTTGCAAACCATATATGTGATAATGGGATAATATCCAAAACATGTAAGGAAATCATCTAATTCAAAAGCAAAAAACACAAATAACCCCATTTTAAATTGGCAAAAAAACTGAATAGACAATTCTCCAAAGAAGACATGCAGATAGCCAAAAAGTATATAAAAATATGTTCAAAATCACTATTCGCCAAGAAAATGCAAATCAAAGCACAATGAGATATCACATCTCACACCTGTTAGGACGGCTATTATTAAAAAGTCAAAGGTAAGTCTCGGCAAGGATGTGGAGAGAAGGGAGACTTTGTACAGTGGTGGTGGGAATTTAAACTGGTGCAGCCATGATGGAAAGCAGCATGGAGATGTCTCAAAAAAATTAAAAATAGAACCACTATATGATCCAGCAATCCCATTTCTGGGTCTATATCCAAAGGAAATGAAATCAGAATCTCAAAGAGATATCTGCATTCTCATCTTCATTGTAGCATTATTCACAGTATCCAAGGTATGAAATCAACTTAAGTGTCTATCAGTGGACAAAGGATAAGAAAGTTTTATGTATATACATACATATAAAATGGAATATTAGCCTAATGAAGAATGAAATCCTGCCATCTGTGACAACATGGAAGAACCTGGAGGAGATTATGCCAAGTGAAATAAGCTAGGCACAGAAAAACAAATAGTGATATCACATCCGTGAGGGAGCTAAACCAGTTGAACTTAGACAGTAGAAGACTCATTACCTAGTGTCAGGGAGTAGGGGAAATGGCGAGATGCTGGCCAAGGGGTACAAGCTCTCAGTTACAAGATGAATAAGTTCCAGAGACCTAATGCACAACATGGTGACTAAAGTCAATAAAACCGTATTGTGTGCTTGGAATATTCTAAGCAAGTAGATATTAAATATTCTCAACAAAGAAAGCAACTATATGAGGTGAAGGATATATTAATTATCTTGATTGTAGTAATCACTCACTATATATATATATATGTATGTATTACAAAGCACCACATTGTACACCTTAAATACATACAATTTTTATTTGTCAATTATACCTCAACAAAGCTGAAAATAAAATATTGGGAATGAATATCTGTATTGGAAGTAAGGTTGAATAAAGTCAGCAGCTCTCAAGATTCTCCGTACAGTACAAATTTTACAATGTTTTCTCCATAAACCCCACAACAACCATCCTAAAGCTAATAAAGGTTAGGTAACATGATAAACACTGCGGATGCATCATCTCATTCAGTCTCCACAGCTGTTCTGCGAGGGGGGAGCAGTACTATCATTGCCACTTTTCAGACAAGGTAACCAAGGCTTAGAAAGTTTAACTCACACAAGGACACACATACAATCAGTGGCTGAGCCAAGGTGTGAGTCCAAGTCTATCTGAATTAGACCTACTCTTTTAACCATTCTTATATATTGTCTCCAACCTCCAAATTTTGAAAACTACTATCTGCCTAATGCTATCTTTTAAACAAACAATAGGAAAAAAAACCCAAGTAGTGGCAGTAATAATAATTATAATACATGTATAAAATTATTCCAAGAAAATATATGATATAAGTTAGGGCTTTTGAAATATTAAAAGTACCTTGAAAATTCCATTAATTTTCTTGAAGGCCCTTTGAGATATGGAGATTCAAGACGATGGCCACTAGACAATCTCTAAAATCCCTTCTAATTCTATGATTTCATGAATGACCTGTAAAAAAACGAAAAGAAGTTCTAGATGGTCCCTCATTTTTCCAAGGGACACTGAAGGAAAACCACCTCTTCAGATGTTCTATATGAAATTGAATGAAATTGAACAAAGCATTAGTTTCATTAATTTCAACAAATAATACTAAGAAATTACTTGATGCCATTTGCAAGAACATGGGTGGACCTAGAGATCATCATTCTAAGTGAAGTAAGCCAGAAAGAGAAAGCAAAATACCATATGATATCATTCATATGTCAAATCTAAAAAAAGAAAAAAAAAGACACTATGAACTCGTCTATGAAACAGAAACAGACTTGCAGACATAGTAAACAATCTTATGGTTACTGAGGAAAGAGGGTGGGAAGGGATAATTTGAGGAGTTTGAGAGTTACAAATGTTAGCCACTATATATAAAAATAGATTTTAAAAGTTTCTCCTGTATAGCACAGGGAACTATGTTCAATATCTTGTAATAAACTTTAATGAAAAAATATGAAAAAAAGAGACTACTGTCAGGATTTGAATGGTCCAATACATAACACCAAGTAGATGGTGGGTGAAAAATTCTGGTTTTGACCTGCTAGATGTGAGATACTTAATTAGTAATCCAAACAGAGATGTCAGGTAGACTGTGGATATACAAGTCTGGAGTTCAGGGACACAGTTAGGCTGGAAATAACACATTTGAGAGTTATCAGCCTGCTGTTTGTATTTAACTCCAAACAACTAAATTGGATTGCCTACCAAAAAATATAAATAGAAAAGAGGAGCTGGGACCACAGACCCAGCTTGAGTGGGAGTGAGGGAAAGTAGAGAGGCCAGCAAAGTAGACCAAGAAGGAATATCAAAAATGTGAGCAGAAAGCAGGAGGAATTAATTTCCCAGAAGCAAAGAGAGCAGGGGATATTTCAGAAAATGGAAAAAAAAAAACATAAGCAAACAAACAGCAAATGATGCTGCATGTGGACATTTTCTTTATCTAAAAATATGAGTTCCAGGTAAATCAAGTGAAAATAATGTTTTCTTTCCCCCAACTGACCTCATCATTGAGTTCATCAACAAGTTACTAAAAATATAAACCCCAGGGGAGGTAGACCAATGGAGTAATCCCGACGCAATTTTAGCTCTCAGGAACACTGTATTCAACCTTGTTGCTTCGTGCTTCCCAAGCAGACCTTCCCAAGTCATCTCAGGGGACCAAAAGTGTCACTTTAGCCAGCTTAGTTATCATGAATGTCATTATTTGGTGTTAATTTCAAGTCTGAACGTCAAGGGAACTTCAAAGGTAAGTTCCAGGCTACAGAGAATGACAAGTAAAGCCGGACGGTACCTTATTCAAAGAAGAGACAGGATGGAACACAAACTCTTAGTCCAAGAGTTGATCAGAAAGGAGTCAGGTCTAGTTTGAGAAGTGCTTTACCACAGTGCCCTGAATCAGTGAGATACGTGAATCTAGAAGCGGTCAGCATGCCAGCCCGGAGATCCTCTGAGGACTGAGCACTGGGGTCCTCCGCGTTTAGCAAAGGATCCAAGTAAAACGATGATGGCTTGCAGTTCACGTGAGTCCAGTAAAAGGTAAGACTCTCCTTCTAGACTCTAGACTTTGGAAGAGGAAGGAAATCCCTAGACTGTAACTAGTCAAGCCTTGGCGTGGACATTGGCCAGGGAACAGAAGCTAAGTATGAAGCTTTAAACAGAAAGAGTCAAAGATCAGTTTTGACTCAGAAGCAATGTCCTGTCTAGACCTTTTAAGGGGGAACTCAGAAATATCTTCTGTGAAGTCCAGGCTCTTCAAATCGATGACCTGTAATAGGAGGTTCTGTCCAAGATGGTGAAGGGGTCATGCTCTAGATCAGAGTAAATGAGTTCAATCCTAACTAGCCTTGAACTACAGAGATAGTCCTTTCAAGATTTCTCCAGTTTAAAAAAAAAAAAAATCCATCGTCACAAATGTCCAACTAAAGAAGTTGAAAAATAAGAAAAAGTCTACTTCTGTTATAAAATTAATGGCTAGAAGTTTCCTTCTCATTGAGAATCCCCCGTATGCATTAAAAAATAATTCTAATTGCATGCTATTTTCCAAAAGGCATTATTGCAAAATGAGAGGATATGCCTTTGCTTTTCTAGTACATTGTCCTTTAATGACAACCCTTAGTTGAATTTGACTTATATTCTTCTTATTAAAACTATATTTCTTATCAGTTTTGAGATCTTTGAGCATTGACACCCCCTCTCATTCTCTACACTTTTTCCTCTTCTCCCAGAAACTAGAGCTATGCCTTACACGGAGTAGGATCTTGATAAATTATTTTTTAAAGATTTATTACTGATTAAATGAGTAGTTGGTGAGAGAGGAAGAAAAGAAGGAGTAAAAAGGAAAGGGAGGGAAATTACAAATTAGGGCACTGAGCACTGACTTTGTAATGACCTGAGAAAGGCTAGTGGTACCTCACTATTCAGTGAAATAGTCTGTTGATAAAGGACGTAAGAATGAAAGGATTTTGTCTTTCTGGGACACCCATCTTTCAGCCTTACACACAGCACATTGCTCGGTAAGGTACACTTTATTTTAATGATGGAAGTTCAGACTTGCTTCAGACTGACCTAGGAAGTAAGTGTTACTTTGCCACTGACTAGCTGGGCAAGTTGGTTAAATCTTTAAGCCTGAATTTCTTCATCTAAAAAAAATATAGACAATAAAGTTACCTGTTGCCTAGGACTGAGGGATCACTCAAGTGAAAGGATGCTTGTAAAATGATGGGCACAATGTATGGTACCCAATAAATGTTACCTATTATTGTGCAGTAAGAGAATAATAAATTTTGTTGAGGGTCTTAATATTTCCATTTGATATACTCAGGTCAGAGTCTGCTTGTAAAAGTATTATGTTGAAAAGAATTATGTGAGATTGCCTATATGCAACCATTATTGACTTTCAGAAACAAATTCCAGATGATTCCACAGTTTAGCAGTAGAGGGACACAACTTTGGCTCGCTTTCTTTTCGGACGTTGCTGACAGAAAATATTCTTAGAGTCTCTTTCAGAATATAAATTGTCCCCTCAGAATGTATAATCTCTTCAGATATACAGACATATGTAAAATTTGAATTTCATTTTATGAACTAATTTTATGAATATTTATGAATTCATAAATTTGTATATAAAATTCATTTATATTGTCATATAGAAAATGTGACTCAAGAACATCTTGTAAGGACAGATGTATCTTTTGTCTGGGTAAGTCTGATGTTGGAACATTTTCCTTCAATAGGAGGGACTACATCTTCTAGCTGGTATGAGTATCTCCAGAAGCCACCAATACCTGTGCTCCAAGCAGGGTTTGTGCCCTCTGAATGATGGTTATAACATTATTCTTTCCTCCCTGTTTATCCCACAGTCAAAACTCCCAAGTGAAGATTTTATTTTCCCCTTCAGGTGAGTCCAAATTTGATATAACACACAAGTCAAATAGGCCATGTAGACAGATAAACCTAAAGTCAGGACATCTTATATAAACTATCTTCTAACTGTAACAACTAATTTATAAGTAGATGAAACAGTGGTGATGCTTCACTCTACTTAAGGAGGGATTCTGCAATATAAGGTGATGTAAGAAACTAATGGTAGAAGCAGATGTGATGACAAATTTCTCCCAGAAGATACTGGATAGGCCTGCCAGGCATTCCATCCAGTCAGCAATATAAATCTTTTTCAATCTCAGGGTAGATAATGAAGGAATCAATGAATCATTATACTTTATTGAGCCGTTTCTATGTGCCAGACATTCTTGTAGGTTCTTTTGTGGCTCTTTTTCATTTGCATCTCACAACCACCTTGTAAAGTAGTAAGGTGTTGTTCTGAGCAAATGGGGTCTTCAAGAGGGCAAGTCAGTTAGCAAGTTCACAAAATTAGTAAGTAGCAAAAAGCTGGGATCTGAACACATATCCTTCAATTCCAACATAGCCTACTTTCTACCATCTTTCTTTCTCAGAATCGTCATCTCCCCCCAAATTTCTATGCTTTTTTACATGTACATTCTCCTAAAATCAGAATGTATAATCAAAGAGACAGTTTTTTGACTTAGTTAAAAGACCACCTTTTAACTACCCTTTCTCCCTTGTTATTAACATTGTCTACAATTTAAATTGAGAGAAACTGACAAGAGAGGGTAGAAAGATGTTGTAAACAGCACAAGAGTAAGGGAGGATCTGGCTGACATTCTCCCTATGACTCCATAAAGAAGATGGCATCTCAATCATCTTTACATCCCCTATAGTACCTTGCATATTTAAATGATGAATTTGAAAATGACCCATTTGGGCAACCTTGGACACTCGAGGCAATCTCTTTGGAAGAGATGGATCAGATAACTTGGCAGAGCTCTCGTCTGTGGGTGTCTGCAATCTTCTCTGGCCACTAGTCAACTTGTACAGGGTTTCCTTGAAGGACAAGGAACTCACAAAGCTTTGTTCTTGGTCACATGATGGTAAACAGCCTCAAGAGATAATAAACCAACTTTCCAAAGACTAGCTATCTCCTGGGTGCTTTCTTTGGGCCATACCTATCTTAGAAAATGTTGACTACTACTTTAGTTGGGTTCTTTGCTATAATAAGAGAGGAACTGTTCCAAGTCAGGATTTTATATTTAGGAAGTTTGAGGGATTATATTTTCCAGTGAGTAATAACCAATCTAGGGTCTAAATCAGCACTTCTAATTCTCTTCTACTTAGGTACTCTAGTTAGCACAAGAGACAATTTACATTCCTAAAGGTCTTGGTGATCAGCCACCAAGAAATCTCTTGGAAATTTATGTTTTTGTCCTTCAAAATTCATGCAGATCTTTTTTTTTATGTATACTATCTCCACTTTTGTTTATATCCAAATATTTTCAAGTTAAAATGGACTTTTTCAAAACGCTGTGCCATGTTGATACAGGACTTTGTCCTGATCACAGCTTTGTACCTTCTAGATTTAGAATATATACATTCTAGTTCAGGAAGCACACATGGATCCAAATAACCTCTACCATCCTTCCAGATTTACATAAGGAATGAAGTAAGCAAAGTACTCAGTTATTTGTTTTCATGATGCCCAATATTTGGTTCAATATTTTAGCATCATACAGAACAAATATCTGAGTGTTCTAGACTATCTTTTGAAATGTGTGTCTGGTTAGTTTCTTATTTGCAATAACAAAAGCCCTTTATGTAATCTAAAGGTGATAAGGTGATATAGCGTCCAGATAAAACCTAACTTCCATCCTTATCTTGCCACAATAAAGAAACCACAATGAGTGAGAAACTTTCTCATAAAGAAGTTAAGAGAATGGTTAGACGATGTAACGGATAATGTAATGCTTGGATTTCCTATACAGTACCCTGAATTTCACAGTATTTCTCTGTGTTTTATTTCCTCTTCCCTTTTCTAGATCATGTAATGAAATGAAGCCAATGCACTGAGAAAATTGAGACACAGGTGCTTTGAGGAGATTAGGTGGATGTATGCCCAAGAGGTAAGGTGGACTTTCTGAGCCCAAGGATGTGGTAACTAAGAAGAACATAAACACAAAGCACCGCTGGGACCTTTTATCTCTAGTGTACTTATGAATTGAGTAACTCATTTGTATCACTGCATAGGCTTTGTTCAACCCAAAGCAACCCTCTTGGTTTAGGGGCTGGACTCGAAGCCATCAGGAAACAGATTAGAACTGCAGGCACCTATGAAAACACTTTGAGCTCACTCAGGACCTCAGGTCCTGGGTCACAGAGGATTCTGCCTTTTCTTTGTTCCTATAGTCTCTTTCATGAAGGATAAATTAAACCACTCCCCATCCATCCTCACCCAAAACTAATTTTTAACCAAACGGTTTCCCTCTGTTCCTTATAAGAGAAGGAAGGGAAATTTTGTTGTTGTTGAATTGGCAAGGGCGACACTTACTAGATGAACCACAGTCTGGACTATAATTATGCTTCAGCAGTCCGGAAATACTGTAATCCAACATTTTTGGTCTCAGATCTTAGGTGCACTTTTCCCAATAAACCATCTAGGGTTCTACCTGTGGCTGAACGATAAGCAATTAAGTAACAAAGCCACTTAGGAGACATAAAGTATAATGAGAGGCAGCCTAGTATAAACGAAGATTAAGCCCAAGAGTTCTGTAGTCAAATAGACTCTGTTCAAATCCTGGTTCTCCCACTTTCAACTTAGGTGACTTCAGAACACTTTTTAATTTTTTAATCCTATATGTCTTCATCTATAAAATGAGTATGGTAACAGTACATGCCTACTAAAGTGATTTTATGGATGAATTGAGCTAACACATACCAAGCACTTTCAGGATGTCCAGCACTTAAAACGGAATAAATGATAATTTGTCATGAGACAGAGACCCTGTCCTCCAGGAACCTAGACTGTGATTTGGGACAGAACACACTGATCCAGTAAAGACAGTGTATTAGCTCTAAAATCATAATGTTGTGAGCAACACAGAATTTCAGAGAAAGAAGAGAGAGATTTAGACTGGAATGACCTTAGATGGGGATGGTCTAGAAAGATTTTGCAAAAGAACATAACCTAGAATTTTTAAAGTGGGCAGAATCTGAATTAGGCACAAGAGAGAAGACAAGATTTCTAGCTGGAAAGAGAACAGAATTATATGAAACAGGACAGAGAAGATGGATAAGAGGCCAGTGAGCAGCCCATGTGGTACACAACAGGGTAACTGAAGGCCACAGTGCAATTAGCCTGAAAGAATCAGACCCAAGAAAGACTGAAATAATCAGTAGAGGAGTGTGAAAGCTGTCATTTGATAAATAGAAAGGCACTGAAAAAATGTTAAGCAGATAAATAATATGATAATGGAGAGCAGGATGAATTACAGAAGGAAAAGAAAGGAAATAGGAGATTTGATTAGACAGGAGATCATAAGAATCCAAATGGAAGAAAACAGTGGACCAAAGCAACAGATAGAACAAAGTTTTGAAGGACAAGCTATCAGTATGTAGGGAAAAATTGGATAAAGCAGAAGCAGCAGAATGAATCAATAAAGTGTCTAGGTTTTGAGCTAAATTGCAGTTTGCAAGGCAGTACACGATGTACCACCAGCTCAATTTTCTCTAAATTATGACGTATACTTATGACATTCCTAAATTTTTTAATTTCAAGCTTCATATAATGAATTGATACCTTACTTTATCCATTTTGTAACTTTAAATTGACTTTATTCATTAATTCATTCAGCACATACTTCTTGGAAACCATTCCATACCAGGCATTGGGCTAGGCTCTGGAACTAAAGGAAAGATGATCAGAATTCCCACCCTTGAGGATTTCTGAGTCTTCAGTACTTGAGGGTAAAGGAGGAAAGGTGAGGGAGGAGGTGGCAAATGTATAAATTGTAATATCACATGATCTTCTCTAAAATGAGAGTGTGCACATAACTGCTGACTTTAGAAAGTGCTCAACACTGAATGGAGGATTTGAGAAAGCATCCTATTAAATGAGAGATATCTAGAGAGACGTGTGTCATCTTTCCTTTAAATAGGTTCAATGCAGTGCCCATGGAAGAAACAAATAAAACTGCAAGGATACAGTTCTTTTTTCGTCCCTTCTCAGCGGACCCTAAGGTGCAGGTGGTGATTTTTGTGGCCTTCCTGGCGATGTACCTGGCCAGCATCAGTGGAAACGCCATCATTGCACTGACTGTCCAGATCAACCACTCCCTCCGCACCCCCATGTACTTCTTCCTGGCTAACTTGGCATTTCTGGAACTCTCCTATACCTCTTCCATCGCCCCGTTGGCCTTGGCAAACCTCCTTTCAATGGGCAAAACTCCTGTTTCCATCACCGGATGTGGTACCCAAATGTTTTTCTTTGTCTTCTTGGGCGGGGCTGATTGTGTCCTGCTCGCAGTCATGGCTTACGACCGGTTTGTAGCAATCTGTTACCCACTACGATACACCCTCATCATGAGCTGGCCCTTGTGTGTGGGGCTGGTGGTGGGGTCCCTGGTGCTGGGGTTCCTGCTGTCGCTACCGCTGACTGTTTTAATCTTCCGTCTCCCGTTCTGCAACAACAACGAAATCTACCACTTCTACTGTGACATGCCTGCAGTCATGCGCCTGGCTTGTGCAGACACGCGCGTTCACCAGACCGCCCTGTGTATCATCAGCTTCACCGTCCTAAGCCTCCCCCTCTCACTGATCTCCGTCTCCTACGTCTTCATCATGGCGGCTGTTTTACAGATCCGGTCAGCAGGAGGGCGCCACCGAGCCCTCTCCACCTGCTCCTCTCACATCTTCGTGGTCCTCCTGCAGTATGGCTGCACCAGTTTTATATACTTGTCCCCTAGCTCCAGCTACTCTCCTGAGATGGGCCAGGTGGTGTCTGTGGTCTACACTTTTATCACTCCCGTTTTAAACCCTTTGATCTACAGTATGAGGAACAAGGAATTGAAAGATGCCCTCAGGAAGGCGCTGAGAAAGTTCTTTGTAGGATGGTTCTATGACTTATTTAAATCAGGACACATGTGAGAGTGGACGCTAGTAATAATTATGCCGGGATGAGCTGCATGAGCCAGGAATGTCCTCAGCAAACTGAGACCTGGCTCATTATTCAAGGAAGTGAACGCTACTGTCTACATCACACAGGGCAACGTGACGTCCTGGGCATGGGTGAAGGAGCATCAACACTGATTGGACATCCGCTAGGTACCAGGTGTTGTGCGTGGGTTATCTCGCTTAGCCCATAACAAGTATCACTGTCTTCATTTTTTTAGAAATGAAAACTAAAGGCTAACAAAAGACATTTCTAGGATGAGAACACAAGTACTTAAAAATCTAAAGACTAAGCTGTCTTCACACAATGCCCCTCTCCTTGTTCTAGGCTCACTCTGCCAGGGGAGAACATGTTACCTCGTGCAAGTCTGGTCTCTCTAGGCTTCAGTTTCCTTATTTCTGAAGTGGCAAAGCTGAACTAGAAAATTCCACATGTTCCTTCCAAGGTCATAACATTATGTCCTAAATATTGGCCAAATAGACCCTAAATGGGGGAGGGAAAAAGAGGCTTTGCAGTTAGCCAAAGGAAAGAGAATTTTTCTCTTTTTTTACATTTCCTGTTTTGTTAGCCAAAATGAAAACTCGTGATTCTGTTCATAACACTTAAGCATAAAAAGGATAGTGGTAATGGAGGAAACTGTTATTTAATTTAATAAGGGAAAATCTAGGAAGGGAGGAAACTGGGCATCGCTGAATTTGGATTCCTCAAGAATCTCTTCCACAGCATGTCGGAGAATATTCCAGGCTCTGCTTGAACTTCCAAGGAGAGAGGTCATTAACTTGCAGGACATTCCATTCCGTGTTGGACAACTCCGGTCGTCACAGTGCTGTACCTTTAGTTCAGCTGAAGTCTACAAACCCTCCCATGGATCCTGTTTCTACCCTCTAGAGCTTTCTTCTACATGACAGCTCTTCCCAGGTGTTAAGACAGATGACGTACCTTCTGTTAAGTCTTCAGTCTTCTTTTCTCTAGAGCAAGTACTCCATCAGCTTTTCCTCCAGGAGATTATATTTGAACCTTCTCATCATACCAGCCACTTTCTGGATTTTCCCTAGCTCCATAACCTTCTACAAATTTTCACCCAGAAATAAACACAATACACTGGGAATATTTTGTTCTGGGGAACTGTTACTTTTACCTGTGAACTATATTTGTATTAATTCATCTCAATCATTTTAGCCTCATAAATTTGGTATCAGATAAAACCTCCAGATAGTTTCCATATGACTCTCAATGCCACCTGACCATAATTTATTTTACTAATATGCATGTAGGACTTTTCATTTAACACTGATACATTGTGTTTTTATTGGTTTGGCTCAAAGTCATCTTCAGGATTTATATTATTCATCCTAGTTTTACGTTATGGTCAAATTTGCAACTACATTTCATTTCCTTTGTCCTAGTCCTTAACAAAAATCCAGAAGCAGACAGGGTGATGAATGCAGCATCTATGGACGTCCTTCTCCTTGGGAGCTGTTGTCCAACTAGATGGAAATCTACTCAGTTAATACCATCTGTGGTACTGTCACGATCATGACCTCCCCAATGGACCCTACTGTCCTGTATCCACACCTTTAGGTGGCCTCCTTCCCCCATGGCTATGTGACTTGCTTTGGCCAATGGGTCATTAGCAAATGTGCTGCAGGCAGAGGCTTACCCTTACCTTTTGGTGCCTGTCCTCTCCCGCTGCCCTGAGACTGACGTGTGAGGAAGGTGGGGCTAGGATGGCACCCCTGGAGCACAAACAGGACACCTAGCTGAGCTCCCTCAGCCAGCCCTAGTCAGTCCACCAGATGACTGCAGCCACATCAGGGACCCAGGGACGACTGGCAGAAGAACTGTCCAGCGGAGCTAGGCCAAAATGCACAGAAACCTACGCAAATAAAATGATTCCTATTTCAACCAGTTAAGTTTTACAGCAAAAAATAATCAGTTCACCATCCAACGCATAATAAACCATCTCTCCCAGAAGGACATGATGGGAAGCATATCAAATCCTTTCATATGATCAAAATACACCACAGCTCTTATCTAAACTTAACCATTTAGAAGCCTTATTTTTTTAAGTCAATTTTTAAAAATTTTTTTCTTGGGAGAAGGTAATTAGATTTTACTTATTGATTTATTTATTTTTGCAGGAGGTACTGGGGATTGAACCCAGGACCCTGTGCATGCTAAGCATGCACTCTAACATTTGAGCTATACCCTCCCCCTCTAGAAGCCTTATTTTTAAAGTGAGGTACATTTGACATCATTTATCTTAAGTCACTTCCTATGGGCTCTTAGTATCCCCAAGTTATCTGCCAATTCATGTATTTCCAGAATTTTACAAGGGATTGGCACTGAGATCACAATCTTAATGTTTGAGATCCCACTAGAGGTTTATAATTTTTATTGTTGTTGTTATCTGTAGGTTCATCTGGACGGGGAAAGAAACATTTCAATCGTTGTGAGTGCCCTGGGAATGGAGAATGTGGCATTCATCTTTGTATTCCCAGTAACTTGTACAGTGGGTAGCACTTATTAGACTCAGATGATTCACTGTTAAGAGACAAATTACATCCAGGGAGGTGTCTTGCCTCTCATAAAAATCGTACAAGAGGCCTTGTTTCATCCAAAGGGATCGTGTTTTATCCTTATTTCTAACACTTATATTCTTCACCACTCCTTTCACAGTGATGGTACTTCATAAATATTTGTGGAATTGAATGAGACTTTCTTTGGAGATAACTTCTTTCTGGTTTTCAGATTTTTTAAATATTATTAATAAATGTACATTTTTATTAAAGACCTTATTGCAGCATGTATTGCTAACACTATTTTTAATGTTTTATTTGATTCTATCTGTAAATCCTATGTTCCCTAGGAACTACAGATAATGAAAAATACAAATGCGAACCATTTCAAGGAAGTGAGAGCTATTATTCTTGCATATTAAAGAAAGATCTTATACTTTGCTATATTTAACCCAATTTTAGCAAGGATATTTTCAAACTTCAACCACTCATAGAGAACGTTGAATTTTGTAACTTTCACTTGCTGCAGAGTTGATGTTAACTGGTGTTGCTCCACTATATCCCCAAAATTCTAGAGCGCTAAATGGACAGGCACACTCTGCAATTACACCCAGAAGAAAATCCCAGACTCTCGTTTATCTTGTCATCCTTTTATGGTGTTTCAGTGTTTAGAAGCAGACGAGTTCTATTACCCAGAGCGGAAAAGGGATAATGAAGAAAAGGTGAGTCAGAAGACACCAGAAAAAACAAATCAAGTGAGGACACGGGACAGGGCCGACAAAGGAAACCAGGATATTCGAGGAGTCTCTGAGACTCGGAAAAGATGAGGCGTTACGGGTTATTGCAACAGGCAGCAGGGACTGGATCAGACATCAGAGGCCCCACCATCGCTTGTCTGGAAGGCACATCCTGAGATCCAGGAGACATGGTTTCTAGGGCTTTCGACTAGGAAGGCCATTTTCATCCTCTAATCCTCAGCCTCAGAGTCTAGAAAACAAGAGGATTAAACTTGTTAATATCAAGCACTGACTTCGCTTCATCGCTTCTCCCGTTTCTGTTGACATCTAGCTACACTCCTGCCATTTCTTCTCACATTGGAAGCCGCCTGTGCTGCTCTCCAACCACGACGGTAAGTTTCTTAGCTGCTTCTTAATCAGCAGGTGAAACAGAACAACTTGGGTGTGAACAAATGGGACACAGTCACCCTTCTCTTCTCCTAAGTAGGACAGAGAGACCAAGTGCTAGGACTCTGTGGGCGTCTAACTTGGGAAACACCCCCCCCGCCCCCCCCCCCCCCGCTCCAAAGTGGTTTCATTCTGAGGTCTTTTGAAAGTCAGGATGTTGCCCTGTGACTTCCTCATTATTTAAAAGAAACCAGTACTCACTTTACAGTACATATACTAAAAGAGGAACAAAGCGCTCCATATTTTTAAAAACAAAAAAGCAAATTCACAGATACAGAGAACAGACGGGTGGTTGCCAGTGCGGGGGGTGGGCAGCAACATGGGTGCCCTAAGAAGACTTCACAGAAGACGTGGCACTGCCGCATCTGAGGAAAGATGAACTGGAGTTTCCTGGGGTGGGGGGGACGGAGATGAGCACTCCAGAGAGAGAGAGGTCGGCATTTGGACTGCCATGAGGAGCTAATAGAGTTGTTTATTTTACCATTAGGGGGGAAAAAGTGTATTTACTCTTCCCAAGGCATCAAGACTACAAGGAATAAAATAACCAAGATACTAGAGCTTTGTAAGACATGCGGAAGAGGGAAAAGAATATGAACTGTACACAGACTTAAAAATGACTTGTGCCAATGCGTGAAACAAGTAAATATCTCAGAACTACTGACCCCAATATTTGGGAACTGGCATCCTTTATTTAGATGTGCGCTGGGTCTTTGTTTTCAGTTATTATCTGAGTTCTCTTCTTTAACTTAACACAAATTCAATTTTATTCTTGAGTCTGATGATTATGCCTTAAGGTCACACTGTGTCATTTGAGAATTATTATAACATGCCCACATATGTATCCCTAAAGGTTCTAACTTCATTTAATAGGGCTCAGGATAATGAATCTGAGTGGATAATTGCTGAACTGAAGCCCTGGTCTCCTGACAAATCTCTTGCTCCAACGTCAACATTCAAAACCCCAGCTTCCATTTCTGGTTCTTGTCCAGGTTTTGAAAACTAATTATTTCTTTTTTTTTTTTATACCCATAGCCTTTGTTTTTTTTTTTCCTTTACCACTACATTCATTAAGATGAATAAAAACAGGCAATGCTATACTTCCAGAATACCTACCCCTTTGACCATCAGAGTGGAGACTTTGCATGTGTACAGTACTTTTCTGTATGCAGAGCTCTTCTGAGAATATTATCATTTTTATCCTTTTAACAGAATCCCTATGAAGTGGACATTATAATACCCCTTTGTCAGAATGAGAAATGGTGCATCAAGACACTTAAGGGATTTGCCTAAGGTCACCCAGGTTGTAAGGAACAGGAGCAGAACTTCAACTTAAATGCCCTGATTCAGTCCAGCTCACATTGAAGGCAGCATACAAGTTCCCAAAATGATGTTTTGGTATATTGCCTGGTTCTTAATATGAAACTCCATGATCTACTCTGTCATCTGCTTTATGAAAACTTGGATTCCACATTTTAATCGGTCCATTTCCTCTCACCAGTTTTGCACAGATTTGCATGAGTATCAACCCAGGAGACAGTAAACAAATCAACCTAATGACTGTAAGCAAATGTTGGTATCCTGCCATCACTTGTTTGTCATGGATAGAGGACACTTAAAGATCATCTAACCCAACCTCCTAAATTTTGCAAAAAAAAAAGGTAAGGAGGATTCTCAGAAGTTAGTGACAAAACCAATCCTAGAACCCAAGCCAAGCTGGTCATCAGCCCAGGGCTCTCCCCAACTGACCACATGAAACTAAAGAACAAGACAATTTCCCACAGCCTGCTGTCTAGAATGTGCTATCGTGTTTATCAACCTTCAGGTTCTAGCTAGGAATGTGGCCTTAAAAATAACAGTAATAGTTTACAATTGTATAGCAAGTTTCTGTTTACAAAATGGTTTCACATGCACTTGATCCTCAAGACCAAACTGTTCTAGTTTGCTATTATATTACCCTCATTTAGTAAATGAGCAGTACATCTAAGTTCTATGAGTTTGAGTGATTTGCCCAACGTCCTCTGATGGCAAGTACACTGTTCTTTCTAACTTTTTATGCTTCCTTTTCAGTAAACTAGCAAAAGGAATATCAGGGAAGATTGCACATTCAAATAAGTAAACTGCCTTGCCTAGGAATTTAAGTTTATGTTTAAATCTAAATTTGACATCATTATTTTCATTATAAAAGTAACCCATAATTATTAAAGTATTTAAACAGATAAAAAATTAAAAGTTCTTGAAAATCATCTTTATTCCCACCACTAAAGAACAACTGTTATTAACATTGTTAGATTTCCATTTGAGCTGTTGTTACAGCATGTTTTTAACATACTTGTATTAATACATTAGCCTCTTTCCCTCAAAGCTATATTCACTTATGTCATTAAAAACCTATTGTTGATATATTTTTTGATAACTAAGATCCTGTCATGTTCTTAAGAAATTATTTGTTCAAGGTTTTAAGACTATACTTTAAAAAGTATATACCTCTATTAAAATCAGATCCTAAAGTATGTGATATACAGATGAAAGGAGAGAAACCAGGAGGTGATTGTACTGAAGCTGACTGATGGGAACCCAGAGGTTTATGGAACTCTTCTTGCTCCTTGGGCATTTTGACATCACTCAACAATAAAAGTTTAAAAAAAAAAGAAAAATCTCACTACGTGATTGTAAAAGTGTGTGGTAGACTTAGATTGTCGTTCTCAATTCTTTACTCACTCTCTCTCTCCACCAGGTAACCTGATTGTAGCCTAGACCGGGCAGAGTGGGCAGAGTAAACTGGCCGGCTCCACTGATGCTGGTCTTGTTCATGTGACTCTCTCTGACAAATGGGATGTTAGCAGACCTGATGGAGCACAGATTTCAGACATGCTCGCTTGGTTTAACTAATCCCCTTACATTCCTGTATCACAATGAACAAACCGTGCCCCGGGAAGCATGACTCTTCACTTTGATCCCCGAATGAGACATGGGATTTGTGGCAGACCTGAACAGAGTCTGAAGCCTGAAGCCAAGTCTACCCAGCCTGCAGCCTGAAACAGAGCTGCCTGAGCTGGCACACAGTCACCTGCACAAACAGGTGGAAAAGAATAAGTAAATAAGTATATAAAATATATGCTTATTAGTCACTAGTTTGGGATCAGGTTTTTATACAACAACATCTTTGCAGCAATAGCTGATTGATACAGAATCAAACCATTGTCACCAAACTGCACGTTTTAGGCGTTTCCAGTTTTTTAATAATACAAATCATGAACATGCTTCTGTACATAAAACTTCTCCACCATTTCTGATCATTAAGTTCAGAGATGATGTTATGATGCTGTTTATAGAGGTAGGTTGAGAAAGTTTCATTGTGGATATTTTTCTTAAAAGGAATATTATGAAAAGAATTAGAACAAACTCATTCTTTGTTTTTTGATGTCAGAAAAGATTGTAAAGATAGTTTTTGTTTTCTTTCTTGATACCGTGGTCTCAGTTTTACTCCAAATGAGTTCTGCAACAACTCTGGTCTCTGGTTCTTGGTCTCTTAGAGAAAAAGATAACATGCATTCTTTATGGCTTTTGGCAACTCTATATTGACCTTATATTGACTTTTATCTCTACTGGCAGCTTCAATGGCTCTAGGCTCCAGAAAATCCAATTCTGAACCTGATTTGTTCAGTTTGCCTGCAATATATTTACTGTTTTTTTTTTAAGTTGTTGTAACTCTTACTGTAATTTGACATGTTCATCCCTGGCTCTTCTACAGCATCTACACCTAATCTCCCTAGGTTTTCCTGTTGGCTCTCATACTCTCATTAACTGATGCTATTTTCCCATGAAGTTTACTTCTTTTAAAATCTCTCCTCTCACTAAGAGCAGTCCCCAATTTTTTTTGTTTCAAAGTTCTGCTCCTTTGGAATACAGTTCCTCTAGATTCTTGATTACTGTCTCCACTTCTCGGGTCAACTGCAAACTTAAATGCTAATATATCACCGAGCACAAAGAAAACACTCAAAACAAATACTTGTTGAACAAAAATCTACTGTGAGTCTCCAGATGTAGAGAAGGAACTAGTGTTTCCCAGTGGGGAGAGAGAAGGGGGAGGGGCAAGATGGAGGGAGGTGGAGGATTAAGAGGTACAAACTATCAGGTATAAAATAAGTTACAAGGATGCATTGTACAATGTGGGGAATATAGCCAATATTTTATAACTATAAATGGAGTATAACCTTCAAATATTTGTGAATCACTATATTGTATACCTGTAATATATCATATTGTACATCAACTATACTTTTAAAAAATATATTGTAAAATAAATACATAAATTAAAAAGTGGAAAATAATTAAAAACATTAAAAATGAAAAAAACTATTGAGATATAATTGACATATAACATTGTATTAGTTTTCAGTGTACAACATAATTTGACATTTATACATGTTGATAAATGATCACAATGTCTAGTTAACATTCATCATCACAGTTACAAATATTTTCCTTGTGAAGAGAACTTCTAAGATTTACTCTAACCACTTTTCAATATACCACACAGTATTAGCAACTGAAGTCACCATGCTATACATTACATCCCCATGACTTATTTATAACTGAAGTCTGTACTCTTTTATTCCCTTCACCCATTTCACCCACCCCTCACCCCTTGCCTCTGGTAACCACTAATTTGTTCCACTTATGAGCTTGGGTTTTTGTTTTTGTTTTGTTTTAGGTTCCACATATAAATGAGATCATCTGATATTTGTCTTTCTCTGTCTGACTTACTTATTTCATTTAACCTAAGGCCCTCAAGGCCCATCCATGTTGTTACAAATGGCAAGATTTTCTTTTTCTTAATAGCTAACATTCCATTGTATATATACATCATATTTAAAAATCCATTCATCCATTGATGAACACTTAGGTTGCTTCCATGTCTTGGCTGTTGTAAATAATGCTGCAATGAACATGGGGGTATATATATCTTATTGAGTTAGCGGTTTTGTTTTCTTCAGATTAATATCCAGAAGCGGGATTGCTGGATCATATGGTAGTTCTATTTTTAATTTTTTGAGGAATCTCCGTACTGTTTTCCAAAGTGTATGCACCAGTTTACATTCCCACCGACAGGACACAGGGTTCCCTTCTTTCCACATCCTCACCAACATTTATTATTTCTTGTCTTTTTGATGATAGCCATTAGTAACACAGTAGCAACAGGTGTGAGGTGATATCACATTGTGGTTCTGATTTGCATTTCCCTGATGATTAGTGAGTGATGCTGAGCACAGCTGAACGTTCAAGCCCTTTACTCCACTGGAACTACTCTCACCAAGGTTACCGATGTGCTGACAAATCCAGTGGATGATTTTCCTTTCCTGACTCAGCAGCAGCATTTGATGTAGTTGATCACTCACACCTTTAGCTTGAAACAGTTTCTTCTTGGCTTTCCCTGTTCCCCTCCTACAGCACTGGCATTCCTTCTCAGTCCCTTTGGGGGATTCTTCCGGTTTTCTGGACTTCAAATACTGAAATGCCCCAGGGCTGGGGCCAGTCCTCAGACCCTTCTTCTCTATCCCTGTCTTCATTCTTGGTGATCTCATCCCATTGTTGCTGAAACACAGCCTCCGTACCCCGCTTACCAAATTGAGACTTGAGGACATACACAAGAGAACTGAAAGCAGGAAAAAATGATCATCAGGGTTTTTATATTCTATCATATCAGGGTTTTTAATATTCTATTTTATACTCTATTATATTATAAAGTGTATTGTATACTCTATGACACAATATTCTATTCTATTCTATCAGAGTAAGAACTCACGTTATCCAAGATTCACACAGGGCCACTAGCACAGCTTTTGAAAAATCAGTTATGATAATAGCCAGCTTGTAATGGCAACACCAGCCACTGTACAAATCACTTTATAGGCATTACCTCACTTAATCCTTATGACAACTTTATGGGATAGATGTTAATTATTTGTACTTTGAAGTGCACAGAGATAAAACTGTCAAGGTCACACAGCTGGTAAACAGTCGACCAGGTGATGGCCCCAGGTCTGCTGGACTCCCGAACTCAAGTTCTTAACCTACTAGACTTTACTGCCAATTTTGTAGGCCTGTTGGCATGACGGTGTTTTCAGGAACCAGAGTTTGGTGCTTTTGGTGCCTGTAACCACAGCTTTGATTCTGAGTATGTCTGAACTCTCCTGGCAGGCTAAGCCAAGTTTCACCCATGTAATTTTTATTTGAATCAGTAGTATTTTTAGAGTAACCCCAACCACAGATGCCCTGTAGGTTCAGGGAATTCGCTAGAAATTCTGCGTGGAATTCTCTTTATCTTTTCCTCCAGCATCATTAAGGTCATTCTTCCATGTATATAAGAGACTTGACCTGGGAAAAGCCATTTGCTGGTTTGTCCTGTGTTTCCTGGGAGTTTTCAGTGACAAGATCACAGATGGTTCATGGTCCGGTGACAGGAATCAAGCCAAGATTTATGTAATCATTGAGAAGTACAAAGAGATCTAAATGCTAGCCTCTCTCTTCCACCTCTAAATCACTACAAGATGATGAGTCAAGTCAATTACACTTTCTGTGTCCCAGCAACAAGATGAAGGTATTAGTAGCTATCTCCCTACCTGCTGAACATTTTAAGAATATTTAAAAAGCTAGTGGGACATAAATACAATGAAAAAGCATATAGTGGTGTATAACAAACTGTCCCTGAGCTGTTGGAAGACATCTAGTCACTCTCTCCTCCCCCACACACAGTGCTCTAAAATGTTACCTCTTTCTGGGGCCCAAAAGAGAAGCTGAATTGATTCTGGCAAATAAAATCAGGTAAGGTACTGCTGACAGATACAAAGGTATGATATCTGACTCTCTTAAGTTACATTCCCACCCCCATCCATCTTAGTTCACATTTTCATTTTAGCTGGGTAAATTTTCTTCTTACCAGGGGAAAAAAATTAATTTTATGAATGAGAATCTTTACAAGGCCCTTCAAATACACCCCCTTAAGTAAATGTCTAAACTCTCTTCTGGGAAGGATGAGCCTGATGCAGGTCTAAGCAGTAATTAACAAAACACATGACTGTTTGGGTGACCTATGAGATGACTGCTGGGTGGAAAGAATGTGTATGGGTATGACAGCAGCTACAAAGCATCTGAAACAAGACTCTTGTTGTTTCGAATTCTCTAGTTTCCCCTTTGAGAGTCTATTCTAGGCTAATCAATAGTCTAGAGAAAGCTGTACAGCCAGTGTTCAGTCCCTTTTGTGGTGAGGTTCAGAGCAAGGCAGTGTTCAGATCAGAAATGAACATCCGTCTGATCTCCTTCAAACAGAGATTCAGGGAGATGGAGAGAGAGGATATTTTCCTTACACATGAAAACAGTTGGAGATTTGAGTACTGAATTATTTTAAATCAAAGTAGTGAGTGCTAATAAGATGGGCAAATTTTCAGTGACCATGTTTTCTAAACGCAAAAGAATTAAGCAGTACCAGGCTTGTAAGAGGAGTATTTTCCACCCTTGAACCCTAAGTCACCCTTTACAAGAGCATGTGCTCTGCCTAAATGAAACCCCACCCAGGCTGTGAAAAAGACATTAATTATTTATGCATTCAACCAACATTTAGGCATTAGAAGGGGAGGAAAAAGATACAGCCCTTACCCCGCAGGAGATTATGTATCTATGAGAAATAAGACATACATAAAACAGGTGATCATAAAAATAGAATAAAAGTTTGTTTTAGAAAGGTATACAAGATTTGTACTTGATTGACCATATATAAGAATGCAGGCATTATCCAATTGTGATGGGGAGAAGAATTTTTATAAAGTCCCCAAAGCTAGAAGTCTGTATTGATGCTGTTTCTAAAACTGCTGTACTTCGCTTGACTCTGGTTAGAAGCATTTAAAATTTATAAAAGGTACAGCAGTGTTGTGCCTGCAGTTGAGGGCCAGTGTACTGGAAGGTTCAGACCTTTCTCTGCAACCACAAACCAGTAATGAAGTCAGCATGCTCAGTACTTCAGAACTGGCACAAGCTGACCTCTTTTTCTCTGTGGGAAGATAAGCCTTCAGAGAAAAATGAAGCATCCTTTACAGGGGACACTACGACCCCGAGGTACATTATAGGGCTTGGAATCAAGATCACTAGGACTTTATATTTGATTGCCAGTATATTAATACTAGGCAATGTATAAGTTTAGAGGCTCAGGGTTTTTAGCTCAGCTTGTTCCTGCAAAACAAAAATGAAATCAAAATCCTGAGCTCAGTTGCCTCAGGGGGCAAATTAACTTGGCTCTTACTCACAGTGATTAGACTTCATAGTTAACCTCAGCCAACTCTTGAAAATGTGAGCTGACTCTTGTGGTTGCCAAGGAGGGGTGGGAAGGGACAGACTGGGAGTTCAAAATTTGTAGATACTAACGGGCATATGTAGAATAGATTAACAAGGTTATACTGTATAGCACAGGGAAATATATACAAGATCTTGTGGTAGCTCACAGCGAAAAAAAAATGTGAGAATGAATATATGTACGTTCATGTATAACCGAAAAATTGTGCTCTACACTGGAATTTGACACATTGTAAAATGACTATAACTCAATAAAAAAATGTTAAAAAAAAAAAAAGAAAGAAAGAAAATGTGAGTTGACCGACGACACAAGCGAGAACAGAGAGTGGCCTGCCCAGCATAAACTCATCTCCAAATTTCTTAAAGCTTTAAGTGCTAAAACAGTATCATCACCTTCATCCCAAAGCACGCAGCACTTTCTTTCCTAGCGGATTTCTTTCTTTGGTCCTAGAAAATCCAATGTGCCACTTTTATGGGGCTGCAGCGATCCAGTTCCACTTTCATCCATCCTGGAGGTACAACTGCTTATTTTTGTGGCTTTCCTGCTGACGTATATTGGAAGTCTCATCGGTAAAGCCACAATCTTTCTGTCTGGGCAGAGCGTTCGCACCACACCCCCAGGCATTTCTTTCTGGCCAACCTGGCGGTTCTGGAGAACTTCTCCTCTTCCACTGTTGCCCCTGTGGCTTTGGTCAACCTCCTGACCGTGGGGAGAACACCCATCTCCTTCACTGGCTGTGGCACACAGGTGTTCTTCTTTGTCTTCCTCTTGGGTATCTTGGCTTATGATCGGTTGGCAGCCATCCGGGATCCCTTGGTCTTACACCCTCATCGTGAGATGGCAGCTGTGAGCCCAGCTGGCTGTGGGAGCCCTGGTCGTTGGCTTCATTCCTGTGAGATCTGACTTTTGTTTCCAGCGGTTTCTTAGCCTGTCTTATCTCAAAAGCCTTATCTCCTACTCCTTGGCCCTTGTAATGGATTGTATTTTCCAAAAATGACCTCAATGACACATTCTTTCCCACATGCTCTCCTCACATTATGATGTTGACACTCTTCCTACCCAGAGTGGGGTCCATCTTTCTTTCCAGTCAATCTGGGTGAGTCTATTAACTACAGCAGAAGTGATGGTACGTAATTTTCTACACTAGGTCATAAAAGGAGATACACCCTAGAAAGATTTACAGCCAGAGCATTGCATGTGGGCTTTCTATGAGATTTCTTACATCTTCACAGCATGGTGGCTAGGTTCCAAGAGCAAGGGTCCCAGAAAGGTCAGCTGGAGGTGTATGACCAGAGAATGAGTAAAACTTCACATGATTCTCGCAACCGAGTCACCCAGCCTTCAAGCAGTACCAGCTGAGGCTGCCTGGAGCAGAGATGAGATGTTCCCATTCATGTCCTAGCCAAACTGCAGATTCATTAGCAAAATAAGTCATTACTGTTTTTTTAACCTACTAAGTGTGGGATGGTTTGCCATGTACATTATATAATTTCAAGTCTACCATGAAAGTCCTAATATTTTGTGTTTTACATTTTAGATATTCTAACTCACTTAATAGGGAGGAAACAAAAGAAAACCATAATGCAAACATCTCCCCGATCAAAAATTCCCTGTCTTAAATGTCAGCTAATAGGTGAGGGAAGCCAAGTGTGCCTGAGTTCTTAAGCATCCTTGTAATTTTGCCAGGCTTCTGTATGATTGTTAAGAGAACACTTCCAGACTTTCAATAGTGTTCATGGAATTTTGACAAATTTTCAGGCTTTGTTGAACAAGCCTCTCCTCCTTTCGCAAGGTTTGCCCAAAGAAACACAGCCAAGGTCCCTCCAGTGTTGCAGTCCCAGGAAACAGTCTGAATCTGTTTTGTTTCTCCCGATTGCCCCAGGAAAAGGTCAGAAACTAGAAGCTAACTTCTTCTCCCTCAGTTGGGTGGGGGGAAATAACGGGAGTCTGACTAATGCCAGAAACAGAGCACCAGGAAGCCTCAGGCATAGGGGATGCCAAGGTGTTGGACAGGGAGTGAGGCGGTAGGAGCTGTTAAGCTTTCCCAGGATTTCCTCCCTTACTCCTGACCCTTTTTTCTTGTCCTGCCCTCCCCACCCTCATTTCTTTAGCACCAGTTATTGCCAGCAAAGTGGGCAAGGATATATTTTTAATGGGATGCTGCCAGCCAACCCTGTTTGGATGACTCTATAGGAACCACAAGAAATCAAGGTAAGAAGATAACTGAAGAGGACCTGGATCTACAAGGTATAGTGGGTGAAGACACTGCCTATGAACCAGCAGGTGGAGTCATTCTGCCACATCTTTTCTATATGGTTTAAAAGAACTCAGAAATGCTTGAACAAGTACTATTAAGTGCTGTTAAGCGTTGCGTAGAGAATGAAATGCTGAAGAAGAAATAGTTTCCACCCTCAATCACTCATTTTCACGGGGAAGAGGCTGGAAAGGAGAAAACCATCATCCCTCTCCTGAATTGTGAAAATGATGAGAGGAACAGTTCCCAAGGCCCCCACCTCTGCTCCATGATGCTCAGTCAAAAGGAAATAATGGGGGCAATGGCCCTCCTCTCTCCCTTCAGTCGTAGAAAAACGTGCAACGAAACTGGCTTTCTGTCTCTATCTTCCAGTGTCATGATCTACGCCAACAAACCATTATACTTCCTCACCTCTAAGTGACAGCCAATCACATACTAATACAGGAGGGATGTCCCTACAAACCACCCGTACTACCAAGGCCTGAGCAGCTCTGAGCTTCCCCTTCTGGGATCCATGGCAGGACGGTGGGCCTGCATGTTTTCTTATTCATTCTCGAGTCTCCTATAAATGGTCCTTCATCACTTCATCTAGTGAAATCTTTTTTTCCATCTTTAAATAGTATACAAAACACTTAAATTTTAAAATGGTTTCTCATTATACTACCAAAAATCATTTTGAATAATCCCAAAGGGTCACACATATCACAGGCTGAAAAAAAATTGGTCCCCCAAGTTGCAACCCCCAGAACCTGTGCATGTTACTTTATATGGTAAAAGGGATTTAGCAGATGTGATTAAGGATCCTGAGATGAGATTATCCTAGATCATGCAGTTGCCCCACGGTTATCACAGATTATTTATAAGAGGAGAGAGAGGGGAGGGAGAGGAAAATGTGACAACAGAAGGAGAGGGAGAGAAGGAGAGTTTGGAAGATGCAGTGCTGCTGGCTTTGAAGATGGAGGATGAGGCCATTAGCCAAAGAATGCAAGCAACCCCTAAAAAAACTAAAAAAAGTAGGAAAACACATTCTCTCCCAGTGCTTCCAGAAGGAACACAGTACTACAACCCATTTTAGATTCTGACCATCAGAACTATGAAGGAATAAATTTGTGTTGCTTTAACGCACTAAGTTTGTCATGATTTGTTACAGTAGCAATAGTAAACTAACATATGACAGTTTAGCACTTAACTCACCTAAGAAAGTACCTAGGCCCTGCCCAAGACATTTTACACAACAGATTCATAACTTTTTACATAACAGATTCTGAAACATTTTTAGGAGATGTTGGAGGCAATTATTGAAAAGACAGGATTACTGGCTGACCCACAAACTGGACCCTGGCAACTGGACGCTGTTCACCGCCTCCCCTGTCTTTGCAATGTATGCTCTGCCCACCATTCCCACAGTGCGAGCTATTCTCAAGGACAAGAAAGTAAGGTGTTAAGGCCACCTGTACAGTATACAAGCCTGGACCCTGTTAAGAGCTCTATTAAGATTCTGGCAGGTGGGTGCACAGACTGAGTTGTCTGATGGCGGCCCAGGATGTTCTCTTGCCTTGTTGGTTCTTCCTACCACCTACCAATCCGAAGTGGTTGCCTCTTCTTCAGTCTCCAACGTGAGTGTGGGTCGTTTATTTATTTCATTAATGAGAGAGTCAGCAGGAGGGTAAAGCTGGTTCAAAACAGGACACAAGAAACTATGAACTAGGGAACTATATTCAATACCCTGTAATGGCCTATAATGGCAAAGAATACGAAAAGGAACATATATATGTATAAATGAATCACTCTGCTGTACACCAGAAATTAACACAACATTGTAAATTCACTATATTTTAATGGAAAAAAATAATTGGAAAGCTAGCCACTTAAAAAGAAAAAAGGAAGAAGAAGAAGAAGAAGAAGAAGAAGAAGAAGGAGGAGGAGGAGGAGGAGGAGGAGGAGGAGGAGGAGGAGGAGGAGGAGGAGAAGAAGAAGAAGAAGAAGAAGAAGAAGAAGAAGAAGAAGAAGAAGAAGAAGAAGAAAAGAAGGAGAAGAAGGAGAAAGAAGAAGGAAGGGGGGAGGGAAAGGAGGGGGAGGAAGGGGAAGAGGAAGAAGAGGAACAGGAAGAAGAAAAAAGTATGAACTATACCTAGTGGGAAAAAGAATGCTGGAATGAGACACAAATATTATGCCAGCTAATATCTGTAAGGTAATAAAACTGTCCCCTTAGGGATTATCTTTTTTATCAAAATGAAATCATACCAACTGGACAAAAATAATTTGCAATTTAGCAATCCACTACAAATTAACATCTGATTTTACTGAGTCTGGGACCTCACTAATAATAAATACTAAGTCAAATAAGTTGCCTCCTCCAGAACTTCAAATGATCCTTAAGCAGTCTTGTTAGACAATGGAAAGAACACACAATAATCCTTTTTCCTTATTTCCAAGTTGTGTATAACTTTTCTAAACAGACTGGTTCCAGTTACCTACTGGTGAGTAATCTACTACTCCAAAATTTCGTGGTTTAAAACCACTACCATTTTATTATAGTACCACAATTTTATGGGTCAGGGATTTGGAAAAGGCTCAGCTGAGTGATTCTTCTGTACCACGTGGGACTGAATGAGGTCATTTGATGATGTTCTGTTGGTAGCCGAGCTGATCCAGAGAGTCCAAGACAGCTTCATTCATGTCTGGGGTAGCTGGTAAGCTGGATCCAGCCAGACCCCTCTCCCTCTCTGTGTAGTCTCAGGGCCTTTCCATGTGATCTCTTCAGCAAGGTAAGAGATCTTCCTTTGTGTTTCTTACATGAACTTATGCTGTCAATCTTCTTAAAGACCAGACACAGAAATGGCATCAGCTCCCGCATACTCCACCATAATCCAGTCCAGATCAAGGAATGGTGGAAATAGAACCCACCTGTTGCTGGCAGAACAGTCGATACAAAAAATGATGACTGTATAGAATCTGTAACTATCACAATGGATTATTCACAGCCTCTGGAGAAACGACAGACAATATCAAAGAAAGCACAGTGGCCTTCCCTAACTGATGTCCACCCTCAGCTGTCAAAAGCCTTTTCCATCTACCTGGCATGCAGGAGAGACCTTTCTCCCACTTACCCAAAGGACACTCTCCAGAGACCTCATACGTTAAAGAATGACTTGTGAAAAGAATTTGTACCCCCTTCATCTTAATAATGGGCCTATTACACAGCTGAAAAAAATACATTATTTATTTAAAGGGACGCTCATTAATCTCCCTCGAAGACAGCCGTTGCATGAGAAAAACAGGTGATTTTATTGATCATCTCTAAGACACCTTGTTTTCTGTTTCTTTCATTTCTGCTCTTTATTATTTCTTTTCTTCTCCTTTGAGATTATCCTGTATTTCATTTATATTGAGTCTTTCCCAATTTCTTAAACTGCTTTAGCTGTATCCTAAAAGTCTTTAAACATTAATAAATTTATCATTTCGTTCTAAATATTTCCTACTTTCCATTATGTTTTCCTAAATAGTCCATTAGTTAGAGTGGAGATTTTTTTTTTTTAATTTCTGATTTCTAACATAATCATCAGCAAACATGACCTGCAACATCAGGAACCAGCAAACTCCTTCCATCAAGGGCCACACAGCAAATATTTCAGGCTTCCCGAGCCAAATGGCCTCCATTGTAAGTACTCAACTCTGCCTTTGTTGCCCTAAAACAGCCAGAGACAATATGTAAATAAATGAGGGTGGCTGTATTCCAACAAAACTTACAAAAACAGGCAGCTGGCCAGATTTGGCTGCGGGTCACAGTCTGCCAAACCTTGGTCTATAAGGCATCAATTCATTGGTCATTGTTTAGACTTGCTGTTACCTAGTACACGAAGTTTTGTAATGTTCCACGCAGGCTTGAAAACTAATTATCATCTTACCCTTGGCCTGCTCCACTTCTTTAAGGTTTAGCCTTGGCCCATGTAAACATTTGCTTTTGTTAAACTGTCACAGTGATTAAGAGATTGGGTTTTGGAATCCAAGAGACCTTGGTCGCCCGCTTCATCTACTTGCCATTGAGCGGATCAGGATAAATTACTTAACGTTTCTAATCCTCAGGTTCCTCATCTACAAAGTAGAGAAAACATTAGTACCTACCTCACAAGGGTGGCGAAAGGCACAGACATTAATCAGCAGTAAAAGTAGTATTAGAATCATCACGCCACTCAACCACTACTCTGTGAAGCAGGTATCATCAAAAGCATTTTACGAAGAAATTAAGGCCCAGACATGTTAGATAATTGCCCCAACTCTGAGAGCCAGAGGCAAAGCACTGATTCCCACCCAGAATTTCTATTTCCAAATCCAAAGTTTCCACTACCCAAACTCTGATCGCACTAACACATAAGAAATTTACTCTAGCCTTTCCTAGGCGAGGCTGTATTTTAAGACACCCGGAGAAAGGAGCTGCGAAATGCACAAGAATTAATTCGTCGTGGTGCAAGCTTAGTCCTTAAGGGAAAAGAGTGTTCCGAGCGCTTAAGGGGTATGGGGAGCTGCTGGCGGAGGTTACAAACCACCGGACTTCTGCCATCTGGGTGCTGACACTTCTAAGGGCGTCACCCAGCGGCGCACTCATCCCCGAGGACCCTGCTGCCCACGGCTGGGTCGCCCTTTTTGGCCACTCCACGTGCCTGGAGGGCCTGGGACCTACAAATACTTCTCGGGTTGAACCTCCCGAAAAATGATTTTTTTTTTTTAACGGGCAACCTCATCACTTTGAGACACATAAATCACTGCCCTGACCTGCCGTTGACTCAGAGGGTGACATGCCGCTGAATTCAGCCCCTCTTGGTGACCCGAACTTTTACTTTTTTCCCGCCACTCGGCGCATATTGTATGTCGTGAGGACGCCAAGCAACCCGAAGACCGTGTTGGACGTTGGAAAAATAGCCCAGGAATTTCCATTTCTCCCAGTCCAGGCATAACCTGGGACTCTTCAAAGCCATATCCTATGACAATCACAAGGGTTTTCTCCGCCCCGTCAGTGACGGAAAACTCGTGACTCGAAACTGAGCGCAGGGCGGGCGTGGAGAAGCCGGGGGCGGAGCTACAAGTCTGGATCGCGAGGAAGCCCCCGACGGGCGGCGCATGCGCAGTCTCTCGCCACGGGACCTCCTTCCCGCCGCTGAGACTAGGAAGCGGGACGCCAAATCTGTCCCCGCGCGGCCGCCGCCGCCGGGCGCCGAGCAGGGCAGCCGCCCTCCCCAAGTCGCGCCTGCGCACGTTCCCACGCACGCTCCGGCGTACGGCGGCGGCCAGGGGTCGCGAGCCGGTGGAGGACCCGTGCGCGGAGGAGCCCGGAGAGTCAGCGCTTCTTCCCTCCCTTCCCCATTCCCCTCCCCGCTCCCTCCCCCCCCTCCCCAAGAATGTTCCGCTACGAGGTGAGCTGTGGCGACCGGAAGTGACCCCTCCCTCCCTCTCTCCCGCGCCCCTCTCTCTTTTTCTTTCTCACCCCCCCCGCGCGTCCGTCCCAAGCTCCTGTGGGGGAGGGGGCGGGCGGCGGGACCCGAGGGACCGAGCGGAGTGCTTAGGGCCTGGGGTCACAGGTTTAATCCGAGGGCTGGGAGCTGGTTTCGGGGGGGGGGGTGGGACTGGTTTATCATTTGCTGCTGGGGAGAGCTAACCTCTGTTTTGGGGTAGGGAGGGCCGTTAAGTGCTGTAACCAGACCACCCCCCACACCCCTGGAGGATAGCGGAGTGCAGAGCATTGCACCCACCTGGTGTCTCTCGAGGAAGAGTCACCCTTGAGAGCCCAGAAACGTGTTTCCCGCCCTGGACCCGAAACCACCTCCCCTCCAATTACTTACACACACCCCCTCCACACAGACAACCATCGGGTCACGGGGGCCTGGGCTTGCCCTTTGACTGGGGCCGAAGACTGTTTACTAAAGAGGCCTCCGAGTTGGGAGGGGGCGTGTCCAGCAGAAGTTGTTCTGGGCAAGTGGAGGGAGACGTGGTTTTGGTGCCGGTCCCGGGGATGTAGCAACAGTCGAGAGCCCTGACGTCGTCACTAGTTCGCTGTATGACCTTTAGCGACTCCTAATCACCGGACATAGTTTCTGGATTTATAGAATTAAAGGGTTTGTCTAGATGATCCCTAAGAATCTTTCTAATTTAAAACGCAGTGCTTTGATTAAGTAGATCTTTGTGATTTGGGAGTGCTTTTGAAAGTTGCCTCTGATGTGAAAGTAGTTGCATACTTGCTTTATGAGTTTGGGAGGACTTCAGATGGGTAGAATGGCCCTTTGGCCTAACCTTTCCTTTGGGAACAGCCTAGCTAAGAGGTAGCCAGGCAAGATACATCACAAATATGCCTGCAAAGAGGGTGTGGAATTCCTATTCTGTCTTTGAAAACTGGGGACACATATACTTGATATTTGATAGGGATGGCCCATAATTAAACTGACTTTATATATACATGGAGAGAGGTGATGAGATGCCTTAGGCAAAGTTGGCAAAAGACAAGAAAACTGGGAAAATAAATCAGATTAAAACTGAGATGGAAGGGAGAGCATATTTAAAATAGAAAACACCTAAATTGTTATGGTGATACCTAGCATTGTTGAGCAATACACACTGCCTAAATATTTGCCTCATTTGATCCTCACAACAGCTCTCCAAGGTAGGTGGTATTGTCCCTGCATTACCACTTAAGAGGCCGTGGTTTAGAGCCTAACATAGAGCTTGAGATGCTCAAGGGGTATTTAATGAATTAATCAGAAAAAATGTGACTTGCCTAGGTTGGCACCACTTGTAAGAGTAGAGCCAGAACTTGAACTGGCCACAGCACAGCTTTTTGAGAATTCACTTAATTGTGATTGAAAACTTAGCTTTCTGTTTTGTCACCAGAGTTTAGGCCCATAGGAAAACAGAAGGGAAGAAGAATGAAAAGTGAAAAGAAAGCTTTAAAAGGGAATAATAAAATAGTTGGAAAGATGACATGAATATGGGGAAGATGAGAATTTCATTGAAAAATACATATAAAACTCGAGCCAAATAGTAAAGTGTTCATTTTTCAGTTGCCATTACTATTCTAACCAATGATGGAAAGGAAGTTGCAGACCTAATTTCTTGGTTGCATAAGGAAATGCTATTATTAGTCTCTTGATAAAGAGAGAAATGAAAGTTTGGGGTGGGGGAAAGTTAACTGAAATAGGATAGGCTAGAAAAACTCAAAAGATACCAAAATCTTCCAATGTCAGAGAAATTGGGGGATGGAAAAAATGCCATCTTTACAAAAAGTCATAATAAAGCTATTGTGTTGACTGGGACGGTAAGAATATTTTTAGAACATTTAAAAAATGAGATTGTGAACTTCATAAGTAGCTAATAACCTCTTTCCCTTTGTTTTAGTCTTTGGAGGATTGTCCTCTGGATGAAGATGAAGATGCATTTCAGGGCCTGGGAGAGGAAGATGAAGAGATCGATCAATTCAACGATGATACATTTGGGTCAGGTGCAGTTGGTAAGTGACATATTTCTTTTCAGATGTCATCTTGGTCTCTTGCTCTTTTCAAATACTTCTTTCTTAAGTGCTTTTGTCTTAGAAATAACCTTGTTCACAAAGTTGGCAAGACCGTTCTGTTCTTGGTCTCAGTCAGAATAGTTTAGTCTTGCGGGGGAGAGTATAGCTCAGTGGTAGAGTGCCTGCCTGCCTAGGATGTGTGAGGTCCTGGGTTCAATCCCCAGTACTTCCATTAAGATAAACAAATAAATAAATAAGTAAGCCTAATTACCCCTCCCCGACCCCCAAAAAAGAATAGTCTAGTCTTCACTCAAAACACCTACCCTGTTCCTCTGGCCTCTTTTTGCTTCACTTTTAAAACCAAGTGTTTTCCAAGCCTTGACCCTTCCAACTTTGTGATCTATGGCTCTAAGTTGATACTATAGGAATTCAAATGGTTAGGGAAGTAGACATTTTACAAAGGCTTGAAAGAATTCTAAAAGAGGAATATTTTTATTTGTGGAACATGTAACTTAAGGAAAACTAATGGACTAGGAAAAAGCTTAGATTCAGATATGTATGTTTTAAAATTCAGTTGATCAATAGTATGTTGCATGACCCAGCTCTTGTCATATAGTATATTCAGTAGAATAAAGTTTTTTATTCCAAGAATTTTGGTGATAGAAAGTCTTCATGAGTTAGAAAAGTGCTATGCACAGATGAAATTTTCTCATCCCTGGATATAAATAAATATTCTGAGAGTTGGAAAAGTTTAAAAAATTTAAGATCCACACTAAACTAGAGGCCACAGAGTTATAATTAGAGATAGGAGATTTAGGGAGCCATCTTACATGATAAAGATCGAGAATTAGGGATCCTAGAACAAGTATACTAATTAGTTAAAATTAAACTGTTCTTTTAAAAAATGAACAGGTGAGGGTGAATGCAAATATCTTTGACTTTGGTGTTGAAAAGCAGCAGTAATTGTGTTTATATTGGGATGTGTGAATATGTGGGAGCTCTTTGGAATATGCAACAAATATTTAAAGTTAAGTAATAAGGAAGAAGAGGAAATTTAGCAGTAGTAGGGTATCCTAAAAGTTGAAATATCAAAAACAAATAAGAGATCTTAAAAGTATTGTAACGGTTACTGGTTTTGCAACAGACCTAAACAGTTTAGATTTATTAAAGCTTAGACTGAGTTGAATTACTTGGCAAAAATGAAAGTGTATACTATTTTCAATCAGGGTTACAAAATTCAGTGGAGAGCTAAAACTGCCGCTATTGGGAACAGCAAGAGAAGCATTTAAGGTAGAAGCGAGACTCACTACAAAAGGGAACCAAAGACCTTTTGGATTACTGCCATAGTTTAAGAGATGAGATCGTCCAAGAGGATGACATGAGCTAAGATGCTGTTCTCTCTCCATGGAGATCACAGGGAAAGGGACGTAGAATAGAATTACAAAAGCAGGGAACTGATGTGAATTGCAAATGTATTTGAAACTTAAGTAATAACCTATAGAATACAATAGAAGCTTCAAACAGTGTGTGCTTCTTTCTTGAACTCTTTTTCTCAAAATATTATACTGAATGCTACCATTTTTCTAGTAAATTTGTCTGTATTAAAATGAAATTTGTTCAAAGGGAATATATTAAGATTAGGCAACATAGTAAATGTCCTCAGTCTTGAGCCTGGACAGAAGAGGAATAGTCTTGCCCTCTCACTGACTTCCAGAGTGTCGCGGATGGTCTTTTTTTTTCCGAGTTTCCATGTTTCTCACAAGGTGGGAAAACTGTTGCCTTTAAAGGATTTTAGAGTGTGCAGAACTGTGTTTTATATGATGAAAAAGAGAAAAGTACACACACATTGAAAAAGCCCCCTAAGGTTACGTGGTAAAAGAGAAGGTGTTAAAAAATAAAGGCGGTGAAATAGCATACGGTTGGCCCACTTGGTAGCCTAAGGCGTAACGGTGATTAAGGACTTCTTGGTCAACAAAGTTTATAATGGAGAAAAGATTGCCCTTTCCATTGAGAGTATAATATACTTAAATTGTAAAGTTAAGATCTTAGTTTCTTACAACATCTTGATGTAAATACTATACAGATTTATAAAAAGAAAATTACTTTCTAAGCCACCTATAACTTGTGTAATATACCTCTACAGGTAGATATATAGCTGGTACAGAGAATTTAAACCAGGAGGTGAAATGTCAGATGGATGACATATGTTTTGGCCTAATGGTTTTTAACTCAAGGAGTGAATGTTTAAATAATTCCTGTTAGAGCAGTAGTTATTTAAAGTCATTGCCTACAAATGCTCTTGTCACCTTTCCTTAAGAAACTAGTCACTGTCTTCTGCATAGAGAAGTGTTTGCATCATCTCTGAGCAATAAATGGGCCACAGTAATCTCAACTCATTTTCCAAAAATAAAAGCTTACACTTACGGGGTGCTTATTATATGCTAGGGACCATTCTAAATATTCTACGTATATTTTTAACCCTCATAGCAACCTTGTGAGGTAGGCACTATTATTATCCTCATTTTAACAAATGCAGAAGGAAAGTGCCACAGAGGTTAAGTAACTATAAATGCAATCAGTGTGAACTACCAGTTAAGTTTAAACAGTCTTTGAGGAATCTTTGGGAATCTCCTGCCTCCACTTGGAAGGGCTCCCTATTCTTTCTACTTCCCTTTTTTTGATAGCTACTAGAATCTTTGGGGACTGAGATTGCCATAAAATTAAATCACCTCTGCTTCTTTTTCGTTTTGTTTTTATTCAGAAATCTCCCTGAGACAGACTTCAGGGAAATTACTACAAGTTTAAGTTTATAGAAGCAGCCAGGAATTCAGTAACCCACACCAGGGTATAGGTTAATTAATAGAAGGAAAACAGGCATCTCTTTCCCTTCGTATCTCTGTTATTTTTTTTTCGTACCCTTTATCATTTTGACCAGTATGGGTTGAGATCAAGCACTGGCATATCTAAGTAACTATATTTCTAGGTCATTTGAAAAAGATGGTGAGTTAAGTATCCTCCTATACTAAGAGCATGTGATCTCTGATATTATTGCTTCAGATGATTTTTCACAAGAGCTAGAAATACCTAAAATGATGATGATGGTATTCTATGGCATAGGTTTCTTTGCTTACATATTTGAAAAAGTAACAGTTCACAATAGAGCCGTTCTCACAAAATATGGCTATTTAACCAGTATTTTTTAAATTAATTATAAAGGACAAATAGATTACTCATCTTTGATAGGATCCAGTAAAGTTAATAAACAGTACAAGAAGCGATGAATGAAGACAATGCAAATTAGAACTCTGCTGCATTAGAATCACTCCATCAAAAAATAAATTTCTTAAATTTGGGAAATAAATGTTTTAAAAAAATTCCCTAATTCAGAATTATAAACTCCCATTTTTTAGCATTGCTGACTCAGTAAAACTGCAAAAAACAATTGGTCCTTCAAAACGGGACTTCCTTAGCAAAGATGACACAAATATTAATGTCACAATTGATTTTTAATTACACTGTTCTTTAAGAATTTTTTTTAAATAACTGATGATTTAAATTAGTACTGTAATTTTCATCTAAAGTAGGTTTTTTCCCTTTACCACAAGTAGTATATTCAAATGTACCACAGTGCCCAAAGGCTAGACAGTGGTTCTGATCATACCAAATTATAGATTTGGAAGTCCCACTTCCCTCACTTTTTGGATCACTATTGTTATGTGATACATTGTTGTGTAATAAAAAAAATAGCAAATTTTAAATGTTTATAATCTGACCCTGAAAGAGACTTAGCCTACTTAAACATTTGCTTATGATGTTAAAATATGTATAATATTCATTGCAGTATTATTATACCTGAAATTAATATTCTGCTGTAGATCAACTATACTGCAATATAAAAAATTAATAAAAATTTGCAAATAATCCAAATTTCCATCAGTAAGAGGTAAGTTAATCAATAGACTAGAATCTTATATAGATATGAAAAAGAATGAGATAATATTATTAATAGTAATTATGTTTTTGCACTGTAAAAAATTTAACGTACCTGTAGAATTATGGGGAACTTCCAGTTTCTGGGGTATGTATTTGTGGGATTTTAAATTTTTTAACAAATATGTATTTGTAAATAGGAAAAAAGAATAAAGATAATTTTAACAAATTGTACATGAGCACCTCAGAAAGCCTAAGTCTTTTTTTTTTAAGTGGCTACTGTTTATTACACCCTTAATATACACCAGGCACTTTTTTTCTTGTCTTGCTTCCAGTTCTTCCTTCTCCTTTAAATGAGACATACAGAAAAATTATATGGGAAGGATTGTCATGAAGGACACTTCTTCAGAATCCTGTGTTTCTATGTTAGTCATGGAGGGAATTACCTGTTATCTCTCTCTGTTGAATTTTATAGGACATACAAAACAAAACTAAAGTAAAAATAAAAATATGTAACATATACAAAGAATACGTGGGTTTGGGGTGAAAGGGTTCTGAAGATTTTCGTCTGTCCTGTAGTGGGACTCAAAAAAATGCATAATCAGCATTAAAAAACATTAGGAAGCAACTTAGTGTCAGTGCTTCAGACTATATAGTAAGTGTGTAGGAATAGCAAAGACAGTTAACAGAGAGCAGGAGCTGACCCTGGTCGCAGTTACCCTCACCTTTCCCCTGGCAGACTTGCAGAAGCCTCCTAACAGACCTTCATGCTTCCAACATCGCTGCCTCTTTCCCCTAAAATTTGTTTCAACACAGCATCCAGAGTGATTCTTTCAAAAAGTCAAGCCACATCCAAACCTCCAGCGGCCCCCATTTCCGAGTGGCTCTAAGGGCCTGAAGGAGCTCCCCCATTTTGACCTTATTTTTCTTCTGCTCTCCCCCCTTGATCATTCCAACCCAAACACAGTCCTTGCTGCTTCTCAAAATTGTCAGTCTCTGCTTGTAAGGCCTTTTTACTGACTGTCCCTCTGCCTGAGACACTCTTCTCCTAGGTATCCACATGGCTAACGGTCTTATTCTTGAATCTTTGTTCACATGTCACCTTCTAGGTGAGACATACCTCTGACCATCCTATTTAAAGTTTTCAATCTGCCTCTCTTCCCCCATATTCCTGTAGCATATCATCTTCTAATATAGAGTCTAATTTACTTATTCATTGTGTTTATTGTTTGCTATCTGTCTCTTCCCTGCTTAAAAGAAAATTGTAGGAGGGTAAGGATCCGTGTGTGTTTTGTACACTGAGATATCCCATGCACCTGAAACAATACTTGTCATGTAATAGATGCTCAACAAATATTAATTGAATGAACTGAATGAGTTTAAAAGCTTGTGAAGAAGATGGCAATTATAATCTAAGAGAAAGTTGTGTGCTCGTGCAGTGAGTTTTTGCCTGAAATGTTGCAGAATCTCCACCCAACAGGTTATAGCGTACATATCTATCACCAATTGAGAAATCGGTTTCAGAATATGGTTTGGACACCATTGATAATATATTAAGCTATTACTCTAAATACCTGAATTTTATTCCTGGTGGAATGTTAGTTTTCTCAATAGTGAAAAGCCCACTTTAAGTGTGCCCCTTAGTTTAAACCTTATTTCATGTCTCTCTTCATTTGGTTAACAGAAGAGTTTATGAAAATTTTTCATTCCAACATGAACTCTGTTTTTTATGGTTTCCTTATAGATGATGACTGGCAAGAAGCCCATGAGCGCCTGGCTGAATTGGAAGAGAAGCTGCCTGTGGCCGTTAGTGAACAAACAGGCAATGGAGGAAGGGATGAGATGGACTTGTTGGGTGACCATGAGGAGAATCTGGCAGAAAGGCTCAGTAAGATGGTGATCGAAAATGAACTAGAAGATCCAGCTATCATGAGGGCAGTGCAGACCAGGCCAGTGTTGCAAGTAAGTCACTGTGATTTGAGAACTCTAGCAGAATCACAGTCAGAGTGAAGTATTGAGCTTTGCCATTTTATTTAATCTACCATGCTGAGAGAATTACATGTACCCCATCGAAATTTGGTGATATAATTCCTGGTGGTATAGCAAGTCTAGAGATGAGGTTAGGAAGTAAGATATGTTCTAGAACACTATGGTTTCTTATTCTTAAGCTATTAAGCTCCCTTGGGGCACTGTTCATCAAAAGCAGAGAAGTTGCCCAGAGAGCCCACACTGTTCCAGACTTTGTGTATGTGTTTTCCTTTCCTGTTAGCCCCAACCAGGAAGTCTCAATTCCAGCATCTGGGATGGATCTGAAGTTCTGAGGCGAATCCGAGGACCACTGCTTGCTCAGGTATTAAATTTTTCTCTTTATACAGAGTTCCTAGTTTCTGAAAGTTGGCTCCTGTTTTTACCCTGCCCTTACTGAAGCAACGTAGAGGTAAATGTCGTTTGCCAGTCTTAGGCTGAGTCCATCGCCCAGCACCCACAGCCGTGCCTGTTGGTTGTAGCCTCCCTCCGACTCTGTGGTAACGCTCACTTGACTGTGCTTTCCTTTGAATTGGTTGGAAGGGAGCCATTGGAACTCAAATTTGACAGCTTATGATTTGTATGACGTAAGGTCATTTTTAGGCAAAACTACAGGGATAGAGAACAGATCAGTGTCCACCAGCGGTTGGAGTGGTGGAAGAGGTTGACTAGAAAGGGACAACACAGCGGGAGTTTGGGAGTGATGAAACTTCTGTATCTTGACTTTGGTGGTAGATCCATGACTGTGCATTTATCAGAATTCAGTTCTACATATCTAAAGAGGGTAAATTTTACTGGATGTGAAATAAAAATAAATGAAAGTTTAAAAAATAATTTCTCAAAATATTTGGCATCTGTTTCGGTTATTGAAACATTTCAAGCTAGCTAATTTTTTTTTAACACTGCTTCCTCAATTAGGAAATGCCTACAGTGTCTATATTAGAATATGCCTTGCCTCAGAGGCCTGCACAGGGCCCAGAAGATGATCGGGACCTTTCTGAGCGTGCGTTACCGAGGCGGTCCACGTCGCCTGTCATTGGGAGTCCTCCTGTTAGAGCTGTCCCCATAGGCACCCCACCTAAGCAGATGGCTGTACCCAGCTTCAACCAGCAGGTACCTCTCATTAACAGGCACTCAGCCCAGGATATTGGGAATCTGGGCAAAATTATTTGGGAAATCGGTGATGCCGGGAGGAGGGTGGAAGTTTTGGGTAGGCATTAGATTAGAAAGAAAAATAGCCAACTAGAGGAGAAGTTAGAGCAAGTAAGAGACACATTCCCCGATGCCCTGTGCTGGTGCTGCTCCTGTTGCTGCTGCCTTTTAATTGGGGGAGAAAAGGGTAGTTAGCCACATTTAGTGTAAATATCCTTTTTAAAGTGTTCTGCTGGCTGCCCAAAACATCGGCAGAGAGGTAGCTGAAAGCCGGGGGGAGCGGGGACACAGCACTGTCCACGTCCCTTTTTACCTTGAAGATGTCCCTGCTTTCCCTAGAGCCTGTGCAGTCCTGTTCCATAGACTTTCCTCCACCTGAAACCAGCAGCTGAAAAGGAAGGCCAATTGGAAGGTATGGGGGGAGGGTGGTGTCGGTATGGCCTAGTGAGGCTCAGTGTCCTCTCAAGTGGTGGAGTCATGATGTATCACGAAGAGCTGAGCATGGCGGCCATATCACAGGGGCTTCAGAATAGGGCTTAGTTAATCCTCCAGCTCTCTTATCGTTCCATCTCCCTCGCTGCTACCAAAAGTTATCCTTTTGGAGAGAATTTGCAAGTCAGAATATCTGCTGGCACCTCCCTCAGATAGCATGGAAGGGTGGGGATAACTGGAGAATTAGCTAAATCTTCCCCAGTCAAAGGTGGCACGTTGCTTGATACTCGTGAGAGGAAGTGACCAGAGGTTCTGTGCGTGAGTCCACAGTCATAGCAGTTTGCATAGATGTAGGGCTTTGCATTGAGTTCTGTGTCTCTGCCAGTACTTGAGGGGAGGGAGTACAGGGAGAGAAAAACTCATTTCATTGAGTGTAGTTGTGTATATTTTTGTCCTGGTAGATTCTGTGTCCGAAACCTGTCCATGTTCGGCCCCCGATGCCACCGCGGTATCCTGCTCCCTATGGTGAGAGGATGTCTCCGAACCAGCTCTGCAGTGTCCCGGTACGTCTGTCCCTTCACAGCCTAACGAAAGTTAGGTGTGCAGCTCCTGCTTTCTGGTTGCTACCATGTGATCACTACTAGTATACGGACATCTCCCAAATTATACCTGTTATTTACAATCTCCATACTCAAGTTTCTGGATCTTACAGTCCCCAGGTCAGAAGACGTGGTTCATCCTGTTCAGCTGTTTCCAACCTCATCTCTTGTCTTTAGAAATCCAAACTTGAGGCAGTCGTCTGGTTTTCTGCTACTACAGTCCCTCATTTTGTTGCTTTCTTTTTCATGTTACATGATCATTGTGGTTCATAGCATCTAGCGTTACTCTCCTTCATATTCCTTTAGTGGGTGGCTCAACCGCAGTTTGAGAATTTTTCTAGCCAAATTTATTCTGCATTTCTATTGAGTTCCCCTATTACATTGATTCACCTGTTTGCATAGTATGAATACAATTTTTTCTTTTCTAGAATTCTTCCCTACTGGGTCACCCTTTCCCCGCTAGTGTTCCTCCTGTTCTCAGTCCCCTCCAGAGAGCACAGCTTCTTGGAGGAGCACAGGTAAGCCCATGAAGAGCTTAACCCCTAAGGCACTTTCGTCCTTTCCTAAGGGTCACCAGCTGATATCCCTTTTGTTGTTGTTAATCAGTCACTGCTGCCTCTTATTTTTTACTTTCCTGAACAAAATTATTGATGGGAACAGTATTTGTTTATCTGTGGATAAAAGCAAGGGGGCCTGCTGATTAACTAAATCTAAGAACTTGTCCCTCTCTAGCTACAGCCTGGACGAATGTCTCCCAGCCAGTTTGCACGGGTCCCTGGATTTGTTGGCAGTCCGCTGGCTGCCATGAATCCCAAGCTGCTGCAAGGGCGAGTTGGGCAGATGCTTCCCCCAGCACCAGGCTTCCGTGCCTTCTTCAGTGCTCCACCCCCTGCTACACCGCCTCCTCCGCAGCACCCCCCTGGCCCAGGACCTCACCTGCAAAACCTGAGGTATATGGAACAAATGCCACTGTTTATCCATTGTCAGCCAAGTCTCTTGATCATTGACATTTAGTATTACAACATAGAAGTCCCTTGATATCTGCAGGTGATATATTTTGAAATGTTATTTGATCCTCCAGTTACCAAACACAGAAATGTTTGACAGTCTCCAACTTTCTTATGAATCACATTTCCCTTGAGTCACATGCTTCCTTTGTACATTTGCACATTGCTAGTGAATCACCTTTTTTTATTTCTTGTAAAGTTTCTTATGTCTCACTTAAATCCATTTTACAAACACATGGATGCTTACATATATACAAAGTATTTATCACATAACAAGAATGATCTTGTACTAAGGAACAGAGATGCAGGTGCTGAGTTGTCAGCTAATCTCAGTGCTGGCTAGTTGCTTGCTTCTACTCTCATTTTATAACAGGGGTTCACATTCCTGCTTCAAAGAAATTATGTTTTATTACGTATCATACTGTATCAGTCAGGGTTCTCCAGAGAAGCAGAACCAATAGGATATAGATAAATAAAGAAGAGCTCGACTTTAAGGCACATGGGGCTGGCAAGTCCAGAATCCATAGGGCAGGCTAGCAAGTTTGAAATTCTGTTATAAGTTGAAGTTGCAGTCTTGAGTCTGAAATTTGTAGGGCAGGCAAGCAGGCTGGAAACTCAGGCCCGACTTCTGTGTTCCAGTCTTGAGGCAGAATTCCTTCTCTGGGAAACCTGTTTTTCCTCTTAAGGCCTTCAACTGATTGGATAAAGCCCACCCACACTGTCGCTGGTGATGTTTTTTTCTTAAAGTCAACCAATTGTAAATGTTAATTGCATCTACTGAATACCTTCACAGCGTCATCTAGACAAGTGATTGTCCAAATAGCTGGGCAGCTTAGCCAAGTTGACATATAAAATTAATCATCACACATATATTTTTAAAGTCATTCCTATGTAGTTAAAACTAAGTACTTAAAATCTATTTAGAGACTTCTGTTTAACAATTAGGAGCAAAAAGAAAAAGAATTAAACTGCTTTACTGCTGATTCACTCAGATTTTATGATTGTCCTGTTAGGGGTTGAGAATCAGCTTTTTTGGAAGACATTAAAAATACAGCTCTGTCTTCCTTCTGGAAGATCTCCTTAGAGTAGACTTCAGCATTCCTTTTGGGTGAACCTGTATGAAATCGCCCTGTATTGACAACATTCTTTAAAACTGCAAATCATCAGGACAACAGAATTGAACATCTTTTCCCTTTTTTCTTAGAGCTCAGGCCCCAATGTTTAGACCAGACACAACTCACCTTCATCCACAGCACCGTCGACTCTTACATCAGAGACAGCAACAGAACAGAAAGTAAGTACTTACCCTGCTCTTTTGTGGTTTCTTCATTTAGCTTTCCATTTTGACACTGTAACTGGGTGCTGATTTAGCTTACCTTTTTTAAAATTAGTATTGAGTTTATTTTAATTGGTGAAGTCAGATCATATATGCTGTTGCTTTATGATTTTTGATGCACAAGCTTTAAATGATGAGAGCTTATCAACTTATTTCCAAATTACTAGAATTCTGAACTATAGTTTAGATCTGATTTTTTTTTTTTGAGAGGGATTAACGTTTTTATACTCACTCCTTATCAAGTCCTTACCATACTTTTAACTACCTTTGTTTACCATCTCAGCTCACAGGTAATCTTGAAATAGTCTCTAGCATTACATTTGGGTCTTATGTAAAGCCTGTCTTTAGTTTTACCTCTAATTATTTAGTCTTCATTCAAATATGTATTTATATATGTAGCCCCAGCTGTGTACCAGGCACTCTGGTCAGTTTTGGGGATTGAAAGAATCAGACATATCAAATCCCTGCCTTCTTGGAGCTTATAATCCGTCAGTCATTCTTATATATAAGATAAGAAGATTTCTTCAACCTTCAGTTTTATGATACTGAGTTGGAAATTTGGTAGGCATTGGATATGTCTGTTTATGCTGATGGTATCGCAAGTGTTTGCATACATCCAAACTTAACCAAATTGTACACATTAAATATGTGCAGTTCTTTGTATATCAATTATCATTAAATAAAGGTGTTTAAAAATATTTTTTATTAAATTGTAAAAATATATTGAATTTCTATGCAACAAAAGACATCATACACAAGCATGCAGTTTTCAATAGAGGAAGCCTACGTGGCTCATAAAAATGAAAAGATTTTCAAGCTCACTTGTAATCAGAAGAGTGCAGATTGAAATTAGATAACCATGTTGCATCATCAGACAGGCAGAACTTGATGTGTCTCAGCACTGTGACTGCTGGCAGGAATAGACGTGTAGCCTTTTGAGAGAGAATTTGGCAGTAAATAACAGAGTTTATCAACACTACCAGGTTACACTACGTCCTCACAGTTCTCCTTCTCAGTACATGCTTGAGTATGTTGTCAGCATGATTAAATACGGAAAGCATGATGCTGAGTGAGAAGCAAGGAGCGGAATTGTATGTCCAGTACCATTTATATAAAACTTACAGGCATGTGAAAAAGTTCTGTTTAATATTGAAAGGTGGATGCACAAGTAATAAAGATATAAAAACGTGTCAGGGAGCATGCATACTGAGGCCAGGATAGTGGTTCCTGTAGGAGGGAAGGGGAGCTGGAAACTGGGATTCAGGAGGGCATACGTAAGCAGGCTTTCAGCTGTAAACCTAACACTTGCTGCTTTAATATTCCCTGTTAGAATCTGAAGCAAATTTGACCAAATAACCTTTTTTCATTAATTCTAGGTGATGAGTCAATGGATGTTTTCGTAGTATTTGCCGGGCTTTTCTCTATATTTGAAGTACATCATGATTTTCAGCAGATTTTTAAGAAGCATATAGACTTGGAGTCAAATTGGCCTGTGTTCAAATCTTTAACAGAAGCGAAGGAGAATCTTCTTTTTTTTTTAATTGGCCTAGTTTACTCTTGTATCGTTACGAGGCATAATTCACGTATCCAGGGGAAGTGAATGTGGCATGTGCATCTCTTTTAGTCAGCATCGGAATCTCAATGGTGCGGGAGACAGAGGAAGTCACCGGAGCAGCCATCAGGATCATCTCCGGAAGGATCCATATGCCAATCTCATGTTGCAGCGAGAGAAGGATTGGGTCTCTAAAATCCAAATGATGCAACTGCAAAGCACTGATCCCTACCTGGATGACTTTTATTACCAGGTAAGTACTCTGTGCCGGTTTTGAGGATGATCGTCTAGTCCCTTACCCTGGTGAAGGCACTCGTTTAAGTATTGGTAGGATTAAATATTGATGGAGTTTTCTTTTGAGGCCGTCTTCAAGTGGGTAAGAATTGACTGAGCAAATTCTGTCCTCTTTTCCAGCTGGAGAACCTCACACTGTTCGTTAGAAGGTCTAATGTATGCCTTTTGTTTCTTACATACAGAAGCTCTCAGACCAATATTTTCAAATCCCTTTGGCATCAGTAATCTGGTTCTTTCAATTCAGAATATTGGTAGTCTAACATTAATGGTATTTCTGTTGATGATTACTTTGAAGGCTGGGGTTTTTGATTCAATTTATAGCAATCTGACAAAAATTAGAAGTCAGTACATTTGTAGAGTACAAGTAGTGTTACTACTGGTGGTATGAACTAATTATTCAGTGATAAGGGGCAGCCGTATTCTGTGCCTGTTGCAACTGAAACATCTCCTCCTGTGGTAGAATTACTTTGAAAAACTGGAGAAACTGTCAGCTGCTGAAGAAGTGCAAGGCGATGGCCCTAAAAAGGAGCGCACCAAGCTCATTACCCCTCAGGTGGCCAGACTGGAGCACGCCTATAAGCCAGGTAAGGTCCTCGTCCCCTCGCCCGTAAAGAGAAGTGTGACTGCTGCTGACAGGATAAAATAAAGATGACTGTCCAGATAGTTGGATGGAGATGTTTGAAACTGATTTATAAAGTCCCATTGTCCTTGACGAAAGCCGAGATCAGCCTGTTCAAGCCTGGAGTGAATGACTGGACGGGTGGCCTTTTGATCCTTTTCTACCTAAGATTCCATGACTTTTTAAAACCTGTTATAATTTCCAGTATCCTTAAAATGGCTTAGGGGAGAATACTTCAGGTTTTTATTTGGTTATTATGGCAACTCCTCAAAATGGGAAAGGATGGATTTTGATAAGAAATTGCTTTAGATAATACACATTTTTGCAGTAACTTGTTAGCTCTGAGTAGAGAATAGAGACTCTCAAGATCTCATTTAAAAACTGCCTACTTGCGTTACTGAGTGTTCATTTGTTGTAATTTTTTGTCCTTGCAGTGCAGTTTGAGGGCTCTTTGGGAAAGCTTACTGTCTCTAGTGTGAATAACCCCCGAAAAATGATTGATGCTGTTGTGACATCTCGGAGTGAGGATGATGTAAGTGTCCACAGGATGGTGTGTTCAAGGTCATCACTGCTTCTTTTGGGGTCACTAGAATCAGGCGTGGTGGACTTGTCTTTAGTCTAACCTGGACCTTCCCACCTGGCATGTCACGCCTCCTGGGTTTCCACAGATGTGCTAAGATTTTAACACCTTCATGCCTAAGGCAGCCAGGCAGGACCAGGGGTGGCAAAAGTTTTTGAACTGGGCAACTTGCTGCAGACAGCATCAGCTGTTGGCTCCGGTTTTTAAAATTACCACTTTCTATGTGTTTTAAGATTTTCCTGTATGTGCATCTTCTACAGCATTCTGCGTTATCTTTTGCCTATCTGTGAATTCAGTTCAGTAGTTTGTATGTAGGTTGTTTCAGTCAACTCTGTGACCTTTGTCCACATTAGTTTTAGATAACTGACTTTCAAAGAGTCAAGATTCTCAAAGTATTGTCACATGTGGAATTACATATGCACACTTAGTAAATTACTTTTAGCATGGGTGAAGATTTCACACTGAATAGTCTTTTTTTTTTTTTAGGAGACAAAAGAAAAACAGGTTCGGGACAAAAGACGAAAAACCCTTGTCATAATTGAGAAAGTAAGTTGTAGAATATGTTGCTGTGGTTTCGAGTAAGAAACTGTTAAATGTATGTGTGCCTGACAAGTAAACAATCAGTGTTCTGTGATTTTAGTTAATGAATGCATTCACATTAAGTGCCTATTGTGTACAGGGCACGCTAGAAAGAAAGGTGGTGTTTTGTACCTATGGCCTCATGGAAGGAACTTTGCAGTTACAGTTAGACATCCTGGGGTTTTGTCTATGCTTGTTCAGTTAACAGCTGAGTGTTTGAGGACAGGCCACCTTTCTAAGAAAACAGAATAAAAATTACACTGTTCTGCCCATGAATTTAAGTAAGTCTATTAAATAGTCAGTTCACATATATTTATTGGACACTTGCTAGGTGCTGGGCATTGTCCTCGGTTCTAAGGAAAATGAGGTAATGTATAGGCTGTTAGTTTATAAGGCATAAGGACCACGTTGCCAGGCCGTAGAGTGTAGACTTTGGAACCAGGCTACGAATCATGTCTTCCATTTCTCACTGAGTCTGTGAGTTTAGGCAAGTTATTTAACCTTTCTCTGCTGTCCCCAGTTTCTTCATCTGTAAAAATGAAAATGGTAAGAGTCCCTTTCCCACTGGGCTGTGGTGAGTGAGCACTCAGTAAAGGAGTACTTGCAGAGTGCTTAGATCAGTGCCTGGCACCCAGGAGCAGGATTAACTGTCACCATCTCTGTAGATGTAAGGCATCACTTGGAGCAGTGGTGCAGATTGTTTGTGTTATGTTGCTGTTGTTGCAGCTAGAAAATTTAGAAAGCATGTAATCATTTCCCTGCCACTGCCTTCTGGCTTAGAGGTCCGGGAGGGACAGAAAATGATGTTTGAAGAATTTTTTAAGTTATTTCATTGTATTTTTCTGGATTCAAAAGAGCACCTTTTTTTCTCTCCATCCTTATGAGTTTCACTTTCTTGTCCTTTTCTGGTAGTCCTAAACTGCGAGGTGTGTTATCTAATACTGTGGGATCCTGACCCAGCTTGCTTTGTCTCTCACTTAGACCTATAGTCTCCTCCTCGACGTGGAGGATTATGAAAGGCGTTACCTCCTAAGTCTGGAAGAAGAGCGACCTGCTCTGACGGATGAAAGAAAGCACAAAATTTGTAGCATGTATGACAACTTAAGAGGGAAATTGCCTGGACAAGAGAGGTAAGAATTGTGCACTTAGGTGAAAACATGAGACTAGCTGAACTCCTTCCTCTGCTAAATTGAGCTTTATACATTTCTACCCTTTGGATCTCCTTTCTGGCCCTCTGAGTAAGCTCAAAGTCTTTCATTTTGGCCTAATAACTCAAATGCCACTTCACATAAAACATTTCATAATTCCTTCCAGCCAGGAGAAAAAAAATCTATTTATTCTGAATTTATTTATTCAACCAGTACCTATTCAGTATCCACCAGGAACTGTGCTAGGTGCTGGAGATGCCGGGGGAATATTATTTCGTTTCTGTTGTTGAGCTGACAGATTGTACCTGGTTTGTGCTTGCTAATGTTCAACCTTGTAATCTTCATGTGTTTTCTTTCCTACTAAGAGAAAAGTGTAAACGTTTATCCTTCCTTGGGGTTTGTATAGAATACTCATTTCCTATGGAAACCAGTCAGTCGTACAGTGGAGACTAAGCTCCTTAATATTTCATCTTCTCTGTGTCTCTGTCATCTCTCTCCCACCCAGTTTCTGGAACAGAATTTTGCTAGTGGTAAATGTTCTATAAATCCCAAATACTTATTTGATGAATGCAAGAGGATTGTGTCTCCTCATAACTCCCTTTTTTTCTTTGCCTATTCAAGAGAATTGGTGATTCTTCTAAGCAAGGACATACACAAAACGGAACGTAAGAAAAAGCACCTTCTTTCCAACATGCTTTTTCCAGAGTTGGGCTGACAGGGAACTGGTTGAATAAACTTGGGTTTATCCATAGATTGGAATGTTATACCGCCATTAAAATGTGTGTAGTTAAAGTATATTTATTGTCATGGAAACGTGTTCACAAGAAGTTGTTGAGTGAAAAAAGTCAAGTAACAAAGCCATATGAATTATATATAGACCCTTTTTTGTGAAAGATAAAAATATCCAATACGCAGCAAAAATATCTTCAGAATGGTAACTAATAAATTAACTCTGAGATTATGAATATTTGTGTCCTTTTTTCTTACATTTATTTTTAGATTTTGCTGTATTAACCATGTCATTTGTGTAGTTACTGAAGAGTTAATAAAGGAAATCAGTACAAACAGTTTGATCAAATTTTTTGATACACAGTTTTTGAAATGATGATTTTTATTACTTGTGAAACTTGAAAAATTACTTTGTATTATTTGATTGAGAGTTAGAAATGATTCTCACTGTTTTATAGTACAGATTATTGTAGAGCAAAAATAAATGCAGTATATTCATTCAGTAACATGTAAGAGGAAAAAGGGGGTTTTTCACATTGTTCTTGCTGACCTAAGTTAGCACTGTCTTCCCCTGCAGGCCGAGTGATGACCACTTTGTACAGATCATGTGTATCCGAAAAGGGAAGAGGATGGTTGCCCGTATTCTTCCTTTCCTCTCCACAGAGCAAGCAGCTGACATTCTCATGACAACAGCCAGGAACCTCCCTTTCCTTATCAAGAAAGATGCACAAGACGAGGTGATCCACCTTGTGGGGGACATCTTTCCTTTGGGTCTTCGTAATTGATAAGATTTCTAGAACCCAGATTTCTTTTACTCTCCTTTTGTGTTGTTTTGTCTAGCCTCTGGCAGAATGATCTGATTATTTCAAGCGAAAAGCGTACTCCAGGCCTGTATTTTTAATGTCATTTTTGATCCAACAGATCATGTTATAAGTATAAGGAAAGCAGTAATTCTGTCGTGTTTGACATAATTGTAAAGCTGTGGTCTGTATCAGAGTTGCTTGGAAAGCAGATAATTCAGCCCTACCCCAGACCTGCTGAATCAGATTTTACAGAGGAAAGATCAGGGCTTCTGTGTTTGTAAGAAGGTCCCCAGCTGAGTCTGCTGTTCGCTCAACTTGCAATGTAGGATCTTGGTTACTTTGTTGGATATAAAGTATCACTCACTGGGCTGTTATTAGTAACTTAACATTGACCTGTGGACTTCAGTTGAATGGTGTCCCACAGGAGTTGGGCCAATACTTTTAAATAATTTTATCTAAACTGGGCTGGAAATTGAAACATGACCATCAGGTCTACAAGTTAACTCGTGGTAGGAATTGCTCTCTGCTTATCCCTGTCATAACACTTGAAAGATGAGCGATATTTAGAATAGCCTTAGAAGTTGAAAATAAGAAGTCGGTAAGGTTAGCACAAAGGGCTAGTATTATTACGTGTGCAGTTTAGAATAATAGAATTTATGAGAGTGAACCTGAAAGAACTGAAAATTATTCCTTCTGAAATAATAATTGAGTTAAAAGAACTTCTTGATATCTTAGCTTCTGCAGAAGAAATGCAGAGAAGTGTAGGTCTCATTGAAAAAAGTGAAGTGAGTTGAGACAAGTGTGTGTGTGTGTGTATACACACATATATATATATATTTATATATATATATATATTTTTTTTTAAGATTTCAAGAATGAGAAATGGATGGGAGAAAAGTTTAAGGATTTAAGGCTAATCCCAGAAAGCAGAAGCCAAGACTAAAAGTCACAGCTACCTTACAGCATATAAAGTGTAGGAATGAGGCAGGTGCTCACCAGTTGTACCCTCAGAGAATCTCATCAGCAGAAAGAAATCTGGGAGAGCTTTATCCATTCAGCAAATATTTGTTGAACACTTCGATGTACTAGGCATGGTTTAGATCCTAGAAATACAGCACCTAGTTCTAGGTGCTAGGAGGTAGGAATCCAAAGATGCCTGTTTCAGTGGAGCTTACAAACCAGTGAAGAAAGCTGGGTTAAATATTGGGGCTACGTTTTTACCTATAGATGTTAAAGAGTAACAGACCACATGTAAATGCCATTTCTTTGAAGTAATAACAGGCTCTAGGTCTGAGGCATAAAATATACAAGATAATCCTGGAATATCATGTGTCAGAAAGCACGGAAGCTGAAAGATTGCTAAGGTTCTGTGTAAAAGATGTGCAGACCAACTTGAAGGGGCCTCTTTTTGGTCACAAAGGGGTAATTTGCATCAGAAAGAAAAATTACAGCCATGGATTGAAATAGATCAAATATATTTAACTTAATGAATTCATAATGATACAAAAAATAATATTAGTCACCTTCAGAGATTGCCAGGCCATCAACTCATTATTCTAAAAATTGATATATAAAGGAAAGAATTAAGCCTTTAGCCTGCCCCATTACAACCAAATGTCATCATGACCAACGAGTTGATAATAGAAAATTCTTAACAGAAGAATATCAGTTAATAAATTCAAAAGAAATGATAAAATTAGAAAATTGCTCTTTTACAACTCTTAACTGAAAAGCAGTCGATCTCACCAGCAGCCATTACTGGTGCTGAAAGCATTAAGGAAAAGCTGAATGGAACAGGCTGACACCACCTGGACGCAGTGATGACTGCTAACAGCACTAAGCGGGAACAGCCAGGCACTCGGTGCGTGTTGATCTGATGCAGCAGGAGCACACAGCACCACCCTGACCCTCCAGTGAACTTGAGTTTAATCAAACCCTAACCCTAACCCTTCTAATTGTCAGTTTTTGTGGGAAGAAACACAGGATACTGGAACCTGTTGAGTGACACCACAGAGGTGCAATTAGCCAGATCCAAACTATGGGACGAATGACCCAGTTTCTTCAACAAAAATAAATAGCGTGAGAAAAGGAGATGGGCAGTGATGAAGGACTGTTAACAGACTTTAAAAGGCTTACCAGCCAAATGCAACGTGTGGATCTTATTTGAATTATGGTTAAAAAGCATCAGCTGCTAAAAGACATTTTGAGACAGTTGGACAAATAAGAATTTGGAAAGGATATTAGATGATATTAAAGAATTACATTTTGTTAGGTATGATAGTATTGTGAGAGATTTTGCTAGAGAAACAAGTTGAAGTTTTTATGGATGAAATGATATGATATAGGAGGAACACAGATTTAGTAAGATTGGCAGCCTGTTGATGGAATTGTTGTTGAAGTGGGGTTATGGATACATGGACTTCACCATACTGTTCTTTGTACTTTTTGTGTATGTTTAAAGGTGCTTTAATTTTTTAAGCTTTGTTTATGTAGAGCAGTAGATGATGAAAAGGAGTCCAGTCTCCATCCTTGGATGCTACTTAAAGTAAAACCAATCATCACTTTTTATACCCTGGGCATTTGGTGCTGGAAGCACTCTTGATTTCATGTGTCGAAACCTAGCTGTATTGGTGGCTCTATATTGTAACTTCCCAGTCAACAAGGAATGAGTGGACTAGCAGGCTGGAATCCAGCAGCCATGGAGTCTGGTTCTAGCCGCTAGCTTTGTAACTGAACGCTGATCATTTAGCTTTTCTAATACTCTATCAAAATTGATTAATCATTTCTCTATTTCCTCACTGAGTTTTTATAAAGGTAAAACAAGATACAATTAAGTCTGAAGACACTTCTCCGACTCTGTAGCACTCAGAATGGACCTGTGTTGGAGTGCTCCTCACGATATATCAAAGTTGCAGTTTACTTGTTGCCCCTCCACTGTACTTTAGACCCCCCAGGGTCTGTCCTGTTTACCATTTATTTTTAGCCCACGGTGCCTGGTACATGGCAGGCATTTAAATATTTGTGGGATGAATACAGATGTCTTACCATCCACCTGGCTGTATTGGGGAAGTGATTTTACACTCTCCATCCTTCGTTCACACAAGTCATGACGTTTCCTGTGCAAATTGAGTTGGAATAGTTCTCCGCAGATGCCGTGAGTCCGTTGATAAGACACTAGTAGTGTCTGCAGGACTTGTCTGCCCTTCCTCGTGCAGCCTTGCCGCGGGCAGCAGAGTGTGCAGCCGAGCATCCCTCCCCCTGTGCCCGTGGATGGAGGGGACCGAGGGGACCGTTGCCAGGCTGTGATGCTTGCTGCTTCTTTTTTTGTAGGTGCTGCCATGCTTACTGAGTCCCTTCTCCCTCCTCCTCTATCATCTTCCGTCAGTGACCGTCACCAGCCTTCTGCAACAGCTAATGAACCTACCTCAGAGTGCAGCTGCACCAGCGCCCTCCAATCCTCACCTCACTGCTGTGCTCCAGAACAAGGTGGGCTTGCCTTTTAACTCCCTGAGCTTGGCGCGACTTCTAAGTATGAATTATGTGTGAAAATAATGGCTGCTGTGGCAATTGTTTAAACAAAAAAAAAACAACGTTTCTTTCAGTTAGGAGTTACGTTAAGCTCACGGTGACACAGGCTAGAAATAACAGTGGTTTCAACAAAATAGAATGTCCTGTGCCTCATGTGGAACAAGTCTGGTATCGTGACTCCACGGTGTCAGGGTTGCAGCTCCTTCAGTTTCCCTTCTCCGCCATCCAGCAGTGGCTGCAGGCTCACGACCTCTCAGGCCCAGGGTGGTGGTGGAATTCAAGGCTCCACTTTGCATCAGAAAGACAGGCGTGTGCAGAGGGCCAGAAGGTGTAAGGACCCTCCCATCCTCCCTATTTGGACCTTTTCCAGGTGCTCTAACCACCAACTTCCACTTAATCTCAATGGCCAGGTCTTAGTCACATGCCACAGCTAACTGCAAGGAGGCTGGAAAACATCTTTTAGTTCACACCAGTGTTACCACAAGTAAAATCAGATCTAATACGAAGAAGAAAGCATATTAGGTAATTAGTGGTCCCTGTCATAAGATATCCCATTTCATATTACATTCATATTTTATTTCTATCACAATAGAACATCCCATATCATGTTTCATTTATAGCAGGTTAAAAATCCAGAAACCCGGGGAAAGCATAATATGGAATAAAGAACATGAGCTTTTAAGACAGAGCAGGTTTCTACTCCTTATCTGCCACATTCTACGTTTGTGACCCTGAGTGGGTTATTTCACTTTGCTGAGCCACAGTTCCCTGATCTATAAGGTGGAGGTGATGATGTCAACTTCAGATTGTCCTGTTACTTAAATGAGAGAACGGTTGTGAATGGTTCAGTGTAATGGCTGCTACAGAGTGGGCATCGTTAAGGGCCGTCTGTTGCAGTAGATGACAGCATAGACCCAGGGCCTCTCCTCTTGCATCTGAAAACCTGTCAGCATGGCCCTAAAGGGCGGGAAGTACATCAGAGGCAGAGAGAGGGGACAGAAGACGGGGGTTCTGGGGTGATTAGTTATGTGCCTTCCGTGGTGTGTGGTCTCTTAGCTTCAGTTTTGGTAAAGGCAGTGGACGAGCATGAAGTCAGACAAGATTGTGTAGCTGGTTATTTTTCGGACAGTGACATGAAGGGCACTTTGGTGGAAAGGCAAGGTCAGCCTCTGCGAGGTGCTCTCGGTGAGGAGGAGTGGAATCCCCGAATGCCCCCAGCTTCTCCTTGTGGTCCGCTGTAGCTGTGATGTATGCACTGAACCTGGTTCTTGCCCGTTTGTGTTTGCATCCTGTGCCCCTTTAGGCCACGTGTTTTCTGCTGTTCCTCCCCACTGAGTAAAATAAATCTTTACGTGTCTTAGTCTGTACGGCATGTTGCTAAATTTTAATAATCCTAGATATGGTGGGTATATCTTTATCCTTCCTCTCTTTCTTTTCCTTTAGACTCTTATTAACATACTTTCTGAGCCTGTATTTCCAGATAGGTGTGTCCTTCTTTAAGGAAATTTTCTTTGTACCCTGATCACTCGTTACTGTTTTTGTACATTTTCCCACAGATCTTAACACCTTTTTTCTTAATTTAAACTCTTTATTTAGTGTTTATTTTTTCTATGAACTTTAATTTTCTGTATCAGAGTTTGTCTTCATTTAACTTTCCTATTTAATCCATTTCTGTTCTAGTAAATGGGAATCCCGCACTATCCATGGCAGGGAAAAGTTATCTTTTCCTTCCAGTGGGTGGGGAGCAGAGGCCGGCTGGGCGTGGGGGCCTCCCATTCCCACTGAGCATGCTTGCTGCTGCTGTGCCGGCAACAGCCCTGGCCTCGGCTCACGGGTGTCTGATCCTGCCCGGTTTCGTGGGAGAGCACAGCTGTGGGGTTATTCTGATTCTGTGCCGTATCCCGTCCAACGCTGGGACCCTCCGCGTGGGGCGGGATGAGATGAGTATTGTCTGATGCCCCCTGTCTCCTCCCACAGTTCGGCCTGTCGCTGCTCCTTGTCGTCCTGAGCCGCGGGGAAGACCTGCAGAGTTCAGACCCCACGACAGAATCAACGCAGAGCAACCAGTGGTCAGTCTGGGCTGTGTTTCTTCTTTTATTTTAAGTTGTGTTGGGTAATCTTTTCGTTTTTTTGTTTTTTTGTTTTTTCTTACTGCGTTGTTGTCGGTTTTCCCTGTTAGGACGGAGGTGATGTTCATGGCAACCCGAGAACTTCTGCGGATTCCCCAGGCAGCCCTGGCCAAGCCAATCTCTATCCCCACAAACCTAGTGTCCCTCTTCTCTCGTTATGTTGACCGACAGAAACTGAACTTGCTGGAGACAAAACTGCAGTAAGTTTGAAACGGGACAGTTCACATCTCACTGAAGTTGGCACTTTAGAAGTTACGTTGAGGAGATCTGGGGGCATAAACCTGAATTTGGTGGAAGAGACGAAAGACTTCTGTCAGATACTTGAGTGTCATCTCCCCGATGTAAAGCGCTATGCTGCGTGCAGCGGAACCCTCGTGGTTGAATAAATGCTACGGGTAGAAATACCTTAGGTGTTTTGTTATGAGAGTTTATACAAGGATGCAACTCTAATACAGGAAACTGCTTCTTTCTGTTTTAACTCATTCATGCAGGTTTCCTTTCTCTCTCTCTGCACCATAGGCTAGTTCAGGGGATACGATAAAAGACCTCCACGCGTGTCCTGTTCGTCCTTCTGGCTGCCGCCTGCACTGCTGCCGTCACCGATGGAGTGTTGATTTTAATGAGGGAGGGAAGGTAGCTTATTCCCCCTAAGCGTCCTGTTCACAGGGGTGGTCTCTGAATGCCAGGTGTTTCCCCTCTGCTCTGGGAGTTTGGCTGGGTGGTACTTCTACTGTTTTCTTCTTACCGTCTATGTTACAATTCTGCATGTCCTGCTTTTACTCGATTCTTCTCAATTTTGCATTTTCTTTGCCCTAGAGACACAAATATAATCTCTCCCTTTATCCCACCACCACTACTCCAGTTGAGAGTAGATTGTAGCCTGCCAAAGGATTCCTTTCCTCATCCTGTTGAAGTCTTTTTTCATTGCCCCGTGTTAATAAGACTGTAGGAGAGCCGATTACTTAGAGATCAGTTTATATATATGTGCACCACACACCCCTATACGTACATTTATGTGGTCTCCAGAGGGTTCTTAAAGAACGAGTTTTAGATTAAGAAATATTTAGTTGACACATCCCTTCTCTAACTGCAGACTAGCTGATGTATTTTTAATCTGTTTGTTGTCCATCTTGTAATTAATTTGGTGGGTTCTACTTATTTTAATATAAATATAGGGTATGCAGCACGTTTAATAAAATCGGAACTCTTAATTGGCTAATGCCCACTCTAGGCTGCGAAGTCCTGTATCTCCTCGCCACTTACCTTTCCGCTGTCTCTGCCCGCCTCGGTGGGAACAGCGCGCGGTTAAGCCTTTTTCCTGCTGCAGCTACAGTGTACTTGAGCCTGTCCCCTCAAGTGCGTGGAGGATTGCCCGAGAGGACCCTAACTTGGAGTCTGTTTCACAGCGTAGCTTTCGCACACTCACTCCGTCTTCCCGAGACTACTTCAGTAAGCCATGCTCTTACTTCTCTCGTCCCTGTTTTTATTTGGCATCTTGGGTAGAAACCTCCAAACCTAGCCTTGGAAGCCAGGTTCGGCCCGCGTTGCTCGTCAGTCTCGTCCACGCTGTGCGCAGGACTGCTGTCCTCGCTGCTTCGCCTCAGCCGGGTCCCATTCCCAGGCAGCCGGGGCCTGGGTTTGAACCTAGCAGGGACAGCCTTCCTTGAGCCTTTTCACTCAGCCCTCTCCCGTTCAGCAATCGACCAGAATACGGGGTTTTCATCTCTAGTGATTATGGCCCTCAAGAATATTAAATCGGAATTAACTGTCCATGGCTGTCCCGGTAGACATTTTGCTGTTCTCACCATTTCGAATGTAGTAGGGGGGGCAGGTTGTGATATTTAAGGAGAAGCATTTTGCACATACACGTATCGTACAACAGTGAGCCCTCCCTGACAGCCAGCTGTCCTGTCCCCCATCTCCGCTTCTTCCCGTCTGTGGCCCAGGCCCCACCGGCGCCTCCCTCTGCCCTGGTCTACTGACTGTGCCCCTGCGCGCCTTTCCTCCCTTCCCTTCACAGCCGATCAAGTGAACACTTGATTATTATTTCTTCCTTTCTGTGCTTTATCTTTTTTGTTTAGTTCTAATTAATAAAAATTAAAAGTTTCTAAATTTACATTTTTATAGGGTATTGTAAATAAAAAATTGTATACTTGAAAAAAAAAGTGTGCCTACATTTCTACTTGTTGCTTCCGAACACGCTTCTTGGTGTATTTCTCGATCTAGGTGGGCCGGCAAACCTCTTGCTGTTGGGAATTGGTAAGGATTTTACTACTTGATGTCTTTACCTTTTTTATTTTTTCGTGAGGGAGACAGGAAAAGACCTTAATGTTTACACGATAATATTCTTTTAAAAGTGGACCTTCAGTCTGTTTCCGCCCCCTTCCCCCCACCCTGCATTTTAACTGCAAAACAGAATGATAGATTTTAGTAGATACGCTACACTTCATCTTCTTCATCTCCAGGCATATGAGACTTTTTAAAGAAACTTCTTGTGGACCAGTTTCACCTAAAGCTGCCTTCATGGTTTGTATTTCCTTAGTTCTCACATCTCTTCAAAGGAGATGGGGAAAAGTTAGTCACTTTTTATTGTAAATTCATGTTAATTGTTTCAAACTTGGGTATCATTGTTACTCTAAAGTGCTCAAGATGAAAGTCAGCTCTCCCTCCCTTTCTTCACCCTTGTGGGGTGTGCAGTTAACTCTTTTCCCCGCTGTGTCTTCTCATAAGTCTCACCAGACTTCCAGGATCAAGCGATTCCTTGCCGAAAAACAAAAGCAGAATCGCCCCTTCCCCAGTGGGTTCTCATGAAAACTGGTAATGGAATGAGGTACAGCTCCAAGAGGAGACACTGGCGAGGGACAGAGCCGGGTCTGTAAGGACTCACACGTGAGGTGACACACACACACACATGCTGTGTCAGGTCACTGGCATCGTCCTGTGTCAGGCTGAGGCCTCACCACCATCTGGACAGTTGGACATGTTTTATTGGGAAGGTGATTTTCTTCTTTGTTTATGCGTTTTACTAGTATGTTGGATTGATAATAAATAACGTGAGACCTTTTGTTTGAAAACTAAAATTCAAACAAGTAGAGAAAGGCAGGAAAAGAAAATTTAAAATGATGAAGAGGGAAATAATTTAACATTACTGGGTGCTCACTGACACAAAGCTCAGTTTTTCCTGATGAGTGGACACTCTCCTTGAGGTGACACAGCTAGTGAGCAGCAGGGCAGGAGGCCCACTCGGGGGGTTCTTACTGCTCTGAAGGAGTAAGACTGTCTTAAGGTGGAAGATTGATTCTCACACTTCCGTGAAAGAACATAGGTCTCATGAGAGCTCTGTTTCATTGGTGGGGGAACTGCCCCTGCAACCCCAGAAGACTAGATTCAGAGGGAGACCAGAGATCCCGTGGACCAGCACTGCAGGTGCGAGGGAACAGCGGCCCCGAGGGCAGGGACAGCTGGCTCGTGCCCCTCCCTAGATGACAGCCCCCACCACAGTTTGAGAAATATCAGCCCTAGTCCAGAAAATATAAGTAGTATGTTTCTTATGAGGAAAAGGCTGAGTTTAAGAAGTAAGTACTTTTACAATAACTACCAGCCAGTTTTTTGAGTCATAGTGCATACCAGATCATGCTGTTCTAAGTGCTTAAAACATCATTTTAAGACTCAGAGTAACCAGTGAGAGCAACATTAACCTCCCCGCCAACTGTATGTCAAAAATAATCAAATTAGGTGACGCACTAAAATCGCTTATAACAGTATGGCACAGTTGTAACCTGATGTCAGTGTGTGTAATCTCTGTGTAAGAAAAAGACGACCCTGATAAGTAACAAGTAAGAGACTTGTGAATAATAATTTTCACAAAAGAAAATGGAAATCAATGTTAAAATTGCACTAGTAACCAGAGAAATACATCTTTAACCTATCAAAGTAACAAAAACTTCTCAAGGAATTCTCTATAAAAGATTTGGAAGTGAGGTTTTGGGACCGCCTCACTCTGGTGGGGTAAGTGCGTACATTTCTGGAAAGTGCTTTGGCAAAGTAAAGAGCTTCAAAAGTGTTCATAGTCCTTGACTAGTTTGGCTTTAGAAATCTCCTAAGGAAAGATTCCAAAGTAATTATACTTATCACAGCATTATTTGTAATAGAAAAACCAGAAATAACCTAAATGCCCAATACTGTAATAGTTAAGTCAATGTTAACCCATGTGTTGTAGACAATTAGAATATTTAATCACGGATGGTGAGATACAGTATAGGGGGAAAGCAGAAAGCATATATGCTTTGAATCCAATTCTTTTTTAAAGAAAATGTATATATGCTGAAAAAATACATTGGAAGGATATATATACTCCTAAAGGTGTCCATCTCTAGGTGGTGGGATTATGGGGGACTCTTTTCTTTTACTTCTCAGGATTTTCCAGATCTATAGAGAAAATGCTTATCTTCTTAGGAGACACTCTGCTTCCAATTTTTAAATTTTTTTTAATTTTGAGGGGAGAGGTAATTAGGTTTTTACTTACTTGTTTTAATGGCAGTACTGGGGATTGAACGCAGGACCTCGTGCATGCCAAGCACTCGCTCTACCACTGAGCTATATACCCTCCCCCCGCTTAGGGGACATTTTTAAGGGGAAAGGTTGTGGAGGATTTTGAGTGTAGGGGAGTGTTTCTGCTTTTCCATAGTCCAAATTGTCTTCAATGAGCATGTATTGCTATTACAACCCAAAGGAGGTTATTTTCTAAAAACTGCTAAAAATAATAGCCTTCTACTTTCTAGTGAGGAAATAAGTTCTAGCAGGGCAAGAATGTCTGATCTACCTGTGCTTGACTTCAGAGCCAGTGCCTTTGACTTTGTAGGAGATGAATCTGCTTGGAGTCTGAAGAAGGCAGTTGTCTTGAGAGATGTGGTCAGGCAGACCATTATTAAACATTTTAAATGATGTACCAGTTGAGGGATCAAAGAACCACTTTGATAAGTCCAATCTATGTCTCCCAGTAAGCTTCCATATTTACACTAAATTGCATTTTCCCCCCTCAACTGACTGCTGAATCAAGATGAATGGATCCCAGCTCCATCTCCAGAAAAAGCTGTTCAAGTCCATTTTGGCCTGAGTGTCTGTCAGGTGGCTCTCACCGAGGTTGCCTTATCAGTCATCAGGAAGGCCAAGGTGACATTCTGTCATCCACCAACCATCTCCAGATGGAGACCAATAAAGTTCATTGGGTGAAAAATGTAAGTGGGAGGTTGAAGGCATCTTATGTTTTTCTTCACCCTACTATGTTTAAATATATTGATATTGTGATCCTTATGTGATTTTTATTAATCTCTTGAAATTAATATCTGGGCTTCTAGGAAAAACGAGTCTTTAATCCAAAACATCAGTATCTCAAAAATCACAAATAGCATTGTTTTGACCATTTACCTTCTTGAAGCAGAGGCACAGTTATGAGTAGACTGTAGGTCTCATAACAATCTCTGCTTTGCTTTTTATTTTGTGCATGTTGCTCATAAGGCTGTCCCAAGGAGCTTGTCATTTGTTATTCAGCATGATTCTCTAAGTTTCCCAGTTTAGCCAAGTTCATTCTCCAAGGGAATGTTAACCAAAATCAGATCTGAGAGCTGGGAAACATCTAGAAGGGGGCTAGGCCATGAGCGATGTGTGCGTGTTGCCAGTTGTGAACAGGCTACCTCTCAACTTGCTTAGATTTTGTACCAATCTAAAGGATTCCACCCCCAGCCCCCCCAGAAACACCACAGCTCACAGTTTGATATGTTGTCCTCCAAGTGATCTCTCTATGCACATGCATACATAAATAGAATTGTAGATCTTTTTCTCATAATACATCGTGGACATCTTTCTATGTCAGTATATAGAGAGGTACCATTTTTTTCATGACTGTATGGTGTTCTACTGTGGACCCTTGTGCCATAATTTAACTGCTCCCTATTGATAGATTTAATCTTCAAATACTTTGTGCCAGTCATTATTGTTCATCTAACAATGAACAGAGGTAAACCCACAATATCACCTTACATTTCCATAGCTATTTTATACTATACAAAGAAAACTGACCTTCATTTTCTAATTCAATCTTCTATATACCCTTTTGAAATAGAATGGGCAACTATAATTGTGCAGTACCAAAACTAGGCCAGCAAGACCATCCAGCTAGTAAGAGCCAAAACTAGGATTTAAACCCTAAGTTTTAAGCTCACATCTAGCGTCCTGTCTACAAGAAGTCTCCCGCTCCTCTACCCAAACTTCACACAGGAGCAGCTGAAAAGCTACAAGCACTTGACACATTTGCAAACTCTTCTGATTGGGTTGTAACGCCTTCATTTTCAGTAGGCAGATTAAACAAGTCCCTCTCAGTAATGTCCAAAAAAAAAAAAACCATACATGGTAATTCAAGTTTTGATTTTTGGGGCCAACTGCAACACAGAAGGATCAGAGTTACAGAAAGGCAGCTGTCAGGCATCTGTTTGGTTTTCATTTAAACATTTTGAAAAGGAGGGGAAAAAAACTTGCTTCCTCACTTCTCTACCCCAACATTTTGAAATGCACGTTTATATTAGACATATTCAATCGCAGGAGGTTAGTTCACTAGTTCACTGCATTGATATGTGAACTCCACAAACGTAGCAATCATCTTGTTCACAGCTGTGCCCCAAGGCCCAGCACTGAGGCAACACCTTGCAGGCATCCAACCTGTTCAGGAAATAGTTGGGCCATGAAGAAACAGCTTAAAGGGGTTATTCAGAGAACAGGCCTTAATGTAATAAATCAGTTTGTGTGTACAAGGCCCATTTCAAAATACCTTGTCGCTCATTTTTAAAAAATTTTTTATTTTATTGAGTTACAGTCAGTTTACAATGTTGTGTCAATTTCCAGTGTAGAGCACAATTTTTCAGTTATACATGAACATACGTATATTCATTGTCACATTCTTTTTCACCCTGAGCTACCACAAGATCTTGTATATATTTCCCTTTGCTATACAGTATAATCTTGTTTATCTATTCCTTGTCGCTCATTTTATCACCACTAGGTCAGGCACAATTTGAGAAAGGAAATCAGGCGAGCATTTGTTCAATGTCCAGCATTACTCCAGGAACGGTGGTAACAAAGACAAGGGCTCTGCTCTGGTGCCGCTTGCAGTCTGAGGGGGATACCTGGTGATAAGTGCTAAGGAGAGAACAGAAGAGGGTAGAGGAATGAAGAGTGATGGGATGATTCGTACTGTTGACACAGAGGCCAGGAGAGGCCTTGATGTGGCATTTAAGCAGAAATGTGAATAATGAGAAGACAGCCATGCAAAGTTCTCAGAAGAGCATCCGAAGCAATGAAGAAGGGAGCCTCTCTCCCTGAGATGACAATGAGTGAGGAGTTCAAGGGACCACATGGGGTTAATGTTGCCGGAGTGAAGGGTGCCGGTAGAGTGACCACCCAGGGCCTTGAAGGGATTTATTCACATCGCAGTGGGAGACTTCGCAGAGTTTTTAAGGAAAAAGTACAAAACAAAACATGGGCTGTATGCTTTTAAATATCACTTTGCTGCATGGAGAAGGAAATAGACAAGAGAAGGGTCACCCAAGGGAAGGTCTCACGACACTATTCCTAGTCTACAGGATGATGAGACTGAGCCTTTAAAAGGCAAAGTGTCTGAGGGAATAATTTTTAAAAAATAAATCTGGGAAAGAAGTTACCTTTGGTGAGGGAAGGGAAGGAGAATGGGATGGCGAAAAAGATGTAGGAAACTGGTCATTTCACATTTCTTATGCCGAGTGGTGGATTGATGGGTATTTGTTTTATTCTTGTGCTTCATAACTTTTATATTACGTTCTGTTTGTGTTATGAGCTGAACTGTGTCCCTCAAAACTCAAGTCGAAGTCCTAACCCCCAGCACCTCAGCATGTGACTGGATTTGGAGACAGGGCCTTTGAAGAGGTATTCAGTTAAAATGAGGTCATTAGTAACACAACATTGTAAATCGACTCTACTTCAATTAAAAATAGAAAATTAAAAATTTAAATGAGGTCTTCAGGGTGGGTTCTAATCCAAAACGGTGTTCTTAGAAGAAGTGATGATTGGGACAAAGGCACAGAAAGGAGTCCATGTGAAGATGCAGGGAAGACAGCCGTCTATAAGTCAAAGAGACCTCAGGAGAAACCAGCCCTACCGACACCTTAATCTGACTTCTAACCTCCAGAATTGTGAGAAATAAATTTTCGTTGTTTAAGCCACCTCATCTTTGGAGCTTTGTTATGGTGACCCTGGCAAACTAATAAATATACGTGTCAAATATTTTATCATTGAATTTTTTTTTAATTTTTAAAAATCCATAAGGTAGTAAAAGAATATGGATCAAAGTGTTAACAATGGTCATTTCTGGAAGGTGTGATTATGAAGAATTCTGATTTTCTATATTTACATTTCTGAATGCTTTATATCTTTTATGAGTATATAATTGGTTTGTATTTGAAGAAAGGAAGAAAAGGGAGAGAGAGAACACATGGATGTGATCTGTCCAATATTGCAGAAAAGGAAAAAAGAAAAAGAAAACCTGCATTACATTTACAGTCATTTTGCAACATTTTTCCATCTAACAGAGAAGTAAGCAGACATGTGGTATGGAACTTCCAAAAACTCTCCTTAAAAAGAAGGAATTCCCTTTTGTTCTCCCTGCTTTCCTCTTCTTGCTGCCTAGAATGCAGGTGTAATGACTGGCGCTCCAGCAGCCATCTTGGAGCAGAAGGTAATCTCAACAACAGTAACAATGCACAGTGGAGGAGAAAGATGTAGGCTGTGTCTCTGAAGACTTCAGTGAGCTACCATTCTAAACCTAAGCTGCTTACCTCTGGATTTCTTTTAGATGTGAGAATACACTTTTGTGTTTAAACCAGCATAAATTGGGCCTCTGTTACTTGCAAATAAACCAAATCCTGATTATTACAAAGGATTTTTTTTCAGTCATTAGGGTTCATTAAGAGATACTGAGGAAAAAATTTTTATGTATAACAGTTTTAAAAATTATTACAAATATGAGGGAATTGTTCACCCACAGCCTCCATTTTCTCTGAAGTGCAACACATGGTTATCTGGTGTGACAAGGAGGGTTTGTAAAGCCCAAAGAGGGTGATTTAAGATGTTGGTCTAGTTCCTGGGAGGAACGGGAACAGAGGCAGGCTAGAGATACTTTCTAAAAATAAAAGAAACTGGTTTTATTTTGTTATCAAATTTAAACCAAACATCAGTTCATTGTGTTGATGACACCTGATTTAAATCTTTGAATTGTTTCTGTTATTAAGGAAAAATAAAAAAAAAAGTCCAGGGCACAAGTAATATGAAGGACAGCCTGCCAAAACTAAGTAGATTCATATCTGTGTTTGAAAGCTGGCTTTGCTTTTACAAGTTACTTTACTTTTCTAAGTCTCCATTTCCCCATCTGTAAAAGGAATGGTAAAACCCCTTCCATATGTAAGCGATATCATATAATATTTGTTTCTCTGACTTACTTCACTTAGTATGATATCCTCTACGTCCATCCATGTTGCTGTAAATGGCATTATTTCATTCTTTCTTATGGCTGAGTATTATTCCTGTATATGTGTGTGTGTGTGTGTGTGTGTGTGTGTATACCGCATCTTTATCCATTTATCTCTTAGGTTGCTTCCCTGTCTTGGCTACTGTAAATAGTGCTGCTGTGAACATTGGGGTACACGTATCTTTTTAAATTGGAGTTTTCATCTTTTCCAGATGTATGTCTGGGAGTGGAATTGCCGGATCACATGGTAGCTCTATTTTTGTTTTTTTTAAGGAATCTCCATAGTGTTTTCCAATAGTGATTGCATCAATTTACACTCCCACCAACAGTGTGGGAGGATTCCCTTTTCTCCAAACCCTCTCCAACATTTATTATTTGTAGACTTTTTCATTATAGCCATTTTGGTTGGTGTGAGGTGATACCTCATTGTAGTTTTGATTTGCATTGCTCTAATAATTAGTGATGTTCAGAATCTTTTCCTGTGTCTGCTGGCCATCTGTATGTCTTCTTTGGATAAACGTCAGTTTAGGTCTTCTGCCCATTTTTTGATTGGGTTTTTGTTTTATATTGAATTGTATAACAGCTCCTTTTTAAAAAATTTACTATCTCCCCCTGCCTGATTGTTTACAAAATACACACAGAATGCCGTCCTTGATCTCTCGGAGCAACCATTCCCCTCGTAACCCAAAAATAGAGGGTTCAATTACCTCTCCTGAGACCCTGTTGGAGAATCTGTTCTGAAGTGTTGGCAGTTCCCACCTCACCTTTGTGTCTTCCTAGTCTCAGTGAATTTCATCATCATCCTGCTGCACAGACTTGAACACAGGAGGAAGACAAGGCTAGGACGTAGCTCTTGCTCCAGGAGAAAGGAGACAGCAAGCAAGGGACACCAGGGAGAAGGGACACCAGGGAGACCACGCCTTGCTGATCACAGAGAGAGAATTCATTCCCATTCTGCTCAGGGCAGCACCTGGAATGAGCAGGCTTTAAGAATTGTTTGGGGAAAGCACGAATGAGTAACAATAACCCCAGTGTCTCTCTGGCAAAATACAACAAGCTGTCACCAGTGTCACCAAGTTCAGTATCTACCAGGTGTCCAGCCTGCTGTTACTTCCATGTAGGTTAAAGGAGGCACATGACATAGGTCCTGATCTCCAAGGAAAACATGGTTTAGTGTTGTAGTGGACACTCAAGTGCTGCCAAGGTCCCCTCGCTAGGACGAGGTACTCAGACCCCCAGTGCCGACAGTGTGGGTGGCTGGTGGCCCACAGCTGAGCCTGTCTCCCTCTGGGAGCTGCCCTCTCCCAAAAGGAAGTGCCTTGGGTTACGCCTCCTTCTTCCACGCACCCTGCATGCACTGACTGACCTGTACATGGAATAAGTGCCCGGCTATGTTGTCTCAGGTTTGGACACCTGGGACAATCCAACCCAAGTCCGGACCTCCGCACAGCTGAGGCCTCACGCGCATCTCAGTTCAACTTCTCCCTTACCTGTTTCCTTCCCCCACTCACAGGTGTTGTCCCTGGGAGCACCACTCAATAAGCTTCCGAGGGGAACCAGACTTAAACAAATTTGATTTTCTTCTTAATTCAGTTGAGGGAGACACCCTGTTGTCCTTTGAAACCACAAATTACTTTTTCCAATAAGAGTTTTTGAATTGATGACACACACAAAGTTAGAGTAAAACTGGGAAACCAAATACCTACCCTACATTACGTTGATAAAATCTGCACTATTAAACTATTATTTGGCAAAAGTCAGGACAGTGAGCCAGGGCCAACGTGGAAAATAACAGGAAAAAAAAAAACATGGGGGGGGGGCGGGGGGAGGGGGAGGGAGAACATGGGAGCAAAGAAGTGGGAAGTACAAACTACTGGGTGTAAGACAGGCTATAAGGATGTATTGTACAACACAGGGAATACAGCCAATATTTCATAATAACTGTAAATGAAATGTAATCTTTTTAAATTGTATAAAAAACAAAAGGTTTTTTTTTAATTGGGGTCACTTACCCTAATCCCTTCAGTTGCTTCATGATGTGCTTGTAATAAACCCAAACTCCTCCGGGGGGCCTTGCAGGCCTTTGGTAGCTGCCGCCTCTCCCTCTTAACCCTCCACCTCAGGTTCTGCCTCCCTTTGTCCTGCTCAGGTCTTCACACAAGAAAGACTGTCTTCATTCTTCACTTTTCTAACTCCTCCCCAGCCCCCAGACTGCTTAAAGAATTGTTTATCCCTTGCAGGAGGTGGAGGGTGTAACTCAGTGATGGAGTGTGTGCTTAGCATGCGCCATGTCCTGGGTTCAATCCCCAGGACCTCCATCAAAATAAATGATTAAATAAACCTAAAATATTTGTTAAATGGATGAATATGCTAAGCATCATGAGGATACCAAAGATGAAACAGATACATGATCACGCCCTGGAGGAACTCACCCTCAAGAAAGGTGAAATGTCAGAAACATAACATTAGGGCAAGACAAGTCCTGATGCAGGGCCATGATTCTAGGCAGGGAAATCGCAGACCCTGGAGGGAGAGTGGAGGGCAAATGTGGATGAAGACACATGGGTCAGCTTAACTGCAGCACAGAGTACATCAAGACAAAGGGAAAGAGACAGGCTGAAAAAGAGGAGTTGCATTGGATTGTCAAAGGCCTCATTTGCCAGGCGAAGAAATCTGGGCTGCATTCTGGAGGCGGTGGTGGGTAACATTAACTCAACTCAACTCAGCCTCTGAAAACCTTTAAACAATGTTTTCAGATATACCAAAAAAGTAAAAATAATAGTACAAAAATACTCATATACTCCTCACCAATATTCAGCAATGAACATTTTGCCTAACTGCTTTATAAGTAGATATACAGATACATAGATTTAAATATATAGATATAAATGTGTGTATGCATTTCAAAATCTGCTCATTTTTTTTTTGGCTTTCTTTTTTCTTTCTTCCTTTCCTTTTCTGACCATTTCAAAAGAAATTTAAAGAATCCTAACATTTTTCCAATTAAAACAAATTATTTATTTATATATTTTCTTCCAGTTTTATTGAGATATAATTGACATACAGCGCTGTGTAAGCTTAAGGTTTACAGCATAATGATTTCACTTATATACAGCATGAAATTACTACAATAAGCTTAGTGAACATCCATCATCTCATATAGATACAAAAGTAAAGAAATAGAACAAAAATATTCTTTCCTTGTGATACGAACTCTAAGGAGTTACTCTCTTAACAACTTTCATATATAACATACAGCAGTGTTAATTGTACTTATCAGGTTGTACATTAAACTCCTAGTACTTATTTATCTTATAACTTATCTTGACTGCCTTCTTCCAACTCCTCCTCCCTTACCCCTAGCCCCACTTCTGGTAACCACAAATCTGATCTCTTTTTCTATGAATTGTTTGTTTTCGAAATATCATTGACCTACAACACTGCGTTAGCTTCTGTTATACAAGATTGTGATTCAATACTTCTATTTCAAAATGTTCACCACAGTGTCTAGTTACCATCTGTCACCATACAAAGATATTGTACAATTATTTACTATATTCCCCATACTGTACATTTTATGCAACTAGAAGTTTGTACTTCTTAATCTCCCTCCCCTATTTTCTCTCCTCCTCCCCTCCCCCTCCCCTCTGGCAACCATCTGCTCTATGTATGACTTTGTTTCTGTTTTGTTATGTTTGTTCATTCGTCTTGTTTTTTAAGATCCCATGTATAAGTGATAATATATAGTATTTGTCTTTCTCTGTCTCACTTATTTAACTAAGCATAATTCTGTCCAGATCCATCCATGTTATTGTTGTGGCAAATAACAAGATTTCATTCTTTTTTATGGCCAAGTAGTATTCCATTGTATACATATACCATTTCTCCTTTATCCTATCATCTGTTGATGGACATTTAGGTTGCTTCCATGTCTTGACTATTGTCAACAATGCTGCAGGCAACATGGGGGTGCATATATCTTTTTGAATTAATGTTTTCATTTTCTTCAGATAAATACCCAGCAGTGGGATTTCTGTATCATATGGAAGTTCTATTTTTAGTATTTTTGAGGAATCTCCATGATGTTTTTCATAGTGGCTTCACCAATTTATATTCCCAACGGTGAACAAGGGCTTCCTTTTAGCCACATCCTCACCAACACTTGTTATTTGCTGTCTTTTTGATAATAGCCATTCTGACAGGTGTGAGGCGATATCTCATTATGGTGTTGATTTGTATTTCCCTGATGATTAGCAATGTTGAGCATCTTTTCCTGTGCCCATTGGCCATCTGTATATCTTCTTTGGAAAAGAAGATATTCTTTTCAGATCCTCTGCCCATTTCTTAATTAGGCTGTTTGGTGTTTTAAGGTTGAGTTGCATGAGTTCTTTGTATATTTTAGATATTAATCTCTTATTGAATATATCGTTTGCAAATATCTTCTCCAATTTAGTGGGCTGCCTTTTCATTTTGTTGATAGTTTCTGTCACTGTGCAATAGCTTTTAAGTTTGATTAGGTCCCATTTGTTTATTTTTGCTTTGTTTTCCTTGCCTGAGAAGACATATCCAAAAAATATTGCTAAGACATGTCAACGAACATACTCTCTGTGTTTCCTCCTAGAAGTTTTACGGTTTCAGGTCTTACATTGAAGTCTTTAATCCACTTTTAACTTATTTTTGTAAATGGTATGAGAGGGCAGCTCAGTTTGATTCTTTTGCAGGTAGCTATCCAGTTTTCCCAACAGCATTTCCTGAAGGGACCGACATTTCTCCAGATTCTAAAGTTGCTTTCCTTCATATTCATCATACCAATATTACACTGAAAAAGGGTAGTAACTGCCTAACATCATCTATCACCAGTCCATTTTCAAATTTCCCATTATTCCCCAAATGTCTAAAAGGCTGGTTACTTTTTTTTTTTTTTCACAACCAGAATCCAATCAAGCATTTGGTTGCGGTTTTTAAGTTTTTTTTATGACTCTTTGTTATGACATCACTTTTCTTTAATCTTTATATCTTATCTTCTATAAAACCAGTGTCTTATAGAACGTCTCACATTCTTGATTTATGCAATTGTCTCCTTGGGAGTGTTGTTTAACTGGTTCCTCCAGCTCCCGTAAACTGGAGATTAGATCTAAAGGCTTGATTGGATTCAGGTCCAACATTTTTGGCAAGAAAACTTGATTAAGTGAAGCTATATACTTCATGCTGCAGCACACCAAGGAACTCAAAAATGTTGACTGTCCAGGGTTAATGATGCTAAATTGGATAACTGGGTTAAGGTGGGGACAGCCAGATTTCCCCATTGCAAAAGTCTGTGCTGCTGCTTTGTGGTTGGCAAGTAAACTGAGGAATGTGTTTGGCATCACAACTCCCATTTTTGTTGCTGTTTTAGTTTACCAAAAAAGTTCATTTGCAGTTAACAGCAACAATATCCCTGTAAGGTTTTATTCCTATTTAAGAGAAATGAAAACTGAGGCTTGGAGTGCTTAAACGACTTTCCCAAGATCAGAGAGCCAGTAAGTAGCAAAGGCAGGGCTCAGACATAAAGGGGTTCATTTTCATTCCGTTAAAACAACAACGACAACTAATCCCAAGTAGCCTACAACTAACTGCAGATTTTCAGTATATTCTCTCTCCAGAATTCAACAGCTATTTCTCTTCTTTTAAAAACGTTTTCTGAAAAAGCGTATTTTTATTTTGATACCATGAAGCATATTGCCAGGAAAAAAAGCAATGTTTTTTTTTGTTTTTTTTTTTTTACAATGTCTAACAGCTATTTCTATTTTCGGGCAAAACTAGCAAAACGTTAACAGGTGCCGGGTTTCCCAAATCTCCTTTTGTAACAATAGTTGACAACATCTAAATGTTACATGAGTTACTGAATTTGTGACTTTCGCAAATGTGTGAACAAAGTCAATTTATTTAACGTAACCCTGTGTGTGTGTGTTTGCAAAGTTAAGCATACACATGTGCGCTTATGATGCTAAGACCAGCAAGGGCCTTTAGGACTGTTGGAGACACCGGAACGAAGTACCCGTAAAGTCAGGTCCTATTTTCTCCTCATAGCTAGGTCAGCAAAGCTTGGGACCAAATTAGGAGAAGCATGTGACAGTCTAGAATCAAGAGATACGGGGTGTGGTGCGATGATGAGCAAACCAGGGAACGGAATTCGGATGGTGGATTCAGGGGGAAACTGGGGAAGCAATTTCTGGGCTCCCCAGGAATTCAGGCCTCCAGTTCGGAGCCAGCTACTAGAAGAGGGTCTTAGAAGGGAGAAGCTCAGGCAGGCGCTAACTACTGAGAATCATTCTTACTAACAAGAAACCATGGAGATCTTAACTCAGAAAGGGGGATTGAAACACCGCCCGTTCACAGAAAAGCGCTTTTGAGAAGCTGACCCGCTTTTGCCTCCCACAAACTTCCCCAAAGGTGGAAGCAGTTTGGCACGCCCCTCAACCGCACTCCGGGACTTTATTGGCTGCCCCAGCCTGCCCCTTTCTCAATCAGCCTCTTTCATTGGTCAGCACTGCCAACCTCCCTTTTCACAGACAATCCCAAGAACCAATCATCTCTAATCACCGAGCCGTCTCTCCGCCGGCATGTGAATGATATTCATCCCAACCAATAAAGAATGAAAGTGAGAGGCCCCTTTCTCCTCACTTCGTTCAGTAAATGGTAGAAAAGGTTGAGCAGCTGACATCAACCACCAATCCGTAAGGGCGGAAGAGGGACGAGGAGAAGAGTGATGGGAGGGGTGACGTGGCGGTGACGGGGGCATAAACTAAAATGAGTGGCAGAAATACTAGCCAATCGGCAATCAAACTAGCCGGGCCGTCTGCATCCTAGAGTCCTCCCTGACCGCTAGAGACTTCGGGAAAGCACCAATGAGCTTTACATGAGTCTGATTGGCCTTCACCTGCACCAATCAACGGTGAGTCTGGCGGAAGCGTCCCACCCCGGGCTCTCACTGGGCGGTGTGGAATGACAGGCCCCAGAGAAATGCCAATGTCCTGGGGTCTTCAGCAAGTGACACTCAGCGGCGCCAATCGACTTTTTCCTTCCCAGCGGCCGAGCCCTCCTCCCCACGGCCGGCCTGGCGGGGCGGGGACGCTGCGCGGCGGCTGCTGATGCGCTAGCCGTGTGGGGCCCTCCGGGCGGCGACGGCGGCTCTCGTAGGCGGTTCCGGTCCTGTATCTCCGGGCGGCGGCGACTCATGGCGGCGACGGAGCTGAGAGGAGTGGTGGGCCCGGGCCCGGCGGCCATTGCGGCTCCCGGTGGCGGCGGCGGCGCCGGTCCCCCCATGGTGGGAGGAGGCGGCGCCGGCGGCCGCGGAGACTCGGGGCCAGGCTCCGGGGCAGCCCCAGGCACGGTGGCCGCGGCGGCGGCGGCAGGCGTCCCGGGCCCGGGAGCCGGGGGAGTGACGGCGGCGGGCGCGGCTCCTGCGCCGCCGGCGGGGGGCTCAGGCGGCTCGGGCTCTGGGGGTTCCGGCTCGGCTCGTGAGGGCTGGCTCTTCAAATGGACCAATTATATCAAAGGCTACCAGAGGCGGTGGTTCGTGCTGAGCAACGGGCTCCTGAGCTACTACAGGTAACTGCTTCCGGGGCGCCTTCCCCCACCGCAGCCCGCAGCCCCCGCGCCGTCCCCCTCCTGCCCGCGCGGCAGCCAAGGTCGCCCCAGGCCCCTTTTCGTCACCTGCGCGCACTGACAGCCCTCGACGCGAGCCCAGCATCACAAAAGTGAACGCCCCACGACTTACCCCTCCACCTGCGGACCCACCCTCGGTGCCGTACCTTTCTCTCGGTCCCTGGCTCTTCCGATTGTTTGGAGAGCGTCTCCTCTTCCATTGTGTTTCCAGCAGCACCTCGGCACAATGATTAATTCTGCAAGGAAGGCGCTGTTGTAGATGCTAAGGGACACGTATAGGAGAGCAAAGACCAGGCGCCGCTCCCGAAGAACTTACTGTGAAAGTCGCAAGGCTTAGCTATCTGTGCCCAGTCTCCAAAATTCAAGGTTATTAGCAGCCCTTGATGTACCCGCCTTTTCCCCCTCCACATTCAGGCACAAGGACACCACGCACAGGGTGGCCTCGGTATCTGTCCCTTGTCTTCTCTATCTCCCCAAGACTTACGTATGCTTTCGCCTTCTGGACAGCCCAGAGTGGACTTGTGCACTCCCGTGTTTCTATTATTTTTGCTTGCCCCATCTCCCATGGGAATGATTAAGTGTTCCATCCAGTAATTCTGGGGTATCTGTGGTTAGTTAATTCAAAGAAGAATCCATGTCCTTGGCATGATTACATCTGTTCAACAATACTTGTTTTGGAATGTTTCATATATATTTATGGTACCTGACAATCTTGCCGTAACATAAGATGCTTTTGGCTACTCATCTTACTGTAGATAAATAGGTTAAGGTACTGGATTTGAGGACAGGACATAAACGTTTCCTGAGGGCTGGGCAGTTTGGATAGATGTTCTGCGTACAGTATTCTTTGACTCCCAGCGACAACCAGGGAGTTAGGAGATTCTCCCACCTTAACCATGAGGAAACTGAGACTTTGCTTGGGCGACTTTCACAGGGTCTTGAGTCAGGATTTGAAACTAATTCTTTTCACACCAACATAACCTAAAACCCAGGTTAGTGTTATGTGAATCAATCAAATACAGGGATAAATACCTACAGCAAGTAAGTTTATAGATCATGGTTACTATGTGTGTTTTATACAAAATGTATAGAAGTCACCTTTAAGGGAGATATTGCTTAATATAATGGCATTTCTGAGTGAAGTCTTTTTATAAAGACCATTCTACTGGGGATCCAAGACACTGCTGTTAATAACAGCTCACTCTGTATCTCTTTTCCTCTGTCAATAGCCACTCTGCCATGGGGACAGTTAGGGTGAACGAATCTCTTTTCCATCAGCTCCACTGTATCATCTCTTAAAGAACTTTTGAGAGGAAATTGAAGATGGGAGTTGGAGGTTGATAAAGGTGGAACACATTCTTATCTGGTCTCTAACACAGTGGAAAATACCTTAGTGCATCCTCCCTGCTTAAGTGACATTAATTATGAACATTTGTGTGTATCATTTGCGTTATTATATTCAGAACTGATTTTAATTTTAACCCTTTCTAATTACTCATCCAGAACCATCAGTTTAAGGTTAAATCACAAATCTAAAATTTTAGTTTGCTCCAAAGTTTTTCCCCTACTTACGTTCATGTTTTCCGGTTACACTGAACATCATTCTGATGTTCAATTGATTCATGTCCTGACTTGGCTTATAAGTCATTATTAACACTGATACCCTATTTTCAAAAGTTGTATGTCAGCTGAAGGCCTTAATGTGTGGTCATTTTTCCTCATCCAAGTTCTTAATCAAATCCACTTTCCAGGCCAGTTAAGTCTTTGATCAGTTCCAGTCTTGATCAATATTGATCTCGGTTGGACATTAATAACTTAGATGTTGCTGTCTCGTCACGTACTTATAACCACTTTTAACTTCTCTCTTACAAGAGCTAGTGGTACCTGTCTGACTACAGCTAAAACTCCTTCCAAAACATACGAAACCACATATTGGGAAATATGCCATTGGCCTGTCCTTGCCAGCTAAGATAGTTCCACCCACAAAACCAACCAAGCAACAGGATCCGAAGTTATCAAATCTATGCACTAGTCTCAAAATCACATTGAAGTACTTCCTACCAACCGATCAGTAGTTTATTCTTCTGAACAGGTTCTTTGGGTCCCCATCTCCTTAGAGTTATTTAGCCACATTGTTGTTCGTCCTGCTTTTCATGACTCCAGAACCTGTCATCTCCTATATATGCCTCTTACAAAATACTATTTTCTTTTTAACTGAGTGCTTCCTAGATCCGTCCTCTGAGGGACGTGCTCATAGGCTTTGGCAAGCCTTCTGTTTTACCTATCCTGTTCTTCCTTACATGCAAAGCTGCACGGATGTCCTGTTACTCAGAGCCACATGTGGAATCCCAGCGCTCTCAGATGCATGGTGACAAGCCCATAGTATTGGTTTTCCTGGCTGGCTTCTAGAGATTGAGTTACTGTTTCGGCTGGCCTTTTCCGGAAATAACTTTCTAACCAGAAGATACCACCTAATACTGAAGTGTGAGAAGAACCTATCTTGCACCCTGAACACCACCTCTTTCCAACTTCTGCATCAATCATTTATAAGCACAGGTGTATCTACCCGAACTCACGAGCTCCGAGGTCAAGCCTGCCTTACGCCCAGGGTTCCTTGGCATTTTAAAAACTGCTCCAGGCTCTTGTGATTTGGGAAACTTTCTTTAGTTCCTGAAGATGACCCAGATGGAAGAGAGTCCTAGGAAGTGGCTTGTGAAAAGTAGAAACACATTGTGAGGAATGTGGTAGAAGGTCCAAGTAGCACCTTTGGAGTAGAAAGCAGGGGCGAGCTGGCCTGTCGGCAGTGGGTCTGTAGTTCGCTTGCATTATTCATAATGTAACTGAAGCTAGGGGGCGGGGGAGGGGAGGTAACAGAAAAAAACAGGGATTCATGTTACAGTGTGGCAGGTGCAGGGGATGGAAAATGGCCCGGTCCACTGAGACCCTGTGGCCATCCCATACTGCTCATTTGTGCATTTGAGGAAGAAAAACCAGTTTCATGTGACAAACCAAACAATAGCAAATCTGTCTTCCTAAAACACAGTGAACAGCCTCTCTCAAACCTCTGAAATCGCAGTTTCTGGAGATGGAGTGTGTCATTTCTGGCGTGCAGGAATTCTGGATGTGCCCGGTGTGTTGGGCCACTTGGCACGAGCAAAAGGGAAATGGCTCTGCTGTGCACGGTGACAGTTGGCAAGGGACTTTGACCTCTTTACGTTCCAAGTTGGTCAGGAAAAACTGCAGCCTCAACACACAGGTCCCCGCGCCCAAGCGGCCGGGGCTAGGGGGAAATGAGCACGGTCGGCCCCGTCCCCTCAATTACTCTGGCAGCTTGATTTTTTCACATAAAGTCTCTTGTAGCTTGTTGTCACCAAGCAGTGCAGCAAAGTTCAAAAGTGAGTTTATTAATAGAACTGTCAGTCAAAAGAGATGGGGAAAATTTTTTACACCCAGTCCTCTGAGAACAGATTTGCTGAATCTTTCCTAGCTATTAATAGAATGGCTTAGGAGTTCCCACCAACAGAGGTCAGTGGACCTGAGGAAATATATTCTGGAAAGATTATACCACCTGGTGATTCTTAAATGATTATTCTTTCTTTACACCCACAGAAAGCTAGTTATCCCTGTTTCATATCATTTGAGCTGCAGTCAAATACAACTCTAAATACACTCTAAACATCTCAGCGTGCCTTACACTTGTGCACTGTAGTTGTGAGCAGAGTGTGACAATTCTCTTTTGGGCTGAGTTACAGTTGTGGGGCTGGGCTGTTTAATATATGTAAAATGGAGCTCTTCTTTCTCTCAGTAAGATTATTCTACAAAATTTTGTTGCATGAGTTTATAAAGCGCCATTTCACGATTATAACTTGCTAAATAGAAGGTAATTCCTGCCTGCAGAAGGGCACAAAGGAACCCTTTGGGGTGGTAGAAATGTTCTATATCTTGATTGCGGTGATGGCTGCACAATCGTATACGTTTGTCAAACCTCACTCAGTCGTACACTCAGAGTTGCTGAATTGGTATTATATGTAGTTACCCTTCAGTGAAACCTAGTTTTTGAAAGCTAAGGGAGCGAGAGGAACAGCAGAGCAATACAGCCTGACTCAGAGACAACTTATAGGCTCTGGAAGGAAATCCCTACTGATGGTTTTTGGAATTTTAAGGAGCCATTTGAGGGAAATAATAAAACTTACTGACGCCTGAGACTACTGGATTTTCGAAAGGCTTAGACTTAGGAAAAGAAATGGAATATGAGGAAGGATAAGCCACCCTATCCGCTTTTTACTTGGCTTGTCTTTGTCCCGTTATTACAGGTCGAAGGCAGAAATGAGACACACCTGCCGGGGTACCATCAACCTCGCCACAGCCAACATCACCGTGGAGGACTCCTGCAACTTCATCATTTCCAACGGGGGTGCTCAGACCTACCATCTGAAGGCCAGCTCGGAAGTGGAGCGGCAGCGCTGGGTGACAGCCCTGGAGCTGGCCAAGGCCAAGGCTGTGAAGATGCTGGCAGAATCAGGTAGGAAGCGAAGAACACCGCATCTGCGGGACATTCCGTTTGCCCCTCTTAGGCACAAATCTTACTTTGTCCCTCCTTGTCGTTTGGTTATCAGCTCTCTCTTGAGTGTGTCAGGTTTCTCCCCATCATGCAGCATTTCTCCTGGCGTGCTGGCTTCCGGCTGGGGGCACTTCTGCCCCGAAGGGGACATTGGTTACAGCTGAGGGGCGGTGGTGCTACTGGCTTCCAGGGAGTAGTGTCCTCCTCCACTGCACAGGACAGGCCCCCACAACAGGGGTATCTGGCCCAAAATGTCAGAATTGTTGAGCTTGGGAAACTGTCCTAGAAGCGTGACAGTTTTCCTTTCGGCTTTTAATGTCAACTGACTACCTTGAAATTTTGTGAAATAATTATTTTATTAACAAGTTGGTCTTTAGGTTATTACAACTCCCAATTTGATCTAGCCTTACTTTCTTCTTTTCTCCTGACATCTTCTTACTATTTGCTAGTTGAGTTGAAACCAGCAATCTTCATCAACTGCCAGAAACTTTATATGTGAAACCCCCTGGCAGTGGGCAGAGAGACACCTGACCGGTGGTGTTGCTCTTACATCAGTCAGGGGGAAAGCAGGTGTACAGTCCTTTGTTCATCCTAGCTTGATGCCAGAGTTGGGGGCCAGAGCTGTTTCATTCCTGGAGCACATTAAAAAAAAATAATGATATGTGATATCTTTTGTGAAAAATCTTTATTTTGCTACCTTAGTCTTCCCGAAAAGAGCAGTCTAATTATGTTTTGATTTTTCTTAAAGGAAGATGGTAGGATTTCCCTCCAAATACTGATAGTTTAATCACGTGGAGTTTGTTCATTTAGAGCTGACCAAGATGGTCACCTGCTAACTTTTGTTCAGCTCTTGTTTTTCTTACCCCTTGTTATTTCCCACCCTGTATTTAGTATCTACCAAAAGCAGTAAGAGGAGAGTTTACTGCTTTGTAAATTTTGGGCTCACAGGTTCTGTATTGACTTTGGCCCTACCTCCCTGTCTAGCAGATTGGGCAGGTCTTTCGTTTTGATTTTAGTGCTGATTTTAGCTCCCCCAAAGGAAGTGACACTGCTGGAAAAGCACTTTGCAGCTACGGAGTGTTAAGTACAAAGCCGACAGTGAGAGGTACAACAGCTCCCTGCTTGACTTGCTATTTGAAAGTCATGTAACAGAAGACCATGCGTTGCTTTCAGTGCAGTGCTGGCTTTGGTGTCAGATGAACTCATCCTGAAGGTCCTGAGTTCTCCTTTAGGAAAGAGAAATTAATGAGTCTCTCGATGATGTAGACTTGGTTTACAAAGGCCAGACAGCGATTCTCAACCTGTTTCATACAAGACCCACCGATCGCCTGGCAGATGATAGTGGATTTGCAGTGATACTCAGTGTGACTAGATTGGGACACTCAGGCTAGGGCTAAAAGGCTCAGTAACTCATTCCCAGTCCCAAGAGCCATTTAGCTTGTCCACCCTGTCCTCTAGGTCACTGGTTCTCTAACCATGGTGTGCAGCAGAATTACCCACCCAGGCAGCTTATTTGAAATGCAGATTCCTGGGCTTTGCCTTACAGCAGCCAAATCAAAGCTTTGGGAGGGGTGGGGCCAGAGACTCTGCACCTTGAAGAACTCTGGGGCGGGACATGAGGGGATCAGATGGAGGGAGTCAAAAGGCACAAGCTTCTAGTTATAAGGTAACACTGGGGATGCAGTGTACAGCATGATGACCGTGGTTAACCACTGCTGTGCGGTGTATCTGAAACTTGCTAAGAGAGTAGATCCTCAAAGTCCCATCACAAGGAAAAAACCTTTTTTGGTATCTATATGAGATGATGGATGTTGACTCACATGTTGTAATCATTTCACAATATATGTAAGGTGTATATTTTGTACACCTTAAACTTAACAACAGTGCTATATGTCAATTATAGATCAATAAAACTGAAAGGGAAAAAAAGCATGAGTTAAAAAAAAATGCTTATTGTTGTGCACCCCAGGAAAAAAAAAAGAAGTACCCTAGGTGTTTGTGATGCAGGTGGGCAGGTGGGCTGTGGACCACACTGCGGGTGAATTACCTCGTTGTGGCGAGCCCTCGGTGGGTCAGAACACACAGCCTGAGGCATGTCGGGCTTGGTTGTGGGTAGAGCTGGTAGGGTTCCCCCCTTAGCCCTGGGCCCGGGAGTCACGTGACTCCCCCTTTCTTCACCCCTCCAGATGAGTCAGGAGATGAAGAGTCCGTCTCCCAAACGGACAAGACCGAGCTGCAGAACACCCTGCGGACCCTGTCCAGCAAAGTGGAGGACCTGAGCACGTGCAACGACCTGATAGCCAAGCACGGCACGGCGCTGCAGCGCTCGCTCAGCGAGCTGGAGTCCCTGCGGCTGCCCGCCGAGAGCAACGAGAAGATCAAGCAGGTCAACGAGCGGGCCACGCTCTTCAGGATAACGTCCAATGCCATGATCAACGTGAGTGCGCGTGGTGCCCGCCTCGCTTTTCACTCCCCCCCCCCTTTGAGATGTAATTCTCCCTAAGCGCTGGGAAACTAGTTAATAAAGCCTAGAAGGACCATGAGGTCCTGCTGTGCTGTTCAGGGGGTTTAAGCCACGTGGTTTGTTGCGTGAAACTGGGACAGGGCGCACAGGTGCAGTGACGTTCACGCTCTGCTCAAATGGTCAGGGGGACACTGCTCCAGCCCGCGAGGTAGTTGGAGTCCAGGGTTCTAGCCCTGCTTTTGCCGCCGGCAGGACATCTGATGGGGATGTTAGTTGAGTCCCTTCATCTTTCTGGGTTGCAGTTCTGTTTTATTTGTTTGTTTAGCGTTCTCTAAGCTTATTTGTTGGAACTGAAAGGTCTTCATGGGTCCCTTCCACTGTCATGTTCTTTGAGTTTAAGCTTTAGGTTGGAGGCTGACCCCTACTTTGCTAATGCATTCTGGGCTACAGTGTGGTACGTGGGGGCCGAATCTAGTACTAGTGAGAACCCTATAATACTACTTGGTCCCATCTTGAGTCTTTGATTGGAGTGGTAATGCTGGGTGATGAAATACTCAACATTAAGGACTTCCATTTTTAAATTTTTCTTGCAACTTTTTTTTTTAATGGAGGTACTGAGAACTGACCCCAGGACCTCATGCACTCGACCAGGGAGCTATACCCACTCCCCTGGGCACTTTTTTTTGAAAGGGAGGGGCCAGCGCTTCTGCCTCCTTCTGACTCCCGCCTCGAGTGGCTGCTGCTGGTTTGTGGAATGCTTCGGCTGCTCAGGTGCACGGCTCTAGGTAAACCCAGAGCACCCCTGGCATTAGTGAGTTGTGACAGGGATGAAATGAGAGCATGGTTTAAGCAGTGCTGGGTGTCCTCTGCCGGTAACCGATCCTTACCTGGCAGGGTGTTTTGGCTCACCCCCATTCCACGTCAGAACATGGGAGGACGTTGCACAGGGCACGCGAGAGGCTTCTCTGTGAGACAGGGCTTAGGCAGGTGTGGTGGTGTTTTTCCTGTCTCATTAAATGATTTGAACTTTCTTCACTGGGGCCAGATTTCTCCTTGTTTCAGGAGTGATAAGACGTCTGCTTAGAACTAGTTTAGATAACGAGGCTCCGAGAGACCAAAGTTCTTTTCCTATGACCGAAGGAAAATTTAGTTTTTCGCATCTAAGGCTCCTTTGTTTCTTAATATTTTCATATCGCTTTCCGAAGTGTCGAACACTGTCGTCAGTGCTCTGATTCACACAAAGTAGAAAAGAGAAAATCTTCTGTCCACTTCAGGACCGCAGAGGGGTCAGCCTACCTCCAGTGCCGCCCTGCGCATCCGCGTGGACGCTTAGGTATCTGAGCTCCAGCCGTCTGCTGTTTTTCCAGACTGTCACCCTGCTTCGTGCCTGTGGGCCTGTTTTTCTGGTCCTTCTGTGATCAGGAAAGCCTCATAAATCATACAGGTCATTTAATCAATAGTAAATACATAACCTTTTAAATAGAACAGCTCAGGATACAACGCTCTGTTGCCTTTTATCCATGTCAGGTGAGCACCCTGCTCTGTGGCAGTGCTTTTACTACTCTGAAATGAAAAAATTGCTAAATGATATGCCTCTTGATTTAGAAATTTCTCATAGAACTGAAACTTTAGTTTGGACTTTTCTCTTGAAAATACGCTTATCTTGGTTCCTCGGGGTGATTCTTTCCCCTAAGTTCTAGGCATCCAGAGTTCGTGTCGGTTCTCATTCTCCCCTCCCTGGGTGCACTGCCTGGGCCCCTTTCATAGCCGTTTATTGCTGGAAATGCATTTCTTATCCCTGTGTCATTTCCTTTGTACCTTTCAGTGATGATGGTGAAGCCTTAAAACTAACATGCCAGCACATCACATCTCTAAATAGGCAAAGTTGTATCAAAGGAAGAATGCATTCATTTCACTCAACTGCCTGGTTGCTTGGGATATAGTTTTTCTTGCTACCAAAGTGAATCTGAGCAGGGGAGTGGATCTGACGCTGTGTTACTGTATCCACTGGCTAGTTCAGTGGCCGTCTGCCAGGGGATATGAAACTAGTGCGGATGAGGGCCCTCCCCTCAGGGAGATTACTCTCCAGTGAGGGGACAGCGGAGTGAGCAGATGGTCGTGGAGTGTGCTGAGTCCCGTGAGAGAAGTGAGCACGGGCTGCTGTGGTGGGCACGGCAGGGGTGTTTAGCTCGGACTGGGAGGATAAGGAAAGGTAACACCTCATCTAAATTCTGAAGGACCTGGGAGAGTCTTCCTGTGACAAAAAGGCAACATGGAACTTGGGACCCTAGGTCCACCTGCCTCGGTTAACTACCTCTGTAACCTGGGCACCCCTCCTTCCTCTGTGACCCCAGTTCCTTTTCTGTAAATGGTGAGGACGCTAGTAGCCGCTCACAGGGTGGCTGAAAGGCTTTTATTAGGTACTTGATGTAAAGTGTTGATCAAAGTGCCTGACGGATAGTCACCTGTCACTCACTTGGAGTCATGTTCAGCAAACATCAGAGGAAGTGATGGGGGAGGGTTGATCCAGGTGGAGGTGTGCATATATGGACTCCTCTCTTTCTCCCAAAGTCTGGGAACGACTCGCAATTAGCTGTTAGTAGAGCAAGGAAGTAGCCAGAGATAAGGCTGAGGAGGAATTAGCGTGGGGTGGGGTGGGGTAGGGTGGGGTGCAGATCCTACTAAATGGACTTGGTACTAGTGGATTAGAAGAGGATGAGACCGATTTTGACGCAGACTTAACTGTAATAGCTAACACCTTATTGAGTGATTATGTGAGCGCAGTATTTCTAAGTAACAACTTTGAGGTACTCATTCTTTGTTTACAGATGAGGAAGATGAGACACTGAGAGGTTAAATAACTTGCTAAAAATTCCACAGGTAGACAGTAGGATGGAGCTGTGATTTGAGTCCCAGCATTCCGACTCCAGAGTATGTCCTCTGTGCTGCGAGGGTAGGGAGGGTGGAAGGAAGAGTACAGGTTCCAGAAATGTTAAAGAACAATCGATAGGACTTGATACTTGGATGTGGGGAGGGAAGAAAACCAAAAATCAAGGATGCCTCTTTGTTTTCTGGCTTAGGCAGGTGGAAGGGCCCTGGGACTGTTCTTGGGATGGAGAAGCAGAATCAGAAAGGGGATGTGGTGGTTGGGGACCCACAGATCCTGAGATCACCTGGAGCTATTGAGTGGGCAATTGGCCAGTCTGGTCTGCAGCTCTGTGAGTGCAGAGCTGGAGCTACTGACTTAGAAGGCTCTGGTCCGTAGGCAAAGGTTGAAACTGTGGGAGTAGATGCTCTGTTTACCTTTTAGTTTCTCTTTAACAGGGCATAGATTTTAAAGCTTACGTCGCTTCCTTCCTTCATTTATTTATTAAGCAAACTTTGTACAGGCTCCCATTATGTACAAAGCAGCTAAGGTAGGACCAGAGAGAAGTATGTGAGCGTGCTATAAATGGTGTCTTCCAGTCACTTATAGTCCATCTGGAGAGGAAGAAAGTCAGTCACGAAACTGCTGTGGCTGGTGTGAAACAGAACCATGTGCACGAGCGGAGGAGAGACTGGCGGCGGCTCAGATGGGAGGGATGGAGGGTGTCACAGAAGAAGGAACATTTGCCATAGATCTTAAAAGCATGAGCAGGACCTGGCCAAGCAGAGCAAGCGGGCAGGAAGGCATTCTCGGCAGAGCAAATGGCACGTGCTGTGACAGGCAGGCCTGAAAGAGCCCTGCGTGTCTGCGGAGCGGTGAGCCGTTCAGTGCGGCAGGCGGGTGCCGGTGCCTGGAGAGGAGGCGGCCCGGGCCCCTTATGTCCATAACCAGTACTTGGGGTTTGGTCCTAGTGTCAGTGGGGAGGCCGTGAAGGGACCAGTATGATCAGGTTCGTGTTTTGTCTTTCTTTGATTCCACAGGTAGGCTTCTAATTTTTGAGGTTGGTTGTTTCTCTAAGGGACTAAAATAGAAACCGACTTAATTTCCTCCTGTTTGGTCTGATTCAGTGAAGACTCTGTTCTCGATGGCTGAATTTCTCAGCTTCAGGTGACTTGAGTTTAGTCAAGAACTTATTGAAAGTTGTGCGGGTGGGTGTAGCTCAGTGGTAGAGTGTGTGTTTAGCATGCACAAGATCCTAGGTTTAATCCCTGGTATGGTGCCCCTATTAAAAAACAAAAATAATAAAAATATTTTTTAAAAAGAATTTATTGAAAGCACTTACCCTACACTTTTCCTCGTCTTTCCGTCAGTAGGTTTCTTTCTTTGGTGCAGTTCACACAGCTGCCCTTTGTGATGTGGCCACAAATACTTTGTCTGGGTTTACTGCTCACTTGGCATTTGTTTGGTCTGCATGAGCAGGAGAATAGAAGAGAACCGTGACAACCACGCTCACTTTTTTCCCCTGGGGTTGACCTTGATTACATCACAGGGCTGGCTGCCCCCTGATGCTGTGGAAGAACAGGGAAAGCCTTTCATTGTAATTTGCGTTGTAATTGTTACAGTTCCCAGAGTGAGGTTACTTGATGAGCTTACAGAAGCCTAGGGGGACATCTCTGACAAGTTGGGTGGAGGTGACACACACAATGACTCTTTCTCATACAGGCCTGCCGAGATTTCCTCTTGTTAGCCCAGACCCACAGTAAGAAATGGCAGAAATCCCTCCAGTATGAGAGGGACCAGCGGATCCGGCTGGAAGAGACCCTGGAGCAGCTGGCGAAGCAGCATAATCACCTGGAGAGGGCCTTCCGCGGGGCCACGGTGCTGCCGGCCAACACCCCCGGCAACACCGGTTCGGGGAAAGGTGAGACGCCACCTTGGTTCTTGGTTGGCCTGTTCTGATCTGTGCCGGGTGGTGTTCTACAGTGGGTAGAAGGAACTCCTGAGTCTCCGCAATCAGTGACTCATGGGAAATGGAATTCAAGCCATTTACTTCTTCTGACTTGTCCACGGCTTTCCACCATTTGTTGCTATGTTTGTGGTCAGTAGTGAAAAGAGCCTGTCATGCCAGGTTGTGGTCAGTGTAGCCAAAGTAAACAGAAGAGGCTTTCCTCCTTGTAGACCAGTGCTGCTCTGGCAAAGGAGACATGAGCGACGAGGATGACGAGAATGAATTTTTTGATGCTCCTGAGATCATCACTATGCCCGAAAACTTGGGCCACAAGTAAGTTACTTTGGACTCCCGAGAAACACGAACATCATCGTGTCCGACCATCAGAGGGTTGGAAGTGCTCTCAGTGAGTATCGTAGTGTTTCCTGAGACCTGGACTTATTTCCTTAAGTAAGTAGAAGACTGTCAGCTGTTTTACATGAGCAAGTTCTCCAAAGATGTTTATTCATCCATATTCTTTTCTAAGTGTCATCGTTTGATCACTCGTTAGTAAGTTTGTGCAGCCTGCTTATTAGCATTCTGCTTTGTAAACACATGGCGGGGACCAAACTCTAGTTCTGAGCTTTACTCTAATTCTCGTGTTTCCCATCCATGTAGACGTACTGGCAGCAACATCAGTGGGGCCAGCAGTGACATCAGCCTTGATGAACAGGTAACTCTTATTTGAAAGTTACCAGGAGTGAGGGACTTAGCTGTCATCCCCAAGGATTTGCTTGTAAAGTACTAAAAGAAACAGAAAATACTGATTTTTTTTTTCTTAGCGTGGGGGAAGGGAAGCTTGTAAATACTGGGTTTTCTGTTCTTTGTGGGTGATTGAATGGCTTTGTCTTGGGCTCAGTACAAGCATCAGCTGGAAGAGACCAAGAAGGAAAAGAGAACGAGGATCCCGTACAAGCCCAACTACAGCCTCAATCTGTGGAGCATCATGAAGAACTGCATAGGGAAGGAGCTCTCCAAGATCCCCATGCCGGTGAGGGCCCTTTGTTTTGTTGAGTGGAAGTCTAGTCGACTTACAATGTTGTGTTAGTTTCTGGCGTACAGCATAGTGATTCAGTTACGTGTATATTTCTTTTCACTATAGGCTACTGGGGAAAGGAGTGGGTGGAGAGATAAATTGGGAGTTCAGGATTTACAGCTGCTAACTACATATATATATAAAATAGATAAACGAGGCCAGTGAGGTTCTTGCACGTCCAGGCTGCTGCCCAGAGGGCCTCTCAGGCCCCAGTCAGGAGAATGCAGCCAGGACAGCCCCGCCCACTTGTGTGGCAGTTTGTGGCGTGGTCCTTGTTACCTTTATAGTCATAAACTATCCCTTCAGGCTTTAAACTTGGTTGTGGATCTCGCACGTTTCCAGATCACCTAGAATCAGATGCATTTGTTCAGTAACAGTTATTTAGGAGCAAATTCCTATGCTAGATGTGGGGGGGACATGCAGAGATAAATACAGCATAGTTTCTGTTTTCAAGAAGCATGTAATGCAGAAGAGACAGACATGAAAACAGGTGGAAAATACTCCTTTCTTGATAGGGTTGTGGGAAGCGCTGTACACACAAAGGTTTGGGGAGTGCAGAAGCAAAAATGGTTCATTCCAACCAGGAGGATGCGGACTGTATCCATGGTGAAGATGGTGTGTGGTCTGACCTCCCTGCCTCCCGTCCTGCCCTCCTCTAGTCCGTCCAGTTTTTAAAAGTTACCTTTTTAAAACTGCAAATCTAGTTATGTCATTCTTTAGCTTAAAATTCTTTACTAGGTCCTTTATGCTTTGAGGGTATTCCAGGTTCCTTAGTGGGCTTGGTACTTCCTCCCCAAGGACAGGGTGCCACCCAGATGCATGCAGTGTTCCAGTCCCTGGGGGTTCCCTTCAGGTGCTTACCGGCATCTTGGGTTTTTTCCCCCTCAGGGCATTTGCACACGCTGCTCTTTCCACCCAAACTTTCATCAACTCCCCACCCACCCGTGCCACTTTCCATTTGCCGTAGCTGGTACCTTTTGCTTCAGGATTCAGCTATAGTGTCGTCTCTTTCAGCAAACCTTCACCCATGTGTCTGAGCAGGGTGTGTTCCCACAGTACCAGTGTATTCCTGGGCAGTGGGTCACACTTGCTCGTTCACACCACAAGCATTTACTGACGGCCTATCTGCCTGGGGTGGTATCAGTGTATCAGTCAGATATAGGTTCAAGTTAAAGAAGCAAATCCAAAATAGATTGGTTTAGACCAGGGGTCAGCGAACTGTGGCCTTGGAGCCAAATCTGGCTGTCATCTGTACAGCCTACAAGCAAAGAATAGTTTTTATATTTTCAGATGGTTGAAAAACATCAAAAGGGAGGGTCATATTCTGTGATGTGAAAATTATATACAATTTAGAGGTTAGTGTCCATGAAGTTTATTGGAGCGCAGTAAATGCTCATTCATACTCACCAGTTGTCTGTGGCGCTTTCATCCTACAACAGAGCAGTGTTGGGTAGGTATGACAGGCCACATGGCCCTCAAAGCCTAAATATTTACTGTCTAGCCTTTTACAGAAAAAACTGGCCAATCCCTGCCTTAAGTAAATATTAGCTCACCTCATTATCATGTTAAAGGCCAGACGTAGGTGGTCCTGGGCTGGTACCCTTCTCCATGGTGTCAGGACCAGACTCCTTTCTGTCCTGTTGCTCTGCCGCCTGTGGCCCCCATTCCTCAGTCCTAGGTGGCTGCTCCAGCTCCGGCCATCAGGTTGTCATCCCAGCCAGCAGGAAGAGGAAAGGGGAGAAGGGCATGCCCTGCCTTTTAAGGGTGGCCTGGAAATTGCATAAACCGATTTCCCTTCAGTCTCTTTGGCCAGAACTTAGTAATATGGCCACAGCTGGCTGGAGAAGAGGCTAAAAATGAAGACTTCTTTTTTCAGTGGCACGGCCTAGTTAAAAATTGGGGGTTCTGCTGCTTGTAGAAGTGGAGAGAGTGGGGAGGGGGGGTGGCTGCTGGCTCTGCCCACAGCCAGGTACTTGGCCCGCAGAAACACAGGAGGCCATCTCCCAGCCTCCTGGGGTTTATGGACCAGTGGGTGGGTTCTGCCACTCCACAGACCACGTGGGCAGAGGCTGTTTTATATATTGGTTCTACACCCTTGTTGCTCAGCCAGTTCCTGGCACATACATATCATTCAGCAGATATTGAAGTTATTAATTAACTGGGTCTTAGAAGACAGATTTGTATGTAAGTGTGTAGGATTTTTGCTAGACAATTATTGACCTCCAGACAGAAAAGGCCGTGAGTAAGCACACTGGTGAAACGTAAACCAGTTGGTTCCCTGGCCCCAAAGAAGCCCCACGTGTCTGCTTCCTTGAAGGAAGTGGCGGGGAGGTGGGCTGGAAAGGCAAACTGCAGCCTCAGAACTGCAGTTCCGCTTAGAGCCTGAGTCTAGGTGACCTGTCCGTCCTCCTCTGTCATTAGCTCCCGGTTGACATGGTGACAAGGAACCTGCCGCCCTGGGCCTGTTTGCCTGCAGAGCTAGTCCTCGCCCTCCCCCTGCTCTGTGCTGTGTCATAGGAAAGCCGATCCCTCCGGGCTGTGTGTCTCAGGCTTCCAGGTCTGCCGGTGCTGGCTGGGCTCCACCAGTGCCAGGTGCCAGGAGGAGCTTCAAGCCGGGAGGAAGGGAGACACCCCGGGGTACTTCCCAGGGCTGCATTCTCTTGGGCAATGCTCTGGCAGCAGCTGGGTGGCTCTGGTTTCACTGGCCAGGCCCCCGACCCCCAGGGTTCAGCTTCTGCCGGATGCCTCTGGGCTCTGTGCTACAGTGACATCACTGCTTCTGTCTCCAGCATCCCAGCGTTTATGGCTTCTTGCTGTCACCAGTCTCCAGGGGATCTTCTTTGGCTGTCCAGCTCTCCATCAGCTGTATAACTCATTCCCTGCTCCCTTCCTCTTTACCTTAGTTGGCTTCAAAACTTGAAAGGCAGGAACACTCACAACCAGCTCTCAGCCCCCGGCATGAGCACGGCAGGTCCAGGAACACAAGGTCCAGCCTCAGAGAAGAACTCAGAGTCCTGGCCTGATGTCGAGCTGACCTGAGACTCAGCCATCATCCAGTCCAGGAGTAGGAGCTAACTTTTGTAATGTTTTTCCCACTAATCAGGGCATGCCTGCACTTAGAATTTACTAGCCTTTCTTCCCTCCCTCAAAAAATTTAAATACCTTCCTTCCTCTCTGGATATACTTACCCTAAAGTACATCTCCTCGTTTATGCATTCATTCAGCACCCATTTTGATGACAGTCCCCTACGGGCTGGGCCTCAGTGGCTCTTGGATATGCAGTGGGGAGCTGAAGAGGCCGGGTTCCCATCTCTGAGAGCTTACAGTTGGTCAAATAGATGAAAATGGTGATTTCCACTGCTCAACGACATGAGCAGTTGATCAGGGGGAACAGGTTGCTTTCGGATTAGATCTCAGTGTTGCTCAACTGAGCAAAGGCCGCGTCTTTTCCCAGTGATTGACTTTATCATCTTGACATCTCGATACGTGTCTCCACCTGCAAAAAACAGTAGCGCTGTCTCATGTAGATGTGTGGGCACAGTTTTCATACCTGCTCCTTTCCTGACAGGTGAACTTTAATGAGCCCTTGTCCATGCTTCAGCGCCTTACTGAAGACCTGGAATACCACGAGCTGTTAGACCGAGCTGCCAAATGTGAGAACTCTCTAGAACAGCTCTGTTATGTTGCAGCTTTCACCGTGTCCTCCTACTCCACTACTGTCTTCCGTACCAGCAAGCCATTCAACCCACTCCTTGGGGAGACCTTTGAGCTGGACCGATTAGAGGAGAACGGGTACCGATCCCTCTGTGAGCAGGTAAAGGGGCCTCGGGATCGGCGACCTGTTTCCTTTTTGAAGAAAGGGATGACTTTTGCATTTGAGCCCCCTGGGTATTACATTTGCAGAAATTTCCAGTCCCTGTCATCCCAGACAGCCTTCTTTTCCTTCAGGACTTCAGCACTGGAAGCCCTGGTGTTCAGCTACTGCCGTGGGTGTGCAAATGTCAAGTGGGAATTTGGGGCGTTTATCATCAGTTCATAAGGCAGTAGCTTTTCCCTTCTCCTTTCTCCCTTGTAATGTGAACCGCTGATTTCTTCAAGGTGAGTCACCATCCCCCGGCAGCTGCACACCACGCTGAGTCCAAAAATGGCTGGACATTGCGTCAGGAAATCAAAATCACCAGCAAGTTCCGAGGCAAATACCTCTCCATTATGCCCCTCGGTAAGGCCACCATCTTGTAAGAATTAGTGCTCCGGGAAGGAGAGCCCTGCTGGCGTGATGGGGAGGTCACTGATTCAGCAGTCAGGAGCCTGGGGGTCTGATCTGGGCCCTGAACCTTCTCCACTAGCTTTGTGCAGGTCATTTCGTGTCTCAGTTGTCAAGTGAGTGAGGGGGCGTGAGACTCTTTAAGGACCCATCCAGTCATAAATCCTTTGTCTTCTTGGCTATATTTAATGCATCTTTAAGTACTATTTTAGAACAAAATTTTAGCTTGCATTTTTAAAATTCTGTCTCTTTGTGGGTGCTGTTTCCCCCACTGCCCTAGCAGTCAGATTCTCTATAAATCAGAACTCTTGTGACTGCAAGGTTAGGTTTCTTGTGAAGCCCCTCCCCCTTCTCCTCTCCTTTCTTCCCTCTCTCTTCCCTCTCTAACGTCTACTGGAGAGGTTAGGTATCATTTATGAAACAGCTGAACTCCAGGTAAGATGAAACTTTATTTTAAAAGATCTTAATCAGGATTACAAGTTGATTTTGCACCAAGATCAGAAAGATCAAGCCTGGGAATAGAAATCCTAACACGCAGTGTTAGAGTGTCTGTGCTGTAGGGGAAATGACATTATTCAAAAAATGTAGTGGAAATTCTCGACGCTCTTTATTTTTTTGGCAGGGTTGGGGGTGATGGTAATTAGGTTTATTTATTTATTTGTTAATGGAGGTACTGGGGATCGAACCCAGGACTTTATACATGCTAAACATGCGCTCTACCACTGAGCTGTTCCCGCCCCACCTCTTGATGCTCTTTTGAACTAGAGCAGCCACATTTGGCCATGTGTTTACTAAGAGTGAATGCTGGTCTACAGAGAAAGAAACACAAAATAGGTAGAGAGAAACCTAGTAGCTCCCTAGAGACGGAGCTGTTGGTGATCGCCTGTGTCTTGATGGCTTTCCGTTTCCTGGTCCGAGTCTTTCATGAGTCGTTGCTACAGTGCTGGGTTATTGTGGTGTAGTCTTCTTTAGTAAATCCCCCTTTCTCTCAGAAACACAAACTGTAGCAGGGTACAGGTGCACACCAGAAATTAGCCAGAAGAAAATCCAGGGTTGTTAGTAATACAATAAAAGACAAGAAACTGGAGTGTTAACGCTATCATTTCATGCTTAATGTGCAAGAGGCCTTTAGATGAAAAGGAGACTAAGTGATTTTGGTCTTGATCTTTACTGAGAACCATTAATAAGATTCTAATTACTGAATTATCTTTGAAGCTAATAATTTCAGAAGTGTCAGCTTAAGGATAGGAAACCCCTGGGACGATCAGACCTAATTTGCAGAACTAGGGTGTTGGTGGTCACATTGCATTGTAACTTTCATCCATGGAAAAGCATTTCACAGGCCCCCTGAGGATCTCTGAAAGGATGGAGTATTTGTATTTAATTCTAGCGACGATTATATACATTTAGAAAGAAAAATAACAATAAACCTAAATTACCAGTGATGTGCTGTATATTTTCTCTGTAATTTGACTAATCTAGAATTCTTTGAGGGGTAAATAACTATACAAACAGGGAAGAAGCGGTGGATCTAGTTTTTTTAGAGTTAAGAAAATACCTTTGATAGAGTTCCATTCCTATGGGTATTTAACCATTCGGGTTAAATGTATTCGGCCAGGATGTATTATCTCAAGTCACCCCATCTATTAGATACTGAATATCTACCACATGCTAGGCATCGTTCTAAGGTGCTCGGGAAATGTAAGTGAACAGGAAGTCCCAGCCTTCATAGGGAGAGTGAATAAAGAATTGACATACTGGCAGGAAACTGAATACAGAAATATGAAGAGTGGAATTTCCAGACATCAGCCTTTGAGGGGACGGCTGTATTTAATATTTAGTTAGTTCTTTCTTTTGTCTTAAATAGATGATTTTCGAGTTTACCATTTTAACTCCCTTGTTATTTCTTTTACTATATTTTTTAACATTATTTTTGTAGCAGTTACCCTGGGTATTAACGATTCTCTCTTACTGCCTTCAGGATTCTTTCTCTGTCTTTGTCTTTCAGTAGTTTGATTATGGTGGGTTTCTGTGTGGTGCTCTTTGGGTTTATCCTACTTGGCATTCATTGAACTTCTTAGATGTGTAGATTAAGGTTTTTCATCAAATTTGGGGAATTTTTGGCCATTATTTCTTCAACGGCTCCAACAGTTATCACCACCGCAGGCAGCTGTTGTGTTAAATAATTGCCACTGATTATTTTGATAATTGCCGCAGGGAAAGGGTATTTGAGGTGAGCAAGTGCCGAGTCAGATCAAATAAAGATAAGCCGTGTGAGTGGGAGTTTACAAGGAGGCACCAGAGAGGTGAGATACGACTGTTCTTTGGGACTGGAGCTTTTGAGGCTGTTCGGTTTCCTCCACTGTTTGCTAGACTGCCTGCTGGTTTCCACGGCTACTTCCAAGCTCGGGAGGTGGGGATGGGGATAGGGCAAGTTAAAATGCCTCAAAATTCATTTTCTTACCGAGATTCAGCCCTTTTTCCTGAACAAATGCTTCTCAGATCATTGGAATCCTTTGGTTAATTTCCGGCATTGTGAAAACATGTGTCCTGGGCACTTTTGCTGTGTCCTTGCTGGCATTACTGAGGAGCAGACACGTGGATGTCCTTACTCCACCATCCTGCAAGTGGCTGTCTTCTGTCCACATTTTAAATGGCTCGGTTTTGAGATCTTGAACTTACTGTCAGGTTTCCAAGACACAAATAATACATGAGGGAAGGCAGTCATAGGCATTCTTTGTTTTCCCGCTATCCCTGTGAGCCGGCAGGGACACTGCAGAACAACAGGTCCACGGTCCGGGTGGGACACAGGGTTATGGTGTTGGACGGTACAGACGTTCTGCTCTTATTTTGAACTTCAGCTCCAGTGCTTACTAGCTGTGTGACCTTGTGCAAATTATTTGATCTCTCTAAGCTCAGAGTCTTCACTGGTAAAATGGGTGTGCGGTAGGCTGGATAATGCCTCCCCTTCCCCAAATATATTCACATCCCAATCTCTGGAACCTGTGAATATATTACTTCACATAGTGAAAGGAACCTGCAGGTGTGGTTAAGGCTCTGGAGATGGGGAGATAGTCCTGGATTATTCCGTGGGCCTCCTGTATGCACAAAGGTTTTATCAGAGGGAGCTGGAGGATCAGAGTCAGTGACAACAGAAGCAGGAGGTCTGAGTGATGCTACGAAGGGACCACAAGCCAAAGAATGCAGGTGGCCTCTAGAAGCTGGGAAAGACAAGAAAATGGATTCTCCCCTAGAGTCCCTGGTGACAGCTTGAGTTTAGCCTTCTGACCTCCAGAACAGAAAGAGGATAAGGTTTGTTATTTTAAGCCACAGAAGTGTCGCGATTGGTTCCAGCAGCCATAGGAAACAAACGTAGGGGACGATAGTGCCTGCACTGGGGGCCGCAGATAACTGAGTGCCCCCTGTATGTCGGAAACTGTTCTAGGTATTATGGGTATACAAAGGTGAACAGAAGCCACTTGGTCCTCATTTAGCTTGCATTCTTAAGTAGATAAAAAAGTAAATGAAATGAAAATAATTTAATTTTATATGCGGTGGTTCATTGGAAAAAACAGAGTAGGTGGAGATAGGGGTTAATGGTGGAGAATGAGCGTGTGTGTTTCCTTGGATAGGGGAGTGAAGGAAGTTCTCTGTAAAGGTTCCCTTTGAACAGAGGCTAGATAACAGAAACGAAACCAAAAGATGACTTGGGGGAGTGTTTTCCATCCAGAAAGAACCCCAAAAGTAAGGGCTCTGAGGGGGAGCGAGCCTAGCATGCTTGAGAAACAGTAAGGCCACGGCCGCTGCTCAGAGTAAGTTGAGGGCGGGGGTGGGGTGGTGGATGAGATGTGGGGAAGCTCTTGTATGGCCTTGTACACCAGGGAAAAAAGTTAAATTTTATTCTAATTGCAGTGGGATGTAACAGAGATTTTTTTTAGTGTGGTAAGTTGATACAACATGTTTTAAACAGATCACTGTAACTGAAGACTTGAAGGGGGAAAAGTGGAAGCTGGGAGACCAGAAGTTGTTACAGAGATTCCAGCAAGAGCTGCTGGTGGCTTAGACTGCGGTGGTGGTGAGAGAGCTATTGAACAAGAGATTTAGAACATAATTAGGCAGAGTAAATTCCACCCCCCCTTAACGGAGGCCGTGGGGATTGAACCCAGGACCTCATGCACACCAAGCACGTGCTCTACCGCTAAGCTATACCCCCCAGCCCCCAGAGTAAATATTTTTGAAGATGGTTGTGAAAATTAAATGAGGTGACAGGTGAAGAGAACACAGCACAGTGTCTGATACACAGCAAGTGCTCGCAGCACAGTGGCTGTTGTTACTAATAGTGTCATTGTCACCATTTTTATGCTCATCAGCCATCAAGGCTCCTTTGTACAAGAAAGACACACCAAAGCGACATTTAGTGTTCTTGTCATTCGTCGTTACAGAGGGAGCTTAGACTTATACCGTTACTGGAGTTTTATATATATGTGTTATATTAAAATTTGATATTAATTTTAATATTAATATTTAATGTACATTATATATGAAATTTTTGATAATTTTGAATCTCAACTCACCTCTGTTCAAACGACTGATTTGGGTTTGGTATTCATTTGAGATTAACTCATAGGAACAGGAGAAGACTCCCTACTGAGAGCTATAAAGGGTACAAGTCAGGACCAGCCACAGATGAAGGGACACGTAGCATGGGGTGTGGGAGGATCCTGAACGTGGAGTTTCCATGCCTTCTCCCCCTGAAAACCAGAGCACAGCACCTGCCTGGCACATTGGTGTATTTAACAGCCTGGAAGCTCCACCAAGCTTCACTGTCTGGAGATTTTATCGCAGTTTCCTGGTGTGGGCATGACTGCTTAATCTGGAAGGAAGGGAATATCATTCCCAGGAGGTTGGGAGGCCCAGGTCCAGCCCATATCAGGCAGCCTGAAGCACCCACTGCCTAATGACATGGTTGGTCTTTCTGGTCCACCCTCACCCTGAGCCACTTGGTTGGCGTAATCTATCCAGGGGCCCGCCATGAGGCACCTCGTTGGCATAAACCACCAGGGCCCTCATGAGTAACAAAGACACTGCCATCACATGGGAACTCGCAAGGGTTTAGAGGTTTTCTCCCAGGAACCACAGACAAAGACCAGACAAATTCTTTATTACACAGCAGACAGGCTCACATGTCTAATGAGTGGTGGAGCCAGTGAATCCAGTTCTGTCTGATTCCAAAGCCCCTGCTCCAGCCACTCCTCCTCTTTTACTGTTAAGGTCGTAGACGGGTGATTTGCTTAAGGTCACACAGCCAGTTACTCACAACAGGGCTTGTCCCCAGTTCTAACTATCAGTGTGTGCTCTTTTCCATAGTGCAGTTTTGTCTTCTCATGTTGGGACAGATTTGACCTGTTCCTATAAATTTTGCAGCATGTATGGCTACAAAATTTCACAGTTAGTGAAAAGATTGGGGCTTTTGCTTCCCTTTTTGTTTCTACAGTTGCAGAATATTACCCCCTGGCAAGCTGTGTCAGTTGTCCATGTTTGTCATCATGAGTTATATTTTATTCAAAAATGTGAAAATCAAGTGAAAAAAATTGAGTGCTTCCAACATTTAAAAAGATTATAAGTCCTCTTTGACTTGTTTTCTTTTTAAAAGTAGGAAATATTGATAGAAGGAAATCAATGCATCATTCTTTCTAGCTGGCATGGTGCTGTCTTACTAATATTTGACTTAATTTGCATAACGCTCTCTGCTTCTAGGTAGCATCCACTGTATTTTCCATGCAACTGGGCACCACTACACCTGGAAAAAAGTTACCACAACAGTGCACAACATTATCGTGGGCAAGTTGTGGATCGATCAGGTGAGGAAAGGTTCTCCAAGGGCTTCTAAAGTTCAGAAAAGTAGTACCTCCTTACGTCCATCTTTGTAGTATTTAGGACATGTGTACCGGCCCGAGACTGCTGTTACAGGTATATCAGTTTCACCTAGGGAATTTCTCCCAGGCAGTAGCCCCATCCCTAACCTCCCCAAGTTTCTATACCACAAATTATGATTTATAAATGGCCAAATTGCAACATTCATTCAGTGACCACTCTACTAGGACTGTGTTAGGCACGATGAAGGATACAAGAAAATAATAAACATGGCTTCCATCCTCCATCCTTTCATTATTAGCTAACATTTATGGCCAGGCAAAGTGCTAGGCCCTGGGGATGCAAAGTCAGATGAGGCATGGTCCTTCAGAGAGTTATCACTGGAGATAGGTGACAAATGGGTGTGCGCTAAAAAATATTTGAGAAAATAGACGAGTGTAAGAGATATACTACGATAATACCGAATTCAGTGTCAGTTTGCTCTTAAAATAATGATTGCAGTAAATTCAGGAAGGAGAGGGAATACTGTCTGAGCAGTCATGAAAGGCTCCAGGCTGATGTGAGAATTAAGCTGAGTCTTAAAGGGTAGTTTGGGATTCACAAGATAGAAGGGAGGAGAAAATGAAATGAATAACGTGTAGAAAGGCCCACCATATGTAATCCTGAAACTGAGTAGAATGCTTTAATTTAAGCACAGAGTTCATGAAGGGTACCAACGGAGGACTGGTTTGGAAAGGTAAATTATTACGTGAGTATCAATTTATGTGCTGGAAGTCGAACTATGCCACCTAACATGTGACACACAATTTTAAAAAAGAAGGGTCATTTGGCCTTGATTCCAACCTGGAAAATCAAGATTACAGAGGAATTCCATAGTGTCTCAAGCTTGGCTACAACCTGAATCTTAAGCAAGGGAGTGCTAGGATGTAAGATTGAAAAGTAGAGAATTATGAGGCATGGGGCTTGGCACGTATGCAAGTCATCCGGTCTTAATAAAACAAATCCATGATTCTTTTCATTTTATAGTCTGGCGAAATTGACATTGTGAACCACAAGACGGGAGACAAGTGCAATCTTAAATTTGTTCCTTATAGCTACTTCTCTCGAGATGTGGCAAGAAAGGTAAGAGAAGCTGGAATTAAAACGTTTTTCACTTAGTGTGTATCCCTTAGAAAGGCTACTCCTTTGGAGCTGGCATAGGTGGTTGGATGGATGGATGGATGGGGGTGGGTGTGTGTGTGTATGTATTTTTTAAAAAGAGAGGTAAAGGAGAAAGTCAGCAAAAGACAAGTTAGAAAGTAAAAGTTAAGAGCGAAGAGAGATTGCAAATGGGAAACGCTGAGAAAGGACTAATGAAAGGGTTACAGGAAGAAGGCACGGGCAGTTTGACCCCTGTGAGATCTGAGCAAGAGCCCTGTGTTACCACCGCAGTGGAACTGTGCCGTGAGTTTTGATGGGAGAGTGAAGAAATCTGTGGCTCTCTGATCTCTGGAGAGAAGAACATAACATAATTCTGGGAAGAGTCAGGTCCTTTTTCTCCATACATCATCACAACAAAAATCCCCATGCAGCAAAATGGTAATGAAACCTCCAGCTCCTGGCTCCGTTCTCTTAAGCAGCCCAAGAAAATATAACAAAACAATTTGAATGGCTCCATGGTATTTGTCACAGCAGGATTTAACCTGTCTTTACCCTAGGACTTTAGTTTTTGGAATTGTCAGGTGAGCTAACCCACAGTGAATGCCATCATCCTCCAAAGCCCTGCTCTCCACCCTTGTAGGTGACAGGAGAAGTGACAGATCCATCAGGAAGAGTTCACTTTGCCCTTCTGGGGACGTGGGATGAGAAAATGGATTGTTTCAAAGTACAGCCTGTGGCTGGGGAGAATGGGGGCGATGCTCGGCAGCGAGGCCACGAAGCGGAGGAAAGCCGGGTCATGCTGTGGAAACGGAATCCTTTACCGTGAGTAGCAGTCTGCCTGCCACCCAGTACGGTGGCGACCTCAGCCTCCGAGCAGAGTCGCCGGCATTTCTGCCTGCCTTCCACTTAATTATGTGAGCAACTGAGTAGGGGAAGTCGAGACCCGGAGAGATGACCAGAAGGTTGTCCCGGTGTGACTGGGGCTGTAACATGCCTTGTCCCGAGAAAGTGCAGACCACTCAGACCACGTCTGCCAAAAACTGTTTGGTGCTTTCTAAAGGTCCTTTGGATTGGATTCAGGAGATTTTTTTTTTTAAATAAAAATTTTACTTTTTATTTTTACATTGCTGTGTGCAGTATGACATCTCAAAATAACACAGTGAGTGCAGATACAGGCAGGATAAGGATACAAAGGCAGAAGGATATTTTTCTCTAATTTGGAGCACAGCTGTTCAGAAGTGGCCAGGGGAGAGCGATGCCTACTACTTGTGAACGACTGAGCCAAAAGGCCTAGCAGCCCCTGTGTAACGCACAGGACTTTGGAAATAGATGGAGATGGAGGCCATTTGTCTCCTGTCATTTCATGTGTTCAGTCCTTAGTAGTAGCCCAGATTATCCAAGAAAGAGGTTAAAAAGAAGGCAAAGCAAACAGAAAGAAAGTTTTATTTAGTAGGATGTTTCATTCTTCCCAGTTTCAGCTGAGCACAACACAGGCCCAGAAAGCTATCGAATTGAGTGATCCCGGGGAGAGGGGGTGGGGAACAGGTCTCTCAATTAGGGGACCCTACATGGTCCCCGAGTCTTTCCATTGGTCGGACAGCGTTGGTGATGTCGTCCTTGGCAGTGAACTTAGTGGTTGCTCCTTAACTAATGAGGGTCGAGGCCCTGGCATCACCCTGTCTCTTTCTCATCCTTCACTTTTAGGAAGAACGCGGAAAACATGTACTACTTCTCCGAGCTCGCTCTCACTCTGAATGCCTGGGAAAGTGGGACTGCCCCCACAGACAGCCGGTTACGGCCCGACCAGAGACTGATGGAAAACGGACGCTGGGATGAAGCCAATGCTGAGAAGCAGCGCCTGGAGGAAAAACAGAGACTCGCCAGAAAGAAGAGAGAAGCGGAAGCTATGAAAGCGTCGGAGGATGGTAGCGAACCCGCCTTTCCCTCTGTTTCCGGACGCATGGAGGATGGCGCTGTGTTTTCAGCTCTAACCTCGGTTTTTCTTTCCCTTTAGGCACACCCTACGATCCCTACAAGGCTCTGTGGTTTGAGCGGAAGAAGGACCCCGTCACCAAGGAGCTAACCCATATTTATAGGGGAGGATACTGGGAGTGTAAAGAGAAGCAGGACTGGAGCTCGTGCCCAGACATTTTCTGAAACGGCAGTAGCAAAAGGAGGAGGGTGCAAAGGAGAAGAGGACAGAGGACGCGCGGGAAGGCTGGCAACGGTGACTCTCTTACCGCGTGCTTTCCTCCGGTTTGTCTGTCTTAACCAATCATTTTTTCCAAATCAATCACCAGAAGCAGACACCATTGGTGGTGATTGGCTGGTTGCCTTAGCTGATCGAAACTGAAATCGACATACTAGATACTGTGTTCGCGAGGGAGAGGGTTAGTGGCTGAAAGTTAGTGTTATTCCACTTCTGCAAAGTCAAGTACTCTTGGCTCTTCCTTCGCCCTCTGCCCCCGTTTAAGGTGATGTCATTCACCCCCCTCCCTCACCCCCCTTACAGTGTCCTGCTCAGCCAAGATCTACAGACGGTGACGAGTCAGGAGCATTTTGGTGCTGTTCAGAGCAAGAGCTGAGTTTAGAAATTCCTCTAAAAAGAAACATGTAAGGCTTAACCAAGGAGGCATCGTGAATGCTCGTGGGGAGCTTAGGCATAACGTTATGAAATGTTTCCAAAGGGGGTCAATTTAACGGGATGTCCGGGTGGAGAAAACCGTGGTATTGGAACACTTTGTGAGAGAACCGTTCTGTGAGACTGGAACGTTCAGAGTCAGATTCTTGGAAGTTTCTATCTTCACTCGCGTAAAACCCCCTGCTGCTGTTCTCCGTCTTCTTTGACAGCAACCAGGGCCACTTGAGTGGTCGGTAGGAGGGCTGCGTGGTCCTCGTGATCCTCCTCGCAGAGGGGTTTTACGGACTTCCTCAGGCGGAGAACTTCTGAGAAGAGGAGGCAGGATGGAAAGAGACTGCTGGCCACTTTTGCTGTCCCCCTCCCTCCTCAACCCCATCCTTCACTGCCCTTCTTCTCTCTCCCTCGGCACAGTACCGACGCAGTTTTGTGCCCAGAATTTGGGTTTGTGTGGAGCAAAGCATTACCCGTCCTATTCGAGACCCTTCAGAACCCCAGAGAAGGAGTTTGTCTGGAATAAGTTTTCACCATCTCTCAAGCCCCCTGGACTGGAGCCACCTCTGGAATAATGTGTTGAAGATCTGTATATTATATATATGTAGAGAAAAATCTAATTTTTTTGTTTGATTTTCCTTCCTCCCATTAAGAATCTTGTTTTTTGATATCACTTGTCTCCCTGGGCCTCTCTCGGACACACTGACGTGGACTGGAGTCTCCTTTGCTTTCCACGTGTCAGGGGCAGACAGATTCCAAACGTAAGCAGTTACTGAACAGGGACTTGATCCATGGTTTGTGTCACGGGCTGTCTAAACCTCGCTCTCCTAATTCCCTGACTCTTGAAAATGAAATCCTAACCTCTTTCCTACCTTTTTTCCTTCTTTTGCTAGGAAGGGTATGGGTAGAAAGTCAGGAGGGTAATTTCCAGTTTAAGCCTGCCTCTGTCCAGATCACAGCACATACAGCTGATTCCCAAAAGAGCCTTCTTCCTGGGAGATGGGGCTAAAAGCACCGTCCCAGGGAGCGGGCGAGAGAGCTGCTCCTGTTGGGCCCTGGTCTCCTTCCTGTTTTGTCCTGTGGTTGTTTAAGTTGTCTGGTTCAGAAATCTGACCCCTGTGCCACCCACCCTTGGTTGAGGATCACAAATTGAGGTGCCTTCCTTGTATGCTTTTTGTTAGTGTCTTTTTGTTCCTGTTCCTTAACTGCTGAGCCTCAGCCCGGGTGGGTCCTCAGGGGAAGTATCATTCCAGAGGAAGCCATCCCTGCAGGGAGATTGCATTTGTACTGGGTAGATGAGTCCTCATTCCCTCCCACCGGCCCTCCCTTCCCAGCTGTGCTGAAACCTGAGACAGGGGCAACTCCTGGGGAATTTCCTCCTAAGAACCTGATAACCTGATTTTCCATAAGCAAGGCATTATGCCGGGACTTCTTTTCCAGGAGGCCCAGAACAGCAATGACCTAATCAGGGGGCTTTAGACAGAGTGGGAACTCCCTGCTTTATTTCCCCCCACCCGCTTCCTTCCCCCACCATCTGCACTACATTTCCATCCTTATTCCCCAGTCAGATTCCTGCTAATGGAAGAAGCTTCGAGTCCTTCAGGTGAAATAAAGTCACATGAAAACGAAACAAAACTATATATATTTTCGGTTTTTTTGCCTTATTGTTTTTTTTCCAAGAAAACTACTAAATTAAATAATTTTTAAAAAGTCATATGGTGTGTCTGAGTCCTTTCTACCAGGTAGGGGGTGGTGGGAGGAAGGGGAGGATTGGCTCAAGGGAGAATTGTTCTCGGGGGAATTGAAAGAAAACCTGGGCATGGATTTCCAGATTTTGACCTCTCAGCAACATTCTGGAGGGCCCGTGAACCGAAGAGCAGTTTTAACGGCCTGTGATGCTGCAGTGGAGCATCATCAGTGTCCCAGCTTGGCTTAGGGCAATATTTTCTAGTGTTTTTGATACTGGGCCTGTTTTCACCTCAAAAAAATAAAAGTTTTGAATTTAATTTCTCTTGCCCATTTAGAATCTCAGAATCTTAGCTGTTCCATGTAGGGATTCAGATGCTGTATTTTGAAATAAGCAACTGAGTATTTTTTTTACTGTTTACTGAATAATGTATTTTCCCCCAGTAATTTATATTTCCTTCCATAAGAAGGTATGTGTATGTTTGGGCGCTGCACTTTTTTTTTTTTTTTTTTTTAGTTTTATTGAAATACAGTCAGTTTCCAATGTTGTGTCAATTTCTGGTGTACAGCATAAGCAACTGAGTATTGATCTGAAGAGCCTGGAGAGGAGGACGGCAAAAATGCTTGCTTAAGTTCTCTCTAACGTTAAGGGAGGGGAGAAGGTGGGCAGAGTAGTCAAAGGGGCCTGGAGAGGCCTCAGATGAGGGCAGGTGCCAATTCCTGCCCTGTTGGGGGGGGCCCATATCCTCTGAGCATCTGCTTCCATGTCTGGAGGGCTGAGATTGGTGCTCTGAACATTGGCTTCCACTTAAACCATTTTAAGAGACGAATGTTACAATCGTCATGTTGAATATGAAGAAAGGCTCTCAAAAAAATTGCCTAATTTGAATAAATTCACTCAAGGTCACATGGCTGGTAGGTTAGTCACAGTGTTGGAATTCAAAGCTGAGTTTGTTTAAGCCCAGAGTTTGTGACCTTTACAACCTTGTGTTCTGTGTGAAACTGGGTTGGAAGGCAGCTGGTAGCCAAGTCATTTCCTCCTGGGTTATAAACATCATGCAGAAATGCATTTTTCTGTTTCCAAGAAGCTTGTTAATGTGGATAATACCATTTTGGGAGTCCCACCTGAAGGAAGGCCCATTCTTGAAGGTCAGCCTCCTGGCTCCTAGATTCAAGACTCATGCCCACAAAATTAGCTGCGTTATCAAGTTCTGGCCTGGTTCTGGGGAAGGCCACTTAACCTGCTCAAGTCACTTGCTCGATTCCCATTATCAGGCTTCGTGTTAAGTTTCAGCAATTTTTTTTGTTTTCTAGCAAGCTAAAAACCACTGTAGTAGACCCTTGACACTGGTGAGAGCTGCATTCTGCAATCTTGAAAACCACATAGTATGTGATTTCCTCCGATAGGGGCCGTCAAATTCTCCTGAGACATTTCAATAATCCCTCCTTCAATCCTTTAATGGACTACTGTTACTTGATGGGTTGGGGTCTGGATCCCAAGGAGTCTGTTCCACTCATGATTCAAAATTATGATTCAGCAACATTATAAATCATTACACCCATCAGGGCCCTCTGCATATATAAATGTTAAACCTATACATTTCAAGGGTCTGCTCTATTTTTGGCAAGAGAAGTGAAAACCAAACTATAGAATAGTCCTAAAAAAATGTAGGAAAAGCCTTGAAATTTATACACTATAATGCAAATACTTTGTTAAACTCTAAGGTTGTTATCAAAATCGAGAGCTTGCTTCTAAAAGTTTATAACACTTTTGCCCAGTAGTCTGCCATGCCCTGTGGGAAGCACTCCCCAAGCCTTTCATGGCTGTCCCTTCTGAACCTCATAAAATCATCTGTGGTTCTCAAGATTTCCTCCCTACTGTCTTCAAGTAGCATGCTCCTCTTGGAGTTCACATTGATCTCCCAGGAGAAGGAAGCACACTGTTCAGATGAGGCATCTTTTAAAAGTAAGGGCTATATGGGGGTGAGGTATAGCTCAGGGTTAGAGATGTGCTTAGCACGCATGAGGTTCTGGGTTCAATCCCCAGCACCTCCATCAAACAAAAACTGTTTAAGAAAAAAAAAAAGAAAAGAAAAGAAAGAAAGAAACAAAAACTAAATATTCCACTCATGCATTTATGAAAATATTAGTAAAATAATGGGTGCCATTGTTAATTCTAAAAAAAAAAAATAGAAAAATGAAGGCAAGAACTAAAGAGCTCAGAATCTTCTATAAATAGCCTTGCAGAGGTCACATCTTCTGGGTTTGACCAGGTGATTTTAGAAGTTAGTAAAGAACCAGTTGGCCCTGAGATAGATATGACTAGGAATTTCTTCATTCATTCATTCATTCACTCATTCATTCGCTCATTAAACATTTACTTCCAGCCTGTTATGTAACATACATGAGGGATACAAATGGCAAGAAAGAGCTCAGATAAACAGGCAATTACAATCTAGTTTGATAAGTGGTGTGAAAGCACTGTAGAGGGGTAACAAGCCTACAGGGGCTGGAGAGGGAGGGGATAAAGAAAAGTCAGAGAAGGTTTCTGGAACTCGGAGAATGTATCTCAGTTGAGAGTTGCAGGTCTAATAGGGGTTAAGGGAAGAGCAACGTATAAAATGCTGCATGAAAAAAGAAAATGCTGCATGGACAAAGATGAAGAGCAAAGTCAAGGAAAGCATCCTGAGTTTGGATGGCTGCATGAATGGCTCAAGTTTAGGGTCAAGGAGAGAGATCTGATACAGTGCTGGGGAGAGGAAGGGCCCAAGTTATGGAAGTCTTTATCTACCCTATAAGGAAACCTTGGTTTTTGTTTTCAACGAGTGAGCCAGTGAAGGACTTTCTAAGCAGGATGATGAGTTCCAGTTTGGAAAATGATTGATAGGTATTAAGATCAAGTAAGAGGTTGGAGAAGTTGTGAGAAGGAAGTGCAGGGATTCCAGTAATACTGAACTGGGATGAACAGCACTTCAGTACGATTATTGGTGGAGAATGGAGGGAGGGAGAGAGGAAGGAATTTGTATTTTTCTGGTCTGGCTTGGAAAACTTAGATGGAATGTGGTAGTAAGCTAGCAAGTTTAGAGGGGAAGATGGGTTCATTTTTGACATTCTAAGTTGGAGATGCCTGTGGAGAAGTTGAGTAAGCAGTTCAAAATATGGGTCCAAGTGTAATGGCTACATTTTTTAAGAACTGAGGAATGAGATGAGAGAGGTTGCACATTAAAATCACCTGCAATTTAAAGACTATATAATCCTGAACCCCAACTGAAGAGATTCTGATTCAGTTAGGGCTAGTGCAATGGAATAAATACATACATACATACATACATACATACATACATACATACATACATGCAAGGGTTTCAAGATTATAAAGTAGGAGGAGGAGGTGGGATTAAACCAGCATTTTAGGGGATATTATTAAACCACAGCTTGCTTCTCAAAGTTTGAGAGAGGTCTGAGCAAATACCACTTTTTGACATCTATGTATTTAAAATCTTTTAAATGCCAAGAGGAGAATCCAAAAATTGAGGGGTATTTTAAACATTTAGGTTTAGCTAATCAATGTTTTTAATATACAGTGACTCTATGTATACCTTGTAGGAGGTAGCATTGAAAATTCACATTTGAAACATTTACAAATGGCCTTCCTGTCTGTTCTTTTCCAAACATATCTTGAATCCCACGTGGCAATATCTGAAAAATTCAAAATGTTCATATCTTTTGGCCTTGCAAAATCTGCCTTCTCATGGGAAAAACAAACACAAAAGGATAATCATTGCAGTACTGTTTTTAATTATGAAAACTAGGGGGGGGATCAGAATGTCCATCATTAGAACTTTGATTAAATGGATTGTATAATATCCATACCATCCAATACTGTGCGTGGGTTAAAAACAATGAAATAGGTCTACATAGGTGACTTTAAAAAGTCCATACTTTATTTTTAGATGAAAAAAGCAAATCGCAGGCAGTTAAAAAAACAAACTGAGCTGATAAATAGGTTATAAAGAGGCCTCAATACATCACCTCTGTAATATTTGTTAAATGCTTACATTTAACAAATGCATATTTGTTGCAATAGGACAGACATTATTTCATTACATATTTGCTCAAGGCGCTCCTTGAGATAGCTCAGTTGGGAGAGTGTTAGAGTAAAGATTGTAAAGGTCGCTGGTTCGATCCCCGATTTTGGCAACGGTTTTAAACATCAACCACAACGGTACTTAGAGTTAGGGTTCCCTGTCTACCCTCCTCTGGATGAGCTCCGTGTACCGATCTACCCCTGTTTAGTGAGATTCACAGATTGCCCACCCTATGTTCTCACTCGCACGTGTTTTGGATGGCTATGGAAAGACAGGTTCGGCCTATTTGTTCCCCTCTGGGAAGGAGGAAACTAGAAACCGTACAGGAAGTGATGGCGTTGCGTTTAAACTGCTCAATATCAAGCCAGTATCCCTTCCCCGATCTTGGTCTGCCTGGGACCACGCTCGCTCCACGCACTCGCGCCGCTCGCTTTCTTCTTCAGCCCAGTTCTCCCTCTTCTTTCCTGTTTCCGACGACGTTCCAGGAGCTGCCGCGGCTGGACCATTAATCAGCGGCTCAAAGGGACAGGCACGCCCGTCCCTCGCTGGGGGATTTCGTGGCCACGGACCCGCCACGTGCGGGGCGCGCGGGGCTGCACAGCTCCCGCCGCCCGCCCGTCCCCAGGGCGGACGCGGGCTCCGGGGGGATGGCGACTGCCGGGTTCCCTCTCGGCCGGGCCAAAGGAATCCTCGATTTTGACTCAGCCCAGCTGGTTTAACAATATCAAGGACCCAGGACAGCTTTTGGCGATGGTGGCGGTGGCGGGGGTGGGATGGGGTGGGATTGGAATTCCTGTCTGGTTTACGTCCACACTAGGGCTACCAAATCAAATACAGGACGCCCAGTTACATTTGAATTTCAGAGACACAATTAATATTTTTTTGTATAAGCATGTCCCAAATATCCCATGGGACATTCATATTCATCTTTTTTCGGAAATTCAAATTTAACTGTATTCTTACTGTTTTCTTCCTTGCTAAATCGCAAACAACTATTGTACGTCATGTGCTCTTCCTGTTCTGAACTGGATGTTCCCCTCACCCCAGCCACGTCCCCGGCAGAGATACTCAGAAACTATATTCAGGACGACTGGGTTTCAGAAGAGACTGGTGATTTCTTATTTTCAGCATCTCACAGGTTTCAAAACGCATTTGTGTCAATCAGCTGATTTTTTTTTCTCGTTACCAAGGGCAAGACTTTGGTGGGGATCACCAGGAAACACGCCAGGAATCAGCCAGCTCACCTGGTCCCAGGCTTCCAGAGTGTCCACAGTGGCTCAGCATGCTGGTAGAGGAGAGGAGGATTTAGACACTCTGGACTGGATCCTAAAAAAAAGAAAAAAAACCCACTAAAAATCTTGTTAAAATGATGAGCCACTCCATTTAAGGCAGTGCAATAGAACACACGTTTGGGGAATGCCTTCTTTTCCGCCAGCTCCCAGGCTGGGATCTGGGGAGAGAGGAATGAGCTCTGGTCCTCACGTTCTAAAAATTCGAGGTGTGGTAAAAGGCAAAATGGAGAAACACTGCTTTTGGACCTGTTATATGCCCTCTTCTTTCTGTTACTCTGTACCAAGATGCCTGCTGATGCAGGGCTTCATCCCCCAAATCTTGGGGCTCTTGGGTGGAAGGAGGCATTTTGATAAAGGGCTCTGAAAAATCCAATGATGATCCAAAGGAAGGAAAACAAAGAATAGATAAGGCAGTTCAGACTTCTGTGTGATGTATGTAAGCATCAGTGTATGTCAGTGACGGTGGATTTTACGTGTCACCTTGGCTAGCTACGGTGCCCAGTTGTTCAGTCATAAGCCCGTCAAGACAGTCCTGTGAAGGTATTATTTAGATGTAATTAACATTTGAATCAGTAGACTTTGAGTAAAGCAGATTACCCTCCACAATGTGGGTGGATCTCATCCAATCATCTGAAGGTTTAAGAACAAAGACTGGGGTTTCCTGATGAAGATTCCTCAAGACTCTAACATAGAAGAAACTGCCTGGACCACCAGCTTGCTGCCCTGCTGAAGGTGGACTTGAGACCACAACATCAACTCACCTGAATTTCCTACCCAACAGATTTTAGACTTGCCAGCCCCCACAGTCCCCTGAACCAATTAAAAATAAATTTCTGTCTATTGACTCCAGATAGCATGCTTTACACACAGGTAAGAAGGAAGGATGAGATTGTTATTACAACTCACGGGGAAAAAGTGCTCTGAACTGAAGGTCAACCACCTGGGGACCATGAAGGTGGGCACCAGACTCCTAGGAAAGGTAAACTCTTCTCAGCCTGAAGAATCCCTTTGGGAAATACTTGGGATACAAGCAAGGATCTCCAAGAAGACAGATCTGTCCTCCTGGTTCACCAGGGATTGATGTCTGGCAACTCCTACTCACCTTCCCAGGCACAGTTCCCACGTCTTTTTTCCCAGCCAGGTTCTGCTCTGCCCACCTTCTAGTCGTTCCTCCGTGTTACCAAAACAGTTGTATGTTTCTCTATTAAAGCACTGATTACGCGGTGTCAAAAAGCTTTGCTGCCTGCTTGAGAGTAGACCCACACTACAGGGGAGGCGAAGACCAGGGATGGTGCAGACCACCAAAAGCTTCCCGGGGTGGGGGATGGCGGTGGAGCTGAGTGCTCAAAAGTGCTTTGGGCAGACGAGGGAGACGAAGTCAAAGGGAGGTGGCAATAGGTTAGAGGGAACACCACGTGCAAAGGCCCAGAGGATTGAAAAGGCACGGCGGGATCTGTTATATGAAAATAGTGGCTTGTAGGGTAGAGAAGTGCTAGGAGGTGGGTTCAGCCAGCGAAGAGCAGAATGAGCGCGCATGCGCAGAAGCCAGGCCCAGTGGGTGGGGCGGGTAAGGGGCGCGGGGGCGGGGCGCGCTCTCCAAACCCAGAGTGGTGGCGGTTGCCACCGCTTCTGGCCGTATCCCAGATTGCCTCTTTCAGCTAATCCGTTTCGTAGGCCACTGGGTTGGGGACAAGGAACTGCGAAGTGGTGCTTCTCGGGAGAAGCGGCAGCCTGGTACATTTAACACGGAACTGTGGTCGCCGACCCTGTGCGCTTTGGGTTTAGGGCAAGGAAACGCGAAGGGGTGGGGACAGTGAGTAAATGGCTTCTTCCTCTCCAGGGTTTTGCGGACTCAGGATTCACGTTTGCCAAAGGGTCTCTAAAAGGGGGCGTATTTTATTTTATTTAAGAAATCTGTAATCAACTGCCAAAGTACGACTTAAGCACCTTCTTTTTCCCTTACTTCGCCTCCCCGCCCCCGCGGGGTCTGTGGATTGGAATTGGATTGAATCACACACAAAGGAGGAGTCCGGGAACTGGTCCAGCGTTGTGCTCATTAGCTAGCAGCACACATGATAGAGCTTTCAATCAGCAGAATGAAAAGAGTTCTCGTGAGCCCGGATAGCTCAGTCGGTAGAGCATCAGACTTTTAATCTGAGGGTCCAGGGTTCAAGTCCCTGTTCGGGCGTAGCTCACGTTTTTTAACAATTATATTTAAAAGTGAGAACCAGTTTTAGGGGCATGCGTTTGTTAACCGGTTGCCTTCAGAGAAGGAAGGAAAATGCTGGAGCATGTACGCTGCGAGTCCAACCACTTGCCGGGGAAAAGCCGGGCAGACACCACGGGCCTTTGGGCAGAGGGCCCCGGGAGACTCGGAGAGCATCGCTCTGGAATCTCAATAGACTGGCTTACTCTGCAACAGCCGACTGGGCAACTCAGTCTCAATCACCGCTCTAGTTAAATAAAGGGGAACGGATGCCTCCCTGGGACCCCCAGGAAGTCCCTGGGACCCCCGCGGGCGTCGCCTCCCGTGGGCCACCTGCAAATGGCCCCTGAAGACCCTCTCTCCCTCTCTGTTGGGTTCCCTCCGGCTGGGTGCCTGCGGAACGTGGGCCGGATCCTGCACATTTCCACCCGGACTTAACCACTGGTAAAGGAGGAGGTTGCTATCTAAGAACTGAAGCTCCAAGCAGAGCCGCTCCCCGTCTCTAACGAGGTCAGATCTCTCCCCTGACCCCCAAAGTGTGACCCTGAACCCAGGGAGAAGTTGAAGTTCAGATGGCAGCTTCTGCTGGTGGAGGAAAGAGGGTACATATTAGGAAAGAGTGCATTGAAGGAGTTGGCGTTCGAAAAACAAGAATAAAAAAAAGGTTAGCTTCCACCAACTACGAATTAAGAAGGAAAGCATTTGGCTCCTGCGAAGTTTTGAGGAAGTTGGGTTGTGGTCTCCAGAGCTCAGGCACGGGGTCACCAAGTCTAAACTAACGTTCCCTGTGAGGTGAAGGGAGCCGGTGCATCCTTGCTTACCTGAAGGCGGAGCCTTCCTTGCTTCTGCCAGGCGACAGAACAAAGTCAATCTTGAGGTCATGAACACAGTGGGGATGTGGGCTGATCGACTCAGAGGCCCTCTTAGCTAATAGACCGTGGTACCCGAAGAGTGCTGATTGGAGGGCAGGGCCAACACCAACTAGTTCTCACGTGGGCGGCAGGGCCTTCACCCTCCCAGCGTGAATGCCTTACCCCCGGCCTACACTGACCCACGATTACCTTCTTCTCTCCAAAGCACTCCTCAGGAGAAAGGGAATAACAGTAATGGCCTCCCTCTCATAAACTTGCGGTGATTAAGTGCGGTAACGATGCATGCACAGTGCTTAGCAGAGTCTTTGCCCCCAAGTGAACATTCAGTTCGTTGAAGATATTATTATTATTAAAGATCTTTCGATCTAGGGAAGAAACAAAAGAAGCATGGGAACAGGTAAGGAACCATTTCAAAGAAATATGTCCGAGATCATAAACCCATATTCACTTGACTCGTGTTGCTTGGTATGTCATGAAGGGACAGCATTGGTCACCTGCCCAAGGAAGAACGGGCTTCTTTCTTGAAGAAAGTGAATCATGGGGCATTTCAGGGAGAGAAACAGGGTCAAGGAGCCGTGGCAAACGCTCGGATTTTCCCTCTTTTTCCTGAAGGAGTGCTCTGGAAAGTGATCAAGTCCATTTTTGGCAACCTTGAAAAGAGGAGCCTCCGCTCCAATCATTTCCTGACTGAACAAGAACAGACCAGGCGCGGGCAAGGAGGGGACGAGGGTGGAGAGCATTGAAATCTTCTGGTTCTTTTCAGCTGCTTCTCCTCAATTTCACTCCCTCCTCTCCCTTTCACCAAGAGATGAAAAGCGAGAAAAGCCAAAACAAAACCAAAAATAAAAACCGAAAAAAACAAATCAAAGTGTCTCTCCAGCAAGCCCTTTCGGGCTTGGAAGTTGGATGGCTCTGCTTTAGTTCTGATGATTTGGGGCAAATTAGTTATTTCACTGAAAAATGATCGTATTATCATATCAACCTTAAGGCAGGGGTGGCGGTGGGGGGCAGGGATGGAAGGACACCATGTAGATCACGTGCTGGGCACACAGTTGCACTTCGGAAGCGGCTGTCTTTACTCTTATTAGGGTTCTGGGGAGAGGCAGAGACAGCCATAGGAAGGCAAGAAAAGGTAGACTGGGACAAGGAAGAAAGTGAAATTTTCCTCATGTGACAGGAATTAGTTATATCCCTCATGATCTTGAAACTTCCGAGCTAAAAAAAGGTACAATTTGGAAGGTGAATTTAGGAACTGAAAAGGTGTAGATGGGAAAGAAAGGAATCCCCACTCCCTTAAAATTTCCTCAACAGGGTAGAAAAGGTCACTATCTTCGCCGAAATAGCTCAGTTGGGAGAGCGTTAGACTGAAGATCTAAAGGTCCCTGGTTCGATCCCGGGTTTCGGCAGGGCTTTTGCCCATGCAGCATCCGGGGCTCACCGCCCACCCCAACCCCTAAAACACGCGCGCGCGCGAAGCAGTACTTACAGAGTATGTCACTCTTAAAGAAATTACAAATGATGGAGTATCTGGACCTAGTCGCACAATCGCTTTCATACACTATTGGCTATTAGGGAGCAGCACGTGGCATGACATTTCACAGCATGGCCAACACGTCTGGTCTTGAGGGTAATCTCCAGTGTAGTCAACACTGGGTTTCCAAGTTTTTCTCATCGACAAAAGACACAAAGGTAGTTCAAAAACGGCCTAGACAGCAAGACTTGCAAGTCAGGGTCCCATGAGCGCGTTAGAAATCCGGCAGAGGATGGTTCCCAGCTGGAGAGGTGACATAATTCATGCACGTGTCTCGATCAGAACTATTTCTTGGAACCTCAGTTTTCTCAGCGCGCTTTTAATAAACAGTGCGTGATTACTACTCAGTGCCAAAATTTGGACATTTATTTCTAGGAGCTTTACTATCGTGATGACAGCGATGCAATTTTCTTGGCTATATGTTTATTGATGTTTTGAATATAAAATACTACTACATGTTAGTTTTAAGAAAAACATCCAAATACCAAGAATCCTACAAAGATTGGAAGAGAAAAGATCGAGGCTGGAAATAAAAGTTATCAGGCATTTTCCTCACTTTTCAGCAAAACCCAGCGTCACTAGGGCCTGCCCTCTGGGTTGTAAACTCCCCGCGAGAGAATCCAGCTAGGTTTTGCACAACCTCACACCAGCTCAGCACAAGTGGTGTTGACACACACTCAAATTTATATTGGAGTTTAAAATAACCTCCGCCCGAACAGGGACTTGAACCCTGGACCCTCAGATTAAAAGTCTGATGCTCTACCGACTGAGCTATCCGGGCTCACAAAGGAACCCTTTCTGTCTATCCGCAGAAAACAGACCACGTGGCCTTATTCTTTTCCTACTGGATTAATTAAAATCCTGAGTCTTTTTGTCGATTCCGTGAAAAACTGCGAACTCAAGATCGAGCGGGAGATGGGCTGAAGAGCCTTTTTGGATCCCATCACAGAGAGACTCTAAAGAAAATAACTCCTGCCAGACCCCGCTCCCACCCGGGAAGCTCCCCGACTCCTCGCAGCCTAATGGGAGCATTCCAGGGGGAATTCTCCAGATTCAAGACCTCTGGGCGGGCCTCTGGCTGAGCAGCGGGATTTCTAATCCCAGTCCTGGAGTGTCTTGTGGGTGGGGCATCGTGAATAATTCATTAGGTTTCCAATCTTCATTCGTCCAATCCCACCCAGGACCACGACCCAGATCCGGTCCTCAGTGGGGCGGGAATACACGCAAAACAGAAACACCCAGTCAAGAGCTTTGTTGGGAATCCGACCAACAGTAGAAGCATGAGTCTGCCAAGTCTTCCAAGGGGTGGTGATGCCCAACTGAAGAGCAAAGGCTTGGGAGGAGAATTCTGAGCAGAGGGAACAGCTAAAGGGAAAGGACATTGGCTAGGGAATCTGAACATTTTCCTTCAGGTGAAACCAGGCAGGATCCTGTGGGGTCCTCCTGGACACAAAAGCCTTTCAATGTCCCCCCCCCCCATTTCTTATTTGCAGGAAAGAGGCTTCATTCAGCCTCCTAGACCTTCCTGAGTTCCAAAAGGCTCATTCAAACAGTTGCTAGTCAAGGAAGTGAGGCAATGCAGAAACAAAGGAGGAGTAGTCAGGTCGAGAAATGACAGTGCAGATATTAAAGCCGGATCCTGGTTCCACCTCAAGGATGTACAGAACAATATCTTTGAATTCTGCAGGAACTAAGACCCACAGCCACGCCCCCCCCCCCGCCCCACCAGGTGGAGGACGGTAAGTTGAGGCTGAGCACAAGATTCCTGGAGCACCGCCCTGTTAACTCACCACCAACCAATCCGAAGGAAGTCACACACCCTGCAGCCCTCACCCCAAATTTTGCCTACAAAAACTTCTCCATGAAAACTACAGGGAGTTGGAGCTTTTTGGGGCATGAGCCACCATTCTTGCTCAGCCCTGCAATAAACTTTTCTTGGCTCCAAACTGTCACGTTTCAGTTAGTTTGGCCTCTCTGTGCATTGGATACAGAAACTTGTGTTTGGTAACAGAAGCTCCCATTGAAAGATTTTGATCAGGCTGGATTTTATGTTTTTAGGAAGTTCTAATTACCCTGGCATCTGATTCCGGAACATAACTAATGTGGACCCAAAAAATGTTACCTGCAATTTCAGTAAACAAAGCCATCAGCCACTGTATCCTCCCCGAGGGGAATTCAGGAGGGGGAAAAACAGAATACTGGCCCTAGATAGTTAAGATGCATGTCAAAGGAATAATTTCAATGAGCCCAGACTCCTGTTTTTTCCCCATTTTTCGAAAACCACTAAAAGCATTAATCTGAGATGTCTGTTCGTTACGATTAGCAGTAATCTGTTAATGTTCTACTACGTGTTTTTATTTTTCTTGTTTTTGTTTTTTTGTTGCTGTTATTTGTTTTTTAAGCAAAGAAAGTCCTATATATCCTGGCTCCTCCCTTACCTCCTTGGAACAGTTCCTCAGAACCATCTGAGAGGCTGATTCCCAGGCTATAGTTCTCTGTGAGATCTCCAAATTAAACGCTATTCCCAGGTTTTAGATGGTGTGGTTTTTATTTCCAGTCCTCATTAATGAGCCCATTTTTAAATTAGTCCTGCTCCTTCATTGCCACATCCTTCCTTGAGGCATTGAAAGGAAGGGGATCCTATGGGGTGGAGCCTCCTAACCGGTTTAGCTGTCCCTGGAGTTCAGGGACACTTCACTCTGTGGAGGAACAATGATGTTTGCAGTCTTTTATGGATAAATGTATTGATGTGACCAAGCAGGACGCTAGGGTGCCTTCCTGGGACAGACCCCTTCCACCCCAATCCACCATGTCCTCCGCCTGTTTCTATGTAGAAAAGCTTTAGTCTTCCAGGCCGCCCAAGAGTCACAAAAGGTTAGCTCAAGAGTTAAAGATTGGAAATGTGAACCTGAGGAAGGCAGGGACCTAGTGAACCAAAACTTGAACACATTAACTAGAAATTTCTTTAAAAGTTTAAACTTAAAGAGTCTCCTTGAGGGGGAGGGGATAGCTCAGTGATCCAGTGCAAGTTTAGCATGCAGAGGTGCTAATTACCTCCCTCCCAAAATAAGAAGAAAAAAAAAAAGCCACCTTGAAGGAACAGAAAGCCCTGAGTTGATCTATTCTATGTGACCACATTGTTTAAGGGCCTTGCTTGCTCAATCTAGCGCAATAAAGAGCAGACTCCCCCCCCCCCCCTTTTATTCTTTGCCTCCATTGTGAATTCTTTCATGGTAGAAAAGCAAGAGCCCATGCTTTGGGGTGATTCTCCTTGGTAAATCCTCTGCCCACTTACAAACATATGATAACAAAAACCAGCAGCTGGTCCAGGAGAACTAGTAACAATGTAAACAACAGACCAGCCATATAGCACTCACAGAATCTTCAGTTCCTCCCTGAAGGACATACGTAACAGTGTGTGATGCACATTCCTGAGTTGTTGTGTAGGTACTAAAACCATCACCAGACGGGAAAAGCTGACTGCATGATGACCAGACTGTAGCCATGACACAAGCCGCTCCGTCTGGAGCAGTAGTGAATCTACAACTTGCACAATCCAGGAACTGGCTTCAAGGAAGTGGGAACAAACTGACCCTGGAGTTGAAGCTGAACCTTGCCTCAAGCACTCAAGGTGACGCTGACCACCACATGACCAGCTAGTTTCACCATGATTGTTGAGGCTGATTGTGCTGTTCTGCATGTGGCTGCCACCTGCACCCTCCTGTAACGTCCCAGAGCTTCCCTGTGAAACATTCCTTGCCCCTCTAACCAGCAAGCTGGAGATGGTTTTGGTGACCCTGGTCCACCATCTTCCAAGGTTGCCAGCTTCCAGAATAAACCATCTTTTCCCACCAACCCTGGTCTCTCCAACACTGACTTCTGAGCAAGAGCCTCTGAGCTAGTCTGAGCTCGGCTCCAGCTTTCGCTGGTAACATTGGAAACTATGAGCAAAGTTTAAAAAGTAATCCACTACGGAAAGATATTCATGCTGTGCTAAGCAAAAACAACAGAAGGTGCTAAACAATATGTATGGTATAATGTTTGTGGAAAAGTCAAAGGACATGTATATGAATATGTACCCTATGGTCATACCTTTCTGTACATTTGTTGTTTGCAAATGCGTAAGATATTTAAGGATAGAAAACAAACTGAGAAAAATGACCACCTTTTGAAGAAAGGGAATGAAGTGTCTGAGAAAAGTCTCTCACTGTTTTCCCTTTAAAAAAAAATTATTGTGATGTAGTCGATTTAAAATGTTAGTTTGGTGTACAGCAAAGTGATTTAGTTATACATATACATACATATATACTTTTTCTTTTCAAATTCTTTTCTCTCACTATTTTCTGTATTACTAGAGTTTAAAAAAAGCATGTATTGTTTTCATAGTAAAATCAATGAAGAAAAAAAATGGAGACAGATTGTTCCATCCTTGTGGGATCATAAAGGCAGCCCTTCAGATCAAAGCATCCCTGATTCTCTGTTTTCTACAGATCCCAGTAGAGAAAGGTTAAAAGCAAATTTCCATCCTGGTTAGAGTGGAGTTACTGGTGTGTGTGTGTGTGTGTGTGGGAGGGGTGGGCAGACGGGGAGGACTTTTTTTCCCTCTATCCTTCTTAGTTCTTCTGGCTGGTATAAGAATTGAGCTGACACGAGACAGACTAACTGGAGAAAATCAAACAAAAGTTTAGTGCCATGAGTCCACGAAAGAGACCCAGGAAAACTGAGTAACTCACCCAGATGCCTGACACCCTCACCTGAAATACCATCTTTAGCTAAAGCCAAAAGCGAATGTTGGGGGTTGTGATTTGGGAACCTCAAAGGGGAAGAAGGCAATTGACACAGAGATGGAAAAGCAAACGTATGGGAAACCGATGTTTGCTGAGCCAAGCAGAGACCAAGGGGCACTGAGGGGAATTCTCACAGACGTTGCCGGGTTCCTCCCTGCCTGCACACCCAGGTCATACTGTAGTGATCTACGGGGCTGCTCCCTTCCAGGAACAGGTCCTCTGTCTGCAGCTAAGAAGAAGGTCAAAAGTCAAAGTTTTTTTTTCTCCCAGGCTTGAGCCTTAGTTGCTTTCAGCTCTAAATAATCCACATGCCAAAGAGACATTTTGGAATGGCAAATTTTTGCTCCTCTTCACTGGTATTGAAAAACCACCCATGAATTAGATGCAATTCTCACAAATGAAGATGTGGAATCATTAACTCTTAAGAATCATATGACAAGTTGGGATTCAACCAAGAAAAGTAAAACCAGTGCCCCTTGGAAAAGAGCTGCCTGTTCCATGAAGTTAATCCCAAGGGAGTTAGTGAGCCTTTGGCCCAACCTCAGCTTCTTACAGCAGTTCCAGCTTCAGGAGGGCTACTGAGTACAGCTCTGAATGCAGGAGAGCTTAAGATCTGTGTCCTGTACTCTTAGGACAGACTAGATTGATAGGCATTGAACATAGAACCAAAGCCTTAAACTGTGTATTTATCAAGCGTCAACGGTGTGGACCTGGGCCGCTTCTATGTCTGGCATAAAATTTCAGATTAAAAGGTCATTGGCACTTTCCTATTTAGGCTGGACTCCTAAGTCTGCAAAACGGACAGCAAACATCGTTAGGGCCTCAGAAGTTCGGAAAAGCAAGTTTATTAATACCAGAAAGGGGATCTGAACCCACTGAGGGTAGAAACTCACTGGATTTTAAGTCTGAGGCCTTGGGCACTCAGCCATTCTACAACCTCTCTGCCAAACATCTATTGTTGTACAACTTGAGTAGTAACTGAGCTACTGAAAAGTTGCACAACTCTTTACAAACTTTTATCCTGATATAAAAGAGCAAAGCGAATTAGAAGGGGGAAGAGGAAACTCAGCAGTTTTCATCACACTCTGCTTGCTCATTTCCTCATCTCCAGTCACCAGAAACTCTGGAGCCACAGGAAAGTGACTGAGAAGGCTCAAGTAGCGAGATTCCCAACAGATTCACACCTTAGCGCACAACAGGGAGCTGGGATGAGTTTCTTTTCACAGTGGGCGAGTTGGATTGGAAATTGTATATTGTTGGTAACTGTTTTCCTCCTAGTTTTCTCCTTACCAAAACAAAAGCGACTCTGGTGGGACTCGAACCCACAACCTTTGAATGCCTCCATCATATCTAGAAGTCCAATGCGCTATCCATTGCGCCACAGAGCCCGATGCAGGGGGTCCTGTCCGCGTTGGTTACATCAAAGGAGGGGTGGTGTCTGTCTGGGAGACTCTCGCCGGCAGGCCTGGCCATGCTTTCTTTCTTGGAGAAACAGTGGAGCCCGTCGCTGAGGAGAAGCGTGGATGGGAGTTAAGCTTGAACGTCTGTAATCTGTTTGAAAGTTTCCCTCCGTGAGCGATCGTCCGGCATCAACTCTCAGCTTCCTTCTACAGCGAAAGCGAAAAGTCTTTGTGTGGCTTTATAGTATTCTGGCAAACTTGCTTAGCAAGAGGTTCCATAGTGTAGTGGTTATCACGTCTGCTTTACACGCAGAAGGTCCTGGGTTCGAGCCCCAGTGGAACCATAAGGGTATGGTTACTCTTTTCAGGGCGTTTTAAGATTTCTTTTTACCAGACCAAACCTTGAGTTTTACTCCTGGGAAGCGGGAGACTCTGCGGTTTCCAACGCAGGTCCGCGCTGCGCAACGAAGCGCAGGCTGCCCTCGTGCGGCGCCCGCTCAGGTCGGCTGCCAAGGCTGCCCTCTCGTGGCTCATCTAGGGAGGTGCAGCCGGCCCCTCCCAGCTCAGGTCACCGCGCCGCTGCGCCTGCGCCCTCCGGGCTGCGGGCTGTTGAGCCTCCCGGAGCTGGGCGGGATGCTGGGTCCGCCTCCTGTTCCTTTTAAACCCTGCTTGGCTTCTAAAATTTGCTGCCGCCGCTCAGTTGAAGGATATCTCGAAAGCCACCTCCCTCCTCTCTTCATTAACTCCAAGTCTCCTGACCTCACGTTTTATTTATTTGAATTAAAAATACTTTCGGAAAAATGATAGGAACACAACATTGAAAACCAACTACACTTCAATAAAAAAAATTAAAAATATTATATGCAGCCCCACGTGTTTTGCAGAATTTCTCCTTCGCCAAACTCTAGCCGCGTTCCTCTGAGCGCTCCTCTCAACTAGGCGGCCTATAAGACTTGAACAAACCGTAACACTAACAGTTTCTAGCAGCTGAAGACCCCGCCCCTAAAATGACCCTAGCTCCAATTAAAGTGTCTGCCTGAGAAAAAGGAATGCTGACCCGCCCCCCCTCCCCCCGGCCCCGCCCCAGCCCCACAATTTACTGTTTGTTCCAGTTAACAGCCCAAGATAGGGCCTCAGTCTTCCAGCCTTTGTGAGAAGGTATGAGCCTAACTTCCATGAGCAATAAGGGTCACTTAGCAAACCTTGTTGGGTTTCACAGGGACCTACCGCCCCTACCCACCTTTTCAGGTTTTTCTAAGTTTTCACTTCCCTGGCTCTCCTGAGCCCCCATCGCTCCCTTCTCTTTTCCCTCAGTCTCCCTTAAAATATCCAGTCACTGTGGACAAGTCAAAGTTCAGGTCGGTTCACACTGGACCCTTTTCCTTACTGCAATAGTGTATTTCTGATTAATATCTGTGCTTTCAAGATAGCTATCGTTTAGCTTTGTTTATCTTTGACACCACCTGCCTTTCAACTGCCCAAAGTTTCAACCTTCTAGAGATAGTCTGTGCATTCACCAGTAGAGCTGTACCTGTTTATAAATCACTTACGATTTTTGTGCAAAAGGTAACGCGCTGTAGGGACTGCTTTCTTACCCGGATAATATTCTAGGCATCGTTCTATTCCCTCTATTCCCTTTATAAGCCTTCACACATCCTTTCACTTCCAGGGTTTGGCTAGATCACAATTCTTTAGCCTGCGCTTTTTATTTTTATTTATTTTTTTGAGGGGTGGGGAGGCAATTAGGTTTATTTTTATCTATTTCTTCTAATGGTAGCGGGGATGGAATCCAGGACCTCAGGCATGCTAAGTACGCACTCTACTACTGAGCTACGCCCTCCTCCTGATCCGTGCTATTTGATCAACAATTAAATTGTATTCAGTCTTACAGACGGTGCTGTAGTGAATTTCCTTGTTCACTGTCTTTGGTGTCGATCTGTGTGTAGAATAATAATAGGAAAAAAAAAACCTTGAATAGTCATTATCGTCTACCCCACTTTACAAATGAGGAGGAGGAAGCATAGAGAAGTAGTTGCCCAAGGTCGCACCACTGGTCAGGGACAGGATGGGGTACCAACCCAGGCAAACGGGATATTGCCTTTTTGTCTTAGAAAAGGAATTGCTGAGGAATATGCTGTATTCCTGCAATATTGCTCCTTTCACTTCCAAAGAGCTTGCACCAAATTACACTCCAACCAACACCAGGGCCCTCCTTTCTCCTTGGTCTCTCCCAAATGAAAACTGTTAGTTGGCTTTTGGATCTTTGCTTGTTTGAAAGCCAAAAATGCTTTAATTTATATGTCTTTCATTGTAAGTGTGGCTGTTTTTTCCATAGGCTTAAAAACATTTTCTCCTTCCCCCCTTCCTTCATACTGTCTGCTCACTTCATTTGTCCAGTTTTCTACTATATTGTTAATGTTTTCTCATTGATTTTTACATAGTATTTGTAGATTTAGATAAATCTATGTCATAATCCTAAAGGGTATGTTTTGCCAGTGCAGTTTCCCGACTTACCATTTGCCTCTTAATTTTATTTTTGATATTTTGTGCAATGCAGAAATTTAAAACTTTTAATGTAATCACATTCATCATCCATATATATATGTATAAATATATTTAAATTTCTACTGTTTTTTTTTTTTTTTGGAGAGGGGAGGTAATTAGGTTTATTTTTTCATGGAGATACTCGAGACTGAACCCAAGACCTCATGCTTGCTAAGTATGCACTCTACCACTGAGCTATACCCTCCTCCCCATCCTTATATTTATTTATTTTTTTTAGGGGGGAAGGAGATTTTAAAATTTCCTGCTTAGAATGTACTTCCCTAGTCTGAGATCATATTCCAAAAATTATGCTATGCTTTTTTTCTGATTATTATTTAGTTACAGTTTTTCTAATGTTTATCCTTGGTCTACTTGAAATTTCTCTAAATGGGTGCTATGGGCTGAATGTTTGTGTCACCCCAAGGTCATAGGTTGAATCCTAACCCCAAATGTGATGGTGTTGGAGGTGGGGACTTTGGGGGTGCTTAGGTTATGAGGAGAAGCCCTCATGATGAGATTATTAGCCCTTAAGGAAGGGGTCCCAGTGAGCTCCCTTCCGCTGTGTGAGGGCGTAGCTGGGAAGACAGCCGTCTACGAACCAGGAAGCAGGCTTCCACCAGATGCTGACTCTGCCTTGATCTTGGACTTCCCGCTCCATAACCGTGAAAAAGCAATTTTTCTTTTTCCTTCCTTCCTTTTTTTTTTTTTTCTTTTAACGGAGGTACTGAGGATTGAGCCCACGTCCTCGTGTATGCTAAGTGTGCCCTCTGTTGCTGAGCTATACCCTAGAAAGATCTTCTGATATATGTATGCAACAACATGGATTAATTTCAAAAGTGTTAAGTGAAATGAGCCACGTACAAAAGGTTGCATGCTGTATGACTGCATTTTTTGGCTTTCTGGAAAAGGGAAAACTATAGAGACAACAGACAGATTAGTGATTCCATTCTGGAAGCCTGAGTAGGATTTGACATGATGCCCCAAGATCTCAGAGCGGAGGATATTTTTTGCTTGCAGATGAAGAGGGCCGAGTTGGGTAAGTATTACTGCAAAGTGTCATGATGGAAACATTCTGTATGTTGGTTATAACGGCGCTCACGTGACCTTATGTATTTGTCAAACCTCCTAGAATTATACACCTGAAAAGGGTGAACTTTATATAAATTGTACCTCAATAAACAAACATCAACTACACTTCAATAAAAAACAAAATAAAAAAAAAACCCCAAAGAAAAATGTTAAGATTTACAGCACATTGCAGGCGCCTCAATAAGAAAAACATACTAAATAACTAAATACATAAATATACAAATAAATAAGGATTTGTCAGAGAAATGATGGAATGAAGCAAGAATTGGATTTCAGATTGAGGGAGCAGTCTTACTTGATCACAGTTTTGTGAATAGTATTTTTTTGGTAGGCATTTCCTATTTCTAGGGGGATAGATGCACAATACAAACCGGTCAGTATATCAGCCCGAATCACAGAACTATCAAACCCCAAGACGCTGTCCTCTTAGAGAAGTGGTCTCTAGCCCATTGTGTTTAAAACGTAGAAAAAAACAATTTCTTTTGTAATATTTAAGAAGGAAAGCAGCAGCTCGGCGAGGGGGTAAGGAAAAGAGATGAATTCATGGCATCAGAAATGGTATCGTTTTCCAAAATATCCACGGGGAGTTAGGGCTCAAGGACGGCGAAGTCAGGGCTGTCAGGCGGGTCTGACTCCCACACGGCGCCGCGTGGAGGCGGCGCGGTCTCCTCTTCAGCTTGAGAGTCCGTGGTCTGCAGGGTGACTTCCGGCAGGGCAGAAAGCAGAGGAAAAATCCAACACAATGAAAAGATGAGGAGGGAAGGAGGAGAGAGAGAGAAGAAAAAGAAGAAGGAGAAGAGAAGGAAAAGAAAGTGAAGGAGAAGAATGAGGAGGAGGAGCGGGAGGAAGGGAAGAGGCAGAAGAGATGTCCAGTGCCCCCGGCCAGTCCTTCAAGGTCACTCACTGGTCCAGATGAACAGCTTGCTCCGCTTCACCCACCTGCCTCTGAGCCTTTGCTGTTTAGGGATGGCCTCCCTTTGGACGGATTATATGTTAAAAAGCATGTAAAAAAAACCTTTTGAAATGGTTTGGTGCACGTTTTCATTTCTTTAGCAAAGCTGCATGTGGCCTTTGACTCCAGTTCTTTCTCAGACGCAGTTTTACAGTGTGATTTCTCAGGGCCAAGGGGTTGGTTCAACACCTGGTGCTGATGAAGGTGTGAAGACCCTCAGGCCTTGGACCTCATCTCCTATTTTCTCAGAGTTTCAGACTTGCTGAAATCTCCTGTGTTTTCTTTTTTTTTTTTCAGAGAGACCCACTGACCTTAGGATCTAGGACACGGCTCTTTTTGGGGCTGTTCCATGTTCACTGAGTGTTGACACTGGACGGAAGCCGGAAGGGGTCGGGGGCACGCGGTTCCATATCAATGGGTCTGAGGGTTTGGTACCTGGACCTGATGGGTCAGAGGCTTCACTACGTCCAAGAAGAGAGTTCATCCTTGCCTAGTGGCTTTCAGACTTTTTTCACTGAAACAAGTGCTAATAAATATATTTTACTTACATCAAGACTACTATACTCCTGTACACTAAAAAAAAAAAAGAATATGGAATTTATTAGATATTGAATGTAAAAATAAACCCATCTAAATAGGGACCCAGAGAGCTCCCTTTATTTCTCTCCTGAAATAACGATTCCAGGAAACAATACTTTTCATTATATGAAGAATTCTGTGATTTTTTTCTGTCCTACCCTAGACCATTCAATTTCATTAAAAAAAAAAAATCCACGTCCAGAACCACTGATGACATCACACCTCTTAGAGTTTCAGGATCTGCAGTTTGAAAAACACTGACTTTGACCTTTGAGTGTTTTGCAAATTCTGGACACACACAGAACATTCCATCAGAATCACTGGGACGTGCTGGTTAGAAATGAGACTCCTGGTAGCCCCAAGGGAACTACTGAATCTCTTAAAAATGGTGCTTGGAATTTTGTTTTTTACTAAATTGCTGGGCGATTCTTATGCCCACTGAGGTTTGGGACCGCTGGCCCCATAGCCTACAGGATGCCTGAACAGAGGTTTCCAGCTCTCATCTGAGAGGTCCAAGAGGTCTACCCGAGATGTCCCTCAGGGAACCGTCTACAGAGCCGCTTCTCTTGATCTGTGTGAGAGGTCATGTGTGCATTTGTTCCTGCTCCTAGGAAAAAGGCCTGAGACTTTTGGGAGAGAAAGTGAATATGATATGGCTGTGGACTCAGACTGCCACCTGCCATTTCAGTAAACGAAGGATTTTGCAGCCATTAAGCCATCAGCCACTGCAGTGGCCCGGTTGGCGCACCCGGAGGGAAGCTCAGGATGCAGATATACAGGACACTGGCCCTAGACAGCTAAGGTGCACATCAAAGGGATAATTTCAGTAAGCCCAGGCTTTTGCACCTTCCCATACACAGAAAAGTGATAAATTCAGTAACTTGAGATGTTTTCTTCTTTAAATAGCAGTAATCTTTTGTTGTTTGACTATTATTTATTTTAGTGGAGGTACTGGGGATTGAACCCAGGACCTCATGCATGCTAAGCATGTGCTCTGCCACTGAGCTATACCTTCCCCTACTATTTTATTTTTTTTTGGAAAAAAAAAAAAAAAAAAGCCTGTATAACCTGTCCCCTCCCTTACCTCTTTGAAACAGTCCCTCAGAGACACCTGAGAGGCTGTCTCCCAGGCTTAAGTCCTCAGTAAGTCAGCTGAATACAACATATTTCTCGACCTTTAGGTTGCGCTTTTTTTTTTTTTTTTCAGTCGACATGGGTTTTGAGGCTTCATCTCTGGAAATAAAGCAAATCTCTGTTAAATAATTCTTAACCGGCTGCCAAAGGAAAAATCATGGAAAGGAATGGCTCCCCCTAGTGGTAAGAAGACATTTTCCTCTGAAGACACTGCTCCTAATTCAAGGGGAGGTTCTTTAGAAACGCAGCTTTCTTACTTCCCCTCTACCAAAATAAAATAATTAAATAAAACAATAATAAAGAAAATTAAAAAAAAAAGAAATACAGCTTTCCAAGGTGGGAGATGTTGAACAATTTAGCCAAAATGCAAATACCCTGTATTAGAATGTGTATGTTAAAAGATTATTGTCAAGCAACACGTTCACATTATATTGAAAGAGAAGGAACATATTTTCATGGAAATAGATTTTAATGTGTACTGGTTGTCTCCAAAGTACTTCTGGGATACACACACACACACACACACACACACATATTTATTATTTTTTTTCTGGAAATAGTCTCTTGTGAATCCTGGATTCACTATTTGCCTCTAGAAAGTAAAGACTAAATGTGAAAAAAATGTATACGAAAAGGAAGTTTTTTGTTTTTTTTGTTTTTTTTTTGTAATAAAAAATGACTTGCAAGGAAGGAAAGAGCTGCTTTGTTGATAAAGGAACATACTGGTTGTGGCAGAATGTGACTCCTTACTCTGGTTCAGTGGGAAGTTTGAATTGTTCTTGGCATTTTTGTTATACGGGTAATTAGGTACAAAATTCACGGCTGAAGTCAGAAGCGTGGTGAAGAATTTTAATTCTAGGTAACAACCATCCCAAGAAGCAAATGTAGATTTTTAAAAGCTCTCCCACCTTTAGCAAGGCACCCACGCATCCAGGACCAGACATGAGCACATGAGAATTTTTGTCATTAGTGTCAGGTTTGCGTTGCCCCGGCCGCCTTGCTGAAGTGTTCCATCCTTCTCTGCCTTTGGCACCCTGGGCTGGGATTTATCCCCTTCCTGCGCAGCTGGTGCAGCTTTCCTGTTCTGCACCTCCTCCACGCCAGCACAACCCCTGGTGCCTTTGACTAGGCCAGCGGACCATCTGAGATGAACCCCTAGCGAGATGCTACTGAGAATGGGCTTAGAAATGGCTTCTCACCTCGGTCACCACCACCAGATGGCCATGGCCTTCCAGGGATGTATCTAACTTTTGCAGTGGTGGCATTGTATCTTGCTTCAACCCCATGAATTATTCTGCTTTCTGAAATATCCCAAGAGGAGGAATTTCAAGCCAACACCCAGGGAGCAGCAGTAGGTACGGACAGAGCTGGTTGGGGGTGGGCTGGATTTGGGAGCAGGTCTCCCTTGCGTGTGTTTTCCTCCTAAATCATATGATGGAAATGGCTCTTTCCTTCCCTTACGTCGGTCCATCAGAGCTTGGGTGGGAGAGAGGCACATCCAGCCCAAATTTTAGTTGACTGCCATTCTCATCTACTTACTTGACAAAATCATAGGTTGCCAGGAGACCAACAGGTATTTATTATTGTTTTCTAATCTCTTAATGAGGAAGCACTCAAGAAAATTGCAGAATGAAGAATGAGGAGGAATTTAGAATGGGCTGATTTATAATCCTTTAAATAATCAGTCCCTGAATCATGGAAAGTCAGTTTGTTCTTAAGGCTTTGCGTCTCGGAGACGTGTGACTCAGGCACATTCTAGTGATGCAGACAGGCTGGTATTCCTCTCTCCCCCAAGGGCTGGCCCGGAATGAATGGCTGGAAAATGATGTTGAAATTTTTAGAGGGACCTGAAGCCTTACCCTCTGAACTTGATCAGATAAAGACAACCAAGTGTCTTTCGTAACACTAGAATAGAAGACGCATTTTTATAGCTGCGCTTGTGTTAGACGCCAGCAAGTCCTGCCCAAGGCAGCAGCACCAGCACAAACAATGCACTGGGTGGAGGATCAGAGCTCTCAGATCCAGCCTTGTCTCAGCCACTCATCAGCTGTGAAAACTCTGATCAAACACAAAACTCATCTCAGCTTCTGCAAGGGAAACCCAGAGGCTTCCTTAGAAAAACAGAACTCATATTCTCCAAGGTTGGCAATGGAAAATTTTCCACCTAGGGAGTGGTGGCTGGATTTTATAGCCTTGACTCCTGCTCCCTGGAGATCATTTTACTGATTATTGCTTGGGTTACACCTGGTACAGCCACAACTCAAGAACTGAGAGGTAGTGTTTTTCAGATTCATTTTCTCACCTGTAAAATGAGGCTTTTGAGTGATCTAAGATTTAGAGTCCTTTAAGAGCCGACAGTTCACGGATCTGAGACTCTAGGCTGTCGGCAATGTCACCATGAGAAAACCTCACAGAGATGACTGTTTCAGGCCATCCTTATGAGAGGATTTTTCTGTGGGGCAAAGGGAAAGCTCTGGCCCCAAGATGGTCTGTTGGTTGGGATTTTCTATTGTGTGGTGAGAAAATATGTTTCCATTCTGACTCTGCAATCTGGGCTTCACATCTGTTCCTTTTCAGAAGGTGCAAGTCTTCTCTTCAGCCTCTTCATGGCTGACTTCATCTCATGGTTCCTCAGGGTGTAGATCATGGGGTTCAGGACAGGGATGATGACAGTGAAGGTGATGGAGACGGCTCTGTCCATGGGGAGGGCGGTGAAGGGCCGGGCGTAGACGTAGATGCAGGGCACAAAGTGCAGGGTCACCACCGTGATGTGGGAGGTGCACGTGGAGATGGCTTTCCTCCTGCCCTCCCCAGTGTGGGACCTCAGCATCGTCAAGATGACTGTGTAGGACACAAGAAGGAAGGCGAACCACAGTGTAGAGATCAAGCCATTGTTGGAAATCATTAAGATCTCAAGGGCAAAGGTGTCAGTGCAGGCGAGTTTGAGGACCTGAGGGACATCACAGTAGAAGCCATCCACAATGTTAGGTCCACAGAAGGGGAGTGGGAGCAGCAAGGAAATCTGCACGATGGAGTGGACAAAGCCCCCCACCCAGGAGGCCACAATGAGGGCAGTGCATCGCCCCCGGCTCATGATGGTCACGTAGTGCAGGGGCTTGGAGATGGCCATGTAGCGGTCAAAGGCCATGACAGAGAGGGAAAAAATATCTGCCCCACCGAGGAGGTGGAAGAAAAACATCTGTGTAATGCAGCTATTGAAGGAAATGGTCTTTCTCCTTGAAAGAAGGTCCACGAGGACTTTCGGAGCAGTGATGGAGGAGAAGCAGATGTCCAAGACAGAGAGATTGCGGAGCAGGAAGTACATGGGGGTGTGAAGGCGAGGCTCGCAGGTCACTGTGACCATGATGAGGAGGTTCCCCATCACGGTGGCTGTGTACACCAAGAGTAGGAAAAGAAATAAGACCAAGCTCAGCTCTTGGGACTGGGTCAGTCCTTGAAAAATAAATTCTTTCACCCTGGTGTGATTTCCCTGCTCCATTGGATCACGTTTCTTCTTCAATTACCTGGGGAGAAAACAGAAAATCAAAACAAAGCAAAACAAAAGGAGTGTGAGTTATGTGATGGGGGTAACTTGGGGGTTATGTTTATGATCATTTTCCTTTTGGGCAGGGGTGCCTAAAATTTAGGAAGCTATCCCCAGCAGATGGTGTTTTTCGAGTTCTCTCAGTACAAACCAAAGAGTAGGTTTCCAATGGTAACCCACTGTAATTGGGTGTAATTAATGGACACATCTAAATCAGTAAGTTATTAAATTCTGATTAAAAATTTTTACTCATAATTTTATATATCCTAAATCCCTCTTAAAAAGTCACTGAGTGCTTTGAGAAGTGAAGGGACTGTTTTGTTTTAGTTTTCAATGAACACTCATGTATCTATTGTAGGAAACACATGCAGGGGAAAAGATATAAAACCCAGTCTGTGGCTCTAAAGGAAACCTGTAGCCTCTTCTCTCACCCTCTTCCCCAGCAGGCAACCTGCTTGGCATAGTCTGGTCAAATTTTCATGATGCCAAATGATCAGCAGTGATGATACTGAAACTCAGGTCTGGCTGCTCGCTGCTTGGAAGCCAATACAAGAGAGGCAAGTGTTGGTAGAAAGGAAAGTTTGCTTTATTCTGGAGGCCAGGTACTAGAGGAGGGTGGATTCATGTCCAGAGGCCAACCCCCACCCTTGCTGATCAGTGGGCAAGACATTTTAAAGGGGGGTTTCAGGGTGCACAGGAGGAGGGAGGGGGCTATGTGCAGAACAGCACAGTCAGCCCTGATGGTCATCTTGAAGTTAGTCATGCGGTGGTCTGGCCAGTGTCATCTTGATTGTCTTAAGTACAGTTAGTCTTCAGTTCCAGGCTCAGTTTGTTCCCATTCTTTTGAGGCCAGTTCTGGGAATTGCGGCAGCTTCTGTCATTCTTTTATGGCTACAGGCTGGGCATCCTGTAGTTAACTGCCTCCTCCTGGTGGGGATCTCCGTATCCACAAAACAGCTCCAAGGATACAGCTCAGAATGTTATCTATAGCCCTTGAGGAGGAACTAAAGGTCCTTGACTTTGTTTAATGACTTTACTGTTATTATTTTGTTTTGCTTGATTCTTTCCCTTTGTTCCTGTATTTTCTTATTTCCCTGATTAAACTGATTGTTTGACTAAAGTTTTCCCACAGACAAAATGCAGGCAGAGCACACGGGGTGGGGGTCCTGCTCTGTTTCACAAATTTAAGGCCAGAAAAAACATGTATGGTTTACCTTCCCCCAGGATAAATAGCTTTGCAGCGACTAAGACAATGTAATTGAGCGCATTACTGTTTCTTTCCTTTCTTCCCCCAGTCTTCCTTCTCTTTGGTGTCTTAGGTTCTTTTTATTTCTGTGGCCCAAGATCGGGACCTGGGAGCTGAGAGCTGCAGCCCCTGCTCTTCATGACCCTCTCAGCAAAGACTTCATCGTCCAGGCCCCTGGACAAATGCTTTTCCTTTCTCAGGCTCCTTCCCTTTCACCATCTACATCTGCGTGCCACTCCCTCTCCCCTCAGTGCTGGTTACAGCTTCAGTTCTGTGCCAAGAGCAGAGATATTAGTGTCAGCAGACCTGAGTTTGAATATCGACTCTGCCACCTAATTGGTAGGTGACTCTGAGCCTCAGTTTATCATCAGTAAAAATGGGTGTAATCATGTTTGTTTGATAAGATTGTGAAGCTTGAAGAGATTTTTTAAATTTACTTAATCTGAGTTCATCGCACACCACAATTTCCCCCACATCGATAGCACAATTAACATTTTGCAGAGCCAGTCTTTACATACGTTACTCAGGAAATGCTGACCAAAACTCACTTTTATACTTTTCTCATAAAATATAATTCTTGGAAATAATTGCAACTATTAGCAAAGCTAGCATTTAAAAAGCAGTTATGTCCTGTATGGAGGTTCCTTAGACACTAAAAGTAAACTTACCATATGATCCAGCAATCCCAATCCTAGGTGTATATCTGAAGAAAAATAATTCAAAAAGACACCTGCACCCCAACGTTCACAGCAGCACAATTTACAATAGCCAAGACATGGAAACAACCTAAATGTCCGTTGACAGGAGACTGGATAAAAAAGATGTGGGGTGTGTGTGTGTGTGTGTGTGTATATATATATACATATATGCAATGGAATACTACTCAGCCATAAAAAGAATAAAATAATGCCATTTGCAGTAATATGGATGGAACTGGAGATTGTCATTTTAAGTGAAGCAAGCCAGAAAGAAAAAGAAAAATGCCATATGATATCACTTACATGTGGAAACTGAAAAAAAAAAAAGACAGAAGTGAGCTTATCTACAAAACTGAAACAGACTCACAGATACAGAGAACAAACTTATAGTTACCAGTGAGTAAAGGGAGTGGGAAGGGATAAATGGGGAATTCAAAAATTGCACCTCTTGGGGAGTGATGGAAATGTTAGCTATCTTGATTGTGGTGGTGGCTTCATGGCTGTATACATCTATCAAAATTCATCAAATGGTACAACTAAAATACGTGTGGTTTACTGTATAGGAACCACACCACAATAAAGATGTTAAAAAAAAGCAGATTTTTTTGTACAATGAAATACTATTCAGTTATAAAAGGGAATGAGCTTTCAAGGTATGAAAAGACAAGGAGGAATCTTCAGTCATGTTACTAAGTAAAAGAAGTCAATCTGAAAAGGTACATACCATATGATTCCAACTATATGACATTCTGGAAAAGACAAAACTATGGTAAAAAGAGTAATGGTTGTGTGGGGTGGGATGTGGAGGTTGGGGGTTGAATAGGTGAGACACAGGGGCTTTTTAGGGCACTGAAACTATTCCATATGATGCGCTAATCATGGATACATGACATTCATGCATTTGTCAAAACCCACAGGAGGCACAGCGCTGGGAGTGAGACCTCATGCAACCTATGGGCTTCAGTAAATAATAATGTATCAGTATTGGTTCATCAGGCGTTAACAAATTCAAGATGTTAATACTAGAGGAAACTGGTGCTGGCTGGGATAGGGAGTGTGTGAAAGAGCTCCATACCGTCTAATCTTTCTGTAACCCTAAACCTGCTCCAAGAAATAAAATTTCTTACTTAATATGAAAACGAATATATGTGTATATATGCATGACTGGGACATTGTGCTGTACACCAGAAACTGACACATTGTAACTGACTGTATTTCAATTAAAAAAAATTTTAAAAAATCTCTTGCTTAAAAAAATGCATCCCAAAGGATAAAACAACTTAGAACATTTCTATTTTGCAAAGGAGCACACTTTTCCACTTTTTAAAATTTCCTGTATATCCTAATCAGATGCTTTTCTCCTGTTTCCCATCCCGTTTTAAAGAGAACATTTACAGTAAGTACTGCTTTGGTTGTTGGCAGGCATCTGGCTACTGTGATTTCACCAACTGCTTAAAACAAAATTGCCCTGTGCAGCCTTTTAAAAAAATCAGCTTTGTGGAGTTGTTACTTGCATACAATAAACTGTACACACTTAAAGGTAGAATTTGTTGAGCTTTGCCATATGGCATATGGGTACACCCTTGAAACCATCACCACAATCAGGATAGGGACCGTCTGCATCATGCCCCAGCTTCCTTGTGCTCCTGAGAACTGCAGAATCTAGGTACCTAACAACTCCATCCAAACCTGCACCGAGAGATGAGCAGATTGTGGCTCAGCTTCCCAAGGTGTAAGGCGGTGTCCCTGGGATGACCCCAGTCTCCATGAAAATGTCCGCCTGGGGAAGCACAAAGCTGCTGGGAGAATTTACTGTTTGTCCCAGCCAACATCTGAGATGCCTGACTGCCCCTTCTTTAGGCATTTACAGAAAGGGGCTTGCAGTTGTGAACGTAGATCTCTTGCAACTGACAAGTGCCTGCCTCCAGGACCCAGAGCCGTTCAGCGATTGTGCTCTTCAGGAAGGATGGGGCCTCTGTTGTCCCGTCTCCATGGGGGGATAGAACCCTAACGTCCATACCTGCCTCCGGCAGACACGACCAGCCCGATCGCATTGACATTGATCAGCTCTGCCGTTTTTCACTTTCCTGACTACTGAGCCCCAGCTTGTCCCCTGCAGTCACTCTGTGCAAAACAGGAGTGGAGCTCAGCCCTTTCCCTACTGCTTTCACCAGCGTCAGGCTGTGTTCATCTTTGACACTTCTTTGTCTCCCTTATTCTGTTTGTATAGAAGCCACCTTCTTGTCCTGCTGTTAATTACTGACTTCTCCAGATCCCGCTGTACCTTCCGTCTCATTTTCTCATCAGAGCAGAACTCCCTCCTCGCTAACCTTCCTCCTATTCTCTTTCCTTTGAAGCCCAAGCAACACAAAGCTAATTTTCTTGGCTCACTCCCCACAATCTATTAATCCATCAATAACTCCCAGAGGATTTCATTCTTTTCAAATGTTTTTAGTATTTAAAAGGGCCAGTTATTTTCTGCAGAGTAACTAATTTGAAAGATTTTAAACATAAAATGATCAGAACACATGCAGTTGTTTTAGACAATGCACAGAGGTTGTTTGTTTGTTTGTTTTTTGATTTTGAACTATGGTGGGAAGTAAGGAGGCACAGAGGAAGGGTACCAGCTTGGGAGACATGAGCCTTGATGCCTTCATGGAACAACAGTGGAATCTTTAAAGGCATCTGAATTCCAGGGTGTTCAAGTTTTTCATCAGTAAGATGGGAGCATTTACCCCTCAAATCAAGGCAAGTTCTGCACCATATTAAACGCTGTTAAATGGATCCATCAGTTTAGGTGATTTCTAGACTTTTGGCGATTTAACGCTTAATTGTTTTAAATACTGTTGGCCTCAGCTACCATGTGACTAGTCTAAGCTTGTCTTCTGTCAATTGCTCACCAACAGGTGAAGCTCAATTCACTATAAATCTGAACCGTTTCTTGATATGAAACTAAGAGCTGATTGGTGGCAGCAAGGAACGCTGCTCAGATCAAGTATTTCCAGAGGCAGTTTATTGTCGTGGTCTTAACCACTCTTTAGTGTCAACTGAGAAAAAAACAGTCACAGTGTGAGAGATGTGAGTTAAGTTTTCTTTGGGGCAAAATGAGGGCTATAGCCTGGGAGACGGCGCTTCAGACAGCTCTGAGTAACTGTTCCGAAGAGGCAGGGGAGGAGGTCAGTATTGTGTATGATTTCAGTGAAGGGGGCACGTGCAGCCAAGCACACACTTAGGCAGAGGCTTGCTGCTTGTCACGAGGAGCAGATGTCACCATTAATGATTTTAGTACTTTTCTAGATACGAGGAGAGGCAGGAATTAGAGCTCATGAAATTTTCTTCTGAAAATATCTAACTCCCTGAAGGCCTGTTCCACCAGTTTTCCTAGAGCACTGAGTGCCTCATTCCAGGTCTCCATCCTGAACTCTTTTCAGGGAGTGTTGGAGGTCACCAGCTGCAGCGGCTCCTAATTTAATCCTTATAGAGGCGGATGGCAAGTGACAAGTTTTAGTTGGCAACAGAAGGGGCTTTGAAACCCAAAGGTACGAGGTTCTGTGCAGAAATTAGTCTTGAAAGTAATCAAATCAGTGCTACAACTGAGAAAGGCTGACAGTGGTGCTCGTCCATGCACACAATGTATGCACGGTGAAGAAAGCAAAGACGGAGGGTCGGGGGTAAAATGAGAATCCTTGTGGAAGTGTGTCTGTTTGCAGTAGCAGAGAAGAAAACAGAGAACAGAAAACTCCCAACCCAGCTGTCCACCAAGCACTGGCTGCCCCATCTCTCTCAACAACCTGACCTTTTCTTTATGCCCTTCAAGTCACTTTCCTAATATTGAAGGGCTAATTTATTCTGCTCTGCTTTACTAAAGTTTTTAGCTTTACTATGCCGCATCCTCCACCTTCCAGGAACATTATTAACATTCAAAAGATTTCTGAAATCCACAATAATATTTAAAAACTGGTAGTGCATGGGCACACATGCACAGATGCACAACCAGACATACAAGCACACACCAAAAAGCCGCAACGTCACAAAAAGACCTCGCTTAAAGCTCCCAGCCCTCTAGTCCCTACGCAGGAAGTAGTGTGGGCCATTCAGTTGCACACACTGCCCTTAGGAGCCATTGATTGTCAGGGAATATTCCTCTTTAAGGTAGACAGGCATCTACCTGAGAGTTGGTTGGTACGGTACCTCCTCTCCTATTGTCAGAGGCAGAGGGCAGGCTCCAAGAACCACCTCCACGTGGTCCTACCACGCTGCCCCACCGTGCTGCTGCCATGAGCGCCTCTCTCCGAGCCCCAGACTCAATGGAAGGATCACCAAAGGCAGTGCTTTTGGATGTGATTTTTGAACTCGAGTAGCCAGACTCCTACTGGGATGCAGCTCCCTCGTGTGCTGTTAAGAAGTTGAACATGTGCTGGAAGGTGGGTGCAAACATGCACTTTTTGGTTTCGAAATTCTCCTAGTGCAGGGGAGGAGATGACCCCTCACAGACCTTGTGATTAGAACCCAACTCTCTTTGCCTGAAGGGCTCATAGGGCACAAAACGAGGAGTCTGTCTCCTTAAGGGGTAAGAACTCAGGGGAAATAAATAGAAACCCCAGGAGGGGGTGTTTCAGCCCATTCGTGGTTTTTTTTTTTTTAATTTTATTGAGGGTAGATGGTTTGCTTGTCCTAATAATAGACATAATCAGATGCATCATAAAGACCGGGAAATGCAGTTTCTCCTTGTTTTCCACAAAGGGTATATAAGCAGACAAAGTGTATGGGTGCCATTCATTTATTAAACACTTAATTATGAAATATTTACTGAACGCCTCCCGTGTTCCAGGCCCTGTGATCCCAGAGTCCCATTTCCCCCTCGTCTTGTTCTCAGCATCATTTTTGAAAGCTTGTCTCTCGCCATGGATCCATGGATTGCCTCCCGTGAGTATACTGCACCCCTTAACACAGAATGTCTCAAATTGATCTGATCACTGTCATCAAGCACACATTGCTGTAGCTGACACTATCATTCTCCTTGTCACAAGGGCTCAGAATCTCTGAAATGCCTCTGACACTTCTTACCATGCCCTGCCACCCCCCCCCTTTTTTGTCTTTTGAAACCCTTCCTGAATAAATTACTTTTAGGTTTCGTCCATAATTTGCAATGATTTTTCATAGTTTACTTGTAGAACTTGTCAGTCCCTGCTCTGAGACTCACCTTCTTGGGCAACGCTCCCCCCCTCCCCGCCTCCTTGTGTGTGAACTGGACTTAGTGACTTGCGTCTAATGAAAAGAATACAGCAAAAGTGATAGGATGTTATCTTCCATCTTCCAGACCGTGCCTTCTGTCCTGCTGACCCACTCTTCTCTGCCTTGACTGCCTTCTCTGATGAAGCAAGTGGCCACGTGGGAGAGGCCCACAAGGCTAGGGGTGGCTGCCATCCAACAGCCAGGAAGGAACAGAAGCCCTCAGACCAATGGCTCAAGATTCTGGCTTCTGTGCATGAACTTGGAAGCAGATCCTTCCCCAGCTAAACCTTAAGCTGAGACTGCAACTCCCTGCTGACACCTTGACTGTAGCCTTGCGAGAGGCTCTATGCAGAAGACTTAGCGAAGCCGTGCCTGGATTCCCATCCCACACAACTGTGACTTAAGAACTACGTGTTGTTTTAAGCCAGTAAGTTTTGGGGTAATATGTTAGGCAGCAAGAGATAGTCTGCCACTGAGTAAGAGCTTTGTGTGAAATGAAGCAGGAACCCTATGAGGTCTTCCCAGGACGACCTCCCACCCTGCCGTGTCCTCCGCCTGCCTCTTGTCTGTAGAAAAACTTCAAACAATACGTTTAATCAGAGAAATAAGAAAATACAGGAACAAAGGGAAAGAATCAAGCAAAACAAAATAATAACAGTAAAGTCATTAAACAAAGTCAAGGACCTTTAGTTCCTCCTCAAGGGCTATAGATAACATTCTGAGCTGTATCCTTGGAGCTGTTTTGTGGATACGGAAACCCCCACCAGGCGGAGGAAGTTAACTACATGGTGACCAGGCTGTAGCCATGACAGAATGACAGAAGCTGCCACAATTCCCAAAACTGGCCTCAAAAAATGGAAACAAACTGACCCTGGGACTGAAGATTGACTATACTTAAACCTACCAAGATGACACTGATCAGATCATTGCATGACTGAATTCAAGAAGATTGTGAGAGCGGATGGTCCTGTTCTGCACGTAGGCCCCTCCCTCCTCCTGTACACCCTGAAACCCCCCTTTAAAATGTCTTGCCCACTGATCAGCAAGGAGGGTAGCTGGTCTTTGGACAGGAGTCCCACCTCCCCCACCTCTGCCTCCCTGGTCGCCGGCTTCCAGAATAAAGCAAACTTTCCTTTCCACCAACCTCTATTGCCTCTCTTGGCTTTCCAGCAGCGAGCAGCCAGACCTGCATTGTGGTGACAGATGGACAGCATTCTTTTTCAGACGTGAAAGACAGATCATGCAACAGTAACAAGGACAAAGCAACAAAACTGCAGATCCCTCCAGGGTGCTTAAACATAGTTTCTTTGCTGCCGAATATAGTAGCATCTTTGAAATGAAGCTGAAACAACCTGAATCTTCCTTGAATTTATCAAAGAAGTCCAGAATGATGAGATCACTCCTAAACCAGCCAGTTCATGTATATAAATACATTTATTCACTTATGAAAAATATTGTGGAAGTTTAAAATCAGTGTTCCTTATGCAGAAAAAAATCATAGATGGTAGGATCAAATATATGGGATCTGTGTAGGATAAGCTAGAATCAGTATAATATCTAATAGTTCCCTAAGAAAGTGTCCTTACCTGGAGAAAAAATAATTAATCCGAGTAATTATTTGATGTCATGCAGAAAAGTAAATTTAATGGTGTTCTCCTGAATTCAACTGCTTTTCCTCACTGTGTTTTATCAAGTTGTTTTGCATATTGTAAACAGTCCAAGGCAGTTTCATGGTAGCTTTTGTGGGGTGCTGTCATTTATGGGATCTTATACTTGGGAACATAAATTCTGATTGTATAGATCTTTAGTTACTTAAAATTTTGCCCAGTTACAAAGGTTTTGCTGGAGGTAAGGTCAACAGAGAGGCAGGGAAAAAAAGGCATCCTTGTGATCCTTGTGATAAATACAGAGGGTCTGGAGAACCATGATATCAGAGTAAAGATGGATCCAGCTGGAGACAAATCTATGTCTTTATTGGATTTTTTTTAATGGAAGTACTGGGAATTGAACCCAGGACCCTGAGCATGCTAAGCACACACTCTACCAATAAGCTATACCCCTTCTCCCCTTTATTGGAATTTTTATGCTTGGGGGAAGCATGTCTAATATTGGAAAATAATTCAGAACATTTCTGAGTGGTGGGATTAGAACAGAACACAGAAAAGGACAATCAGTAAGGAATAAGGCCCTCATCTCTATAGGAGCTTCTGCATCAGTGTATGTTTGTTTACAACCAGCCTATGGGAAGTCTGGGAATAAGTGACAGCTGTCTTCTACGAGAGTGGCCTTCGTGGTCCATCTTCTTTGGGCGCGCTACTCCAGCGTTCTGTCTTTTGGAATCTGACCTGCTAGGCTACTGTCATCCTCGTCCCCAGATCACTTCCCTCTTCCTTTAAATTAAGTTTCTTTTCCCAATATCTCCTCATTTCGATTTGGTTCTCTGTGCCTTCCAAGAGTCCAGTAGTACTACCAAGCAAACATTTCTGTGTACGAAGAGAAATCTTTTCAGAGGCAATGTCTTAGTCCTTGCAATCTGATCCAATTGTGATTACTTAGCAATGAGTCATGTATGTGGAAGAGATCCCTCAAGTTCACTGGTCTGCATGTTCTCCTCTTCCTGCTGGGAACAGAGCAAGATTACATTCTCCAGACTCCCTTGCCGTTAATCAGGGCTACAGGACTGAGGGCTATCCCAGGGAATGTGGTCAGAAGTGATGCACACTGTTCCCAGGACTGGCTCATATCCACCCCTCTCCTCTCTGCATCATTTTTTCCTTTTTATTTAAGTATAGTCAGCTTACTGTGTTGTGTCAATTTCTGGTGTACAGCATAACATTTCAGTCATACAGATATGTACATATATTCCTTTTCATATTCTTTTTCATTATGGGTTACTACAAGATATTGAATAGAGTTCCCTGTGCCATACAGGAGAAATGTGTTTATTTCATATACAATGGTTAGTATCTGCAAATCTCAAACTCCCAATTTATCCCACCCTACTCCCTTTCCCCTCTGGTAACCATAAGTTTGCTTTCTATGTCTGCAAGTGTGTTTCTGTTTTGTAAATATATTCATTTTTTTAAGATCCCACATATGAATGATATCATATGGTAGTTTTCTTTCTCTTTCTGGCTTACTTCACTTTAGAATGATGATCTCCAGGTCAGTCCATGTTGCTGCAATGGCATTATTTCATTCTTTTTTATGGCTGAATAGTATTCCATCCCATGTGATTCTTAACCCTCTCCTCCTTCCTCCATTTGCTGGATGAAGGTAGAGGAGTCTCAGGATCTAGAGAAAGGCGGAGCCCAACATGGAAGAAACCTGCCTCTTTAAATGACTGCACGGAACAGCTCTTTCTAAAGATCAGCATTGGCCTGTGACATGAGCAGGGAGTACATTTTTATTGTGTTTAACTACTTCAAATTTGGATGTTTTTTAACATAGTATTTAATCCACTTTGATTAGACATGAGTGCTGGCTTCTATGGCTTGAACTTTATCATAACTGGAGACATAGTACAGTGATGTGAATATAGCCCAGCAAAACATTAGCTGGATCATTAGAAAAGCCTTCTCTTAGCCCTGTTCTCATTCCTTTCATCAGAGATATGAGCAAAATGTCAGCTTCATGGATTAAAATGCCATATTTTTTATTAGCCTTTCTTCAGCTTCTAATGGGTTGAGTGAAAAGTGCCAAGGAGTTGGGAGGTCCCATGTGCAGAAACAATGAGAAATTTGGGTCTGGCTGTTCTACGATTGGGATAACGTGCTACTTGATGGGGAGTCACCTCCTTCCCACAGGAGTGCTTAGCATCTGGTGAGCATCCTTACAGCTGCTACATCAGTGTATTTCTGTATGAGTAGTCCCTTGTACCTCCTTCTGCCCAGGAGGAAACCACAGTCTTGGAGTGATCTGGGGATCCTATCTCCCCAATAGAAAGTGCAGATTTGTGTTGCTCAGAGGACCACGTATGGAGTTCTTCCATCTCAGTTTTCCTTTTAAATGTCAAGCACTGGTCTTCACTCCCCAAATGTGCTCCTCTGTGGCTATAATGGGCTCACTGTCGCACAAATGTGACACACTCTTACACCATTCTTTCCCTCTGCACACACTGGTTTATTTGCTTGAACTGTCCCTCTCTGCCTTTTTACCCTTGGAAAGATCTACGTATTGTCAAATGTCTTTTGAAACTCCCAAGTAAAGTGCTTACAATATTTCCCCAACACTTTGTTCATATCTTCGTGAAAGCATCTTGCTGTATGCCTCGAAAACAGTATGTTTAATCTTTTTGCAGCAGTTTGAATCCTAGCACTGTCAGGCACATAATATGTGCTCTGTAAATACTCGTGGAATGAATAATTGAAAGTGGGTAGTAGGAGACATGGACGGACCTCACCTTAAAGCAATGTCACCCTTAGTTCCCCAGCACATACTCTGGGACCAACCTCTTTAAGACTCCACAGAGGGATGGGTAGAGCTCAGTGGTGGAGCACATGCTTAGCATGCACAAGGTCCTGGGTTCAATCCCCAGCACCTACATTGAAAAAAAAAAAAGGCTCCATGGTATCCGTAGATGTTAATTGTCTTTGGCCTTAAGGTGATCTCCTCCCATTTTGAGAAAGTAAAATTTAGTATTTATTTTAGAATGTTGGTATTATCTCATCCTCATAGAATTTAAATCTTTTCCGAATGCCCGAGTCGTTTCTTTAATTTCCTCATGGCGGACTTCATTTCCTGATTTCTCAGGGTGTAGATCATAGGGTTGAGCAGAGGGGAGATGACAGTGAAGGTGACAGAGATGGCCTTATCTGTGGGGAGGGCGGTGAAGGGCCGGGCGTAGACGTAGATGCAGGGCACAAAGTGCAGGGTCACCACCGTGATGTGGGAGGTGCAGGTGGAGATGGCTTTCTTCCTGCCCTCCCCTGTCTGGGACCTCAGCATCATGAGGATGACTGTGTAAGATATGAGGAGAAAGAAGAATATAAACCAACTGACAAGTCCATTATTGGAAATCATCAGGAGCTCCAGAGTGAAGGTGTCAGTGCAGGCGAGTTTGAGGACCTGGGGGACATCACAGTAGAACGTGTCAAGAACATTGGGACCACAGAAGGGGAGTGGGAGCAACAGGGAAATCTGCACGATGGAGTGGACAAAGCCCCCCACCCAGGAGGCCACCACCAGGCTGGTGCATCTCTCCTTACTCATGACAGTCATATAGTGGAGTGGTCTTGAGATGGCTATGTAGCGATCAAAGGCCATCACAGAGAGAGAAAAAACATCCGCTCCGCCCAGAAGGTGGAAGAAGAACATTTGAGTGACACAGCCATTGAAGGAGATGGTCTTTCTCTCTGATAGAAGATCAGCTAGGACCTTAGGAGCTGTGATGGAGGAGAAGCAGATGTCAAGCACAGAGAGATTGCGGAGCAGGAAGTACATGGGGGTGTGAAGGCGAGATTCACAGGTCACGGTGACCATGATGAGGAGGTTTCCCATCAGAGTCGTCATGTACACCGAAAACAAGAAGACAAATAAGACCCAGCTTAGCTCTCGAGACTGGGTAATTCCTAGGAAAATAATTTCTTTCACTCTGGTATAATTTCCCTGATCCATTGGGGCACAGATTCTTTTTCAGGTATATCTCTGTAAGAAATAACAGTGCAGTTAAATAACGTGTTATGAAATATACTGTTGTACTTACTGTCCCATGTTTTTGGTGTTCGCCTAGGAAATTCCTTTTCCATGTACGGGCTCTGCCTGCAATTCTGTATTCTGCCATTAGGTAGAAGATGACCTGGGTTTTGACTGGAGTCATTCAGACAGATAGGTTCTATCACTGTGACCACTGAAGCACAGGTGGTAGGTCTGTGAATCTATCCAGTTCTACTTTTACTGTAACATATGATACTTAGTAAATAATAAGCATAAATTTTACAACACGAAGAATTTGTGTTCACAAAAAGCATCGTCAAGAGAATTAAAAGACAACTCACAAATGGGAGAAGACATTTACAATATGTCTATCTAAGAAAAGAGTCACATCCAGAATATATAAAGAATTTCTACAAATCAGTAAAACAAGGTAGATAAACCAGAAAACGGCAAAAGGCACGAACCAAAACTTCACTTGGAATATCCAAATGCCAGTTCAACTTCATTATAGGGGAAATGAAAATTAAAATTATGGCAAGAAACTACTGCCTACACACCAAGATGGCTAAGTTGAAAAAGATGAAAAATACCAAGTGATGGTGAAGATGTGGAACAACTGAAACCCTCACACATGCTGGGGGTTGTATAAAATCACCAGTTTACTGTTTGATTACATCTACTAATGCTAATATCTATATCTTTATTATTCATTATCTTAAGATGGAGATTGATCTGTCTGTCTGTTTATCAATCAATCAATCTACCTACCTATCTATCTATCTATCTATCTACCTACTTAATCTCCCTGTTAAGAACAATCTTTGCCACCCCTGGGAAGTATGTGCATTATGTTACGTTTACCAAAAGACATATCCTAGAATATTTACAGCAGCACTGTTTGGAATTACCTTAAACTGAGGAATGACACCAATGCCCATTAACAGTAAAAAAGATAAGTGAATTGTGTTAAACTCACACACTACTATGCAACAATGGGAATGATCTACCCTGGATGTTTCCAACACTGGGAACAATATATATAAATCTCACAAACATAATATTAAGCCAAATTAAGCCAGACACAAAAGGGTGCACACACCCTTATTCTTTCACATGAAGAACAAAAATACACAAAACTAAAGGGAACATGAAGGAGACTTTTGAGGTGCTGATAATGTTCTGTTTTTTTTTGATCTAGGTGCTTGTTGCAAAGATATATTCAGCTTGTGTGACAATTCATGGAACTGTAGGCTCATGTGAGTTTTTCTGTTGTACTTTGGTAAAATGTTAAAAACAAGTATGGAGATTGCTATATAACATTTTAATCTCAGGTCTAAAGAGTGAATTTCACTTAAAGTAAAAGTTAATTGACCACTCACTTTCCTAATGGTTATTTTATAATAAATCAAGTTATAGCCTTTATCAGCTACAACCTGAGAGCTATCTTCTTTTCTTTTTTTAAATTTTTTAAAAATTGAGCTATACTCATTTTACAATGTTGTGTCAGATTCCAGTGTAGAGCACAATTTTTCAGTTATACATGAACATACATATATTCATTGTCACATTTTTGTTCTCTGTGAGCTACCATAAGATCTTGTGTATATTTCCTTGTGCTATACAGTATAATCTTGTTTATCTATTCCACATTTTGAAATCCCAGTCTGTCCCTTCCTACCCCGCCCCCTTGGCAACTACAAGTTTGTATTCTATGTCTATGAGTCTGTTTCTATTTTGTATGTATGTATGTATGTATGTATGTATGTATGTATGTATGTATTTATTTATTTTAGACTCCACATATGAGCGATCTCACATGGTATTTCTCTCTCTCTTTCTGGCTTACTTCACTTAGAATGACATTCTCCAGGAGCATCCATGTTGCTGCAAATGGCGTTATGTTGTTGAGAGCTATCTTCTTATTTCTCTCTCTCTCTCTCTCTTTCTTTAGGTCCTCCCAAATTCTTGTCTTAAGCAGCTGCCCTGCTGTCCACATATAGTTCTTTCTCAGATTCTGGTTTTAATTCTTCTGCTTTTTCTCCCATTTTGCTTCTCTAATCTTAGAAAAAAAAATCTTTTTAAGATCACAGTTCCCCAAGCAGCACTCTCCTTTCTACTCACACCAAAAAATGAGATAAGAGCCCCCTTTGTCATTCCATTATTATTAATTATTGGTGTTTCATTCAGCAATTTGGAGTGATAAGACTGAATGTTCAGATCAGAAGAACGATCCCAGAAGGTTTCAGGTGTCCAGCATCCCAGAATTAAAATTCCCCGAACTAATTACTTGCCATAACTAGAAAGTGGAGAAATCATCCCCAAAGTAGTCCTTGGTTAATCTGGAATGCAGAGATATTTTGACTGATGACAGCGTCTTACTCTAGAATCTTTCTTTTGGATATTGGAAGGATAAGGGCATGGTTTTCAAATCTTCTGCTCAAGAAACCACGTGACAAGATTAAGGGTTCCCTGTGTCACCTTCTCTCCCTCCCTCCCTTTTTCTCTCTCCTGTTTTTCTTTACTGTTTCTATTTTCTCTCCTTTCTCCAGATGTCTTTCCATGACTGTAAGTGGATTCTCCAGAAATAGGACCAATAGGATTTATATCTATATCTGTATACAGCCTACATTATCTATATGCAAACACAAGAGAGAGAGAGAAAAAGAGAGAGGGAGAGAGAGAATTCCTGTACAGAGCTGGCTCACGTCACTGTGGAGGCTAAGTCTCGCCACCTGCCTGCAGGCTGGAGCCCCAGGAAAGCTGATGCTGTAATTCTGTCCTAGTTCAGTGATCTGAGAACCAGGGGAGCCAATGGTGTAAATGATGTGATGAGACAAGATGTCCCAACTCAAGCAGTAAGGCAAGAATAAAGGGTATACGTTTCTCCTTCCTCTCCCTCTTTTGTTCTATTCAGGCCCTCAATGAACTGGAGGGAGTCAATCTATGGTGGGGGGGGGACAATTAATCTGCTTTATTGAGTCCATCGATTCAAATGCTAATCTCATCTAAAAATACCCTCACAGACATACCCAGAAACAATGTCTCATCTCGGTACCCTGCAGCCAGTCCAGTTGACACACAAAATTAACCATCATAATGACATAGAGGTGATTTTTTTGAAAGGGAGGTGACTCAAATATAGGTCCTTTCCTTAAGGAATTTACAGTTAAGATAATAAGAGTGTTGCAGTTTGTGGGATCAGCAGAAAGAAAAGCGAGGGGTACAAAATCATGGGGATATACATGAAAAACAGTTCCATTTGGGCAAATAAAATTTGTAAACCTTGTCCGGGAGGCCTTCTGGGACAGTATCATAACCTACACTTGCATTTTGGAGACACATATGTGGACCATCCAAAGCCTTTGTGCAGTTTGGGTTTAACCACTTCCTAGCTGGTTTGGCCCTGGGCAAGTTACTCAGTCATAGTACCAAACTCCTGAGCAATGTGTGTGAGGTTCACAGGACATGGTTGTACTATTGTAACTTATCTGCAATATGATGATAGTAAGTAAGACCTATCTCATAAGCCGGGTTCTTCTAAGGCGTAGGTAAGATTGTTTTGCAGACTGAAAGCAACTCAAGATTCTGGTTTGGACAGTGGCTTCCCACCCTCACTAGCTCCAGGTGAGTGTGTCTTCCTTACAGGTCCCTTTGTGGGGACTTAACTGAGAGGAGCTCAACTTGCTACAAATCCTGTGGTTCAAAACCCTCTTCCCAACAATTTGGAATAAGTGTAAAATGCCATTTATCCTCTAGCGGCATTTTTCATTTTTGCTTAGGGATTTGAACTAAGGCATATGTTAAAAAAAGTCAGAATATTGTATCACATCTGCCTACAGATATAAATAAATTGATTTCTGTATGCAGTTGTAAATATAGGTATTGATATTTAAAAAAAATCCCTTTACAGAAAGAAAATGAACTATAATCCTCAATCTGAAATCCAGCTGTCTGGCTGTCAGGCTTCGGTGGGTGGGTGGGTAGGAGGGGATCTAAGCCACTTTCAAGGTTGCAGCATTCTAGAAATATGGGCAGAATAACGGAGGTCTGCTTGGCTTATTTTTTATTTGCTTTTAGTAAATATTTATGTTCATTTTATCGCTTCCAAAACCTATCGCACCCATGTGAAATAGATAATATTATCCTGATTGCACAGAGGAAGAAACCAAGGCATGGAAAGATTAAGTAACTTGCTCAAAGTTTCTCTGCTGGTAGAGCCATGTCTCAAACTGAGATCTGCCTTATTCCAAAGTCTGATGCTTTTAATTACTGCAACTATATTTCAGTGTTGATCAGCCCTTCCCAAAAACTCCTGCAAAGAAAAAAAAATCCTTTGCAAATCAAGTGAATGTAGAATGTGAGTGTAAGAGAGTGGTGTTAGAAGCCGGCACACGGTGAGTGAAAAGTTTGGTTGAGAGTGACTTACTTACATGAAAGCATGTCAGAAGTAACTTGGGAAAATAAAGCAAAGTTTGAAAAGCAGACTTTGCAGTCCTCAGAGGTACCATAACCAAGAACCTGCATCAACTACAACTACTCTAATGTTAGATGCAGAAACGAGTTCTGCGTGGCATTACTTCAAATACAAATTTCTCCCGAAAATAATAATGGGTATTGTGGGTTCCTATGGATGCTCTCTTTTTTACAAAGACTGGGAAGGATACTTTGAAAGTGCAGAATTATGCACATTGCACTGAAACCCAAGCACAGTAAAGAGGGAAGAAGGGAGAGTGGATAAAGGAATACAGTTTTATGTGTTTTTGCAAAGTCAGAAGTAGGATCACGAGGCTTTCTTAGAAATCACCCAAAAGGGAACCACCCTTTGGAAACAAGCTTATCAAACACTGTGGACAGAGCCCACAAACTGAGGGTTACCTGGACACCCCAGGTTCCTACTAAGAATGCTGCTCTGTCCTCTTCACTGAGTTGAATCTCTGCCAGGTCTCCCATGTCCGTTTCCTCTTTCCCAATACTGAACAGCCTCTAGTCTTGATTGAATTTCTAAAAGTTTTAGAAGCATTATTCATATTCAGTAGCACATGAGGGCACAGATAAGCTAGCCATTAAAACACCTTGCTCGAAGCCCCTCAAATTCCATTCTCAGCCAAGAAGCAAAGCTGGCCAGACTGCATATACTGAATTCAGGAACTGTTGTCTTTAAGCGCTGTTTCTCCAAAGCAGTCAACCTTCTGAGAGCTGGGGATATCAGCACCTTCTCAAGTACCTTCAGAACAGTTCAAACCTCAACATCCTACCAAGTAAAGTGCATCACCTCCCCTGGGCCAGCTGACCTTCTTCTATTTTGCAAGACTCAAGTCCCCTCTTCCTAATAGTGAAAAACTACCGCTTTGCTTCATTAAGAGCTTTAGTTTCAATAGGAACGTCTGTACACTTGCAGGGTTTCTAAAACATCAACACAAAGAGCTTTTCAGTTTCGGAAGTTCACACCCACCAGCACCAACGGACTCAGTCTCCAGGTGAAAAATCGATCCTCTTGTGATACTCCAACTGCATCTCAGAAGGAGTAGGTTCTGGGGAAATTCTGCGTAGTGGACTGCCTACCTTAAGGCTAGTGATTTTGTTGTTTTTCCTTCAGGTGGGAAAAGGCAGCCTCAGGGAATCACATCATTCTGACTCTTCCACGTTGCCTTACAGTACCTTGGCCACCTCTATTGGTCCCTCAGCCACAAGCCTAATAAAGGAATTAGCAGAGGGAATATTGCTGGGAATGAATGTGGAAGCTGAGTGGCCAATTCAATGGTGCTCTTGTGGGAGTCATTAAAAAGTCGCCAAGCGCTCCTCCTCCATCTCTCTCCTCCTCCCTCATCTCTTCTCTGCCCCATCTCACACGTACGCGCAGAGACACTAAGTGCATGTCCAGGGCATAGACTTTTCTCTAGAGGAACCGTATGAGACAGTGCCTTAGCCCCCTTGGCTGAGGTAGAAAGTGTCGTGTCAAACCACTCCATGGACTGTGCAGCTTCCCTCCTCATCAGAACTGCTTTGCTTGCAATCAGCTGGGGGAATGAAACTGAAGCAAGAGGGTAACAATAGAAAAATCAAACCTCTGTGGCTACTGTCAGGGTAGCTCTCAGGGACTGGATGGTGTAGATTTATACATACAATTTCTGTTTAATATGACATGTACATTGTCCCTATGTAATTATTTTCGTCTGCATCTCGGGGATCCTTGGCTCACTTAGAACCTAAGGAGGAAGCATGGTGGCAGTTCTTGATACTCATCAATTTAATTACTTCAGAATTTTTTTTTGTGTTATATGGTCCATGAGTACCCAGAGATGCTTATCATGAAAATGTTTGATTCAAGGGAGTAAAGTAGGACAGGGTAGTTTTAAAGCTATCTATGCCCAGAGTCTGTTGAATTTTCTATGATTCTTTGCAGCAGAGCTTAAGAAATAATAAAAACTGATTTAAATGAGAAAAATGCAGCCCAGCTTGTGATTTTATGTCATCCAGATAAAAAAATATATCTTTGTGTAATGAGATGCAACTGCTTTCCCTTTCCTCTGAATTATTGAATCAGATTATATTGCATGTTTAGATATAGTTTGAGGAAGTGTCAGGGACAATGTTGTGGCCGGGGTTCCTGAGTTCCTGCTTTCGTGGGATTATGCTTCTGAGATACAGTGTTCAGACTCCACAGGTCTTTGGTGCCATCAAGTTCTGACATAGTGATAAAACTATGATCTGAGTGAGTCAAAAGAGACAGAAAGTAAAAGAAAGGACATATTTGCATGAAATGGTTCATAAGGTGATTTGTGGTATGCATTTTTTCATAGGCAAGTTCATAAAGAAAAGCTTAGGGAGTCCAGAGACCAGAACTACCTGAGTATATATATAAGTGGAATACTACTCAGCCATAAAAAGAATAAAATAATGCCATTTGCAGCAACATGGATGACCTGAAGATTGTCATACTAAGTGAAGTAAGCTAGAAAGAGAAAGAAAAATACCATATATCACTTACACATGGACTATAAAAAATGACACAAATGAACTACTTTACAAAACAGAAACAGACTCATAGACACAGAGAACAAAGTTATGGTTACCAAAGGGGAAGATGGGGTCAGTGGAGGGATAAATTGGGAGTGTGGGATTTACAGATACTAACTACTATATATAAAATAGATAACTTGTAGAGCCCAGGGAGCTAAATTCAATACCTTGTAACAGACTATAATGAAAAAGAATATGAAAAGGAGTGTGTGTATGTGTGTATATATATATACATACATACATACATACATACATACATACATATATATATACACATACATACATATATATGTATATATACACACACACACACACACACATATATATATATATATATATATATATATATGAGTCACTAGGCTGTACACCAGAAACCAACATAACATTGTAAACTGACTATACTTCGATTAAAAAAATTTCTCCATTTGCCTTTGAGCATTTATTCTCTGCCAGACATTGTGTGTTTCATATATACCATCTTTTTCTATCCCTCACAATAACTCCATGAGACGGACAGTGTAAGTACATTTGTGTAGGTGAACTATGATCTGTTAAGAGTTAAAATAACTCAAGATATCACAGTTGGTGGAGAACAGAGGTAGGGTTTGGACCCAGGTCTGTATGACTCTGAAGTTAGAGCTTTCAACCACTATGTTTCACTTTTTACTTTACTTTTTTAATCGTGTTGTTCCAGACAAAAAACACTCACCTGTACTGCCTCTTCACTAACTAACAAATGGAAAAATAGACAGACTGGTTAGAGTTTATCTTCTCTAACACCTCCTCTGTCTCCAGTGGGAAGAATGGAAATCCTCAGTGGAAGCCAATCTGAGATTTGCAGAAGACTGCAGCTGAAAACCAGTTCTTGGATAATGTGACTAATGGTTCTTTGTGTAGGATCCCTGAGGTTGTCTGCTTTTGTCTAAACTTAACATGAGGATGTGGATCTGGCATGTCTAGTTCCGCATAAGATAAATCCCTTGAGGCCATTATGGGAACTCTTCCCAAGCTTCTTCATTCCTGATAGGAATCTGGCGGGGGTGGGGGGACCACAATTATGTCCCTTTGAGGTTCTTAATAGGTCATAAGACCATATGAAGTTTACCAAAGCAGAAAAACTTTCTTAATCTGTGATAGACCATATGTACTCATATGTGTGTACTTCAGAGCACTGATCGTGAGATCTTTCTAGAAGAAGATTGCAGTTTGGCATGGGCAGGCCCAGTAATGTAATAAATTACATTCATTTGGTAGAAGAGCAATTAATTATCTGAAGACTTGTCTTTGTAACTAACTCGATGCAAGATCTTGAGCAAATCACTTTATCTTTAGTCTTCTGTTTACTGACCTCTTGAAAAAGGGGTTGGATTCAGTCAGTCTCTACACCTGCCATATAGTTTTCATGTTTGACACATCATTACTTTGGTCTTTGAGTGGAAATACATCAATCAGCTCAGATCTATCACATTAGATACTCATGCTTATCAATAGTTTGGGTTATCAGTAACATATTAAAATGAAAAATAAATTGTTACCTAGTACGTGTAACTGGTCTATTGACAATATATTTGGGTAAATAAATACGACTCTGTGGAAAGAACAATGAAAGGAGTCTTTGCTGATGAAGAGGTTGGAGAGTCTTACTCTATCCCACTATGGAAGGCACGAGTCTTCCCCTCAGTCTCCTCATGGCTGATCTCATCTCCTGGTTCCTCAGGGTGTAGATCATAGGATTGAGCAGAGGGGAGATGACAGTGAAGGTGACAGAGATGGCCTTATCCGTGGGGAGGGCATTGAAGGGCCGGGCGTAGACGTAGATGCAGGGCACAAAGTGCAGGGTCACCACTGTGATGTGGGAGGTGCACGTGGAGATGGCTTTCTTCCTGCCCTCCCCTGTCTGGGACCTCAGCATCATGAGGATGACTGCGTAGGACACAAGCAAGAAGATAAACCACAGGGTTGTGACCAAGCCATTGTTGGAAATCATCAGCAGCTCAAGGGCAAAGGTGTCAGTACAGGCGAGTTTGAGGACCTGAGGGACATCACAGTAGAACGTGTCAAGAACATTGGGCCCACAGAAGGGGAGTGGGAGCAACAGGGAAATCTGCACGATGGAGTGGACAAAGCCCCCTACCCAGGAGGCCACAATGAGGGCAGTGCATCGCCCCCTGCTCAATCTGGTCACGTAGTGCAGGGGCTTGGAGATGGCCATGTAGCGGTCAAAGGCCATGACAGAGAGGGAAAAAATATCTGCCCCACCGAGGAGGTGGAAGAAAAACATCTGCGTCATGCAGCTTGTGTATGATATGGTCTTTATTTTGGTCAGGAGGTCTACTAGGACCTTGGGAGCAGTGATGGAGGAGAAGCAGATGTCCAGGATGGCTAGATTGCGGAGCAGGAAGTACATGGGGGTGTGAAGGCGAGACTCACAGGTCACGGTGACCATGATGAGGAGGTTTCCCAGAAGAGTTGTCATGTACACAAAACACAAAACAGGAAATAAGACCAAGCTTAGGTCTGGGGACTGAGTAAGTCCCAGGAAGATAAATTCTTTTACTCTGGTGCCATTTCCCAGCTCCACTGAATCATATTCTCTTCCTCTGTAGTTGGAAAAAATTAAAAATGTTGTTTCACAAAGTGTTTACTCTCCTTTATAGATTCAGGTTTATAGAGCCAGATGTTAGGTCTAAAAACTAATGAGGTATTATCACCACTGAAGAGCTGGAAGTATTGCTATCATGTGCAAAGTGGTATCTTATTACACAGCGTGCATTTAACAATTCTTTCTTCTGTAAATTATAAATATTTTAGAAAATGCATAAAATAATGTTCTAAATATATAAGTTCTAAGTTCAGACTGGGTGCCGCATTTAAATGGTTTAAGAACCACTCCCTGCAGAATGGTTTTCTTTGGACTGAATTCTACAAATCACTCCTTTCTTTTTTAAAACCACAAATTTAATCCTATGGAAAATAAGAAAATCTTACGGCCATAAAATTCCTCTCTATTGCTCTAGTCTTCCTTAATGGGATTTCTTTGTTTCTGTCTTCACTTTAAACTACTTTATGTACCAAAACCACTGGCTGTTGAAATAACAACAATAGAAATGAAAGTGTAATCAGAGCTTCTGTTCGTCTCTCTGATTTATTTCTTAAAAATTTTTTTGAGCTGTCATTGACACATAGACTCCTGCACTTGAAGTGGACACTTTGATAGGTTTTGACATAAGCATATTCCCATGGCATCATCACTGTAGTTAAGACAGGTGACCTATTTATCACCCCAGAGTGTCCTCCTGACCCCTTATAATCTGTCCCCTCTGCCCTCCTTCTTCAGGCAACCACGGAGCTGCTTGCTTTCCGTCACTATACATTAGTCTTGATTTCTGGAATTGTCTATGAATGGGAATCCTACCATACGTACTCTCTTTTTGTTTGACTTCTTTCACTTATAAAAATTATCCATGTTGTGGTGTAGGACAAGATTTGTTCCTTTTTATTGCATGGATATACCAGTTTGCTTATCCACTCACTTGTTGAACGTTTGGGTTGTTTCTAGTTTTGGATTCTTACACACAAAGCGTCTGTAAACATCTGTGCACAGGTCTTCATGTGGACACATGTTTTCATTTCATTCGGGCAAGTATCCAGGAGTAGAATGGCTGTCACTCTTAAAGAATAAGGGAAAAAAAACCCAATAAAAGAAAAGGGTCAGGGAGGAGGATATAGCTCAGTGGTAGAGCACATGCTTAGCATGCACGAGGTCCTGGGTTCGATCCCCAGTACCTCCATTAAAAATAAATCACTGTCCCCCAAATAAATAAATTATACATATAAAAAAAGGACAAATGGTTTGAACAGACACCTCAAGGAGAAGACGTAGGGATAGCAAGTAAGCACGTGAAAAGATGCTCACCGCCGTTTATCACTGGGGAAATGTAAATGGCAGCCACACCGAGTTAACAGCACACACCGATTAGAACGGCTAAAATGAAAAAGACAGCTCTATGAAGAGCAGGCAGAAATGTGGAAGAACTGGAACTCTGGTGGGAGCATAAAATGGTCCAATCGCCCTTCAAAAGCTCGGCAGTTTCTTAAAATGCTAAACGTACACTTACCATATAATCTTATGGCTTTTGAAGTCCTATCTTTTTGTGTGTGTGTGTGCGAATCCTTAAAATGGATCTTAATTTCTTTCTTTGCAGTTTATCTCCCTTTTCTTACTATAATCAGAAACACAAGGAAGGTTAAAGTCACTTCCCTCCTCATTTTGGGGTTTATTTTTTCAGTTCAAATGAAGATACTTCTTTTCCCTCAGCTCACTTCCCCTTCAAGTCCTATTCCTCCGTTTTTTGCAGTTTTGTCCAAAGCCTGCTTAGTATGGAAAACTTAAAAAGCCACTGAGAGGTACCGCAGCATGTGGCAGGGACCTGGGGGACGCTGGCTCACACAGCCTGTTCAGATCCCAGCTGGACACTTGCCGGTTGTGCAAACATGGGCAAGTGACTTCACCCCTTTGGCCTCAGGCTTCCTTGTGAGGATGCAATGAAGTAATCTATGTAAAGCATCAGTACTCAGAACATCGCTTCATCTACAATGATTGTGTCACCTTCAAGAAAAACGCTGGGTTAGTAACTCTCACAGACACACAACTTTTTTAAATATCCTGACAACCTTTTGGAGGAGCTGAATATTTCCCAGAACGTGTACTCTACAACTTCATCAAAACCTCCTGTTTTGAGGAAAATGGAAAATATTTCTCTTGGTGGGGGGAGGGTACAGCTCAGTGGTATAGAGCACATGCTTAGCATGCACAAGTTCCTGGGTACCTCCCCAGTACCTCCGTTTAAAGAATAAAACAGAAGATGTTTATCTTTCAGTGGTAACCAGAGCAGCCCAGAAGGTGGGGACTGTGTGGCCCTGAGAAACAAGGTGCCTGCTTGTTTTGGCTTCTTGTGTGACATCATCTGAGCAGACCAGGGATGTCTAATGCGTGGTCTCTGCAGTGAGAACCACCTGGGTGCAAGTCCTGCCACTGTGCGATTTGGGTGAGTGAGAGACCTCCCCGAGCCTCCACTTCTTCATCCATGGAGTGGGGGCCATCACACCCACCTCCCAGGGATGTTATGAGGATTCAGTGAATTAACATATGCAACCATCTCAGCACACAGGTTTTCTGCTGTGATTACAGCTCTGCTGAGTAACGTCAACACTGGAGGCTTATTAATAAATGGAATGTACGGAACTAAATGGAAGCTGTCATCAATCCTGACTAGTTTAAAGAGAGAGGAAATGATCACTCGAAAATGCCAGCTCCACTTAGTTAGCAGAGAAATTGAGGGAATCCATCCTACTTACAAAGGCCTTCCATAGGGCCGCCGTTGTAAATAACAGACCATGACCTGGCTGGAAGTTACCCTGGGCCCCAAGTCAGACCCCTTTATCGGAAAGGAATAGGTCCCATGTTCACAAACTGCCTTTGGTCATTCAGACAACATCGTCCAGATTCTGCTCTATTTTTCTGCTATTTTGAATCCACCTAATTACTTAGCAAGTATTGAGGGAAACCTGGCCGAGTTCTAGGTTATTTGAGAGAAGGGAATATAACCCCAAACCAACGGAAAATGGATTCAAACGTAATAGCAATATGGGAGCGGTGGGGACCCCCAAGGACAGATGAAGAGTTGTGTGTGAGGAAAGGATGATTTCTCATTAAGAGGATCAGAGAATCCTGTGTGGGGAGGTGACGTTTACATCTGGGCCAGATGGGAAGGGATGGAAAGGGAGCTCTGGCTTCAGGGGACCCCCTTGAATATACGAAAGCTGCTTGGGAATGGGAAGTTTGGCTGGAATGGAAAGATGCAAACATGTAGGCGTGGAAAGACAGGAAAAAAATCATTGCTGTACCTTTTTTTTTTTTTTTGGTAAATCTAAGGAAGAGTATGTAGACGTTCATTGTGTTAGTCTTTCAATTTTTTTGGAGGGTTTGAAAAATTATGTTTTTCTCTCTAGTTTTGAATTTAGCATCAGATCTGAAGATTTCAGTCTGAGGAGGTCCGTCTAGAGCAATCAGAAAAATCTCTTTTTTGTATAATTCCAGGGGTGCCAGAAAACAAAAACTGCCCTTTCCCAATTCCTAACTGGACTTATTTTTATGTCTCTCGTTTCACAATGTCTTCCTTGCTAATATTTCCTGTCTATGCTGTCTGTCACTGAAGGCTCATCCTGGAATGCAGCATCTGGGGTACTCATTACATTATTTGCAGTCAAAATATACCTATAAATATTAACAATTACATCTAGATTTCAGTTTTCCTCACTCTTATTTTCTCACTCTTATGCATAAGCATCCAGCACCACGGACATACATACTTAGAGTCATGCCTCTTACCTAAGATCTCCAAACTTATTTCCAGGACTTCAGCATCATATATAATGTTCCCAGCTTTAGAATATTATCATATATAATCATTCAGCTTTAGAATAGTCTGTTAAATATCCCTTTGCAGGCAGTGATTTCAATGGCTTTCTTCTGCCGTTATGTGGAAAAGGGCAGACTCAGGGAAACATATTATCTTGGTTCTTCATACTGATTCCCAGGGCCCCATCATACTTACCAGTTCCTTAATCCCAACACTAGTGTGGGAATTATCAGGGGGAATATAGTTGGATGTGGCTGTGGAAAAATTCTGCTGATGGAGAGGCTGTTTCAGTGGGAGTAATTAACAGGCTACTCTGGCACATGCACTTAGGAACACACACTTTGTCTAGGGTCTATAATTTTCTAGCAGTGATAAAGATTCTCTCCTTGACCAATCAACCAACGTTGAGCCTCCCCCAAATTTTTTAATGAGGCCTTGACTTTTGGACCTCCATGTTTGTCTCGGCATTGTCCAATTTTAGCAAAACCCCTGCAAAGTCACTTTAGCCAGAATTCTCCAGCCTCCATGCCTGACCACCTTCCACATCTCAGCAGGTGCCTCAGGTGCCATCCCCCAGGCCATGTCTAATCGCCCTGGTCTGCCTTCAGCAAGAGTCCTGTCGGGCTGGCTTATCCAGGATGTCCCCTTACCCCGATGTTTCCCTTTGGTAATTTTCCTCTTGGGAAATAAATGTCTATTCTTAGGTATTGTGAACAACTTCCATAGGCAGTTTCATCCCTGTGGGGAGATTTTGAAGTGTGACCCATGAGTATTGGAAGGAACCCTTGGATCGGAAGAGGTATGCAGGTGAGCTTCAAGGAGATCTTGGTGGGTTGATGATCAAAGCGGATGATGGGGTTCTCACAGAAAACACTTGCAGCCAGGAATCCACGCTGGCTCCCTCAGCAAATCCCACTTGCTTGACCTTCAAAGGTTTTCAAGATTCTCACCACCTCCGCCCTTACTACCCTAAGTCATGCCTTCATTACTTCTTCTGTGAGCACGTCTTGACTGGTCTCGTTTTTTTCCTTACCCCTCTTTAGTCTATTCATGACTGTAGCTCCTGCAGTTCTTTTTTTTTTTTTTAACATTTATTTATCTTAAAAAATTTTTTGTGGGGGATAATTAGGTTTATTTATTTTAAATAGTAATAATAATGATGATGATGATGATGATGATGATGATGATGATGATTTTTAAAAAGGAGATACTGGGGATTGAACCCAGGACCTTGTGTATGTTAAGCATGCACTCTACCACTGAGCTACATCCTCCCCCTGCAATTCTCAAAACATGCATAATTCTTCTACTTTTCAAAGCCCTTCAAAGCCCATCTTACTTAATGTGACAGTTGGAATCCTTACGATGCTCTGAAAGATCCTAACGACCTGGTCCTGTGGCCCAGTCATCTCTCTGAACTCCAGTACTCCCTCTCTTCTCTTTGCTTCCTCTTGTCTAATTACAAAGACCTCCTTGCTGTTTCTTGGGTGGTCTGGGCACACCACCACCTCAGGGCCTTTGCATGTCTGATGTGTGGACTGAGATTTGTGCCACGACATGAACATTTTTCTAATTTCAAAAATTTTAAGATCTATAATCTACCTTTAGAAATAGAGGAAAAGAAACCCATTGCCCAGCAATTCTAAATAATTATAATTAAGCAAATAAAAGCCAAATTGATACGTTGAACAATGTTTTCCTCTTCATTCTGATCCTTTTGAATGAATATGCGTATTCTGAAGCAGCTTGATAGGTTTATGTCCCTTTTAGGGAGTCATGTTATCAGAGAAGGAAAACTAATGCATTGTTTTCTTAACTGTATTCTCCAGTGATTTGAGTAGCAAAAAATGAGTGAGAGGCAATAGTTATTCATTGACTTTTTAAATCGAACCTGTTTTATGAGTGTTTTCTATGTTCCACTGGCTGTACCAGGTGCTGGGGTTAAAACGATAAATAAAGCACAATCCTACAGGAAGAAAGAGAGCAAGGAATCGGAGACAGGGTCCTGCGTGCTGTGCTGGAGCCAAGGCCGGGGCGCTGAGGGAGTGCAGTGGAGGGTGACCAGTGGGCCAGGGCTTCAGGGGAAGGTCAGAGTAAGGACCTTCACAGAACTCAGTGTTGGGGAGGTCCACATTCTCATTCAAGCCGTGCTAACTTCAAGGCACCTGCTCTCAACCGCTGGAGCATGGGCTTCAGGTGGAAGACTCTTCAGATAATAGTTACTTAACTTATTCAAATCATAGAGCCAGAGGAGGAATATAATTTGAATGTGTTTACTTCATTAAGATGTGATTACTTTGTGAAAGACCTTATGAAATCCAAATGCCAAACCACTTTATTTTGTGATATGTCTCAGTTCTCTCCCTGTCAACAGTGTAGGAATGTAGTGGGGATGTCTGGATATATATATATGTATATATTTGCTGCTTTTAAATTGAAAAATTTATTTAGACAAGTGTAGATGCTCATGCAGTTGTAAGAAATGACAAGAGAGATCCCACCTTAACTCATTTCCCCCCAAGGACCACCTCACTGTATACATGTATATCAAAACATCAAGTTGTACATCTTAAATACATGCCATTTTTGTGTGTCAATTATAAGCCCATAGAGCTGAAAAAAACTCTGCAACTATCCAATGTGATAAAATTGTCTGAGCGTATTTGGTTTCCATTAAAAAAATTTGTTTTTCTTCCAAGGCTGTATTGCAAAAGCAACTCTTCTCTGGCAAACTATTTGATTTCTCCACTTTTTGATAACATGAAATCCATTATTTTACATCATTGTTGAATTTGTAAGTCATGTATATCTTAGTAGAAACATAAAAATTAATCAGAAATCCTTTAGTAAATATAGTTTATTTGATGTAGCAACATTTTTCAAGGTGGTGAGACAGAGTGAGCTGGTGGTCTATACCCTGTCAGAAGGCACGAGTCTTCCCTTCAGTCTCCTCATGGCTGACTTCATCTCCTGGTTCCTCAGAGTGTAGATCAAAGGGTTGAGCAGAGGGGAGATGACAGTGAAGGTGACAGAGATGGCCTTATCGGTGGGGAGGGCGGTGAAGGGCCGGGCGTAGACGTAGATGCAGGGCACAAAGTGCAGGGTCACCACCGTGATGTGGGCCGTGCAGGTGGAGATGGCTTTCCTCCTGCCCTCCCCTGCTTGAGACCTCAGTAATAATAATATGACCGTATAGGACACCAGGAGGAAGAGAAACCACAGTGTGGTGAGCAGTCCATTGTTGGAAATCATCAGCAGCTCAAGCATAAAAATGTCAGTGCAGGCGAGTTTGAGGACCTGGGGGACATCACAGTAGAAGGTGTCAAGGACATTGGGTCCACAGAAGGGGAGTGGGAGCAACAGGGAAATCTGCACGATGGAGTGGACAAAGCCCCCCACCCAGGAGGCCACTATTAACCCAATGCAGCAGCCTCTATTCATGATGGTCACATAGTGCAGGGGCTTAGAGATGGCCACATACCGATCTAAGGCCATCAGTGACAGAGAAAATACATCCACCCCTCCAATAAGATGGAAGAAAAACATCTGGGTGAAGCAGCCATTGAAGGAGATGGTCTTTCTCTGTTGCAGAAGGTCCACCAGAACCTTAGGAGCTGTGATGGAGGAAAAGCAGATATCGGCAATAGACAAATTACGGAGCAAAAAATACATGGGGGTCTGAAGGCGAGAGTCACAGGTCACGGTGACCATGATGAGGAGGTTTCCCAGCAGAGTGGTCACATACACCAAAAGTAGGAAAAGAAATAAGACCAAACTCAGTCCTTGATTCTGGGTTAGGCCAAGGAAAAGAAATTCTTTTACCCTGGAGCAGTTTCCCAGCTCCATTGAATCTTCTTCTTTTTCTCCTTTCAAGCTATTTCATATGAACGTGCATTTTCTTCTTAAGTGCTATGAATGCAAATCAGAATGTTTCCCATGTGGTGGTAGTGGTTGCAATTTGTTGAGTTGTCCAAATTTTTAAGATTACCATCTGTTTAGTGATCAAATCAAAAAATCACAGGCAAAATCATTCAATAATTCTTTTCCCATAAAACTAACTTTTGTGTCTATTGACAGATGACTGAATAAAGAAGCTATGGTACATTTATACAATGGAATACTACTCAGCCATAAAAATGATAAAATAATGCTATTTGCAGCAACATGGATGGACCTGGAGATTGCCATTCTAAGTGAAGTAAGCTGGAAAGAGAAAGAAAAATACCATATGATATCACTTATATGTGGAACCTAAAAAAAAAAAGACAAAGGAACTTGTTTGCAAAACAGAAACAGACTCAGACATAGAAATAAAGTTACGGTTACCAGGGGTGGGGAGGGAGGTGGGAAGAAATAAACTGGGAATTCTAGATTTGCATATACTAAATAATGTACATAAAATAGATAAACAAGTTTATACTGTGTAGCACAGGGAACTATATTCAATATCTTGTAGTAACTTATGGTGAAAAAGAATATGAAAATGAGTATATGTATGTTCCTGTATGACTGAAGCATTGTGTTGTACACCAGAAATTAATGTAATATTGTAAACTGACTATACTTCAATAAAAATATATATAAAAAATTAAATAAAATAAAGGAAAAAACTATTTTTTGGAAAAAATAAGCATTTGTGTTAAGTGGTGATACTTACATAGCTTATTTTATTTAATTAATTTATTTCAGCTTTTAAATTTTATTATTTTTAATTTCACACAAATTTATTGCTGTCAGGAGCATTTTTTTGTATTCAAATCATATCTTTGTACTTAAAGATAAGTAAGAAATGACTCCAACAATTGTGGACTTATTGTGTACAAGTTTATTTATGTAAATTTATTATTTATTCATTTTTTACTATTTTTTCTTTTTTCTTGTGGGGGAGGTAATTAGGTCATTCATTTTTTATAAAATGGAGGTACTGGGGATTAAACCCAGGACCTCAGGCATGAAAGGCCTTCACTCAACCACTGAGCTATACCCTCACCCTCCCTACAAGTTTAATACTCATATTAGCAAATATTCTATTGACTTCAAGAGGTTATTGTCTTGCCAAAAAAAGGTGTTGTCTGTTTCTTATTACAATGTTCTGTGCTTTGAGTCAGTTTCCTTGCTCTTGCTTTTTTATGTCCAATTTCTTAAAATTGTGTCCTATTATTTCACACAGATGACTTATTGTGACTATGCTAATGACATTATTTGCTTCATGACTTAAAAAACTTTAAATTTGCTGTTGGAAAGCAGATTGAAAGAATGTATAAATCCGAATCTCAAAGAAAAGCATAATTTTTCTTATTGTGGTTAAAACACAAGCATGAGAGCTACCTTCTTAACAAACTTAACTGTGGTCACAGTGCACAATGCAGTATTGTTAACTGTGGTCACAGTGTTGCACAGTAAATCTCTAGAATTTATTCATCATGTATCACTGTTGCGAAGGATGCAAAGGAGGCAATAAATACAGTGACTCACTTCTAGGGGCGCTCCATACTGTATCAAGCACACTCTCCTCTGCTTCTTTCCTTTTGTGGATCAAAGATAAAAGAGTGGAGGTGTCACACATCAGGGAGAGACAGGTGTCATCAGAATAATGCTCATTCTTTACATAAGCTATTATTGATCATTCTTAGGAAATTTTATACTTTTATTTGTTCCTCCTTATATTTAGCAATCCTCAAATGCATATAGATAAAGTGGACCATATTGTCAAAGTGCTTACAGCCTCACAAAATGAGTGATTTGTGCAAACTGACGAACATAGTGCATGGTAAAATGTGAAATGTGTTATGAGAAGAGAAGTAGATTTTGGTGGGATGAGCGATTTGATCTGAGATGCTATGATTTTCAGCAGTAACAAAAAACACTGTTTTTTGAGAGCTTTACTACATGTGAAGAGGTAAAAATTGACTTGTTTAATTTTACCACCATCTTTTAGTAAGTGTTAATGTTATACTTGGCTTTCATATGGAATATATTATTTTGGAGGGGAGTTTTTTTCAATTGAATGAAATATCATTAAAATTCTGTAGTTATATGGGATATATTATGACTCTAGTTTTGGCTGAAGGGAAGGAAGAGATGGAAATAGAATGGAAGAAACAATGTCTTTATTTTTAACCTTTGATCATATATATATGTGTGTGTAAACATAAAAACACACATGTATATATGTATGTATGATTTAATTTTACATAACAATAACATTTGATAAAGTTTGAAAATAAGAATTTGGCAGAAAGGAGCTCTGAAAATCCAACTTACTTTGACCTTAGTTTGACGTTGCCTCACCAGTAAGCAACTCAGTGTCACAATGAATGCATGATGCCTTCTCTCACATCAAATGGACTACATTTCTGCATTCCTCTTAACACAACAACCCTCTTCCCAGTGGCTAACACCTACCTTTTTTGTCTGTCACTGAGACGATCATCTTGGCTCTGAAACATTTAATATAACTGAGAAATATTAAAGTCAAAGTAATTATACAAAATCAAAAGTAACATCTCAATTTCAGTATGCATAAGCTTAATCTTGGCTAGAAGTTTAATGTCTTTACCTAATTCCTTTGATCCTGAAACTCCAAGTACCAATTGTATGCCATTAGGTAGGGTACAGAACAAAGCACTGGTGACATTAATTCTTGAAAATTTTGTTTCTGAAGATAAAGCCTTTGGAGGAATAAATATTGTAGTGTCTTTTCTCTCCTTTCAGGAGAGAAAGGGCAGGTTCAATGAATCACATCTTCATGGATCTTTTACTGTGTTCCTGTCTTCGCACAAATCCCTCAGTCTCAGGACTCATATAAAAGTTGGAAAGGGAATATTACTGGACAAGGAAGTGAAAGTCAGGTGCCTGATTCTGCTGCTGGTGATGAATTTTCAGTGGGAGTTATTAAAAATCACTGAGACATCCACATGTGTACACACACACACACGGACACATTTTGGTTGGTGTCCAAATTATTTAGAGGCAGTAGATGAACCCTGTGACTTTATCCACGGCTCAATCAGAACTTTGTTAAAATATGCCAATTGCTGTTCCCAGGAGACTTAAAAGGTCCAATTCTGATGGCTTGCAAGGCTCAGAGGATGTCATAGACAAAGGAGTTTTAATTATATTGCCAAAAAGCTAGAAGAAGAGAGCTGGACCTCAAATCATTTGCTATTAGTCCAGTTTCTGATTATACACTGGATGATTATGTTTCATGAGTCTCCTCACGTAGAGAAACATGACTTAGGTGGTGTCTGGGGAATGCACAGTATTCCTGTTTTCCGGCAGTCTACTCAAAGGAATTTCTCAATTTTGATACAGCTAACAGATAAGTACTAACGTAAAGCTGTCCACATAATTGCAGTAGTTATTTAAGTTGAACTCAGTTTATTAGATGGTTCCATCTTATATAGAATCTGATTTCACTGTTTCCCTGAATGATAATGAATTTAACTGCTTTTCGATTTTGTTTTTGTACATTCAACTAGTCTACAAAGATAAAAACTGCATGGTACAGATTGTGTGTTTGAGATAGGTATTTTTTCCACCTCTATTTTGATATAATTGGCATACATTGTGTATGTTTAAGGTATACAATGTGTTGACTTGATACATTTATATACTGCAAAAATGGTTATCCTAGTAATGTTAGCTAACAACTCCATCATCTTACGTATATACCAATTCTTTTTTTTGTGGTGAGATCATTTAAGATCTACTCTTTCATCAACTTTCTTTTTTTTGTGTATATATATATATATATATTATTGAAGTATAGTCAGTTTACAATGTTGTGTCAATTTCTGATGTACAGCACAATGCTTCAGTCATACATGAACATACATATATTTGTTTTCGTATTCTTTTTCACCATAAGTTACTACAAAATAATTGAATATAGTTCCCTGTGCTATACAGTATGAATTTGTTGTTTATCTTAGCAACTTTCAAGTACACAACACAGTACTGTGAACTATAATCACCATACTGTGATCCTCAAAATGTATTTATATTATAACTGAAAGTTTATGCTCTTTGACCAACATCTACCCATTTTTCCCATCCCCAGCTCCTGGCAAGCATCTCTGTTTCTATAAATTCAGATTTTTAGATTTCACATTTAAATGAGATTGTACAGTATTTGTCTTTCTTTGTCTGACTTATTTCATTAGGACTTATTTCACAAGGTCCATCCGTGTTTTTGCAAATGGCAGGATTTCCTTCTTTTTTTATGGTTGATAAAATTTGCATATATATATATATATATATATATATATATAGTCACATCTTTATCCATTTATTCATCAATGGACACTTAGATTGTTTCCCTATCTCAGATATTATGACTAACGTTACAATGACCATGGGAGTTCTGATACCTCTTCCACATTCTGACTTCATTTCCTTTGGATATATACCCAGGATGGACTTGCTGGATCATATGGTAGTTCCATTTTTAATTTTTTTGAGGAACGTTTATATTGTTTTTCATAGTGGCTGTACCAATCTATATTTCCACCAACATTGCACAAAAGTTTCCTTTTTTCCACATCCTTGCCAGTACGTATCTCTTGTTCTTTTGATGGCAGCCATTCTAATAGGTGTTAAGTGATAGCTCATTGTGGTTTTGATTTGCATTTCTCTGATGCTTAGTGATGTAGAGCACCTTTTCATGTACCTGTCGGCCATTTGTGTGTCTTGTTTGGAAAAATATCTATTCAGTTTGGCTGCCAATTTTTAAATTGGATTGTTTGTTTTCCTACTGTTGAGTTGTACGAGTTCTTTATATATCTTAGTTATTAATGTCTTATCTAGTATATGGCTTGCAAATATTATCTCCCATTCTGTAGGCTATCCTTTCATTTGTCAGTTATGTCTTTTGCCATGCAGAAGCTTTTTAGCTTGACATATCTCCACTTACTAGATTTTGCTTGTGCTTTTGGTGTAATATCCAAAAAATCGTTGCCAAGACCACTGTCAAGGAGTTTTCCTCTTATTTTTCTTCTCGAAGTTTTATGATTTAAGGTCTTAATACTTAATCCATTCAAGTTAATTTTTGTGAGTGGTGTAAGATAGGGGTCTAATTTTATTATTATGCATGTAGTTATCCGGTTTTCTCAACACCGTTTATTGAAGAGACCATCCTTTTCTCATTGCATATTCTTGGATTTTTCCCATACATTAATTGATCGTGCATTCATGGATTTATTTCTGGGGTCTCATTCTGTTCCGTTGGTCTATATGTCTGTTTTATGCCAGTATTATGCTGTTTGATTACTATAGCTTTGTAGTATAGTCTCAAATCACAAGTGTGATGTCTCTATCTTTGTTCTTCTTTCTCAGAATTGCTTTGGTTTTTTGTGGTACCACACAAATTTTGGGATAGTCTTTTTCTATGTCTGTAAAAATTGCTTTTGGAATTTTGATGGGAATTGCACTGAATCTGTAGATATCTTTGAGTACAATGGACGTTCTGTAACATTAATTCTTTCAACCCATGAGCATGGAATATCTTCCCACTTATTTGTACCTTCTTCAATTTCTTTCGTCTGTATCTTATGGTTTTCAGTGAACAGATCTTTCACCGTCTTGGTTAAATGTATTCCTAGGTATTTTATCCTTTCAATGTAATTGTAAATGGAATTGTTTTCTTAATTTATCTTTCTGATAGTTTGTGCTAGTGTATAGAAATGATGTACTTTTTGACTTTGGTTATTTGCAGTTTTGCTACAGTGTGACTAAATGTGGATAACTTCTTATGTATTCCATGATGATTTGTTATGAATCTGAGAATTTGTATTTTTCACCAATTGTGGAAATTTCCGAATTATATCCAGTAAAATAGTGCCCCTTCCTCATTTGTATTATTTTTTCATTCTGAAACTCATGTCAAATCTGTTGTTTATTAGATTTGTTCATTTTTTTCTCTAAATCTCTTAACCATCTTCCTGTGTGTTCTCTTTGTCTATATGTGATTCGTTTCAGGGAGTTTCTTCAGTTCATCATAGTTTTCATTTCTAGAAGTTCTGTTTCATTCTTTTTATAAATCTGCTTTGTTACCTTTTTTTCTTGCTCATTAAAAAAAGCCTTTATTTTTTTAACTCCTTATTTACAGTACATTCTATCTGATTACTTCAGTATTCAAAGTCCTTGAGTGATTGTGTTTTGGTTGTTCCTTTTGATTTTTGCTAATAATGGCTTGTTTCTGCATGCAGCTTTTTTATGTTGAATAATGAATTCATGCTCAGCTGTTTGTGTGGAAGTCTTGGAAGGCTCAGGTTCAGTATGCTTTCCTTCAGAGAAGGCATATATTTATTTGTTTCTTTCAGACATCATAAGGCATTATTAACCCTGTGTTAGTCTTAGTTACCTCTTCCCTTTGGAGTTCCCCATTTCATGGAGGCAATAAAAACTTGAATCTTAGACTTGTACCTTGAATTCTCGAACAGATAATCTTTATTCTTCTCAGACCTCAGGTTGAGACAGACAAGTGTCATTGTTATCTTTGCTGGTGGGAGGATTTTTTATCCAGCTTACCCTTCCACTGGTGGAGGAATATTCAAATCTCTGGTTTTCTGCTTTGTATCTATTTTTGATCCTGAGCCTTTCCCTTCCCTTTGTGTGAGTTCTGATATGCTCTTAAGTGGATGTTTGCAAGAAGCATTTCTAATGGTTGTGTGCATGATTAAATCAAGTCTTTACATTTCATGATATGTGGTCTTTCATTTTGCCTAAAATAGTGCTACTATTTTTTCCTCACAAATATTGGTGATGTACAGGAAAACACTGATGTGTGTAATTTGATTTTATATGTGAACACCTAGTTGAATTCTTTTAGTATTTTCAATGATCTTTCAGTGAACTCTTTTATATTATGTTAGGTGTATCATCTCAATATCTGAGAACAATGACTTTTTTTCTCCAGCTTTCCCTAGTTTATAAAATTTCATATTTTTTCCTTGTGTTTTTGAGTTGTAAGTGAATTCAAGCTTAATGATTAATGTTAGTGGTGATAGTGGACACTGTTGTCCATTTATGGAAGTAATAAAAATTATTTTTAATTTTTAATCATTAAGTGTAATATTTCCTATTTCGTGCTTGTTGATATTCTTTATCAGGATGGCACATTTTCCCCCCTCAGTTCCTGGTTTCTCAGGTGTTTTGTTCCCCAGCAATGTGGGTTGAATTGTACTGAACATTTTCTGTGTCACTGAGATAATCACATTGTTTCTTCTTCTAATCTGTATTGCAGTGAATTGCATTAATATTTCTTTTTGAATTTCTGGTATAAACTCTACTGGGTCTTGATTTGTTGTTATTTTAATACATTGCTATGGAATTTGCTAATGTTTTATAAGAATTTTATATGTATCTTTAATGATCTGGTTGGTGTGTATACATATATTAGATACGTAATATTATTAGATATATTAGGTGCTATTACCTAGTTATCTATTTCATCAATAGGATTATGTTGTCCTTATAGAATGAGTTAAGACGCTTTCAAAATTTTATAAGAAAGTTGAGAATTAAGAATAATGTTGAATATTTATTGGAAATCACCCACAAAATTATGTGGGCCTGGCACCATTTCAGAGGCTCTATCTTTGGCAATTTTTAAATTCATCTTTAATTATTGATTTATTTAAATTTTTTTCTGTTTCCTTTAGTTAATTTTTGTAATCTATATTTTCTATAGAAATTATATACTCTCTTCCATCATTCAAAATTTAAAACTACATTTCAATGCTCTGAGTCTTTGCTTCTTTTCCTTAATAAGCTCTAAGTCCATAGGGTGTGTTTGTTTATGTATTCAACCAAAGAAGTATAACTCTTGAATGTGCCTGGGTCTTTGGGGGAACAAAAGGATGATTCCTAGAAGCAAGTGTCTTATTAGCTTCCCATAAGATAAGAGAAATATTTTCATTACTTCCAAAACGAGGAAATGTAGTAGCAGTATCTTTGGTCCCCTAAAGTGAAGAAAAATTGGAGTTTCATAGTTTCCTTTAATACCAAGAAATGAATGAACTGCATATAAATAATAAATGTGTTATAGATGGTCAAAATTTAGTTATAAAAAGTCTGTTTAGTACCAGTGAATTGATGGTAGTTTTATGTGCTCCTAAAACATAGGATTGGGGGCAGGGTGTAGCTCAGTGGTAAAGTGCATGCCTAATATGTACAAGGTCCTGGAGTCAATCCCCAGTGCCTCTGTTAAAATAAGTAAATAAATACCCAGTTACCACCCCCCCAAAGAATAAAAATTTTTAAAAAAGCAAACAGAAAACATAAGGTTGACAAAATAAAACTTGCTTGCCTTTTACATCTCTCTTTGGAAAAGTGTGTGTGTAAGTGTGTGAGTGTGAGACAGGGACTGATTATCTTATATTTTTAAATATTGAGTTTCTTAAATTCTAAGATGGTATTTTTCTTTCCTTCAAATTTAGATGTCCCTGAAATTAAGATGCGTCTTATCATCAATGAGTACATGTTATGTAGTAGCAATTCTTTTTTTTTAACTACGTAGCTGTTATTAAAGTGGATGATATTTTCAATTAAAATATGGTGAATATAGTTTCTGTACAAAATACTTGAAATTCCATCCCTGTGTCTCATTTCATGGAGTATAGGAAAAATTCACTTGGTATGACATGATCTCACTGTTAACTACTCGTGGAATTTCGCGAGTGTTCAATTAGACCTCTACTTCAGATTCGAATGCCCCATTCCATCCTACACAGAGTCCATAAAGTGGTGATGGCTTAGGGCTGGCTTCTCCAGCACATGAACTTGGACTGGAGGTTTGTGCATGAGTGTAGAGCTTATTCCTCGGCTCTTGGGAGAACCATGTGGCCACCGTCCCTTGGTTGGTCTCCTTCCCTACCCCAGCCCCTTTTCCTTGCGTCTGTCTTTCTCTTCCTTTTCCTTTTTGGCTCCCACAGCCTCTTCATCTCCAACTGAGGCACCACCCTTGCATGAGTGTCCTGTGGCTGCTGTAACAAAATCACCACACACTTAGTGGCTTAAAACAACATAAATTTATTATCTGACAATTCTGTAGGTCAGAAATCTGACATAGGTCTTTTTGGAGTCTCTAGGGGAGAGTCCATTACCTTGGTTTATCTAGCTTCTAGAAGCTGGCCACATTCCTTGGTTGTGGGCCCTTCCATCTTTAAAACCAAATTCTTCTCATATTGTATTTATTACTCCAGCCTTCGCTCCTGTCTTTCTCTTCTACTTTTAGAGACCTTGGTGATTACATTGGGCTTCCTCAGATGATCCAGGATAACCTCCCTATTTGAAGATAAGATCCTTAGCAAACTTCCATTTGCAACCTTAATTTCCTTTGCCATGTAACACACCACACACTCAGATTCTGGGGATTAGGATGTAAATATCTTGCCTACTATAATCCTCTCTTACTCAATTTCTGTATTTGTTGCCAGTCATTCTGAAATCTCCAAACTAAGAATGCTGATTTTTAGAAAGTCATTTGGTAGTAAATCTGATCTGACCTGAACCAATTTTGTGTCACAACATTTGATTTGAATTAATATGAGGCCATGTGTAGTTTTTATTGATTGCACTTAGTGGGAATATTCACATACTTTATTGCAGAAATTGATTAAAGTGTTTGGGTATCAGGTGCTTCCAGTGAGAAAAATGATGTAGTAGAAAATACATGCACTGTGTTATCTTTCTAAAATTGAAGAAATTTGAAATTGCGAAACCTATCTGGTCCCAATAAATTAAAATAAGGGAATGTGGTCCTGTATAAAGCCTAGAGTATCAGATTATAGTACACTCTGATTTAATCATTTCCATTTCCTTTGGCTTCCATGAAGAAGTATCTGTTCAAGAAGTAAAGTCAGTTTTAAATACTAAAAATCTAAGATCCAGTCGAATTTGGTGTCATCTTCTTACATACATTCATTCCACTCCTTTCTACATATTTGAAACGTATTTATAGCTCAGACACTATTCTAGACACTGGGACTATAAAAGAGAATTCGATCTACTAATTTGAAGTTTTATGGGGTTTTAAAATACACAGTGATAAGGAAATGATAAAGAAGTACAAATAAGAAAAATAAAAGTATTCTTTGGGTTGGATGTAGATTTTTCTTTTTTCAAGCAGTCACACAAGCTTATGGCAAAGTAGGAAAGGTGGCTCCAGAGTCTTACCATTGCTGTAGTCACGTACACACCAAGGGTTTACAAAATCGGCCTGTGTAAGTCCCAGGTCACATCCAGTTCTGACAAAGTCACAGGGCATGAAAGGCAGCGGAAACCCTTAAAAAAAAAACCAAGACTTTACATTTCCTGAATGGTTGTGGCAGATGGTGCCGGTGTATTTTATAGGTGATTTAATTAAGCAGACAGTCCAAAGTTGCTGACAGGACAGAAGTGATAGCGAAGAATGTTTGCAGACAGTGTTTCATACATAGCATATGATTAATTCATAATCATAGTCTATTGTTGAACTGGGACCTAGCCACTGGATCCCTGCTGTGTTGAGATAGGTGTCCCTGCTACCTGCTGCATGCCTGGACAATGCAGTGCTACTTTTACTCTGTTGCCTGGACACCCAGGTTCTATTATAGTTCACATTTGTGTTCTGCTTGCTGTCAGTTGCTCTTTAAGGACTCTGCTCTTTTTGTGTAACTTCCTGCTGGTGTTCCTTTTTAACACCAGTGTTCCAAGATCCTGGTCCTTTTTGTCTGTGCCATCCTGGTATAGCTAGTTGTCTATGTATGGTTGAGCCCCAATATATCTCAGCTAATATTTTAAGAAAATAGTTCATCATATACTTGCATCTTGATCCACACTCTATAATGAGATTATTCCTTCTCATAAGGCGTGAGTCTTCTCTTCAGTCTTTTCATGGCTGACTTCATCTCATTGTTCCTCAGGGTGTAGATCATGGGGTTCAGGACAGGGATGATGATGGTGAAGGTGACAGAGATGGCCTTATCGGTGGGGAGGGCGGTGAAGGGCCGGGCGTAGACGTAGATGCAGGGCACAAAGTGCAGGGTCACCACCGTGATGTGGGCCGTGCAGGTGGAGATGGCTTTCCTCTTGCCCTCCCCTGCTTGAGACCTCAGTAATAATAATATGACCGTATAGGACACCAGGAGGAAGAGAAACCACAGTGTGGTGAGCAGTCCATTGTTGGAAATCATCAGCAGCTCAAGCATAAAAATGTCAGTGCAGGTGAGTTTGAGGACCTGGGGGACATCACAGTAGAAGGTGTCAAGGACATTGGGTCCACAGAAGGGGAGTGGGAGCAACAGGGAAATCTGCACGATGGAGTGGACAAAGCCCCCCACCCAGGAGGCCACTATTAACCCAATGCAGCAGCCTCTATTCATGATGGTCACATAGTGCAGGGGCTTAGAGATGGCCACATACCGATCTAAGGCCATCAGTGACAGAGAAAATACATCCACCCCTCCAATAAGATGGAAGAAAAACATCTGGGTGAAGCAGCCATTGAAGGAGATGGTCTTTCTCTGTTGCAGAAGGTCCACCAGAACCTTAGGAGCTGTGATGGAGGAAAAGCAGATATCGGCAATAGACAAATTACGGAGCAAAAAATACATGGGGGTCTGAAGGCGAGAGTCACAGGTCACGGTGACCATGATGGCAATATTTGCTAACACAGTTGTTATATAAACTGTAGCTAAAAAGAAAAATAAGAGCAAGCTCAGCTCTTGAGACTGGGTCAGTCCACGAAAAATAAATTCAGACACCCTGGTATGATTTCTCAAGGCCATTGGAAGAATTTCTTTCTCCATGTGCAGCTTTGAAGGAAATAATAATATTACTGAGGCAATGAAATCAAGCAAAGGTTTGTCTCTTATACAGAAATTGAACACACATCATTCAAAAACTCACGTATGTTATTCCTCATGAACTTGCTGTGTTAACTGGAGAAATCACTCAGTTCCACTTGTTTCACTCCCTGGTTAGTACAAGTTGTAGGGTCATTTCCTTACTGCACTTGGTGGGGACCTTTGGCTTCTGTTACAGTCCACCTCTAGAAGTTGCCGAGGAAGAGAACTTAAGGAAGGTTTTGTGGAAGCAGTTGTGGGTTCCCTGTGCCTTCGTGAATCAGAGCAACTCTGATTTTATTCACATTCCACTTTGTTCCTATGGCTTAAAAGCCATTAGACTTAAAAGCCGTTAGAGTAAATCAACCCTCAAATGCCTTTCTGTAACAACATGATATGGATCAACTTCAATAACATATTATATTTTTTACGTATTATATTTTTATTGAAGTAGAGTCAGTTTACAATGTTGTGTCAATTTATAGCTTTAAAAGCAACTGTGCACCTCATTTCAATAAATTTTCCTAACTTCCCTCAGAGGCTAGAGGGGAAGGAGGTGCAATCATGCCTAGTTCAATAATACTGAAACTGAACTCCATCCAGGTAAGTCAATCTTCCAAGGTCACACAGAAAATCAGTGGCAGAGAGAAAGGAACACAAATTTCTTCTGTCTCTTAGTACTAGGATCTTTCCACAGTACCACACTGTCTCCCAGTTTCAGGATACATAAATCCTACAATAATTTGCATAATGTACTCTTTACAGAATTTTTCTAGCACCGTCAGTGCTGAGTTTCATCACCCCTTTGATTTCCACTCCCCATCACCATGGAATTTCAGACAACATCCCTTCTACTACCTTTCAGAAGTGATGTCTCTTTAACTTTTAAATTTCATTTCATAAACACCCAGGGGTTGGAGTTTAACACAAAGAAGATGATAAGGACGGTGATGGAGATAGTTCTGTTCACAAAGAAGACAGCAAATGTTCCGGACATGCCTATATAGAGGAAGGGCATGAAATGCAAAGATATCACAGTGATGGAGGCAGGTAAATGCAGATTTCCTCCTGCGCCCTTCCTATCAACTTAAGCAGCTTCTGATGAGCTTGCTATTTGCATTTCCTGATGGAGTGCGAGCTAACACAGGACGGAAGCAATGGCAGCTCCCTGTTCCTGGAGGCCTGCTGGTCCTCTTACTGTACAGTCCTTGTTGGGGAGGAAGGGGCAGATCCAACTGAGAGAATTTTCGGTTCATTCTGTTTTGCCCATGTGAGTCAGGATTAGCCAGCCTTTTATTGGTTGAGTAGTAATCTAGGAAAAATCAAATTCCCGAAGATGCTTAAGTGACATGTGAAAGATCACATAGGAAGCTAGTGGTGAAATCAATCTTTGACTTTTAGCCCATATGTATTTCTAAGCAGACTTATGATGGTGGCAGCAATTGAAAAAAAAAAGGTTAACTTAAGAGTTAGAGAAAAAAAGGAATCCTCAGCTTAGCACCTGAGATATCTGAAATCACCACGTACATAGATGGTCCCTTGATCGTGCCCAGCTGGGAAGCATCGTGCTTGGTTTGTGTAGAAACAAGCTTTCAGAGTCTTGAGAAATTATGTGGATAAATAAGCAGAAGACACATGTCGCCTCTCATTTGCTCTGGAGGATATGGTTACTTGCTTTGTTTCCCAGTTTATTCCGTCTCTATGGACATGGTCACCTCCACAGCATGTATTGCTAGGTTAGCACATTTTATCCAAAAGACTTACCTGAGGCACCTACATTGCCAGCAACCTGGGCATTGGGTCAAATCTCTCCTGAGGAATCTACTTTCTACCTGTCTCTCAATGTATCCCCTTTGCTTCATCCTCAGTTAGACCAGTTTCATTTCTTCTTAGATTGTTGCAAGAATTTCCTAACTGGTCTTTTCTTCGGTGTGGTGTTCTCTAATTCATCCTCTCTGTTGTTTCCAAAAGTATATTAGTAAGTCACAAATGGAACCATCTGTTCCTTTGTTTGAAACTTTTTAATGGTTCCCCACTGCCTACAGAAAAAAGATAGAACTCCTCTTACAGCATTCAAGACTTTTCTCCATCTTGAATATTATCTGGTGCCCTGTTTCCTTTGATCCTGTTTCAGGTCTTCAGATGTTATGCAAATCCTTGCTGGCCCATACTTTTGGATTTGTGTTCCTGCTGCTTTCTCCACCTACCATGTCCTCCCCACCCTAAGGGACTCCTCTTTGATGAACATTGATCTTCTAAGACTCAGGTCCAGAGTCTCCTCCTCTGTGGAAACTTTCCTGATATCCTTTTATGACTCACAATTCCCTGCATAGACTTCTGGCACCTATAACAGTTAATTTCATCTAATTTCTCATATGTCTGTCTCTCCTTGGTTCACTGTAATTTCCCTGCAATACCTCAAGTTCATCCTGTCCACTCAGTATTTCATTCATCCTAATGTAATCAAAGATTTGCTTAGTCTGGGGCACATATTAGGTGCTCAATAAATGTTTTTTTTACATTTTTTATTGATTCATAATCATTTTACAGTGTTGTGTCAAATTCCAGTGTTCAGCACAATTTTTCAGTCATTCATGGACATATACACACTCACTGTCACATTTTTTTCTCTGTGATTTATCATAACATTTTGTGTATATTTCCCTGTCAATAAATTTTTTTTAAAAAAATTAATGAATAAACTTCGCTGGCGAGTGTACATTACATAGGCATTGGCATTGGAGTGTGAGTAAGTAAGAAGGATGTTGACAAACATAAGTTAAGAAACCCTTTTGTAAATATCTTTGACTTGGCCTCAGGGATGCCAGATAGAGATTTGCTTTCTGATCCAGGCTTTAAAATAGCTTTGCGACCCTGAGAAAGTTGTGCAGCCTCTCTGTGCCTCAGATGCTCAGCTGTAAAATGTGGGAACTGTCTAGTGTGATGTAGCGTCTAGTGTGATGCCCTGTAGGACAATGTTAAGAGGTCTGGAGGCACCCCAGGGCTGGAATTCTGCCTCTTCCTTCTTTGTTACTTGAAGCAAGTCCTTTATTTTCCTTTAGTTTCCTCCTCTGTAAACTGGGAGGCACAACACTTACTTCAATAAGTAGCATTAGGAGCAACTATAATCGTACTGGTAAAGTGTCCAGCACATAGTAGGCATTCAATTAACTTGCTTCCCTTTCATTCCTCTGAAAAAAAAAGTGTCTGTCCTGAAGGGTTATTTATGAGGACATTTGCAGAATGTAAAATGCTATTCAGTAGAAGGACAGCTTCTCTTTCAGCCAACTTGCTTATTTTTGTTCCAATGAGCTGGTGTGAATTAACCAAGTGGACCCGAGGATTCTGTGCTGGGTGGTTGGATTTGGGGCTGAGATTGGCTCTGGATCAAAGGCAAGAGACCCAGTAAGTCATGTACAGGTGTGGGGCTGCTTTTGAAACCTGCATAGTTTTTAAGGGAATTTGGGGTTAAAATCATGTTTTTCGAGGAAGCACCCATCTTGTGGAAAGAGGTTCTGTGATTCCCTCAGGCAAACCCTAAGCTAGAACAAAATCTGCTCCTTATACGCAACTCAGTTGTTCAAGCAAATGCAAGCTGCTTTCTCTTGTACAACACTGACCCCATCTCGGAAGCCCCTTCTCCTTAGGAAGACATTCCTCCTTTCCCAATATTTAACATCCACTTTGTTTTCTGTTGTTTCAGCTCTCTTTGCAGCATCTGACACACCAGGTATATTATTCATGCTCATGCTATTCATGTATAATCCACAATATCTCATATTCTGACTGTTCACTGTCCTTACCTAAATTCTTCAGTATCCAACCAGGAATTTACACATTCTGAGACTGGGTAGCTGGGCCTCAGTGTTTACGATGCTGAAGAACTAGCACGTTAGAGGTGAAGTTCTTGTGAAGATTAGTTATACTGGACTTCAGTGTCTTTCTCTTCAACCTTCATGTTGGAAAAGGCAGACGTGGGGAGTTACATCATCATAGCTCTTCTGCTTGTCTCAAAGTGTCCCTGCTATGCTCACTAATCCCCAAGGCGCAAGCCTAATATGGGAATTAGCAAAGGGGATTTTATTGAATGTGAGGGTGAACAGAGGATGGACATTCTTCTGCTAGTGTTGGAGTTCCAGTGGGGGTTATTAAACAGCTTCTAAGTCATTATTGCATGCAAGTACACACACACACACACACACACACATACGCACATACACACGTACAAACATAAACATACTCACATTTCTATGCCTTCCTTGTACGGTTCTAGAAGACATATATCTGCATATTCTATGATTCTCTCAGTTTTGAAGAAACATTTATACAGACATTTCATATCATGTGATCATTCATTCTCAATGTAGGCTTTATGTCCAAGGGAGCAAAATTTGTTTCTTGAGGGGCCAAAAAACTTAGATATTACAATGATGTGTGCTTCTTTAGAGAACCTCAGTACACAAAAGTATACACAATATATTTTGGTAATAAATTTTCGTGAGGGAGAGCAATTAGGAAAAATATCTAATAAAACTCTTTTGGGGGGGCAATAATTTTAAAAAGCTTTTGAAACACTGGTCTATGATTTAGAGTCTTGGCCCAGTTTCTTTGTCTTGTAAGACTCAGAGAAGATCACAGATGTGTGTCACCAAAAGGACCTTTTTAGCTAAATATTAACCCATCATAACATTTAAAAAAAATTGTTCTGTATGTTGAAATTTCCTCAACTTCTTTATTCTTCTTGGCCAATTTTAAAAAAAAAACTACTGAAGGCAGAAGTGTGGAATTTGAAGTGAGCATAGAGAGAGAAAGGAGATTTATTCTTTTTCTTGGATTCCTTCTCTTGGGAGGGAGGTGGATTATAACACAGATTCAGTCTCTAGTCCTAAATGACCCTTCATACAGCATGTTTCTTTTCTCTCCTGGTACAGAAAATGGGTCTTGAGTGTGTGAAAAGTTACTTCTTAGGTAATTTTTTTTGTACTACAATGATTTGTCTTGAGTTGTCTATACATACATAGATCAAAACTACAGTTTTGCTCCAGCTCTAAAAGCCAGGGGTGAAATAGGATGGAGGGATAGAGGAAAGAAGGAAGTTCAGGTTGACATAAAAGAAATGTGCACTTTGTGCAGATACATCCCTCCACTGGACAAGTCCTTTTAGAATTAATCTCAGTGCGCAAAAGAAGTAGAATAGACTTGAGAATAGGAAATACTTGGTCCTTGTATAGATTTGTTTATAGATATATCAGACTTGACACAACTTAAACTGGTCCTTCTCTTTTCAGTAATTAGTGAAATGTATCAGAGAGTCTGTACTTACAGCATTAAATCAGGAAGTGACTTTAACAATCAACTGAAAATAACAGTCACTAGGGAGAGAATGTGTGGAATAAATATATCCATATCTGTATATATGCACATATAGGAACAGAGGTGTGGATAATAGGGGGCATTGATTATATGCCTCATTAATGCCAGAAGTGGTGCTAACCTTTGCAACTGTAATCCTCTCAACACTTACCATGTTTCATTCTCATGACAACCTTGTGAGGCTGTTTCCACATCACAGGTGGTGAAAGTAGCATGAGGGCCTCAGATCCACCAAAATAGCATTTAGGTTATTGATTTCAACCTCAGACCCCTACTTCTCCCCGGACCACAAGCCTGATGGCTGATGTTCAATCTCACCTCTTCCTTTTGTTCTCACAGCCTCTCTAATAGAGTTTCGTGGCTCTGGGGATATACAGAAATGACTGTGGAGAAAGAGTTAGCTGCCTCTTACTCTTAGGGCAGTGGTTTGAGAAAACCAACTCAAAATAAATGTCCAGTCTCAATCTGACTGCTCATCCCAGTTTCTCGCTCTCAACAAGCCCAAGCCTCCTCTGCAGTCTCCTCATGGCTGACTTCATCTCCTGGTTCCTCAGGGTGTAGATCATGGGGTTCAGCATGGGGGTGATGACTGTGTTATTGATGGACACAGCTGTGTCCATGGGCAGCGTAGTGAAGGGCCGGCAGTAGATGTAAACACAGGGCATGAAGTGAAGAGTCACCACGAGGATGTGGGAGGTGCAGGTGGAGAGTGCTTTGTTCCAACCCTCCCCAGAGTGAGCTCTCAGCATCACCAGAATGATGGTATAGGACCCCAGGAGCAGGAGGAACCACAGCAGAGTCACCAGCCCATTGTTAGAGATCATGAGAAGCTGCAGAGCAAAGGTGTCAGTGCAGGCCAGCTTCACCACCTGGGGCACATCACAGTAGAAGGCGTCCAGGATGTTGGGGCCACAGAAGGGGAGTGGAAGCATCAAAATTATCTGGACAATGGAGTGCAAACCACCACCTACCCAGGAAGCCACCACCAAGGCCACCCACATCTCTCTCCTCATAATGGTCACATAATGCAGGGGTTTGGAGATTGCAAGGTATCTGTCATAGGCCATCACAGAGAGAAAAAAAATATCTGCTCCACCAACAAAGTGGAAGAAAAATATCTGTGCCATGCAGCCATTGTAGGAGATGGTTTTCCTCTCTGATAGAAGATCCACCAGGAACTTGGGAACAGTGACAGATGTGAAAATAATATCCAGGACTGACTTGTTCCGCAGGAGAAAGTACATGGGAGCATGGAGGCAGGACTCACAGGTGATGGTCACCACAATGAGGGCATTGCCCAGCACGGTTGTTACATACACAGCAAGGAAGACCACAAACAAGAAAAACTCCAGTTCCCGGAAGTGGGTGAGTTCCAGAAAGACAAATTCCTTCACGCTGGTATGGTTGCTCTGGCCCATGATGGGGACCACCTTCATCCAGGTCTATCTTGGAAGAAGAGGGTTAGGGTTAGGAGTATGGTGCCATAGAGGGCAACATCATGGATCATAAACTGATACAAGGCTCTTTTAAGCATTTAGATCATCATGACTACTAAGAAAACCTGTGCTCGAGTCTTCCCTTTTGTGAAGATCTGAAAAATTTTTGCCCTGATGATTCTTCTTTTTTATTGTAAATAGCCCGGGTTGACAGGAAGAACCATCATACTCCTATGTCCTTCATCTGACAGAGGGAGATGAAGATGGTCCTTTGGCTATGACTTACTTTCTGTCCTGTAAGAATAACTTCACATGTACGCAAAGCTTTATCCTTTACCAAGGCTTCACCTGTAACATCATCCTGATTTGGATTCCCATGGTGTCTCTCTGGGGGTCTATAGAGTAGTTATGACTATCCCCATTTTATACAGGGGAGACCGAAGCTTAAAGCAGTTAGCGACTCGCTTACATTTGTGTATTTGCCAAGTTAATAAGTGGAAAGTCAAGGATTCAAACCTGGGTAAAATTTCTGACTTGACAAGGACTCTTTCCCTGATCAAATTTCGGTTAGGCTCTTCTGAGCTCTCTTCTCAACCAGGTCTCAACCTTGGCCTTCCTTGTCTTTCATTGCAGAGGTCAGTTTTAGCAAGAGTCTTGCTAAATCAGGTTAGCCAGAAGCCCCTACCTTTGATTTCTGATCAAACTCCTTATTCCTGCCTTTGATATCCAACCCCTTTTGTCTAAGTCTTTGGCTTAACTTTAGCAAAAATCCTTCTAAAGCACTTTAGCAAGAATCCCCCCATCCTCAATGTCTCCTCTTGGTAATTTTCCATCCACTGACCCCCTCACTCTGTTCACTGGCTATAAATCCTCACTCGTCCTTGTTGTATTTGGAATTGAGCTCAGTCTCTCTCTTCTACTGCAATAGTCTTGACCCTCAAGTCATGAATAAAATCTGTCTTGCCATTTTTAACAAGAGCCTAGTGAATAATTTTTTCTCTGAGTCTCCAGAGTTTTTTCCACTGTAGCACTCTGTTAGGTCAGAGAGTCTGGAGCTTACTTCAGTTTATCAGAATTACAGTGAGTAGATAAGGCTTAGTCAGTTAAGTCGCCTGCCTCCTCAATCCTCCTCTCTTCCCTTAAAGGAAGAGACGAATCAGGCCCTCATAAGGACTCCCTGTACGTGGAGACACTTGGACCTCGTTTGGGCCCATGGGCTCCTGGTAGTGTGTGTAGCTGCAGTCATTGTCCAGAGCACATGAAAGTATCACAAACTGATGATTAAAGCTTCAGGATCTCGGATGTGGCTTACCCCAACTCTCCCCACTTTAAAGGGGAACAGAGAAGAATATTTATTTTTCCAGAATTAGTCTATGAATTGGTGAAAGATGGAGAATTAAAGAAAATTTCAAGTATTTTGGTGATTTTTTTAATATTTTGGTCATGAGAACATGTAAGAGATACCCTTTAAACAAATTTCAGATATGCAATACTGTTCACTATAGTCACACTGCTGTTCTACTGTGGATCTCCAGGACTTACTCATCCTGCACAACTGGAACTTTGTACACCTTGACCAATATCTGCCCTTTTCCCCATACTTCCAACCCCTGGTAATCAGCATTCTACTCTGCTTCTACAAGTGAAGGACATTTGTTAAGTGAAACAAGCCAGACACAGAAGGACAAATACTGCGTGATCTCATTTATTTGTAGAATCTCATTTATATGTAGAATCTAAAATAGTCAAACTCACAGAAAGATAGAGAATTTTAACCAGGTTAATTGAATTAAATTCCAGCAATTTTCTCCTACTACTATATTATAGAAAAATAGTTTTTTTTTTTCAAATTAGATATCTGGTCACCAGAGGGCAAACTCCCTTTAATAAGAATATCTCTATGTCCAAGAATTCTCATCAACCAGATAATTTTAAAAAATTCAAATAGTTAAGGTGGTGAAAATCCAGTTCAACAATAGAAGGTAGACAGTCTTGTATTTGGAGCAATGGAATTAATATTTGAAGAAAATAGGATGAGAAAGAAGAGGTAAACTGGATAAAAAAAGGACAGATCATTTTCTGTGAAGCAAAAGCATAGTAAAGCGTCTTGCAAACAACCTATTTCTTGATGTTTCTTTTTTCAGCTCTGTTACAGTTGGGTGCATTTTATGGTTTAATCTGAGGAGTTAGGACATACAGAAAGCCTCCTAATTAAAAAGGTTTTCTTGATTTTCCCAGATTCCTAATGTTCTCCCCATTAGAACAATTTAATTCCTGTGGAGAAGTGAATTTCCTTTAAGGGTTTAAAAAAAAATATGATCCAATGGGAATCCCACTTAATAGCCTGGCATTCAGTGGCACATTACCTAGAACTGATCCCCATACAGTCTTTTTTTTTAAACTGCCACCTAGCAAATGACAGAAAGCTATGCAAATGGTACCCTATATTTGGACTTAAGTTACTGCCTTTCATCAAGGGTGTCTACAAAGAACACCTTACCTTAGGATTGTATTGAGGGCAAGATTTATTCGGTTCCCCTTATTTGAGACCCTAAGAGAAATGTTTATCCAGTAAGGAAACCAGTAAGATTCTTCTTCTTAGGTAATGAAGACTATGTATTGGGCTATATCGCTTTGTTTTGTCCTTCATACACTCAAAAGTATAGATGTGGCTCAACTTCTTACTCCATATTTTTTCAAGTGTAGTCTCGTAACAGTTTCTTACCGACATATTATTGCTTATTGTATGTGTTTTGTAGTTTTTGCTGTATGACCTTTCTGATCTTTTGTAGAATGTGATGGGTAAATACATTGGTTACTAAGGTAGAGACTGGTTTTCACAGGTATATGTCAATCGGGCAGGTCAAGAGTAAACACTGGTTGTGAAGGCTAGAGTGGAATGGGGCATAGCCAGGAGGGCACAGCGGCCTTGGGAGACAGGGGTTGAAAGGGGAATTTGGAAACTAGAGGTCTGTGGGTGGCTTTGGGAGTCAGGCTTGTAGAACGTGCAGGAGGGGATGGGGCCACAAGTCATACATTGCCCTCTTCAGTTTGCCTAGTTGGGCCCTAATTACTACTTCCAAATAATGCCGCTCTCAACATTTTGCAAATGCATTTTCATGTGCATCTGTAAGTCCAGACATGGGTCAAATGATGTGTTAATTTTCTAAATTTAAATGATAAACAAGGTATTGTAAAGAAACAAACCCATAGACATAGAATACAAACTTGTGGTTGCCAAGGGGGCGGCGGGGTGGGAAGGGATAGACTGGGATTTCAAAATGTAGAATAGATAAACAAGATTATACTGTACAGCACAGGGAAATATACACAAGATCTTATGGTAGCTCACAGAGAAAAAAATGTGACAATGAATATATATATGTTCAGATATAACTGAAAAATTGTGCTCTACTCTGGAATTTGACACAACATTGTAAAATGATTATAAATCAATAAAAAATGTTAAAAAAAGAAACAAACCTAATTCTCATTGCGTTTGAATGCTTGATTTCTTTTTATAGGTAATACCATGAGCTGAAATAAATAATAGTTTTTTTAAACTTCTCAACATGGAAGGCTGGAGATTTTGACATCTTATATAATATAAATCTCAAAAATAATTTAAAATATTAGAATAAAATTTAAGTAAACTTTTAAAAAATAATATTGGGGTAGAGAAGAACTTTGTAAGCATTACATGGAAGATTATTATATTTGGCTAAGTAGAAATATGAAACTTCCAGGTTTCAAAAGTGTTTAATTTTAAAACTAAAAATAAATGAAAAACTTGAGGAAATATTTGTAAAAAATATAAAATAAGCTTAATTTTTTGGTATATAGAGAGTTCTTATCATTCAGTAAGAAATGGATACTTGAAAACAAAAATGGGTCATGATTTACAGAGAAATTTAGCTGATCAGCCCACATATGAAAAGGTGGCCACTCACACTATCAATCAAATGAATGCAAATTAAAATAATAATAGGATGTACTTCTCATCTAGAAGATTGGCCAACAATGAAAGAATCCATTATTGGCATGGATATGGGAAAAGAGACACCTCTATATGTAGTTGAGAGGAATGTACACAGGGACACACTTTCTAGAGTCATTCTGGAAATATGTGTCAAAACTTAAACAGTGCAAACCCTTTGACTCAGAAATTCCACTGTGGGAATTTATGCTAAAGAATCACTAAACTAAGTGCTTAATGACATAAATGCAAAGAATGTTCATCACAGTATAGAAGAAATTAGAATTTAAATTAATGTCTGATTTATAAAATTGGTTCAGTAAGTTATGATACAACAGAATGATTCAATATTTGCAGCCATTCAAATTGATAACATAGACCTTTATTCTTAGACATGGTAAGATTCCCTACTGGTAAAAGGTTGAAGCACTGGATATATCATATAATGTTATCATTGGAAAAAAACCTACATGTCTAGAAGAAATCTGGAAAGATGTATACTGTTACCTGTGGGTAACTGGATTTTGGTAATGTTACTTTAAAGAGATAATCTATTGTTTCCAATTTAAAAAAATGACTTTAAATGGCTTCTTATCTTGCTAATATATATAAAATAGTAAACAGCAAGTTCATATTGTATAGCACAGGGAACTATATTCACTATTTATAGTAACCTATGATGAAAAAGAATATGAAAACAAATATATGTATGTTCATGTATGAGTGAAGCATTATGCTGTACATCAGAAATTGACACAACATTGTAAATTGACTATACTTCAATAAAATAAAAAATAAAAAAATCTTGAAAGTCAGAAAAAACTCATACACATGCTTAACAGCTTGAAGTAAACGATTTTCCCGTTAATTTGAGATATGATGTTACAATTTTTGTATTTTTCTTTTCCCTTTCTGTAAAATTGTCCTAAGAAAGATAACTTAGTAAGGAAGGAGGTATAGGAGGGAAGACAGTTCTAATTATTCTTTTGGTATATTATGGTTCCCCAGGCGTTGGCTGGAGGTTTCCAGGAGACACTCTGGGACCAGCCAAGTTAGAGCTCTGGAAAATGAGATCAAAGATACTTACTGTTGGCTTCTCTTTTGGATTAATATGGGTCCCCCTTGCTCTCCTGGTCAATCATCGTGGAAGGTTTTGGGCTCTCAGGCCCGATGCCAGGTCAAGATCAAATGGTGGCCTTTCTCTCTTGTAACTTCACGGTTGTATTATGGAATCTAGAGGCAGCTTGTTCAAAAGAGCACAGCCTTTGAACTCAGGCTTGAGTATTTTAAATTTTGGCTGTGTGTCCCCAAGCAGGTTAACCTTTATGCCCATGGGAATCTCCTTCCATGAAACGGGGGGCACAAGGCTTACTGTGCAGTGGGGTGTACTTGAGATGGCCCAACACTGTTTTATTGCCTGTTCTTACGTGTCTGTCTGTTTCTGCTTCTTCCTCCAAATGCAAACTCCTCAAAGACTGGGAGTCTGTTTTGTCACCATTGTCTCCCCAGCTCCTACCTGGCATGTATCAGCTATTCAGTAATTCTTTGTGAATAGAGGAATGAACAAGTGGACGGCCAGTGCCTGGTGGGCAGTCGCCACCCAGCAAGGGCTTTTTCTCCTTTCCTCTGTCTCCGGCGTCATCTAGACTTCCCCCTCCTGCCCCCATTCACTTTTGTTGCTGCATAAATCAATTAAACGACAATTCACACGGGAGCCCATTGGAAGCTTCAAAACATTATCCAACATCATCATAATGCTAAAGTCGCTATAAAATTGTATTTCCCTCCCTGCTCCCAGCTTGCTTTTAATTTCTCTCTCTCTCTCTTATTTTTTAAAGAGCGGCTGTGCCAGTTACTTTCCAATACATTGTTGGTGCTCATTAAATGTTTATAGAATGAGTTTTAATATAAAACAATAATCTCACTTGAATGTGCCCTGAGAAGCCTAATAATTTACAGGAGAGGCAGGAGATTGCAACCAGCTTAAGGATAGCAGTCCTAAAAGATGTATACTTCAAGAATTGCACGTGGATAGCTTACCTTTCAGGGGCTGAGACAGAACAATAATAAAATCATAAAATTGTGTGTGTGTTAAGCTGAATTTGCCTGCAACTGTGTCTTCAGGATGCCCTCACCTACCTTTGTGTTAGAAAGGTGAGCCCGCCAGGTCCCCCATCTTCACTGTTCTGCTCTTCTCTACTTGAACACAGGCGCAATCTGCACTGCTCCCTTAGACACTGGATTGGAAGTCTAATGACATAATAATGAGCATAGGGAATAGTGTCAGATATTTGTATGAAAAAGTAATTTTCACTGGAGAAGCTGGCCGTTGCAGATGTAATGGGAGTTATTAAAAAGTTACTAAGCAACATGTATCTATATTGGAACTTTCTGATCTAACTCTTGTTATTGCTTCCTAGTTTAATTCCACTGTGGTCTCAGAGCATACTTTGTATGATTTATGAATAAAATGCCTTATGGACCAGAATGTGGTTTGTCCTGGTGAATGTTCCATGTGGGCTTGAGAAGAATGTGTATTATGTTATTGTTGGAGGAAATATTTAATAAATATCAATTAGGTCCAGTTGATTCATGGTGCTATTCGATTCAACTGTGCTCTTACTGATTTTCTGCCTGTTGGATCTGTCAGTTAGTGATAGATGGGTGTTGAAGTCTCCAACTATGTAGTGAATTTGTCTGTTTCTCCTTGTATTTCTGTCCGTTTTTGCCTGATGTATTTTGACACTCTGTTGTAGGGTGCATACACATTATATACTGTTACATATTATCGGATAACTGATCCCTTTAACATTATCATTATAAAGATCTCTCCTTATCTCTGATAATTGTCCTCATTCTAAAGTTTGCTTTATCTCAAACTAACATATATGCTCCAACTTTCCTTTGGTTTATCTTTCTCCATTGCATTACTTTTAGTCTATCTCTGTCTTTATGTTTAAAGTGGGCTTCTTATAGAAAACATATAGTTGGGTCTTAAAAAAAATCCACTCTGTAGTCTCTGTCTTTTATTTTTATTTATTTATTTTTATTTTGGATACTATTTTATTGGTATATAATTGACATGTATCATTATATTAGTTTCAGGTGTACAAAATAATTATCTGTTACTTGTATGTATTGTGAAACAATCACCACAATAAGTCTAGTTGACACCTGTCACCATACATAGTTACGATTTTGTGTATGTGTGTGTGATGAGAACACTTGTCTTTTAATTGGCATATTTAGACTAGTTACATGATCAGGTGGCTTAAAAAAACTTTTTATTGCAAACTATAGCTCACTTTCAGCCGAGCAAGACATAATTATAGACCATACCCTGTGTAACCGTCACCCAGACCAAGAAATGAAACACTCAAAAAAATCTTAGAGTGCTACACCCTTACCACCTCCCCAACCTGACTAGAGCTAATCACAATCCTGACTTTTGTGATAATCATTTGCCTTTTAAAAGTATTTTAACAACTTATGCATCTATAAACAACATAGTTAATTTTGTCTGTTTTTAACTTTATATGCATTAGATCATACTATAGGTATTATTTTGTGTCCAGCATCTTTCACTTCAGGTCAATCCCTTTTGTCGCCTGTAGCTGTAATTTGTTCACAATTATCACTATATGATACTCCATTGGGTAATATAGCCCAGTCTTTATGAACATTTATATTGTTTCTTATTTGAAGTTTTTAGGAGCAGTGCAGTTGTGTTGTCCAAGTTTTCCAAGAAGCAGACAGGGTTGAACATATAAGGATATTAGTAAAGGAAGTTCCTAAGAGCAGAAATGAGGAGGGAGTCAGAAATGACTGGAACTAATGTCAGTCCCCAATGCAAGCCTGATCCTAAGTGCAGACAAGACGGAAGGAAGGCTGGGAGGGAGCCAAGACTTGTTTTGGCAGAAAGGGGTGCTAAGGGAGTGTAATGGTCTAAAGTTGAGTGGGCTTTGGAGACCAACATGGTACTTGTTTCCAGTTCTAGCTGCCAGTTACTGATTGTGTGACTTTGGGCTATAATTATGCCAACAGGTTATCTTTGAGGCTCAGCTTCTTTTGTTCAATGGGGATGATACTGCCTACCTCAGGGGGCTGTTGAGATGCGTGGTTCAGAGAATATATCTAAAGTTTATAACACAGTTCTTGGCACAAAGTGAGTGCTCACTTAAAGGGGCATATTAATGATGGTGACTTTTGGGCATGGGTGGATTATATGTCATGGAACTCCCTGTTGACATATGCTAAATACAGAAAAATCAAGTCCACTCTGAGAGGTACACAGGTTCAAAAGAAGGCGGTTTTAAAGGTGATATTGTGGGGATTTAGTCTTGAGGTTGGCAAGTCAATTCAAGGGTCTCTTTTTAGTAATTCTTTTACTTTGTCCTTAAAAATTCAGTTTAGAGAGTAGCCTTGAGAAAGAACATCCAAAGTTTAAGGGTAAGCTTTCCTTAGTACCATAAATTTTATTTTCTATTGGACAAGTTGGCAGCAGAAGAAAAGGAGTAGAGAATATGCTATCCTGAATGTTGCTTTCAAAACAAATCAGAGTGATTTAGTATCGTCAGGGACTTTTGGGCTAATTTGAATCTCTGAACTCTTATTGCACAAGGTGTAGAGACTCCCTGAACCTAGAGAAGGGAATTCTTTCCTTGAGACATAGGAGAAAGCCCCTGCCCTCATCATAAAACAGAGAATTCAGTTTGCACACAGAACCACACAGAGACGGAAACCTAACACAAATTACACAAACTAATACATGTATAGAATTTAATTCCCACACTTATTTTGCAAAATAGATGTGATAATTAAATATTAATCAATTTAAAATTAGTAGTCTCCCCTTGGTAGAGTTAGAGAATGAAGACATAAGAGCATAGGTGATATCTATAACTTGTCAGAATTAGCGACTTTTGGTTCTGGGATTAAAAACTTGATCATCCAAAAAATATGCACCTTGCAGGTGACTGGACTGATTACATCAAACAGCACCTGTGAAGTGTCTGGCACAATGCTCCGTGAATTGCAGACAGTCAGGAAATGTTAATTCTTTTATGTATGTTGTTGGGGAGTGATGGAAGGTATCTTGGGACCTGATCCTTCTTCAATTAGATGGTAATACCAAAACCCGTAGAATAGGTAAGATTTTATAGGTGTGCAGGACACAGACTGTTTTACACATATTACCTTATTTAATTAGTTCTTGCCACTTTCAAATGTCTTCACATTTGTGGCCAACTTTGAACTTGACCATTCGGATTGCCAGTTTGGGTTTGACAGGTGTCTTGGCTATGAGAGTGAAACGGCATAAATTGATAGCAACGTCCTGTAACCAGAGTTGAGTCAGACTGTGACGCTCATGATGGCTGTCTGTGGGTGCGCCCTCTTCTGGGCTGGAACTTGTTCTCTTTCAGTGTTGCCTCTCCCTTTAACTTCTTGGGTGCTTAGAGAAGTGCCTAGTTTCTCTTTCAGACCCTTACTGTACAAATGACTGTAAAACTTAACGAGTGACCTCTTTTAAAAGGGAAAGTTTGGCATTTTAAAAGAGGACAAGACAAACTAACAGATGAGTTTCAAAATCTGAGGCATTGGGATGCAAATAAGGGAAAGTTCAGAAGTTAGGGACCTCCTTGGTCCCTAAAATATACGTCACTTCATAATTCTTTGAGGAGAGGTCGAGAGCAAGCAACCACCTTGGAAACTTTTTCTTTTTAAATCTTTCTTCCTGCGGGCAAAGTTTCAAACATGGGTCAGGATGTCCATCAGAAGATGTCATCAGAGGAGTGGAAGAGGACAGGGGAGAATTTGGGTTGAGTTTATAGAAAGGCAGAAACACTAGAGAAAAGCTAAAGAAGTTCCTGCATCTGGCTCAGCCTTACAGTTCCTGGGGGCTCATAAATAAGACTGGATGGGACACACACACACACACACGCATACACACACAGAGACACAGAGACACAGATACACAGACACACACACACACTCACATGCACATACATATAGACACACACACACAGACACAGACACACACACATGCACACACAAACACACACATAGGGGAGACACCAGTTGACTGTGGGCACCCTCTCCGTCCCTCCGCTCCTGCCAGTCTGGTCCCCAAATACTTTGTATTTTGTTTTATTCTGCTTTGGATACAGTCTAATCAGGCACATGTAGCTCCGTCAGGTCCCCAAGTTGCTCTCTAATGAGAGAGAGAACTTCAAGCTTAGTCATCCATCCTCCCAGGGCAGGAAGTTCATGTTTGTGGGTAGATACCTGAAGTGAGACAATGAAAGGAGACTGAAGAGATACTGTAACCTCTAAGAGTCTCTTTTCTAGTGCCTGTTAACATCCACAGCTTTGGAGAGTAGACAAGGGATTTTCAAAGTCTATGGTTAGGGGTGCATTTGGGGAGCTGGTTCTCTCCATCCTTGCAGACGAATCATTACATTGAGTGTCTCTGTGAAGGAAAGATTTGCAAAATCCAAAATCCACAGCTTCATAAATTAATTGCTTTCTGGGGTGTAAGGGATTTATCCTCATTTAACTTTTCTAAAAGCAGAGGTAGTTAATCTCCAACCCAGTGGTCAGACCCTGAGATTCCCTAGGGTTAATCTAATTTGGGATTTTCCTTTGTGGTCAATGAGGAAAACACATAGGAGGGTCTGGAAGATACAACAAAGGATAAGTATCTGATCATTTAAAATCCTGCGCTCTTCACCTCCGAATAACCTGTTAGCATAGAGAATCCCATTGCTTCAATTGTTTGCCAAGTGTTGCAGTGGGCATTTTGCATATGTTAACATACTGAATCCTGCAAACAAACCACTTACAGATGATTTGATGGACACTAGCACTCATAAATTAAGGACACTTGGAATCACAGTCCTCAGATCATGAGCGCATACCCTCTACACAACACACAGGTGACATTTCCCTCAGGTGAGGGAGCACAAAATACACAGACTTTTCCTATAATCATCTAGTTTCATTTTATTTAATAAAAATTACTAAAAAAACCCATATAGTACTATTTAGGGCATGAGTGGAGAGTGTCTTTTCTAAGGAGGAATCGCACGCATATAAAAAGCAATAGAGGAGGGAATGGGACGGGGTGGTCAAAAGGTACAAGCATCCAGTTATAAGATAAATAAGTACAGGGAATGCAACATACTATATAATGACTGTAGTTAACACTGCTGTATGATGCATTTCAAAGCGGCTTAGAGAATAGATCCTAAAAGTTGTCATCATGCAAAACTCTACATTTTTTTCTTGTATCTATTTGAGATGATGGATTTAACTAAACTTATTGTGGTGATCATTTCACAGTATACATAAGTCAAGTCAATATATGCTGTACGTCTTAAACATACAGTGCTGTATGTCAGTTACATCTCAATAAAACTGAAACAAAAAGCAATGGAGGATGACAGACTCATAAAAATCTTATTGGTTAGAGGCACCATTAATATTTTGTATATAAATATAAAATTAAACCAAAATACAATTCATTTTATAATATTTTAAATTAAAATTTAATGGAAGATTTAATGAAGTAAATCAAATATTTAATATACATTTTAATTTAACATAAATGTAAAAATTTTAATGCACTTGCTTCATGAACAGAACATAGTTGTGGACTTTTATTAAAAAGCTAAAACAAACAGTGTAAAGGTAGAGAAGGTTGATTTTGTTTTTAAATTTTTAATATTACTTTTCTAATGGAGGTCCTGGGGATTGAACCTGGGACGTCCTACATGCTGAGCACATGCTCTACCACGGAGCTATACCCTCCCCCCAGAGAAGGCTGATTCTTGATTCATGTTATGACCAATGAAGGGAAAGAAAGGCATTTAGGTTAGAAAACAAGGTATGAATGTCAAGGGCTACAAGGATGTTTCAGTTTTTAGTATCATGTATAGCACTGAGATGAACATCCTTGGACATATATGCTACATTCTTAGCAGGACAAGAGCTAAGGCTTAAGCATGTACATTTAATGCTTTTTGATGCATGTTGCCAAACTGACCTTCAGAAAGATGGTACAATTTATATTTTCAACAATTGTACATGAGGCAGCCTATTTTCCCGTATCTTAGCATTCAGTAGCATTCAATATTATTGCTACTTTGAACATTTGCCTTTTTAATAGAAAAAATTTCTCACTGTTCCATTTTCATTTCTTTGACTCTTAGTACAGTTGAGTATTTTCTCATCAGATTATTAGCTGTTATTATCTTTTTTTGTGTGTGAATTTCTTGATTATAACTGTGCCCACTTTTTTCTATTGGTTTATCTTTTCCAAAATTTGTTGGTAAAGTGTGTGTGTGTGTGTTTAGAAAAGTTTAGAAAAATCTTTTCTATTCCAAGGCTACACATATATTTGTCTATATTTTCTAATTGCCATGAAGCATTTTAACTTTTTAAAAAGCATATAACTCTTCACTTACTTGCAACTTGCTTTATTTTGTGCAGTGCATGTGTATTTGAAGTCACTTTGAAATATTTTGAAACAAGGAAGGGTAAAAGGCAAAAACCTTTTAAACTTTGCTTAAGAACTTTATTTAAATGTGTTCTAGAAAGTGTTTCTGGCAAAACTGAGTTTGTATATATTTTATAAAATCACTTTATTAACCAAGTTGCCAGCCTCTAATTTCTGAGGAGAAAGAGCTAAATTTTAGAGATGGAAGACTTCTTAGAGAGAGAAAGCTGATCTTCGCAGAGTATTTTGTTCTGGAAACAGTGGATTCATGTGATGCAATGGTCTCTTTTTCCTTTCTCAATCATTAGAGGGGAAGGAGGCAGAAGAAACCTCAGGGTGGGCTCACACATGTCTTCAGGCACAAACCGGGTTAGATCTCTCAGGTTAGGGAAATGGGTGCTTTGATGTCAGATGAAGCAAGACCATTAAATCCAGAAATATGGTAATCTGCTTTTCACTGCAATTAACAATTCTTCATGGGTTTTAAATAAATTATGCCTAGAGCTAGGAAAGATGGAAAGCCATTGAGGTTTGATGTATAGGGTGTTTTGTTTGTATGAATACTCTGGTATTTGCTTTCTTTTTATCTATCTCTAACTGTTTATTATATCTGCAATGGAAAGTACTTATGTATTTTTGAATGTTATGATTAGCCATTTAATTAAAAGCTCCCTTACATTTATTTTTAGAGTACAGCAGATGGGAAAAGAGGTCTAACATTTTTCAGTCTCTATTATTGAAACAAATCTATAAAAAGCCTTGTTAGCCATATCCCAAAGCAATATATAAACACTGTGCTCAACAAAAGCCAGAATTAGTACGAACAGTGAAGAGTTCATTTGTTAAACATATTTATTATGTGTCTACTACGTGCCAGACACTGTCTTAGGTTCTGGAAGAACAGCAGTGAACAAGAGTCACTCTGAGTCCTTAAGGAAGTGATAGTCTAGTGTAAGCTACATAGTGAGAAGTTACAAACAGTAATGTTAGTGCATCAGCTGGGTAGATCATGATGGTTTGGGCTTGGGGAAGGGGTGGGCAGATCTTTATGGAGGAAGTGCTGTCTGAGCAGAGACATGAAGTATGAGAAGCCATCAGGTAAGAGTATGGATGGAGGGAAGAGGATACTTCTTGTGCAAAGAGCTTGAGGGAAAAAAGTCATGGGACAGCATGCTGCCCAGATCCCATAGTCCTGGGGCAGACGTAGTGAGGAGTGGAGGGTTGGAGAGATATAGTAAAAAAAGCAAAAGGGACTTTGAAGTGCCTGTTAAAAACTTTAACTTGGAGGCAATGGGAAACTCATGAATGTTCTTGAGAGCCGGCCTCACAGACTCAAATCAATAAAGTGACAACCAGTGTGAAAAGAGCTAAGTAGGCTGAACAGTTACCCCCCCCCCCCAAATGCCTATGTCCTAATTCCAAGAACCTGCAAATAGATTACCTCTCAGGCAAAAGGGACTTTTCAGATGTGAGTCATGAGCCTTGAAATGCGGAGATGACCCTAGATTGTCAGGGTGGGTCCAATCCAATCACAAGAGTCTTTCAAAGTAGAGAACGTTTCTCAGCTGAGAGTAGATGTGACATTGCTGGCTTTGAAGATGGAGGAAGGGGGCCGTGAACCCAGGAATGTGTTCTCTAGAAGCCGGAAAAGACAAGGAAATGGATTCTATCCTAGAGCCTCCAGAAAGCAACACAGCCCGGCTGATAACTTGCTTTCAGCCCAGTGAGACCCCTACTAAACTTCTAATCTTCAGAACTGTGAGACTGTGAGATATTAAATTTATATGGTTTTAAGCCACTTAGTTTGTGGTAATTAGTTACTGCAGTGATAGTGAACTCATAAGCTCAGAGTCTTTAGATGGAACTGTGCAGAGGCCACTGTATTTTGTTTCTATGCGAAGCTCTCTTACGAGGTCAGGTGGAGGATCTTTGGTATCTAAGCTGAGATGGGTTGGCAAATAAGGCAGATAAGGAAGAGCAAAGAGGTGTGTGTGTGTGTGTGTGTGTGTGTGTGTGTTTTAACTTAAAGAAGGAGAAGAAAGTAAAATGTGTTGATATCAAATAATTCACAGATTTCCTTTAAGGTAAACTCATTCCATAATTTTTATAAATTGAATCACTTCCTTTAGGAGAAAATTAATTTTACCTCATCAAACTTATTTATTTGGATTGGAATGTGTCGGTCTTCAAGCAGGTCAATTCAAAACTTCAAAGGAATAATCTAGCCTTCTGTCTCCTGCTCTGCTTGGTCAGTCTGTCCTCTCCATTAGATCTCACATCTGCAATAATCCCAAAGGCTTCCTCATATTATAGTTGTACAGCTGAGGAAACATAAAGATAGAAGTGTCCTGAGCATAGCATCCATCATCCATTCTGATTATCAGAAATTCCAATACACTAGGTAGGTTCTAATATTCATAAAGGTAATTGGTAAAGGAATTTCACAAAAAGGTACCCATTGGGTATTATTTGTATGGGTCATTTTAAGTTTGCTTGACCTTGAATGGGAATAAATTTAGGAGACTGAAGAACCCAAGAGACCTGAGACAGAGATCTTTTCTCCACTGTGCATCGTTTATGCTCTTCCAGATATGAAGGAAATAGTTAATCCATTTATATGAACACTGAAGTAAAGTAAAATCCATATCCGATGTCTAACTGAGGGAAAAGAACATAGCTACAAAGGAATGAGAGAGGGATTTATCAGCAGAAATGGTTGTCCTGGACAACTCCACTGTAAGTGTCCTCCATGAAGGAGTAATGGCAGCCTGGGATATTCCTCCCTGAGATAAGGACAAATAATATTTAATGTGAGGCGGCAAGGGATAATCCATTCAGGTAAAGAAACAAGGAGTAATAGGTTCAAATAGAAGAGAGCAAGAGGAACTCAGAGTGTGATGATCAAAAGGCACTCGGAGATGTGAACTGGAGTAAAGGAATGGCATGGTTGAAATCAGGGAGATAAAAAAAGTAGGCAGTTCAGGTGACAGAGACTGGGAAGAGAAGACTATTGATGTGATACCGTTGGTGTCAAGTTTTCCAGATCCTTCCAGGGGTGAGGTAGACATGGCAGCAAAGGGTAATGTCCTTCAGTATTTGTTTAACACATTATCCAGTAGCCATCATGGGAGTCCAACAGGGACAGCTTGGAGTGCTTAATGGAGTAGGCATCTGGTTGTGCAATTTACCTCAACTGCACATAGTGTATCTTTTTGAATTCTTCCATATGCTAGTAATAAGCTCTTTACACTTGGACAACTTCAGGGCTGTTTGTTGTTGAGTACGGAAAGCAGCATTTGGGTAGAGCATGGGCTCTGGAGTCAGGAAGACCTGGGTCTGAATGGGAGCTCTGCCCCTTACTTCCTGTATGACCCCAGGCATGTCAGTTTTCCTTGCTGGGGCCTTGTTTCCTCATTTGGAATATAGGGATAGTGCTATGTGCATCATAGCACTGCACGCAGTATTTACTTAAATAACTTTTGTGCCTGGTACATATTAAGCACCCAGTAAAAGGTGGTGGTTGTAATACCAATTGTGAGAATAGGTTATTCTGCGAAGTTTTTTTTGTTTTCGCTTTTTTCTGAAGTAATCTCTCCCTGCTTTCGACTATCCATGGTGGGAATCAGTAGACAGATGACCGTGAGGAATGGTGAGGGAATCCAGCAGGAGGAGCCTCCATTTTCAAAATGCACACAGAACATATCACTTACCTAAGCCAGAGGTGGAGGTAAATGCCTTGGTTCATTGAAGCCTCCAGGAGTTTGGAGAAATACGTTTTCAGTCACGAGCTAGGAAAACACTTTCTTTTTCTCCAACACCTTCCACAGGGCATCTTTGATCTCTTTGTTCCTCAAACTGTAAATGAGCGGGTTCAGCATGGGGATCACCAGTGAATAGAACACAGAGACCACCTTGTCTCTGCCAAGTGAGTAGCTGGAGCTGGGTCTTAGGTACATGAAAAGAGCTGTTCCAAACAAGAGAGTCACCACCATCAGATGTGAGGCACACGTGTTGAAGGCTTTCCTTCGGCCTTCCACTGAGTGAATCTTCAAGACGGCAGCCACTATGTAACAGTAGGAGATGAGGAGGATGAGGAATGATGTGCCCCCAACAGAGACCACCACAAGGAAACTCACCACCTGACTGAGGAAGGTGTCAGAGCAAGAAAGTGCCAGGACTGGTGGGAGGTCACAGAAGAAATGGTTGATGACATTGGGTCCACAGAAGTGGAGCTGAAAGATGGAGCTGGCCTGGACCAGGGAGCTCAGGAAGCCACCGACATAGGCCCCAACCACCATGCGTGTACAGAGGCCCTGGGACATGACCGCAGTGTAGAGCAGGGGGCTGGAGATGGCTGCGTATCGGTCGTATGCCATAGCAGTCAGGAGGAAGCATTCAGTTAGACCCATGCCAACAAAGAAAAAAAACTGAGCAGCACAGCCGAAGAATGATATGGTCTTCTGTTCCCGGAAGAAGTCGGTGAGCATCTTGGGAGCCACGGCGGAAGAGTAGCAAATGTCGATGAAGGACAGGTTGCTGAGGAAGAAGTACATCGGTGTGTATAGACGGATGTCGCCTCTGATCAGAAAAATGAGGGCCAGATTCCAGGTCAAAGTCACGAGATAGATGCCCAGGAAGATCACAAAGAGGGGGGCCTGGAGTTCCGGGTGGTCTGCAAATCCCAGGAAGATGAACATGGTCACTGACGAGCTGTTCCAGCTTTTAGTGGTGGACATGTTTCCCGTGCACCAGAAGGACAAGATGCAGACCTGGCATAATAATGATAACCCGCAGTACAGGTGATGTCAAGAAATAATTACTAAATGCGTGGGAGGGAGGGCAGTGTGTTATGGATGTTTACACCTTTATGCAAAGATACTCTCTTCCTCTCAGAAGGTAAATGTCTTAAATATTTGCTTTCTAAACGTAGGATAGTGTGGTTGATCTGAGCTTAAACTTTGGATTCAGACTCCCTGTGGTCAACTCCTGTCTCCACCCTTTAGTAGCTGTGTCACTTTGGATGAGATATCTAACATCTCTAGGCTTCAATCTTCTTATCTTTAAAAAGGGTGACAACACCTATTCACTTTTTAAGTTTTAAGAATTAAATAAGGCAAAGTGTATAAGGTGACTGACACATGGTAAGTCTGCAGTGAAAGTTATTATTCAGACAGTTTTGTGTGTCCCAGGTGAGTCACATTATGCCCTGAAATAATTATGTGTCTAATTTTATTTCAAGTTTCCGCATTGGAATGGAGAAACCAGCAGAGAGACTGGGTTCAGTCAGGTAGTTGTGAAATAATCAGTCAGGCATTTCGAATATTCTTAATCTATAGGATCAGGCCCGATCTGCATAGAAATGACTTCATTGTCGAATATTAGATCTGAGTATACCAATGTGGTTGCGGTTTCAAATTTGTCTTCAGTCTGAGCCATCAAAGCTTATTTATTAAGAATGTGGAGTCTGGATTTGGACTGCCTGGATTCAGTTCCCAGCTTTGTCACTTAATAGATGTGTGATCTTTGGAAGGTCGCTTGAACTCTCTATGACTCCCTGTGAAATTAGAGATAATAATAGCATTTTGTTCTTAGGATCTAGCTATCATATCTATCACCTCTATCAGTTAGCTGTCTGTCTGTCTGTCTGTCTGTCTGTCTCTATCTATCTATCTATCTATCTATCTATCTATCTATCTATCTATCTATCTACCTACCTACATAATTATCGATCATCTTCCCAACCTCCTTTAGGACATTCCTGGCCCACAGTAAGCACTCTACAAGTGTTTGTTGTTGCTATTGTTTAAAACCTAAATTACAAACTATCCTAAATCAAATTCGTAGAATTTTTGGTATATGAAGCATCTTTGATGATCAAGGACTGGATTCCATTCAATCTGCATCTGTAAGGATTCCCATCATCACCTCTCACGTCCACACTGAGTTTCAGTGCACGTAGCTCAGAGGAGAACTCTGCCGTCAGTAGCTCTCTGAAGCTGAGGGCCTGTCCCTGCAGGAGGCACTAGGAAGAGTGTGGTCAGAGGGCTTGGTGGCTCTTGGTGGATGACTCATAAACATTTGGAATATATCTTGATCCTTCTTCAGTTCTTGACCCCCAAATTGGGAAATCAACAAAATTAAGTGTCTTTTAAGCTATATTTTCAGCCTATTCTATCTACTTCTTAAAATAGAGTAAATCCAACAAATTTTACTTTATTTTTCAGAAAGAAAATGTTATTTTATGAATTTAAAGCAATATGTGAGAACTGTAAAATGATTTGATCAGCAGACAGCTGTGAAATATTAAGCCTAAAAATCATGTGCAGTTCCTGCTTGATGTACCAAAAAACCCTGAAACTGGAAGTTATGATGCTCCATCTCCTGAAATGAAGACTCTTAACATTTTGGTGTACCCCTTTCATGTGCAAGTATACGTGTATACGTGTGGGTGTTTGCATCATGGTAACATACTCTCTATAACTTACATATATGATAGAAACCATCCCAAGTTAGTAACTTGACGATTTGCAAAGTAACACTTTCTGTGTTTGTTTTGAATTTTTCTTGCTCAATTTAGACGCGCTATCTCAATTTAATATCCCCAGTTTTTCATAAATCAATCCATATTTACTCACTGCCAGTCAAGTTCTCTTTGACTTTCTTAACTTTCTTCTCCGAACTTGCACAGAGAGAGGCCCTTGGAATTGGGGCTCATCCCTTCCCTCTTAATAGCTTCTGCTACAGATTTTTCAGCATTAAAACCCTCAAATTTGGATAGTGAGACAACATGAACCTCGTTTTAGCTGTAACCATGCCATCATTTGTGCAGGGTTTAGGAGGTCTCTTACAATCCCAATCTTAGGAATATGGCTTTAAGTTTTATCCTATGTTCAGAGGTTACGTACCTGTTTGTGAAAGGTGTGGGGACTTCCTAGAATCAGGAGGAGATTCTTTCCCCTGGAAGAAAAGAAAAGGACTTGTAGCAAAATTTGGAGTAATCTGCTGCGGGCGTAGAGCCACGAGAAAGTGATCTAAGCAAAAAAGCTCTGCTGGAGCCCTCATCCCACTCTGTGCTGGTCAGCTATTTAATAAGGTAGGAACCCGAGGTCCGCGGCGTGGTCCAAGTTATATGGGGACACCTATTCAGGCAAGCAGAAAGGGGAGTGGGATCAGGTAGTAGTTATGATTCTGGACAGGCTTTAGGACAAGACTGGTTTTAATCTTGACTCTGCCACTTGCCAGTGGTGGGATGTTGGGCAACTCATTTAGCTGTTCTGAGTCTCAATTTCTCCATTTTCATAATGCGGATAACAGCAACTACTTAACAGAGTTGTTTGAGGATCTCTTAAGGTAATGTGTGAAATGTTCATGGGTTTGAGATGTGGTATTTGCTTAATACATTGGGACTGTGATTGCTATCAGCAATGAATATTCCTTAAAGAATTATTTATGGAACTCAGCTTTTTTTTGGGAAGCACTTCCTCATCATGTGATAGGTTAAATGTGCTTATCTTATGGAAATAAAGAGTTCACTGATGGACCACAGAGGTTTATAAAAAGTATCCAGGGGTAAAGTTGAAGAATTTAATAATCTGGGGGTTTGATGTGCCAGCTGGAAGTCTGTTCTGAATGTTACCACTAGGAGGGAAAATTTTCATATCTAAGAATGAAACGTCCCATCCCCAGGAGCAGACAGTGAAGCTGGGCAAGTTGAAACAAGAGGAAATGCTTCTCCAGGGTTTTATTCTCACATATGGATGCCCTGAATGTAATTCCAGAACTTTAACTGGAAGGTATCGTAAGGGTTGTGTGAAGCAGGTTACATGGCTGAACTCTGCTCACAAAGAGGTGCTTCTTCCCTTAAAAGAGGAAGGGAATCTCCATCATTCTTGCAGAAAACTCCAGGAGGCTCAGTTTGGTCTGAATCTGGACTCCCTATGATCCCATGGTATATGTGTAATCAACACCAGCCCTGTTTTACAGAGCTGAAGAAAGAGAGTTTGGGGGGACTGGATTCATAGATACTGGAGCTGCGTCTTTGTGAATAACACTAGCCTTCAAGGCTGTGTTGAAGATACAATGACACAGTAAAATTAAACACCTGGCACCTGGAAGACACTCAGGAATTGATGGGACCTGGTAGAGATGATTTATCACCCAAGTCATCTTTTATGACACAGCTTCAAGAAAGTGTTAAAATTTATAACCAAATATGCCTCATCTGAGCTTAACAGTTGCTGTTGGGGATGCAAGAAAAATGGAATCGTGACAAGGAAAACCTCAGCCAAACTGTGGTTTTCTGTGATTTTCCTGATTTCATGGTACCTCATGCTCTCACTGGGCAAGAGCCCAGTGCCTTTAAGGTCTTGCTCTTTTACGTCTATCAGCAGAACATACAAATGATTTCAAGTGAAATTCACAAATGAATTCAAATGAAATGTACAAATGAAGTCAAAAGGTGCCAAGACTTAAATCCAAGAATTAAGATTCAGATGGCAAAATTCAAGCCATCAGTCAGAAAAAAGAAGGATTTCAGACATTAGAGGTCTCTGCAGTATTTGGAAAATCTGCTATGTACAGTCTGCCTCAATTACAGCCCTTCCAAATTGCTTTCATATCACTTACTTGTAATTGGGGCCATGTTAAAGGGCACAGCAATTCCTTCAGAAATTTGACATCTTCTTGATTCTTTTCCTAGTTGCAAGATCTCACCATGGTTCAAGAGTCCATCAAAGGAGCAGTAAGGTAGAACCAAGATTGGGGCTGAATTTGGTGAAGGACAGGTAGAACTGAGAGGCATATGGGTAAAAACTGAAAGCCAGGGAACTCTTTTGTCATCTACACAGGTTTGTAGATCTAGGGTGCTCTATAAAATAACATTAATATGGATGTGAAACAAAAAGTAAAAGACGAATGACTGAACTCACCCTTCCCTCTTGTTCTGTCTGTCATCTAGCTGATGCATGTCTTGAGTTCTGCTTTGCAAGGCATATAATCATGCTTCAGTCCCCAAGGTACTAACAAGTTTGAAGAGCAAGCTTGAGGCTGGTTTGTTCACCAAAGATAAAAATATCCACTTGTCACATAGGATGTGTGTTTGTGGGTAGAAAAGTAGAGGGAAAAGATATCCAGGGAGAGGAGGGAGAAGATATAATCTTTACGAAGCTCCTCCAGTATCAACTAATATCTGCATTTGGGGTGATTTAGGAAATATTTAAAAGCTGGGGTTGGGGGTGAATTTGAGAATTTTCTTCTTTCTCCTTGGAGATGTTTTATTACACTTACCCTTGAGGGTCTTTTTTGTTTTTTTTTTTTTGAAAGGGAATGGAATGTATCACCTAAACTTCACAGATTTGTAGTTAATTGATCTCTGGGGTAGTATGGAGAACACATATTCATATAAATGCTCTGAAGACCATGCTTATTAAGCTCTATCCCAATGGCCAGTTCCTCTGATCCCGCAAGGCTAATCAAGATCTCTTCTGATTGTGCATGGTGAACAAACTCAGGATAGCAGTGGAACACGTAGGCTGAGATACAACTCAGTAGAAGAAAACAAGGTTGCATACATATTTGTACATGTGATGTGTATATACAGTGTTTACACTTACTCTTTTCCAGTCCTTCATAGAACCTCTTTGGCTTGAAGTATGTTAAAGAGTTGGAAACTCAATCTTATTATGCTCCTACTATGTGCTAAGCTATGTGCAAACTGTACTGGGTGGTTCATGTGTGTTAACTCACTAGATCCTTCAAAATTCCCCTTGAAGAGGAGGAAACTGAAATTTGGAGAAGCTAAATAAATTGCTAAAAATTTTATAGCTTGTAAAGTATTGGTTCCATATTTGAACCCATCAGAACGTGACATAAAACCCTGCATATGAATATATGATATATGCATATATTTTGGAACTCAGTTGCACATATATGTGTTGTTATGGTCAATCATACCCCTCAATTCATAAATCCATTCTCTTTCCACAGAAACCTACTATCTTCCTCCAGGAGAGAGACATTAGACACAGGGCTTTTCCCCCTAAACTTTTTCTTAACTTATTCTGATCAGAATGATGATGTAATATAAAGATGTAGGACTTTTATTTCAAGGAAGGCCATATCCAAATAAAAATTAATTTGAGACCAGACACCCAACCAAAGGGAAGCCATTAATTCACGTGTTTGTGGATGGAGGGAGAAAATAGAAAGTTTGATTCACCGTATTTCTGAAACTGAGACTTTTGAACTTTGATCTTCTAAAAATAGCTACAGTAAAGAGTGGAAGATTGCTCCTAGACCCATGGCCAATTAAGGGAAGAAAGTTACCTAACCAGGCAGGGAAGGAATAGCTAGTCACAGGATGCCCAATTCACTTGGCCCCTGCTTCTTTTAGCCCACAACTGATAAAAGGAGAGAGACTCCACTATAGCAAATGCCTAATTGCTTGTGTTAATAATAACCATGTTTTGGTGGAGCCATTTGTGACTGTCTCAAAGGGTGAGAGTCTATGAGTTCTAAAAAAGGTGGATCTGAGGTTTAGAAGGACCAAGAGAAATGCCTTTTTAACATAAGAGCACCAGTGAGCCGCGAGGAGTCAGCAGTGCCCAGAGGAGCTTGTAGAGCCTCACAAGGAGTCGAGAGGCAATCTGTCAGTGTCAAGCAGTTGTAAGGGAAACTCATGGTGATTTTCTCATCGGCGTTAACCAAGAGGGCAGTGGCCACAATGGCTCTAAGGCAATGGTCATATCCCTGTGCACAGGGTCCAGGTGCTGGCTATGATACCCTGTGGGTCAATGGTGATTCCTGTGTTTTTGAGTTAGTACCCCAAGGTTCATTCCCTTCCTTTCTGTATTCAAAAAAGGAAAAAAGGAATTTGATAATTGGGGGTCCCAAGGGCAGTTGGGTTCATCAAACTTTCCTTTAAGGTCTTGAAAATCACGTTGTCCTGTTCTTCCCATAAAACTGGCTTGAGGTTGTCACTGTTTACTAAAACGTACAGAGTTTTGCCTATGTTTCTTTAAACTTAGGTTTGGCCATGAGACAGAAGCTTGGCATCCAATTTCAGCAATAACCAAATAGCCCTGGCTATTATCACTTAGTTTTGGCTTCTGGGAAACTTAGGACACCATGAAGTCTATCTGGATCTAAGAGTAGCCCTTGTTCTGAGATAGCAGATGACCTAAATTTTGGGCAAATTGCAACTTCGGTGATCTTACGTCCCTTTGTGGCTGAAAGCGTTAGCAAGTGGATGCTGTCTTCCTGCAAGGAGGCTTGAGAAGGAGAGTACAGAAACAAATCATCCACACACTGTAACAAAGTAGAACCTCCAGGGAACTTCATGGCGTCTAGATCAGCCTTCAGGATACAGGAGAGAGAAAGACTCTCAGTAAAACCCCGAGAACATTGCTGAACGGGTGAATTGTTTTTCTTCCCAAGTAAGGGCAAAAAGCTATTGGCTAGCTTCATCAATCGAAGCACTATAGGATGCTCAGAATACATTAATTAGAGTAAACAATTTGCTTCTGGTGGGAATGGATGTTAGTAATGTATGATAGTAGGAAAAGCAGGGTGTTGAGCGATAGCAATGTTGTTTATTGCCCAGAGATCCTGGACAAACCTCCACTCTTGACTGTCAAATTTTTTCACTGGTAAAATGAGTGTTACAGGGACTGGTGCAAGGGATAATGAGGCCTTGAACCTTGTAATCTTCTAGTATGGGCTTCATGCCTTGAAGGACGTTTTTGCTTATAGGGTATTGATTAATTCTGAGAAAAGGCTTTGAAGAATCTATCTGAATCTTGATGGGAGGTGCACCGTGAATTTTGCCAACATCCATTGGAGATGTGCCCATAAGGAAGATGACAGTTGATTCAAAAGAGACAAATGATTAGTGTTTCCAGAATCAGTGCTACTATCCCAGATGGAAACAAATAAAAGATGTCAAAGGGTCATTTACCTTGTCTGATTGGTTACTTTGATGACTATCATTAAATTCTACAGTTATTTCCTCCTTTTGGGAGAAAGAATTTCGAGCATCATCCTTCTTTAGGGAGTCTCAGCCTAATAAATGGTGGGGTGGAGGAACTAAGGAGAAGAAGGTGTGTGTCTCTCAAAGGGCATAAAGGAAAGGAAATAGGTTCAGAGACAGGAATCTCTTGAGGTTCATGAAAGATCTTCATGGTTTTACTACCCCAAGGCAGTGGCTGCTTTATTTTTTTAATTTTTAAATTTTTATATTGAAGTATAGTCAATTTAGACTGTTGTGTTTGTTTCTGTTGTATAGCATAGTGATTCAGATGTCTGTATCTATATCTATATCTACATATATTCCTTTTTGTATTCTTTTCCATTATAAGCTATAACAAGATGTTGAATGTTGTTCCCCGTGCTATGCCATAAGACCTTGTTGTTTATCTATTTTATATAGTAGTTTGTATATGTTAATCCCAAACTGCCAATTTATCCCTCTCTCCATCTCCTCTCCTCACTTTGGTAACCATGTTTGTTTTCTATATCTGTGAGTCTGTTTCTGTTTTGTAAATAAGTTCATTTGTGTCATTTTTTTAAAGATTCCACACACAAATGACATCATGTGCTGTTTTCTTTCTCTTTCTGGCTTATTTCGTTTAGTATGACAATCTCCAGGTCCATCCATGTTGCTGCAAATGGTGTTATTTTATTCTTTTTCATTCCAGAGTAGTATTCCGTTCCATCTATCTATCTATCTATCTATCTATCTATCTATCTATCTATCTTCTTTATCCAGTCAGAACTTCTTTATCCAGTCATCTGTTGATGGACATTTAGGTTGTTTCCATGTTTTGGCTATTGTAAACAGTGCTGCTATGAACATTGGGGTGAATGTATCTTTTTGAATTAGAGTTTCCTCAGGGTTGCTTTATAGTAGTGAGGTTGAGCACCAAGAATGTGGCTCTGGTGTCAGTTAGAACTTGATAAGATACATCCCCAATCTGGAGACACGTTTTTCCAAGCTAATTAAGAGGGAGGATTGGGAAGAGGCATGGCAATTCCTTGGAGCTTCAGCGTTGAGAATTGGAAGGATGTTAGAAAGATTGGTTAAAGGACTGGATATACATAAAGAGCTTAAATTTATAACAACATTTGCTCCCAATGTCCTAGAAGGGTTTTGGTTTCATTTAGGAGCCTTCATCTGCTGGAGTTAAAGACTGAGAATTTTGGCAGTCTTCCTTCGAGATGACTCATCTAGAGGATGAGAAAGCTGGTTTGCCAGATTAACCAAATCTGGAGTGGATGTATTTTCCCATTCCATCCATTTACTAGAAGGGAAAGGTTCTGGTTCAGCTCATTAGTAACCACAGAGTTAAAAGCTACCTGGGTGGAATTGATACCTGAAGGAAGACCAGAGTTTTCTTTAAAAATAATCTGACATTGATTGTAATAGTCATGCACAGGTTCATATTTTTATGTGCAAGCTGGATTTCATTCCAATCAACAGGTTGTTAATTAAAATTTTTGCTTCAACTTTCATTGTATCAATGGTTAAGGACATTTAAATTTTATTTTCAAACCAACACATAATTTCCCAATGATTCCTTTTGAGTTTGTCTTCAAAGAGTGTCTAATTATTTTTTAATTCAAGTGTTTTCCGGAAGTATAATGTTCACATGGTTCGTAAATAGTGTCCACAATAATATTAAGCTCAGAACAATAAAAAAAGACATAGGTGATTGTTTACAAAAAAATCACTATGCCAAAATTTTCTAAAAATGAGTCTAAAAACTATATCCAATGTTGCAAGTTTGAAATAAAACTTTAATTCAATATACTTACCCTGGTTAACAAGAATAAATCATATGGAAACTAACAAAAAAAACCATGTCCAAATTAGTTGGCATTTTACACAAAACATAATTAGCTGATATTTAATTAAAACATATATAGTTAACTGGGAACAATAATAATATAGATTACCATGCATTTCTAATAAATCGGTACAAGAATATTATAGCTGAAAGTGTTTCTTCTGAGAATAATGGGAATTTAAAAATCAAAATTATAACCTGTCCCATGTAACTAGTTCTTATATAATGGTTTTCATAGATGTTGTATATCATCTGATCCTCACGTAACCAGACGATACTGATACAGTTTTGGTGCATCTCACAGGTGAAGAAGAGCTTATATGAGATCAGCTGAAGTTCACAAAGCCACACAGATGAAAATAGACAGGATTCAAACCTATGCCGTGAGTTAACATTGCCAATTTTTTTAAACCTATGATGCCCGTTCTTCTAGACTCTCCTTCCTTATGTCATGATGCTTCTTTTTGAGAAGTAAAAAAAATCTGATTTGTTTACAGTGGTACTGTGAATGTGAATTTGCAACTTACCTGTTCTCAATTGCATCATCCTTATCAAAATATATTTATTAGTATTATTCACTATTTACAATATGGTCGGTAAGTTGCCCATCACCCTGGTTTCCCTTCTCTCCTCTGCTTTCTTTCCCAGAATTGAACTGCATGATAGTATTGAGTTCAGGTTCTTGAGGAGCTCTTGTTACAGTGCTAAGAGTGTGATGGGCATGTAATGTGTTTGAGGAAGATCAAAAGCTGAGTTCTCATGTGGATTTCAGTCCTCAGTCATCTTTTAAAACTGACCCTACAATTTAGGCATACTTCCACCAGGTGGCAGCAACATTCCGTAGAGGGGGTCTAACCTAGTAGGCATCTGTGAAAATAATGGTTTTTTAAAAATACAGTTATCTGAGTTGTAACCATGCTATTTGGGTGATTAAGGTCTTCTACTTTAGCTTTTTTTGTTTCAGAATGAAAAACTGATGTCCAGAGAGGTCAAGAGCCTAATCTACCACTGTAGGATGGGAACTGGAACTTAGTTTCTGTAACTTCTAGCTTAGGACTTTTCTCTTGCAAATATGTATATTTAAAGGATCTCTAAAACCTCTAAATGTACTTTAATCTTATACTTTATTTTGGAATGCTTGGTGAAAAGACTTTGAATCTGTGTAAGGTTAATGTGTTTACTCATCGCCCTTGGAAGGAATACAAACTGAGATAATTTTCAAACTCTAATTTGAGAATCAAGATTGTGTTTTAATTCCAAATACCTCTGGATTTTTCTCTAGGCTTTACCTTGAAGCAATTAAAGTAACCTTAATAAAATAGGTATGCTAAAATGTTAAACAAACATGAAAGAAAATCATAATTTTAGGAGAAGTTGTCAGCAAACAAACTTAAGATGCATAGAATCATAGTGAGATAAATTTTGGGTTGAATTTCAGAGAAATGTCTCTTAAATATTTGTAATTTTATATGGAGTTTATTTGCTTTTGTACTTTTTGATGTTTACTTGAATGGCTTTAAATTCTTAAATTTAATCATATTTGAAATTTGATATTTGAAAGTAATGCTATGAAGCGTTTATGGTTATATCCAGGTGAGTTAAATAAGGTAACTATTTTTATAGAATAAGTTGACAGATGCATTGAGTGTCCTCCCTCTACATTTTCCTGTCCAATGCAGACATTGCTAATTTATAATTTGCTTTTTATTCTTGAGCTTCTCAGTATGACTTTGTAGATAATCATTATCACTATAATCAGAGTTGGCACGACAGATGGCTTCTATTAGCATTCTATCAGCCTTCTCTAATCCCCTCAAAATGTATAGAGCATAATGAGGGGGTTATCTTCTAAGTTATCCCAGATCTTAATTCAGTATCAAAACTCATTCAAAATTAGTTGGGCTTGATTCTCTCAGACTGAGGATCTCCTGGACCAGTTTATCCCCAAGCCTAGGGAAGAATGCTTCTCTTGATAAGAACTTCTTGCCTTCTCTCCTTTGCAGTCTATTTTGGGAGTCATTTATTTTTTCTTTCAGCCATCTCCATTGCTAAATTTCTTCCTCTGAATTCACCTATTACCATGTGTGTCAAGAATCTCAGTAATTATGTTCCTTCATATAGAAGATATTTCTGTCAGTTAATTTTTATTTTCAGACTAAAGATTGCTAACTTGATCGCCATGAAACAGATTAACTCCTTCTGTGTAAACTTTATTTCCATAGAAAAAGTTTCAAAAAACAGGAAATCATTGTCTCAAAATTTCAGACTTTCAGAGTTGAGAGGGGTCTTTAGAGAGTGAAGCCCAGCAGGGGTGGGGAGATGCTACTGACTCATCTGTAGAGACACATCCAGGTCTTGGCAATACTGGGCACAGCACCCACCACATTAAAGAGTCAAGGAAGGAACTGTTTTCATTACGATGAAAATGAGTCACAGTAAAAAGTCAGATAGAAAGGAAAGAGCTCTTGTTCATGACCCTAGAGACAGTGAATGATGTTGTTAGTTAACGTTCATTGAGTGGTTTTTTTCACTAGGCTCTATGCTAAGGCTTTCTTATTCACGTCTCATTTCAGGATCACGACAACCTGTTTGAGATAAGTATTATTACACCAGCTTTACAAGTAAGGAAATCGATATGTAAGAGATTTAAAAACTCGGTACATGTTTATATGAACAAAATGACAGAGCTAGAATTCAAACCCAACTCTCTCAGTTGGAAATTCATGTTTTTAAACACCATATTTTAGTACAAAGTTTGGCCTGTTTGTGTGTGGTTTACTGCCAGCGAAGGGTCTCTTAAAGTGGAAGGCTGCCCATCCACACAAAAGGAAGTCTTCCTGGACCTAGATCTGGGAAGGCTCACGGAGAATAAGGCAGAGGGCTGTAAATAAGACTCTGGCGTGGGTTGCTGGCCCTGTTCCCCATCACCCCAGAGAACAATCAGCGCTCAGAAAAATGTTTGTCTGTAATGACTGCTGGGCTTTTCCTTTGGACCCAGGAGTGAGCGACAAGGCAGCCACATGGAGGGCGAGCATGGCTACCCCTCCCCATTACAATAATGAACTCTCAGAGGCCATTTGAGACTTGGTAATAAAGGGGGTCTAGAAGCAGACATTACTATTTCTGTGAGGCCAAAGTATACAAAAAATTTGATGGAACCAGAAACCAGACATGGAGCAGCGGGAAACACAGATGAATTAAAATTTCCAAAGATGTTGTTGGAGCAAAGCAACCAATAATTCTTCTCCTCTAGCATCAGAACTCAGGACACTTCTGCATGAAATAATTCAGTAAGTTTGGCTTCTTTCCTCCCACATCATTCATCAAACAAATGACAATTATAAATGTACAGCCTTTGCCATATTTTATCTGTAAAAGGGGCAGAGTACCTCTACCCACTTCCAGAGAGGGTTAAATGAGTTAATATTAATCAAGTCCTTAGAACAGTGCCTGGTACTCAATAAACCCTTATAAGTGTTTGTGATTTTATTACATATTACATAGTATATAATTAGCATTGAGCACTCATTGTAAGCCAAACACTCTGCTAAGTTCTGTGGATAAGCAGTGAAGAAAATTCATTCAATAAACAAATATTTACTGTGCCAACATCACAGACACTCTTCTAGGGACTCAGGATAGATAAATAAACAGAACACATAAAACACCCCGCCTGCCTTTGAGTAGCTTACATTCTGGTAGGGAAGATTTCGCTAAGATGAGAAACACCAAACTCATCCAATTTCCTCTTTGGTGGGATTAATAGATTGACGTCATAGTGGAGAGTTGTCTTGGCTCTTCTTGGTTTTGGCTGATCCATCAGTGACTGATTGTGGGGAGATTTAAAATGTTTAGAAAACACAAAGCTAGGAGGACTATTTATTTGAACAACTTTATAGACAGATCTTTAACATATATTAAATGGCATATATTTAAGATGTACAATTTGTTGTTTTTTATATATGTGCATATGTTGTGAAAAATCACAATCAAGGTAAATAACTTATCTATCACCTCTACATAGTTACCTGTGTGTGTGTGTGTATTGAGAAGATTTAAGATCTATCTTCTTAGAAAACTTTCAAGTATACAATAATGTTAACTATTGTCACCATGATGTTCAATAGATCTCCAGAACTTATTTATCCTGAGTAACTGGAACTTTGCACCCTTTAACCAACATCTCCCCTCCTCTTCCCCACCTCATCCGAGCTCCTGGTAACCACCATTCTACTGTCGGCTTTTGTAAGTTTGACTTTTTAAGATTCCACGTACAAGTGAGATCATGTGGAATTTGTTCTTCTGTGTCTGGCTTATTTCACTTTGCATAATGTCTTTTGTGTTCATCCATATTGTTGCAAAAGACAAGATTTTCTTCTTTATCATGGTGAATAATATTCCATTATTTATCTATCTATCTATCTACCATCTATTTCAAATTTTCTTTATCCATTCATCCATCAATGGACATTAAGTTGTTTCCATATCTTGACTATTGTGAATTATAATGAACATGGTTAGTCCAAATTTTAATCTTTTAATGCATTTTATGCAGTGACTTATATAAAAACTTATTATATAATTAGAAAAATTCTAAGCATGTATGCATATGTGTAATATATATATATATATATATATATATATATATATAAATAAAAACATATATTTTCCCCCTTTAGTTTTACTACCTAAAAGAATAGGCTGTTTTTATTATGGGTTGAATTTTCTCCCTCAAAATGGAATATGTAAAATATTATACCCCGTTGTATTTAGCTCCTTAAAAAAAACCAGCCCCTTTTTTGTATTCTTATACCAAAGATATGTAAAAGATAAGACATTCCTAACTTTATTGTTAACTTGAGCTTACATTTTCAAGTCTGGACATCTAAAAAGCCATAAAAGACCCAAGTCCAAGGAGCCTTGAGACTCATCTGATTCAACCCTCCTATTTTTCAGTTCAGGAAATGAGAATCCCATGAAGTGAAATGACTTCTTCACAGCCCCCAGGGAGTTAGGAGTGGAGCTGTGGACAAAATTCAGATTACTGGCTCCTAGTCATTCTCTGTTCTATCAGACTAATTCTCTTCCAGTCAACAAATTATATAGCATACGGTTTTACAGTGCCAAGAGATTATCGCAGGTTGCCTTCCTCCGAGAAGACCTTGCCTAGCAGGTGGCTAAACTTGGTGTTAACTGTATGATCTTCTAGGAAATACCCACTCATCTAATAACAAAGTCTAACTGGTCACAGGATTGCTTCTTCCCCTTGTGCAGGAAGCAAGTCTATGGCTGAAGGCAGGAACAACACAAGTGTGACAAAATTCATCCTCCTGGGATTTTCAGATCATCCTCGAATGAAGATTTTCCTTTTTGTTTTATTTCTGGGGATTTATCTCCTGACACTAGCCTGGAACCTGAGCCTCATCGCCCTCATCAGGATGGACTCTCACCTGCACATGCCCATGTACTTCTTCCTCAGTAACCTGTCCTTCCTGGATATCTGCTATGTGTCCTCCACAACACCCAAGATGCTCTCTGACATCATCACAGAGCAGAAAACCATTTCCTTTGTTGGCTGTGCCACGCAGTACTTTGTCTTCTGTGGAATGGGGTTGACAGAATGCTTTCTTTTGGCAGCCATGGCGTATGACCGGTATGCTGCAATCTGCAACCCATTGCTCTACACAGCCCTCATATCCCATTCACTTTGTTTGAAGATGGTGGCTGGGGCCTATGCAGGTGGATTCCTCAGTGCTTTGGTAGAAACCTACTCTGTCTATCAGCATGATTTCTGTGGGCCCAACACGATCAACCACTTCTTCTGTGACCTTCCTCCGGTCCTGGTTCTGTCATGCTCTGATACCTTCACCAGCCAGGTGGTGAACTTCCTCGTGGGTGCTGTTGTTGGGGTGGCATCTGTCCTTGTGATCCTCATCTCCTATGGTTACATTGTTGCTGCTGTGCTGAGTATCAGCTCAGCTAAAGGTAGGACCAAGGCCTTCAGTACCTGCGCCTCTCACCTGACTGCTGTGACCCTCTTCTACGGTTCGGGTCTCTTTGTGTACATGCGACCTAGTTCCAGCTACTCCCTGGACCAGGACAAGGTGGCATCCATATTCTATGCTCTGGTGATCCCGATGGTGAATCCCATCGTCTACAGTCTGAGGAATACGGAGATTAAAGATGCCATGAGGAAAGGTGTGAAAAGGGATTGTTTGCTTTCTCGTGGGCATTGATTTTTCTGACCCTGGTATAATGGTTACGGTGAAGCTGTGAGCTGGGTCACTTGTTCAGCCTTCCATGTCATGCACAACAATTTGTGCTGACCAGGCTTTTTTTTTTTTTTCAAATATTCCCTTAACCAGTTTCCAATTGGTTATGGGAAAACAGTTTGGCCATTATTAGTTTCTAGAATGAATAGCATTGCATAGATTGAGATTATAAATGCTCCTTTTAGCAGAAACTTCACCATGACTAAGACTGACTAACCTGGAGCATGACAATAAGAGTTTGTGTCTGTAGGAGGAAAATATTGAAAAAAATGTTAGTCCAGCATTCGGGGTGGAGATTCTTAAGGTAGGTCAGGAATATACAGCATTATAATCTAAAAAGGGGCATACTTTTTCTAAAACAGTTGCCTTTCCTTCTAATGAGGTTATATTATAATTTATCACCATCTGAGCCAAAGAAATAGAAGACATTTTCTTAGTTTGGTAGAAAAGTTGACCTCCGTAATAGCTTTGACACATTGGAAAGTGAGTTTGCAAAGACTGGTTAAGAGTATTTGTTAAGTATTCTTAAGTCATCAGACCTGTAATTATTAACCTCATCTCTGCCATTTTGCAAGTATGTGGCCTTAGGTAAGTTATTTACAAGCTCCATTTTTCTCATGTGTAAAAATGAGAATAATACTTCTATCTACCTCATGATTAATGCAACAATTAATTGAGGGTATGCATGAAAAAGGGCTTAGCCTAGTGCTTGGTATATTTTATATTTAATAAATACTAGCTCATTTTATCAGTCAATTAGTCAATATCATTAGACAGTTTTATATAAATCAGGAAAAATCCAGGTTAATGTGTTAAAAAGAGACAGAGGAAATAACTTCATAGTGTCTACTCAAATTGGGATGTAATAGCATGCCTATAACGTCTCACCCCTGCTCTTTCTTTTGCATTCAGGAAGCAGTCCTTAGGGAAACAGAAATAACTCAGATTCATAGAAGTGGCCACGTGTAGAAATGCTACCATTGTCCTAAGTCTGTCAGCTACCTGGACACATTGCCTTTTCCTTATTGCCATTTTTCTTCCATCTTTCTTCATGTGTGCTCCAGTTCACTGAACTCCTATCCTTCAACTTACCTTTGGTAGCTAATCTTAAATTCCCCTAATGCCAGGAGTCGTTGGAAAAATGAATGAATGAATGAATAAATAAGCCTCATGCTTTGGATTTATGTGGACTATCACTGGTCTATTATTATATCTATTTTTTTTTTTGATGAGCAAAGACTCTGACTATAAGGTCTTTATAAGAATCTCTTTTGTTTGGCCACATATAGGTTTGCTACTTATGGAAATTTTCTCTTTTCATTGAGAAGATATAAGGCGTTTTTGCAGGTTGCTCAGCTACCCAGGAGAAAGTAATGCTCATTCAATAATTATCCTGCAATCTAGTGCTTAAGATGGGGATTGGTACAAAGCCCGAATAAAGCAAAAATGATCCGGGGCTTCTAATCAGCCACAGGTTAAATAAAACTTCCCAAACAAGCGCATTTATTATGGAGCATATGAACAGGCATGCATTAAGCAGAATATTTTTGGCACTAAAAGAATCAGGTAATTTATAGTCATTTGAAACAGGACAGGGTACAGCTGTCTCCAGGGGGTGGCTAGCTAGCTGGGGACGAATTCACTTTGGTAAAATTACCACAATTCTGGGCATGGTGCTCATTTCGCGACCTCTGAGAATCTTTTCCAGATGGACAAAAGCTAACCAAGTTCAGCATAGCTAGCTGCAGAAGCCGGAATGCCGTTTTTAGTTTTCAGTGAAGAACAAAGCCGCCAAGCTTTTACTTGTGCCAGTGGCACAATTCTTCGTCCTGTTGAAGAAACCACATGGAAAGGCAAGTTATGATCAAAAGTCTATTTGGAAAGAAAGGAATCAAAGCAAAGTGGATGATGTGTGTCAGCACCTGAGATGTCCGGACACGGGGTACAGACAGGCTGAGCCCCTGCTCCAGGGCACTACTAAGTTTTCTCTGCAAGCATTCATTTCCCTCTCTTCTAAGTGACCATTTTTCTTTTTAATCAATATATTATTTACAGATTGATTAATTGACAGGTTTTCCTTCTTTTGATACAGGAAATATTTTGTCTCTAAAATGCCTCTTTTATACATTTTAATTATGTATTATGACTTGTTTTATGGTTTCATTTTTAGCATCTTCAGAAACCTGATTATTGTCCACCTACATTCCCCTAATTTTTTGGGTGGGTATATATGATCACACACACACACACACTCATTCACACACTCCCCAATTAGTGACTGATGCATTAAGTGAGCTCTGATGAGATTTTAAACTTTTTTCTAAAGATTAATGGTCTCATGTTTCTAGTCTTAAATCTAGGCAAACCTAGAACTTGCCTATTCTGATCATTCACACAATTAAGGAAACATTTCCATTTCACTTCCCTGTGTCCAGATAACTGATTTGAGTCTCCCTGACCTACAACTGGGCAGGGAGAGTCTGACTGTCTTGCATGGAAAGAGAGAAACCACGTATCCCAGCGTTGTCCCATTAGCTTGATCAACAACTACCTTCCCTGAACTCTTGGTGTGTCTCCTTGTCATAACATCTCTTAAGTGACTGGGGAAGAAACACCAACTGCTTGTATCAGACCTTTGCTGCCTTTATTCTGTCCTCACTCTTCATGCTTCCCACTCCCTTTCTAATGCTGGCCAAAATCTCCTATGAGCAATGCTGCTTATGGATCTGCCCAGGGGCAAGTAAAGAAATAGTCAGTGGGCTGTTGCAGTCATGGCTTGGAACTGTTATAAACGGGATGTGCCAGCATCTTCCATCAGTGTTGCCAGACTAGATGGCTGACACCATCTGGTAGGAAGACATGCAGACCACACACTTTGGTGGGACCACAGTCTAGAAATAAATCAGGCATCTGGGATCCAGGGAGACCTCATGGAAGAACAGAGGTTTCATCTCTCTCAGAGCAAAGCTCTCCTGAGGGAGAATCACGATACCAGGTTAGATTTATTCAACATAAATAGCAAAGCTGGCGTCTGTAAAGGGTTTTGTTGATATTGTGTGGTATATTCATGTTATTCTAATAAACCTCTTATGCAATGGGAGGCTGGGTTGTTTTCATCTTAAGAAATCCTTAAGGAGCAAGACTGATCCATATGGACCCGAGGAAAGAAGTGCTTATATCAAACACACACAGAAACACATAGTTCATTTTCTAACAACTATAAGCTGAAGAAGTAACCTGGCAGGGGTCATCTCACCCTTCAGCTTGACCCCCAGTCTAGAATACAACTGGAAATGAGACTCTGTCTGGGGTTGAGATGCAGCTGGGAGCTGTCCTGGAGCCTAATCAAGAAAAGGTGGATTCTGAGAAGTCCTGCATTTCCACACACCTCCCAGTCCAATTTTCCCTCTATTTCCTGTTATACATACTATTTATAATTTGCTGTATTATCTGCATTATCTGTTTGGATGACACTTTTTTTTTCTTATAGTCTCTCTCTTTTCTTTTTTTCCACCAGAAGGCAAAGCAAATATTCCTTCTCTGTTTAACATTTTTGGTGTCTGTGGCTTTCAGATCTCTGAAGGTTCTGGGATTGTTTCTTATCATAGATGCCATCCCTGATAGTTTTTCAACAGAAGACCATACACGAGATTTTCCTGCTTCAGCCAATTAACATCTTTGATGAAGATGCTAGCCTTCTTTATTCATTTGATTCAGTTTTACTGGACAATTACAGCTGGGTGTAACTCGCTGTTACTTCCTTATCCTTTTTTTCTCCTTTTGGTATTTAGTATGTGTCCTTTTTAAAAATTTTCTTTTTCTTTTTTTTTCTTTTTTTTTTTTAATTTTTTTTTTGAGGGGGAAGGTAATTAGGTTTATTTATTTACTTTTTTTTTGATGGAGGTACTGGGGATTGAACCCAGGACCTCATACATGCTAGGCTAGCACTCTCCCACTGAGCTACAGCCTCCCCCCCAAAATTTTATTTTTAATTGAAGTGTATTTGACATATAATACGGTGTTACTTTTATTTTTTAATTGAAGTATAGTCAGTTACAATGTGTCAATTTCTGGTGTACAGCATGTCGCAGTCATGCATATACATAAATTTATTTTCATATTCTTTTTCATTGTGAGATTGCCACAAATTCAAGTGAGGCTTAGAATAAAGCAACATTTAAAAAGAACAGAATTGAGGGTGGGTAGAGCACATGCTTACCATGAATGAGATCCTGGGTTCAATTCCCAGTACTTCCATTAAAAAAAAAAGCAGGCAAGGGTGCTCTGAGGATTTTGATTTCAAGACGGTATTTCCCCTTTTCCTCACAAATACCTTAGGGGAAATTGAAATAACAATCGGAGGGGAAACTTCTAAGGCCCTTGTAGACATGGTGGGGTGACATTATCTGTTCTTAACCCTATCCTTATTCATTGCCTCTCCCTCAGAGTAAACAATCAATTCAAATGGTAGGAATTTCAAATTTTCCCATGCAGGTTTCAAAATCAGAGTCAATAGCCTTTCCGCTTAGAACTATCACAGGGAGACGTATATCCCTTTTGATGAAATGTAGTCCAACTCATTCGATTGGATGAGACTTTTTTGGAGTCATATAACACTTATGTCACCTTTTCATCTAGAGATGAAATGATTTTACGTTTAGAAGATATAGAGGCAGATTAGAACATAAGTGGTTATGAAATGAAAATTCAGACACATTAAGAAGAAATTAATGGTTTACTATGACAAATGCCTAAGGAATTGTGGTCTCCTTCTTCCTCAGAGATTGGGAAAGTTAAAATGGCTGCTCCTATTAGAGTAACTGTTGGTAATTCCAAGCTATCCAATATTGGGATATCCACTAAGGCCAGAGGCATTAAGTGGAATAAGATCTATTATTTAGGAATTCCTTAAGAAAAGACTTATGATTCCTCACACCAGTCCTTGCATTACTCCGACTTTACCTGTAAGAAAGCCAAACGGAAAAGGCTAAAGTGTTGCTCAAGCCCTAAGAGCTATAAATAACATCGTGAGCCCTCGCCATCATGTGGTTCCTAATCCTCACACTCTGGTCTCGCCCATTCCAGGGGACACTGTTATTCCTGTTATCTCTCAGTAATAGACCTGTGTCATGCATTCTTTACTATTCCAGTAGAAAAAGAAGCCAATACCGCTTTGCCTGTACACGAGAAGGCCATCAGCATACCTGCATGGTTATGCCCCAGTACTATGCTGAAAGACCTACTTATTTTTTCTCAGATACTTAAAGCTGACTTGGCTGATGTACACTTTCCTAATGGCTCTGCTTTAATTCAATATGTGGATGATTTACTTTTGTGTTCTAGAACTGAACAGGACTGCCAAGGAGACACTATCCATCTGTTGCAACAATTAGCATCTAAGAGGCATAAGGTGTCCGAAGACAAACTACAGTTCTGCTTACCAACTGAGAAATACTTAGGTCATTTAGTATCTAAGGAAGGATTGTTGATTGACTCTGAAAGAATCAGGGAACCCCAGCTTTCTCACTTCCCCAAACAAAGAAACAACTAAGAGGATTTCTAGGTCTAACTGGATGTTGTAGGCTATGGGTACTAGTTTTTCCCTCTTTCCCAACGTCTCTATGCAGTTTTAAGTCTGACCAACTAGACCTAATTGAATGGATGATAGAAAGAGAAGAGACTGAAATGCTTTAAAATCTGCATTAGCTCAGGCTCCAGCATAGGCCATCCTAATTATAAATGACCATTTTTCCTTTTTTTTTAAAATGAAGATAGAGGATACGCTCTGGTATATTAAACCGAGGCAATGTGACCAGCATTGACCCATGGGACATTATAGTCAATAGTTAGATTTGCTGGCAAAAGGGCTCTCACTGTGTATGAGGGTTATTTCAGGGGACAGCTCTCTTACGAAAAGCCACTGAGGAACCTGTAGTGTGTTCCTCTCTGACCGTTTATGTTCCTCACTCAGTTGAACCACTCTGAAAATCTCATCATACTCAACACTATTCTGTGCGTAGATTGACCTCTTACAAAGTATTGTTACTCTTTTCACCCAATATGACTTTACCACTGGCCATTTTCTTACTCCTAGGACTGACTTACAAGAAGTTCCCATTGATAATGCTGATCTAATTTGGTTTACAGATGGATCCTATTTAAAGGATGTGCAGGGACATTATCCAGCTGGGCATGAAGTAACTTCAGTGGTAGAAATAACTGAAAAGTGCTTATTTACCAGAACCAAATCAGCCCAACAAGTAGAATAGATTGCATTCATTAGGGCTTGTCAGTTAGCCAAGGATCAAATAGCAAATATTTACACTGACAGCCACTATGCCTTTGGAGTGGCTCATGATTTTGAGATGCTGTGGAAACAGAGGATTTCTCACCTCTTTTTGGTCAGCCTATAAAGAATGGACAGCTAATCTCAAAACTATTAGACTCCAATCAATTGACAAAACAGCTGGCTATCATTAAAATACCTGGACATTCTAAATCTGACTTAATAGAAACCAAAACTATTGCCTTGAATCTTGCCCCCTGCCCACCTTTGAGAATGTCTTCTGCTCAAACATAACTCTGATGAAAATATTAAAAAATCTCTTTTGCAGGCTCAAGAACTAGCTTCAGAGGATGAAGAGCAGGCCTGGGGGAAAAAGCGGGGATTTTCTGACTCCATCTCATAAATGTGTTTTGGATCAAATAAAAGGCCTGTAAGTGCCCAATTACCCTTGTTCCAGCATGTACATTCCCTGACCCATTGGGCACCTGGAAAATGATATTATGGGGAAAACAATATATCTGGAAACCTTCTCCCACTGTAGCTCATAAGGTTTATGACTGATGTTCTGTCTGTCTTAAATATAATCCTGGTAAACCCCTTCATGGCTCTCAAGGCCACTTTCCCACTCCTAAGAGACTCTTTGAAGTCTGGCAACTGGAATTTATCTAGGTGCCTTCCTCTCAAGGCTACAAATTCATCCTGGCAATGATATGCATGTTTTCAAACTGGGTGGAGGAATTTTCTTGCAGAAGAGCAATAGCCTGAACTGTAGGCAAATTAATATTGGAAAGAATAATTCAAGTTTGAGGAATTCCTCCTGAGTTGCATAGCAACTGGGGAATCCGTTTTGCTGGATAGATTATTAAATCCATTTGTAATAGGGAAGAACTAATCTGATTCCATATTCCTTCCTCTTTGTAGTATAAATGGAGTCTGAATTCTGACTTGAAAATGGTTCTCTAGCACATCAGTCCCCCATCTTCTCAGTCGGCCGGCTTTCCAAATAGAGTTGTTATTCCTTGTCCCAACACCTCATCTCCCAATTTAATGGCTTGCCCTGCATTGAGCAGAATGAGTTTCTACTTGGTAACAGAAAGATTTGACTGATAATGCAGTATTTTCACAGTGCCTATCACCCTCAATTTTCACTATTACTGGAAAGGATTAATAGCACAATTAAAACACAATTGGCTGAAATTTCGGAGGCTTTTAATCTTCCATGACCCAGAGCTCTTCCCTTGGTACCCCTCAACCTTAGGTCACTTTGGTAATATCAATTGTCTCCTCTTGAAATAATTACTGGGTTAACTATGCATCTAAATGAAGGTACGTATGAACCAGCACTTCTTAAAGGTGGTATTTTAAGTTATTGCCAAGGATTCATCAAAAACCTTAAAGACAATGAAAAATTAGTAACTAATTCCTTCCCCAGCTCCTGGGTGACGAAGACTTAAAGGACCACAGTTTACAGCCTGGGGATTTTGTCTATCAGAAGAGACATCAAATAAAGGACTTACAACCACGTTGGAAAGGACCATATCAGGTATTGTTAGCAAATCCCTGTGCTGCAGAACTTAAAGGAGTAATCTTTTGGATTCACATTTCTCACTTTAAAAAGGCCTCCTCTCCTGAATGGACTGCAACTCCTATTTCTGACACTGGCTTTGACTAACTAAGAAAGGCCCCACCAAGCCAGGATGAGAATAAAATGGTAGCAGTGTTAGACAGCTAACTTAAGAGTCTGGACCAGGCCTGTGAGGCCTATCTTACTAGCTCAAACTGTCTGCATATGAAAACATCTGTATCTCTATCCGAATTGCAAGTTATCATTCTATTTCTAGCTATGCATTTCCCCCAATGTTTAGGATGGAAAGAAAACTTTTTAGCAAAACTGTCACAAAGTATAGGTACTAGGGGCAGTTTAACTGATTGTTGCATTGGTCATCAAATTCCTTGGTCAATACAAGGCCAATTTAACCCCCTTGGAATTCCTGTCACTGACTTTTCAGGTGTTCATACTCAGATCTTTCAGGTTCAAATTCCCCAGCATATTAATATATGTCCATCCTTTGTCTGACACTGTCTTCAATTCTAAGAGACTGGACACAACTTACCCTAAGACCCTTTTGCTCCATCCCTTGCTCAACAGATGTCTAAAAGAGAAAAATACAAGTCACTTGTGCCAGCCATTCCCCCACATCAAATATCATACAGGTAGTTTTTGGAAAGCCTGCAAGAGAAATGACCCATGGTTTAATATTGTGTTAACAAGACTTCCAATTAACAAAGCTATCAACAAAAGCACTCTGGGAGGAATCACTTGTATTCCCCCAGATTGTGTCTTGGAACCTACTCACCTTCCCAAGGGCGAGCTCATAAATGTCTTAATAGCTGGCAAGTAGAAGATTTATGCTTATTGGAAAGTTATGTTACCCCATTGTCTATATACAGAGAGACAGATGGACCTCCTTTTCCTCCCCATTATGGAGTCAAGAGAACTATGCTATGAGGATACCAAAGTACTTAGTGGTGAAAATCTTTTAGGAATATTGGTTCCTATTGGAGGAATACATGTAACCAGGGATGTGCTTAGAAATCTATCAGCCACCATTGGTGAAATGGCTGAAGAAACTGCAAAAAGGATTGCAGCACAACAGAAGTCCCTAAATTCCTTAGCCCAAGTAGTATTAAATAACAGAATTGCCATAGATTTTCTACTGGCCAAACAAGGAGGCATTTGTGCTATTGTTGACACTACTTGTTGCATTCACATCAACACTTCTGGAGAGGTTGTGACACACCTAGAAAAAATTTGCCAAAAAACAAATTGGTTACAAGATGTAAGAAAGACTGACCCATTAAATGACCTGTTTAGTTGGTTCCCCTTAGGATTAGGCAACTTTTTTTTACTCTGTTTTACAGACAATTATTATTTTCATAATGTGCTTTATTACCCTTTTCCTAGCTATCAAATTGCTCATGACATTGTATCACTGCTTGCTGTAAGTCTACTGCTGAAAGCATACATGCAGTGATTGTACAACAAACTGAGATGTTGATCAAATGTATAATCTAGGGAACTTTTCTCCATTGATATATTTCTATGCTTATTTACTGATAAGAAAGAAAGTAATGCTTAGAGGAATTTAAACTGCCAATTACATCTATAGTTCTATATACGATAATGGACATGCACAATGCACATATAAGATACAGTTAGCATAAGTCCTATTGGACATCCTTGAATTAACCTCAATTCCCTGCCAAGCATCCTACTGGCATAACCCTCTAAAAACAAAAGAAAGAACTGGGCTATCAAGACCCAGCATCAAGGGACATGATGAATCCAGGACAGAAAAGCAACTAACTTGTCATTGAAGGACCAAATAATTGATCACCTAATGCTTTCTAATGAAAGAGTTATGATCAAAAGGGGGAAGATGATGAGGAAAAATCATAAATACTTCTATGGCAAAGCAGCCAAACAAAGACATAAAGGAAAAATAAATGAAATATCCCTCTTGTGGTAGGTCTTTCCCAATGTGCATCTATATTATACATTCACCAAGCCTCCTCAAGGCAGGAAGATGAAATCAATCTTTGAGAAAAAATTGTCCCTTTATTCAGAAGCCAGCATTGTAATTTTAACATTAATATTTCTTTTTCATCTTATAGAAGGGGTTGCATTGACCAAAGGCTTGTTGTGCCCATGCATAACTGATCAAAAAAAATCTTTGATGAACTCTGTGATTAATGCTAACCTGTCAATATGACACACAAAATTCTTTGTCTCAAAAATGTATAAAACTGCATCTCCAATACCTGATCAATGGAACAGTTCTCAGAGCTTCTGAGAATCTGTTTCTCAGGTTATAATCCTCAGTCTGGCTTGAATAAAATTCTCTTTCCTTTCTTCTTAGCTTGATTGTTACTTGATTTTCTGTTGATTCATTCTTGCCTTGATTTCCTCACTTATGCATAGGAAATAATGCCATGTCTGCCTCACAGTCCTGCTGTGATAATTGATTTAGATCAGGTAGTTGAGAAAATGTATGTATGTATTTACCTAAAATGAAAGTTCTTTGTAAACAGGGACATGTCCACATGTCTAGTATATTGTTATCAGACTATTTTACCAAATAGCTATATTATCTTAGGTAAATCTCTTAGCTTCACAGGCTTCAGGTCCTCACTGGAAATGGAAGGTATTGGACTAGATGGTCATCATGTCCCTTTCAGCTTAAATTACTCCAAGTTGTTAAAAGAGAAGCTATAATCATGGGATCGTGGTAGATCCAAGGGGAAGAGAGAACTGAATCAGAAGGGACATGATAAAGTGGGGCATGAAATTAGCAGGGACAAAAGCTCCATGACAACCATGACTCCAGAGAGCAAGTACCTGGAGAGTTTTTCCATCAATTATCTTTTTAATTTTTTTTCCACTTTTGCTTTTAGTAACACATTTAAGAGGATTTCCAGTGTGGACATCTCTTTGGCTGTGAGTACACAGTCAATTTCATGGCCAAAAGTTCCCATGGTGGAGAGCAGTAGGGCTCAACTGGAAAATCCTTTTGGAAAAGAAATATACACTTTCAATCTTTGTCTGGAACTCTGTCCTTCTGGGGAACTGGGTCAAGGTGAGAGCAAGATTTATAGAGAACAGTGGATTCTGTGCTATTACTATAGCCATGTGATTCTTTTAGTAGGAGCTTCCTGGAGCAAAATTTATGGTCCACAGTCTCTCCCATTTTTCAATTCTTCCCTGTCCTTTATGTCTCTCTCCTCCACATAGGGCTCTTCCTTGGGTTCTCTTTCTCCATACTCTGATTCTCTAACCTTCAGGGAAAAGATTAATCTGCAATCTAAACTTTCTGGTATTACTGTGGGGTGAGGTGTAGATACTGATTCTCAGTTCTGGAATTTTTTAAGAATATTATCTTAAAAAAGTTGAAATATAGTCAGTTTGCAATGTTGCATCAATTTCTGATGTGCAGCATCATGGTTCAGTCATACATATACATACATATATTTCTTTTCATATTCTTTTTCATTATAGATTACTAAAGTATATTGAATATAGTTCCTTGTGCTATACAGTTGAAACTTGTTTGAAAGATATTATCTTTAACTCTGTTAGTTTCTGATTTTTTTTACCTCTAAAATGAGGGTAAAGGATCATATAGTATCAACTGAGATAATGTTTACAAAGCCTAATACATTTAAAAGTTAACTGAGTGTCAAAGCAAAAATAATAATTTACTGAATTTCAAAGGAATTAACTATGATAAAAACATGTTTGCCTATGTTTCCTATCTTAATTTATCCTAAGGACATTTTTAAATTTAATTTGTTCCCTTGAGGATCTGTTTTTATATAATAATAATTATTTTGATTTCCTTTCAATATATGCCCCTTTTGGGTTGACATGCCTCTAAATGAGATCTGAATCTACACCTGCCTAGAGACAATGATGCCTGACTATCTATAGGGTCAATGATATCTCGGGAAATTCCCCAAATTAATCCATAAAACTGTAGAATCCTTGGTATTCCTATTCATGGGTATAGCTGTCATTTGTGAACCTGGGCTATCTGTCATTTGTGTTTCATTTTCAGTTTCTTTCATCAGGGTCTTGTAGTTTTCATTGTACGGATCTTTTCCTTCCTTGGTTTAAAAATACTTCTTAAGCATTTTGTTATTTTTGATTCTAATTTGAATGGGATAGTTTTTAAAGTTTTTTTTAAAGTTGTTTTATTGTTATTGTATAGAAATGCAATTGATTTCTGAATGTTCATTTTATATCCTGCAGCTTTACTGAATTCAGTGATTACTTCTTACACTTTTGGGTTAAGTCTTTAGAATTTTCTACATATAAGGTCATATCATCTGCAAACAATGAGAATTTTACGTCTTCATTTCCAATTTGGATTTTTTTTTACTTTATTATCTTGCCCAGTTGCTCTAGCTAAGACTTTCAGCACTCTATTGAAAAGAATTGTGAGCATTAGCATCCTTATTTTCCTCCTGTTCTTAGAGGAAAAACTTTCAAATTTTCACCATTGAGTTAGCTGTGGATTTGTTCTATATGGATTTTATTACATTGCAATGTGTTCTTTCTATGTCCATTTTGTTGAGGGTTTTAATCATGAAAGAGTGTTTTGTCAACTGTTTTTTCTGTATCTGTTGAAATTATCATATGATGTTTACCTTTCATTATATTAATGTAGTGTATCACAGGTATTGTTTCTTTTTTTTGTATGTTGAACCATCCTTGCATCTCAGGAATAATATTCACTTAACCCTGGTGTATGATCCTTTAATGTGCTGTTGAATTTGATTTGCTAATATTTTGTTGAAAAAATTTACATCTCTATATTTCAGGCATATTGGTTATAGTTTTCTTCTGGGGTTCTTATCTGGTTTTAATATCAGGGTAATGCTCCTTATAAAATGAGATTGGAAGTATTTTCTCATGTTCAGTTTTTTGGAAGAATTTGAGAAGCAATGACATTAAACCTTCTTTAACTGTTTGGCAGAATTCACCAGAAAAGTCACCTGGTTTGGGGGTTTTCTGTCTTTGTAGGTTTTTGATTACTGATTCAATCCCTTACTCTTTATTCTATTCAGACTTTTTTTTCCCTGATTCAATATTGTTAGGTCATATATTTCTAGGAAATTGTCCATTTCTTCCAGGTTATCCAATTGATCAGTATATAATTGTTCATAGTAGTCTCTTATGAACTTATGTATTTCTGTAGTAGATTTTGTAATGTTTCCTCCTTCATTTCTGATTTTATATGAGTCTTCTGTCTTTTTTTCTAGTCTAGATAAGGTTTTTATCAATTTTGTTTACCTTTTCAAAAATCAGTTCTTAGGGACTTATTGATTTTTTAAAAATTATTTTTCTTGTCTCTATTTTATTTATTTCCTCTTAGATTTATTATCCTCCCCCCACTTTTTTTGTGTGTGTGCTAACTTTGGACTTAGGTCATTGTTTTTTTTTTCTATTTCCTTGAGGTGTAAATTTTGGCTGTTATTTGAGAGTTTTCTATATTCTTAATATATGTATTTATTGATATAAACTTCCCTCTCAGAACTGCTTTGGTAGCATTCCATTGGCTTTGATGTATTATGTTTTTCTTTTCAGTTGTTTAGAGATATTTTGATTTCCTTTTTGATTTCTCATTTGACCCATTGATTTATCAGGAATGTGTTGTTTAGTTTCCATATACTTGTAGATTTCCCCACTTTCCTCTTGCTCATTTCTAGTTTCATCCATATTGTGGTTGGAAAAGATACTTGGTATGATTTTAATATTAAATTTCATAATACTTATTCTGTGTTCTAGCATATGATCTATCTGGAAGTGTTCTTATGCACTTGAGAAAAATGTGTATTCTGATGCTATTGGATGGAATGCTCCTCAATTTTTCTGTTCGTCCTATTTAGTGTAGTGTATGGCTCAGGTCCAGCATTTCCTTGTTGATTTTCTCTCTGGATGATGCATCCACTCCTAAATTTGGGATGGTAGATGCATAGTCTGTCTTGCTACCATTTTCCCTTCCATATTGATGGCAAACATCTTGACTTTCTTTTCTAATTAATCACTTCATTCCTCTGAATTCTCAAAGTAGTGCACCATGAAGTAGTGACTGATCTGATTTTTGGAAATGAACCATTTAACCGTTCTTCTCAGGGTGTAACTTTGTGTCTACGGGGATTTCCCAATTTACACATTTTTGCTATGAAGGATTAGGAAGTAGTTGGGGAAATGGAAGACATTTTGGAGGCTAATGTTGACAAATATGTGTAGTTCATTGACATAGTTTATTCCATAAATGTCACGGCCTTTCTCTTGGGAAATCTCCAAGACTTTTACTTTTTTCCATAAACACAGTTCCCAGGCTACACTTGATGGCTGTTTTCTACCTTTGAAGGCTTCCTCTGATATTTTTTTGTAGTCTGAGTTTATCTGAATAAAAATGTGTTGGTGTTGGGAGGTGTTCTAATGACCATCTACAAAGAATAACACCTATAGCATCTTGAAGAGAGCATTCAGTGTCTGTGCAACAATATTATTTTGTTTAATTACTGTTTGGCCTGAAGACTCAGTACTTGCCTACTCTGGACTTGTTCCAATGAGACGTGAAAAGGGCTTCTAAAAACACTGCCTCAGTTTCTTAACACTCATACCTATTGCTTAGCATCCTAACCCTATCATGAGTTCAAACCATACTTTTTTAAAGAGAAAATGAATAGATTCTGGGGGGAATCGAGAATCTAACAAAATCATATGCAATGGTTTTAAGTGGTATCAATTTGCAGGGTAGAGAGCCCAGAGTTTCCAACAGGTTCCAAAGTATCACTGACTCAAAGAAAATCAAGAATGACTGAGATACTTTAACTTGTAAGTATCTATAACTTGAGGAAAGAAAAAAAAATCTGCACCTGCAAGGAAGGGAGCATAATGGCTTTTTAAACCTTGTCTTATCTAACTTTTCAGGAGCCTTGGTAGAGTCATTAAGCTGGTTAAGACACATTTCCAAGCTGCTTCATGGTGTGTGACTCTTCCCATCATCCCATTACATTATTTTTTAATCTCACAAGGCTTTATGAAAGCAGAAAGGTAGTTAAAGAATTGCCCGCCATCCCTGATTACAGACTAACTAGTTACAGAATTGCCCACCATCCCTGATTACAGACTAACTAAATGTTAATTCTCAAGGAGATTTTCGAGAACACCTACTCCATCATCATCATTTTACATATGAGGCCTAGTGAGATTCAGGGGCTTCTTCAAATACTGAGTTAATATCAGAGTCATGCCTAACCAGGATCATTCTTTTCACCATATAGAGAGATGACAAAATTTCCTAATTTTGTCTATTTTAAATTCTCATACATTTCTAAAATATGGAATGGAAAAACATAAAATCATGTATTTAACGGGATATGTACTAATGATGTGCATTTACTGTCTTCTTTCCCCAAATGGAGAGTTACAATATTTATCCAAGAGAAGTTTTCAGTTGAGGTTGGTGATTATACACAAAAGGCATAGTTTAACTTGACATTGATGATTCAATATTATATATTTAGTCACACGTGAATGAAAAAATGAAGAGTATTTCTTTTGTTTGTAGAATAAAAGCATTCCCTTCTCTCACTTTTTTCTCACCAGCTTGCACCAAACAGGTACATGGAAGTCAGTAGGAACCATACCTCTGTGGCTATGTTTGTTCTCCTGGGACTCTCAGATGAAAAAAGGCTGCAGCTTATTCTCTTCCCAATCTTCCTAGGGATCTACCTCGTGACCCTAATCTGGAACCTGGGTCTTATCATCCTAATCAAGATGGACTCCCACCTCCACACACCTATGTACTTTTTCTTCAGTTTCCTGTCTTTTATTGACATCAGCTATTCTTCTTCTGTCAGCCCAAGGATGCTTTCAGATTTCTTGAAAGTTGAAAAAAAGATTTCCTTCATTGCCTGTGCCACCCAGTATTTTGTTGGGTGCTGGATGGGTCTGTCTGAGTGCTGCCTCTTGGCTGTCATGGCCTGTGACAGATATGTTGCTATTGGTAGCCCTTTGCAGTACCCAGCCATCATGTCTCCTGGCCTCTGTCAGAAGATGATTGCTGGGGCTTTTGGGAGTGGTTTCCTTGGTAGCTTAGTTGTAACAATCTCCTGCTTTCATCTCTACTACTGTGGGCCAAATCTCATTCAACATTTCTTCTGTGATGTACCTCAGATTATTTCCTTGTCTTGCTCCAATCCCTTCATCAGCCAAATGATGCTTTTTCTAGTATCTATTATTTTTGGATTCTGTTCTTTGCTTGTTATCATCTTATCCTATGGTTTCATTGCAGTTTCCATCCTGAAAATATCCTCTATCAAAGGTAGTGCCAAGGCGTTCAGTACTTGTGCCTCCCACTTGGCAACTGTGATGCTCTTCTTTGGCACAGGCCTCTCTGTGTACCTGCTTCCCAGCTCTAGCCACCTCAAGAAGGAGGACAAGGTGCTTTCCGTGTTCTATGTTATCCTTATCCCCATGTTAAACCCTCTTATATACAGTCTGAGGAACAAGGATATCAAAGAGGCCCTCAAGACAATGATAAAGAAGGCAACACATTTATCTCAGTATAAATAAGATTTGGGCTGATATTATTAGCCTTATAAGGAAGACAGGGGTGTGAGTATGTAAGTGACAGTTAGTGAGTCCCAAGAACAGCTAAGTGGAGAGGTAAGTGAAAACCTAGCTTCCTTAATTTTTGGTGCCAGTTTGTTTATTTTGTAATTTTTATTTTATTCTTTCTTTATTTTATTGAAGTATAGTTGATGTACAATATTTTATATGTTTCAGATGCATGGCATAATGATCCACAATTTAAAAACTTGTTATTCAGCTTACAGTTACTGTAAAATCTTAGCTATATCTGTGTTCTGCAACGTATCTTTGTAGTTTATTTATTTAATACCTAGTAGTTTGTCTCTCTAAATCCCTTACCCCTCCCCTCTTTCCTCTCCTCACTGGTAACCACTAGTTTGTTCTCTGCACCTGTGAATCTGTTTCTGATTTGTTCTATTCACTAACTATTTTTTAGATTCCACATATAAGAGATAACATACAATATCTGTATTTCTCTATGACTTATTTCACTAACCATAAAACCCTCCAAGTCCATCCATGTTGTTGCAAATGGCAAAAATTTCATTCTTTTTTGGGTTGAGTAATATTCTATTGTTTATATATATGTATATATACATTTATATATCACATATTCTTTATCCACTCATTTGTTGATGGACACTTAGGTTGCTTCCATATCTTGGTAACTTTAAGTAATACTGCTATGAATATTTTGGTTCATCCATTTTTTGAAATAGTGTTTTCATTTTTTGGGATATATTCTCAGAGGTAGAATTGCTGAGTCATATAGTAGTTATATTTTTAGTTTTTTGATAAATCTCCACAATGTTTTCAATAGTGGCTGCTGGTGCCATTATGTTTAGCTGCCACCACCAAGTGATCTGAAGCATTGCCACCTACATTGAATTCAGTTTAAAAAGTCTGTTTCCATCATTAGACCCAGTTAGACAAAACACTATGTGTTGCGAATAGAGGTTCTGATTGATATTATATGTAGTGAAATGACAAGAACCCAGGAAGCCTCACACACTATCCTTTTCTTCACTGATTTTCTCTCTTCATTTTTAAAATAAAGCACTTATTTACATATCAATCAAAATAAAATAATGTATAAAATTAAATATATGAAAATTAAAAATAGTTTTAAAATGGACATTATAAATCTTGAGCAGAGAGCATATGTATGTGAGACACACACACACACACACATGCACAGAAAAAGAGAAATGGGAAGAGAGAGAGAGAGAATAGAGGGGAAGAGGAAGAAAGAAAAGGAAAGGAGATGACAGGAGACGACAGGAAACAACAGGAGTGGAGAGGATCAGAGATTGGTCTACTTTTATTCCCAAATTAGCTTGTTCTTCCATCTTAGTCCTTCAGTCTTTTTGTAAAGTGAATTGTGAAAAAGAGATAGGAGAAAGAAATGGTAGAAAGAAAGGACAATTTTAAGGTCAAGAGTAGAAGAGATGCTCAGAGTCTAGAAAAAAGTCAAGTCATTAATTACTGAGCATGGATGCAACTGGAGGACACTTCATGGAAGCTTCCTAGAGACAGGCAAGACCTCAGAAATGAAGGCTGTCATGACGTGTGTAGGGTGGTGGGACCTGAGTCCCAGAGAGCTGAGTCTCCCAGGGGATCTAGGACCTTAGGTTTGAGCAGGGAGGAGAAGAACCACCAGACTTGGGTTTACCATGGAGACTCAGAATCTAACCAAGAGAATTAAAAAATAATTTTAAAAAGATTGTATTTTTTTCAAATAGGAGTTCATAGGAGTTAAGTTTCACACATATCACATTAATATTTAAACTACATTTTATACTTCATATAGTTATATTGCATAGATGTCATTTTTTTTTCTATTAACACATGAAGTTGTCAGGTAAGAAATTTTTTCTTTTAAAGACAGAATGATTAGGCATATTGAGATCTACCATGTTCTTCCTAGTGTAGCAGCAACACATCTTTAATGCCACAAAGTGTGATTTATGACCAGAAAAAGGTCCTCATTGCTTGGTCATGGTGTCCAAATTCTATACTTTTGGCCTTAGTTCTGTAAAATTGCCTTAACAATCTGTTCAACTTAAAGGATTAAGTTATTATAGTTTTTTTATCAGGGCAATACATAACTACTAACATATTAGCAAGAGTTTAATTCTATAATTAACTCATTGCCCACTCACCTCTTTCTGCCTAGAAGTAAGATCAGCTGAAGTAGATCCAACCAAGAATGGGACGTTTCCAAAGCATCTTTACAGCCATATTAATGGCAGGGTAGAACCCTATTTAAAAAAAAAATTATGAGAACGTTTGTAAGATGATCTTAATTAAATATTTTTAAAGAAGAAATGGTAATACAGCATAATATGTTGGAAAAAACTCCAATTTAGAACACATAAACTTTACCTGGTATTAATAGAAGGCAAGGTGTGGATTACATACTCTGATAATAGCTTAATAAGGGTCCTCAAATTTAATTATACTATTAGTCTTATTTTAGAGGTGATAATACTGAGGCTTAGAGAAGTTAATTTACTCAAGATCACAGAATCATCAAGTGCAAGAGATGGTATTCAACTCAGATTTGCTAATACCAATGCCCAAGGTTGTAACCACAATAAGTTGTGGCTCTTTCATGAATAGTTTTATTATATTCCTTATTGCCTTGATTTCATCACCTTATGCACAGGAAATAATGGCATGTCTGCCGCACACTGCTGCTGTGATGATTCAGTCAAGTCAGGTATTTAAGAAACTGTATGTATGTATATAACTAAATAAAGATGCTTTGGAGACTGGCAGCCAAGATGGTGGAGTAGATGGAGCTAGATTTCACCTCCTGTCACAGACACACCAAGATCACAACTAATTGCAGAACAGCTGTCAATAAAAAAGACTGGAAACTACCAGAAGAGATCTTCTATGGCTAAAAATTTAAAGAAGAAATCATGATGAAACTGGTAGGAAGGGCAAACTTGTGATATAATCAGGTCACATACCCTTCAGGTGGGCAACTCACAAACTGGAGAATAATTATATTACAGATGTTATCTCATAGGAGTGAGAGTTCTGAGTTCCATGTCAGGCTCCTGAACCCCAGAGGTCTGGCACCACGAAGAGGAACCCCCAGAGTGCTGGGCTTTGAAGGTCAGTGAAGGCTTGATTACAGGAGCTCTGTGGGGCTGGGGGAAACAGAGAGTTAATATTTAAGGGTTTCACAGAAAATCTCATGCTCATTAGGACCAAGGGCAAAAGTAGTAATTTCATAGGAAATTGGGCCAGATCTACCAGCTAGTCTTGAGGGTCAGCTAGGGAGGTGAAGGGTGGCTGTGGCTCAACTTTGGGACATCGACATGATGGTAGACATTAGGATATTCATCGGAAGGAACTATTCTGGGAGGCTGACATCTTGCTTGGATTTTAGCACTGAGACTTGGGCCCACCCAACAGCCTTAGGCTCCAGTACTGGGACACTTCAAGCCAAACTACTAACTAGATGGGGACATATCCCAATCTGTCAGCAGACAGACTGCCTAAAACTGACTCTATAGCTGCCTCCAGGCACAGCCCTAGATACAGCCCTGTCCACCAGAGAGTCAGGACTCAGCTCCACCTACCAGTGGGCAGGCACCAGCCCTCCAGCCAGGAAGCCTGCACAAACCTCTACAGCCTTCTCACCCTCCAGAGGGGCAGACACCAGAAGCTAGAAAACTTCCTTCTTGCAACCTGCAAAACAAGTCCACAAACACTAGCCAAAATCTAGCCTGGGGCCATCTGGCCATAGGCCTTTGGGTGAAGAGAGGGGAGTGCACTGTTGGGACACAAAGGACATCTCTTACAGAGGGCCACTTCTCCAAGATTGAGAAACTTAACTAACGAGCCACACACAAAAAATACAAATAGAAATTTAAACAAAATGAGGTGGCAGAGGAGTACCTTCCAGACAAAGGGACAAGATAAAACCCCAAAAGAAGAGCTAAGTGATGTGGAAATAGGCAATCTACCTGAGAAATACTTTAGAGTTATGACCATAAGAATGATAAAAGATCTCAGAAGTAAAATTGACAAACAGAGCAAGAAGATAGAAGTTGTTAGCAAAGAGATAATAAAAATAAAGAACAGCCAAACAGAGGTAAAGAATATAAAGCTGAAATGAAAACTACACGAGAAGGACTGACAAAGGCTTGATCTCCAGCATATATAAGCTCATATGACTTAATAAGAAAAAAAAAACCCAATCCAAAAATGGGAAGAAGACCTAAACAAGCAATTCTCCAAGGAAGAAATACAAATGATCAATAGGCACATGAAAAAATGCTCAATATCACTAATTATCAGAGAAATGCAAATCAAAACAACAATGAGATATCACCTTACACCAGTCAGAATGGCCATCATTCAAAAATCAACAAATGACAAATGCTGGAGAGGCTGTGGAGAAAGGGGAACCCTCCTACACTGCTGGTGGGAATGTAGTTTGGTGCAGCCACTGTGGAAAACAGTATGGAGATTCCTCAAAAGACTAGGAACAGACTTACCATATGACCCAGGAATTCTGCTCCTGGGCATATATCCAGAAGGAACTACTTCAAAATGACACCTGCACCCCAATGTTCACAGCAGCACTATTTACAATAGCCAAGACATGGAAACAGCCTAAATGTCCATCAACAGATGACTGGATAAAGAAGATGTGGTATATTTATACGACAGAATACTATTCAGCCATAAAAACTGACAACATAACGTCATTTGCAGCAAAAAACTTTTGATAAAATTCAACATCCATTTATGATTAAAAACTCTCCAGAATGTGGGAATAGATGGAACATACCTCAACATAATAAAGGCTATATATGACAGATCTACAGCTATAATTATACTCAATGGTGAAAAGCTGAAAACTTTTCCTCTAAAATAAGGAATAAGACAAGGATGCTCACTCTCACAACTTTTATTTAACATAGATTTGGAAGTCCTAGCCACTGCAATCAGAGAAGAAAAAGAAACAAAAGAATCCAAATTGGAAACAAAGAAGTAAAACTGTCCTCTTTGCAGATGACATGAAACTGTACAGAGAAAATCCTAAACATGCTACCAGAAAACTACTAGGGCTCATCAATGAATTTGGTAAAGTTGCAGGATACAAAATTAATAACAGAAATCAGTTGCATTTCTATACACCAACAACAAAATATCAGAAAAAGAAATTAAGGAAACAATCACATTCACCATGGCATCAAAAGAATAAAATACCTAGGAATAAACCTACTTAAGGAGGCAAAAGGCCTGTACTCTGAAAACTATAAAATGCTCATGAAAGAAACTGAAGATGATATAAACAAATAGAAAGATATACTGTACTCTTGGATTGGAAGAATCAATATTGTTAAAATGACCATACTAACCAAGGCAATATACAGATTCAATGCAATCTCTATCAAATTACCAATGACATTTTTCACAGAACTGGAACAAAAAATGTTAAAATTTGTATGGAAACACAAAAGACCCCAAATAGCCAAAACAATCTTGAAAAAGAGTAGAGCTGGAAGAATCATGCTTCCTGACTTCAGACTACAACACAAAGCTGCAGTAATCAAAACAGTACAGTAGTGGCACAAAACAGACACATAGATCAATAGAACAGTATAGAAAGTTCAGAAATAAACCCATGCACTTACGGTCAATTAATACATGACAACGAGGCAAGAATATACAATGGAGAAAAGAGAGTCCCTTCAATAAGTGGTGCTGGGAAAACTGAACAGCTACCTGTAAAAGACTGAAATTAGAACATTCTCTAAACACCACATACAAAAATAAACTCAAAATGGATTAAGCACTTAATTGTAAGACCAGATACCACAAAACTCCTAGAGGAAAACAGGCAGAACACTTGTGGACATAAATTACAGCAATATATTTTTTGAACCAGCTCCTGAAGTAATGGAAATAAAAGCAAAAATAAACAAATAAGATCTAATTAAACTTAAAAACTCTTGCACAGCTAAGGATATCATCAACAAAATGAAAAAACAACCTACAGAATCGGAGAAAATATTTGCAAATGATGCAACTGACAAACACTTAATTTCCAAAATATGCAAGTAGCTCATACAGCTTAATATCAAAAAAAACCCCAAAACAACAAGCAACTCAATCCAAAAATGGGCAGAAGACCTAAATATACTTCTCTACAAGGAAGATATATAGAAGGCCAACAAGCACATGAAAAGATGTTCAACACCACTAATTGTTAGAGAAATGCATATCAAAACTATACAAGGTATCACCTCATACTAGTCAGAATGGTGATCATTAAAAAGTCTACAAATAATAAGTGCTGGAGAGGGTGTGGAGAAACAGTAACTCTCCTACACTGTTAGTGGGAATGCAAATTGGTGCAGCCACTATGAAGGACAGTATGGAGGTTCCTTAAAAAACTGAAAATAGTCTTACCACATGATCCAGCAATCCTACTCCTGGGAGTATACCCAGAGAAAAATATAATTCAAAAAGACACATGCACCCAATATTCACAGCAGCACTATTTACAATAGTCAAGACATGGAAACAACCCAAATGTCCATTGATAGTTGACTGGATAAAGAAGATGTGGTGTATATATACAATGGAATACTACTCAGTCATAAAAATAAAATAATGCCATTTGCAGCAACATATATGGACCTGAAGATCATCATTCTAAGTGAAGTAAGCCAGAAAAAGAAAGAAAAATGGCATATGATATTGCTTATATATGTGGAATCTTAAAAAAAGGACACAAATGAACTACTTATTATTTATAACTTAGACGGTTGATTTCTTGAATATGCATAAGCACATTTGACTGTCCTTTATGATTGGATTACCACATTCTGTTGATTCTTATTTTGTGGTTGGCTTTATTCCTTTGATAACTATGTAAGTTTAAAAAGCTAAAGCTCTAAACTGTTCTTAGAAACAATGAACAGTACATATATATAAATTTAAAATAGGTGCAGTGTGTTGTATTTACATGAAATATATTGTATATATGCATTCAAATTGTATCAATTTCACCAAATAAAACTGAAAAATGAAAAAAGAAAAATAGTGCTTATCATAAGGATATATAAGGTCTTAGAATATTACAACTATTAACTGACACGCAGTCAAGAACCAAAAAAATCTCTAGGAACCAATTTGTCTATCTCCCAGGTTGTCTCACCTCTGGCTTTCAATTTGCTGAGTTCTATCTCAGTAGACCAATGGCTTAACATTTCCTTTCATCTTTTTCATCATCACTGTGGCTTTGACATGATAGATCACCCAAAAACTCTACATCTCTTTTCCCCATGTGTTCCAGACTCTACTTTCTAACTTCTCCATGTGCATCCTCACAGCTTAGGTCCCCACTACTACCTATCTCATGTCCTCAACATTTCCTACTTCAAACAACTGTGCCCTTTTTAGCACTAGAGATAATGTTCCTGGAAATGGGAGCGCTGAATCAGCACATTATAGCTTTGTCCCTATGAGTATTTATTCATAATTACAACTAACATACCATTAAACATGTTTTGAATGACATTTTACATTCTCTTTATTTTTGAGAATTATTCTAATGGTAGCTTTAAGATAGAGAGTATAAAAAAAAGTTTGTAGGAATCATCTTAAGTAGATATTTTAAATGAAATATTAGTAGTTCAGAGTAATATTTTGGAAGGAACTCCAATTAGGAACACATTAATTACACCTACTATTAATGGAAAGCATGCTGTGTAATACACACTCTGAATAATTTAAAGCAGTATCTAATTTGATTCTACCGTCAGCTCCATTTTATAGGTGACACTACTAAAGCTTAGATAGGTGAATCTGTCTGAGGTCACACAATCATCAAGCAGAAGAGCTGGAACTCAGCCTAGATTGGGTAATACAAATGCCCGTGGCATAACCAGGGGAAATCATGGCCCTGTCATGAATTAGTTTTATTGTGTTCCTGATGACCTCAATTTCCTCACTTATGCATAGGAAATGATCCCATGTGTGCCTCACAGGGATTCTGTGATGATTGATTCAGGTCACATATTTGAGGGAATGTATGTATGTATATATCTAAATGGAAGTGCTTTGTAAAAAGTGAAGTGTCCATATCTATTTTATTGTTATCAAGCTATTTTAACAGCTAGCTGTGTCATTTTGGGCAAATCCCTTAGTTCCGCTGCCTTCAGGTGCTCATCTGGAAGTTGAAGGTATTAGGCTAGATTATCACCATATCTCTTCTGGCTCAAATGACTCCAAGTTCATTAAAAGAAAAGCTACAATCATGAGGTCATGTTAGGCCCAAGGGGAAGTGAGAATTGGATCAGAAGGGACATGGCAGAGAACATGAAATTAGCAGTAACAAAAACTCTGTGACAACCATAACTCCACAGAGCAAGTATCTGGAGAGTTTTCTCCCTCTAATTGTCTTTTTAAATAATCTCTGCCCTTAGTAACACATCTAAGAGGACCCCTGGTGTGGACATCTCTGGCTGCAAGTACACAGCCAATTTCATGGTCAAAAGTTCCCGCATTGGAGAGCAATAGGGCCCAACTGGAAAATTCCTTTGGAAAAGAAATAAGCAATTTTGAGCTTTGTTAAGAACTTTGTCTTTCTGGGGATCTGAGCCAAGGTGAGAAGGCAAGATTTACCAAGAACAGTGGATTCCCTGCTATCTCTAGGGTCACTGATCATTTCAGTAAGACTTTCAGGGAGCAAGATTCATGGTGCTCAGTCTCTTCCATTCTTCAACTCTTTCCTCTCCCATTCTTCAACTCTTTCCTCTCCCTTATGTCTGCATCCTCCACTTAGGGCTCTCCCTTGGCTCTTTCTCCTTACCCCAATTCTCTGAATTTCAGGGAAAACACTAATCTGTAACATATATATCAGATATAACTCTGGGGTGAGGGATAGAAGTTGGGTTCAAGTTTGCAGTTTCTTAAGGATATGATCTTGAAATCTGTTACCTTCTGATTTTTCATCTGTAAAATGAGGGTGAAGGATTATCTAGATCAAATGAGATAATATAATGCCTAACATATTATAAAAGTTAATTGAATGTTGAATCAAAAATAATAATTTAATAAATTTCAGGGTAATTAACTATTGTCAAAATATGTTTATCTTGTTTCCTATCTTTATTCCTTCCAAGAACACTTTTAATTTGTTTCCTTAAGGATCTGTATTCATTTTGATTATTTTGATTAATTTGATTTCTATTTTAATACATAACTTTGGTTAATAATTTCTGAAACAAAGGCCAGCCTCATTTCTCCATTATGATATGACAAAATACTTAAGTACAATTCCTCTGGCCTTTGGAAATACTTCAAATAGCTCTTCATTATCATCTCTGGAGTACCTGGGGGTCTGGAGACACTAGGGTGGGTGGCACTGAGTCAAGCACAGGTAGTGTTTGTCTAATTGTCCCTTTTAACCTTTTACTTGTATTGTTCTTTTTCATCCAGCAACATTCCTGGCTTTTTGTAACCTGATTTTGTACCCTGCATTCCCTTACAAATGATAATGTCCTTAGTAGATCAGATTTCGAAAGGGTTTTCCTAAACTCTTATGCCTCAACCATGTCTTGGGAAGTGTCATTAGCCCCATTGATAAGTGAGGCAACTGAAGCACAGAGAGGTTAATAACTTGCTAACAGTCACACTGCCAGTAAGTAAAGGTCAGGAAAGCCTGAAAGTCTATTCTCTGTTATTCTCTTTGTCATTCTCTCTGTCACTTTTCCTCTTCCTGTCTCTCTTTTTCTCTCTCTGTGTTATTAAGGATTAGAGATTTATACATCTTAACTTGCTCTTATTATAGATATAGAAGTTGAAGAAAATTGGAAAACAACAGATGAGTATAAAGATGAAAATCAAAATCATATCAGTCATTATTATGGCATTTATAATTGGCACACATGTTTTGTGTGTGTGTGTGTGAGAGAGAGAGAGAGAGAGAGGAACAGATTATATAAAGTAAAACTTTCCTTCAGAAAGGATGAATCATTTGTATACTCATCAGCACTATATATATTTGCCCATCCCTTACTGACTTATGCTTTTTATATTAAAGACATTACCACATTGTCTTTTTTAATATTTTGTGACTATTTCTCATTTCATCCAGTGCATTTCAAAATTATTTTATATATGTGGGTTTTAAGCCATAAGCAAGTTTTAAATTATTTTTTGCTTATAGTTTTTGGTTTATTCTTATATTTTGGAAATTTGTTTTTCATCTCAAGAGCATATAAATTCATATCTATTAATTTCCCTCATGCTTTTTACTTACAGTGAGCCAGGTCTCACAAAACATTTGTGTAAGATCTTTCTATGAAGTTAAAATAACTAACTTTGTCATATATTAAATTCTTACCAATATTTAAATTTATTTAAAATTTCTGTTTGCTGTCTTGATATATGCTCTTTTCTACAAGAATAATAAAATATCAATGTTTATAATACTTTCTGATATCTGAAAGTTCAAGTCCTTCCTAATTATTGTTATTATTTTCTAAATTTTCTTGGCTGTTATGATTAATTTACCCTTTTATCTCAAAGGAAGACAGTTTGGTTATACAGCATAGCCAAAAGGTATTATCTATTATGAATCTGTTAGTGAGCTCTAACATGCTGACTGCATCATCAAAAATAGGGAATATATCTTTGTAGTATATAAGGGTTGAAACCGTTACTTTGACTCTTTCTCAGCATCATGGCTCATCACAGCTTTATGCTCATCATTTGACCCAACTATATTTGAACGCAAGCTAACTAAAGTGAAAATAATTTATGTAGTTAGTATCTTCATGGCTCCAAGGAGGTTGACGTACCCCTAAGTGAGATATGAATCTACACCTGTCTAGAAGAAATGATGCCTGACTGTCTAGAGGGCCAATGATGTCTCAGAAATTTCTCCAGATTAACCCGTGAAACCCTAGCACCCTGAGCATTTCTGTTCATGGTACAGCTGTCAATCATGATTATCTCTAAGCAATTAGTGATAGTAATAGTAAACTGCTATTGAACAATTGCTAAATTTGTGGTGAGAATTTGCATAAATTTCCTCATAACCCTCCATTTAACCTTATAGCTCAAGGGCTCTTGTCCTCACTTTGTTATGAATAAATCTGACCTAGTGTGTTTAAGCCACTGGGATAAGTTCATAGAGTGAGAGTGTATCGGAACGAAAACTCTGTTTTTCCAGTTTTACTGAGATCTAATTGACGTATAAAATTGTATATGTTTAAGGTATATAATCTTAATGATTTGATATATGTATGCATGGCGAAATAATTACCATCGTAAGATTAGTTAATAACCATCATCTCTCACATAGATACAGTTTTCTTCCTTGTGCTCAGAACTTTTTAGATCTACTGTCTTAGCAACTTTCAAATATGCAATACAACATTGTTAACTGAAGCCATCATGTTGTACATTACATTCTCAGAACTTTTTTATCTTCTAACTGGAAGTTTATGCCTTTTGACCACCTTCACCCAATTTCTCCATCTCTCACCTTCTGCCTCTGGCAACCGCAATATGATCTTTGTTTCTGTGAGTTTTTTGGGTTTTTTTAGATTCCACATATAGTGAGATCATTCAGTAATTATCTTTCTCTGTCTGACTGATCTCTGCATAATGCCCTCAAACTCTATCTAGGTTGTTGCAAATGCCAAGATTTTCTTATTTTTTATGCTTGAATAATATATACTCATTATTTTATGAGTTGTTCATTATATATATCCATTCATCTGTCAATGAACAATTAGGTTGTTTCAATGTCTTGACTATTGTAAATAATGCTGCAGAGAACATGGGGCATATGTATCTCTTAGGGACAGTGATTTCATTTCCTTTGGGTATATGCCAAGAAGTGGAATTGTTGAATCATTTGTAGTTCTTTTTTAAATTGTTTGAAAAAATTCTACTCTGCTTTCCAGTGTGGCTTTATCAAGTTACATCAGCTTAGCAGTGCACAAGGGTTCTTTTTTCTCTACATACTTACCAGTGTTTGCTATCTCTTGTCTTTTTTTTTTTTTTGTAGTTGATTTACAATGTTGTATTAGTTTCAGGTGTACATCATAGTGATTCAGTATTTTTACAGATTATACTTTATCAAGAATTATTACAAGATAATGGCTGTAATTCCCTGTGATATATAATATATCCTTGCTGCTTATCTATTTTATACATAGTAATTGTCTCTTAATCCTTTACCCCTAATATGTCCCCTCTTTCCCTCTCCCCTTTGGTTACCAATAGTTTGTTTTCTTTTTTTTAATTAATGGTTTGGATTTTTAAATTATTGAAGTATAGTTCATTTATAATATTGTGTTAGTTTTAGATGCACAGCAGAGTGATTCAGCAATGTATTTTTTCTTTTTTCTTTTTTACATTTTTATTGATTCATAATCATTTTACAGTGTTGTGTCAAATTCCAGTGTTCAGTACAATTTTTCAGTCATACATGAACATATACACACTCATTGTCACATTTTTTTCTCTGTGATTTATCATAACATTTTGTGTATATTTCCAGCAATGTATTTTTTCAAGTTGTATGTGTGTTTTTTTATTTCTGGGCTCTCTATTCTATTCTAGTGACCAATGTATCTATTTCCATGCTAGTACCACACTGCTTTGACTACTGTAGTTTTGTAGTATTGTCTGAAGTCTGAGAGTTTAGTATCTCCAGCTTTGTTCTTTTTTCTCAAGATTGCTTTGGCAAATTGGTGTCTTTTATGGTTGCATATAAAATTAAGGGTTATTCTAGTTCTGTGAAAAATGTTGTGGCTATTTTGATAAGGATGTATTAAATCTGTAGATTGCTTTGGGTGGTATGGCCATTTAAACAATATTAATTATTCCAGTCCAAGAGCATTGAATATCTTTCTGTTTCATTGTAACTTCCATTTCCTTAGTCAATGTTTTATAGTTTTCAGAGTTTTTCACCTCCCTGGTTATGTTTATTCCAATGCATTTTATTCTTTTTAATGTGATTTTAAATGGAATTTTTTTCACTTTCTGTCTCTGATAGTCCATTAATAACATATAGAGAAACAACAGATTTCTGTATATTAATTTTATATCCTGCAACTTTGCTAAATTCATTTATTAGTTCTAACAGTTTTTGGGTGGACATTTCAGGGTATTCTGTATAAAGTATTATGCCACCTGCAAATAGTGACAGTTTTAACCCTTCCATTGTAATTTTGATGCCTTTTAAATTTTTTTCTTGTCTTATTACTGTGCAAGGACTTCCAATACTATGTTAAATGAAAGTGGCAAGAGTGGGCATCCTCGTCTTGTTCCTGAATTTAGAGGAAATGCTTTCACCTTTTCACGTCTGTGTATGTTAGCTTTGGGTTTGTCATAAGTGGCCTTTATTATATTGAAGTACATTCCCCCTATACCCAGTTTGATGAAATTTTTTTTAAAATCATGAATGGATATTGTATTTTGTCAAATGCTTTTCCTGCACCTGTTGAGATAATCATGTAATTTTTATTCTTCCTTTTAAAAATGTGGTTTTATCACATTGATTGATTTCTGAATGTTGACCATTTTTGTTTCCCTGTAATAAATCTAATTTGATCATGGTGTATGATCCTTTATATATATTGTTGGTTTGGTTTGCTAATATTGAGATTTTTTTGCATCTATATTCATTGAAGATATCGGCCTGTAATTTTCTTTTTTTGTAGTACCTTTTTATGATTTTGGTATCGTGTTGATAATGGCCTAGTAGAGTGAATTTGGGAATGTTCCTTCCTTTTCAATTATTTTGAACAGTTTCGGAAGGATAGGTATTAACTTTTCTTCATGTTTTGCAGAATTCCCCTGTGAATCCATGTGGCCCTGGAATTTTGTTTGTTTGAAGTTTATTACAAATTCAATTTTACTTCTAGTGATCAGTCTGTTCAAATTACCTATTTCTTATTGATTCAGGGTTGGCTGTTTGTATGTTTCTCAAAACATTTCTTCTTGGTTATCCAATTTGTTGGCATATAACTTCATAGTACTTTCATATTTCAAACACTTCATAGTATTTTCATTTTTGTATGTCTGTGATATTGGCTGTTACTTCTCCTCTGTCACTTCTTATTTTGTATATTTGAGTGCTCTCTCTTTTCTTCATGATGAGCCTGGCTATTGGTTGACCAATTTTGTTTATCTTTCAAAAAAATTAGATCTTGGTTTCACTGATCTTTTCTATTTTTTAATTACTACTTTATTTATATCCACTGTGATTTTTATTATTTCCTTCCTTCTGCTAACTTTAGGTTTTATATATTCTTGTTTTTCTAATTATTTAAGGAGATGGGTTAGGTTGTTTATTTGAGATTTTCTTGTTTCCTAATGAAGGCCTGAAATGCTATTAACTTCCCTTCCATAGATGCATCCCATTGATTTTGGAATGTTGTTCTTCCATTTTCACTTTTCTAGAGGAATTTTCTGATTTCCTCTTTGACTTTATCATTGACCTAGTGGGTTTTTTAAATGAGGTATAGTTGATGTACAATGTTACATAATTTTCAGGTGTGCAACATAGTTATTCATGATTTTTAAAGGTCATAATCCATTTATAATTATTATAAAATATTGCTATATTCCCTGTGCTATACAAAATATCCTTATAGCCTATTTATTTTACACATAGTAGTTTGTAATTCTTTCCCTCTACCTTGCCCCTCCTTTCTTCATTCTCCACATTGGTAACCACTAGTTTGTTCTCTATATCGGTGAATCTGTTCTCTAATTATATTTATTTATTTGATTTTTAGATTTCACACATGAGTGATATTATAGAGTATTTGTCTTTGTCTGACTTATTTCACTGGTTGTAATACCACCAATGTCCATCCATGTTTTTGCAAATAAGCACACATTCTGTGTCCCACCAAAACATTATCAGGATTGTAAATCATGAGGTAAAATTCCAGGCTATTTAGGAGATATTGTATTGAATATATTTATAAAAAAATTTGAGAAGTTATGACAAACAGAGTAATTTTTCTTATGGGTAAAAGAAGAAAACTTAAAAATTCATCTAGATGGCCATCTGGGAGAGAATAACTATATCACACTTATTCTGAAATGATATCACTTATGTTTTATTATTATAAAGCTGCAGTTCTATATTCAATTATCAGAGGTCTCTTAAAAACCTATTATTTTAATCAATGATTTTCCTTTAGATACAATAATCTCAGAATTACTATTGCTTTATATCAAAGTTTTCAATCAACTTTTTAAATATATCTTTTAATTTTCATGATACCTCATGAAATAACTGAAAAGGCACTAACTGACACTTTGAGATCAAAAGCCGGGGTTGTTCATCAGGACAGTGAAGCATTTTCCCCTTCCCAGTATTAAGTGAAGGAGAAATATGGCACTAATGAGAATTTTAAAGCTACCATTTCACCTGAGTCAGCAATGCATTCTCTTATCTCCTTTTTTGATTTTAGGAGCACCAAGCCAATGATTAGGGGAGGAAATATTACAGAGATCACCTATTTCGTCCTCTTGGGATTCTCAGATTTTCCCAGAATCATAGTAGTACTCTTTGTTGTATTCCTGGTGATCTACATTATGACGCTGACTTGGAACCTGTCCCTCATCATTTTAATAAGAATAGATTCCCACCTCCACACACCCATGTACTTCTTCCTCAGTAATCTGTCCTTCATAGATATCTGCTATGTGACCTCCACAGCACCCAAGATGCTCTACGACTTCTTCCAGGAGCAGAAAATTATCACCTTTGTGGGTTGTGTTGTTCAATACTTTGTATTTTCGACCATGGGACTGAGTGAGTCTTGTCTCATGACAGCCATGGCTTATGACCGATATACTGCCGTTTGTAATCCACTTCTCTATTCATCAGTCATGTCACCCACTCTCTGTGTTCAGTTGGTGCTGGGATCCTATATAGCTGGACTCTCTGCTTCCATATCCCAATTGTGTGCCATGCTTCAGCTCCGCTTCTGTGGGCCTAATGTCATCAACCACTTCTTCTGTGACACGCCCCAGCTGTTAGTCCTGTCCTGCACTGACACTTTCTCTTTACAGCTCTTAACTGCTATATTAACAATGCTCTTTGGGATAATAAATGTCCTAGTTATCATGATATCCTATGTCTACATTGTCATCTCCATCATGAAGATCACTTCAGCAAAAGGCAGGTCCAAGGCTTTCAACACCTGTGCTTCTCACCTGATAGCAGTTTCCCTCTTCTATACCTCAAGCATATTTGTCTATTTGAGTTCTAGCACTGGTGGTTCCTCCAGCTTTGATAGATTTGCATCGGTCTTCTACACTGTGGTGATTCCCATGTTAAATCCTTTGATATACAGTCTGAGGAACAAAGAAATCAAAGATGCCTTGAAGAGGTTGCAAAAGAAGAGAGGGTATTGTTGAGGTAACAGATTCTGAGATTTCTAACAGATTTGTCCTTTCAGAATCATCTTAACACACAACAATATTCATGCAAATGGAGTATAATAAAATCCAAAATGCCTTTGGACAATGAAGGCTTAATTCGACACAGATAACATGCCAAGACGGACCCACAGCTGAATCAAGCCACACAAACACAATGTTTCTGAGTCCTAGAGTTATATTATTTTCATTCTACATGAGATGTATCCTCATCATATATTAATATATTTTCAAGTACTTGTGAAACATCAAGATTTAGAACATTGTTGCTTTTTTTGTTTGTTTGTTTTTTGGTTCTGAGATGGATCCCTGTTCAATCTTAGGCTTCTGACTCTAGAGGAGGGATATCTTACAGGGAAATCTTGTGTCCCAAATATTGTGTTGCTGCTTAATCCAGACATGGTGGTGACTGATGTTCATTTTGTGTTTCTAACAAGAATGAGAATGAACAAAAAGAGAATGTATCTTTGCACAGAAAAAAAGCTATACAATTGGCCAGGCCGTGCTTCCCATGCAGACCAATAAGATAGCTTATATTTGTGTAAGTCATTTTCAATGGTAATTATCTAATAAGTTTTGGGTGACATCCTAGTTTCCACCAGCTGTAGTCTAGAGAAGAGGAGGTGGTTTGAATATAAAGAGGAATAGAATGAAGCATGTGGTCTTTTCAGAGCCATTTACTTATGAGTCTGATGATGTAGTTTCTTTCATCTGGTGTTCAGTGGGGATTTCTGATGGGGATGATATTCAAAATCTATGTTACAGTTAATAGCAATTTTTGATATGATGGGATTCAAACCTCTCTCCCATTAAATTTAGAAAATATCCCCTTGGTTGGCATAGCTAATGATCCTGAATAATTTCTGCTATTTCAAGAATTTGAACATATTTAGTTTAATGAGAATTGTGTGAGAATTCATGGTAATAATAAAGTTACTGAATTTCCAATATTGCAGAGTAAGCACTGAAAAAATTGTATACATTCTTTTCTATTGTCTAGGTTCAACATTTTCTGTCCTAGAAATTTATGCTGTGTGGGCTGATATAATGGTTGGAGTAGAATGGTTAGAGTTACTTTAAAGCTGATTTTTTTTCCAGGAAACCTCAAGGGGCAGTAGAGGAAACAGACTGTGGTATAGGTAGGGTTTTAATTCTGGCAAATTTTTGTTGTCTGAAGGAGAACTTAAGGTGTGGTCCTTGTGTTTCGTTTAAAAATAGGAACAAGATATGTACTGACTGTTGATTTTCCAGATTTCCAATATCTCAACAAACCAATATAAAATAAACATCATTAATTTACATATTATCTTTGGAAACTCATTGGATTCTTAATGTTTTGGGGTGTCAGTTTCAACAGTCACATGAATTACTCTGTTTAACAACCATCAGTGGAGAGGTATTTGAAGACTTGCCAAATTTTCTATGAGTTTGCACATGGACAAGATTAAAAGAAGGGTAATTGTTGAACCTCTGGGAGAGTATGTGAGGGATTACCTCATATCAAGTAAATCATGCAATATAAATAAAGATGTAAGTCTCCTCTCAAACTCATCCAGAGGCAGGTCATTTATTCAAGCATTGCTCTTTAAAAATGTGTAAGATTTGTGACAAATCTCTCTCTAAAGGGCTATGAGAGCTCCAGTAGGAGGCAGACCTCTGCTAGTTGTTTGTAATACGGTGGTGTTGATTATAATCACTATCCTGTGCATGAGACCTCCGGAACTTCCTCATCTTCTAGATACAAGTTTCTGCCCTTTAGATTCATCTCCCCAGTTCTCCTGGCCCCCATCCCCTGGTAACCATGCTTCTAATTTCTGTTTATATGAGTTTGACTTTTTAGATTTCACATGTTTTGTGATATTATACACTGTCTTTTCCAGTCTGGCTTATCTTACTTAGCATAATGGTCTCAAGTTCCATCCATATCATCAGAAATGACAAAATTTCCTTCACTAACAAGGTTGAATAATATTCTATTATCTGTATACCTCATGCAGTTCATCTACTGATGGGCCCTAAGGTTGTTTCAATATCTTGGCTTTGTGATTAGTGCTGTAATAAACATGGAAATGCGTATCATTTAGTTATCCTGTTTTTACTTACATTGGATATATACTTGTAAGTGGAATTTCTGGATCATATGGTTGATCTATTTTTAATTTTTTGAGGACTCCCCATACTGTTTTCTGTAGTAGCTGAATCAATTTATATTCCCACCAACAGTGTAAATAAAAGTGTTGCCTTAACTCCACACCCTCACCAGTATTTGTGCTTCTCTTTTTAACCTGATGATAGCCATTCTAACAAGTATGAGGTGATAGCACATTTTGGTTCTGATTTTCATTTCCCTGATGATTTGTGATGCAGAAAACCTTTTCATGTACCTGTTGACCATCTGGATGGTTTCTTGGAAAAAATATCTATTTAGTTCAGTTCCTCTGGTTTTTTTAATTGAAGCATAGTTTATTTATAATGTTGTGTTAGTTTCAGGTGTACAGCAAATTGATCCAATTATATATATATTCTTCTTCAGATTCTTTTCCATTAGAGGTTATTACAAGATGTTGAATATAGTTCTCTGTGCTATACAGTAGGTCCTTGTTTATTTTATATATAGTACTGTGTATATGTTAATCCCTAATTCCTAATTTATCCTTCCCCCCTACAACCCCTTTCCCCTTTGGTAACCATAGTTTTTTTTTCTATGTTTGTTGAGTCTATTTCTGGTTTGTAAATAAGTTCATTTGTATCTTTCTTTTTAGATTTCACATATAAGTGATATCATGTGATATTTATCTTTTTCTGTCTGATTTATTTCACTTAATATGATAATCTCTAGATCCATCCAGGTTCCTGCAAATGGCATTATTTCATTCTTTTTTATGCCTGAGTAATATTCCATTGTATATATACATATCACATCTTTTTTATCCATTTATCTGTAGATGGACATTTAGGTTGCTTTCATATATTGGCCTTTATAAATAGTGCTGCTATGAACATTAATGTGTATATATCTTTTACAGTTATATTTTTATTTGGATATGTGCCTGGAAGTGGAATTGCTGGATTACATAGTAACTCTGTTTTTAGTTTTTTAAGGAAACTCCATACTGTTCTCCATAATGGTTGCACCAATTTATATTCCCACCAATGGTGAAGGAAGTTTCCTTTATCTCCACACGCTCTCCAGATTTATTATTTGTAGGCTTTTTAATGATGGCCATTATGACTGTGTGAAGTGATACCTCATTGTAGTTTTGATTTGCATTCCTCTAATAATTAGCAATGTTGAGCATCTTTCCATGTGCCTGTTGGCCATCTGAATGTCTTCTTTGGAGAACTGTCTATTTAGATCTTTCACCCATTTTTTACTGAGTGGTATGTTTTTTGGTGTTGAGCTATGCGAGCTGCTTGTATATTTTGGAAATTAATGCTTTGTTGGTTGCATCATTTGCAAATATTTTCTCCCATTCAGTAGTTTTTTTTTCATTTTGTTTATGGTTTCCTTTGCAAGGTAAAGGTTTTAGGTTTAATTACATCCCATTTGTTTATTTTGTTTTTGTTTCCATTACTCTAGGAGATGGATCCAAAAAAATATTACCATGATTTATGTGAGAGAGGGTTCTGCCTATGTTTTCCTCTATGAGTTTTATAGTGCCTGGCCTTACATTTAGGTCTTTCTTCCATTTTGAGTTTATTTTTGTATATGGTGTTAGAGATTGTTCTAATTTTATTCTTTTATGTGTAGCTGTCCAGCTTTCCCAGCACTACTTATTGAAGAGACTATATTTTCTTCATTGTATATTCTTACCTCCTTTGTCATAGATTAATTGACCATAAGTGCGTGGGTTTATTTCTGGGCTCTCCATCCTGTTCCCTTAATCTATGTGTCTGTTTTTGGGCCAGTACCATACTTTTTTGATTACTGTAGCTTTGTGGTATAGTCTGATGTCAGGGAGTGTCATTCCTCTAGCTCTGTTTTTTTCTCAAGATTGCTTTTGCTATTTGGGTTCTTTTGTGCTTCCATAGAAATTTAAACACTTGTTCCAGTTCTATGAAAAATGTCATTAGTAATTTGGTAGGGATTGCATCAAATACATAGATGACTTTGTGTAGTATGGACATTTGAATACTATTAATTATTGATTCATGAACATGGAATATCTTTGCATTTGTTTGTGTCTTCTTTAATTTCTTTCATCAGTGTGTTCTAGTTTTTATAGCAAAGATCATTCTCCTCCTTGGTTTAATTTATTCCTAAGTATTTTATTATTTTAAACATTATTTTGAATGGGATATTCTTCTTTACTTAAAAAATTTTGTTGTTGTTTTTGTTAGGGTATAGAAATATAACTGGCTTCTGTATGTTGACTTTATATCATGCAGCTTCACTGACTTTTTAAATTAGTTCCAACTGATTTATGGTTGAGTCTTCAGGATTTTCTATATACAAGAATATTTGGTCTACATAAATGGCAATTTTTCTTCTTTCTTTCTTTTTTTTTGAATGTCTTTTGTTCCTTTATCTTGCCTGATTGTTCTAGCTAGGACTCTAGTACTCTGTTGAGTAAGAGGGGTGAGAGTGGGTACTCTTTCTCTTGATCTTAGAGAAAAAGATTGCAACCTTTCATTGTTGTGTATGAGAGTAGCTGAGGCTTTTCATATATGTTGAGGTTATACCCAATTTGAGGATTTTAATCATGAAATGATGTTGCATTTTGTCAAATGCTTTTTCTGCATCTATTGAGATGATCGTATAATTTTATCTTTCATTCTATTAATGTGGAGTATCATATTTATCATTTTGTGTATGTTGGCCATCCTTGCATATCAGGGATAGTAGCTACTTAATTATAGTGTATAATCCTTTAATGTGTTGTTGAATTCAATTTGCTAATATTTTTTGAATTATTTTGCATCTATATTCATCAGGGATATTGGTCTAGAATTTTCCTTTTTTTGTAGTATTCTTGTATGTCTTTGATATTAGGGTGATACTGGCACAGTAAAATAAAGTTTAGGGTTATGGTTAGGGTTAATCTCTCTTGTTTTCTTAGTCTTGCTAAAGCTTTGTCAATTTGTTATCCCATCAAAAAACCATCTTTTATTTTTATTGATTTTTAAAATCACTTTTCTTATCTTTATATCACTTATTTCTATTTTGATTTTTATCAGCTAGGTTGCAAATTTCTGTGTTTTTGAATTTAGTTACTAGAGGATAATTTTAATTTTTTGATGATGACATGATTTCTTGATTCCTGATGTTCACTGAAGTTTTGAGATCTGCTCTTGCATTTTAAGTATCAGACACCTTCTCAAGTCTTTACTAGTTGTCTTTAGGTGGTAAATTTTTTTTTTGTTTATCTTGCTTATATCTCCAGTTCAGTATGGATACACCTGCTTCACACTTCTTGCTCCCCTTGATGGCTAAATTCTTAAGGATGTATGTGTTCTCTGGTTCTTAAAATTCACGAGACTGGCTCCTGAAAAATCTCTCTTTTGTTTCCCAGAAGGTGATGCTATAGCTCAAGTTTGTGGTTTCTCCCACAAGATGGCCTGATTTTCTTAACATATTCACTGTTTACTGGAGCTCACTCTCACCTCTCACTTGAGACCACACACAGTGGGTTGTGGGGAGGTTTGAGTTTAGACTTGGGATGTTTGTGGTTGCCTGCAGGTCATGTGAAGATACCCTCGTGTATGATCAGATCACTCAAGACAGCAGTTCTCTTAGTCTCTGCATCCTTGCTGAATGAGCCCCCTTTCACCTACACCCTACACACATAATTTACCTTCCCTCTTAATCACAGAGTCCATTCAATAACTGCCTGCTTACCCCCAGCCCCAGTTAGTGATTGTTCTAATCTTTAGGTCAGAATGGCTCCACCCTACTGGTTAATCAAAGGGGCTATGAAGGATGTGCCCATCTGCTGGTTTCCCTGGTAACCGATAAGCCAACCTCATATCAGTTCCCCTTACAACTGGCAATCTCCCTCTCCCCTGGTTGTGAAGATTGGTGCCTGCCTGCTGTCTGCCATACACAACGGGGTATCACTCTAGGACCTTGCTTCCAACATGTAAGATCCCCTACCTAATAAACCATTGAAATCTCTGTTGCTGTCACCAGGATCTTTCTTTAGCCTTGATGCTGGGCAATTACAGGGCTTGTGGGCTTGCAGGGTCCAGCCCAACACTTTGGATTGAGTTTGTATAGCAGCTTGTGGTTGCCCTTCCTCCTGGGGTTCTGAATAGAGTCAGGAGGAACTACATCCCTTTAATGATATTCTTATCTACTTCTTTCATGATATCCTCCCTCTTTTCAGTTAAGAAGGTCTTGCCTCAGTATCCTTGGTACTGCTGGAGAGAAATGAGTTTTACCAGCATGTTCAGCACAGCTGTGGTAGCCAAACACTCATTCATCACATTCCTTTTTCCTGTGTGGGAGTCACTGCTGGCTAGGTCATTTCTGTGCTGTGTTGCCTTGGCAGGGAGTGGTCCTGGCAATGTTTTAGTTAATCCTCTCCAATGCATACCAACTTGTATTTATTTTTTACTCCAGTGGAGAGCTGAAATCTCTACATAAGAATCTGGACTTCCACAAAGTCTCTGTCATCCATGAATGTCCACACAAGCCAGAGCCCTCTTCAGAAGTCAAAGTCACAGTTTTTGACTTCAAACTCGATTACAAAACTATAGTAACCAAACCAGTATAGTTTGGCATAAAAATAGACACATAGATCAATGGAACAGAATAGTGAGCCCAGAAATAAATCCACTTGTACATGATCAATTCACTCATGAGAAAGGAGCCAAGAATATCCATAGGGAAATGGATAGTCTGTTCAATAATTGGTCATGGGAAAGCTAGTTAGCCACCTGTAAAGGAATGAAACTGGACCACTATGTTACACCATATGCAAAAATCAACTCAAAATAGATTAAAGACTTGAATGTAAGAACTGAGACCATAAAACTCCTAGAAAAACTCTTAAGGGGCAAGTTTCTTGACATCTGACAAGTCTCAACAAATTTAATAGGGTAGAAATCATATCAACTATTTCACTTAGTATAATGCCCCAGTGTTGAAATTTCCATCCATGTTGTCTCAAATGGCAGAATTTCCTCCTTTTTAAGGCTGAATAATGTTCAATTATACATATATGATCTATTCTGGATCTATCTATCTTAAGAATCTGTTCAGATTATACAATTAAATTATTATTTTTTATCATAACTACTAACCTATTAGTAAGAGTGGAATAATATATTTACCCACTCCATTTTTCCTGGAAGTAAGGTTAGCTAAAGTAGATAAAATTAAGCATGAGACCTTCCTAAAACATCTCTATAGCCCTAGTAATGACAGGATAGATGAGCCCTATTTTTTAAAAAAATTAAAAAACAACAAAAAAGTTTAGGAGAATTACCTAAGTAGATATTTTAATGAATATTTTTAATGCAGGATAATGCACTGGAAAGAAGTCGAATTCAGAGAACAAGCTTATACTTACTATTAATAGAAAGCATGTTGTGAATTATACACTCTAAGTAATGATTTATAGGCAATTGAATTTGATTTTCCCTATGAAGAGCTACTCTATGAAGTAGCTACTACTGTCAGTCCCATTTTATGATAACCTTGAAGTGATAATTCTGAGGCTTAGGGAGGTTAATTTGTTCAAGGTCACATAGCTATCAAGTAGAAGACCCAGAATGTAACCCATATTTGCTGATACCAATGCCCATGGTTTTAACCACAATAATTCTTGGCTCTATTATGAATCAGTTTTATTGTATCTCACATTGCCTCAACTTCCTCATTTATGCATAGAAAATAAAGTCACGTCTGCCTTATAGGTGTGATGATTGATTCAGATCAGATATTTGAGAAAATGTATGTATGTATATATCTAAAATGAAACTGCTTTGTAAACAGGAAACCCATATTTTTAATTTATTGTTTTCAAGCTATTTTACCAACTAGCTATGTCCTCTTGGGCAACTCCCTTAGCTAGCTCCACTGGCTTCAGGTCCTCACCTGGAAATGGAAGGTTTTGAACTAGATAATCCCTAGGTCCTTTCCAGCTCTAATGGCTCCAAGTTCGTTAAAAGTTATAACCATATGATGATGATTGGACTATGGGGAAGTGGGGAATGGATCCAAAAGGGACATGGCAAAACGGAGCATGAAATTAGCAGGGATAAAAACTCCATGACAACTGTGACTCCAGAGAACAAGTACCTGGAGAGTTTTCTCTCCCTAATTTTCCTTTTTCTTTCACCTCTGTCCTTAGTAACACATTTAAAAGGATCCCCAGTGTGGGCTTCTCTCTGGCTGTGAGGGGACAGACAGCTCCTGGACAAAAGGTCCCATCTTGGAGTGCACGTAGTAAGACCCAGCTGAAAAATTTCTTTGGGAAAGAAACACACAGTCTCTACCTTTGGCAAGAACTCTGTCTTCTAGGGGGATCTGGGTCACGGTGAGAAGGCAAGATTTATAGAGAATGCTGGATTCTGTCCTATCTCTGTAAGCCATGTGATTCTTTTAGTAGGACCTTCACGATGCAAGGCTTATAGTCCTCAGTCTCTTTCATTCTTAAGCTCTTCCCTCTTGTCACGTCCATATCCTCCACTTAGGGCTCTTTCTCCTTATCCAAGTTGTCTGGCTTCCAGTGAAAAGAGTCATCTGTAACCTAAGATTTCAGGTCTCATGCTAGGGTGAGGACAGATGCTGAGTTCTGAAGTTTCTCCAGGATATGATCTTGAACTCTGTTACTTTCTGTTTTTTCACCCATAAAATAGAGGTAATAGCATCATTTAGAATCAAGTGAAGTAATGCCAGCATAGCCTAATATGTTGTACAAGGTAATCGAGGGCTGAATCAGAAATTGTAATTCACAGAATTTCAGGGAAATTTCCTAAGATCAAAAATGCTTGCATGTGTTTCCCAACTTTACCCATCCCTTTAAATTTAATTTCTCCTGAGAATTCTCTTTTTAAAAATAATCATTTGATTTCCATTTCAATATACAGCTTTGACTCATAATCTCTGTGTAGCAAAAGTCAAGCTGGTCACTTCATAATAATACGACAAAGTACACATGGACCATTCCGTTGGCCTTTTGAAATACTTCAAATAGTTCTCCACTGTCAGTATGGAGACCCTGGGGGTCTAGAGACATCTAGCATGGGTGACACAGATATCAGAGATGCTCCACTCCAAGTACAAGTAGTGCTGCCTGTCACTTTTAACCTTCTTTTACTTACATTGTTCTTCATCCAGCAACATTCCTAACTTTTTTTTAAACCTGATTTTGTACTCTGAACAATTTCCCAAATAATCATGTCCTTAGTAGGTCAGATTCAGAAAAGGTTTTGATTTACTTTATCTCCATAATAAAATCTCCAACCAATATTTAATCAGTCACCTTTTCTTCTACAAAATGTCTTGAGAAATGGTGAACATATGCAAAAAATTAATCAAAAAGAGTGAATATACTCAGAATATATTTGTTTTTTTCTCTAGGTTACCAAATTTTAACACTACAAGTTTTTAGATAAAATTTGCCATGAATAAGTAGAACAACCCAGCACTGCTCACTCTTTTCTGGGGATGATGGGCTACACAAAATGCTTTAGTTGTGGCTGAGTCTATTACCAGAATGTATTAAGAAAGTGAAGAATTTAATTGCAAGTCATTGATCAAAAGCTTAACTGATTTTCACTGAATTAATTAATTTATGTTGGTGTTAGGGGGATGCTATGTGTGGGAGTTTATACTTTCAAAATATTTTCACTGAACCCTACTTATCATCTTGGACAAAATATCTGAGAAATATGTCGGTAGCACTGTGTTCTAAGAGTAAGCAGGAAGATTTCAAAGTTCATAAAATCATAAATTAAAATGAAACAAATACAAGATTTTTTGTTTCATTTCCAAAAGTGGGTGAAAGAACCATTTCTTGATGTATTCAACATACATTTATATTTGAGTTTTATAAACATTAGTATATGAGATGCTTATTACTAAATAGGAAAGCATCTCCACTAGTCCATATACTGTATATGGTGAGTATCATCAGCTCAGATATACTTGGTGGTAGTGGAGCATAAAAAGTGGCGTTATCTAGAGTTTACAGCTTTGCTGGGTGGGAGACAACGAAATAATGCAATAAAGAAGTAAGTACAATTATTTATTAACAATGTTCTTTAGTCTAGGCTTAGTGACCATCCAATTTAGGAAATAGTTTTATGAAGAATTCCTTAGTATTTCAGTGTTAGTTCCACCTTATGTTTTTTCTTCATGGTGAGGAATATTCATGCGAATGATAATTGCTAACATTTCTTGATCCCTTACTGTTTTAAGCCCTTTATGTCATTCATTCCCTGCAACAACCCTATGAGGCAGTAAGTATTGTTAGTCCCATTTATAGATGAGGCAACTGGCTGAGGGCCACACAGCCAGTAGGTAAAAGTAGGGAAGCCTGAGTCTATCCTCTGTCATTCTCTCTTTCACTCTCTCTCTCATTTTCCTGCTCCTCCCTCCCCCATCTTTCTTTGCTATTGAGGATTAAAGATTTTATATATCTTAATAACTTATTTTTATAAAGATAGGAGTTGTAGAAAATTGAAAAACAATTGGCAAGTAAAGAAGAAAATCAGTCATACCACTCATTACTTTCAGCTTCTGTGATTGGCTCCCTTGGTGTGTCTGTGTGTCTGTGTGTCTTTGTGAGAGAGAATTAGGTAACGCAATTATTTCCTCAGTAAGAGAGAACCACTTTGTGCACTCATCAGCAGTATATGTGAGTACCCACCCCTTATTCATTTATGCTTTTTATATTAAACATTTTATCACACTTTTTAATATTTTGTGACTTATATTTCAAAACTATTTTATGTAAGTGAAATTTCAGCTATAACCAAAATTTGAGCTGTTATATTTTTTCTCTTATAGTTTCTGTTTTGGTGTTGTATTTCAGAAATATTTCCCATTCCAAGATTATATAAATGCCTATATATTTATTCCCCTAATGCTTTTTACTTACTGTGGACCAGGTCTCACAGACCATTTATAGCAGAGTTTATCCTTTCTCTATCAACTTTAAATACTTTTATCAAATATTAAATTCTTACCAATATTTAAATTGATTTCTTAAATTTCTATTTGTTCTTTTGACACATCTATTTTAATAAGAACAATAAATTATCAATGTTTATAATATTTTTGATACCTCAAAGTTCAAATCCTTTTAATTATTAATCTTTTCCAAGATTTCCTTGGCTGCTAGCATTGATTTACTCTTTCATCTCAAGGAAGGACAGTTTGGGTTATGGAACAGAGCATATAGTTGGAATCTGTTACAAATCTGCTAATGAGTTGTGACATGCTGACTGTACCAACAAAAAAATAGAAATATATCTTTGTAATATTAAGGCATTAAAGTATTTACTTTGAATCTTGACATCGAGGCTCATGATAGCTTGATGCTGGTTTTCAACTGACCCAAGTGTGCTCAAACTCAAGCAAACTAAATTGAAAATAATTTATGTGGTTTTATCTTCATGGCCCCAGGTAGTTTGACTTGCCTCTAAATGAGGTCTGAATCTACACCTGCCTAAAGGCAATGATGCCTGCCTGTCTAAGGGCTGATGATGTCTCAGGAATTTCCCCAAATTAACCCATGAAACTCTAGCACCCTGACATTCCTGTTCATGGGTGCAGCTGTCATTCAAGGATATCCCTGAGCAATCAATGATAATCATGGCTAACAGCTATTGAACAATTACTGGGTACTGGATTGTGTGCTGAGCATTTGCATGAATTTCCTCATATCCCATTAACCCCATAATTCAGAGGCTCTTGTCCTCACTTTGTTGTGAGTAAATCAGACTAAGGGAGTTTAAGGTACTGCGACAAATTCATAGAGTGAGAGGGTATCAGAACTAAAACTCTTTTTTTTTTCAGTTTTACTGAGATATAATTGACATATAACTGTATAAGTTTCAGGTGTACAACATAATGATTTAATATAAGTACATACTGCAAAATTATTACCATATTAAAATTAGTTAACATCCATCACCTTATTCAGATATAATTTTTTCCTTGTGATGAGAACTTTTAAAATGTACTCTCTTAGAGCTTTCAAATGTACAATACAGTATTGTTAACTATAGTATGTTGCATATTATAGTCCTAGAACTTATTTATCTTATAACTGGAAGTTTACACTTTTGACCATATTCTTCCAATTCTCCCATTCCCCATCCCCTGCCTTTGAGAACCACAAATTTGGTCTCCATTTTTATGAGCTTTTTTCCCCCAATATATAGTGAAATCATACAGTATTTGTCTTTCTCTATCTGACTTACGTCGCTTAGCACAATGCTCTCAAGGTATTTTTTATGCCTGAAATATGTATATATCATAATCTCTTTATCCATTCAAATATCTTGGCCCTTGCAAGTAATGCTGCAGTGAACATGGAGGTGCATCTATCTCTTCTGGACAGTGATTTCATTTCCTTTGGATACATACACAGAAGTGAAATTGCTGGGTCATATGTAGTTCTACTTTTAGTGTTCTGAGGAAACTTCACTCTGTTTTGCACAGTGGCTGCACCAGTTTACGTTCCCACAACAATTCATAGGGTTCCCCTCCACATCCTCACTGGTACTTGCTATCTCATCCTTTTGATGGCAGCCATTCTAACATGTGCAAGGTGATATCTCGTTAAGGTTCTGATTTACATTTTTCTGAGGATTAGCGATATTAAGCACATTTTCTTGTACCTATTGGCCATTTGGATGTCTTCTTTGGAAAAAGGTCTGTTTTGGCCCTTTGCCTATTTTTAATTGGATTTTTTCTTTTGCTATTGAGTTCTACAAATTACTTATGTATTTTGGGTATTAACTCCTTATATATGTGGTTTGAGATATTTTCTCCTGTTCCACAGGTCACTTTTTCTTTTTTCTTTTTGATCATTTCTTTTTCTGTGAAGAAGAATTTTTATTTGATACAAATCTACTTGTTGATTTTGACTTTTTGCTTGTGTTTTAGGTGGGATAGCCAAAAAAATCATTGCCAGGACCCATACCAAGAAGTTTTTTTCCCACCAAAAACTAGATAGGAGGGTTCGCTTTTCTCCACACCCTCCCTGGCATTTATCATTTGTCAACTTTTGAATGATGGCCATTCTGATTGCTGTGAGGTGATACCTCATTGTAGTTTTGATTTGCATTTCTCTGATAATTAGCAATATTGAACATTTTTTTTCATGTGCCTATTGGCCACTTGTTTGTCTTCATTGGATAATTGCTTGTTTATGTCTTCTGCCCATTTTCGGATTGGGTTGTTTGTTTTTTTGTTATTAAGTTGTACGTGCTGTTTATATATAATGGAAATTAAGCCCTTGTGCGTCACACCGTTTGCAAATATTTTCTCCCATTCTGTAGGTTGTCTTTTTGTTTTGTTTATGGTTCAGTTTGCTGAGCAAAAGCTTGTAAGTTTAATTAAGTCCATTTGTTTATTTTTGCTTTTATTTCTATTGCCTGGGTAGACTGCCCTAGGAGAACATTGCTAAGATTTATGCTAGAGAATGTTTTGCTTGTGTTTTCTTCTAAGAGGTTTATAGTATCTTGTCTTATGTTTAAGTCTTTAAGACATTTTAAGTTTATTTTTGTGTATGGTGTGAGAGGGAGTGTTCTAACTTAATTGGTTTACATGTGGCTGTCCAACTTTCCCAGTATCACTTGCTGGACAGACTGTCTTTTCTCCATTGTATACATTCTTGACTCCTTTATGAAAGATTAATTGACCATAAGTGTGTTTGTGTGTGTGTGTGTGTGTGTGTGTGTGTATTTCTGGGCTCTCTATTCAGGTCCATTGATTCATATATCTGTTTATGTGCCAATATTACACTGTTTTGATTACCATAGCTCTGTAATATTGTCTGAAATCTGGGAGGATTATTTGACTGGATAATTTTAAATGACCTATTTTCTAGTTCACTGATTCCTTCTTCTTGCTTGGTTGAGTGTGCTCTTAAACTCTATTGATTTCTTTAGTTCAGTCATTGTCTTCTCCCGTTCCAGAATTTTTGTTTTTGTTTTCTTTTTTGATAGTTTCTCTTTCTTTGTTGAACTCATTTTATTCATTTTATTAATGCATTGTCTGTTTAATTTTATTTTGTTGTCTATCTTTGGGTTTCATATTTCAGTAAGCTCCTTTAAGAGAGTTATTCTGAATTCTTTTGTCAGACAGTTTATAGAACTCCATTTCTGGGGGGTCAGTTATTAAGGCTTTATTAGTTTCCTTTGGTGGTGTCATATTTACCTGATTTTTTGTGATCCTTGATTCTTTTGTTGATATCTGCACATTTGGGTAAGTTGTCTCTATTTCTAGACTTTACAGGTTTGCTTTGGCATAGATAGTCCTTCCCTAGTCAGCTCAGCTTTGGGGCAGCCATTATGGAAAACAGTATGGGGATTCCTCAAAAAATTAAAAGTAGACTTACCAGCAATCCCACTCCTGGGTATATATCCAGAAGGAATTTTAATTTGAAAAGATACACACACCCCAATGTTCATAGCAGCAGTATTTAAAATAATCAAGACATGGAAACAACCTAAATGTCCATCGACAGATGACTGGATAAGGAAGTTGTGGTATATTTATACAATGGAATACTACATGGCCATAAAAATAAAACAATGCCATTTGTAGCAACACAGATGGACCTGGAAATCATCATTCTAAGTGAAGTAAGCTAGAAAAAGAAAGGAAAGTACCATATGATATCACCTATATGTGGAATCTAAAAAAGAGAAGATACTTCTTGACAATTCAAGATGAAAAGCTGGTCTTCCCCCCAGGACAGTGAAGGATTCCTTTTATTCCAGTGCTCAGTGGAATAAAAATTTGTAATGCTACTATTTCACCTGAGTCAGCAATGCATTCTCTTGTCTTTTTTCTGATTTTAGGAGCACCAAGCCAATGATTTTGGAGAGAAATATTACAGAGATCAACCATTTCATCCTCTTGGGGTTCTCAGACTTCCCCAGAATCATAGCAGTTCTCTTTGCTGTATTCCTGGTAATTTATGTTACAACTCTGATTTGGAACCTGTCCCTTATTATCTTAATAAGGATGGATTCTCACCTCCACACACCCATGTACTTCTTCCTCAGTCAACTGTCCTTCATAGATATCTGCTATGTGACCTCCACAGCACCCAAGATGCTCTATGACTTCTTCCAGGAGCAGAAAATTATCACCTTTGTGGGTTGTGTTGTTCAATACTTTGTATTTTCGACCATGGGACTGAGTGAGTCTTGTCTCATGACAGCCATGGCTTATGACCGATATGCTGCCATTTGTAATCCACTTCTCTATTCATCAGTCATGTCACCCACTCTCTGTGTTCAGATGGTGCTGGGATCCTACATGGCTGGACTCTCTGCTTCCATATCCCAACTGTGTGCCATGCTTCAGCTCCACTTCTGTGGGCCTAATGTCATCAACCACTTCTTCTGTGACATGCCCCAGCTGTTAGTCCTGTCCTGCACTGACACTTTCTTTGTACAACTCCTGACTGCTATATTAACGATGCTCTTTGGGATAATAAATGTCCTAGTTATCATGATATCCTATGTCTACATTGTCATCTCCATCATGAAGATCACTTCAGCAAAAGGCAGGTCCAAGGCTTTCAACACCTGTGCTTCCCACCTGACAGCAGTCAGCCTCTTCTATACCTCAGGTATGTTTGTCTATTTGAGTTCCAGCTCTGGTGGTTCCTCCAGCTTTGATAGATTTGCATCGGTCTTCTACACTGTGGTGATTCCCATGTTAAATCCTTTGATATACAGTCTGAGGAACAAAGAAATCAAAGATGCCTTGAAGAGGTTGCAAAAGAAGACAGGGTGTTGCTGAGGTCACAGACTGAGATTTCTGACAGATTTGTCCTGTTAGAATTACCTTAACACACAATAATATTCATATGAATGACCTATAACAAAATTCGTACTGCCTTGGGACAAAGAAAGTTTCATTTAACACGGATAACATGCCAAAATGGACCAAGAGTCAACTTGATGCCACAAAAACACAATATTTTTAAGTTCTAGGGGCTCATTATTTTCATCCTACATGAGGAGTGGTCTCATCATTTATTAATATATTCACAAGTATTTGTAAAACATGAAGGTTTAGAACCTTGTTGCTTCTTTTTTGCTTCTTTGATTGAGCCTTATTCAGTCTTGGGCTTCTGACTCTGAAGGAGAGATACCTGACATAAACCTCAGGAATGTAGAAACCTTGTCTCTCAAGTATTCTGATGTAGCAAAATCCAGACATGGTGGCCATTGATGTCCACTATGTGTGTCTGATGAGAATGAGAATGAACCCAGAGAGGGGATGTGTGCCTTTTGGACAGAAACAAAGCTATGCAGTTGGTCTGACTGTGCCTCCTGGGAAGACCATTCTGAAGATAGCTAATGTTTGTGTAAGGCCACTTTCCGTGCTAATTATCTAATAAAATTTTGGTTACATCCTAGTTTCCACTAGCTATAGTCTAAGGAAGGAGGAGGTAATTTGAATCATAAAAAGGAATGGAATGAAATAGCTGGTTCCTTCAGTACTACTTACTCATGGTCTGATGATGTAATTTCTTGAATCTAGTGTCCAGTGGGGGTTTCCAATGGGAGATAGTGTTCGAAATCCATGTCACAGCCAATAGCTATTTCTGACATTGTGGGACTCAAACCTCTTTTTCTCTCCTCCATTTAATCCGGAAAAGTTACCTTTGTTTGATGTAGCCAGGTGATCACACTCTCCACTCATTTCTGACATCCTAACCATCTGTTCAAGTTTGATGTGAGGGGACTTGTGTGACAATTTATTGTAATAATAGAGTTACTGAATATTCAATATTGCAGAGACTGAAAATGAATATGGAAAACTGGTATACCTTTATTCTTATTGTGTGTGTTCCATGTTTTCTGTCCTAGAGATTTATGGTTGTATAGGGTGATACATAGTTTAGAGAAGAATTTATAGTGTTGCTTAATGCTGACTACTTCCAAGAATCTTCAAGGACCAAGAGAAGAAATAGACAGTGAGATAGGCAGCATTATCAGTTCTGACCAGTTTTGTTTTCTGAAGGAAGATGTAAAGATTTTGGTCATTGTGGTCTGATGAAAAAGAGTAGCAAGATATATAACAGCATTCACTATCGATTTGAAAGATTGTCTATACTGGAACAAACTGATATAAACCAGATGTTGTTACATTTCCATTTTATCCTTAGAGATTCATTGGGGTCTTAATGAATGTTTTGGGGGTCTCAATTTCAATGAGTTGCATGGATAATTGTGTTTAATTAAGGACTGTAAGTGCAGACATATTTGGAGCCTTTGCCAAATCTTCCGTGAGTTTACACGTGTACAAGATTTAGAAAAGGGAAATTGTTGGAACTCTGGGAGGGAATGGGCGGGCTTATCCTATGCCAAGGAAACTGTAACATGAATAAAGGATATTTGCTCCTCTCACTCAGGCACATTTATGTTTTCTGAAGCATTGACTTCAAGAGAAGTCTGCTCCTAAGGGGCCATAATAACTTCCTTAGGAGATAGAACTCTTGCTAGACGTTAGTATGGAAATGCAACTAATTTCTGTATGTCGATTTTATATCCTGGAAGTTCACTGAATTTGTTGATTTCTTACAATAGCTTTTTACATGTAGAATTTTTTATATGTAAGATTGTATCATCTGGAAATAATGACAATTTTACTTCTTCCTTCATCTTAGCAGAATTAGAGTGCTGTAATTCTGTGTATTTACCTTTCATCCCTGTGTTGTATATTTGAATATGTTTTCATGTTACTATTTAATGTGTTTCACTTCGGCTTGATGAGCTAATTTCACCATATTTGGCAAAGAAGATCTAGTGGTGATAAACCCCTTCAGCTCCTGGTTGTCTGGAAAAGTCTTTATTTTTTTCTTCTATCTGAAGGATAACTGCTGGCCAGATTATTCTGGTTGGCAATTTTTTTCTGTCAACACTTTGAACATATTACTCCACTTTCCCCTGGTCTGTTAGGATTTTTGCTGAGACATTTGCAGAAAACCAAATGGGAATTCCATTGTAGGTTATACTCTTTTTTCCCCCTTTTCTGCTTTTAAGATTCTCCCTTTGTATTTGATTTTTGACAGTTTCACTATAATATATTTTGGAAAAGATTATGTTGCATTGAGACAACAGGGTTATCTATCAGTTTGTGAACTTGGTTGTTCATATCTCTTTTCAGATTTGGAAAGTTCTCAGCTATTACATTTTTAAATAGACTTTCTGCCTCCTTCTCCATCTCTTCTCCTTCTGGAACTCCAGTTATTTTAATATTTGTATGTTTCACAGTGTTCCATAGATCACGCAGGCTTTCTTTGCTCTTTTCATTCTTTTCTTTGTCTTCTGGCTGTGTTATTTCGAAGTTCCTATCCTGTAACTCACTGATTCTTTCACTTGGCATATTCTATCTTAGGTCCTCCCAATCTCATTTTGCATTTAATTTATTAAATTCTCCAGCTCCAGAATTTCTGTTTGGTTCTTTTGAATGATTTCTACCTGTTTGTTAAATCTTTCCCTTTGTTCATGTATTGTTCCCTGATTTCATTGAATTGTCTTTCTGTGTTTTCTTGTATTTCTTTGGGTTTCCTCTAAGCAGCTATTTTGATATATTTATCAGATGGCTTGAAAAATTCTGTGTCTTTATGTTCAGTTTCTGGAGGATTATTGTTAACTTTTGGTGATGACATGTTTCCTTGATTCTTCATGCTACTTGGAGTTTTGAGTTGCTATTTTTGTGTATGAAGTAGCAGAAACCTCCTCACATCTTTACTAGTTGTCTTTGGATGAAAGACATTTTTCATTGCTCTTGCTTATATCTGAGATTTTCTCCAGCTTTGTATGAATACATCTGCTCCACACTTCTTGCTTTCTCTTGCAACTGATTTCTTAAGCTTGCACGTCTTCATCCGGTTCTTACAGCTTACCAGGATGGCTGCCAGTAACCTCTTTTGTTTTTAAGAATTTGGCAACAATTATAGCTTAAGTTGTGGTTTTTCCCTTGCCCATAGACCTTGGTCTGATTTTCTGAGCATATTTGCTGTTTACTGAAACTCACTCTCTTGCCACATTTGGGAATATGCACAACGAGCTGGCACAAAGTTGGTGGAGGTTTGGGGTTAGCACTCAGGGTGTTGTGTTCCTTGCAGACCAGATGAGGGGATCTTTGGGTGAGGTTCTCTCAGCAAGTACCGGCTGGGCTTCCATCTGGGGATCTGAAAACAGTCAGCAGGAACCATATCCTCGAAAGAGAGATTATATGGGAAAACAGAATGCTTCTAGCGTGAGTTGTTTGCTGTTAGATGCATTTAACAAGGTTCCACAGAAATGAGACAAGCTCACAAAACAAGTAGTCAGTTTGCAAGTAAAAATGAAAGAGACAAGAAGTTTGGGGACTTGCAGAGTTAGACGAGAAGCTTTATCTCCAACTTGTAAAGATAAAAATGAAAAGAACTCTGAGGGAAAAAAAGGTGAATAAAACTGAACCTTGCATCAAGGACCAAATCAAGGAAGTGGTCATCACATCCCATGGTTATAAATTCTAAATGATTGAAGGTTATGCTCAGAAAATCTTTTAATTTGACAAAATAGTTCCTATTAAAGAAATTTAAGGAGTTAGAGTGTGACTTTCACAGAGAAGCCCCAAAGACCTGAGATATCTGAAATATATATTTGATATATATATAAAATATATACAGAGAGAGATCTAGAAACTAATTGTGAATGTGAATATAGCTTATGGTCTGTGGAACTGACTTGAATAAGTAGATAAGAAGTCAACTATTAATCTAGAGTAAAAGAAATTTGCTTATTTGAGACTGAAAAGAATCCTTGGAACATCAGTCTTTAATGGCCAGGAAACAGACTGAGACAACTGACAAGACCCCCAAGGAAGAGACATTCTTTGACTTCCTATTCAAATGTGACCAAGGAGGATAAACATCAAAGTAAGGACTTTGCAGAAGGTGGAACTAAGTATCATGAAAAATAATGGATGGGAGCAGAATGGAAACAATGCTTAATGATGGGACAGTCTACATTCTCAGTGTGAGGATTTCTCCTAAGACATGCCTAGTAGGATTCTGGGATTGCTATGGACCAATGCATGCCATATATCTTCCCTTCTTTTACTTCCTAAAGAGGTGTGTTTACTGCCGTTATCCTATCCATATTCCACCACTGAACACTAAGTGTGTGGAAAACAGATAACTTGTTGGTTAGCCCACATGTTTCCAAATCAAGAAGAGTAATATATTCATTATTAAGAGACTTCTAGGAATCCCTCAAAGATCCAGTCCCAGCTGGAAAAGATCCTAATACAAGTATGACTGACAAGGTTAGTATCTAGAATGTTAATGAACTCCTAGGAACAAAAAGTGGCAAATGTCTTACTTAAAATGGGCTAAATAAATCAATAGGAATTCCATGAGAAAATACAAATGATCTTGAAACATATTAAAAGTTGTTAAACCTCATTAGTAGTAGAGCAACACAATTTCACACCCACTATTTAGGTAAAAACTGAGAAGCAGGACAATATCAAGTGTTGACTTGACCATGTAGTAATACAGACTTCATCTTCTGCTGATGAGTGTGTACACTGGCATATCTACTTTAAAAAGTTGCTTTTCATTGTACAGCAGATACAAATACAGTATACAAATACAGTGGGCCAAAGACAGTGGGCCAATGATGGTAGCAAAGGAAAATCCTCCCCGTGGTCAGAGTTCCAAGAAGCATGCTTGGTTGTCCAATTTGCACTGAGGGAGAAGGCATTTGAGTTAAGGATATACATGAACTCCTAATCAGTGCCAGGTAGCTTGACTGGCTGGTTAGGAGCCTGGAAGGAGCAAGACTGAAAGAATGGAGACAAAAACATCCAGCAAAGAAGTATGTGGATGGACCTATGGAAATGTATACAAACACATGGATATTTGTCTCACATGTTAATGCCCACCAGAGAGCATCCATTGCAGTGGAAGTTCTCAACACTTCGATGGACAACAATGGCGTAGATATCATCCAGCCTCTCTCCTTGTAAACTCCAATTCATGGCCACCATGGGCAGAAAGTGACCATGATGGAAAGGTTGAATGCAATGCTCAAGCTCCTTCTCATCAAGGCCAAACTACTGATCTGACTGAGTATTCAATGTGCTAGCAGATAAGTCAAACCTGAGCCTTCTGAAGGGTACCACGACTCAAGTATTACAGCCAACCACGTGGTAGTGGGTGTATTATAGCGAACTCTACCACCCTGGAGGGGATAGTGATTTACACTTCCTTGAGACACATACTGTTGACACAGGTATGCCTTCCATGCCTGCAATGTCTGTGCCAGCACCACCACCTGAACACTTACAGAATACCTAATTTATCCCATATGAAATTGACCCGGCTCAAGGGACCCAGTTTGTGGCAGAGGAGGTGAGCCAATGGGAGTATAACCATGAGATCCATGGATTTTATATTGTATGCAATTATGTAGAAGTATCTGGATTAATAGCTGAATTAAGGTGTCAGAGAAAAAGACATGTTGAGGCACTATCTTCCTGGAAGCTGCATGTCCACCACACAAGCACATAATATGTGGTGCCTTCTCCCAGTGGCTTGACTGTAATGACTTCCTGAACCAAAGAATGAAAACAGGATTTCACCCCTTCACTGTCATTTCCAGTGAGACACTTTTGTGATTTGTGCTTTTTTTCCCCCATAAACTTAGGCCCTCCCTACCAAGTTGGAAGTTGGGAAAACATCTCCGTCAGAGGACAGAGAAGGAGTCCAATGAACTGAGACTTTCCTCTGATGCTGGTAGACCAGCAGGCAAAGAAAGAACTTACTGTATGGTAGGGATAGTTGACCTGAATATCATGAGGAGTTAAGGTTTCTGCTTCACAACAGGGGCTGGAAGGAGTATTCCTGGAACTCGGGGGATTCACTGGGGCATCTTCTATGCCTGGGAGAACAGTGAATAGGCAATTATAGCAACCAAGAACTATGAAGAGCAAGGCAACCAGAAGAGCTCAGACTCTTCAGGGATGTAGGTGTGGGATAACGCTCTAGACAAGCAACCTAGACCAGCTGAAATAATGGCTAAGAGTGAAGGAAATCTGAAATCAGCGATAGAGGGATGAGATTAATCAGCTGGGACCTCAGATTTAAATGCTTTGGCAAGGACAGAACTTGCTTTAGTAACCCTATTGATTGTACCTCTCCTCTTGGGAGGAAATGAGGGCATCTAATTTCTGCAAAAATGGAGCCTCCATATTGTAGTATTGGAACTGGGTACGATCATAAGGCATGAACAAAGCTGAGCAGTGCAAAGGGTTATCCTTATTAGATATTTCACTTCTTCAGATCCTCTTGGCTGCACCCATTTCTGGAGCTTTTTGTTATAGACCCAGTTGTGGTTGTTACAACCAATCTGCAAGGCCTCTAACCCATTTCACTTGGGCACTGATAGTATCTTGCCTCATGCTCACTCCCTCCTCCACACAAAATATTAACTGTGTCTTTGACCTAGGAAAGAAAAAGCCACCTGCTCTTTTCATTTCCTGTTTTCTTGTTCTGTTATTTGAACAGGTAGGTACACATTCTCTAACATGAGCCATCTCATCTCATTGTAGTGGGCAATGATAGTGTAAGGAGAGAGAAAAATCATCATTCACATGAAAGTTACACAAGTTTAAAACAAGAAGTTATATTTAAATAATCAGAATTAACTCCAGTGAAATTTACTTACTGGAGAGGAAAATAGAAGCAGAGAAAGGCTTTTAAAAATCCACTGAGCTGGCATGTAACAACCAGGATGAATCTGTAAGACCACTTCTCATGGCTTCCCATAAGTACTTAGAAATGGGAGCCAGGTGAAGCACTGGATGTATGAAGCGACACAGGATGGATATTCGTGCTTTCCAAATCTGGATATTAAAAACAAATGGGCAATATTACCTATGGGGTAGTCTTGCTGAAACCATCAAAGCTGAGTCATATGAAGACCCTATATCCAACTGCAAATTTACATGAAATACAGAAGATGGAAAAACACATTAAATCATACTATGGGAAGTCGATTAGCAAACTGCAGACTGTGAGAAGTTCCAACGGAAAAACATAAATTTCAGAGAGAGAGAGAGAGAGGGAGCGAGCGAGCAAGCTACAGAGACAGAACCACAGACACACACACACACACACACACACAGAGCACATTAAAAAAGGCCAAACTCGTGTTAACCTTTAGGTATGTACACTTCAGTGATAAAATTATAAAGAAAAATCAAGAGATTACTAAATCAGAATAGTGGCTATCTGTAGGTGGGAAGGAAGGGGGTATGATTGGGATGGAGCATGCAGGGGACTTTTGAGGTAGGTAGTGAGAGCATTGTCTTCTCACATGGGTGGTAGCTACAAGGGTGTTCTCATGTAATTCCTTAAGCTGTTTATCTTTATGTTGTTTTCTGTATTTGATTATTTTTAACAATAAGGTTAATTTTTTAAATAAAAAGCAAGTATAATATGATGTTATAGTTAAGATTAGTGAGATCAGGACTATCTGGGTTGCATTTATATTATAAAAGATAAATAAAACAAAATATAAGGTAAAGAGCCAATATAGCAAGAAAACCATTAACTAAATTAAAAATTTTAATAGTATAGTATACAACCATTAAAATAGAATTTACCAAGTTTTAAAAACATGAAAGTAGTATTTTATAACAAAGGCTGAATAGGAAATTGTACATATACCATGATCTCAGTTTTTGTAAAAGTATGAACAGAAGAAAAAGGAAAAATTGTAAGAGACAGGAACAAATATGACTCCACATTAAATAACGTCCTTTAGCTCTAACCATTGTGCTCTCTTGCCTGTGCTTAGTCATACTCACTCTGCGCCTTTGTAAAGGAATGTTGCCTTTAGCCTGAAATAGACATAATAGCCCCTTCTCAAAGCTCTGCCTCTCAGGCTTGACCTCTGAAGGTATGACACTTTTCATTCATATACAGATAAAAAGTTGTAGAACAGGGAATAACATTTTGGAGGTTTACAGAAATTCCTTAAGCTCTTTGCAGCAGCTAGTTATGCCCCCTCCCTTTTTACTATAAAAGAATCCTGAATTCTAACTCAGGTATGATGGTTCTTTGGATCACTAGTCGCCATCTTGGTCTGCTGACTTTCCAAATAAAGTCACTATTCCTTGCCCCAACTACTCATCTCTCAATTTCTTGGCTTGTCGTGTTGGGAGGAGTATGAGCTTGGACTTGGTAACAGAATCACAACAATTATAATGTTAGCAGTAGTAGAATTTCTAACATTTGATGAGTGCTTCCAAATACTGTACAGATATTATTTAAGTTCATTACAACTCTTTTAGGTAGTGGTTTTATTATCACATCTGTTTTATTATTTTTTAAAATTGAAGTATAGGCAGTTACAATGTGTCAATTTCTGGTATACAGCACAATATTCCAGTCATGCAAGTGCACACATATATTCATTTTCATATTCTTCCACTTTATTGATTAAGTAATTGAAGTACAGTGAGATTAAGTAAAAGAATCAAGGTCACAGAGCTGGTAAGTAATTAAATTTGAATTCAACCCAAGCAAGTCCATCCAGAGACTGAAACCACATAATCACCAAAACCACAATGGATGACTATTCTGATAAAGACTTCAAATGTTGGGTGACCATACAACCTGGTTCACCGTACGACTTGGTTTGCCTGGGACAATCCTGGTCTATGCTTGTTGTCCTGATCTCATTATTAATAACTCCTTTTCATGACCAAAATTATCCAGTTTTGATAATAAATGCTATGATCACTCTGCATTGAGAGTCCCTCCCAGTTCTCATGGTTCTAAAAGTCTGAAAGGGAAAATTGGAAATTGATTCAATAAGGTTGTGAGGTTCACATGATAATGTGGAGAAATGGAATCAACTGGGAACATTTCTCTGTTTCACCATCCATCACTCTAGAGAATAATTAACCAAAAAGTTGCCTTCTGTTAATTGCCTCCTTTCTCCCTACATTGGACCCCAAGGAAACTTTTAAGAGAAAATCTTGTGTTGGAAGCACCTCTTGTACAGCGATGGCTAGCAGGATCCATGGTTGAAAGCCCAGAGTGTAGGGGAAGTTAATCCTTAATGCTCATATTATGTTTGTGTCCTCTAACTCCTGAAAGAACCCTACACACATCTGGACATCCAGAGTTCAGATACAGGTCCAGGAAAAGGCTGCCATGGCAGCAGCGCTTCTTGGATTTTACCAAGACACACCTGTTAGAATATATATGAGACAATCTGGGTGAGTAAAATAAGAATGGGACAATTTGGCTTTCTTTTTCTTCTTGCAACCCTATGCACTCAGCTCAGGGACCTCATACATCTAGGTTCAGTGACTATTTTTACTTTTTAATTTTCTCACAATAACCATGTTCCCTCTTCTCTGTCCCAATGGAATTATTTGAACTTTAACAGAAATCAAGGTATTTGAGCCTAAAGGAAAACATCCAACATGGAATTTCAGATATTAGCAAGTAGAAAGAGTGAGGAATGGAAGACATGGAGGTTTTCTGATAGCTCACAATCTGGGCCCAGGAATCCCAGATTTTCACTACCAAATAATCCCATTTTTCCCCTGTAAAAGATTTTTAGTTAGCAAATACCTTTAGCATATAATAGTTACTGTTATTCATTATTAGTATAACATTTTGAGAGCTTACTATGTGACCAGTACTCTATTACATACTTTATATACTATACTTAAATAAGTCTTCACAAAAGCCCTGTTAAGTGATAATTCTTCTCTTACAGATGATGAAATGGAGGCACACAGAGACGAAGTGATTTGTCAAAAATCATCAAGTTGGTAAATGGTGGAAGCAAACATACTCTGCTTCTCAGTAGTTAATTTCTCATTTATATTCAACAGAGATAGTTGAAACTTTTGCTTAGTTTGAAATAGAATAGCCAGGAGGAGTTGATGTAATTTTACTCCAAGGCAATTTAATGGTGTTATTTTACATAAAAAGACAGTTTTAATAGCTTCATGAAATATTAAAAATTGTCAGCTGCCATCTTTGCAGACCTGCTGTCTTTGCAGAAGGATTTTAAACATTATAATAGTTGATGTGAGAGGTGACTTGCTTTAGCTACACTTGATACTAGGCCAATGTGACCTTTAATTCTACGTACTTTTTAAAAACAATTGTTTATACTCTAGCAACAAAAGCTCATTAAACATGTTTATTATTTAGAGCAGTGGTTCTCAAAGTGTGCTGTTGGAACCAGTGCCATCAGAATCACCCGAGAAGTTGTCAGAAATGCAAACTGTCAGACGCCACTCAGACCAACCATGTCAGAAATTCTTGGAGACAGAGCCCAGAAGCCTGTGTATTAACAAGCCTTCAAGATAATTCTTATGGACACTGAACTGTGACTACACGTTGAAATCATTTGTTGAGTCTTAGCAAATACTGATGTCTGGCCCCCAGCCCCAGAGAGGCTGATTTAATCAGTTTGATCACTATTGCTTTAAAAAATGCACCAGGTCATTCTAACATACAGCCATGGTTGAGAAGCTCTGCTATAGGGGGATAATTTTCGGGCTGTGATGACTGAGCTGCAGAAAGGCTAGAGAGAAACCTGTGTAGGAAATTCCCTCCTCTGCTCCCATATTGCAACAGTATAGGAAGGCAAGATGTTGAAGAGTCTAGTTGGATGAATTTCAGAAACTTCCACAGATTCAAGACAACAGGCAAAATGCAGGGGCTCCTATCACTAATTTGTCTACTTTTCATTTTCTCCATCTCCCCCAAACTGTAGAAATGGGTATCTCATATAGGACTACTCATGAATTTTTCAGTTATGATCTGGGCATAGGTTTGTAGTAGGTTGAGGAACGAAGATGTAAACTTAAAAGAATTTTATTTATTGCATTTTCTCTTTTATTTACTTACTGTATCTACACAAGGCTAAGATTTTAAGTAAAGTGTTATTTACAATCAAATTATTTTCTCCATTCTTTTTTTTGGGTTGTTTACCTTCACCTTCCGATAGATTTTTTTTGAGAAGAGCTAATGGGCACAGGTGCCCTCTGAGTTCTCTCATGTTTAAATGTGTATAAATTTGCTTTCATTCTTGAAGGACAGTTGAGTGGGCACCAAATTTGGGGCATCACACTTTCTTTGTCCCCAAACTTTGCAAACATCACTTTTCTCTCTTCCACTGTTGAATCTTGTTATCAAGTATGAGGCTGGGCTGTTATCTTCCCCCTAGGTGACTTGATATTTTTCTGATTTTCTTGTATCACTTTGAAATTTTTTATACTTAATTAAAATATTTTTGTTCTTTCCTAACTGTCTAAGAATTATGGTCAGACCATTTGTTTTCAGTTTTTCATCTTTTATATGCATTTAAGACACCTATATTTCTCTAAGCACATCTTTAGTTAAATCCACAAGATTTGTTAAATGTCTTCACCAAAAAAAAGAAATGGCAATTATATGATATGATAGAGATGCTGGCTAAAGCTATAATGGTGATCATATTGCAATATATAAATGTGTCAAATCAACACATTCTATATCTTAAACTTATACAATGTTACATGTCAACTATACTTCAATTAAAAAATCTACAGGATTTGATAAATAGCATTTTTCATTACATTTAAGTTACAAATATTTAAAAATTTTCATTACAATTTGTTATTTGACTTCTGAATAGTTTAGAAATATGTAATTTGTCTCTAGTTGTGATATTTCTCCATGTGTTACCGATTTCAAATTTAATCAAACTGTAGAGAGTGTTATCTGCATGACAAACCCTTTAAAATCTACACTTTAAAAATTTATCACAAACCAAATGAATGCTTTAAAACTATATTAGAAAGATATGTCCTGCTCACTCCACTTCATATAATACTTTATGCACAGCAGGCACTGTACTTAACAGACCTAATTTAACTTTAAATAAACCTTATGAGATAGATTCTATTATAATTATTTTTCTGTTTTTCAGATGAAGTAATGTAGGTAGAAAGATAACAGAGAACCTTTTTAGATTCATAAAGCTTACAGATAGCAGAGCCACATTCAAAAATAGCTAGGTGGCATCTAAGGCCATGCTGTTAGTCACTAAGCTATATGCAGGAGTTAAAATCCCATTAAGAATGTCCTAAAATTTCCCAAGTATCTTTTTCTATTTTTTTTTTTTTGTGGAGGTGATTAAGTTTATTTGTTTATTTTGAATGGAGGTACTGGGGATTGAACTCAGGACCTCGTGCACGCTAAGCACATGCTCTACCACTGAGCTATACCCTCCTGCCCCTTAAGTACCTTTTAAGAAGGGCTTTCCAAATGTTATTTTACTTTCTTTTGTCTTTGTAAGAGGTTGATGGGTTAACAATGAAAAGTGTTAACTATCCTCTTTTATATGTGGGAAAATTGACAGGGAGAACCATTGTTTAGGGGCAAAGTTAACCAGTTATTTCTTCTAAAATGGCTCAATCTCTCTCTTGATTCTGTGTTCAGCATGGGTAAAAGCAATTTATTCTAACAGAAATTGGGGTAACAATTGACTTAGAGATTTATTCTCTTCTTTCCCTACAAACCCTAGGATCATCAATGCAATGGCTGGGGGAAGGAACAGCACAGCAATTACAAAGTTTATTCTCTTGGGATTCTCTGAATTTCCAAAGCTCACCACTGTTGTCTTTTCAGTATTCCTAGGGATCTACCTCATGACGGTGTCCTGGAACGTGGGCCTCATCACCCTTATTAGGATGGACTCCCATTTGCACACACCTATGTACTTTTTCCTCAGTAACCTGTCTTTGCTGGACATCTGCTATGTTTCCACTGTAGCCCCCAGGATGCTCTTGGACTTCTTCAAGAAGCATAAATCAATCTCCTTTATGGGGTGCACCATGCAATACTTCTTTTTCTCTAGCCTGGGTCTGACTGAGTGCTGTCTCCTGGCAGCCATGGCCTACGATCGCTATGCTGCCATTTGTAACCCTCTGCTCTACACAGCCATCATGTCCCCCACCCTCTGTGTGCAGACGGTGGTTGGAGCCTATATAACTGGTATCTTTGGCTCCTTAATCCAACTGTGTGCTTTACTTCAGCTCGACTTCTGTGGACCAAATGTTATCAACCACTTCTTCTGTGACCTGCCTCAATTATTAGTCCTCTCCTGCTCTGACACCTTTTTTCTACAAGTCATAAAGTTTGTGATAGCAGTGGTTTTTGGTGTGGCATCCCTCTTAATCATCATGATATCTTATGGTTATATCATTGCCACCATCTTGAAGATCAGCTCAGTTGAAGGCCAGTCCAAGGCCTTCAACACCTGTGCTTCTCACCTGACAGCAGTGACCCTTTTCTTTGGATCAGGACTCTTAGTTTATATGCACCCCAGCATTGATAATTCTCTGAGCTATGACAAGATGACATCAGTCTTCTACACTGTGGTGATCCCCATGCTGAATCCTTTGATTTACAGCCTGAGAAACAAGGAAATCAAAGATGCCCTTAAGAGGTGTAAGAAGAGGATGTTTTCCCATTGTCACAGTTACTTAAAGATCTGGTAGGCTAGTTACCCTGTTGACTAGAATTTTCTAGACTTTGCAAGGAAAATGCGTTTAACATTATTCAACATATCTGATGCTCTGGCAGGATTGCAAGTGAGTCAGTCCATCTAAACCCAGGACTGGCTCAGTGCCATGCAAATCCAGTGGCTTCTTTGTGTCTCGACAGTTGACTCTCCTATCTTACACCAGCAATGACTTCACAAAGCAGTTAATATATTAATATTTATATCAACATAGCCTTCAACTTTTCAGTATTTGACTCTTATGTATCTTTTCAGAATTTCTGACTGCAGGCTGGAGAGAATGAGACTGAATACAAGGTCAGTAAGTGATCTTTCTCGTACACAACATCACAAGAGGAACAATGACCACTTTGTCCCAGACTTCAAATTCTCTGGGTGTCCAGGCATATTCGTTGATTGAGGTGGGGATGTGGAGATAAGCCTAACTTCAGACTTTGACATAACTTCCTTGCCAAGGAAATCTGCTGTAGGGAGTCTGGTCTAGAGTTTGTTTCCTAGGTTTCTGTTTTCGGAACTCAACATCAACAGGTGAATGGAATGAACAGGGGGTTTCTGTGATACTACCTTGACCAGGAAGAGCTAAAATACAAAGGAAAGAAGTGATCCTTTGGATTCTGAAATATAATAGAAAGATTACATTTTGCTTTCACAGACTGAAAAGCAGAGATGTACTCACCACTGCAAAATAACTAAAGACATTGGACAACATACTTTTTAGAGAATTTTTTTTAATACCTTTCTGATCAGGCAAGAAAAGAAGAGAAATCTCCAACATCCAACTATAAAGAAAGTGGGTGGGTATAGCTCAGTGGTAGGATGCAAACTTAGCATATGTGAGGTCCTGGGTTCAATCCTCAGTATCTCCATCAAAAATATGTATATATATAAAGAAAAATGAGGAATTCTGAGAGTAAAGGCAGCTCTGAAGATGACTTTCACATTGAGGGAAATCTGCTGAACTCTGGCAATATTGTGCCTGTATTTCAACAAGCACATGAATCTTAGGGAGAGGGAGACAAAGACTGGGGCTGCCTGAGAGTTTGACAGGAGACCCAGACATGTATATACATGAGAGTCCAGTGGACTTGACTTTGGTGTGAGAAGAAATTAAGGGGAAAAAATCCTATTTCACAAAAAGGAAATCTTAACTGTTTCAGGCTTCATGCTGGGTATGCGGAAAAGTAAACTGAAAATTTGTAACCATACGCCCTAATGGAGGTTTGTGGTCTGAATTCACACAACCTGCTTAGTTAAGGGTCTCTTAGGTGAAAATTAATTTTAAAGCAGTCAGAGGTTGGTAGTACCCTTGAGCACCAACCAAAAGCAAATGCAAATCCTCTCTTTAGATTCTTAAGAGAAAATCTTAAACCCAAGCTCAAATAATTCTCCCAAATAACTTTCTAAAGAAAACCAGGTTACACCAATCTCCAAACACACACAAAAAGAAGACCTTATGGGCAAAAGCCAGGAAGATATGGACATGTCAAACCTAAAGAAAAAGACAGGAATGACAATTGTCTTAATACAAACATAAATTAGGTGTGACTGATAAGGTCAAAAATAAGAAGGGGAATTGAAAATATCTTTAAAGATCAGGAGAATGAAGTTTACTGAAGATTTCTGTGTCTGGCAGAGTGATGTTGTATGTATTATACCTGAATGACCCCCATCACTGAAGCAACTGAAATGCTGAATCTGAAATAAAGTCATCTTTTAAAAGAATTTCAGTTAATTTAATGAAAAGGAGGAAGAAGCTAAACCCTAAGATGAAGTGAAAAGTAAGCAAGCACTAAACATGGCTTTCACTTGGAGAGTCCTGGCGAACGCTGGAGACCCTGAGCTTCTGCTATGTCGGCCGAATGGGTGGTGAAGCCTCAGAGGACAAGACTCAGGACTTCTGTCGGTGAACTGGAAGGCTATGTCCCCAGTGCATATTAGCAAGAACTCCCACGTATGATGTTCAAGAACAAAAAGAGCAGTTTATAGTGAAAAAAAAAATTTTTAAAGCACAAACCTCTGTACAGAGCCAACCCCCATAACTGAGATCCAGCAGGGGGAAACATAGTCCCTGTGAATAGACTTGCAAAATCTTCAGACATTGGAATTATCAGTAAAGAGGATAATGCAGTTAGGGCTAGCTTTGGTGAAACACAGATTAATCTCCCCTCAAAAGAGATACTCCTTCCTCAAGGGAGAAATGGGACTGAGAGGAGGTCAGAGACCTGGTGACTCATAGCACTGAAAACTGGGGAATCAAAAGGAAGATGCTTCCGGGGGGAGGATGTAGCTCAGTGGTGAGCGCATGCTTACCACGCATGAAGTCCTGGGTTCAATCCACAGTACCTCCATTTAAAAAAACAAGGAAGAGGCTTTGCCACTTGCCACAACATGGATGGAACATGAGGGCACTGTGCTAAGCAAGTAAATCAGACAGAGAAAGACAGATACATATGATCCCACTTTTATGTGGAATCTAAAATCAATCCCATAGATACAGAGAACAGATCAGTGATTGCCAGAGACAGGAGTGGGAAGTAGGCAAATGAGTGAAGGGAATCAAAAGGTACATTCTTCCAGTTATAAAATAAGTAAGTCATGGTGACATAATGTAACTATATTTGATAATACCACACTGTGCATTTGAAAGTATTGCAGAGAATAAGTCTTGAAAGTTCTCATCACAAGAAGAAAAATCTATAACCATGTGTGGTGATGCATGTTAACTAGACTTGTGGTGAGCACTTCACAGTATATACAAATATTGAATCATTATGTTGTACTGCTGAAACTAGCACAATATAATGTTATATATCAATTATATCCCCCAAAAAAATCAAAGAGAAGAGACTTGGAATATCCATGCAGTGGAATATTATTTGGCTGTAAAAAGGAGTGAAGTACTGACATGTGCTCCAATATGGGTGAACCTTGAAAACACCATGCCAGGTGAAAGAAGCAGTCACAAAGGACCACATATTGTATGATTCCATTTTAATGAAATCAGCAGAATAGGCAGATCTATACAGACAGGAAGTAGATCAGTGGTTGCCTAGGGATGTGGGCAGGAAAGGGGGTGGAGAGGAATGGGGAGTGACTAGATGCTAATGAGTATGGATGAAAATATTTGATGAAAATATTCTAAAATTAGATTGTGGTAATGGCTGAAAAACTCTGAATAAACTAAAAGTCACTGAATGGCACACTTTAAATGGATGAATTTTATAATACGTGAAGCATATCTCAATAAAACTTTTTTTTTTTGCTTTTTAAAAAAAGAGGATGGAAAGTGCACAAGACCAAAGGTGGCATTCTTGGGAAGGCACCATTTCTGTGGTGGGTATTCCTTGAAGATTTGGTAATAAAAAAGCGAAAGGAAGTGAGCCAGGTAAATGAAAGGTCCTAAGAAAATGTTAAAAATCAAGCAGAATACTGACTCATCTCTGTTCTTGAGTAAAGTCACTACACAAATGAAACAGCCCTTCTCTATACCAGCAGAAGAGGACACACAAACTAAACAACCTAGTAACTGTTCAAACCCCATTCCTTGTTTGATCCCTGCACAGCCCTGCCCCGTCTCAGACCTCAGGCCCTGGAAGAACAATGATTGATCAGTGCTTCCAGGATCTAGCAAGTCCCCCACCCGTTGTGCTGTGGCATGGTCCAAATATATCATTCACCAGTGGGACATATACTGAACAACTCAATGTTCTTGGGCAGAACTGAGCCAAATGAAGAATTAAGGAGGAGGAAGGGGGTAGCCTTTTTGGTCAGAAGTAGAAATGAAGAGATTCACCAGAGGTTTCCTTGCAATAGCCATTTCTCTATAATATGCATTTAAAATATGGCTCGACTTGTATAGTTTACTTACATGTAGATTGTCAGGAATGTATTGTATGGTTATAAAAATGACCAAATTCACCAATGACTATGAAGAGGCAAGTAAAATGAAACAAAGTCTTATATAAGTATGATACACATCTTACAATGAGACACCAAAATGTGATATCCTGTTAGACTTTCATTAACCAGCAGAGGGAGATCCATTGCAAGACTCTACAGTAACTGAGACCTAAGATGAGGAGGGCAAGTGGATGGATCTGACTAGTGGTAATGATGATGCTGACTTTACTCTGTGTAACTGTTCACAGTTTGTGTCCACAAACATTTGGTCTTCACGACAGCTTGGCTATGAGCCCCTCATCTTACAGATGGGGAGGCAGAGCCTCAGCTCACAGTTGCAGAGGTGACCTAGCAAACGAGCAGCAGATGAGGGACAAGGCATGCCTGTGTACCTGCATCCCTCATGGGGACAGAATGTTAGCACCTCTTTCACAGTGCTCCAAACAAGATTCTCTTTCCCCTCAATAGTTGCCACTTTAGCTAGAATTGCTCAAATATCTTGGTATGCACGTCTGAGAGAGGCTAAATACATCCACCTGTCTTTGTGCGTAGGAGATATGAATGCTTATCTTCAATACTTCTCTTTCCCTCAAGGGTTCACAACCTCTTAGTTCATTTTACCTTTGGATGAGGATAAGAAAAGCCTCACTTATAAGAAAATTCTTCCTTGAACTAAGCAATAAAGTCTTTCCAAGTAACTTCGAGCTGTTACTTCTTATCTGCAAAAGAGACGTTAATATATCCTCCCTCCCTACTTCATAAGATGCAGGAAAAGGTGACATTCCACTTGAAAGGTGGGTGGAGCTAAAAAAATACCCCAATATCTTCTCTTACCCTGTTCAGGAGGAAGACAGTAAGCAGAGTACCCAGCCACACTGTGTTCAGACTTCTGACCTACAGAACTTTATGGCTGCTAAATTTGTGTTAATTCATTATGCAACAATAGGAAATGAATATCCTCATTTACGCTTTAGTTTGCTTCTCTGTAAAACTACCCACCTCTGAACTTTGCAATTGATATTCTGATGAAGCTTAAAAAGCTTCTTTGTAAAAAAGCTGTCCTATTAAATTCAGGAAACAGCCACTGAACATCTACTTGATGCCAGACATTGGAATACAAAGGTAAATCAGAAGTTAAAACCCTAGTAAGACCTCAAAGAGAAATCACACAAGTAAGCACATAACTATGATCTGAGTCAGAAAGGGATGGATGCTGTGAGGGAATGACAAGTGCGAGCTATGAGAGTTTAGAACAGGGAGAATTCTTACCCAGCGGAGAGTGTCAAGGAAGGTCATCTTGGGATGGATGTGGGCACTGTGAAAGGGAACCAACAGGAGGCCCGGGAAGGATTTCCTGCAGCAGCGAATGTCTTTGTGGGATTGTAGACCTCATTCAAACAGCTGATCTCATCAGCAACCCAAGTCTGGGAATAATACTGGAAAAAGAAGAAATCATGGCGGGTGATGTTAGAGCCAGAGTGATGGACTCATAAACCTGGGAGAGTTTGAGGAACAAAAAGTCACCAAGAATAGAGTCACTGAAAGTTGCACAGTAGAAAAACAGGAAGTTCTGATAAAGGGAAATTTTAGGGTTTGAGATTTTAAAATCAGCAGTCTTTCATTCCCAGGGAGGTCTGAGATGGGGTTGCCACATTGTGTTACTGATGCGGCATAGAGTTTGAAGCTGGTGGAGGTAAAGAGGTCAAGACAGTGTGTGGCTAGGGGATTTCAAGACATCAACCTTGAAACAACCTGATTTATCTTTCTGGTTGCCCTTAAACACAGAGGGCTAAATATATGTTGACTTGGGGAGCATACAGAATGAAATAATCAGAGTGAGGTGAAGTCCATCTAGAAATATTTCTGGCATTACTGAGTTTGAAATTTGGACTTGAGGAGGAGCAACAAATAGATGGGCAATAGGTCCCTTCTTGCCATTCCTAGCCATGTATGTTTGCTCTTAGGCTGACCACCCAAACACATTGGTGATCAAGTTGAGAAGAGTGATGTTTTGAGACCTCAATCAAAGATATAACAGAGGCAGTGCACGCAGAGGGAAACGATTGGCTTTTCCCCCCTATCTTTTTATCTGCCACATCTGATAGAATTTCAAGAGTAATTTTAGATTTTCAAGACTAGTTCATGATTCAGTAAAATAAACATACTTGATAACCTACAGCTGCTGTCTCCTCTCTTCCCCTCTTGCCTCTCCAAACCATCAATATCCACATACACTAAAATGTTCCTTATTCATCTGGCTCTTTCACGGCCTCATAGACAAGGCCTTTCCCACCATCTGGAACCCAGATGGATAGTCCTCCCTGGAGAACATTCATCAACCTAACTGCCTGTACCCAATCACATCTGTCTTTTCTGCTTGAAATTCAGCCCGCTGACAAAATGCTACTTCTAAGATCAAGCAACCTCAGAGTGGTTGAACACGTCCCAAATAACATCAGCTCTGGGCCATTTTAAGGTCTATTTTAAGGGACAACTCAGTATTGCAATACACACTTAATTGGGTTCATAATTCCCAGTGGCTCCACTCTTGTCCATGTTCCATGTCCCAGAAAGGCTTCTTCAGGAAAGTCTTGGAGTGGGCTATCTCAGCAGGGGAGACCACAGCAACGTGGCTTCCCAGAAGAACCTCAGCCCTTCCCATCATTCCAAACAGGACTGAGGGATCAGAGTCTCTTAAAGACCAGACAATAGACACCATGTGTGAAAGGACACATCTGCTTGACACTTGCAGCTGGGCAACTGTTCGCTAGGTTTTCCCATGCTGGTTTATAGACTTAAGGCTGAGAAGACAGTTCAGAGAACACCTTCTCCATTTATCCTGCATCCAGAAAAACAAATTTTTATTTTCAACGAGTTGAAACAACTACTTGCAGAGGCAAACGAGACCTGCCTTAAGCAAAAGCATTAAGTGCTGTAGTTTTGTCCTCTGTGCCACATCCTCCCCTTGTGAGCCTCTCCCTTCCTGATTCTGGGTTCCTTGTTCCTCCCATGACCCATTGCCTCTGTTCTCATCCAGCATTCCTGTGTCTCTTGTGATTATAGGCACAGGCTTGAATCTGGCTCTGCTAATGCCTGGTTGTGACCTGGTGAGCAGCTATGACCGAGAGCCACTGCAGCAGACTATCCCCCTCCATGGCCTTTCCTTCAGTCTCCATATCCTCTCCAGTTCCTCTAGTCTTGTGAATTCTTTCACTTGGCATCACCAGTTGTACCTACTTTTCCATTTCCTTCTCTTCTTTTACTGCTAAGCTGATGTCTCACTTTCTTCAGCACCTGGCTTTGCTCAAATCCCCTCTGAACCCCACTCCAGATAACCCATCTGGGATGGATGAGCTTCCATTGCAGCTGTGCTGGGAAGATCATCACTTCCTTCCTTCTTGCCGCAGCCAAAGGCCTTTTGTTCATATTTTTCTCTCTTTGATTTCTGTGCCATGTTCATCAAGCATCACTGAGTGGCAAGGGCTTTGAACATCAGGACAAGAAATTTGGATGCCATCAGGCTATTAATGAACAACACCACCAGTGAATGCTCTTGAGTGAGGAATGACATGATTGGGCCTGTGATTTAGGGAGCTATTTCTGAAGGTTAAGGAGGAAGAATTGAATTGGAGAGGGTCTGAAGGCAGAAAGACCAGTTAGAAGATTGTGGAAAATCATGAACGATTAGGTTAAAACTGCCTGACCAAAGGGGGCTGGGGTGAAGCTGTCACGACAGAAGGTCTTTATGTTTTTATTCTGAAAATATCAAAGAAAGAGAAATTTCTGAAATTTTGCCTTGGGGAGAAGGGAAGCAGATAGACAAGAATATTTTTAAAAAAAATCACAGTCTTCCAGTATATCCCACCCTTATATCCTTCATTCTGCAATGAGGAATAAGAAAGTGGAGGTTTGTTTGTTTTTAAATACAGATGGCAAATTTTCTTTTTTCGAGGGGGTGATAATTAGGTTTGTTTATTTGTTTGTTTGTTTGTTTATTTAATGGAAGTACTGGGGATTGAACCCAGGACCTTGTGCATGCTAAGCATGAACTCTACCACTGAGCTATATATACCCTGTCCCCTTGTTTGATTTTTATTCATGTGTTTTTTAATCTAGAAAAGAGGAATTACATACGAACTACCACATTGACCAGGGTAATCCTTTCCCCAATATCAGGGCTTAGAGGGACCCCAAGAATGTAGGCCTAAGGCCAAGAACTGGAAATTTGGGGAAGGAGCATAGTTTTTCTAGCTTCCCAGTAGGAGACTATGGCCCTGGTGGAAGAGAAGAGGGTGGGGTTTGGGAGAGGAGAAGGAGAAAGGCAGCAGATTTTTCTCATCTGGTTGTGGGCTGAAGAGCTGCCAACATAAACAGGGTGTGGCTGCCATCTTTCACAAATCCTTGAAGGAAGCCACAGGGCCCTGTGGTTTGCACAATACCGCGCTTTCTTCTGTTTCTTGCCTGTCCTTTCACAGACACACAAACAGACTTCAAGTCTTTTCAAGTTGGATATTTGATAAATCATAAACAAATCATTTACAGGAGGGAAATCCGGCCTTGGTCAAACACCAAGAGGTTATTTTTCTTTTCAACTCTCTGCGCCATAGATTTTTTGAAAAATGAGGTCTATCAAGTGATTTTTCCCAGTTGCCATCCATATTTCACTTCTTTACAGGGGACAGTAGGGTATGGAGGACTGAATATGGACTTTGGATTCTGGAAGACCTTAGTACAAATTCCAGCTGTACCACAATCTCTCTGCATGACTTTTGGCAAGCACATCCCTAAAATTCCATTTTTTCATCTGAAAATGCATTTAAGAATACTTTCCTCTGGAAGCTACTGTGAAAATATTTAAAGGATGCAAAAGGCCCCATCCACACAACCAAAAATGGTAGTACCTGTCTGTCTTCTTTCCTCTTTCTCTGTATTGCACAGAATCTTACAATCTTAAAATTTTAAGGAATTCATAAGGTCAGCTAATTCAGACTCTCTCTCTCTCTTTTCCTCTCTCTCTCTCTCTATCCCTTTTTTGGATAGCCTATTTATTTTACTTTTTCCCAGTTTTATTAAGATACAAATGACATATAACATTGTATTTGTTTAAGGCATACAACATAATGATTTGACATATGTCTATACTGTGAAATGATTGCCACAATAGGTTTATGCAGTTAACATCTATTGCCTCACAGTCACACATTTTTTTCTTGTGACGAAAACTTTTAAGATCTACTCTCTCAGTAACTTAAATATGTGATAACACTACTGTTACCTATAGTCACCATGCTGTACATTACCTCTCTAGAACCTGTCTATCTTATAACTGAAAGTTTGTACCCTTTGGCCACCTTCACCTATTGTCCCCACCTCCCCTGCTGCCTCTGGTAGCCACCAACCTGTTCTCTGTTTCTATGAGTTTCTTTGTCTTTAGATTCCACATGTAAGTGAGATCATCACTGCCAAGTATACTGTCTCCCTTTACTTACCTCCAGTGATGGAGAACTTTCTCCTTTCCAGAACATCCACTGTACCTTTGGACTGTCCTATTGTTTTCTTATAATCTATCTCCGTCTTTCTGTCTCTGTCTTTTTTCCCCTCTCGGTTTTACCCATTCAGTCCTAGCTCCAATACTTGGAGTCATTCAAAAGATATTTTTACATTGAAGAGGTTCTGTAGAATATCTGGTTCTTTACAAAGGTAACTGCTGTTGATAACATAGTTACGTATTTTGAAGCCAAAAGCCACTCTTGGCTTTCACTACCTCTAGGGACTCCTTACTGGAACCAGACCAGGGATGAGGAATATAATGGAAGCAGGGCCAATGGAAATCAACTCCATCCAGCCAAAGCTGGCTTCCTTTTTCCCTCCAAGCCCAGAAGGGCAGCCAGGCAGCCAATAGGTTCTCTCTGGGACATGTCATACCCCACAGCCTAGAGAGACCTAGGGGAGAATGGGCCTTGCCTTAAAGCCCCACCAAGTCTTCCCCTTGGTGACCAACTTAAAGCAGCTACATCCAAAAAAATTTGTTTTAAATCTCTTTGATCAACACCAGTGCTCCAGGTGCTAGCAGAGATGAATTTCATTCTTGCTACTAGCATCTGGTCTTAGCCATCTGACTGAAACCCAGAGTTTAAGGGGTTGTAGGTAAGTTTGCCCTTTGCCCTTCCTTAGGAATAGTTTGTGGTGAATCCTGTAATCACAGAATGAAAGAATTAGAAAGACACTTGAAAATGGGGAGGGTGGAGAAAGCAAGATGTTGAGGCCTTCTTCCCCACTGCTCTGACTTTAATCAGGGCAGCTGGACTTGACCTATTTTATATTCTGGAATTCTGCAGAAGATCTCATTTTTAAAAAGTGTCTGCTATTTACAAATGGAAATAAGGAAGGAAAGAAAGAAGGTAAGAAAGTGGACTAGAAAACATTGATCTAAGCTAACTTTTATCTTGTCCAGACAGGAGATGAGAAGATTAAGACTCAGAAAGACAAATATTTTTTCCCAAGGTCACACAAAAGAAAGGTACCTGAGAAACAGGACTTCAATCAGCATTTTTTTTTTTTAGCTTTTAGGCTAGTGCTTTTTATGCCCTTCTAGGCTCATAAATATGTGCATTTGTGAGTGTGCCTACAATTTTAAAAATCATCTGGTTTCCTTGGATTATCTCTAGTTCCCACTGAAACTCCAGGTTTTAGAAAAACATAAAGCAGAAAGAGCTACTCCTGGAGAATGAGATTTTTGGTCCTAATTTCACCTCTGGTACCAGCCAACTATATAGACAATAAATCTCCCTCTTTGGCTTTAGTTTTATTACCCATAATAAGTAAAGACCAGGTTAACTGGTTTCTTCCTTTGATACTTTACTATTTTAGGCATATCAGCTGAACTTTCTGGATATCCGTGGAGTATTTAAAATAGGGCAGACCCAGTAGTCTTGGGATTAGGGAAAGTTTTCAGTGTCTATATAGTGACTATTTTATAACCCCTTATTCAGCTAGCGGACAAATTAGTTGGGCACCTATAATGTGCTAAGCACTGTAATAGGTGGGGAGAAATAATCAATGGAAGGAGAAATCACATTTTTTTTTCTCAGCATGTTAGTCTTTCTAGATTTTCTTCATTGTACCCTACAAAGTCATCTGAAGTACAAGTACCCTCTGCACCTCAATTATATCGTTTATCTGGGAATTACCATATTATAACTTCATTCCTCTTTATCTCAGTATGTTGTGTAATTCTGTTAAAAAAATGTGAACGGACTTTCCCAGGTTGAGGAGAAGAGGACTCTTTACAACGATTTTCAGAAATCAAGTTCCATATAACCAATCTTGTCCAGTCAATCGGGATGGGGAAAGGATCATATCTATCGCAGTTACGTCTACACTGGGGTCCTATGGATTGCCCAGACCCATGGCCAGATTCTTTCACAGCATTCAGGGAAAAGAGCAGACTCTGGAGTGAAAGCATCAAGAGTTTAAGTCATGGTTCAGTCACTATCTCCCTGAGCTGTCACAATGGCAATGAGCTTCTTGTTTGTAATACATATCTTTTGGAATTGTATAAACTGAGCTCATTCAGCAAATATTATCTAACATCCACTCTGTACCAGGCACAGTACAAGGCATCAAGGTTACAACACCCTCCCAGACTTTACAGTTAAGGATACAGAAAGAGCAAGTCAGCAAATGAAAGTAAATATGAAATCTGGTAAGAGTTATCAGATAAGCCACATGTTGCTATGAATGTTGGCAATAACATAATTTTTATTACTTCCTGCTAGCCATTATTACCACATACAAGTCCGTGCACCTGGGGCTAAGCCACAGGTGCAGTGGAGAGCAGACGCTGGGTTAAGGATGAAGTAGACCTGGGTTCAGATCCCGACAGTGCTGCTCAATTATCAAGTGATAAAAAATATTTCTTTTTCTCTCCAAAACTTGATGTAAGTTACTTCATTTAATCTTTACAATCTATGAGATAGTCCTAGCATTGCCTGTCTTTCACAAAAGAGGGAAATCGAAAGAGGAGATTTGAGAATGATGTGTCAGTTTGAGCAAGCTCACGCAGCTGGGGAGCAGCAACGTAAGGACTGGCGGCCAGCTGTGTCTGACGTCAAGGTCCTGCTCTGGGTGACCACAAATAACGTGATGGACGGGAAAATGCCACACATGCTTAGAAACACTGTGAAAATAAGTGGTGGTGGCTCTCAGACCATGCAAACTAATAATATATATTTATATAGTTATTATTATAAGGAAATTTAATGTATGTCCCCTACTCTACTTTTATATCTTTACCTTTAGATAATTCAGTTCAAAATAACCAGGTTATCAATGTAGTAATCGTATAAAATCATGGGCAATTAGCTTTTATCACCCAATAAAAATGCAATAGACTAGATATTGTAGAACCTTGAGGTTGAAGTAACAAGAATCATGATGAATCTTGCTAAAACATACCTCTGACAATAACTGTTAATGTGAGAAATGGAGGGGAGGGACTAGTTGTCTGGCCGTATGTGGTTTCTCCTCCCTGCTGCACCGCACAATGAATGGTGCTGTTACATCTCAGGGGAGCATGTGTTTCTGAATCTACCTGTTTTGATTCAAATCATTATTAGCTTTCCTCCTGGCCTTGAAGCAACTTTCCAGTCTTCCTTCTCAGCCTCCTTTCACTCTCCTCCCTCGTTTACAATGCTTCTGCACTGCTTTCAGTTATATTGTTAAACATATGTTTGACAGCTAGTTCCCCGTTACAAAGAAATTGAAAAAAAAAAACTTTCACATTTTCCCTTTTGCCCATAGGGGAAAGATCAAACTCCTTAATATGATATTTATTCAATAAATATGAACTGAGCATCTACTATGTGCCAAGCACTCGTCTAGGTGCTTGGGGTACTTCAATGAATGAACAAAACAAAAATGACTAACAATCCTGGTCTTCATTAAGGTTACATTCTTGTGGAGGGAGACAAACCTAGGAATCATATGCAACAGTAGAAGGTGGTCAGTCCTATCAAAAGGACAGGGCAGGGCAAAGGGGACAGAAGTCCAAAAGTGGAGAGGAGGTTCAAATTAAATATGAATATGCACACACCTATGTGAAATTATAAACATAGTGTGCAACTACATATACAAAACATGCGATTATATCTATGAAACATTGCAACAAATGCCCTTGCCATCTTTGCTTTTGGACATCTGTCACAATTTGTTCCCCTCCCACTGTCTCTCAAAAGGAGACTTATTGTCTCTCAACTATTTACCCTGTACTCCTGCCATGATAACATTTTTAAGTTTCCTCAAACAATATGCTCCCCTGTGCTCTTGCAAATGCTTTTCTCATTTTTAATATAAAGCTCTTGGACCAACCACCTGCCAACTCCTCACACACGAAATTTTCATTCTGGTAACCCCTTACTCATTGTTGGACTCCTCCTCAAATACATCTCCTCTTGGAAAACTCCAGCAGCTAGTTCCAGGATACGGAGCACTGTTACAAATATTTCTCTTAGAGCACCTTGCACACTGTGCTGTGATTTATCTGTTTCCTGATTGTTCCATGCAGTACGTTGAATACTGTGAGCTTAATAATAATGTTTTATTACTTTCTACATCATATTTCCCTATCAAACACATGGTGCAAAGTGAGTTGATAATATTTGTGTCAAGTAGAGCATTAGCATTTCACAGTATTGAAATTTTTTTCTTACCCTTTTCTTTAATCTCTAAAGGGAGTGCCAGCTTTTCACATCTCTATGTGCTTCACTCTACTGTTTTAAAGAGAAAGAACACCTTGACCCCATAAAATCTGGTCAGAACAGACTATGGTGGTAAGAAATGCAGAAGTGCCTCTCTGGGCATTTCAACTTTTGACATATTTATTTTCTTATAAAAAAATCTAGTATAAATTTGAGTGGCTCAATAATCTAAGCACAATGCTTGGAGCAACTGGAAAAAAAGAGGGTGTTTCATCCAAGTACTATTAATAACATCTTTCAATAAAGTCACGGCATCGACAGTGAAATTGATGATCCAGATAATGCAAAATGCCATTCTATTCCGCGACCTGTCACTTTTGCATAAACAATGAATCAGAGCAGGATGACAGTTATATCTGTGAAAGACCCAATGAAGAGGGGATTTCTGCATTGGTTAGAGGTAGGGCATTTGCCTTCCAGTGCCTCTTCTGGTTCTGAGAGTATGATCATATGACAGAACAAAATGGTTTCTTCACCTGGATTTTCATTGCCCCAGGAATCTCATTTTGAGGCTCTAAAGGCAGCAGAGAGAAGATACGTGGCGCTGGAAAGAAATATCAGCACGATGAGCAATTTCGTCCTCTTGGGATTTTCAGAACATCCAGCGCTGCAGGTTGTCCTCTTTGTGTTGTTTCTGGGGATGTACTTCATGACTCTGGCTTGGAACCTGGGTCTCGTTGTCCTGATCGGCGTGGAGTCACACCTCCACTCCCCCATGTATTTCTTCCTTGGTAACATGTCCTTTGTTGATATTTCATATACTTCATCCATTGCCCCTAGGATGCTGGGTGACTTCTTCAAGGAGCAGAAGACCATCTCCTTTGTGGGCTCTGCTGCTCAATTTTTCTTCTTCATTGGGATGGAAGGCACTGAGTGCTGCCTCCTGGCGGCCATGGCCTATGACCGGTATGCTGCCATCTCCAGCCCTCTGCTCTACACAGCCCTCATGACACCCACCGTCTGTGTGGGGATGGCCATTACTGCATACGCTGGAGGATTCCTCATTGGATTGATCCAGACCAGCTCTGTATTTCGGCTCCATTTCTGTGGGCCACGAGTCATTAACCACTTTTTCTGTGACCTGCCAGCTCTGCTGCTCTTGTCTTGTTCTGGTACCTTCCTCAGCCAGGTAGCGAACTTTCTTGTTGTGTGTGCAGTGGGGGGCACATCAGCTCTTGTTGTCCTCGTCTCCTATGGCTACATCATTGCTGCTGTCATGAAGATCCCTTCAACCCAAGGGCAGACAAAGGCTTTCAACACCTGTGCCTCTCATCTGACCACAGTGATTCTCTTCTATGGCTCTGGGCTCTCCTCCTACCTTCACTCTAGTGCTGGCTACTCACTGGACCAAGATAAGGTGGTGTCCATGTTCTACGGAGCTGTGATTCCCATGCTGAACCCCATCATATATAGTTTGAGAAACAAGGATATCAAAGATGCATTGAAAAACTCAAGGAAAGAAGCAGACACCCTCTCTGTGTCTTATAGTTCTTTGAGTTAAAAAAAAAAAACCTTAAGTTTTGCTCTATGTAAATTGGCATAATAATAAGTGGCTCATTTATTAGTAGTAATAGTAAGAATCTGAGTAATAAATTAAAGAAGCTATTTCAAACAAGATCCCCAACCTACATGTCTACTGCACAATTAGGCTCAGCAAAGGTTTGTTTTCTTCTTCTTACTTTTCTTGTCTGGTGGGCTGATAGGGTTTCAATTTTGGTCATTTGTAACAGAAAATAAATATGTTTTTTCGTGACATTTCTTAGCTTTATGGCATCGGGTGCTGTGTCCAGGCTACCATGCCTTAGAGCCAGCTGGGGCATGGCCCCAGGACCATGAGCATTCTTTAGAGATCTCTTTACAAAACACTGCTCATGCCAATCCATTCACTACTTGCGACAATTTATTTGTTCCCTTTGCCTTGGATGTCTACCTACCCAAAGGCTGATACTGACCAGGAAGGCTGACTCTGGATTAGGAACCTGAAAACCCTAGCTGAGCTGGGTTCAGCAATGGCTACTCAGAGCCAGCAAAGCAATAGGGCACTTTTAAGCCCTGTGAGAAAAGAGCCAAGGTCACATCTGTGGGGGCATGAGGTCCCTAGGGCCAGAAAGACGGACCTAAATCAGCAGATCCAAAATTGTGATGTCACAGTGAGCAAAGACCAGAGATAAAGATAAGTGAGAAGCCCTAAAGGTGGGTAGAGTGCCGTGTGGCTAATTATCATGACTGAAACCACCCAGCGATGGAGAGGACCTGGTCAGAGGAACAGGGTCGGAGAAGAGCGCCTTCCTCTGGCAGCTCTACTCCATTATCTGTTCCCTAGACCAGTTCTCATTCTCGGCCTTGTAAGTGTATTTGACTTACTCTCTGTCCTCACCCCATCCCCAATTTACTTCCACTTCATGTACTAGAGCTTCTATCTGTTCTGCTGTCTGTCTGGAATTTGACCTCAGCCTGCTCCATGATTCTGACACCCCTGCTTTCATTTCCATGCGTTGTCTCAGAAGGGGCCCCACTCTGTGACACGATCTGAGGGAGGACGACTAAGTCAGTGAGTTTGCAGCAGAACTGAATGTGGATTTTAACTTGTCTTTGATCCTGTTTTACAAGATGGTTCTTGAGCAGAGGACAAACATTTATGAAGTCCTCCTTCTTCAGTGGTTGTGTGTATAAATCTTGGTGAATCGTGACCGCCATTCCTAGGTCACGCCAACGTTGGCTGTGGCTCTCATACTTCAATCTTTCTTTCAGTTCATGCTGGTATTGGATCTGTTCTCTGGCCACTTGGATTACTGGCAGTTTATGAACTGGAGGGGCTACAACTTCACAGTTTCCTTCGTAAAGGCTTTGTTGATCCTGGACTCCAGATGAAGTTGAGTTACTGCAATATGTTCACATAACGTCCTCTATCTCATAAATCAGCTCCACTGAGACTTCCCTATTTTTTCCTTGTTTAGTTATCTGTCTTCTCCTCAAGTCGTTAACATCCTTGTTGAAACTGCTCTCTGCTGTTTTCCCAAAGCATAAGATATGACTGGGACAAACTCTGTGTCAATAAATATTTGTTTAGTAAATGAATAAATAAATCCAGATTCACTTGGCAGATGATTTAGAGATTTTTATGCCAAAGGAAGAAAGTAACACTTATTAGATGCTTATTATATGTCAGGCTTGGTTCCCAGAAGTTTTTAAAACTTATATGTCAAATCTATAACATGTGCACAGATTCTTTATTCAAAAAAAGAACACCTTAGGTAAAGGAATGTTCTTTTAAAATATAACCTTCGATTTCAGTTCCTTAATGTACTCCCCAAAAGGTAACTACTGTTTATGTTGCATGTAAGTTTACACTTTTTCTGCTTACTAATATCCATATAGTTACCAATCAGAAACATATAATGCTGTTTTATGTGGCTCTGGTGTGTATTTAAATAAATGAAATCATATTGAATGATCATTCTATACCTTGATTTTTAAACATTCGATCATTATGTCTTGGACCTCTCTCCACATTATACACATAAATCTACCTCAATCTTTTTAATTGTTTCATAGACTTGATATACCAAAATTCATGTACCTGTTCCTCCCTGATGGACATTTAGGTAGTTCCTAGGTTTTTGCTAGTTTATTACAAATAGTGTTGCAATAGGCATGTTTGTTCCTACTAATATGCACTTGTTATGGTAGAAACTGAGAAGTTGAATTGCTGCTTATAGACAATGTATGTTTTTAAATTTTAATAGATGCTGCCAAGTTCCCTCTAGAAGGGCTACCAAAGATGCTCCTGTCAGCAACACTCCTATCTCCTTACACCCATAGTAAAGGATGATACTATGAAACTTATTTTTTTCCTATTTGATGCCTCTTTAAAAGTATTCTTTTAATCCTTGAAATGACCCTATTAAATAAGATTGTTTATTGTCCTCATTTATATACAATGTATTACATACTACAGAAAGTCTCTATGTACACAATTTTTAAAAAATTCTCAAACTGTACGATGAAATAGGGGTTTTGATCATGTTTATTTAAGATATGAGGTATGTAGGGCTTGGAAAGGAGGCTACATAACATACACAAAGGCACACTAATAAGTTAAGGAAATTCTAAGTGCACGTCTACATGACACCAAGGCCATTAATTGAAAATATATATTCTCACATGTATGCTTGGCCTCATCCAGAGATGAAGAAAATATTAAAACAAATTCTGAAGGAAAAAGAAACTGACTAATTTGTTAGGTCAGGCATGATTCAAGTGCAGAAAGAGAAATGAGAACTGATTTACTTCTGTTAAATAGAAGTAGTTTCAATAAGAGTGTCACTTAAGTTATATACCAGGCACGACAATCTTTATTTAAGCCAGTCATTCAAAAAGCATTATTCAAAAATGGATTTGTTAATGGAACAACTTTATAAATGGCTTTATTCCCAAGTGACCATGAAACAAGAAGGAATCAAAATGTTAAAACAAAACCCAAATTGAACTAATAGTTTAATAATAATGCTTTTCAAAAGTAACAATAATAATGAAGTTCGAACCCCATTTATAGCATCTGTTTCTGTATTCAGATAAAGAAATGACCAACTGTGCTGTAGGCTCTGGGGAAGGGAAACAGTGTTCAGTGGCAATGTATCAGGATACCAAGGTCACGGGGAAAATAAAGGAAGAGGGGTTGATGCTTTGAAGCCTCCCTCTGGATTAAGCCAGATAAGAAGAGCTTAGCGGACAACATTGAATCACCGAGCATACCGAGTTGTTTACACGGAAGGACTCCAGAAGAATTTTACCCTCTAACACTGCTTTCTTATCAACAGTTTTCCTGTATTCATCCTATTAACTCTGAATTGTATCACTCAACATGGAAACATAAACTCTTTCTACATTGATTGCTAAGAAGTTTTGAGTAAAATTTGTGACTCATCTGTAGCAAGAATTTGGGTCACTGTGATGAGCACTCTACTCTGCATTTCTTTTTTTTTTCTTTCATAATTCTTTTAATCTGTTATTGTATATATTTTATACAACTCTGCAAGCTTCTTGCTGAAACATTTTGCAGCAAAATAGAATATAAAGATGCATAGAGTTTGCCTTACCCACCAGGTTGTTGCATTAGAAAGTGAATTACTGTTGGTTCTCTGGGCCACCTCTACCTCTAACCTCTGCTCAGATCACACTTATCTCCTTAATCTGTAGTCATCCAAGACTCCTTTTCCATCATTCTCCCCATTCTCTCTTAGTCTCTCGGTATCTTTCTCTCTGCTTCTCTTTTCTCGTCTCTGTCTCTCTGGCCCTGTCTCTCTCTCTCTGTATCTGTCTGTGTCTGTGTCTCTGACTCTCTCCATCTTTTTCTGCCTTGGAGGACCACCCTGACCCCCTGGTCCAACTTGATACCTTGCTCTATGGTCACTTAGTACCCTGTATTTCCCTTTCCATACAATATTTCCCTTTCCATATAATGCATCATTGTTCAACATCTGTCTTCCCATTAGACTACAATTGCCACGGCAGAGTAAGTGGTCCCTGACACACAGTACCTGCACAATAAACTTTTGTGAGCACATTAAAAATTTGCTGTATCTCAGAATGTTTTTAGCTGTTAAGTAACAGCCTAGTGACTAGTCTATTCCACGCCCCTCTTTCCACAAATAAAGAATGGAAGCCCTGAGTGGTGAAATAATTTGCAAATGACTCACAGCTGGCTAATGAAAGCACTCCTTTCCAGCCCAGCAATTGTTCCATGTCTACACAACAGTGACCGTTGCCGGTCAGCAACTTACCCAAAAGGAGGTGAAAATTTCTCTTAGAAAGAATGCAGTATGGTCTAAAAATCCCTTGCTTCACAGCTTGGCAGCTTTGACTTCCTGTTTTTAGGGAAATCATGCCACTTCAGCTTTGTGTCATGAATCTTATGGCTGGGGAAACTTTACTTCTTCTCATTATTATTACACCTCAACTGGAAGGAACTATAGAAATTGTATGTAGACTGGTGGCTCTTAAACTGTGTCCTAGGGATGCCGGTGATCTGCCTTCTCCAAATGGTGAGAAGGGGAAATATATATATAAAGAAAAAAACAAGGGAGAATTTGGCCAGTTGAGCTGACCCATGGGATACTCCCCTCCCCCATACGCACACAGGCACAGACACATTTCTGCAAACACAAAGATTCCAGCTCAAACCAAGAAAGGGAAATCTTTAGGTGCTTGAAAGAGAGAACTCGAAATCAGAGCAGTGAGTGGGCACTGAAGCCTTGTGGTTAAGGGACTTTCTGAGCCAAATGCAGACTTCAGAGCAGAGCTCTGGAGCTTTGAGGGCTGGTCCTGTGTGTGATGTCCGGGGTCGAGGCGTGGCTGGAACCATCCTGGGAGTCAAGAAGGACTGCCTCAGCCACCACCTGCAGATGAGAAAAGCTCTACCCACTGGCCTGCAGAAAATGGCCTGGATGATTGATATCTTCCCATAGATAGCAAGACCCTGAGCCTGTGTTTACACGGATGTGAGGTCTTAGTTCACATCGACTCCAAACCAAGAAATTAACACAAGCACTGGTCCAGTATGAGGCCTCAGCAGAGACAAGGGTAAAATCACATTGGAGGATCAACTGTCTGAACTGGAGCAAACCGGCTTCCCACAGCAAACCCCAGTGGAAAAGGAGATCTAGAGTCACAAATGAAAACCACACAGGGAAATACGTCACCAAGAGGAAGGCACAGCAGGAACAATGCGTAGGAGAATGTGCATGCCACGACCTGCATGGAACAGAATGTTCTCAGACTCCTCTGGTAAAAGATCACAGCCATAGCTTTCAAGCCGAGGCAGGTTGTCACTGTATTGCAGACTCAAGCATCATGCATCATGCAGACACTGGAAAGGATCTCAACAAACCTTATTTTACAGACGGGGAAACAGGGACTCAGAGAGGGGAACTGACCTGGCTAGGATCACCAGCAGGTTAGTGTCAGAATGAGGAACAGAATCTAGGTCTCCAGAATTCTAGCCCTCTGCTACTTTTACTGCCCCATGATGCCCTAATTTCCTAAGGTAGAAATTAAGAACCTATCTTCAAGAGAGAACTAGGAGGAAAGGGAAATGAAAAGTCCTACTCAGGACCTGGGAAAACCCAGAACCCGGGCTCTGACTATTATTAGCAAAGCTCAGATTTAGTTCTCTAATAATTAGAATTTTTAAGTAAACCCCTCCTATCTTCATTTTTCATTATACTAACGTCTTTCTTTCCTATTCTTCCCCTATTTTCCTTAGTCCGTCTCTTGATAGAAGTCCTTCTCAGCATGATGGAAGTATTATCAGAATTGGGACAAGTCAGTTCTCTGATAATTCCTTCTTCCTTCTCAGTCTCTGCTGCAACCTCCAGTTAAGACTTGCCTGCACACTGTGTAAGGCTGGGGTGAGAGAAAGGGAAAAGGAATGGGGAGAAAGCAGGTGTCTTTAGGCCAGCCTCACTGGGTGAAGATGCTTGGCAGGGATGGAGACCAAGTAGGTATGGAAGCAGATATGGGTTCAGTCTTGCCGGACCAGAGCTTTAAATACCAGGTCAGACATAAATGAGGCAGAAGTTCTTGGCACATAGGAACACTCCCCCTGGGCTCTTATAATTCATTTATTATGTAAGACACTAGGACCACACCATTCCACATTCACCAAGGATACACTTATAGACCAGAAAAGCAAATTAAATTTTACAGTAAGAAATACAAGTAGCACAAGCTAGGCTCAGAGTAAATGCTCAAACAGACTAGTGTCAATGGAAACAAACATCCTGTAAGAATTTTGCTTCAGCTTGAGTCTTCATTCCCAACCACTCAAGGCCTGATCTACCAGGGGAATGTTCGAGAACTATTGTCAGCTTTGCCGGCTGTATTCACTTGTTTATTTGTTCAATAGTAACACGTGTTGATCGAGCCTCTGCTGCCGTGTACCAGATACTGCGCTGGCCTCAGGTAATACAGTGACGAACCAGAAAAACACAGCCTTCCCATAAGGAGCTCATAGTTTACCAGAGGAGAGAGTCACACAAAAAGTCCATGAAAGTAGCCAGTGATAACTGCAAGGAATGCTACAGAGCACATAGGAGGGACATTATAATGTTAATTAATTGATGTTTCATTGGAGGTACAGTCCCAGGGCAGGAAATGTAAGGGGAAAGGGGAGACAAGGCAGCAAAGGAGACAAAGCAAATCTAAGGGGTTTATTACTGAGCTGATCACAGCTTAAGGAAGAGACACAGACAGTTGTTGTGTAATGTCTTCAGGCAGAGCACATGAAACCACCAGTCCTCAAAACGGTCCACTGGATGGAGAAAGAAAAAGCAAAGTATTTCCCAGATTCCTCCTATCTCCCGTCTCTAACTCATCAGTGTTCACTGGCACATGGAATTTCAGTCCTCTGTATTTCTGGGTTGCGTTATCCAGTATCCTCTGATTAACCACTGGAGAAGCCATAGTCCACACTCCGTGGCCCAGTGCTTCATCGGAGCTCAACAGTGAGGAAGGAGCGGAAGTCTCTTCGGGTCCAGTGGTGTTTAGGATCTCCGGGTACAATGTAGGATACTCAGTTAAATTAGAATTTTAGGTAAACATTGAAAATTTTTGTAGTGTAAGTATGCCCCAAATGTTGCTTGGGACATACTCCTACTAAAAAAGTTATTTGTTGTCTATCTGAAATTTAAATTAAGTTGGGCATCCCATATTTGCATCTGCTAAATCTTGGCAACTCTCCTCTTTTTGGACCTAAGTACTCGAGCTATGGGGAAGTGGAGAATATGTCAGAGCCCACACCTCCTCCCAGGAGAGGTCAAGTGGTCTTGGAGGTGAGGGGTTGGAGGACCACCCAGAACTCTTCACTGGGTAGGGAGCTGAGGGCTTAGAGATCGGTGCAGCTGAAGAAATCTAAAGATGCCCATAAATTTATTTGATACAACCTAGGCCAGTGAGTTCAGGGGAGGCTTTTAGGAAGAAATCACTTTGAAACTGAAATATGAATGGCAAGCAAGAGTTAGCCTGGAGAATTTGGGGAGCAGCTCAGTCTGAATAAAAAACATGCACTGCTCAGCACCTGGACAGAAGACTTCAGGTCTGAGTACCTGCCTTTAGTTTATTTTTGCCTGAGTCTCAAAAGGCAACTCTTCAATCTGAGTTTCCCTCTACAACAGTCCAAATAAATACACATTGCCAAAATTCTCTTGCATGTTCACACGCCTCATTCCTCTCTGCCCCAACCCCTAGTAAACACTATTCTAATTTCTGTCTTTACAAATTGGCTTATTCTAGGTACTTCATATAAGTGGAACCATATAATGTTTAACTTTTTTTTGTCTGACAAGCCTCAGAAGGCTGGCATAAAATAGTTTCTGGGATGCGGATTCTTGTCAGCTTCAAGATCAAATTTCAGTCAAAACCTAAAAAGTTTATTAGCTAGCCATTTATAGTACATGTTTGTTAATCCCATTCTGAGACTCCTAGGATGAATTCTTTGATAAAGCAACCAGTCACTTCTGGTTTACCTGCATCATTAATCCAAATGCCCTTCCTGAATGGAGTGTCTTGTCCTTTTGCTCCTGTCACCTTGGGGCTTGTAGGTCTCTACCACTGACTATTTTTGAAACTCATCAGTAGAATTCTAAGACTGCAAAGCTTTTACACTCATCCATTAATCTTTCTGACAAATATTTATTGACTACCTTTTGGATTCCAGATGCTCTTCTAGGGAAGGCTGGCATTCATGTGAATAGCTCTGAAAATACTGAAATAGTTTCTCCTTATAGCTCACCAAGTACCCTATCTATCACAGTCCCTGCCTTGGAAACCCCTGAAGTTCCCCATGGCTCATCAATGAAAAAGTAATTGGCCTAGTAGGAGGTGTCTAGGGCCCTCACACTGCGGTATTTATCCATTCTCATTAGTCATTAAACAAGACAGACCTAGTTACACTCTCTCAGATTTCCAGATTTCTAAGCCACCTACCTTCTCTTGCTTGCATCTGGTGTACAGCATCACTGTCAAGTGGCCACAGCACGGGAGTATGATTTCAACCAGTGGATCACACAGACCATTTGGACTTGGCTGAAGCCACAGTTTCCCAAGAATTAGAACTGTCCACAGATGGTGGGTAGGAAGTCACCCTGCCCTAGAGGCATCCAAACGGAGGTTAATTGACACTGAATTACAGTTTACACCCTAAAAGTATCCCTCAACTTCAAAACAGATGATTTCTCAATAGTATTTGTACCAATTACACTATTTGTTACATGATCCATTATAGAATTCTCAATGTGGTAGACACACTCTGACTCCAATATTAATCAGTTCTTCAAATATCTACTCTTATTCTTTATTACAATACTAATTCTTGTCACCACCAATAACCTATTCCAGCTTCACCACAGAAGAGAGGGAGTTGGGATTATATTTTTATTAATTGGATGATGACATGGCCGAGCAGATGCAAACACAGCCTCCCTCCAAGAAATTCTATGTAACTGCATTGGAGATACTGGATTTGTCATATCAATAGCCTGATTTTTATTTAATTTAAATACATGAGATCTTCAACAGATCTTTATGTTCACTCAAAGCCCCTCCAACCTACCCCCAAAAGGACTTCTCCTAGCTGCAGCCAGAAAATCCACTCATTTTGGCTTACATCTTTGACTCCCCTCAGCAACAGAAGGCCCCACTCCTGTATCCGCCCTACTTCACTCAAGTACAATAGTAGTAGCAGGTGTATTCCTGCTTATTCAATTTTATCCCCTAATAGGAAGTAACAAAACTACCCAAACCATGACACTATGCCTAAGAGCAACGACCACACTACTTACCACAATGTACACTTATGCAGAATGACATTAAAAAATTGTCTTCTCCACCTCAAGCCAATTAGGCCTTATGATATTAACAGGTGGTATTAACCAACCCTATTTAGCATTCCTTCACATCTGCACACACACTTTCTTTAAAGCAATACTCTTTATATGCTGTGGAAATGACAAACAAGATATTCAAAAAATAGTGAGATTACTTAAATCTATACCCTTCACCACAACATTCCTCATTGGTGGCACCATGACCCTCATTCCTCATGACAAGAATCTCATTCCTTACAGGCTTCTACTCCAAAGACCTCATTATTGAAGCCACTAACACCTCGTATACCAGTGCCTGGGCCCTACTTATTACTCTTATCGCCTCTTATGACCACTTTGTAAGACTGTATTAGAGGAGGCTCAAGTGTCATCTAAGAGGGAATGTCCTTTCCAATAATGGGATTCTGTAAGTTTATGATTCTAAATTGGACGTCAGTAAACTACAGACCCCAGGCAAAATCCAGCCCCCACTTATTTTTGTAGAGATGTTATTGGAACACAGTCATACACATGCATTTACGTATCATCGACTTTGGCACTACAATGGCAGAGTTAAGTACTTATCACAGAGACCATTTGGTTGCAAAGCCTAACAAATTTACTGGCCATTTATGGAAAATGCTTGTTAATCTCATTCTAAGAGACTCCTGGGATGAATTCTTTGATAAAGTAACCAATCACTTCTGGTTTACCTGTGTCACTAATCCAGATGGCATGGCTACTAGATTGTTTTCCTTAAAGAGATGCATGTCTTTGGGATATTAATAAAAAAAATTCAGAATTAAGGGGCCAAGATGGCAGAGTAGAAGGACACTCATAGCTCACCCTCTCCCACAAATACACCAAAACTCACATCCACGGACCCACCTAGCCAACCAGAGCACCTGGTGAACTCAAACAGAACATCACCCTCTTCAAAAGACAAAGACACCAAGAATCTGGTAAGAGAAAAGGAAAAAAGAAAGAAGAAAAAGCTCCCAGGGAGGGAGCGGCAAAGGAGGACTAGCGCTCCTTCATTGAACCTCCCCCTCTCCAACGGAGAGGCCAGCAGGACGGAGGGGGAGCCTCCGAGGCTCAGATCTGCCCCAAGCACCCCTTGACTGACAGAAATAAGTTAAACGGGCACAAAGTGTCCCTGCAACACCCAGCCCGTGACACCAGCTGGCAACTGGGGGCCGGGCCAGGCTGCCCTAGCCAGGCGGAGGACTGGGGCGGCTGCACTGAAACAGCCCCGGGGGACTGCAGGGGGCTGTGCGCCGTGGCTGGGAGGGGATACAGAGCAGAGCAACCTAGGCCCTCCATAAATTACGAAAGAATAAAGCAAAGCAATGCTGCTGATGTGCCCTGGGGGGAGGGGCACTTTTAGCCGTTGTCTCCTAAGACCCGTGGCGCTTCTCCTGAGAAGAGAGGCAGGGCGCAGCCACAGATGCCGTCTCCTCCTGTGCGCGCCCAGGCGGGGACTGCGCTGAGGCCGAAACCTGAATCTGCACCTGGGGGCTCCGCAACCTCTTAGGCAGGACTGAGACTTGTTTATAGACTGAGGTAGATAGGTTCTTTCTGCCCTGGTACCTCAGAGAACTCGCACTGCCAAGACAAACAAGGAACTGAGATTTGGCGCAGAGCAGGGGCAGGACTGTTCCGCGGCCTTCCCCGAGCCCGCCTACGGAGCGCCAACCCCAGGCGGAGCGGGCAGCTGCACAGAGCAGGGGAGCGACAGGCGCTGGGAGAGGGCGGGTGGCCACCTGCCTTCCTGGCAGGAGCGCGGCACCTGATAGCGGTGCTGGGAGGGGGTGCGATCAGCCTGCTTACCTCTCCCGACTGCAGCATCGGGAGGGGGAGTGATCCACCCAACAACTGTGAAGGAGAGCAGCACCTGACCCAATGTTGGGAGGGGGTACGATCTGCTTGCAGACAGGCACTGGGAGCAGCACAGACAAGGGGGCCAATGGAGGGCCTCTGGAAACAGCAAGCTGAGATTGCAAAACAGAGCGAAGACAGAAAGACTTCTCGATAAAATTACTAAGAGTGCACAATCTCCAGGAGAACACATACCTTTTATTTTTTTAATCTTTTCTTTTGCTTGTTCTATTTTTATTACCTTTTTAATCTTTACTTTTTAAACAATTGTATATGTCTACAGTTTTAATCCCTTTAAAATTTTTGTTTTAAAATATTTTTATTATTATTATTTAAAAAAATCCACCTCATTTTATTTTTATTTCTCTTGGTTTTGATCTCCTGTTATTGACTATACACAGGTTTCAATTTTTTTAACCTTTTCTCCTTTTTTTAAGGTTTTTAAAAGATGTCTCAACTCAATTGCTATTCTGCTTCAACTTGCTCTTCTATTACTGATTATACACTGTTTTCAAAACTTTTTTTCTACCTTCTTTTAAAATTCTTTTTTAAAGATTTATTCCTGCATAGGCTTTACATAAATAAATAAACTCCTTAAGGACCACAATTGATAACTGATACACCATAAGCCACAGTGCCAGAGATATGAGCAAGATGAAGAAGCAGAGGAACCATTCCCAATTAAAAGAGCAAGAGAAATCCCCAGAAAGAACGATCGATGAAATAGATGTTGATGGCCTACTAAATCAAGATTTCAAAAAAGGAGTGATCAAAGTACTGAAGGAACTAAAAGAGATAGTGTTTAGAGATATAAAATATGTCAAAAATGAAATTGAAGCTATAAAGAAAAGCCAAGTAGAATTGGTAAACTCATTTGCTGAGATGAGAGCTGATCTAAAGGCTGTACAAAGCAGGCTAGATAATGCAGAGGAACGAATAAGTGACCTAGAAGACAGGACAACAGAAAGCACCCAATCATAACACCTGAGAGAAAAACAAATTAAAAAAACAATGAAAACAATATAAGGGACCTATGGGATAATATAAAGTGCACCAATCTATGCATAATAAGGTTTCCAGAAGTGGAAGAAAGAACAAAGGAGATTGAAAAGGTATTTGAAAAAATCATGACTGAAAACTTCCCAAACTTAAAGAAGGAATCAGATATCCAAGTACAGGAAGCTCTGAGGGTCCCAAACAGGAAGAACCCAAACAGACCCTCACCAAGACATATCATAATCAAGATGGCCAGAGTCAAGGATAAAGAAATGATCCTAAAGGCAGCAAGAGAACAACAAAGAGTGAGCTACAAGGGAACCCCCATAAGGCTCTCAGCTGATTTCTCTACACAGACGCTACAGGCCAGAAGGGAGTGGCAAGATATATTCAAAGTCCTGAATGAAAAAAAGATGCAGCCTAGGATACTTAATCCAGCAAGGCTATCCTTTAGAATAGAAGGAGAGATAAAGAATTTCACAGACAAGCAAAAAACTAGAAGAGCTTAGCAACACTAAACCCATGCTAAAAGAAATATTTACAGGTCTACTCTAAATAGAAAAGAAGCAGGATGTCACAAAAGTGAGAAAATCATAACTGGAAAAGTGATAACTATCATTAATTACAAATAGAATAAATACAAAATTGTAAAAGAAGACATCCAAATCATTAAGAGTGGGAGAAAGAAGCAAGGAAATATAGATTATTTTTTATTTTTCTTTTTAAAATGTTTTGCTTTCAGTAGCGTGGGTTTGAGTTATATTACTATCTGTTTAATATAAACAGTTATATTAACGGGTTAAAAGATTTACAAAAAAAGGTAACCACAAGCCAAACACTTACAAGGGAGTCACAAAAACTAAATAAAACCCAAGATAATACAAAGGAAAATTACCAAACCACAAAAGGAAAAAGAAAGGAACAAAGAGGAAATACCAAATCAACTGCAAAAATAAGTTCAAAATGGCAATAAACACACATCTATCATTAATTACTGTAAATGTTAATGAAATAAATGCTCCAATCAAAAGATGCAGAGTAGCAGACTGGATAATAAAGCAAGAACCTTTAATATGCTGCATACAAGAGACCCCCTTTAGGAAGAAGGACACAGATTGAGAGTGAAAGGATGGAAAAGGATATTCCATGCAAATGGAAAAGCCAAAAAAGCAGGTGTAGCAGTACTGATTTCAGACAAAATAGACTTGAAAACAAAGGCCATAAAAAAAGATAAAGAAGGACATTTTATAATGGTTAAAGGAGTGATACAAGATGAGGATATTACACTCATTAATATATATGCACCCAATATAGGAGCACCTAAGTACATAAAACAATAACTAACAGAGATAAAGAGGGAAATTGATGGGAATACAATCATTGTCAGAGATTTTAACACTGCATTAACATCACTAAACAGATCTTCAAGACATAAAATAAATAAGGCAACAGAGAAATTAAATGATACAATAGAAAAATTAGATTTGGTGGATATTTTCAGAGCATTTCCTCCTAAAAATAGGATATACACTCTTTTCAAGTGCACATGGAACATTTTCTAGGATTGATCATATACTTGGGCACAAAAGAAACCTCAACAACTTTAAAACAATAGAAATTATCTCAAGCACCTTTGCTGATGACAATGCCATGATACTAGAAATCAACTACAGAGAAACAAAAGAGAAAAAAAGGAAAGCATGGAGAGTAAACAACATGCTATTAAAAAACCAATGGGTCAATGATGAAATCAAAATTGAAATTAAAAAGTATCTTGAGACAAATGAAAATGAAAACACAACCACATAAAATTTATGGGACGCAACAGTGGCAGTGCTAAGAGGGAAGTTTATAGCGATACAGGCCTTCCTCAAAAAAGAAGAACAATCTCAAATAAACAATCTAACCCACCAGCTAAAGGAACTAGAAAAAGAAGAACAAAAAACCCGTAAAGGCAGTAGAAGGAGGGAAATAATAAAGATCTGGGAGGAAATAAATAAAATACAGATTTAAAAAAACATAGAAAAAAACCAAATCAAACCAAAAGCTGATTTTTTTAAAAAGTAAATAAAATCGACAAACCTCTGGCCAAACTCACAAAGAAAAAAAAAAGAGAGAACACAAGTAAGCAAAATAAGAAAGGAAAATGGAGAAATTACAACAAATAACATAGAAATACAGAATATCATATGAGATTATTACGAAAAACTATATGGAACAAAAATGGATAACCTAGAGGAGATGGAACAAGTTTCTGGAAACATACTAAATCATACTAAATCAAGAAGAAACTGACCACTTGAGCAAAGCAATCACTAGAAATGAAATCAAATTAGCAATAAAAAACCTCCCTACAAATAAAAGTCCAGGACCAGACAGCTTCACTGAGGAATTCTACCAAACATACAAAGAAGAACTCATACAAGTCCTTCTCAAACTCTTCCAGAAGATTGAAAAGGAGGGAATACTCTCAAAATCATTCTATGAAGCCACCATCACCCTGATACCAAAACCAGGCAAAGACACCACCAAAAAAGAGAATTACAGACCAATGTCACTGATGAACATAGATGCAAAAATCCTTACCAAAATATTAACAAACAGAATCCAACAGCACATAAAAAATATTATACGTCATGACCAAGTGGGGTTCATCCCAGAGACACAAGGGTGGTTCAACATACACAAATCAATCAATGTAATACATCACATCAACAAGAGAAAGGACAAAACCCACATGATCATCTCAATAGATGCAGAAAAAGCATTTGATAAAATTCAACACCCATTTATGATAAAAACTCTCACCAAAGTGGGTATAGAGGGATCATATCTCAACATAATAAAAGCTATATATGACAAACCTACAACCAGCATAGTACTGAATGGTGAAAAACTCAAAAGCTTCCCACTAAAATCTGGGACAAGTCTGCCCACTATCACCACTCCTATTCAACATAGTCTTGGAAGTCCTAGCCACAGCAATCAGGCAAGAGAGAGAAATAAAAGGGATCCAAATTGGAAAAGAAGAGGTAAAAGTGTCACTATATGCAGATGACATGATACTATATATAGAAAAATCTAAAAGGTCCACACAAAAACTTCTAGAAATAATTGAAGAATTCAGCAAGGTAGCAGGTTACAAGATTAACGTTCAAAAATCAGTTGCATTTCTTTACACTAACAATGAATCAACAGAAAAAGAAAGTAAACAATCAATCCCCTTTAAAATAGCACCCAAAGTAATAAAATACCTAGGAATAAATCTAATCAAGGAGGTGAAAGAATTATACACAGAAAACTATGAATCATTGATGAAGGAAATTAAAGAAGACTTTAAAAAATGGAAAGATAGCCCATGCTCTTGGATTGGAAGAATCAGTATTGTTAAAATGGTCACACTACCCAAGGCAATCTACAGATTTAATGCAATCCCCAACAGATTACCCAGGACATATTTCACAGAAGTAGAACAAATCATAATAAAATTTATATGGAACCACAAAAGACCTAGAATTGCCAAAACATTACTGAAGAAAAAGAAAGAGGCTAGAGGAATAACTCTCCCAGACTTCAGACAATACTACAGAGCTACAGTCATCAAGACAGCATGGTACTGGTACAAAAACACACATATGGACCAATAGAACAGAATAGAGAGCCCTGAAATGAACCCACAAACTTTTGGTCAACTAATCTTCAACAAAGGAGGCAAGAACATGTATAGAATAAAGACAGTCTCTTCAGCAAATGGTGTTGGGAAAACTGGACAGCAGCATGTAAATCAATGAAGCTAGAACACTTCCTTACATCATACACTAAAATAAACTCAAAATGGATCAAAGACTTAAACATAAGACAAGATACAATAAACCCCTTAGAAGAAAACATAGGCAAAACGTCATCTGACATACATCTCAAAAATGTTCTCCAAGGGCAGTCTACCCAAGCAACAGAAATAAAGGCAAGAATAAACAAATGGGACCTAATGAAACTTACAAGCTTCTGCTCAGCAAAGGAAACCATAAGTAAAACAAAATGACAACCTACGGAATGGGAGAAAATTTTTGCAAATGAAACTGACAAAGGCTTGATCTCCAGAATATATAAGCAGCTCATATGACTTAATAAGAAAAAAACAAACAACCCAATTGAAAAATGGGCAGAAGACCTAAACAAGCAGTTCTCCAAGGAAGAAATGCAAATGATCAATAGGCACATGAAAAAATGCTCAATATCACTAATTATCAGAGAAATGCAAATCTAAACTACAATGAGATATCACCTCACACCAGTCAGAATGGCCATCATTCAAAAGTCCACAAATGACAAATGCTGGAGAGGCTGTGGTGAAAAGGGAACCCTCCTACACTGCTGGTGAGAATGCAGTTTTGTGCAGCCACTGTGGAAAACAGTATAGACATTCCTCAAAAGACTAGGAATAGACTTACCATATGACCCAGGAATTCTGCTCCTGTGCATATATCCAGAAGGAACCCTACTTCAGGATGACACCTGCACCCCAATGTTCATAGAAGCACTATTTACAATAGCCAAGACATGGAAACAGCCCAAATGTCCATCAACAGATGACTGGATAAAGAAGAAGTGGTATATTTATACAATGGAATACTATTTAGCCATAAAACCCGACAACATAATACCATTTACAGCAATATAGATGTTCCTGGAGAATGTCATTCTAAGTGAAGTAAGCCAGAAAGAGAAAGAAAAATACCATATGAGGTCACTTATATGTGGAATCTAAAAAAAACCCCAAAAAACAAAAGGAGAACATAAATACAAAACAGAAACAGACTCATAGACATAGAATACAAACTTGTGGTTGCCAAGGGGGAGGTAGGAAGGTATAGACTGGGAATTCAAAATTTGTAGATACTGACAGGCATATGTAGAATAGATAAACAAGATTATACTGTATAACACAGGGATATATATATATATACAAGATTTTATGGTAGCTCACAGCAAAAAAAAAAAGTGACAATGAACATATGTATGTTCATGTATAACTGAAAATTTGTGCTCTACACTGGAATTTGACACAACATTGTAAAATGACTATAACTCAATAAAAATGTTTAAAAAAATAAAAAATTTAAAAATATTCAGGTGGTCCTTCTGAGTCAGTATGATACCCCATGTTGTCAAGTGGATGACCAGAAAAAAGTCAAGCTCCTGAAATGCTCTAATACGGCTTAACTACCAAGTCAGCCTGAAGCCTGAAGCAATGAGTTCAGTAGAGCTGAAAACTGATATACATTCAGCTCCTACCTGAGTCACATGGAGCTTTACATGGAGGGTTGCAGTCACTTCTCTTGATACAGGAAAAAATGCAGGGTATGAGAGGATGGCCATGTCCCAGGTCTTGGGCAAGTCCCTGGGATGCATCCCATCAAGTGAGGGTCCTTGGCTTTGCTCAGGAAAGAATTCAAGAGCGAGCCATAGTTGAGTAAGAGTAGATTTATTTAGGGAGATGTACACTCCATAGACAGAGTACAGGCTGTCTCAGAAGGCAAGAGAGAGGCCAAGAGGTGTGGGGTTGGTTGCATAGTTTAAAGTAAAAGTAGGTACGCACTTCATAGACAGCTATGTCAGAAGGTGAGGGAGCAAGAGATGCCAGGAGGCACGGTGTTGCTAATTTTTATATGCTAACAAGTGAGAGGATTATTCCAACTACTTTGGAAAGGGGGTGGTGATCCCCAGGAATTGGACCTCTTTTTGACCTTTCATGGTTAGCCTCAGAACTGTCATGGCACCTGTGGGTGTCGTTCACCATGCTAATACATTACAATGTGTATAATATAGCTCAAAGTCCACTGGAGGTCAAATATCCCACCATTTGGGGCCTGAAGGCCTATTGGGAGCTGAATTTTCTGCCATCTTGGTGGTAAATGCTGTGTCATTCCTTTGATGTCTGTGCCCTGCCCTCTTCCTTCCTGTCTCAGTCTTAGCAAGTTCATCTACCGCATGGAGGTAGATGCTACTTGTGTTTCATAGTTGAGGAGACAGAGGCTGAGGGAAACTCCATAACTTATCCAAAGTCACGTCTGGAGCCAGGATGTTGCCTGCATTTCATCTCTGAAAACTCTATTTCACAACCATGTTCATCAGTCTAGCTGTTGAGATACTTTGAGTGACTTTACAAAGCTGGACAAAGTCTAGAAGCTGAACAGACCCATAACCCAGCCCATGATATTAATCTCACATTTAGACCACCAAAAAAGGTAGTAAAGACAGTAGGAACATTTCAGTGGAGGACCCAAAGCTCCCAATTCCACATAATTCCCTGATGAAAAAACCACCTCACTTAACTCACTTGTTTTCATGGCTATTTCAGGTAGGAAGAGAAATGGGGGCAAGTTTTACTTATCTCTGCTCAAAGTCCACTTGAAGATCCTGTGATAAAAGAGGGAAAGATTAAACGTTAGACTGGTTTCGTGTTACCCAATCATGAAACAAATATAGAAATATGAGCTCCGCCAGCAGTCAACCCAGAGAAGCCAGAGGCCACCCAGTCACTTTCTTTGTTCAAATCTTCCTCAAAGGGGTAGTTACATGACAGGAAAGACTTGGGGACTAAGAAACAGGGGCATGAGAGAAATTCCATTGTATTCCAGTTCTCTTGTGGGCAAAGATCTCTGTGTTCAGCTGTTTTCAGCTGAAGGAGAACCCAAGAGGCACTCTTCCTGTTAGACTGGTGCCATTAGGAAACCCGAAGGCAGACGGGGACGGGGAATGAATTGGTCCTAACTGCTCAGTCCCAGTGGAGCTCAGTTTGGGGAGTAGATGAAGAGGGATCAGTGGTTCCAAGAGCTCACCAGGTCAACCAGACTCTTAAATGAGCATTAAATTTGACAATGGCTACTCCAAAAATGGTGCCTACACTGGATTCCTGACAAACAGATGCTCAATGAGTATTTATTTAATGGGTGGATGAAACAGTCTTCCTTTAGAATGTCCTGGGGAATCCGTGCTGAGAATGACACTGAGGCAGCCTCAGAGCCTCAGGGGGAGTTAATGGTGTGTCTGGTTGGCGATGTCTGCCGTGATATGGACTAGGGGAGTGGCAGCCTGCTGGGGAAGTCTTCGCCACATCGAGATTTCCTTCCTCAGTGCGGTAGAAGTAGCACCCAAATCACAGACTTGTGTCCTCCAGACCTAAATATGAAAATGGCAAAGAGAAATAAGAGCAGGAAGGGAAAAGTTGATGAGGAGAAAAAGAATAAGAAAAAAAAGACGTGAGGGACAAATGTTAGTAGAGAAAAGAAGTACAATGGCCGAGGCCGCCCGGTTCTGGCCTATTTAATGGGAATGTGCAGAATTTCAAGTGGGCCGTCTGTTTTTACCCACCAGATGAAAGGGAATCAAGAAACCACTGTGTTCTGGCTTTTGTGGTCAGGATACAGGCAGTCCTGATGGGAAGAGCAGTCTCTGAGGGGAAGGAACTGCAAAGCAATCTCTCAAGCCATCAGGTTAGCAATTAGCTGTTCAGAAAAAGAAAATATTGTCACTTGGTTACCAATAGCCTCTTGGATTTCCCAGAACCAAGGTGCTCCAGAATCTTTATTTTCAGTTTGTTTAAATTTCACTGGTGATTGGCTGTATCTGTTTTATTTTTTAATGGAGGTGCTAGAGACTGAACCCAGGACCTCGTGCATGCTACGTATGCACTGTGCCACTGAGCTGTACCCTCCCCCCTCAGAATCTTTAAAAGTCTTAGTTCTCTGACCCATTTAGGGACGATGTGATTGTCAGTTTTTAGGCTTCTGCTAAGTCCAGTTTCCTAGATCCCTGCTAAAAATAAGAAGGAGAATGGTCCCTGCAAACACGGCCGAACGTTCCTATTTCAGACTGCAGGTGAAACACAGAAGAAGGAAACACCTGGACCGGCTCCAAGCCCACCCAGAACTGAACCTCAGATGTGAATCATGGCTTGGCTCTGCATAAGATGCTGTCAGAAGGTTGCACGTGCTCAAACTGAGAACGAAAGCAGACGTGGGACTTCCCTCTTGCCTCTTTTTGGAGGAAGTGAAACCACTCTCCTCATAACACATATGCAGAACTTTTGTAGAAAAGTTGCCTTTTTCTTTTTAGAGACCCAAGCTGAAATTTGAGACACCAGCTCTGGGAGTGGCCATCTAGAGAGTTTAGGTGGCTGTCTATGTATTTCAGTACAAGAAAAAGTAGAAGACACTGCTGGTTGAGCAGAGGAAAGCCAAAAATGAGTGGGTGAACCGCTATGGTCAAACTCCTGCAGGCCGGTTCCCCATACCTGATCATTATGAGCAACAATTCCTGCCAGTGGCATGCAAATTCAAGTTAAGTTGAAATTCCCAACATTTGCACTTCCTCTGTTATTGTTTCCCTGTAAATTGAAAAAAGAACTTCCTTGAGCACCAAGCACAGCAAACACAGAATCATAGGCTTTGGATCATTTCAGGTATATGGAAATTTCAAAACTATTTGGGTCCCCCCTTTTTTTTAATGTCTCTCTGTTGCTTATTTTTCTGAGTAAAAAAGTGATAATTACCCAGTACCCATCCCTGTGTTTGGTACTGGCTAGATTCTCAAGGAAAATTTGTCAAATGAGTCAAAACATTCTCATTGTTGAAAAACTCAAAGTACTCAGAAAAGAGGAAAAAATTTAAATCATAAAGCCTACGTACTAGATATAATTACTGTCAATGAGTTGGTTGGTATATATTATGCTAGTTGTATTTGTATATAGTTGAGGTCATGTTGAATGGATATCATGCTTTTTTTTCACTTAACATTTTGACTAAGAATTTCACCTGTTATTAAAATTGTTTGAAAATGTAATTAAGAAAGCTGTAAAATATTTTGTCATAGGCATGCTATATGATTTCACTCTCATTGGCTCTTTTAGCAATTTTCAATTTTTTTGCTATGATAAAAATGAAGAGGAAGACTATTCAAAAAAAAATGGGAGGGAGGGTATAGCTCAAGTGGTAGAATGCATGTTTAGCATGCACGAGGTCCCGGGTTCAATCCCCAGTGCTTCCTCTGAAAAATAAATGAAAAAGTAAACACAATCCCCCTGCCAACAGATGACAACGACTGGGTATTTAGAGACCTAGGAACACCTAAATATAGAATTATCTATATTCATCTTGCTTTATTCTCATTGAAAAAGAGTGAGGGCTCATCAGGATCTATTAAAGCAAACACAAAAAGTTGGAAATTGCCAGCATGTCTTCAAAACAGCATGTAAGTGAGTTTTCTGATTCTGATGAGCCATGTCCTGAAAACGTTTCAAGAGATGTATGTGGATATTTCAACAGACTTAATGAAAGTTCTCAAGGACATTCAACTCTGATTGTTCTAATTCTAGGATCACTCTACTGAGCTATAAATTTATAACTAACTGCTTTATAAATTAACCAGGACATCCTGTACAGAGGCTTTCTTCTCTAGCCAAGTATAAACTGGATACTGGTTCATTAATTAATCCCTCTTGAGTGTAAGTGAATTCCCTGGAGCATGATAACTGAAGCATGAATAGACCCAGAATACAGTGTTTCTGGGTTTACAGAACACTAGCGACGCTCAGCCTGTGAAACTTGTCAACTGACCTCATTATATCTGAAAAGACTTGTCAGCTGCATCAGTGACAATCAGCAGTAATTCAGTTCCTTGAAACCTTCTTTCCAGAAGGCATGCAGGTTGCCTGTGAACTGAAACATGACTTTTTCAGTCTTGGCACCTCATCTGGTTCATGCAGGATTTGGGGAGCCATAAGGGTTCAATTGGGAACTTCCATTAACCTCTAGATTCCCTGGCTACCTCTAAATATAAGATGTACACAAGTTGTCCCAAAGAGTTAATAGAGATGGGCTTCCATTAATCCTGGTCCTAGATCAATGGGCCTGGAAACACTGTTCTAAATAATGAGGTCTAATAGATCTAGCATTTATACACAAAAGCACATTCGTGAAATTATCTTCTCCTAATAACATAACAAATGAATTGTTGCTTTAAGAAAAATTGAGTAATGAAGAGCCACATTCATTTCTATGCACCTGTACTGGTTACATCCACTTAACAACAGAATAAAAAGATTAAAGTTATCCTAGCAGGCACCAACTTATTGCCAACTCTGCGCGCAGTAAAAGCAAACTAGTACTGAAATATTGAGAGCGAGCAGTCAGGGAAACTCTGAAACATCAAGAGAGTGAACAAAGAACAAAACCAAAGCTTTCTTTCAGAGATGGAAAGCTCTGGTGGAGGTGACAGTACAGTGTGTGGTGGCACTTAGATTTCTGAGTGCCCACGACCACTGCAGAGTAACCGGCCTGGGGCTGGGGGAGGTGAGGGGCAGTTAGGGGGGTTAACTGTTAAGGATCTAGGGCTATGTTTGCATATCTAGTACAACAGTTTTTTTCAGTCCTGAGGGACCTTAGGTTTTCCAATCAACTCTCATTTCCCCATTTTACAATGAGATTAACCTAAAGGGGAACTGGTGGCTTTAGGAGAATTGCTGAACTCTGCTTCAGTAACTCAGTTCAGTTAGCCCCAAACTCTCTGGCTGCTGCTTAGGACTGGTGTGTTCGGCTGGGGCTCTCTGAGCCATGAACCGCTTCAGGGGTGCTGTCCTTCTCTGGGCAGTGGCAGCATGGGCGAAAATGGACATGCCTCTGGAAGTGACAGATGAGGCTGGCTTTCAAAAATGCAAGAATGCCTTAAAACTACCTGTTCTGGGAGTCTTACCTGGAGGTGGCTGGGATAATCTGCGGAATGTGGACATGGGACGGGTGATGGGCTTGTCCTACACCCACTGCCAGACCACAGAAGACGGACAGTACATCATCCCGGATGAAATATTTACAATTCCCCAGAAACAGAGCAACCTGGAGATAAACTCAAAAATCCTGGAGTCCTGGGTGAATTACCAGAGCAGCACCTCCTACTCCATCAACTCGGAGCTGTCTCTTTTTTCCAAAGTCAGTGGCAAGTTCTCCTCTGAGTTCCAGAGGATGAAGACCCTTCAGGTGAAGGACCAAGCTGTAACTACCCAGGTTCAAGTAAGAAACCTGGTCTACACAGTCAAAATCAACCCAGATGCAGAACTAAGCTTGGGATTTAAGAAGGAGCTCATGGACATTTCTGATCGTCTGGAGAACAACCAGACGCGGATGGCCACCTACCTGGCAGAACTCCTGGTCCTCAACTATGGTACCCATGTCATCACCAGCGTGGATGCCGGAGCTGCCCTCATCCAAGAGGACCACATCAGATCCTCCTTCCTCCAGGACAGCCAGAGCAGCCACAGTGCTGTGACTGCATCTGCGGGAATCACCTTCCTAAACATTGTGAACTTCAAATTTGAGGAGAACTACACCTCGCAGAATGCCTTCACCAAGAACTACCTCTCAAACCGGACCAACTCCAGGGTGCAAAGCATTGGAGGGCTTCCCTTTTACCCAGGCATCACCCTCCAGACCTGGCAGCAGGGCATCACCAACCACCTGGTGGCCGTAGACCGCGCCGGCCTGCCTCTGTATTTCTTCATCAACCCTGACATGCTGCCTGACTTGCCGGGGCCCTTGGTGAGAAAGTTGTCTAAGACGGTGGAAACTGCTGTGAGACGCTATTATGCATTTAACACCTACCCTGGATGCACGGATCTCAACTCGCCCAACTTCAATTTCCAGGCTAACACTGATGATGGCTCTTGCGAGGGGAAAATGACCAATTTCTCCTTTGGCGGAGTTTATCAGGAATGCACTCAGCTCTCAGGGAATGAGGTTGTCTCACTCTGCCAAAACTTGGAGCAGAAGAACCCACTCACGGGCGATTTCTCCTGCCCCTCCGGCTACTCCCCAATCCACCTGCTATCCCAGATCCACGAGGAGGGTTATAACCACCTGGAATGTCCACGGAAGTGCACCTTCCTCATCTTCTGCAAGACGGTGTGTGAAGATGTGTTCCAAGTGGCGAAGGCTGAATTTAGGGCGTTTTGGTGCGTGGCCAGAGGCCAAGTAGCAGAAAACTCAGGACTACTTTTTGGGGGCCTCTTTAGTGGGAAGAGCATAAACCCTTTGACCAATGCACAGTCCTGCCCGGCTGGCTATTTTCCATTGAGACTTTTTGAAAACCTCAAGGTATGTGCTTCTCAGGACTATGAGATGGGATACAGGTTTTCAGTCCCCTTTGGTGGGTTCTTTAGCTGTACCATTGGGAATCCCTTGGTGGATTCTGCTGTAACTGGAGATTTACGGGCACCTTCCTTAAAAACATGTCCCGGGGGTTTCAGTCAGCACCTAGCCCTCATCAGCGATGGGTGCCAAGTGTCTTACTGCATCAAGGCCGGGCTTTTTACGGGAGGGTCTCTGCCCCCTGCTAGGCTCCCACCTTACTGTCGGCCACCCCTCATGAGTCAGGTGGCCACCAACACGGTCATAGTGACCAATAGTGAGACTGCAAGATCCTGGATTAAAGATTCTCAGACCCGCCTGTGGAGGCTGGGAGAGCCGCTCGAGCTTCGCAGGGCCATGAAGACCATCCACGGGGATGGCAGTGGCCTGTCCGGAGGAGCAGCAGCCGGGATCACCCTGGGAGTCGTGGCCATCCTGGTAGCTGTCATGGTCTTGGCCATTTTTGGCATCCGGAAGTACAGGAAGAGGGGCTACCTCACCTTGCAGGATGAGAGGCAGAGTTTTGTCCCAGGCACCACAGTGGCTGGAGACACCCATGACCAAGAGCAGGAGCAGAGCCCAGCCTAGATTTCTCCCAGGAAACCATTTCTCTCATCTCCAGCCAGAACGTCTGGCACATCTTTCTTTTTCCTTTCTCCACTGCTGCCTTCCTAAGTATTGAAGTTCAAGCACAACAGAAAGCAGGTGTAACTTTGTGACCTCCTTATGTCTCTGGGCCAGGAAATGAATGGAGGTACGTGGACAAGGTTGGGGAGGGGTTGGAGAGCTGCTGTGATTTTTTTTTAAGCACAAGTCACCTTGGGGACTAAAACATGAAGGGAGTGTCTTTTCTCACCTTGCATTATTAATTATCTTCACCTACATGCATATGTGCAAAAAGGGAGGAGGGAGAAGGTTGACATTTGGATTTGGAGGCAATGCATTTAATATGAGGTCAGCTAAGATTTCCAATTCATGAGCTATAAGAATGTCTTCCTTTGAGTGCTACTCTCCCACCATTGTGTGTATATGTGTGTATGTTTTAAGCTGTCTGGAACTTCCCGTGTCTCCTGGGGCTTTGTCAGCCTCCAGGAGACACGGGAAGTTCCACTTGGCTATGGTTTTCAGTTTTGATGGATCTCCGTCAGCGGACTGCGTCGCTTCCTATGGGTCATCTCAGCATCAGCCGAAGGGAGAGATGGTGCCTATTCCAAGCCACCTGGTCCAGCTTCTCCACAGTTAAGACTTACTTAGACGAGGCCCCTCTTGGACTTCATACTAGTATCACAAAGTCCTCAGAAAATATTAATACAGCATATGAACTTCTATTAGGAGGTCAAGGGAGAAGGGATGGTTTGGAGACAAGGAATGAGTGAAGAAATGGTGAAAACTGGAAAAGATTCTGGTGCTCGTGGGAGATAGGAATTCTTACCCACAACCAGTTCCCTGGTTTCGTCCCCTTAGCTCATCGTAAATGGGGCAAAGGGAGCAGCTACAGCTTTGGGTATATCAGGCATTACTATTTCATGTTCTGTTACCAAGGTACAAAGCCCTCCTCCTCCGTGGATGGCCGCTCCCCTCTCCACCCCCCCATCCCGTGCACACACACTCCTGAACACACACACACGCCCACACACCCCCACATTCCAACAAGAGGCGTGCATTTTTCTGGGAGTGGGATACAAGGAAAACTCCAAGAAGTCAAAGTAAACCCACACTTAGGCACCCCTTCCTCCCCAAAACCTCAACAGTGAAGGTTGAAGTATTTTTACCAATTATGTACCCTGCCTTTTTTTTTTCCTGCAGAAAGGGGACTGACATGATCAAATCAATAATTTTACATGAAGCAAAAAAGGCATCCGACATCACTTGTGACGCATTTATTTCAGTTCCAGGCTGACCTCCCTGGGACATCTAGCAGGATGCATGGCTGTTACTTGGCATTTGAGGCTTTGCCCAGTTTTAATAACTGCCTCACCTAATTGTAACAATTAGGGTGAATCTATTAATGTTCCTCCACAACACTTTAAAAAGTTACATAGTTCTTCACCAAATCAAATGTCATTAGATAATCTGTCCTTTCTTCATTAACATTCACCATCAAGAATGTTCTCCTAGGTCCTTCTTCTGAGGACCCTGAAGCATCCCCGCCTGCGGGAAGATGGGAGGTTTACTCATCCATCTCCCACTGTGATACAGAGAAGTGATTCACAAAATTTGAGCCCTGCTCCCAGCCGGGAACACTGATTTCTGCAACCTCTCAACTTATCCCTGCTTCTTCTTAAGCATTAAAACTTAACCTTAACCTCTGGGTGTTTTGTGGGTATGTTTTAGCCAAGCTAACCACTTTCCTGCCAATGCTGACTTACTTCCCCATGAGATCTTTGAAGACCACTGAGTCAGAGAGACAAAGTATATCTATAAGCTCCCAGGCTTTTAATGCGCTAACTGCCCATTGAAACAGAGAGCTCTTCACAAACTTGTATTTCTAACAACATTGCACATAAATATGCATTAAAACGTGTACTTGAGGGACGCTCCGTCTGACTGTTCATCCGTAGGAAACCAGAAGCACAGGGTTTGCGGTTGACATTCATCAAGTCATTTTGCACAGTCAGAACCCCGATGAGGGAGTTCACAGCGTCTGCTTTCTGAGTCCCGCTTTCCTGACCGTGTCGCTCGGGCTGGGGTCTGCCCAAGACAAATCCGGGCTTCCAAGAAAACCACACTCCGTAGACTTTCAGGAACAGAGATGCATTTGGGTGACAAACGAGGCTTTGCAAGTGCATTTTATTTCTGTGTTCTCATTAGTATCAGGATGATCAATATTAAACATGTGTTTGAAAAACAACAGCCTGTAAACTATTGAAACATACATGATATTGTCGTCAGGTGAAGAGAACTTTAAGAAGCAAACATTCATGGTTTTTAAGATGGTCTTTCCCCTACAGTTTCACTTGCATTTCCCCCTTGCCACATGGTATGTTTCTTTAGAGGAACAAGAAGTCAAGCCAGGTTACTTGGTTAAATGTGTGGGTAGAAAAAAGGTGAAAGAAAATTAGAAGAAGGGACTCTTCCACTCAGCGGAAGGACTTGTGGTTGCTTGCTGACTCGGGGAAGTACCCCGATGCCTGCCAGGTAGGTGCACCGATCTACAGAAAGCAGGTTAGCAACAACGGCAGTTTGTGGTTGTTCATTTGCCATTTATTGTTCTGCACATACACCTCATGAGCACCAGGTGGCGATGTCCTCCCACAGAGCCACAGCAAGGACCTCAAAACACACCAGTTACAAAGATTCACATTAGGACATTCACCTGCCCTCTCCCAGAACCAACCCCTCCCCGCTCCCCATCAAATGCCAGTGACCACAGACAAGCAAAGAGGACAAGGCCCTTTCTTGTACCACACGGGACCTTCCTCCAATCCTTTCATGCCCAAACAGTGCAATACCAGGACGAGTACTTCCGACCAAGTATAAAACCACAGAGAAGTACAAGTTTTACAAAAGGGGGAAGGGGTGGGGGGATGAAAACACAAAGGCACATGCAACTACACATACACAGTTCATCTTTTCAGGGATGAGCCTATAACAAGGTTTGTCTCCAATCCCACGTGTCACCCCTGGAGACTCAGGAAAGGGGAACTAGGCTGCTGGTGCTTAAGACGATGAAAGGAAAGGCATGGGCGTCCCTGCATGGGCGGGGAACACAGCAGGGCTTCCGGTGGGAGAGCATCCCGTGTCAGAGTGGGGGATGCACAGAGCCTCTGCTGGTAGGGTTCTCACCGAACCCGAGACTACCTTTCCAGGCTGGCATGAGAGAGCGAGCGAGCGAAGGAATGCCCCCCGCCTTGCCTGGCACAGTGTTAGAAAGGAAATCCAAGATCCCATTCTGCCCAGAAGGTCCTACCCCCAAGAAGAGCAGCATGAGGATGAGGCAGCCCCTACCGAGCATCCTCAGAGAGGAAGAGACACGGGGCACCGACACTACCAGCATCCTAGGGGGAAAGGCTTGAAGGTATGAAGACTAACTCTCAAAGTGGTACTGCCCCCGGCACAATGCTTGCCCGACGCATTCCCTGCGTCCTCTTCCTTCTGCTCTTGGCAGATCTCTTCTCCACCCACACCTTCTTCTGCCTGCAGCGGGGAAACCAGTCTCTCCCCATTGCCCACTGCCAGTTGTCAAGGCATTCTCCTTCCTTTCCCCACCTCCTACTGCACAGCTCTGTGTCTATCCACTGACCTTCAATCTGTTTCCTTATCTCCTGTGAGTGAGGAGGCCAGTGGGTCCTTGGCGAGGATGCTGAGTGAAGGTGGGGATGGTACCAAGCTTACAGAGGGGCTCTCCAGCATCTCTGGCACGTGGTAGCCTGGCAGAGGGCATGGGCTTGGCATTAAACACAGCAGGGATGTCTCTTCCACTGAGTTCGGGTGTTTCCTTCCTGACTGTGGCAGGAAACTGCCCCCTAGTGCGGCGAACACTCAGTGTAACCTCCTGGTCTGCTGGTGAGTTAAATGGCTGCCGTCTGGTAGAAGTGGCCGGAACCAATACTACAGGAACAATTCCTCCTGCTAGAGCACCCTCTGCCATAGCTGATCAACATCCCCAGGGCCATTTGTTAAAGGAGGAAGCTCAGCCTGCTTCCAGGGGCTAGGTAACACTTGGGAACCCACTGGCCACAGGAATGCCAACAGGAGCCGGCTCTCAGAATAACATAAGTACCATTTTGGAAAGTTCTTTTGTTTCCATTTTTCTAGCATCCAAAACCTTCCAAATATTATTTAGATATATGCATATATATATATATACGTCAAACCCCCCAAACATGAGGTATATAAATTCAAATTGATATCCAGAGGAACTTCCCCCAAACACGTAGTTCAAAGAACCCACTTTCAAAGGGAGACTTGGGTTTCCCTTCTTTGATCCTCCTTCTCTGCGCCCTGACCCCCAGTTCCTTCATTAGAGGGAGATGAAGGTAAGAGGAATGTCGGAGAAGAATCAGACAGGGTCCTGGGATGCAACCCAGAAGCAGGATGGACTGGAACGTAATGTGGTCCCACCCCTGTTGGGGATGAGCTAGTCTCCCTCACACTCTGGGTCGGCCTGTGATCAGTGAAGGTGATGAGGGGGCTCAGCACCAGCTCCAGGCTCTGATTAGCAAATGCTCGAGGAGACAGACTGAAGCCCTCGTAGCAACAAGACTGGATGGAGACTGGCTCGGAGCCGATCTTGAAAGAGGCAGAAAAAGGGGTCAGTCCAGCCCTCACCTTCCACCTCTCCCCAAGTCTCTGGCTGTGTCCAAGTTTACAATGGGATGGGTTGGCAAAGGGTGAGGCAGGTCAAGGGACCACAGCCTGGCTGTTTCATCCCCATCAGAACTGAGGTTTGACATCTTGCAAAACAGAGCGTGAAAACACGATGGGACTCTCCACCAACCTGGGCCAGCGGCGTGCACACGCACACACACGTACGCACATGTATACGCACATACACAGATGGCACAGAGCCCAGCCTGGGCTCCACTCACAGTGACTTGATGAAACTCATGGAATCTTTGCGCTGGTCTGGGATGAGCTGGGAAGAAGGCCATGGGATCCTCTCCCTGAGGACAGTTCAGATGCTAAGTGGATGCAGGCTCTGGTCTGATCAGATAGGGGCTGGAAACATCAGGGGATGCCGCCCCAGAGAGGAATCCCAGAGTCCATCCATTCACACAAGAGAATCAGATGCCTCTTTGGACAGGTCAAAGGTGTGAGGAAGAGGGAGGGCCCCAGGGAGCCAGGACTGTGATGAGAGCTGACCATGCTCCCAGAAGCCCGGCTGCCCGGACCCTCTTGGCAAGAAGTGCTCCCTCGCTGTCCACAGAGGCATCGACTTCTGATGTCACAGCAGTTTCACGGTTCACCCCTTTGCCCACCCTTATCTTGCACAGTGAGAGATTCTCACCTCCAGCGGAGGAGAGAAAAGCAGAAACTCCGCTCTCAAAGCAGAGTGGAAGCAGCAGGAAGCCAGCGGAGGCACTGAACCTCCAGCTTCACAAGGCCAGGGTGTGGAGTGCCCACGCCCCAGGTGTGCTGACCATGCCCCTGCTTCGGGGGACGAGGGGCTTCCTGCCTACCCAGCACCGAAAACTCCATGGGAACAGACCGAGGATGGCCCTCACCCCATGTCCCCTTGGTGTTGGATGAGGTTTGTGAATGACACCATCTTATTCAATCTAGCTCCCCTCTGTGGCCGGGGGATGGGGGGATGGAGGCAGGGCAAGAGGGGAGACAAGGGAGCCAGGAGGGCACGGCACTCACTTCCATCTTGACTCTCCCCACTTCTGGCCCTGTGGTCCCCGCGGCCCCTCCCACCCCAAAGCCCCGCCAACTCAGTCTTTCTCCTGGGCAGCACTGTCCTCAGAAATGCCCTGGGCGGCCAGTTCAGCCAGCACATTATCCAGGTAATTGGCATCTGGGTAGCCATGGCCAGTGAGATTAGAGCCAAACTCTGTCTTGTGATGGACCTCATTCCAGATGACGGTATCTGACTCGCCCGTGGTGCTGGACGTACCGATGGCAAAGATGAGGCGGCGATCCCAGGCCACGAGCAGCAGCTTCAGGACCTAAGAGAAAAGGCAGGAGATCAGAGCCCGACATTCAGTGTGGGTCAGAGACTAGCCCTTGGATGGCTGAGAGTCCTCCCAAGGGTTCTAACCCTTCCTGGGTCGTGATTCGCTAAGCAGCACAGTGAACAGAAAGGGACTTGGCTGAGTAATATTCCATTGTATTTATACCCCACATCTTCTCTGTCCAGTCATCTGTTGATAGACATTTAGGTTGCTTCCATGTCTTGGCTATTGCACATAATGCTGCTGTACACCAGAAACTAACACAATATTGTAAATCAACTATACTTCAATTTAATAATAATAATAATAATAATAATAATAATAATAATAAAAGAAAGTGATTTAGAAGTGGAGTCATGGACCTGCTGGTTAAGTCTTGACTCTGTCACCTACTAACTGTGTGACCTTGGACGAGTTCCATCACTCTCTGGGCTTTAATTTCCCTACATATAAAATGGCAGTGATACAATTTACCTCTAAATGCTTGGAGCACTTTACAGGGCATTAGGTGAAAAGCACCTGGGCAGTAATGCCTGGCACATCCACTCAACACGTATTAGGTACCAACATCATAGCTGCATTTTAAAAGATAGGCTCTAGGAATTCAAGGCACTGATGACCTGAGATCTTCTGACCCGTGTTTCCCACCGCCTCCTCCACCACCAGCTCCTCCACCTCCACCTCCTCCACCTCCACCTCCTCCACCACCACCTCCACCTCCACCACCTCCAGCTCCTCCACCTCCTCCTCCTCCTCTACCACCTCCACCTCCACCTCCTCCACCTCCAGCTCCTCCACCTCCACCTCCTCCACCACCACCTCCACCTCCACCACCTCCAGCTCCTCCACCTCCACCTCCTCCACCTCCTCCACCTCCAACTGAATGTGGTATTAATTTACTGAATGTAGCTTTGACTTAGCCAAAGTTGTGAGATATTTGTCCAGGGACATGGTGGAAGCATTTTGACCTCTTCCAGGCTATTTCATATCTATTTTCTCATCTGGTCCTCACAACCTCCCTTTGAGGCAGGTCTGACAGGTGCCATTATGGCCTCTAGTATATAAGTGAGACTCAGAGAGGCGTTAAAGATGCAGAGTGTTGTCATTCAGCTACATTAAACAAAATATTTGTTGAGTAAGACAAATGCCAGACACCCTGACCAGCATGAAGAAGGCACCTGATAAAAATGCGTGGGGTTCAAAACTGAATGACTGTGAACATGGTATGAGCCAGAGGTGGGGAATCCTTATAGCAATAAGAATAGCAGATATTGAAACTAAGAGCTACCATTTCCTGAGTCTTTACTTAACCAAGTGCCAGGCACTGTGGTGTTTATAATAATTGGATAAGACAGGATGCTCATTATCCCTTCTCTGCAGAAGAGGAAACAGGCTCAGACCATGAAAGGCTGGCCTCGGTCATACAGCTGGTAGGTGCTGGGGGAAAGCTTTGATTTCAGGGCTGTCTGACTTAGTCCTTGGTCTCAGTCATTACTCCACTGACACGCCAGTGGGGCTCAGTATTGAGCTCGTGGAGGAGGCTGCTTCTGAGCCAAGTCTCAAAGAGAGGGGAGGACTTGAGGTATACGAGTAGAGAAGGACATGCAGACACAGTCAATAAATACCCCCCAACTCATGGATAATTAAAATTGCTGCCATCACATTGAGCATTTTGTCAATGCTAGCTGCATTTAATTCTTATAGCATCTTGTCCACCCAGATAGAATGATCGCCACTCTTTTATAGATTAAGACACTGAGGCTTAAGGAAACATTATGTCGGTTCCCACACATCTGATAATGTCAGAATGAGGATTTGAGCCCACGCTGGTCTGGCTCCAAAGCCCGTGCTCTTATTACCTTGCTTGGCAATGGAGCCCAAGGTTAGGGCCTGGGAATGGCAGACATGAAGGATGAGGGTGAGGAATTAGTGAGAGGGGACGCCTCAGACCACACCAGTAGGTCTCGTATGTTAAGCTGAGACTATCCTTGTGAAGAAGGAAGGCAAAGCCATCCAAACAATTTTCTGTTGTTTTCTCTCACTTTCTTTCTTTTTAAAAAGTTTTTAATTAAAAACACTTTTATAGAAGTATCATTGATTGATGCCACTTTAATTCTTTTAAACAAAGGAGATGTGATGCTAGAAACTGTTTGAGGATCACTGTTCTGGTGACAGATAACGAGGCGGGTGGCGGCGGGATTAGGAAAGGATTCAAGTGGTTTGGAGGGCAGCTCAGGGAAGAATGTGGCGGTTCAGAGCCCGCATCCAAGATGGTTCATGTGTCCAATTTTGTCCCAGGGATTCAGGGTATGTCATTAACATAAAGAGGGAGGCCTGGCAGAAGAGCAGCTCTTGGCAAGAGGTGGAGACATTTAGCCAGCAGTTGGCCAGGAGCTGGGACTGCAGTTCTAGGGCTCAGACTTAGGAATCCGGCTGTTCAGGGCAAATGGGTATCAGGACTGACCATGAGTCCTAATCTGGAGACACTGCACTGGGCATTTCTTCATGATGACGTGGTTGATTCTCTCATTGTTCCAGACTGTCTGCTTCCTGCCCCGTGAGGGACTATAGCCGCCCTTGGCCATGGGACCCGAGGGGCCTCCCTACCAACCCTCTCCTCGTCTTCTTTGCCTCACGCATGACTTGCCAGGGGCCTGTGAAAGGTGAGCGGAAGTAACAAGCTTCCAGGAGCAGCTTCAATGGGATGGTACGCTTCTGCTGGGATTCTCTCGGGGCCCTCTGCCCCCTCCTATGGGAAGAGGTTGGACCTCAGAAGGGATGTGCCTTCAGCCTCGATTCCGGAACAGGAAGCCACATGGAGCACATGAAAGCTGATCCCCAGCAGCAACCAAGCCATAGCCATTAACAAGCAAAGTGTATGAGAAATAAACACTGGTCAAAGGAAGCCACTGAAATTTAGAGGTTGTTTGTTACACAGCTTGACCTAGAGAAAGCTAACTAAGATGCACCTCTTATCCAAGAAATCAACACTTCTTTTCCTTTTTGAGATCAGGGAATCTTTTGAAAATCCAGTGATTTTCTGGGCTTATCCACAGAAAAATGAACATGAAATTTTAGTTCTAATTTTGGAGTTCATAGAACAACTGAAGCCTAATTGGGAATCACCAGGAATCCAGAAACCCGGTGATTTTTCCCTCTGCTCTTTTGTGGAAAGTCAAAGTATTCATAAAAAGTAAATCAATAAAATCCCACAAATTGAAATCATGCTTCAGAGCAGTGCTTCTCGAGCTTTGATGTGCTGTCAGATCACCTGGGATCTTGTCAGAATGAAGCAGGTTCTGAGGTTCTGCATTTATATAAGGCCCCTAGGTGTTGCACTGGTGCTTGTCCCAGGACCTGATCCTTCCTAGAGGAAGGATCCTAAAATAGATGAATTATTGCCTGTAAAATCTGGGAGAGGAAAAGCCGAACGTCCAGCCATCACCACCCTGCGAAAATAAAATTCTACTCATATCCACCCTTATCTCTAGTTGACTCGACTAAGCCTTTGTTACATGTGCATCTGGAGAGAGATGCACAGTTCTGTTCAGCATCACAGGGAGCAAACTTGGGGCCCCAACACAGATGCAAATTTGCTGGCCCTACCTGGAAGCCCACTCTTACCTTTCTCCCTTTCTCGCTGTCCGGGAGGTAACAGTGTCGTGGGAAGCCACGAGCGCTGAAACTCTTCCCAGGATTTGGGTGCTCTGGCCCCTGGAAGCAGAAAGAAAGAGAGCAAAGAGCGTTTTCCAAACTATTTTTGATGGGGGGTGGGGGAGATGCAGGCTGTGACTGATTCAAACAATGATGACAATCATCATGGCCACAGAGTCTAGACAGAGAACAGACTCAAACTGCGGTGGGTGAAGTGGTTTAACACATGCATTCTGGAGTCCCTGGACCTGGATTTGCACCCGGAGCAGCTGCCTCCCAGCTGTGTTAGCCAGAGCCCTCTCTTGGGGTGTTAATTCCCCACCCTAAACTACTCAGAATAACACAAGTGCTTGTGAGCCATGAGCCATGCCATCAGAATTATCCGAACAATTCTTGTAGATTTTCTCCTTTGTCCTCATGGGGTTTTGGTTTGCTTTTTTGTTTAACAATAAGGATTGGTCTCAGGACACTGGGTGGGAAAGAAACTGAAGCAGAATTCAGTCAAAAACCAGGCTTCCTAATCAGAGTTCGGATTGGTCCAGAGGCCCCTTTGAGAAGTTCATGAAAACTGAGGGGCTTTCTCCCAGTAACAATGCACAGATTTTCCCCCTCTACACACAAACGTTTGTCTATAATTTCTGAGCTTCCCTGGTTCCCCCCGAGTCTGTGAAACCCTGTTCTAAAATCCCTTCCAAACGAAGTCAGGATAATACTGATAACTCCACATCACTCCCGGCACAGCTCCCACACAGAGGATCAGTAAATGCATCCTGTTATGGACAAAATTTCCAAAACGATTTAATAATTATGTGACTACAAATCTTTTTAACAGCCTGGTTCAGAACCGTCTACAATTTTGCAAACTGAGCAGCATGATAAATACAAGCGGGTCTCAGAGAAGGGAAAGATCGCTGGAAATGGAAAGAGGCAACAAAGTCTTCCGGGAGACCCAGGATCTGACAGTTGTGAATTTCACATTCGTGTGAAATCACTCCACGTAGACGCCATCCCCGTGGCCACAGCTGTTTCTAAGTCAGGCTGCCTGACCAAGGGTTGATTCCGACCACGGCTCTGCCGGCTCTTCTCCTGCCCGGGACTTGCCTGTGGTGCCGCCAACACAGACGCCTGCCTGGCACTGGCCCAGCCAGGCTGTGTGCACCCGGCAGGCTGCCAAGCTGAGCAGTCACGACTCTGCCTCGGCCCCGCTCAGAGCTTCTCCCCCTGAGAATCATTCTCTGCAGTGAAGGCAGAGCTTAAAGGTCTTCACTCCTCACGACAGCCCCAGCTAGTGGTCCCTGGACCCTCCGGGGATGGACGTGGCGCTGAGTGTCCTGCTGCTGGCTCTCAGGGGTGATCTATGGGCTGTAAGGACAGTGCCTAGATGCATTTCCTTTGGCACAAGTTGGGTTTTCCATGGCACCTGCAGAGGTAGCATGCAGACACCTCTATACCCCAGTGCAGGCTCCCCATTCTTCAGCCTTGGAGACTTTGAAAAAAGAACATCCCTCCAGGTGGCTGCCCCACCCCCAACCTTTGTCCACGTCAGTCTGTCCTGCTTCCCACAAGGCCAGGATGCCCAAATTATCATTCATGTCCCTACCTTCCCCCTGGCAGCCCTAGGGTCATTCCAGAAGTCTCACTTGCCCCGGCATCCCACCATATCTCGCTCTCCCTTGTCCTGGCCCCTCCCTTGTTCAGGCCCCATGACTGGAACCTGAATTATCGCAGTGGTCTCCTAATTGGTCCCTCAGTCATCCCTCACTCCTTTGCCAGACTGGCTTTCGTAAAGCATAATTCCAATCACACGACCTCCCATAATCCTAACCACATACCCAGCAACCTTCGGGGAAGCCCCTCCCTCTCCCAGCCTGTCAAGGAAAGTCCACGGCCCTCACCCTAGTGTTCACGGCTTTCCATGACCTGGCTGCTCTTCCTCACTGCCTCATCTGTCTTCCACATCCTTCATGCTCCCTCCTCCCCTCTCCCACTTTGGCAAGTCTTAACCAAATGTCACTCTTCCTTATGGGCCTTCCACACCCCACTTTCTCTTCTCTGCAACTCTGCTGTGTCCTCCAACTAAAAATGCTGTCTTTCATGGCTCTATGAGCGAGTGCCCTGCCCCAGAAAGTCTCCTCTGACCCTACCAGAAAGACAGAATTGGCTCTCATCCTTACCCTGGCAAGTAGGATACTCAATAATGATGGGGACCAGGTACTGAGCACCTTGGTACTGTGCCTGGGGACCACAAGATGCACCTATGATCGTATTGCCCATCCTTACAAATACCCCTGTAGATTAAGCTCCCAGCTGTGCACACGCAGAAGTGGGGCTCAGAAAGGTCAAGTTGTCAAGGTCCAAAATCTCCAGCTAAGGAAGAGTGAGCCAGGAATTGAACCCAGGTCCATTGGATTTTGAATGTCTTTTGCGTTGCCCTTGTCCACACAGCCTCCCACAGCTTTTATCAATGACGCACATCAGTTTTCACTCTGGAGCTTAGTGATGTGTATTTATTTCTGCCTGACTAGTTGGTAAGTCCCTCGAAGAAGAATCATGTTTTTGTGTTCAATTCTTTCACAAGCTGTTACATCTCCCTGTTTTATTTCTTCCTCATCTCACTAGAATGGGGACTTCAGGGCATTGAGGACTTGGTTGAACATGCCTGGCGCACAGTCCACACTCAAACGTTTGTGAAATAAAAGACAACACGGAGGAAAGCAAGGAGGAGGGAGGAAAGGAGGATAAACTAATAAACATTTGCTAAATAAATGAATCCCATAAGCACCCTAGAATATTCAGAAAAAGCTTCAATGTGTGAAGGAAGGAACATACTGGTATTTACTGCCAAGAAAACTGTTCGATCTGTTCCTTACAACTGTCTTTCAAAGAATCAGAAGAGGAAAGAAATGCCTACAAAAGTCAAGGACTATCTTTCAAATTATGAATCCAAATACCCTTTAACAAAAAAACTTCCCCTTCTAGAAGATGATTCGACAGATACACTCACACGCGTGCGAAGTTATTATTCATTACATTACTTGTTGTAAAAAAAAGGATTGGAAACAATCCACATGCCCATCAAATGGAGACTGTTTGCATATAAATGATGGTTCATTTAGACAATGGATTCTTATGCAGAGCTAAGAAAGAAGGAGGAAGCTCTCTCTGTACTGATACGGGAAGAGCCACAGACTATACTGTCATTGAAAATGCAGGGTGCAGCACAGTGTGTCGTGATATGTCACCCTTTGTGTAAAAACGGGAGGAGGGGATACCCCGGAAGGATACCTAAGAAAGTGAGAACAGTGGAAGAGAGAGGGGAAGGGTGAGGCTGGGTACATGGGGGACTAGAGTGGGAAGGGGATTTTTTTCATAGCATAACATCATCTTAGCAGCTCAGGCTGCTCTAACAAAATACCACAAACTAGGTGGCTTTTAAACAACAGGCATTCATTCTTCACAGTTCTCGAGGCTGGGAAGTGCGAGATCAAGGTGTCAGGTGATTCGGAGTCTGGTGAGGCTCTACCACATACCTGGTGTGGTTTCACGGGTTCACCCTGGCATGAATCATACCTTGAGTCTCACCCATATCTGATTCGGATGATATTTGGAAAAGACTTCTGACTTAGGCCTTAAAATGGATGTTGGAATGAGTTAAGACTTCTGGCACAGACATAGAAAACAAATTCATGGTTACCAAAGGGGAAAGGGTGGGGTGTGCTAAATTAGGAGTTTGGGATTTGCAGATACTAATTACTATATACAAAATAAACAACAAGGACCTACTATACAGCGCAGCGAACTACATTCAATTTCTTGTAATAGCTTTTTATGAAAAATAGTATATATACATATATATCTCAATCACCTTGCTATACACCAGAAACAAAAACAACATTGTAAATCAACTCCACCTCAATTAAAAAAAAAGAAAGATTCTGGAACTCTAGGGATGGAATGTATATACTCTGTGCAGGAAGGATATGAACTTTGGAAAGCCATGAGTGGAATGCTATAGATTGAAAGCTTGGGTTCCCCACAAACTAACATGTTGACACTTAATCCCCACTGTGATGGTATTAGGGGGCCTTTGGGAGGTGATTAGGTCATGAAAGTGAAACCATCATGAACAGAATTAGTATCTCTAATTCTGAGGGAGGCTCCCTCACCGCTTCTGCCCTGTGAGGACACAGTGAATAGGTGGTCTATGAACCAGGAAGAGCGCTGTCACCGGACACCGAATCTCCTGACACCTGGGCCCTGAACTTCTCAGCCTCCAGAACTTTAAGAAATAAAGTTTCTTAAATAAGAAAAGCACCCAGTCTGTGGTCTTTTGTTGCAGCAGCCTGAATGGACTAAAGACATTTACCTGCAAACCTTTCAACTTAAAAACGATAGACGCCAGTGGCCAAGGACGGGCTCACCTGAATGCCGGGCGGAATGCTGTAGATGATCCGGATGGTTTTGCAGTCCGGGTGGCCAGGCAGGGAGTGGGGGATGAGGTGGTACTCCATCTTCCCTGGAGGCTGGGTACCTGTCTTCACCCCGTAAATGGTCTTACAGGTTGGACACTGCAAACTCCCATCCTGAAGAGACAAGGCAGGAGTGACCAGTGTGGGAAACAGTTTGGGTAAGGACCTCCCCACCCGACCCCAAAAGGTACCAGAGACACAGGGCGGAGGTGGGGGACAAAATGCTCCTAAACCAGTAACAGACCCTAGCTGCCCGCCTGCCTGGCTACCTCAGCCATGAAAGTTGAAGCTTTCTCCAAAGTGACAGAAGGAAAATTCCACAACAGCCCCATGCTCCGTGCTAAGGGACATGCGAGAGAGACCACATCCTTGAGGAGACCAGGCTCTGCTCTGCACACAGGGTTCTGTTGGAGGGGAAAGTGGGAGACTCTGGAGACAGTGATGGGAGGGGTCATGGCTTGGTAGCAGGACCTAGTAAGGTGTTGCTTGGAGAGGTGGGAGAAGAGCCAGGGTGGGGAGTCTGGACAGTAAATCCTATCCCCAGGCTCACAAAAGAAAGGGAGTGAGGAAAAGGAAAGCATGAGTGGGCAGGGAATGATGTGTGCAAAAAGCGCTATCACACAGCTGGGACCAGAGCTCTCCAGGACATCTGTGTCTCCTCGGGAAGACTGGCATCCTCTGCGGGGCTATTTAAGGACATTTCAATTTAAGCTCTACTCATTTAAAGGAACAGATGGATTCAGGGCAACAGAGGTTACTTCATATGATCAAAGGATGGGAATCCAAGGCTTGGGAGATAGACACCAGGGTCCCGCTCTCTGCTCTGGCCTTAACTTGCTTCGTGACATTGGATGAGTCATTCCAATTCTCTCTGGGCCCTTTTCTCCCCTCTTCTGCATAAAGAAAATAAGAAATGCATGCTTCAAAAGATTCATTAGGGCAAAAGAGAATAAAGGATAGTGTCTTCAATGTTTTTGAAGCACCATGGAAATAAATGCAAAGCTACTAGGTTAGTCTTGAATACAGTTGTCAAAAAGGGAATGACTGTGCTAAGAAACCCCTTTAAACCCAAAATAACCTCTTAAAATGCAAAGTCCTGATAAAATCCTTAAGTGAACAGGGGAGACAGAGATGCAGGGTCCATCAATAATTGAGCATGTGGTCTCTGAGACAGAGAAAGAGCCCAAGGTCAGCACTATGGGAATTTCAATCGTAGGGCCACATAGGGATGAAGGAAAACAATGCAGCTATGGCACAATGAGGTACCACTTTGAATAGTAACGATAATAGTGCCCTGTAAAGTAGGGGTTGCTTCATCTCATTTTCCAGATGGAAGATGAAATCTCAGAGAGGCTGAAAATCTTGTCCAAGGTCATTTGGCTACGAAGCCGGGGTTCGAGCTTGGGTCCGCTGCCTCTCTTGCCTTTACTCTTTCCCACAACAAGAGCAGCCCCTGAAGGCCAGATATTTTTTGGATGAGTAAGAGGTTGGAGGATATCACAAAAATCTCAGGCTCGGATGCAATCCAAGCGGGGCCTGGAGAAATGAGTAGAACTCGAATTCACGCAGATGGGGAGTGAAGGTTATTCCAGGCATCGGAAAGGACATGAGAAAAGTCAAAGGCTTAGACAAAGCTCGGGCGTTTTAAGGAGAGAGTTTAAGGACACTCCTAGGTTCTTGGAAAGCAGCTCCAGTGGGGAGCACCACCCCACGGGCCCTGGTGGACAAGCGAGCCCCGCAGACAGCCTGCCCTCCTCCAACAGTGGATGGGAAGAGACTTCCAGTTATCCTTTGGCTAAAAACCCTCCAGCGCTTTCAGAGGGGCAATCAAAGGTGCTCTGGAATTGTTCAAAGAAAATGAACTGTAACTGAAGATCACCAGCCCTGGGGGAAGGAAGGGTGTTGGGGAACTCCATCTAGGCCAGCAGGAGTGGACACTTACCACGGGCCCACTGTCATGGGCCACTGCTCTCAGGACTCGCAGGGGCAGAAGTCTACACCTCTCAGGCCACCACCCAGTGTAGACACTGAGGGGAGCTGGGTGGCAGAGCCCAAAAGGAAGGTAAAGACTGATTCTGCCAACATAATAAACTTGTGGAAAACTGATTCTGCTGAGGACAGCCAAGACCATCACTTCTGCTGCCCTGGGGTGCCTCTAAGACCTCCCCCACCAGATGAGCTCAGTGCACCCCCCAAAAGGCCCCCAGCTCTTGCTCCCCCGGGCCCAGCATGGGGGCGGGCAGCCCCACGGGCCAGCACGGACCTTGTTACCATTGTTGTACATGGCGACCAGGCAGTAGATGTGGTAGATGTGGCCGCATCTGGACAGCTTGCCCACCAGGTCAGGCTTGACCGTTGGCTGTGGGCCCTTGTAGCCCGAGGGGGCTGTGAGGCGCTCCATGCAGATGGTGCAGTCCTGAGCATGGGAGGGGACAGAGCAAAGAGGCCATCAGTCGTCATCCAGCCTGGGAGGCCAAAGCATCTCCACGTGGCTCCCGCGTGATCCCAGAGGTCAGGCGAGCTGTTACGGCTCCTCTACTAGAAAGCCCACAAACCAGGGTAAACATGCCTTTGGGAACCTAAATATAGTTTTGTCTTGCTTTGCACAACAGAGAAATTCCTGAAATAATTCGTGATGGTGGTAGGTGTTAATTTAGGCTGGCCAACAAAATCATAATCTCCCTGGGGAGTCTGACCTTTGTTTCTTGGTATACGTCAGTGGCTTGTGGAGGAAACAAATGCTTGCTGACAGACCCACTGGCAAGTTTTATTTAAGCAGAACATTTGTAAAGGCACTGAAGTGTACTGGAGAGGCTGCTATTTAAATAAGTCTACGACAGGATTTCTCAGCCTTGGCACCGCTGACTCTTGGGGCAGGCTAATTCTTTGCTCTGGGTGCTGTCCTGGGCACTCCTGGGCATGGCAGGGTATTCAGCAGCATCCCCGGCCTTTGCCTACTGGATACCAGTAGCATTCCCTCTCTCCTCCAGCCCTGCAAAATCATCTCCAGTTGAGAACCACTGATCAACATCAAGCCCATTTTAAAGTCAGTTCCTGTAGGTGATCATACTGTTTTTCTTAAATTCAGACTCTCACGTTAAGGCAGTTTAGAATCAGTCAGCTCTTTGCTGAGCGGGGAGGTGGGAGAGGTTAAGTGGCAGCTGTAGCCCAGGACTACGAAGCTGGGAGCCCAGGCACCTGCTCTGACCAGCTCTGCACCAGTCAGGACTCAGAAAGGAGCTCCTGCCGCATCCTGCAGGAAACTCTGGCAGAGGAGATGCGTGAGTGATGGAGAAGGTGGACCCCTCCCCTCCCACTCCCACTGCACTCACCTCGTCTGGCGGGTGCCGGACTTTCTGCAGATACTTCTTTAGCACTTCTTCTGGGGTTTTACCTGTGGAGACAGGATGATCAGTGAGCCACCAAGACAGAGATGCAGGTCCAACAGCCTTGTCAAGCTGGGCATGCTGGACAGCGGGGAGTTATCAGCCAGGCTTAAAGCAGAAAAGGGGAGGAATTCATTCTGCACTTCGGATTTAAGAAAAGAACACAGGGGTAGAAGATGGAGAGAGGGGGTCTGAGGAGGGGGTAGGTGTTCACACCTGCCTTTATTTCCTGCAGTCACTTCCCAGCAAACCCCCTTTTTGACTGGCAGAGCTTGAGTGGGCTTCTCTTCCACATAATCGATGCAGTGAGATGAAAGGACTCTGCAAACTGTTACACACTTGACAACATTCGGTAGGCTTATCGTATTCCCTTTACAGTGTGCTAAGTACTACCTCGATTGGTCATGTGCTGTCATTTTAATGGGGAACCGGGAAGTTATGGCCACAGCTTTCAGGATGCTCCTTCTTGGCTGTTGATGGCACAGTCACTGCCAGCAGATGTAGCCCAGCACCAGGGAAAAGGTGATGCTCGGAGGGGCACCCTGCCAGGTGCAACGAGGCTGGAATTTTGGAGGGCGGACTGGACCTCCAGAAGGCAGCTCAGCCTGAAGGCAGGGATGGGGTGCTACAGCCTCACAAGGAGGCAGAGAAGGACAAAAGGGTCAGTGCCTCCTTGGGAAACTCCCTAAGCTTCTGTTTTCTCACCTAGAAGATGGGGGAAACAATTGCACCTATTCAGAGGGCTGCTTTGACAATTAAATGAGCTAATGGACGGACAGCTCTCCAGCACTTTGTCTGTAAGAGTCCAATATGTGCTATTAATAATAACAAGAAGAGCGGACAGCGCAAAACCCTGTCATTTCCTATGAGACGGGGAGCAGGGCGAGCGAGTTCATTTAAGCAGAGAAACGCCTGAGAGACTGGAAAACCAGGACAAAAGTTTGAGGACGTGGATCTCGCAGCAGCCAAAAGTGTGGAGGCAGTTCCTTCCTGCCCACAGCCCTGTTTCTCCTAAGAATTAAGCTCCTGTTAACTGACAGCCTGTGGCTGGCCGGGCCGTGAGCTAAGTTACAGTACACATGTGAGCCCACTGAAACTTCACAACGAGTTTACAGGGTGGGGGCTTGGGGTGATGGTCAAAGCACTTAACAGCCAATACCAGCGACCAGAAAGGCCAGCCACAGAGCGGAGGTGGGCTCTTTGGTGCCCAGGTAGGCGCAGGCATTGACCCCTTGGGGGGACTGTGGGCAGGTAGGAAGGAAGTCCTGAAGGGGGCTTCGAGTGGCCAGAGTGTCTGGAGGCTCCAGAGGGACGCGAGGACAGTGGCTACTTCCCAGATGGCATGGATGCTTTCCAGGACTTACCTGCTGGGTACCCACTGTAAGCAGTATTTTTCACCCTATTGTAAAGGTGAGAAACACTGTCCAGGGTCACATGACTTGCTAGCGACAAAGTTAGGCTTTGATTCCAGTCTCTTTTGGTTCCAGTGCCCGAGTGATCTTTGTCTCTAACGTATTTTATCTGTGCCCCACTCCTATTTTTATGTTTCTGTATGTTTGCGCTGCATTTTTGCATTTCTCAAGGCGTTTGTCTGATCCATACCCAGTTCACTTTGGTGTGATCATCAGAACAGGTACTAGTTAGGCACACTTAGCAGGTTAAGATTAAGGCACAGACGATCAAGTCATGGGTCTGACCTGGAGGCAGAGCCAGGACTGGGAGCGAGGTCTGGGACCCCCCAGGACCCCTTTAGATAAGGAGGCTGGTACCTTTCTTGGCTTGTTTTTTGGTGGTCTTGCGGCTTGTGTTGGAAACCCCTGGGATGGATTTTATTTCGCTCTTGCTGACGGGGGGTGGGTGGAGGACCAGCTTTGGTGGCCTGGTGAGACACACTGGCAGCCCCGCGGCGCTCATGAGGATCCCAGTGATTCCTGGAAGGACAAGGATACAAGGGAGGAGGGACTGAAGAGTCAGCCCCCAACACCCCCAGACCCTCCCTCTGCAGGAGCCTGCTCGCCTCTGTTTCACCAGCATTCTCTTACCTCATAGATTCTCCCCTTAGCCTCTCCTTTTACCAGAAACATCTCCATTCACTCACCTTCCACAGCAAGCTTTGCTTTTCACGGTCAGTTCTCCCCAAACTCTTTCTGCCTTTCCAACCCAGCTCCTCAAATTCTCGTCTGTCTTCATCAACATCCGAATTCTCTCCCTTTTACCAAATGCTCACCACCTATTTCATTGCTTTCTTTCTTTCTTTCTTTTTTTTTTCCCTACCTTCAGCCCAGGGCTTCTCTTACCTGCCAAAGCAGGATTGACAGGGCTGGACCCACTGAGGTTCTTCACTGGGACGGTGGGGACCCTGGGGAAGGAAAGAGCAGATGCATCATTATTTGGACAAGTGGGACAAAATGGGCCAGTGCTGGGAACCCTAAAACTTCACTCACTGAGCAGTTCCCCTTTCTTACAGGAATGACTTATCCCTATTAAAGATGCCGTAAGTTCTGAGCCAAGCAGCCAGAGGTGATCCTTTCAGACCTGTCAGACCATGTCACGCCTCCACTCAGAACCCAGAACCTCAAAACTCAGACCAGCTTCTCAGTCCCTCAAAGTCCTAGCAGGGTCTAAACAGCCCTGCGGGAGCTGCCAACACCCCCACCCCGATCCCCCAGCTCTCTGGCCTCCCCTGATGCGACTCACGTCTTAACTGTGTTGTAGCTGTTCCTTCTACCTGCCAGGGACACTCCTGCCTCTGAGCCTTTGCGTATGCTGTTCCCTCTGCCTGAAATGCTTTTCCATCAGATACCTGCTTGGCTCCCTCCTCCAACTTCTTCAGTCTTGGCTCAAATGTTACCTTCTCAGGGATGTTCTAGAGAGCACCTTGTTTAATATTGCTACCCACCCTTCCATCCCACCCTGGGACATGCCCACCAAGTGCTCTTACCCTGGTCTTTTTTTTTTTTCTTTTTCTCCCCCCGTGGAACTTACAATCTTTTCAAATAAGCTGTTGCTTCTTATTGCCCATCATCAAATCTCAGCTCTACAAGGGCAAATATCTTTGTCTGTTCCACTCCAAGCCTGACACTAGTAGGCATTCAATGACTATTTGTTGAAGAATGTAAAAAACCAAGAAGCGAGTTCAAACCTGGGTGGACATAACAGGTACCTCAGAAGCTTTTGAAAAGGCAGAGACCCTGCCTGAATCAGAGGCACTGTTGGTGGCACACGAGAATCTGCACGTTTACAAGCTTCTGCTGAGAGCATACAGATGCAGGCGATCCCCCGTCCAGCATCTGGAAACCACGGCCCTAACAGCTGCCACTTCTCCTTTTCCCTGAGACATATAAATTTCAGGCAAAGCCTCCTCCCTTTTCTGTCCTTCTCCCCTGGGGAACTCGAATCAGCCTGTATAGAAGGCAGCACAGCCGCCTGGGGAAGTCAGGACCTCCCACCAGGCTGATTAGAAAAATATGGGGCTGGGGGCTAGGCCCTGCCCCCCCCCCCGCCCCGCCACCCTGGTTTCCACAGCTGGGTTCAGAAGGGGGATGTAGGCTTGGAGAGTGTGATGGGCTGGGTCACAGATGACTCCAGGAGCCAGACAGCCTGAGAAGTCAGCAGTTCTGCTATGGCGGAAGGGTGGTGCTGGGAAAAGTAGGGGGGAAGGAGAAAAGCATGTGTTTATTATTAGTGTTATTATTATTAATTATTGTTACTATTATTATTTGTTTATTCATCCATTCATAGTGAGCCCTACTTTGCGTTAGATACTCTGTTAGATTCCAGGGACCCAAAAGTGAACAAGACAGCCCACTGCCCTTCATCCATGTGTTATAATTGCTTAGAAGATTAGAGCAGTTCTAACTCAGAATATATATTATACATCCATCTAAACCTTCCAATAACCTACACAAGACGTGCTATTATTGTTAACTCCATTTTAGTAAGCGAGGCAATTGAAGCACAGAGAGGTTAAGCAACTTTGATGAAGATGACACAGCTAAGGATTTGAACCCGGGAAACCTGGATCCAGAGCCCACTGCTTAGCCACTCACTATGCTGTGCTCTTGTGTCTACGTAATATTTCTAACACCCCAGGCTGCAGACAGAAAACATGCTGCTCCAAGGGTCAGGAATAAACTCACAACTCAGAGGGGAGAGCTGGAACAGGACCTCAAGGCTGAGCAGTGAGTCTGTCTGTTCCCCTCATGCCCGGAAGGATGGGTGCGTGCCTGGCCATGCTGGATCTTCGGGGGCCTCTGCCCTTTCCCAGGGATAATGTTTTGTGCACCAGGCTTGTGGGAAGGATGTGGAAATAACAGATGTGGGAGTGTTTGGGTCTCAACAGGCCACCAAAGGCAACTTTTCCTCTGAAACTCTCCCCAGGATAAATCAAATCCTAATGGGAGGAGGGAAAGGCTGAATTCAACACAAAGGAAAGTCACCAAGAAAAAGAGGCACAGACTTGATTCCAGACTCTGCAACCATCCCGACAGGGCCAGGCTTGGTATAATGGAGGAAGAGTAAGAAAAACCAGGTTTAAGTCCTAGTCCCGCCAGTAACTCCTCACAACGTCCATTAACTTTTCTGAGCCTGAATTTCCTTATCTGTAAAACTTATCTGTGAGAGTCTTGGGTTAGGAGATTCCAGAGAGACTTCCTGATGATTTCCCACCCCAGTACCTGGTGATCCAAGGCGCCGTCTCCACCCTGGGTCCCCCAAGGGAGGCTGATTCTCCTCCTGGCCTCTGGGGAGGCGGGGAGTGAAGGATCCCCTCTCTGCACCTGTTCCCCGGCTCCCCACCAGGGGGCAGCGCGTGCTGCCCAGCCCCGCACCTGCCTTTCCCCCTCAGCGTCTCCCAGGCCCCTACTTCGGCTGATACTAGCTGTGATCTGGGTGACAAAAGCCACCTTTGTTCCCACAAACTGGACTGGCAGGTTTCCACACCCAATCTGGTTAACCAGGAAATAGTCCAATCCTCAGAGCACACACCCCAGGCAGCCAAGGACTCGGGGTTGGGGGCAAGGCCTGGAGAAAGGGAGGGTCTGCCTCTGAATACTGAGGGAGAGGAGGGTGTCCCTGTCATGCCAGGAAGGGGACAACATGGTGGAAGGGCTTGTCAGTAGGCTCTGGATGGTGGCAGCAGGGTTTGGGGAAGAGGGGATATTTGCTTATGAAATACAGACAGGTCCAGTGGAAGGGGCCCAGCACAGGGGCCAGGAACTCTGCCTTCTAGCCCAGCTCTGCACAGACTTGGTGCCTTTGGGAGAACCAGGCCTCTCTCTGCAACCCATGACCATATCTGGGTTACCGCAGCAGTAAACAGTGCACCCTAACGCTCTGTCCCCTGGGGTCCCTGTGAGGATTTAGCATCTGGGTCAAACACTTTGTAAATAGCTAAGCCTTATGCAAATTTGGGTGATTGTTTACATTTTTGTTTCCCAACAGTAAGAGGGAGCTGGGCTTGATTAAAGCCTTTTCCTGTTTAATATTCCAGTTTTCTGAGATTCTTGAGGATTTTAAGTGTTTTATTAAAATATAAAGTTGAGTGCCAGGCAGACTATTGAAATGGCAACTCCTGATCACCTTTCTCCCACTGCTACTGGTTAAAATGAAAGCCAGGGAGACTCGCCTATGGGGTCCACACTGGTTACACGCTGTTGGGGACCCAATTACATGTGCCTGAGCCCTTTTTCTAGAAATCAGCAACCCACAGGCAGGCAACTCAGCTCAACCACTTGTTGGCCAATCAGCAGACACCCCCCTCCACCGCCTCCAAGCTACTGGGCAGTTCCCAGTGATGGAGTGTGCGAGTTTTAATTTCTGCCTCTAAAATACAAAACTGAGAAAGAGAAGAGCTGGCAAGGTTGCTGGGGGGTAAAGGATGTTGATGATGGGAGAATAGCTAGGTAGATACCATGGTGAGAAGCAGTATTTTTCTAGGAGTCATGAGCCAACCCAGGAACTGTCAGTAGAACAATGGTCTTGTCTCTCCAGCAACTGAGGTCTCGTTGGAGATAGAGGAGCCACAATTCTGGAAGAGACGACAGAGGGGCGACTCCCGCCCTCCCCTCCGAGGCACAGTTTCCCTCTCCTCTTTAGAAACCCCCTGCTTGTGTCTCTGAATAATTCACAGGATCTTTTGTTCCCCCTAAACCCTTCTCTCCATCCCACCTCTCCCGCCCTCCCTGGTCTTCCTTTTTTCCGTGGGAAAGTTGCTGGAAGAGGTCACGGGCAGAGAGAGGAGGGGGAAGGGGCCATTCTACGACAGAAGGTCGATGGCAGCCTCAGACAAAGGGAATAAACACGCCAATTAAATGGCCAAGAAAGACTGGAGGAGAAGATGGTAGTGTGGGTGATGGAGGCAGGCAGAGGTGAAAAGGAGAGGGCTGGATGACAGAGAGCGGTAGGGAGGGGCCTCCCTTGTCAGCGAAACAGAGCAGAGAAAAAAACAACTTGTTTCTATAGCCCTTTTGAAATTGCACTGCCCAGACCTCCGCCCTATTCTCTCGCTCTGATTCTACTGGCAGGCAGAGGGACTAGAGAAGAGAGATAAAGAGCGGCCGGCTCCCTCATTGAGATTTAAAGCGATCTGGGGTTTCTTTCCCTCAATAATGGCATGAGGTCACTTGGCTTTTGTCAAGGGCACCAGAAATGAAGTGGGCTGTTCTGCTCGGCTTTGACTTCAATTCAGCAACCCAGAGTGCACATTCCACAGAAGCTGTTCGTCATCGGCATCATCACCATCATAGCAGCTAATACTGACCGGACTCTCATTATATGCCAAGCACTGGGGTAAGTCTACACTGAACACTTCACTTAATCCTCATGACATACCCTGTAGGCAAGGTACTATGACTGTCTCCCTGGTACAGATGAGTAAACTGAAGACAAAGGATGCAAAACTTGCCTCCAAGTAAAGGAATATATGCATGTATATGGATGACTGAAACATGATGCTGCACACCAGAAACTGACACAACACTGTAAACTGACGAGACTTCAATTAAAACAAACAAACTTGCCCTCAAGTTAGCCAGGAATTTGGGTTCAAGCCCAGGCAGTCAAGTTCTAAAGACCGTGTTCTTCCCCACTGCAGGAGCCCCCCCTGCCAGGCCAGCAGTCACCCTGGAACTCATCAGAGGCCCCAGGATGCTGCTGTAGGACAGCGCGGAGATACTGAGCAGCGGTGTTTTGTAGGTACCCCTTCCCCTCCGCCAAATGCTTCTACAGGTTCACAGGAAGTCATGTGAAAATCCAGGCATCTGACCAGCATCTGACCATTTATTTATAAATTGCCTTCGCAGACAACGAGGAGCTGGGCTTAGCCCAGAGAGCAGTGGACTAGAAGACCAAAGCCTGGGCTCCAGCCCCCACTCTGCAACACATGAGCTGTGTGGCTCTTCGGGGGGAGTTCATCCCGAGCTGAGTGCTGGTGCCTGGCACGTGCATCACTACGCAGGGGAATGAGATGATGCTCTCCTTCTTGTGCTGAGCTCCTACTTGCAGACACCTTCCTCTGGGCAGCCTGACCTTCATGCTCTGGTGTCCAACCTAGCTCTAAACCATCCCGAACGGCTGGGGCTTGGGCTGCAGGCATGGCCAGGCTCCTCTGGAGAAGAGGAAGATTGGACAGAAGTGAGAGGCCAATCTTGCAAGAAGTCAGGGGCTGGCAGGCAAAGGCTGCGGGCACCATGTGGACCCCCGTCTCTCCCACTGTACAGTCAGGAAGACCAGAAGATCATAAAAAGCAGTAATAACAGAACCTACAACACCCCCAAGTTGTCACAGGAATGACTGAGACAATGCATGGCAAAGGCCTGGCACGTAGTAAGGACTCACTAAATAGGGGCTATGATTCCAATCTGGAGTCACCAGTCCAGCTTCCAGGGAGACCAGAGGAGAGGGACTAACTCTTACTTGGCACCTACTGTATGCTGCACACCATGCTCTGTGCTTGTCAGCGAAGCAGCGTGGTGGGGTCGGAAGCTGGGCTCAGACTTCCTAAAGTTTGAACCTGCATCTCTGCCCATGGTTAGCTGTGTGCCCTTCCTTGAGCGAGCCAGGGAACCTCCCATTTCTTCATGGGCAAAATGGGATCAAAACGCCTACTTCGTAGACTTCTTGTAAGGACACATAAAGTGATAAAGCCCCAAACGCAGAGCATGGTGGGAGCCCATGACTGTCGCCGGTTATTCCTTAGTAAGTGCAGTCCCCTTTAATTTCCACCTCAACCCTAACGTGAATGTTACTGCCGGCATTTAGAGATGAGGAAGCTAGGGCTCTGTGATGCTGGGGATCTGCCCCAATCCCACGGCTAGTGAGGGGCAAAGTGTCCATTGGAATCCAGGTCTGTCACACCCCACAGGCCAAACCCTCCCTCAGCCACCACGTCATGCCGCCTTCCACGTGCAGCCAGGGGCTCAGGAGAAGGTGCGGAGGAGCTAGTGTCCGCAGCCCCTTCTTCACCTCATGCCCGTGATCAGCGGATGCTCAGAGGCAGCCACGGAGGCACCTACCCAGAGGCGATCAGCACCCGGGACTGGGCGATGGCCAGTCGCTGCAGGCTGGTCCGATTCAAGGTCGCCAGGGCCACCCTTCCGGTCTTCCCGTTGGCTCCGGGGGGGCTGGCAGGAGCGCCCGCCGTCGCCCCGGCCAGCGCGCTCGAGGCTTGTCGCCGGACGGCCTGCGATGGGACCGTCTTCACCGGGCCTCGGATGGTGCCTGTGCTCTCCAGTGGCCTGGCCCCAGCGCCGGGCGCGGGGGGCACCTTGGCCCCTCCCGGCGGGGCCACGTTCTTGCGGGCCGCTGAGGGGTGCAGGGGTCCAGCGCTGCCGCTGGCCACCGCAGCCTTGACGCTCATCACCAGGACGCACTGCGGGCAGGAGCAGGGCGGGGCGGGGGGCGCGGCGGCCGCCCCGGGGCTGGCCGGCCAGGACTGGGCCTTCGGCAGGGTGCCGGTGACCATGGGGTAGATGAGATCCAGCCGCCGGCGGACGCGGCGCTGGCGCTGGGTCTGCCGGTTGATCTGGCCCATGGTGCTGAAGTCAATGACGTAGCTGAAGCCGATGGAAGTGAGGTCGATCCAGGGGTGCTGCTTCTCGTAGGCGTGCTGGATGGTGATGCCCACGTCCATGTCGTAGGGCGTCCAGGAACCGTTGTCGTTCTCCCACTCCCACACCACGCCCTTCCCGGGGGCCGAGCTGGGGTCGTAGTAGTTGCGGCGAACTGGGCGGAGCGTCCCTGCCGGAGGGCACAGGGGAGAGGGTCAGGGTCAGCGAGGGATGAAACTAAGTCGTGTTACAGTAACAGACCAATCCTAAACGAGTCCTACTGCGTGCGGGGCTGACAAGTGAGGGGCCAGCTTTGAAGGAGACTCGTTCCTGCGTTTTCAAGTCTGCAGTCACAGGAGGGTGGAAGCAGCTGAGCTTTGAGGGGAAGGATGTGGGCCACAGTGCAGGGTACCAAAGAGAACACTTACTGGTTTGGGGTCGGGAGACCTGGGTTTGCAGCCAAATTTGCTCACTTAATATAGAACCTCATAACCTTCTTTTCTCCCCTAAGAAACGGAATAAAAACTCCTTTGTAGAGTCTTTGTGAAATTTAAGTATGATTCACTCATTCAACAATTATGTATTTGTATGTGCCAGGCCCTGAATCTCTCATGCGCTTTGTATTATGCACTAAAGGCTCATGAGTATCATTTCTCTTCTTCTGTGACTCTGTAGATGCCTCGGCCTGCAGGGCTATGGAGGTTAAGAGCACAGTGTCAGAGAAGCCTAGAGGACAGAGGAAGACTCTGCCCCTTCCCAGGGAGGCTGCCCAGGGGTGGTGGCCATTGAGCTGGCTCTCTGTACTTCTATGTGTATGGTTAAAAAAATAAAAATAAAAGCTCAGGCTGGGAGAGCTTGCTCATATTGTCCAGCACGGAATCTTACATCAACAACTACAATACTGATCGTAAGAATAACTTCCTATTTATCTAACGTCTTTCTCTCAAGAAGCTCAAACTTTCCTAAAGATAGGATTGTCTCAGTTTTTACAGTCTTGGGCAGTCGAGGGGGGTGGGGGCAGGGAAGAGATCAAGGTTATTACAGGGGAATATGGCAGAAATAAATGCGCAGGACTGGCAGGGAAACCTAAGCCTGTAACTGTTGCCTCTTCCTCCCCTACTCACCCCAAACCTGAATTCAGACCTGTGCCCAACCAGGGTTCATTTCATGGGTATTAAGATCAAGACTGAAGCTGCTTGGTTTAAGGCAGGGTAGGGAGGCCCGGGGAGAGCTCCAAGGATGCTGGAATCTCTGCATCTGTCAGCTTAAGCCCTGTCCATCAAAGTGGTGGGAAAAGGCTCCCCTTCTCTGGCCTCTGACCCACCCCCTCCTCCAATCCACAAGGAGACACCAAGATGGGGGACAAAATCCCATTCAAGGGGGGAAGAAAAGGAACAATGACTATTCAGGCCTTTGCCAGGTCATAACCCGCCCCTCAACCCATCTCCAAGCCCCTTAATGACCCCAAACATCAACATTCAGAGGCAAGAGGGAGAAACAGAACAATCCCTTATTCAGTACCAGGCGCTCTGCTGGGGGCCATGGGGGGGGGGGGCAGGAGCGGAGGACCGCGGAAGGAAGGAAGCATGGCAAGTAGGCTCCTGGTTTGCCTCCACTGCCTACTCTACGGAGCCAGCTCGTTGGGGAACAAAGGGCACAGGCTTTGGACCCGAAAGCAGAGGTGTGGCTAAGCCTCAGTTGCCTCATCTGTCTGGGTCCCAGACAGACAGGTTCAAAGTGTGGATCTGAGGACTAATAAAGCACTAAAGTAACACCTGTCCCATGGCAAGGACTCAGTAAAAGCTGGTGAATATTACTGTCATTTATTTTCTATTTTATGTCTAAGTGGGATGGAGAAGTCATAGGGAAAGTTTAGTCCAGAGGATACGGTGGGGGGTGTGTGTGTGTGTGTGTGTGTGTGTGTGTGGTGTGTGTGTGTGAGAGAGAGAGAGAGAGAGAGAGAGAGAGAGAGAGAGAGAAAGGGAGGGAGAATTTATATATAACTCCTATTTGCTCAATCTTTGTTACTTAGAACCTTCACCTATCCCGTATGGCAATCCTATGAAACAACTTTTAAAGACAAGGAAATTAAGTTTAGAGAACTTAAATGGCACGATTTTATATTCTCTCCAGGGTGGCAGGGCCAATGCAGTTGACCGATTCTCATAAACGTGCTTTAAAGGCATTTTTCACAATAGTGTTATCAGTCCCAGATATGCCGGACTGTTGGCCCAGAACGTCTGGAAACTATCCCCTGCCTCTAACACACCTTTCCAGAATTACCCTCCTCTCTGCCCTGGGCAGATGCCTCTTTTTTGCCATCCTTCAGAGTTCCCTGACTACCCCCACCCCTACTATTCGCCAGGTCCCATCTATCGAAATGCCCTCCTTTGCTGTTTTTAGCTACTAAAATTTTCTGACCACTCAGGTCCTCTGCCAAACGCCATCCGCTTCGTGAGACACTCTCCCAGTCCGGGGCCCACCCTCGAGAAGTCTGGGTACACACCTGTTCATGCCAGGGCCCTGGTGGAGGCAGACACACCGCCAAAGAGCTCTTTTCACTCTAATGCCTACTGCAGGGCCGGCAGGAAGGAAGGCTTCATAAATGAGCCGGGTTGAAGGCATTTAATCATTTATCCCATATTGCTCAGGACGCTTTGGCTGCCGTGGGGAAGGCAGATTCAGGCCCTTCTTAAGTAGCTTACAGTCTAAAACAAGGCAAGTGTGGGAATGCCTAGCTATGAAGTGTATTGTGCCACAAGAAGGGAGTCAAACAAATGCAGTGTTGGCAGGAATCTGACCACATCTGCCCCATGCTTAAATTCCTTCCAGAACTTCCCCCTTAGGTCAAGACCGAGAGCCTCTCCACCCACAACCTCTGTGGCCTCCTCCGGCCCTAATACCCTCTGCCCACATTTCTGCCCCACTGGCCTCCCGCAGTCTCTCCCCACTGCCTCCTTCCTCTCTGGGCCTTTTCACAAGGCTGGTCCCTCCCCCTAAACACCCTGGCATCCTCTTGACTGCTCACCCTTCAGATTTCAGCTCATGCCCTCGAGGAGATCTCTCTGGGCTGCCAGACCAGGTCCAGTTTCCATTCCTTTTTTTTTTTTTTTCCTTTTTTACTAGCGCTTATCTTGATTTGCAGTTACACATTTATTTGTGTGATTCATTTGATGAATGTCTGCTTTCCTCACCAGGCTCCCAATCCCACGAGTGTGGGTATCCAGGAGTTCGCTCACAGTGGTATCCCCCCCATGCCTGGCATGTCCCAGGGGCTCAATAAAATTTCGACTAAACAAATGAATAATGATTTGGAGAACATTTCAAGTAATGGATGACAAAGAGCACAGGACCTGAATGGCAAAGGAGAATTTCAACAAGTGAAAATGATCAAGGAGGGCGTCTCAGTTGAAGAGACCTGGTGAATTGTTGGGGGGTGGGTCAGAGGGAACGTATGAGAATAAATGGTACATCTATTTGGCAGGAGTAGAGGAAAACAGCGACGTAGAGGGAGGTAAACCCAGAAAGGTGTATTAGAGCCAGGGCAGAGATGGTCCGGAACGCCAGGCTGTGATGGGTTTTATTTGTAGGCAATGAGGAACCAGTGAGGTCTGTGACGCAGAGAAGTGTGGAGACAAGAGCTGCTCTGTTAATTAGTTCCACGTCAGAAGTAACGGGGGTGTTGGCTGCAAAAATAAAAAGCAGATGGCAGCCTGGAGGGACTCTACAGAGAGGTAATGGGTAGGACGTGACCGTGAGTGGCTGAAGGCTTTCCAAGTGAGGTTCCAGGATCACCTGCTTCCGAATCTCCTGGGGGATGACGGATTGGTAACACCCCCCAGAACTAAGGGCCAGCGTCTCCACGGGTTGGGGCCGGGGATCTGCATGCAAACAATTGCAGTGTTTATTGCTCACACTCAAGTTTCAACTTCTATGTGCCTGTAAATGCTGGGCGTCCAAAAAGAATGACAAAATGAGTCATAGACTCCTGAGGCTTTGACCACCAGCAGGTGGTAAAATGTTGACACCATTTCACAAGCAGAGGCAGTGTCCAGAGGAAGAGCTGGTTTTTAGAAGGGAAAGATGTTGAGTTTTGTTCAGCCCTAGAGGGTTAGTTAAAAACCAGAACCAAAGAAGTTGTGGGACAAGAGAGATGGTGGGAGTATATTCTTTGCTTATTTTTAGAGGCCACTCCATCTGGTATGGGCCAGTTCTGGATCTTTATATAATCAGGATGCTGAGCCAGATGATCTGAGGAAATCCATTTGCTCCTATGGGGCAGAGACCCAAGGACCAGGGATAAAGAGTTTCACAGACTAAGGAGGAAGAAAGAGAAAGAGAAAAAAATGTTCCCAGCAACTCAGACACCTACATCCCAAACACCCAAGTTGCTCAGGCTCCTGGGAAACGAGGGTTAACACCTTCCAGGCATGACCCTAGGTCTCCAGGGCATTTCACCCATGTCCACGCAGCACCGCATTCCTGCACCTGGGAAACCCCAGGCCTCTCTTACCAGCACCTTGCACCCCTCCTAGAATGTTCCATGAAGGCAAAGTCTTGGATGGTTTACTACTGCTATATCCCACATGCCTGGAGCAGTGCCTGCATGGAGCAGGTGGTCCGTAAGTGTTCATCGAACAAAGGATACTCGATTCGGAGTCTCAGCTCTGCCACTGATTAGCTGTAAAACTTGGAGCAACTTAATCTTTTTCAACTTGCTTCCTTTCCTATGAAATGAGAACAATGGGTCCTTCATAAGAGGACTGAGGATTAAGCCAGACAATGTGTGCAATGTGATTGGTGCATCCTTCTCACTGTAGCTATGGTGTGGTCATGACACTTGCCCCCACTACTCCAGTGCTCACACAGGGTCAGAGTACTATCAGAGGGGGGCACTGGAAATCTGCTTCTGTCAAACCCTTTAATTACTCTCCCTCTGATTCTTTTCACTGCATTGAAGACATAAAAGAGGGAACAATTGCACAGAAAACTCTGAGCTGGAAAGAACCCTCCCTCACACCATGTCATTTCTAATTAGCATCATCACGGGTGCAGGGGCCAAACCCATTCACCTGCCCATCTGCATGATGGGAGGAAAGGAGCCAGAAGGAGCCTTAAGGCTGCTCTTCATTCTACAAAGGAGAATGAGGGCTGAGCAGTCAAGGGGCTTGCTCAAGGTCACCAAGTAGGTCAATGGGTCTAAAGTGAGAGCCTAGTCATGTCTCCCACAGCTGGTCCGGGTCTCCCCGCATCCTGCTGTGGGGCCCTGAAAATGGAAGTGATCAGGTGCATTGGAAGATACGGGGGAAAGCGATGGGAAAGTACAGCGCTCCAGCCACTGCCCCACAAGATAAACAGGTCAGCCCAGTCAAAGTAAATGATCGTGGGTGGAGAGGACCCAACTAAGGCTTTTGGAAATGGCCAAGACCCAGTCACCTCTATCTCGCCCTGTCTCTTCCCCATTCTCTAGCCCAGAATGTCTAGAGGAGACCAGCATAGGATGCAAATATGCTCAGACTCAGAGGCGGTCTGGGAAAGGAGAAGGGCCCAGGGCGCACAGAGGCAGGCAAAGGAGACCTGCAACCTCCCAGCCATCTCCCCAAAGACAGGCTGGAATGAACTCCGAGCCCAGGGGAGTGGAGAGTCTGAGGACTTACTGGGCAGCAGGGCAGACAACTTCTGAAAAAAAACAATGCTCCCATGTCAGGAAATGTCCCCACATAGAGGAGGCAACAAAAAGAGAGAGGAATCGCCTCTGGGCAGGGGACTTACAGCTCTTCTTTGTTTATGGGGATGTTTTTGGTTCCCAGCTTCAAACTGCGGCTTGGGGACGGAGGGTAATTTAATTAAACATTGCCAGGGCTTGGCCGAGGTTGCCTGGGAGCCCGTGGTTTAAAGTTCCTACCCTGTCATGGCCTCATCAATGAGCTATATTGAGAGGAACTGTGTGTCTGTTGGTGGAAAAGGGAGAGGAGGGGGCTCTCCGGGCCCAGAGACCCAGAGATTCTATTCTACTTTGACAAGCTCCCTGACAGACCCAGCATTCCTGGGAATTCAGCCCAGTGCCTTCCGCACCCAGCGCGGGGCCTGGCACTAAGGATGGAGGCGCTCAGTACACGTTGGCCAGTGGATGGAACCAAAGAAGTCTGAATCACATGCCTCAAGAGACAGGCAAGAAGGCAAAACACATCCTGGGGTAATTTCTTAAATGATCAAGGGCCAGCCTGGTCTAAAATCTGAGGAGCCCCAGCCTCTGGCTTAACTGCTGACCAGCAGGCAGTGGTCAGCCTGTCCTCAGGAAAGAGTGATCAGTCCTGGGGGAAGGTAGCATCCGTCTTCCAACCCAGTTTTCTCCAGCACTTCATTATCTGTCGAAAGAGCCCTTCAGTCCAAGACCCTTCCTAGGTCCTATGCCCACCACAGACACCGCTAAACCCCAATGAAACATTCCCCCTTCCCAAATGTGGGACAAGGCTGGGAACTTTAGGTCACCGAGGAGCCTTTCCATATACTGCTGAGATTTCAAATGAAACAGAAAAGTTAATACCTGCCCATTTATTCTGAGCAGGACTGGAATCCCCTGTGTGTGTCTTGACTGTTAAGTCTTTCTGGTCCCACCTGCAGGGCTAGGCTCCCCTCCCCACAGTCTGATGCCTCCGCTCTCACCTCCTGGAGGAGGTCTATCTAAAATTACAGTTACCTTATCCCCTTCCCCCCTCGGCCACACTTAATCCTCTTTCTCAATCTCCCCACATTCCTTTTTTAGTCCCATCTCCTCCCTGTCTCTCTCAGCTCCACCTCCCTCCCTTTCCCACCAAGGTTTAAGCCCCTCCAGATGCTAACACTTCTGGAATCCTTTCCGCAGAAAGCGTTACTCAATCGGCCAAGTGTCTGCAAAGTCCTTGGCAAAAAGGTTGCTGGGAGTTATAACCAAAGATGGGGACACGAGTGTGGAAAGATACCCCTTTCCCATGACAATCCTAATTAGCCCACAGGATGTGGGGGCTTTCCAAGGAGGCGGAGATGCCCGGCTCAAACAGCTGTTCTCTGACCCTCTGGGACTCTCCAGTCATCCTCTCTGGTCCCTCCTCTCCACACCTGTCTCTCCAGGCCTCTCCAGTCACACTCTTGGGAAAGCCCAGCCAAAATTCCAGAAACAACGGCCCACCTCCGTGAAGAGACTACTGGAGAGACAGACTTGTCCCAGGTCAATTAACCCTGGGCTCCCTGGGCCAAGCAGAGATGCATCTGCTCTGCCCTGCCGATGACCCGCCACCCTGACCTCCAACCTGCGGGCTCTATTCCTTGCTCTGACCTGGAAAGCCCAGCCAGCTGGGAAGTGGGATTGTGGTGGCCACAGTGGTGACTTGATTCTCATGAAAAGACAGGAGTTTAGTGTCCCCCCCTAGGGGACCATTTGAGGAGAAAGCTTGGGGACAGTTTCTCCTTAGGAATCCGCCTCCGCCTCTTCATCGCGGACAAAGGAGTGGCTTCCCTGCCAGGCATTCCGGAACGGAGTCCCTCCCCCTCCTCTCTCCATCTGCTCTGGCCTGTTGCTTCAGCACTTGGAGTGCCCAAGCAGAGGCACCCACCAATGCCACAGCCACCAGGGCGTTTCCTGCCCTGGAATCCCCCAGCTCTGTCTCTCCTCCCAGGAAGGCCCATCCCTTTTTGTACTAGACCACAGCTGAAGCGTCCAGGGAATCCCTTCTTCCTCCCCCCAGTTCCCACTCCCAGGATGCAGCTGTGGGAAGGCATCCCACGCAGGAGGGGCGGAGGCAGTGAGGTGGGTGACCAGGAGGACGGGTGGCGGGCCCACGGGTGCCAGAGGCAAAACAGGGTCAGCCCATGTGATGTGTGAGGAGTGAGAGCAGGAAGCCTTTCCCAGCAGCTAGGACTGCTTGTGGGCTGGGGCGGCCCCAGAATTTCTACAAGAGAGGACTTGGAGCCACCGAGCGCTTAAAAGGGGGCGTGAGGGGGGTTTCTGAGGGGCCGGCTTCAAGCTCGGTTTGCATATCCAAACCACTGACGTTTATTGCAGGGGGTATCTTAAGAGGATCGTGGGGAGTAAAGCGCCCCCCTCCACCACCACCTCTTGGTGACACCACTGTAGGGAGGTGCGGACTGGGTGGGCCCGGGTGGGCTCGCGGGGCGGGAGGTCTCGGGCAGGGAGAGGAGGTGGCGCGGGCGGGCAGGGGCGGCCGGCTCACCGGTGTCCTGGCGAAACTGGTTCATGGACTGCAGGTCAATGATGTAGGGCGCGAGACGGCTGTCCACCTGGCCCAGCACCACGCTGCCCCCGGCGCGGGGGCCGGCGCGGACCACCGCCTCGATGTGGTGGCTCACGGCCGGGCTGTAGGGACGCCAGCGGCCGTGCTCGTTCAGCCATTCCCAGACCACCACGGCCGAGGCCAGGAGCATGGCGAGCCCGGGGCTGCGGCGGCGGCGGCGGCGGCGGCGGCGGCGCTGCGCTGCCTGCCTCCCGGGCCCGGCGCGCCCGCCCTCCTCCGCTTCCTCCTGCGCCGCCGCCTCCGGGCCTCGACCGCGCCCCCCGCCCCGCGCCCCGACGCCCCGGGCAGCCTCAGCTCCGGCCCATGGGCCGCTCCCCAGCCGCGCATCCACCGGGGCCCGGAGACCGGGGCCGCCTGCCTCCGACCGCGCGCCGCCGGGGTCCGCCGCTGCCGCCGCTGCTGCCGCTGCTCCGTGGGGTCGAGCCGCTTCATGCAAATGTCCGGCTCTCTGCAAACAGGCCCCCGCCTTGCAAAGCCACCGGGCGGGCGCGCGGCCGGAGCCCCGGCGGCCGCGAGCTGGGGCTGAGCGCGAGACGAGGACCGAGCCCTCACACCAGTTGCGCCTCGGGCTCTGCAGACACCGGGGTGGGATCTCGCCGCGCGATCGCGCTCGGAATGGCACGCCGGGCTCCCCTCCCCTCTCTCCCCTCCCTCCCCACCCGTTTGCCGCACGTTCCGCTGTCGCCGCCTGGGCGAGAGCTCCCCCTCCCTGTGGCTCTGCTCAGTCGTTTCCAGAATGAATCCCTCCTCCCAAGCCTGGCGCTGGGGCAAACCCGCGCCTGCAGGGTTTCCCCAGTCCCCAGATGCGGAAAAGCGACCCGCCAGGACAAGGCCTCGGGACTGCGGCTGTCGCCGGCCGCGACTTTGCAGCCTCTATCCCAGAAATGGAATTTTCTTTTTTCTTTTCTTTTTTTTTTTGTTTGTTTAATGCAGTGAGCTCGATGTCTGTAGCGCGAGCTCCGAGACACACTGTATCTTGCACACTCACACCCGCACACACCCGTGCCCAAAACGGCAACCTCTCTAGCTCTAGTCCGTATTACCTCATCTTCGCCGATATCCTTAGCTGTCCGTCAAGGATGCCGAGCCACGCCCCCTGACTACTCAGGCCAGTGCCCTGGAGCTCACACGCCCCCTGCTGGCCCAAAGCGAGGAGTGCCGGCCGCTGGCCACAAGCTAGTCACTGCTCAATTCCAGCCTCTGCTGAGACCCAGTTCAAAGGGATGTAGCAATTTGAGAAATGATGGATTAATTCCATTTATGTACAGAACAAATGTGATTTTTCTGGCCTGCTTAGACGTTACTAGAATCAAGAAGACACATGCTAAATTGGTTTATTTTGCAGGCTTTTATGACCCAAGTAATGAGACACTAGGACAGACACAAGCTAGACTTGGTTAATTTGATCGTCAGCAGTTAACATGGAAAATAACCTAACAAAGGTGAGCTCTGCCTAACAAGGTAGATTGACATCGGGACTGCATATAAATCTTGCCAGAAAACCCAAACTTTGATTTGCTAAAGTTGCAGCCACATGAAACAATGAATTCATATGACCAAGATCCAGGATAGGATATGGAAAAATAAAAGATGATGTGTTAGGAACTGAGGTGATGAAACTTTCTGAAATAGTCATTTTCTTTCCTAGTATCACACGACTTCTTTTGTTTTGGAAGATTTGCTTTCCCTCTCCTTTTCTTGCTCTGTCTTGAATCACACCTCTCCTGTCTCCCATCTCTAGTACTTTCCAAATCTTTTTCATCTCTCTACCCTTACCTCTCTCCTCACCAAGTTCTAAGTACAAAATAAAAGAGAAAGGATCAGACCTGCTCTTCCAGCCTCCGAAAGCACCAGGCTCAAGGTTACCTCTGAGCGCTTTGTTCTTGTTTGTTCCCTTGCCCAGAAATCTCCCCAGGATGACCTCCAGAGTCTCTAGCAAACCTCTCCCTGTGAGGCCAGTCTCCTAATCCAACTCAATCAACACCATTCGTTAAAACGCAGAATTTCAGGGTTTGAAGGACAAAAGGAAAAGGACTTAAGAATACCTCAGTGAATTCAGGAGCCATCATTATTCCCATTTTATACATGACAAGGCTTAGGGAATTTGAGCCATTTGCCCCAGTTACGTATTTAGGAAGGAGAGAGGAAACTGGTATTCAAAATGTAGTTGGGTTAAAAAAAACCCAAACCAAAAAACCAAAAAAAAAAAACAAACAAGAAAACACCAAATACCTTGTTCTATAACACAAGTTACATGACAAAGAGGTGGTGCAGTAAGAGGCAAGGTATGCGACAATGTGAAAGTGCCTCACCGTGAGGGAAAGGGAGGGAGAAACGAGGATGCAGAGTTCTGGAAGGACCGAAGTAGAATCAAAGAAAAGGTAATGTACATTTGTATTGAGCTATTTTTACTTCCAATCATGATCAAGAGTTTGAAAGCTCTAGAAACTTTCTTGTGGTCTGGGAAGGTACAGATCCAGAAACTATCAGCAAAGATTTAAGGGGGATGCTGAAAGTGTCGGGGAGGAAAACAGCATCCCACCAGCAGAACCAGAAATTCCCAGGAAGAAAAAGCCTAAACCTGGTAAGAGAGGAATTAACAAATGTTGGAGATGCCTGGGAGGCAGGAAGACGCTGGCTTCTGTCTAAGTCCAGCCTGCTTTTGTATCTGTTCTTCCTGTATCTGCTGCGTCAAACATGGCAGAGTGTTAAAGCAGAACAAAAATGCCTAATGCCCTGTGAGGGGGTTTGTATATAGCCTGATTAATTTGTAAAATGAAGCAGGGCCTTTATTTTTCCCCACAAATCTGTAATCTGGGGAGGCCTTGATGAGGACATCTGGTCTCTGCTCCACATGGAGCTCAAGGCAGCTTGAAGGATGGCTGGGGCTGAAATCGTCTGTAGACTTGCTCATTCACATGTCTAGTGGCTTGATGCTGGCTGTCAGCTGGGGCTACCAGCCCAAGCACCTCTCCATGGGCTTTTTGCTAATTGGTTTCTTCACAGCATAAAGACTGGGTTCCAAATGAGTATGACACAGAAGAGTCAGAAGGAAGCTGTGTTGCCTTTTTTTAAAATTAAGTTTTTCATTTTGAAATAATTGTAGATTCACACGCAACTGTAAAAAATAAGACGGAGAGAACCCACGTGCCCTTTTCCCCATGTTACCCAATTTTAACATCTTATAAAACTAACCTTACAAAACTGTAGTGCAGTATCACCCCCTGATATTGACACAATCAGGATATAGAATAGTTACAATTCTTCTTTACTCATACAATATATCATATATTGTGCAATATACATTTTGTATACAAAAGTATATAATATACATTTCTATTACCATAAATTCCATGATGTTGACTTTTTATAGTCACATCCAGTTCTCGCCTCTACTATCCTGTCCTTAACCCTGGCAATCACTAATATGCTCGCTCTCTCTACGATTTTTTCAACTCAAATGTTATTTAAATGAATCATAAAGTGTGTAACCTTTGGGGTTTGGTTTTTCCCACTCAGCCTAATTCTCTACACATTTATCTAGATTGTTGTCTGTATCAAGAGCTTCCTTTTTATTGCTAAATAGTATTTCATGGTCTGATTGTACCATCCAAGGCCAAAGGGGTGTTTCTAGTTTGGGCTGTTGTGAATAAAGCTGCTATGAACCTTCATGTACTGGTTTCTGTGTGAACATAGTTTCCATTTCTTTGTGATAAATGCCTGCCAGTATAATTGCAAGGTCATATATTTAACTTTTTTTTTTTTAACTGCCAGTTGTCCGGAGTGGTTTTACCATGCTGTATTTTTACCAGCAATGTACAAGTGATCCAGACTCTATTTTCTCACCAGAATTTGATGTGGACATCATTTAAAAAATTTAGCCATCCTGGTAGATACGGAGCACTATCTCACTGTGCTTTTAATTTGTGTTTCCTCAAGGATGTTTAACATCTCTCCACGTGATTATTTGCCATCTATATATCCTCTTTGATAAAATGTTTGTTCATACCTTCTATCATTAAATTTTTTTTTCAACATAGTACTGGAAATTCTAAGTACTGTTGAGGTTTGACAATTCTAAGTATTGCTGAAGTTTGAGATTTCTTTATACATTCCAGATAATAATCCTTTGCTAGATATGTCATTTGCAAGTATTTTCCCTCACTCCATAGCTTGTCTTTACACCCTTTTCACGAGTTCTTTCATAAAGAAACACTTTTAATTTTGATGAAGTTAAACTTACCAAATTTTCTTTTTGTGGTCTCTATTTTCCATGTCAATTCTAAGAACTTTTTCATTAGCCTTAGGATTTGAATATTTCTCCAAAAAGTCTTACAGTTGTACAATTTATATTTAAATCTATGATCCATTTTGAGTTGATTTTTATATAAGGAGTCAGATTTGGGTTGATCTTTCTTCTTCTTTTTTGACCTATGGATGTCCAGTTGCTCCAGCACTATTTGTTGAAATGATTATTCTTCCTCCTTTGAATTGCTTTTACATCTTCCCAAAAATCAGTTGGGCATATTTCTGTGGGTCTAGTTCTAGCTTCTCTATCCTTTTCCACGGATCTTTGTGTCTCTTCTTCCACCAACGCCACATTTAAGCTGTATAATGTCTTTTTATAAATTTGGTAGACTTGTTCCTCCCACTTTGTTCTTCTTTTTCAAAATTGTTTTAGCCATTCTAGTTCCTTTGATTTTCATATAAACATTAGAATCATCTTGTCCATATGTGCAAAAATACCTGCTAGGGTTTTGACAGGAATTGCATTGGAGGTGTACATCGATTTGGGAAAAAAATGACATCTTTTTACTATGTTGAGACTTCAGTTCTATGAACATGGTATGCTTAGCCATTTAGATCTTTGATTTGTTATGTCAGAGTTTTGTAGCTTTCAGCAGACATGTCCAGTACAGATTTTGTTTAATTTATACCTAAATATTTTATGTTTTTGGAGTGATTGTAAATGGCATTGTACTTTTTAGTGTCCACATGTATATTGCCATGTAGAAATGGTATGTATTTTTGTATGTTGATCTAGTATCTTGTGACTTTGCACGAATGCCAGGGATAGGCCTACATGTCCTTTTGCAGATTGTTTGGGATTTTCCAGTGAGCTGAAAATGGGACTATTTTATTTCTTCCTTTCTGATCTTTATGCTCTTTATTTCCTTTTCTTGCCTTATTGCAGCTCTTAGAATTTCCAGTACTATGTTGGCTACAGTGGCGAGAATGGGCATTCTTACCTTGTTTGTGATCTTAGGGAGATAGTATTCAGTCTTTCATCATTAAGTATGATATTAGTTCTAGATGCTTACTTTAAAAGTTGTTTATCAAGTTGAAGACATTCCTCTTTATTCTTGTTTTTCTGGCAGTCATTTTTTAAAATCATGAACGGATATTGAGTTCTATCAAATGCCTTTTCTGCATCGATTGATATGATCATGTGACTTTTCTTCTTTTGGACTATTAATATGGTAGATTACAGTCATTTTCAAATCTTGAGCCATATTTGCATCCCTGGAGTAAACCCCACTTTCTTATGTCACATAATTCTTTAAAAATATTGCTTGCTGATGAATCAAAAACTAATAAATGAAAAATATTGCTGAATCTTATTTGCTAAGAGTTTTTGGGTCTATGTTTATGAATGATATTGGTCTCTAGTTCTTCTCGCTCTCCCCACCTCCCTCCCTCCGTCTCTCTCCCCTCCCCATCTTTGTACGGTTTTAGTATCAGAATAATACTATTTTTATGAAATGAGTTAAGAAGTGTTCCACACTCTTTTTTTTTTCTGGAAGAGAATACATAGAATTGGTGTTAATTCCTCTTTATGAGTTTGATAGAATTCTCTAGGAAAACCAACTGGGTCTGGAGATTTCTTTCCTAGGAGATTTTAAATTACAAATTCACTGAATCCAAAAGTGGGCAGAAGACCTAAACAAGCAATTCTCCAATGAAAACATACAAATGGCCAACAGGCACATGAAAAATGCTCAATATCACTAATTATCAAAGAAATGTAAATCAAAACTACAATGAGGTGTCCCCTCACATCAGTCAGAATGGCCATCATTAAAAAGTTCACAAACAATGAATTCTGGAGAACGTGTGGAGAAAAGGGGACACTCCTACACTGTTGGTGGGAATGTAGTTTGGTGCAGCCATTATGGAAAACAGTATGGAGATTCCTCAAAATCCAAAACAGTATGGAGAATCTTAAAAATAATCTTATCATATGATCCAGCAATCTTACCCCTGGGCATATATCTGGAGGAAGCTCTAATTTGAAAAGACACATGCATCCCAGGTTCATAGCAGCACTATTTACACTAAGCAAGACACGTAAATGTCCATCAACAGATGACTGGATAAAAAAGTTGTGGTGTATATAGACAATGGAATACTACTCAGCCATAAAAAAGAATAAAATAATGCCATTTGCAGAAACATGGGTGGACCTGGAGATCATCATTCTAAGTGAAATAATCCAGAAAGAGAAAGAAAAATACCATATGATATCACTTGTGGAATCTAAAAAAAATGATACACAAATGAAATTATTTACAAAACAAAAACAGACTCACAGACATAGAGAACAAACTTATGGTTACCAGGGGAGAAAGGGGGTGGGAAGGGATAAATTGGGAGTTTGAGATTTGCAGATACTAGATACTATATATAAAATAAACAACAAGTTTCTACTGTATAGCACAGGGAATTATATTTAATATCTTATAGTAACCTGTAATGAAAAAGAATATGAAAAGGAATACATGTATGTATCTGTATGACTGAAACATTATGCTGCACACCAGAAATTGATGCATTATGAACTGATTATACTTCAATAATTTTTTTATAATTAAAAAATTTTCTGGAGAACAGAATAGTGATTCAATTCATTCATTCATACACATATATGTTATTTTTCATATTCTTTTTCGTTATTATTAACTAAAGTCCACATTTTACATTAAAATTCACTCCTGATGTTTTAAATTCTATAGGTTTTGACACAGAACCCATAGAACATAGGTCTTGGTATCTTATTGCTGTTTTAAATTGCTGTCTTTAAACAACATACGACTTTGAGTGTCTTTTTACCAATTTTATTCTTCTCTGTTAATACTGTGTTGGCTATTCTAGGCCTTTTGCTTTTCCTTATAAACTTTAATATCAGTTTGTCAATATTCACAAAGTAACTTGCTGGGCTTTTGGTTGGGATTACATTGATTATAGATCAAGCAGGGAAGAATTGACAATATTGAGCCTTCTGACATATGTACATAGAACATATCTCCATTTACTTAGATTTTCTTTGACGTCTTTTATCAGAGCTTTGTAATTTTCCACATATAGATCTTGTACATATTTTGTTAGATATATGCCTAAACATTTCTCTTTTTTGAGAGTGGTAAAGTTAATGATACTATGTTTCAAATTTCAAATTCCAATTCTTCATTGCTGGTCCATACAGAAGGAATAAATTGATTTTTGTATATTAATCATGTACCATACAACTTTGCTAAAATTGCTTATTAGTTCCAGGAGTTTTTGTTGTTGTTGTTAATCCTTTGGGACTTTCTACATAGCACATAGATAATTTTATCATCTGTGAACAAAGATAGTTTTATGTCTTCCTTCCCAATTAATATACCTTTTACTTCGTTTTCTTGTCTTTTTGCATTAGCTAGGACTTCCAGTATGAGATTGAGTGGGCATGGTGAAAGCAGATGAAAAGTAAAACAGAGTTTCCTAAAGACTGATGGTGCTGATGAGATAAAAATTGCAGTTCAGAATTTGATAAGGGAAGGGGCACTAGTAAACGCCCCAGGCTCTCAGCTGAGACCCCTGGAGAGCTAAACTCCAGAAGTGGCCTAGACCAGAGGTAGACAGAGCTTTAACATTCTGTTAAAGTTTCGAGTCAGTTTTGTCTTTGACTAGATGAAGGTGATCTGATTTCACTCTGTCTATCAGAGGTGATAGGCTGACCCCTCTCTGGGGGGAGGAAATGTCCTGGTGATGAAGCAGGAGATCAAATATCCCCCCGAAAAGCAACTGCCACTTTTTCATGTAAAATTCAGGATAATGCTGAGGCCGGACTCGCTGAGCTCATGAAAATACCTTTGCTTTTGACTACTGATGTCTCTGATCCTTCCTTTGTTAGTCATTGAGTCTGAGTTGACCAGCCTCAAAAAGGGGATGCCAGATGGAAAAGACCTCCTTGGATCCAGTGGTCAGTTTCTACACTAATTTAGCTTCAAGTTAATGGCTCTCTTTATTTAGAGGGTATGCATTTGGTGGCAACATCTGGCAGGTGGTGATGAGGTAGCAGGAAACGGCCCTTCCACGTGTTCAGGTTAAATTTTAGCCTTTAAGGAAAGCTGAGACTTCCCTTTCTCCTTTTGGGATTCTGTACTATTTTTCTGGAATATCCAAAGGGTTCAGGAAAGTGGTCTGGGGACAATCTACACGTCCCACATGAAGCAATTCCTGAACAGGAGAATACCCTCTGGTGCTTGTGAGATGGGAGTGCAGGCCTACAACGCGTCAGTCCCACAACAGCTGTAGGCTGAGTCCATCCAGAGGGCCTCGTCTGCATCATCTCCTCCATCACCTTGGATCTTGCCTAAACTCCATTGACTGAATTAGGTGCCTTTCCTCCTATAGGACCACAACACAAATCAAGGGTTACAACGGCTGCCATCTAGGTAATGTTGACGAGAACAATCAATAAACAGTCAATAACAAAAATAGAAAAGAGTTTTATTTGAGCCAAACTGAGGACTAGCCCAGAAGCTGGCTTCCCAAATTACTCCAGGAAGCTGCTCCAAGAAGCACAGTTTTATATCTTGTCAGAACAAATGGATATTAAACAAGTCAAGGACACATTTCTTCAAAGTTTAAAAAATAAATAAATAAAGACCAGTATGGCCTTGGCACTTGGGAAGGGAGTTTTATCATGAAAGGAGAACCAGCATTGGCTTCCCAGGAAGAAGGGCCTTTAATCTTTATTTTTAACATGGACATTACTTTTGATCAGCATGCCCTCTTTAATAATTAAAGTAGATGTATGACGTAAGTTTGGTAGGCTACAAATTAGGCCACTTTGGTTAGCATAAAATTCAAGTTAACTCATGTATAAGCCAGAATGACTTCCCTATATCTTAACATGTGAAAATGTATTTTATCAGAACTCAGGAACGTTCAGGGTGGTGGGGAAAAGCTAGCTAGCCTCAGAAGGGAGGGCAGTGGAGGTAAAGGAGAGGCAACTTAATTGTCAGTCTCCTTTCTTCCTTCGGCCCCTTGCTCCAGGGTTGCTGACCAAGTGCCAGTGCTAGGTCCTCTCCCACGTACTTCTCAGTGTCTGGTGAGAGTGAAGTTCAGGGATCTCTTTCTGCCTCCACACATGCTGCCTCAGCTCCATCCCTTCAGTCTTCGGTGCCTTTGACCAGATATGTCCAGAATCTTTTCCTATCACAGGACAAGGCAAGAAGTGATTTGGAAAGTGACTTGGGTACCTGAATTTAACACGTCTGTGAGCTTGAGTCCTCCTCGTCCCTGAAATTCCCAACTTAGTTACACAAGTGTGTGTGGTCTTTGGTCTCCCTGGGGGACAAAGAGGTCTCAGGGCCAGCTCAACTGTCTCCAAAAGCCTCCGAGGTTGAGGTAGAGAGGAAGGGAGGGAGACAAGAATGACTACGTGTGTTTGCTTTTGGTTTTGAGTGGCTGGTGGGTAGTTTGGTTTCAACCAAATGAACTTTCTGTTTCAGTTTACTCAAAGCTAGACACCAAATAGCAAGGCCTGCTGGATGACACCATCTATTTCAACTTTGGGGGTTCCTTCACTCAGGGGCTAGAGCCACATGGCTTTTGTACTGGCCATGAGGCTTGCTGCCCCATTGTCATGAAAATAACCCCTCCTGCTCTTGCCCCAGAGGAGATGAATATCATGAGTAACAACAAGGAATCACTTGGGTGACTTCTTTTAATTCTATCTTTTACCACCCAGACTCATTAACAAGTAGGTCAGTGGGGGGACCTTAACTGCACCCCTTTACTCCACTTCATCCATCAATTGGGTGAGAGAATTTGCGACCAGATCCCAGAGCATCTTCCCAAATCCCTGAACCTATCCCACCAGGATATTGTCCTTTATCTTCCAAAATGTACTTCGAAAAATTAGTTAGCTAGCCATCTAAGCATAGTATCGTTTATTGCTAGTAATCAACAACTTGAATTTATCCGTCACTTTTCATTCCAATAATTCAGTGAAAGATTAGAGACAAATATGGTCCCTAATGGTCGAAGGGGAAGCTGAGGCACAGAACAAAGACGGTTTTATCCTGAAGTCACGTATAACCAACGGATACAGTGAGAATCAAACCCCAGATTCTTGGTTTATTACTTTTCCCATTAGATTATGTGATTTCCTGCATAAATTTTATATTGTGGAAGAGATTGGCTTTCAAAAAAAAAAGAATTAAAAGATCAAGTTTAAGCAATAGAAACTAAATGAAAACAGAGCATCTGATCCCTCAGTCTTAAAGGTATACTTTCCCAAGTCATCCTCATCCTGGTGTGTGTTGTGTGGTAGGCTGGATAATGGCCTCCAAAGATACACCCATGTCCTAATCTCCAGAACCTGTGAATGTTGCCTGACTTGGCAAAGAAGTTGCACGAGTGATTAAATTAAGGAACTTGAGATAGGAAGATTATCCTGGATTATCTGGGCAGCCTTCCATGTCTTTGTGAGAGAGGCAGAGAGAGATGTCTAGTTTTAAACCATCAGGTTTGTAACAAATGACCACACACTTGGTGGCTGAAACAATAGAAATGGATTCTTTCACAGCACTGTTCTCAAAGTCCAAAGCCTGAAATCAGTGCCAGAAGAGCTGGTTCCTTCTGGAGGCTTTGAGGAAAGCCCTGTTCCATGTCTCTCTCCTAGTTTTCGACGCCTGCCGGCAACCCTTGGCGTTCCTTGGTTTGTAGGTGTGGCACTTCATTCTCTCCCTCCATCACCATGTGGACTTCCATAATGGATCGCTCCTTCTTTGTTTATCCTATAATTATAAAGACACTTTTTATCGGATTTAAGATCTACCCCATTCATCAGGATGACCTCACCTCATATTGACAGGTACCAGGGTTTCGGACTTGGCCAAACCTTTGAGGAGGCACAATTCAACTCACTACAAGTCCCTTCAGCCCACTGTCCCACTTCAAACAGAGATCTGTGCGAGCATGTGATTGTGGGTTGGCTCTACAGCTGGGAATTGGAGGACAGATGGTGATAAATCCAGGCCAAAGCTGGACTTTCTAACTACCTGGTCTTCGAAGGTAGAACAAAGGAGAATCAGAAAAGGGCATTTGCTGCATTTTGAGATGTTTACCGTGCTTCTTAAGCGATCTGGGTGGATGTTAGACACAGGAATCGGACACAGGGGTGCTATGGTCTGAGGAACAAGCTCAATTAGCAGAAAGAACAATAAACTATATTTCATGACTTCAGTTTCAGTCTTTGCCCTGGAATTTGGACAGCAATTCAGTTATTCTTCCTTCTCACACAGGCAACAGGAATAATAGTACCTACTCTACTTGTCTAATAGGTACTGAGATAGTATGTCAGAAATCATTAAATACACAGTCAATCATCTAAGTTCCTGTGATGATCAGACACTTGCAATTACATTTGAAATGATATATACAGTCAAGTCCATTATTTGTGGCAGTTTTGTTCCATAAATTTGCTGCAAACTCTGAATTAGGGAATATTGAAACATTGCTCTTTGGGGAAACACAGGGCTAGATTCCTGTGAGCCTCTGGTCACAACATTTTCATTCAATCAGTATAGAACCTTGTTTGATGTGTGTTCCTGTTTTAAAAAAAAAGCCTTATTTAATGTCTGTTGTTGACTCATTAACATGAAATGTACAGCCAGCAGCACTGTAACTTGTGCCAGAACAAAGATTATTTAACACATGTATTTATTTTCCCCATAAGGCATATCACAACTTTTTGTGCTTGGGAACACTAGACAGCACCTCAGCATTATGATTGAGGGCCATTTTAAGCAGCAAAAACACCACCATCAGAAAAAAAAAACAAACCACAAAAATGCAATAACGTGGTAATAAATAGACAGCAGATAAAGCTACTTGTTTACACTATGAGAGCTGAAAAAAGGCAGTGCAGGGCTTTGTTCTGCCTCAGCTGGGAATGGATGCATCAGGCAGCTCAAATATTTTATTGCTCTGCTCACAACTGTGAATGACCAAAAGCACCAGTGTGGATTTGGGGCGGGGGAAGATTACAAATTAATTTTAGGGAGGAGGTACATTTGCAAATACAGAATCTGCAAATAATGAGACTGAGAAATAGTATTTGTTTTGTTCTGTTTTATACTTTATACCTTACTCCAATGATTATGCTGTTTGAATTTTGTCCAGGAAGTGCTCCTTGGGGAATGCTGTACACTGTAAAGATCAAATCACACAGTAACACTGGTTGATACCTAGACAGAAAAGGGGATTTTGGGAAGGGATCATGTTGTCTTGTTCTCCATTCTCTGGACAACAGTAACAGGATGCCCAACACGTAAATTAATATTGATGGAGTGAATCCTTCAGTGCAATTGCTGGTGAGTCCCATCTCCTGCTTTCAGCCTTCCCACACCACCTCATCCACTTCCTCTCCCTTCTCTCAATTCCTCTGGCTGTTCGGTTTGTAAACTTCTGGGTGGCACTCAGCGTAAACTCACTCCCTGATTCATCGTTACCGTGACTGCATGACTTCTTGACCACGTCATGGTGACAAGATATGCAAATTCTCAGACTTCCGTACATCAGTCAGCAGGTTCTCCTCGGCTTCCTGTGCTTTAGGCTGACATCCTCTTCCTGCAGTTTTACAGATCTTCTCCTCCCTTACTCTGTCTGTATTCATATAAGCCCCAATTCCTAACTAACTACTTTATTCTTATAATATTTATAGTGGCTGTATTTTTCCATTAAAATCCAGACTGATACTATAATTATGTATATATATGCTAGATCACCAAGACAGCCCCAGTTTATGAATAAATCCCACAATCTCCTGAAGAGTATCAGGCATTCCAATAGTATTAATATGCCTAAAATTAAAAAAAAAAACTGACAACACCAAATGCTGGTGAAGATGTGAAGCAATATGAATGCTCATTCTTTGCTGGTGGGAATGCAAAATGGTACAGCCACACTGGAAGACAGTTTGGCAAATTCTTACAAAGTTAAACGTAATCTTACCATAAAGTCCAGTCATCACCCTCCTAGGTATTTCCACCCATTGAGTTGAAAAGTTACATTCACATACAAATTGGTATACAAATGCTTATAGCAGCTTTAGCTATAATCACCCCAAAACAACTAAGACATTTTTCAAAAGATGAATGCACAAACAGACAGTGGTATTCCACTGAATGGTATTCCACACAATGGAATATTACTCAGTGATAAAGACAAATGAGCTATGAAACCATGAAAAGACACAGAGGAACTTTAACTGCATCTTTCCAAGGGTGTTGGGAAGCTGGAGCTGGTATATTGAATCAAGAAGAAGTAGATGATAACTTGCTGAATGAGGGGGCACAAACCAGCCACACAGGGTCACCAGGTAGCTCCCTCAGCATCCGAGCTCCCACTGTGGGCAAGTGAAACTCATGGGGTCATTTGGATCGAGGGCATGGTTTCAATACACCCACACAAAGGAAAAGGAATCACAAGATTTTTTATTTACAGATCCTAGAAGCTGGGGTAAGGAGCATCAAGCCAAAGGAAGGGTTGTCCTACATCCCAAGTCGTGAGTGAGCAGGAGACAGAGAGCATGGTATCAAGCATCTTACATTTTTAAATTGAAATAAAGTTGATTTACAGTGTTGTGCTAGTTTCCTGTGTACAGCAAAGTGATTCAGTTATACATATATTATGTTTATATTCTCTTTCAGATTCTTTTCCATTACAAGTTATTATAGGATCTTGAATATAGTTTCCTGTGCTATTCAGTAGGTCCTTGTTGTCTATCTGTTTTATATATGCTAGTGTGTGTATGTTAATCCCAAACTCCTAATTTATCCCTCCCCTACCATTTCTCTTTGGTAACCATAGTTTGTTTTCTATGTCTGTGAGTCTAGTCGTGGCTTGTAAATAAGTTCATCTACATCACTTTTTTTAGATTCCACATGTAAGTGATATCATATATTTGTCTTTCTCTGTCTGATTTACTTCACTTTATATGATAATCACTATGTCCATCAATGTTGCTGCAAATAGCATTACTTTATTCGTTTTTATGGCTGAGTAGTATTCAATTGTCTATATCTACCACAAATTCTTCATCTGTTCATCTATCAATAGACATGGAAGGTTGTTTCCTTGTCTTGCCTATAAATAGTGCTTGTAAATAGTGCTTCTGTGAACACTGGGGTGCATGTTATCTTTTTGGCTTAGAATTTTCTCCAGATAAATGCCCAGAAGTGGGATAGGCGCCTATTACTTTTAAGATGGTTGGGGCAAAGCTTGTTAGATCAAAAACTGCCCCTGTACACGGAGGGCAAGAAGAGACCAAAGAAAGAGGCAGACCACTCCAGATTGATAGGTAGCAGTTTAATACGCAAGGGAACTTACATATAAGCTTGGCTTAAGAGGTCATAAGATGGGTAGATCTTTGCACCCTCTTGCCAGAATTTTTTTTAATTGAAATATAGTTGATTTACCATATTGTGTTAATTTCAGGTGTACAGCAAAGTGATATGACTATTTTTTTAGACTACATTCCAGTACAGGTTATTACAAGATATTGAATAAAATTCCCTGTGCTATACAGTAAATCCTTGTTACTTACCTATTTTATGTATAGCAGTTTGTATCTGTTAATCTCATACTCCTAATTTGTCCCTCTCTTCTTCCCTCTCCCCTTTGGGAACCATATTTGCTTTCTATGTCAATGAGTCTGTTTCTGTTTTGTATATAGATTCATTTGTATTATTTTGTAGAGTCCATTTACAAGTGATATCATATAGTATTTCAAAGTCAAGGTTATGTCCCTGGAACAGCTCTCACTGTGGGAATGGTAGGCAAAGTGTACATTCCAAGGACAGAAGTGCCTCCAACTGCCCGGGTCCAGCTCGAAGGTCAACCAGTGGTTACTTCCTCTTGATTACCTCCTCCAACATTCTACCTCCTCTCTTGTGAACAGCTCTTACAATCTCACATGGCCTGCCCACCCTCTTCAGCAACGTGCCCTAAGCAGTCAGCAAGAGGTGTCCCTAGTATGGAGGTGCTATAAAGCTGGGTGGCTATCCAGCGGCACTGGAGGCAGCTATCACAGCCACAATACAGGCATTTGCAAGAGAAAACACAGGGATAATAGTCTAGTTCATCATAGAGTTGTTAAGACTAGTCTCTTAACGTGCTTAGAAAAATGCTTGGTGCATAGGAAGTGGTTGATAACATTAATTATTATTTTTTTTATGAGATTGACCATTGTGGAAGGTAGAAAACTATCGTCATTGCTCATGGAATAACAATTCCATAGGTAATTCCCTTAAAGGTGGCAAACTGACTGAATTCTCACTGTTCCTCATCCTAAACACTCACCATTTCTACTTCCTGCAGATTTGTAAATACTTCTTCATACCACTTTGTATGGTTTTCCTTGATATCAGAGACGATGGATTCCAGAGTAGTGCCAAATTCAATGATGCTAGAAAACTCACCTTGGTAGATATAAGGGAAGCCAGCAGTATGCATGGCCACCAATGAACCATTTGAATCAAAAACAGGGGAGCCAGAAGATCCAAAGTAAAACGAGGTGTGATAAGTGATCAAACTAGACTCTCGACTTGTTTCTGGGAAACTTCTTTGAGTGTGCATATGGATATACTGCATGCCAGGACCATAACTCTCTGCTTCCCTAGCCTGAAGACTTTCCTGATACACCTCTTCACGCTGACCCTGTGGGATCACAGAACAAGCATCAGTAGACTTTGCCTGCCCATCTGGATGGCCAATAATATATATCAACCCACTGTGTGGTGCAGGACCGATTCCATTGTATAATCCCACAGGCACTTGCTGTCCATAGGTCTTCAGTTTGAGAACAGCATAATCAAGATTTACATCAGATACCTCAAACCAAGGTTCAACGAAAAAGTAGTTCTCTTCTCTTTCTAGGAACTCCTCATAAACAAATGTCACCTTTACACATTGACCAATGATATGGGCCCACATACTTGGCTCTACTCCCTTCCCCACAATATCACTTATTACATGCCGACAAGTGAAAATGTACAACCCACTAAAGACAAAGCAAGTGGCACAACCTGTATTCCCATTGTTGTCCCATGATAGGAACCCAACTGAATTACTGAGATGAGAAAGAAGTTTGTGGACTTTAACCAAAGTAGAGTTTTTGGTCAGTTTCCCAAAGTTTGCTTTATGCAATTTAAATAATTGTTTCCCCTTTCTTATTTGCTTCTCTTTCTCAAAGTTTTCTCTAATTTTCTCCCTTTCTCTTTTCAAACTGGGGTACTGGTCGACAATTTCTTCTATCAGCCCAGAGGGGTTTATCTCCTCTGACTCTGAATTCTGAGCAGCTGCTGCCACGGTAGCCATGGTAGCCACAGTAGCCACGCTTTTCTTCTCAACACTAAGCTGAAAGAGCTTGCCCTCCAGGTGATCAACCTTCTGTGAGCTTTCAAAAATGCAGTTCAGGTTTTCAATGAGTTTCCAATCATTATTCTCCAGAACGGGAAGAAATCTGCCATCCTCACACAGAGCCTTCTTAATGCTTTCTCCTTTGAAGGCAAAGATGCAGAGTTTGTACCCATCTTTGTGAAGTTGCCCGCACTTGACAATCTTTTTCCTGGTGCCCTTCCCGACTGGGTGAATATAAAACTTGACGCAGTCATCAGTAGACATGTTGTTGTGCTGGCGGAATACCTGCTTCACCTCTTCCTGCTTTGCTTTACATGGAGCAAAGGTGATTTCCACCTGGCAGCCTTCAGGAAAACAGCTCAGGGGCATTCCAAGGTTTAAGTATCCTTCAATTCCACTTTTGTCACATACCAGCATTTCTTGGCCTGGATGAGATTCCATTGCTTCTCTGACAGTCTCGAGAGTGCTGAGTGCCATGTATAAGCTAGCCTTATTAGTATGCGTGAGCGCAACTGGCATTTTTTTGTTTTTCTTGAGGTTTACATTCAAGTGAACATAAATTGTCTTATCTTGGGATACAGTCTGGCCTTTGGGTCCTTCAGCCTGGGTGTTGGCTGTATTCTCTGAACTTTTTCTAGAGTCCGTCTTCATTTGAGAAGTACTGGGATTATTCTCCTGCTTTTCATTGACCTAAACACAAATGTTACATACTTTAAAGCTACAATGCAACCCTAAGTCTCTTGTTTTTCTTTTGAGCATGCCATTCACAAAATTTATCTGTGAAACTCAGAGCCAATCTCAAAAGGCCAGTGAATAGAATTAAATCGGAATCTGAGTTGGGATCCAAAATAAAAGCTGAGTTTCCCATCTCATCAGTCAGACAAGCTCTTAATACTGCTACACTGGTGCATTTTTTTTTCCTGAGAAATATGAGGAAAAAGACAAATGTTTTCCAGGTGCATCAAAAACAGAGATGCTGAAAAGTCTGCCAGCTCTCTCATAGTGTTACTTCAGGTCTTGTTTACTATTTTCAGCTATAAAAGTTTTACTTTTTTTGAGCATAGTGATGTGTTCTTAAAGCACCAAACTCAGCAAGAATAAGTAACCATGGTTTATTTTCAGGCATTAAATGTTAGACAAAACCATCATCAGTTATGTAATCATTTGGTCACAATAATATAGTTATTTCTGATAATAAAAACTCTGATTCACTTAGCATCTATCAGGCAAAGAACTCTATTTTCTCTATTATATTAATTAATCCCCAAATTCTGTAAAGTGAGGAGGAATAAATATGGCGTCTCTGTCCTTTTGATGGAGAAACTGAGATACAGAAAGTTTTTCTTATAAGTGCCTTCCCTATGGTCACATAATAACCAATGAATAAATTGAGTATCAGTACTCCAGTATTTTTTCCATTAGACTATATAACATTTTTTGTAAGTTTTATACTCATGATTCCTATTTTTATAGAGCATTATCTTAAAAACCAGGAGTAGGGGAAGGGAGAGGAATTACAGGGGAGGGTTAATCGAATAGCAGAAATTCAATAAAAATTTAAGAGCATCTGCTTCCTATGTCTAAAAGATATGTTTTCCCCAAGTCATATTCATTATGGCACAGGCATCAACAGATACGGGTTCATGTGCCAGCGAGGACACTTGCTACAATGGGAATAACAATGCCAGGATTCTTGTAAGGATTAAGTGTAACATCATGTGTGACAACACCTAGTACAATGACTGGCACATAGATAGGTTAACTTTTATTTTCCTTCTTCATAACGGTACTAATATTTTGGATCCCGAAACGCCAAAACAAAAGAGAAGAAGGAACAAAAGGCAGTATAAATGTACTCTGGGCATACACACAGACTCTCAGAAAACCATCCTTTCAGCCTAAGGCTGTCAGAAGTGTCACACACCCCATCGGAACACTGTAATGGATTTCTGACTAGTCAAGAGATTCTCGGGCAGATGTAGACACTTTCAAGAGGGACCAGGGCAATTAGCTTGCTCTGTCATGGAGTAGGGCAGAGGGAAACAGAACTAGGTTGGTTTCGGCTTTTCTAAATACTCACATGTTCTAGTTAGGACTAGAGTAAGAGAAAAGTTAAAGGCTTTTAAGTTGCATTTTCAAGTGCTTACCATTTCTCAGCCTTCTTGTTGATTAATTCAAGGAGTATTTTAAGACTCAGGAAAGGAGATACTGGTTTGATAGGATAACAGTGCCCCATTAGTAGAAAGAGCCCCAACTTAATGTCAGTCAACACTAGTCCAAGTCTTCATTCCGCTTCTGCCTTAAGCAGCAACTCAGTCCCCCTCTCTCCTTGTAAACAAATTGAGGAGAATAAAACCCTCCCTAACTGCCTGACAAGGTTATGGTAAGAAAAAACATTAAAAAAATTGTTTTATAAACTGTAAGGCACCATACAAATGTAGGTTATTATTGTTACTGAATAAATAGATCAGCCATGTTTGGGATGGTATATATTTTCAGGTCATGAAATAGTATTAATTTTGCTTTTATTCCACAGTTTACTGTAATATGTTATATCTGATTTTTTGGTTGTTGTTCAGAAGGTGTTACAACAGATTTTATCAAAGTCTGCTTTGATATGGCTAAGAATTTTATTAAAATTCCTCCGTACCATCATCCCACCAAAATAAGAAGAATAAAATGGATGAGACAGACTTTAACTTATTTACTGTTCCCTATGTAATTTCCCTACAAGAAAAATGACATAATTTCTTGACAGGAAGAACTGTAAAGCCCGGTGTCAAGAAGGGCTGAGCCTAATACTGGTATCTTCCATAAACAGTATTTATAAACATACCTTAGAAAAGTAGTGCTCAATTTTCTTGCTATTCTTTTCATATGAGTCCTTCTGTGGCCTCTGCTTCTTAGAGCTCATGATGGCTTGAAGATGAACGTCTGTGTATTGGCTGAAACACTAATTTCCAAAAGGTTCACGTTACAGCAGTATCTTCATAGCTACCATTACTTGTACAGAGGATCAGATTAACAGGGACCCCATAGCCTGCCTTTCCCCTTCCCCTCCAGCATCGCTTTCCTCAGAGATGTTAGTATAGCATGTAGACAGTTTATCCACTAATTATAATGATCTGAACCATATAGATCAGTATACTAAATACTTTACAAAAATTACCTCTAATTTCCAGTGCTTGCTTATATACCACGTAGGTATATCGGCATTTTGCAGATGGGCAAAGTATAACTCAGAGAAAATAGGTGACCTGCCCAAGGCCAGGGCTACATGGCAGGGATGCAATTCAAATGCAGGTATATATACCCTACAGATGGATCGACCAGTTGGAAAATTCAAAAAATGTTTTCTAGATACGTTGATGTGAAAATCTGGCCTCCATTTAAGATGGAGATGATACAGGGATGATATAATTATAGGGAAACAGATGGGAAAAGAACTGGGTAGGACCATGAAGACAAAATAAACTTTAAGTGGGAAGACAGTGAGAAACTTTAGTTGCAGCTTTAGTTTTTTGTTTAAAGAGGTACTTCCCCATCTATCTTTCTTCTGATGGCTCCCCAGAAGAGAATGAACAATGTCAATAAAAGAGTGAAATCTTCAACAGTGATAAATGCCACTAGAACGAAAGCCGTGGAGGGTAGCACCCATCTGTCTTCAGGATCCCAGCATCTAACACAAAGCCTGGCACAGGGCAAGCCCTCCGCAAAGATACATTCAGTGAATGAATGGTGTGTGCAGATGAGGAATTATGTCCCATTCTAAGTGCTTTTCATAAACCACCTCATATAATTCTTCCAACCCTGGGAGACAGGTATATTATTAGCCCCATTTCACTGATAAGGAATTTGAACACCCAGACAGATTACACTATTCACTGAAGGTCACAAAGATCCAAAGAGAATATTTTTGATGACTTTTGATTATGAACGTTTTCAAATAGAGAAAAAAGAGAATAGTATAATGAGCCTCCATATACTTATCACATATCACTTACTACATGGGCAATGTGCTTATTCTTTTTTTCTTGTGCAAATTTACACCATCTTTTCATTTTACTACATTATTTTACAGTTAGAGACATCATGCCATTTTAAGCTTAATTATCACTTTCCACCTCTAAAAATTTTGGACTTTTTCTTATACCATCACAATACTAATTTATTCAGACCAAGATCCAACTGAAGCACGTACGTTGTCTTTATTTATTATGTCTTTTGAGTCTCTTCTATTCTAGAAAAATCATTGATTTGTTGAAAACAACAGAGAAGTTGTTTCTAGAATGTTCACCTCCTGGGTTACTTCTGCACATTGTTGTTCAGTATAAGCTCTAGTTCCCGAATTTCTAGTCAAGTTAGTTACCTAAAGACTACGCCTATTCAGTTCACAATTTGACAATGGAGCAGGAGCCCCGTCTCCGTCATTTCCTGGGAACGAGCTTTCAGGGAACTCACTTTAGCCTGTTTGAGCCTTAGTTTCCTGTTTGTAAAATGAGAAATGATTCTCTCCCCGCTCCCTCCCCCTCCCTCCTCCTCCTCTCCTTTCTCCCCCTCCTCCGTCCCCCCTTTCTTTCTCTCCCTCCTCCCCCTCCCCCTTTCCTCCACCCGCCCGCCGAGCGCTCACCGCGCCGCGCGCGCCTCGCCCTCCGCCAGCGCCCAGCCCAGGTGCAGCCGGCGCGCGCGAGCCCTCGAGCAGCGAAGCCCGCCTCCCAGCTCCGCACACGGCTGGCCACGGAGAGCGCTCCCACTTCGGCTCCGACCGACCAGGCAGGAGGGAGGCGGGGATAAGGTTGGAAAAGCCCGCCAGACTTTTAGGAACTGCCCCGCCCTCTGGCCCTTTGGAGGCTTTCGTTTTCATTTTCTCCCGGCTCCCTCCAGCCTACGCCCTTCCACTCCTCCCCACCGCCATCTCTCTGGGTTCTTTTCTTCGGACAACTGGGGACGCAGGAACCTGGCTGCTGGGGGGACTCCAGAGTGAAATACTCATGCTGCGGTTGTTTCGGACGGTCCCTCCAGCCTGAAACAAAACCTTATGGACGTCTTCGTCCCCAGGACTGGCTGGAGAAGCCGACTTAGCGGAGCGTACACCTTTTTCCTCTACACAAGTACAACCACAAGTGACAAGGATAGGGACACTCTGTAGTGCTGCTGCTAAGGCAGATTTTCACCAAGCATAAGAGCTTTAAAAATTTGCATCAGGTAAGCAAAAGGATTCCTAAAAAGGTTTCTTTACTCCCAGGGGCAAAATAAACTCATCACTTGGGGAGTTTAACAAAGAGAAACTGGAGTTCAACCTAATATAAGATTTACTTCCTCTACCTTTGCGTTCAGAGAGTGCCGGAAGAGAAGGTTGCAGGGACCTCAGAGGCACACAGTGATTCTGGCTTGAAGGTGTTGCTGCAGCAGCAGAAACTGCCTAGGTCTTGCTGAGACCTCCAAAAGTGTCAACTGTTGGCTCCCAGAAATATCACCAGAGCAACCTGTTGGTAAGACAAAGCTAAGAGGAATGCTTGCAGAGGTCATGGAGAGCAAGAACTTGACAGGATTTTGCTAGTGTCTCAGAGGGGACAGCAAGGTTGAGTTATTTGTTAAGATTCGGAAGTACGGTTTAAGTTGTGTCTTTAATGTGGGGGATTGGTTAGGGTAAAGGAAGTACTGGGTGACAGTTTAGGATGTGCCTGTAACAGGGCAAGGATGCTTAGGCAAGGGTTCAGGAAGTCTTGGTATGTAAACTGTACTTTGATGTTTTCTCTTGAAGAATGTTTGGGTCTTTGAATAAGTTACTGGAATAAACAGTAAAGATATTTGCAGCTTTTATGTCACTGGGTAAAAGTTTCCTGAAACAGCAAATTAACCTTGATGAAAACAGTGAATAAAATGTAGTTAGCAAGTTATGTGAACCTGCCTGAGAACATAATCATTTGCCACTTTGAATATTTTATCCTGGAAAGAGGCTCACCCAGGAAAACACATTTGACATGATTTGTTATACACAGAATTCAGAGAGAGAGGCTGATCTTAGGACACATTTTTACGAAGTTAAGGTTGGGTTTTACAAGACCCATCAGTTTTTAAAATTACAACGTCTAACCTTGGGCACAGCAAAAGTAATACACGTCCTTTTACTTTACTCTGTTCTTTTTACACGTCCAGGGATAGATCTCAGTTCCCCTTTCGGGAACAACAGTATCCAGGACGATGTTTTTTGTTTTTTGGTTTTTTTCCTTCCCCACCCCCTCTACCCAATCCTGAAGTTTTTTTCGAATTGTGCCTCAGCCACTGAATTTTCCCAAAACTCCAGATAAGCCCCAGGACTAAAGGTGAAACTCACCTAAGACAAGAGTCCGTCCGGAACCGAGCCGTCACCGGTCTGCGCTTGCGGCTTAAGGGAGCCTCCAGCAGTGCCGCGCTCCGGGGAAACTGCCGGGGGAACTGCGCATCTGGCCAGAGATCTTGGCGTCCTTCTGCTCTCATTGGATAGCAGCTCTCCTGCCGCAGAAGCCGATTGGCTGCGCTCTAGCCGCGGAGTGGAGCGCGGGAAACGCTGAGTGTGCAAAGACCTGCCCGCCGCAGGTCTTGGACGCGGGAAGAGCGGGATTCGCTACCAGGCTGCGCACTGCCCACAGTGCCGGCTTCATTCCTCCTAGTCTTGAATAAGGGAAAGAGTTCCGGAAGAAGGGTCTCGGGCGCGGGGAAGGGGAGTCGGGGATCTAGGCTTTGAGAGGACGCGGGAGCGGGAGACACCAGAAACGCAGGAGGCGGGGCCGCTGCAGAGGTTTGAGCTCTGCGCGCGCGCGAGCGCGGGAACCAGTTGCACCAGTCGGAGTGCGCGGGCAGAAACCTGGCTCCCGGGTGCCCAGCAGTCGGGAGGAGGCGTGGAGACACTAGCCCGGCATTCTGCATTGCTCCCGCGCAGAGGAGGCACTGCGGGTGGGTGGGGAGGGAGGGGCTGGGGCGACTTGGGCCCTTCCCAGAGGGGCGGCATTCCCAGCAGCTGGGACTGGCCCTACCACTCTGACACTTAGGAAGAAGCCGCGAATGCAGGCCGAGTGAACGACCTCGTCATAAATCGGTTCTCCAAACGCAGAAGTTTACAATCCAGATAAAGGAAATATTGTGAACTCCAGGTATGTGCATCTCAAAGCTGACAATCAAAGAACTTGACTGGAAAGGGCTTGCAAAGGCAACCCGCTGTTTAACGATCTGCATGGAGGGCAGACGTGCAAGTATTACGTGCTGTGTTTGAGAAGGGCTCGAGGTCTCAACGGTGACAACTTTTATGCAGTTTGACAGAGGAATACATGATGTATATAAAGTGATAGGGTTGAGAAACGTGTTGGTAACTACAATATGTGTGGTAATTTGGGGGAACTGGCCTTAATCTGAAAACAATACATCCGAAGTAGTTATTGCTTCCTCTAACGTCGGTTCTCTGAGTTTGGACAGCATAAGATTTAAAAAGGCAGCAACGACCAAAAAAAAAAAATTGTACGGAAGTTTCAGCACTTACTATCATTCTCAATCTTTATAGAGGTTTCTACATCCCTAAGATTAGTGCATGCAATAATCACCAGACAATTAGTATTTGGCTGATTCTTTTTTTTTTTCTTCAGTGTGGATTCTGAAGCAGCAAACGTTTCAGTGACATGTAAAAGGTAGTAAGGAATACTAGAGTTGAAATGCTGAACAATCTGAGTTATCCTGTTTTGGAGAGCTATCCTGGTGACTTGCAAACATTGAACAGCATCCTATCATTCTATCTGACTTATTCATATTTGATAGACTTGTGAGATATTTCTTGGAAATTAACAAGTGGATCTCAGAAAGCTATGAAGAAAAGTGAAATCATCCTTTTTGGAACAGACACTGGTATTGTGGAAGCCACTGCATGTGGAGTTAGTATGAGTAGTAAGACCAAGGATGGCAATAAATACAAGTGGTTAGTCAAGTGAGAATGTGTTTGTGCAGATGTGAATTATTTCCTGTGGTTTTCCCCTCCCTCCCTTCTTCCTTCTTTCTTCTTCGGTTTTTTTTTCCCCTTTTGTATATTTCAATGTATAAACAAAGTAGTGATTTAACAGACAATAGGCTTAACACTTTCTAAGACATGGATGTTAAGAATTCAGCATGCTCATAAATTTTGTTTATTGAAATATTAGTGCCCAAGAAGATAATAAAAAGTTACTGTTACAGTGGGTATAAAATGTGTTCCTTTAACATCTATGCAATCGAACCTACTATGTAGCAAGATTTCTTTTTCCCCTAAATCTTTTAATGTAATTTATGTAAATTTGGTAGATTATGTGTTGTCTTATTGGGAAAAGGATATAAAATAAATAATTCTTAAACCTTAAATATATTTGCAATAAAACGCATTTTGGCTTCAGGTAACAGGAAAATAAACTTTTTTTTGGATGAACAATTACTGTCACATTTTCCCCATTATCCCTATATCTTTTCCATTTTCTTGATTTATATTACTGAAGTTCTTTACCTTAAAAAAACTAAGATTGACACTTCATTTTTGGTAGCAAACTTTGGTTATTGCTTTTTTCTTCAAGTTTCAGACAAAGTGAAGTCTTAATTTCAAAGTTACAAAACATAGCTAGAGAGATCTAAATCAAGAAATTTCACATTCTCAAGACTACAAACCAAACAAGTTTTAAAAAGCTATTTTTGACTATTACATTTATTTGAATTTGACTTTTTTTTGGTTTTGTTTTCTAGAGACCAGAATGTTTATAATTACTATGATACTCCTATTTTAAAAAAAAGTAGTTTAGGTTCCTTGACAATGCTTCATCAAACAGGCTATTTCAAAATTCTTAGACCAGACCTACAGAGGACAAGGCTTTCTCAAATTTGGCCCCAAAGAGTTATTTTCCTCCACATTTAATATGCAGTCAGAAAATAGTTATTTTGGGGGAAACGTCTTCCTTGATGGGAAGAAATTAATTTTTTCAGGCAAAGTCAAACATAAAACGAATGAGATGAATTTTGATCCACATTCATATATACCACTTTATTTTTTGCCTCTGGCTTTTATGTAGTTAAACAGTTAAGAGCAGAATGGACTTAATACAGTACGATTTGTATAAATAATTCCTGTGTTTATTATTCTGCTATAGAAATTTATCCTATTGTTATGTCAAAGTTTACACTCTTATCTGACTCCTTGGAAAACATGTATATATAACTCCAATCTGGCTTTTCTTAGGCTTATATGACTCTGTGGTCTATAAACATTAATTTTAATCAATCAGTCATATTCTATGGCTAATTTTAAAATGGGAAAAATATCAACAACAATACCCTTGGGTATAATTATTCTTTGATAACTGATCTATTTGTAGAATGTTTACTGCCATTTTTTTTTTTTTACTGCCACTCTTGAATAGAAAACCCTGGCTAGAAGATCTTAATTAGATAACATAGAAGAAATTACATAAAAAATGCAAAAGTATAACCTTATCTGTATTTTTTACTGTTATTTATTCATTTATTTATTTTGGCAAGGCCTTCTTGTAGGAAAAGATTGTATCATACAGAAAGATCCTTGTTTTCCATTTTAATTCAGAGTTTATTTTAAAAAGCCATGACTGTTCTGTAAAAACAACAACAATTAAGTAAACAAAAATTCCATGTGCATCCTATGCAAGTTTCTTGTTGTTCTCACTCATTCTTAATTCTTGAAAGCACTGTGAATAAATACCTGTTTGATAAGGCAAAATGTGATCAAGTTCAAAATACAACTGTTCTTGGCACTTAAAATTTTCTTGTTAATTACTTATGCTGTAATTTTTAAAAGGGGAGAGAGATGTGGGATTCTTTGGCAAAGGCCACCTTGGCTGTCTGACTGCTTTGATTGACAGGCTGATGCTTACAGTCTGTCCATGAAAGGAGTCCAGAGGATGTACAGGCAAATATCATCTCCTGGGGAACTGCTGGGAGCATCACTTATTCTTGGCACATGTATGTGCCTGTTTCACTTAATATTCTCAATAACCCTGTGGGGAAAGTCTGATCTCGTATCCCTCACTTCACAAATCAGAGGATTAGCAAATAATTGCCCAGAAACATTCTTAGGAAGATTTAAACTCCCATCTGAAACTAAAGGCCAAAGTCTTTTTATTGGAACATGGTTGCTTTTAATATTTCACTGCATAAAAGTCACAGTGGCTCACCTCATTCTACTTTTTTTTTTTCAGTCATCCAATCATTTATTAACACATAAACTTGCAGTTACAATTTACAAGGCCCTGTGCTGGACTTTATAAAAGGTGAAATGTTGACAAGAGCCCTGCTCTCAAACAGGGAAGATGGAAAAGGTCCACACATAATATAATTTCCAACACACTTTCATTTGTTTAGAATACATGTTGATTCCTGCTTTGTATGAGAGATTGTGCTGGAAATTGGGGATACAGAGTTGGATGAATATGATGCACACATTCATGGACCCAGAGCAGTTTAATACAATGTAGATTCTAAGCAGAGTGCTTTTCTAGGACACATTTCATAGCCTATTCAATACATTAAAATGCACATACATTCCACATTAAATATACATGTTTGCTGTTAAAACTTTGGTGGGTGGGGTTATAACTCAGTGATAAGTGCATGCTTAGCATGCACAAAGTCCTAGGTTAATCCCCAGTACCTCCAATAACAAATAAATAAAAATAAAATAAAATAAAAAAATAAAATCTTTAAAAAAAGTCTTCTAGATTAAAAAGAAAGTTTTGTAGAGCTTTATGAAATTTTGCTTTTGAAAACATTTGTTTTGATTTCCTGGGGATTTGGAGAACCCTAATTCTATTTTTCGTATCTATTTTGGAATGTCCTCAGAGAACTGGATGTTGAGTGTGGGAAATTGTCCTCGAGTCTCCACCCATCTCTGTATATACACCTTTTGCCCCGTGACTTTGCAGTTCCTCCTCACCTGATTAACATCAGGCTGGACCACAGGACTTGCTTTGGGCAGCAAAATGTACATAGAACCAAAACGTGCTGGGCTTGGACCTAGAAGCCACTGTGTCTTTCTGTTTGCCTCTCTTGGGCTTTGGCCCTAGCCAGGAAAAGGGCATGCTCCTGCTGGTGAGACAGGAAGGAAGGAGTGAGGGCACAATCACTGAAGGAATGCCACAGCGATAGAACCAAGATGGCAGAAGATTTGACTTCCAGTAGACCTTGAGCCTCATTATACACTCATTGTAATACATTAGTATGCTAAATGGCACTCCCACAGGTGCCATGAGGGTTTCTAAGCTGACCATAAAAGGTCAAAAAGTGGGCGGTGACCCAATTTCTGGGAATCCCTACCCCTTCCCCAAAGTAGCTGGAATAATCCTCCCACTTGTTAGCCTATGAAGTTACCGAGCCCATAAAAATGAACAACCCTGCACCTCTTGGTCATTGCTCTCTTTGGCCTTTCGAGATGGCCTGCCTTCTGCCAATAGAATGTGTATCTACTGCTTTGCCTTCTGAGTGAGATGGATGGCACTCTGCTACAGAGTGTGTATTTCCCTGAATAAACCTTCAACTGATTGAACAAGGCCCACCCACACCAGGGAGGGCAATATGCTTTACTTAGTCAACTGATTGAGATGTTAACCTTATCCAAAACCAGCCTCACAGAAACACCTAGAATAATGTGTGACCAAATATCCAGTCACCTTGTGGCCCCATCAAGTTGACAAAAAACATGAACCATCACACTGGTTCACACACATTTACTCTGATCTGAGGGTGATTTGCAGAATATGTGAGAAAGTGTTTTATGCAGAAAGAATTTTTAGAGTTTGCTAAACTCTGCCGTCAAAAACCAGGGAATACTTGTGGTTTGCTAAACTCTGCCGTCAAAAACCAGGGAATACTTGTGGGAGTGGATATTAAAGATTCTTAATAAAAAGAGGTGGAAAATGATTTTGACTTAGTTCTTTAAAGTGGTACACTTGGCAGAGAGTCTGCCTTCAGCATTCAGTTATAGGAAGCCAGTGAGACATACACTAAGTTTCAAGATGCTAATGCAAACAAGGATCAGATACTGGCCCCCCGGAAAGGATCAGATGAAAGAGGAAGCCCCAGCACCTCTTGGCCCCTCCTGGGAAGTATTCTTGGCAAAAAGCTGAACTGAACATAATCAACCTTCTAGACTTAACCCCAGTTTACAGGAAATACAAGGACTACAACGACACATAAAGTGACACCATAGGGATGAAACAGCAAAGTCCAGAATGTAGACTGTTCTACAGGACACGTATGACCCACTTTCTTCAAAAAGTAAGTGTCTGGAAAAAATAAAGAGAAAGGGCGCTCATACACATTGAAAGTGACTTGAGACTCACACAACCAAATACATTGTGGAGACTGTTTGAATTGTGATTTGTATGATCCAGATGCGAAACAAAAATTAAAACAAATTATAGAGAAGTCAGGGAAAGATATATCCTGACTGAAATTATCATTAAATTTTTGCAAGCATGCTGACAGTGGTGTAGTTATATTTTATATATATATATATATAAAAAAACTGCTTCGCTTTTTGACTGGGTAGTAGTTACTTGAATATATGTTAGTCAGAATTCACAGACCTGTACACCAAGAAGGATGTATTTTACTGTACCTAAGTCCAAATTTAATAGAACTAGACATTAAAAAGAGAAGGAAATTGCCACAGGAAACAATGGACAGAAAAGAACACCTTGAAGGACCAAATCTATGGCTTTGAGAGCCAGTCAAGGCAGTTTGAACTCCAATGAGCTGTAACCAAGAGTTCAACTTGAGTTAACCATAAATTGTCCTCCCTGCCAGAATAGGACACCCCAGCAATTCCTGCAGAACAGGATTTGATAATTGCTGTGGGATTGTAACTGCTGTATTTTCCACTCTCCCCTTTTCCGACTGAAAATGTGTTATTGGATTTTGGCCATACGCCACTATGGTATATTGGGTGTGAGAATAAGTTGGGGGAGGGAATGGGCAGATATGTCTCTGGACCATGAAGAGCTGCATTCAGATGTGATGCAGAGAAGTGCATGTTACCCAGAAATCCCGGACTATCTTGGGAGTGGGTAGGTGTGCTTCATATGCAGAAAGAAGGGTATATATATAGATAATAGAGGGGCTAAACGGGTGGGACCGTGGTTAAGACTACTTGGGTACCAACACTCAATATCCGTTTTCCCTTTCTTCCAAAGTAATAGAATTTAGGCTGGGCATCTGGTCATCCAGAATCAGGGCTACATTTCACAGCCTGATGTTCTGCTAAGTGAGCTATGTGACCAAGTTGGTAGACAATGGGTCTGAACATGTGTGATAAACGCAGTTTTTCCAGATTGCGTTCTTAAGAGAAAGAGGTATACGCTCCTCGTGCACTTTTCCTCTGACCCCCAGCTGTGGTGTAGGCATGTTGGCTGGAAGTTTAGCAATCATCCTGGACCATGTAGCATGTTGAGGATTGTGGTGTAATGTAACTTGATGGAAGAAACCTAGTATCTTGACAACCCACATCTCCCACAACCCCAGAAGACTATATGTTTAGATTATCACATGAGAGAGAAATAAGCCTCTCTCGTTTAAGCTACTAGTTTATTTTGGAAATTCAGCAGTTGTTTCTACATCCTTTCTAATAGACAGGCAGATGTAGGGTTTCTGAACCAACAATATCTCTGAGTCAGATTTCTGGCTTTCGCATGGCTGAGAGACCATCGTGTATTTGGACAGTTCAATCAACTGCTAGTTGGTATGGAGGGTATATCAGAGATTTAACAGAAGGGGTAGTGCTGGAAAACCTTTAGGATGATAAAAGCAGTAGGATTCAAGGGGCCAACATCAGAATTATTGAGTTCAAGGACACGACCTGTTGGCTGCCATCCAGGAATCAGAAAGCTGTTCCAAATGCCTCTCCACCCCATCCAAGTCAATGACCAGGCATAGCACTGCTAATTCTGGGTGCTGATTCTGCTGCAGTTACTCCTGCTGTCATGAAGCTGATGACTAGATACTGACACTGTGGCCAGCACTACTACCTCTAGACACTCACTTTTCTGACTTTGTTTGCCAGAAGATGGAGCAGAAGATGGCCCCCATTTTATTTCTATCTTCCAACTACCATGCAAGTGCATCTATTTAGAGGAATCTGGTTTCTATTGAGAAATCTGGTTGCAAATTATGGATGGAGATATTTAGCAGTTAGCTCTCTAGACTTTGAACATGAGAGGCTGAGAATAGAGACTAAGCAAGTCATTTATATCTGCCAGAGAAAGGAAGCACTAGAGGAAAGAACTGAAAATCTGGATTTTCTATTTTTCTGTTACATTAGAGGCTGATGTCACAGTGGCCTAGCAGGGGGAAAAAGTATGATTGCCAAAGAATTTGGGGTTGTAGAAGAAGGATACATCTTTTTTCCTTAACTCTAAAGGTTTATTTCTCCATTATCTTGTTATGCAGAGAACAATAATCACTTCACCAGTTATAAGAAGGGAATGGATGTACCATCCTAGGCATTTAGAATGGCAAATACCCAACTATTTGTATGTGTAGAAGTGACCTAAGTATTTTTTAAATTTTTTTTATAATTTTAATACAATTTTTTAATATTTATTCTTTTTCAAATTGAGTATAGTTGATTTACGATATTGTGTTAGTTTCAGTGTACAGCAAGGTGATTCAGTTATATATATATATTTTTCAGATTATTTTCCATTTTTATACAATTTTCAAAGGTTATGCTTTCAGTTATTATAAAATATTGGCTGTATTGCCTGTGTTGTACAGAACATCCCTGTAGCCTGTCTTACACCCAGTAGTTTATACCTCCCAACCTGAGTATTTTAAGTGAGGCTTGAGATCGTTTAAAAAAAAAAAGCCAATGAGAAAAAAAATCAATATTTATTTGAGCTCTAATATGTGTTTTGTACATCTACATGATTCTCTGAAAGTTTTCTGATTAAGAAGTAATATTCATTATACGTTAAAGAAAGTCACAAATACTTAAAATTATTGGCATATTTTTTTGAAAGCAGCATCTTTTCCCTAATGTTCCATGGGTTCAATCTGATGACCTTGGAATGACGACTCTTGTGTGTTACCTTTCTCTTCATTGTGGTTCTCATTTTTCTCTTCACTTAATTCTTTGTACAAACTTTCATTATTCTGTTTAATATCACTAAGGATTGAATCCATAGAATAGCCAAATTCAATAAGGGCATAAACCCAACCTCCACGTTTATAAAAATGCCCAAAGGAGTGCATAGCAACCAATTTACCATCTGCGTTAAACACTGGGGAGCCAGAGGACCCACTAGAAAAACAAGTATCATAACTAAGTGTGTCAGTGCGCCAAACCGCAGATGGGAAACTTCTCTGGGTAAACATAGGGCAAGCATTGGAAGCGGCAACCGTATCTGGACCTTGTTCTTGGTACCTCTCAAGCCGTTCCTTGAAAGGAATCACAGCACAACCATCTATTTTCTTGATCTGACCTTCTGGGTGACCAATTAAATAGATCAAACCACTAGATGGTTCAGAGGAAACTTGTCCAAATAGGCCTGGAGGAAATCCATTTCCATTTTCACTTAGTTTTAAAACGGCATAGTCTTGAGTTTCATCCGACACAGCAAACCACGGCTCAATGGAAAACCAATCAACATGAGGAGGGCAGAACTTTTTATAAGTGAAAGTTATCTTTGCACATTTGCTTATGATATTTGGCCACAGAATTGGATGTGTGCCTTCTCCCACCATGAGATGTAAAACATGTCGACAGGTGAAAACATAACCATTGTTGATGACAAAGCAAGTAGCATTGCCTGTGTTTCCATTATTGTCCCATTTCATGAAACCAACTGAGTTACTAAGATGAATAAGATGTTCACAGGTTACGACTGAAGTAGAATTTTTGGTCACTTTTCCAAAGTCCTTTTTATACCAATTGAATTGTTTAAACGTTGACTGTTTTGTTTTCCTCCGTTCTTCCCAAAAATACTGCCTCATCCAACATGCATCTTGATTAAAATTTGGATATTGTTGCATTATAACTTGGTCCAACTTTTGTAAATTCTTTAGCCAGAGATTTGTTGCCTTCCTCTGGATAAACTGATTAATAACATATTGCATATGCAGATGGGGCCTTTGCCTAACTTGTGAGGTCCCCCCTCTACATTTTTTGTTGAAACGATTATTATAAGAATGCTTATTTTTAGAAGTTGTTGGATGAGTCTTATATTTAATATCATGCCCTAGACTTTGAAGTGGGAGAATTTTTTCTGTTTTGTGTCCTACACCTTCAGTCTCTCCATCTTTCTCTGGTTCATGGGCTTTGCTTTTAGACTGTATCAAATCCTGTGGACTGATTTCATCAGTGGCATTTTCGTCTTCCTGTTTAATATTTTTATGGGTATCTTTCCTGATAAATCGTTTTCTAAAAATTTCCATTTCTAATTTTTTTCCAGATATTTCATCCACTGTGGACTGTTTTCCATGAATTTTGTTATAATCTTCTATTAATTTCCATTCAAATGTGTCCAGGTCAGAACGAAATCGGCCATCCTTACACAGGGCTTCTCTGATGGTTTCACCCTTCAAGGCATAGATACAAAGTGTACTTCCTTTTTCATGAAGTTCCTTGATCTGAACAATTTTCTTTAGGGTCTTCCCAATGGCAAAAACATTAAAAAGAATGCATTCATTGTTTGGATTTTCACATTTGCGTAATATCTGATCACCATTTTCCTGGTTATTCCTACTCTGACCAAACCTTATTTTAAAATGGGAATCTCTAGGTAGGCACCTGAGAGGCATTCCTAAATTTACATATCCTTGTATTTTTTTTTCTCCATCAACAATAATGTTCTTATTTAAATGATTCATCATCCTTTCACAGAAGAAGTCATTATCTCTCAGAGCTGAGTAGATATTCTCATTGAGTCCACCACGTGCCGTAAACACACTACGGTCTGCCTTCCTGGAGCTTTCCTCCAAAGAAAAGGTGAAATGACATTTTTCATTGGTGCTCCAGTGTGGGTTCTGAGTTTCAGGGGATGTTTCATGCCTACTGACTTCACTCTCAAGCTTAATGGTGCTGATGCACTCCTGTGTTTCGGACAGAGATGTATCAGCAGGTGTGCCAGAACATGTCTGCCTCATAAGAATATCCTTCAAAAAAGAAAGATTAAAATTTAATAAGATTCAGCTTTAATAATGTTTCATGTTTTTCTAACTATAAAATTACATTATGCTGGGCTGCACATGAGTTTATTATTCACTGAGCAATCTGCTGGTGCTTTTGCATGTTATTAAAAAACCTTGGAAAACACAGTTTGAGAGGCTATATGATATTCCACTATACAATAATACCTAATCCATTTTTTTGTTATTTAGATTGTTTCCAGTTCTTTACCACTCTAAATATGACAAACTTTTCTATACATAAGACATTTTGTCTGAAGTCTTAATATTTCCCTATGCTAGATTCCCAGCAGTGGAAATACTAAGACTAAGATTATAAATGCACTTCACAGCATATATACTGGCAAACTGCTTTCTAGGAAAGTCACATCAACTCATCCTCCCTGCTCTCCCCTGTTGCCCAAGGAGGTCAACATTATGGTTAATTCTTCAAAAGGATTTCAGTACTAGTATTTTAAATGTTTGGCAATTGAGAGAGGAAATGCCATCTAGTTTGACTGTTTCTTAAATTTACATTTATTTACTTACTAATAAACCTGGACTTATTTAATGTATCTTTTGGACATTTTGAACATCACCTTTCAATATGAAAACAAACATATGTATGTGTATGCATGACTGGGACATTGTGCTGTACACCAGCAACTGACACATTGTAACTGACTGTAATTCAATTTAAAAATTAAAAAAAAAATAAAACATTACCTTTCAAAAAGACCCATTAAATATTTACTGTTTAGTTTCTATCCTGTACATGGTTTCAACAGCACTAAGGAAAGATACTGAAGTGATTAATAAATCACAGGATTGGGTAGATACACAAATGTATATTCAAAACATATACGTGCACACAATCAGTTGGCAATAGCCTGGGAAAAAGTTTTGATAATCTGATGGCAACACATTCTTTAGGGCCATACATACAATGTAGTAAAAGTGTAAGTAGCACACTCTTTAGATTTGTCTGTTTTTGATTTTACATAAATACATCCTACTGACTGTGTCTTCTGCAATTTGTTTCACTATTCTTTTACGATTCATTCTCATTGATGGAGTTTTACATTCACCTCCACAGTTAAACAGAATCCATTGAAGAAATTAAGTGCTTATGCACATGTCAGTTGTTTCCAAAGTGTTTTTTTTCCTACTAAAAATAGTGGTACAGTTCTGCTATGAATATCCTTGAATGTGTTTCCTGGTGCACATGTGCAAGAGGGTCTCCCAGGTACAGACTTCAGAGCTGAATTGCTCAACTTTAAGATATATGCATTCTCACCCTTATTAAATACTGTCAAGTTATTTACAAAATGGTTGTACCATCCCACACCTCCACCAGTGGGAAATGAGAGTTCTCATGCCTCTACATCCTCATCAGAACTTGGCATTGCTCAACATTTTAGTGTTTGCCAATCTTGTGAGTGTGAAATGGTATCTTATTGGTAGTTGAATTATTAATGAGGTTGAGCCCTTTCTTCGTACTTCTGACTGTTCATGACTTTTACCCAGTTTTCTATAAGGATTAGTTTTCCTTTTATTATTGAAAGTACTTTATATATTCTAGACACAAATTGTTTATTCACTATATGTTTTAAACATATATCCTCTGAGTTTGTGGCTTGCTTTTCCTACAGGGACTACTAATTGAATTGCTCATCCTTTCTCCACTGATTGGTATGGCCAGTTTTGCCATATAAGATCATGGGCTAAACTATGTCCTGTCACAAAATTTGTATTTTGAAGTCCTAACTCCCAGTACTTCAGAAAATTCCCTTATTTGGAAGCAGGGTTGTTGTAGATGTCATTTGTTAAGATGGGGTAATACTGAGATAGAGTTGATCCCTAATCCAATAAGAATGATGTCCTTATAAAAAGGGGACATTTGGACAGAGATAGACACATCCAGAGGGAGGATAATATGAAGAGACACAGGAAAAAGTTACCCATCAACAAGCCAAGGAGAGAGACCGCCTACAAATTCTTCCCTCACAAAGATCACAAGGCACCAACCCTACTAATGACTTGACTCTGGATTTTGAAACTCCAGAACTGTGAGACAACAGACATCTGTGTTTAAGTCATCCAGTTTGTGGTATTTTGTTATGGAAGCCCTAACAAAGTAATACAAATATATTTTCATAGATTTTATGTTCTTCTCTCTGCTCTGTTCCAGTGGTACATTTTTCCACATCTGTGCCAAATAATCTTAATTACTACAACCTTATAGTAAGCATTCATGTCTCATAGGACAAATTTCCCTCACTTTACACTTTATCTTCAGAAATGTCTTGGCTATTGGCTCTTCCATTAAATTTTGGTCATCTTGTTAGGTACCAGAAAAATAAACTGTTGTACAGATGGCCAACAGGCACATGAAAAGATGCTCCATATGGCTAATTATCAGAGAAATGCAAATCAAAACTACAATGAGGTATCACTTCACACTGGTCAGAACAGCCATCATCAAAAAGTCTACAAATGACAAATGCTGGACAGGGTGTGAAAAAAAGGGAACCCTTTTATTATTGGTGGGAATGTAAATTGGTGAAGCCACTATGAAGGACAGCATGGAGGTTCCTTAAAAAACTAAAAATAGACTTACCCATGATCCAGCAATCCCAATCCTAGTCATATATCCAGAAGAGATGAAAACTTTACTTCAAAAAGATACATGCACCCCAATGTTCACAGCAGCAGTATTTACAATAGCCAAGATATGGAAGCAACCTAAATGTCTACCAACAGATTATTGTTGGATAAAGAAAATTTGGTATACACACACACACACACACACAAACAAGCACAATGGGATACTACTCAGCCATAAAAAGAGAATGAAATAATGCTATTTGCAGCAACATGGATGGGCCTAGAGATTATCACACTAAGTAAAATAAGTCAGACAGAGAAAGACAACTATCATATGATATCACTTACATCATCTAAAAAAATGATACAAATGAACTTATTTACAAAATAGAAATAGACTCACATAGAAAACAAACTATGGTTACCAAAAGAGGAAAGGGGTGGGAGGGGAGGGATAAAGTAGGAGTTTGGGATTAACATATACACACAACTATATATAAAATAAACAACAAAGACCTACTGTATAGCACAGGGAACTATATTCAATTTCCTGTAATAATCTATAATAGAAAAGAATCTAAAAAAGAATAGGTGTTTGTATGCATATATATATTATATATTATGTATATATAAAACTGAATCACTTTACTGTACACCTGAAACATTGTAAACCAGCTATATATCAGTAAAAAAAGTTTTCCTATATGCAAAAAAGAGAAAGGTTAAAAAAAGAAAAAAAAGAAACTCTTGGACTTTTAATTGGGCTCATATTAAATCAATAAATGAATTTGGGAAGGACTGGCATTCTAATAATATTGAGTTTTCCTAGTCATGAATATCGTATATCTTGACATTGACTTAAGTCTCCTTTCATATCTTCTAACAAAAGTTTATAATTTTGTATATAAAGGACTTACAAATCATTTCTTACATTTATTCTTAAGTAATGGGTATTTTTCTAGACATCATAAAATAATTTTTGTGATATATGCTTTCTGATTATTACCGATCAAGATAAATCCATCTTTTTGTAAATATCAACCTTAAAATCTAGCCAACTTGCTAAATTATAATCATTTCTATATGTGGTCTATAGATCTTTTTTGTTTTCAAAGTAGGCAATCATATTTTCTGTGACTATTTTACAAATATGTTTTGTTCTTTCCTTTTCAATTCTTAACTGTATTTTTATTTATTTTTCTTATCTTATTGTACTGGCTAGAATCAGCAGTATAGTGTGATGTAATGATGATTATGTAATCACCAGCTAAATAGAGTCAGTAATAATGAGCATTCCTCTATTCTCACTGATTGTAAAAGAAATGTTTCTAATGATTATTTAACAAACTGTTTCCTGCAGGATTTTTGTTACCAACATACATAAGGCATTCTCAAAACTCAACAATAAGAAATTAAACAAACCAATATAAAAATGAGCAAACTATTTTAATAAACACTTGACCAAAGAAGATATATGGATGGGGTTGGGGTAGGTGGAGGACAAGGATGAGCACAAGGGAAGTATTTAAGGTGATGGAACTGTTTTGTCTCTTGATTCTGGCCATGGTTACATGACTGTAGGTGTTTGTCATAAGCCACAGAACTATACACCAAAAAAAACAAAAAACAAAAAACCACACTGAATTTTACTGTATATAAAATAAACAAATTAAAAGATAATGATAAAAGTTTAAGTGTTTCATGCAACCACTAAAGATAATCAAATTTTTGTTTTTGGTATTCATTTCTATTGGCTTTTGGTGTACATTCTGTTTTTTCCACTTTTCCTAGATTTATATTCTCCTTTTTTATTGCTTCTTTTAGATTCCCTTTTCCACACATCATTCCATTTTTCCTCCAGACAGTTTGGAAGTTTTACATTGTAGTTCTGTTCTATAAGTGAGTGGCCTAGACTGGTACTATCTAATAGAATTTTCCGCAGTGATGGAAAAGTTCAACATCTTCGCTGTTCAAGTGAAGCCACATGTGGCTATGGAGTACTTGAAATGTGGTCAGTACAACTGAGGATTCACTTTTTTCACTATTTAGTTTTAGTTAAGCTGAACTTGAAATTAAATGGCCACAAGTGGTTAACAGCTACCATATTGAACAGCATAGCCCTAGACATTTTAACATGAATATTTAACTTAAAGTTTAATTTAAATCTTTCCTTGTAAATAATACGAGAAGAATTTTAAATACTTCTTTACTTACAGAATAAAATCCAAATACCTAAACACGGAGGTCAAGAAAGTAAAAGATACAGCAGCTATTTTCCAAAAAGCTGTTCTTCCTCTCTCCCATTTTTTTATCAGTCATAAATGTGTACAAAAATGAATTCATGCCAGTTCAGGAATAGATCTTGATTGCTTTAGGTGCCTCCTTAGTCACAAGGTTTGTACAGGAATGGTTGAGCTACTCAACTTAAGAAAATTAGATAGCAAAGAGAAGTTGCCTCAGGGTAACAGGGTAGACTCATTATTTGGATAATGAAGAATGAACTTTGAAATTACTGCAGCTGTAATGTCACTATGCAGAAAGCCAGCCAGAGGGGTACATGGGAAGCACAGCAACAGACACTGAAAACATAAACAAGTCCTTGAAAATACTGTGTCCTGCTAAATGAAAGGTCAGCTGTACTCTGCACCTTCCAGCTGCGTGAACCGATGAATCCCTATATTTTTCCTCAAGGGGTTAAAAATGCCTTTTTTTTTGAAACAAAGCTTTTCAAACTAAATAAATATTAGCAAATAATGTTGATAAGCCTGATGAATTTCACCACACAGACTCTATCAGTAGAACCTTATTTTAGAACAGTGTTTCTCAAATTTTAATGTGTTTATGAATCCCTCGGGTATCTTAAAATGAAGATCATGCAGATCTAAGAATCTGTCAGGTGATATCAGTGCTGCTGGTGTGTGGACCACACTTTGAGTAGCAAGGCCACAGAGTTCCTTAATCTAGAGCAGCACTGCCTAGTGGAGCTTCCTACAATGACAGAAATGTTCTATATCTGCTTTGTCCAATATGGCAGCCATCAGCCACATATGGCTACTGAGCACTTGAAATATGGAGAGTGCACAGAGAAAATTAATTTTAAATTTTATTTGATTTTAATCTAATGAATACATTTTGTTATTTCACAATTATAGGATTTTTTCCCCTGACAAAATAAAACATTCTCACTGATACAAAGCCTACTGTGATCTTGTACCAAACTATCTTCCTAGAGTAATTTGCCTACCACATTCTTGAATTCTCCTTACATACCATCAAGTCTAGCTCTACTGTTCCTCAAATATGTTTTCATGTGACATGGCCTTACTCAGATTATTCCTCATGCTTGATTCATCTACCTGGTGAAATTTTGTTCATTCTTTAAGATCTTTCTCAAAAGACAGGACCTTAATTTCTTGAGTGCTTAATTGTACTCTTCTCTGTGCTAAAAGCACTTGTTTAAATCTTGATTTAGTATCATCATTTTGAATATTTTGAGTAAAACAGTGTGTTGGTTACAAATCGGGTTTTAAAGTCTGATTGCCTGGGTTTTCAAATCCTTGCTCTGAAGTCCATTACTTTTGCAACTTTAAGAAAATTGAATTTCAGTTTCTTCATTTGTAAAGTAGGGATGATAATAATATCTATTGCACAGAGTTGTATTAAATATTAAATGAGATAATCCGTAGGAAGTGACAAGCCGAATTCCAGGTCCACAGTAATTTCTCAGTGAACATTAACTACATTATTAGTTTTGCCCATCTCTATTTCCAATGTTATTAAGTGTCTATACTCTTAGTCACCTTGTTGTCTAACAAGGTACATTTTGCTTTGTTAACTCATACACTATCATTTTGTTTTAGACAAACACTTATATGTATGATCTCCCAAAGTGTATTTTAAACAACACAAGAGAAGGGGTTATAACTGCTATACTTTATGCACTTGTCCCCTTCCAGGATCCTAATATAGTACTGTGGTTGAAGTGTTGCTCCAGCAAAGAGTCGTTAAGAAGTGGACATACCTCTGAAATTTCAGGTCTGGTACTCTGTTCATTTTCCATAGCACTGGATGACTCTTCAGCCTTCACGGAATTCATAATGAGTTCTGAGAGAATGTAACTCAATTCCACTGCTGGCCAAGACAGAGAAACATGGATTGGATTTACCCTCCTACTTGTAATGACTAAAACAATAAAACACAAGATATATGAAATAATAAATTTTCACATACTGGCTATCAGGCAGAGCAGAAGAGTGATCTCTGATCCCTGAGAGAGGGAAATCAGAGGTAAGCTAGGAACATCTAGCTTACAGTCTGGGAAGTGTTTCCAGGCTACATCTCAGGGAAAGGAGACACAAGCAGAGCCTGGCAGTTTCCCTGAGTTGAGAAGACAAGTTAAGAGTCAGAGGAGACCTAGGTAGCTGGAGTTTGTAGGGCTGAGTACTAGAAGGCTACAGCTACCCAGATGGAGAGAGTGTCAGAGATCTGTAGCAGGTAACCCTGAAATTTCAGCTTTCAGTCAGTGCATGAGTGTGATGATGTTGGAAGCAGGGGAAGAACCACCCAAAGGGAGAAAATGGAATAATTCTGAGGTTCATACAGGACTGAGAATAGTTTCTGTTCCCAAAAGCCAAACTAGAAAACTTCATAATTCACAACCTATCAGGTGTTCAGCCTCTACAGTGGGACAAAATTAGCCCTAGACTAAAGGCTGCTCTGGTCCGACTGGAAGCAAGTCTTGGAAGGATGAAACTGTTTCCAAAGAACACAACTGGACACTAGAACAAGCCCAAGAATACTGATGGGAAGATAAACATTTCTAGCACTCAAACAAGGTGAAGCTGACAAAGCTTGATATCCAATAAAAAATTACCAGGCATAAAAAGAAGCTGGAAATATGACTCATAATGAGGAGAGAAACTAATGACCAGAAACAGATCCAGAAGTGACACAGAGGACAGGACTAGTAGACAAGAACATTAAAACAGCCATTACCTTGGATTTCTGCCCAAATAAAGTAACAGGGACCAGATTTACCCCTCCAGTCTGAAAGCAAAACAAGACAAAATAGGCAAAATAAATAAACAATAATTTGCAAGGAACTGGACATCATGCAGTTAAAGGCAGAGACAAATGAGGTGCACCCTGTGATGCCTCCACCTGACTGCCCTGAGAGATTCCTGGCCAAGGTGCAAGGAGTGGGCAGCAAAGAAGAGCCAGCAGAACTCCTGATTGGAAGAGAGAGAGCCGAGAGATCCAGGTGGCAGGAGTTTAAAGGATACAGAAGGGAGAGACCTGCTCGGAGAGAGAACTCGGGATATATGAAGACAGTTCCCCTTAGGTGTTCAGCTGGGACCTGATCAGAGCAGCAGTGGAAGAACTACCTAGGGCCATGAAAGAACCCCACCCCCACCCCGAAATATCAAACCATCTCCCTATAGCCCTCTTAGGAATCTCGCTTTCCTCGTTTGTAAATTAAAGAGTTTGGTTTAGACCAAAATTTGATTGTTTCTGAAAATGGCCCTCTCTGAGTTTGTTTAAAAAAGATATCGGATTCCCATCCTCAAAGATCTGATTCAGGTTGTCTGGGGTTGCATGTATGGGATTTGTACTTTTACTATACACCCTTCTCCCACCAAAGGTGCACAACACGTTGGTTGGAACAGCTACCTAGACTATCTCAAAGTGTCATTCCAGGGCTAAAATTCTTGGCCTTTGAATCTTGGGAGTAGGGAGGGAGCGCCCTACAATGGAAAGCTGTTTCTGCCTCCTTCCCCGCCAAAACCGCCTTGGCTCTGGGCTGAGATCCTTCTAACTAGTGCCCTTGACAGCCACCGCCTAAAAACTCCATGTCTCTTTAGAGAAAAGAGGAGCCACTCACAGAAGCGGAGAATCTGCCCAACAGTGCTGGTGCCGGTGCCGGTGCCGGTGCCGGAGATCTCCGAACTAAAGTCCTCAAGACTCGGCGATGACGGCTTTTGGCGGGCCCTTTCAGGAAATCTTATCGGAAAGAAGGAAAGCCCATCCTCCCAAGGACCTGGCCAATGGGCGGCGAGGTAGGAGGCTCATTGTCTGCTCTCATTGGACACTGACTCACTCGCGTCAGAAGCCGATTGGCCGAGTCGGGCCGCGGGAAAAGATGGATGTGAATCCCACTACGCCCGTGGGTCGCAAGGCCAGCCCCCCGGGGGGGGGCTGTGATGCCCGCCTACCCGCCCTACTTGTCGCGATGATCCCGCCTCGGTCCCACGCATCCACGCACTCCCCACACTCGGTCCACAGCCAGATTCCTCGTTCCGGGACAAACTCGGAGCAACCATTCCCCTCCATCCCTTCCCGCCCACCTGCGTCCTCTGTCGCGACGAGAGGAGCTGAGGGAACGCTGGGCGGGAGAGAGAGGAGCCGGAGGATTCGCCTCTCCCTGGGGTGGGGGTGGGGGTGGGGGTGGGGGTGGGGTGGGTCTGATTCCCCGGCGGCCCCGCCGAGCAGGAGCAGCGCACCCCCGAGCCCGAGCCTCAGGGCGAACAGCCCGGGCATGGGTGCTGGGTGCGCGGCGGTTGCAGCCCTTCAAGCCGCCGCAGGGTGAGTTGAGCGGCAGCTGTGGGGTGAGCCTCCCGGCGGAGGCTCCAGAGCGTGAAATGGTCCAAAGCAGGCAGCGGACTTGGTGTCCCTCGGCAAAGCAGCCAGCTTCGCCTAGAGGCTATTGAAGGTTCTCCAGCCGGGAGGGAGAGGCCAGGACCTGCACTCCTGGTTCCCAGGACGCGCATTAATATACGCAGAATTTTACAGTCCTGAGGAGAGGGCTGCAGATTTGGGGGTCTCCAAACTGACGACCAAAGGAGGGGCTTGAGGAAACATCTTACTGTTTAAGACATTGGAGAGGAGAGGATGCCTTCAGTATTGGGTGCTGTTTTTGAAAAGCTGTTCAAAGAAGGGGACAATATAATTGATGTTGTGATGGTGACAGTTCTTTTGAAATAGCAAAAAACAAGCATTTATGTAAAAGTCGATGGTGTTGGAATAATCATGAAAGCTTTTCCTCATTTGACTTAATGTAAAATATATACAGAGAAACAATAATCGGCTTAAATTCCAGGTGCTCTGTAGGGTGTGGAGAGAGAAACTTTAGAAGTATAGTAAAAACTATTAAAAAGCGAGAAGAAAAGAAGAGAAAAACTATGATAGTTTTATCAAATCACTGTTATTCCTCAAGTCATCCTTAAGCGGTACACGTGACTGGTACCAACATACACAGATGGAGGACAAATTACTGCACAAGGAGCTTGCTGATTCTCTTTTCTTTGCAGACTCTGGAGATGTTAAAAAGTTACTAAAAGCAAGAGACAGTAGAAAATGGCACTACTGAAGTTGCCTGGCATTTAAGGAACATACCTTTAAGAGTACGTGCATTTGCCACTGCCTCTAAGCACCTTTATTCTAAACAGAGAGTTTGAACTAAAGGAGTAACATAACCCAACTATTAAAAAAGAAAAAATCACTGGCAGCTCTGTGGACAAAAAACTCTAGGAGACATGAGTAGATGGAAGAGGAGAAAGCGGTTGGGGGGAGGCTAGCCCAGCTTTCCAAAGATGTGGGAGGCCCAGCCTCCAGTGGTAGTGGTGGAGGTGTGAACGCTGGTTGGATTCTGCACTTATTTTGAAGGGCAATCTCATGAGCTTTGTTTATGCATGGGGAAACAGGAGGGAAAGAGAGCTCAATGATGATGCCTGGGCTTTTGACTTGATCAATTTGAGCAAGGATAGAGTCTCTGTTAACTGGAATGGGAAATCTGAGGAAGGAGCTGGAGCTGAGGCTGCTGCTACTACTGTGTGTGTGTGAGTGCGCGTGCATGTGTATGTGAATTCTACTTTGGACATGTTGACTTAGCAATACTAATTCACTCCAGCTGAATGATAAGGAGTGAAGTGAAATGAGTCACATTCAACAAATGATAGTGAATACCCAGGGAGGGTCAGGAAGGGACATGGGACTGAACATGGGTGGAATAACATAGACAAAATGGAAAAGAGAGAGGCAGAGACATAGAGACAGAAAGAGTCACACACAGAGAGAGACAGAGACAGAGAAGGTTGAACTTGTGATTACTGAGTCCAAGCTCCTACTGCTCGCTGCATGATGGACCAATAAATTGAAAGATGAGTTGTTGGGGCAAGGAGTAGAAACTTTTTCAGAAAGCCAACAGACCAAGAAGATGGTGAACTAGTGTCCCAAAGAACCATCTTGCCAGAGTTAGAATTCAGGCTTCTTTTATACTAAAACAGGAGGGGGTAAAGTCAAACATTTCATGTTTCCAGTCAGTCTTCAGAGGGGAAGTGTTAATTTCTTCCTTCCTGCAGCCATTCACATGTGGGCCTGGTCAGGATGTTTCCTGTGAACTAAACAAAGGTATTTTAGCTGAACACTCATTACCTGGGAGCCAGAGTTCCCAGAGACGGGCCATTATGTGTAATTTAATCTATAGACAACATCCCTTTAGTGATTAACTTGTAGCAAAAACAGTAGAATACAAAGGTTAAAGTAAAAGAGATAGGTCCAGTATGGAGTCAGATTTGTTCTTCCCTATTACATTATGACGGTCATGGTGCTGGCCGTTAATTGGGAAGTATATTTGAGGTGCAGTGAAAGTGAAAAGGAAAAAATACTTCAGAGGGAGATATCTCAGCAGAAGATAAAGAAAAAGCCTGCCTTGTTTCCCCAGATCCTCGGTTTCTTAGGTGACGTTTGTATTTTTACTTCCCAATGGGCTTTTGCCCATTTGCAATGGCATCCCACCAGCACACGATTCCTGTGAATCCTAGAGTGTCCTGCACCTTGAGTCTAGCTAAGTGCAGATGCTTCTGCTCCCTGTTCATTTACTGGCCACTGGAACAGTAACTGGACCGTATTCTTGGACTATCTGCCATGATGCCTTTTTAGGTGGCAGTCTTCAGTCTTCCATTTCTGTGTAAAGTGTAAAACTGACCTTCACACACACACACAACTAACAACCTAGAGCTGGCTGAATCAGGATCTATAGGTCCATGACTGAGGTCCAGCATTGCTTTCCTTTTTAAGGCTGTGTGCTGAGAGCTTTGATGCAAACCCACTGTGCCTTGGCAGCAGTGACAGAGTATGGAGTGATCAATGACTCTGTTGAGCCATCAGGGAAACTTCATTTTCAGCTGAGGCTTAGATGAATGATGCTGTTGAAATTGTTTGGCATCCCCGGGGACAGAGCATTTGCCCTTGAAAAGGCCACACAATGCACAGTCCCTTGGAATTAAGCACCTTTTTGGCCCTGTGTAGTAAGCAGTCTGCATTTTATTATAAATGTGACAAGAATACTTTTGGCCAAGTCACAGGTGTTTGGATTAGTTTACTGTTGTCATACCCAGAATGAGGTAAAGACCACTCACATATTCTGGAGAGGTGGGAATTCATCAAATCCTAAAGCCAAGCCTTGAAAGAGTCAGGGGACAAGGCCAGTGCTTTTGGATAGTGACTCTTTCATGAACCCTGAAAGATGTCTCTCCTCCCATTACCACTCCCCCAAAATCCTAACAGAGTGGACTGATTTCTATATTTAGAGTTGCAAACAGCATGTTCTGGGAGCAAAGATGACACCATTGCCTCTACATGGGAAGAGTAAGGGGGTGGGGGAGGATTTAGATTTGACCTTGTGGATGAGGGATGAGTAGGAGTTTTCTGGAAGAGTAGAGGGGAACTGTCATCAGATGCACAAAGGCAAAAGCAGCACGGAGGGCTAGAGAACTGGCCTCTAGGAAGGAGATGGGGATAAGGGCCAGGGGATCCTATTCCAGATCTGGCCCTGGGATCTGCAAAAACACAGCAGGGATGGTCTGCTTCTCTTCTCCCATGAGTTCACAGGGGGCCCACCTCACTTCTGCTTGGAAGTTGTCCCCCTTTTTTAGGAGAGGATGGGAGTGGGGTCTCTAAATTTCCAGCAACCGTACAGGGTCATCTCTGAAGACCTAGCAGCTAACCTGTTTACGGAGGCCCTTGGTCCACCCTATACCAGGAAGACAACGTGCTCACGGGAGGGTAAAGCCTTCCTTCCTGGGACACCAGAAGCTTCCAGAAAGATGCCACTAGCAACGTGGGAGATTTTTCTCTCTCTCCAGTAAAAGAAATACACATTGTGCTGCAGGTGGATGTGGCCTGAAGCTCAATCGCACATCTGGACTCGGAAACCCGGGGCAGTGCGCATCTCTCTGCTCAGGGGATGGCTCCTGACTGCACTGAGCTGGACTCAGGACAAACTAGGAGACCTAGAGATACGACTGCCTTCCAGAATTCCCTCCTCTGGTGACTCACGTTTCTAAGGAGACTTATTTTATCAAATGAATTCCCAGAAGAAAACTGGACCTACAGGGTTCCAGGCACCTGTAGGAATTTCGGCTTTTAGGGCCTGGAGATGGATGAACACTTTAGGTTCAATCTGTATACCCAGTGGGGGCTTATTTGGGTCTCCTTTGATCTTCGCAGTCTCCCCTTAAGCCAGATGTGACTTTGGCCCTCATTTCACAGATTAGGAAACAGGAGAGTTTACCAGAGGCCACAGGACTAGTTGGGGCCGGGGTAAGGGTGTCCAGGAGAAGGTTAACCTCAGAGCCTCACAGCTTCTTAGGACTGTTCAGGGAGACCTTAGGCAAGTTCCCTTGCCTCTTGGGGGGTCTTGGTTCCCTATCTGTAAATTGAAGAGGCCTGCCTGTTTGTGATTGCCCCGTCCATCTGTGTTCTAACTTACTGCTCGGGTATCTTTTAAAAGCCGCAGATTCTGGGAATCAATCCCAGAATAAGTTCAGTAGGTCTGGGGTGAGGCTCAGTAATCTGCGCCTTTTAACAGGTCGAGGCATCCACAGACCTGCTTGAGAAACTCAGGCCAGTGCTCCGCAGTTTGTGCAGCGTCAGTATCCCCTGGAGAACTGGTCGGAAACACTGCTGAACTCCCGTGCGAGCCTGATTCCCGGGAGGCTGGCGTGTGGCGGGAGAGGTAAGCTGCATTTCTCAAGGGGTGATGCCAATGCTGCTGGTGACCATCTTCTCATTGATCAAAACTACTCTAAGTAGTTGACAAATATTAATTAACTTAATCCTCGTAACAAGCAAAGGAGGCATCTACAGTTACCCCATTTCAAAGGAAATTGTGGCCACAGGGACGTCAAGCAATTGGCTTCAAGACACATAGCTATTAGCAGCGCCGGGATTACTACCCAACCACTCAGGCACGGTGACCTTAACCCCAAGGCATTGCATCCCTGCTGTTCTAATCAGCTTCCACTACCACAGCTCACCCCAGCACTTCCCGGACCTGCTTCCCTCCAGTCCCGTTCCCCGATGCCCCAGCCTGTCCCTCTGTAAGTCTCCGTCACAGCTCCTGGGACTGAGGTCCGCGCAGGCGGCCTGTTCCCAGGGCCGCCCGGGCCCGCGAGCTGAGCCGGGAAGAACCTCGCCCAGCTGGGCCGGGGGCGGCGAGTTACTCTGCGGGTGAAGGATTCTCCAGGGCGGATGAAGTTCCGCCTGCTGCCTGCAGATGGCGCTAGAACATAAGCCTGAGGAACAGGGAGGGATAAGGAGGCGGGGAAAAGCGGAGCTGGATGAGGATTGACAGTCATTACGGCCAATGGCAGCATGTCGTGGTTTGCCCAACTTCTGTGTTTTGGCCCCTAAGAACTTCCCATCCCTTTAGGGGGCTGCAATTGTGCAGGGAATGGAGAGGTGGGGGTGGCAGATGCTGCGTCACGTGCCCCCTTAGGGTACCCCTGTTAGTCCAAGGTTGCCATAGCTCATGTAGGCTCATTTTTTCCCCAACTCTCAAGGCTCACTCCACCTGTACCTGGCAAACTCATTTCTCCATCACTCGGGTCCTTGTAGTTTTGGTAAAAGGCATCGTGGGGGCAAGGCCAGCGGGCTACCTGTCATTGTCCTAGTGGCTCTTTCCCGGGCTGACTGCGTGGGGATGAGAGTAGAGAGAAAACAGGTGGGAAGGGTAGGGTTGCCGCCTTTCATCATCCTTCTATATAATCCATTTCCTGTTTCACAGATCAGGAAATGAAGTGAATAAATTGCCCAAGGGCAGTCTTTGGGTGATTTTAACTCCTGCCAGACATCAATGCTCAAGGTGTTTTATTGTGCAGCGGCTGCTGCAGTTCCGGGGAACCACTTCTACCCATGTGGATCCATCCATCCGACCATCCATTCGTCTAGTCACTTATTAGGGACCTGCGAGCCATAGGCCTCGTTGCTTTTCAAAATGCACACAAAAAACCCTCCAAACAAACAAACAAACAAACACCAAAAAACACCACCACCACCAAAACAAAAAACGACTCCGCTAAAAAGTAAAGGAGATAGAAAAACTATTCACAGGAGATTAAAAAACATATATACGTAGAATATTGAAACCTATTTTGTTCCAGATAATATGACGGGGTCTGAAGATACAGATATGGATAAAATCTACCCTTGCCTTTTTGGAGACCTTAGGCCATAGCAGTCTCTGAACTTTTAATTTCTCACCCCTATAATTTTTAACAAATTAATCATCCACCTCATATGTATTATTTATATTATATATGCATATATATATTTTTATAATTAATATACTAAATGTTAGGCACATTTCATTTCTCATGTTTTAGATAAAAATATAAATGAAAGTTGAAATTTTTTTTTTTCATTCACCCCAGTGGACCATCTGGGACACTTTCTGGAGGGCTTCCTCTGGCTGGAGCCTCCACCACTGGTATGTGCCTGACTTTCTCCCTCTTCCTTCTTCAAATCTCTGTCAAATGCCAGGTTTTCAGAGAACCCTTCCCTGACTGCTTTTGATAAAATATTGTCCTCTTCTCCTTTGTCATCTTCTGTCCCCTGACCCCATTTTTTCATATACTACATTTCACCATATAGTAAATAGGATTATTTTTTAGAATGTGAGCTGCAAGAGGGGCAGGAAGGGGACCTCAAAAGGGAAATAACAAAGCCAAAGGGCTGGGGATAGAGGGAACATGCCTTGCCCTGCCATCCCCTGGGACTGGGATGGGCTTAGAGGGGAGATGGGGGACTGTTTATTCATGCCTCTCTGGGGTTCTACATTCTTGCAATTTTAAGGGCTAGGATACCCAGTGCTTCCCTCTCCCCAGGTTATCTCTAGCACCCTTCTCTTGACCCTGGTTTTTAGTGAGGAATAGCACGTTTTCAGTCCCTTCCCCTCACCAGGGAGCGAAGGTAAACTTCTGATCCACAAAGGCCTCCAGTGAGACTCAGTGAAATATCAGAGAAAGACTCCGCTTTTTGTCTCTCTCAGCACCTTCTCACTTTAGACATTTGTGGGATTGCAGAACGTATTCTGGGCTAGGTGCCAGAAGACCTAATCTCCATAACTGGATTTGCCTCTGAAGAAAGGAGGAATGGGATGACTGAACACCCTGTCCCCACAGTCTCTGGCTTTCCTCCTGTACACCAGAGCCAAGGACGCCTAGGAATTGATCTCAGATGGAGCTTCTTATCCAAGCTGTGTTCTGAACTAATGATAAATGAGCAGTCTTGCACGGTGGCCAGATTCTGTGTGATGTAAAAAGAGCATACTGAGAAACCTATCCAGAATGTAGAGAATCTTTATTATATGTGTTATAATCAGTGGATTCCAGCTGCCCTGAGAATGGGAACCAATCACACACTCCTGAAGACCTAGGGTGAACAGCAAAGTGGAGTAGAAGTGGGATATAAAAGTATAAAGTGGAGTGCACAGACATACAACAACTTCCCTATCCTGACATGGAGCACAGCCAGGCCAGCCTTGCCTCTGCCCAGCTCTGCACAGTATTTTACATTTGTATAAACTCGAAGTTGGGTTAATTATTATTTCATCCCATGATTTTAATTGTTAATCCCAATCTGAGCCTCTTTCACCCCAGTTGCTAGTTAACTGCTTCTTACTAGCTGTGTGACCTTGAACAGGTTACCTTTTTTTTCTATGATCCTCTGTTTCTTCCTATGTAATGTAAAAAAATAAAAAATTTGGACAGTCTAAAACATGGGGTCACAGGGCATCCATCCCCCGAGGGTCAAAGACAGATACTGTGGATTTGAAAGACTTTGGAAATTGTATCATTAACATACTGATAGGTAGAAAATAGTAGACTAAGAATTCTAACCAAACATCAAATAGATAGAGAGATCTCAGATAGGAACACGGGAAAAAAAGGACAGCAAACTGGTGAACAGAAGTCTGGCTGATTTGATCTATTTAGTTAAATCTAAATGGGCAGTGATAGACTCTCTGGGAACATGTAATAAAGATTTTAAAGAAGGATTCTTTAAATGGAAGTGACTGACTGCAAGGGAAATTCTATGATATCTGGAGCTGAAACACCCAAGGTTTGGCTCAGGGAGACCACCGGTAGAGGAGGAGAGGCATTTTGTTTCACCCATCACACCCTTCTGGATGTACGGAGGGAGAGGAAAGGGAGGATGGATCTTTTAGAAAGACGTCCTCTTATTGGGATGCAAGTGGAAGCAGAGGGAGAACAACTGGTACTTTGCTTATACATAATAGTAGAGAATTTGTGTTCAAGTGTGAGCACTAGGAAAAATACTATTGATTAAATAAAAAGCCAAAAAAAAAAGAATATGATGAATAAGTGAATTCAAAAGATTCCTTTGTGGAGGCAATATCCCCATTGAAAAAATGTTTTCTGAATAGATACAAGGTACAATTTTCAAAGAAAAAGGCATATACAGGGGGAATAAGTTAATTTTCACCTCATTCTCAAGACTTTTCCAGTGATAATCTAAGACTAAACAAGCATAAAAACTCTCGTTCAACGTATTTTCCCAGCAACTAAGCAGTTTGGTGTTTATACATGAGAGATTGGTTGATCTGGCTGGAAATGAAAAGTTTTACCTTAGATATTTTTCTCATGAACATTTTTTAGGAGGTCCATGTATTCTCAAAAAGGGATTCACAAAAACCCTACAAAACATGAGTTTGGGACACAGAGAGCTAAAAATTTGAACTAAGTTTGAACGAGATCAGGAACAAAAGAGGCTAGCACAGAGTGTGTGAGTGTGTGTGTGTGTGTGTGTGTGTGTGTATGTATGTGTGTGGTTTGGGGCAGAGACAGGTGGGAAGCCATTAGGCTACTAGTGAGTTGTCAAGATCTCCAGGTCTGGAGTAAGCCCTTGGGAAGACAAACTCCTCTAAAATGCTGACGCTCTTACCAGTTTTAAATATTTTTATTATTGCTCTTGGGCATCATAGTTAAATTTTTAAAAATATCCCACCATCACCACCGCCCGGGGCACATAGGTGAGGCATGGTTTGGCTGTGAAGAGCTTCTGCTGGACTGTCCCTAATTTTCCTCTGTGGGAACAGGTGCTCCTCCAGGGTAAGGAAAGGGGGTGGAAAGGTCCCTTGTAACCTACTCCCTCTCCCCGTCCAGAGGACTCTGAAAGGGCGCACAGAGGCAGTCCACCGGGATCAGTTTTGGTGTTTCCCACCTCCTGGGCCGAGGTCTTCGCTGAAGGCGAAAGAGAAGACTGCTCACTATGTCAGGGGAAGATTGATATGTAAAGCCTGAGACTCGGGTACTATTTCAGCGGAATTCAAGTCCATGGGAAAGCAGGACTGGCCCAGGGTCACCTGTCTGCATGGGCAGGGGTAGGAGGTAAACACGAAGGACTGAGGGTGGGACCAGCCTGGGAGAAAGAGCAGAGAGGGAAGATCAAAGTGGTGAACCAAACACGAGTCTGTCTTCTTCACGCCAATAATTATACGAAATAATGGGAAAAATAGAAAGAAATAAAAACAGAATAAATCTCCAAAAAAAAATACTGTCTTTGGGCCAGAAATTTTAAGTAGACAGGTAAACATAGAGGAAACACTTAGGGGGGCAGATTGCTGTGGGCATAGGAACTGTAAAGAACAACAAAACAATACTTCAAGCTTGGGCATGACAGAAGTAAGAAGTCGGTGGGAAGTGGCTTAGGATATCTAGTAAACTCCTGTCTTTCCTCCATCCTCACACCCCTGCTTGTCCTAAGGAGCATGCATGTGCTGGCGTTTATCCACAGGCTAAAGAGGTGAGTGTCTGCGCAGGGCTGACGGACAGATCTTGCCCAATAGGTAGCTGATGGCTACAAGGAGGGAGCACAAACAAGACTTAGAAACAAGTTTCCAGCACTCAGTTTGTGGACCCACATCCCTCCCCTTGCCCAGGGTCCCTGTAGATCAGCTATGAACAGACAAACAGATGAACAGTCTTCAAACACTTGATAACTAGATAATCAGAACTCATAAAAAATGTTACATTATAAATCTGACTTTTTTACAAAAACTAACTGATCTCTTGCTTTCTGAGGAAAGAGCCCTGACTTCTCGCACTGTGACTGTGGATAGACTAATCTCTCTTTGTCTTGTGTTGGTAGGAAGATCCACAGCCTCTCCTGTAGGAGGTTTCTGTACTTATCTGATGTTCATTCCTTTTTCCAGATATTGATGTTACTAACTTGCTTTCGGCTTCACATGTGTCTAGTGTATCTTTTTCCACCCTTTTAACCCTCACATGCTGCTTGTTTCACATGTACCTTATAATGGATTGTATGTTTGAGTACCTCTCCTGCCCAGGTTTATGTGGTGAAGCCCTAACCCTGCAATGTGATGATTTTTGGAGGTGGGGCCTTTGGGAGGTGATTGTGTTTAGATGAGGTCATGAGGGTGGACCCCCCCCCACCATGAGATTGGGGTCCTTCTGAGCAGAATAGGAGACACCAGAGCCCCCTCTCTCTCCTTCTTTCTGTTTCTCCACCATGTGAGGACATAGTGAGATATCAGTCACCAATAGGCCAAGAGAGGAAGCCTCAGAATAAAATCTACCTCATTGGCATCTTGATGCTGGACTTCTCAGACTCCAGAACAGGGAGAAATAAATTTCTGTTGTTAAGCTCCCCAGTCTGTGCCGTTCTGTATGGTAGCCTGAGCAGTTTAATACGTGCTTCTTTGCCTTTGTTTTTAACTCAATATATCAGAGACCAGCATGTTAATAGGAAAATTAACACACTCACTTTAATTGTGATTATTGATAATGATATGCTTATTTTTCCCACATTTATGACCTCTTTCCTGTTACCCATGGTTTTTTTGTTGCTTTAATTCAGATGCACAATCAAGTTTGGGAATCACTGTCTTAATTGGACTGTGCTGAGGTGGTGTGAGCCTCAAGCCTTAGATGAATATCATCTTCTGCATAAAGGACCTGCCTGAAGGATCATTTCAAAATAGGCAAATCTTATTTGCTTTCTGTTCTTTCATCTTCTGTGTTTCCTGAATTTTGAGTGCCAGAATAGAGTTATTTTCATATAACACTAATCTCTTTACTTTATTTTATTTTTTTATTAAAAGACTTCTCTACCCTTCAAAATCCAAAACGATATATTTCCTTTTTTTCTCAGGCCATACTTTCATTTAGTCAGTATAACAATCAGCCAGGTCTTAGGAGTGTAACAATCTGATTGGACTGATTTATACTAAAGTGTGAGTGACAAACCTACCACATTCTTCTAAGGTGAAATGAAATTTTTACAAAAGCTACTTAACTTACATGATTCTTTAATTGCTGGAACTGCATCCTTTACAATCATAACAAATATAAGCATTAAACTCTGTAGAGGTTTACTTTTATATAGGGAGATGGGGGTTGGCATTGGTTAATCCCTGAAAGCCAACTCTGTTAAGATTTCTTGTTTTATGCAATAGTTGCATTGTCCACAACAGCTCATGTTCCAGTGGCAGGAGAAAAGCCAAAAGAGACCATTGTTATGTCTGTGCTGTTCCTGAAGTGGATTATTATTATCTTTTTGGATTGGAGATTTTGAGTCAGTAACACAAGATTTTGATTATAAACTGCTTGTGCCTGGAACACGTTCTCTCCTTTCATCTGGAATTTCCCACCACCTCTTTGCCTGGCTCGCTCATCTTCACTCTTCAGCCCTCACCTTAATTATTACTTCTTCCCAGAACTCTCCTGATAGTAGATCTTACTCCTGATGCAAACATGTGGAGCTGAACAAACACCCAGACTCACAGGAAACGCCTTACCCAGCACGATGGTTCAGGGATGACCAGCGAAGGAGACCAGGAAGGAATCACAGAGAACAACACCTCTGTATTGGGAGGCCCGGCATCCATCAGACTCCATCCTCTGGATTCCACTTCCCACATGGCAATGATGACAGCTAGTTGTGTGAGTGGGTCAAGTTATTTCCCAGAAGCCACTGGTTTGGGATTTCACCTTTTATACTTTGCTAGTCACAAACTATGAGGCTGACTTCCATTCTGTGATATAGTTGTGTCTTAAAAATCCACAAACAGCAAGTGGATTTACAAGAAACCATCCACACAGACCAAGGATACCCTATCAACCATTTTATCCAAGTCCTTCACTCATCATCCAGATCGTAGAGTCTATCAATCCAGTTTCATAAAGAGTTCTGATTCTCAGAAGTAAAAACTGGCCCAGGCTTCACAGTCACTTGCTTGCTGGTAACCCCATCCTTCCTAATGTCATACATTTTGAAAGACTATGTTACCACCAACATCCCTGCAAACCTTACAGCACCTCAGGATTGTGGCTGAGTCTTTTTACATCACATCTTTGTGTCAGAAGAGTTCCTGGCATACCATAAACGCCCAATAAACATTTGTGGGTGAAAGAAGGCTATTTTGTGACATCTGCTTCAATATTAAGAAAGGACCTTCCCAAGATGGCCAAACAGCTTCATCGTTTAAACAAATGGAACTAACTTCTATGGATAGCAGGTCCACTGGTGCCACACACAGGCCGCCACAAAGAAACCAGACCACATCACGGACCTTTGGAATTTTTCATTCTCTGCCAGCACAGAGAGGTAAAGTAGAATAATCTCCTGATGCAGATGTTTTATGTTAATGCGCCACCAACTCTCTCAGGATGTCCTCGCCTTGGTACCCATCCAGGGAGTAGGCCACCCCCGCTTCACTAGCGGGGTCCACGGTCAGCACGCAGTGGGGTCTGTGGTGGCCCGTGTGATAGCACGCAAGCAGGGTCTGAATGCAGCCCTGGAGGTAGGGCAACTTCCTCTTGTTGTGACCTGGTTTCCAGCAGTCCCTCACCAGCCCAGGATGAGAGGCATCCAGCTGGGAAAGCTTCAAGTTCAGGTCCTGTGGAAACAAAACAAAACAAAACAAACAAAGCTGTCATCATCATTCTTGTCATTTCTGGACACCATCCAGACACTAGAGCTCCCGGCACTCATTTCCTTGATTAAATACCCACCTTTGCAAAATTGCTTATTTGGACTCTTGGCAACCTTTATTCATTCCAGTGAATGAATTTGTCCTCTCCTCACTCTGAAACTAATTTATGAGAATTACAAAAATGTGTAAGAAGTAGCAATATTAAAGAAAAGCCACAGGGTTGATGATCCCATGTTTTTTTGTACCTCTCAAACTCAGCAGCTGGGCGGCCCGCTTCCAGGTTTGCTCTTACTGGAGACACTGAGCTTCAGGATATCTTCTGTTCCTTAGAGGATTAAGTTCAGATATTTTGCTCTCACTGACTTTGAAAATGCAACTATTCTTGTCCCTTCATCTGAACTTTCTTGACAACCTGGAAAGAGAGGTAAGAAAACAACACTGTTGGTGATTCAGAGCTCTCTGTGTCTGCTGCTCCCACCTGATTCATAACTCAGTACAATTGTCTCGTGGTTCTCAAACTTGAGCTTACATCAGAATCAACTAGAGCACTTGCTGACTTTGCCTAGATCCATCAGAGGGATCACTATCCATGGCAGCTTAGCCTTATAAAATGTATCTCTTAAATAATAAGAAATGGCTCCTTGATCCACAGGCTGCAGAGTGGGAGATGTGTTAGCAGACATGTACATCCTCCATCAGAGCCCTTGAATGACCATGTACATTGTCAACGAGCAGTAATATTTTGAAGGGAATCTCTCCCTCTCTCTTTTTTTGGAGTGGTAGTTCTCAACAGTGAGCTTAAAATATTCAGTAAAGCATGTTGCAAACAGATGTGCTGTTATCCAGGCTTTGTGGTTCCATTTATAGAGCACAGGCAGGGTTGATTTAGTATAATTCTTCAAGGTTTTTGGAATGGTAAATGAGCATTGGCTTCAACATAAAGCCAACAATTGCATTAGCCCCTAACAAGAGAGTCAGGCTGTCCTTTGAAGATTTGAAACCATTGACTTCTCTTCTCTAGCTATGAGAATCCTAGGTGGCATCTTCTTCCAAAAGAAGGCTGTTTCATCTATACTGAAAGTCTGTGGTTTAGTGTAGCCACCCTCATTAATCATCTCAGCTGGCTCTTCTGGATCACTTGCTACCGATTCTAGAATTGAAGAGGGTTAAGGCCTTGCTCTGGATTAGGCTTTGGCTTAGGGGAATGTTGTGGCTGGTTTGGTCTTCTATCCAGACCACTACAACTTTCTCCATATCAGCAACAAGGCTGTTTCACTTTCTTATAGTTTTTGTGTTCACCAAAATAGCACTTTTAATTTTCTTTAAAAACTTCTGCTTTGCATCCACAGCTTGGCTGACTGTTTGGCAGAAGAGACCTAGCTTTCAGCCTGCGTCAGCTTTTAACATGCCCTTCTTACTCAGCTTAATCATCTCTAACTTTTTATTTAAACTGAGAAGCATGTGACTCTTCCTTTCACTTGAACACTCTGCTGGCTCTGGGCAAAGTCAATCGAAAACCTTGTGGAAAGGATTCACCATTCTAGATGCCATTAAGAACACTCATGATTCATGAGAAGAGGTCAAAATAGCAACATGAATAGGAGTTTGGAACGAGTTGATTCCAACCCTCGTGGATGACTTTGAGGTGTTCATCAAGACTTCAGCGGAAATCAATCAGTCAGTCAATCATTCAAAAATGACTTCAGTGGAGGAAGTAACTGCATATGTGGTGGAAATTGCAAGAGAACTAGAATTAAAAGTGGAGCCCAAAGATGGGACTGAATTGCTGTGATCTCATGATAAAACTTAAAAGAATGAGGAGTTGCTTCTTATGGATGAGCAGAGAAAGTGGTTTCTTGAGATGGAATCCACTCCTGGTGAAGATGCTGTGACTATGGCTGAAATGACAGCAAAGGATTTAGAATATCACATGAACTCAGTTGATGAAGCAGTGGCAGGATTTGAGAGGACTGACTCCAATTTTGGAAGAAATCCTGTGGGTAAAATGCCATCAGACAGCACTGCATGCTAAAGAGAATTCACTCATGACCAGAAGAATCCGTCAATGTGGCAAACTTCATTGTTGTCTTATTTTATGATGTTGCCACAGCCACCCCAACCTTCAGCAACTACCACCCTGATCGGTGAGCAGCCGTCAACATCAAGGAAAGACCATCCCCCAGAAGAAAGATTATGACTTGCTGAGGGCTCAGATAATGATTAGCATTTTTTTAAAAACAATAATGTATTTCTTTTTTTAGGGACTTTGTTACCTCCTCCTCCTCCTCCTCCTTCTTCCCTCCTTCTTTTTTACACATTGGAATTTGACACAACATTGTAAAATAACTATAACTCAATAAAAATGTTTTAAAAAAGCAATAATGTATTTTTAAATTAAGGCATGCACATTTTTAAGACATAATGATATTTCACACTTAATAGGCCACAGAATAGTGTAAACATAACTTTTATATGCACTGGAAAACCAAAAAATTCATGTGACTTGCTTTATTGTGATATTCACTTTATTGCGGTGGTCTGAAGCCTAACCTGCAATATCTCTGAGATATGTCTGTATTATGTATTCACAGCATCCAAAAGACTTTTACAAAAATAAAACACATAAACAAGCAAGATCTTAAAGAATCTTGTGGTATGTTTGAAAATTAAGAACACAAATAAAAATCAATAACAAAATAATAATACTCAGAAATGGAAAAGGGAAAATTATTCCAACAGTAGGGACAAATAGTTTAAAATATCCAAGGATAAGCTTAATGGAAAGTCATTTGGCTTACCCAAGGGAAAATGCTAAAATTTTACCAAGCAGTATGAAGTGGGAACTGAGAAAATTGAGATACATATCACATTTCCAGATGAAAAGATTTAATAGCATGAAAATGTCAATTTTCCACAATTGTTTTCAATTAAAAGTGAATCCAGTCCCCATACTTCAAAAGGATACCTGCATCCCAGTGGTCATAGCAGCACTATTTACAATAGCCAAGACATGGAGACAGCCTAAATGTCCATCAACAGATGACTGGATAAAGAAGATGTGGTATATTTATACAGTGGAATACTATTCAGCCATAAAAACTGACAACATAACGCCATTTGCAGCACCACTGATGTCCCTGGAGAATGTCATTCTACGTGAAGTAAGCCAGAAAGAGAAAGAAAAAAATACCATATGAGATCGTTCATATGTTGAATCTAAAAAAAAATTAAAAAAAAAAGAACATAAATACAAAACAGAAACAGACTCATAGACAGAGAATACAAACTTGTGGTTGCCAAGGGGGTGGGGGGGTGAGGGACAGATTGGGATTTCAAAATGTAGAATAGATAAATGAGATTATACTGTATAGCACAGGGAAATATATACAAGATCTTGTGGTAGCTCACAGTGAAAAAAAATGTGACAATGAATATACGTATGTTCATATATAACTGAAAAATTGTTCTCTACACTGGAATTTGACACAACATTGTAAAATGATTATAACTCAATAACAAAATGTAAAAAGAAAAAAAAAGTGAATCCAGTTCCAATCATGATTGCAATAGGTAGTTGGTGTAATTGATAGGGAACTGGAGAAATTAGTGTGTGTCCATAGAGCTCATAAGTCCATAAGGAAAAAGGGGAAATTAAGAAAAAAGGAACAGTGGAGGGAGATTTACTTTTTGAAATATTAAAACTTACCATAAAGGCACTGAAATAGCTTAAGACTAGAAACAAATACAGAAATGGATTAAAAAAATATAAATGTGTCATATAACAAAAGAGGTCTTTAAGTTTCAGTGGAATTATTTATTTAATAAATAGTACAATTAGCTAGCCACATGGAAGAAAGACATAAAGTAATCTTAATGTTATTTAAAGATATTGAAATGTGAAAAGTAAAAATTAATCTGCTGTAAGAGAAAATAAGAAAATATTTGTATAACCTTGGAGTAGTAAAAATCTTCCTAATTAAAAAAACCCCTCAAAAATCATAGTGAAAAAGATAATATATTTGATTACATGAAAATTAAAAATCTATGTTTTTCAAAAGCTTCTCTGATAAAATAAAAATAATTATAAACTGGGGAACAAATTTGTAGCATACCTGCAAATGTTGGTATCCTTAATATTCAAAATACTCTTATATAATTTTAAGAATGACACAATAACTCAGTATTAAAAGGGTCAAAAGATATAAGCAGGTAATTCAGGAGTAAATTCCAAATGACTGGTAGACATAGGAAAATATGTCCAATCTCACCAGTCAGGGAAATGCAAATTAAATCTGTAATAAGATGCCATTTTTTATTCAAGAGTTTGATATAAATGTAAAAAAAAGATAACATCTAGTACTGGTGAGAAAGTGGGGAAACATTTCTTCCATTTACTGCTAATAGAAATAAAATTTTGTCCATGTTTTGGCCAAAAAAGCAATCCAACATTGCCTACTGGATTTTAAAATTGACATGTATTTTGACTTGGTAATACCACTTTTGGGAATCAATTCTATTAAGGAAATGCTTCAGGATATAAATCTGTGTGTACAAGGATGTTTACTGAGGCACTGTTTGTAGTGGCAAAGAATTGGGAGCAATTTGAATCCCACAGTCAGAGAATGGCTGACTAAATTACAGAGCATTCACTCTATGGAATATTACTTGGGGTTTTTTTTTTGTATATATATATATATATGTTTATTGAAGTCTAGTAAGTTTATAATGTTGCGTCAATTTCTGGAGCATAGCACAATGCTCTGATTATACATGAACACACATACATTCATTTTCATATCCTTTTTCAACCATGTTATTTCAAGATATAGCCAATATCTTTAGATATCTTGAAATAACAACAGGCTATACAGTATGAACTTGTTTATCTATTTTATATATATTAGTATCTGCAAATCTCTGACTCCCAATTTATCCCTTCCCATCCCTTCCCCCGACAGACCTCAGTAATCATAAGTTTATTTTCTATGTCTGTGAGTCTTTTTCTAAAAGAATGAGTTAGTGCCATATTAATTGATCCGAAGGGATGTCCATGTCATGTTAAAGGCAAATCAAAAACTTAAGAAAGAAGAGATAACAAATACCCCTGTATGTGTTAGTATAGGCAAGGACCCTGATTACTTCAAGGGGTGGGAAAAGAGAAGAGGGAAGGTGAGAGGTTATTACCTTCTTAAAACAACACTAGATCATTCCACCTGTATAATCAGCATATATTACCTTTGTGATTAAAAATTAACAAATATTTAAATCTTGTCTAGATAAATTCTCCTGCATGCCACCCCTAAAGTTTCTTATTTATTACACCTGGGTAAAATCTAAACACCTGTACTTTAAATTATCTTCCCACTGGACTTAGATGCAGGGTGAACCCCCTATTTTTCAAATGAAAGAACTGAAGTTCAGTAGAAAGACTATGCCTCCCTGAAGTCAACTAGTAAGTGGCCAAGTTAAATATAAGGACTAGTCCAGTGTTAGTTCTAGTCTCCTCTAGTCTACTGCTCCAAAGTTGTAAGGAAGTTAATGAACTTTTAGTTCTTTTAATTGGTTTTCACATTTTGTAACGAAAAATGTAAAAGTTACACTAAAGTAAAAAAGCATAATAACCCCCCCAAAGTACCCATGACCCAGCTTCAAAGATTGTCAACGTACAACCAGTCTTGTTTCATCGATACCATCCCACTTCCACCAATGGATTATTTCATCCTTAAATATTTCAGATTTCAAGAGAATTTTGACATTCTTTTAGATAATATCCCTAATGTTTGTGGGACACTTACATGGATAGCCTCTGAGTAAAATTTCCGTGTGCAAACTTAAATTTTTGTAGCACTACAAGGCAATGTGGAATTTGGTCACATGAATAAAGGAAGATAGCCCAACTTTAAAATACAGTTTGGAATCAAAGCTTAGGGCTAAAGGTGACAGCAGCAGGGTCTGTTTCTATCTGCTCTATACTTTGAAGGAAAATTTAAGGAATGTATAATGGCTGATTTGGTTAAAAGAACAGTCATAATTTCATGACAATTGGATTGACTTTTAATACTAAAAGGAACATGGGATCCTATGGAATTAGGCTAAATGAATGTACTCCCCAAAATAAATTGCACTATCTTACAATCTTCTCAATTTTTGTCATATGCATGTACCATGGCCCTTTCATATATTTAGCATTTTTATTTATTAACTCAAGGGGTACGCAGTTTTCTGAAGAAGAGTCTTCTCAGTGACTACTGCCTGTGTGATAGTCATTGCTTTTCACAAATTCGTCCTTTTTCTTCTGTAGACTGTGAACTTCTTAAGAAAACTGCTTGCAAGTAGGGTAAAATTTTTAAACCTTCACAATTCTTGGCAATTCTACCTTCAATATATATTCAGAATCCAATGACTCTTACTGTGAACTCTGCAAATACCCATCACTGACTTGTCTAAAAGACTTCAGTACCTACAAACTGCCTCAAAGCTGCCTGGGTTTCCTCCACACACTGTCTCAGGATCTTGGCCAGGAGAACAGCTTCCTTATGGGTTCCCCTCCCATTTGCAGGGCTTCTGAACGCCTCAGTTCCTTTGACCACTTGGCCCGACCAGCCTCCTTCGTACCAAGCTTTCTAGTCAGCTCTGGAGTCTCTGGAGCTCAGCCCAGGCCCAAGGGGTACAGAGGGCTAGGGCTCAACCCAGACCCCTAAGCCTCCTCCCTCAGGAATGCCTGCCAACTGACAGTCAGTTGTCACTCCGAAGGACTCCAGCTCAACCTTCCTCATGCATTTTTCTATCCTCTGGGTCAAAACAGAAGGATGGACCTTTCTGTGCCCCTGCCTCAGGGCTCTCTGCGCCCAGTGTGGCTCTAATATCTGTCCCATTCTACTTGCTTTTCATCACAGGACAACTTTTTGAAACACTCACAGCAGCCTGGCCTCTGGAAAAAATGCAGAGCCTCTGAGCGGTGGCAGTGGACTCTGTTTTCACAGGTGCCACGTCCGTACTACTCAGTTTGGGCCTCCTTGGGCTGCGTTCCCAGGTGACCTCTCTCCCCTCTGATTCTTGGTCCCTCAGAGCTGGCCAGCCCTGAACTCCCTTCCAACCTTTGGGGCTCTGCGGGGCCATCATGGGGTGATAATGGAGTGGAGGGTGGGTGTGGCCCTGCTTCCACAAAGGGTCCCAAAGCTGGTTTTCTCGAGTCACTTCCCAATAAGGTGACACGCACAGGGGCTCTGATGGACCTGAAATAGCAAATTCACCATAAACTATATGCTGCCGAGGGCCCACTCTGAATGAATGTTTTACAACTCCTGTGCTCACCTTGTGAGCAGAACAGTGGCACTGCATATTATTAACACTCGGTGTTTTTTGTTGCATAGGCATGAATTTATAAGATGTACACATTTTAAAGCTATATAATACAGCTACTGTAATTTTTAACCAAGTTTTAGTCTGTATCTTTTTAAACTATACCTAGTACCACAATGAATGGCCATGAACTGGCCAGCTCTGGACCTCTGGGAGGCTTTGACTCTCTTGGAGCTTTGGGACTGCAAGGCTGGGTGACTGTGGGAGGCGGGTGTAGCCTCATTCTCTGCACAATGTCTCAGGGGCCTCTGGGATTCTCCTTTCATACTGAAGTCCTTCATGGACCCTTAGCAATGAGAAACTGGGATGCAGTAGCTGCCTTACGAAGGAGTGCCCATCTGATGGCAGTCAGCACTCGCCTATAAAATCCTTAAGGATCCTGAGATGACTTGCTCTTGTGAGATCTCTTAGGACTCTGGAGGGACTTAAAAGTCATAGGGTCACTCTACCCCTGACCTATATTAAAATTAACTCCTTAAGAATTATCTTGAGACTGACTGCATGCTTGCACACCTCTTCCAGATGGCAGTAAATTTCTGGTTTCTGTTCACTGTGGATTCACCAAGACATCCTCCTATGCTCAAACCTGGGGACAGTTTTTACATAGAGAGTCTTTCAAGGGCCAGGGTCTTCTCTGCTGGCTTCTGTCACAGCAGGACACATGGCTTGGGGCCCTCATAAAATATCTGCTCTCTGTCAAAATTCCTAACAAAGTTTCTCTTGATGGTCCAAAGGAGCATCAATTCAGAAGCTTCGGCGAGTAAGCAGATCCTGCACCTCTGAACACTCAGTGAGGGTTGCTCAACCGGAGGAACTTGAAGCTGGTGGCTTTAAATGTGGTTGTACCTCTTTGAAAATAGTTAGTGTCATATACAAAGTTGTGTGATCTCACCTACTCACAGGGTGATCTTAACCATGTAAGAAAACTTAGGCATAGACAAACATTTTCTTAAAGGAGGGTGGATTAATAGATTGCACAATGATATGCAACTTTGTAAACAAATTAATCACATAAAATCACGAATATATAAAAATTCTTTCATAGATTGTGTGAACCATTTTTGGTTCAAAAAATGGAATTGCTAAAACTGTAAGACCCAATGCCTTATATAACAAACACATGTTAATTAGTGCTAAATTCTCACTGGTGGTTTTTGATACGTTGCCTGATGCGAATGTAGATTTGTAAGAAAATATAAACTAGCCAAGGGTAAGGAATTGCTCACTGAACAGTCGTGGTTTCGTTCAAAGAATCTGGTCTTTGGCTTCAGCTCAAGGCACTGCTGCTGGCTGGCTCTGTGACCCCGAGGAAGGCATTTATTCTCTCTCAACAGTATCTTCTTTATTTGTGTGCGATTAACTCTTGCTTTTCTCATTTCATGAATGATTAAAATTTGTGAAGTTGCTTTATAACGTTCCAGAAAGTGGGTAAAATTTTGATAACTTATTGTCACTTTCCTCTATTTCAATGTCTCCAAAATGTTAATGTAGATCAGACTCTTCTAGGTAATTTAAAAAAAATATACACATTCTCATGCATTCTTTGAGACCCTGGTTTGATTGATTTGGGGAAGTTCCTGTATTTTTAACAAGCAAGCTCGGATGATCTTGATGTGGATGGTGTGAGGAGCACATTTTGGGAAAAATTTTCACGTCTATTCCTCTCCAAAACATATTCCATTCCCTCCTAAACTTATGTCCAATAATTGTTTATTGTGCCCACTTAAAAAGTCCCCCTTCCCTCATCTGTCCCTTTCACTTTTGACAACAACAAGGACAAGGTGTATGAAGCTCAGTTGCCTGAGGCATTTTTGGCTTTTCCCAGGTCACAAAGGTTTGATGGTACGAGGCTGAGCATTTCACAGTGAAGTCAAATTATCCAAGTCTTTTGTTTCCCCAAACATATTATTTGAATAATGCTGCAGCTGGGCCATTTCTGTCCACTTCGTTAAATTACCTGATTATTATTGCTTTGGAATAACCAATCAGCTACAAACGATATTGGATAAATCAAAAGCTTCAGTGGGAAACTCCTTATAATTGTAGAAGCTGTTCAGTACAGAACACATTCAGGGTCTTCCTCTGGTCCAGAAAGTCTCTGATTTCGTTCATGTCAATGGGCAGAACCTCCAGTTTGCTCTATAGGGACCCACAACTTGGAGCTTTATGCTAAACAGTGACAGCCTAAATCAGCTGGGGTTTAGTCTGGACTAGAACTAACTATAAGGTGGTGATTACAGAAGCTGCTCCATTGCCAAACTAGCTGCAGAAGGTGGTGTGAAGTCAAGTCTACAAAGACAGGTAAGCAGAATTGTTTTGGACAGCCAAGTCTTGTGGTTTTTTTCTCAGTCTTTCAATTAATTATGATCTTGGTGCTAAATACTTTGCATTTGTTAATTAATTTTTCCCTCTGCAAACCTTTGGAAAGAGCGCTTACCAGTATGTCAGTGCTGAGAACCAATTCCTCAAAGAAACTGTAGGTCCCTTATCCGGAAAATACGTTAAAAATCTACAAAGCCAGTGTGAGTTATTTTGAACTGATAAGCTTTCCAGATTCTTTCCTTGAACTATAACTTATTGATAACACAAGTAGCTTTCCCCGCCACCCTCCAGACACCCAAAGTAATACTGTGAGTAAAAGTAAGAATTAGCATTGTCCTGGTCTTCAGTCATATTCTGAAAAGTGTTACTTGTCCATTTGCTTAGAAAAATTCTTTCTTTGAGTGCTGGGGCATGTGGCTAAGATGATGTTATATTTTTCCAGTTGCTTTCTGCAAATTTTCCTCTATTTACTGATAGATTTGGCACCTGACTCGTAGACTTTTGTCTCCATCAGACTCCTGCCACATCCTGGTGATGTCTCTGACACCTGCAACTTCCGGTCCCATATTGGCTCCTACTCCACTGACATGAAGTTGAAAACTAATAGCCATCTCTCCAGAATTAATCTACCACTGAAATCCTAATTTCTGATTCTAGTCTCCTAGTCTCTGAATACACTCTCCCTGTCCATCAGCCATCGCTATTCTTTGACCTCAAAAAGTAGTTTCAACCTACACTCTCTCCATCTTTTCCCATTTGACTGGACTCCTACTTTACTCCCTTCTTTCTCTCTCCTAGATCCTACACATTTAGTTTTAAGTCTTTCATTCCTTTTTCTCAAATAATTTGCTGCTTATCTTTTCCGCTACTCTAAGCCTGGAAAAATCTAACCTTAGTTTGTTTCAGTTTGTCTTCTCCGCTTCTAGTCTCTGGAGGCTGAGCTCATACATGTGGATGAATGCCACACCCAAGTGATAATTTTCCACTTGCACTTGGTCCCTATATGTATTCCTGGTCTGTACTTTCTCCCACTAACATCCAAAGCCGTTCAAACCCTAACCATTTCCCACAACACCCTGTTCTTTCTCTCCACACTTTCCTGACACACCCTCACCCTCTTCACCTCCAGAAGATGACTTGCTATTCTATCTACTTCTTCCATAAAATAGACATCTGAAGATAACTTGTCATCTTCTTGCTCTTTTCTCTAACCCCAAGTACTCACACACATATACATACATCTAAACTAAAATCTTTCTTCCCCTTCTTGTAGAAGAGATATTTCTCCTGTCCAAACTAATCCCGACACCTACACTGAGAGATATGGTTTAAGATTAATGAATTAATAAACATAAGAGATTTGAAACAGTGCCTGGTCAATGGATTTAGCTCTTTTTCTTTCCCTTTACCATCTTCTGTCATATCAATTGACCCTTCAATTACTGTCCATCTTACCTGGTTTTCTGTAATTGGCATTAATATGCTTAACTCTCTCACACAATAAGAAATGTCTTCCTTTGAGCTCCTGCACCCTTCTTCCCCACTCAATACTTTCATATTCTTCCTTTTGTGGTCAAGCTCTTTGAAAGATCTATCTTCATTTCCTCACATTTCATTTAATCCCTAATCCTTTTGACCTGGTTTCTTTCTCCATCATCCCATGTTATATCTCTCACCAAATCGATAATCATTTTCTAACTTCAAAATGCATTGGCATTTTTAGCACTCATCTCTCTTACCTTCTCAGCAATATTTGACTCTTCTGGTTACTCCCTCCTTTAAATACAGTTTCTCCCATTTGGCTTCCAAGATACTTCTCTCATTTTTCACACTATTCTTTCACCACTTTCTCCCAGTCTCTTCTGTTGGCCCTTCTTCCTCTCTGATCTTGTTAAATATCTATATTCTTCAACATGTTTTTATAGATGATTATAATAGAGTATCTATTTGATCATGTTAAACCAGAAGGATTCTACTGCCTGGAGGCCTCAGGGTAAGTTGGAAAGAGGTGGGAGCTCTCCAGTTGGTGGGAGCAGAGCCAGGGTCCTGCCATGGAGGGCAATTGACTCTAATACAGCAGAGAGCATGTGCAATGGATGATGGCAAGTGGCAGCAGTGAACAAAATTTATGCACAATCTTTCTCCTATCCCTTTTAAATCCCCATACATCTTATATATCTAATATAAGGTGCTCAGTGCAACACACTGTTGGACATTCTCTTCTTTATTTGAATGCATCTATTAGTAGCCACACGTTCCTCAGAAAGCTGACTGAGCCTGGAATCAGAGCAAAGTTGATAAGCAGTCTTCAAGAAAAAGTCTCCCAAGGGCCCCATCTTCATGCCTCATTGATTTCATTCATTCATTTATTCAGTGAACAAAAGTTCGTTGCCATGTCAAGTGCTTGATGCTTGAACTACAAGGAAGAATAAGACATGGTTCCACTTTCTGAGGATATGACATTCTTCTGGGGAAACAGGCTATAAAAATCCTACAAAATAAATATCTGCCCTTTGATTAGTATACCCATCATCCTAGACAGTACTGCAAACTACTGATTTGTTCTAGAGCTGTGGTTTGCCTCAAAATGTTGACTTTGTGTTAATAGTTTTATTTGGGCAAGTTACTACATAGCACTTTCTTTGGAGCTGCAGTTTTCTTCAGTTATGTTCCTGTCCTGTAGAATGGTCCCCTGGATTGGATTTGAGGGTCTCCAGAATTTCCCTCAGAAATATAAATGTGTGTGTATATATATATATCTGTATATATATATTTGTGTGTGTGTGTGTATATATATATATAAAATCTATCATTGTACTAAACATTTCATATACATTTTGTGACTTAATGTAGTCTTCAGGACAGCCTAAAAGGAGGTATTACTATGCCCATTTTATAGATAGAGAAAATGAAGCTCAAAAAAAAATAAAAGTGAAGCTCAGAGAGTTTCAAATAAAGTGACTTACTTACCTACTCCAAAGACCATGTTCTTAACCATTGTGTTCCCTTTGTCTTGATTTTGGCTACACATACAAACACACAATGAGTGTTGGATTTTTCAGGATTGTTACAATAGAAAAAAAATTGATGGCTCGTCTATAAGCCATCAAAATTACTTGAAATTTCTTGTATTTGTTGAGTTTTAGAAAATATGGCTACTCATATAATGTCTTTAAGTATCATATACACCTTAATCTGGTATATGCAATATAAATATATATTATATAATTTTATATATAGTCAGATATTTATGTGTACAAGACCGGAAGAAAGTTCATATGTGTATCATTTATATATTACTTTGCTTCAGAAAGAATTAGAGGTGGGTACTAACTTGGGATTATATATATTTTCGGCTTTGTAACACAGATATTTTTCTGTGTCATTAAATACACTTTGAAGACATCATTTTAATAGCTGCCTAGTAATCCATTATTTGGAAATGCCATCATTAATGACTTCTCTATAATGGATTTTGCATCATTTCTAAGTTTACAGTGCCATAATACTACAATAAATTTCCTGGTAATTACATCTTTTAGATATCTATTATTATTTCCTTGGGATCAGTTTCTAAAAGTGGAATTACTGAATAAGAAAGTTTACTCTGTTTTTAAGATTGCTAAAATATAATTCCAGTTCCTAGATTTTGCCAATTTGTACGTGGGTAGTATCGCCACTAATCAACAATTTTTTCTTCCTATGATTGGTCCTTAGGAAAAAGAGACTACATACGATATGGTCTTTAGGATCTTTTCCAGAAAATTGTATTCCTTCAGGATGGCTGGAAATATAACTAATGCTATAGCAACATTCCAGCAAGAGTTTTAATGCCTGGGAGCCTCGAGGGTCCCCAAGGACGTTTCTGAAGAGATATATTATTCTTCATTTGCATATGGAGAGCTGAAGACATTGGCCTCTCAGATTCTTGGCCTGATTTCAATCAGATGGGCGTGGGGAGATTATGTTCACCAGATATGCTATGGAACTTTTTACTGTGAAATTGTAAAGAGATCCAAGGAGCCCTGAGGTCAAGTTGCAGCTCTGGGCTTTAGATTCTCACGTATGAAAATGAAAAGTTTGGATTAGATAATTTCTAAAAGCCGTTGTCTCTGGCAATGTATGGCGTCCTAGGTGACTTCTCCTTCCTTCTCTTCCTGGACATCATCTGCCTCATTTCTACAGGTGTTTTGTTTATGTGTTTCTTTCCTTAGGTCATCTTCCTCAGGGATGTCTGTGCTTCAGGAACCCCAGAAGCTGCAGATTCTGTATGAATCCTTGGAAAAGAGCATCCCTGAGTCCACCAAGGTGAGGGAGTTGGGGGAGACCTGGGGAAGAGGGCTGAGGTGTGAAAAAGATAGATTCAGGCCTCAGAACCTTCCTGGCTAGATGGAGGTACAAGTCTGAAGTCAGACTCCTTCCGCAGGGACAATCTTAATATCCGTATCCAGCCCACTGCCTTGCTTCTTTTTTGGGCTCTTCAACATCTTTTGAATCAATTCTACTGCAATCTCAAGTAGATTTCCTTATCTGCTCCAGGCTGTTGGTCACCTGCAGCTTGGCGACCAGCCTCATTCATCTGACACAAATATGATCGTATCACTCCCTCATTTTAAAATGTTAATAGCAATTCATGTCCAAGGCATAAATCTTGCACTCCTTAGTTGGATATACAAAGGTTTATCACAGAATCCCTCTTTATCTCACAACGTCCTCCTTCCAGATAACACCTGCTACAATCATTGAGCCCCTCACAGTTCAGCAGCTGTGTTATAACCGCCAATACCTTCAAGCATTCCTGCTTTTTCTCCTGCTTGAAACTACTTGTTCTCCTCTCTTTATTTCCTCAGGAAAAGACTACTTCTTCAAGACCAGCTTTAAGGGTTGCTTCTTCTCTAAGTCTCCCACCACTTCCTAGGCAGGTGGTACATTTCTTTTTTGGAACCCTACACCACCATATGCATACAGCTATCAGAACATGTGCCCAGCTATGATTAGACCATGCATCTCTTTGTCCATCTACATTTAACTGGAAGGCAGTGGCCATTTCGTATTCACCTTGGAATTCTCCATACTTAACACAAATCTGATACATAATAGGTGCTAAATAAATGGCATGGTATTAAATTTGGAAATAGGGAAAATTGTATGAATTTTAAAAATGAATGAATGAATGTCAGGAGAGCCAATGTGTAATGATTCGTCATTAGCTTGGATTTCTGTGTACCCTTCCTGGGCTGTTTTGCAGTATGTCTTCCAATGAATAGTCCAGTGACCCATCCTGGAAGTGTTGTTCTGTCCTGTCAAGTCCTCCTAACTCCTGGCTTTATTTTCCATGCCATGTCTAAGATTCAATCTCAAAGGAAAATTTCAACCTCCCCTGTTTTGTTCTGTTGCTCTTGTAGGTATATGGTGCTATTTTCAACATTAAAAATAAAAACCCATTCAACATGGAGGTGCTGGTGGATGCCTGGCCAGATTATCAGATAGTCATTACATGACCTCAGAAAGAGGTGAGAGCACTAGCTACTGAATGCTGAATGCCCCAGGATGTTCTCTGTGTGGGAATGCAGGAACTGAAGTGGGGGGCTGGGGAGAAGACCCTTGACACCTCTAATTCATACAGGTTTTGGAAGGGCGGCTTGGGAGGCTGCTTTAGGGAGAGGGCAAGACTAGGAGATAAGGCATGGGGGTAGACCACATAGACAATAATCCAAGATTTGTAAACAGAATTGGAATCCCACCTGATCAGTTCTTTTCCATCAAGATTCTGATCATAGGCATACACCTCAACAGAGATGCCTATGGCTGGAAATGGTTAGGAAGAGTTTTTCTTCCCCTGTGATTAAATAAACATACTCCAGTAATACCTGAGTCAGTGCTGGGTTTGAGATCTACATCTGCCAAATGATTAGTTTGACCTTGGGGATGTATGACCTTGGGAAGACTGCTGCTTTCTTAACAATAAAAAAGTGACTTTGACAAAAATTACTATGTCAAAGGTTTGTTAAACAATAGATAAGTCCTGTATATTTAATAAGAATGCCTTCTCCATCTTTCAGAGTATAAGCACTGAATCCCTTACTTCCTGGAGTAGGAATATTTTAATAGCACCCCACTCCACTTATCCATTAACATAGTAATTTGGGGAATTAGAACCCATCACCTGCAGTGACCACCCCCAGAGGAGTGTCAGCAGCAGAAGAGAAACAGGCCTGTGGTGGCAGACTGAACCCTCTACTCCAGGAGCTGTGGTGAGCTCTGGCTCTTTCCAAAAGTCCCCCTTTTTCACGTGCACACCAAGAACCAATCACTATGCCAGCGCCAGAGTGCTGGGTCAGTGTTAGCTTAGGCATCACCTCCTCATGGATCCAGTCTTGACCCCAACCCTGTCTCCTGTAATTCTCTCCACACCTTAAGCCTCCTCTCTTTTAGACCCTTAGTACACACTATATTTGGTGTACCTTCCATCCCAGACAATGGAGCTACTGGCCCACCCTCCCAAAGGCGGTTGACTTTAGTGCACCATCAGAAAGGAACAACCTTTAGTGTGTCAATAGTGATATATTCTATCAGGGACTCCAAGGACATTTTCTGCACCTCTCACCAAAAAAATAGGGTATCAAACAAATGAGTCTCTGGTACTCCAGACATGTCCAAGAACATTTTGTAAATTGTAGTGCAATCTAAATATGATTGATATTTGTTACATCAGGAGATGAAGGATGATCTGGATTATTACACCAACACTTACCACATCTTCACCAAAGCTCCTGACAAGTTAGAGGAAGTCCTGGCATGCCCCCAGGTTATCAATTGGGAACAAGCCTTCCCGATCCAAGGTAACTGGTCTGAATTAAAGGCAAAGACATCCTGGTTAATTCATAGCAGATATGAAAGGAGTGACACAATGCCTGTCTTTCTTCTCCCCCCAGGTTGCCAAGAGAGCTTGGGTCACGCAATACGAAAAGTTTCAGCTTCAAAATCAGTGCAGGTGGATTACATGAAGACCATGCTCTTTATGGCAGAAAAACCAGTGAAACTCAAGACATCAGTTGATGACAAGCTGGATTGGATGAAGTTATTTAAAATGCCTAACATGGAGGAAGACAGAAGGTGAGATTTTACCCTTTGCTCCCTAAATTCCTGATAGAATCACTCAGTTGCCCTAAGGGCCAGACTTGCAAATGTAGGATTTGAGACTAAATTATAATGGCGTATGAAGTTGGGTAAAGGAAAAGAATGATGTTAGCTAATGTTGGCTGAGCCTGGGCAGGGACTTCTTTAAAGGGGGTCCTTTGACATATTTTAACTCCCTTAGACCTCACAAGAGTCCTCCTGGAAAGATACTGGGCATTGAAAACATCTTTACTGAAACAGTTCATTTTTTCCCCACAAAAATACAACATACTATGCAAAGTATACAAGTGTACAAAGCAAAAAGTGAAAGTTTGCCCACTTGGATTGCCCTCAATCTTCCTGTCCACATGTAAATATTCTTAACATTGCTATGTATGCTTCTAGCACTCTGTATGTGTGAGCTGTTTTGTTAGTTTTTTTCCTACAATATATGCACATACTGTACTGCAACTTACTCTTTTCACTCAGCAATATGTTATATACGTTTTCACTGTAAGCTCACACAGGTATGTTTCATTTATTTTCACAGCTGCATAGATTTCCATAAGAGGGAGTTGTACAATTATGTATGTCCAGGTTAACACTCTTTTGTTTTATCTCCAGTTCTTCCTAATAACAAAAATTCTGTGATAAATGTCTTCAGAAATAGATCATTATACAAGTTGTATATTACTGAAAGATGGATTCTTAGAATGGAAATGGTTGGATAAAAATATGTGTATTAAATGAAATATATCACCAAATTGAATGGTAAGCGTAATTGAATGATAGTATAACATGAAAAAACCTGAGTGTCCTTCAGTAGGGACATGGATAGATTCATTATGGTACAATACAAACACTGGAATAATATGCAGTCATTAACAAGACTTTAACAAGCAGCTCTATGTGAACCGATAAATAAAGAACTACAAAATATATTGCTAAGTGAAACAACAAGATGGATAGAACAGCGTATACAGTATGCCATCATAGTATATGCACATGAAAAATTCCATGCAATGCCTCTGGAAGGTTACATAAATATATTGCATCACTAGCTACCTCTAGAGAAGGTAACTGTGTAATAGGAGACCAGAGAAAAAAGAAATAATTATTTCCCATTAATATCCATTTATGCTTTATAATTATTTCACTACTTCAGAAAAAATATCTAAATACACTTCAGATACATACAGTTGACTTAGCCAGGAGAGTCAACAATATTCAAATCCTGCTTTGGTTCAACTGTGTTCCTACAAGTATCTTAAGAGAAACATATGCACAGGGAAAAATACTAAATGGAAATTAAATAATACTTGATACTATAATTCTGGAAATCTGGAATGAAGTGTCTGTCCTAAGATGATTCTTTCTTTCCTCTAAGCCCAAATGCATATCTTGATGTCTTGTCACTCTGGGTTTGACTATACTACAGGAAGAAGGCAGGTGAGGTTGCTCAAGATCTTTGAGGAAGTCGGGCCAGGATCAGGATCAAGCATTCAAGACAGCGAAAACAGAATGCCTCACCCATGAGTAGACAGTTTAGCACCCGGTGATGGCACCACTAGCAAACATGGAGTGACTCTGAAATTGACAAATTGCTGAAAACGCTTCCTCCTCAACGAGGTGTAAAACTTCTTAGAGTTCTTCCCCTTGCCCCAACCCCCTCTACCCCTTCCTACAGATGAGAAAACTCAGTCAGACGACTTGTCCAAGGAGTGAATCAGGACTAAAACCCTGATTGTTACCACCAAAACCCCCAATATTCTTTTTCCTATATTCATGCTTCTTAAACTGCATTTTTGTGCTTCTGTAGAGCTATGTGGTTATGGGCTTTAAGACAGATGAAGCCAGGAGAGCAACATGGCTTTCATCTGCCTGTGATGTACATTTGATTGAAATATCTGTTGAAAGAAATATTATCCTGCGTATTTGTATGTTTTGTGGAGTAGAATTCAAAATCCACATTTTAAAAATTGAAGTATAGTTTATTTACAAGATCCTATTAGTTTCAAGTGTACAGCATGGAGATTCAACATTTTTATAGATCATACTTCATTGATCCTCAGAATAATGGCTATATCTCCTTGTACTGTACAATACGTCCCTGTAGCCTATCTTTTTTATACATAGTTTGTACCTCTCAATCACCTACAAAATTCTCATGTTTCATACATGGATTTTCAAAGAAAATTCAGCCATGTGGAGGGTTGCTCTGCCTGTAATCCTCACTCTTTTAGGAACATATGCTCATTGTCTCCTTTCTTAAGGTATTTGGTTGGACTTTTTTGAAATATATTATACTATATCTTGCTGACTCTCTGCTATGAAATGGATCATAAAGTACATAGGGTTTTTTCTCTCTCAGTTATTTGGGAAGATTTTGAAGCAGACTTATAAATAGTAGCATGTGTTTGTATTTTGTGTGTTTGTGCCTCTGTTTCCTTCTCTAGGCTGTGGGATCCTTAAGGAAAGGGATGGTTTCATATTCACTTTCTGCAATACTGATGTTTTGTAAATGTTGGCTGAATAAATGCACTTTTTTTTTCTGGACAGGGAAGGAAACTTTACGAACATCTTCTTGGATGTCTCACATGCACAGCTTGTAAATGAGCACTGGGACTTTGGAAAAAATGAGAGAAGTTTGAAATATATTGAGCACTGTCTCCAGAATTTTCCAGGATTAGGTGTGCTGGGTCCAGAGGGGCACCAAATCTCTTGGATTGTGATGGAACAGTCCTGTGAGTTGAGAATGGGTTACACTGTGCCAAAATATCGAGGCCAGGGCAACATGTTTCAAATAGGTTATCACTATGCAAATTATCTTGCTCAGAAAAATATGCCATTTTATTTACATGTGGCAGAAGGGAAAGAAACACTTCAAGAGGCAGTAGGAAGTTTTGGGTGGAAGGTTTGTCTTTGTGGCTGGCATCAGTGGAAATGCACCCCAGAGAAGTACTGCTGACTGGCGCCATTGTCCATTTCAAGGCTTTCTTATCAGTGAACAAACATCATTGCAGACAAACGTAGTAATTTACATTAGCACAAAAACCATCCAATGATTTGGGATTTATGCACTGCTTAAGCCCACACTTGTATAATATTTTGGTCTTCCTTCTCCTCCATATTACAGAAAATTAGAAGCTTGACCCTTCGGTGTCATACTTTTCCTTTGCGGTGACAAATATCTCAGAATTAAAATTACCCAATATCAATCATTAGTGCCAAGATAACCCTCTGGAAGTAATATTTTCTTCTTTGAAGAAGACATATTTGAAAATAAAAAGTCTGCTTTGAAAATTGTCTCCTCTGGTATCCTACTGTAACAAATTACCATGAATTTAGTGGCTTAAAGCAAAAATATATATATTTGTGGTAGTCAGAAATCTGAAATGTGTCTTATGGGATGAAAATCAAAGTTTTGGCAAGGCCGGTTCCTTCTGGAGTCTAGGGGAGAATCATTCCGTTGCCTTCCAAGCTTACAGAAGCTCTCCACATTCCTTGGCTTCTGGCCTTGCATCACATACTACCTTTTCTCCTTCAACTTCTATCATCTTCACATAGCCTTGTCTTATGTCTTCAAATCTTCCTCTTCCTCCCTTTTACAAAGAAACTTATCATTACCCTTGCAGGACATTTGATCCTGTCCAAAGTGCCCATAAGAATTTGGTCCATGCCAAATGGTTTTAGACAGGACCGAATATCAAGGACTTTTTGGTGTGGACCAAATATCATAGGGACGTTATGGACAGGACCAAATGCCTGCTAACCACTGCATATTGAATGAGAGTGTCCCGAAAGGAGGAAGGCATCTGGCAGAAGTATCACAGTCTATAATCAAGCTCCCTCCAAATCCTTGGCTGACCCTTGAAAGACGCATATGTGGGTATTACATTTGAAAATTCAAGTAATTTGAAAAGTGGGGTGATTGAAAAACTGTGTGGAGATATAAACAGCTTCCTATTGCTGGAATTCAGTCCTTTTGGGCTGTTCTAACAAAGTACCATAGACTGAGCAACTGACAAACAACAGAGATTTATTTCTCACGGTTTTGGAGGCTGGAAGTTCAAGATCAGTGTCAAGTTCTGGTGAGGGCCTTCTTTCAGGTTGTAGACTGCTGACTTCTCATTGTGTTTTCACAGTGTGCTCTGTAGTGGAGAGCAGAGAGAAACAGCAAGTTTTCTCGTGACTCTCATAAGGGCACAAATCCCATTCACGAGTGCTCCACCCTCATGACCTCATCTCATCTTAACCCTCAAGACCCCATCGCCTAATACGATCACGTGGTGTTTCATCTGCAAATTCCTACAAACTTGAGGAGAACTGCTTGTGTGTCTTTGTGTTTATTTCATGAAAGGGGTACAGATAATTTTGTTTGACTTACTTAAAAATGGTGTATAACAGTGACAACTTACCAGAGTTGTGTTTTTTTTTTTCAAAGAGGAGGGAGAAAATCATTAAATAGAGAGTAAATTTAAGGCCTATAAAGGAGAATTTAACCAAATGTCTCTCAGACTATTTGGCAAATTATAAAATGATACACAGAACTGATAGGAAAGTTCTAGGGATTAATATCCCAGACACAAGTTTAAGTAAAACAATGGGGTCAGAAGCCAAATTGTGGGGCACTGTGTCAGAACCATCCAAGGACTTTGGCTTTGAAAGGATCTAGAAAGGGTGACAGAGTTAAGGGGAGACTTTTGTTGTTGCTGAAGACAAGGATTTTAAAAACTGAAGAAAAGCAAGCAGAGACAGAGAGACAAAGAAAAACTAGATATGATAGAAAAATGGAACCACAAGGGAACTGAAAAGAGCTGATTATCAGGGAAAGAGTTGCAGGAATTTGTTTCAAGAGAAGGAGGGAAATGTCTTCTAGAGCCTGTGTGGAGATAGCAGGGTGGAGGAGAGTTCTTTATATTAGACTGAGCGGGGGGTCACCTACATTTGCAAGCCTTGACCTAGTTTTTAATCATTTTGAATAAGCCACTTCTGTCTCAGTTTTCTCAGAGGTGAGATAGCAGTCACGTTGCCCTGGGTGTTGTTTGGTGTATGAACTGCTCAGCACAGTGCCTGGTACCTGACAAGTTCTTAATAAGTGACAGTCATTGATATCAGTGTAAATGTTTTAAGTTTATTTAATAAAAATGTGTTGGATGTCTACTAGGTGCCAGGCTGTGTTTTAGGACCTGGGGACACAGGAACAGACATGCTGCCTCCTTAGAGAAGCTCTTTCTCTATAATCTCCTTATGTTCATTTGGCTTGGAATCCTGGCTCTGTGACCAACCAAGACGGGGATAGACTTGTACGCATTGATGTAGAAGTGAGAGGGAAGCAGAAATTCCTTCATATCTCCCATAATCCTTCTTCAATCCATATAAGAGATGACAGATCATTTGGATTTATATGTTGACACTTATCACATCTTCATCTGGGCACCTTAGAAACTCCAAGACACTCTGGATTCTCAGAGAATACAACTGAAATAAGCCATCCAAATCTAAGGTAACCAGTGAAAGATGGATGTAAGAGAGTCCCCCATCTCAGTCTTGGTGTCTGTTCAAGTTGTGTAGATTGCAAGTTGACTGTTGTGTGCTATGGACTGTAAAGGCTGACACGATGTGGAGCTTCATGTTGAAATAAATCTGCAACAACCAATGTGACACACATTTTAAAGTATGTGTATTGTTCAATAAGTTGCATGGTAATTTAGCATAAATTTTAATGTGTTCATATACAAATAATAAGTATTATCTCAGTGTGCACAGACCAAGAATTTATGAGCCAAGCTTTGGAAAAGTGTGCACTAGAAGATAGAAGATGTTGAGGCCTCCTCAGAAATTGTACTAGCTGCCCCCTCTTCTTTACTAATTCTGTTTTGCAAGCTGGCGAGGTGTTCCCAACATCCAAAAGCACAAAATGACAGATTATAGGAACTCCCAGAAGAAAATAAAAATGGACAGATGCCCAGAGTTTATCGTGTCAGACAATCTCTCTGTCTAATAATTGAAGCCAAGTGAAATGAATGAACAAACAAAATCTTCCCTAAAGAACATTTAAAGCCATAGTTAGGAGTGTCAGTGGGTGAACACAGAAAGAATGGGGAGGGGGTGTGGGTGGGCCAGTTAGTGGGACACAAATAGCAGCATTATCAGTCTGTTACAATAGTGTAATGTAACTAGTTTGCATCTCTAACCTCAAGTGCCCAAGGGGGATTCAGTTAACTAGGAAATGTTTGGAATATGAGCACAGTGGACTATGATGAGATAATCAGAGGACATGGAAATATTTCTGAGAAAGGGGCAGAAGAAAGGGAGAGGATGGTTTCCCAGAAGATGACTTAGTGTAAGCAAGCAAGACCCTATTGTCATTGGTGACCACATGGCATTTGTAACTGCTTAGCTGTGTAGTAATTTAAATGGCTTTTCTCATGCTCTTGCCAGCCAGGGTTAGGCTGAAGAGGTGGGGGACTTGGGTGGTCTGCCCAGTCCCCTCATGGTGTTGCATGTGGGGATCATGCTCAGTGCCCTGCTCCTGACCCCAGTGCCCTGCTTTTGCCCCCAGCTTCTCAGAAAAGGCAGTTGGGTGTTTTATGCACTTTATTGTTTATAATTCACTTTAACTTGCACACATCTGCAGTTATTTTTAGCCATTTGTGGTTTCTCTGTATTCTGTTGTTTGAGGTGCAGGTCTCAGCCTGCAGCAAGAGATCCCGGGTCTCAGCCTGCCTGAAATGCTGGAAGCATTTATCAACCCGACTTTAAATTGTACACGGTTTTCTCTGGAGCTCTCTTCCATAGACCCCCTTCCTATGCACCCTTTGCTGTAGGCACAAGAACATTAGAAGAGCCCCAAAGCCAGAGGTGAACTTCTGCTGGTGAACCAGCAGTGGGAAGGGGACCACTGCATCTGCAAAAACAAAAACTGCTTTGCAATAATTTGTTACCTGTATGTGATCTCTATGGAAACTGGCTGCACCCCTTGAACTCTTGAACTTTTATTATAAACCTCCCTGTCTTCTCTCCCCAGCAGGCTCACAGTCTTGGAAGCATTTAGCGCACTGTGACCTCCTTTGCCTGGCAAAGAACTAAAGCTGCCTTTTCTACTTTATCCAAAACTCTGTCCTTGAGTCTTAATTCAGTAAGCGGGGTACGGAGGCGGGGTTTCAGCAACATTAAGAGAATAACGTTGAAAGGGTAAATAACAAAGAAAAATAAATTATTTTGAATTTTTGCTGGATACTAGTCCTGTTTCAGCACACTGAACACCTTTCTACCTATACGTATACTTACCATTGTCTTTAACTATTAAGGCAAGGAAAAAGGCAAGGGAAAAACAGGTGTGTGTTTGAATGGGGGTGGGTAGTGGTAAGCATTTATAGTAAGCTGGCTGAATTGGGCTGGACTTTATTTTTAAAGAGTTTCCAGGTATGCTATAACTCAATTATTGGCCCGTAAATAGTTGTAGGGTTATGTGGGGTCGGGGACAGAGAAGGGTCTTGAGTTAATGCCTGGGCTAAATGTCTTTTGTTTTTGAGGGCTGTAATAGCAAGGGGTAACAGGCAGGTTTTGGAATCAGGTAGCCCTTGTTTAGAATCCTGGTTCATCTTTAAGCCTGAGTTATTTCATCTTAAAATGGGCAATAGTAGAAACCTTTTTACAAAGTTATAATTATGACTAAAACAGATAATGCATGAAAAGTGTTGCTCATAGTGCTTAGAACATGATGACCTTCTATAAGTGTTCCATGTCATTATTTGTTGTTATTATGTGTCAGGGTTGTCAGAGGAGTTTGGATTGGGTGATCATAAGGACTATAGCTTCAAAGTGAATACAAGTAGACTAAGCAAGAAATCTACTGCTTTTTGGATAAGATCCAAACCAACTCAGGGGTTCAAAAAAAAAAATCAAGTTAGGACCTCCTCCGAAGCACCCAATCCAAATGAAGAACAAGAGAGGTGAGAGTAAACCTTGGCACCTCTGTTTACTGAAATATCTTGCTTAGTAGCCCAAGGAGTTAAAATTGTACCACAGGGTGAAGTTGCTTGGGTTGTGCTGGACAGGAGGGAGGTCTAGGAATAGACTGGTTTGGGTTGTCATGCCTATGAGTGGCTAGTTTGGGATAAGAGTTGAGGGACTGTGGTTGAATTTGGGTGTAGGATGATTGAGTTAAGATAGGAGGAAAAACCTGTGGGCACAGATGCAGGATATATGGCAGGATGAGCCCAAATCAAAACGTTCTTCATCTCTGTATCACATGGTTCTCAGTGAGGAATTTTCCTCTGCAGAGCAAACATGGGCTTCAAAATGTCTTTGCTAGAGGTCTCCCAAGATGGACTGGTGAACAGTACATGGAAGTTTGGTCAGAATGAATGGAGTCTGAGTTATGTCCAGTGCTACATCCAGCTGTACTGAGTCCACAGGGACACCTCATCTTCTGAAGTGTGATGGAGCTGTCCTGAGAAGTGAGAATGGCTTTCACCCACCCTATCTCCACCTCCATGTTTCTCAGAGCAGATCGCAGGACACATGGTGAAATACTTTATTAAGGAGGGCATTTCATTTTATGGACATGTGGCAGAGGAAAATGACCAAACCCTAAAAAATAAAAAAAAAAATTCAGGTTTCTAATTTGCTTCCTGCAGCTGGCATCAGTGGAAATGCACCCTTACTCAGGTTAGCCCCATTGATGATCCCAAATCATCCTGGTCTGCTGGAGTGAAGGAATATTTTTCACACGTAGTTTATCATACCTGTCCCATGCTTTGGTTTACTAAGTTAATGAGACTTAATATGTGCAGGTCAAAGCTTAGAGTCATTAGACATATCATTAGATATTTGAACTGAACAGAACCTGGAAACCATCCAGTCTCATTCTCTCAGGTTCTTCCCCTGGTTCTCTACACCTACTCTTATTCCATCCCTGGAAACACCTATGTAGCATTAAATATGAACTTAAGAATGACTTCCAAAGGGAAAATTTCCATACTTATCCACCATTCATACCTCGCCTAGATTTGTTTCCCCTGATGCATGTTCTCTTAGGACCCTGTATTTCTCCTTCACATAACTCATCCCAAATGCAATTAAATATTTGTATAATTATTTGTAAAATGCATGCCCCCACCTCCTCAACATTGGATAGTAAATTCCATGAAGGCAAAGAACATTTTGAAACTTTAGTCTCTAGCTAGGGACTTATCAGTCAATACCTGCTTAATGTAAGAATAATGAATGAATATAAATAATGAATAAGTAAATAATAAATAAGTGAATGGGTGAAACTTCATGGAGTAGTTGTGAAGATGAAGTACAAAAGGATATATCCTAACATGCACAGTGTCTGATGTACATTAGAAGCTTATGAAATAACATTAGATCCCTCAGTATCTCAAACTTTTGAGGAAAATCATTAATAATTTATATTCAATATTTTATATTACTGTTATGACATACATATTTACCATATCATTAAAATCTTATGATAAACACAAATTAAGTGATTCCATGATGTAGTCACATGGTATATTAGTTTGGGTGTTTTTGGCTTCAAGCAAGAAAAAAATGCCCCAGTTCAAATGGCCCTAGTAATAAGGAAATTTGTTATCTCACCAAATTGAGAGTCCAAATGTAGATCAGGCTTGAGGTTTGGTGCCTCTCAACAGCCCAATGATGTCATCAAGGAACTAGGTTTTTTCTCTTTCTTTGATCACCATTGGTTTCATCCTAAAGTTGGTTCTCTTTACACTGGCAGCCACATTAACACACAAGAAAGTCATGGAGAAAAATTCTAACCAGACTTACACTCCGCAGGGGAATGTCATGCTATGATGGCTTAAACCAGTGGTTCTCTAATAACTATGAATATGAGTTCTTAACTTACCACATTTTATCTTGAATTGATGTTGTACCAATTCACATATAGTGTAAGAATTGAACAAGAATATAATTTGATTTGCTCCCCATCTTGTTCTATTGTTAAATAATTTACTTCTACATATGCTATGACATTGTAGTATATAGTTATTATATTTGAATTTAAAAAGTCAATTGTTTTTCATAGGCTGAACACTCTGACATATATTGCAGCAATGTTTTTTTTTTTGGATCTGTTGTCTACAGTAATGGAAATAAAAGCAAAAGTAAACAAAGGGGCCTTAATTAAACTTAAAAGCTTTTGCACAGAAAAGGAAACCATAAAAAAGTAAAGTGAAAAGACAAGCTACAGAATGAAAGAAAATATTTGCAAGTGACACGACCGACAAGGAACTAATTTCCAAAATATACAAACAGCTCATACAGCTTAATATCAAAAGGTCAATCAAACAAGCCTATCAAAAATGGGCAGAAGACCTAAATAGACATTTCTCCTTAGAAGATATACAGATGACCAACAGGGACATGAAAAGATGCTCAACATCGCTAATTGTTAGAGAAATGCAAATCAAAACTACAATGAGGTATCACCTCACACCAGTCAGAATGGCCATCACCAAAAAGTCTGCAAGTAGTAAACACTGGAAAGGGTTTGGAGAAAAAGGAACACTCCTACACTGTTGATGGGAATGTAAATTGGTGCAGCCACAGTGGAGAACAGTTTGGAGGTTCTTTTAAGAACTAAAAATAGAGTTACCATATGATCCAGCAATCCCACTCCTGGGCATATATTCAGAGAAGACAAAAACTCTAATTAAAAAAAAATACATGCATCCCAAAATTCATAGCAGCACTATTTACAATTGCTAAATATTCATTGACAGGTGAATGGATAAAGAAGATGTGGTATACATACATACATACATACATATATATATACATACACATGTATATGTATATATAAATAAAATAGACTATTAGTCATAAAAAAGAATGAAATAATGCCATTTGTAGCAACATGAGTGGACATAGAGATTATCATACTATGTGAAGTCAGTCAAAGAAAGGCAAATGTATGATATCACTTGTATGTGGAATCTAAAAAAAGATACAAATAAACTTATTTACCAAACAGAAATAGACTCACAGACACAGAAAACAAACTTATGGTTACCAAAAGGGCAAGGTGTTGTGGAGGGACAAATTAGGAGTTTGAGATGAACAGACACACATTACTATATATAAAGTAGATAAACAACAAGTACCTACTGTATGGCACAGGAGACTATATTCAATATCTTGTAATAGCCTATAATGGAAAAGAATATAAAGAAGAATACATATATATATATATGTATAACTGAATCACTTTGCTGTACATCTGAAACTTATACAACATTATACATAAAGAAGAATAAAAAAAGATTTTGAAAAGGAAAAAAACTGTATCTTTGAAACTAGCCCCCCAAAATGTATATAGTATATATAAAGGCATAGAAAAAGATCTAGATAGATATACCGTAAGGTTTAACAGTGTAGCCTTTGAGTTATGTGAATATAGTGTTTATTTTTGTTTCCTGCATTTCTGACTTTCTACAATGTGCTTATTCTGCTTTGGTAATAATGAAAGTTTTTTAAAAAAATTTATTTTGAAATATAGATTCACAGGAAGCTACAAAATAGTGCATAGAATTTCAAGCCCTTCACCCAGCTTCCCCTAAGAGTGGCATTCTATGTAACTGCTGTGCAACATGAAAACCAGGAAATTGACTTTAGTATAATACTATTAACTAGACTACAGGCTTCATTCTGTTGCCACCATTTTTTTACACATTTATTTGTGTGTGCATACACATGCACATATAATTCTATGCAATTTTATCCCATGTATGGATTCATATATTCATGCAGCCATCACCACCACAATCAAGATACAGAACACAGAGGAACTCCCTAATGCTATCCATGTATGTTTGGACTCATCTACCAAATCCCCCTACCCAGACACACTAATCTGTTCTCTACTTCTATAATTTGATCATTTCAAAAATGTTATATAAATGATCAAACATACGCAATCTTTTGAAATTGGTTGTCAGTAAACCTAATGCCTTTCAGATCAATCTAGATTGTTACATGTTATCAACAGTTCATTCTGCATAATGAACATCTTATTTTTAATCAGAAAAAAATAGTCAATTGTTTTTAAGGAATTTAAGAAAAGGAAGAATAGGTTTCAAACTATTTAATATTTTCAATGGTCTCCCTGCCTAATGGCAGTTCCAAAACTATCATTGAATTTAATTTCCTTTTGGCCTACAGATTTTTTTTTCCTGTAGGGTATATCTACCTTGTTTATATGAAAATGTTTATATTTTGAAAAGATATTTTGTTTGATATGGAATTTTAGGTTGAGAGATATTTTTCTTCCAGCATTTAAAAAATGTCATTCTATTATCTTCAAGACCTTATTATATGTCTTATGAAAGTCAGTCATTATTTGTATTTTTATTCCCTTACATGCAATACATCTTTTTTCTCTGGGTGCTTTTAAGGTTAGTTCTCTATATGGACTTTTCAGCCATTTAAGTACAATCTGTCTGGATGTGGTTTTCTCTCTGTTAATTCTGTTTGAGGGTCACTGAGCTTATTATAAAAGGGAGGCATTCCAAACCCTTTCATCTTTCCAAATAAGTAATCTCTTTCCTTATGGTTAAGAAAAGAGCTCTGAAATCTGAACAATAGCTGTCTCTTACTTCTGCTGCAGGTATTTGTGAAAGGGAAGGGAAGAAAATCCACGTTTCTTATAGAGATCCGCCTACCTCCCAGTTCTCAGCTCAGAGTTGCTGAGTAGTGGCAGGACCTTTCGGACCAGAAAACAGCTCAGCCCTTTGGGCTGAAAAAAAAAAAAAAGGAAGAAAGAAAAAAAAGCGCCTCAGAGGCACGCTGCCATTGTCTGGATACTACAGAGCTACATCCCTGAACATGGGACCCAGAGGGAGAGACTGCACCTCATGTTCTGCTGCCGAAAGTGCAGCCTGTTGAACAGGTTCTAGTAAGAATCTCAGCTTAGCAGTTTTTGGAGCGAACAGATCAAAGCACACTTCTCAAGACCACTAAACCCAGCAGGTATATTTCATCTTCTGGACTAATCTGCTGCCTCTTGGTGTTTTTTTTTGTTTGTTTGTTTGTTTTCCTTGCTGGGGATCTCTGCAGAGACTGAGTGAGAAGACAGCTTTGCAGGTGAGAATAAAGGAGAATCTTTCCTCAGAGTCTCCTCATCTCCTGTTTCCTCCCTGTTGTGGGCTGAATCAAAATGCTACTGCTGGATGTGGATAAGAATTTCTGAGCCCATTTGTGTTGAGAATTAATGCCAAGTGAAAAGGAGGCTCTTTCCTTTGAGAAACCTGTATCAGGCAGCTACTGTGTATAGGGCAGTATCCTCATGCTGTGAGAAGTTCTTGACTGGATAAAGGCAGGCTTTTGTTCTGACTTGATAAATAAATGTGGAGAGATCAGGGAGCTTATCATTGGTACATGAGTGACAGGAAATTTAATAGCTTCTGGGAAGGAATATGCTGGTTTGAGTGACATTTATATAACACGGTTTATAGACATACCATGCAAACATTATCTTATTTAATCCTCTAGTAACGTTCTAAGTTAGTCAGATTTTTTTTCCCCTTACATAAATGATGACCAGGGAAATTAAGTACCCTGCTTAAAGTTTCAAAGAGACAAGGTAGATTCTAGTAAAAGGACTACAATACAGATGAGATTAATTATTAATTTAAAACAATAAAGAAGAAATGTAATTTTTAAATCTCAGCTGTAGCACTCCTATATGTTTGGTGTTTCCTTCTAAATTTTTATCTTTATATATGTAATTTATGTACATATGCACAGAAAAGTCTTTATATATCTAGTTAAAATTTTTGTCCTGTCACTTTCTTTTTTATGTTCATCTTAAGACTCTCCCATATAGCAATCTGCATATCATAACTTTCATATTAATGGGTTTTTGAGTAGTAGAATAATGACAGATTATTATTTATGTAAATTATCTTTATAGAGAGACACTAAGATTGTGTCCAATACTTCCTTGTAATTTAATATTGTATTAATTTACAAAATTTTTCAGAGAGCATTTTTCTTCATTTGGAATTCTTTTCTTTGGGTAAATTCCAACATTGGAACAGCTCGATCAAAGTTTTTGAAGTGCACTTTGTAGGACTTTGCTCTCTATCCATGCTGGCAGCCCACCAAAATGAGTCTCTTTGGTCTTAGCTAACTCCACTTATTGAACATCATTTCTGTGTTTTCAGTGTGTGTATATGCGTGTGTGTGTGTGTGTACGCATGTGCAGAAAGTTCTCCCAAATGTACTTGTCAGTACTTTAATATTATATCCCCCAGTAATCTGGCATCAGATTCAACTTTTCTTCTTATTTTCATGTAATCTTTTTGTGAAATATTCCTAGCTACTGTCAGATTCATCTTTAGAAATGTTATACTTCTACAGTCTTGACACCTTCCAAGATATGGTGCAGGTACCTATATTCTAGTCTGAAGCTTTTTTTCAGTGAAGCATCTGATACAAATTCCCATGCTCAGAACATAATAGGCCTTCAATAGATACCTGCTGTATGAATGAATGAGTCTTTGTCCTTAGTAAGTAGAGTGACTAAATAGATTATGTTAATGCAAGTATTTCATATATTCAATCATAAAACAGACATTTACTGAGTCCTTACTGTGTGTCCAAGGTTATAATAAACATTGAGAATAAAAGAATAAATAATCTGAGGCTCTGCCCAGAGGACTGACTATCCAGAAAGGAAAGTAATTTACTGTAACAAATTTTGTGGTTCAAATATGTTCATGATCCTAGGGGAGTGCAAAGAAGAGAGTGATTTTGTTCTGCTTGGATTGAGGGACTAAAGGAAGTCAACACGGGGAAAACTGAAATTTGAATAAGACTTTGACACGGGAGCAAAAGCTTGATTTTGAAGGTCTTCTGAAAGTAGGGCATAAATAAAACGAAGCAAGGCCAGAGTTGTTAAATAAGATACTGAGTTAAAGAAATATTCTGTGGTCTTGTGTAGAAGAGAAAGACAACAGAGGAGACTAGTCAAGATATACCACCATTCAAAAAATTAGCTCAAAATGAATCAAAGGCTTAAACATAAGACCTGAAATCATAAAACTCCTGGACAAAGACATGGAGAAAAAAATCTTGACCTTGGTCTTTGCAATGTTTTGGATATGACAACAAAAGCATAAGCAATGAAAGCAAACAATGAACAAATGGGACTATATCAAACTAAAAAGCTTCTGCACAGCAAAATAAACAATTAACAAAATGAAACACCTATGGAATGGGAAAAATATTTGCATACCATATATCCGATAAAGGGTTAATATCCAAAATATATAAAGAACTCATATGACTCAAGAGCAAAAGATATATATACTGTATATATATATAACATATAACATATTATAATGTATTATTATATATTAATTATTATATGATATATCATTAATTCTTATATATTATACTGATTATATATAATACATTATATATTACATTATATTAATAATGATTGATTAATTATGTTAATAATATATTATATTTTATATACATATATGCCATCCTGTTTAAAAATGAGCAAAGGATCTGAAAGGAGACTTTTCCAGGGAAGATACAAATGGTCAACACATACGTTAAATGATCCTCGAAAACCACAATAACAGCCCACACCTGTTTTAACGGCTGTCATAAAGAAGATAAGTGATAAGTGTTGGCACGGATGTGGAGAACAGGGAACCCTAATGCACTGTTGGAGGGATTATGAATTGGTTCAGTCACTGTGCAAACAGTATGGCAATTTCTTAAAAATTAAAAATAAAACTACCATATGATCCAGCCACCCCACTTTTTAGATATATATCTAAAGTAAGTGAAATCACTATCTTGAAGAGGTATCTGCACCCCCATGTTCATTATAGGATTATTCATGATTGCCAAGACATGGAAGCAATGTAAGTGTCCACGGATGGATGAATGGATAAAGAAGTTGTGTATCTATACAATGGAACAGTATTCAGTCATGAGAAAAAGAAGATTCTGCTATTTCTGACAACATGGATGGACCTTGAGAGCATTATCCTAAGTGAAATAAGTCAGACAGAGTAAGACAAATACTATAGAATCTCACCTACATTTGGAATCTAAAAAAACCCAAACTGATGGAAACAGAGTAGAATGGTGGTTGCCAGTGGCCAGGGGTTGGAGGAGATGCAAAGATAGTGGTACAAACTTCCAGTTACAAGATAAACAAACTCTAGGGATCTAATGTGTAGTGTGGTGACTATAATTAGCAACACCACATTATATACTTTAATGCTGCCAAGAGAGTAGATCTTAAATGTTCTCACAACAAAAGCAAAAGAAATAACTGTATGGTGTGATGGTGGTGATAACTAACCTTATTGTGGTAATCATTTTGCAGTGTATATGTGTATCAAAACATCACATGTGTGCCTTAAATTTACACATTATATGTCAACTATATCTCAATAAAGCTAGTGGGGAAAAAAAGAGAGAGATAACCACTGCCTTAGCAGCTCTGGCCAAGACTTTCCTCCCCTCAAATCATGAAAGAAACTCTTGGTTAAATGCAGGAACTGTTGTTGTCCCAAATAACTGACAAAAATCAAGGGAAAAGGGAATACATATAAAAAAAATCGAAGCACTAATTTGTCCAAGAGTTTCCAATGTGGTAAAGTAATGAGATTTTGGTAACTGGAGCATGACTGCCAGTAGGAACAAACTAATGCCAGCACCATTTCTCCAAGTACAGATTCTACCTGATCACCCCAAAGGACCGGTGTTCCCAAAGCTGAAGAGGTGAAGGTTCTGAGCAGTGACCAGAGACTTGGGAAGCCAAAGTAAGTAGAGAAGGAGCCAGCTGAAGTCAGTTTCTTGGTATTGATGAGCTGAATTCATGGACACCAAAAATAGACCAGGGATGACCTTTCAGAGAATAGTCAGGAAAGTAGGTAGAAATGAGTTAAGACACCAGTGACTTTTTCCTGGTATCTATAGGGTTTTGCAAATCCCAAGATTAACCCCATTTGAGTTTAATAAGAACTTTTTCCATAGTTTCTGTCAGAAGGACTTAGCCAGTCATGCCCAGAAGTACAGCAGCTGGCATCTAAAAATCTCCTCTCTTCAATGGCCAGTTCTGGTGCAATCTCCTTTAAGAACCCTATAAGATTCCACTTAGAAGAATTATATCCCTTTTGTGAAATCTCATAGGCCTTAGGCCAGACCCTTGATTTGCCACAGTCTTTTGTCTACCATTTTTAATCAGCATGTTATGATCCAATCCTTCTGATAACCCCAATTTAATATGAGTCAAAATGCAGAAACACTGCTTTATATTGTGTAATAATATATACTATACACATTAGACTCTTAGGTTTAGGGATGAGATAAGGCTCTGGAAGAGGTGAGAATTGGGGATAGGTTGAGGGAATGTGTTTACAATATCATTTAGTAATAAAAATGAAAAGAATAATGATTTATAGTTGAGACCATGTCAAGATGTCCCACATCAAAATGGCTGCTTCAAAATGTCATGAAATCTATAGCATTGTAACTGCATATATGTGGGATAAGTTAGCGCTTTCCTTGGGGCCTGTTCTAGTTGTGTACGAGTTTTACTTTCCTTATTAGATTATAGACAGCAGGAAATCTAACTATGATAGTTTACGCTCAGAGTTGCTCAGAGAGTTGCTCAGAATTAAGGATATCTATCAGTCAGGGTCCAAACTAAGAAGCAGAAGTAGATTTGTTGCAGAGATTCAACTTTATGCAGTTGTGGCAGTTTCTGTAAGGCTGTTTCTTCCCACTTGGTACTAAAGATTAAAGTACACAGGGAAGGTAGCTGGGAAAGGAGAATGAGAGGGAGAAGAAATAAGCTGAAATCCACAGCGCCAGCTGAGGCTCACGGGGCCAGAAAAACTTTGTCAGTCCTACTGCTCTGACCTTGGTAGAATGGGTGTCCCACAGAAGCCAGTTTCCTTCGTGCAGGAGATAAACAGCCCCATCTGGCCTGGATGACAGATGAGCTGAAGGTAGATCCAGGAAAGAGTGAAGCACCTGTCCACCCAGCCACAGCTTTGTGTTGTGAAGTTTAGCTGCAAAATGGCCGCTGCTTCCTTTCTGCCATCCAAATCCTCCTCGGAACCCTCCTGTGGCCCACCCTCACTAGAAAAGTGCAGGGAAGGGAATTCCAGGAAATGTAGTTCAGCCTAGCTGAGGTGATACCACATTTGTTGAGAACATAGCGAGTTGTTCCTAAATATTTACTGAGTGACTGAATAATCGAAGGAATGTACGGATGAATAGATCAATACTTAGGTTTCCAGGCTAGTCACAATAGTCTACGTATAGTGAAGCTATGCCAAAGTAGCATTAAATTAAAAACAAGGCCAGACTTAGGTAAGGAGAGACTTTATTTGATAGGACTATTTCAAGAGGGTAGTAAGGGATTGCTTTAACAGAGAGAGGGTATCATTTCAACAGGGAGAATGCTCAGATCATAAGATCTACCAGCATCTGAAAGGTCTGGCAGAGGAGGGCTATTCTTTCACTGAGAGGAGTCAGCAAGATTTGTGGAGGATCCTTCTGTGGGCCAGTGTTGGCTCAGGCTGAGGGTGGGTCAAAGTGCAGGGTCCTGTGTGGAGGAGAGAAGCTTGGTTAATGTTTGATAACCTTTATTAAGACATCAGAACAAGTGTTCTGATGGTCCAGTATGGATAAACAACCAAAGCTAACCATTTATGAGGAAAGAGTAAACAGGGCTAGAAAGAACCCAATGTGAGGAAGTGGGACAAAAGGGTCAGGTCAATACAGCTGAAAATTTTTTACCCCAAATGCAGCTTATTCTGGTAGGGGCTGTAAAGAAGGGGCCTAGGGGAAGGAGAGAAACAACCAAAGTTTGGTTAACAATCATTTTGTTCTAATTTATCAGTGGAGATTAACAGTTCAGCTAATCACTTGTGAAGCAGAGACTGGGATTTCAAAAATAATCTTTTTACAACGTGTAAAGGTTACTTTCCACTTACAGTTATTACAAAATATTGGCTATATTCCCCATGTTATGCAATAGATCTTTGAGCCCATCTTAAACCCAATAATTTGCCCCTCCCACTCCCCGATCTCTATATTGCCCCTCCCCCTTCCTATTGGTAACTGCTAGTTTGTTCTCTGTATCTGTGACTCTGCTTCCTATCTTGATATATTCAGTAGTTTGTTGTATTTTTTAGATTGCACACATAAGTGATATCATACAGTCCTTATCTTTCTCTGTCTGACTTATTTCTCTTAGCATAATGCCCTCCAAGTCCATCCATGTTGCTGCAAATGGCAAAATTCCATTCTTTTTTATGGCTGAGCAGTATTCCATTATTGTGATATATATATATATATATATATCTCATATATATAGTGATATATATATCACAACTTCTTTATCCATTCATTTGTTGATGGACACTTAGGTTGCGTCTATATCTTGGCAATTGTAAATAATGCTGCTATGGACATAGAGGTGCACATATCTTTTCAAATTAATATTTTGTTTTGTTTTGTTTTTGGATTTATATCCAGGAGTGAAACTGCTGGGTCATATGATAACTCTATTTTCAGTCTTTTGAGAAGCCTCCATACTATTTTCCATAGTGGCTGCACCAATTTACACTCCCACCAACAGTGTAAGAGGGTTCCCTTTTCTCCACATCCTCATCAACATCTGTTATCTGTGTTCTTTTTGATGATGGCCATTCTGACAAGTGTGAGGCAATATCTCATTGTGGTTTTGATTTGCATTTCTCTAGTGGTTAGCAATGTTGAGCATCTTTTCAAGCATCTGTTGTCCACCTGCATTTCCCCTTTGGAAAAATGTCTATTCAGTTCTTCTGCCCATTTTTAAATCAGCTTTATTTGCAATCACCAACAACTAGAAACAACTCAAATGTATTTCAACAGGTGACTGGATAAAAATTCTGGTAGATCCATACAATGGAATACTACTCAGCACTAAAAAGAAATGAACTGTTGATATATGAAACAATTTGAACTAATATCAAAGGCATTTTGCAAGTGAAAGAAGATAGTCTCAAAGTAACATACTAAATAATTCCTTTTATTTGACATTCTGTCAAAGGAAAAGCCACAGGCCAGCATTCAGAGTAGTGATTGCTAGGGGGCTGGAAGTAAGAGAAGGAGATAGATTGCCAAGGCATATAAGTAAACTGTTGGGGGCAAATTGTCAATATGATTTTTATGATGCTGGCAACATAAATATATACATTTTTCAAAGCTCATCCAAGTATCCACTTAAAATTGGTGAATTTTATTGTATGTAAATTATACCTCAATTAAGCTGAACAACAATAATAAAAATAGTCTGGGGAGCTTTTTTAAAATACAGATTACTAGATCTCCTACTCCTGTAAGATCTTTTAAATAAAAAATAGCAAAAGGAGGATTAAATAACTTTAAAATTTTTCAGATTTTTCTAACACATAGTCAAGTTTGGAAAACATTGCACTACATCATGTATTTGTCCCCTATATGAGGACTCATAGGAAAATAATTTTCTTTCTATTTTTGGGGGGGGTAGGGTGTAGCTCTAGAAGCAAGAAAAGATATGCTTTAAGTTATAATTATAGAAATACTTAAAGTGGCTGATACATATTGAGTACTACTCTGCCAGGTACTCTGCTAAAGATTTAAAATTTATTACCTCATTTACTATGTCCCAGATTACATGGACTACCCCATTTAAGCCTCACAGCAAATTGTTGTGAAAAAGACAAGTCATTCAATGGACTTTTTTGGTTGAAAGTGTGGGTTAACTGTTGCTTCTGTTAATGACAATAATCAAAAGAGCAACAATAATCATAATCATTAATTGAGTGCTTACTATGCCCACACAGTGTTCCAAGTACCTTGTACATGTACAAGTACATTTACTGGTTTAACTGTCACAGCTACTCAGTGGAACAGTCATTGCCATTTATAGAGGCAGAAACCAAGGCACAGAGGAGCTAAGTAATTTGCCCAATGTCACACTGCTTCTAAGTGGCAGCTAGGCTTGTCATGAATGGAAACTTAAACTCAGAGGATGCTCATGCATGCTTAGATAATATATGTGTTAATCCTAGTGCATCCTTAATTAGTGGAATTATGGGTGATATAAAAAAATTAAAATACAAATTTGGGAAATAAAAATTAAAATAAAATTTAAATTTAAATAATTCCAGAAACAAGCACCTGTGCTTTCTGCCAGTGATATTCTTCCTTGGAGTTTAGTAAGGAGTTTAGTAAATGTAGCACTAATAATATGGCAGAGATAAAGGCCAGGTCATTGGCTAGAACTACTTATTGTGTCTGTTTCATGTCTTTGTTTTTCAGCACTTCTCATTCCTTGATTTTTTTATCTTCCCTTTAGATTAAGGTACCTGCCAAGATGTTCCACTTACAGGGTCCACAAGTGCTGCAGATGTTAGAGAAAGCCTTGAGGAAGAGCCTCCCCGAGTCCTTAAAGGTGAGAGTGAAACATTCTTTTGGAGAAAAGGACTAGCAACAGCCTATGAAAAAGGTGGGAAAGAGGACAAACATTCACTGAGGACCTGTTCTCTGCCAGGAATACACTCATCTTGCATCTCATTTATTTTACATCACCTCTATGCAAGGCAAATATATTCTATCTGTGGAACCAAACAGGAATTAGACACTCAGTTATATGACTTGACCAAGATCACAACAATAATGAGTGGCAATGCTATGATTTGATTCATTATGATCTTTGCTATGTGATGACCCAAAAACATTCCCCTGTGCCCTTCTAAACCTTATGTTATATAACACTGGAAGTTTTTCCAGAACTGGCAAAGTTAATGTTTAATTTATTCTTCCTAAACTATCAAGTGCCTGATGAAGTGTTAACCATTATGATTCTTTGTAATTAATAATTGGTCAGCACCTGTTTTTTCAAACCCCAAAGGATTATGTTTAACTTAGGGTGAGACAGAAATCATGTTTAAGAAATGGATCAATGGTCTTGAACCATAGAGAAGTGTTTTCTCTTACAATAATATGCGTTGCAAAGGGACTAGAATGTTACTAGGGATAAAGAGTGCCATTGCGCTGTGATAAAGGTACCAATTCACCCAGAAGACACAAGAAAGGCTGAAATGTATATACCTAACAACAGGGGCTCAAAGCACATGAAAAACTGACAGAATTGAAAGAAGGAATAGGTAAACACATCGGTATAAAGACTTCAACACTTTTCTCTCAGTAACTTGTAGTGTAGGCAGAAAACCTATAAACATATATGAACTTACATGTAAAATACTATGAACCAACTTGAACTCATTGACGTTTATAGAATACTTCCCACAACAACAGAATATATATTATTTTCAAGTACATGTGAAGCATTTACTGAAATAGGCCATATTTTAAAGAATTTTAGAAGAATTGAACTTATACCAAGTATGTCCTTGAACAGTATAGAATTAAACTCAAAATTAAAAAAAAAAAAACCTGGAAGGTATCTGGAAAATACCCAAATTTCTAGAAATTTTACAATGCATTTCTAAATAAATCATGCTTAAAAGTCAACAAAAATTAGAAAATATTTTAGTTGAATTAAAATTAAAATGCAACATATGAAAAATTCTGGGATGCAACTAAAGCAATGGTAACTGGAAATAGATAGTATTAAGTGCTTATACTAAAAAAAATAATAGTCTTAAAGAAATGCTTTAAGTTTCCACTTAAGAAACTAGAAAAAAGGGTAAGTTAACCTTAAAGCAAACACAGTTACAAAAAATGTGAAAGATAAGAGCAGAAATCAATAAATTTGAGAGGAGAAAAACAAGAAAATTAATAAATTTATAATCTGGTTCTTTGAAAAAAAAATAATGTCGATAAACTTCTAACCAAACTGACAAAGAAATAAAGAGAGAAGACACAAATTACCAACATCAGGAATTAAATAGGGAACATTACTGCAAACACAGTAGACATTATAAGGATAGTAAGTATAGACTATTATCAACACTGTACCCATAAATTTTACAATTTATATTCTGTGAAAAGCACGGATTACCAAAGATCATTGAAGAAGAGATAAACAACCTAAACTGTTCTGTATCAATTGGAGAAATTGACTTTGTAATTTAAAACCTTCCAACAGAGAAAATGTCATGCCCAGATGATGTCAGTGGCAATTTCTACTACACATGTAAGGAAGGAATAATATGACTTCTACATAAACTCCTGAAGAATAGAGCAGAGGAGAAAACATTTTCCAACTCATTTTATGAGTCAAGAATTACCCTGATACCAAAACCAGAAGTGGATATTGTAAGAAAAGAAACTACACAACAATATCCCTCATGAACAGAGATTATCCTCAACATAGTACTATCAAGTCAAATCCATCAATATATCAAAAAGATAATACATCATAACCAAGGACAGTTTATCTTGAAAGTGCAAGACAGGTTCAACATTCAAAACTCAATTAATGTAATTGACCATATCAACAGACTAAAGAAGAAAAGTCATATGATCTTCTCTCAATAGATGCAGAAAAAAATATTTGACAAAATGTAGCATTTCTAATAAAAAAATGAAACTCCCAGCAAACTAGAAATAGAAGGGAATTTCTTCAACCTGATAAAAGCATACTGGAAAATCTACACCTAACAACATATTTAATAGTAGAAGACTGAATGTTCTTCCTAAAATCAGTAACAAGGCAAGTATATTAATTCTCACCACTCCTATTCAACATGGTACAAGAACCAGATTCAAGGCCAAAAGCAGCAATTTCATAGGAGCCTGAGCCAGACCTACCTGTTGTTCTTGGAGGGTCTTCTGGGGAGACAGAGGGTAGCTGTGGCTCACACTGGGGACACAGACATGTTAGCAGACAGATCAGGGAGTATTCATCTGCATGAACTCTCCTTCTTGGAGGCAGACATCTTTCTTGGGTCATTAGCAACAAGATCTGGCCCACACAATATTCTGTACAATCCAGTTCTGTCTGGGACTCTCAAGGCCAAAAAACTAATAGGGTGGGGACACATTCCCACCCATCATCAGACAATTTGCCTAAAGACTTCCTGAGCCCACAGCCACCTCTTGACATTCACCTAGACATAGCCCTGCCCACCAGTGGGCAAATACCACCACCTCCCACCAGAAGCCTGCACAAGCCTCTAGACCAGCCTCCCCCACAAGGAGACAAATACCAGAAGCAGCAAAACTATGATCCTGCTGCCTGTGAAATGAGTCCACAAACATATGCTAGTCTCAACCCTGGGACCAGCTAGCCCCTGGCCCTTGGGTGGAAGGAGGGGAGTGCACTGATAGAGTGCGTAAGATGGCTCCTACAGCAGGCCACTTCTCCAAAGTAGAGAAATGTGACTAACCTATCACATACATAAAAATACAAATTTGAAATTTAGACAAAATAAGGCAATAAAGGAATATGTTTCAGAAAAAGGACCAAGATAAAATCCCAGAAGAAGAACTAAGTGATATGGAGACAGGCAATCTACCTGAGAAAGAGTTCAGAGTAATGGTTGTAAAGATGATCAGAAAACTAGGGAGGAGAATGGATGCACAGGGTGTGAAATCAGAAGTTTTTCGCAAAGATTTAGAAAATATAAAGGACAACCAGAGTTGAAGAATACAATAACTAAAATGAGTAATATACTAGAAGAAATCAATAGTAGAATAATTGAGGGAGAAACACAGATCAGTGAGCTAGAAGACAGAGTAGTGTAAACCACTACCACAGAACAAGAAAAAAAAATGAATGAAAAGAAATGAGGACAGTTTAAGAGACCTCTGGAATAACATCAAGCACACTAATGTTTCACATTATAGGAGTCCCAAAAGAAGAGAGAGAAAAAGGGCCTGAGAAAATATTTGAAGAGATAATAGCTGAAAAATTCCATAACTTGGGAGAGTAAACAGTCACCCAAGTCCAGGAAGCACAGAGTCCCATACATGATTAACCCTAAGAGGAACACACCTAGACATATCATGATTTTATCATAAATGATAAAAATTAAAGATAAAGAGAGAAATTTAAAAGCAACAAGGGAAGAGCAACAAATAATATAAGACTCCTGTAAGAACTCCCATTAGACTATACCTGATTTTTTCAGCAGAAATTTTGCAGGCCAGAAGGGAGTGGCATAATATATTTAAAGTGATGAAAAGGAAAAACCTACAACCAAGAATACTTTACCAAGCAAGGGTAAAGCTCAATTCTTGTTCAAATTTGATGGAGAAATAAAAAATTTTACAGATGAGCTAAAGCTCAAAGAATTCAGCACCACCAAACCAGCTTTATAACAAATGCTAAAGGAAATTTCTAGGCAGAAGAGAAAAGCCCACAACTAGAAATAAGAAAACTATGAAGCGGAACAGCTCACTGGTAAAAGCAAACATACAGTAAAGGTCAGAAACCATCCACACACAAACTAGGAGAAAAATTAAAAGTCAAAAGGAGTAAAATCATCTGTATCCACAATAAACAGTTAAGGGATATACAAAATTATTAAATGTAAAATATGATGCTAAAAACAGTAATCATGAGGGGGAGAAAGTACAAATGCAGGGTATTTAAAATGTATTTGAAACTAAGCAAACAAACAAACAAACAAATAAATGCGTTTGAAATTAACAAATCAGCAACCTAAAGTAATCATGTGTGTATATATATATATATATGTATATATATATATAGACTGCTATACCAAAACCTCAAGATAACTGCAAATGAAAAACCTATAATAGATAAACACACAAAAAAGGAAAGGGAATCCAAACATAATGCTAAAGATAGTCATCAAATTACAAGAGAGGGGAACAAAAGAAGAAAAGGGGAAAATGATCTACAAAAACAAATCCAAGACAATTAACAAAATGGCAATAAAAACATACATATTGATAATTGCCTTAAATGTAAACAGACTAAATGCTCCAACCAAAAGACACAAACTGGCTGAATGGATACAAAAATAAGACCCTTACATTTGCTGCCTACAATAGACTCACCTCAGATCTAGAGACACATACAGACTGAAAGTGAGGGATGGAAAAAGATATTCTGCACAATTGGAAATCAAAAGAAAGCTGGAGTAGCAATACTTTTGCAAGACAAAATAGACTTTAAAATGAAGACTGTTACAAGAGACAAAGTAGGACCCTAAATAATAATCAAGGGATCAATCCAAGAAAAAAATTTAACAACTGTAAATATATATACACCCAACGTAGGCGCACCTCAATATAGAAGACAAATGTTAACAGACATAAAGGGAGAAACTGACAATAACATGGTATTAGTGGGGGACTTTAACACTCCATTCACATCCATGGACAGATCATCCAGACAGAAAATCAATAAGGGAACAGAGGCCTTAAATGACACATTAGACCAGATGGACTTAATTTATATTTATAGAGCATTCCATCTGAAAGCATCAGAAAACATATTCTTTTCAAATGCACATGGAGCATCCTCTAGGGTAGATCATATGCTGAACCACAAAGCAAGACTCGGTAAATTTAAGAAAATTGAAATCACATCAAGCATTTTTTCTGACTACAACACTATGAGATTAGAAATCAACTACAAAGAAAAACTGCAAAAAACACAAACACATGGAGGCAAAAAATATGCTACTGAACAACCAATGGATCACTGAAAAAATTAAAGATGAAATAAAAAAATACCTGGAGACAAATCAAAATGAAGACATGATGATCCCAAACCTATGAGACACAGCAAAAGCAGTCCTAAGAGGCAAATTTTAGCTTACTTCAGGAAACAGGGAAAATCTTAAATAAATAATCTAACCTCACACCTAAAGCAACTAGAGAAAGAAGAACAAACAAAATCCAAAGTTAATAGAAGAAATCATAAAGATCAGAACAGAAATAAATGAAATAGAGACTAAAAAACAACAGAGAAGATCAATGAAACTAAAAGCTGGTTCTTTGAAAAGAGAAACATAATTGATAAACTTTTAGCAGACCCATCAAGAAAAAAAAAGGGAGAGGGCCCAAATCAATAAAATCAGAAATGAAAAATAAGTTACAGCCAACCCCCCAGAAATATAAAGGATCATAAGAGGCTACTAAGGGCAACTGTACACCAATAAAATGGACAATCTAGAAGAAACGGATAAATTCTTAGAAAGGCACAGTCTCCCAAAACTGAACCAAGAAGAAATAGAAAATATGAACACACCAATTATCAACACTGAAATTGAATCAGCACTTAAAAAACTCCCAACAAATGAAAGTCCAGGACCAGATGGCTTCACAGATGAATTGTACCAAACATTTAGAGAAGAGTTAATGCCTATCCTTTTGAAATTATTCCCAAAACATTGCAGAGGAAGGAACACTTCCAAATTCATTCTATGATACCACTGTCATCTTGATACCAAAACCACAAAAAAAGAAAATTATAGTCCAATATCACTTACGAACATAGATGCAAAAATCCTCAACTAAATACTAGCAAACCAACTCCAACAATACGTTGCAATTCATTAATGGAATAGAAATTGGTGTACTCACTATGGAGAACAGTATAGGGGTTCCCTAAAAATCTAAAAATAGAGCCACCGAATAATCCAGCAATCTAACTTCTGGGCATATATTCAGGTAAAACTATAACTCAAAAAGATACGTGTATCCGTGTTCATAGCAGCACTGTTTATAATAGCCAAGACATGGAAGCAACCTAAATGTCAATCAACAGATAAATGAATAAAGAAGTAATGGAATACTACTCAGCCATAAAAAGAATGAAATAATGCCATTTGCAGCAACATGGATGGACCTAGAGATGATCATATTAAATTAAGTATGTCAGACATAGAAAGACAAATATCATATGGTATCACCTATATGTGGACTCTAAAAAACATTGATACAAATGAACTTACTTACAAGCCAGAAATAGTCTTACAGACCTAAAAAACAAACTATGGTTACCAAAGGGGAAAGGGGCGAGGGGGAGGGATAAATTAGGAGTTTGTTATTAACATATACACACTATTATACATAAAATTAACAACAAGGACTACTGTCTAGCACAGAGAAATATGTTCAATATCTTATAATAACCTATAATGGGAAAAAGTGAAAAATAATATATATGTGTGTGTATGTATGTATGTATAATTGAATCACTTTACTGTACACCTGAAACTAACACAACATTGTAAATCAACTATACTTCTATTTTTTTAAGTCTCTTTTTTTTTAAGAGGTGGAGTCTCATTTCTTTACACTAACGATGAATCAACAGAAAAAGAAAGTAAAGAAACAATCCCCTTTAAAATAGCACCCAAAGTAATAAAACACCTAAAAATAAATATAACCAAGGAAGTGAAAGAATGATACACAGAAAACTATAAACCATTGATGAAGGAAATTAAAGAAGACTTAAGAAAAAAGAAAGATATCCCATGCTCTTGGATTGGAAGAATCAATATTGTTAAAATGGTCACACTGCCCAAGGCAATCTACAGATTTAATGCAATCCTTATCAAATTACCCAGGACATATTTCACAGAACTAGAACAAATCATAATAAAATTTATATGGAACCATCAAAGACCTAGAATTGCCAAAGCATTACTGAAGAGAAAGAAAGAGGCTGGAGGAATAACTCTCCCAGACTTCAGACAACACTAGAGAGCTACAGTCATCAAGACAGCATGGTATTGGTACCAAAACAGACATATAGACCAATGGAACAGAATAGAGAGCCCAGAAATGAACCCACAAACTTTTGGTCAACTAATCTTCAACAAAGAAGGCAAGAATATGCAATGGAATAAAGACAGTCTCTTCAGCAAATGGTGTTGGGAAAACTGGACAGCAGCATGTAAAATAATGAAGCTAGAACACTCCCTTACACCATATACAAAAATCAACTCAAAATGGATCAAAGACTTAAACATAAGACAAGATACAATAAAACTCCTAGAGGAAAACACAGACAAAATATTATCTGACATACATTTCAAAAATTTTCTCCTAGTAGAAATAAAAGCAAGAATAAACAAATGGAACCTAATAAAACTTACAAGCTTCTGCATAGCAAAGGAAACCATAAGTAAAACAAGAAGACAACCTATGGAATGAGAGAAAATTTTTGCAAATGAAACCAACAAAGGCTTGATCTCCAGAATATATAAGCAGCTCATACAACTCAATAAGAAAAAAATAAACAACCCAATCCAAAAATGGGCAGAAGACCTAAACAAGCAATTCTCTAAGGAAGACACACAAATGATCAAAAGGCACATGAAAAAATGCTCAATATCTCTAATTATCAGAGAAATGCAAATCAAAACTACAATGAGGTATCACCTCACACCAGTCAGAATGGCTATCATTCAAAAATCCACAAATGACAAATGCTGGAGAGGCTGTGGAGAAAGGGGAACTCTCCTACACTGCTGGTGGGAATGCAGTTTGGTGCAGCCACTATGGAAAACAATGTGGAGATTCCTCAAAAGACTAGGAATAGACTTACAATATGACCCAGGAATCCCACTCCTGGGCTTGTATCCAGAAGGAACCCTACTTCAGGATGACACCTGCACCCCAATGTTCATAGCAGCACTATTTACAATAGCCAAAACATGGAAACAGCCTAAATGTCCATCAACAGGTGACCGGATAAAGAAGAAGTGGTATGTTTATACAATGGAATACTACTCAGCCATAAAAACCGACAACATAATGCCATTTGCAGCAACATGGATGCTCCTAGAGAATGTCATTCTAAGTGAAGTAAGCCAGAAAGAGAGAAAAATACCATATGAGATCGCTTATATGTGGAATCTAAACAAACAAAAACAAAAACAAACATACAAACAAACAAAAACAAAGCGTAAATACAGGACAGAAGTAGACTCATAGAGAATACAGACTTGTGGTTGCCAGGGTGGCGGAGGGTGGGAAGGGATAGACTGGGATTTCAAAATTGTAGAATAGATAAACAAGATTATACTGTATAGCACAGGGAAATATACACAAAATGTTATGGTAGCTCACAGAGAAAAAATGTGACAATGAGTGTGTATATGTCCATGTATGACTGAAAAATTGTGCTGAACACTGGAATTTGACACAACATTGTAAAATGATTATAAATCAATAAAAAATGTTAAAAAAAAGAGGTGAAAGTACTAAATCAGTTAGATGCTTTGTGGACTGAGTTATTTTTATCTTGAGTGGCTGCTTTGAATTTTTCCCAGTTAAATTGTTTTCTCCCATGTTCTATAAGATGCTCTATAGGGCAGATCTCTGGCGTATGAATTGTTCTCTGCTTCTTGTGTTAAGTGGATCCCAACCTATTTGAGAAAACTATTGGCACTACCCTTGCAAGGCAAAGTAACTCTCAATATGAGAGCCTCAATTTTGACGAGTAAATGATTCTTTTCCTCTCTACTCATTTGACTCTTTGATGACATAGTTTTTCCCCTTAAGCAGAAATCTTGAATATTTGTAGGAAGAGTTCTTGTTACAAAGGTGTGATCTAAAACTCATTGTCATTCAATACTCACTAACATCTCAGGTAAGAGAAAAAACTGTGTATCGTGAACTAAAAGACTGCCCATCTATCTCTCCAAAGAGTGGATACTAAATAGGTTTATCTCACATGCTAACTCCAATTCATTCCATTTGTAGTGACTGCCTGGATCACTATGTCCTGACTTAGTGATGCTGCCATGTACACAGAAATGTGTAAATGGATGTCACTGTTTCCAAACTCCAATGTTTGAAAAAAAGTAACCTTTTAACCTACTATATAGCTCAGGGGACTGTATTCAATATCTTGTAATAACCTACAATGGGAAAGAATCTGAAAAAGTATATATATATATATATATATATATATATATTATTATATATATATTATTTATATATATATATTATTTATTGTATATATATATAATTATATATATATTATTTATATCTGAATCACTTTGCTCTATACCTGAAACTAACACAACATTGCAAATCAACTAAACTTCAGTTAAAAGGTAATCTTTTTATTTTCCCTGAAACTGCATTTAATTTCTATTTGGGGCCCCTGTTGATGGCAGAAATTTAATAATTTTATAAAAACTCAGTAAAGTCAAAGTTTGCCTCCTCCTCTTTTTCCTTAGTCTGACAAAAACATTTCATGCAAAGGTAGAGAGACACAGGGTTAGTGTGGCCCGTTGTCAATGAAATGTTCACCAGTCCATTGGTCCCCAGTCTTTGGTATCATTCCATAACACCTGCTGAGACATCATGTTTCCAGCTGCCCTTAGGTCCTGAGGTCCACCCCCGTATGCACTGCTGTTTTTCCTCTCCCCACAACCACAAGGCCCATTCTAGTTTGGAGAATTTCTCTTTCTCAGCCTCTTCAGTGTTTTGAGGGCATCGATGTTTGAACAGATGTTTGTTGTAAAAGTTAAACAGGTTGCCCAATATGTGATGTCCTTGGACTTTATGCTCTGTCTCTACTCATTAACTAGACAGGAGTTCATTTTACCTTTCTGGAAGGTACTTTGGAGATGCGTAAGAAAAAAAATCTTTAAACAGTAGTTGATGTTTGACCTAGAAATTCTCCTAGAATTTATAATAACGGGCATATTTTCAGAGATGTATGAAAAAAAGTTCATTGAAGAATAAGCTATTAAACTTAAAAATTAGAGAACACTGAAATGACTAGCAATAAGAGATAGTAAAATTGAATTAGAGTCCTTCCCTTTAATGGATATTACAGTCATTAAAAATGATTACATAATGCTGACAAATTTTGCTGTACACCAGAAATTGACACTACATTGTAAACTGACTATAACTCAATAAAAAATAAAAGATTATGTAGATTTGTGTTTATTAACGTAGAAATATGCTCATTGCTTTGTGTAAATGTAGGGAGAATAGACGTTAAACTAATGTGTATTAGTTAACTTCATTGTTTAAAAATTGTATGTGTGTATGTAAATAAATGAAATAGAATGGAAAGATATAACACTAAATTCTACAAATGTGATAGTGGATGATTTTTAATTCATTCAATTTATCCATGTTTTAAAATATATTCATATAATATTCTCATGGTTTGATCCAAAAATCTATTTCCATTTGGAGTAATAAAATAGGATCTGAAGACTGAAACATATGCCCCATCAGACACTTAACCTGATTTCACAGAAACACCTTGTGTTTCCTGATCAAACACAAGGCACTTCTTAATAAGCCAACCCTCTCATTTTGTTGGGATATTCCAGGTTTATGGGACCGTCTTCCACATGAACCAGGGAAATCCATTCAACCTAAAGGCCCTGGTGGACAAGTGGCCTGATTTTAATACAGTGGTTATCCGCCCTCAGGAGCAGGTAAGGTACCAGGTGAATGAATGTGTAGAGTGAATGTGCATCTGTGTTGATATTTGCTACTTGCCTACCATGCACCTGGCAATGTGGTAGACCCTAGGGGTGATAAAATGAATCTCAGTGATGGTGGACAAGCCCTTGTCTTCAAGAACTTCACAGCCTCAAGAGAAATCAGATGAGCAAATCAATTACAACATGGTTTGTAGATGTACAAAAACATACAAGATACAGAAGTAGCATTGGTCAAGAGATGATTAAAACTACAGATGTCAGGGGGTGCAGGGATGGATCCAAGAGCCTTCATATCAGATATTTCACCAACACTGAATTTTGAAGATGAATAGGTTTTTGACAGGTTAACAAGAACAGAATGTGCATCACTTAGAATGACATTCTCCAGGAGCATCCATGTTGCTGCAAATGGCATTATGTTGTCGGTTTTTATGGCTGAGTAGTATTCCATTGTATAAATATACCACTTCTTCTTTATCCAGTCACCTGTTGATGGACATTTAGTCTGCTTCCAAGTTTTGGCTATTGTAAATAGTGCTGCTATGAACATTGGGGTGCAGGTGTCATCCTGAAGTAGGGTTCCTTCTGGATACAAGCCCAGGAGTGGGATTCCTGGGTCATATTGTAAGTCTATTCCTAGTCTTTTGAGGAATCTCCACATTGTTTTCCATAGTGGCTGCACCAAAATGCATTCCCGCCAGCAGTGTAGGAGAGTTCCCCTTTCTCCACAGCCTCTCCAGCATTTGTCATTTGTGGATTTTTGAATGATAGCCATTCTGACTGGTGTGAGGTGATACCTCATTGTAGTTTTGATTTGCATTTCTCTGATAATTAGTGATATTGAGCATTTTTCATGTGCTTTTTGATCAGTTCTATGTCTTCCTTGCCAGAAAGAGAAAGAAAAATACCATATGAGATCACTCATGTGGAATCTAAAAAACAAAAACAAAAACAAACAGACAAAAACAAAGCGTAAATACAGGACGGAAATAGACTCACAGACAGAGAATACAGACTTGTGGTTACCAGGGGGGTGGCGGGTGGGAAGGGATAGACTGGGATTTCAAAATTGTAGAATAGATAAACAAGATTACACTGTATAGCACAGGGAAATACACACAAAATGTTATGATAACTCACAGAGAAAAAAATGTGACAATGAGTGTGTATACGTCCATGAATGACTGAAACATTGTGCTGAACACTGGAATTTGACACAACATTGTAAAATGATTATAAATCAGTAAAAAATGTTTAAAAAAAGAACAGAATGTGCATTCCAAGCAGAGAAAATGACACCTAAAATATGTAAAGGTAACTACGAATAATGTTAGTGAAATATAAAGCAAAAATTACAATGCTTATATTTGGGAATGTATATTCAGCACCAAATTTTTTAAAAACACTCAAACTAAGTGGCTAATACATTTCAAATATAAATGTGTTGTAAGCATTGAAAAATATGAAGTAAAAGTTCTTGCATGCAAAAATAGGTAACTGTATAGTATCATTTTGACATAAATTATTTACATGTAAAATTTAAAAGCATGTTTGGTAGATTGGAAATTGTAATGCAACATACAAATACCTAGTTCAGCAAGTTTTTCTTACTCACCAGTGGAATAATTCATTAAATCCCTGACTTCGTCTCGTGATGTAAGTGATTCAGAAATGATGATAGTACATCAAGAAAAATATCAATGTTTAAGGTTGTAAAATGGCATTGTGTAATAAGAAGCACAAACGTTCCAATCACTGGGTGTAATTAATTTGATTTATTCACATTACCCAACCCAAAAGGAGATGACAGATGACTTTGACCACTACACCAACACTTACCAAGTCTATACTAAGGATCTCAAGAACTGTCAAGAATCCCTTAGCACATCAGATGTCATCAACTGGAAACAACACTTGCAGATCCAAAGTACGTATGGGATCTGGGATCTGTGTTGGCTGTTGGGGCTGCTCATGTCTACATCTGTAGGGTCACTTTTTATCCTCAGTACATTCCCCTTCAACCTTTATTTCCTTTTACCAAACCCCAGACACTCAGCTTGATGTTCATTTCTTGCATCAGCTGCCACCACCTCTTTGGTGGAGTTGAATTCAAACATTGCAAACCATGGGGTTCTTACATGAAACTGTGAGTAATGTATGTTCTTGTTAGCTGAGGATTCATGCTATATTTTGCAGACATATTCAGGATCCCTTAAGGGGATTTGGTGTGAGAGCAGAGCTCCCCTTCTGGTCTTCCATTCCTAGAATTAGAATGACAGTTCCTTGTACCACAGAGCACCTCCCTGGTCACAAGAACAGCTGTCGCTTGAATCAGATTCTTTAGGGTGGCATCTGTGCTCTGCCTGGTACTTGTTTTGTGATCTTGAGCAAGTAATGTGACTTATCTAGTATTCAGTTCCCTCACATATAAAAAATGAAGATAATAAAAGTACCTAAAACATAGGGTCAATGTAAGGATTAAATGTGATATTAGACAAACACCCGGGCACGTGATATGTGCGCATGCCAGGTTGGCTACTATTTTTTAAAATGCTTCTTCTCCTTTAATTTCACAGTGATATTGTCAGGATTTCCAGTTATATCTGCACTGCAAAGGAGAAAACATGCTCAGGGAGTGACGTGGCCATTGTCACATGGTCATTGGCAGCACCAGAAGCAGCACTGCCTGCCTTTAACTCCTGCATGCACTTCTGTTGGGAAGCTTCTTGTAGCATACAAATGGGCAATTACTTCTCTCCTAACTTTACCTCTATAGGTTCACAGTCCAGCCTGGATGAGGTGATACGGAATCTTGCAATCACTAAATTCGTTAAGGTCAAGCAAACACAGTGCATTCTCTATATGATGCCTGTATCGGTAAGGAAATTGCTTCCTTCCTTACCGGAGACAAAGAACTTACATCTTAGATCCAGCAGCCCCAAGGCCATGTGAGTTTGAAAAAAGATGCTCTGCACTACCCACATCTTTCACCAATGAAGTAGCCTCCCAAATTGTCTCCCTACATTCACCCTTGCCTCTCTACTATCCATTTCTATGGTGATGCCTTTGGTATGCAATGTGGATTATGCCAATTCACCTGCTGAAAAGCCAACCAGATATTATTCCCATTTTCCTGACAGAACACAAGCTCAGATGATGAAATGACTTGTTGGTCACATGGATGGTTGAGGGCATAATGAACTTGAGTCTAGATCTCCCAGTTTCACATCATGGGCTCTTTCCAGGACACCTTCAGAAGAACCTTCATGGCCTGCAGTAGCCTTCACACTTCAGTGTTTAACTTGGGGGCTGCCTGCACTCCCCACTATTGCCCCTGTCTGGACTTTAGCTTTCCACTGTGGCCAAGAAGTCTCTGACACCAACATTCTAAGATTCCATGATTCTAAGTTCTGGCTTTACATACAGCTTGCTAGCATGTGCTTTTGGGCACTCTATTTTCTGTTGACTTATTTTTCTTATCTGTAAAATGGGGATAATATCAACCCTCCATATTAACTGGAGAGTCACTGCATTGCTGAGAAGAACAATACTTAATTTTTATGTATGTCTTATTGTTTGTGGTACAAGTCCTATGTACTTATGATGCAATCACTCTTATAATATTCATATCTGTTTTTGAGGAAGGTACGATCAATAGCCTCACTCTATAAAGAAGAAATGAAGGCAGAGAGACATTATGTTGCCTGCTCCAGATCACACAGCTAGCTAGATTGTGAATCCAGGCAGACTGGCTGCAGAAGCTATACTTTTGTCTGTGTTCTCATTTGCATTGGTAATTGTCTGAAGACAATTTGGGGGCAAACAAATGTAATACTCCACAATGTGTGATTTATGGGCTGTTCTTTTCCCTTCTGCTCAATAGTAATCAAGAGATGTTTAAACTCTCATCCTTGGATCCTACCCACGCTGCCTTAGTGAATAAATTCTGGTCTTTCGGTGGCAATGAGAGGAGCCAGAGATTCATCGAGCGCTGTATCCGGACCTTCCCCAGCGTCTGCCTTCTGGGACCTGAGGGGACCCCTGTGACCTGGTCCCTGGTGGACCAGACAGGAGAGATTCGGATGGGGGCCACCTTGCCTGAGTACCGGGGCCAGGGTCTGATCTCCCATATGCTGTTTGTCCATACCCAGGCTCTGGACAAACTTGGCTTCCCTGTGTATAACCATACAGACAAAGCCAATAAAATCGTACAGAAAATTAGTCACAATCTACATAATACCCCCATGCCCTGTGACTGGAACCAGTGGAATTGTGTGCCTCTGTGAAGTAGCCCTGAACCCAAGACAGTTTTGTGTGGGCTGGTCACATGGCAAGAGATGCAGAGGGACAGAAAGAACGAATAAATTGTAATCAGTAGTAAATCAGTGTGTGTTGTTTGGGCTCTGGGGAAGCACTGTGAATGTCAACAAAACCACTGGAATCCCTTTTCACAAACCCCTCATGAACTTCCCTGTGGGTCCAGCAGACCTGGCATGGGCAGACCTATTTCCTGCGTATTCCAACCCTGGAAGCCACCATTCTACTCTGTTTCTATGAGTTCAACCTTTTTTTTTTTTTAAGATTCCACACTTGAGGGATATCACGCAGTATTTCTGTTTCTCTGTCTGGTTTATTTTACTGGCTCACAATTTTCCTTTAATGCACATGACTGCTAAGGAAAGTATCCATAATCAATAAAGAATAAATGCAACCCACTATTCTAGTAGCGCCATTACTCTTCTTTCCAGCACCATCATATTTACTTCTGCTTAGAGTGTGTTCATGGGACGCAGAGAGAATTTAAGTAGCTTTTCATATCACATGAGTAGGCAATTTAACCTCCTGATACCCAGAACTGATACACGTACAAAAAGAAAATTATTTAACAATAGCTGTTAAAATTTATATGGCAAAGATAGTTTAAATTTAAGGCATGAGTATCATTATTTTAGATATCTTATATAAGTAGTAGTATTATGCACTATTTGTCCTTCTGTGGCTAGCTTGTTTTGCTTTGCCTAATGTCCTCAAGTTTCATCCATGTTGTCATATATTGCAGGATTTCCTTCTTTCTTAAGGCTGAATAATATCCTATCGTATATATATACCACATTTTCTTTTTTTTAATTGAGTTATAGTCAGTTTACAATGTTGTGTCCATTTCTGGTGTACATGCACAGTTTTTCATTCATACATGAATATATATATACTTGTTTTCATATTCTTTTTCACCATGAACTACTACAAGATCTTAACTATATTTCCCTGTGCAATACAGTATAAACTTGTTTATCTATTCTACATATACCTGTCAGTATCTACAAATCTCAAACTCCCAGTCCGTCCCTACCCACCTCCCACAAGTTTGTATTCTATGTCTCGAGTCTGTTTCTGTTTTATATTTAAGTTCATTAGTCTTCTGTTTTTTTTTTTCCCAGATTCCACATATGAATGACAGCATATGGTATTTTCCTTTCTCTTTCCGGCTAACTTCACTTAGAAAGACATTCTCCAGGGACATCCATGTTGCTGCAAATGGCATTATGTTGTCATTTTTATGGCTGAATAGTATTCCGTTGTATAAATATACCACAGCTTCTTTATCCAGTCATCTGTCTATGGACATTTAGGTTGTTTCCATGTCTTGGCTATTGTAAATATTGCTGCTATGAACATTGGAGTGCAGGTGTCTTTTTGAATTAGGGTTCCTTCTGGATATATGCCCAGGAGTGAGATTATACCACATTTTCTTTATCCATTGATCTGTCCATGGACATTTAGTTGCTTCCACATCTTGGCTATTGTAAATAGTTCTGCAGTGAACATGGGAGTGCAGATAGTTATCGAGATCCTAATGTCAAATCCTTTGTCTACATACCCAGAAGTGGAATTGCTGGATCATGTGGTAGGTCCAGTTTTAATTTTTTGAGAAACTGTTATACTGTTTTTCATAGCGTCTGCACCATTTTCCATTCCTACCAACAGTGCACAAGTGGTCAAATTTGTCTACATCCTTGCCAACACTTTTTAGTTTTTGTTTTTGGGAAAAGCTGGGATTTGAGGGGTTTTGCCTTGCTCACTCTGCATTAAGCTGTGGGAAGGGCTATTGCCAGTGAGTGTGCACTAGTTCAGACCATCACCTTTGTTCTCAGTGGTTCCCAATGTGGGGCTCTTCCCTCTGTGTACTCAGACTCAGGCAAGACATAAAATAAGTCCCTCAGGCTGCTCCTGAAAATGAGACCCTTGAATGTATGGTCCAGTCCTCTCTTTTTCTCCCCAGGGACAAGCTACCAGTTGAGGTTTTCCTCTCAATCGTGAGGTGCTGTGCTGGGAGAAGGGAATATGGCAAGAAGGTGACACATACTTTCCTACTGGCTTCAATACTGGTAGCATAATGCTCACGTGGTGTGCAGGAGCCTCTCAGCTGGTGTCTGGACTTCTCACAAAGGGAACTGAGCTGTGTATTATTTTTGAGTTGATGGGTCCAGGGTATGGAGAATGTAGGGTTTCCTCTTATGCCATTTTACTGATTCTGACTGCTTTTAAGATTTTCCTTTTATCTTTGGTTTTCAGAAATTAAATTAGCTTATTTCTAGGTTTGCTTTACTATTTGTTTATCATGCCTAGGCTTTGTTGAGATCCTTGGATCTGTAGATTAATATTTTAAATCAAATTTGCAATTTTGAGGCCATTAAAAATATCTTGTTCTTATCTTTCTTGTTCTTCTCTAGGGACTCCAACTATACATATGTTAGATAATGTGATATAATCTCATGCATTACTAGAAATCTATTCTTATTTTATTCAGAGTTTTAGAATATTAGAACTAGAACTAGCTATATTATCAGACATTCATGAATTCTACTGGCCTCAGAGTAGACTGGACCAAGTACCCCAGGGAAAGTATGCACATTTGCACATGCATAATGCATTGTATTAGATGATTCTTCATTTATTTAATAAAACATTTATATATGCTTTCCCTGTACCAGGGACTTATCTAAGCAATTACTGTCTACACAATTAAAACTGTGCAGATCTAAATTAAGAAAAGATATGATCTAATTTCTGCTTCTACCTAGGATTTAGAAAGCTGGAGAAAGTGTTGCACCCACACTAATGAGAAAAAGCTGGAACAACTACAGAATCATACATCCTCTGGAACTCATGAGGGATCTGTGGGCAAGGGAACCCCACTAGCCTGAATTCCAGTTAAGGACGGGCCCTCTTTAAATAAGAAAGGATACACGGACTGTTTCACCTGTGGCAGAAAGAACTGAATTTTCCTCAAAACTCAACAAAATCTATCGAGTACTATCATTTACTCCTCTTTCTAGATACAGAGGCATGGAAAGATGAAATAACTTGTCCAAAGTCACACAACTGGTAAGAGGTGCAGTCGGGATCTGAACCCTGTTCGTTCAGCCCCGCCATCCTTGGTCTGACACCCTCTGCTATGCTGCCCCTGTCGGTACCTGCAGCCCTAACCCAGCACCCAAAGAAATACTTTAATGAAGACTGATGCCAGTGGTCCTGAACCTTGCCCCCTGTATCTGATCCCGAAGTGCATGAGATTTATGCCTGTTGTCTTATATAACACAGCAAGGATAATAATCACAGAGACAAGGAAGTGTCACTGGCAAAGCCCATGAGTAATTCCTGGGGAATAGAAATAGAATCTGTATAATAAAGTCTAACCTTTTTCTTTTCCTTTGTGCTTCCTCTTGTTTCACTTGCTCGCAGGGGGGCCACGTGCAGAGGCCTTGCACCTGGTGCTTCCATTAGGGTTCCTTGTGCAAAATGAAATGGCTGAGCTGAGGTGCCAGCTCCTGAGCCTTGTGCAGAAGCACCAGGCAGGACACTGTGATTCAAGATGGCAGCCGAGGGCCGTGTGCAGAGACCCTGCGCTGGGCACTGTGGTCAGAGACCAGAGCAGTGAGCCTGTGCTCAGCCTAAGAGAGCTGTGCCCCCTCCCACCACCGAGAACCTCATAAAGTAGCCCCACCTTTTGTCTGTCGGGAGAGCACATGCTGTAGAGTGTGAGCTCATGCCTCTGCATTCTTTGATCAAAGAATAAAGCCTTCCTTTGCTTCTAAACCAAACTCAGTCTTGTTTTACTGGTGCGAGTAACGCCAGGCAGTGGAACCCTTGTTGGGGAGCTACTGGAGAGGGTTTGTAACGGAAGAGCAGAGAAAATGCTTGGTTACGCGGCATGACAACACCCATTCCAGCTACGGAAACAATCCAGAAAGATTAAGAGACTAGTTTAAGGTAAAGGGTGGTAGACACCCTTGAACTTTCTGACTGAGTGAGTGTAAGGACTGAAGGAGACAGAGGACCAGGAATCTGGTTCTGGGTGGGGCCCAGGAGGACCCCTCTCTTGTGTTGTAGACAGTCTTTGTGTGATATGGACGCTACTGGGACCAAGAGGTCAACTCCGCTGATAGTGACAGAACAGTTTCAATGGCCTTTAGCCTTGGAGAAAGAGTAATGAGTGATTATAATGACTTCAACTCCAGGAGACAAGATTGAGGATTAATATTTCAGGAGGGACAAGACTCCTAGTGGGAGATAAATATGTATAAACTTGTGCTGGGCTGCTCCGTGGACTGAAGAATCACACACGCTTTTTCAGCTTTCTCTCTAGACACCAGTCAGCCCTGTCTCTGCTCCTCTGATCACGGTGACTCCTTCCGTCCACAAAGAAACTATCCACTCACCTGGTTGATGGGGACACGAGTGGTGAGGACAAGGACCCAGGTAGTGTCAAACATCCCACCCCGGTTGTTTCACACAGTGGAGTTGGGACTCAGACTATCGTTTCTATGAACCCTCTTTTCTTTTCTGAGGATGGTATAGAGTAAGTGTTAATGTGGGGTACTGGACATTTGAGAGTGAAATTATCTATGTCTGAATTCTATCTAATTCAGCCACATTGAGTTTCGGTTTCCTTCTCTATAAATGTGAGACTAAAAAGTGCCCATGCTGAGTCACTGTGGGGATGTTTAACTGTAGCCTCAGAACGGACAGGGAGAGGACACAGCTTATCCTGAAAAAAAAAAAAGCAGGATCCTAACAGCTTGAGTCACTCCATGCAAATAATTTTCCGTTCTGCGTATGTGTAAGAAGAGAGATCAGATTCTGTAAATCAGACTTGAACCATATCTTTCCCATTACCTTAGTCTTATTGCACATACTTGAGAATGGGAAGGGGAGGGAAGAAGGTATTGCCTATACAGAGTGACACTCTTTCCAGTATCTGGCCTGTTAGTTTCATACTGCTTGGTTTTCAGAGTAATGGCAGAGCCTGGGAGGCAAAGAACAGCCTGGTGTTTTGCAAAGAGAAGCTCAGATGGCACCTTGGCAGCCTCCCAGCCTGGCAGAGCCAGTCCCGTCAACATGAGATCCTGGGAGGAAGGGCTGGATTGTAGAGAGCTGATACCCCACTTTTTTTTTTTCCTAGTGCAAAGGTCCACATGACAATCCTCAGCTTGGCCAAATCTGAAGAAAACATTCCTAAATGCAATGTACTCTACCAGACACTGTTGAACCGACTGCATTAGAGGGAAATTTCATGATACAGACATTGCTTTTCTTCATTCGTTCCTGCAGAGCTTGGTGTGAAGACAGCTTTCCAGGTGAGAATTCACGCTAAAAGAAAAGAAAAAAGAGCTCATATTGCCTCGTGACATCCTCTCCACTTACGGGAGACAAATCAAAATGCTCATATTGTGTTCTGCTCAGGAGATGCTGACAAATATAACTCAGGAAAAGGAATAACTTCAACTGAAAAAAAAAAGCCATGTATTTGGCACCTAGTCTGTAAGAGGCAACTAGTTAGGTACTATGAAAAATTCTTGCAGGTTTCTGATCTGAACTAATAAATGAATGAGGAAAGATTTGGACACTTTCTGGAAGTGGGTAGGTGAATGGAGCACTTAATATGTGAAGACACTGCAAACATTACCATATGTAGTACTTCTGGTTATATTTTAAGGTAGGTGGTGTTTTGCCTGACAAGAAGATTGTTGTACTTAACGTCAGCAAGGAAAAGAGTAGATGATTAAGGACAAGCATACAGGCCAGATTCTTTGTTTATTTAAATCGTATAATAAACAAATTTACTTTAAAGATTTCACCTGTACTGCTCTTACCACAATCCAGGTTTTTATTTGCCTGTGTTCTTTTTAAAATTTATGCTTATGTATGTGGTATATGAACTGTTTTATGTCCTACGCTATCTCATTTTATTTTCACACTTTCCCATGTGTCCCATGTATAGGAATTACATTTATGTCGTGATGGAGTTGCATCAGATTTTTTTATTTCTTTCCCTATTGCTGGGCATTGAGATTTTGTTCAGTCCTTGCTTACATTTGTGTGGCTTTATCAATTTTGAATTGCTTTCTTTGGGCGAATTTCTCCCTCTGGGAATGACTAAGTCAAAGGTCCTGAATTTCACTCCTGCATGTTGCCCAGTTGTGCCAGCTCAACTGGGTGTATCCAGTTTCCTGGAGAAGCTCACTCTCAGTTGCTTTCAGTCTGTCTTATTTATGAGGCACCATTCTTGTTTCTTGGCTTGTGTGTGCGTCCGTGAAGGGTGGTTCCAAATCTATGTTTTTCAGGAAATACAGTAATATCACACCCCGCAGATTTGACATCCATCTCTACATTGCATCTTATACTCATGTATCTTGCTTGAGAGTCACCTCTAGATAAAAGATAAGATTGGCCTTCAGGAATGCTATACTTTTTACAGTTTTAAGACCCTCCAAGACAAGACAAGGGTGCCTCTACCTTGGTCTGGACTTTTATTCAAGACATAACCTAGTACAAAGTAGCAGAAAACATTTCCCACATCCAGCATATATTTATTTATGCACTCAGTGCATATACATCGATTGGATTCATCGATCAATCAATCAATCTGTGTCCCTGACCGTGACTAGACAGAGAGGTGAACACAAGCATTTTTGTTCATTACCTCATTCACAACACATTTATTGAAGGCATACTATGTTCCAGACACTGTGATAAATACAGTGGATACGGCAATAAATAAGATGCGTTTTCTGCCCCAGAGGAGTTCACCATCTAGAAAAGTAGACTCTAGCAGAATGTAACAAGTTCTGTAATGCAGATGTGCATAAACACTTATGAGAGCAGAGAAAAGGGAGTAAGAAACAAGAGAGGAGGTCACTAGGGATGACAAGCCCTTAAGCTAGACTTTGAAGAATGAATGGAAGGTGAATTCAGAATAGTAGGATCAGGGAATTCCAAACGGAACAAAATGCAGAAAGGATAGAGGTGCTAAAGAAGACACAGCATTGAAGAAATGTCCAGTAGTCTTAGTTGATGAGGAGTAACCACAGAAGAGTCTAGGAAGATAGACCAGAGCCAAATGGTAAAGAAGATCCCATCTACACTCCCTAAGTGAATCTTAAGGAGGTCAGCAGCTATGGTCAATGTAAACCAGAGCCTTCAGGGTCTGGCTAAGTCTCTCCTCTTCTCATATCGTGAAGGAGATGCAAAGGGAAATTACGCATCTGTTGTTCTCTTCAAATGATTAGCAAGGATCTAGGAAGGAGACAGGGGACACACACATGGGAAAATCTGGAACATTCCCCAGTCACACATTACCTAACACATTAAAGCTGCAGGAGCCAAAAATATAGTGAAATACTTGTAACCTAGATATGTGTTTTTCCCTAGAAACAAACTAATATTTGTTCCATTTCTGCAAATCCAAACCTTTTGCAACTGTCCTGAAGAACCAGTAGTCCTGAGGAGTTAAGCTGGAAAGAAGAGGCTCTGGGAAGTCAAATAAACACAGAACTAGCCAATTGGTGCGGATGCCCCAGAGCTTAGCAATTCATTTTGCCAATAACTTCCAGTCAAAAACCACGTGGAACACTCTAGTGCCCAACAAAATCAGGCTTACTGTCTGTTGCAACGAGACAGCCAGCACCCTGTGGGGAAACGAGGCAAATCTCGGTGAGAATACATCAGTAGGGACTGAACAGGTAGGTGATGTGGGGGAGGGTTCCAGGAAGCATGGGTTTGCTCTCGCTTGGGTACTGCCAGGCAGTGTTGCAATTCTGTTAAACTGTAATCCATGAGGCAGAAGGCAAAAAGCAGAGGTAAAGAAGTAGCAGGTACTTGTTGACTGGGGCGAGGAGTATTTGGCCGTATCGGCAGATGAGACTGGCCTCTTGCTTTTATCCGTGTTCTTGAACATCATTGTGAAATGGGCTTGTTTTTGTCTCACTTCATTACATACACAGAATGACCTTGCCTCATGTTGCTGTTTTCTGAAAGTGTTACGTTTTAGGGCTGCCTTTTTTTTTTTCTTTCTTTCTCAAATTCATAAAACACTCCCAAAATGGAATGGGGAGCTATTTTAGATAAACCACCCAGGGAGCAGAAAGTAGCGGAAGCAAATGAGTATAGAAGACCATGACTTTCTTCGAACATCTACATTCAGAACTTTACAACCACTTGAGTCCATCAGGGAGTCTTCTTGACTATTTAAAAATTTAAAAATCAGCACCATTGTTTGAAAAGCCTGTCCTATCTCCATGTAATTGTTGAAACCTCTTTGTAGAAAATCAATTGACCACAAATGTCCATATATTTCTCAGCTCTCTACTCTATTTCATTTATCTATTTGTCTGTCCTTATGCCAAGACCATCCTGCCATGATTACTCGATCTTGCTAGCAAGCTTTGAAATCACATACATTTTAGAATCAGCTTGTGATGTTCTACAAGTGAAACTTGGGTTTTTTATGACTAGTTTGAACCTATAGATCAACTTGGGGGAAAAATTGTGACATATTAGCAATAATGAGTCTTCTAATTCTTTTTTTCCCTTCCATGCATCATTATGGAGAGTTTTAATTGTTATGTCTTTCACTTTCCTTTTCTTTTGCAGTGTCTTTTCTATAGTTAATCATATCCAGGGTAGTTTTCATTTAAGATACTATATTGTTTTCATTTCTATAAACTCCATATTCATCTTTATATCTTCCATTTTTCTCCCAGTCACGATCATGTGTTCCTTTATCTTCTTAAAAATGAGGAGCAAGATTGCAACTATTCAGCATTCTTGTCTGTAGATTCCGACATCTCTGCATTTACCTACTTTAATTTTTTTTAGGTAAAGAGAACCCTCATTTGCAGGGATTATTACATTAGAGGGGATAGCAGTATTGCGATCATAAATATATTTTTCAATATGGCTTTGCAAGTGTCTCCCCTGGGTCTAATTTTACTGATGTGTGTTTTTATATTTTCCTCTTTCTTTATATGCTTAGCATTTTATTGAATGGTAGACAATTCAAATTAGACTTTGTTGTACTTATTTTTAGTACTGTCTTTTGTTCTGGTGCACAGTTAAATTATTGGAATCAGTTGGATCATTTCAAGACTTGCTTTTAACCAGTGTTAGGGTGAATTTAGAAGCGACAAGGCTGAATTTAACCCCCTGCTAAGCCTGAGGATCTTATCCAATGCGCTTATGTTATGAGATCCTTCCATTACAGTCGATGAGAACACAAATTCTTCCTAGCCTTGTGTGAGCTGTAGAGGATTTCCCACCTATGCCTTCCCAGTGATTCTTTCCCTAGGCTAAAATCTAAGGTAGTTTCCCCTTACACAGATCAGCACTGAGCCAAAGAGTCTAGGAGATTGCTCTTCCCCAAGAATTCTCCAGCTGGCTTTCTCTCTCTCTCTGTCTCTGATTCTCCACTCTGGCCTCCCCAGACTCTAGTCTCTGCAGGCACAAGTCAGTGAGACCCTGTGCTCTGATCAGTTTCATTTCTCTGAACTGCAGCCTTCAAATAAGTTGATTCAATGCCAAGGCTCACATTTTCTGTTTCTCTTTTCTTAGGGATCATATTACTATGTTGCCTGATGTCCAACATATGAAAACTGTTGTTTTATTTACTTTGTTTAATTTTGTCATTGTTTCAGGTGGGAAGGTTAATAATCCAGACCCTGTGACTCTATCTTTGGCCAGAAAGGAAAGTACCTTGCTGTTCTAAAATCACAAATTTACCTACCCAGTTCTCCCTTGGAGTGTGTCATCTCGTGCGTGGCCTGTTTTAATACGTATCTTCTCAGAAAACCTCTTCAGTGTTGTCTTGAAAAAGTAACTTTCTGCTCCTCCCAAGATCAAAGTTCCAAACCAAGACACTGTGACGCAACCTTTTTTCTTCCTTTTTCATGTAGATAGGATTTTACGGGATATTTTAGTAATCCCAATTTGATGCAGTGAGTCAAATATGTAAAAATACTATGTTTATGCTGCCTGGTAATTGTGCAACAGGTATCACAGATCCAAGAGTGAGGCTTAGAGATGGCGTAAGACTCAAAAATAGGGGGAGGCTCAGTGCTAAGGTGAGAGTACCAGCTTGAAATATGACTTGTCAATTAAACAAACAAACAATAAGATTAATTGTTAATATTTTAAACCATGTCAAAGTGCCCTATATTAGAAAGTCTGCATCAAAATATCAGGCAATATAATGCACTTTAAATCAAGTGGGAAGAAGGAGGAATGGGAAGGAAGAGGAAGGAGAGGAAGAGGAATGGGAGTAGTAATAAAATAGGTGTTTATATATGACAGATACTTTTATAGGCACTTATTTACTCTTTTGATGTATTAGCTCATTTAATCGTCACAAGAATTCTATGAGTTAGATAGTGCTATTATGCCATCTACTTTGAGAAAACCAAAGCACAGAGAGGCTAGGTAACTTTCCCAAGGTCACACAGCTTATTACTGGTAGAGTCAGAAGAATTAGTGATAGAAATTCAGAAACGGGTCCTGCAGTTTCTAACAGTCTCATTCTTCTTTGGAATTGGTGAGGACTTTAGTGAAGAGGACACCAATAATGAGACATTGAAGAGGTCTCCAGCAAATGGCACAGAACTTGCTATTCTTGTTTCTAAATTTCCTCCAGCTCTTCTCATTCCTGGCTGTTTCTTGATTGTTTCTCTAGGCTACTGAAGTGTCTTCCACGATGTTCCCATTGCAAGGTGCCCAGATGCTGCAGATGCTGGAGAGATCCTTGAGGAACAGCCTTCCTACATCCTTAAAGGTGACAATGGAAAATTCTGAGGAGAGTAAGGAATAGAAACCTCATGTGAATGAGGAGGAAGAGAGACTAATATTTGCTGAGCACCTATTCTGTGCCAGGCACTATTGCTTGTTTTCTTTCATTGAATTTGCATAACCTCTCTACAAGGTATTTGCTGTTATGTCCGTGTCACTGATGAGAAGATGGAGGTTCAGTTAAGTGATTCTCCACAAGTAGTGACTTGCAATGCTACGGTATAAACATAAGAATGCCTGAGACCTCACACTGCCTTTTGCTCCAAGCTGATTCAAAAAGTATTCCCTTGCTCCCTTCCGGGAGACATTCTATAATAGCACTTTCCTTCTACAAAGTTAGCTGAGACACTACATGTTAATTTTTAATTTGTTCTCCCTAAAGGAACACTTGTCAGGTGGGAGGTTAACCATCATGAACCTTCTTTAAAATTAATAAGTCAATTTCTATTTGACTTAAATTTTCCAATTGCTCTGAACTTGTTGCATATCAGGCCATTTTGTGGCTGATTCCCAGTATCTCTGTTAACCTAGTACAGTTGATTGGAAATCTCAGGGTTAAATAAAACATACACATAAATGCCTACATCCAGAACCGTTCAAGAGAAACTCTAATGATAGGCTGAGGTCCTCACTTGAGTTTTTCTTTATCAACCAAAGGGATGGGATCTATTCCAGTGGAATTTAAGCACAGCCGTGTGTGTCTATGTCTCTTTGTGTGTGTCTGTGTATTTGGAGGACAATGTTTTCCTCTACAACTTTTTTTGTGTAGAAATAGAAACTAAATATCCACTGTTTTATAAGAAAGATACTCCTATCAGATACATACATTTTAGATAAGATAAATGCATTCACCTCCTCACCTCCCTAATGGATTTGTTACTCCCTTTTTTCAGTATAAAAGAGAAAACATTAGCGTTGTAGATCATATGGCTTCATTTTCATTGATTAGAAATACACAATGAAACAACTCACCTTAATTCTTTATTTACTGCCCCCCAAAAAAGAGACTTCAAATGAACTGATCTGAAACTAAAGTCACCCACCTTCTTTGGTACATCCCACTAACATTCATCCCTGTTACCTAATATCTAACTGCTTTTGCTTAATAATCCTTAAGATTCAGGCAATCTCTCAGAGAGACAGTCAGTTTTTCTTAGAGATTACACAAGTTACACACTTTATAACACTTGCCTAAGATATTTTTATGGTGAGTAGCTATTTTGAAAGTTCTTCCTGCTAAAAGTCTTTCTTCCACGCTCTAGAGTGTAGAATTTTGTGATTCGGATTTCTCTTTACTCCTCATTTTGAGTGGGCCTCAATCGTTTTGAGAAAACTCTTGGCGGTTCCCAAGTGTCCTTACTTGGAGCATCTCTGTCATAAGATAAAGGGGCCCTCTTGACTCCTCAACTTTCATGAAGAGATAGCATTGGTAGTATATTAAAAACATACATTTTACCCTAGTTGAAACCTGAAATAACTGTCTGCCAGCTTCTTCTAGTGGAGGTATAACCCAGAACTCAATGCTTGCCTGAGTCTCACTTGAGACAATGTCCATCCAGTCTGCTAAGTGTTAGGTGTTAAATGCATTTTATTGCATGTGTCAACTCCACTTGAGTCAATTTAGAGTAGCTGCCTGGCTCATTATGTTCTGAGTTCAGCAGGAAAAAAGACAAGTTTTAACTAATTAGACCAGAGGAATAAGAAAAAATAACAGTTCCACATATTGTCAGATCTTGCGATGGATAGTATATTAGCACAACACAATTTTACAGACCCCCAAATGCAAATGTGTAAAAAGAAAATGTCTACATTTTGCCAAACAGTACTGAATTTCTGTATTAATCCTCCATTCATGGCTGAAAACAGGAGACATTTGGATAAGCTCAGTCAACTTAAATCTTTTTTCTCTTCTCTTTCTCTATGATTTAACATCAAGAGTTCATGTGGGGTGGAGGGTGGTTGGAGGGAAGGAAGTTGGTACAGTGTTTGGTCACTATCTACCCATGGTAGAAACCATATATATACACTTGACCTCTGGTCACTGGCATGTGGGTGTGTGTGTTTGTGTGTGTGTGTATATATATATATATTTGACCTCTGATCTCTGGCATGTTTCTATGCTGGTATCTGCAGAGGCTTCATGTTCACAATTGTCATGAGGCTCATGCTGATCTCCATCCAGCCCCCAAACCACTAGGACACTTTGTCCATAAGAGATCTCATTCATTGTCTCCCCACTCCTCTCTCTTTCTCAACATCCTGTGCAACATGGTGGGGTTGCAGATGCAGGACTGGATGGAGGCTATGGGACTCCACAGCTGATTCTCTTGAGCGCTAGGCTGTAGCCTCTGCTTATTGGTGGGAGTTCATTTAAACTTTCCAGAGGGTAATGTGGACATATATGTTAAAGAGTTTTAAACATGTCCTTAACCTTTGAACCAGATATTACCCTTCTGGATAATCTAAGAAAATATCAGGTGCCCATGCAATGATTTCTGTACAAGCATACCCCATGAGGAATTCTTTGTTAAAGTGAAAAGTTGGAAACAACTGAAATGACCATCAATAGGCAAACGAATAAATGAACTGTGATCCATCCATATAATGGAATCCAGTGCAGCCACTAGAACATAATTGAAAAATTTTGTGTTTATGAACATAGAAATACACCCACGGTGTATTCAGTGGGGAAAAACACCTTGTAAAATTGTGTGTCTCTATGTATATGAATAGAAGAGTGTCTGGGAAAAGATAATATTAAACCCTACAATAAAGAGTGGTGTTCCTAAGATCATTAGTTTTATTTGTCCAAATATTTTACTATATGCATCTATAATTTGTCTTAAATGGGAAGAAAAAGCTTGAGTGAGACACCTTATTTGGCCCTTTCCCACTGTAATATTTTTTGATTTCATAGAAATAAACCTTATCTTGATCAAACAATGCCCATTGTCATCCCTTCCTAATAAGGCGACCTTCTCACCTTCTTGGGACACTGCAGGTTTATGGGACCGTCTGCCACATGAACCAGGGAAACCCGTTCAACCTAAAGGCCCTGGTGGACAAGTGGCCTGATTTTAATACAGTGGTTATCCGCCCTCAGGAACAGGTAAGGTACCAGATGAATGAATGTGTAGCGTGAATGTGCATCTATGTTAATATTTGCTATGTGCCTACCATGCATCTGGCAATGTGGTAGACCCTAGGGATACAGAAATAAATTGTAGTGATGGTGGACAAGTCCCTGTCCTAAAGAACCTCATAGCCTGGTGGAGAATATAGATGAGTAAATAAATTACAACTTAGTGTAAAGTATACAAGAACAGAAGATGTGCCACATACAGAGACAGCACAGATGAATGCTGAGTAAACTATGGAGGTTGGAGATGGAGGGTACAGGCACAGGTTAGAGATACTTCTTAGTCGATGTTTCACTGGAACTGGATTTTGTAGATAAATGTATCTTTGTTAGGCTGACAAGGAAAGGAGGACATTCTAACCAGAGAAAGTAGGAAAGGTAAAGATAGGAAGATATAAAATAGGTTGGTGAGTTAGGGTGATTATAAAAAGCAAATTTATAATACTAGAACTTCCGTATGCATTTTGGGGAAACACTTAAAAATTAGTGAAACTAAATAGTTAATATCTTTAAAAGACAAAAAATCCTAAACTTATTTTAAAATATCCAGTAAAATTATAAATTGTGATATATTTATACAATGGAATAATACTCAGCCATAAAAACTGACAACATAACACTATTTGCAGCAACATGGATGCTCCTGGAGAATGTCATTCTAAGTGAAGTAAGCCAGAAAGAGAAAGAAAAATACCATATGAGATCGCTCATACATGGAATCTAAAAACAAACAAACAAACAAACAAACAAAGCATAAATACAAAACAGAAACAGACTCACAGACATAAAATACAAACTTGTGGTTGCCAAGGGGGCAGGGGGTGGGAAAAGATAGACTGGGATTTCAGAATTGTAGAATAGCTAAACAAGATTATACTGTATAGCACAGGGAGATATATACAAGATCTTATGGTAGCTCACAGAGAAAAAAATGTGACAATGAATATATATATGTTCATGTAGAACTGAAAAATTGTGCTCTACACTGGAATTTGACACATTGTAAAATGATTATAAATCAAAAAAAATGTTAAAAAATAAATTATAAAAATATAAATATACCTATCATACAAATTAAGTTATTTAAAAACCACTAAATCAAACAATATAAAAATAAAGAGATGTATATTAATAATAAAAACTGAACTGAAATAAAGTTGTTTGATCTTTTATCATAAATGTTATCCTAAAGAACAAAATATGTTCGTGGTATCATTGCTGACTTGTGAGTATATTTTTGTGCAACATATTCTTATTGTTTAAAAAAGGTTTCTAATTCTATACTCATTGTGGTAATATTTTCCTGTACCCTCTTCTTTCAAAAAATCTAATCTCTTATTTAATAATTTGAGGTGATCTTTCTAAATAAGTGGTTTCTTTGTTTTTCTGTGACTACAATTTGTTCAGCTATTGTATTATTTTAAGAAAGCATTTCTAGTTGGTTTTCATCCTCTTTGGCTTCATGAAGTATAGATGGAGATTTCAATCCAGAGTTATCCATAACCAAATTTAATACAGCCCTCTTCATAGTTTGTGTATTCCACAAGTATTTCAAATGCAGTAAAATTTATTCTTATAGTAGAAGCTTTTCCTTGTCAATTGCTTTTCTCTTCTTCCTGTTGAGGAGGATGAACGTATTGAAGAACGCTTTCTAAATAGTTGTGTCTTTATTTGAGTTGAAATGGGTAAAGAATTGTATTTTTGTGTAATTTTCTATCATAATTTGAATACCTGAATCTCTCATCTTGATCTCGTGATTTGAAGGACTCAGCAAAAACTGTAATGCATTAATACAAATACCAATATTTTGGTACTTAAAAATATCACAGTGTAGTGGAATTTAGAAGCAAGTATTATAATCATGAAATATAAGAAATGTGTTTTATTCCCCTTTTCTCAATGGTAACAGGAGATGAAAGATGACCTTGATCACTACACCAATACTTACCATATCTACTCCAAGGACCTCAAGAACTGTCAGGAATTCCTTGGCTTACCAGAAGTGATCAACTGGAAACAGCATTTGCAGATCCAAAGTCAGTAAAAGGCATGGGATACATGCTGACTCACATCTCCATCCTGAACACTTTCTCCTATGACACATACCTCCTTTCTCCAAGCTCCAGAGCCTGCTGTCAGTTTTTTTACTCAGCTGCAACTATATTTGTAACGGGGGAAAAATACTCTCAAAGCTTCACGGACTGGGCTGCATATAAAGAACCATAGCATAAGTCCCTGAAAGCCAAGGATTTATAGCATGTTTTGCAGACATGTCCAGGATCCCTTAGGGTGATTGGGTGTCAGAGCCGAGCTTCCCCTAGGGACTTTTCCCTTGGGACATTCCAGGAATGACATCTTGTGCCACAGAATACCTCCCAGGTCACAAAGAACACCTGTGTGGCTGTGCTTTCGCCCTCCAGAGACAGACCACCTAAGATGGTGTTTGCCTGTCACTTGCTATGTGATCCTAGCCAGTTACCTTATCTTCTCTGAGATCATGATTTTCCTACATAAAAATAGGGATAATAGTGGTACCTAAAACATGAGTGTTGACAAGATTAAGTGAAATCTTGTATAGGAATTGCCTAGTATGATACCTGGATGCTTCAGTTAACTTTCACTACATAGCAAACCTCACAATTCTGTGAATCAACAATCTGCTGGTCTCCTCTGGGTTTACCTATGCAGATGCAGTTAGCTGATGGGTAGACTATGGGCTGCTTGCTTTAGCATGGCCTCACTTATATGTCTGAATGCTTGTTCTGGCTGTCAGTGCTGGCTTATTGGCCACAGTGATACCATGATAGGAGCACATGTCCTCAGCAGGCTAGCCTAGGCCAGTTCATATGGTTCAGTTGATCCCAAGGTAACCAGGAGTTATGGCACTCCCCAATGGGCAAACACTTTTGAACCTCTCCCTGCATCAAATTGTCCCTCCCATTGGTGAAAGCAAATCATATGGCCAAAGTTAGATGTGGTGCAGGAGGGGAACATTCCAGGGAACGGATAGAAGGAGATGTGGGCAAATTGTGAGCCATTACTGCAATGGTCTATCACATCGAGAACCCAATAAGTGCTGTAAAAAATATGATTTTTATAACTCATCTTCTTTTATCATCAAAACTACATGATTATGTGTATTTTTAGACTTCATTTTGCCACCAATGGCATGACCATGGCTGAATGAACTTCTAGGCACATTTTCACTTATGTAAAACATAAAAAATTGCACAACTCCTGACTATATGACCCCAGTCACACAGCAGCAGCACCAAGCTCATGACCAAAATTCTCAAAATCCTCACATACTTCCTGTTCCGCTGGAGAATTTCTTCCTAGAATAGACTTAAATCATTGCATTTCTTCTTATAACATCCAGGTTCACAGAACAGCCTGAATGAAGTAATACAAAATCTTGCAGCCACAAAATCCTTCAAAGTCAAGGTAACACAAAACCTTCTCTATATGACAAGTGAGACAACAAAGGAACTGGCTCCTTCCCTGCTGGATGTGAAGAACTTGTCACTGAGCGATGGCAAGCCCAAGGCCATGTGAGTTTGATAAAAGCTACCCTGGAGGACTCAGACCCCTCACTACCCAAAAGACCTCCCAGCTTCTCTCCCTGCTGTCATTCTGGCTCCACACAATCAATCTTCTTCAAAGCAGCCAGAATAATCTTTTTTTTTTTTTAATGTAATTCAAAACGTCTTTCTCCCTTGTTTAAAACACTCCACCATTTCCTTTCTCATCTGGAAGATACCAGGCCTGGGTCAGTTTCCCTTGACCTGTCTTGTCCTTCCAGCTTGCCCATTCCAATGACATTGGCCTTCTTTCTGTTCCTCTGTCATTGCAAGCTCACCCATACTCCAGGACTTTGCATGTGCTGTTTCCTCTGCCTACTCTGTCTCTCAAGATAATAGAAGTAAGAATAAATATAAACCTCAAAACTCATGGACTTTGCTTTTCTCCTGGAATCTCCACAGTGACCAAGAGACATTGAAACTCTCATCCATGGATCCTATCTACGCTGCCTTGGTGAATAAATTCTGGTCTTTTGGTGGCAATGAGAGGAGCCAAAGATTCATTGAGCGCTGTATCCGGACCTTCCCCAACTTCTGCCTGCTGGGGCCTGAGGGAACCCCTGTATCTTGGTCCCTCATGGACCATACAGGAGAGCTGCGGATGGCAGGCACCACGCTTGAATACCGGGCCCAGGGCCTCGTTACCTACCTCATCTATACCCACACCCAGGCTCTGCTCAAATTCGGCTTCCCTGTGTATTCTCACGTAGACAGGAAGAACAAAATTATGCAGAAGATGAGTCACAGTCTGAATCACATCCTCATGCCCTGTGACTGGAACCAGTGGAACTGTGTGCCTCTGTGAAGCCACCCTGAACCCAAGACAGTGTGGGATGGGCATGAGGGCGTGGCTGGAGGAGCAGATGGGTGGACAGAGGGAAAGAATAAATTGTAATCGTAATCATCAGTAAAGGAGTGGCTGCTGTTTGGGCTCTGGGGAAGCCATGTGACTGGTCAACAGGACCACTGCTACCCCTGCACTCAGACTGACGGTGGGCTTCCCCCAGTATCTCAGTATAAGCAGCAGCAGCTCTCCTGCAGTGATTTCACATGGTTGAGTCCCCCACGCTTCTGGGATCTCTGCCATGCTTCTTCACCAGCTACATGTGGCCCCAGGTGCCTCCTCCTAGAACACTTAGTGCACAGGATGATGGGGCCTTGCTGATTTTTCTGGGGGGGGGGTATTATTTTCTGGACATTATGACTTATTCCTCTCTTTCTCTGGCCTTTTCCTTAGTGAAGAGCAGGTGGACTCCACTTGTTAGCTCTATAGAGATTATCCTCTCCTCTGCTGCTTTAGAAGCATATTAAATATATTATATACAAAAAAATATGAGATATTGTGTTAAACAAAATACACATGATATAGCAGGAAGAGTTATTAAGAAAAAAACTAACCTATGTTAGCCTGTCCTCTCTCCGCCTCCACTCCAGGGAAAATGACTCAACATTGTGCCTAAGAGCTGAGCTTCCTAAACTTACCCAAAACCCTCAAACAATAAAGAGATTTTGTATTTGATTGCACAAGTTGAACCTAAGTGGTTCATGATGGAAAGAGGATGGAGTGAGTGTCGTGGGACAAAGCAGGCCAGTGCCACAGGTGGTAAAAGAATTTACCAGAGACAAAACAAAGTGAAAGAAAAAGTTTATTAGGGGTAGGCTGCCATGGACAGCAGTGGGTCACACAGACAAGAGGTGCCTGTGTGTGCACCAAGGGTGAAAGCTTAGGGTCTTTTGTGGGAAGGGGTTGATGAACAGAGGGGGCTGCAGGATCAGCTCTTGCACAAGTTTCTGATTGGCTGTAGGTAAGGCAAAAAAGTTAGGGTCTATGAAGAGGCAATGGGATTTATGACTCTGATAAGAAGGAAACAGGTTGAAACAAACCAGCCTGAGCTACTGTGAGATTAGACATTACTTAGGGCTATTAGTTCTGTTAGGGCAAACACATGTCAGAAAAGGATACATGTTACCTTCTGAGGAATTGCAAGCAGGCATCTGGGAGCCCAGGAGTGGGGGTTGCTGGACTTTGAAAGATGCCAGCTGGCCCCCACAGCGAATTCATGGAAAGAGGAAAGTAGGGGTACCCAGACAGACACAGGAAGGTGAGTATTCATTGAGAAGAAATGGAAGTTGAAGGGGAGGGTGGTACACCATGGATACCTACTTTTCTGCTTGACCTTGGCACATTACTTTAGGATGCTAGAATTTATGCAGTTCAGGCCACTGTCTCATGGGAGAGTCTGGGATGGTGTGGAGGGATAATCTTCCTGGTTGGGACAGGTTAGGTGGGAGAGTTTCTTGCCCCAACCTTTCGGGAGAAACAGCATTAAATACCAGTACTCGGCAGTGAACAGAGCACTGGAATGAAGGTGATCACCTGGATTAAGAACCTGTTCCCTCTGGTCCACCTAAACCTGAAATTAAGCTGCAGAATTGAGGATGAAGGCACACACAGACACACAGAGGACTAAGGTTTAATTCCTTGGCCAGTCAAGAGAGTGGAGGCTTAGTGTGGAGCAGATTTCTTGACTTTGACAGAAAGGACATTTTAGACTGGACAATTCTTGCTATAAGGCTGTCCTGTGCATTTGTAGGATGTTTAGCAGGACCCCTGGCCTCTAGCCATCAGATGTCAATAACATCCTTCATGCCAATTATGCCCAAAAAATGCCTCCAGATATTAGTAAATGTCCCCTAGAGGCTAAGTCACCTCTGGCTGGAATTTAGATAATAAGTAGTTCTCAAAGTTGAGCATGCATCAGGATCACTTAGTTAAATAGAATGGAAAAGAATCTGAAAAGAAAAAATATATATATATAAATATATATATATGTACATATGCGTTAACTGAATCACTTTTCTGCAACCTGAAATTAACATGAAACTAACATTGTAAATCAATTACACTTCAATAAATTAAAAAAAATCACCTAGTTAAAACAGATTGCAGGGCCTCACCCCCAGATTTTCTGGTTTAGTAGATCTTGGGTAGAGTTCCAGAATTTACATTTTTAACAAGTTTCCAGGTGATCCTGCTGCTGGAGGTCCAGAGTCCATGCCTCAAAAACCATTGGTGTAGGAAATATTTTATCCCCTGGAACTATAGATGAGAATCTGTAGCTCATACCACTTTCATTTCTACATGAGTACGAGCTGAGACTCTTCTCCAAGAATTCCCTGGAGTCAGCAAAGGAAAAGAGGTTTTGTGGCACTGAAACAGGGAGAAGGATAAAAGGCTTGGGTAAAAGAAAACAATCTTGTGACATCGGCATGAGAGCCAAGATCTCACGACATTCCTGAAACCAAAAGGTGGCCCTGTCGAACACAAGAGGTGAAGGGGTGTGGACTTTGTCCACAGAAGTCAGCGGACACAGCTGCGTGGATGGACCTGGAGAGCATTGTGCTTAGTGAAGTAAGTCAGACAGAGAAGGACAAATACTGTTTGATATCACTTGTATGTGGAATCTAAAAACAATACAAATGAATCTATACAGAAAACAGAAACGGACTCACAGACAGAGAAGGTAAACTTAACAGTTCCCAAAGGGGAGAAGGAAGAAGGGAGGGACAAAGTAGGAGTATGGGGTTAACAGATACAAACGACTATACGTAAAATAGATAAGCAAAAAGGCTTTACTGTATAACACGGGGAATTATATTCAGTATCCTGTAATAGCCTAAAATGAAATGCAATCTGCCAAAAAATCTGAATCTCTATGCTGTACATCTGAAACTAATGCAATATTGTGAATCAGTGAAAAGAAAAAAATTTTGATGGCATCATCTTTATATTATCAACAGCATCCAGTAGAATATATCTGTAATAACCAGCCAGTAAATGTTCTGTTGAATAAACTGAGAGATCCAAATAAAAACAGAAGTAAAAAAAAAAAAAAACGAAACCCTATTTGAAAGGGGCACCTATTATTTAGGCATTTGAAGGAGAATAAAGTGTGAAGCGTTTGCTATGCATGCAGTTCGTTGAAAAAGCTGTTTCTTTGACTATCCTCTGACACGTGGTAGTGTTTTATGATCAGGTGACTGACTCTCTCATAAAATTCCTCCTCTGTGGAAATACGATCTCTACATTTATGCCGATTTATGATCCATTAGGCTCTTAATATGCTTCCTGGGATGGTCTTGTTTACGCCTCCTGCAGGGGACCTGTGAGGGTGGTACACCGGGGGAGCAGTGGAGAGGAGGAGGGTTCTGGCCACCGATATTATCCCAGCACAAATCCTGAGGTTACTGATTCCACACACCCGTGCGGTCTTCAAGGACTCTCTGAGGACTTCATTTCGTCTTCTGTGGGCGATGCAGGGTAATGACTTCTGCTCTAGGACATAACTGAGACTGGATGGTGAAAAACAGTGGATTACATCTATGCTTTAAATTCAGCTGGTGAATTCTACTGTTTTATGTATAAATCATTTAAAGCCTGCAATTAAAAAAAAATCTTTAAAGTGACTTTAAATCATGTTTGTTCCCATTTATATTATAAATAAAATGAATTAAACACTTTAAGCTATACCTAGGTCAGCTGAAAAAAAATGCACAACTTAAAAGCTGATAATTCTGTCTTACTTGAGGCATAATTGAGGGCTATAGCATCAATTATGGAAACAGCCTCTTTGATAGAGTGTAAAGGAGAAGCCAGTATGTACAGGAGTTTTTGCTGGGAGGGAAAAAACATAGTTGATCTTCGAAAGATTACTGCTAATTACAAAGACATCTCAAGTTAATGATTTTAGGGCTTTTCTGTGTATAGGAAGATGCAAGGGTTTGGGATTATTGAAAGTATTCCTTTGATGTGCATGTTAACTCTCTAGGGCCAGTGTCCTGAGGCCCCTCTAGGATGCACTATGGCTGCGGCTGGGGGGCTTGGATGCAGTGGATGATGGCTTTAAATGACAAGCAACATTCTTTGTTTTCTGAAATGGCAGGTGACAGTCTGTGTCCACATCTTTATTTTATTTTTTTCAGTTTTACTTTTATTTAATTTTTAAACTTTTTTTAACATTTTTATTGATTTATAATCATTTTACAATGTTGTGTCAAATTCCAGTGTAGAGCACAATTTTTCAGTTATACATGAACATATATATATTCATCATCACATTTTTTTCTCTGTGAGCTACCACAAGATCTTGTATATATTTCCCTGTGCTATACAGTATAATCTTGTTTATCTATTCTACATTTTGAAATCCCAGTCTATCCCTTCCCACCCCGCCGCCCTCTTGGCAACCACAAGTTTGTATTCTATGTCTATGAGTCTGTTTCTGTTTTGTATTTATGCTTTGCTTGTTTGTTTGTTTGTTTGTGTTTTTTTTTTATTTTAGATTCTGCCTATGAGTGATCTCGTATGGTATTTTTCTTTCTCTTTCTGGCTTACTTCACTTAGAATGACATTCTCCAGTTGGATTTAAAGTTTATTACTCTAACAAGCAAATTCTTTCACATATTTGTGTAAGTATGTGAAAAAACTAAACAGGTGTAATTTCCTCCTTGATTTAACAATATTTGCTCAATGAGTCTGATTCACCCAAAACTCTCAGCCAGGGGAGTTTTAAATTCCAGAAGACATTTGAAATATCTGGAGACATTTCAGCTGTTACAGTTTGGGGAGGTGGTGCTCCTGGCATCTGGTGGGTAGAAGGATGCAGCTAAACATCCTACAGTGCACAGGACAGCCCCTCACAACAAAGAATTATCTGCCCCCAAATCTCCATACTAAGATATGGTACCTGGTGCCAAGATTGATCAGGGCTGTAAACATCTGTATATTCAATTCTGCCTCTTCCAGATGCTGAAAGATGCTTACCTACTTGAAAAAGGTGTGTACCACTTTTGGCATCTGAAGTTATTTCCTACTAGAAAAAGGATTTAGGCTGACTATATTTTTCTTCAGGAAACTGATAGAACCTATTGAAAGCTATTATTTATTAATTTTTTATATATATATATTTATTGAAGTATAGTCAGTTTACAATGTTGTGTCAATTTCTGGTGTACAACATAATGCTTCAGTCATACATGAACATACATCTATTCTTTTTCATATTCTTTTTCACTGTAAGTCACTACAAGATATTGAATATAGTTCCCTGTGCTAGACAGTATAAAATTCTTGTTTATCTATTTTATATATAGTAGACGATATCTGCAAATCTCAAACTCCCAATTTATCTCTTCCCACCCTGTTCTCCCGCAGCAACCACAAATTTGTTTTCTGTTTGTGAGTCCGTTTCTGTTTTGTAAGTAAATTCGTTTGTCTTTTGTTTTTTAATATTCCACATATAAGTGATATCATACGGTATTTTTCTTTCTCTTTCTGACTTTCTTCATTTAGAATGACAAACTCTAGGTCCATTCATGTTGCCACAAATGGTATTATTATTTTTATCACTGAGTAGTATTCCATTGTATAAATGTACCACAACTTCTTTATGCAGTCATCTGTCTATGGACATTCAGGTTGTTTCCATGTCTTGGCTATTAAATAGTGCTGCTATGAACATTGGGGCGCATGTGTCTTTCTGAATTAAGGTTCCCTTTGGATGTATGTCCAGGAGTGGAGTTGCTGGATCATATAGTAAGTCTGTCTTTAGTCTTTCGAGGACTCTCCACATCGTTTTCTGTAACGGCTGCACCAAACTGCATTCCCACCAGCAGAGTAGGAGAATTCCTCTTCTTCACACCCTCTCCACCATCTATCATTTGTGGACTTTTGAATTATGGACATTCTGACTGGTGTGAGGTGATACCTCATTATAGTTTTGATTTGCATTTCTCTGATAATTAGCGATACTGAGCATTTTTTCATGTGCCTATTGGCCATTTGCTATTTTTAGTGTTCTGTCAATAACTTCATAACTTCAAAGGGGGAGGAACCATTTAACCCACTTCCCTGAGTTAGCGTTACATTCGTGTCTTCATTTTCCTGTCTACCGTAGAAGTCTATAGCTTCCATCCTGGTTGATCTACTAATTAGCCTTTGGAGTTTTCAGATGCAAAACTGAAATGTAGAGATCTCTGGGCTTGACGGGGTCTAAGACTTTGATAAGTAAGAGACAGTTCTATTCTTTTGTATCCTGGAGACACTGTAACTCCCAAGAATATTCAAAATGGTATCCAATTGAAATTTGGAGACTTTATATGGCTTTGGGGCTTTCAAATACAATCTATGAGTTCAAGAAAACACCTCCTTAGCCGGGTGATCAAAATTAACACCACCAATAATGGGGCACATCATGTGTCTCTGAAAGTGATGCGCTGAAGGAAAAACGCCATCTTTAATGTAAAATTACTATGCAATATGGATAACCTGAATCTAGTCACTAGGAAAGCATGTAAACCAATCCTTCAGAAAAGAATAAAGCAAACCAAAATGGAGAGACAGTCCACAGTACTAATGGACGTGTACATGTAAAAATTCTAAGTGTCATGAAAGAACAAGAAATGTTGAAGAGTTGTTCCAGATAAAACCAATCTAAACACTATGACAGCAAAAAGCAATTTGAGGTTCTAGATTAAATGCTGGATCAGGAAAAAAAAGTACTTTAAAGAATATTATTGTTATAACTGGCAAAATTTGTATATGGCCTGTATATTATTTACCAGCAGTAGAGGAAAGTTAAATTTTCTGAATTTGATCATTGTATTGTGGTGATGTGAGAGAATGTTTTTTGTACTTCCATGACGTTTGCTAAAATAATTGGGGCAAATGATCATAACATCTGCAACCTATGAAAGAATTTAAATGTATGTATAAAACAAATGTGGAAAACTCTAATCGGTGGATATAGGTAAAAAGCATGTATGTGTTTAATGTAGTATTGTTGCAGTTTTGTGTAGGCCTGTAATTTTTACAAAATAAAGGCTAAATAGAAAAGAAAATGCTTTCTGTGGTAGATATCATTAATTTTCACATTTTTCAAAAATCCAGTACATAAATCAACAATACCACATTGCCTATCTGGACTTTATGTTGATTTTCTCTGAGTATCTTTCTATATATCATTTATGGACTCACGTCTCTTCATGGATTCAAAGTGTTTCAAATGCATTCGTAACTCTCCAGTACTACAACTTTGACCAGTAGAGCCCCTCTATTCTGTTGGCCCTTGAATTCTTAGGATATGACCTGATTAACGCTAGAATGCTTTCTTGCTTTCTGACACATGAAATGGGTCAAATGTACTTTATGGCTCTCTGCAGGAAACACAGAATCAATAATTTCTTCAAGAGGTCTTGGTTACTGTTGTAACTGTTGTGGGATTTGGCAGGCTGGTGCGTGAGTAAAAGAATTTACCAAAGACAAAGGATGAACACAGGGAAGGAATTTATTAGGTACATGCTACGGGCAGCAGCAGGTCACACAGACGAGCAGTGTCTATGTGTGCACAGGGGTCAGTTATTGAGGCCTTTTATAAGGGAGGGCATCCTTGAACCATTTGTGCTCATGTGACATTGGGCATAAAGTGGGTTGTGAAAGGGTAGGGCTGAGGATTTAGATAAGGGGTGATGATTTTTGGTAAGGGGTGATGATTTTTGGTAAAAGGTCATGATCTTTGGTAAGAGGTCGTGATTTTTGGTGGGGGGTTGTGACCAGTCCTGGTGATCAGGCTTCCAGGCATTGTATAGCTGGTTATTATCTAGGGTAATTAGTTCAGCTAAAACAGGTACATATTAGAAAAAGAAAGTTCTGTTATCTTTAAAAGGCAGCAGTCAGGAGCCTGAGGGGCCTTAGAACAGAGGAATCTTGTAGGAGTAGGAACCTGTCAGATGAATGTGGACCCCACAGTCACTTTTACTGAAAAAAAGTCAGGATATCTGCCTTAAGATTCTCATATGTGGAATGAGAAGAATAGGCTACCCACTACAGTGAATTGCTGCAACGATTAAAAGAGAGAATTCATATAAAGTACAATGTATAGGCCCACAATAAATATTCAACAAATGTTATCTATCATTGTTATTACCAAAATAGAAAAAAGTATGAAATTGATTCTGATTATTCCAATTCTTCTTCCAGAATTGGCAGAGAATTCGTTGTTCTGTGCTTAATTTAGTTGCTTTAGAAAAAGGCTCAGGCCATTCATCCAGGACATTCATTTTTGTAATTTCCCTCCAACAATTTTCTTATTTGTTTTAATTGCTAGGTTTCTGGATTAGAGGAAATAATAATGCTATATGTCGGTGGCACGATATCACGTACACACGAACACCATGCGGAGAGAGGCAAAGCAGTTCTCTGTCTATTGATTCTTGTATAAGGGTTTATATATAACATGCATGATGCTTCACATATCATCCAAGTTATAACAATGTTAATAATCTTAAGTTATTTAGGTTCCCAGGCTCCTGCTGTAAGCACAGGATGTTACATGATCAAGGACAGATTGTTTGAAAGTTCGTCACAAAACTTCATTAAGTAGGCCGTCTCTTATCCAGCCGGCTGTGCCTGTCTAAGGTTGTCCTCCTCTGAGGACCTTACCCATCATTGGCTATCCAGCCATCCATACTGGATACATTAAATAGGCCATCTCTTAGCCAGCTGGCTACGTGACGTTTCTCACAGCTTGTTTATCAGTTCAGCCCATGGCTTAATCTCTAGGGCCTTCAGGCGGGGGCCTACACTATATCAAGGGCTTTTGTGAGAAAAGATAACACAATGCATGTGAAAGTGCTTTATAACTGCTACATGTTGTAAAATTACAAAATATTGTTTTAATATGCCTAAATCTAGGACCCTGGGTAATGTAAAAACACGGGGGTGGGGGTCAGGAGTGTGTCTGAATTACAAGTGTGGTTCAGCCACTGGTGGGTGATATTGGGGATATCACATCGACACTGTAGATTTTGGTTTCCCATTGTCAGAATGCAGATTAAAAACACACACTGAAAATGGACACAAAAAGGATTGCTCAAAATTGCAGGTGGAGCTTGTGTATTGATACAGGAAACAATGTGGGGTGAGAGGATGGCCACGTCCCAGGTCTCCACTGAGTCTCTGGGATGTGCCCTGCCAAGTGTGGGTCCTTGACTTCGCACAGGAAAGAATTCAGGAGCGAGCCACAGTTGAGTAAAGGTAATTTTATTCAGAGAGACACATACTCCACTGACAGAGTACAGGTTATTTCAGAAGGTAAGAGAAAGGCCATGTAGTGTGGGGTTTAGGTACTCAGTTTAAAGTAAAAGTGGATACACACTCCACAGACAGAGTGTGGGACGTCTCAGAAGGCCAGGGAGCGAGATGCCAGAAGGCTTGGGGGCGGGTGTTTAGTTTAAGGTACAAGTAGTCACACACTCCATAGGCAGATTGCGGTCCCTCTCACTCAGAAGGGAGAGTGGCCGTGAGGTGCGGGGGTTGTTAGTTTCTATGGGCTCAGTGGCTTCACACATTAACAAGTGGGAGGAATTGGGCTACTGCCCACTATTTGACATTTTACAGTCAACCTCGAAGCTGTCATGGCACCTGTGGGAGTGCCACTCACCATGCTAATATATTACAATGAGCATATAATGAAGCTCAAAGTCTACTGGGAGTTGAATCTCCCACCATCTTGGTATTAATTGCTGTCATTCCTTGAATGGCTGTGCCCTGCCCTCTTTCTTCCTGTCTCATTATCATTTGCCTAAGCCTCATTAAATGACTGAGTTATCATTAATAAAAGTCAGGAAAGAGAGAAAAGAATTTGTTAATGCCCCAGATGTGTTGAGGAATTCCTCTGAGCTGGAGAATGAAAAGGACCAAGACTCTGGAGAGATATGAGTGCAGGAAACGACCATCTATAACACAAGAGTGCAATGTCCGCTAGAAGAGCATGCAGGGCAGAATGAGTCCAGAGTCAGCAGACGGACAAGCTGGAGTAAACCCAGCTCAGGCCTGTTACTTGTCAGAGCTGGATTATGCAAGCTTGGCTGGTTGACCTTTGCTTCTGTCCTGATTTTTGCTAAGCATTTTGTAAGGGTGAATGTTACTAGAGCATAAGGCAGTTGGGGGTTGGGCATTGGGGAGGGGAAGCAGCTGAGAGCTCTTGACTCTTGGAAGAGTGGAGGGTCTCACACAAAGACAGCAAACTTTTGCCACAACTTGTAACATTCCAGTCCCCCCCCCCCAAAATACCAGGGGCATGGAAGAGTAACTTTTTTTTTTAATTCTGAAGAGGAAATCTCAAAGATAAAGAGAAAACCAGGAACAATCAAAGAATTGACAGGGAAAGAGGCATCATACTCAACTGGGGGATGAATTCACACCTGCTGAAAGAAATAGAGCAGTTAGGTTAGAAAAAGCAAATTGTGATATTTTAAGTTACATTCATATAGAAGAATCAACTAGAAATTAAATATTGGAATTTTGAATAAAAATCTCGGTAGATATGTCAGCAGATAGAGGGACCCCCAAACTGGAAAGCCCACGAACACGTGGGCAAACCTCCCCCAAATGTGTGGGTCCTTGCCTGCCGACTGAGAAGGAATTTTCAGTAGAGGCAGAGAGACAAAGTTGGGGTGGGGGGAGGCTGCTTTAATTCTGCAGAAAGAGAGAAAAGGAAAACACTCGAGTGGGGAGCCGCCAGCGAGGTAGCCGGTAGAGGCAGCTCCAGCCCCTGAGCAGGCTGCAGGGTCTTTTACTGGAAGGCTCTGCCATCATTATCTTCACTTCAGTGGTGTCAGTCACGCTCTATTACTGGCTCTTTCCTCCTGTGAAGCTCAGCCCTGAATCAGAAGCTTCAGTGGGAGAAAGAGAACAAAGAAAGATACTGGGGTGTGTCCTTGAATTAATGCAGCAACTGCGGGACATAAATCTTCCTGTTGCAGGACTATGTCCTTGGAATAAAGAAGCCAGCTGTGGGATAAGACAAATGTCCTGCCTTTCATCAACCTGGCACTTTCTTCCCCTGCTGGAAGCCACTCAGGGTCAGTAAGCCTGTCTGTCTAATCACCTCTCTCAGATGGACCGAGCAGCAAAGTGGACAGAGTTGACAGACAATTGGAAAGTTAAGAAGTTCTGGCAGAAGGTAGACTCCCAGAATGTCACACAGAATGAAAATGGGGTGGAAAACACGAAAGAAAATGGAAGAGAACTGGATGACATTGACAAGTTTGCACATTCATCTAAATGGTATTTCAAAAAAAAAGGGAACAGAGCAAATGGAGTGATGGAAACAGTGTAAAAGGAGGAAAAGGAAAGAAGTGGCAGAAACAGCAGAAGACACAGCAGATTTTCCAAAAGTGAGGAAAGACTTAAGATGGAAATAACTCACTGAAGACTGAGTGTGAAAAGAACTCATTAGGTATATCACTATGAATCTTCAGAGCACCAAAGATGAAGACAAGATCTTACAAGGCTCCAGAAAGAGGGGGTTGACTGGTTGTGTTCAGAAAAATAAGAATCACGCTGACTTCAGACTTCTCATTAACAGTCCCAGATACTTAGCAAACAGAGACATGATATCATCAAAGTTCTCAGGGAAGGTCTTAAACCTGTAATCAGAAAGATAAGCAGAACAGTACTCAGTTAAAAGGATAAATTAAAGAGAATTTTTTAGCATACAACAACTTGGGACATTTAATACACAGAGATTCTCTCTCTTTTAAAATGAGGTATAATTAACAAACACTCAGATCTTAAATTACAGTTCTGTGAAATTGAAACAAGCTTGCACTCACGAAACCTGAATCCCTTTCAAAAAATAGAACAATTCTATCACCTCTGAAATTTTTTTCATGCCTCTTGCCAATCTATAGCCCTACCAGAGGCGACCACAGGTGAGATCTCTTCAGGGATTAACTTTTCAGGTTCTTAAACTTCACAAAATTAGTGTCATATATTGAGTACTCTTTTATGCCTGGAATTTCCATTTACCAAATGCCTGTGAGAAGTATCCATGTTGTTACATGTGTCAGAGTTTCACTCAAGTTATTGCTGAGTTTGCATGATTTGCTGGGAGGAATGTAAAATAAAATTTATTCATTTTGTTATTCCATTATGTCCCATCCTATATGGGTATGATCTGCTCACAGGCAGACCCATCTCACAAGAAATAGTTTCATCAATACTAAATCCCAATATTTTACAATCTGACCTAGAGAAAGACTGAAAAAGACTAGCTTAGTAAATTCTGTGCTGTCTTTAATAGGAGCAGGTTGCCTTTCCTCATCAGTTGCAAGATCTGTCCTTACGTGAACTACAAGCGGGTGATTCTGGAAAAGAAATCCATCTGACTACCTTTAGATAATGTTTTACCATGAATTTGTTTTTCTTGAATACCAGGAATCCCAAATTAAGGCAAAACTTTATCTAACATTGTGGCTTGAGCAGAATCACTTTTGTACAAGGAGCTAGTTAGGAATGGCCACCTTGAGTCAACATAAAAGAATTTGGTGAGGAAGTTTGTAGGAAAAGCTCATATAGTTTTCTAGACCGTGTAGGACTGTGTACCATGACAACATGTCATCTCTTTTGGACATTCTTCTCTTCATTGTGTCCCATTAGAATGATCAGATCAAAAGGGGCTGGATCTTTAACCACGGGGAAAAGGTATTTCACTCAGTATTTTGAGAGACACATTTCCATATGCAGCTTACCTTACGTTGGGGTGATTTTGTTTTGCTTTGTTTCATTTAAGAAACATTAATGTACATTTTATATTTGTCAGGCACTCACCTAAGCATGTCACAAATGTCAGCCCATTTAACTTAAAAAAACAAAAACCTAGTAATAGCAGGCAATATTAGTCACCTCATCTATAGAGGCAGAACAGAGGCACAGAGAGATCTGATAACTTGGCCAAAGACACACGACTGGTAAGTGGTAGGATCAGAAGCCAAACACTGTGCTCAACCAGACTCCCAAACGTGCAGAAGTAGCAGAACATGTGACCCAGAGGGAGGGACTGTGTGCCGCCGGACTCCACACCAGCCAACCAAAGCTTCTCCCCTCTGTTTTCAAAGAGGCAAAGTCTACAATAACAGCTTCAACTTAGCTATTTCTGTAGAAGTTACTAAAACACCCTTTGCAGTCCCTGGCTGTACATGACAGGATAAAGGCAATTTCATATTCTGAAAAGTCTGCTCCTTCTCATTTGTTCTTGGGAATCTTACTCCGTGGAGACAGCTTTGCAGGTGAGGACACATCTCGCTGGAGACAATCACTGCTTTGTGACACTCGCCTCCTTTTTCCCCCACAACAAGGTGGGGAAAATCAAATGCTCTTGTTGGTTTTAGATAGGAAGGGCTCAGCTTATTTATGGACACTTATGTCAAAGGAAAGGGAGTCTATTCGATTAGAAATGATCCATCGCATGTACTGTGTATACAGCAGCTGCACGGGGGGAAAAAATTCTGGGAAGGACTTAGCCAGGTTTCCATTCTGAGCAGATAAATGATACGGAGGGATTTGGGAAGCTGGTGGGTGCGTAGGGAGGTAATAACGTTTGCAAAGAGGTATGCTGATCTGAGTACCATTTATCCAGCCCCCTGTTGTACTAAAATACTATGCAGACATTATTGTATTTGCTCCTTTGGGAGACATTGTAACCGAGGTAGTGAGTTCCTTAGATAAAGTTTAATCAGGAAAGTGAAGTACTCTGTTCAAACACTGAGAGAAAATATGCGGAGAAATAGAGACTAGAATGCAGGCCAGATTGACTGTTAATTCAAATCACATGAAAAAGAAAGTGAGCTAAGATTTTATCAATAACTCTATGGCCATAAAAGGGTTTTTAATGTTTTGTTTTCCCTTCTAAATTAATCTTTCTACATCCTTATAATTCTATGTTGCATATTGACCACGTTTTATGAAAAGATTCACATATTCTAATCAAGGACTTACATTCTACACCTTCTCCTTTGATTTTAATATTCTGCCTTTTGTGTGTCATAGTTGTTGTGTTCATGGCTCCCAAAGTGGCATCACACTAAGAGATCGCAGTTTATGTAACCTTATCCTAGGGCCAGACATCAAGACTGTGTCTTGTTTCTTCCTATTTGTTAATGTTGTTTTATAAAAACTGTTTCTTAGAACTTGTTTTGTTCAACATTTTGGAAACATTTCCAGTAAGGGGAAGGCTAGGTCTGAAGTGCCTACTTTGTGGACTTTGCCCTTTACCACGGCTAAAGGCTCGCACTGAGTGCACAGTTCCACAGCGTCATCGGGTCCCATCCTCCCCTGTTAAATGGGCCTTATTCTGTTTGCTGTTGCTGTTGTTATTTCTCAGTGTGTGCACGTGAGCATGTCTACATGTAGAGCTGTCTCACACTGTGTGCTTTGCACTGTTATAATAATGTTACAACCCTAGAAATTCGGCCTCAAACTCATTTTGCCTCTTAAAAGAAGCTGCTGGATGAAAGGTCACACTTGCCTCCAGGAGTGTTAGATTCCCACAGTCCCGAGACACTGAAGGAGCTGGAGCAACAGGCTGGAGACACTTATGTTTTTCATAACCCAGAGTGGGGGTGTTACTCCTGATGGCTAGTGGGTGGAGGCCAGGGTTGTTACTGTATGTTCTACAATGCACAGAACTGCCTCCTGCAACAAAGAATTATCTGGGCTGAAATATAAATAGTGCTGAATTTAAGGAACCCTGCTCTTAACTGATCAAAAAATAAAACTCAAGAACGTGTACTAGGAATGAAGAAGGGGACACTACTATAGATCCCACAGACATTAAGAGGATAAGAATATGTCACAACTTTGTGCAATACATTTGACAGCTTAGCTGAAATGGACAAATCTTTCTAAAGACCTAAATAACCAGAAGTTACCAAAAAAAAATCTGAAAAATTATGTATTTACTAAAAATATTGAATTGTTACTTGAAACATTTCCACAGAGAAATTTAATTGCAAGTAAAAATATTTACTAGTCCCAGATGGCTTCATTGTTGAAATCAACAAATATTTGAGGAAGAAATAATGCCAATAATGAACAAATTTCTTAAGAAAATAGAGGAGGAAACACTTTTCCAGTTAATATTTTATGACCATAAATATTACTAAACCAAAACAGATTAGAACTTAGCAGAAAAGAAGAATATAAATCAATATCATTCATAAAGACAGGTGCAAAAATAAAGTAATATTTCCTATTGTCATGCTTAAGTGAGAAAACAAATGTTTTTCCCTAATATCAAAAACAAAGCAAGGATGCTCACTTAGTTCCTTCTATACAATATTTTCCTAGAAGTTCTAGGCAGTAGAGAAAGACAAGAGCAACTATTTAAGGCAAATGAATCTCACCTGTTACCTTCTAAGGTTCAGGGACAGATGTGTGGCTCTAGGTCCTATTGGTTCAGCAACTCCTCATTCCTGATTGTTTCTTGTTCCTCTCTCTAGGCTAAGGTACCTGCCAAGATGCTCTACTTGCAGGGTCCACAGAAGCTGCAGATGCTAGAAAAATCCCTGAGGAAGAGCCTCCCAGAGTCCTTAAAGGTGAGCATGAGACATTCTTAGGGTACCAGAGGTTTGCATCTTCCTGATAACAGAGGTGGAAAAGTTCCTTTAAAAACTAACAATGCAACCAGCACACAACCAGCAATTTCAATCCTGAGCATTTGTCCCAGAGAAATGCAAGCTTATGTTCGCATGAAACTATATCCACAAATGTTTATAATAACCTTATCTAGAATAGTCAAAAACTGGAAACAACCCAGATGTCCCTCAGTAGGTGAATGGTTAAATAAACTGCAGTACATTCATACAATGAAATACTACTGAGTGATTAAAAAAAGAGTGAACTATTAATACCTTCAACAACTTGGAAGAATCTCCAAAAAATTATGCTGCATGAAAAAAAAATCTCAAAAGGTTACATGCCATATGATTCCATTTATATAAAATTCTTGAAGTAACAAAATTACAGAAATGGAGAACAGATTGATAGTAACCACAAGTTAAGGAGGAGGTGGGAAGTGGGAAGGTAATGGATATGACTATAAAAGAGCAACAGGAGGGATCCTTGGGGTGATGAAGATGTTCTGCATCTTGAGAGTGTCAGTGTCAATATCCTGGCTGTGGTATTGCACAGTCACAGGTCTCTGTTCTTTACCAAGTTCGCACAGTAAGTTGCCAGGATTTTACTCTAGGCAAGTTAATACTCAAAGCCAAGGACTAACCATTATGCTTATGCACTTGGCACAATTCCCTGGACCTTGATCAACAAAAATTACATATTTCAATTTCTATTATTCATTTTTGTCCAGAACATGCACCCTAACCCTACCATGGGAGTTAGGTTGATGATAGTGACATCTCACTGGTTCTGTGGTTAAAAGAGCAGACTCAGCAAACAGCCTGCCTCGATCTGTGACTGCCTTTCCCACCAACAAGCTGTATATCCATGCTGCATCACTTAACTTTTATATGCCTTAGTTTTCTCATACGAAGTGGGAGTAATGAGCACTTCAGCCTCTTGGAGTTATTGTCAGGATGAGAGGAAGTTATGTTGAACAGGTGGAACAGTGCCTTGCACACAGAGAAGCTATGCAAATATTACCGCTGTTATTATAGATCAGACCATAAATTTACAATGGAGTGAATCATGAATACATCTGTTTCTCTAATTTGAGGCTAATACTTTAAAGACTTGGCATGTTTTTGAGGTGAGCTGAATATATTCACCTTCCTCAACCTTAACCATTTGTAAACCATCCTTCCACTCTGGGTGAGAGAAAGGTAAGCATTCTTCTACAGGTAGACGATCTGTTTATTTTTGTTTACTATAAAAGGACCAAAGAGATAACTGTCACTGATGTTTAATTACTATAGCCTCCATTCATTGGTGAGAAATCATTTACCTTTACTGGAAGATAATTTGAAAACATCTGTTAAAAAGCCTTAAACTTGAAGATAACTTTAGACACAGCAATCTCCCTTCTAAAGACCTTCCCTGAGCAAATATTGGGTACACTTGCAAAGATTTCTGCAAAAAGATATTCTTTGAAGTGTCATTTTTCACATTGAAAAGTTGAAAACACTTAGGGTGGAGCGTATCCGGTATTTTTCATTTTTGTGAAATTTGTTCTGTGTTACATGAATAGAAGGAAATCTATTAAGGATCTTATTATATTATACAATGAGGGATTTCATAATTTTATTCATAAATTTGGTCGGTCTGAATATTTTCTATATGAATATCTTTTAAAGCTATATTTTTGGGGGCAAAAAAGTAGAACTTAAAAAAATGGTCTGCAGAAATTTTCATTAGGTGACTTCCAATCAAACAATTCCATTATTTCATAGAAATAAACTTTGTCTTGATCAAATAATGCCTTTTTCCATCTCTTCCTAATAAGCCAACCTTCTCACCTTCTTGGGACACTGCAGGTTTATGGGACCGTCTTCCATATGAACCAGGGAAACCCGTTCAGGCTAAAGGCCCTCGTGGACAAGTGGCCTGATTTTAATACAGTGGTTATCCGCCCTCAGGAACAGGTAAGGGGCCAAATGAAGAATGAATATTCATCTATGTTCATGTTTACTATGTGCTTACCATGCACTTGTCAATGTGGTAGACCCTAAGTCTATAGAAATGAATCAAGGTGATGGTTAGCAAGTCCTTGGCCTCAAAAGTCCAAAGCCTGGTGGAGACTATAGGAAAATCCACAGATAAATTACAGCATGGTGTGAAATGTGCACAATCAGAGCACAAAGAGCATCCTGCTGATGCTTAAGACCAACCACACTTTGTTATTTCTTGCATCCAGTTTTGGGGAATAGAGGCAATCAGTGTAATGTTATGCTAATTTAAGATTATGTTTATGGCATAGACAAGAGCATGATCTTTTGTTAGAGATATTACAGGAGCATTTCCCAGGCTAGATTCCTACATTATAATCAATCAGACCCTAGTTCCATTTTAAACTCTTAAACTAAGGGAAAAAATATTTCCTACCTTTTAAAAACACCAATTTTGTAACCACATCAAGTCATTCATGCTGATTCAAAACTTCTCATTGTGATATTGTCTTCACATTGACATGCTGCTCTGTATTATAACCTACTGTCATCAATAAAGCAAATAAAATAAAGCAGGAAAAAAACTGTGTGTGATAGAATTGCAGGGAGAGGATCAGAAATGCTTCTTAGTAGAAATTTCACCAAAATTGGATATTGAAAATAAACATTGTACATGGTGGCTGGGCAGGATTGCATTCAAAGTAGAGAAAATAACAATTGCAAAGCATAAGGTCTGAAATAGAATGGATTAAGGAAAATTAAGGAGCAAAATGACATGGTTGGAATTATTGATTACATATTCTGTAATCTTTTATTTAGTTTTTAAACATTTTTTATTGAGTTAAAGTCATTTTACAATGTTGTGTCAAATTCCAGTGTAGAGCACAATTTTTCAGTTATACATGAACATACATACATTCATTGTCACATTCTCCTTTGCTGTGAGCCTCCACAAGATCCTGTATATAGTTCCCTGTGCTACACAGTACAATCTTGTTTATCTATGCTACATTTTGAAATCCCAGTCCCTTCCCACCCCCTGTCCCCCTGGCAACCACAGGTTTGTATCTATGTCTATGAGTCTGTTTCTGTTTTGTATTTATTTTTTTAGATTCCACATATGAGTGATCTCATATGGTATTTTTCTTTCTCTTTCTGGTTTACTTCACTTAGAATGACATTCTCCAGGAGCATCCATGTTGCTGCAAATGGCATTATGTTGTCGGTTTTTATGGATGAATAGTATTCCGTTGTGTAAATATACCACTTCTTCTTTATCCAGTCATCTGTTGATGGACATTTAGGCTGTTTCATTGTATTGGCTATTGTCAGTAGTGCTGCTATGAACATTGGGGTGCAGGTGTCATTTTGAAGTAGGATTCCTTCTGGATATATGCCCAGGAGTGGGATTCCTGGGTCATTATGGTAAGTCTATTCCTAGTCTTTTGAGGAATCTCCATACTGTTTTCCACAGTGGCTGCACCAAATTGCATTCCCACCAGCAGTGTAGGAGGGTTCCTTTTTCTCCACAGCTTCTCCAGCATTTTTCATTTGTGGACTTTTGAATGATGGCCATTATGACTGGTGTGAGGTGATATCTCATTGTAGTTTTGATTTGCATTTCTCTGATAATTAGTGATACTGAACATTTTTTCATGTGCCTATTGATCATTTGCATTTCTTCCTTGGAGAATTGCTTGTTTAGGTCTTCTGCCCATTTTTGGATTGGGTTGTTTGTTTTTTTCTTATTAAGTCATATGAGCTGCTTATATATTCTGGAGATCAAGCCTTTGTCGGTTTCATTTACAAAAAGTTTCTCCCATTCCGTAGGTTGTCATTTTGTTTTACTTATGGTTTCCTTTGATGTGCAGAAGCTTGTAAGTTTCATTAGGTTCCATTTGTTTATTCTTGCTTTTATTTCTACTGCTTGGGTGGACTGTTCTAGGGGAACATTTCTGAGATGTATGTCAGATAATGTTTTGCCTATATTTTCTTCTAGGAGTTTTATTGTATCTTGTCTTATGTTTAAGTCTTTGATCCATTTTGAGTTTATTTTTGTGTATGGTTTAAGGAAGTGTTCTAGCTTCATTGATTTACATGCTGCTCTCCAGTTTTCCCAACACCATTTGCTGAAGAGACTGTCTTTATTCCATTGTATATTCTTGCCTTCTTTGTCTAAGATGAGTTGACCAAAAGTTTGTAGGTTCATTTCTGGGCTCCCTATTCTGTTCCATTGGTCTATATGACTGTTTTTCTACCAATACCATGCTGTCTTGATGACTGTAGCTCTATAGTATTATCTGAAGTCTGGGAGAGTTATTCCTCCAGCCTCTTTCTTTCTCTTCAGTAATGCTTTGGCAATTCTAGGTCTTTGATGGTTCCATATAAATTTTATTATGATTTGTTCTAGTTCTGTGAAATATGTCCTGGGTAATTTGATAAGGATTGCATTAAATCTGTGGATTGCCTTGGGCAGTGTGACCATTTTAACAATATTGATTCTTCCAATCCAAGAGCATGGGATATCTTTCTTTTTTCTTAAGTCTTCTTTAATTTCCTTCATCAATGGTTTATAGTTTTCTGTGTATCATTCTTTCACTTCCTTGGTTATATTTATTTTTAGGTGTTTTATTACTTTGGGTGCTATTTTAAAGGGGATTGTTTCTTTACTTTCTTTTTCTGTTGATTCATCATTAGTGTAAAGAAATGCAACTGATTTTTGAACGTTAATCTTGTAACCTGCTACATTGCTGAATTCTTCCATTATTTCTAATAGTTTCTGTAAACTTTTTAATTAGTGAAATTAAGTAGTTAAAAATTTCAAAATTAAAACGTGTAATTATATTTTGAAATATCAAGTAAAAATCCAAATTTTTGGTATAAAATATTAAATATATTGCCATTTTAATATAACTTACATATAAGTGAAAGTGGTAAAAATATTATTCAATTAATCAAATTAATAATTTGAAAATGAGTACTTTTAATTATTGTTAGAAACCTGAATGAGAAATAATATTATTTGAGTTACTCTCAAAAGTAGTTTCAAAAATAAGTTTTGTCCAGGTTTATGAGCAGTAATTGACATAGAAGATTGTGTAAATATAAAATGTACAACATGTAGATTTGGTACACATAGATTGTAAAATGATTTTCCCTGTAACTTTAACACCTCCATCATGTCACATGATTACCATTTTTTTTTCATATGTGGGAAAATCATTTAAGATCTACTCTCTTAGCAACCTTCAAATACAGTTGACCCCTGAGCAACATGGGTTTGAACCGCACAGGTCCACAAATATGCGGATTTTTCTCCATAATTATGTGCTATAGTACCATACCACCTGAGGCTGGTGGAATCCACGGATGTGGTACTGAAGTCACAGAAGGCTGACTATAAAGTTGTACATGGATTTTTTGACTGAGGGGAGAGTTGGTGCTCCTACCCTCCATGTTGTTCAAGGGTCAACTGCATATAATACAATATTATTAACTATAATCTCCATGCTGTACATTAGATCCCCAGAACTTATTCATCCTATAACTAGAAGTTTATATTCTCTGACCAATATTTCCCCATTTCACCTGCCCCCCACCACCCCAGCTTCTGGTAACCACTATTCAACTCTGTTTCTATGATTCAGCTTTTTTAGATTCCCCATATAAAAGAGATCATACAGTATTTATCTTCCTCTGTTTGACTTATTTCACATAGCATAATTCCTGCAAGGTCTATCCGTGTTGTCATAAACAGCAGGATTTACTTCTTTCTCATAGCTGGCTGATATTCCATTGTATAGATGTACCATATTTTCTTTATCCATTCATTCATTGTTTCCATATCTTGGCTATTGTGAATTATGTTGAAGTGTAGACATCTCTTCAAGATCTTGTTTTTATTTCCTTTTGATATATACCCAGAATGGAATTCCTGATTCATGCGGCAATTCTATTTTTAATTTTTTGAGGAACTTCCATACTGTTTCCATAGTGGCTTTACCAATTTACCAGCAGTGCACAGGGTTTCCTTTTCTCCACAGCTCCACCATTACTTGCTGTCTCTTGTCTTTTTGATGATAACCATTCTGACATGAGTGGTTTTGTTTTGCATTTCCTTGATTATTAGTGATGATAAGCACTTTTTCATGTATCTGTTGGCCATTTGTATGTCTTCTTTTAGAAACTGTCTATTCAATTCCTCTGTCCATTTTAAATGGAATTATTTGGGCTTTTAAATTGTGTTTTGGATATTAACCCTTTATCTAATATACAATTTGAAAATAATTTCTCCCATTTGATAGGTACCTCTTAATTTTGTTGATTGTTTCTTTTGCTGTGCAAAAGCTCTTTAGTTTGATGTAATCCCAATCATTGTTTTTTGCTTACTTTGTACTTTTGGTGTCATATCCAAAATATCACTGCCAATGTCAAGGAATTTTATCCCTAAATTTTCTTGTAGGTTTTTATAGTTTCAGTACTTATGTTTAAGTCTTTAGTCCACTTTGTGTTAATTTTATGAGTGGTGTAAGATTGAGATCCAGTTTTATTCTTCTGCGTGTGGTTATCCAGTTTCCCAATGTCATTTATTGAAAATACTATCTTTTCTCCATTGCATGTTCTTGGCTCCCTTGTCAAATATTAGTTGATTGTATATGCAAGAGTTTATTTATAATCTCAATTCTGTTTCATTGGTCTATGTGTCTATTTTTATGCCAGTACTATATTGCTTTGATTACTATAGCTTTGTAGCATAGTTTGAAATCAGAAAGTATGAAGCCTCCAGATTTGTTTTTGTTTATCAGGATTGCTTTATCTATTCAAAGTCTTTTGTGGTTCTCTATAAATTTTAGGATTTTTTTTCTATTTCTGCAAAAAAAAAGCTTTTGGAATTTTGATTAAATCTACAGATTCAGGTAGTATGAATATTTTAACAATATTAATTCTTTCAATCCATGAACCATAAACCAATCCATGAACCATGAATTCAATGGTATAGCTTTCCATTTGTTTGTCTCTTCTTTAGTTCTTTCAGCAGTCCTGTAGTTTCCAGTGTACATATCTCTCACTACCTTAGTTAAATTGATTCCTAAGTATTTTATTGTTTTGATGCTACTGTGAATAGGATTATTAAAATTTCTTTTTCAGTTAGTTATATAATTTCTTTACAGTTAGTGCATACAAACACCACTGATTTCTGTAAATTGATTTTGTCTTCTTACCAAGTTCACTGATTAGCTCTCAGTGTTTGGTGGGATCCTTTGGATCTTCCACATATAAGATCATTACCTGCAAAGACAATTTCATGTCTTCCTTTCTGATTTGAATGCCTTTCAACTCTTTTTTTTGCCTGCTTACTCTAGCTAGGGCTTCCAATATTACATTGGAAAAAAGTGGCAAGGATGGACATTCTTTTGTTCAGTATATGTCTGTTAGGTCTATTTGGTCTAAAGAATGACTCAGGTTGAATGCTTTGTTGTTGATTTTCTGTCTGGATAAAATATCCACCTTCAAAAGTGGGATATTGAACTCTCCGACTATTATTTGGTTACTTTCTATTTATCCCTTCAGATCTGTTTGTGTTTACTTAATATATTTAGGTACTCTATTGTTCACTGCATTTTTTTATAATTGTTACATCTTGTTGATGAATTGACCCCTTTATCAGTATATAATGGCCTTCTTTTCCCCTTGTTGTGTACCATTCCTGGCTTAAACTCTATTTTGTCTGATATCAGTACAGATCTTCTTGCTCGCTTTTGATTTCCATTTGCAAGGTATACCTTTTTCATCCTTTCACTTTGAGCCTATATGTTTCCTTAAAGCTGAAGTGAGTCTCTTGTAGGCAACAGTCAATCTTATTTTGTTATACAGTTAGCCACTCTATATATTTTTATTGGAGAAGTTAATCCATTAATATTTAAAGTACTTATTGATAGAAAAGAACTTATTAATGCCTCCTTATTGTTTTCTACTGTTTTGTTATTCTGTTGTTCCTTTCTTCCTTTCACAGCCTTCCTTTGTAAATTGATGGTTTCCTGCAGTGGTAAGCATTAGTTGACTCCCTTCTTTTATCTTTTGTCAATCTACTGTAGGTTTTTGCTTTGTGGTACCATGAGTCTTCTATAAAACATATTATGGTAGAAGTCTATTTCACTCTGATAACAATTAAAGTTCAATTACATACAAAACCTCTATCCTTTTGCTGTCTCTGTTTCATGTTTTTGATGTCACAATTTATATTTTATATTGGGTATGCACTGACAAATTATTGTAGCTATAGATATTTTAATCCTTTTGTCCTTTAATCTTTATACTGGTGTTAACTGGTTAACCTACCACCATATTACAGTATTAGAGTATTCTGAATCTATTTGCTTACTTTTACCAGTGAGCTATATGTTTTCATATGGTTTTATGTTTCCAATTGTGATCTTTCCATTTCAGCTTAAAGAATCCCTTTCAGAATTTCAGAATGTCTTATAAGGCAGGTCTGTTGCTGACGAACTCCTTCAGTTTTTGTTGTTGTTGTTAGTGAAATTCTTTATCTTGCCATCATTTCTGAAGAACAACTTTGCAGGGTAAAGTATTTTTGGTCCGCAGTATGTTTCTTTCAGCACTTTGAATATATAGCCCCATTTTCTCCTGGCTTGCAAGGTCTCTGAGAAATCTGTTGATAGCCTTTTGGGGATTCCTTGTAAGTTACAAGCTTGTTTTCTCTGGATGCTTTTAAGATTCTCTCTTTGCCTTTGATTTTTCATGGTTTTATTACAATGTGCCTAAAAGAGGTTCTCTTTAAGTCAATTTTGCTCGGAAACCTATAAGCTTCATAAACTTAGATATCCAATTTCTCCCCAAATTTGGGGAATTCTCAACCACTATGCCTTTAAATAAACTTTTTGCCCCTCTTCCCTCTCTTACACTTCTGGAACTTTAATAGTTTACAAATTAGTTATTTTGATAGTACTCCATAAACCTTGTAGGCTCTCATCACAGTTTTTTATTCTTACTCATTTTTTTCTGTTGATTAGATAATTTCAATTGGTCTGACTTTGAGCTCACATTCTTTCTTATGTTTGGCTTGGTTTACTTTTGAAGTTCTCTGTTGAATTCTTCAGTGAAGTCACTGTATTCTTTACGTCCAAAATTTTTGCTTGGCTCTTTTTTATGTTTTCCATCTCCAAACTTCTCATTTTGTTCTGGTATTGTTGTCCTGATATTGTTCAGTTGTTTGTCTGTATTCTTTTATAGGTCCCTCAGCATCTTTTAAAAATTACTTTGAATTCTTTGTTAAGAAATTCCTGGAAATCCATTTCTTTAGGGCTAGTTGCTGGTGGTTTACTGTGTTTTTTGGTGATCTCATGCATCCCTGGTTCTGCATGATCCTTGTAGCCTTGTGTGGGTGTCTGCACCTCTTCCATATGTTATGGACCAACTTTGGTAAGGAAAAATTTTACCTGTGGGTAGGGGCACTCTGGAATGTGCTGTGACCCCAAGTTTAGTGATGCAGGTGTCAGGTGCAGGGGCATGTGGAGGCACCAATTTGGGGGGGTGTGCAATGCCTCTTCTACTCAGGCCACATCATTGATGATGCTTAGTGAGCATTGCAGGGAGCCCACAGTGGCTGTAACACTGTTGGGGTCCTCAGTGGCATCTCCAAGTCCAGTGGCTATGGGCCAGGGCAGTGGTAGTGGCTGAAGCCAGTTGTGTGCACATGCACAGCTGTGGGGATCAGCTTCAGGCGCCTGTATGGTGGTAGGGGCTATATGCAAACATACACATAGTGGTGGGACCAGGGCAGGCAGCAAGGGCCAGGACAACTGTGGGAGCAGCAGGCTGTTGGAATGCACTACATGCATCCTGAGTCTTGCCACAAGTGCACAGCAGTAGAGACTGGTAATGGGGGTTGGGCTGTGGGCATTCAAGTGGACAGCTGGAGGGGCCAGCTGCAGGTTATTGCAGTGGTGCAGGCCAGTGACAGAAGATGGGGCCTGAGTCAGGCCTACAAACAGCCATGGGGGCCCTGGCTATTGATGTGACCTTCTGTGTGTGCATGGAGTGCAAATGGCAGTGGAGGCCAGTGACAGTTGTTAGGCCAGCGGCATGCAAGTACTCAGCTGGAGGGGCTAGTCCAAATCGTGCGTTAAGTGGTAGGTGTCAGCTGCATGGGTCCAAGCTGGTGTCTGGCACGCATGAAGCTGCAGAGCTGACAGCTGGCCGCTGACTGCTGGTGCAGTTCCCTGGCTCTAGCACAAGCCTGTGGGGAAGGAAGTGAGGAGGGGCTGGGGTGACTGGCATCAGAGAATGTAAACACCTGCAGAGCAAAAGTTGGTGAAATCTGCAGGGGGTCCATGATGGCTGTACTGACTGCTGGTTTCTTCAGGGGCAAAAGCTAGGTTTTTCTGCAGGGCAGGCCAAGGTGAACCATGAATCACTCCCACTACATGGCTGCTACTGGTAGCCCCTGTTTTTCCTCTTTGTTCCTAGCCATCTCTATACATCTCAGTTTTGTCAGTCTGAGTGGTATGAAACAGAGATGGGATCTTTGTGTGGTGTCCCCAAAGCCTGAGGAAACTGGTTGGTCACCCTGCTCTTCCTTTCTTGGTGAGGGGGAACTCTTTCTAGCTGGGGAGTTACCTTTTGGCACTGAGCAATGCAGGCTGGGTGGATGGGATGATGCAGATAAAATGAAGTTGCCTTTCTTCTTTTTTCTTGCAGTTAGTCTCAGGTTTTTTGTTCTGCTGTGTCACTGAAGTTCCTTGAGTGGGCTCTCAAGCTCTCCCAGAGCTGTTTTTGCTCATGGGTAGCCATCTAATTGTGGATCTCTGCGGCAGGACAGAGCCCAGGGTCTCCTACACTGACATTTTGGTGACATCACTCTTAAGAATAAAATTTGATCAGGAGTATCCTTACTGAATAGAAAGTTTATATTTCTTTCATGTTTTCCAGATATTATAGGGGGAAAAAAGCTTTCTGATTCTGCACTGGCTGAAGTAATTTTTTTCCTATCTGTTCCTTCATCCTCAAATAACCTTATGTAAGGTTTAATTATTTTGATAGATATATTTAAATGAGTATGTTTACTTGTCTGATGGAACTGTTGTTTGTTTAACAATGGTATGATTTTTTTAAAGGAAGCAAACCTATTTCATCATTTTTTCTAAGTTTCGTAGTTTATAGAAGAATCATCTCACCTGTTACCTGCATCAGTTTTAATACAGACATATTCTACAAATCTTTGCACAAGAGCAAGATTTATTCTTTTGGCCAAAGATTTTGCTTCTCAATTGTCATTTTGCATGAGCCGGTAGGACTAGATTAGTGACAATCCCAAGTCTGACTGTGGATGCCAACTTGGTTTTTGCTGGCTTTTGACCATGCTGATGGAAGTAGATTGGACGCATATACAAGTCACGGGGTTCTCAAGTGCAGAAAGAGAAGGCAAGACTCAGTGAAGAGTCACTTTTTTTCAAGCTTCTTACTGAGTTTCATGGAGACACAGAAAAATAATTTTAAGTGGATTATTTTTGTTTGGTTTGAAAATTTAAAAGTAATAGCTGAGTTAGGAATGGTTTTGTTTGGGACATTTTTCATTATTACTTGAATAAGGGAGTCTGACTTGATCTCATAATGTAAATAATCCTTAAATAAAATCAATACAACAAAAATGCTAGTGTTTAAAAATATCATAATATAATAGAACACTGATAACTAGTATGGCAATTACTAAACACAAGCATCTTGTCTGATTTCCCAACCGAAACAGGAGATGAAAGACGACCTTGATCACTACACCAATACTTACCAAGTCTACGCCAAGGACCCCAAGAAATGTCAGGAATTCCTTGGCTCACCAGAAGTCATCAACTGGAAGCAACATTTGCAGATTCAAAGTAAGGGGACCTGGGTCTGTGCTGGCTACTGGGATCTCCTATGTCTACATCTGTAGGGTTGCTTTTCATTTTGAGTAACATCCCCATATCCTCTATGTCTTTACTCCAAGTCTCAGACCCTCAGCCTGCTGTCCATTCTTTCTCTCAGCTGCCACCACTTCCACAGTGTGTAGTTCACAAACCTCCTTTGGAGCTTTCCAGGTGAAATCTGAAACCAGCCCCTGTACACATGTACAGCAGGAAGAGACCCAAGAAAGAGGCAGATCACTCCAGATTGGTGGTAGGCTTCATAAGCAAGGGAACCTACTTCCAGGCTTGTCTTGGGGGGCTGCAAGGCGAGTAGACCACTGCACCTGCCTACCAAAATCTTAAAAATGTATATAGTGACCTTAATGGGGTTCAGTCATGTACCCAGTCCAGATGGTCTCAACACTGCATTTCTATCTCAAGGCTGTGTCCTTGCAGCAGCTTCTGAGAACTGGAAAGGCAAGTGGAACGCACATTCCAAGAACAGGAGAGAGGATGGAGAGCTTCCAACTGCCCAAGTCCAACTCACATGTCAACTGGCAGCCACAGCGTTCTGCTGGCCTCCTCCAATAACAATGAATTAGAACTTGAAGACTGCAGTGCATGGGGTTTACATGGGAAATATGATTTCTTAATAGCTAAGGATTCATGATTTAGCCTAGGATCTATTAAGGAGCTTGAATATGGGAACAGGGCTTCCCTTCTGTCTCATCTCTGTTTTATCATTATGTTGTACTTACAAAGGAGGAATTTAGTAGTTAAGAATGTGCTCTCTGGAGTCAGATGACCTAAAATCGTGACCTTGTTGGGCCTCTTAGTAGTTGTGTGATCTAAGGCAAGTAGTAACCTCTCTGTGGATCAGTTTCCTTATGTATAAAAATGAGGCTTATAATAGTATCCAAAACATAGAGCTATTTAAAGATTGAATGAGATCTTGAATGTGATATGCTTAGCACTACGCCTAATTTTATCAATTAGGTTTTCAAACCATTCCAAAATACTGACTTAAAACAGCAATCATTTATTAGTTCACAACTTTGTGGGTCAGCAATGTGGACTAGATTCAGCTAGGTGATTCCTCTGCTGGCCTCTCCTAGATACTGGGGGTTGTGTATGAGCCGGCTGCGCTAGGTTGGCCGCAATTCCGAGTGTGTCTGCTGATGCTAGCTTTGTCTGTGCTGGCTACTGTCTGTGCAGATGTACGTGGACTGGATAATGTAAAGAAGTCCTAGGGTTCTCTAGAGCAGAAAGAGAAGGCAAGCGTCTTACTGATTAGTAAGTTTTCAAGCTTCTTGTTGATTCACATTTGCTATTGCTCCATTGGCCAAAGCAAGCTTCATGGTCAATCCCAGAGTCAGTTCAGGACAGAAAAATCTAAAGAGTGAAGAGGAAAAAGCTGGCACCATTGCAACAACAATCTCCTGCACTGAGTGCATAGAATTGTCTGATAAATTATTTTAATTTATTTTTATTGAAGTATAGTTTATTTACAATGTTGTGTTAGTTTCAGGTGTATGGCAAAGTGATTCAGTTATACATATACATATTCTTTTTCAGATCCTTTCCCATTGTAGATTGTTACAAGGTATTGAATATAGTTCCCTGTACTATACAGTAGGACCTTATGGTTTACCTATTTTAAATATAGTAGTGTGTATGTGTTAATCCCAAATGCCTAATTTATCTCTTCCCCACAACTCCTTTCCCCTTTGGTAAGCATAGTTTGTTTCCTGTGTCTATTTCCAGTTTGTAAATAAGTTCATTTGTATCATTTTTTTAGATTCCACATATAAGTGATACCATATATTTACCTTTCTTTGCCTGACTTGCTTCACCTAATACGATAATTTCCAGATCCGTCCATGTTGCTGCAAATGATATTATTTCATTCTTTTCTGTGGCTGAATAACATTCCACTGAGCATGTGTACCATGTCTTTATCCAATCATCTGTCAATGGACATTTAGTTTGCTTCTGTTCAATAAATTTTGGTTATTATGTTTACACTTCATCTCTTTGATGGTATGTTTATAGTTCATCTCCTTTGATGATCATAGCTGCATTGTGATATGCTCAGGAATTATAGTGTTATCCAAATTTTAAATTTTTAAAATGTGGGAGTGATTTGCCATTATCCCATTTTTCTCATGATTGAACATGAGTTTGGATAATTCTAAACACACCACTTTCTAGCCACTGAACAGCTTTTTCCTAACATTTAAATGAACAGTGACATCTCATCTGATTTCTCATTTCCCCCATCCAGGTACACAGTCCAGCCTGGATTACGTGATAGAAAATCTTGCAGCTGTTCAACTCGGCAAGGTGAAGCTAACACAATGCATTCTCCATGTAGTCTCTGAGACAACAAAGAAATTGGCTTCTTCTGTGGTGGATGGAAAGAGTTTATCCTCCAATGGTGACAAATACAAGCCCATGTAAGTTTGATAGAAGCTGTTCTACACTGCTCATGTCTGTCACCACTGAAGTAGCCCATGTGTTAATTTTGTAGGGCAGCCATGGAAAAAATCACAACCAACTGGGGTGGCTTAAAACAACAGAAACTTAGTGAGGAGGCTAAAAGTCTCAAGTCAAAGGGTTGGCAGGTCCGTGTTCCCATCAAACATTCTAGGAGAGAATTTTCCCTTGCCTCTTCCAGCTTCTGGTGGCTTTAGGCATTCAGCAGCTTGGGGCTTCATCACTCTGATCGCTGACATTGCCGTCACATGGCCTTCTCTGTCTGTATGTCTTATTATAAAGATGTTTGTCGTCATTGGATTAAAGACCCACTAGATAATCCAGCATGATTTCATGTTGAGATCCTTGATGTAGTTGTATCTGCAAGGACTCTTTTTCTAAATAAGATTTGAAATGTTTTAAGATTCCAGGGGGACATGCCTCTTGAGTGGATGCACCATCTAACCTGCTAGAGTTCCCATCTTCTCTTCTAGCTTTTGCTCTGGCCTCCTTGCAATCTATTTTCTGCAAAGCAGAGTCATCTTCTTTTCAAAAATGTACATTAGATCATATTCCTTCCCTGCTTAAAAGACTCCAGTACTTCTCATCTCACTTGGAAATAATTCTGAACTCCTTCATGGCCCTGGAAGAGCCAACACTCATCTACTTTCTAGACCTCATCTTGTCTCTTGTTTACTCCTCCCAACAGCACTGGTCTTCCTCCTGCTATCACTCACTGCAAGCTCAGGCTCATTTTGTTATTGTTGTTGTTGCTGAAGGGTATTTTTTTTAATTTTTTTTAAGTTACCTTGATTTTATTTTATTTTTATTCTCTTAATTTTATTTTTTATTGAAGTGTAGTTGATTTGTTATGGTAGTTTCAGGTGTACAGCAAAGTGACTCAGTTATACAGATACATACTTTTTTTTTCAGATTCTTTTCCACTACAGCTTATTAAAAGAAATTGAATATAGTTCCCTGTGCTACACAGTAGGTCCTTGCTGTTTATCTATTTTATACATAGTAGTGTGTATCTGTTAATCCCAAACTCCTAATTTAGCCCTCTCCCCTCCTTTCCCCTTTGATTACCATAGTTTGTTTTCTATGTGCATGAGTCTGTTTCTGGCCTGTAAATAAATTTTTTTTCTTTTTTTTAGATTTCACATATAAGTGATATCATGTGATATTTGTCGTTCACTGACTTACTGTACCTAGTATGATAATCTCTAGGTCCATCTATGTTGCTGCAAATGGCATTATTTCATTCTTTTACAATGGTTGAGTAGTATTCCATTGTATATATGCATCACATCTTCTTTATCCAGTCATCTATTGATGGGCATTTAGGTTGCTTCCATGTCTTGACCACTGTAAATAGTGCTGCTATGAACATTGGGGTGCATGTCTTTCTGAATTACAGTTTTCTCTGGATATGTGCCCAGGAGTGGGATTGCTGGATCATATGGTAAGTTTATTTTTAGTTTTTTGAGGAATCTCCATAAAACTTTCAGCTGATTTCTCTACATAAACACTGCTGGCCAGAGGGAGTGACAAGATATATTCAAAGTCCTGAATAAGAAATAGCTGCAATCTAGAATACTCTATCCAGCAAGTCTGTCCTTTGGAGTAGAAGGAGAGATGAGGAATTTCACAGATAAGCAAAAACTAAAAGAATTCAACAATATTAAACCTATCCTAAAAGAAATATAGAAAGATCTACTCTAAATAGAAAAGAAGCCGGAAGCTACAGAAATAAGAAAATCATAATTGGAAATATGATAACCATAATGAGTTGCAAAAGAATAAACATGAAGATGTTACAAAGGGACATCAAAATCATAAAGGATGGCAGAAGAGAGCAAGAAAATATAGATATCTTTCTCTATCTTCTTTTTCTCTCTCTCTTTTTTTCTTCGTTCTTTTTAAGATTTGTTTGAGCCTACATGATTACTAGTCTAAAGCAAACAATATAGTAATGGGCTAACATACTTGAAAAACAGGATAACTACAAATCAAAAGCATACAATAGAGTCACAAAAACCAAAAAGAAACCAAGCTAATACATATGTGTCAAACCACAGAAAGAATAACAAAAAGGAAAAGAAAGGAACAAAGAAGAAATACCAAATCAACTGGAAATCTAAGTTCAAAATGGCAATAAACACACATCTGTCAATAATTACAATAAAAGTCAATAGACTAAATGCTCCAATCAAAAGACATAGAGTGCCAGATTGGGTAATAAAACAAAAGCCTACAATATGCTGCCTACAAGGGACTCACTTTAGAGTGAAGGACACACATAGATTCAAAGTAAGAGGATGGAAAAAGATATTTCATGCAAATGGAAATGACAAGAAAGTGGGAGCTGCAATACTCATATCAGACAAAATACACTTTAAAACAAAGGCCATAAAGAAAGATAAAGAAGGACACTATATAATGATCAAAGGAGCAATACAAGATGAAGATATTACACTCGTTAACAAATACGCATCCAATATAGGAGCACTTAAATATATAAAACAAATACTAACAGACATAAAGGGAGAAATTGATGGAAATACAATAATAGTAGGAGACTTTAACACCCCACTAACATCATTGGACAGATCTTCCAGACAGAAAATCAATAAGGCACTGGAGATACTAAATTACACAATAGAACAGTTGACTTGGTTGATGCTTTTAGGACATTACATCCCCCAAAACAGAATGTACATTCTTTTCAGGTGCTCATGGAACATTCTCTAAGATAAACTACATACTCAGGCACAAAATAAATTTAAGAGGATAGAAATTGTTTCAAGCATCTTCTCTGACCACAATGGCATGAAACTAGAAATCAAAAACAGAAAAACAAATGAGAAGAAAACAATAGCATAGAGACTAAACAACATGCTACTTAAAACCAATGGATCAATGAAGAAATCAAAGAAGAAGTGAAAAAAAAAACACTTTGAGACAAATGGCAATGAAAACAAAAACACACAAAATCTATGGGATGCAGCAAAAGCAGACCTAAGAGGGGCGTTCATAGTGATACAGGCCTTTCTCAAAGAAAAACAAAATCACAAATAAACAACCTAAGCCACCAAAAGAATTAGAAAAAGAAGCACAAACAAAACCTAAAATCAGCAGAAGGAAAGAAATAAAGATCAGGGAGGAAATAAATAAATAGAAATTTAAAAAATAGAAAAAATCAATCAAACCAAGAGCTGGTTTTATGAACGAGTAAACAAAATTGACAAACCTTGCGAAGCTCACCAAGAAGAAAAGAGAGAGGACACAAATAAACAAAATAAGAAATGAAGATAGAGAAATTACAACCAACACCACAGAAGTACAAAAAATCATAAGAGAATACTATGAACAACTGTATGGCAATAGATTGGACAACTTAGAAGAAATGGAAAACGTTTCTAGAAATATGAAGTCCACCAAAACTGAATCCAGAAGAAATAGATCATTTGAAAAGACCAATCACTAGAAATGAAATAGAATCAGCAATAAAAAAAACTCCCTGCAAACAGAAGTCCAGGACCAGATAACGTCACTCGGGAATTCTATCAAACAGACAAAGAAGAGTTCATACTGATCCTTCTCAAACTCTTCCAAAAGATTGAAGAGGAGGGAATACTCCCAAACTCATTCTATGAAGCCACCATCACCCTGATACCAAAGCCAGGCAAAGACACTACCAAAAAGAAAACTTTAGGATAATATCTTTGATGAACATAGATGCAAAAATCCTCAACAAAATATTAGAAAACGGAATCCAACAACATATAAAAAAGATTCTACACTATAATCAAGTTAGATTCATCCCAGGGACACAAGGATGGTTCAACATATGCAAATCAATCAACATGATACACCACATCAACAAAAGGACAAAAATCACAAGATCACCTCAATAGATGCAGAAAAAGCATTTGATAAAATTCAACACCAATTTATGATACAAACTCTAACCAAAGTGGATATAGAGGGAACATATCTCAACATAATAAAAGCTATTTACGACAAACCTACAGCCAGCATAGTACTCAATGGTGAGAAGCTGAAAGCTTTTCCCCTAAAATCTGGAACAAGACAAGGATGCCCACTTCCAACACTTCTATTCAACATAATATTGGAAGTCCTAGCCATGGCAATTAGACAAGAAAAAGAAGTAAAAGAGATCTAAATTGGAAGAGAAGAGGTAAAATTGTGATTATATGCAGATGACATGATACTGTGTATAGAAAACCCTAAAGGCTCCACACAAAAACTACTAGAGCTGATAAAAGAACCCGGCAAGGTAGCAGGATACAAGATTATCATACAGAAATCAGTGGCATTTCTTACACTAACAATGAAATATCAGAAAAGGAAAGGAAAGAAACAATCCCTTTTCAAATTGCATCCAAAAAAATAAAATACTTAGGAAAAAAATCTGACCACGGAAGTGAAAAATGTATATGCTGAGAACTGTAAAACACTGACTAAGAAAATTAAATATGACCTAAAGAAATGGAAAGATATCCCATGTTCTGTTCTTGGATTGGAAGAATAAATATTGTTAAAATGGCCATACTACCCAAAGCAATCTACAGATTTAATGTGATGCCTATTAAATTACCCAGGACATTTTTCACAGAACTAGAACAAATAATCCTAAAATGTATATGGAATCACAAAAAAACCCAGAATTGCAAAAGCAATACTGAAGAAAAAGAATGAATCTGGTGGAATCACCCTCCCAGACTTCAGATATACTACAGAGCTGCAGTAATCAAAACAGACATATGGATCAATGGAACAGAATAGAGAGCCCAGAAATAAACCCAGAAACTTTTGATCAATTAATCTTTGACAAAGGAGGCAAGAACATACAATGGAGTAAAGACGGTCTCTTCAGCAAATGATATTGGGAAAACTGGACAGCTGCATGTAAATCAATGAAGTTAGAATACTCCCTCACACCATACACAAAAATAAACTCAAAGTGGCTTGAAGACTTAAACATAAGATAAGACAGTATAAACCTCTTAGAAGAAAACACAGGGAATACATTATCCAACATAAATCTCAGCAATGTTCTCCTAGGGCAGTCTACCCAAGCAATAGGAATAAAAGCAAAAATAAACAAATGGGACCTAATTAAACTTATAAGCTTTTGCACAGCAAAGGAAACCATAAGCAAAACAAAATGACAACCTACGGAATGGGAGAAAATATTTCCATAAGATGAGACTGACAAGGGCTTAATTTCCAGAATATATAAACAGCTCATACAACTTCATGATAAAAAAACAAGCAACCCAATCCAAAAATGGGCAGAAGACCTAAATAAGCAATTTTCCAATGAAGACATACAAATGGCCAATAAGCACATGAGAAATTGCTCAATATCACTAATTATCAGAGAAATACAAATCAAAACTACAATGAGGTATCACCTCACACCAGTCAGAATGGCCGTCATTAAAAAGTCCACGAAGAATGAATAATGAAGAGGGTGTGGAGAAAAGAGAACCCTCCTATATTGTTGGTGAGAGTGTAGTTTGGTGCAGCCGTTATGGAAAACAGTATGGAGGTTCCTCAAAAAACTAAAAATAGACTTATCATACGATCCAGCAATCCCACTCCTGGACATATATCCAAAGGGAACCTTAATTCAAAGAGACATATGCACAACAATTTTCATAGCAGCACTGTTTACAATAGTCAAGATATGGAAACAACATAAATGTCCATCAACAGATGGCTGGATAAAGAAGTTGTGATATAATTATACAATGGAATACTACTCAGCCATTAAAAATAATAAAATAATGCCATTTGCAGCAACATGGATGGATCTAGAGACTGTCATTCTACATGAAGTAAGCCAGAAAAAGAAAGAAAAATACCATGTGATATCACTTATATGTGAAATCTTAAAAAAAAAAAGGACAAACAAACTTATTTACAAAACAGAAACAGACTCACAGACAGAAAACAAACTTAGTTACCAGGGAGAGAAGGGGATGGGAAGGGATAAATTGGGAGTTGGAGATTTGGAGATACTAACTAACACATATAAAATAAATAAACAACAAGTTCATACCATATAACACAGGGAACTATATTCAATATCTTGTAGTAACTTATGGTGAAAAAGAATATGAAAACGAATATATGTATGTATGTGTATGACTGAGGCATTATGCTGTACACCAGAAATTGACACAACATTATAAACTGACTACACTTCAATAAAAGTATATTTACAGGAAAAAAATTACACCACACATTACACCTGACAAACACCTCGACATCTATAATATCATTGGACTCTCTTATCCACCCCATGAGGAAGACAAGGTGGGAGATATTACCTCCACTTTCTGGACAGAAAACAGGCTCAGGGGATGAAATAGCTTGTTCACGCAGATGGTTAAGGGCATAAATGGCGCCTGAGTCTCGCTCCAGTCCCATGTTGCGGGCTCCTCCCAAGACACCTCCCGAGGCCCCTCTGCAGCCTGTAGGAGCCTTCAGACTTCAGTGTTCTGCAGCTCAGGGGTCGCCTGCACACCACGTGACTGCCCCTTTCTAGACTTCAGCAACTTGCTCTGAATGGTAGCCATGGGCCTTTGGACATCAACATTCTAAGCTCCGACTTCAATGCTTGCTAGAGTGTGCTTTTGGGGACGCATTTATTTACTCTGCAACTTTTTTCTTCTATATAAAATGAGGTTAAGAATATTTGTCTTATCTAGGTTGGAAGACTGTAGTCCAGGCCAAATGAAACAATTGTAGCTAGTATCTGTGAAGTACTTAGGTACTGGTTCTAAGCACCTACATCCATTGGCTCATTTAAGTCTCACAATGATTCTACAAGGAAGGTGTGATTACCATCCTTATTTATCAGATGAGGAAACAGAGGAGGTGAGAAATGAAGTAATCAGGTGAGAAATCAGTAATCACACAAGGAGCCAGATTAGGAACCCAGGCAGCCTAAATACAGAGCACATACCCTTAAACACGCTCCTGCTCACCTCTGAGGACAGTTTGGTGGGGGGCGGTGGAGGGGAACAAATAAAATACGCCATAATATGTGTGATGCTACAGGCTATTCTTTCCTTTTGTTCCCAACAGCCATCAAAAGATGCTGAAACCCTCATCCCTGGATCCTACCCACGCTGTCTGGGTGAATAAATTCTGGTCTTTTGGTGGCAATGAGAGGAGCCAGCGATTCATCGAGCGCTGTATCCGGACCTTCCCCAGCTTCTGCCTGCTGGAGCCCCAGGGGACCCCTGTGTCCTGGGTCCTGATGGACCAGACAGGAGAGATGAGGATGGCGGGCACCTTGCCTGAGTACCGGGGCCAGGGCCTCATCACCTATGTCGGCTGTGCCCATCTGCAGGGTCTGGACAAACTTGGCTTCCCCCTGTATTCCCATGTAGATAGAGCCAATTACATCGTGCAAAAAGTGTGCTTCAACCTACAGGCTATCCGTGTGCCTTGTGACTGGAACCAGTGGAACTTCGTGCCTCTGTGAAGCAGCCCCGAACCCAAGACAGTGTGGGCTGGACGGGGCATGTGGTTGGAGGAGCAGATGAGTGGATGGAGAGAAAAAATAAACTGGAATCAGTGATAATGAAGTGGTCCAAGGTCTGAGGAATTAGTGATGGGTGGTAAACAGGACAACCTCAGTCTGTGTTCTCGGATACCTCCCCATCCCCTTAGCTTCCTCAGTTTGAAACAGACCAGGCACTCCTGCTGTCTGGCTGGTGTAGCTCCCACACCTCCAGGTGCTCCATGCCCCTTGTCGTGCTTTATAATTAGCTGCATGCTCTTCTACATTGTTCTTCCTGGAACCCCTAGCCCACTGACCCTTTCCAGTTTGTCAGAAGGGGTGTAATATTTTGTGCGTTCTACCATTTTTCCCTCTGGCTTTTTATAGCTTTTTGAAAAATTGATTGGAGAGTGAGTTGTCTTCTGAGTAGGTCTTTAAAAGATCCTCCCTTCCCAGGTCACTTCTTAAACTTTGTATTATAATCACATGAGCTATATTATACACATGCACACACTAGATATAGATAGATAGATAGATAGATAGATAGATAGATAGATAGATAGATAGATAGACAGACAGACAGACAGACAGACAGACAGACAATCTCAGAGAGAATTAGAAGAAAAAGACCGACTGGTGTTAATATCTTATTTTGCAACTCCTACCCCAGGAAAGAGGTACTAACGTTGTTTCTGTTAGTAATAAAATAAAAATGCACCAGGTGAGGGCTGTGAATTTCAGATTCATTTGGGGGCTTACTGAGGGCTAGCCTGGGAGACAGCCTCTCGGAGGAACTCCTCCAAAGAGGTCAGATGGGAGGTCAGCATATACGTGATTTTAGAGAAAGGGTGTGTGCAGTACATTCCTGCTAACCACGAGGAGCAGAGATCTCCATGAATGATTTTAGGGCTTTTCTAAGCACGCAAGAATTGGAGTTCATAAAATTTTCTCCTGCAAATGTCTAACCATCTGAAGCCCTAATCTGCCAGTTTTCCCAGAGCATGAGTTTCTCATTCCTCAGCTCCCCACCGAATTCCTTTCAGGGTGTGTTGAAGGTGTGTTGAAGGTCAGCGACTGCAGTGGTTAATGACCCGATCCTCGTAGAACCAGACGGCTAGCAACATTCTTTAGTTAGCATTTCTAAAAGCTGAGTTTCCTTAATCCCCTGCCACCAGTCCCCATGTAATAAAGAGATTCCTTGGTTGGTTGGTTGTGGAAGCTTAATCTACATGGTCCATGAAGGGAGATGAGTCTGGGGAGAGGAGGAGGTGGAGGCATTCAGCCCCGGAGAGGTGAAGGTCTATTATCAGGGGCAGAGGCTGCTGGAGGCTTTGTGCAGGATGGAGACTGGGATCTCGCTTGGTGGCAGCACATTATTTCAAAGTATCTGGACCCTCTGTGTTGTGACTCAGGGTCTTGTGGGAGCCTTGTTGGTGAAGGAGGCCACCAGAGAAGTCATCTCTGAGTCACCCTGGGAAGACTGTCCCAGCACTGCTGGAGAAATAGTGCCTACTTGAAGGAGAAAAGGAAAAGACACTGGTTTGAGGCTTGGGACCACCACAGCCCAACTCCTTAACGCATCAAGATAACAGCTCTGCTCTTTTTTATACATACCCATTTTCATACTGTTTTTCCTTATAGGTTATTACAAGATATTGAATATAGTTCCCTGTGCTATACAGTATAAACTTGTTTATCTATTTTATATATAGTAGTTAGTATCTGCAAATTTCAAATTCCTAATTTATCCCTTCCCATCCCCTTTACCCCCTGGTAACTATAAGTTTGTTCTCTATGTCTGTGAGTCTGTTTCTAACAGCTGTGCGTTCACATTTGAGGACCAGCTAAAGCACCACCCCCAGAAATGCCCCGAAGTCAGCAAGGGAAGAGGCTTTGTGACACTGACCAAGGGAGAGGAGACCACAGAACACTCCTTAGAGAAAAAGATCTCACGCTACCGGTGGGGGCGGGAGGAGGGCACTAAACACCATGACCCTCAGGCTGGGGAGAATGACTCCCTCTTGATATGCAGCTGGGGTGAGATAGGCTGGTTTTGAGTTTATCAGTTAGCTGACTTCAAGTGAAGTTATCTGAGAGGAGTGCTAACAATGTATATCCATAAAGGGTTCTTAGGGTACAGGAGAGGGGAGAAAAGGAAAAGGTTGCTGTGGTGGTGGTTAGTCTGTTCACATTCAGTCCCCAGTACCTCCATTAAAGATAAATAAATACATTTATTTGGGAACAGCAGAGGAATTGCCATTCAGGGCACGCAAACTATGGTAGACCACAGGCACATCCAGGGAATAAAGGAGGAGAGCGCTGTTTTATAGGGGAAAGAAGAAAGCTAGAAGAGGTTGCTTTGAGCAAAAATTCGTTGGAGGAAAGAGTTCGAAGTGGCGGTTCTTATCGGCTGCAGACAAGGGAAGCGTGCTGCTGCTGGGCGCCTGCAGCTTCAGTTGCCAGTAAGAGGGAATCGTCCTTCCTCCTGCTGAACGACACAAGCTGCGATGAGTGACACATGCGTGGAAGCCCTCCCTTCACGGCTTCCCAACTCTGATTTTGGGTTAGGTCTCCTTAACACCTTTTCACACCAGTGACGTGCCAGATCAACTCCAATGACAGCATAAAGACTGCAATTCTTATCTGGAGCAACTAGTCCCACCCAGACCTACAGAGTCTGTGGTCCAATGTCCAGAAAACGGGTTGCAAAAATCAGATCTCATGGTAAAGCATTTTTTATTTATTCTGAATCAGTGCCAAACAAGGCCCAGGTCATCAGATTCTGCAGACTAAATGGGCACCAACAAAATGTCTTTTACTTGGAAAATAACTACAAAGCCTGGAAAGCTGGACGCGTGTGCCTCATGCAGTTTATCCAAATTATACTTGGCCAGAAGAAAAGGGAGTCTTCGGGTGTGGTAACCTGAGATTTTTAGGAGAAGTAGGGTGAGGGAGGCTGTGGATAGAATCTCTACAGAGGCTGTGATGCTGTGAATCCTTGCACAGGTCAGACTCATGGTGTTGCAATCATAATTTAGAACTGTGCAAAATTTATACTTAGTCCCTCCCTCTTCCCATCCCATCTCTCTCCTCCTCCTCTCTTTATGCTTCTCTCTCAAGGATCTCAAGGTCCTTATGCTGCCCAGTCTGCTAAACACATGCAAAGTCACAAATTCCTCCCCAGAATAGTCACAGCCCCTCAGAAGAGCTTATTTGGAGATTATTAAGGGGAGTATGGTAGAAAGAAGATTCTACCCTTTCAAGTGCATGTCTAGTTAGTGGAAATTAGGGCAGAGAACTTACCAAAAGAAATGGAAAACTTCAAGAAGAAAACACTGTCACTCACCAGCTAATCCCCACTGCAGATTTGGAGACATACTGAATGGTCCCGGAGAACTCAGTGATGTGGCTAGAAGCCTGGACCATTCATTACGCAGAATGACTTAGAGTCTCCCTTCTCCTAGCTCTTCTCATTTTCTTAATGTTTCTTGGTTCTTTATCTAGACTAATGTTTCAGCCAAAATACTTGCCTTAGACAGTATCCAGATGCCAAGGACATTGGAGAAATCCCTGAGGGAAAAAAATCCAAGTTCAAGAAAGTGAAGACGGGAGTTCCTAAGGGGGGAGTGTGAAACTCAGCCTCTGCTGTAATACAGGCAGAAAGTTCCCAGTATTCCATGAGTCATGCCCTTTCATTCGAGCCTTGGAAAATCCCTGGAAGGAGATACCAGTATCCAAAGGGTATGGATAGGGGACTGAGACCTAGAAAGGATGAGTGAAGACTGGCAAATGGTCGAGCTGGAATTTGCCTGACTCACATTTACCTGACTCACATTTACCTGACTCTGAAACACTCCACTCTTTCCTAGATAAGACTACATCTCAGAAGCAATTTTTATGGGTTCTCTCCTCGAGATTGCACAAATGTGCAAATTTGTGTCCGAAGTTCGCTTTGACTACTCTCTCAGACATTAAGGAGAATATGCTGACATGGTGTTTATTTGAATAGCGTGGCATGATCACTTGTTCATGTTTAAGCATCCTTCTGGTCACATAGTGAAGAAAGTATTGAGGAAAAGTAAGGCTGGAGCTAGGAAGTCAAACCAGGAGCTTGAGGCCGCTGTCTGGGCAAGAGGTTGCAGGAGCAGGGACCATGGTGATGACAGTAGGAGTGTAGAGAAGTGAATGGACTCAAGAGAGAACTGGAGGCTCAGCTTGGCAGCCTTGATGAATGACTAGGTGTAGAGGTAAGAGACTGAAAGTAAAACTAAATTCCCATTCCTTAAAGAGAAGGCAGATTTCAGTTAAGAACAGGAAGTGAAGGCAAAATTTCGAGAGTTGATGGTGTAGTTTGTTTACAAGGGAGCAAGCGCTCCAGGTGGCTTCATGAAACAGCTGGGGAAGGGAGGAGAACAGGGAGAAGTGGGCTGCACGACGGAGTCATGGAGCATCACAGGAAAGGGGGGCAGGGAGGCTGGTTCCAGAGACTGAGGTATTTCAGGTACAGGCACACCTTGGAGACACTGCAGGGTCAGTTCCAGACCCCTGCAACAAAGCCAACATCACAATAAATGAGCCACATGAATTTTTTGGTTTCCCAGCACGTAGAACTGATATGTTTATGCTAGACTGTAGTCTATTAAGTTGTAATAGCGTCATGTCTAAAAAACAATGCACATGCCTTAATTAAAAATATCTTATTGTTTCCACCAAATCAGCTTTACAACAAACGTTTAAGAAAATTCTCTGGTCATCAAAAAATAAGAAAAGAGAACAAAAAGAAGAAAGAGGGGGAAAAAAGACCTATAAAAGATTGCATTGGCAATTTGTGGTCTTTCATGGTTCCATATACATTTTAGAATTATTCGTTCTAGTCTGTGTAACTTGTCATGAATATTTTGACAAGAGTTACACTGAACCTGTAGATTGCTTTGGGTGGTGTGGCCATTTTAATAACATTGCTTCTTCTAATCCAAGAGCACAAGATACCTTTCCATTTCTTTGTGCCATCTTCAATTTCCTTCATGGGTATTTTACAGTTTTCAGAACATAGGCAACCTCCTTGGTTAAGTTTATTTCTAGGTATTTTGTTGTTTTTGATGCAGTGGAAATGTTTACGCCAGTTATAAAATTCTGGCTTTCGAAGTGCAAGAATAAAAGTAAATGAAGCGCCGCAAATGGCAAAATAGCCTTCTTTTATACGGGTGAGCTGTGTTCCATTGGGTATGTATGCTACAGCTTCTTCATCCATTCATCTGTTGATGTGCACCTCAGATGTTTCCGTGTCTTGGTGACTGTAAATAATGCTGCTATTAATAGCAGGGTGCATGTATTCTCTCGAAATAATGTTTTTGTTTTTCTCAGATGTGTACCCAGGAGTGGAATTGCTGGGTCATATGGTGCTTCTAGTTTTAGGTTTTTGAGAAGCCTCCATGTTGTTTTCCAGGGTGGCTGAGCCAATTTACAGTCTCACCAGTGGTGTACAGGGGTTCCCTTTTCTCCACATCCTTGTTGACTTTTGTTACTTGCGTTCCTTTTGATGATGGCCATTCTGATCGGTGTGAGATGGTGTCTCACTGTGATTTTGATCTGCAGTTCCCTGATATTAGTGATGTTGGGCAACTTTTCATGTTCCTGTTGGCCATCTGCATTCTCTCCTTTGAAAAAATATCTATTCAGTTCTTCTGCCCACAAAAAATCTTTAAAATTTTAAGAATAAAAGAAATAGTATCAAATTTGAAAAAAAAAACCTTATTGCTTAAAAATGCTAACCATCATCTGACAACACAGGGTTTCCACAAACCTTTAATTTATGAAAAATGCAGTATCAGTGAAGTACGTTAAAGTGAAACACAATAAAATGGGATCTGCCTGCACCTGGTTCTCTGGTGCTCATCCACAATTCCACTGCTACTTGGTGGCACAGTTGGAATTCTAAAACTAAATCTGAGACCACAAACACATTTCTCCTTTTCTCTGGGCTTCTGTTTCTGTATATCATGAAGTATGTGGGTCAGATGATTTGCAAACCTCTTCCAGGACTAACATTCCATAATTCTATCTTTTAAGGACTGATCTTGCCGCTTACTAATTATGGATTTGGGGCCAAAGAGTTCTTTTTTAGGGTTTAGTTTCTTCATCTCAAAATGGTAATAACAATTCCCCATGCTGCCCAGTCTTCAGAGTTTCTGCAAGGATCAAATAAGGTCACCAGCGACAGCCCTTGGAAAATGTCCCAGTGCCAGATAAAAATCTTGCTTCTCCCTCGAACTCAACAGCAACAAGGAGATATTTAAACTTTCATCCCTGGATGTCACTCATGCTGCCTTAGTGAATTAATTTTGGTGTTTTGGTGGGAATGAGAGGAGCCTGAGATTTATTAAGCAAAGTATCCAGACCTTCTCCAACTTCTGCCTCCTGGGACCTGGTGGGAATCCTGAGACCAGGACCAAACTGGGAGCTGTGAATTGCAGGCATCCTGCTTGAGTACCGAGGACAGAGCCTTGTCCTATGTCTCCTATGATCAGATCCAGGGTCTGAATAAACGGACCTTTCCCATGTATTCCCATGTGGACACATCCCAGTTACACAAAAGGTCTGCCAAATCCTGTAATAGACTGCCGTGTCATGTGATGGTGCCTGTGAAAGTATGTGCCCTTGAAAGTTGCTCCAGGAAAATAAATGATATCAAATAAGGACCTGGGACTGCAATTTAATGGATGGGTATAGAAGTGAATAATGGAAGACCCTAAAGCTTCTTGCCTACTTATGTTTCCGGAGTGCCTAGTCTAGTGTTCTGCACATAGTTGTTCAATAAATCTTCTTTAATAAAAAGCAAAAATATTATTTCATTAAAAGAAATATTTGCATAAAGTAATTTAAGAAACCTCTAAATAGCTTAGATTCATTGTAAAAAAAAAAAAGCCAGGAATATGTTGATTTCCTTGGACAAATAACATCTTGGGAACATGATGGTGTGTGCTCTGTACTTATGCCAAGATGAGATAAAAATATCCCTGCAGGTGTAACCTGAGCCCCAGACCCACTCGGGGCCTGATAGACTACTGTGTATTCCCGGGAGGCTTCAACTTTGATCAAAAAGTAGTGGATGGAAGGAACTTTGAGTTGCCTCTTTTGGGAAGAAAAGGGTGTGTTCTATGAGTGGGAAGAAAACTAAAATGGCTCAGTAACCAAAAATGGTCGCTTATGACAGGGACATTGTTCTCTGAGCATATAATCTTCTCTTTTTTATTGTGGCGAAAATCATTTTCTCTTTTTAGAACAGGGAAATATTACATTTCCCAGTAACTCACATAGTTAAAGACCATGTAATTACGAACTTGCCAATGGGAATATGAGCATGCGTGGCATGTCACTTCAGATCCAAAACAGTTTAGAGTGGATGTGATGTTTTCTGCACCCTGTCTCCACCCACATGACTGAAAGCAAAAGAACTCTGAGACAACTGAGACAGTTTTGAGATGGAAGAACCCCAGGTCTCTGACTCACTGTTGGAGGAGGTCCATCAAGATAACTCCTTGATCAGCATCTCACAGTGCCATGAAAGAAAAATAAGCCTTATTTCTGTTAAGCCACTGAGCCCTGGGGAATGATTTGTTACCTCGGCATAGCCTAGCCCACTCTGACTAATACACTCTTACTATTAGCAGGGAAACAGATTTATTTTGGGTAAGTCACACAGTACATCTGATACTTACAAGTGCTGCAGAGAAACATAAGACAGGGAGAGCCAAAAGACGTGCCAGGGAAAGAATTATAGGAAGGGAGGTCTCACTAAAAAGATGCCATGGGAGGAGAGTCTGTAAGGAGACTGCCACGTGGCCATTCGGGGGAAAATTTTGCCAGGCAGAAGAAACAACCACAAAGACCCTAAGGCGGTAGGGAGCCTGTCTGCAGTTCTGGAAGCAGAGCAAGAGGCAAAGAGGCCAACGTGGTAAAAAGAAGAGTTGCAGGACGTAAAATCAGGGCAGTGCCAGGCAGGGCCAGCCTGTGCAGAGTCTTGCAGTCCATGGTAAAATCTGCGGCTTCTGCCCCAAGCTGGAAAGCCTTTGTGGGGTTTTGACCAAAGGACTAACAGACATGCCTAAGGAGGGGCTGTGTGTAGATGAAAATGTAGGGAGGTGGAGTTAGAAGCAAGCAGGAGACAGAGGGCTGAACCGGGGTGGTCACGTAGGACGCTGTACAGGCAGAGCCAAAAGGATGCCCTACTTGACTGGACGTAAGGTGCGCGGGCCATGAAGAGGCACCTCTCAGATCTCCCACTGCAGGTGTGATTCATCCCAGCAGCTTGCTCTGAAACGCACCCCTCATTTGCCCTGAGGCCATAATCTTCACACTTCTTTTTTAATTTTTGGTTTTTTTATGGAGGGACTGGGGATTGAACTCAGGACCTTGCGCATGCTAAGCTCGCGCTTTACCGCTGAGCTATACCCTCCCCCAAAGTGATGCTTTCCGAAGCTGCTCCTGCCCTCCCACAGCAGGAAGACCGGGACTCCTCTGATGGGGTGTCTCTCTCAGTCTCCTCTTATCGCCTTAAGAGGACTCAGATCTGGGTTTCAGAGTAACAGCTCTCCTAGCCCCCACCCCCGCCTCGATGCCTCCTATTTTGTCTCCAGGTGTGCCCCAGTAATTCTCTTGCACACCTAACCCTGTTCAGAAGTCTCAGAGCTAAGTTAGAGAAAGTAATTTCCGAACAAGATCTTCGGTCTAGAGAACTAGAGGGTTGACGATGCCTGAACGCGTGCATGCATGAATAACACCCTCAGGCCCCCGTCTCTCTATGCGTACCTCGCATAGCTGGGTAAATCGCTCCTGCATTACCTGGATGGCCTCATAGGCAGCCCTTGGTGATGCTCCAGACGGCGTCGCCGGGCCACTCCGCCAGCAGAGGGCAGCAGAGGTGCCCAAGGCCGGCGGAATTAGGACCCCGGTTTCAGAATGAATCCCTACTGAAAAAGCTGGAGCCCATCAGTGCAAACTGTTGCGGTGACAGGGGACTTGAGCCTACTGCACAGTATCTAAGAGACATTGCCCAGCTTTTATGATGACCCAGCTTCTGGGAACACCACGACCTCAGCGCATCGTGGCCCGAACACTTGCCACTAAAAGACACGTGGGAGGTTACCGTCTGAACAAGGAGGAGATCTGAGCAGACCCTGCAGCACATAACAGTGCCATCCCTTAAACGTGACTGTCTCGTGCCACGGACATCTCGACCCAAGGGCTGCAGGGGCACAGGGAATAACAATGTGGGTTTTTTGACACTCAGCTGGGGAGTGGAAAGGGAATGGCATTGCAGAACTTTTAACTGGAAATGCCTGAAAACTATGTCCCCCTCTTGTGCCTACTAAGGTTTCTGGTCCATGGTAAGGAATTGATAAATATTTATTAAATAAATGAAGAAATGAATGAGTCAAAATAAATTTTTTTAAAGATAGGAGAGAATACTTGTAGCTTCATGTTGTTACTTTTTGTGTCAAAATTGTATTAGGTACACACAACTCTGTTAACACAAGTTATCTGTGCAACCGGAAAATTTTCCACAGTATGCCCATTGTAATACAGAGTTTCTGTGATGAAACAATTTAGAAACAAAGGTATCTAAGTGACAAGGAGGGAAAAGCAAATAAAAGGACAGTGGAATTACCGTCTTTTCCCCACTTTTTTTGGACTGGTAAAGTGTGTGTGCATTTGACAGTACCTGCTACTGAGGAAACTGCAGAGAAACGGGTCCTCTCCCTATGTTGCTGGTGGAAATGTACATTTGAGGAGCTTTGGGAGGGTGGTTTTAGAAGCCATGTTTTGATGGAGAGAAATTCTGCTGAAGAGAAACAAAGCTTTCTAGATCAGGTACTTTTGTCCTGGGCCCACAGATCTCCCAGAGGTTTTGTTAAAAACCAGAGAATCACTGAACTTGACGAGAAAAAAATTCACATCTTCATTTTTATTAACTGCCAGCCACAATTTAGCACTTCCTTTCATCATGAATGTATGCACCAAACTACAGTAGATTTGTATTACCTCTGACTTTGTCATGAATCATAATCAGATATTTCGTATCTGATTGCAGGTGCTGAAGATAATTTGAAATATCTACTCTTATCATATTGAAAGTCATTCTTAAATTCATAATTATATAATGAATATATTCATTATACTTACTGGTAGATTGCATTATTTAATGAACTAATCAACATGTAAAGCACATTTGAACAATTCTGTTTGAATATAATTTTGTTTCCTTCATGATCCTTGGGTTTTATTTTATTCACTTAATAATTCATGATCTAGGGGAGGTGTCCACTGGCTTTACCAGAGTAACAAAGGGTTCACTGCACTGAAGTGTTTTAAACTTCTACTTTAGACAAAGAAGGACTCAGTGGGCTACCAATGACTAGCTTTTAATGATGGAAAGAAAGTCTCAGAAAGGAAAAAAAAAAAAAACCTTAGCAATAGCAGGAGGTGAAGGAAAAAGGTCCTGGTGTATCTCTCCCTAGATCATTTTTGTTTTTAAAGCAATTTGGTAGTTGCAGATTCTGCTTTAAATTTTACGAGTACTCACTGCTACTTTTTAAAAACAATATACTTAAGGCTGTATTCTTCTAATTATCAAAGTGAAAAATAAAACAGCGGACACTCCCACGTGGAAAATGAGACAGGCAGCCCCATTTATGTCGGTTTAACGTCCCTCCTTTTTTTCCAAAACTGAAGTGTGCGATTTTGGACTCAGATTCTTAGTGTAGTTTCATTTTTACATCGGGTATCTTCTTAGTCAAGAATTATGGCTCTATTCAAAGCACCTCATGGGGCCCAGTTCTGTCTTTTACTGGTGTCAGTACTCATCTCTTTACTACCGGTTACCAATTGTTGCCTTCCTTATTGTGATTCGTTTCTCATTTAAGCAAAGCATGCCTTCACCCCACTGTCCAGTTAGGGTGCCTGAGTGATGCATTTCTTGAATGTATACATACCTGAGAAGTCCCTCTGCAGACACTACCCATAAACAGCAGCTTAGCTGGTTGTAATATTTGCCGGTCACATCCCTTGCCCTCGAAATTTGGAAACAGCTTCCTTCACTTCAAATGCGTGCTATTGTGTTTAGATGTCCGAGGATGCCTGATGCTTTTGCCCTTTTGCAGCTCATGATCTGCCTGAACGATACGAGGGCAGTTTTATGCATGAAACTCAAAATGTTCAGTAGGAAATAAATAGATGTCAGTCACTTGAGTTAATTTTGCCTGATGCTGGAGGGACCTCTCTGTCTGCACACTTGTGTCTTTCTTCTGTCAGTCTTCTTCCAAAGCCTCAGTGATTCTTAAATTAAGTCTCTACTCACTGTCCACAAAATCTTAGTGTTTCTTTATTGTCTTTTTTTATGGAAGTAGAGTTCATTTACAATATTGTGTTAGTTTCAGATGCACAGCATAATGACTCAGATATATTTTTTCAGATTCTTTTCCATTATAGGTTATTACAAGATAATGACTATAATTCCCTGTGCTATAGAGTAAATCCTTGTTGCTTATCTATATAGCAGTGTGTGTCTGTTAATCTCACCATATTCCTAATTTATAATGTTTCTTTATGCTTCACACACAGTTTCGCCTTCAGACATAAAACTCAGTCTGTTTTTAAAAAAACAAAACCAAATTCAATCTCAAATTAAGCAAAGGTGATTAATAGAGATGACATCACTCTTTGTCCATCTCCCTAGGTGACAACTAGATGTCATTTAGACAGATCTAAGGGTCTGATGAATGATCTGATTAAACGTCAGACCAAGGGTGGAGGAGAACCAAGGTAACCAACCTCTCTCCCCTGGTTAAAATCTGACCCCCTGGCATCCACGTCTGCTGAGTGTCATCTACACCTTGTCTGAGGACTGGACTCTGCTCTCAAAGTTTGCCCAGTCAAGGACCTGGGAAGGTCCTAACTCGCTCATAGTCCATCTGCCTCTGACAATGGTTGGGAGTCACGTTCCCACGTGGCTGACTCTGCAGGGGCCCACCCTCTCTGCAGTGGTGTGGTTCCGAAATGCTGCAGATCCTCGTACTGTGAATGTTGAGGCCGCCCTCCAGGGCAGTGGCGGGGGCCTGCTCTGTCGATGCAGCTGCGACAAGCTGTAGCTGTTTGGGGTTCCATCCCCCGCATCCTCCTTGCCCAACCTACAGAAAAGGATGCATAATCTGAGCACAAGAGGAGGAGCCTGTCAAGCAGTAGGGCAGTTCGTGGCTCCCTGCCATGCCCACTGCAGGAAGAGACAGCCTGTGGCCTCAGCAGGAAACCCTTTTCTGGGGACTTTCTCAGAAAACTTCTTACAGACCTCAGGTCTGACTAATAACTGATTTCATTTTCTTTTTTTTTTTAACCATTTTTGGGTGATTTTAATCTTTCATTGCTTTACACTATTGCCTTTTTTTACATTTCTGTCATTTTTATCTTAAATGTACCTGGGCAATAAAGGACTAGCTCACGAGGACTGGCCTGTTCAAACCCTGCACATTCCAGAAACAAGACTAGCCCTTGGCCAGAAGCTCTCAGCAGATAACCTCTGAGCCCTCAGAATATCCAACCCCATGAGAATGAATAACTTCGTATATCTGTGATCTCAATCCATAACAGAGTTTATACCAGCAACGTGACGGATGCTGAGCCCTGTGTTCACTCACCTTGGGCCTTGGGCAACACTGTGTCAGTTCAGCCTCTGGGAGTGAGGATTGGGGCTGGTGACTGGGCAGCTAAAGTTGTCATGCGGGCATTTCATGCCTACAGGACTGACCCCTAATAAAAACTCTGGACACCAAGGCTCAGGTGGGTGTCCAGGGTTGGCAGTAGCTTGTCCGTGTCGACGCTTCATTGGGAAGCAGAGCCCTGGGTAGACCACCTCCCTGGAAGCTCACACCTCCTCACCTGGGCTCCAGGCCACGTGCCTTTCTCCCTCGCTGATTTTAATCTGTGTCCTTCCATCGTAATGAACCGTCACTGTCAACAAAGCAGCTTTTCTGAGTTCTGAGCAAATCATTGAACCCGAGAGCGGTCTTGGGGAATCCCTGACACAGTTTGGTTCAGCTTTGCAACATAAAAAGAAACATATTTATTTGGCCTCTGTCTCCAGTTCCTGGCACAGAGCTCCTAAGATGGGGGAACGGAATTTCCTGAGAGATGGGGTAATGGAAGTAGCTCTTGTTATTCATAACAAGCCCTTTTCAGCCACTACCTGAGTTTATGCTAATAAAGTGACCCTTGAGGGGGACCCACGGATGGCTTCGAGATGGAGGCTTCTTGCCAGAGGAACCAATCAGGTGATTCGCAGGTTGGAACTTTCAGCCTCTCCCTCCAACCTCTGGGGAGGGGAGAGGAGCAGGAGACTGAGTTCAGTTACCAATGGCCAGTGACGTCACCCATCATGCCTGCACAATGGAACCTCCCTAAAAACTGCTAAGGGACGGGATTTGGGAAACTTCTTGGTTGGTAAACACACACATGCTGAGAAGGTGGTATGACCCCAAGACCAGAAGCCCCCGCACTCAAGGAGCTATTGGATCTCACCCTATGTATGTCTCCATCTGGATGCTCCCTGTATCTTTTATAAGAAACTGGTAAACATAAGTAAAGTGCCTTCTTGAATTCTTGGAGGCATCCAAGCAAATCATCCAGACTGAGGAGGAGGGTCATGGGAACTGATCTGTCAGAAGTTCACATGGCCCAGGAGTTGAAACTGGCGTCTGAAGGGGAGACAGCGTCACCGGTGGGGGTGGCACTGACTCCAGGGAGTCTCAGAAGTGAACTGAATTGTTGGGTGTCCAGTTGGTGTTAGGGAGTTGGAGACGTGGTGTTGGAAAACACACACTAAGTAGCTGGTGTCAGGAGGAAAATACACACATGTCCACACACACCTCTCATTTGATGTCAGAAGTGATGTGAATAAAAACAGCTCAAGCTTTTTATCCAATTTTGAGTGGATGGTTTAGTGTCAGACGTCCTGGGTTGGAGTCCCATCTCTGCCCCTCACCAGCTGGCCTTGAAAAAGTTGCCTTATCTGTCAGGCCTCCAGTTAATTACCCATTCAATAGGAATATTAACTGCCTCCACTCTCCCCGTCCTGGGAGGAGTGTGTGATTCCTGTGAAGGGCTAAGGCAGCATCTCACATATAACTGCTCTAACATTTTGGGCTAATTATAATTATTGTTATGTAATTATTTTTTATTTTCCTGATTTCACTTTTTTTCATACAATCCTTATTATTGATGAATTTTATTTAAACTTCGCTCTTGTAAAAATTTTCTTCTCCTCCCGTTTTTGAATGCTAAAAACTTCTATTTTAATATCATCTGTTTAATTTATTCTTCTCTATTTATATGAATTTCCAGTTTTAAGCCCACCCTAATGTGCATAACTATATTCTTGTGTTTTTGTTTGTCTGTTTTGTTGGGGGGAAGTTATTAGCTTTATTTATATATTAAAAATTTTTTTCTTTAGTGGAGTTACTGGGGATTGAACCCAGGACCTTGTGCATGCTAAGCACGTGCTCTACCACTGAGCTGTACCCTCCCCCCAATTCTCTTGTATTTTCTTGATTATTGGTTCTTTCTAGCCCTCTTTGTCTTTGGTCTCTGCAGAGGTTGGCAGAATATGAGTGTAAGGAAGTGTGAAAAGCAGAGAGTTCACATTATAGAAACGTTTGAAAGAGAGAGAGAAACTCCTTACAGCGCACTGTCTCTGAAAGTAGACGTCCCGCACTGCACGTTACAGTCTGCTTAACGATGAGTCATCCAAGAACCTCCAGTCTGGGAAGGTTGGGGGACAAGTACACATCAGAAGCTGAACTCCCAAGACACTCTGCCAGCTTTTCCCAAGTGAAAAAAAGTCTCCAAAATTTGTCCCATCAAATTTCATGTATTGGCACATTTGTCAAGACATTTTTATATGATCCCCAGCTCCTAAAAATCATGTATAGTGTTCTTCGAGAATTGCACTCAGATGAAAGTTTCTTCTCTTTAAGTGTATTTGCTCCACTATAAAATAATCCAACAGTTCCATATAATTCCCTGTAATGTCTTGTTATAAAAAAAAATATGTGTATTCATAAATACACACTGTATTGGTTCCATTTCTCTGGAGAACCTTAACTAATACAGAACCCCAACTCTGTTACTTACTAGCAAGTTACTTGTTGTCTCTAAGTCTCAGTTTCATCAACTCTAAAGTGGGGATAACAGCCACTGCATCACCCGGTGGTTATAAAGATTAAATGGGGGGGGGGGAAGCTCAGTGGTAGAGCACATGCTTAGCATGCACGAGGTCCTAGGTTCAATCCTCAGGACCTCCACTAAAAATAATAGAATTTTAAAAATAAATTAATAAGAAAGAAAAGATTAAGTGGGATAATGTGTTAAGTGTCTAGCATAGTGTTTGATATATAATAGGGCTTGGTTAAATTATTATTATTATTATTATTATTATTATTATTATTATTATTATTATTATTAGTTATTGTGGCTGAATATTCCTCAACCACTTGAAGCTCTATCAAGTGAAAACAGAAGCTCCGGTTTTTCATGATGGCTCCAGAACTGAGATTGAAATGTGCAGTCATCAAGGAGACCAATTTCTACAAAGCAAAAAGCAAATTTAACAGTCAGAGCTGACCACGGACAGACTGGGTTGCCTGTGAAGGTAGTGAGCTCCCTGTTAGTCAAGCTGTTCAAGCAGACACGACTTGGGAAGATGCTGCACACAGACCCCAGCCCCGGCAGCCCTGAAAGTCTATGGCTCTAGTTCAAGACTTCTCCACAGCCATCGGATGCTCTGCTGCCCTCTCCCAATGCCTTGAGTCTCCCTAGCCTTTGGGCTGCTACAGGTTTATGGTACCATCTTCCATATAAACTAGAGGAACCCATTCCAGCGTCAGGTGCTGGTGGGCAGGTGGCCTAATGTCAACCCAGTCATTGTCCAGCCACAAGAGCAGGTAGGAGTATCTGGGTTTTTTTTTATTGAAACCTGAGCTCATTCCTCGGGGATACTTATGCCAGAGCTGAAATGAGCAAGCTTCCCGTTTGCATAGATCCCCCAGGGTTCCAAAGTCTCTTCTTATCCTTTCGTTTCCTAGACCATCTGGGAGACGACAGATAATCTCGATTACTAGACCAACACTTACCGAGTCTATTCTGAAGATCCAGAGAATTTAAAAGAGGTCCTTGGTTGGCCAGGAATTTTCAGCTGGAAGCAACATTAGCAGATTCAAGGAAAGGACATGTTTGGGGCCATTTGTGGGAAAGAGATGGGTGCTCCATTGAGAGCACAACCTTCGGTAACCAAAGTGGAGAAGTGAAATTCTACTACTCAGTTGGCTTACCAATAACCCTTCTGCTAAGGGGAGGGTGTAGCTCAGTGGTAGAGTGCGTGATTAACATGTACCAGTTCTTGGGTTCAATCCCCAGTACCTCCACCAAAAAGATAAAATAAAATAATGAAAAAAACACCTTCTACTACAGTCTTTTTTCCACTCCTCTTCTATCCACTCTTTGTCTGATTAGGTCCTATTCATCCTTCAAGCTTTAGTTAAAGCGCACTTGCTAAAAGAAGCCTGTTCCAATCCCCTAGAAGAGTACGGAGTTGGGCCAAATGCTGCAGCAGATCCCAAACGGGCAGCAGCTGGAGGCTGCCAGCTCCCGGCAGCCCTCCGAGCAGGCACTGCCTTGCAGGGAGATGTGAGCAGTGCACCACTGTTCTTGTTCGCATGGGCCACTCTAAATGTTTTAATGGTGAATCCCATTTTCCTTCTTGAATCATTTCTCTTAAATAGATTCTCAGACATGGAGACACTGAACTGAAGGAGGAAAATGAACAATGTCCTGGTTCTTACACCAACGGCCAGAATGCCCTTGACAGGGATTGTCCAGGGAACGAGTGTGTCAGTTTTCGTGCTCCATTCTTCAGCAACCCCACGACCCCAGGTACCAAGCACCAGGCTGAACAAGAAGCACGTGTATGTCGCCAGCACAGGACACACTGATGCCCCCACTTACAAATACATGACATACTATGAAGTGTTGAATCCAGAAAGAGGAGACATGGGCAAAAATAGTTGTTCTGAAAAGGAAGGAAGTTCTGATACGTGCTACAGCGGGAATGAACCTGGAAGGCCTTAAGCTAGATGAGATAAGTCAGTCAAAAAAAGACAACCACTGTACGGCTCCGCTTCTCCGAGGTACCCGAAGTCATCAAACTCATAGAGACAGAAACGAGAAAGGTGGTTTCCAGTGACTGAGAGGGGCGGGAAATGGTTAGTTTAATGAGGACAGGGTTTCGATTTTGCGAAAGAAGTTCTGGAGATTGCACAGCCTTGTCAACATACTTAACACTACTGAACTAGATAATTAGAAAAGGTTGGATGGTAAGTTTTATGTTATGTGTTTTCTAATCACAGTTGGGGAAGGAAAAAAAAATTCATTCTGGCTCACGGAACAGCCAGCCAACGTGTCTCTTGCTGTCTGCTCTGCCCTCTGCTGGTCAGTGATGCTCACGGCGCAGGGGGGAGCGTGCCGGCTTCCAGAATAAAATCACCTGCTCACCACTAGGGTAGCCTTTTATTTTACTGTCATTGGCTTTTAAAACAGGCAGAAAGGATACTCACAGGGTATATATAAACTTAGTCAAAAGCCTGCATTATAAACCCGAAAAGTTGGAATTCACCCCCATCCTCCACTTTTTCCCCTTACAATTGCCCCTGTGGTTTATCTCTCTACATCCCCCCCCAAAATTACCCCAGCCTCGACCAGATACATCACAACCTAGATACACTTTAAACCTTTAAAGATTTAAAGCCATGATTTCGTCTCAGGACAGTGATTTCATCTGTGTAAGGCAGCACATCTGATCTACCGCGGGCAGCGCATGCCACACATTTTTCTGACCCTTTGTGGAGATTTTCCTCAATTGCTAGTCTCAACTAAAAAGCCCCATTGGCCATAAAACAGGTGGCATTCATGGAACACTCTTCAGGAAGAGGCCAGAAAAAGATGGACGCTTCCATTTAGCAAGCTGACTGTCTTCTGTTTGACTTCAGCAGGGAGCTGGGTGATTTCTAGCTCCTGCTATGGAAATGGGAAGGTAGGTGAGTGAGAAAAAACACACAGCTCTGTAAAGGAGTGGCTTTTGAGGTAAGTCTTCAAAGTGGATATTTGGTTCTTTACCGCTCTATAACAAACCACCACAAAATTTAGTGGCTTCAAACAACTATGCTTTGTCACTCATTCGTCTGTGGTTTGACTGGGCTGAACTGGACACTTGTTCCTTCCGGGGGATGTTGGCTGGGAGCCCACCTACGTATCCTCTATGAACAGGATGCTGGCAGAGCCGGGCTCCCCACCTCTCCAAACAGTCACACGGCGTCTCTCCGTGTGGCTTCTCCAGTAGAACAAGGGGACAGCTCAGGGGTCTCAGTGAGACAGGAGGGAAGGAGGCAGGGCACAACCTTCAAAAGAATGACACAGCAACTGAAGATTTGATTCCCAGCAGACCTTAGGCCCAAGATGGCGGGAAATCTGACTCCCAGGAGACCATAAGCTTCATTAAATGTTCACTGAAATACATTAGCACGCTAAATGGCACTCCCACAGCTGCCATGACAGTTCCCAGAATGACCATAAAAGGCCAAAAAGTGGGAAGTGGCCCAGTGCCTGGGAATCCCCACCCCTTCCCCAGAGTAGTTGGCATAATCCTCCCACTTGTGAGCATATGAAGTTACCAAGCCTATAAAAACTAACCACCTCGCGCCTCGTGGTCTCTCGCTCCTGCCTCCTGAGATGGCCCGACTCTGTCTATGGAATGTGTATCTAGTTTAACTCTAAACAACTCCCACCCCCTGTCCCCAAGCCTTGTGGCCTCTCTGGCCTCCTGAGACAGCCTACACTCTGTCTATGAAGCATGCATCTCTCTGAACAAACCTACTTTTCCTTGACTAGGAGTTCTTGAATTCTTTCCTGTGCAAAGCCGAGGACCCTCACTTGGCAGGGCACACCCCAGGGACCCTCACTTGGCAGGGCACACGCCCAAGGCCTGGCACACGACCACCCTCTGGAGCCCCATTTTCCCATATCATCAGAAGTGCAGTAGTCCAGGCCGTCTTAGATTTAGGCCCTAACCTGATGGCACAGCTTCACGTCTGCCACACTGAATTGGTTAAAATGAGTCACAGGGCCAGCCCAGATTCACCATAAGATGGGACCTCACAGGGGCACGAATCCTGGGAGGGGTAGTTAACTGGTGACTGGTTACAACAAGAGGTGAGGAAAAAGACGCTGAGAGATAGAAGGAGGAGCAGAGAGAAAAGCCTGATATAAAAGCACAAAGTTCCAAAAAATACAAGAGAATGTTCAAGTATGTGGTTCAAGTGTATGGTTTTTAAAGGAGGGTAAACAGACAACTGGGCTGAAAGTGAGGCAACAGTCAGACCGCTGGGGACCATGTAGGTTAGGCTGAGAAGTCTGGACTTGATTTTGTCCAGTAGTTCTCAAATCCGTGCCTCCAATCTCTTGGGGCCTGGGGCATGCCAGCACCCCAAATATCTTAGTACAACCTGCTGACGAGACAGGGACAGCTCCATCTCAGTGGAGATTTGGCATCATCTCAGAGGGGGAAAGGCGCGGCTAGAACTGGTTGAGAAGCGGAAGTTTCATTAAGGCAGATCCTTCCATGGAGTGGGGGATGTCAGGATTAGAACTGGGTGCACATCGCGGCACAACGGTCTGAGGCGGGCAGCAACGGCAAGGTAAGACGTCGTGTAACCTTAGGGCACCAACTTGCTGCTGTCCTTGAGGAGGTGATGGACATTTCGGAGACTTTCTGTGATGAGAAGTCAAGCCATTCATCTTGGCAAGAATCTCCTGTAATAGTCGCCACGCTAATGAAGACGATGGACTAGTAGGTTAACGTAGAAGGTAAGCTCTGGAGAAGGTAGGTCATTTGGGTCTCAGAACTTTGTCAAAATACAGGTTCTCAGAACTCATCTTCAGCAATTCTTATTCCGTGGAACCCAAGGACGTGTATTGTTAACCGGCTTCATTGGAAACAGTGTGATAGATAAGCTGACGGGTAACAGGGCAGGGCACCCCAGAATATGATGCTTTGGTACCCTGCTTATTCTGATGCAAAAGGCATCTGAGAAACAGCAAATGTAAAAAGAAGCATTTTCTGAACTTTCCTTGTCTGCCTAAAGACAGATCCTCCAGAAGGAGCTCAGTGGCCATAAACCCCCTCCCCAGGAGCTCAGCAACCAGGGAAGATTGGTGCTTAACATAGGAGAGGGGGGCCCACAGGTCAACACCACAACCAAATGAATTTTACCACAAATAATAACACTTCCCATCCCTCTGCTAAGGGCCCGTTCATCTTTCCTCAAAATCACTGACTCTCCTCTGAGAGGCCTTTGGGCCCCGCCTCCACTTTTCCTACTGAGAGGATATTTAAGCCTAAATTCTAAAGCCAACCTCTTTGAGTTATTCATTTTTCCCTGAGCATCTCCCATGTCTACATGAGGTATATAGTTTATAAACTTGGTTTTTTATTGCTGTTTTTGTTAATCTGTCTTTTATTACAAGGGGTCTTAGTCAAGGATTCAGAACGGTGGAGAGAAGATTATTTTTCCTCCCCCACAAAGCACTGAACCACTGCAGGTTAAGAGACAAGGTTAATTCCGTGATGCTGATCGGGGTTCTTCTAGATCCTGTATCCCCTGCCGGTTTTCCTCATCTCTTTAAGGAGTCTGGGTCTTCTCCAAGCAAAGTTGCAGAGAACACGTGTTTCCATTGCCAGGTGAGGCAAACCCAGGAAAAATCCTGAAGAAAAGTTATCACAGGAAAGGCAGGGACAGTGCAGGAAGCAGGGATTGCCAGGTGCCTTCAGAAGGAAGGGAGGAGCGGGACCTGGAAGTTTCTTTGACCTTACACATCCCTTGATCAGATGATTCTTGGGTGTGGGTGGCAGGGTCAGGGTGGGATGCACCCAAAGAGAATAGGAGTTACTGAGAAGTTTAACCCAGAATCCCCATCAGCTTGACTTCAGGGTGAGGAAGGCCTTAAGACTGCAGCTCAGCATCCCTGGGCTGCCCCTGATATTGAACCATTAAACCCACCAGACTAAAAGTCCCCCAGATCTTTCAGCCCATTTGACCCTTGTCGTCTTGGCTAAATCACTCCTCTTCTCCTCCCCCTCACATTCTCAGATGTTTACAGAAAAGAAGTTCAAGGAGATTAAGTCCCTCGCCTAAGATCACACAGCCACTAAGTGCCAAGGTCTACCCCAAATCCAGTTCTGCCAAACTCCAGCTAACTCCCCATCTCTGCTTCTTTTCCTCTTCATTATGGCCTCTTTCTCTTTGACAAGCAGCACGATTGTTTTCAAGCAGTATTGATTACTTGGCCCCTGTCTTATTTTAAGAATATAGAGAGAAGCAACCTAAATGTCCATCAGCAGATGACAGGATAAAGAAGATGTGGTATATATGTACAATGGAATACTACTCAGCCATTAAAAAGAATAAAATAATGCCGTTTGCAGCAACATAGATGGACCTGGAGATTGTCATACTAAGTGAAGTAAGTCAAAGACAAATATCATATGATGTTGCTTATTTATGTATTTATTGGAAGAGGTAATTAGGTTTATTTATTTGTTTATTTTTAGAGGAGGTACTGGGGATTGAACCCAGGACTGTGCATGCTAAGTTCGTGCTCTGTCACTGAGCTGTACCCTGCCCCTAATGTTGCTTATTTGTGGTATCTAAAAAAAAAAAAAGGATATAAATTTTATGTAGAAGCCAGAAACAGACTCAGGGATATAGAAAACTGTGGTTACCAGAGGGGAAAGAAGGGGAGGGGTAGATTAGGAGTTTGGGATTAACAGATATACATTACTATATATAAAACAGAGAAACAACAAGGACCTACTGTATAACACAGGGAACTATATTCAATTTCTTGTAATGAGCCATAACGGAAAAGAAAAAATATATACGTATGTATGTATGTATGTTATATGTATAACTGAATCACTTTGCTGTACACCTGAAACCAACATTGTAAATTGACAACACGTCAATAAAAAATAAGACTAAAAAATTGTTTTCACTGTTTCTCAACAATTAAAAAAAAGAAAAAGAATATATATAACGGAATCACTATGCTATACACCAGGAACTAACAGAACATTGTAAATCAAATAGACTTCAAAAAATAAAATTAAAATACATACAGATAGATAACGCAATTAATAATGTGATTCTATTGAAAGGAGTATCTTCCTTTATGGTGATATTTCAGGAACCACTTTGCATCCTCAATCACTCATTCATGTATTCCCTCCTCAACAAAGCATCATATGTAGGGTATGAAATAAGACTGAAATCAAACAAGACCCTGCAGGGCCTTCCAGGTACAAAAGCTCCACCATGTCCCCTGTTTCTTGTTTGTAGGAAAAAAGAAAAAAAAAAAAGATTTCAGTCTTCTAGGCCTTCCCCAAGTTCAAAGAGCAGGCTTGATCAGTTAATAGTCTGATACAGACACGAGACTCCTAGTTTCTCCTGAAAGGACAGAGATGACCATCGTATACACATCTCTGAACCTAAGACCCCGCCCCCACCCAGGTGAAGGATGGTGACCACCTGCTGACCACAGCACACAGACCCCAGACTAGTTGGAACCAGAAGGTTGAGATTCACGAAGCATGATTGTTACCTCCCCACCAACCAACCGGAAGAAAGTCATACACTCTGCCGCCCTCACCCCACATTTTGCCTGTAGAAATCTCTTCCTCAAAATCTGTGGGGGATTTTGGGGTCTTCTGAGCATGAGCTGCCCATTCTTCTTGCTTGGTGCCCTCCAATAAACCTCTCTCTGCTCCAAACTCTGACATTTGCTTGGCCTCACTGTGCATGAGGCACATGAACTTGGGTTGGACAATGAGACCCTTACAGGCAGGGCCAATATTTAGCAAGTAACCTCAGGAAGGCCACTGGCAGCCAGTGGCAGTTCTGACTGGCTTCACCTGCAATGTGCAGGGAATTTGGACCCTTTCCTCTGCTCATCCACCAGGATAACTGCATCTGTGTCTCCTGGGGCTCTCAATTGAAATTCGCACCATCCGAGGAGGCTGTGAGGCATGGTGAGGGGTGGACTGGGGGTCAAGAGGCAGGGACTCAGATCTGTTCCTGCTGCAGTCTGACATTGTGTGACCTTGTGCAGCTTGGTTTCTCCCTGGTAAAATCAACATATGGCCTGGCACCACCTTTGTAAAAGAAAACATGCATGGGTTCAGCCAAGGAAACAAGCATGGAAGGGTCAGCGGGGAGCAGAACTGGGTGAAGGAGGTCTTTTTCACTTCATCTAATCTCTTGATTCTTCTTGTTCCATAACAATCATTTGTCGTGATTTTTGAAAGTTAATATCTAGAAAAGTCCTATTTGTTCCTGTTTTGCAGTTAGTCACACTTATCCGAGGTCCCACAGGGCCTTGGTATCTGACTCAAGGCTACCCCTGTCTGTGTGTTCCTTAGGCTGCCTCTGAACAGTTGGGGGATATGAGTGCTGGGCACTGTTTGGCCCTCTTAATCCGCGGGTCTCAGCTGATGCTGCCCAGGAGTGGTAACCAAACATCCTCACTGTGCTCCTTGCCCTCTTCCCGCTGGCATCTGAGCCACATCAGCAAACACTTAGCCACAATTCAAGAAAAGCGTGTGTATCTTCTCTTGGATCCACTGCTCTTAAAACGCCTGCAAACCTGCCCCAGGTCCTGGGGAAGACCAGTCACCAAACATGATGAATTTCCAGCCTCCTCTGAGTGTACGACATAAGGTGTTCCTAAGTCACAAGCCCAGAATGTGGGAAGGCAGTATGATTACTTGTCCCCGTCACAGGAAGATACACCAAGAGAGGGGAAAATCCTTACGTTTCCCCAGAGAACAATCTTCTCTTTAGCAAATCATCCATCCCAAAGTACCTTGTGAGAAATGAATGACACCTTTTAACCAAAGAAAGCAAAAATAGAGATCGGAGAAAACCATGTGGTGGTAGAAAGAGCACTAGGCTTTGGATTCAGACCAGCTTGGGTGCAAATTCAGACCTTGAACAAGTCACTTAACCCATCTTACCGAAAGAACATCCTATTTTGTGCCAGGCAGTCTGCTGGGTGATTTATATCCAATAGCTCAAGCCTGAAGAACCTTGTATTTTTTCCATCGTTTAACAGATGAGGGCGGTGGGACTCAGGGAAGAAAACCACGCTAGTGGGAGGGCTCAACTGATGAATGACAGAGCCCAGATCTTGAGAAGTTAAGGTCAGCCCCCATTCCTCTGGGCAGTGCCACCTCTCCCGTACATGATGGAGAGAGAAGACCTCTGCTCCAATCACACCACCGCCAACAGACGTAACTAGAAGCGAGACCACTGGGTTAAGTGATCTCATATGCCCTTTCCAGGAGCCTTCTTGAACTGCAAGAGCCCTAGGAGGGCAGAAGTCAAGAAGGCTCTGACACTGAATAGCAAGAAGAGACCCTGAGCACAGATCAGTGGATGGAAACGGTTCTCTGGCATCAGATGAACCTGGATTCAAACGCTGGCTGCATTGTGTACTCATGATGTCACTTGACTTCTTTAGGCCTGTCTCCTAATGTGTGAAAAGGGGCTGGTGAGCGGGGAGGGTATAGCTCAGTGGTAGAGTACCTGCTAAGCATGAATGAGGTCCTGGGTTCAATCCTCAGGACCTCCATGAAAATAAATAAATACATAAATACGTAAATAAACCTAATTACCTCCCCTGCCAAGAAAAAAATAGTTATTAAAAAAGAGAGAAAGAGAGACTGATGAGAGGTTAAAATAGGATTATAAAGCACTAACCCAAAGAGTCATTTAGAGCAGCTGCTTAAATCAGGAGGAGGGGCTCCAGAGAACTCCAAGCAGATGGGATAGGCTGAGAAAGATTCTTGGGCCCTGGACTGTCCGTGGAGTGCGCTGAGCCCTCCTGAGATGCTCTGTCCTGCCCATAGGCCAGGGCTCTGGAGCATTGGCACAGCCAGCCCTGATTCTTTAGAGCTGCCCTGAGCCTGCCCCAGTCTAAAGGGGCCCTTGTCTGGACTGTCTGCTGAAGGCCCACAAGGAAATCAGCCTGGAGTGAGTGCAACCTCCCAGCCACAGTGCCCACAGGCTGGCTGGCCACCCGGAGGAAGACCCAGTTCTCCTGGGCTAATTCTTCACCCAGGCTGAGCTTGATACTTGCAGTCAAAAACAGAACCCTACCTGTGTCCTGTGGCGGGGAGCAGGTGAGAGACCAAAATACCATGTATTCAGTGGATAAGGTTTGCTCTTCTTTATCAAAATGAATTGAAGATGGCCTTTGGGCATGGAACGTTCTACCAGTCTAATCTACCCATCCCTGGCCCCAAACCTGAAATCAGTTTCACTCCCCTTGGTGCTTCTGATAAGAGACCTGCTTATTATCCTTTCCCGTAAAGACTTCAAAGCGAGGCGCCTGGGAGGGGACTGTTCATTGGGGAGGGGCCTGAGTTGGGCTGAGTTACTGCTCTGCTGCTCTGAATATTTCAGTCCCCAGCCCAGACTTCCCCTCCAGGACCCCAAGCCATGGAGGAGCTGAGGGGCGGCAGGTTGCCCAGGCAAAGCTCTCCTCCTGCCATGGCGCAGCGCCTCGCGCCCCTGCTAGTCCTGCTCTTGGCTGGGCGCTGTGTCCTGGGGGAACAGGGGATGGCCGACTTCCAAGAATGCAAGCAGAAATTAAACGTGTCGGTGCTGGGGGCGTTGCCGGGCTCTGGCTGGGACAACCTGCGCAACGTCGAGCTGGAGCTGGTGCTGAAGCGAGACTATTCTCAGTGCCTCACCACCGAGGACGGCGAGTACCTCATCCCAGACCACACGCAGGTGATGCCGTGGCGGGAGAGCATCGTGGAGACCCGCGCCAAGCTCATTGACCACTGGGTCAACTACACAGACTCCTGGGCGGCCTCCATCAACAATGAGGTCTCCTTCCTCTCCATCCTCAACGGTAAGTTCTCCTTCAGTTGCCAGAAGGTCAAGAAGTACAACCTGGAGCACCAGACGTTAACAAGCAGGGTGGAGGTCCGCCACAACATCTACTCTGTGAAGGCCTCAGAGAACACTGAATTCCAGCCCATCTTTCGGCAGCATCTCCTGACCATCAGCGACCACCTGGAGAACAATCAGACCCGCGAGGCCGAGTACCTGGCGGAGATGCTTGTGGTTAGGTATGGCACACACGTCCTCACCAAGGTGGAGGCCGGGGCTACCTTGGTGCAGGAGGACCAGCTGAAGCGGGAGCTGGTGGGCAGTAACACCCAAGATAGGATCAACATCACGTTCGCCGCCTCGGCCTTGTTCTTTAAAAAGGTTAAAGTGGGAACCGGGGTATCCTGGCAGGCGGAGAACCAGCTCCTTGACAACTACCTGCGCCACACGGTGGCCTCCGAGACGCGCAGCCACGGCGGCGTGCCCTTCTACCCGGGCATCACCTTGGAGAAGTGGCAGAAAGGCATCAGCAACCGGCTGGTGGCCATCGGCAAGTCGGGCCTGCCCCTGCCGGCGCTGATCCAGCCGGAGGCACTGCCCGAGCTCCCCACGCCCGCCGTGCGACGCTTGGCAGCCGCCGTGGACGGCGCCATCCGCCGCTACTACGCCATCAACACGCATCCGGGATGCATGAGGCTCGACTCGCCCGACTTCGACCCCGGGGCCAATGTGGACGACGGCTCGTGCAGCAGCCGCAGCCACGCCAACTTCACCTTCGGGGGCGTCTTCCAGGAATGTCAGCCTGTGTCCCAACCGGGTGCCAAAAGCCTCTGCGAGACCTACCACATCCCAAACCCGCTGACTGGCAAAACCTCCTGCCCGGCAAACTACACCGTCAGCTACCTGAGCACCAAGCTGAAGACGTGGAGCCAGGTCGGTCCCGAGTGCCGGCCGCAGTGCCACAGTTGCTGGCTCATCTTAAAGTGCTGCCCCACTGTGTGCGCCAACCGCGAGCATCGCCACACCGTGCGCCTGACTGCCTCCTGGTGCGCACCCTCGCGGGGCCTCCGGCTCAACACTGCAGGCTTCCTCTTCGGAGGCCTCTACAGCCCAGGCAATCCAAACCCATTCACCGGGTCCCAGATCTGCCCTTCCCACTTCTACCCGCTGACACTCTTTGGCGACCTCAAGGTATGTGTCAGTACTGACGCAGAGCTGGGTTCAGCCCATGCAGTCCCGTTCGGGGGTTTCTTTAGCTGCCAGGCTGGCAACCCCTTAGCTGGCTTCACCAAGGGCCAGAGCCCTGGGATCCTGAAGGAGGTGTTCTATCAGGACAGCTCCACAAAATATCCCATGAAATGCCCAGAAGGGTATAGTCAACACCAGGCTTACCTCAACGATGGCTGCCAAGTCCTCTACTGCCTCAAGGCTGGGATCTTGCTGGACCAGCAGATGGCAGGTGTCCGCTTACCCCCATTCATTCCCCGCCCGCCCTGGCTCAACAACAGCAGAGCCCAAAGGCTCTCTGTCCTGATTGACTCCAGCCGTCAGCTGTTCTGGGTGAAGCAGAAAGGCTCTGATCGCTGGCAGCCAGCCAGCATCAATGATCCATCCCTGTTGGTCAAACTCTTGAGCCAGGCTGACTCTGGACGCAGTGTTTCCGCCACTATTGGCTCCTGGATGGGTGCCATTGTGGCTGTGGTGGTTCTTGCTTTGGGGGCAAACTATGCCTTCAGGTACTACAAGAAAGGGGGTTTCAAGAGATCACAGAAGGACATCGGGGCAGAGGAACAGAAGGCCTATGGGGCCACAGAAACCCCTACAGGGCCCGGCTGTGTCTTCTGCAAAGAAAATGGCAAGGATTCCGTCTAGACTTTAAACTAACCAAACAGTCCTGCTTAATCACTACTAGTGAGAGCTTTGGCCCATTCTGTTTCTTCTACTGCCTAGATAAAAAGATGTAAGCTACCTAACCATAGAAATGGCCCCACTTCCCGAAGGTACCTGGACTGAACTGCGCTTCCTCAAGCCCTTCTCCCAATCGCCTAATACAAGCTTAAGGCCTGTTAAGAATCTCTTTCCCTAACACCCTCTTGCCAAGAGGCCCCACCCATGTTGGGCGCCTCCCTTGTTGTAAGGAACCAATAAACCCAGATTTTTTTTTCAAATACAGGTGTATTCCTGGTGTTCTTTGGCAGGGATGGAGTAGGGGGTTGGAGGAGGGGTGTGGAATCAACAGAGAAGACAAACTCAGCATTGACCCCAGGACATATTATGTAGCTTTGGAGTTGGATTTTTTTTTTTTTGGTAATTGTTATAAAATTCATTCTATCAATTTTTTTCCCAGAATCATTGCCTTGAACTCAAAAAGTTCTCTTTCAGCCTGGGTCTAAGTCAGAGGTTTTTTTTAATTCACACAGGGTCTGACCTATTTGTGGAGGATGAAAGACATTAGGTTCTAATCAGCAATTTTTTTAAAGACAGAAAATACAGTGCATTGCATGAAATAACTACACAAAATTATTTTGTGAGATAAGATAATCATATAAAGTTTTCCATATCCAATTGTTTTTGACTCACAAAAAGTGGCAGTTTTGTATGGTTTAATATATGTATTATATATACATTATATATATATATATATATCATTGATCATATATATATATATATATATATATATATTGAGATATATATATATATATATATCAATATACTGGGTCACAATGTAAAGTATGATATAAAGTTTGATCACAGTCAAAACATTCGAAAGCCAAGGGAAAACCTCTATTTTATTCCATGTTCCATGAAGCTCAGCTTTGGAAAACTGAGTCCTCAGCCCTCTATGTCACCCCCGGTGGAAGAGTCTTCCCTTTGGAGGGCCTGTTTCTCTCAAGTACACCAGAGTAAATTTTCATCCTTTAATTGGGTTTATTTATTTATTTTTTAGTGGTGGTACTGGGGATTGAACCCAGGACCTCGTGCATGCTAAGCACACACTCTGCCACTGAGCTACACCCTTCCCCCAAGAGTAGATTTTCATTCTTTAACTCCAAACAGCACTCCTGTGAGGACAGATTTCAGTTTTGTAACGTTGTTGGAACACAGGCCTCATCACAATTTAAACCCAGACTCTGGGTCTGTAGTTGTAAGAAAGACAACCTGAGGTGTCCCGTTAAACCCTAATCTTAGAACCACAGGGCATGTAGGCTCTTACCCAAATGGGCTCTTCAAAGTGTGAATGTTAGAGCCAGCTCTGACAGCCCGTGGAGAGACCCTATATAGTGGGGAAGTGTGGCCTCACAGGGTTGACAAGGTCATTTCCATGACCTAAGTGAGTTATTTTACTTCTTGGTGTTTCAACTACTCTAGCTACAGGCTGGAATGTATCAAGGTACTGATGAAGTAGTACTGGTACAAACTGTGAGTCCTGAGAGGAAGGGACAATTGAAATCCTAATAATTCTGGGATGTTTGAGACCATTTTTCCTACTGGTCTAACGTGGGCACATTGGAGTCAACTGTCAGCTAAGGACTGACTGGCGACTCTCCTGAGCCTTCTCCAGATTTCCGGTCACTACCGTCTATAGGGGCTTTCTCTACGTGAAAAACGCCTTTGTAAAAGCATCTCGCTTCATCTTCATAAATCTTAAGGTAGGAAAGTAGTTCTCATGCTCAAGATGGGGAAACATCTTTAAGAAGCTCAGAGAGGTTGACTTGCCCAAAGTTACATGACTCAAATATTAATAATAATGGCTAGTACCTACTGAGTAGAATTTGCCCTTTGAATAGATTATTTCATTTAGTTCTTTGCTGAGCATAGCAGTAAAGCTGTAGGCTTGGTCCAGGGCAAATACTGGCCTCTGGAAGTTTCTTGTGTCTCTATAAAATGGAGTTGGGGTAAGGATATGGCTCAGTGGTAGAGTGCTTGCTTAGCATGCACACGGTCCTGGGTTCAAGCCCCAGGATCTTCATTATAAAGAAACAAACAAACAAACAAACAAACCTAATACTCACCCCCCCACCAAAAAAAAATTGGGGTTAGCCTGTTAAATTCCTAGGTTACTTGAGAAGATTAAATGAGCTGATGGATGTAAAGCACTTTAGAACAGCCTGGCCTTTCTAAATTTGAAATCGATGACACTAATGCTACGGGTTCTGCTTTGCCACTGCTTTAAGCGTGGGATTCCAGAGTCAAATCAGACAAGCCTGTACTCAAGAACCAGCACAGCTGTCTGTCATCTCTCTGACCATGAGCAAATGGTCTCGCCTTTCTGAGAACTAATCTCATCTATAAAATGGGGATAGCCCCGAAACCAATGTCAAAAACTGTTACAAGGATTAAATGAGATAATACTAGGAGATCCCTTGGTACAGCGCCTGTACCAAGGCACACCACAGTGAGCTGTCACGATGTGGGGCTCATCCCGATGGTGATGCATAGAGGTGAGCAGCGGAGCAATGGGTACACAGATGGATGATTGGGGCTCACAGCTGAGTGGGTAAGACACCCCCAAAATATAAATTACTCACTGTGAAAACATCACAGAACCTCAAACAGAATATTATGGGAAAATGAATGAGGTTACACAAATTCTAACTGAGAGTGTTGGTAAGGTTTCTGGGATGGAACGGGACTCCTGTCTCAGCCAGGCACATTTTTCAAGTGCATTCAGTTCTGTTTGCTTGGAAGGATCCCTTCAACAGCAGCTGAATGCCCCTTCCTGGTGGTCTCAATTCTTTTCCTGGAATAGCCTCTCAGGCTTCAAAACCCGGTCTCCCCACCTGATAGGAGAAAGGTGAGGATCAGTGCATAATGGAAGGTTTTGGTGCAGAATAAAAAAAGAAGAGGCGCAAAGTGGACCACCGTATAAGTAGGGTGGTCATGTAACTGATCATCCAAATCTGGACCCTGTTGAGACCGAAAGGAAGCACTGTAAATAGTTATATAGGACATGTTAATTGGCACATATGTTGGTCCACTTTTATCGGTGACTGTTTGCCTATAGGTGACTGGGCCCAGGCTCACCTTGTCACCCTGATCTCCAGCTAATCTCTCCCCATGACCCACATTTACTGTGCTCACACATGGATGCCCACATCTGGTCAGTTCCAGGCTGTGCCATGGCCTGCTGAAATCTTGCCCATCAATCAAGACTGAGAAGTCATCCTCCTTCCCTCACACTTTCCTTCCTTCAGTCTCTCGGGAAGAATATGTCTCTTACTCCTCCTAACCTCGTCAGCAGCATGTAACTAGGAGCTTGTCACTTTGCATGAGTTCTTCATCCAACCTGATCACGAGTTCTTTGAATGGTGGGTGGAGGGGAGCAAAGTGTTGTGCGCATCATGGTTACACAGTTCTTTCCAGAGCTCAGCATCAGAGAGAGCACCTAGTAGGTGCTCTACAAGTTTTCTGAATGGAAGAAAACCAGAGGAGATCTTGTGAGGCCCCAGGTGATGAGACTTAGCTATCAGCTTTTAAGTCACCGACCCCTTCTTGGATTCTTAAATATATTATTTCATTAATAAGCCAGTTTTAAGCCTCATTTTCCTATTTTAAGTGCTCGATAAATACAGATTAGTAAAACTCAGTTTTCATTGTATCAAAATATTCTATGCAAGTGGACAAAAAGTGAAACAAAAAAGGGGGGGAAAGGGGAGACGATGGCATGGTGTAACCGCGGTGTCTCCGGTTTCCTGTTAGAACTCTAAGTGACAGAGGGGAGGCGCTGCTGACCTGCCCTCCTCGCTGATGACAGGATGCCGACGGCTGGCCCGCTGTCAGGGAGCCCACAGTTGAGTGGGTAAGACACCCTCCTTCGCTGGACATTACACAGTGTCTTCTCCTGCAACAGGCTTCTCTTGGACAGCTGGGTTGTTGAGATCTCATGGACTCTGTAAGTCGTGTAAAGCAAAGAGGTCTTTCTCCCTGTTTTGACTTCTAGAGAGCTTAGACCCAAATTTTGGCCCCTTGTACAACGTTCTTGTTGCTAAACTCAATCTTTGTTTTGACATCTCTGCACTTATATTGCCTCTTGATTAATTCATTTTCAAATTTTTATGATATTTATTTACATAAAACACCGTATTTTTTTAATTAAAAAAATGAGTAATAGAGCTGGGCAACTGCAATGGGAGATTTATGACAGTGGGTCTGGTAAGCCCCTGAGCCCCTCCTCCCAAGCCCAGTCCTCAGCCCAGCTGCAGTCTCACTACCTCTAACCTTAGGCTTGGTCCAAATCCATCCTGTCTAGAAACTGTTCTCTGTACTTCATAGAAAGGGACTGTTGTAAGCCAGAAAGTCTCCAGTTTTCTCAAGGAGTTCCTGAACCATTGACAACGAAAACTAATTTTAAATTCAATTTTAAAACTATGTTGTTGTAGTTTTTAAGTGCAGGTTGGGGGTGCAAAGAAAAGCGGAATGTGTGTATTGTTGTAAAAAGAATGTGTTTCATCACTGAAAGGCTGGGAATCACTAAATTATAGGCAAACAAATCAGCAAGGTTAGGGGCTCAAAAATCAGACTGGGGCTTGAGGAATCTCTGCTGAGCGTCATGGTTTGGGGCGTCCAGGGTAGGGAGAGGAGGAGGTAAGGAGCATTGGGAGAAGGGTTTTCCTTTATTTCATTTAAGTCATTCAATCATTCATGCTTTTCTTTTTAAATTAGCATGTCAGATTTTATTTGAATTGTGCAAAAAAAAAATCTCATCCAGTATTTAAAATATCAAGGTAAATTCTATTTCATGCATTTAAAAATAAATATGACAAATTAAAAAAATAGTATACCATATTCTTTATAAAATACATTCATTCATTCTCAAGAGGCTCCTAAGGAGGATGACCCTTTACTAAGTGGGATGATTAAATAACAAACAAAAAACTGAAGGAGAAAAATAGAGGAAAGTAAATCTCTGTGACTTGAGTTACGCCAAGGTTTTTAGATATGTCACCAAAAACACTACCCATAAAACAATAAATTAATAAATTGGATTTTGATGGAAACCAGAATGTCATCCCAAAATATTCTCTTTGGCATAAAAATTTTTTTTAACATTTTTTATTGATTTATAATCATTTTACAATGTTGTGTCCAATTCCAGTGTTCAGCACAATGTTTCAGTCATTCATGGACATATACACACTCATTGTCACATTTTTTTCTCTGTGAGTTATCATAACATTTTGTGTATATTTCCCTGTGCTATACAGTGTAATCTTGTTTATCTATTCTACAATTTTGAAATCCCAGTCTATCCCTTCCCACCCTGCATAAAAGTTATTTTGAACTAAAGGCACTTAAGCAGCAGCGAACTCAGAGAAAGCCCACCTTTCTCTGCCTAGAGGCACCATATAAATTCTGCTTTTATTTAGACTCTTCTTAGCCCAGGGAAGGCACCAGACGAAGCTGCAAAGAAACCTTACTCTTACTTTTTCGCCCATGAATTTTCCTTCCCACAGTTGGCGCCCTTGAAAGCCCAAGCTTCCCTTTGCCCTGTCGTTTCTCTACAGATGTATTATTCTTTTTGGCGATGCTGCGTAAACTGGAATTCCAGCTGCCGTTTTGGGTTTCTTTTGCTTCAGGTTTCTCCTGAGTGGTGTGCACTGTGCGCCTCGATCAACTGTGTATCTTCCTCTGTCTTTTCGTTAAAAGAGTCCCAGCTGAAAAATCTCAGACAGGTAGAGGTAAAGTTCTGAGGCTCCCCTACAACTTCATCAAAATTAAAAACCGGGCTGAGAGGAGAAGGACCCAAAGCTCTGAAGCATGAGGTTTGTATAAATCAGGGGTCACCAAACATGGCCCCCTGTCTGGGCGCCTGCTTTTGTAAGTGGCGTTTTGTTGGACCACAGCCACACCCATTTGTTTCTGCGTTGTCTACAACAGCCTCCATGCTGCAATGGCAAAGGGGGCTAGTTGCAACAGAGACCTTGTAGCACAAGGCCTGAAACATCTATTTTCTCTTGACCCTTCATGTAAAGTACAGACTGTCCAATGGATGCTGAGATGGACTGGTCCCTTCAATACCACAGTAACCAACTGGGGACTGAGGTTGCCAGGCATACAGTCTTTATCATGGTCCAGTGTCCTCCAGCCTAGAGCAGCTTTCTTCTAGAATCCAGATCCCCTCCAGTTTAGCCCAGCATGTCATAAAACCATTATCATTTCTGTGAAAAAAGCTGGAAAATGTGAGTACAAATAGTAATCATTCTCCCACTACAAACTGCCTTCCAACACTGTCTCTACCTTTCTCCCTTCTCTTGTTCAGATAACATTTGATGAGCATCACCTTCATGCCAGAGAAGACACAGCCCCTGCCTTCAAGAGGCCCATGCTGTAGCAGAAGGGAGGCGTACATGCAAATAACTAATGCCCAGTGGAATCAGTCATAGAACGGTCGTGTGAAGAAAAAATGTGGCCTGTATATCCAATACCTCAGCATGAATCCCAGCTCTGCCAGTTTCCAGCCCTGCAAATTCGAGTGAGTCACCTAACCTTTCTGAACTTCAGTTCTCTCATCTGTAAAGTGGGAATGATTACCTCGGGTGTGATGGGTTTTCATGAGGATTCGATGAGCTGCTTTATGCAGAGCATCTAGCTCAGTGTCACAGCTCAATATTATTGTATCCGCAGCAGTGGTCATGATGGTCGTCAGCAAGAAACAACAGTGACAGCAGATGATGTACATGAAGTGCAAGTCACAGCAAAGAAGAGAGGACAGTGGGGGAGGTATATTGATCAAGGATGTTTTAAAATGATGTAAGACTTAGAGCTTGAAGCAAGAACAGGAGTTAGTCATGTGGAGACAGAAATAGGGACACAGACAAGAATAAAATGCATGGAATGAGATGCAGACTTGTCCAAGATGAGAGATGAAGGATGGGATAAGTTCCTGACATGCCTCAAGTCTGCTAAAGCTCTGGTGACCGGCAGAATCAGTGGGGAATGTGGACTTGAATTTGGACAAGGGGATACTTTCAGATCCCTTTAGGATTAAGGCAGAAGAACTGATCTGACCCCTGGTGATTTTTTTTTTCCTTTTCTCCCTTCTTATCATGTCATGGTCTTTCTATGCTGACTTTTAAGAGAGTCACAGATCTGGTATCTTGAATGCTTCCTCACTGCCTATTGAATGAATCAAGACGCCTTAGCATCGTATTCAAGACCCTTGTGGTTGAGCCCAACATTCCCATCCAGTTCCATCTTCAAAGACACTCACCCTCCCCACCCCTCCTCTGTGCATCCTGTGCTCCCACATTCAACCCAACATATTTAGAAACGAGGCTTGCGATCCCCTGTGTTACTCCCAGTATCTCTTCCCCTTTCCGTGATTCTTGCCCAATTTATCCACTATCCTCCTAGTTGGGAGGGGGATGTCATTCCCCCGCTCCACACCCTCCGTCATGATTTTCAGAGGTGTCCTCTTTGCTCCATTCCCATTGTCGCTTTAATTCAGGTTTTCCAACATCTAGAGGGTTTTGTTTTTGTTTTTGTTTGTTTGTTTTTTGCTTCTAGTCTTGCTTCCATAAACCCATTTGCACGTAGCAGCCTGAGTGTATGAGGGGACTTTGGGCAGCTCAACAAGGAAGCATTAGGAGGGCTTTGTTACAGGCGAGGGACCTGGGTTAGTCTGGTGAAGGATTCAGTGAAGCAGTTTTGCTCTGCTTCACTAACTATAGATAAGCAACTAACTGTAGAAGGGGAACCCACCCTGAGGGCTTTTTTTTTTCCCTGAGGGCAAAATCCTAGTCATTTTTCAAAACCCAACTCCCAAAGTGCCTCTTTTGGGAGGTTCTCTCCAACCTTTCCTTCCTCTGGGCTCCCAGAGCCCTTCGTTACTCGTGTGGTATTACTAACCACACCCTGATTTCTGTCACAATTATGTACCTGGTGTCTCTCTTAGGAGATCCTGAGTGTTCCCAGGGCAGGGAGCCATGAGCTAGCTCTCTGGGCCTGTTTCTGCCATTGTAACATGAGAATCTTTGTACCTACCTCACAGGGCACTTGTGGGGAGTAAATGAATTAATGCACGTACAGTGATTAGATCAATGACCAGCAGAGCAAACACCGTATAATGTTTGCTGCCATCATTAATATTCATTTCTGTATCCTTAGTGCTGGCCCGAATGAGGTGTCAATGCGCATCGCTGTTGAGTTGAATTCGGCTGGAGACAGGCCGGACACGTCTGAAGAAGTTCAGGGCTTAGAACCACGCTGGGAACTTTAATTGGCCTATTAAGTTGTTTGTGTCATTCTCAAGCCTCCCTCCACTCCAGCTTGCAAGATAGGAAGCGGGGATCACTAAGTAAGACAAGAGAAAGTAGTCCTAAACTTTCCCAAGTGGTGTAGCCTAAGGGTTGGTCTGACCTAAAGATAAGAAACCTGCCTTAGAACTTTATTTTCACAGAGCTTCCCTGGGTCCCTTGTTCGAATGGCACCTACCTGGAGGGAATCACGTATTTAACTATGACCTCAGAATGCGTCCCACTTGTCCTGTGATGCTAGGGGAGGCATGGGATACAGCACCACCAAGTTATAGTAAAGGTGGGGGTTGGGGTGGCCATAGAAGTCTGGGTTATAATTTGCTGTTTCCAGAGCTTCCGATGGCTTAGCGAAAGGAAGGGTACCTGGCAGCACTGGATGCAGGAGAGTGGAAGGACGTAAACAGTGATATCAGATGCTTCCTGGGAAGATGGAGAAGCAGGAAGGCGCGGTGGGAGGTGCCCTAGACTAGCTGTGGTTCTAATGCTACTTTCTAACTGGGTCACCAGGGTACCTCTCTGGCTTCCTTCTGCTACGTGTTTAAAGACAAGATTGAACTAAATGAAATTTAGTTCCTTCCTGTGTTAAGAGGAAGGTGCTGGCATTCCCTGGGATGACTCTGAGTCTAAATGCATGTTTTAACACATCCTGGGAGGTGCCTGGGTTTGCATGTTTCCTTGGCTCTCTAGAGAGCCTGCCAGCCTTCCCCTGGACTTGTCTGATGCTTCCTACTGTGAAGACCATCTTTTGGATGTAGTGAACATTCCGGAGCCTCTCCTCTCCAGAGAGGTGGTTGATTCTTGGAGGCTGCGTGGAAGACTGGGTCGGCCCCTAGTGGCCGAAGGCCCACAGGCACAACCGGGTCTAGGCTGGACCAGATGGGTCCTGGGAGGCAACTGAGATTTCTCTGAGATCCTTACAGAGCTCTCTCCTCAGCCGAAAGTCTTACCTTAGTCCAGCCTGTCTGAGGCATCGAGTATCTTGATGTTTGTATGTCACTTACGAGTACTTTCAGAAACTCAGATTTGGCTAAAGCATGTAAAAACTTGTGAAGTTAATCGTCATTTCCATTTCATAGATGAAGGGGCTCAGAAAAAGTGACTTGGCCCCAAGTCTGGAAACTCAATAGGGTTTGTCCCAGAGATTTTGTACAAGTCTGTAACTGGTTTGATCCGAGGGCAGTGAATTACAGAGCTGGGGAACAGACTTCAGTCTAAGATGACCCCGCTGCTAGGAGTCCCATGGGGGTCGGGTGCAGGGAGTGAGTTCTGGGCCCAGAACTCTCCAAACGTGCCAGATACGAGAGAAGGGAACTCGGATAAGCGAACGCGCATGCTCATCTCCCTTATTTGTGAAAGAGAGCATCTCAGAGGAGCAGATGACAGAAGAAGTGCGGAGGTGTCTGACTTAATAAGCAAATGCAGTGCCCCCCTTTCATACTGCTTTAAGCATGTGGATAAAAACTCAGAAGCCCTTAGCAAGTTTTCTGTTTTCCTCTGTGAATTTTCCTCACCTTAGTCCTTATCTTCAAAATCATTAGAAATGGGCCAGTTAGGATTCTTCTGTTTCAAAGGCTTGATTAGGGTTCAAATACATAAAAGTGAACCGTATAAAGGTTCCTCACCTGCAGGCGAACTGATAAATGTAGGGGACATCTACCTCCGCCCAGGCTGACCGGCCATGGGAGTTCTCCCCAGTGGCCGGGCACCACGGAGGTTTACCCTGCGCCCTTGAGGGAGCCCGGCCCGGGCTGGGAGGATTACATTTCATCCAATGTTGAAATCACTTGAAATTCCCCTTGTTCATCCAGATACAGAAATAAAAGGAGCAACCCACAGTCTTGCTGAGGCAAAAATCTTTCTGGTTAGCCATTACCGAATCTCTTATTCTTTCACTCTTGCATCTATCTGCCAAAAATAGATGGGTCAAAGTCACATATTTTAAGAGTCACATGCATGAGGACTTTCTTACCTCACACCCCAGACATATTGCATCAAAAGATCAAATTATATTTTTACTGTCTTTATCTGTAGACCTTAGAGCTCTATAGAAGCTTTTGAATGAAATGACATTTTTTACCGCTTTCACTTTTTGAATGTACCAGCATTCAGACGGTTCATTTCTTGAGTCTGATGCTTGATGCTGAGGTAGGATAAGGCAGGAGGCCAAACCATTCTTTTTAAATGCCCTGACCTAAACGGTCACACACACACACACACACACACACACACACACACACACACACACACACACACACACACACACACACACACAGATAAACCAGTTGAAGTGATATCTTCAAAATTTTCCTTCTCAGCCTGCTGGAGGCCCCTCCACTTTCTGCATTTCTATTTTACAAAATAGAAGAAGGTGCTCCGCTGCCTCATGAGGAGCTGAGGAGTCACAAACAACGAGCCACTCTGACAACCTCTCAGATGGGTCTCCCTGAAATACTCACTCGTCCTCTCCCTGGTTGACCGGCGGCCACAGCAGTGAGTCATCCATTGGGCCTTACCCCGCAGCAGCCGGAAATAACAGCGATTCCAGGGCTCTGACCTGACACTTTCCATTTTTATTGAAGCTCTCACTTCCCTCCAACCTGATTGCTTTAAAGCCAGTTTTATTCCACGCTTGGACTTTGTGCTAATTTGCAAGTCTTTTCCAGATTACACTCTTAAATCAATGCATGAAGAATTGATCAGCTCTCATACATGCCATTCCTTGACAGATTCGGGAAAACTGAATCTCTTGCCATGGAGAGAGGACTTTCCTGGAGGCAGTGGGATGGAAGGAATCCTCCTTATAAAGTAAGAGTTAGGGACTGGGAACTAAAGTTGTGCCTTTCAAGAGTTATATACAAACTGTCTATGTAGTTATAATAGTTTACACTCTATAAAGCTGTGTTTCCCCAGAGACCTCATCCATAGCTAGATCTAAGAAACAAGGAGACTGAAATCTAAAGATCAAAACTCTGTCGGGCTGTGCGCACTTCCAGTGTTGTCATCCTCACCATCTGTGGTGCAAGACACACACCTGGAGGGCCCACTGTCGGTCCCGTACTCAGTCTGTTCCATCTGCTTCAGGTAAGCATGATGCAGAGTCTACGCTCAGACCCACACGTTTCTGTCCCTGTTGCTCTGACCAAGTGCTCCTTTGCCCGGTGCTTTGTCTCCTCCTAAGAAGTTTGCCCAAGTCTCTCCAGGCATATTGCAGGTGTCCTGAAGGAGAAACTGACACGCGGCTCTGAGCACAGCGCTGGGGATGCACTCAGTAGGCTTCTGCTCTTGTGGCCTCATCTTCCCACTTCCTCCCATTCAGCAGTTGGTACTCACACCTTTTCTGGAACCTCTGCCACTTCCATCCCGCCTCTAATCCATGCAAATTCCTTCCTGTGTGGCTCAGCAGGACTTCAGCCACGCTCCACCGATGTCTGCCCAGCCTCGCGTGCCCGGTATGCAAACAAGACACTTGGAGGGGGCGTCACTCCTGTCTGATGCAGCGAGTTGGTAATCAGTTATTCCCCGTTAAGACGTTTTAGTCATCCCCTTCTTCATTAAACAGAGAGCCTAAAACACTATACAGATAAATCTAAGCTCTTTACATTAATAAGCACATGTTTTAGCAATCAAAGTACTGCTCTTAAGTAGAAGAAACAATTGAAACAAGGAAAAGCTTGAATGAAATAAGCCTCTATACATTCACTGCAAAACTGTCTACCTACACCAACACTACAGATGGAACGCAATAAACCTCTGGTGGTGGCAGGACTCAAATGTTTATCACTGCCTCATTTTCTTCTAACCAGCCAGCTCCTCCCTACTTCTCTCCTCTGATTGATTTCTCTTCCTACATCTGAGACTCCTTCCTCCAGGAAGCATTTTCTGGCCCTCACTGGTCTCCTTCCTTTCACTCCGTACCACTGAAACCCATCTTACACGTCCGGTCCCGCACTGGTCTCTTACATGCCTGCAGCTGGCTTTCCACACAGGCAGCCTGGAGAGCAGGGCCTTACCTCCCCTGCACCGCTGCCACAGCGCCTCGCCCGGAGTCCTCGCATGTTGACTCCATGGAGTTTGGGACAGAAACCCAGGTGGGAAAGGACACGACCAGTGGCAGCCAGCCCTCTGTGACTCACAGTTACAAGAACACACAAGCCTCAAGCAAAGAAACTGAAGTAACCTGGGCCCCCAGTCCAAGACTTTTGAGTTTAACTGGAATCAGTGATACACACGAGCTCTTCAGGATCCCCACTGCACAGTCAGCTCTTAGGCCTGACTGCGAGCGGCCTTTTGTGTTAGTGCCCACATTGACCAGCTGGGGCCTTTCATGCTGTCTCTCTGGAAAACAACATTAAACGCAGAGCTGCGCCCTTTACGTGAAGCATGGAGGCCTTGCTGTGTGTTGTTTCAGGAGCGCTGGCATTCCCGCTGGGAACAGCGTGGGCCTCACCCTCTCCTCATGACTAAGCCCAGAGAATGTGGCGTGAAGTTCTGAGCAGTATCCTATCCATTGTCCGCAAATGCCTGGGTTACCCTGCCTGTATCGCTCACTGCTGATCACACTAAATGAGAGGTAACCGGGTGTAAGCTGTGCCCAACCCCAGACCTAAAGGCCATACTTTAAAGCAAGCTGTATACTGCACACTCCCAGTCTACGGCCATGCCACCCTGAGCGCGCCCACCTCATCTGATCTAGGACTAAACTTAAGATCTCCACTGCTCTCCTTTGCCAAGCATGGGCAACCAATACTGCCTTTTACAACGCCAGGACACGGTTGGGGGTGGTCTTTTCAGGGCTGGAGATAGATGGATACATGGATACATTTTCCAGCCCTGCAGCAGAGGTGACAGAGGTTTATAACCAGGCCTCTAAAGTGAAGGGCACACAGGCTTTGGATTAAGAATGATCCGGGTTCAAACTCAGGGTGCTGTCTGCTAGGGGGGTAACCCTGGACAAGTTATCAATTTCTGTGAGCCTGTTTACTCATCTGCCAAATGGGACGGACACCACCTCCCGCAGCAGGGTTGTGAAAATCGTGATACACACAAAGCCCCTGGCACGCTCCTTCCACAGAGTAGATGCTCAAAAATGTTAGTTACTATTTTTATTATCCAAGAGCTTGAGATGGCTAGAGTCCATGATTTTTAATTCACTATTTCAGTCTTCTCAGAAGAGTCACCCAGGACTAGAGTTAAAAATATTTTTATCCCATGAAGCTGTTCCATGCCTGTGAAGGCTATTAGTCAGTGGGTGGGAAAGATGAGAGCACTGAGCTGGGAGGATGCTGTCCATGCCCCAGCTCCCTTACGGCCTCAACACACACACACCCCCGCAGACTAAGCTTGTATGCCCATCTGTCCATGTGCGCAAGCCCAGCTGATGAAAATGCCTGTGGTCTTGAAGGTTTTCAAAAATGGGAGAGTGAATGGGAAAGTGAGGGAGGCCTCAGAGAACTATGTATATTCCATTAGAAGAGAAAGCGAGCGAGAAAGAGGGGTGACTGCTACATTTTCTTGTCATTAGCAATATGATGACTCCCATGGGCTGGGGTCCCAGTCTGATGAGAAGAAACGACTCGAAGGTCATGGATTGACCTCACTGTCCACTGTGAAAGCTCCCGCAGCACCTTCAGGCCCCACAGCTTCTTCTCAAAGAGACCCCCATCTCCAACAGTAAGGGGCATCCCATCGGCCTCACTGGGGGGGATCTTGTGTTCCAGGAGCGCCATTAATTCCTCGAGCTGGTAAGCAAAGGCAGCAACTTGAAGGAGAATGGTATGTATCGCTTGATGGAAGTCACCTTCAGCCGGAGTAAAATGGACCCGTTGGTCCTCTAACAGCCTGGCCAACATGACGTGGAAGGCGCGGTAAGCTTGGAGGTTCTCCTGGAGTCGCTCTGCCTCAGTCAGCTCGCTCCATCGATTAGTGCTTGCCATTGGCACACCATCCACAGAGTCCAGGTTCATGTTCTCGTTCAGACCCTGATGCTTCACCTGGCCAAGGATATAGAAAAATATCTCATCCTCTGTAATGACTCCACCATTCTTACTTACTCCTTAAATCTCATACTCACTCAGGATCCATGGCTGACTTTAGGAAGACCCTGTTCTCCCTGAAATCACACATACTGCTCTGACTACCTGTTCATCTTTCTTGGGAGAACTTGCAGCTTTCACTAGGTTCTGAACAAAGGTTGCAAACCACTGACTGGTCCAGAATTAACTTTTCCTTCCCACTTCAAACTCCCCCCAGGAAACTGAAGTATTTTAACCGCACTGGAGTTTAAGTATTTTAAATATACTTGCTTGAAGAAACCGGTCACAGCGAGGAAGCCCTACAATATAGCCATCGTAGAACTTTTCTAACAGTCCTCTCTCCTCCATTGTTCACTCTCAATGGTGAGGATAATCCTTTAGAGAATTCAGTGGAAGTTTTTTTTTTTTCTAATTGGTATCTTTACTTTTTGTGCCCTTTTTAAAAATTGGTATTTCAAAGAGTCTCATTTCTGATGGGTGGGGCTTGGCTCTATGACGATGAACTCCATGGTTAACTCCTTAAGAGTCTGATGCTTCCCCAAGTCCTCACTGACTCTTCTAGCGGATTTTTGGAGTGTAGGTGGGCCTTCTATGTAGACACTTTGGACTGTATGTAACTTATCAGTGGGCTGCTAATACTGTACAGGAGAAACTGGTTGGGTATTTATACTGTTCTCCCAATCCTATAAACTTCACTCTTTCATTTACATAGCTCAAAAAATTAGAACAATGTTCACGAAGAACCCAAACCTAGAGGGCTTGTGGCTAGTATGTTCCAGGAGAATTCAGACTGTAGGCAATCAACTTAGGAATAGTCTCCAACATACACACCAATCCTACCTAGAACCCCACGTTATGTTATCTTATTCAAGGAGCAACATGTCTCTTAAATAGCCTAGATAAAGAAAATAAGGTCACATGGGTTTCCTCAAGGGAAGGGGCCATGTTAAATGATAGGTGTCCAACATATAATGACTGTATGATTAGGGCTTTTGTAACTGATAACGAGGCTGGAGCATGATGGCAAGGGGCTGGATCAGAAGAGACGAAGCAAAAATAGACAACAGCAAAATAGGCAACTTACATAAGATTCCATAAGCGCAGTCAGGTCTGAACGAATCTTCCTTGCTAGCCAGATAGAACGGCTACAGAGGTCCCGGCGGTGAGGGGTCAGCGGTGAATGCTCTGCGAAAGCCATCCCCTAACTCAACTGTCCCAGGAAAGCAGTGAGCTGAGTTTGCTTCTGTCTATACTGGTCCAAATAAGAAATGTGACTCTCAGACTAAATCCACTGGGCATTTCTCTACTAATGGAATTGTGCACCCCCACCCCCCGCTGCCTGACTCAGAGGTGGCAGCAAATTCCTGGCTGTGGATTTTTGTGCCTGTGGAATCAAAGGCCGTTTTTTAATCAGCTTTTTGTTTTTTTTGCTTTTTTTTTCCTGCAGCGTCTGCCTCCATCTCTCTCCTCCACTCAGTGCCTAGTGTACTTGTTTTTATGTCATTGTTTTGCTTTTGCACTTAGCAACAAGGTCACTATCACACTAATCCCTCATGACACCCCTGCCTAATGCAATCTATTTCATACACACATATTCAGTTTATTTTACTATCACCCTTCCTGTGTTTCCCATGTCCTTTTCTTTCTTTTTTGGTCAGGTAAAATATTCAGTAGTATGAACTTACTAGTATTACTGATACAGTTGCCATTCATTACGCATCTACCCTGGGCCAGACACTGCTAGTTGCTTTAAAGCCTTTATTTGATCTTTAGATTAATTCTACAAGATAAACATTTTCCTCATCCCACATAAGAAATCGAGGCTTAAAGAACTGTGCACAAAATCCAATAACTAGATTCAAATTTAAATACAGACCCTTGATTCTTTGATCCAAAACTGTTTCTCCCACTGACTTTTCAGTATCATTCTTTAGGTAGTTCATATTATGTTCAAGACACAAACTATACATGAAGTAGATCCTGTAAAAATATAGTGTCTTTTTACTCCCATGCTTTTGCTATGTGTTTAAATGTACACTTGATTGAAAATCACGTAAGGAAGCATCTCTGATCTCAATCATGGTGCCTTCCTTGTAGCTACAGGAGGAGGAAGGTACTGTTTAGGCCTGTTCTCTTCCAAAGGACAGGAACACCCAGCCCTGACTTGGTAACATCTCTAAGGCAGTCTCACTCAAGTGACAACACGCTTTTCTTTTTCTTCCTTATTCCAAGTCATACTACATTGCTTCTTAACAAAGTCAGAGAATGAGCTGGACTTCGAAATGAAGGCATAGAGCCGAAAAGCGCTTGAGAGTTGTTGTTCTAGTGCATTTAACTCGGTAGGCTGGAGGATAACGCCAACTGGGTGAGAGTTACAAGTTTCATCCTCAAGTCAATCCATTAGTTTCACTATTTCCTATCATGGGCATTGTCTCTAAATTGAAACAAGCCTCAAATTTCCACACATAAACGATAATCAAGGGACGTAAAGGATAAAGAGATGAGGCCTGAGTGGCTGTCACAGCAGGCCTTTTAAGAAGCGAGGATTCTTTTTCCTTTCCTTTTTTTTTTTTTTAACAACTTTGTACTCACATGGACAATGAGTTTTGTGAAAAGCACTGATATTAAACGCTATCAGGGCCTTGTCATTATCAGAGTGAAATTAACCTCATAGCTTACTTAAGGTTCTTCTCACATCTTTCCTAGACCGCCGAAACATGGAAAGGAGTTCCAAGTCGGCCAGGTGACCACAGACTCATACGACACCTCAGCATGAGAAATCAGGAACTAACCAATTCTCAACAAGCACAAACCACAGTATCGGCCACAGAAAACCTGTTCTGAGGGCACTTGGTTTTCTCATTTAGCAGCATCCACTACTTTACCCCAGGATGACTTAACTCAGTACAACCAAGGAAGACCAGTTGCTTCCATGAAGACAACTTTTATTTTTCTTCTTTACATACTTATTTTGGATATGCCCTACCTAGATTAAGAGAAAACAAGGACTTGAAAAGCAGAGTATCCCTTTTATTATAATTTCTTTTTACATAACCTTTTCAACCTAGATTCAGGTAACTACCTGTCTCTCCCATCAAAGGAGAAGGGTCCTGCATATTACAATAGGCAAAAAGGCTTTTAGGAAATAAAATATTTTAAATTGATTCATTACAATTTTTCAATTTTCTTGAGTACATTGAAAAGTGGGAAAAAGACAGGAGGGGAAAATGGTACTTCAAACCACCAGACTGCAATAACCTTAGTTTAGTACACTCTTTATATTTTTTTCTCCAAACAGGTACAAAGGAGGTTCAAGTGCTCTGTGTGGATGCTTTTCCTTACCTTAATATATCTTATGTTTTACTCCCAGTAATCTTGGCCAGTGTTTATCGAAACTCTCTGAAGCATATTAAGTCTCAGTTATGCAAAATTATCCTGGGCAACCACAAACAAGGGGGAAACACGTCTTGCAGAAAGAGTACTTGTAGCTCAATTACATTTTCAGAATTCAGAATTGCTAGTTCAAGACTGAGAATATGCAGTGGGAAGAGTTATCAAAAAGGTAACAGAATCTGAGTAAGATGAGGAAATGCAGAATTTTAAGATTAAGAGAGTTCCTCAGAAGGACAATGAAGTAAACAGCATGAGGAACAGAATGGAAAAGGGAAGAGAACCTAGTACAAGACAGTTCACTTAAACCAACTCATTACTTTGCTAACATCCCTTTCTCAAAAGAAAAAAGAACCAAGTCCACGGAAGGATTTTAAAATGTATCGCAAACTGCTACAATAATATACTGAAGCAAACTGCAGGCAAATGGTAGCCACGAAGAGGACTACAACAGGGGACAAAGAACAGAAACTTCTAATTACCAGAACTAACTGGTTGCTTTCAGTGGGGAGGAGTGTGATTCAGGGAAGAACGTATTTCCCCTCTATCTCATCAAGGTTTTGTTGTTGTTTTCTAATGCAGTTTGCTCTTGTGTGGGTGGCTAAAATATCTGATGACTAGCCACTGCAAGTGCAACTCATGGAGACAAAGGATGAGGTAAGTGTGACGGGACAGAGGCAAGTGCGGGGTGTGGAAGCTAGCTAGTGAAACACTACCAAACGGACTCGTCCGGCAGCGGAGCAACGTTGTCGTCGACCCATCTGATCAATCTTGTGTTTTCAAATCTACTCAACATACCAAAGTCAACTCCATGTCCTCACTGTGGGCAGGAAAGCATTCTACGTCCCTTCTAGCCTTATTCCACTGCTCACCCCAACACTGGAGGGATGGCAAGTCTGCGACACTGAAAAGAAACAATAGTGCATTTAGGATTGCTCACTGTAGGTGTCCCACCCCCTATTCTCCGGCATCCCAACCGCTGACACTAGTGGGTGTAAAGCCAGCCTCTTTCAGAGATGACATTTTGTTACCCTTCTTTATGGAAAAAAATCAGAGAAAATTGATAAACTTTGTAGTTTTAGTGTTCATGAAAAACAAGCTGCTCCTTATTTCATCCTCAGCAAACTTCATTCTTTCCAACAACCATCACACATTTCTGACAAACAATGAATAGGGCAAGCCTTTAATTCCAGCTTCTGAGGTACGGAGGAGAGAAACTGCCCTTCTAATTCTCTAAAAACGAGCCAAAATAGGTTTTCAGTCTTCTGGGAGTTATGGAGTTGTACAAAAACACACTTTCTCCCATGGACAGTAGTAAGTAAGTGTTCCACCCCACGAAAACCCCTGTCTCAAGGGAAGGGGTGATCCCCAGAACTTCGGGTGAAAGCAAAGCATTATATGGATGACTGACTTCGTGGAAGCCTTTCTGTTTCGGAAGGGTTACTAAAAGCGAAACAAAATACAGCAACTTTCTCTGACTTCAGACTGCATGAGCGGACCATCCCTTCCCCGAGGGCAGTGTCCTTCACCAACGGGGAGCTGGAACGCACCAACGACAAAGCAAAGCAAAAGCGCAGCAGGGGCCCGAGCTGGGCTAACAGGAGGCACGTACAAAGAAATGATGGGGACAAAAAACGAAAACGATCAAGTTCGTAAGAGAAAACCTTTTATCTCTAATTTAGACTCCGAACAGTTTTCCTCATCCCCTCAAAATTCCTAAACCTCAATGTTCTAAAGACTCAAAGAGCGCTAACTACCACAAACCTAATGTCTTTCCCCAAAAAGGCTTCCGACAAAGCGTGGGGCTACTGTAGTGACTGTGTTAGTGTGGAGGACCAGTTTCTTTAAAGGCCACTGGAGAAAGCTATGATTTTAGGGGCTGGTGGTGCTTCTTCAACCCTACCTCTCACCTTCTACAAGTACCTCTTATGCAAAGGACCCCACATCAGAATAATCTACTCTCTCCCAGCCCCACAAAACACAGCAACAAAGACAAAAAAAAAAAAAATCAGACTTTCCGTTAATAAATAAGGACTCTCAGGTTTCACAACACAAAGACACACATGTTCAAAGTGCAAATCTCTGCCTTTAGCCTGGGACTCTTCTCACTGCCTCACTGATGCAGAGCCCTGTCTTGTGGTCAGAGAGACCACGCAGAGGGCAGCCCCCTCCCTGCTGGGGGCCTGCTTCCAAGCAAGGGAGCACCACTGAGAACCTTACGGAGGTGTCGGGAGGGGGACTGAAGAAGGTGGTGAAGGTGAAGAGGTGGGAGATGGTCCCCATGGATCCTTCCTTTCCTAAACCCAGGGGGAATGGAAGGAAAGGGGGTGAGAGATGTGTGCTGTTTTAACAGCTCACCCTGCTAAGGGGCCTTAAAGTGCCAAGTCAAGCTGCCAGCCTCCAGAGATTAGAATTATACGGTATTTTGAAGATAAATGTGCTGCAGGGGGTAGAAGCCAGAACCATAGGGCAGCAGTAAAGGAGGAGAAGGGGTTTAGAGGATATTAATATATCATTAAGAATTAAAAGCTGATCCAGAGCACATCAGAGTTACAGGTTGAAAAGGGGGATCTGCTGATGACCAGGAAGTCTGCCTGGCTGGAACTGAAGGTAAGAGTAACCCTCACTTTAAGAGCTGTTTCTTTGTCTAGCTTTCTGGTAAAGGCAACATCAATTTTATGAGGAGGAGAATAGAGGGAGAAGGGGAGGTGTGTGTGTGCGTGTGTGTGTGTGCTGTGATCCACAATGGAAAGAGCAGGCCCTTCAGTTATTTTACTAGATTTTAAATGCTTTAAATTTTTTTTTTGTCCTTTTATCTTTTAAATACAAAGTCTTAGCTGTCCCAGCGCCCAAAGTCTTCCCTTCCACTAAGGTCCAGTAGAGTCTGAATCTTCAATCAGAACCTCTGTGGTAGCACCGAGTATATCCGAGTTCATGACCAGCCCTTCAGCGCCCCCACTGCTGCCACTTCCCACAAAGATCTTTCCGTCAGCCATCAGGCTCACCCGTTCCGTCCCACTACAGTATGACTTTGACATCCCTTCAGCTTCTAGCAGGAGGCACTCTCCAGAGGTGGAATTTCCCAAGGGCTCAGGAAGGAGAGGAAGACCTTGACCATCTGCAGGTTGTGTCAGGGACTCAGGATTAGTGCCCAAGATATCTGTGCTGGTGATGAGGGCGCCTGCATTGGCAGCCAAAGCTTCAGCAATCAGCACCTCAGGGTGGCTTTTTGCTTTGTGCGCCACTACGCTGTCCTTCTTCTCAAATTTTTTGCCACAGATATTGCAAGAAAACTGGTAGAAGGAATCTGCATCGTGCTTCTTCATGTGCCAATTAAGGGATGCCTTTTGCCGACAGGTAAATCCACAGATCTCGCATCTAAGGAAAGTGGGAAAGGAATGGCTGAGCAAACAGAGCAAAGAAGAGGCCTCCTATTTAGGGCCAGGATGAGAATTTAGAGGTCACGTGTATAAGCAACAGTCAGTCATGTACATACTTCTTGTGAAAGATTAGAAAAAGTTACTAGATAGAAAATTAATCTGATTTTTCCCCCCTTCTTTAAGAGGAAACAGAAGAAAAAGGTCACTAAGTAGCTCTCCTAATTAATACCCGCTCTTTAACTTTAAATACCCGCTATTTAATAAAAGTGAACAGCAGCGGCAGCTGAAATGCCTGTCAAGGGCCTAACCCCTAAGTGGGGGATACGCGCTTCTCACCCCGACGTTCACCGTGAGTGAGTACTCACTGCAATGGCTTCTCGCCAGTGTGAATCATCCGGTGCACGGCCAGGTTGTGGGAACTTTTGAAGGCTCGAGCACAGTATTCACAGATATAATCTCTTTGATCTAAGAAGAAAAATAACGTGGTTAGTGTCCCACTTAGTATCCCTCTTCAGTATTTTAACCTTGCTTTCAACAAGTACGCAGATGATCAGGCAGGTGACTTTAGAGGAAAAGCAATTGCTTTCAATGTACAAGCACTTTGGATAAACAAAACTTAAAAGCAAATAATATTGTTTTCATCACTTTTTGGTCCATTTATTCAGCAGCATTAGAATCTATTTAAAAAAAAAAACCACACCTAGATAGTAATATGAGACCTGAAATCCTAATTTCAAGTTTACCAGTAATCTATATCTTGGATAAATTACTTAGCAAGTGAACAACTACAAAATTTTCATATATTTTATTCTTAAAACAACTGTTTTCACACACTGTGAAAGCTGAATATCTACATATAAAGAATCTGGCATTCATCCACCACCACTGCCAACATAAGAATTTGGTACTCCCTGAAGAAAAGTGATCCACATCCAACCTGGTACTTACGTGTTCCATTTCAGGTTTAAAAAAATGTTTCCCAAGATAAACAACTTAAACTTCTTTCAAAAGAGTCAAGCTACTGCTACCAAATATATGCAAACAGTACCTGTATTTCTTTCCCTCATTCTCTTACCCCTCATCTTCCACACATTTCAACCACCTCCCTCTGTCATTTCACAACCCCCCAAATTTCTCGGGATTTTTGATGAATTTGGTAACATGATGTGGAATCTACAGGGCAAAGCAGCATTGTATTTAATTACTTCTTTACTTGAATAAGAAGTAATAAAATACAAATTTGGTTGGGGAGAAAGTGGACAGATGCTCAATATATATTTGTTGAATAAGTGGCCATTACACATTTTCTATGCTTTTCATTTAAAGTCACGTTTTTCTCAAACTTGAATGTACTGAGGAATCACCTGGGGACCCAGCAGACGCAGGCGAGATTCAGCAGGTCTGGGATCTCTGCCACTCACATAGCTCAAGTGATGCCAACGCTTACTGGTCTCTGTTCTACATCACTGAGTAATAACTGAGCCTAAAAATGCACACTTCTAACCCAGGGACTGCTCCTGGTATCTGATCCCCCAGGTCTTGCCCACTTTTCCAGCCCCACAGCAGTACGGCAAACGAGTGAGGGGCATCTATTTGTTTAAATAAATCATATTTTCAAAGGCAGCCAGTATACACTAAATTGGAAAAGTCTAACACTGACATCATAAAATTGTATTAACCAAATATAAACATTTGAACAGCACTTTATATGTTATTTCATTTTTATGCCTTATTTTATAAATGAGGCAAAGTGAGAAGAGAAGAAATTAACTTTCCTAAGTCACACATTTAGTAATCATTTAGTAAATGATTACTAAAGTGGTTATAAATGAATGATGTTTGAATCCACTCTACAAGTCACACAGAGAGACTCAGTTTCTCCTTCCAAGCCAACAGCGCCCACAGGGGGGTACACGTGAACGCAGCAGCTAGGCCTTCTGACTGCGGCAGCGGCGGCCGTCCCGGGAGCGCCCTGGCTGTCAACACGAACTGTAAGCAGGCCTCCTTACCACTTAGGCTTTCTCTCCACACACTCCTCATCTTCAGTCCAGGCAGACACAAGTACCCATCTGCCCAAGGAGCATTAGAAACCATGGTTCTGCTAAAAATTAGCCATGTGACCATCGGCTAGTTAACTAATGCTGCCCAGCCTCCAGTTTCTTAGCTGTAAATCAAGGCTACTACAAGCGCACTTGGTGGTGTTGAACGGATGGACAGATCAGAAAAAAATATTACCAATCTAAGCACTTACAAGCACGGTGCATTTAGCTATTTGGTAAAACATTTCATTTATGCAAGCACCTGTGTGATGTTTGGCATGTCGCAGAAGTTGCTTCTGAAGCCTGAAGAGTCGCCCACAGGAGGGATGGGGACACACGTATTTCTTCTTCAGCAAATGCTGATATTTAATGTGGTGCTAAAACAGTAAAAGAAAGTGAATGGGGATAAAAATTAAGGCTTCCTGAAAGCTCATCTCGTTCCTTTGCTAAGTCAAAAGTGTTGAAGGAAAACCAAATGAATAGGGAGCAGTTTAATAAAACAGTTAAGAACACAGGCTACGGAAAGAGACCTGGATTCCAATCTGGATCTGCCATTCACGGGCAGTGCAATCTTAGAAGACGAGCTCCAACACTGTGAGCTCCAGTTCTCATCTGTAACATGGAGGTGATGACAACTGTCTCAGAGTGCTGTCGTGAGAGTGCAGGGATCGTGTATCGGACGGTGCTCGGTGCAGCAGACAGCACGTGACAAAAGAATAGCAGCTGTAATCATTACAGGAGAACCAGAGTGACAAAGAAAGGCCTGCGTCTTATGTTAGACTTGCTGCTAAAGATCAAACAGGCACGTCTTAAGCTTCAGTAATCAACTTTTCACTTCCGTGTTTTCTGCCAGGCAAAATACAAGCTTAAAAAAAAAAAAACTCACTTAAAAAAACCCCTAAAAACTAAAAAATTTTCAATTTATTCTAAATAGTATTTAAGATACCATGGGTTTCAGTTGCTAATTTTATTCTTTAAAATTATACATTAAAATAAAATCTGTTCATCTGCGCCTTGGTATGTGGTTACACAATCATCTCTTACATCAGGAGTACTTGCACCATAATGAGAAACACTGGAATATTCCAAGATTCCAAGGAAATATTTAAGCTTAGGTTCTTAGTCACTTGAACAAAAAAAAAAAACAAACAAACAAAAAACCCCACAACTGAAGTAATTTTATGTTTAAAAAATATTTTTCTTGACATTATATAATAATGATAAAGGCTACACAAGTTCACAAATTGTAAAGTCTCATAAAATATGAGAACTAGTAATGCAACATAACCTGAAAGGCTGCCTTACTGAACAACTTCACTGACCTGCAAGTAGCGGGGATGAGCAAGAACAGTTCCACATCCTTCCATCTCACAACGGACATACTGGATTGGAGGCTTTTTTCTATTATCAACATGTAGAAGAAGCGTGAGCAACAGAAAAGAGGCAGTATGCACAGTGGTCTTTAACTCAAACTGCAGTACAGGGAATAGCTACCTTATAGTACGAAGAATTAAAGTCTCTTTACTAGTTTATAGCTTGCACAGAATTGACGTTAGAAGTAACCAGAAATTATTTAATACAGCTTTTAAAACAGAGTACAAAATAAACTAGCCCACCCCCAAAAGGAAAGGAAGTGTTAAAATTTTTAGGAACTTGAAGATCCTACAATGGAAATAAAAACACAGTAACTCTGCATCAAGGACATTCATCAAGTTGTGAAGTTTTTGTGAAATTTTTAACTAGCCATTCCTGCAGGGTAATTATGAGGGCTGAACACGTGAGTGAAGGGCCCACCACCAGAAAGAAGACACGACATGGCAGGAGTATAAATTACTCACCTCCTTTTGGGTAATCGTGGACTTTTGTCATCTTTTCGCCTTCTTCCTCTCCTATGATTAAAGAACAGTGTAACTGCCCACATACTCCAGATTGAAGCTTGTAGTGGAGGATAGCTGAGGACACATACTCAAGACCAAGGAGCAGGTGGAAGAGACAGAGGATAACCCAAAATACATAGAGCCAAAGACATATCTGGCCAACCAAAGATTTCACCGTGAAGTGATTTCACTTGCAAGTACATCTGCACCACAAGTTAAAATAATGTACCTTTCATAAACTATGCATTCTTATGGAAGATCACATAAACCTCAAGGTTACTACTTAAAGAGTTGTTTCAGTAAAAAGTCCACCACTTAAATTTTATAAATTTAAAAAGTATAGTAAGAATCGATCATCTAAAAACTCTCAGAATATAAACTACACTCTCCTGGCAGCAGAGACAAACGCCTACATACTGAAAAAAAGCTACTTATACGACCAGAAATAACTGCTAGGCACAGAGTATACACCTGGTCAAGGTTATCACGCCATTTGCCTTATTTGGCCTCTTTAGAGGACCTACATTTGCCAGACTTCTTCTTGCTGTCTCCACCCACTCTGCATCCTATAGCTACTGTCTTACCCACTCATTTGAATGTCTTTAAGTACTGCTTTGAATTAAACTTTTGCAACTTTTGAGAAGAGTCTCTCCAATGAAACTGTCAGTTGCCTGAGACAGCAATACGTGTATGTCAATATCGTTCCTCACACGCCCACCCTTTTTTCCACTAGTGGCTTGAAAATCTGTTAAGTTCCCATTTTTAAAAGTAACTGCCTACTCACTTCCTAGGAGGCTCCTCATCTTCCCTAATTTCATTCTCTTCTTCTTTCACTTCTACCTCTACTTCCACTTTTATTTCTTTCTTCTCTTTCTCTTCTTTCACCTTGCCTGATTTTCTCCGTGGTTTTGGGGTTTCCCTGAAATTACAAATACATTTCAACATTGGTATCCAGCAAAGGACCTTTTCAAGGACAACTGTGACAACAGGGTAAAGTCTGAAGTTATCACTGATTTCTTGTGAAATTATAATCCCCGCCTATGAAATGTGGTTTCCAGCCAACCACTCCTTCTCATATGCACAGTGATCACACAATTATATTTAAAAGCCTATGAGCTGACTCCCAGGCTAACAATGCCTTAGAATCAAACCTCACTATAGTTGTAAAGAGAAACAAGACAAAAGAAAGAAATCTTAAGTATTCAGGCAATCATGATATCTCAAGATAAAACATGCAGACATCACAATAATTTGGATATGATCAAAACAAAGTTCTATAAATGGAAGAGATGGCTGTATGAGGGGTTAGTAAGATAATGTTATATTCGCAAAACAAGTGCATAATTACTCATTTAAAATTAAGTCCATACCCATTAGTTGGGCAACAAGGTGAAATAAAAGCATGCAATAAGGTTTTTCTAACTTATTTTTCACCAACAAATTCGAGACATGCCTTTCTAAATGGGGTTTGTAGGTCTCATCTCTTGGGTCATCTTTGAAGGGAATTTCCTCTTCACTGATCAACATCTCTTCTTCTTCTTCCTCCTCCTCATCACTGCTAAAAAGCAGCAAATAGAGATTAGAAATTCAAGTTGTAAGAATTATATCCAGTCATTTATTTAGAGGGAGCCAAAAGATTCACAGTAAGTTATCTAGGATTTTCATTCTTGTGGTCTGGCTGGACTGCCATCTAGCTGCTTAATCGTAAAGAATAATAACTGGAACTAAAAATACTCAAGTCCTAGACATCACTTCATTACTTCATTAAATACGAAGTGAAATAATCCCTTCATTAAATAAAAGCAAGGCAATGATGGCTCAGTGACACTAAGAGCTAAAAAACAATTGACTCAATTATTTCAAGCAGAAAACAACCACATCATTTGATGTGATTATGCTCTACGTACCCAAAGATTTGAATATAAAACATTAAAAGTTTCTTACCTAATGCCACCCGGAGACTGATGCTCTTCAGCAACATCTGGAAAAATAAAGTCCAAACAAAACTTATCTGTGTGGGTACAGGTATTTTCTCTCTGTAGCCAAGAGACTCAAATCAAATTACTGCCTAGGGTAATTATACAAAAGGAGAATTATCCACAAAATGTCAAAAAGGAACCCTTCCTATACCCCCACAACTGCCCCTGAAAGTTAAGCTGTTCTGGTAAACATTCAATGTTGTATTTAAAATCAACAGGCAACTGGTTATGGAAGAACCACACTCTACTTGCACTGTACCATAATCAAGCTGATCTGTATTTGGTTCGGACTTGCAGATGAGCTGCAAGGAACCAGTCTTGGATCTAGAGCTTCGGGTGTTCTCTGTGTCACGGTGCCGAGAGACAGACGTCCTGCTGCTGCTGCGCCAGCCCCGGCTCGGCCTAGCTGCAGCGAGGGAAACTTCCTGAGGGAGGGCAGGATCTTCTTCCTCTTTCTCTTCCTTGGGATCTAGATGAAAAGATATACCATTCTTTTTAAGTTTACAGTTAACCAATAACCATTTCTTGTATATACATTGTTATAAATATAGCCAATGAAAAGATGAATTTTTTTTCAGGAAAAAAAAATTCTTAGAATTTTACTGACATAATAGAAGCAGCAAGATGAGAGGAAAATGTAATAAAGCCTATCCTTACTGTCATCACACTGAAGAAAAAACTGCATATGTTGCAAAGTGGTAATTTTGTATTGTCTTATCTACTAGAAAATGAAATGCTAAGAGAAATACAGCTAAGATCTAACCTTTTATTCTATATTTTAACCTTTAGATCTAAGACAGAAATAACCAGATTGAGTAGGAGGCCCCCAAGGATGACCAGATCTACCAGAGGCACAAAAACGAAAAGAATCATAGGTCTAGATGGTATAACAAATACTGCTGCAGGTAAGTGCTAAAGAGGAATGCCTTCCCTTGATCCTACTCAGTAACTTCACTTAGTATATTAAAAGTGAGACTATTTTGACTATGCAAGAACCTTTTAATCTCAGAATGGAAAAGTTCTAAGAATAGCACGAAATCTCAGGTCTTAAGATTGATACATCTGACTACATAAACATAAAAAGCTCTCTGCATGGCAAATTCCACTATAAGCAAAGTCCAAGAGCCCAACAGAAAAATGGCAACTCAGTAAAAACATGGTTTTCAAACGTATGAACAAACAAAAATAATGACAAAAAATTCAATCCACCCATAACAAGAGAAACTCAAGTGAAAATGACTGTGCCATAGTATTGTTCCCCTGTTATATTGGCAATGATCCAAACGTCTGACAAAATACTGTGTGGGCAAGGCTGCAGGAAAAACAGGAACTCTTAACAGAGTAACAGCAAAACCCTCTAAGGATAATTTGGCAATATCTATCAAAATTGTAAGTACTTACACCTTTTTACATTAATTTCAACTACTAGGAACTTATCCTCCAAAACTATAATCACACTTACAAAGTGACATATATAGTCATGGCACTGTTTTTAGTAGTAAAAGTAGAAAACTAAATTTCAGGAGGGGACCAGTAATATGAATTATGATACATGTAGTCAATGCACAATAGCGTGAAATCAATTCCATGACACTTTATTATGCCAAAAAAACCCATATCCATAAAATGTCCAAATATTGTATATATGTATATATACATGGTATAAATAAATATGCAATATATCTTAATACATTAATGTAGTAACAACTCTGGACAGATTACAAGAAATTGATAAATACTAGTCACCTATCAGGTAAGATCCAAAAATACTTCCAGGAATTCTACCTCAAAGTATCTACCCTACGAAAATTAACTGGAACATGGAGTTCACTACAGCACATTTATAATAGCTAAAAATGGAAAGAATCTAACTCTCCGTATCAAGGAAAAACTGTTTCAATAAATCAAGGTATATTATCACGATAGAATATTACATGGAAGTCTCTGTAAAGAATGATATGGAATTACTGGCAAAAATACGGTTAAATGGAAAAAATAAGACTATATACACACATATATATGGTTTGGTAACATTTTTGCTTAACTTTTTAAAAAAGATCTGAAAAACATAATTTTCTCCACTGTGGAACAAGGTGATGACTGAGGGCAATTTGAGCTTTAACTACATTGTCTGAAACTTCTATGAGAACATATTACGATAATGAAATAAAATTTGTTTGAAATGTAGAGATGAATAGCAGTGGGAACTTTAAAAAACCCAACATAATTATTAAATCAGATACATGTTTTCTTCGTTTTCTTTTCACCATTACTGCCTTTCTTACCTTTCTCCTATCTGAGCTACTTCAAGTAACAAAATAATAATAATAATAATAAAGTTAGAGTTGAAAGTATCTTAAAAACTATCTAGGCTAAGTACAATCCAATGGAATGGAATGCCAAGGAAGACAAGCCTGTTCAAGACCACAAAGTTATCTGAGCAGACCTAGATCTAAAAATCCTGCCTTGAGACTAGTAACCAAGGACTTTTACACCTAGGTCATGGCTGCTTTTAAGAAAATTTCTTCAAAGGAAGCAATTCAACACTTTCCATAAAGTACTGCAACATTAAATAATGAAGAGAAAATTCTTTTACTCAACCCAGTTACACTAATTTGGACTTTAAATCCACTCCATAACCTCCTATACTCAATGAAGCCAGTTTCTTCTTCATGATGAAAGGACATCTCATACTGTGGATATTATCCACTGGATAAATGATGGCAATTTGATGAGAACTGCTTATTCTTATAAATAAAGTGTAATAGCCCATCTTATTGAATAGCATACCCATCCCCGTCAGAAAGTGCCATCAGCCAAAATGTCCCCCAACAGGAGCCCGACCCGGCCCGAACACACACACACACACACACACACACACACCCCCACTGGAATCAACTTTGTTAAGAACTCTGGAAAATAGTCAAGGTTTACAGCAACCTAGTGAACACTGAATCAAGAAAAAAGTGAGTTACACAAGACATGTAAGGAAATCTCTGTCAAATCACAAGCACCAGCTTAAGAGAATAGAGCCTTTAGAGAGATCACACAAAGAATATGGTTTCTAAAAACATGCTCAAAGAGCTAAAGGAAACCGATGACAAAGAACTAAAGGAAAGGAGAATGGTGTCTCAACAAACAGAAAAATGTCAACACAGAGACAGTAATTATAAAAAGGAACCAAAGAGAAATTCTGGGGCTGAAAAGTTTAGTATCTGAAGTGAAAAATTCACTATGGGTTTCATTCAACAGCAGATTTGAGAAAGACAAATCAGCACACTTACCTTAAAGTTTGACTGAGAGTATCTAGACCAAAGAATAGAAAGAAAAAATTAAGAAAAATAAACAGAGCCTAAGAGACGTGTGGAGAACCATTAAGCCAATCAACAGAGGGTCCCAGAAGGAGAGAAGAGAATGGAGCAGAACGAGTATTTGGAAATATAAAAGACAAAAATGCCCCAAATCAAAAAAAAAGGACATAAATCTACACAAACAAGAAGCTCAACAACCCCACTTTTAAATACTGTGACATTCACAGGTACTCAGCATCTCTGGGGGGGGATTCCACTGACAGCAGTATCGTTATAGACTTCACGAAATACACTTCAAGTCAAAAACAGTTATAAAAGACAAAGAGGGACACTGTATATTAATAAAAAGTCAACCAGTCAAGAAGATATCAGAATTATAAATCTAAATAAACCTAATCTATGGAGCAAAAAATGACAGAATTTAAAAGAGAAATCAGTATTTCTAAAATAAGTTGAAATTTCAATAACTTACTTAGTAATGGATAAAATAACCACTCAGAAATTCAGTTAGGAAATAGAGGACCTGAGTAACACTATACATTAAAAAAAAAAAAATTAAACCTAACAATAGAATACACAATCTGAAGTGCACACAGAAGATTCTCCAGAGGAGACCGTATATTAGGCCACTCAAGAAATTTACATCAGAAGGAAAACTAGAAAATTCACAAACACGCATAAGTTAAACAGCATACTCTTAAACAACCAGAGGGTTATTAAAGAAGAAATCACAAGGGAAATTAGAAAATACTTAGAGATAGCTGAAAATTAAAACACAACATATCATAAAAGATGGGTTGCAGCGAAAGCAGTGCTGAGGGAAATTTATAGACATAAATGGCTACATTAAAACAGAAAAAAAAGTCACATATCTAATCAATAATCTACATCTTAAAAAAAAGGGGGGGAAAGACGAAGCAAACCAAATCCAAGCTAGCAGAACGAAGGAAATAAAGAGTAGGGCACAGATAAATGAAATAAGAAAAATAGGAGACCAACAGAGGAACATTAATGAAGCCAAAAAGTTAGTTCTTTGAAAAGATCAACAAAATTGACAAACCTTTAACTAGACTGAAGGAAAAAAAAGAAGAGGCTCAAATTACCCCAAAATCTGAACACAAGTATAACAAGTGAAAGCACTTGATTAGTAATCAAAAACCTTCCAATGAAAAAAAGCCCAGGAGGAGGGGACCACTTCCCAACTCATTCTGTAAGGCCAGGATTACTCTGATCCCACAGCTAGACAAAGACACCACAAGAAACCTAGAGACCAAAATTCCTGCAAACCAAATCCAGCAGCATACTACGACTATGCAGCACATTAAAACTATGACCAAGTGGGACGAATCCCACGATTATGAGGGTGGTTCAACATACAAAAGTCAATTGATGCAATATACCACATTAATAGAATGAAGGGGAAAAAACCCCCACATCATCATCTCAATTGATGTAGAAAAAACATTGGACAAAATCAACACTTTTATGATAACATACAATAAACTAGGAATAGAATGGAACGTTCCCAACCTGATAGAGGGCATTTATCAAAACCTCACAGCTACCAGACTCAGTGGCAGAAGACCGAAAGCTCTCTTCCTAAGATCAGAGACAAAATAAAGATGCCCTTTTCCTCCACTTCTGTTTAACACTGTGCTGGAAGTTGCAGCCAGAGCAATTAGGCAAGGGAAAAAAAAAAGGCCCACAAATAGGAAACTCTTTTTGCAAATGAAATGACCTTATTTCTAAGGAATCTACAAAAAAAAAAAAACTATTAAAGGTAACACACAAATTTAGCAAAGTTACAGAATACAAGATCATCAGACAAAAAGTGATTGTTTTCACTGAACCAGCAATGAGCAATCCAAAAAGGGAATTAAGAAAAGGATTCCATTAACAATTCAATTAAAAAGAATTAAACACTTAAATATTGCTAAAATGGCAATACTCCCCAAAGAGATTTACAGATTGAATATAATCCCTATCAAAATCCCCTCAAAAAAGGTCACACATTGTATAATCCCGTTTATAAGAAATATTCAGAACAGGGGTAGGGTAAATTCAGATTGTTTTCAGGTAATTAAGGTAAAAGCAAATCAATGTTTGTTAGAGGCTGGAAAGAGGGGGGGAATGGAAAATGACTACAACTTTAAAGGCTATGGGGTCTTCTTTGGTAAAGATAGAGGTGATGGTTGCAGGACACTGTAAATGTACTAAATGTCACTGAATTGCATGCTCTAAAATGGTTAATTCTGTTATGTGAATTTCAACTTTAAAAAAATACAAAGGGGGAAAAAAGAGCACCTGTCACTTTCCCAGAGGAGAAATTAACAGAAGGATAACCCAAACATGAGGATAATCACGACTAGATCGAAAAGAACTGAGTTTTGTCTGTGTGGTAGTTCAAAGAATTTCTATTGTTTCTCATTATAGCAGCTGACTTTGAGGAGGCTCCTGGGTACATAAGAAAAAAGAAAGAAATTTTGCCACAGTAGCCTGGGTGAAGGAAGACACCAGGAAAATGACTGCAGGCACAGAGAAAACAGCCACATTCTGGAAAGAGGAAGGGACAAAGTAAGAATGGTGATGCTATGAACTGAGACAAAAGATACCGGTACTACTGGCAGGAATGTTTCTCCTGATATCAAAAGATGAAACGAAGTGAATTTTCTAAATCCTAGAACAACAGAAAATCCTTTCAGAATAACCTATCAAGTTCCAAAAGGTGACAGCCATTTCATTATGATAAAATACTTCAAGTTAGAAGGTTTATCTTAATATGAGCTGGTCCTCTCTAGACTGCCTCATGTTTCTAGCCGAGGTTTAGAGAAATTGAACGACTTATCCAAGATTATAAACCTAAGACTGATTTTGGGCGAACAGGGAGTGTGGTTGGCCGACCGGCTGGGAAGGAACTAGTGTAAAAGTCTTCTCATCTCTGTAATTTAAATATTTACATTTCTTCTGCGAAACTAACAAATCTTTAATACTTGTTATGTGCCTAGTATGTTTTTGCCTTTTCTAAATTAAGTCCTCATAATCCTGCCAAGTTATTAATACTATCGTTATTTTCATAGATGAGGAAACCAAGTAGCTAACTTTCCTAAGCTCACGTACTAAATTGTGGAGCTGAGATCTGAACCCAGCTGAGATTTGATTTGGTACCTCTAAGTCCGAATTCTGTATCCTTCCTACTATACCACACCTAATCATACAAAAGAGGAATGGGAAAGGACCAGTCCAAAGCTTAATTCAGATTTGGTTCATTTCCAGTCAGCCTTAGGTTCAAGTGCCAAGAGAAAAGCTCATTTATGAAAGAGGCTGCCCTAAAAGATCACAAGAAGAATTATTTCAAGAAAGTGAGTTTTTAATCTAAAATTGCACATCTGGAACATCCAGAGCATCTTTTTCCATGGTAGCTAAAATGTCGACTGATGAATAGATAGATCAAATGGAGTATTTCCATACAAAGGAATATTATACAGAGGGATGAAAATATTTGTACGTGCTACAACGTGGATCAACCTCAAAAATTTTATGCTAAGTGAAAAAAGCCAGACTCACAACAAAACAAAAAACCCCACATATTATATGTACAAGTCCACATATAAGTCAGAAAAGGCAAATTTACATATACAGAATCACACACTTAAAACTGGGTGAATTTTAAGGTTTGTAAATTATGCCTCAATAAAATTTATCAATAAAATATATATTGCAGCACTAGTCGTTAAGGGCCAATAACTGAAAACTACCCAAATGCCCATCAATAGTAAAATGGACAAATTGTGATACATTCCCACAATGGAACACTTTATGGCAATGAAAACAATCTGTGACAAATACAACAGAGAGGAATGTCACCTAATGGTGAGCACAAGATGGCCTACACAGAAAAGTAATGCATTACTCCATTTATACGAAATTCAAAAACTGGCAAAACTAACCTGTGCTAGTCAAAGTCAGAATGGTGATTACACTTAGGGTGGTTGACCATGTTCTGTTTTTTGAGCTGGGTGACGGTCACATGACTGGACTTGCCTTATGAATACTCACAAAGCTGTACACTTAACAATAAGTATACTTTTGTATATGTATAATATATCTTAATAGTTTCTTTTAAAAAAACTATCTGTAATCCCAGAAAAAAAGAACCGAGATATATCAAATGTCCTTCAATCAAGACATGGTTAAATAAATGTAGAAAACACATGTGTAGTAGCCATGGTTAGATGCCCACCAGGTAAGTATCTTAATTTCTTCCTCTTTCCTTAAAGAATCAATCCCACCATGTTGGTGGGATTCCTAAGTGTAAGCTAATGGTTTTGAAAGAATAGTTTGTAAACTCCTAGGAGTCCCCAACATCCTTGAAGAAGTTTTCAAGGTCAAAATTCTTTACAAAAAAAAAAAAAACCTGTTGGGATTTGAATTTGGATCATACAGCATTTATAGGTTAATATGAGGAGAAATAACATCTTGACAATATTGAGTCTTCAAACTCATGGACAAGGCACATCACTCCACTTGTTTTATACTTTTCAGTGTCTAAGTATATTTCACATCTTTTATCAGATTCATCCCTAAGTACTTTATATTTTTGATACTACTGTAAATTGCATCATTTTTCTAATTTTGTAATTTCAAATTTTGGCTGCTAATACACAGAAATACAACTGATTTTTGTATGTTGATCTTGTGTTCTATGGAGTGACTTCCAGAGGCCCTGCAGCTTTTGCCTTCGGCCTTCTGGACCACTGCCCTGAGACCACCGTGAAGTGAAAACGTCTGAATTGAAAGGCCACTGCGGAGAGGGAATGGCCCAAATAAGAAACAACAAACTGTTGTATTTTAAACCACTAAGTTTTTGACTAGTTTGTTGTACAACAATAGATAACTGACACAGAGTTTAGAGTCACAGTAAAGAAACTGGGGTTGAGAAATTCTCAAAGAGGTAAAGTTGCAAACAAAATCAGTAGGATACAAGTAGGGAGTTTAGGACAAAATTAGCCACATTTAAGGAAGCAAGCAGACAAAGGACAGAACCATGGCTACCTCTAAGGGGCTAAAGGGATATTTGCCTGGATGCAGTTAGATCAACCTGGCTAGTTTTACTTCAGAGGAGCTCAATCCTTCTCAGACTTAAAAGTTTAGGGGGCATTAGATCAGACCTAATTCCTCTTCGTCAGAGGTTCTTGTTTACTCGTGACCTCAGTGTGAGGATAACGTCATGCCCACATGGAGAGATGAGCGTCTCTCAGGGGTTTCAGAGTCAAGGATGAATGTCAGTTTGCCCGCTCAGGACCTTAGGCTTTCTCTGCTTGAGTTTTCTCCTACCTGGGCGTTCTGCTGCAGCTCTCAACTGGTCCTGGCAGGAAAAGGGATCTCAATATAAAACTACTGTATATAACAGAATAAACCTATTACTCTGTTGAGATGGTTCTTATGAAAGTTGAATCAGCAGCTGAAATTGTTATAAAGTTTTTTTTATGTATGTAAGGGACAGACTCATTTACCTGACTGATAAAACATCCCATAACTGAACTGAGCTGATAATCAAGGCTTTCTCAATCCACATTCATCATAAATGAAGTATGTCTGCACTTGTAGGAAACTAGAACAGAGAGCAAGATCCACAGGAGGTTTGGATGTCTGAACTAGAAAAATGGTTTAAAGGATATGGGGCATTTCCAACAAGGAACAAGATGTTGAGCAGATTATCCTCATATTGGGAGAAATAATACAGCTCCTGGTACCTTAAGAAAAAGAGGAAGGAAACAGGATAGCTAAAATGCCTATCTAATGTACTGTTAGCACTTGAGACATAAGCATTATTATAATAGTCAGAACTGGAGTTTCTGAAACATGATCGTACTACTCCGTGTATTTCTATAATTAGCTCTACTTTGTTTTCCATAAATAATTAGTAAAGTCCATTTTGAAATATTAGCCGATCTCAACAATGTTAAAAGAAATCAAGAAAAGTGAGTCCTTTGTTAAAAAACATATTTAAGCCAACTTTAGAAAAGTATCATTCTATTTGTGAAGGGGAGTCTTTTAGCTAAAATTGACAGCATATCTGAGGGTTAAGACTAGAATTATATATGCCTCTTTTTTTTTTAACTTAAGAGATTTTTCTTTCAGAGTTCTTTCCTATTCAAAACTTACAAAATTTTAACTAGGAAACCAGGTTATCCGCAGAGACTCAATCTTTCAAGAAAAAATTGTGAAGACAATGTTCTATACATCCTTTGTACAGATGCTCAAATGGTAAAAATTAAAAAGTTAGATTTTTCTCATTGGAGTGGAAAAAAAGGTGAGAATTCCCATTGTATATATTTTAAAGATGACACAAATACTGTTTAAGAGTATTCAGAATTAGAAATGAGAGGACTAAGAAATAATCAAAGGTATTCCAACACAGGAAAACAGAAACACTCTGATGAAATTAAAGCTATGAAAACTATTAACTAGATAAAGCAAACACTCAAAGTTCTAAGCAATCTGAGTACATTTCTAGACCTGTTTTTTAACTCATTTGGTGATTCTGTCCAGGCAATCTTCTCCAAACATCTACTCCATAACATGGAGAGTAATGGAAAACAGTAAAGTGATTTGGAATAAAGATGAGATCCAAAGTTTAATACAATCAATTTTCAAGCACCTTTATGTTTCCCATAAACCCTAATTTTATGAGATATTCTTTAAGGAAAAAACGGGGGGAGGAGTGTCTTACAGGTAACTGCTACGTATTTTGGTATTTACATTGTATAGTACCCAAAATCTCAATCTCTGAGAAGTCCTGTAATAATAATTAACTTTGATGACTCAAGCACTGCCTACATTTGACTCTGTAATATTTGTTATTATTCCATGAAACACCTGAAACTGACTTTAATAAAGATTAAGATATTACAGTCTTTTTTATTACTATCTTGGGCAATTTCAGACAGGTCTGAAAGTGAAAGAAATTACAATTACTGGATAAAGTTAATACTGGGACTACTAGTAATTACATTTAGGCAAACCATTCCTTTACTTCACTGCTAGAAGTAGAACACTGGTTCGAAACAGAGACCAGAATGAAAACATAAAGCCAAGTTAAAAAGGAATTAGCCAGGCTTGATCCCTCAAATTTTCTGCTAAAACTCCTGAAAGCTCCCCAGTGACGAAGACAATCCTTCGGCAGTGGTAAAATAAGATTTCATGCTTTAAGCTTTTCTCTTTTTGTGTCTTTGTGGAATGCTTCATCGAGTCATCTGCAAGGTCTCACAGCTCTAATGTCATCTTCTCAACGTCTTCCCCTGCCATCTTATCTAAACTTAGCCTTCCCTTTCCCAGCTTCATCAAACACTCTACTACACTGTTTCTTCATCGCACTTATTTGATTACCAGCACAATCCAGTACCTAAGGAGAGTGCTGGACACACAGTGAATGTTCAAAAATTACTTACTGAATGAATAAATACCATTTGCAAAGCGACTTTCCATTTGTTTTACATATACCCACCAGGGTTAAATAAACACAGCAGGAACAGGGACCAATGGCAGTCATTTCTTTACTATTATTTCAGCTTGAAAAATGAACATGTCACTTTGCAATTTAATAATTTAAAAATACCAGTAAGTTGCTTTTTGTGTGTGCGCAGTATCATTTATTCAAACATGTCCAAAGTTTTTAAACTTTCACTGAAGATAAGCACATAATTTCAAGTCGTTTGGAGTAAATAAGAGTAAAAACAATCCTGAAAACATCTTTTGTATAAATGTAAGATATACTTATGTAGCTATACATACTGTTCAGAGTTGAACAGCTACTCTAACAGGTAAACTAATGCAGAGATTGAGATGGGAGGGGGAGAGGATCTACTTCTTCAAAATTTTACAAACTTAACAACAGCTAACTTTTATTGCATCCTTACCATATTCAGTGTACTGGAATATTTGCAATAAATGGCAGAACTTGAATTCAAATCCTGAGCTGTAACTCTAGATCCAGAGCATTTAACTAGTGGATTAAAGTGAGAGACTGAGACTGAATTATCCATAATGCAGCTTTTCCCTCTTTCTTTTTTTTTTTAAATTGAAGTATGGTTGATTTACAAAGTTGTGTTAGTTTCAGGTGTATAGCAAAGTGATTCAGATATATACATATATTCTTTTCCAGATTCTTTTCCATTACACATTATTGTAAGATACTGAACATAGATCTTTGTGCTATCCAGTAGGTCCTTGTTGTTTATCTATTTTATACATACTAGTGTGTATTTGTTAATCCCAAATTCCTAATTTATCCCCCTCCTTTTCCCTTTGGGTAACCATAGTTTGTCTTCTGTCTCTGAGTCTGTTTCTGTTTTGTAAGTAAGTTTATTGGTATCATCTTTTTAGACTATACATATATATATGTGATATTATGTGATATTTGTCTTTCCAACTTTATTTCACTTAGTAGGATAATCTCTACGTCCATCCATGTTGCTACAAATGGCATTATTTTATTCTTTTTATGGCTGAGTAATAGTCCCTTGTGTACATATACCACAACTTCTTTATCCATTCATCTGTCGGTGGGCATTTAGGTCGCTTCCATGTCTTGGCTACTAAAAATAGCACTGCTATGAACATTGGGGTATATGTATCTTTAGTTAGAGTTTTTGTCTTCTCCTGATATATGCCCAGGAGTGGGACTGCTGGATCATATGGTAACTCTATTTTCAGTTGGTAACGGAGCTTCCATACTGTTCTCCATAGTGGCTGCACCAATTTACATTCCCACCAAAAGTGCAGAAGGGTTCCCCTTTCTCCACACCCTTCCCAGCATTTAGTATTTGTAGACTTTCTGATGATGGCTATTCTGACTAGTGTGAGGTGATACCTCATTGTAGTTTTGATCTCCATTTCTCCAGTTAGTGGTGTTGAGCGTTTTTTTCATGTGCCTGTTAGCTATCTGTGTATCTTCTTTGGAAAAATCTCTATTTAATTCTTCTGTCCATTTTTTGATTGGGTTGTTTGCTTTTTTGATATTGAGCTGTATGAGCTGTTTGTTTACATGTTTTGAAAATTAAGCCCTCATTGGGTGCATCATTTGCAAATACTTTTTCCCATTCTGTATGTTGTCTTTTTGTTTTGTTTATGGTTTCCTTTGCTGTGCAAAGCTTGTAAGTTTGATTAGGTCCCATTTGTTTATTTTTGCTTTGATTTCTTCTGCATTGACTGGCCTTAGGAAACATGGCTACGATTTTATATCAGAGAATGTTTTGCCCATGTTTTCTCCTAGGAGATTTACGGTGTCCTATGTTATGTTTAAGTCTTTAAGTCATTTTGAGTTTATTTTTGTGTGTGGCACGAGGGAGTATTCTAACTTCACTGATTTACAGGTGGCTGTCCAGCTTCCCCACACCACTTGCTGAAGAGATTGTCTTTTCTCCACTGTATGTCTTGCCTCCTTTGCTGAAGATGAACTGACCATAGGTATGTGGGTTTATTTCTGAGCTCTCTATTCTGTTCCACTGATCCATGTGGGGTTTTGTGCCACTACCACTCTGTTTTGATTGTTGTAGCTTTGTAGTACTGTCTGGAGTCTGAGAGGGTTATACCTCTAGCTTTGTTCTCTTTCCTCAGGATTGCTTCAGCAATTCTAGGTCTTTTGTGGTTCCATATAAATTTTAGGATTATTTGTTCTAGTTCTGTGAAAAATGTCCTGGGTAATTTGACAGGGATCCCATTAAATCTGTAGATGGCTTTGGGTAGTAAGGCCATTTTAGCAGTATTAATTCTTCCAATCCAAGAGCATGGGATATCTTTCCATTTCTTTAAATCATCTTTAATTTCCTTAATCAATGTTTTATATAATTCTCAGTGTCTTTCACCTCCTTGATCAGGTTTATTCTTGACTTTTTTTTTTTAGAGGCAATTAAAATTTTTTTTAAACTTTCTTTTTCTGTTATTTCATTGTTAGTATAAAGAAATGCAACAGATTTCTGTATGGTAATCCTGTATTCTGTTACCTTGCTGAATTAGTCATTCAGTTTTAATAGTTATTGTGTGGAGTTCATTTGCAATAAAAGGCAGAACTTGAATTGAAACCTTAAGCTCTAACTCTAGATCAAGCATTTAACTAACTAGTGGATTAAAGTGGGACTGACTGAGATTGAATTACCCATAATGTAGATTTAATCTCCCCTCAACTGCAAAACTATATAACATTGCAACTTCTGGCTTAAGAAATCAACACAAAGAGCAATTAATTTATCTCCAACAAGGGTTCAAGATTTCCACCACATTCTGAAGTCTCCTCAAGGCAACTCAAAATAATTTCTTTAGTCAGAGCTAAAATTTCCAAAATGATCTCTGAGTAAGGAACACAAGACCTTCCAATCTTGACAGACAATTCTCCAATTTTCCAAGTATCAAAAGCAACAAAACCCAAAACTTGCTAAACAAAGTCATGCAGAGCTTTCTAAAGAAAAAATTTGCCTAGTACAAAATACTTCTGCCTGGCATACTATGAAATATTAGCCTCAGATTTTAAAATTCAAAGAAAAAAGAACCCTGATTACTGACATCTGATTATTGACAAAGTAGCCACAAATTCAAGTTACTGGTCCCTAACCAGACTGTCATTTTTCTCAATGACATAAATCCAGGTTTTCAATTTGCCTTATACGTATTCTCAAAGTATTCTTTATGAAGAGAAAAATCTACATTAAGAATAATATACATTTATGTTACATATATACATAATAAATTAACTGAGCAACTGGCTCACAATGACAAGGGCAATTTTAATAACCCAATCTGCAAAGCCAGAACAGTCTTCTTAAAAGAGCATTTAAAAAGAAAAAAGTGAACATTAGCTTCCCCTCTCAATCCAGATAAGCAGAAGACTACACTTAATACATACATTTAGTTTGCTATTTGAAAATGACCTAATGACCCCATTTAATTATTCATCAGGCTGAAATCTTAGAACATTTTTCTTTCCACATTCTTCAATCTACATTTATAATGTGAGTCTCTGCAAGCATCTTGATTTTGTCTACACTTTATTTCACCTATTGTGTATCATTCCTCTGTTTATTAAAAATCCAAATAACTTTAAAAATTGCAATACAGTGACATCAGATAACCTGATTTCCCAGGTTTCTAAGTGCAAGAATATTCCACTTGCCCAAACCTGCTGCTACTTAAATAGGTTCAGTCTATCCCAATAATTATTTACTTAATAAAAGTCACTTTAAATGGGAACAATTTGAATTATCAGACTGAAGCTTATTTTATTTTGTCAGATTACTGAATAGTCACGTAAGGTACATGAGATGTAAGAATGACCCAGTCTTACCTTTGTCAGTTGATACTTTTTCTATGCATCTGAAAGAAAAGAGAATCAAATATTAAATGAAAAATATTGCACATTGTCTTAAAATACAAATATTTCTCTCTTTCAGGTTCATCTCCAGAGTGATGTAGAAAAACATCTACAGCAGTACTGTCCAACAGAGCTTTCTGCAGTGATGCAAATATTCCACACCCACCAATCTACCAACATGGCAGTCTCCATGTGGCTGGTGAGGGTACTTGAAATAGTTACGGGACTGAGGAATGGAAATTTTAGTTTTGATTAATGTAAATTTAGTCATAAGTAGCTATCATATTTGACAACACACAGATAGAAAATCATTCAAAACAGTTGTTTTTAACTATAAAAATATTAATACAAAGAAAATACTGCTGATTTTGTTATATTAAATGGTTATAAAAGAAAAATGTCCTTATTTTACAAAAATACAGTAACTAGGGGTGATATGAAACAAGGTTTGAGAATTCCTCTAAAATACTTCTGCCAAAAGAAAAAGAGAGGGGGAGGAGATAGAGGTAACAAGTATGACAAAATCTCAAAAATTGTTATAACTAGGTGATAAATACTGAGGTTTCATTATACTGTTTTCTCTACTTTGAGTATACTGGACAATTTCCAGAACAAAAATTTAACAAGCCTAAACAAAAACCCTAAAATTATTCATCTGTTAAACCCAAGTCAAAATCTATTTCTAAAAAGGCAACAGATTGGACCTCAGAAGTAAATATAAACTGCATTTTACAAATTAGACAGGAACAGTAAAGAATCTAGTATGTTATAAACTACTGATATAAAAAATGTTTTTCTCATGTTTTTAACTCAGGAAAACTTCCATCATACATAACTGTTGAGTATAGTTATTATGAATCTCCCCATAGCCATTATCCAAATTAAAAGCTGACATGTCTTGGATCTTTAACATGAAGATGCCAAACAGCACCTCCGAGCAATACAAAGTTTTCTTTTTTTTCAAAAGTAAACCTAACACAAATGAAGATCCTTATGTTATAAAAGAATATCCAAGCAAATACACAAGCCACAGGATAAAGAAACTGTCTTATTTAGAAAGACTAGCTATCATTTTCTCATCCCATATTGTTTTAAAAAGCTTGGTATTATCATTTTAAATTACTAATGTCCCAATTAACAACTAATACAAGATAAGTGCTAATCATCTTTACAAATAAAAAGTACAGAAATAGTTGCTAGATCTTGAAACACTAGACAGTAAACTTTCCAAAAATCTTTCGGAATGGTTCAATGTTTCCTTTACCATATTGATCACCATAAGAGAAAAACTCAGGATTTCAGGCTTGTACGACTGAAACCGTCTCCGAAGAGCCTTAGAAGTTTTTTTCAATTCAGAATATTACTGCCTTTGCATTCTCACTGTCTAAGACCCTCACCTTTTCCTTACAAAAGTAGTAAGAAGGTGTCATGCAAGAAAATAAACCCCAAATGGAGTTTCATATTTGGGAAAACAGAGCAGTATTTGTTTCCTTCATTTGTAACCCATCTGACACCTGCAGGTTTACCTCTAAGAATACTCAGTTTTAGCCTATATTCCTTGTGGTGAGGAAACAGCTTTCCTCAATAGGTAAATCAGAAGTTAAAAAAAGTATTTAAGTTTTAAATTCTGAAATGTATTAGATAACCAGAGGACTTATTATCATGGTAGAAGCAAAATAAGCTTCTTGCATTTAACCTAGTCTTATTTTAACAATTATATTGTGTCCTTATTAGTAGAAAGCATAAATGTTTTAACTCAGGAATCAGAAAAAAGCTGAAGTGTGTGTGTATGTGTGTACATACATATAGATATAAGGATCTTAACTCTGGAATTTATTGGCTAAAATAGAGCAAATGAAAAGTATTGATTCTTAGCATTGATATATAACTTTTCTTCAAATTTGGTTTATCTTTCCTTACTATTAGTCTTTAAGTTTTAATTTATAACGATCATAAATTTAACTTTATGCCTTTCTCTTGAGCACGTTCACTGAAAAATTCTTTATTTCCCTTCACAAAGATTTCCTACTCTTTTTATTAACTTCTGAACATTCCAATGCAAACAGAAAATTGTTATAAGCTTAGAAAAGTTTACAAAAGCTCTAACCTAATTGTCATCTAACTATAAAGCTCACTTCACAAACTGTAAGTTGTCAGCTAAAAATGAAGAAGCATATTTAAAGAGGTTAAGTGACTTGCCCAAGGTCATTTAGTAAGCAGCAGCAAGCTGGGACCTGAAACTGACTAAAGTTCAATGCTTTCTCTCTGTTATTCAGCCTTGCAATAGGAAAAGAGGTTTCAATCAATCCAAGTCTCTGTAATAACTGACCTTTTAAGCTATTGTACACTTTGCTGCCTCTTCAGTCAAGAGAAACAAATGTAGGTTAAACAGCTGATTACTGGGAATTTATTGGGGTGAATGTTATTTGGAAAACAGAGCTGAATCAAGGTCAGAAGGCACTTGACCGGAGTTCGGTAAACTGATACACAAAACTTCTTGAAATGTCTCAAAGGATTAAGTTTCTTACTTTACTAGTTTTAAAATTTATTTGATCACTATGAAAACCTGTAAACTGTTCACACATTTGACAAACCTCCACTAATCAATGCATCTTCCCTTTTAATTGCAAAGTCCTTGAAGATGAAGTATATGCCTCATTTTTCTCTATAAACCCTGGCTCAGCACAGTATCAGAGCCAGTTACTGCTCAATCAAGATTTAATGAGCTGAAATGCTTTAAGAGTCCTTTGATTTCCAGGGCATCCAGTATATTGAAAATGTGTAACAAAAAAGAAAAATATTAAAATGAAAATTTATTACAACAATTCAATCAAAACTGCGTAATTTAAAATATATAATCAAGGGACAGTTCTAAGGCTAAGGTAAAAGAACACTACTAACTTTTATGACATTGGATGAGAGAGAGAGGGACATTAAGAATTAAGACTATTCTTTCCTCCTCATAAGGAATATTGTGAAGAAAAAAACTGAAGGGGTTTAATTAAGTCATCTTCATCCAAGCTCAATTGTTTTAACATTTATATCGTGGACATAAAAAAAGACTCAGTGGTATTTTTTTCTGCCAAGAGTTAAGATAAATAATAAACCATGACAGCTACCACTCTAGGTATAATTATCTTAGAAGCCCGCTGCTGTAAGTAAAACTGGTGGCTCAGTAGGAGGGAAATGTAGCAAGGAGATAAAGGTATAGTTAACTTTCAAATGAATAGGTGAAAATAGAAGAGAATTTTTAAAATAATAAATAAATTTTAATCTTCCTATGTATGTTAATAGAAAAGAATTAAAAATTCACTTTGCCAGAATTTACATGAAAAACACTACACATCAGTTATATACCTCCACAACACTGCTCAAAACAATAACTTTTAATAAATATTTACTATGTACCAGGCTTTTGTTATGTGTTTCACATGCTGTACTTAATTCTCACAAACTCAGAGAGATTTATCTCCTATTGATAATAAAACTGAGACACATGCAGTTTAAGAAATTTGTCCAAAGAGTTTATACCCAAATAAGGCTAATGATATATCTTCAAATTTATCAGATTAAATACAGGAGCTTAGAATTTTTGTGACCATAAAATTCATTTGCAGTAATAAGAATCCCATTTGCAGCTGAATGATTTGTAAGGACAGATTTTTGTTGTCCACAGAAACAAAATTTACACAATTTTCTAAATTATGTTAACTTAACTAGCACTGAATAATTTGAAAGCACATCTAATACCACAATATTCTTTTGAATTTTATTTCTCTTTCTGAGAGTCTTCCAAGACAAGCATGCCAAGGTCACAGACTTCACTCATTTTTGGAACAGGTGTGTTTCAAGTTTTAAATCTATTAGGTCCCTATAAGCCAAATGTTGCCACGGTCTCTATGGGGGAGGTAGAGTGGTGGGGAAATCATTTAAAACTGATTTATCCCCCCATCTTCAATTTTCCCTGCTTTTCACTAATTTGTTTTTACTCGAAAGTCAAGACACAAATGTTTTCAGAAGCGAATTCAACGGCTGTGCTTAATTTCTAGAATTTACAAACACGTGTGCTTCAGTATTCTGAACACAGAAAAGTTTCAAAAAACAATATAAAATATTTATTATTTCTGGTTATCTATTCTTGGTCCCTCTATGATCCCTAGGTAATACAGAAACTCCTTTCAGATTATTTTAATTTTTAAAGACGAAATTCCTACATTAAGACATATGCAAAAATCAAGCAAACAAAAACATATGCTACCTGTCAAAAAAAATTTAAGAAAACCCAATCTCGTTAAACCTGTCAAAAAAAAAAAAAAAGAAATCTACCTAATCTTGTTATATGAAAGACTACGCTGAAAATTGGCAGAGCCACGTTTTCACCCTATTAGTATCAGATTTTTAAAACGAGTGGAAAATGTGAAAATTTAGTAGCGTGAAAAAAAGCTCCAAAATGATACCAGTACAACTGGCTCTTGAACTAATTAATAGGAAGGTGGGGGCGATACACTTTTGAAGGCATATTTAAGATCGTGCTGTTGATTTTCCTACGGGGATGTGATGTAATACTGGAGAGCCGCCTAAGAGGGAAAGGACGGGCTGACAAAGGGCGTGCAGATGCCAGAGTGCTGGAGAAGCCCGAGGAGGCAGGGAAGAGGTGGGTCCCAGGGGAGCCGAAGAGGTGCATCCCACAAAGGACCTCGGGGAGCGGGGCAGTGGCCCGACCACAGGCGAGGGGGCGGGGAAGCCAGAGAGCAGCGATAAGACAGCGGCTAACAGGGAAGCGGTGTGACATCTGGCATGCGAGCCGGCAGGGGGCAGAGCGAGCGGCACGTCACGTGGAGTGGTCGCTACGGGAGCCGAGAGGGTTGCGTGCGGTTGAGGGGGGTCTTTCCCACCGCCAGAAAGGCTGCGTTACTCACAGGAGTCGCGGACTCTTCTTGCCCTGAGCTGGAGACGGGGGCTTCGCGGCCTGGGACTGCTGCCCTGGGGCGTCGGGAGGCCTGGCGCTGGGGCTGCTCCTCCGCCGGCGGGGATACTCGGCCTTCCTCCGGCGGGACACAGCGGCGGCGGCGGCGGCCGCAGCGGCCCGGCCCCGGTCCCGACCTCCCCTCAACACGCGGCTGCTCGTAGTCCCCGGAGGCGCCGCCGCCGCCGCCTCAGGGGGCTGCTGCTGGGGCTCCTCGGGAGCCGCCTTGGCCGCCGCCGCCTCTCCCCCTTCCTGGTCCTGCTGCTCCGGGGGTCTCGGCTCTTCCGTCTCCCCCGGCATCGGGACGCGTCCGTCCCCCACCCCCTAGTCCCAGGCGGCGGAGGCGGAGGCGGCGGCGGCCGCGGCGCTACTCCCCCCCGCCCCCCGGAGCGTCCGGCTCACTCTCACTCAGCGCTCCTCTTTCCCCCCTCCCCTCCGCCCGGCTCCGAGGGCGCCCCCCCCGCCCCCTGCCACTCAAGGCCGGCTACCGCTGGCGCCGCGCGCGCGCCCGCCACAGACGCTCAGCCAACCAATCGGAGAGGAGTAACCGCTTCTTCGCCCCGCCCCTCGCGGACCCTCACGCAGCGGCGTACCGGGTTCCCTCCCCCACCCCTTCCTTCAACCAATCAGGAAACGGCTCCAAGGGAGCGCGCGAGGTTTCCTTCCCCGCGCACCCGTTCTCACCGTTAAACGGCTGCGTCTCGCGACAATCCCAAAGTGACCTTTTTTCCCCACCTCCGGAGCTCAGCGAACGCTAGGGGCAATGGGAGGGGCAGGTCTCGCGAGGAGGTTGGTGGGAAGAAAACGCACCTCTTTCCCCGCCTCGCGCGCACCCTGGACTGGCTGCGCGCGCACCTGCCTCCCTAAGGAGCCGCTAATGCCACAAGGGCTCTTTCTATCGTTCTCCCTTAAGCCGCGGAAGTAGTCTTGGCGTTCTTCTGCCTCCACCCCGATCCCACTTTCCTGCCTGTGGCCTTTCTGTCCCCAGCGTCGCCAGGTCTTGCGGGGAGAAGGGGGGAATTTTTTTGAGCTGTCGCTTCTCCTTTAAGAAAAAAAGCCCCGTCGGCTGCCGGATGAAAGTGCCTGAAAAAATGGCGGCGGTAGAACAGAGGCGGGGTCGTGAGGGCAAGGAGGACCCGCCTTTTGGCGCATGAGCATGGTTAACTTGCCCAAAGGCATGCTGGGAAATGAAGTTTTACTTATCCTACGCCTTAGGATAATAGATGGGAAACCTGAGACAAAGAGAATGCTGGGCGTTTTTGACCGATGCCCGATGGGAAAGGTAGTTCATTTTTTCCGCATTCCGCGTTTACTCGGCCGGGGCTACTCTGTTTCCGGGTTAGGCCGCAACGCCTGCGCAGATCCGGGCACGAATGTTGGGCCAGCTATATTTTTTTGGTCGAGCCAGCCTGGCAAGGCTTCCCCTGCTTTCTTTGCTTGGTGTTGGCGAAGCAGTTCTAGGATGGCCACGTAATAGTCCTTAGCTTTGTTTGGTTAGACGGCGCCTCATCTGGGACCAGCTAGCGTTCATAGCTTCAATATTCTTCTGTGTCTGACCCACTAACCTGGGAGCCTCTGAGGTCAGGGTTTGAATCTGATTCCGCCCGGTCCTAGGGGGCCTAGCACAATTCTCAACTCTCATCTGATTTTTAATAAAAGTTTGCGGAAAGAACCGTAGAATTGTTTTTTAACTAGACGTTTTGGGGACCAAGGAACTGGCATCGGCTACTTAATTTGGCTGTGGTCCCTGGGCTGGAGGGGAAGGGTGAAAGATTGTTAGCGTGACTCCGGTGATCCACTAGAAAACTGAAGTCCTCTTTCAGACACCCCGCCCCGAAGCCATCTGCTTCTGCGGTTTCTAAATGTTTCTGCTGCACAGGAAGCATGGTCAGAATAGCAGCTTTGTCAGAAATTACTTTTCTCTCCACTCTCCACTCGTGTGCAACTAAATTGCCCTAATGCGTCAAACGGGAGTTTCCACATTTGTTTATCTGCAAGTTGCATTTGGTGAAGGCAGTGAGCCTCTTGCGTTCCTTCCTTTATTCCCTTGCATCTATTATAATCAAGGAGCGATTTGCAGGAACGATTCTTAACCTTGGAAAATAAAGCATCTGGGGCTAGAAGTCCCCAAAGTAAGTGAATGGAAACAAGATCTGGGAATCCAGTTCTAAAGTTCACATTAATCATTCAGTTAAACTGCAGATGGAGTTCAATAGTTGCAAGCCAAGTGCTGAAGAGCATTTTTCCTTCCAGTATTTTGGCTCAGTTACCACTCAGATTAGGCAAATGTTCATATTCCCTGTTGAGTGTTTTGCGCTTTCATGGGGCTAATTGCATTTCAATTGTAAAAACTATTTGGCATATTGTGGATGGTAATTCTTTCAAACCCTTGTTTGCAGTGTGCAGATTTGGAATGGCACTGATACTCAATGACTGCTCAAAGTAATGCGGAGGTGGGATCTCCTTTACATTTAAAAGAAAAAAAAGAAAAGAAAAATAGAAGTTTTAAGATCACAGTGGAATGGAGAATGGAGAATTCGTTTAGATTAACCTAAAAACAAAAACAAAAACAAAAACAAAAGCCCATTGTGTTGTAGACGAAAGATTACAGGCTTTGAAGTTAAATATGTATTATAGTAAGTAGCAAAGCTACCTGCTAACTCTACTATCTTTAACAAGTTACTATTCCTTGAATCTATTTCACCACTGGTAGAAATGGGGATAGTATCTGTTTCATGGGGCCATGATCTTAGTTCTTTAAGTACTGCATTCTCATAGTAGGCATTTCGTAAATGTTTTATTTTATTCATGGTGAATAAAATCACTGTAGTTAAAGTGAAAGTTAACCTCAGTGTCACTTTCAGAGAAACCACTATAAGGCAACATAACTAGTCAGGAATTGTGCTTAATTGAGACATGTGCAGCTTAGTACCTGGTGTCTTAAATTTTTCAGGTTCATTCTTCATGACTTGTATAATTGTTTGCATTTTGGACCACTGAAATAACCCTGGCCCTGAGAATCCAAGTGGAAACCTGGCCTTGAGAATCCTGTTCTGCCTTTAATGGGGTTTAGGATCTATTCAGGAAAGCAGGTAAGCATAATTTCTGGATAGTTAAGTAAATAAAGACAGCAAAATGAACTGAGTGCTGGTTAATTCCAACGGAAATTTCATGAAGATTATGCTTTTATGGTCCTCAGCTTCACAGAGGGAAAAAAAAAAAAAAAGCAGATTCCCTGAAGCACAGTCACAGTGGGATACCCACAACACTGGGGGAAAAAGCCACAAGGGCAAATCTGTCATTCCCATGAATTCAAGATGAAGCCTGGTACATAGTAGGTGTTCAAATTTTTCAGAATTTACTTTGAATCTTTTATCACCCTGGGCAGTGCACAATGGGGACTCAAATCCAACGACCCACCTTTCTATGTCAGTCTCATTTTTAAAACCCTGACCTACAAAAAAAAAAAAAAATCACCAAATCAAAAGAGAGGAAGTGCTAAGCAAATACAGGAACCAAAAAAGGGTTATAGAGACTGCTTCACGCTGGCTCATTCGGTTCCTTTGTGGTCCTCTTCTTCAGCACATACCAAAGCAGTTCCTCACAACCTGTGGTACCAGAGCATCTTGGGTGTGTTTCAATGGAAGAGTTGGGTGAGTGAGGAGCTTCTTGGAGGAGAAACTCTGAGGGAATGAAGATTTAGCTGCCATCTCCATATGGGGTGGGGAATACTTCTAGCCAGATGAAGGGTAGTGCTAGAAGATTTTATTTTCACTTCTCTCCTGATGACAGGCCAACCAAGAGTGAAGCGTGAGGAACTATGTTATTTTGGGGAACTATGGGTTCACTGTTTTCAGGGGCACAATAGGCAGAGCATTTGGTGCTAACCACAGAGTAAACTCCGCACAAACCCTTTTGGACTGAATTGTGATTTAAGTTGTCATTTTGTTATGAGCATTTTGCTCCTTGGGGGCTGCTGGAAATCATAGGGTGGCCACACAGTTGGCAACCTCAGAGATGTGATTTGGGGAGAAAAAGAAAGAAAAGGGAGCGTTAGGAGGAGAAGAAATGAAATAGAAGTACGAGAATGAGGGGTCCGCAAAGGTTGGAGAAAGATCAGAGTGATTTCATTTGTTCCATGGTTTAGTATTAAATCAAGAAGGCACAGCGCTATAAAAAATCCAGTTCTTTTCATTTTCGTTGCTAAATTTTGTATTGAGAGCAATTCTGGAGGAACAGATTACTATGGCTTGCAAATATGATACCTCCTTCTACTCCAAAGCAATTAAAACCAACTCTGAAACTGTTGGCCACATTGTTCAGAGAGATCCTTGATTTCAAACTTTTGGAGTAACATAAGGTTTGTCATTCTTGGGACTCATTCCGTATCCTTTGCCAATTTTTGTTGCTGTCATCCTTACTAACACTGAGTCACTAACCGTTGCCCAGTGTCCAAGCTGTGTGATTCCGCAATGTCCTGGGGTTTTGTATGTTTCAGTATGTTAAAAATGCAAACAATAACAATAGAAAACATGTCTTGTATATTGTCTTTTTTTTAAAACTGTAATTGGAGGGCGGTGGGTATAGCTCAGTGGTAGAGCACATACTTAGTGCGCACAAGGTCTTGGGTTCAATCCCCAGCACCTCCATTAAAAGAAAAAAAACCCCAAAAACTGTAATTTAAGAGCTGGAGGAGTAGAAAAAGGAAGAAAGGCAAATTATAGGAGGGAAGAGAGATATTACTGAAAAGTAAAGGAGTATTTAATGTTTAATAAGTATTGAACTGTTTTGAAAGTAAAGCCTATTTTGCTACTTGGAGTAGAATATGTTTTGGACGTGGGGTGGAATGCAAATTCTTCTCCTGTGTGAGGGTTGGGGAAATTCACACTTTTGCCTGAGTTCCACCAGAGTCCAGCTCTGCTTTTTTATTTTAGGAACACCGAATGGCTTTCATGCAGTTAGTTGGAAAAGGAACTAATAGTTATGCAGTGACTTAAGTTAAAACTAGATGGTTTTACATGTAGTAATCATTTTAGTGTTCCAAGCAACCTTGTGAAATAGATATTATGCACTTTTTTTCAGTTGAGCAAGCTAAGAAAAGCAAAATAACTTGTTCAGTGTCACCCTCAGAAGCCTCTGACACCAAAATTGATTAAGATACAAGGTGTTTCCCAGTTTAGAAGTGTGTTGGCTCAGGGGTTTCAGCCAGTAGAATAAACTAGATAATTTAAAAAAGTAAAGAATAACCGATTTTCAGAGTTTTGTACTTCTTCAGCAGGATGGATGGGTGGAGAAATTTAATCCAGAAATGTAGAAAGTACCAAGCAGCCTGCAGTGTAACATTCATGTATATTATCCAGGTGGGCAGGCCAATATTTCCTCTCTGCAGTATTTCCCCCCAAGGTTGGTAGTTTGTATCCACCCAGAAGGTCTTGCTTAAACCCTCATTACAAGGGGGATGCTAGATAAAGGGGAGCTGGGAGTAGACACTGGCTCTGAATGAAATCACTACAGTCTAGTGAGATCACAAGAGATCTTGCTTAATTCCTTTCCTGAAAGTGAATGTTGACGTTTGACTTCCATAGATAAAAAACTATGGAAAAGGACTGTAGAGTTTTCAGTCTAAATACCCAACCTCCCCCCCAGTAATCCCGTATTTGTCATACTGAAATTAGTCATCTTCAAATTATAGCATCAGGCAAAAGGCAAGATAATCTGGGGGTGCTGGTGGTATGTATACTCATAGGAAACAGGAAGAGAAAGGCCTGTTAACTCATGGCCCAGAAAGAAGTGTTTTAGTAGCTCTGGTATGTTGGTGCTTCTAAGGGTAACCTTCTACTCTTAGTGGTATGGTTTCCTTTTCTTGTAGAGGATCTTCCCTCTCCCCTAATCTTTATTGTAAGTGACTTTTTATTTTGAATCCAAGAGGCTCCATGACTTCTGGTTGGAGCAAAGCTTAGAAAATAGAAAAGAAAGAAGCTATATCTTTGTAGAGAGCTACAGAATGAAAATCTGGAACTCAGAAATTTGGCTGCCTGGCTAGTAAAGTCTAGAGAGAAAAAGTTTTACTTTCTCTTTCTACCTTAGTTTTCTTTTTCTTTTCTTTTCTCTTCTTTTGAAAAAACTTTTATTACAGAGAATTTTAAAATTTACTGAAGTAAATAGTTTATTGAAAACTACTACTTTAAACAATCCTCAACTTTTGGCCAGTCTTATTTCATTTAAGGACCCACCCATTCCTTCTATTCCTAGATTATTTTATAGCAATTTCAGGCATTGTATCATTTCATCTGTAACTATTTCAGCATATTTCACTTACACAAATAACCATAACACCAATACATCCACAAAATCCTTAGTTGTAATTCCTTAATATTGTGAAATACCATTATCATACCTGGATTTTAACAGAAATTACTTAATATTATCAAACATGTTTATCATACCTAAAATAAATTAACCATATTTACTTCTTATTGAATTTTCAATCAGGGTTCAATATTCCTAATTGTTTCTTTTTTGTAATATTTTTGCTTGTTTATTTAAGATTCATACATTGAAATCAGTCACAAGCCTCTTAAGTCTCTTTTAATCTGTTGATTCCCACTCTGTCTCCTTTTTTCCATTATAGTTTATTTGTTGAAGAGTCATTTGCCCTGAAGAGTTTAGCTCAGTTTGCTTATCTCTAAAATGGTGCATAGAATTCAATATTTTTGTGAGATAGATGCTTGAGAAAGATCCATAGAAGATTTCGTTTGTGAGAAATGATTAGATCTTTTCCTATGCTGTTAAAAAGAAGTACCCATCCCCCAACATCTGAAATAAATAAAAAAAAAATTTTTTAATGACCTGTAAAGTTCATTTTCCTCATTTGAAGGTTTTAGAGCTAGGCAGATCCTTAGAAATAATACAATCCAGTGTTTTGCAAAATTTAAAAAACTATAATCTGTAGTAAACAATCCACTAGAGAGCCACCAGTGGGTCTCAATCCACAATTTAAAAAATACTGTTGTGATACAATTGTTTCATTATGTAGATGAAGAACTAGCTTCAGAGAAGAATATGTCATGCCAGGATGACCCAAAGAATCCACAGTGGGAATGGGGACTGGAATTTTCTGGCTTGCAGGGGCCAGGGGTCATATACCCCAGAATAAGCCAGGTTCTGCACTCAGTAGCAATGTGACTTTAAACAAAGTATTTGACTCTTTGTTGATCTACAAAATAAGGACAATAATATCACTAGCCTGAAAGCATTAGGATGATTATATAAATATATAATTAAATATGTAAGACATATATAAACTGGGCACAATGCCTGTCATGTGTTAATTTTATTAATTATTCGTATTAATTTCATCAAAGCAGAAAGGTAATAGTGTAATACTCACACAATAAAGTCCATTGGTTTTTCCCAAGAAAACTACAAGAGAAACAAATGTCAAATATTTGGATTGCAACGTCTTGCTTGGTTTTGCAATATCTGTTTTCTCCCCAGTCCTTTTTTTTCCCTACACCCTAAAAGACAAAATATTTTTACTTTGCTTTGAGAATTTTCTTATGTGGTGGGAATATAAGAAAAAAAATCATCAGGGTTAAGAATAAGTTTTACAGTCCTTGTTTGTTTTGAAAAACTGTAATATAATTGCTTACATTTTTCTGATAGGCAAAATATGCAGGATTTACATTTTTCTAATTGGGGAATCTTTGTGGGTGATCCACTCTAAGTGAATGATAAAAATGAATACCCTGCAATATAAAAAGTCATACTGAAGAATAAGACTATGAAATTGATTGCAGCTGTTGGGAATAAGAAACAGGCTACACTATGTGGAGGGCATTAAATATCTCCTGGTAGAATAGACCACATTCTCGAAGTCAAATAAGGTGTAAGGGAAGCTGTTTGAAAATAGCCTTAACCCAAGAGAAGAGGGAGATAAATGGAGGCACAGTGGGGATATTTAAGAGGATAATTATTCCAGAAGACTTACATGTTCTATATTATGATTCCCTTGTATCTTTTGATGTAGATGCCTTATTGGAGGAACTGGAAAACTCCACCCTCCAGGAGAGTGATGAATACTTCAACACAGCTTCTCCTTCCCCAGATCAGCATTCCAGAAAGGAGAAGAGCCTTGCTGACACTTCAATTCAAGACGACACAAGTTCCTTTCCGGTAAATTTTCCTTTATTAGAGTATCTTGAGTATAGATATTTGAGTGCATTTCTGAAAATTAACTGTATCTTACATATAACGATGTGAAAGGAGAATCATATATCCAAGAGAGAGTGAGAAAAAAAAATCCTCAATGGTAGATTAAAGGTCGTTGTTTTTGGAAAGAGGAGGAGAACTGAGAAAATCATCATGGGAGAATAAGCCTTTGAAAACTATTTCTTTTTTTGTAATGAGTGCCTGTTAACAGGCAGAGTATCCCCTAGTTCACTTGGGAGACTCTGATAGTACCGTGTGGGTATCCAAGATACGTGTTGCAGTTTGGCTGGAATGGTACTCGGTAAGGCCAGAGATCACCTGGGCAAGGCCAGCTCAGGCAAATCTTCTCAGGGTGACTTTTTAGGGTTACCACTTTCCAGGTCTTATTTTCTCCTGAATATATTGGGAAATTTAATTATTTGTATATCTAGAGACAGTGAAGCTCTAGGGAACCAACACAAACAAACTAAATTTATAAAAGATCACGTTAAAAAAAAAAAAACTCCAGAAATCCAATTTATTACTCTCTGGTTAGAGTTTAAACTATCAAGTAGAACACATGCTAATATTTGCTGGCATATATATTCCCTTCTTATGGGTAGGTCTGCATGCCTCTGCTTTATAATTAGAAGGTTGCTTAATCAGAATGAATTAGTGTAAGAGGAATTAAGTAGATGTTCTTCATATCTGGTGGTTTTGAACTATGATATTCTGATTCATCCGTGTACACTGTATGAAATCACCAGTAGCACAGACTTGAAACTTGAGCCTATGGGAAGGTTTCCCCTTTCACTGTTCTTCCTTCCAGCTACCCACATACAGTTGTAAGGATGCACATTTATCTCTCTCCTAGGGAGCCGCTGTCTTTGTTCTCACTGTGACATTATAGCCATAGACTCCTGACTGGCCCCCTTCCCTGATGCCCTTTGAAATTTATTCTCCAGACAGCAGCTCAGATGATCCTGTAAAACGTAGATCAGATCATCTCGTTCTCCTACTCAAAACCCAGCAATGAATTCTCATCTCATTTGGACTAAAAGTCACAGTCTTTCCACAGACCTTCTGGAGGTGACCATATATGTCTTGGTTCGCTTGGAAGAGCCCTGAGTTTATGCTTACTTTTTTGACACCCTATTATTGACTTAATTTTTACTCTAGATTTTTCCATTTCTTTGTGTGTGTGAAGTTTTAAAATTAGTATTGGCATTAAAGTAAACCAGCATGGGTTCAGAGACCTCCACCTGGTTCTTCTGTCTTCTCTCAGTCTCCTCTAGGAGCATATAAAACACACGGGCAGTGAACAGAGTGCTTATTTTATTATAGCTAGATCCAAAAGATGACTGATGACAATGGCAGTGCCAACTGGCCCCCGCGGGCCCCCAGACTTCCTGACGTCCTTACGGGTGTTTGCCTTAGCAGAATTCACAGCTCTGGGAGGTGGCTAGCCTCATGATGACTCAGGCCCTCTTATCACAGCCCATGTTTTCCCCTTATCGGAGTCATAAATTCCCCTACCTTGCTTATGTCAGCTCATGTCTCCATCTTACTGGAGTCGTAAATCCGCTAGCCTCCTGTGTACCACAGTCCCTTACCTCACTGATAGCCAATCAGAAGGCTGTTCCCATCCTTGGTGTGCACAGCCCCTTCTCCAATAAAAGAACCTGCACATTCATCCCTGCTCTCACACAGGGACCTCTCGTCTGTGTGGCCCGCTGTTACCTGTAGCAGCAAACCTATTAAACTTTTCTTTGTTCTTAAACTTCTCCTTGCCTTTGGTGAATTCTTTTACCACCTGTGACACCAGCCCTCCATGTGTCCCCCCAAAATAACTTGTCACTCTTTTCCTGATTTTGTTAAGACAAAAGCCTAACTGACAGAATCCTTTCAAGGACAATATGCAGAATGCTGGCTGTTAAAGCTAAGAGCTCAAGCGCAGCACTTAGGGGCAAACACCTCGGGTCTTATATGGTGGCAGAAAAAGTTTTGAGGTTTTTTTTTCCCCCTGCTGGCCACTTGATATATCACCACTCGTGCCCTGCTGTGGTCCATGTAGTTGTCTCTGAGTTGCAGGAAGCCTTCTCAGAGAGAAAGAATATGGGATGTGGCTTAATATCATACAAATACCATACAAATCATGTTTAAGAAATACAGCCTAAGCATTCCTGCCATAGAGTGTAATCTAAATGTTCTTGTTAGAGCACTTTTGTCATTAATTGTATCTTAAAGCTATAACGTCTATTATTTAGTAATGCTTTTGAATCTTGCAACAAAAATTTTTAGCAGCATTTGGCTCAAACCAAAACTACATGTTTAATTGTCTCAAGAAAGTTGATGATAGGTGTGTAATTTGTACAAAGTATTTGTCAACATTTACCATCCACCATGGGGGAAGTAGAAATATCACTGTTCCTTTGAAAAACCAGAAGACACCAATGTGGTAAAGAAGCATCAGTATCTACTTCCAAAGTTAATATTTAATTCAAGAAGAAAATGCCAGAAGATGGCAGTTCAACATGTGAAGCTGCAGGAGGTGTGTTTTTACATGTCATTGTGAAGCACACCTTTCCATTGGAATCCAATGACTCTTCTAAATTAATTTTGCTCATTTTCAATTCCAAGTATTCTTGTGCTTTTAAGTAAATTGAGCTGGTGGTGATGAATGAATTGATCCCCTTTGCAAGCCATCAAGTAACATCAGATTTATATCAGTACCATCAGAGGCCTCAATTAGAAAATCTGTTAATTCAAGATGGTTTAATGTTTTCATCCCATTCAAAAGATCAAAATATTTGGAAATTCGTTTTTCTGTCTAAAATGAAACATCTGACATTGTTAATGCCATTGTAAATTTAGTTGAAAAGCCCAAGAGTGAAGATAAAATGTTTTTTTGGGGTGGTGATGATATTAACACAAATTCTGGTGGAGCACCGCATTGTGGTAAAATCAATGTTCTTGCATATTTAAAAGCCTGTGGAGCAGAAATGTCCTTGGGACTGGTTGTGATGTGCACAAAATTCATTATTGCAACCAAACAAGCTGTAGTATTCTATCCATCAAAATAGAAACTTCAATTGTTGAAATTTATAAACTATGTATATACACACACACACAATCAGAGTATATATACAGCTCATCTACAAAACTTTTGTGACAGAAGCTGATGCTGAATCCAGAAAGACATCGGCATGGCCGTGTATATATTCTCTCTGCATTGCCTGTCATCAACTGGGTTTCAGAAATGCCTGAGCCTTTGGAAAACCACTTTGTAAAACAACCTAAATTTGGGCCACATTATGTGCAAAATCAGTTGGAAATATTTAATCAAATTATTCAATGAATGTAGCATGAATATCTAGCTTTTGAAGTTTTTAACAAGTTCCAATTATGTGAAGCAAAGCTTGCAAAAAGGAAAAAGCTCAGATTTCTCCCTACAAAAGCTGGGGAGGAACTGAACAATAAAGGATGAGAGATCAAATGGTTTAATTACCTACTTTGAAAATTGTGCTTTGGGAAAATCTTGACTCTGATGGACCTCCGGATCTTAACTGGCTAAGTTTATATTCTCCACCAGAATGGGGTGAAATTGTGAAGGCCTGTGACTTTTGCAGTATCTACATTTGCTGAAATGGTAAATGACATCTCAAACAGAGACAATTTAAGAGCTCCGTCTTATAAAAATATTATTGAAGAAAAGTGTGACTGGAGACAGAAATACAGCACCTGTGAAAATATTGGGGCTGAAATAGTTAATATAAACATAGAATTGAAGATAGCCTCCATTTAGCAGAATCTGCCCTGAACTTACAGGTTCATCTGCATCGAGAGAGACAGCATTTTCTCAATTAAAAATATGGTCTACAGAGAAGCATCAATGAAAAGTGTCAGCAATTTCAAATATGTTAACAATAAAAATGCAGCTTTGCAGCAGATTGCAATTTTATAAAACAAAAAAGAAAATAAAAAGATCACATTGGAAAAAGACATTTTTTGCAGAAAAATTTCCACATCATAATGTTAAAGACAATAATGGCTAAGCAGCCAATTAAAGTATGTGTATATATATCTCAAGAATAGTTATTTACTTGTGCTATTTTAAAGTGTTCAAATAATCAATATAAAATGTTTTTTAAAAATCCTTTGCTTTAATGTTCATCCCTATGTGTCATTTAAAAATATTCTAGAAAATTTTATTTTGAGTAGAATTATTTTATAGGTCCACCAATATAATAAGATAAAAATTTTGGTCAAGAAATACATATTTCAAAAATTAATGTAATGTTAATTATTTTAGCACCCTTGTTCACTCTCAGAGGTGTCCAGTTTGAATAACAAGTTATTTGGTCACCTGATCTGCATGATTTTACCCTTATACTCTTTGCCTCTGTCTCATTGGTTTACTCTGTTCAGGCTACACTGGCCTCCTTTCTGTTCCACAGATGTTCCACGGTACTTTCTACCTGGACCATGTCACCCCTGAAATCTGTATACTTTCCTTGCCTCCTTTAAGTCCTCACTCAAGTGCCCCTTTCTCAGTGAGTCCTTCCCTGACCGATATATTTATAAATGCCATCCCTCCCCATTTCCTATCTCCCATCCCTCATTAATTTTTATTAATTATTTTTTTACATGTTAATTTGTTTATTATCTGTTTCTCCCCACCATAATGTAAGGCTCAGGAGCAATTTTTGTTCCTTTGTTTTGTTTTGTTTTTTGAATGCTACATCCCCGGCCCTGGCACATGGCAGGCGCTCAATAAATATTTGTTCACAAGGTAAGTGAACTACTGGCCAACTACTGTTTAGAGTCACTCATTATTTTTTTCGGTATGTCACATCTAATCGTGTTCTAGTCTTCCCCTAGACACCATCCTGTCTAGTTAAAGGAGCTTTGCTCCGACTCAGTTTGTTTTGTGGTTCCTTTCTGAGTGTGATGACTTCTCTCTTTCAGTGCTTTTAGGGCGGAGAGGGGGTACCATATTTGTTCACCTGCCAGCTGCTGTGCTTAGAATTTGGCCTTTCTCTATGGGATGGCTGGCATTCCTCTGCCTTGTGCAAGGAGATTTCAGAGACACACTAGCTATCAGTCCCCTTTAGAAGCTAAAACTCTACACTCTAACTCATGGTGTAGATAAGCACCAGCGTTCTAAATACAGACACTCATTCTTTGCTCTTCTCTGTCACTTGTATGTCTCAGGTGCAGCTCGTGTATACCACCAAGATCCAGGAGCCCAATGTCTACAGGTACTTTTTTTTTTTAATTAAATGCTTAAAGAATTAAGGTTATTAGATAATTGTTATCCATCTGTGTTTGGATCATAATTTGCAAGTGTTTATTATTAGAATTCCCGCTACCCTCCTCCTCATCCCATAGTCTGCAAGCAGAGGTGGAATTCTGCCCAGCTGACTTGGCAGCTTCTCAAGGAGCCTGGCTTCCAGACAGGTTGTCCGGGCTGGTGGACTCTGCTATTTCCTTTACCACCCAAAGAAGTGTCAATAGTCCAAGTTACCACAGATGTTTTGGCCCGGCTATTCTAGATAGCATGCTCCAGTTTACAAAAGAGAAAACACCTGTGGAAATTTCAGCAAGATGCCAACAGAATCAGTGATGAGATCAGGGCTGAACTAAGACAGTGGGTCTCCACGGCAGGGAGTATATGATGAACATACACTTCTTCCCATATTTGCTCAAAATTCATTTAGTGGTGGAGGGATTTCCTTTTAATAAAAGTTTCATATTGAGTCAGATCTACTTACTAAATCATTCCCACTGGCCAATGCAGGATTGACAGTCTACAAAAACTACAAGACTGTCTTTCCTGTTCTCTCTTCAGTTATAGCTTGCAATTTTAAAAGTTAGACAACATTCTGGGAAACAGATTAAAGGGTTTAAAATGTAGATAGTGAAGGTTCATGCTTGGGAAACAGTCCTACACCCCATCCTACCTGTTTCCGAATTGCAGCCAATAGTGTACAAACATGGCTCAAAAATAAAAGAAGGATGTGTGCTATCGGGAAGTCTTTTTATAACCCCCCACTTCAGGGCACTTTCTACTTTGATCGGAGTAAAGCCAATTTATCAATACACACTGTCAGTGTGTTCCAGTCCTAGGAAGCTGCTTGGTGGGCATGCCTCCTAGACCTTCCTGTCTCCCCCTTTCATAAAAAAATGAAACAAAACAAAACAACACAGCAGAACAACCCCAGTTACACAGCAGGCTCTCAGTAAATATTTTTAAATTGAGGAAACCATGATTTTACTGGAAATTCTAATAAATGCAGGAACATGATATGAAAATCAGCCCAGCCAACAGCGATGTCCCTGTGTACCTGGCACTGTGGTCAGCTGATGGCAGGCCCGTACTGACTTCCTCACACCCCCTCTTCTGTAGTATGAATCTCTGGTCTATTTCCCAGCAGTCCTACTTCTCCTTCTTCTCTTGTTCTGCTCTGTATTCCGGGGGAGCTGACCCCTGTAGATTGGGGTTCCCAGGCTCCAGGGTCTGTTGGCTCTCAGTGGTTTCAACAACGGGAGGGACTCTAGAGAGACTGGAGAGTGAAAGGCAGAGAAATGTGAGGCATTCACTGCCCCAGTCTCTGTCTCTCCACAGCGTCTCTGTCAGCAGTTGTATCTCCTTTTATGGCTTCAGCTGGAGAAAAACAGGTCTGGTGTGATTCCAGTTTATGCCTGTGAACCTGGGCTCCTGGGCCCTGGTAACTGCCTCTGTGCTTTGTCCCTTTGGCCTAATGGCTTCCTGCTGTCACTGATCTCCGGGTTCCCTCAGTGCTTGCTGTTTGCTTCTTAGCTCTCTCATCACCTAGGTAACCATGTTTCTGGATTAAATTCCTTCCCAGTGTTTGTGTTTTCCTGAGTGGACCTCGACGGATATACTTCCCATTACTGAGTGATACTTACCACGTAGATCTGTGTGGGAGAGTGACAGGAAATCCAGGTGACCGAGTGAGCATGTAACGGACTGATACAAATCTGAGGTTGATATAATTCAGAACCAACAAGGCTCCTATGCACAGACAGAGCATGAGACTCAGAAACAAGATGCCTGCTTCCAGTTTCCACCATTTCCTCTGGCTTGCTTGAATTCACCAGACATCCCTTTCCACCTTGAAAGTATATTCACTACCCGTTGTGACTATAACAACATGATAATATTTAGAAATGTATCTTTTACGTGAATAAAAATAATTTGGGGAAGAACAGGGAGAAACACTTCATAAAAATTTTGCCGGAGAATGAACGAGTTAAAAATGAATCCCCTCACCTGAGCAGTCTGGATTCTTTCAAACGCATCTCTTGTATTTGTATCATTAAAACCTCTGAGTAATGAAGTTGTTGCCAATGACACCCCAGGCACCTTTACCGTCTTCCAGAGGTCAGGGGACAGATCAAAGGAGCTCTGATTTGAGGTTTCTTTCTTTTCAGGAACATTTCCTGTAGTGATGTAATCATCAACTCTTCAGAGCCTCTCATTTTTTATTTAGAATTTTTTTTTATTGTCAAATGAATTACTCTTAGGGTATTATGACAGTGATTAATTGCTCTTTATACACTTGCACTAGGAGTCCAGTTAGAAATCAGTAAGAGTTCTTTAAAAAAGCACAAATTTGCCCCAATTATGAGATGGACAGGCTTTTAGGATTATACAGACCCCTGTAAGAAACTACATTTATTCTACACTGGGGCACAGGGCAGAGGAGTATGTTCAGAGTCTGGGTGCCTTTTGTATTTCCAAGACACATGTCTGTGGCAGCAATTACTAAGGGATTATGACTGAAAAGAGTTGTGATGGGGAATGATGGAAATGTTAGGTATCTTGATTGTGGTGGTGGTTTCATAGGTGTGTACATCTATCAAAATCCATCAAATTGTACACCTGAAATATGGGTAGTTAACTGTACAGAAATTATACCACAATTAATTTGTTTTAAAAATTAAAAAAAAAAAAAAAGACTTGTGAGAGAGAGCTCCTTTACACTGGGTGGAAACCTCCAAGGACTAAGTCAATCACTTGCATACCTGACCATTCCTGTTCTCAGGTTATAAAAACAAAAAACAAAAAACAACAACAAAAAAAACAAAAAAATTACATCTGGCAGGAGGCCATGTTATACTTAAAAGGCAACTTCCTTCTTTCCTCCTACGTTTTCCTTATTAAATCCTCAAACATGAGTGAGTCAGTTGCAGGACATGTTGTATGCAAGAGACAGTCTTTTTTCTTAGGAAAGATATCCATCCTCTTTCTACTTTTTCCCTAGCTGATAAATACATAAAAATAAGTAAAGTAGTAAGCTTTTGTTGTCATTTTGAAAATATATTTAGTGAAAAACTTGGAGTATTTGGTTTTATCTATGGCTTTGTGTGTGTGTGTGTGTGTGTGTGTGTGAGAGCGAGCGAGCGAGCGAGAGAGAGAGAGAGAGAGAGAGAGGGAAACACACAGTTTGGTGGGTTGTTATCTAAGCTTCTTGATTAATGTTGATTACAAACATTACTCCAGAGTCAGTTACCTGTATAACCCAGTGTTTCCACTTCTCAAAATGTACTCTATGGAAATAAATATCAGATGTTTATTTAGCAGTATTGATTACAGCAGTGAAAATCAGAAGCTATCGAGGTGTCTAACAATAAATGATTGGTTTAATAACCTATGGTCCATTATACACTTGAAAACTATGATTTTGGGTTTTTTTTTTTTTTTTTAAGACTCTTTTTTAATGGCAGTGCTTGGGATTGAACCCAGGACCTTGTGCATGCTAAGCATGTGCTCTACCACTGAGCTATGCCCTCCCCCCCGAAAACTATATGGTTTTTGTACATCATTTTAGAAAGCGGTTTAGTGATGGAGAACACAAGCTTCACAGGCTGCAGGCCCAAACTCTGTTGTTCACCATCTGCATTGTATAGAGCAACGTTTTTAATTTCCCTGGGCCCCAGTTTTTTCATCTGGGGATGATAATACCTAGCTCTTAAGGTTTTTATGAGGATTTAAAGAGAACATGTGTAAAACCCTTTACAGCGGGCCTGACGTAGTCTACACACTCAATAAATGTTAACTATTATGGTTCCACAGGACAGATAAGGATATGGTACATAAGGATATGGAAAAATGTTAACTTTAAAACATGCATAAAATAGTATCATTCTGTTAACAGGAAAATGGGGTGCGAGAGGGTGGTCATGTCCCAGGTCTTGGGCGGGTCCCTGGGATGCACCCTGCCAAGTGAGGGTCCCTTGCTTTGCACAGGAAAGCATACAGAGCTAGCCATAGTAGAGTGAAAATAGATTTATTCAGAGAGATGCACACATCATGGACAGAGGCCGTCTCAGGAGGCCAGAAAAGCCATGAGGCATAGGGTGGGGAGGTAGTTTAAAGTAAAAGTAGATACACACTCCATAGACAGAGTGGGGATCATCTCAGAAGGCAGGAGCGAGAGACCACGAGGTGCGGGGTTGTTAGTTTTTATGGGCTTGGTAACTTCATATGCTCACAAGTGGGAGAATTATTCGAACTACTTAGGGGCAGGGGTGGGGGTTCCCAGACATTGGGCCACTGCCCACATTTTGACCTTTTATGGTCAGCCCAGGAGCTGTCATGGCAACTGTGGGTGTGCCTTTTAGCGTGCTAATGTATTACAGTGACCGTAAGATGAGGCCCAAGGTCTACTGGAAGTCAAGTCTTCTGCCGTCTTGGGCCTAAGGTCTACTGGGGGTTGATTCTTACACTTTTCTTCGGTCTAGTAGGGTTTTAACTTGTGTATGTTCCATCCTGCACAGCTGTGTCATTCTTCTAATGGTTGTGCCCTGCCTCCTCCCGTCCTGTCTCAATTCTGATTTTATAAAAATTATACACAGTCATGAAAGAGCATAAAAATTTGAGCCAGCGTGTCTAGAGTATTAATTGCCTCTCAAAAGGAAGATTATGTGTGGTTTAATTTTTTTCTTTATATTCCTCTGCAGTTTTAACATTTTCTACATTTAATGTATTAATTTTATATTTAAAAATAATTTTAATAGGAATCACAACACTGTGACTATAGTAATGTAGTATACTGAAGGTTGTTTGTGGAATTGTTGTTTATGAACACATTCGTGTGTGTGTAACTAAGATAAACGTGAGAGTTGCACTACTGATGCCCCGACTGCCACCCCTATCACCTCATCTCTTGGTCATCAGTAGCTCTTTTCCAGTATAGATGACCTTTGTTTTGAAAATCTAGCTTAATGTGGATGATTATTTTTATAAACTCGTGTGTATGAAGAGTCAGACATACCCCTCTGCTTAATATTGCTGTGAACCTAAAACTGCTCTAAAAAATAGTCTTAACAAAAAGTCAAGGAAGTCAGAAATACACACGGTGAAAAGTGAGACCACCTCCAGTTTGAGTCGTCCCACAACCTAGATACCATCTCCATGGATTATTGCTGCCATGCTGTCTTTTTAGAGATGTTTATGGATGCACATTCACACTATGTATATATGCTTATAAGATTATGTAAGTGGACACATTTTTCATATTGTTCTGGGCTTTGCTTTTTAAAATTAACAACAGATCTTAGAAATCTTCTATAATTCATATAAATCTATGCATTCTTTTTTTTTAAATTTGGTTTCTTTTTTTAAAAAATATTTTTTGTGGGTGGGTAATTAGATTTTTTAATTTGTTTATTTTTAATAGAGATACTGAGAATTGAACACCAGACCTTGCATATGATAAGCATGCACTCTACCACTGAGCTGTACCCTCCCCACCCTCTGTCTGCATTCTTTTTAGCAGCTACAGGGAATTCTATAGCATGGATGGACCAGAATTTGTTTGTCTGTATCTCCATTTGGTTTAGTTTTTATAGATATGTCCAATTTTTCTGTAAGATCGTTTTGGAAGTGAAATTGCTGAATCCAAAGATATCTGCATTTGAAATATCGATAAATGCTATTTCTTGGGTCCAAAATTTTATTTATCAATAATTTATTCATATTTATATAGATATGAAACCAATATCATATTCATTACCTAAACTCTATCAGGGGTCTGCAAAATTCTTCCATAAACGGTAAATAGTAAATATTTTAGGCTTTGTGAACTATAAAGTCTTTGTCACAACTATCCATCTCTGTAGGAAAGCAGGTATAGACAGTGTGTAAATGAATGAGCATGGGCCATATTTGGCCCATGGACCTTAGTTTGCTGAGGCCTGCTCTATATTCTTATTTATTTTTTTGTCTCTCACCTGATAATAACTGAAAGAAGGTATAATACTTTGTAATTTAGAAAAGAATGCTATTAAAATGAAAAAAATAACTGAGCCATGGCAGTAAAGCTCTTTTCAGAGGCTGCTTTGCTCCTAGTTATTGGGGAAGAATGACCAGCCAGCTGCATGCCCATTGTTTAAATTCATGAGAACAATGTTTGAGGTAACCAGAGGGAGACATGGAGACAAAAGTAGGGGAACCTTGGTGAGGTTTTTAGTCTAGTACTTGTTTTTTTAAAAGATACTCTCTATCTCTAGTTTTAGTCATATCTAAGGGGTCACTAGTTAAAACTACATTTTCTGGTATTTTATGTGCATCCTAACATGTCTTTGAGTTTCGATGTGTTCGTATGATTTTTTGTTTTCTCCCTACAGTGAGGTCCAAAAGCCCAAGGAATCACCACCACCTCCTAAAACCTCAGCAGCCGCTCAGTTGGATGAGCTCATGGCCCGCCTGTGTGACATGCAGACCAAGGTGAGCGCAGTGTCTGTGACACAGCCTTCAGAGTTGATCTCTGTGGAACTCAGCTCTACATTCCCCCTTTAGGAACTCTTCTAAGCTGTCATTCGTTTTCCCATACTGAATGTAATTCAGTGGATGAACTCACCTGTGCACAATGTATTATTTGGACATAAAAGGTACTATGACACAGGCTCCGATCTCAAGGGGCTTGCAGTGTGCTTTGTAAAACAAGGCATAAGACTCTATGGAATTTATAAAATACAAGACTTGTCTGCCACCTTAGCTGGATGAAGGGTGCAAGGGCTGTTACAGAGACCTCCCTGCACAGGACAGAGGAGCCCCGTGGGCAAGCTGGGGCAGAGCAAGGGAGAGCAACGTGTGGCTCTGGAAGCAGGAAGGGTGATGAGTCTTCAGCTCATCCTGAGACAAAATCTGCCCCCTTGTTCTAGTCTCTGGAGTGGGGGTGTCAAGCTCACTGGCCTGGCAGGGAATGGAAATACACAAATGGACTTAGGAGTTTATTAAGGGAGTTATCATCTAGAACTGCTAAGGAAGAGAATCCAACCATTCTGAATTGGTTGGGGGATCTGATATGCACACATGAAGTGACTATGAAATCATTTCAAAGCAGTGTGTGACAATGTGTGGGAGGACAGAGAGCTTACCTTTGCGACTCACCTTCGGCTCCCAAGGCCCAGCACAGCTCCTGATACATCGTGATTAATACATAATTATTAGAGGGCCAAATGAATGGACATCAGAAACAAGTTTCCTTTAATGTCTACGATAAAGCTAGGTGCATTCCTCGTTGCTCTGTATATCTGAAAATACTAGAAAGAATATCTGCATTAGGAGTTTTAATTGTGTGGTACTTTTAGATTAATTTAGTGTGTGTCTTGGTTTATTTACATTAAAAAAGTATCTGTTTATTTTTTGAATAAGCCGTATCTTTACACCGTGCAAAAGTCAGAAGTACCAAAGCTTGCAGTGAACTGTTCCCAGCCGTCCAGCTCTGCCCCCTGGAGGTAGTCAGTACCTCCTGTTGCTTACATATCTTTTCCAAAAGTATTCTGGAATATACCAGCAAGTAGACGTAGATGTAGATGTAGATGTAGATACATATACGTTTCTTACGCTTTTACTTAGTCACTTTGCCTACTTAACATTGGTACCCTCTCAGGCCTTTTGGATGTTAGCTTTTGGAATGCTAATCTCGCCAACATTCACTAACAGTATGTAACAGAGGAAGAAGAAAATCTGCCATGTGATAAAAGTTTCTCGACAGGAAGTGAGCATTTTGGATTAGTGAGATAATGTGAGGTTATCCCAGGCAGTAAAAAGAGGATAAGTAGGGGCCTGAAGACAGTAACACACATCCAGGAGACTGCAGGGAGCCTGGCTGGCTTTACACAATGGGGGCTTTTTACTGAGTAATAAAAGATGAGATTGGAAAAGTAAATTGAGGGCTGTGGATGGGGGACGCTGAATGTCCGTCTGATGCTGTGATTTGATGCTGGAGGCAATGGAGAGCCATCGGCTTTCTCTGATCGGGAGATATTAGGTAGATGGTCTCAGCAGCCCAGTTAGAAGGGAGTTGAGAGAGGCGGGATCAGGACATGAGTCGATGAAGGAGAAGTTGGGCAACTTTTTTGTAATTTGAGGTTTTTCTTTTGAAAGTTTTATCCTGACTGTTTGGGAGATTTGCTTTCATAAAGCCAATCCACCAGCAAGTTATCCAACGACTTCTCACCACATTCTCCACTAACCCTGGTCCAAGTCATTTCTGGGTTGAGCTGTTACAATATCTCCTGCCTAACCAGTGCCTCTAATTCCATTCTTGCTTTTCTACACCGGATTCCTCACTCAGCTACCACAGGGATCCTATAAATCAGATTCATTCACTCTCATGCTTGAAACCCTCTAATGGTTCCATCACCCTTGGAATAAAACTGAAGCTTTTTACCGTGAGGGTCCTAAGTGATCTTTGCCTTTTTCTGCGTCATTTTCTCCTGCCTCCCTTATTCTCACTCCCTCTGCTCCAGCCCTACTGACCTTTTTAACTTTTCTTTTAAAGTCTGGCTCCTTCCTCTGGGCTTTCCTTCCTTCTGGAATGCTTTCCCCACAGGTACCTATATTTCTGGGTCCGTACATCACTGAAATATCTGCTCAAATTTCACCTCCTTCGAGGGCCTTCTCTGGTCACCCTCATCTCAATCAATTCTTCCTCACCACCCACCCTCTGTCGTTTGTCTTGAGATATAACGTATATTTTTATCTTTACTTGACATCACGTTGTACAATTATTTGTTTAATTGCTTATTGTCTTATCACCCAGAGAATGTAAACTCCATGAGGGCAGATACTTGCTTGGTCATGTACATTGCTCTATACCGAGAGCCTAGAGCAGTGATTGGCACAAATCAGGTGCTCAATAAATATTGCAAAATAGATGATGAAGAAGAAGATAAGACTAGTCGCTGACCTGTGGTCGTCATAAGAATCAGAAAAGGTATCATCATCATACAGTCAATTTCCTATTGCCAGAAAAGATGTACAAACAGAGGAAGACAAGTCAGATCTCACTGGGCCTGAGGAACTTAGAATGAAAGGGAGATGAAAGCATTTTTACTGGGTTACAATGTTAGATTATTTCAATACCTCGGAGGCAGGTTGTGGGAAGACTAAGGAATCAAAGGTACATGAGGCTGATTCTCTTCATGGTTCTCTGTTTGGTATCAGGTTACAGTGAAAGCAGATGCCAGCAAGAAACACTTAACACATCAGCAGGATCAGAAGGCCTCCCTGGACTCCATGCTGGGGGGTTTGGAACAGGAATTGCAGGACCTTGGAATTGCCACAGTGTCCAAGGGTCATTGTGCTTCCTGCCAGAAACCCATTGCTGGAAAGGTGGGACGGGCCAAGATGTTGATTCTACAGCTGTGTGTGTCTGTGTGCACGTCTGTCTCCGTGCCATCAGGACTCATCTTTCTCCTTATCTTCTAAGACATTTTAGTAATCGTTGACACTTACCGATCCCTTACAGCGCTCCAGGCACTGAGCTAAGTGCTGTACAAGTATTCCCTTATTTAATGGTCACACGAGCCCTTCAGTGGTTACAAGCCCTTTGTAAAGATGAGGAAACTGAGGGCTCGAGGGCGATAACCAACATGTCCAAGGTCTAGTAAGAGGTAGAGTTAAGATCCAAGCCCAGGAGAGTCTGGCTCCCAAGTTTGAGCTCTTAACCACTTTTCTGTACTGCCTTTACCTAGAGGAACCTTCTTGCCCCTCCCTCTGCTCAAACATTTCCAGTGTAAATTGATCGATTATGATTTTTAGCTGCACTTTAGCTCCAAATCATGGCCACAAATTTCTGCTCTGGCATCATCTTTCGCTAAAACCATAATAAAAGGTTTTTTTTTAATTTAGTGGAGTTGCTGGGAATTGAACCCAGGACCTCACGTATGCGCACGTGCTCTACCACTGAGCTATACCCACCTCCCGTAATAGTGGGTTTTGAGACCTGACTTTGCCTGGGCTGAGAGATGTAGATCAGAGGAGTAAAAACTGTCATTGGCCTTTTCCTCTTCCAGACATCCGTTGCAAGCCAAGGCTGCAGTTATCTCTTGTCCATCACTTCTGTGCTCTATTTTGTTTCTCCCACTCTCTGGGGCAGTATATTGGAAATGAGCATTTATAAACTGTATGTTTTTACTGAAATATAGTTGATTAACAGTATGTTTTTGGTATACAACATAGTGATTCAGTTATACATATATAATGTATTATATATGTAATGATACATATGTAATTCAGTTATATATATAAATGATTCAGTTATATATATATTCTTTTTCATATTTTTCATTATAGGTTATTACAAGCTATTGAATGTAGTTCCCTGTGCTCTACAGTAGGACCTTGTTGTTTGTGGGTTTTTTAAAATTTTTTACTTTACTATTATTATTTTTATTTGGGGGATGGGTAATTAAGTTTATTTATTTATTTTTAATGGAGATACTGGGGATTGAACCAAAGACCTCGTGCATGCTAAGCACATGCGCTACCACTGAGCTCTACCCTCCCCTCCCAGGACCTTGTTGTTTATCTAGCATTTATAGGCTCTATCAGTGTGATCAGTCAGGCAAGTGGGCACCGTTTTATTATCCATAAAGCAAGGACAACAGACTTCACAGTGGAACCTTGGTGGAGACCTCTGTGTTGTGTGTCAATGCCTCCCGGGGGGTGGCATTTGCATGGAATAATGTTTGAGAACACCCTGCAGCCTGTGGACCCCTGAGCACCGACGGGGCCCCCATGCCAGGCTTTGCTTCCTTCTCCAGGTGATCCATGCTCTGGGGCAGGCATGGCATCCAGAGCACTTCATCTGTGCTCACTGCAAAGAGGAGATTGGCTCCAGTCCCTTCTTTGAGCGCAGTGGCTTGGCCTACTGCCCCAAGGATTACCACCACCTTTTCTCTCCGCGCTGTGCCTACTGTGCCGCTCCCATCCTGGAGGTAAGCAGAGCCGCCTGCGCCCTGCTCTCCCGTGGCTTAGAGCCGGGGCCCTGTCTTACGGCCCTGCGGCATTCTAACCTTCTCTGTGTGTTTCTTTTCCAGAAAGTGCTGACGGCCATGAACCAAACCTGGCACCCAGAGCACTTCTTCTGCGCTCACTGTGGAGAGGTGTTCGGTGCAGAAGGTACGACCCGGGGTAGTTTCAGGAAGACCAGCAGAGCTCTTCCTTGATCTGCTTGGGTGGCCCTGGTTCCTGCCGTTGCCATCCAGGTGCCCATTTCAGTACCAAATGCCATCCCTCCCTGCCCTTTTCCAACATTTATAAATTTTGTTTAAATCAACTCTGTTAATCAAAGAAATACAAATGCATTGTTTAAAATGCATATATTACTTCAAGGGTAATATTTAAAAAGAACAATCTCTTACTTTTCCTTTCTCTACTCCCAAATCCAGTTTTCCTTTCCAAACTTTTTTAGCTTCTTCTGTTATTTCCTTGTGTGTTTTACATAATATATTACTATGCATTGATTTCCTCCCCCCCCCCCAGTTTTAAATACTGTGTATGAACTTCCTACCAGGGAAGATGAGGATTTAGAAATGGTGTTACTACCGCACCCACCCCAACATAATCCCCCTCCCCCATTCTCTCAGTTATAATTAGGTCATAATTATGGGTCAGATCAGTATTCAGTGTGTGCATGTTGACAGTCACGTAAATATTGCTCCCAGTTGAGCCACATAACAAACTGTGATACGGTAGAGCATGGATTTTGGAGTCAGACTGTCTGGTTCAAATCTGGGCTGTGGTATTATTCGCTATATCTTGTTAGTCAAGTCGTTAATCCTCTCTGTACTCACTTCCCTCATGAGTAGAATAGGCCTAATAATAATGTTTGCCTTATAGGGTCACTATGAGGATTTTATTTAAAAAAGGTTTTTAATAATTTGGGGGGGAGGGGATTAGGTTTATTTTTTTACTTATCTTTAGAGAAGGTCGTGGGGATTGAACCCAGGACTTCATGCATGCTAAGCATGCATTCTACCCCTTGAGCTATACCTCCCCCTTGAGGATTCTGAGAGACATTACCAGCATAGTGTTTAAAATAGTGCCTGGCACATGGAGATAGTAATGATGATGATTATGATCACGGCGTCCTTTTTGTATAAATTTTCTTTTTTCTGAAGTTAATATTTGGATCCCTTTTTCATTTGCTTACATTTCAGTGTATGTATCATTAATTTATCTGGCAGAGCTGCGAAATCCTTCTCAAACTGGTCACCCACACCTGGTACTATGTCAGTTCCATTTGCTTTTTCTTGGAGACAGCCATCCAGAAGACTTCCTTCGTCCCGCTCCAGCCAGAAGTGGGTTCTCCTCAGGCCTGCTGAGAGGCAGTTATTCTGGGCCATCTTCTTGGGAGTTCCCTTGGCTGTTTTCCTCTTTGGATCCTCTGTTTCCTGGATCCTGTGGCTTTTATTACATATTACTGCCTTTATTTTGGTGGAGCACACCCTCTAGTAGCTCCTGAGAAAGAATGAACAGGAGGTGAAAGTTCTGAAGTCTTGAACATCTGAAAATATTTGCCTATCTGAAGTTGCCTGGGCATAGAAACTAGGTGGAAACTATGTAACCTCATCATTCTGAAGACATTGCTTCAGTGTCATCAGTGTTCATGGTTGAGAAGTTTTTTTTTTATTACAATTTTGGTCTCATTCCTGATCCTTTCTACGTGACCTGTTTTTCCCTTTTTTGCAAGCTTTTTTTTTCCCTTCTGCTTTCTGAATTGTCTTGATTTTTTTCTGACTTCTTCTTTTTATGTTTGTTTTGAACAAATATGACTGATGCATGAAATCAGAAAGCTTCTTTACTTTTTTTTTCCTTTTCTTTTCCTGTCCATTTAGAGTTAACTCAGTGGGGAAAGTTTTCTTCTCAATAAAAATGTGGGTAATCCCATGTCTTTTTTGATAATACTCAATAAACTCTTCTAAAGAGAAAATTATGACAAAAACACAAGACTAAGTCCTTTGGTAATTCAGTCTGTGTAATAGCTAAAGCTTCTAACTTATTGTAAGTGACAGCTACCCTTTCCCCCAGTGGGGTCTTTAAGCTGCAGGAGGCCAGGGAAGGGGGTTATGGCCTTTCTTTGGTCCTTTCCCACCTTTGGCATCCACCACCCTCATACCTATCACTAATCTTTTTGTTTGTTTTTGTGTGTAGGGGGGGGGTAATTAGGTTTCTATTTATTAATTTTTAACGGAGGTACTGGGGATTGGACCCAGGACTTCATGCATGCTAAACACGTGATCTACCACAGCTATACCCTCTCACTCCTGTCACTAATCTTGATAGCTGACCCCTCCAGGGTTGAAACAGGGGTGAAAGAGATGAGACCATACGCTTTATTTGAAGACAGATCTAGATAGAGCAGCACTGATAAAATACACTAGCAGAGTGCTTTGTAGTAATTTGCTTGTTCACTGAAGCTTGTTCAGTGCTTTTCACAAATCATTAGATCTTTCATTTTTAGATTGCACTTTAGTTAAGCTCGTTTTTCATTGAGATTTAATCTAGTTTGTGGTAAATTTATATTGCACTGGTAGCCATGGAAGTCTGAGGGTTAGTTGATTAGACAGTCAGCAAGTGAATATCACCCGTGGATGAGTGTGATGTGGAAGTTGCCTGAGCGCAGAATAACAGGATACAGACATATTTCAAGACCTATAAGTAAGATATGAAAGAAAAATATCCTATTCATAGGATGACCAGAAGTGCCATGACGTTAGCTAGTTCTCATTGTTTCTGACTTGGGCTCCTTCTAAACAGACAAGGCTGATTGGGTCATTCCTGACTTTACAAAGTAAATATAAAGCTACACCTGTTTTAAACATTTATTGAGACAATGGACCAAAAATGTCATTTATGAATCAGAAGCTCTTCTTGGGTTGTGTTTTTGTTTTTATACTTTTTTTCTGTAAATGAGTCTCCTACCATGTGACCAGTGCATTAATTAGGTGGCATCCTGTCTTGCCCCGAGTCACATAGTCACACACAAAGTTTCTGAAGTTTCTGTGATGATGGCTTAACCACGGAGTCTCCTGGGAAATTAAATTCATCTGCATTTTTGTTTCCCTTCAGAGAATTCCTCTCTGAGGCTCAAGCTTCTAAGCACATCAGGCCTTCGCATCCTCCCAGAGGGACTAGGTCCTCAGTGCCTACCTCTTTCTTTTTAATTGTTCGTTATCCAGGCCATGCAGGTGCTCCCTAATTTCCCCTGTGTCTAAGAGCCTCCTGGGCATAGAAACACCTTCCCTCTGTCTAAGGCACTTTTAATTGTCAGTGTTTCTTATCCATCCTCCGGAGGTAATTGGCCCCAGAGAGGACCACCCCCCCCCCAGGAAAGTTAAGTGCTGAAACTTTCTCAGAGAGTTTGTTGGGTTACTAACTGCAGGGGTATCACAGCAAGTCTGGCTGATTGCTTTTCATTCTTCTCCTGGGACTCACCTGAGTTGAAACAGAGGCTGTTACCTTCCTGCTGTCTCATTCTTGAGAACAGCTCCCCCATAAATGCCTAGATGAGGGTCTTTCCTAGGTCAGTTGGCATGTCTTATAATTTTCTCAAGTAACCCTACTCACAGGCATGCTCAGTTTTGTGCCATGTGCTTCATGGAGCATCAGCGCCACCTGGGGACTTGTCAGAAATGCAGATTCTCGAGCCCCATCCCAGACCTACTGCATCAGAATCTCTGGGTGGGGTGGGGCCCAGCAGTTGGCACGCTGACAACTGCTCCAGGTGATGGGTGCAGGCTGAAGTTTGGGAGCCACACAAAAGCAAGAAAGGTGGTTATGGGTGTGGGTTTGTTTTTCTTAAATAGTAAGCAGGCCTTCCTGCTTCCAGAGGTACCGGATCAACACTAGATAGTCTCTGATAAGGCGGAACAAGTAGGGTGAGCTCTTCTGTATCTCAGAGGTGTAGAATAAGAACACAGGACAGCTTATACAATCACTGGTTTGCATTCTTCAATCCAGAGGCCTCAGAAATCTATCAAACTCTGTTTTTCAAAGAAAGCACAGTGAACAAGACAAGGCATATCCAAAGTGCCTGTGGATAATGGGCAACTGCAGCTACACGGTTTGGGTCCCACCCCCTGGCTCCTCTGTGGCCTTTTCTCGGTCTGACTGCCACTAGCAAAGTGTATTTCCGGAAATGATGCTCCTTGGATGGGCTGCATTCCAATCTTCTGTGCATTTTGTTTACAAGCCACTTTCCTGGGGCATAGTTAGAGCTCTCATATTTACAGAATTATTGGGTTATGATACTTGGGCTCAGCTGGTACTCTCAGTTCCCGCAGAGAAGTTAAGGTCAGAGTCCACTTAAGTCAAAGGTGTGACCTCCAACTTAGGCTTTAAAGTGAGATTTGAATCTGAGTTCCTCCACGGACTAGTTGGTTCTATGAAATTTCTCTGAGCTTCCCTTTTCTCACTTGTAAACTGGGAGGACCTCTGTAAAGAGTCTAATTTCAGTTTAGAAATGAAGGGCTCTGTAGGTAGAGCCCTCAGCTGGGATCAAGACAAAGTAGGCACTGCAGAAATGGGATTGTTAATAGTCATCCTCGCTTCTGGCAGGCGCTCCTTGTGGATGCTAAGGAGAGTTCCTTTCAGAGAAGTTCCCCTGCTGATACAGGTTCTGGTGAACCCAGAGCTGATGGTCTCAGTTTTTCTGTTGTCATGTTGTTCACGTGTCTGCTCATCCAGTGAAGATTTATTGAGCACTTGCTATGTGTGTATCAGCTACTATTCTAGGTACTAGGGAGACAATGACAAAAGACAATGTTCCTGCCTTCATGGTGCATGGATTCTAGTGACAAAGACAGACAGTAATCACACTAGCCAACTAACTAACTAACTCTGTAGGTTGGGGGGCACGTGGAGAGTAACAAGGTGCTATTTGAAATAGGGTGGTCTGGTCCTCTTAGGCAGTCCCCCGAGTTAAGGGAAGAACCAAACCAGCAGGGTATCTTGAGAAGCGATTTTCAAAGCAGAGGGAATGTATCACTTGAATATGGCTTGAAGATGAATTAGTTTATTGCATTTTTCTTTTTTTAATGTGAAGACAATAAAAAGACCCTGCATAAATTTTCACTTATAATCTATTACCCTGTTAACCTCATGCAACATAAAACATTTTCCAATATTTCTTCTCATTTATTAATGTTTATGCATATAAAAATTATATTGTACCTGAATTTCTTTTTTCACTTAAGCATTTATCCATATTATTTCATAATTTGATAATAATAATTTTAATAATATTAATTATTCTATTAGAGCTTTATGCAAACAAATTATGTAAGCTTATATGGCTGAGGGTGTTCACCAAAGCATTATCCATAGTTCCAAACATTGGAAGCAACAACATTTGTTCACAATTGTATATTTAGATTACTTCTGGTGTCTTAGTAATATAATGTAATGACTGTCTTTAAACATAACATTTTCTTCTACTGAATTATTTGTATGGATTAATTTCCAGGATTGATACACATTATAAAAAGACTTTTCAAAACAATAACATTCAACTTTATCACTAGAAATATAGAAATACATGAATACCTCCATATATTTATTTGACTGTTTTTACTACTTAGCTAAAATTAGAAATTAAACTATTAATTAGCAAAACTTAGAACTTCATCATTTTCTTTTGAGTTTCATGGCCTACTCGTAATGCTGAACATTATTACCTCTAAAAGTATTTCTTCTTGGGCTAATTGTCTATTTGTGAAGCAGCCTTATTTAAAAGGGTTTAAAAAAATTTTTTTTGAGGGAGGAGGTATTAGATTTATTCATTCACTTATTTTTAGAGGAGGTACTGGGGATTGAACCCAGAATCTCCTGCATGCTGAGTATGCACTCTACCGCTTGAGCCATATCCACCCTTTAAAAGAGTTTTAAAAAAAGTAATCACCATGCATTTCTCATCCTCTGTGATCTGGACACAGGATCTGTAAAAATCAAGCCATGGGTTTTCTCATACGCACCTGACAGTGAACATTTCACGTAATAAAGAGAAAGCACTTACACCTCAACAAAGTTATTTCTAACCTTTTTATTACGAAATTTTTAAAACACAAAAGTGCTTCCTTACCTAGCTGACTTCAATAAGTGCCAACATTTTGCCAAATGAATTTCCTCTAACTGTTACCCACCCATCCTTTTATCTTGATGGAACGTTTAAAAGCAAATTCTAGAAATCGTGTCATCTCGCCATTAAATACTTCATCACACATCATCTTTAACTGATAAGTAGCTTTTTTTAAACATAGCTTCCTTCACCCTTAACAACAAAACTAAAAATTTCTAATTATCACTTAAAATCTATGTCCAAATTTCTCAATTTCTAAATAGTGTTATTTACTTGCTTTGTTTGAATCAGGATCCAAGCAAGGTCTGTTGACTGCATTTGACATTTTATCCCTCAAAATTTTTAAATTCTGCAATAATCCTCTCTTCGTTACTTTTTTATACCATTGATTTAAGAAACTGGAACGTATGTCCTGTAAAATGTCCCGTATTCTTGATTTGACTGGCTGCCTCCTCACGATGTTTAACTTATTTGCTTTATCCTCCTCTTATCCTGCCTTCTCCTGTATTTTCTGTAAACTGTTCATTTAGACCTAGAGAATTGATTAGGTTTAGGTTCAGTATTTCCGGGGATGAGAGCCAAGAATGGGTTACAGATAGAGGCTATTGGGTACTTCTTTTTTAACCATATCAAGAGGCGTAAGGGGGTGGGTATAGCTCAGCGGTAGAACACCTGCTTATCTTGCATGAGGTCCTGGGTTCAATCCCCAGTACTTCCATTAAAAATAAATATACCTAATTACCTCCCCCTAAGATAAAAAATTGAAAAGGTGTATAATAACTGGCTGACCTACTTTTACTGATGCCAAGATTGACTGGTTTCAAGCAGTGTCAACCTGATCCCTCCATTGTAAAGTTCTCTATTGATGATCCTTGCCAACGTCTGATGAGCTAGGTTGCAAGATGGTAAATTTTCTATCATTTTTTTCCATTTGTTAGCTGGGATTAGATAAAAAGTAACTTTTCATCATCAACTATTTGGTTATCTTGAAATATATCTCATATAGGAAAATTGGATAAATGTTTCCCCCTTTCCCTTTATAAGGATAATTTTAAGAGTAGTAAGTAGGTTCATTAATAATACTTAGTGGAGACTGAGTTTTTACTTGCTTCATATTGCTATTAAATCATAAAGTTATATTTATTTGGTGTGATTTGATCAAACGCAGCAGTCTTTTTTTTTTTAATGCTCAAATTGTTTTATTGGAGGCTGGTAGTAGCCCCTCTCAGATCGATTACTGTTTCCTTTTAACATGACCCCAATAACCCACGATATCTTCCTGTTTCCTTAGCACATCAAGATACGGCAGGCTCGTCTTGTCAACCATGCCCCATACCTGGAACCAGTCATTCCTCGGAGAGGGCTGGTTAGTTTTAGTGGGAAATTTTATTCAGCGACCACACTCTGGGTGCTAGGAGTGTTCTTTGCTTTTGTGATATCATTGCTTCTAGGTTTTTCAGTGGACAGAACTTAGAATCTGTTTTTTAAAAAATAAAGCTAAATATGAATCATGAATTCTTACTGATATTTGTAAGATTTGTAAGATTTTTTTCCTTTACTTGATAAGTTTAACATTATACTTTTATCTTTTTTTAGACTGAAAACCTTGCTTCCCAAATGCATTACCCTGTTACCGTAATTATTTGCTTTATTATAAATCGACCCATATTAATTTAAAAAATCAATATAAATATTGCAAAAACAAGGTTATTGAAAAAAGTTTATGAATTTTTTATAGCTCTTTTCTGTCTTTAGGATACATCCATAGGACTGCAAGTCAAAATGCTGTTTTAAAGCCACTTAAGTGAATTATTGCCTTCCTTTGGTCATATCATCAATATGATATACAGTTATTTGTTTAAACTTGATTTAATTTTTTAGAGATTGATTTTTTTTCTATTTTTAAAAATTTTATAAAACAATAATTGAAATCATACATACATTTAGGAATTCCTTATATTAACTAATACTTTTCTGAGACATAATTAACAAACATTTTCCTCAGTTTGTCCTTTGTCTTTGCTTAGGCTGCTTTTTGATCATGCATAAATCATTCATATATACTTTTAATGTAGCTAAATGTATTAACTTTAACTTGTTCTTGAACTTTGAGCCATTTTTGTGACAGTTTTCTTAGTCCCTGATCAAAGAGGAACCCATCCATTTTTAATCCAAGTAATTGCATGATTTGAATTATTACATTTAGATCTTGCATCCATTTGGAAATTATTATTTAATAGTACTTTATTTTTAAATATTAGGGACGTTTTTCCCAAATACTATTTTAGATACTGGGGATATAATGTGACAAGACCAACAATATCTAGTTTCTTTCAGAGCAAATGTTCCAGTGATGGAGGACAGACCACAGAGTGGTCTCATATAATGGTAGATGCTATATAAAGGTAATTTCATATAATGGTAGATGCTATAAAGGCGATAAAAAAGAGATGAAGTGATAGATACGGGCTGAAGAGATGCCCCTCTGATACAATGATGTTTGAGCTGATTTCTGAATCCCAAGATGAGGCTAGCCATGTCAAGGCCTGGGGCAGAACCACACAGGCCAACAGAACACTTAGTACAAAGGCACTGAGGAGGAATAGACTTTAACGCTTATGTTAAATGCTTACTATGAACCACGTTACCTGTATTGATTGCCTTGTATGTTTCTTATAACCACCCTTTGAGGTAGGTATCTATTTAGCACCACTCTGAATAAGGGGACACTAAATTTGGGAGACCATTGGCCCCTTCTTAGTCTCCAACGTGGCTTAAGGTCTCAAACTGCGAGAGTGAGTCTTTGCTTTTATCTCTCCAGGCTTTCATGAGAAGGACCAGAAGCCATATTGCCGAAAGGATTTCTTAGCCATGTTCTCACCCAAGTGTGGTGGCTGCAACCGCCCGGTGTTGGAAAACTACCTTTCAGCCATGGATACTGTCTGGCACCCGGAGTGCTTTGTTTGTGGGGTCTGTATACTCATCTACCTTTCAGATTTAGGGAAAGTCAGTGTTCTCCTCCTCGGAGAGGCAACTGGTAAGAGGGCTCACAATTAGGATAAGGAATTGATGGGGGCTTCTTAAAAGGAGACCCAAAACACAGCATCCAATGTGGCCATTTGCTCATCTGTTCTACAAATGGGCAATAGTTTAGCCTCTATTTGTCAAGAGCCCGAATGAGTTCCTCCATCTGGCAGGTGACTGGCAGGGATTTCAAGGCTGAAAATTTACCTTTGCTGCTGTTTTCCTTCTTGACGTCGGCATTTCTCTTCTTGGTCTTCTCCCCACCACCCAGGACTGCTTTAGCGGTTTTTCTACTGGCTCCTTCTTTGAACTGGACGGACGTCCCTTCTGCGAGCTCCATTACCACCAGCGCCGGGGAACCCTCTGCCATGGCTGTGGGCAGCCCATCACCGGCCGCTGCATCAGCGCCATGGGCTACAAGTTCCACCCCGAGCACTTCGTGTGTGCTTTCTGCCTGACACAGCTGTCCAAGGGAATCTTCAGGGAGCAGAACGACAAGACCTATTGTCAGCCCTGCTTCAATAAGCTCTTCCCACTGTAGTCTCACCTGAACCCACGCCCTCTTCAGATTTACTATAACGTGGAAACCCAGAGAGGAAAGGGTGTATTTGAAGTTACTGACCTTCTGCTCAATAGGCTTATAGAGAAAGCCAAGGTGATGAACTTCTAGATGTTACATGACCAGGCTTGTAGTCTTAAATTTCGATTTCTAGTCTTACTATTTTTTTTAAATCATGTACTGGAATTTAGGTAAAGCATCTGCTGTCTAGTGTCTGTATAGATGCATTTTCCACATGCACACATTCATTCCACCACTGGCTTACTTAGACTTCTCCGTTTTCACCCCTATGATCACCCTAAGCTTATCTGCTCTCTCTTGGCCCTCAGAACTGGCCGTGTCCCTGTGACTCGCTTTCTCACAGTCGCTGCTGTGGACTTTATTCTTGGGGAATCGTGATACCCTTTTAAGCTCCTGGCATCTCCCTTCAGTGCAGTTCTTTTTTTCAAGAGAAAGTAGATGAACTGGACAGCCTTGAGTACTGACATCGTTGATAGTTTGTGGTTTTAGTGACTCAGTGTTATATTAGTTTGGTCAATAAACTTTCTGCTTCCCATGGTATTTACTGGATACAACGTGCAATTAAATTTGTGTCATGCCTCTTGTTTACTCCCATACAATAGGCACTTTTGTTTAAATCAAAAGAAATTAAAAGGAGGGATTCCTAGTCACTAACTTTTCTCTTTATTTGGGCCCATAACATTCATTATATTTCATTTTTGCATTTACATGATTGATTGAAAGACGGCAAAGCTTCTTAAAATTGTTTTAATCACTTTGTTTACCTACGGAGAAAAGCAATTTCCACTAGGCACTTGCAAATTCTTATTTGCATATCTATGCACGTCTCCAAACTCATGAAGTTGTGTGTATTACGTATATCCCATTTTCTTGTATATCAATTATGTCTCAATAAACCTGTTTGAAAAATGAAACGGGCATCTTTCTCAAATTCACAATTGTCTCATGAAGACAAACAAGATGGCTGTTCTTAGAGCATCTCTGAAGAAAAATGCTAAGAAACCTAATTTAACCATTTTCCCATTTGGATTAGGAACTCCCCCCCCAAATCTCTACTTAATTATTTGTTCCTCTGAAAAATCGTAGAAGTAAATTTGTAGAAAAGCCTGTCAGGCTTTTAAAGAATGTGACTTTCTCATGTCCTGTCTCAAGTAAGCTTCTGAAGGAGCCATGCTTCCTCAAAGGAAATGTTAGTAAGATCTGTACCATCTCTCTCTTACCATGGTCTTAAAAATAATTGTATGATGATTTATCAAAATTACAAAAAAAAATTACAAAATTACAAAATTAGTTTAAATTACTAAGGAAAACTTTCATGAGTTTACTGGAAGTTTTTTTTTTTTTTAAATAGAGCTGATTTGGCTGTCTTTAGGTTGATGTGGGAACAGAACTGAAATAGATTAAATGATTCTTGCTAACTTTATCATATTGGTCTCATTTATTGGCATAGATAACAAGGGGGTACTGAGAGTTAAAAGGAAGTGGTAACAGTTAATTTTACAAAATAGGAACTCCAAATGCATCCAAGCTATGTGGGAGGCCACCCAGATAGGGAGCCATCTGGCTTCTCCTCCTGTTTGGCTGGCTGAGACTCCCAGACTAAGCAAAATATACGTTCAGTTTCTAAGCCTGCTCGTCGCTGCACAAGACTCTATGATGTCATTTGCAGGTGTGAATGTGGCAATGTTCATGGTTGCTTTGGTAACTTGACAAAGTAAATTTGGGGTTTTAACCCTCAAGAAAGAATGTTCAGGTGCTGACTTTTTTTTTTTTTTAAGAATTAGCTATTTTGAGATTTCAGTAGAATCTACATATTTTAAAATGCCAGAAAAACCAGAGTTTACTAAGGTGCAATTAAGAAGTGACGGCTTTTTCTTCTCACAATGAAAGTAAGTGGTTATACATTTGCTCCAAAGAAGATGCTGCCTTCAGGACCGGTGTTTTAACAGCAAGGAAGCCACTTATAAAAGCTCTCTTGTTAAAACAAAAAAGGAATACTATTCTCATACTGATGTATGCCTGTTTACTCTTGCTTCTGAGTAATTTCTAGCTTTTAAAATATAAAACTACCCTCAAAAGACAGGGTTTTTCCACACATGAGGATATCTATTTTTATAAAAGAATATGCCATAAATTGGGAACTCTGTTCTCAAGGAGGAATCCTTAAATTAGTTTGGCCAATTAGTCTTTGAAATAAGAATAGAGTCCTCCAAGGTGATACACAGAGAAAGACAACAATCATTTTTTTTCATACAAGTTCTAGCACCTACTTCTGCCCTTGTAGGATGGTTGCTAGCCACACGCTCTCTGTTTGTGACCAGTAGGGGGAGAAAGAGTGCTTTTCTCTAGCTTTGCAAGCAAAAATCCCAAGGTTCATCCTAACTGGACTAGCTTAGTTCACTCACCCACCAGTGATGTTTACTGGGAAAGAGGACTGTGCAGCTTGCCTTCAACCAAGCTGGGTCATTCCCAGAGTCAGGAGCAGGACTAAGCTTCTAAAAACACAAGGGCTCTCTGGAGGAGATGTGAATACTTAAAAAAAAAAATCTGGGTACTGGTAAGAAGAGGATCACGAATCTTGAATTCACATGCCTATATGTTCAAAAGTGAAAATATTAAAGTGTGTCTAAGTTTTAAGGTAATACAGGAGGTAAACAAGGAGATATTTCCAGTGCCCCGAGGGAACATGTCGGAGAACTTAACAGAACTCAGAAGCAGAGGAGAGCCGGCAATGATGGTGTTATGAGGAACACATAACAGAGACAGTGGTCTTCCTTAGGCCTTAGGGGGACACAGCATTAAGAAACATCAAAAGCAGCTTCAGTTTGAGAACCCGAGAAAGGGAGATCTTCCAGCTGAAATGAAGTTGAGAAGGGGTCACAACTGTCCCCAGAACTGTCTTAGGCGTGAGCAGGTCCTTAAATAAAGGCAGAGGTAGCAGCCACTAAAATACAAGACTGAAAAAATGACTGTTTATCCTTAAAAAGCTGTGGAGGCTACTAGATAAAACTCCCCATCAGGGCAGCACGTAAGCTGAGAACCCAGAGCTCAAAGGAGAAATGGAAGTCTACTGGGGTCCACTGAATGACAAAGAAAGACGTCTTAGACCAGTGCTGGTGCCTGAGCTGTGCTTGTTGCAAGCGTGTACCTTTGCCCAGAGGCAGCGATGTCTCAAGTCTGTTCAGCAAGAAATGATACCATTTGTATGGGAGTTCCTCCTCCCTAGTTATGGTAAATGCATAGTGTTTGAATTAATGCCCTGTGAAAAGATATCTCATAACCACATTTTGGTTCACAGGTCATGGATTTTGGATAATTGAGTAGACTTTCTGGCATCCTGCTGATAGAATCCATCTTCCCTCCCTGTGTTAGATATCATCAGATCTCAACAAATACTGTATTCTAAGAGTAGCATTTTTCACGGGAGAACTACCCTAATTCCAGCGAGAGACATCTCAGACCACAGGTGCTAACGGGACAACTCCTGAAGCAGAGAATGAGCCAATCAAGAAATCAAAGAGGTCTTCACTTCCTTGGAACTGTAACTCAGAGTTGTGAGACAATTTGATTTTGGATTTTAGTGTCTTTGGACTTGAATATGCTATGTTGAATTGTATGACTGGACAAATTGGGGACACAAAATAGAATGAGTACATTTTTCAGTGTTATTTTTTTCCAGTCTAGTTTCTGCACAAGGCACTGCTTGGTTCCCATTTTTGGTTCCTGTGCTTGGGTGCGGCTGACTTTACCCTCAGCTCCCGGAATAGACACCAGTCTCAGGCCTGACTAGTAAATGTGCTTTGTTTTTCTGGATCAAAGTGACTGGGTCATGGGTAAATATGTGACCCTAGCAAAGTCAATCAGATTGCTCCCTAGGAACTTTGCTGGATTTATTGGGAAAGAGGTACCGGCATTTTGTTGGGATTCTGGCTCTAGGGTTAATAAACCCCATTGCTGCTGAGACATTTTTTTATCATCACTTGAGGGGCCCGAGAATGAAGCCCACACAGAGGAAAGCAGAGCTAAATAATGAAGATGCAATGTCTTCTTTTTTTGAGCCTCTCAGTCCTACTGTATCAGCATCTCAGCTTCAGACTGGGAAGTTGTAACTTTTTTTTGCTTAAGCTGATATGAGTTAGGATTCTGGCTAATTGAGTAAGCAGAGCAGATATATTCTCTCTTTTACAAACTTAAAGTATCGTGAAAGAATGAATAGACGAATGAACAAACACAGTCTACAGTGACACAGATTGTGCATTGTGTGTCACCATGAAAAACAAAAAGACCAAAATAATATCTGTTCACTCCCCAGGACTTTCTTACAGGTCATGGATTTTGGATAATTGAGTGAAGAACTTTGTGTTTTAAGTCTGAGGCATCCTAAGGAGAGCTCAGATATTTAGAAAACAAACTTCTTTTCTTCCGGTCCAATTGGTTAGCAAAGCGGAGTAATGTGTATCAATATTACCAAAGGGGCAAAAAAAAAAAAAGAAAAATGAAGAGAAGATACTGTCATTTTTCTGAGATACAGAAATGTGTTGAAGTTGTTACATAACGTTGTCTAGTGCCCCTCCATGGAAAATGATTAAATTTTTAATGCTACTGTAATGCTGTGTATTTGTAGTGAAAAATAATTGTATAAAAATGATGTCTTACCTGCAAAGAGAAAAGAAAGAAAACTTGGAAAATTATAAGAGAATTGTGTTTACATTTATGCTGAGAGTCGGTCCTTGAAGAAAATTGGGTTTATAAGAGACTGAGGAAGAGAAAGGAGACATTTATAGTGATGCTGAGAGGAGATGGTAGGGACACTTTTTAGTGCTTTGGGGGTCGAGGGTGATGACTTTCATTATGTCCAATGACACTTGGGATTTATGACTTTCCCTCTCCAGGTGTGCTTGCATTTTCAGACGCAAGTTAAGAAATATTGGAGGCTCAAAAATAAAATGAGACGCTTAGAGGGAGAGAGATTTTCCTGAGAGCATCTGAAAATTTTGAAAGAGAGGGAAAGAAGGAGGGGAGAAATTTACAGGCTAGGTAAGAGAACTTGTGAGTTGGGCAAGGTGAAATTTCCAGAGCTTCCAGTAAAGAAAGAAACATGGAGAAGCCACAGGGTGACACAGAACACGTTCTACGAGGAAAATAAAGACAGTGGTGGTTGAGGGTGGGGAGGGTCTGTCACTTTACAAACTTCCTGGTGAAGCTACCACTCATCCTAGAGTGTCTCTTAGTTTGGGTTTTCCTGGAAGTGGATTCTGAGACTAGGGTTTGCGTGCAAATGTCTATTTTAGGAGGGGGTTGCTGGAGGTACCAGTAAGAGAGTGGGGAACCGAGGCAGGCCAATGCAGTGTGCATTTAACGAACAGGTTATTGCTGTGGGAAGATGCATGGCCCTTGATGACCTCTGGGATTTATTGTAGACACACAGGAGGTCAAGCAGTCCCCCCACCCCTCTTCTGCCTCCTCTGGCCTGCCCTCTACGCAAGATGGATGTGCTTCTGACCAAAGAAAGCCCTTAGTCCGAGTCACAGGCGCTTTCAGTAGGAAGCTCAGGGTGCACTCAGCACTGAGTGCCAACAGGTAGGGTGGGAACTTGGAGCATCTGTTGGGGAAAGTTATGAAAAGGTAGGCACATAAGAAAAAGTTCACTGGGAAGATCTTCAACTCACTGATGTTCATACTTGGGATGTGTCGTAAGTCATTTGTTTGCAAAGCTGTAAAACGCTCCCAGTTCTAGAAAGCCGAAAGCATTTCCTCTAGCGTAGTAATGATGGAGGGGATTTAGGAAGGAAAAGAGGGGCAATGATTATCATTTCCGTTTCACCTATGGAAAAATGATCAATTGCATGAATAGGCCAAGATCATTCCATTTTAGTGATGGCACTAGAACCAGACAAAGTGTGTTTAGTGTTCCTTGCCTGGAATACTTCACTTCGACAGTGTAAAGTACATCTCAGAAATATGGCCCATGTGGTGGATTTTCCAGGGGTGAGGGAGGGCACTAGGGCAGGAAAGGTGACCCACTGCTGTAACATACGTTGTTTGGGGTATAGTGGTAAGAACCGTAGCCTTGGCTCCAGACAAACCAAAGTTCAAAGGTTCATTCTACCATTTACCAATTATGTAAACATTAGCAATTATTATGTGCTAAATGACACACCTACAGGAGCCATGACAGTTCCCAGCTGACCATAAAAGGCCAAAGAATGGGCAGGGGGGTGCCCAATTCCTGGAAATCTCCATCCCTTTTCCAAAATAGTTGGAATAATCCTCCTACTCATTAGCATATGGAATTACCCAGCCCACAAAATCTAACCACTCCCACACCTCATGGCCACTTTCTCTTTCCTAGCTGGCCCCATGTTCTGGGGCCACCTCTCTTGCTTTCCAAGACAGTCTGCACTCTGTCTATGGAGTGTGTATATTCCTGAATAAATCTACTTTCACTTAAAAAAAAAGAAAAAACAAATTGTGTAAACCTCAGTTAAGCTATTTATCTTCTCAAACTTCAGTTTCACAATATGCTAAATGTGGGTAACAACACCTCCCACGTGGGTTTTGCTGGGAGAATTAACTAAGATAATAAGTGAGAAAGAGCTTTGTAAACCACCAAGAACCATACATAAAAGGCATTAACGGAATAGTCCGAGAGATTTGTGAAGGAGTCAGAACAGCTTCCCTCTCTAGCATTTCCATGGAGACCGTGAAACCATAGCAGGCTTTTTGTTGTTTTAGTATGATTTTAGAAATCTTTTTTAAGGCTCAGGGTGAAAGCTGATGGAATTGAAAATTCTGGGAGGAGATTAGGCGAAGAGCTCGAGTTTGAGCTCATAATCTTCCTTTGCAGCAACATATTGACAAAGTCTGCTCAAGACGGAATGATTTCCATGGCGCAGGAAATCCGTCAGTCGGCTGCTTCCCTTAGATAGAAAGCAGAGCCCCCAGGGTAAAGAAGCAGAGCCAAGGGAGGAGTTCAGGCACCTTCCAGTGCCACGATGCTTGCTGCCCGTCAACGGCGTAACCATAATTCCAGGGAAAGTCCCAGGGAGATCCTCGTCATCATGGTTACTTGCATTCGTTTTGCCAGGGCTGCTATCACAAAATGCCGCAGACTGGGTGGCTGTAACAGCAGAAATTTATTTCCTCCCCGTTCTGGGGGTTTGAAGTCCAAGATCAAGGTGTCGACAGGTTCTGACTGGCTTATCTCTTTGGCTTATAGAGCCCCACCACCACCACTTTCTGTGTCCACACATGACCTTTTCTCTGTGCATGTGCCTCCCTGCTGTCTCCTCCTCTTCTTATAAGGACACTAATCCTACTGGATTAGGGCCCCACCTTTGTGACCTCATTTAACCTTAATTGCCTCTTTGAAGGTGCTATCTCCAAACACAGATGCGTTGAGAATTAGGGCTTCAACACATGGATTTTGTGGGGACAGAAGTCAGTCTGTAGTATTACACAGTGGCGAAGATACGGTTCCACATGTGTTCTGACCGTAAGCTAGGCGGTGTCCCTCAGCTTAATCCCAAGCTCACCAACAGGCATATTTTGATCTTTTTTTTTAAAAAAAAAACAGACACTTTGTTATATACACAGGTAATAAAATCCCAGACTTACCATTAGGCACGTAAATACAGACTCTGCTAAATATTTAGCATTATCAAGCTTGAGCAACTCGAGCTTGGTTTTGAGGCCATCAACCTCAGTGTCTCTCTGTCTGTCTGTCTAAGTCAGGGGCCCGGTCTTGCTGGGATATCATGTCACCGTCTCTGGCCCTCATTTCCAGCAGCTTAATTTTGTTCCATGAGTGCAATTCTTTTATTCTGCTCTTTTCCACAGTCAAGTCTAATTTTATATCTGTTGGGGTTTTATCACTTCATTGATAGCTTGTTGTTTTAATTGATGTAGTTCAAGTTTTATTTTCTCATTTTCTGCTTTGAGGGATGAACATTCACTTTTCTCCAAAATAATCATACCCCTTTCCACGTTAGGAACTTGAGACATTATAATTTGCAGAAGAGTGATCTCTTGCATCTTGGTGACCGCATCTTTGCAGGTGGGATCTGCGTTGGCCTCCATGATCCTGACTGATGCAGACACCATGATTTCTGCTTGTTGAGGTGTAAACCCACTTCCTTTGAGTAAACGCACTCAGGCATGGGTTTAAGACTCATTTGGGACTGAGGATTTTGAACTGTAGTTGGAAGATGGGGAAGCCTTTATGATGTGGGTCTTAATTTCAGGAGTGGGCTTCCGTTCAGCTCTATGGCTGACTAGTTCTGTTACCTTGTGCAGTATCGTTTGATTCTCGATCATTTGTCTGTTTGTTCATTCACTCAGGGAACATGAACATGAACACAGAACATCTCGGAAGAGATGTTCATGTGTAAACAAAAGATGCATTAGAAGGGCAGCTCTAAGGATGATGAGTTGAGAAGTATTTTTTGGATGTTTGTGTGCTGAGAGGAAGAAGGTCATAGGGATGGAGATGTTGGAGTCTTAAGATGAAGAAGATTTAAGATGATCCAGCTCAATACTAAAGGAGACAGGCGAGATGGAGGCTAGAGCCCAGAGGAGGCTGTTATTCTAAGGAATAAGGATGGTCCTTCTTCTGTGTTTACACATGCAGATGTCCTGTGATACAGCTGATGGTTGTGGTTTCCTTTCTGAAGGCAAAAGGGAGATGCATTTCAAAGCGCCAGTTTAAACAGTTCCTTTTTAATTTTCACTAACAAATAGGCTTCAGGGTTTGCAAATCTACAAATAGATAATTTTCCATTTTTGTTCCTAATGAGAAGCATACAGTGCCTTTTAGGATGACCACATCTGAGGATCTGAATGCCAGTTTGGTGAGTGAAGGACAAATAAATTTCCCTTCAAATGACATCTCTGTTCTAGCCTGATTTATTAAGTAGAGAGTCAGATAGGAGTTGCATAATTCTGTAGGTTCCTTCTGTTTACAGGCACTGTTCTAGGTTCCAGGAGAAAATCAAAGACAAGTAAGACATAGTCTCTGTCTTTAAAGAGGTCACAGTCTAGCAATAGCTGTACATTCAGTCCTAATATGAGCTTGTCCGTGCCTGATGGTTTCTTCCCTGGCAGCAGAGGTCAGGGTAGTGAAAGCCACAGAGCATGGGGATGGGAAAGGTGAAGGGTTAGGTGCTGGGAAAGAAAACAAAAGGAGGAAGTTAGTGTACAGCTCTAAATACTACAAGGCAATTTGGAAAAACATCATTATAGACAGAAGGACACACATGTTTTTCATAACCCCAGAGAACAACTTCCGTGGTGGAGATGGCTTTCATCTGAGCCTTCAAGTGAAAGCAGTAAGACGAAACTGGGACATTCCAACCCGGAGGGAAGAGCGTGAAGGCAGGCAAAGGGGGAAAACATGCCCAGTGTGGTAGGTGGAGAAAGGAGCTCCTTTTTTGAGGATGTCCTTGAGAGTGTGTGGATAAAGCAGGATGCTTGGTGGTTATAAAGAGAAATAAAAAGGGTTGGTTGGGGCTCTTGCTTCGAATGTCGGGCTGGAGAGGCTGCACGTTATCCTGGAAGCCACAAGCAGGTCATCACCATTTTGAACACAGCGGATTGAAGAGAGAATGGGAGGCAGTGGGAGGTGCGACCACAAGAGAGCTGAGGTGCCAAGCCTCCCATGCAGGCTCTGTCATCGTATCAGATTTTACCTACACAGCACACATTTGAAGATGACCACTGCAGAGCATTAAACCCCGAGTAGAGGCCCTCCTGAGCGTGGGGCCTTGGGCGACTACACTACATACGTGTCTGTGAAGCAGGCTGTGGAGTGAAGAATACTGTTTCAGTGGAATGGGGGTGGGAATAGTTGAAGTTACAGTGTGGTGGGTTGAGGCTAGGATGGGAGATGATGCAGACGATCATTTTAATGGTAGAGGGAGGGATACTGGTGAGCACTGGTCCGAGAAGGTGGGAGAAAGCTTTCTGAGAGTTTTGGGGAAAGGATGGGTAACTTAAACATGTTTGTGGACAAATGGGGTAAGAGCATACCTCTTACAGACGATGTGAAGGATGGGACTAATCACTACAGGAAAAACCTCACAAAGTGCGTAGAGATTGGATCAACAGTATAGATGGAGGGGGTGGGTTGTTGGATCAACAGTATAGATAGAGGGGGTGGGAAAAGAGAGGGCAAGTTCTGAGCCAGGAAGGCAGAAGAAGGCAGGGTGAATTCAGACGAGTGATGGCGGTGGCATAAATATTGGGTAGCCCAGTCTTAGTGAAGATGAGGATGTCATCCACAGAGGGTGCAGATGCCTCAGTGGGGCTGAAGAGTCAAGAGAAGCTCAGGAAATTCTGGAGAAACTGATGGATGGAAAGAAGTCAGGTGTCTTAGAGCCATGGAGTTTCAACTAGACTGCGCATCAGTGGCATGGCTTTAGGCGAATCATTTCATCTCTATGAAACTGTTTACTCCTTGATAAAATTAGGTACAAAAGTAACACATACAGTGTTACAGAATAGCATATAATATTAATATTATATTAATAATTCTGTATAAAATATAGAATAGCATTCATATATAATACTTATATTAATAATGATATGCAGTGTTCAGTATTCTAAGTACTTTACTCTGTTAATTCTCATAACAACCACATGATGAGAAAGAGAGGAATGGAGCGGCTAAGTGACTTGAACCGCTGAAGGGGTGGAGGAGGAGAGGCTGGGACTTGAACCCATGCATCTGGCTCTAGGGACTGGCCTTGTCACCTCTGGGCTATGGTGTCTTAGCACCTAGGAATCTCTTAAGTCTTAAAAGGCGCTGGCATCCGATGTGTCCATGAAATTAACTTTTTTATTATTTTTTTAAATTATTATTATTTTTTAGACCGGCTAGTGGCTTCTCGATTCTTCTCGTAAGTCCATTTTTCCTCTATGACCTACCGGTCAGTGTGCCGAGGAAGACAAGTTCTTACGCTCCCAGCCAGCACCACGGGGAACGGCTCATCACAGGAAAGGCTGGAGATGACCGCGAGGTGGCAGCATTCACTCAGTGATACCTGGCTTTGCACTAACCCAAAAGTCAGAACTGGACCCTTTCTTACCCTTCATTTTCCCAAAACCTCAAGGTACGTATACCTACCAGAAAATGAAGCCACGACTTGATCTTGTGAGGAGCTCAACGATGAGAGAGCCACAGAAGTCCAAGTAGAGGTATCCCCATAGGAGCTCAGAGCCTCTTTGGGGGGAGAAGAAAGAAGAGAAATCAGAACCACAAGGAACTGACCAGTGATTCAGTTCAGTAAGCCGCAAATTCTAGTTCTCTTACTCGCCAAAACTCAGGGCTATTCCATTTTACCATGTGAATATTCTTCATTTCAACCTGTTTGCTTGTTTGTTTAGAATCTTAAACACTGATAAAGGAGAGTACTAAATTACTTTATAGAGCCAGACGTTCTGGCTGAAATGTCTCCATTGTGAGGGTGCTGGACCCACGAGGTGAAGTTGTCTCCTTCCCTTCTCCCAGCTGCCCCTCCTTATTCTCTTCCCATCTCCTTCTTTTCCTTCTTGTTTTTCTTCCCGTTCCCTCTCCCCTTCCTTCCTCCTCTTCCTCCTTCTTCTTAGACTTCTCTCTTTTCTTTTTTTAATCTCTCCCCTTCTTCCTCTCCCTCATTCTCTCTCCATTTTCCCCTTGGTTGTTGTATTGATCAAATAAAATAACAATGAGGAAGGTCTAGTCTTCAGAGTTGGATGTGTGGGTCACAAGACTAGATCCTACAAAATTCCAAGAGTGATGCAAAAACATCTTTAGCCCGGTAGCACCCAGCTTGCCACCTACTTCTTACTCCTCATTTTATCAAAAAATTGAATTTATTCTAACAGAAAGTTTTATAAAAGAAAATAGTTTCACCAAAGGAAAAAAAGGTAAATAAGCTTCACTTTTGTAGCTAGCTTTACTGGAGCATGCATTTGTGAGTCTCTGTGGGAAACAGGACCTTTTCTAGATTCTAAGAGCATTGATTCGCAAAAGGAGCGTCGAGCACAGTGTAAACGTATGTAGACTTTGAGTTAGAACGACTTGAGCATCTCCTTACTCCCTGGTGTGACAAGATGCTCCAGGTTTGCCATGTGTATTCCTTGCTGTAGTCCTGGAATCAATCGTTTCTCCAAGGAACCGTGTTCCTTTTATTAGAGATGATTATTAGAAACCAAGATCTGGGTGCTGCGTACACGGTGAGCTTTCACAATTGTAAAACTGGAGGGGTGATACATTTCTTGCAGAGTAGGATGAACATTAAGTGAAAAACACATAGTACTTAACAAGGACCTGAACGTAGGGAGAACCCAATGTGTGATAATTCGATAGGGGCTGAAATAGATGTCTTTGCTTCCTGTAAACTCCATGCTAAAGCTCATTTCAAATCAAGCTGATTGGGAAAAAAATTTTCATGAAACTGTTTTGATACCTAAAAGTCCTTGTAGCTTGAGATTCTCTAGTCAGAGTTGAATTTAGGCAACATGGAAATTCTGATGAAGTTTATCATCTGTATTTGGCCCGATAAAATTTAAAGTTTTCCCCAGTTAGTCTTAGAGAAAGAGTCAAATCCCCATATTCACAAGAAGTCTTCCATGAGTTGTGGGGATGGTTGGACCCTGTAGCTTCTTCGAAGGCATTTTTTTTTTATTAATGTTCATTTATTTTTTTGACAATACTTTAAAGCTAAAATAGCTTTTTTTAATTCTTATTTTTTATTGAAGTGTAGTCAATTTACAGTGTTAATTTCAGGTATACAGCAAAGCAATTCTGTTATATATATACATGTATATTTTTTCAGATTCTTTTTCATTACAGCTCATTACAAGAAATTGAATATAGTTCCCTGTGCTATACAGTATGTCCTTGTTGTGTATCTATTTTATATATAGTAATGTGTATCTGTTAATCCCAAACTTCTAATCTAACCCTCCCTTCCCTCTTTCCTCCCTGGTAACCACAGTTTGTTTTCTATGTTCATGAGTCTATTTCTGGTTTGTAAATAAAATTTGTATCTTTTTTTTTAGATTCCACATATAAGCAATAGCATATGATACTTGTCTTTCTCTAACTTACTTTTTACTTAATATGGTAATCTTTAGGTCCATCCATGTTGCTGCAAATGGCACTATTTCATTCTTTTTATGGCTGAGTAATATTCCATAATACATTTATGTATATGTGTGTATACACACACACATACACCCCCCAATACTTCTTTATCCAATCATCTGTTGATGGACATTTAGGTTGCTTCCATATCTTGGCTATTGTAAATAATGCCACTGTGAACATTGGGATGCATACGTCTTTTTGAATTACAGTTTTCTCTGGATATATGCCCAGAGTGGGATTATTGGATCAAATAGTAAGTCTATATTTAGCTTTTTAAGGAACTTCCATACTGTCCTCCACAGTGGTTGCACCAGTTCACATCCCCACCAGCCATGTAGGAGGAGGACTTTTTTGAAGGCATTTTTGATGGAACTGAATCACTGATCATTTTAGCCTTTGCATCAAGGACTGGGGCTCCCCCAGGGCCTTTAAGCCTCTTCTGCATCACAATAATGTTTCGTTCCCTCAGGAAAGTAGTGTTTTGATTGCTTGTTTTCATGTCACTTAGCCCTAAATTGTGATTGAGACCTTAGAGAACTTCCCTCCAGAGGACCCCAAGTCTATTTAAATGCCAGCTTCTGGCTGATCCCAGCCCTCTCCTATCAGTTGGGTACCACTCACTTAGGCTCTGAAACAAACTGCAACAGCAGCTGACCTGCCTTTAAACTTACATCATAGCCTCAGGAAATCTTTTTTACTCTTTGAAATATGAGGTCTTCAGAGACTGAACAACTTTTCCATCGATGCCCTTTTTAATCGCCAGGCCAACTTTAAGTTAGCGTCAATGGAGAATAGCACAGAAGTAACAGAGTTCATCCTCTTGGGATTAACAGATGACCCCACCCTTCAGGTCCCCATCCTCCTGGTATTTTTGTCCATCTACCTGATCACTCTGGTGGGGAATGGGGGGATGATAGCAATCACCCACTCAGACTCCCACCTCCACACTCCAATGTACTTCTTCCTCAGTAACCTCTCCCTTGTAGACCTGGGTTACTCATCAGCCGTTGCTCCCAAGATGTTGGCTGCGCTGCAGTCAGGGGACAGAATCATCTCCTATAATGGATGTGCTGCTCAGTTCTTCTTCTTTGTGGGTTTTGCCACTGTCGAGTGCTACCTCCTGGCCTCCATGGCCTATGACCGCCACACAGCGGTGTGTAGGCCCCTTCATTACACCAGCACCATGACAGCAGGTGTGTGTGCCCTCCTGACTGCCGGCTCCTACGTCTGTGGCTTCCTCAATGCTTCCATCCACACAGCACAAACCTTCAGCCTCTCCTTCTGTGGTTCGAATGAGATTAATGACTTTTTCTGCGACTTACCACCACTTCTGGCTCTCTCGTGCTCCAACACAAGCACCAACGAGCTGGTGGTCTTCTACGTCGTGGGATTCAACGTCTTTTTCACCTTCCTGGTCATCCTCGTCTCTTACCTCTTCATATTTGTTGCCATTCAACGGATGCGCTCTGCAGAAGGAAGGAAGAAAGCCTTCTCCATCTGTGGGTCCCACCTCACCGCCGTCTCCACCTTCTATGGGACAATCATCTTCATGTACTTAAAGCCCAGCTCCCCCCAGTCCATAGACACAGACAAAATCACTTCTGTGTTTTACTCGGTGGTTATTCCCATGCTGAACCCCTTGATCTACAGTCTTAGGAACAAAGAAGTGAAAAATGCTCTCTGGAAAATACTCAGCAAACTTTATTCCCGGACTCTAAGTGTGAGTAGGAAGTAGGCAGGTAACTGAGGGGTAAATCGTCCCTCAGACCTAGATGTCATCGTGACTTCAGAGGTTTGGCAGGTTTCAGTTCTTTCTTCTCCAAGCACAGTGGTTACTTCTGCTATTAGGAGAAGCCATAAAAAGCAGCACTTTGAAATGTCTCACTTAGGAAAATAATCTTCTACTTAGCGAACAGTACCCTGGGATGTTTAAACCTCTTTTTTTTTGCATTAGTTTCTTGACACTATTCAAAGCAGAAGAGCAAAGCATAAACGGAATGCACTGACTTTCCCCCTCCTTATCTTGATGGGAAGAAATTTCCATTTGTTATTACAATGTGATGTAAGGAGGACCAAAAGTCAGGTGACAGTATTCAATCCTTCCAACTACCAGCCTTCCATGTCCCCCCACTTATTCCCATCCTCACTCATAAGCTCAGCATCTGCATTCTCCACCTCCTTCTGTTGAAGTGTTAGGACAGCTTTAGTAGAAAACAATAAACTATCTTGTGTATATATGTTTCAGTAGATAAATTGTTTACACTTTAACCTGAATAAGCACATCTCTTTTTAGAATATCTGCCCTCTGTTCTATGCTTTTGGCCTTTGTCTAAAGTAATTACTAAAACTTGCAGAAGGTTTAAAGAAAAAAAATCATTTTTCCCAAGGGCTATGGAGAGGATATTTGTCTTCTGAATTAAGTGCTTGCATTTCTCAGTATCTGTAAGTTTGATGAATCACACAATAGCTTTTTGTGCCCTCTTTGTTTCTGTCTTTTCAATAATTTGGTTCACCTCTGAATCCCTGTTGCCTTCTGATGTTCTGTAATTAGATGTTGCAAAAATTCAAAAGCCTGTAGAAATGTACTTCTTCAGCTAGGAATTGTGTGATGACCCACAGCACAAATCCACCTTCAAGTCTCGTTTTGTGAGCTCGATGGTGTGAGCGAGTGTGTGTGTAGGTGGGGAGTGCTGATTAGTTTTTCTTCTCACATATCAACTGCTTGACCGTGTTTATAGCTACAATTAGTCTAAGTCATCACATATTTCATGATTTCAAGATCTCAAAATACATTTTTTTATCTTAAAAATGAAAACCAGAAATCTTGATGGGCTCACCAGGAAGCTCAGAAGGTCAAATCAATTCTGAGATGATCAGACTCTATCATGCCCAGGGCAGCCTCAGTCTGAGGAAGGGTGATGGTGGGTCTTGTGGAGAGAGGAGTGAAGAGGGAGTTGTGGAACACCCCTAGGTGTCGATCGCCATCACCTACAGGGACCAGAAGCTCCTTCTAGATCCAAGATCTTGACCATCTAGACCTGCCTCATTCATCCTCCTGCCTCCCTGCTTCAGCAGTGAGGGATATCCAGTAATAAACACAGAAGAACAGCCTTTGATGGTCAGGATCTACTTCACAGAGGAGTCTTCCTCACTGATGTGTAGATGTTACAGAGCTCAGAGTGCCCAGATTTGAGGAAGAGTCTAGAAGTTGCTCCCCCAGCACTGGGGGGTTCTTGTCATAGCTCTCCTCTTCCTACTTGATAGTTATCGTTAACTTCTTTTCCTCTTCTTTTTGCTGCTTTTTTCTACTTCCTCTTTTCCCTTCTCTTCCTCTTTGTCTTCCTTTTTTTTCCCTCAACCTCTTTCTCTCCTCAGCTCAAGGAAGAACTGCCCTTACCATGAAGCAGTTTAGGTTTCTATGAAAAATTAGTCTATCCTTTTTTATATTAAAATTGTTATGGCACATAGTAAGGTATGTTTCTGGGCATGTTTCTTTCTGTCCCTGTATCTCAGTTTAAGCAGAAATGTATGTGGATCTTCTGAGAGTTAAGGACCTAAAGCCTACATTTTCTATTGAAGTCATTTAAACTAGCGCTACTGTCGACCACAAACAGGTATAATCGTTTTAGTATTAAGAGCTGTGCGAAAATTGTTACTCTTCTGATCAGTTTTGTGACCTCCAGAAAGTCGTTTGATCTCTTGGAACCCAACATACAGGACAAACTCTGAAGATGCCGTGAAATAAAGTATGTGAACTTGCCTGTCATAACGAATACATGTTGGATGCATCTGAGATTCCTGCGATGGCTCTCACTTATCTGTTCTTGAACTTCCCACTTTTGGCTTCCCGAGCTCTCTCACTTTGTCCGCCACTGCATCCAGGTCCAAACCTTTATTTCCATCCATTGTTTAAGTTCCTGCCCTCCCGGCTCCCCATTCTCAGCAGACACATTTCCAGCTGACATTACACGCTATTCATTTATAGAAGCTAATCAGAAGGAGACACCTTGTCACCAGCAAGACATCCATTTACAGAATACGGGTTACTGTCGGGAGCTTTTCACTTCCCTGTGGGAAATCTGTCAGATGGAGACTAAATGCTCATTTGGTTATTAGCAACGCTCACCCTCTCCCGGCAGGAATGGTTTGATGAATGAGAGACGCTGTGAGTGAGGCCTGTAGACCAAGACAGCACAATCAAGGCACAGGAAGACATCCTTCTTGGATTGTCCCAAAACAGAATATGAAAACACAAAAGTCAGGAGGACAGTTATTTACATTAGGATCGATTAGCCTTCTGAAAATTATTTTAAATCAAGAGGCTCCCTTTGTGCATAAGATAATTAGTTCAGCTTTCGAGTGTATGGAAAGAAAAATTAAAATGTTAGGGGTTCTTGAATTGAATCTAATTCAACAATTGAATCTAACACGACAAAGTCATAGACTCTTTAGCCTTGACAGAGCCTTCAACAATAATCTACCACGGTTCTCTCATTTTACAGTTGCGAACCCTCATTCCTACAGTTTAGCTTGTTGAAACTCACAGGAACCAAATCTTACTTGACTCTTATTCATCCTTTGCATTCTATGAAGTTCTTGATGTTTCAAAAGATATTTTTACTTCCATTTGTTCACTAGGAGACAGATTTTTGTGCTCCAGTTTTGCAGTGGAGGAAATCAATTCTTTAGGAAATAACTTATTTGTCTAATGTTAACGACAGAAGCCCAGATTTGAACGTAAGTCTTGCTTTCCCTGCCCAGTCCTCTGAGAAAAGGAGAGTAGCCTTGTATTTCAGTGAATTTCAATAGATGAGTTATTTGATGTATAAATCGTTTAAAGACAGTCTTTCATGATAAGCCCCTGCTTTGTGGAAAGGCACTCTGAAGAATGCAAGCAAATTTAAGACTGTAGCATATAATTCTTACTTCAGCCGTGTCAATTCTCCTGCATATGTGGTGACTCATGTAAAGCACTTATGACGCAGATTTCAATAACTTTGTCAGCAGGAATTTCTTCCTATATTCTGTGGAACATGCGTGGATCAGTGCATATCAGTCTTTAATTGAAGTATAGTCTGTTTGCAATGCTGTGTTAGTTTCTGGTGTACAGCATAGTGATTCAGTTATACATATGTACATATACATATATTTCTTTTCATATTCTTTTTCATTATGGGCTAGTATAAGATATTGAATATAGTTCCCTGTGCTATACAGTAGCACCTTGCTGTTAACCTTTTTTAATATATAGTAGTTAGTATCTGCAAATCCTGAACTCGCAATTTATCCCTCCACCCTTCCACTCTATAACCATAAGTTTGTTTTCTATGTCTGAGAGTCTGTTTCTGTTTTGTAAATAAGTTCATTTGTGTCATTTTAAAGATTCCACATATAAGTGATATCATACGGTATTTTTCTTTCTCTTTCTGGCTTACTTCGCTTAGTATGATGATCCCTATGTCCATCCATGTTGCTGTAAATGGCATTATTTACTCTTGTTTATAGTTGAGTAATATTCCGTTGTGTATATATACCACAACTTCTTTATCCAGTCACCTGTTGATGGTCATTTAGGTTGCTTCCATATCTTGACTATTGTAAATGGTGCTGTTATTAACATTGGGGTCCAGGTATCTTTTCAAATGAGATTTTCCTCCAGATATAGGGCATATCAGTCTTTGTAGTTGAAGTTGGCTCTTTGAACGCTGTACCCCACAGGGACAGCCAAACTCCAGCCAATATTTACTGGGCATGAGCTGCAGAAAAGGCATAGGGTGAGGTCTGTGAAGGAACCAGTAATACACAGCATTGTTCCTGCTTCAGGAGAGTCTTGCAAACAGTGCAGTGGAGAAAAGCATGTATTTCCAGATAGATGACAATTCAAGGCATTTATGATGATTGTCAAGTGAGTAGCACAGAAAATACTATTTAGGACTCTTCAGAGATGAGAAAGAAACCTGTTCTTTCCTCCAGGGGAAGCTCCCTGGGGGAAGTGGAACTTAAGCGAGGCTCTGAAGGAATGATGTAGAGAGTCCAGAATTCCAAGAGAGGAGAGTCCGCTTCTAGTCAAAACTCTACCCTTGCCAGTTCTGAGACCAGCATAAGTCACTTATCTTTGAGCTAATCTCCTCCTCCTCAAAGTGTAGATAAAAACACAGTCACACCTTCCTCAAGGGTGTTGTGAGGGTCAAGGGAGATAATGGGCAGAAAAACATTTTTATTTTTTAATTTTTTTCCTTTTTCTGTTTTATTAGTTAAAATTATTACAGTTCGACTGCACATACATATTATATTGCATGTAAACACATATATACAGTATATTGCACTTTTTTTTAGTTTGCATATATGTACTAATTATTGTTTCTAAGAACAGATTAGATCTTTTAGCTTTTTAAACTTACATAGTTATCAAAGGAATAAAGCCAACTGCAAAATAAGATTCAACAGAATGCGGTAATCCAATCACAAAGGACAGTCAAATGTGCTTACACATATTCAAGAAATCAGAATAACAATGAAAAACGGCATATGACATCATTTACATCAGGAATCTAAAAAATAATAGCAGTACTAATAAGGACACAAATGAACTAGTTATTATTTTTATTTCTTGAATATGTGTAAGGAAAGCATCTTTAAATTCGCCACCCTCTCCCTAAGGATAGTAATGCCACTGCTAATTGTATTATAAGCAGAGCTGAAGGCGGAGTTCCTGACCAACAGGAACCCACCTGAGCCCAGGTATGGAGACGGGACTGCACATGGCAGGAGCTTTTGTTGGCAGGGACTTGTAAGAAAAATAAACTACCCACATCAGAAGTAGATGACTCACTCAGTCCATTCAGACTTGTCCGCATCAAACCGGATGAAGAGCCTGGGCTAAAGAGAACAACTGTGTCCCCACAGAGAAATCAGACTTTTATAAAGAAACATCTGAGGGTAACCACCACTCAGCTATCCAGATCCAAGCCTACGAATCCTGCCTCCTGCTCACAACGTGAGATTTCTCAGTTGTTGTTCTGTGATTATTTTGCAAGCAAGGTGTGTGCCTGTGTGAGGGGGTGGTATGAATAAAATTTCTGTAATGTATTTAACCAGTAAAAAGTTAATGTGTTTGTGTACGTGTGTGTTTGTGTAAAATGGCTTTGTTTTAAACTTTCTACAAATCAGTGAGAAAAGGTTAGACAACCCAATAGAAAAAATACAAAATTTAATCAACCAGTCTATTGTTCATGTTAACCTGGTTTATTTCTAGTCTAGGGTAGTGATGAACAATGAGGTGTGAACATTTTCATCCTGAATCTCAGTGTGCACGTGTGTTCTGTTCTCTAGGGTGTATCTCTGTCTTATAGTGTAACTGCTGAGTGGTAGGTTATATACAGTTTCAACTTTATTTCTCAAAGTGGTTGTGCCAATTTATACTCCCAGCAACACTGTGTGAGTTCCCACTGCCCACACTTGGTATAACTGGGCTTTTAAATTGTGCCAATTTGGAGAGAGGTTAGTGTTTTCTTATTGCTGTCTTAATTTGCTTTTCCTTGGTTACTGATCAAATTAAACACACTTCTGTGTTTTTTTCCCCAAGTCGTTCAACCATTTTTCTATTGTTGTATAAAAATAAAGCAAACCACAAATGGATAGGAACAGATGTATGTGGATGGATATGCAGAGACTGCTGCTTTATTTTTGACTTGGATGGTGGATATATCAGAGTTCGCTATTATTAAACTCAACCTAGATGTTTTATACATTTTTCCAAGTGCATCACAGTAAAAATGTATTTAAAAGGTGAATCAAATACAGCTTCTATATTCAATGAGTTTATGTAAATTTGTGTTATGCACTTTTTTTGCACAAGATGTATTTCACAATAGAAATGTTAAAAATGATATATCAAACAGAGTTTCATATTCAAGTAGCTTATAGTATAAACTAAAATGAGGACAGAATCTACAACTTGAATTCTATATAGATAATGATAAACAATTACAAGAGATACACATAAAATGCTACGGGAGAGCAGAGGAAGGGTAGATCCCAGGGTGGGGAACTGAAGAACATGTTCTTGTTCTGGACAAGAAAGAGAGAGACAGTGAAATGGGAAGGAAAGTACGAGATGTGTTCAGCAAGCAGTGTTCTGATTGTCTGGAATGTCATATTCATGAAGAGGAATGATGGAAAAGAAGTTTGGGATGCTGAGAGTCGGTGCCCAACTGTAAAGGATATTCCTTTTCAGATTAAGATCTACAAGTTTATGCTATAGATTCTAACTCCACTAAAGAAAGTCTAGCTATTATGCAGATGTTAGAGCTGAAGGCAGAATCCCAGCCACTGCAGGGGAACATTTAGAACAGTTTTGCTTACGCATCTCTGTTAAGGCAAAGCATTCGCTTGCTTTCGGCAAATTGTTCAGCATTTTGTGTGTGAGCACATAGCCACCTAAAAACTTATTTCAGCGTCTGTTGTAGCAGACATTGGCCATTTTTTGATGTATCCAGAATCCATTTTCCTTCTTAAAAAAGCTCTGACTTCCTTGGAGAATGATCTCATAATTATTGGGTTCCTGGAAGAAGAATTCCCTATGCCCGCCCAAGTTTATGGAAAAGGAGGCAAAGAGAGTCCTTTCTTCCCTGCCTCCAATAGAGAGACTCCCTAAGAGAAGTGCATGGAGGTACAGAGAGGCAGGCATGAGTCCTAAGCTCAGCCAATGAAAAGTTCTCGCTACCCCAAATTTGAACCTAAGCAAGTGATTCGAGGACATCATAAAGGTTTGGGATCATTTGCCCCAATGGTGGTATCCTTGGGGGGGCCCTTCCAGCCAGGACATGGTTTCTTTGCTGCTCACTTCAGTTCCTTAGCCTCTGAAATGCTCTTGGCTCCTGCCTTTTGTCAAGTTTCCCTTTGATTATGTGAACCTCTTGATAAGCTTGCTAGTACCTGCATTTTCCCCCTTTATGTTAGCCTCAGTTGGTCTCTGTAACAAACCCAAACAGATACAACCAGCATATGAGGGATAATCCTCAGGGACTGTGTCGGGACCAAGAGACAGGGCCACAGCCTCAAGAAATTGAAAAATAGAGTAGAAATGTAAATGGGTAACAGAATAGGAAAAAAAAAAAACCCCTCATTACCACAAAAGCCCATAAGCATTTTATCTAGCATCTCAGCAGAAAGATGAATAATACAGAGAAAGCATTGCCCCACAATTGAACTTACTTCAGAAAGCTAAGTAATTACCAATGATCCATTTTTTCTTGCTGACAGTGTTGATTAAGATCTGGAGTTATTGGGACTAAAAGAGACCTTAGGGTTATTTTCATTTCACTGTTGTATGTTTCAGACAAGGAAGTCGAGTCCTGGGGAGGGGAAGTGATCTCACCACATCCACAAAGTGGCCAGGACAGATCTTGCTCCAGGACTGCAGATGCCCACACGCACCACAGCTGCCCTGGCTGGTGGCCACAACCCATGTTGTGCTGGAGAGCACCACTGTTGCATCTCTCTGGATGTTTCTGATAGAATCACCTTTTAAATGCATTACTGGTTCTCCCCTCAGATAACGGTCGCTTTATACCCAAGTGACATGTGAGCATGGCTACAGCTGGACAGTCTTACCCAAGAGCCAACCTATTGCCTTTCAAGTTAATTGCAGCAACTTCCTCTCTTTAGGTCCCTAGTTGGCTACTCTTCACACCTCCCCCTACCCCCTCAATCCCTTATGTCAATAATAGTGTCTCCCATAGAGGACACCATGGTGAGCTGCTTGGACATCATAGCTGAACTTTCTCCAAGCATTGCCTTCAGCTGAAGAGGGCCACCTCACCCAGGGTAACCCACATGGCCACAAGACTGGCCAGTGAGGAATATAAAGTCCTGGCCCCATAAGGCAGCTCCTGGGGGCCACCCCAGAGCACCCCAAAGGATTGCTGAAGTCTTTCTTGCGACTGCATCACAGCCCAACTTCTCTCCCTGTCTGGTCCTGCCGCCATCTCTCCCTCACAGGTGCTGTTCCTAAGGGCATCCTTCCGTTAACCACCTACATGAAAATCTGAGCCCCAGAGCCTATTTCCCAGCAGACGTGATCTAAGAAGTCTCCTCGCCCACTCTCAATTCTACGAGAGCTTCTGATGGCCAAAAAAATACTGTTTTACCTTCCCCAGGATTATGATTTGTGTTTCCAACAATCTCAGAGATGGAATCCTAAACCTCCAGACTTGTTTTCTGAAGAAAGCAGAAAATAATAGCTCTAAAGTTAGTACACAGAACATTCATATGTCCTGGAGATGTGAAGAGCCTTGGAGACCACCCCCTCCCTTTCTCAAATGTTTCCTGAGGGTTTTCTTTGGGCTAGAAGCTCTTTCCACTTTTGTTTCTCACAATCACTCTATTAGCATTGACTTTATTATCCTAGTTTCATAGTTGATAAAACCAAAGCTCCGAGATGTGAAGTGACTTACTAAAGGACAAAAATCTGGCAAAGTGTCATCATATTTTACTAAATTATAAATGGTTTGAGGACAGACACTCTGTCATCTTTACCTTTGAATCCCTAGCTCCTAACTTAGTACTTGGAACATAGCAGGTGTTTAGTGCTGCTTAGTGAATGGATGAATAACGGAACATTCAAGGAAAGGGAATTGCAATTTTATTGAGTACTTTTATCATGTCACGTATGTTTTCTATATTTAATATACATTATCTCCTTGAAGTTTACAATAAATCTGTGAGAGGTGAATTAATGTTTTCATTTTGCAGATGTTGAAACTGAGGCTCAGATACAGAAGTGTTAAGAGACAGAACCAGGATTCTAATCCACTCGGTTTGTTGGCTCTCCCTGCCTCCTACTGTATCTTGACCGTCCAACAATCTCTTGTTTCTCAGTTGAGGAAACTGAGGTACAAAAGCCTTAAGTGGCTCTACCCACGTCATATTGCTAGAGAGCGGCCCCAGATTTTCTATCTCCAAATCCACAACACCAAGCAGGTCTCCTGCTCAGCATACTCCGAATCTGTAAGACTCCAGCTGCCTTTTCCAAACAGGGTCGGTGAAATGTCATTCTCACTTAGATTGCAAAACTCCTCACAAAATATAAAACAGAAAATGTAGGCCACTTGCCCATGTGATTGTATTTCATAACTCAGAGCTAAAAATAGCTCTCAGCTTGCTTGGCCTGTTTATAACATATTAAAAGCTCATGTTCAAATTCACTCGCCTCTTGGATTAATGTCAAGATTATGGCTTTCCAGGTTTCTCTCTCTCCGCATCTCTATCTCACCCTGCAGGGAGCGGATTATGCTTGTCCACATTATTTTCCACGTGAATTACTGAGTGCTCATTTTCAAAGATGAATTTCATGGCCCTTTTCTCTTTGCTGTCCCTGCAAAGTCCATCTTGGAAGGCGGGAGAGAGAAGTGGTTAAGGGTGCAGACTGCAGGGCCAGGTGGGGGTTAAGGCCGTGTATTCTTGGGTCAGGCATGAACCATTCGTCTTAGTTTCCTCTCATTGAAACGGAGGAAAAATTAACACCTATTTCCTAGGATTGTTCTGAGGGTTAAACAGCAACAAAAAAGGTTCATGGCCATGTTTAGCCCAATTCGCAACACACAACACAGAGTGCACAAACAGGACTCCTAAAAGCAAAAATCAACAAAACAAGCAATCACCACCATTTAGCATGACCGGTTTGTCCCAGTTTGCCTGGGACGTTCCAGATTTAGCGCTGGAAGACTCCAGTCCCAGCAAACCCTTCTGTCTTGGGCAAATGAGAACAGTTGGTTACTCTGTTCCTTATCAATGAAACAAACAAAAGATTCTGAACTATTCACTTATTCATAAAAGTATTTATCGATAACTAAAACATTTCAGACATTTTGATGATATTTGAAAGGTAAACATGGCAAAAAATGAGTCCTCAAAAAATTAGCATATACTCAGCATAATGAGAGAGAATCTTGAATCACATATGATAAATTATATATGACCACCTGAAGGTTGGCACAAGATGTTCACAGAGTGTAACTCTGCAATGCATTGCTCCTGGCGGTGTAGGAATTCCATGGATTACACACTTCTATCTAATGGGGAATTTTTTCCCTAAATATTAATATTATAGGGGAGTTAACAGGTGTGCATAGGAAAAAACATTACCATGAGGAGGTGAAAGCATAGAAAACTAACAAAATGGCCTCCCTGAAGCTAAAGCTGTTTGCTGATTCATTCTGACCTAAAATTCTTGCAACTTGTTTTTGTCTTTTCTCTGACAAACCCCCACCTTTGCTTCACTTGCTCAACAATTTTTGTGCTAAACAACCCCCAGCCTTTCCACTATACTCCCCACTCTCTGTTCATTCTTTACCCAGAATGGCTTATCCTTTAACCCAGGAGCTGTGTTCCAGGAAGGTGGTCATGGGCTGATGGCCTCAGAGGAATGAACAGACCCCTGATGCCAGGTGGGTTCATCAAGATTAAGAAAAGTGCAGCACCCAGGAAAAGCGCCCTGGGTGTTGTCACCTTTCTGTCCTGCCCAGCTTTTCTATAAAACCTCAGGACACCAACCACAAGGTGGATTCACAGTCTCTAAGGCATTAGTCTACTATGACTCCCCTTTGCCTGGCAAAGCAATGAAGCAGTTCTTTTCTAATTCCCCCATAACTCTGCTTCCAAGTCTCAATCTGGCTATCGAGGTACAGAGGCTGGATTTTGGGCAGCAAAACTAATTTAAACAGCATTTCCTTTTCAGCATCTTTAATAGGTTAATGAACATTTGAATCTCTAGGATGAGGGTGCTTCAAGTAGTGCTTCCAAACTTGAAAATTTTTTGACAGCACAGAATTTTTTAGGACTTATGGGATGATATCAGCATTCCACGGGGCTTTGACAAAGAGGAAATCTAGGTGTTATCTGGCGTTGAACATACAAAACTCAGACTAGGGAGAAAAGTGCCAAAGTCCAGCTCGTCATGAAGAGTAGCTGTGCTTCAGTCAATACAGTAAGAGCTGAGGTTCTTAACCTTTTTTTTTTTTTTTTTGGTTCATGAGCCTCCTTCCAGAATTTGATGAATATGTAAACTCACAAAGGATAAAGGTCCCAATCTAGAGGCTTGACATATGCAGGGCATACTGGAGAGATTCTGTGTCTACTTAAGAATTGAAAAATCTTGTTCTCTAAGAGAATTTTGAGCCTTCATATCAGCAGAGATGGGGGGAAATAAAACCCTGTAAAGACTAAAAAATTCTGACACAACATAATACTCAAGTGTCGACGGCATGAAGAGTAACATGGGAGGCACAAAAGTAGTACTTAGACAAAGTGATAGTAATTATTTTTATATATTGAATGCTTGCTATTACATGTATTACCTTATTTGATCAAGAGTTAGTTTATCACGGTGGTTTAGGCTGTGGCTTCTGAAAGCAGACTTCTAAGTTTTGAATAGTGGTTTTCTTCGGAGTTATGAAATCGCAGATTTGTTTTTTTTCCGGTTTTATTGAGATGCAACTAACATACAGCATTGCATAAGTTTTAAGGTATAATCGTTAGCTCTTAATGATTTGACTTACGTATATCATAAAGTGATAACCTCAATAAGTTTAGTTAACATCCATCATCTTACACAGAAACAGAACAAGAGAAAAAAATATTTTTTCCTTGTGATGAGAACTCTTAGGATTTGCTCTCTTAACAACTTTCACAGATAGTATAGCAGTGTTAACTACCCTGACCGTGTGGTGCCTTACGTTCCTGGTACTTATTTATGTTACAGCTGGAAGTTTGTATGTTTTGACCATCTTCATCCAATTCCCCCTCCCCCTAATCCCCACCTCTGGTAACCACAAATCTGATCTCCTTTTCTATAAATTTGTCTCCCTGGTTTGTTTTTTGAGGTATATGGACCTACAACACTATGTTAGTTCCTGGTGCACAGCACAGTGATTTGAGATTTCTACACACTGCAAAGTGACCACTACTTGAATATTGTTTCTACCATTTACTGGCAATGCAACCTTGGGGAAATTACTAAAACTTCTCACAGTCTTAGGATTCCCATCTGTAAAGTGGAAATCATAACAATATCTTTTTTATAAGGCTTGTGGAGGTTACATGACATAATTTTTGCAGCTTAGTGCCTAACTCAGTAAACATTAACCATTATTATTAATATTATTACTAGGTGAGCATTATCATTACAAGCTTCATTTCTTCTTTTTTATTATTACTATACAATGTTTTATTAACACATCCTTAGTAATTATGTAGATGTGTATTACTGTCTTCCGCCCCTGGTGGGCAGGAGGAGCAAGGCGCTGGCTCAGTCCCAGGACCCAACACATAGAGCTGTGTAAATATTAATGAAATGAATGAATGAATTAAATGAAGAAATGCACAACTACAGCACTTCCCCCTGAAGAAGCTGAGGTTGTCTTCTTTGGCTTTGAAACCCTACACTATCTTATAGCTCCCATTTGCTTCACAGCTTTTGAAGTGCTTTCACGTGTTCTCATTTGACCCTTGCACAATCTCATGGTGGTGCCACGATTAAACCGGAGCTCAGGGAAGACTTTCTTGATGTCACAACACAGCTTGCAGGAGATGGAACTTGGGTCTTCTGCCTCCTCAAGTCTAGAGTTCTTTCTATGGTAATATTTTCCTTTCCATATGCAGGAAGATCCAAAGCAGCTTCTAAAAACCCAGGTTTAATTTCTCTGTCCCTTTTAAAAAATCATTGTGGAACATCATAACCAAAGATACAATAGCAAGTATTTAGAAAACATAAGGAAAATATCACTTAATACTGTAGACTCAAAATGGAAAAACTTCCAAATCTTTTGTCCCTATTAGCTCTTAAAGCAGCAGACACGGAAAGGAAACACAACATGGAAGCTCCTCCTAGAACTCAACTCTCCATGCAGAACCACGTCCCTCCCAGCCCCACACCCAGCATCCACGTATTACAGCAAACAAGGATGAAGAGGGCTTTTCTGTGTATGTTTCTCACAAGGAAAAGAAAAAATGATCGCTTTCATTTCTAGAAGAAGTAACTGAGGACAAGAATGATCTGTAACAGATTAATCCTATCAAATGACAAGCACCTCAGAAATAACCATAATTCATTAGCGAGGAGGAACCGGAAAGCAGTGTCGTATTTCAGCCTTATTTTTTTTTTCTCAGAAGAAATATTTAGATAAAAGAAAATAATGTACTTGGACTCTTTCTAAAATTATTTTTATCTGAATCAAGATTTACTTATGTGAATCATATTTTTATATCTTTGTGAATGACATTTATCTATATGAATCGTATCCAGACTTGTGTGGGGGTTCTCTCCTATGATCTGACGTGTCCTAAGGATGGGGACACATTCTGGGGACTCCCAGAGTTGTTCTTACAAGACTGATATAACCTTAGGATACTCTCTTCTAATTTAGGAGGCATTCTTGTGTCTTTAGGACCTGACGCTGGAGTCATTTCTCACAGGCTTAATATTCCTCTGATACTTCCTGTGTTCAGCCTACAAAGCAGGAGAGAGAAAGAGACAGAGACAGAGAAAGAGAAAGAGAAAGAGAAACCACTAAACCATAAACATTCTGTGACTATTTTTTAGTAGGAAGTGAACATTTTAATGTCTTTTTCTTTTTGTTGAGGCAAGAACACAATATGAGATCTACCCTCCGAACAACTTTTCAAGTGCACAATACCATTATCATTAAATACAGGCACGTGCAGCTCTCTAAACGTATCCATCTTGTACAACTGAAACTTTATTCCCTTTAAACAGCAGCTCCCATTTCCCCTCCACCCAGCCCCCGGCAGCCACCGTTCTCCTCACTGTTGCTATGAGTGTGTCTATTTTAAATGCCTTATATAAGTGGAATCGTGCAGTATTTGTGCTGTGACTGGCGTTTTTCCCTCAGCATTTTGTCCTCCAAGTTTATTTAGGTTTTTCAAAGTTTTAAACAAAATTCCATGAGAAATAAATTATAAGAAGTAACAAGTTCTTTTTACCTTAAGTTATGTTACTTCCACTTTATTTTTAACTTCTTAACTTACATTGTCCTACTTGCATTAATTAATTAATTTATGCATTTATTTATTTATTTTGAGATATAATTGACATACAGCACTGCTTAAGTTTAAGATATATAGCATAATGATTTGCCTTACATACATCATAAAATAACTACCACAGTAAGTTCAGTGAGCATCCTTCGTCTCATACAAACACAATACTAATGAAATATCACACAACCTTTTTGAAGATACATATATATACAGGCATACACATCTATGGAGTCACTTGTGGAAGACGTCAGTGTTACCAAGTGCAAGAAGGCTGGGGCACAACCCGTATCTAATTGTAAGAAAGTCAAGATATAAAATTTCATCTGAAGGTGTGACAAATGTGTAAAAGGAAACAAAGATTAGTGTTGGAAGAGATTAAATTGGAGTACCATTTGCTAGATTTTTAGTTCTAATCAGGTTATGGCTTCAGAATTTAAAAGGCACCATACACACAGAAGGATATCTACTTCTGAAAGGAAGGAAGGGAGGAAAGGAGGGAGGGAAGGAGGGGAGGAGGAGGGAGGAAAGAAAGGAAGGAAGGAAGAAAGAAAGAAAGAAAGAAAGAAAGAAAGAAAGAAAGAAAGAAAGAAAGAAAGAAAGAAAGAAAGAGAGAAAGAGAGAAAGAGAGAAAGAGAGAAAGAGGGAAAGAGGGAAAGAGGGAAAGGGGGAAAGGGAGAAAGAAAGAGAGAAAGAAAGAAAGAAAGAAAGAAAGAAAGAAAGAAAGAAAGAAAGAAAGAAAGAAAGAAAGAAAGAAAGAAACAGAGAAAGAAAGAAACGAAAGAAGAAAAGAAAGAGAGAAAGAAAGAAAAAGAGAAAGAAAGAAAAAACTCCACACGACTTATGAAAGTATTGTTGTCTAAGACTTTTGTGATTGCTTGGATGTGCCAGCCTGTGTTTCTTTCCTGCTCTGATGTCCACATCAACTTCTTCCAAGGATGTTAATAGCCTCCCTTTCTTGATTTTTGAGAACAGATGGATATATTAGAGAAGAAATAACAACTCACATACCCATAACTTTCCTTAGCAAGTTCCCTAAGGACTTGGTCCCTACAGGTGAGATTTTAATTAGAATATTCAGTCCATGAGGCCTGGAGCTGTGGATGGGTCACAGGAGAACTTGTTCCCTAAGAGCTCCATGTCAGTGTAATTCCCTTCAAGACATCAGTCATTAGACCCTTAAATCCCAATCTGGCTTTATTCAAACTCACTGTAGTGGGAACTACCTGGTGCCCAGGGCAACCTTGTTGATGTGATTTTATTTTATTTCAGTGGGGTCTTCACAGTCTCACTGCTGGAAGCCTTTTCCTTCACAGTGACATTGCTGTGATACATCAGTCAGAATGACCTCGGATAGCACTTTCTGACAACAGGAGGAGTGATTTACTAAGTGATTTACAGGTTGAGTGATTTTCTAAGCATTTTACATCCCTTGTCTTATTTCATCCTCAAAGCAGTCTTTAAAACATCAAATGTGGGTATTACTAATTTCATCAAAAAAAACAGAAAATGAGGCTGTGTGAAGTGAAAGGATTCATGTTGTTCCCATCTGAAATAAGAAATCTAGAATTTAGGCCTTTTGAGGTTTGACGTGTAATGGCAGGGAATCTCCTTGTGGGCAAGCAGGCATACGCAAAGGAATGCGATGAGGTCATTCAGAAGGTACAGACTTACAGTTACAAAATAAACGCCATGATGGTGTAATTGTACAGCATGGCGACTATAATTAATAACCCTGCATTGCATATTTGAAAGTTGCTAAGAGAGTAAATCATAAAAGTTCTCAAAACAGGAAAACAATTTAGTAACGAGGGATGGGAGTGGTGGTTAACCAGATTGACTGGGGTGATCATTTTGCAATATATACAAATATCAAATCATTGTGCTGTACACCTGAAACTAATATAATGTTACAGACCAATTATGCTTCACACCTCTGTCCTTATCCCCCCATGTTTATGTGAAATTGGAGCCCTAGAGGTAATGATGTAACGTGATTTTAGCATGATCAATGAGAATGCATACGGTAATGTTAATACACTCATGCTCTCCCTCAACAGGCAAAGCTGGGTTTTTACAGACACAGTAATCACTCGGGCTCTAGCTGTGTGGGGTAAGGAGCTGTTGTTACTCTCATGGGGGTTTTGTCTTCTGCGAGTTCCAAGGTTATGTGACTCTCTCTACATGTTCCCATGTGACTCCAAGGGGACTTATATTATAGGTAACAGACGAAGTGCCAGAGCCCATTGACCATTCATCCATTCACCCAGCTTTCAATAGTTGTCTAGTACCTATGGTGGCCTTTCCCCAAACTGACATTTACTGAGAGCCTGCGGTAATGACCTGGGCAAATACCTGCAAATAACAGTGACTTTGATTATGATTATGATAATCGCCCTTTTTCAGGATAATTCAGGGATTCTTAATATCTCATCACAGCGGCAGTCTTTCAGGGAGAGTGTAGTTCAGGGCAACCTTCCGAATAGCTCCATTTTATAGATAAAGATATAGGGACTCAAAGCAGTTAAGTGACTTATCTGAGAAGGGAGATGAGCAGACTTTGCCATGGAATTCATGTTACCCACTTCCCCGGCAATTAATTTTTTTCAATATCTCCTTGCTTTGGAGAACTTTCCATTTTCATCAGAGACTCAGAAGAACATCTCAGTAGAATGTTTCCTTTCTTTCATGGATTGAATTTCTGACTTGAGACTCATACGTGAATGTGCTGAATTTGCCTCTTGCGTGGTTCAGGGAGCAAGGTAAGCTTCTGGTCAATCTACATCTGAATGGATTTTCAGGGACTGATTTTTCTTGGAAAATACATCAAGGCATCCGTTTCCCCCTTGATTTATGTGTCACTCTATACTGAACGTTTTGAGTGTCTCTTTAACAGGAAAATATGTTACAAACACCATGGAAATTCTTAAGGAACAAATGTATTTATCTCGTTAAAAAAAGTGAAAGGAACAGGAGGGTCTTGAGTTTTTGCTTTGCCACATAAGAGCTTGTGTAACTTGGACAAGTTCTTAAACCTACCTCACTGTTAGTTTCTTCTTTCGGCGTATAGTGATATTGGGAATTTTGTCTATCCCAAGGAGTTTTAGAGTATGAAATCGGATCTCAGTCTGAAAATTCTTTATGATTTGGAGGGCACATAACAACACTAAGGAAAAAGAGAAGGAATGGAGAGGAATAAAAGAGGGGCTAAGAAACCAATTACTAAATGCTTGAAAAAAAAGAGGTACACGCACCAAACCAGAAGGAACAATTTATGGGAATGAGCAGATCTGGACTCCAGTTCTCATTCGGAAGCATTACTGGCATTAGGCACCCACACTGATTAACTATTACATATCCTCCTGGTTGGTGAACAATAGTGTAAATGAGACCATCGTATCATCAACTGGCCTGTGGGACAAAAATAATGTTCTCTGCTTGGGCACAAAGAATAAAAATGACCAGTAATAATGATTATTTTATACATTGTTCTTGATCCACTATACAATATATTGCATTGTGTTCTTAACTCTTACATTAGAATACTCTGATTTTTGTTTTCTTCAAGCTGTTTCCTTTAGTGGTGTTATTTAGTTTTGTGGATTTTATATGATAGGTGAAGGTTATACCATTAGAAAATTTCCAATATAGTTCAAAATAATAAAATATGATGCAAGCAGTCCAATTGTTTATGCAAACCTTCCAAATTAGATGACCAAAAGGAATCTCAAACTCAGCATGACTTACCTGGAATCGTCACTCTTACTCTTTCTCAAACATCTGGTTCCTCTACACCATTATCGGTACCACTATACAAAAATGGAATTATCATTGTTCCCTCTTTCCTCAATGCCCCACATTTAATATATCAGAAAATCTAACCAGCTCTACTTTTGAGATATCCAAGAATTGGATAATTTCTCATTATCTGTCTCACTACCACCCTGATCCAAGCCATCATTATCTGTTGTACAGATTAATGAATTAATGCAAAGAAAAATGAATGGATCATAACATCCCAGATTTCATTCCTGCATAGAAGCATTTCCTAACCTACCTACTCTTTGTCTCTAAATAAAGCCTTTCACTATCTTCTGATAGCAAAAATATCTATATTTATTGAATGCTTATTAAGTGCTAAGCAATATTGTTATATCCATTTTAAACACAGAATATTGAGGTTCACATCCTACTTAATGCACAAGCTGACTCAGAAAATAGATTGATCCTTACTTGGCATAGCTGTACTGGGCACTATCTGGGTAGAAGAAGAATTTTGGGTGAAAAATTGGAGGAAGATACAGAAAGAATATGAGAGTGAAAGGAGTTTGGGGCAGAAGCTAATGGAATGAGTGAGGATGTTGGTTTTCAGAGTTATCTGGATTCCTCTATTACAATATCTACTCCTCTAATCAGTATATAGACCAATAGCTCTGCCCGAGTCATAGTGTGTAAAAACTTACAGTGTCAGTTTGCATGATCACTCCAGTTTGATAATGATTTCAAGGGAAAAGTGATGGACAAGTGATACTGAGCAGTACCCAGAGTCAGCCATCTAGTACATGCTGGAGCTGGAATTTGCTTCCAGATGTCCCTAGTCTGGACTCATGCTTTTAACATTTATTCTCTGGATGTCTGCATTTCTCTTGTACCCACTGTGTAATAACTACACGTTGTGTGTACCCTATTATCCTCTGAGACTACTGAAAGCTAGAACATGATATATGAAACTATGTTTTGCTACAATATAATACTGCTCTTGATACTATAGTGGTAATTGAATGAGAAGAATTAAATTACACTAACCTATTTTATTGCATAATTATTCTGTGTCCAGAGTTTGAAAATCTGAATTGAGAGGCCAACATATCTTACTCAGTAGCAAATCCTGGGATTGTACAGAAATCTCTTTTCATCTCTGAACTTTAATTTCAATTATTTATAAGGGTAGAAGATTTGGATATATTATGTCCAAAATCCTTTTAGCTATGTATCTCCCAATATTTAATAATTACATTTTGGTTTTTGCTCCTGTTAAATTTGAGAATTCTGATATAAGGCATACCTTGGACATAATGATGGATCTAAGCTCAGTTACCACCTAGATTCTCTTTCCTTATTGCCATAGGATACTCACATACTGCACCAATGATCTCAGTGGAGAATCGTACAGAGCTGACTGAATTCATTCTTGTTGGGATAACTGATGACCCAGGACTGCAGATCCCACTCTCTCTGGTGTTCACTCTCGTCTGCCTCATCACTCTGCTTGGGAACTTGGGGGTGATCACATTGATCCTGCTGGACTCTCGTCTCCACACTCCCATGTACTTCATCCTCAGTAACCTGTCTCTGGTGGACTTTGGTTACTCCACAGCTGTCACTCCCAAAGTGATGGCTGGATTCCTTATAGGAGACAAGGTTATCTCCTACAATGCGTGTGCTGCTCAGTTGTTCTTTTTTGCATTCTTTGTTGTTGTGGAAATTGTTCTCTTGAACTCCATGGCCTATGACCGTTATGCAGCAGTGTGTAAACCACTACATTACACCAGCATCATGACAACAAGCTTGTGTTTGTGTCTGATCATATGTTCCTATGTCCTTGGTTTTCTGGAGGCCTCTGTGCACACGTGGAACATATTCAATCTCTCTTTCTGTAGATCCAATGTGATTGATGATTTTTTCTGTGATGGCCCTCCTCTCCTGGCTCTCTCATGCTCAGACAGCTACATCAATGAGATGGTTATATTTTATGTGGTGGGTTTCAATGCCCTCTTTTCTGTCCTAGTCATCCTGATCTCCTATCTGTTTATATTTATCACCATTCTGAGGATGTGCTCATCTGAAGGACGCCAGAAGGCTTTTTCCACCTGTGCTTCCCACCTCACTGCCGTCTCTGTCTTCTATGGGACAGGTGTCTTCATGTACTTGCAGCCCAGCTCCAGCCATTCCATGGACACAGACAAATTGGCATCTGTGTTCTATGCCATCATTGTTCCCATGCTGAACCCACTGGTCTACAGCCTGAGGAACAAAGAGATCAAGAGTGCCTTTAAAAAGGCTGTGGGGAAGGCTAAGTTTTCTGTAAGATTCATATTTTAATTATGTAGAATCAACAATAAGATAATTTCATACATTACAGTCAACATGGGGGAAACACTGACTTGCTAGATCAAGAGTCTTATGAACTCTTGGAGTACTTTTCCCCGTACTCCTTTAAGTCTATGAAGCTAATGTGTTGACAAAGCGAGATCTCAGGAATCATAACTTTTGAAGAACCAACAACAAACCTATAATTCATGTTTTAAAAATATCTTCTAATTACATTTAACCATACATTTGTTTCCATGATTATTCACAGAGCCATATGCACATTTACAGTCACATATATAATTAAGTACATGCCCCAAGCACTTCATTCATGAAACCACATGTAACTCACATACGCATGAGTGTATAGAAAAATGAATTCAAGATATAAATGGGATTAGTCTATTTTTATAGTATAATTTGAACTTTAATTGATTTTGGTGTCTGCTAACACATTCTTAAATATAAACATATATTTTAAAATAGAAATCTTCCTTTTGTATATGATTTTTAATTTTATTTTTAAAAACTCTTTATTTGAAAATATTTCTTTTTAATACTTAATTAATTAATATTAATATTAATGTCAATGTTAATATTAATATTAATTAATACTTAATATTCATGCCAAACATTCTGGCTATAGGATTAGTACTGAATGATTTTATTTATTTTGTTCTTTCTTCAATGACAATAAACATCATTATATGGGCATCTCTATTTAGCTCAATTTTCATCTTCCTTGACACATTACCCAGAAGTAATATCTTCATGTGACAGTTTTGATTAAAGAAAATCAGAACAGAGCATAAAATAAGGGAAACAATCATGAAAACATATTTTTTCATTGAAATAAAAATAGTGATTTTACAAAAGGCTATATTCTTTGTCCTCAGATGCTCAGCCTAGGACATAGTTTGTGTTCCTTCCTTTGTGTATACAGTCAGGACACCAACTGATAGATCATCATTCAGGCTCAAATTAGAGGTCGAGCTGACTGGTCCTCACCAGTCTCTAGGAATAACCTAGCCTAGCTTTTGCATTTTGATGTGTTAGAATATTAGGAATCATTCAGAAGGATGATAAGAATAATAAAGACATCTTTTAAAAGGGAAAACAGTGTCCAGTTTTACTGAGCCTAAAGACAATTTCTTCGAATTATAAATACTAGAGATATTGGTTTTTCTTTGAACATTTCTTTCTTAGCTAAATGAGTTAGAATACATTTAGAACACACATAAAATATATATTTCTTTCAAAACCATGGACTCATATATAGGAAGTGTGAAGTATACTTTTTTCACTTGATGTCTGGAATCTAGTATTAGGCTCCTGTGATTTGATGTGAAGTGCCAAATGATTTGTTATGGAATTCCAGAGATATTTAAATATATGGGGCATATCCTTCAGAACCAAGTGAACGATCACCACAACCGATTGCCTCTCCTGATAGGGAAGGTTTTTCCTTTTGTAGAAAAGGAACTGGTATTTCCATTTTCCACAAGTTATCCTTGTAAAACCCTAAAATCTCCTTGGAATATTTTAAGTGTGAAGAATCAGTTCACATAGAGGGAGGAGAAGCAAGATGGCGGAGTAGAAGGACACTCGTAGCTCACCATCTCCCACAAATACACCAAAACTCACATCTATGGACCCACTAGGCCAACCAGAGCATCTGCCGAACTCCAACTGGACATTGCCCTCCTCAAAAGACTAAGACGCCAAAAATCTGGTAGGAAAAAAGAAAGAAGAAAAAGCAAAACAGTGCGGGACCAATCCCATGGGGAGGGAGCAGCAAAGGAGTACTGGCGCTCGCTGGGCCTCCCCTCTCCAACGGAGAGGCCAGTGGGATGGAGGGGGAGCCTCTGAGGCTCAGCTCTGCCCCGAGCACCCTGACAGAACTGAGTTAAATGGGCACAAAGGGTCCCCGCGACACCCAGCCTGAGACACGAGCAGGCAGCTGGGACCGGGGCAGGCGGCCCGAGCCGGGCGGAGGATGCGGACGGCTGCACTGAGGCGGCCCCAGGGGACTGCAGGGTGCTGAGTGCCGTGGCTGGGAGGGGATACGGTGCGAACAACCTCCGTCCCCCATAAATTGCAAAGAAAGCAAAGCAACATGGCTAGTGTGCCCTGGGGGAGGGGTGCCATAGCCTTTGTCTCCTCAGACCTGCGCCACCATTACTGGCACTTCTGGTGAGAAGAGAGGTGGGGCACAGCCACAGCCACCACATCCTCCTGTGCGCAGTGCCCAGGCAGGGGCAGGGCTGAGGCCTGAATCTGCACCTGAGGGCTCAGCAACCTCCTAGGCAGGACTAAGACTTGTTTACAGCAGGAGGCAGATACCATCTTTCTGCCCTGATACCTCAGAAAACTCGTGCCACCAAGACAAATGAGCTGAGATTTGGCACGGAACAGAGGTAGGGCCATTCAGCTGTCTTCCCCGAGCCCGCCTTCTGAACACCAACCCGAGGTGGAGCGGGCAGCTGCACAGAGCAGCAGAGCGACTGGCACCGGGAAAGGGTGGGCAGCAACCTGCTTTCCTGGCAGGAACGCAGCACCTGACCACAGTGCTGGGAGGAGGCACAATCCACCCACCTGCCACCACTGAGTGCAGCATCTGACTGTGGCATCAGGAGGGGGAGTGACCCGCCCACCCACTGGATAAGAGCTCAGCACCTGACCCAGTGTTGGGAGGGGGCATGATCTGCTAGCCAACAGCCTCTGGGAGCAACACAGAAGACGGTGCCAACAGAGGGCCTCTGGAAACATCAAGCTGAGTTAGCGAAACAAGGCAAAGACACAAAGACATCTCAATAAAATCATTAAAAGCACAGTGTCTCCAGGAGAACTAGATAACTGATACTCCTTATGCCACAGTGCCAGAGAGATATGAGCAATATGAAAAAGCAGAGGAACCACTTCCAATTGAAAGATCAAGAGAAATCCCCTGAAAGCACAATCAAGGAAATAGACATTGATGGCCTACTAGATCAAGATTTCAAAAAAGGAGTGATCAAAGTACTGAAGGAACTAAAAGAAATAGTATTTAGAGATATAAAATATGTCAAAAATGAAATAGAAGCTATAAAGAAGAACCAAGTAGAATTAGTAAACTCATTTGCTGAGATGAGATCTGACATAAAGGCTGTACAAAGCAGGCTAGATAATGCAGAGGAATGAATAAGTGACCTAGAAGACAGGACAATAGAAAGCACCCAATCAGAACAGCTGAAAGAAAAACAAATAAAAAACAATGAAAACAATATAAGGGACCTATGGGATAATATAAAGCGTGACAATCTATGCATAATAGGGGTTCCAGAAGGGGAAGAAAGAACAAAGGGGATTGAAAACGTATTTGAAGAAATCATGACTGAAAACTTCCCAAACCTAAAGGAATCAGATATCCAAGTACAGGAGGCTCAGAGGGTCCCAAACAGGAAGAACCCAAACAGACCCACACCAAGACATATTATAATCAAGATGGCCAGAGTCAAGGACAAAGAAATGATCCAATAGGCAGCAAGAGAAAAACATAGAGTGAATTACAAGGGAACCCCCATAAGGCTTTCAGCTGATTTCTCGACACAAACACTACAGGCCAGAATGGAGTGGCAAGATATATTCAAAGTCCTGCATGAAAAAAAGATGCAGCCTAGGATACTCTATCCAGCAAGGCTGTCCTTTAGAACAGAAGGAGAGATAAAGAACTTCACAGGCAAGCAAAAACTCAAAGAGTTTAGCAACTCTAAACCCATGCTAAAAGAAATATTCACAGGTCTACTCTAAATAGAAAAGAAGCAGGATGCTACAAAAATGAGAAACTCATAAGTGGAAGGAGATAACTGCCACGAATTACAAAAAGAATAAACACAAAATTGTAAAGAAAGACATCTAAATCATTAAGAGTGGGAGAGGGAAGCAAGGAAAGCCACTGTGGAAAACCGTATGGATATTCCTCAAAAAACTAGGAATAGACTTACCATATGACCCAAGAATCCCACTCCTGGGCATAAATCTAAAAGGAACCCTACTTCAAAATGACACCTGCACACCAATGTTCATAGCAGCACTGTTTACAATACCCAAGGCATGGAAACAGCTTAAGTGCCCATCAACAGATGACTGAGTAAAGAAGAAGTGGTATATTTATACAACGGAATACCATTCAGCCATAAAAACCGACAATATAACGCCACTTGCAGGAACATGGATGTTCCTGGAGAATGTCATTCTAAGTGAAGTAAGCCAGAAAGAGAAAGAAAAATACCATATGAGATCACTTATATGAGGACTCTAAAAAACAAAACAAAACATAAATACAAAACAGAAACAGACTCATAGACATAGAATACAAACTTGTGGTTGCCAAGGGGGCTGGGGGTGGGAAGGGACAGACTGGGATTTTAAAATGTAGAATAGATAAAGGTGATTATACTGTATAGCACAGGGAAATATAAACAAGTACTTGTGGTAGCTCATAGTGAAAAAAAATATGATAATATATGTATGTTCATATATAACTGAAAAACTGTGCTCTACACTAGAATTTGACACAACATTGTAAAATTATTATTACTCAATAAAAAACTTAAAAAAGAAAAAGAATCTAAGAATCAGTTCACATAGTCTTCACACTAAAACCAGAATGGCTATAGAATGTGCAGATCTCATTGTAAAAACAAAAATGTGGACTCCCATTTAAAAAACTTATAATAATTCTAAATTGGGAAAAGCAGAGTGTTAACCCAGTGCAGAACCATCTAAGAACTCCAAGGCTTTATGGTCATGAAACCAGCCCTGGAGAGTCCTCCTCTTCTTAGGTATAGTCCTTTAAAAATTACCAAAAATGTTAATGTTTTAAATTGAGTCATTCTCCACATTTTATGTTATCAGGAAATGCAAATTAAAACAACAATGAAATAATACTACACATGTATTAGAACGGCCAAAATCCAGAACACTGACGACACCCAGTGCTGCTAAGGATGTGGAGCAAATGGAACTCATTCTTTTCCAGTAGGACTGCAAAATATTGCAGCCTCTTTGGAAGGCAGTTTGGCAGTTTCTAACAAAACTAAGCATACTCTTACTATACAATCTAGCAGTTTTTCTACTTGGTATTTACCCAAAGGAGTTAAAAACTTAAGCCCATACAAAAACCAGCAACACAATGTTTATAGCAGCTTTGTTCAGAGCTGTTAAAACTTCAAAGCAATCAATATGTCCTTCAGTAAGTGAATAGATTAATAAACTGTGGCACTTTCAGACAACAGAATACTATACAGTGTGAAAAATAAACAAGCCCTGCAAAAAAAAAGTCCAGAATCAGATGGCCTAACTGCAGAGTTCCTCCAAACGAAGAATTCATACCGATCCTTCTCAAACTTTTCCAAAATATTGAGGAGGAAATATATACTCCTGAAGTCATTCTATAAAGCCACCATCAGTCTGACATCAAAGCCAAAGACACTACCCAAAAGAAAAACTTACAGGCCAATATCATTGATGAACAAAGATGCAAAAATATTAGCAAACAGAAGCCAACAACACATAAAAAAGGTCATGCACTGTGATCAAGTGGGTTCATCTCAGGGACTCAAGGATGGTTCAACATACACAAATCAATCAACATGATACACCATGTCAACAAAAGAAAGGACAAAAATCACATGATCATCTCAATAGATGCAGAAAAAGCATTTGATAAAATTCTACACACATTTATGATGAAAAACTCTTACCAAAGTGGATATAGAGGGAACATTGCCCAACATATAAAAGCTATTTAGGACAAAGCCACAGCCAACATAATACTCAATGGTGAAAAGATCTAAGCCTTCCTTCTACAGTCTGGAACAAGACTGTAGGATGCACACTCTCACCATGTGTTTTCAATATAACATTGGAAGTCCTAGCCATAGCAATCAGGTAAGAAAATGAAATAAAATGTATCCACATGAAAAAAGAAGTAAAATTGACATTCTATGTGGATGATGTGATACTATATATAGAAAACACTAAAGGTTCCACACACACAAAAAAAAACTACTAAAGCTGATAGCAGAATTTGGCAAGGTAGCAGGATACAAGATCAACATACAGAAATCAGTGTCATTTCTTTACACTAACAATGAAATATTAGAAAAAGAAAGTAAAGAAACAATCCCTTTTAAAATTGCATTTGAAAAAATAAAAACTTAGAAATAAACCTGACCAAGGAGGTGGAAGGCTTATAAGCAAAGAACTACAAAACATTAATTAAGCAAATTAAAGATGATTTAAAGAAATGGAAAGATATCCCATGCTCTTAGATTGGGAGAATTGATATTGTTAAAATGGCTATGCTACTCAAAGCAATCTACAGATTTAATGTGATCCCTATCAAATTACCTGGGACATTTTTCACAGAACTAAACCAAACAATGTTAAATTTCATATGGTATCACAAAACACCTAGAATTGCCAAAGCAATACTGAAGAAAAAGAACAAAGCTAGAGAAATAAGCTTCACCCCTGATGTCAAACAATATCACAGAGCTACAGTAATCAAAACAGCATGGTATTGGCACAAAAACAGACATATGGCTCAATGGAACATAATAGAGAGCCCAGAAGTAAAGCCACACACTTACAGTCAATTAATCTTCGACAAAGGAGGCAAGAATACACAATGGAGAAAAGGCAGTCTCTTCAGCAAGTGATGCTGGGAAAACTGGACAGCTGCATGTAAATCAATGAAGTTAGAATACTCCCTCACACCATACACAAAAATAAACTCGAAATGGCTTAAAGAGTTAAACATAAGACACTACAAACCTCCTAGAAGGAAACATAGGCAAAACATTCTCTGACATAAATCTTAGCAATATTCTCCTAAAGCAATCTACCCAGAGAATTGGATAAAAAAGCAAAAAGAAACAAATGGGGCCTAACTAAGCATATAAGCTTTTGCCCAGCAAAGGAAACCATAAGCAAAACAAAAAGACAACTTACAGAATGGAAGAAATATTGGGAAATGATGCAACTGACAAACGCTTAATTTCCAAAATATAAAAACAGCTCATACAACTTAATAACAACAACAACTGAATGCAAAAATAGGCAGAAGACCAAAACAAACAATTCTCTGATGAAAACATACAAATGGCCGCTAGGCATATGAAAAATAGCAGTATCACTAATTATCAGAGAAATGCAAATCACTTTAAATCCACATGTAAGTGAAAACATACAGTATTTGTATTTCTCTATCTAACCTATTTCACAAAGCATAATACCCTCCAGGATTTGCTGCAGCGTGGATGGACCTGTGTCTAATATTTTAAGATACTTATCAAATTCTTATTACAGGTAAGAAAATGAAGAGTTTACCTCAATACATTTCTCTTCATTCTAGTACTGAATCCTCAGTTTCTGAGTTCCTCAATTGTTCCTTAATAACTTTATAAAGCCATATATATATACAAACACACACAAACACGTACATTTTCCCCACTATCTGAAAGTAGAGCATGGCTATGAACCTTTTGTAAGCCAAAATGGTGTAAAGCAAAGAGGCAACTACCTTAGGATACATTTGTTGATGGATGAACAAAATACATTGAGATAAAGCACAGATGCTCACAGACACAGTTAAAGCTATGTCCACTTGATGCTGAGATGCTCAGTGTGGCTACTGAGGAAGGAGCCTGGAGGTGCCAACCTGGCTGCTCGAGGTGCAGGTGGCCTCCATTAGGACTTGCTGCAAAACAAATGCTCAACACTGTACTCTTGCCTTTACCAATGAGATATTTCCTTTCACAGTTATCATGTTTCTAGTTGTAGCCTATTCTTTTCTACTTAGAGAAGGCTCTTTAACATTTCTCGTACAGCTGGTTTTGTGGTCCTGAACTCTTTTAGCTTTTGCTCATCTGTAAAACTCTTGATTATTTCTTCGCATCTGAACGATAGCCTTTCCAGGCGGAGTATTCTTGTTTTTCCCTTTCATCAACTGAAATATATCACCCACCCTGTTCTGGCCCACAGAGTTTCTGCTGGGAAGTCCAATAATATCCTTATGGTAGGTCCATTGTACATAAGTTGTTGCTTTTCCCTTGCATCTTTTAATAATCTCTCTTTATTTTTTGTCATTTTAATTATAATACCCCTTGGTATGGACCTTTTTGAGTTAATCCTGTTTGGGATTCTCTCTGCTTCCTGGCCCGGTTGTCTGTTAATTTTTCAGGTCAGGGATGTTTTCAGCTTTTATATCTTCAACTGTGTCCTCTGGCCCACTGCCTCCTTCTTCTGGGACATTATCATGAGGATTTTAGTTTCCTTGATACTATCTCAGAGGACTCAAATTGTTCTCATTTTAAAAATTCCTTTCTCTGATGTGCTTGTGTGAATTTCCACTACTCTGTCTTCCAGTTCACTGCTCCATTGCTCTGTATCATCTAATCTTTGATTCCTTCTAGTGCATTTTTTATTTCAGTTACTGTATTCTTCAACTCTGTTAGGTTCTTCTTTGCATTTTCTAGCTGTCTGTTAAACTTCTCACTATGTCCATCCATTCTTCTGATTTCTTTGAACAACTTTATAATCAGTTCCTTGAAATGTATTGGGTAGATTGCTTATCTTCACTTCACTGATCTCCTCTTCTGGGGTTTTATCTTGTTATTCCATTTGGATCATATTCCTCTGTTGCCTCATTTTGACTAATTCACTGTTATTATTTATTGGTATTTGGTAGGCTGATTATGGTATCCTATCTTGGAGAAGTGGTTTTATGTAGGAAACATCCTGTGTCCCAGCAGTGCACTGCCCTCTGCTCACCAGAGTGACATGCTCTAGGGGTGCTCCCTGTATGGGCTGTGTGCCTTTTTGTTGTTACAGGATGATGACTGTGGATGTGCTGATAGGCATACCTAGATCCTGGTCTGGTTGGTAGCCAGGCTACACCTTGTGCAGTGGCTGTCTCCTGCTGGTGGGCAAGGCTGGGTCCTGGCATGGCTGGCTACATGACCAGAGGCGTGCTCATCCTGGTCCTGGTTCAGTGGTGGTTGGGGCTGTGTCATTCATTGGCTACAAAGCCCCAGGAGGTCAAAGGGATAGTGGTGGCTCACTGGTGTATGGAGCTGGCTCACTGAGGGTCCCAAGATGTTACTTGCTTGGTTGTCTAAGACCTTTATGATTGGTTGGATGCCCCAGCCTGTGTTTCTTTTCCTGCTCTGATGTCCACATCAACTTCTTCCAAGAACATTAATAGCCTCTCTTTCTTGATTTTTGAGAACAGATGGGTATAATGGAGAAGAAATAACAACTCACATACCCATGACTTTCCTTTGCAAGTTCCCTATGGACTTGGTCCCTACAGGCGAGATTTTAATTAAAATATTCAGTCCATGAGGCATGGAGCTGTGGATGGATCACAGGAGAACTTGTTCCCTAAGAGCTCCTTGTCAGTATAATTCCCTTCAAGACATCAGTCACTAGACCCATAAATCCCAGTCTGGCTTTATTCAAACTCACTCTAGTAGGAAATACCTGGTGCCCAGGGCAACCTTGTATTTTATTTCAAGGGGGTCTCAGAGTCTCACTGCTGGAAGCCTTTTCCTTCACAGTGACATTGCTGTGATACATTAGTCAGAATGACCTGGGATATAACTTTCTGACAACAGGAGGAATCCTTTACACAGGTTGACTGATTTATTATTCATTCCACATCCCTTGTCTTATTTCATCCTCAAAGCAGACTGTAAAACATCAAAGGTGGATATTACTGATTCCATTAAAAAGATATAGAAAGCAATGCTGTGTAAAGTGAAGGGATTTATTTCATTCCCACTGAAACAAGAAATCTAGAATTTAGGCCTTTTGAGGTTTGACGTGTAATGGCAGGGAATCTTCTTGTGGGCAAGCAGGCATATTCAAAGGAATGCGATGAGGTCATTCAGAAGGTACAGACTTAAAGTTACAAAATAAAAGCCATGATGGTGTAATTGTACAGCATGGCGACTATAATTAATAACCCTGCACTGCATAGTTGAAAGTTGCTAAGAGAGTAAATCATAAAAGTTCTCAACACAAGAAAAACAAATTGCAACTAGGGATGGAAGTGGATGTTAAGTAGACTTATTGGGGTGATCATTTTGCAATATACACAAATATCAAATCATTGTGCTGTACACCTGAAACTAATATAATGTTACAGACCAATTATACATCACACCTCTGTCCTTATCCCCCTATGTTTACATCAGATTGGAGCCCTAGAGGTAATGATGTAACGTGAATTTAGCATGATCAACGAGAATGCATACGGTAATGTTAATACACTCATGCTCTCCCTCAACAGGCAAAGCTGGGTTTTTACAGACACACTAATCACTCGGGCTCTAGCTGTGTTGGGTAAGGAGCTGTTGTTACTCTCATGGGGGTTTTGTCCTCTGGGAGTTCCAAGGTTATGTAACTCTCTCTCTCTTCAAATTCTTATGTGACTCCATGGGGCTTTATATTATAGGTAGCAGACGAGGTGCCAGAGCCCCTTGACCATTCATCCATTCACCTGACTGTCAATAGTTGTCTAGTACCTACGGTGGCCTTTCCCTAAACTGAGGTTTGCTGAGATCCTGCAGTAACGACCAAGGCAAATACCTGCAAATAACAGCAACCTTGATTGTGATTATGATAATTGTCCTTTTTAGGACATTCCAGGGATTCTCCTATACTGTGACAGGAGCGGCAGTCTTTCAGGGAGAGTGTAGTTCAGGGTGACCTTCCGAATAGCTCCATTTTATAGACAAAGATACAGGGACTCAAAGCAGTTAAGTGACTTATCTGAGAAGGGAGATGAGCAGATCTTGCATTGCATTCATGCTAGTCACTTTCCTGGCAAATTATTTTTCTCAATATCTCCTTGCTCTGGGTAACTTTCCCTTTTAATCAAAGACTCAGAAGAACATCTCAGTAGAATGTTTCCTTTCTTTCATGGATTGAATTTCTGATTTGAGACTCATACGTGAATGTGCTGAATTTGCCTCTTGCGTGGTTCAGGGAGCAAGGTAAGCTTCTGATCAATCTACATCTGAATGGATTTTCAGGGACTGATTTTTCTTGGAAAATACATCAAGGATCTGTTTTCCCCTTGATTTGTGTGTTACTCTATACTGAAAGTTTTGAGTATCTCTTTAACAGGAAATATGTTACAAACAGCATGGAAATTCTTAATGAACAAATGTATTTATCTTGTAAAAAAAAATTGAAAGGGACAGGAGGGTCTTGAGTTTTTGCTTTGTCACATAAGAGCTTATATGACTTGGACAAGTTGTTAAACCTATCTCACTGTTAGTTTCTTCTTTCAGAGTATGGTGATACTGGGAATTTTGTCTATCCCAAGGACTTTGAGAGTATGAAATTGAATCTCAGTTTGAAAATATATCATTATCTAGAAAGCACATAACAGCACTAAGGAACAAAGAAGGAATGGAGAGGAATAAGAGATGGGCTAAGAAACCAATTATTAAATACTTGAAAGAAGAGGTACACACACCAAACCAGAAGGAAAAATTTATGGGAATGAGCAGACCTGGACTCCAGTTATCATTCTGAAACATTACTGGCATTAGGCACCTACACTGATTAACTATTAGATATCCTAGCTGGTGAATTATAGTGTAAATGAGAGCATCTTATCATTAACTGGACTGAGGGACAAAAATAATGCTCTGTGCTTGACCACAAAGAAAATGACCTGTGATATTGATCTTTTTATACATTGTTCTTGATCTACTATGCACTATATTGACTCATGGTCTTGACTCATACATTATATTACTCTGATTTTTGTTTTCTCCAAGCTGTTTGCTTTAGTGGTGTTATTTAGTTTTGTGGATTTTATATGATATCTGAAGGTTATATCAGTAGGAAATTTCCAATATAGTTCAAAATAGTAAAATATGATGCAACTATTCCAATTGTTTATGCAACCCTTCCAAATTAGATGACCAAAAGGAATCTCAAACTCGGCAGGACTTACTTAGAATCGTCTCTCTTGCTCTTTCTCAAATATCTGGTTTGTCTATACCATTCCATGTACTGCTATAGAAAAATGGAATCATCATTCTTCTCTCTTTCCTCAATGCCCTATGTTCAATATATTAGTCAATCCAAACAGCTCTACTTTTGAGATATATCCAGAATTGGATAATTTCTCATTATCTGTCTCACTACCACCCGGGTCCAAACCATCATTATCTGTTGCACAGATTAATGAGATTAATGCAAAGAAAAATGAATGGATCATAACATCCCAGATTTCATAACATCCCCCCTTAGAAGCTTTTTCTAACCTCACCTACTGTTTGGTCCCTAGATAGAGCCTTCCACTATCTTCTGATAGTAAAAATATCTACATTTACTGAAGGTCTGTTAAGTGCTAAGCAATATTGTTATATCCATTTTTCAGTTGGAAAATTGAGGCTCAGACATCCTACTTAATACAAAAGCTGACTCAGAAAACAGATTGATCCTTACTTGGCATAGTTGTACTGGGCACTATCTGAGTAGAAGAAGAATATTGGGTGAAAACTTGGAGGAAGGTATAGACAGAATATGAGAGTGAAAGGAATTTGGGGAAAAGCAAATGGAATGAGTGAGGATACAAGATGTTGATTTTCACAGTTACCTGAAATTCCTCTATTACAACATCTATTCCTCTAATCAGTGTATAGACCAATAGCTCTGCCCGAGTCATAGTGTGTAAAAACTTACAGTGTCAGTTTGCATGATCACTCCAGTTTGATAATGATTTCAAGGGAAAAGTGATGGACAAGTGATACTGAGCCATACCCAGAGTCAGCCATTTAGTACATGGTGGAGCTGGAATTTGCATCCAGATGTCCTTAGTCTTGACTCATGCTTTTAGCTTTTATTCTCTGGATGTCTGCCTTTCTTGTACAGCCACTTCTCTTGTACCCATTGTGTGGTAACTACACATTCTGCTTATCCTGTTATCTTCTGAGACTACTGAAAGCTAGAACATGATATATTAAACTATGTTTTGCCACAATATAACACTGCACTTGATACAATAGTGGTAATTGAATGAAAAGAATTAAATTACACTAACCTATTTTATTGCATAATTCTTCTGTGTCCAGAGTTTGAAAATCTGAATTGAAAGACCAACATATCTTACTCAGCAGCAAATCATTTGTTGTACAGAAGTTTCTTTTCATCTCTGAACTTTAATTTCAATCATTTATGAGGATAGGAGAATGGGATATATTATCTCCAAAATTCCTTCAGCTAGAACAATCTATGTTTCCCTCCATATTTAATAATTACATTTGGTTTTTGCTCCTGTTAAATTTGAGAATTCTGACATAAGACATACCTTGGACATAATGATGGATCTAAGCTCAGTTACCACCTAGATTCTCTTTCCCCATTACTATAGGATATTCACATACTGCACCAATGATCTCAGTGGAGAATCGTACAGAGCTGACTGAATTCATTCTTGTTGGGATAACTGATGACCCAGGACTGCAGATCCCACTCTCTCTGGTGTTCACTCTCGTCTACCTCATCACTCTGCTTGGGAACTTGGGGGTGATCACATTGATCCTGCTGGACTCTCGTCTCCACACTCCCATGTACTTCTTCCTCAGTAACCTGTCTCTGGCGGACTTTGGTTACTCCACAGCTGTCACTCCCAAAGTGATGGCTGGATTCCTTATAGGAGACAAGGTCATCTCCTACAATGCGTGTGCTGCTCAGTTGTTCTTTTTTGCATTCTTTGTTGTTGTGGAAATTGTTCTCTTGAACTCCATGGCCTATGACCGTTATGCAGCAGTGTGTAAACCACTACATTACACCAGCATCATGACAACAAGCTTGTGTTTGTGTCTGATCATATGTTCCTATGTCCTTGGTCTTCTGGAGGCCTCTGTGCACACGTGGAACATATTCAATCTCTCTTTCTGTAGATCCAATGTGATTGATGATTTTTTCTGTGATGGCCCTCCTCTCCTGGCTCTCTCATGCTCAGACAGCTACATCAATGAGATGGTTATATTTTTTGTGGTGGGTTTCAATGCCCTCTTTTCTGCCCTGGTCATCCTGATCTCCTATCTGTTTATATTTATCACCATTCTGAGGATGCGCTCATCTGAAGGACGCCAGAAGGCTTTTTCCACCTGTGCTTCCCACCTCACTGCCGTCTCTGTCTTCTATGGGACAGGTGTCTTCATGTACTTGCAGCCCAGCTCCAGCCATTCCATGGACACAGACAAATTGGCATCTGTGTTCTATGCCATCATTGTTCCCATGCTGAACCCACTGGTCTACAGCCTGAGGAACAAAGAGATCAAGAGTGCCTTTAAAAAGGCTGTGGGGAAGGCAAAGTTTTCTGTAAGATTCATATTTTAATTGTGTAGAATCAACAATGGGACAGTTTCATACATTTCAGGCGACATGGGGAAAATATTGACTTGCTTCATCAAGAGTCTTATGACCTACTGGAGTACTTCCCCCATGCTCTTTTAAGTCTATGAAGCAAATGTGTCTGTTTGTGATCCTTCCTTTGTGTATACAGTTAGGACACCAACTGATAGATTATCATTCAGGCTGAGCTGACTGGTCCTCACCAGTCTCTAGGAATAACCTAGCCTAGCTTTTACATTTTGGTGTGTTAGAATACTAGGAGTCATTCAGAAGGATGATAAAAATAATAAAGACATCTTTTAAAAAGGAAAACAGTGTCCAGTTTTACTGAGTCTAAAGACAATTTCTTTGAATTATAAATATTAGAGATATTGGCTTTTCTTTGAACATTTCTTTTTCAGCTAAATGAGTTAGAATACATTTAGAATACAAATAAAATATGTATTTCTTTCAAAACCATGGACCCATATATAGGAAGTGTGAAGTGTACCTTTTTCACTTGATGTCTGGAATCTAGTATTAGGCTCCTGTGATTTGATGTGAAGTGCCAAATGATTTGTTATGGAATTCCAGAGATATTTAAATGTATGGGCATATCCCTCAGAACCAAGTGAAGGATCACCGCTATTGTCCCTCCTGATAGGGAAGGTTTTTCCTTTGGTAGAAAAGGAACTGGTATTTTCATTTTCCACACATTAACCTTGTGAAATCCTAAAATCTCCCTGGAATATTTTAAATGTGAAGAATCAGTTCACATAGTCTTCACACTTAAACCAGAATGGCTATAGAAGGTGCAGATCCTATATGAAAACAAAAATGTGGAGTCCCATTTAAAAAACTTATAATAATTCCAAGTTGGGAAAAGCAGAGTGTTAACCCAGTGCAGGACCATCTAAGAACTGTACAGGCTTTATGGTCATGAAACCAGCCCTGAGAGTCCTCCTCTTCTTAGGTATAGTCCTTTGAAAATTACCAAAAATGTTAATGTTTTAAATTGAGTCATTCTCCACATTTTATGTTATCAGGAAATGCAAATTAAAACAACAATGAAATAATACTACACATGTATTAGAACGGCCAAAATCCAGAACACTGACGACACCCAGTGCTGCTAAGGATGTGGAGCAAATGGAACTCATTCTTTTCCAGTAGGACTGCAAAATATTGCAGCCTCTTTGGAAGGCAGTTTGGCAGTTTCTAACAAAACTAAGCATACTCTTACTATACAATCTAGCAGTTTTTCTACTTGGTATTTACCCAAAGGATTGAAAACAAGCCGACAATGTTTATAGCAGCTTTGTTCATTGTTGCCAAGTCTTGTAAGCAATCAATATGTCTTTCAGTAAGTGAATGGATTTATAAACTGTGGCATGTTCAGACAGGGGAATATTATTCAGTGTTAAAAGTAAACGAGCCCCTCAAACAAAAGTACAGAATCAGATGGCCTCACAGGAGAATTCCTCCAAACAAATAACTCGTATCGATCCTTCTCAAACTTTTCCAAAATATTGAGGAGGAAATATATACTCCTGAAGTCATTCTATAAAGCCACCATCAGTCTGACACCAAAGCCAAAGACACTACCCAAAAGAAAAACTTACAGGCCAATATCATTGATGAACAAAGATGCAAAAGTCCTCAACAAAATATTAGCAAACAGAAGCCAACAACACATAAGAAAGATCATGCACTGTGATCAAGTGGGTTCATCTCAGGGACTCAAGGATGGTTCAACATACACAAATCAATCAACATGATACACCATGTCAACAAAAGAAAGGACAAAAATCACATGATCATCTCAATAGATGCAGAAAAAGCATTTGATAAAATTCTACACACATTTATGATGAAAAACTCTTACCAAAGTGGATATAGAGGGAACATTGCCCAACATATAAAAGCTATTTAGGACAAAGCCACAGCCAACATAATACTCAATGGTGAAAAGATCTAAGTCTTCTTACTACAATCTGGAACAAGACAAGGATGCACATTCTTACTATGTGTTTTCAATATAATATTGGAAGTCCTAGCCATGACAGTCAGGTAAGAAAATGAAATAAAATATATCTACATGAAAAAAGAAGAGGTAAAATTGTCATTCTATGTGGATGACATGATACTATATATAGAAAACACTAAAGGTTCCACAAAAAAAAAAAAAGAACTACTGAAGCTGATCAAAGAATTTGGCAAGGTAGCAGGATACAAGATCAACATACAGAAATCAGTGGCATTTCTTTTTAGTAACAATGAAATATAAGAAAAAGAAAGTAAAGAAACAATGCCTTTTAAAACTGCATCCGAAAAAATAAAAACTTAGAAATAAACCTGACCAAGGAGGTGGAAGGCTTATAAGCAAAGAACTACAAAACATTAATTAAGCAAATTAAAGATGATTTAAAGAAATGGAAAGATATCCTATGCTCTTAGATTGGAAGAATTTATATTGTTAAAATGGTTATGCTACTCAAAGCAATCTACAGATTTAATGTGATCCCTATCAAATTACCTGGGACATTTTCCACAGAACTAAACCAAATAATATGAAATTTTATACGGAATCACAGAAGACCCAGAATTGCCAGAGCAATACTGAAGAAAAAGAACAAAGCTAGAGAAATAACCCTCACCCCTGACTTCAAACAATACCACAGAGCTACAGTAATCAAAACAGCATGGTATTGGCACAAAAACAGACATATGGATCAATGGAACAGAATAGAGAGCCCAGAAATAAAGCCACACACTTACGGTCAATTAGTCTTTGATTAAGGAGGCAAGAATATACAATGGGAAAAACGCAGTCTCTTCAGCAAGTGATGCTGGGAAAACTGGACAGCTGCATGTAAATTAATGAAGTTTGAATACTCCCTCACACCATACACAAAAATAAATTCAAGATGGCTTAAAGAATTAAACATAGGACAGTATAAACCTCCTAGAAGAAAACATAGCAAAACATTCTCTGACATAAATCTTAGCAATGTTCTCCTAAAGCATTCTACCGAGGCAATAGGATATAAAAGCAAAATAAACAAATGGGGCCTAACTAAACATATAAGCTTTTGCCCATCAAAGGAAACCATAAGCAAAACAAAGAGACAACTTATATATTGAAGATCTTGTGGTAGCTCACAGCGAAAAAAAATGTGACAATGAATATATGTATGTTCATGTATAACTGAAAAATTGTGCTCTATACGGGAATTTGACACAAGATTGTAAAATGACTATAACTCAATAAAGAAATGTTTAAAAAAAAAAGACAACTTACAAAATGGAAGAAATATTGGCAACTTACATAGGCTTAATTTCCAAAATATAAAAACAGCTCATACAACTTAACAACAACAGCAACAATAAAAAAACCCCTACAATTAAATGCAAAAATGGGCAGAAGACTGAAACAAGCAATTCTCCAGCGAAAATATACAAATGGCCAATAGTAGGATGAAAAATGTTCAATATCACTGATTATCAGAGAGATGCAAATCATTTTAATTCCACATGTAAGTGAAAACATACAGTATTTGTATTTCTCTATCTAACCTATTTCACTAAGCATAATACCCTCCAGGATTTGCAGCAGCATGGATGGACCTGTGTCTAATATTTTAAGATACTTGTCAAATTTTTATTACAGGTAAGAAAATGAAGAGTTTACCTCAATACATTTCTCTTCATTCTAGTACTGAATCCTCAGTTGCTGAGTTCCTCAATTTTTCCTTAATATCTTTATAAAACCATATAAATATATATGTATATATACAAACACACACACACACACACACACACACACACACACACACGTACATTTTCCCCACTATCTGAAAGTAGAGCATGGCTATGAAACTGTTGTAAGCTAAAATGGTGTAAAGCAAAGAAGCAAACACCTTAGGACACATTTTGTTGATGGGTGAACAAAATACATTGAGATAAAGCACAGATGCTCACAGACACAGTTAAAGCTATGTCCGCTTGATGCTGAGATGCTCAGTGTGGTTACTGGGGAAGGAGCCTGGAGGTGCCAACCTGGCTGCTCGAGGTGCACGCGGCCTGCATTAGGACTTGCTGCAAAACAAATGCTCAACACTGTACTCTTGCCTTTACCAATGAGACATTTCCTTTCACAGTTATCATGTTTCTAGTTGTAGCCTATTCTTTTCTACTTAGAGAAGGCTCTTTAACATTTCTCGTACAGCTGGTTTTGTGGTCCTGAACTCTTTTAGCTTTTGCTCATCTGTAAAACTCTTGATTATTTCTTCGCATCTGAACGATAGCCTTTCCAGGCGGAGTATTCTTGTTTTTCCCTTTCATCAACTGAAATATATCACCCACCCTGTTCTGGCCCACAGAGTTTCTGCTGGGAAGTCCAATAATATCCTTATGGTAGGTCCATTGTACATAAGTTGTTGCTTTTCCTTTGCTTCTTTTAATAATCTCTGTTTATTTTTTGTCATTTTAATTATACTACCTCTTGGTATGGACCTTTTTGAGTTAATCCTGTTTGGGATTCTCTCTGCTTCCTGGCCCTGGTTGTCTGATACTTTTCCAGGTCAGGGATGTTTTCAGCTATTATACCTTCAAATATGCTCTGTACCCCACCTCCTCTCTCCTTCTGGGACACTGTCATGAGGATTTGAGTTTCTTGATGCTATCTCAGAGGACTCAGATTGTCCTCATTTTAAAAATTCCTTTCTCTGATGTCCTTGTGTGAATTTCCACTACTCTGTCTTCCAGTTCACTGCTCCATTGCTCTGTATCATCTAATCTTCTTTTGATTCCTTCTAGTGCATTTTTTATTTCAGTTATTGTAGTCTTCAATTCTGTTAGGCTCTTCTTTGCATTTTCTAGCTGTCTTTTAAATTTCTGTGTTCATCCATTCTTCTTCTGATTTCTTTGAGCATCTTCTTAATTGTTTCAATGAATTCTGTTAGGTAGATTGCTTATCTCCGCTTCACTGATCTCCTCTTCTGGGGTTTTACCTTGATATTCCATTTAGATCATATTCTTCTGTTGCCTTATTTTGACTAATTCACTGTTATTATTTATTGGTATTTGGTAGGTTGGTTATGTTACCCTATCTTGGAAAAGTGGTTTTATGTAGGAAACATCCTGTGTCCCAGCAGTGCACTGCCCTCTGCTCACCAGAGTGATATGCTCTAGGGTTGCTCCCTGTATGGGCTGTGTGTCTTTTTGTTGTTACAGGATGATGACTGTGGATGTGCTGATAGGCATACCTAGATCCTGGTCTGGTTGGTAGCCAGGTTATGCCTTATGCAGAGGTGGTCACTTGCTGTTGAGCAGAGCTGGGTCCTGGTATGGCCAGCTACATGACCAGAGGTGTCCTCATCCTGGTCCTGGTCCAATGGTGGGTGGGACTGTGTTGCTAGTTGGCTACAAAGCCCCAGGAGATCACGGGGCTAGTGGTGGTTCACTGGTGTGTGGAGCTGGATCATAGAGTGGCTAACTGAGGGGCCCAAGATGTCACTTGCTTGGTTGTCTAAGACTTTTGTGATTGGTTGGATGTACCAGCATGTGTTTTTTTTTTCCAGCTCTGATGTCCACATCAACTTCTTCCAAGAATAATGTTAATAGCCTCTCTTTCTTGATTTTTGAGAACAGATGGGTTTAATGGAGAAGAAATAACAACTCACACACCCATGACTTTTGTTAGCAAGTTCCCTATGGGCACATAACTATACTAAGGAAAAAGGGAAGGAATGAAGAGGAATAAAAGAGGGGCTAAGAAACCAATTATTAAATGCTTGAAAGAAGAGGTATAAACATCACACCAGAAGGAACAATGTATGAAAATGAGCAGACCTGGACTCCAGCTCTCATTCAGAAGCATTACTGGCATTAGGCACCCACACTGATTAACTATTACATATCCTCCTGGTTGGTGAACTATCGCGTAAATGAGAGCATCCTACCATACTGGCCTGAGGGACAAAAATAATGGGCACAAAGAATAAAAATCACAAATTATAATGATCATTTTATACATTGGTCTTGATCCACTACACTCCATGAGGTCAGGTAATGTGTTTTATGTATCACTGTAAATCATAGAATTATGACACACTTTGGTGTAATGTAAGTACATACTTAGTACTTGAGGAGAGAATGAATGCTGGATGAATTACTGAACAAATTCCAGCACTTTATGTGACTTATTCATTTCTGTTATCAAAAAGTTCTATCACTTTTAAATGTAGAAATGTTTTTTTTTTCTTTTACTTTTTGGAGAGTGAGAAGAGGAGTTTGCTTGTAAGCATTTGTTGACATAGTTCTTATCATTTGGTGGGAATTCTGAAAGATAGTTTATTTACCAAATTCACAGTAGCTAATATTATATTTGATTCCCAAACCATGCTTTTTAATTCTCTGTATTTAATTCTCTGAATGATGGATTCAATAAATCAGTCACCCACGAATAAGGCATTATCATGAGTAACTTTATTGTGTCCAGCGCTGGGGTAGAGAGTTTAGATTATTTATAAAATAGTAGGGGAATACTTCTTACTGATCATGAACTGAGGCTTTGATTTAAAATGATATGACTTCAAGTACCAGCTCTGCTACTTGCTAGTTTTTTGGACTTCAGTGTGTAAGTACTTGTCAGCAAGCTTCAGTTTCCCCATATGTGAAATGGGAATAATGTCTCCCATGGCTGGGTGACAAATCAATGGAGGTAGAGGCTGCATGTGGTGCTCTAAAAACAGAAAGTGCTCAATACATTCTAGCTATCACAGTTAATTCATCATTTGAGTTTGTATGTCTTCTTATATAGTATAGATGACGTATATGGGAAATGAAGCTTAAGATAAACCAATTTCAAGTAGGAAAGTGGTTAATGGTGCTCTATAGGTAATAACAGAAGGGCAGTGTCTAGGGAGGAGAAGTTACTGAAGACTTCATGGAAGCTTTGAAACTTGTATTATTCTTTGAAGAATAAATTTGAATTTTTCTGAGGGCACAGAGCATGTTCTCAGGAAAATTGCAATTTTTAATTATGTCCTGAACACCAACTATGTGGTGGGCCAATTCATAAAATCTTTGAAGAAACATTGCTGAGAGGTCAATATGACTCAAAACCCTTTAATAATTCTTCTTCTCACCAGTAGGTTAATTTGGTTACAAGAATGTGCCTGAAACTAATTTATTTCCTCTCACCAGAAATTGCTGGATTAAGTCTCACTCCTTCACTCTGTTGAGAAGAAAGGTTTTTTTTAACATTTTTTATTGATTTATAATCATTTTACAATGTTGTGTCAAATTCCAGTGTAGAGCACAATTTTTCAGTTATACATGAACATATATATCTTCATTGTCACATTTTTTTCTCTGTGAGCTACCATACGATCTTGTACATATTTCCCTGTGCTCTACAGTATAATCTTGTTTATCTATTCTACAATTTTGAAATCCCAGTCCATCTCTCCTCCCCCCACCCACTTGGCAATCACAAGTTTGTATTCTATGTCTGTGAGTCTATTTCTGTTTTGTATTTATGCTTTGTTTGTTTGTTTTAGATGCCACATATGAGTGATCTCATATGGTATTTTTCTTTCTCTTTCTGGCTTACTTCACTTAGAATGACATTCTGCAGGAGCACCCATGTTGCTGTAAATGGCATTATGTTGTCAGTTTTTATGGCTGAGTAGTATTCCATTGTATAACTATACCACATCAAAAAGAAAGTTTTTAATAATGAAAAGCCTTTCAGTACATTGTTTTCTCCAGATTTTTGGATATCTATATATGTTTACTGATGAAAGTAAGTACTTTGCTGAGTAACCAAGACAGTGCCTTCTCTGGAAAATTCTCCAGTGGCCTTCCTAACATGAATAGCAAGAGTAAGAAGAGAGTGGAAAACCTCAGGCTTCTGTCAAGACCTTGACCCTCTCTTCCCACTCCACAGCCTAATAGCCTGGTTGTCACTGTGTCACTCACCATGAAGCTGAGGAATCTCAGATCCGCCATCAACCCCTGTTAAATAATGACCATATTCCTTCATATCCTTTTTCTATTCCCAGCTTTGACTGCTGATCAACTCCTCAAATCGTTCCACCAGGCCCTCTGAAATTTATGGACAGTTATCAACATAACCCAACACACTCTTAACCTCTTCTCGGAAAGTTCCCTTTACAAGCTTGGTCCAGCTGAAATCTGTGTCCTGGGACAACGTTTCACTTTTAGCCATCTCAGTTATGGTAATGTTCTCTCCCATATTCCTCTTAACACTATATTGCCTCATGTTCTTGATTCGTACATTATAATACTCTGATTTTTGTTTTCTCCAAGCTGTTTCCTTTAGTGGTGTCATTTAGTTTTGTGGATTTTATGTGATATCTGAAGGTTACCCCATTCGGAAAGTTCCAATATAGTTCAAAATAATAAAATATGATGCAAGCAGTTCTAAATTGTTTATGCAGCCCTTCTGAGTCAGATGGCCAAAAGGATCTCAAACTCAGCAGGACTTACCTGGAATCATCTGTCTTGCTCTTTCTCAAATATCTGGTTCGTCTACCCTATTCCCTGTACCACTATACAAAAAATGGAATTATTGTTCCCTCTTTCCTCAATGCCCTGTGCTCAATAAATCAGAAAATCCAACCAGCTCTAATTTTGAGATATGTCCAGAATTGGATCTTTTCTCATTATCTGTCTCACTACCACCCTGGTCCAAGCCATCACTATCTGTTGCACTAATTAATGAAATTCATGCAAAGAAAAATGAATGGATCATAACATCCCAGATTTCATTCCCTCTTAGAAGCTTTTCCTAATCTCAACTACTCTTTGGTCCTTAGATAGAGCCTTTCGCTATCTTCTAATAGTAAAAATATCTACATTTATTGAATTTCTGTTAAGTGCTAAGCGATATTGTTATATCCATTTTATAGATGGAAAACTGAAGCTCAGACACCCTACTTAATACAAAAGCTGACTCAGAAAACAGATTGATCCTTACTTGGCATAGCTGTACTGGGCACTATCTGAGTAGAAGAAGAATATTGGGCGAAAAATTGGAGGAAGTTATAGACAGAATATGAGAGTGAAAGGAATTTGGGGCAAAAGCAAATGGAATGAATGAGGTTATAGGATGTTGGTTTTCAGAGTTATCTGGATTCCTCTATTACAATATCTACTCCTCTAATCAGTATATAGACCAATAGCTCTGCCCGAGTCATAATGTGCCAAAACTTTCAGTGCCAGTTTGCATGATCACTCCAGTTTGATAATGAGTTCAAGGGAAAAGTGATGGACAAGTGTTATCAAGCTATCCCCAGGGTCAGCCATCTAGTACATGCTGGAGCTGGAATTTGCATCCAGATGTCCTTAGTCTTGACTCATGCTTTTAACTTTTATTCTCTGGATGTCTGCATTTCTTGCACAGGCATTCCTCTTGTACCCACTATATAGTAACACCACATTCTGTGTTCCCTATTATCCTCTGAGACTACTGAAAGCTAGAACATGATATATTAAACTATGTTTTGCTAGACTATAATACTGCTCTTGATACAATAGTGGTAATTGAAATGAGAAGAATTAAATTACACTAACCTATTTCATTGCACAATTTTTCTGTGTCCAGTGTTTGAAAATCTGAATTGAGAGGCCAACATATCTCATTCAGTCGCAAATCCTTTGATTGCACAGAAGTCTATTTTCATCTCTGAACTTTTATTTCAACCATTGATGAGGATAGAAGATTTGGATATGTTATCTCCAAAATCCTTTTAGCTATATATCTTCCAATATTTAATCATTATATTTTGTTTTTTGCTCATGTTAAGTTCATAGAATTCCAATATAAGGCATACCTTGGACATAATGATGGATCTAAGCTCAGTTACCACCTAGATTCTCTTTCCCCATTACTATAGGATATTCACATACTGCACCAATGACCCCAATGCAGAATCGTACAGAGATGACTGAATTCATTCTTCTTGGGATAACTGATGACCCAGGACTGCAGATCCCACTCTCTCTGGTGTTCACTCTCGTCTACCTCATCACTCTGCTTGGGAACTTGGGGGTGATCACATTGATCCTGCTGGACTCTCATCTCCACACTCCCATGTACTTCTTCCTCAGTAACCTGTCTCTGGCGGACTTTGGTTACTCCACAGCTGTCACTCCCAAAGTGATGGCTGGATTCCTTATAGGAGACAAGGTCATCTCCTACAATGCGTGTGCTGCTCAGTTGTTCTTTTTTGCATTCTTTGTTGTTGTGGAAATTGTTCTCTTGAACTCCATGGCCTATGACCGTTATGCAGCAGTGTGTAAACCACTACATTACACCAGCATCATGACAACAAGCTTGTGTTTGTGTCTGATCATATGTTCCTATGTCCTTGGTTTTCTGGAGGCGTCTCTGAACACATGGAACATATTCAATCTCTCTTTCTGTAGATCCAATGTGATTGATGATTTTTTCTGTGATGGCCCTCCTCTCCTGGCTCTCTCATGCTCAGACAGCTACATCAATGAGATGGTTATATTTTTTGTGGTGGGTTTCAATGCCCTCTTTTCTGTCCTGGTCATCCTGATCTCCTATCTGTTTATATTTATCACCATTCTGAGGATGCGCTCATCTGAAGGACGCCAGAAGGCTTTTTCCACCTGTGCTTCCCACCTCACTGCCGTCTCTGTCTTCTATGGGACAGGTGTCTTCATGTACTTGCAGCCCAGCTCCAGCCATTCCATGGACACAGACAAATTGGCATCTGTGTTCTATGCCATCATTGTTCCCATGCTGAACCCACTGGTCTACAGCCTGAGGAACAAAGAGGTCAAGAGTGCCTTTAAAAAGGCTGTGAGGAAGGCAAAGTCTTCAATAAGATTTAGATTTTAATTATATAAAATCCACATCAAGACATTTTCATACAGTTCAGTCAAGATTGGGAAAATATTGCCTTGCTAAGCCAACAGTTTTTTTTATTGAAGTATAGTCAGTTTACAATGTTGTGTCAATTTCTGGAGTCTGACACAGTGCTTCAGTCATACATGAATATACATATATACATTTTCATATTCTTTTTCACCATAAGCTACTACAAGATATTGAATATAGTTGCCTGTGCTATACAGTATAAACTTGTTTACCTATTTTATATATACCAGTCAATATTTGCAAATCTCGAACTTCCAGTTTATCTCTTCCCATCCCCTTCACCACTGGTAACCATAAGTTTGTTTTCTATGTCTTTGTGTCTGTTTCTGCTTATATATACATTCATTTGTCTTTTTTTTTCAGATTCCATATATGAGTGATATCATATGGTAATTTTCTTTCTGTTTCTGGCTTACTTCACTTAGAATGACATTTTCCAGGGCCATCTATGTTGCTGCAAATGGCATTATTTTATTGCTTTTTTATGGCTGATTAGTATTCCATTATATAAATATACCACAACTGCTTTATCCTGTCTTCTGTCTATGGACATTTAGGTTGTTTCTATGTCTTGTAAGCCAACAGTTTTGTAAATTCTTGAGGTACTTTCTCAAGTTCTCCGTTAAGTCCATGACATAAATGGCTTACAAATACATCTGAAGAATAATAGCTTAGGAAGTATCAATCATGATTGTAAAATTCTTATTATAAAATTTCTTATTACTTACATTTAATTATTTTATGTGATCAACCACACTCTTGTGCGCACATTTAGGCTCACATGCATATTTAAGTACATGCTCACACAGCCATCATTTATTCAAAGCTTGTGTAACTCATACACACAAATGAACATAAAGCTGAGTTAAAGAGATAAATGAAATTAGTCTACTTTTATAGTATAATTTAAAACAATGAGATTCACTTCTGATAGTATATCCTTAGATATAACCTTGGAGTCAAATATCCTGGGTATGGGTTTATTACTGAATGTTTTTCTGTTGTTCTTTTTTTCAATGATGATAAACATCATTATATGGGCATCATTACTTAGCTCAATTTTCATCTTTACAACTCATCATCCATAAGTTACATCTTCATATGACAATATTAATTTATAAAAGGAAGACCAGAGTATGAGACAAGGGAAACAATAATAAAAGCATATTTTAATTCACTGAATTGAAAATAACAACATTCAATTTTAAAGTAAGGTTTGACTCTTTGTCTTTAGACACTCAGCCCAGGATACATTTTATGCTCTTTCCGGTAGATCTGCAGTCAGGCCCCCAATATTGGCGTTCAGGCTCAGATTAGATGACCTGATGGGTCCTTACCAATTTCTAAGAACAACCTAGTCTTGATTTTTAATTTTTGTATGTTAGACTACTATAAATCATTTAGAAGTATGATAACAATTGTAATGACATCTTTAAAGCAATCTGTAGACTTAAAACCATGATCAATTTGGATTTATTCCAGTATCACTCAGATGGTTCAACAGAGAGAAATCAACGTGATACACCACATTAACAAAAGGAAAGATTGAAATCACATGATCATCTCAATCATGCAGGAGAAGCATTTGACAAAATTCAACATCCACTCATAATAAAAACTTCCATCAAAGTGGTTATACAGGAAACATATCTCAACATGATGAAGGCCATTTATGACAAACCCACAGCCAACATAATACTTAACAGTGAAAAGCTGAAGGCCTTCCCGCTAGATTCAGGAGCAAAACAAGGAAGCCCACTCTTGCCCTTTCTACTTAACATATTGTTGGAAATCTTAACCACAGAAATCAGACAAGAAAAAGAAATAAAAGGTGTCCAAATTGTTAGGGAAGATTAAAACTACCACTTCTGCAGATGACATGATGATCTATATAGAGAACCCTAAAGCATCACCCGACAAAAAACTGTTATAACTAATAAATAAATTCAGCAACATTGCAGAATACAAGATTAAGATACAGATATTTGTTGCATTTCTATATGCAAATAATGAAATATCAGAAAGATAAAGTAACAAACAATCTCACATTTAAAATTGCATCAAAAGAAATACCTAGGAATAAACTTACTCAAGGAGGTGAAAAACCTATATTCCGAAAAATACAAAACATTGATGAAGAAAACTGAATGTGATTCACATAAATGGAAAGACATCCTGTACCTTTGAATTAGAAGAACTAAGTTTTTTAAATTGACAGACTATCCAAAGAAATCTACATATTTAATTCAATCACCATCAAAATACCCATGACATTTTTCACAAGACTAGAATAAATCATCCTAAAATGTATACAGAACCACTAAAGACCCTAAATTTTAAAAACATCTTAGTTAAAAAGAGCAAAAGTGGAGTTATCACTCCCCAGACTTCAGACTATACTACAAAACTACAGTAATCAAAATAGCATTCTCCTGGCACAAAAACAGACACATAGATCAATGGAATAGAATAGAGAGCCTGGAAATAAACCTACACATCTATGGTCAATTAATCTATGATAGAGAGGGTAAGAATATGCAATGGAGAAAGGTCAGTGTCTTCAGCAAGTGATGCTAGGAAAACTGGACAACCACAACTAATATAATGAGATTAGAACATTCCCTCACGCCATATGCAGAAAAAGAAAGACACTTAAAATAAATTAAAGACCAAAATATAAGTCCTGAAACCATAAAACTCCTAGAAGAGAACATAGGCAGAATACTGTTTAACAGAAATCATAACAATATTTTCTTGGATCAGTCTCCTAAAGCAAAAGAAATAAAAACAAAAATAAACAAATAGGACCTAATGAAACTTAAAAGCTTTTGCACAGCAAAGGAAACCCTAGACAAAACAAAAAGACAATCTACAGAAAGGAAGAAAGTATTTGCCAATGATGAGACTGACAAAGAGTTATATCCAAAATATACAAACAGCTCATACTACTCAATATCAAAAGAAAAAACAACCTAATTGAAGGAAAAAAAGGGGGAAAAGAGTTCAATAGACATTTTCCCAAAGAAGATATATATAAATCACTAACAGGCACATAAGAAGATGGTCAGCAGAGCTAATTATTAGAGAAATGCAAATCAAAACATCAATGAGATATCACCTTATACCTGTCAGAATGGCTATCATCAAAAAGTCTACAAATAATAAATGTTGAAGAGGATGTGGAGAAAAGGGAACCCTTGTACACTCTTGGTAGGAACATAAACTGGTGCAACCACTATGGAAAACTTCTAACATGGAAGTTCCTCAGAAGATTAAAAACAGAACTACCACATAATCCAGCAATTCCACTTTTAGCTATATATCTAGAAAAAGCCAAAAAACTAATTTGAAAAGATACATTCACTCCAATGTTCATAGAAACACTATATACAATAGTCTATGGATGGAAGCAACCTTGTCCATCAACAGATGAATGGATGGAGAGAGAAATAAATAAATAAATAAATAAATATGTAAATATTACTCACTCATAAAAAAGAATGAAATTCCGCCATTTGCATTAACAGGGATGGACTTAGATAACATTATACTTAGTGAAATAATACAGGCAGAGAAAGACAAATACTGTATGTTATTACTTATATGTGGAACCTAAAAAATAATACAAATGAATGTATATGCAAAGCAGAAACAGACTCCCAGATATAGAAATAAACTAGTCATTACCAAAAATGAGAGGGAAGAGGAGATGGGTAAATTAGGGGTATGGAATTAAAAGATACAAACTGCTGTGTATAAAATAGATAAGCAACAAGGCTATATTGTACACCACAGGGAATTGCAGCCATTCTGTCCTCCAGATTACTTATTCATTCTTTTGTATCACCTAGTCTGCTGTTAATTCCTTCTATTTTGTTTCTGACTTCAGTTGTTGTGTTTTTCAATTCTGACTGGTTCTTTTTTTAATATTTTTATAATTTATAATTCCTTGTTAAAGTTCTCACTGTGTTTGTCTATTCTTTTCTCTGCTTGAGTTAGCATTCTTTTTACTAATGCTTTGAACTCTTTATCTGGTATTTATTTCTGGTCATTGTTTTTTTCCAGTGATTTTCTCTTGTTCAATTGAAACAAATTCCTCCACCTTCTCATTTTGCCTAACATTTTTTGTCTCTATGAAATTAATTGAAATAATTAACGATTTTTGCCTTGAAGGGATGTCCTTGTGTAGGAGGTTCCCTATACAGCCTGTGTGCGCCCACTGGCTTTGGTGGAAGAGCTGGATCTGGCGTGAGTAGGAGTCACATCCTTCCCTAGCGTGTGCTGGCAGCTGTCTCCTTGGTAGGAGGTGGGGCTGGAGACTGGGGGGCTACAGCCATAACCAGGTGTGAGCTGGAGCTTCCCCCTGCTCAGTATTCACCACCATCCTATTGGGGTTGGGTTGGGTCCCAAGTTGCTGGAGCAGAAGCCCAGAGATGTGAGTCTGATCTGGCTGTGTTCCCTACACATGGATACTCTCCGCCTTCCCAGCACAGGCAGCCTCATTCCAGAGGGAGCAGTCCTGGAGCAAGTGGAGCAGGTGCAGGAACTTGGCTTGGCTGTGGGCATGGGCTGTGGTGTCCCAACCGCAGTCAGAGTCCTGGACTACTTCCGATGTGCTCCCTCCAAAAGTGCCAGTGATGGCTGCACCCGCCCTGTTCAGCTGCTGTTCCAGGGCCAGGCTGGCACAGTCCCTCACAACTGATCATTCCCCTCATTTGCGGTAGCTCTGCCAGTTTTCACTTCGTTTTCAGTGAGAACTGCTCCACACGTAGATGTACTTTTGGTGTGTTTGCAGAGGGAGGTGAATTCCATGCCCTTCTATTCTGCCACCTTGATCTCTTCTCTGAAATTAGTGGGAAAGAAGTTTCCAGTCTGAAGCTAATTGTGAAGCTGAATGGTCCTTGCTTCTGGCAGGACAATATCTGAGCTATGCTTAAAGCCCACATTTTCTGGTCCTGTGATCCAGACCAATAATTCTGTTGATAGTTTTGGTTTGGGGGATGGGCGTCTCTGTTTCATTTTGTTTTATTCGGGTTTTGTTCTGGGAGGATGCTAACACGGAAACTGCCGTGGAAGAGGTCTTACTACCTCTGCTGCAGGCACACAGTCTTTTAGATTCTGCTGACTGCCTCGAAATATGGGGCCTCTACTACACAATTTTCATTTTGCCTGGAATGATCGTTCCTAGACTGACTTGTTATTATTTTAGGTCTGGTTGAAATGTTAACTCTCCTGAGAAAACATTCTGACCAGCCAGTGTAAGGTAGATTTAACCTTTCCTTTTATTTTCTCTGTATCCATAAACACACACAAGACATACAAATATATGCTTCTTAGTTTATTTGTTTAGTGTATTCCTTTTCCACTAAACTTAAGTGCCACGAATGCAAGAATGATGCTTATTTTGCATGCATCTGTATTCTCAGGGTTCATAGCTATGGCTGAATCATATTTGGGATCAATAAATGGTTAAATGAATTGATATTTCCTCTCATTGGTACAAACATTTAAGATAAGTTAAGTGAAGCACTCATTCTTGGGGTCCACTTGTCTTATTTAATGACAGAACCCTTGCTCTATCCCACATATTTATGTCAGATTGCAGCCCTGGAGGTCATGCTGTGGTTCGGTTTGTGCATCATGAAAGAGGATTACTGAAAATAGAGTCAATACACCCATGAACTCCCTCAACAAGCGGAGCTGGATCCCCATAGACACTTTAATCACCTGTTCCCTGGTTAGGTGAGACAAGGCGCTTTGCAGCCCCCACAGGGTATTTGTCCCCGGAGAGATTCATGACTGCATAACTCTCTCCTGGTTCCCATTTTTGAAACTTTCCAGTCCCCACGTGACACAATTTGGCCTCACATTAGAAAGTGCAGCCCAAGAACCAGAATTACTTCATCCATTTATTTATTCATCTGATTTGTTAATGGTTGTCCAGTAGCAGCAATGACCTTCCCTTAAACTGTGATATTGCTAAGAGCATGCAGCGATGTTCAGGGAAAACAACCCGAAGTAATAGTGATGCTGATTGTGATTATGGTGACCACTCCTTACAAAGTATGAGGTATTTTAGAGAGTTTCTTACTTTCTGATCATAGCAGCAGTCTTCAGGGAGGGTGTCTGTTAAGGCCGCCTTTCTATTATTTCCATTTTATAGATGAAGACATTGAGGCTCAAGGAATGACCTATCTAAGAAAAGTGAGCAGCAGATTCAGGAGTAGAACTCTTGTCGGCTGATTCCAAGACCAATAGCATTTTTTAAATTCAGTTTCTTCCTGTCTCTAGAGAAATTTAAATTTTTTTGGCAAAACACTAAAGAAGAACATTGCAATAGGGTGTTTACTTTCTTTCACAGACTGAGTTTCTGATTTGAGAACCACTCACGTATGAAGGTGCTGCACTTGCATGTTCTATTGTTCACAGAATAACGTAAACCTATAAATCTACTAGATGAAATCAACTGTCTGCATAAATTTGCATGGATGGAGGTAATAAGAACGGTGCATCTCCTTTTACTTATTCAGGGCTTGAGGTTGAAAGTCTTGAATATTTCTTGTACCTATTTCATGCAACCAAAAATTTTATGTCTAAACAATGTAGAGGTCCTATTAGAACAGATATTTATCATGTGACATAGAGGAAAAGCATCAGAAGATCTTGAGTCTCTTCTAAGTATAAACTTGTTTGACTTTGAACAAATTATTTAAACTATTTTAATCTGTTTCTCTTTCAGAGAATGTGATAATATTACTTTTTTTGACTAAACCAAGAGTTGGTGAGAGGACCAAATTGAGTGTCAATATAAAATGTTATTGTAATCTGGGAGCTAATATAATATTTAAAAAGAGGGATAGAAGAAATGAAAAATAATAATGAGGGGGAAATCAGGCTTAGAAATCAGTGATAAAATGCACTAAAGTGGAGATGTGTAAAATTACACAAGACACAACTAATCATGTGCGTAAATAGATCTAATCTCAAACTCTAGTTCTGGCACTAGAGACTTATCTGGTATTGGACACCCAGTTTATTAACTACTACATAGATTGACTGATAGGTTATCTTGTAAATAAAATCAACCACCATCACACGGTTCTGAACAAATGAGAAAACAGTGCTCTCTCTTGGGAATGGAGAATAAGAATAGCACATAATATTCTATCAGTTTATATATCTGCCTCAGTGCGTTAGGTATTCTGAGGTCAAGAAATGTACCTTGTTCAGCATTGTAGACCTAGATGTTACCGCACAATCTGGTGCCCCACAGGGACTTCGTGCTTACAGAGGGATGGAAGAAACGGACAGTTCTGCGCACTTTATATGGCTTATCGGTTGGTGCTACTAAAGAGTTATGATGCTTTTGAACTGTGTGAGGATTTTTTGAGAGGTTGAAGTGGGTTGTAAACATTTGTGGATCCAGCTCCTGTTATGCAACTGAGATCCAGAAAGGTAGGTTATTTGCACTAAGTCACACAAACTGGTTAGTATATTTGATTCCAAAATTTGTCCTTTTCAATTATCCACATTGACTTCTGATGACAGATTTAATCACTCACTCACTCAACCAGTCAACTAAATGAATTACTTTGTTGTGCCCAGTGTAGGTTAAATGTGTGAAACGTTTAAAGGAAGATTTTTTTCATGGTAAAGAGCTAAGGCTTTGATTCAAAATAATTTGGCTTCAAATCCCATCTTTGCTGCTTTCTTCAGCCTTAAGCAAGAAACCAGTAAATCTTCCATTTCCGTATCTGTGAATTGGAGATAATATCTCACATGATCTGTAAGGATTAACCAAGGAAAAGTCCTACAGTCTCTAGCTTGGTGATGGGATCATAGCAAATGCTCAGTGAATCATATCCATTACAACTTAAGCCATCATCAATCCTTACTTGCACTATACAAAATGACAAATTATGATAACACTTTAAAAATTTGAGTAACAAAGTGATCAAGTCTACTTATTATAATGACATAATTGTATCTGAAGACAAACTTGTAGGGTTTTGGGGGGGTTGTTTTTTATTTTTTTGAAAAATACATGAGATTTGCATTGGGAGCAGAGAGCATGTTATCAGGACAATTGCGTTTTTCAGTTTGTGTTATGCAGCAACTATACGGTGGGCCGTTCTCTAAGAAATTTCCATCTGTAGAGCAAAGAATGATGAGATCGATAAATGCCTCAGAGAACCATGGTAGTCCTTAATGTCTTTTCCATTCACTAAAATAAGTTTTAACTGTCTTTTCCCTCCAAGAAGATGTTGAATTGAAACCTAAGATTTCATGTATGGAGACGAAAGTAGGTAAAAAAATGTTCTGAAATAATTCCAAGAACATTAGTTTTTTTTCCCCCCAAATTTAAAAAATCTGTATCTGTGCTATTTATCCAAGTGAGAAGTTTTTGAAAAACCAAGAGAATACCCTTGTCACCTTGCTCTGCATAAGTGGTCCTCATCCCACTAATAGCAGGGATGAATTCTACGTAGAAATCTCCCTGCTTCTGTCATGACTTTTAGCTGTATAATCATCTTTCCAACCCCTATCCTCATCCTGAGACCCATAAGACTAACCTCATTGTTATATTTATTGCTATGGCACTCAGCATGAAGCTAAGGGTTGTCATATCTGCCCTCAACTCCTACAAAAGAATGTCCATACATCTTGGTATATCCTCTTTATTGACCTTGGCTTCCACTCTTGCCAGACTCTTGAAATCATTCTGCTGTGAAATTTATAGTCAGTCCTAAACATAACCTAATATGTATTTAATGCTTCTTCTGAAAGTCCCCTTTTCTTGGTCTAATAGGAGTCTGTGTCCTGGGGTAGTGCTTCCTTTGTAACCATCTCAAGTTTTAGCAATTTTCTCTCCCATATCACTCTTACCACAGAATCTCCTTATCTTTTTGATCTTGTAATATTAGAATACTCTAATTTTTGTCTATCTAAACTCTTTCCTTTGTGTTGTTATTTACTCTTGTGGATTTAATATAACATATGTAGGTTGAACCATTAGAAATTGCCGACATGATTTAAATCAATATAATCTGTTGCAGCCAGTCCTCACCGCTCAACTCTGCATTGTACATCTAATGATTTCTGTAACACTTCTACTTGACTGGCCAAAAGAGATTTTAAGCTCAATGAAATGATCTTTTCCCCCTGTTTCCAGACACCTGTTTCTTTTACACTATTCTGTGTATCACTATACAAAAATAGGAGTCAGCATTGACCCTTCTTTTTCTCTCCTGCCTGCCCCCTTTTTCAATACATCAGGAAATTTAGTCAGCTCTACTTTTGAGGTAAATTCAAAAGTAGATAATTTCTCATTATCTCTCTCCCTGCCTTCTTGGTCCAAGCAATTGTCATCTTTTTATTACGATGGCCTACTAATTTTTCTACCACCTTTCATTTTTATCCTAGTAAATTCAATTATCAACAGATCTACTAGAGTGAATCTTTTAAAAAAGGAATCAGGTTATGTCACTTTTTGTCCAAATCCTATAATGCTTTCCAATCTTAAGAATAAAGCCCAATAATTTACAGTAGTGTATGAGATCATCACAGCTTCACCTTGCTGTACCTCTCTGACCTGAATTTTTCTTCCCACTGCATCCCTCTTCATTTTCTTACTGTCTCCAGGACAATCTTGGAATGCTCGAACCCCAGTACTATGTGTTTGCTGTTCCCTCTGCCTGGAATGCCCTTCCCCTAAACATACCTGCTTCCTTCTGATACTTGTTCAGAAATCTAATTTTATGAATGAGTGTCTCCCAGACCACTCTATTTAAAATTATGCCCACCTAGCTATAACCTTCCTATCTCCAATTTAGCTTTTTAAAAAATTTCCACATATACTGTATGTTTTTTCTATTCATTTTGCTTTGTATCTGCTTCCATTTCCAAAATAGAAATTCTTGTTTTTCCTTTTATTTCCAATACTTATGGCAATGTTTTACTTATAATATACACAACAAAAATTATTGAATGAAATGCATCACTAGATCAAATATCTAATTGCTACAGTAGGAATTACTCTTAAGAATTTTTGATCTCTAAATTATTTAGCTAAAATTTTTAAATAGATAAATTTTTAAGACCCCATTTTGGAAAGATTCTTGATTTGTAAAAAAAAATGGACATTACGTTATAGGATTTTATGTAGGCTTCAAAAAATGCCCTTTTATAGTTCATAAAGTCAGTGACAATGTGTCAAAATTTGTATTGTTTTTATATGTGACGGCTGAATCCAAGGTCTTTCAGGTTCTGAAAACGGAAGGCTAATGGGACAAAAGGAAATCTCACCTGCACCTTGAATTTTCCGAGAACTGATACATTTATTGAATGCTAGTCAAGTGTCAGAAAATGTTATTATCCTCATTTTATATGTGAGGAAACAGGTCCAATATTAACACATTAGTTAAAACTCAAGGTGACTCTGTGTTCTAAGTTGGCACAGATGGACTGACCATCATATACACAGGGAGAAATCTTGTGTGAAAAATTGAAGGAGGGTATATGAAAGATAGGAAAGTTGAAGGAATTTGGGGGGAAAGGAAGTGGTATGTGTGATGTTATCAAACCTTTAATTTCACCCTTATCTGGAAGCTCCATCTTATATTAGCCACCTCTCTAATATCTGATAGATCAAACTTTCTGTCCAAATCATATCTAACAACTTACATAGTTCCAATTTGGGTTATCAACCCGATTTGATCAGAAACATGATGGCTGAGTAATGTTCATTGATTATATACATGATAGATGTGGGATTTGCATCTTTTGACATGGCTTCAACATGAATCCAGATCAAGGACATCTGAATGCAAAAGTTAATAACTGTATTAATGTAATAAAAATTAAAAACTATCATTTTATGGATGTTTTATACTTTGTACATTGATTTCATTTTAACCACTATTTGGTAAATTACACTTTCTGTGTTCTGTACTATACTGAGACCATTTTAGGCTAAGGACATGGTTTTTTAAAGAATTTTTTAATTGAAAAAAAGCTGATTTACAATATTATGTTAGTTTCAGGTGTAACACATAGTGATTCAGTATTTTTACAGATTATATTCCATTAAAAGTTATTACAAGATAATGGCTATAATTCCCTGTGCTATACAATATATCCTTATTTCTTATCTATTTTATACATAGAAGTTTGTATCTCTTAATCCCATATCCTTAATTTACTCCTTTTCTCTTTCTTCTCCCCTTTGGTAACCACTAGTTTCTTTTCTGTATCTGTGAGTCTGTTTCTGTTTTCCTATATATATTCATTTGTATTTTTTTTTATTCCATGTATAAGTGATATCTATTTGCATTTCTCCATCTGACTAATTTCACTAAGTGCAATATTCTCTAGGTCTATCCATGTTGCTGCAAATAACTGTATTTCATTTTGTATGACTGAGTAATATTCCACTGTGTGTGTGTGCACGTATGTTTATGTGTGTACGTATGTTTATGTGTATGTACACTATGTCTTCATCTGCCCATCTTTTGATGGGCACTTGGGCTGCTTCCATGTCTGGCTATTGTAAACAGTGCTGCTCTGAACATTAAGATGCATGTATCTTTTCCAATTAGTGTTTTTGTTCAGATATATACCCAGGAGTAGAATTGCTGAATCATACTGTAATTCTATTTTTAGCTTTTTAAGGAATTTCCATACTGTCTTCTATAGTGACTGCACCAATTTACATTTCCACCAAGAGTGTACATGGGTTCCCTTTTCTCCACATCCTGTCCAACATTTGTTATTCATAGACTTTTTGATGATAGCCATTCTGACAGGTGTGAGGTGATAGCTCATTGTTGTTTTAAGATGTTTTATTTAACTTTCTTTTGCTATCATCTACAGCTATTCTTGACACAATGAAAAAGACAAAAAAGGTCAGTTGAAGTAAAATTAATATAATTTCACATTATTTTATTAAGCTATTCTAGCTTAGTATAAAGAATAACTTGTCATTCTTTGGTAAACTTTGACTTGGGTATCTAAGTTGCTTGGGATAGCAACTAATCTGATGATATTTCTTAAATCCTTTCTGTTCTTCTCTTTATCTTAATTCAGTTTTCTATTGAGTTAGGAGATTGAATGCATTATCCCTAAATCCTTTTACCTGGGGTAGTCTATGATTGATAAGTCATTTAAAATAGCATTTTATTGTCATAGCCATGTTTTAGATCTAAAGACTCTTGGAAACATGTTATTATGATACTGAAATAAGGCACAGAGTAAAGATATTGGTTGATTTCAGTAGAGTCTTCCCTCCATTTATCATTCTGATACTATTTTTCTCATTGGTACAGGGCAGCCACACGATTCCAATTGATCTCTATGGGAAACCGTACAAAGGTGACCGAGTTCATTCTTGTGGGGTTATCAGATGATCCCAAACTGCAGATGCCCCTCTTCATCATATTCTGTCTTGTCTACCTCATCACTCTGGTTGGGAACCTGGGGATGATCCTGTTGATTCTGCTGGACTCTCGTCTCCACACTCCCATGTACTTTTTCCTCAGTCACCTCTCTCTGGTGGACTTTGGTTACTCCTCAGCTGTCACTCCCAAGGTGATGGCAGGATTCCTCACAGGAGACAAAAGCATCTCCTATGATGATTGTGTCACCCAGTTCTTCTTCTTTGTAGTCTTTATCACTGCAGAAAGTTTCCTCTTGGCCTCAATGGCTTATGATCGCTATGCAGCAGTGTGCCAACCCCTGCATTACAGCACCACCATGACGACTAATGTGTGTGCACGTCTGGTCATAGGCCCCTACATCTGTGGTTGTTTGAATGCCTCCATCCACACCGGGAACATTTTCAGGCTCTCCTTCTGTAGGTCCAATGTGGTTGATCACTTTTTCTGTGATGCTCCTCCTCTCCTGGCTCTGTCATGCTCAGACAGCTACGTCAGTGAGATGGTTATTTTTTTTGTGGTGGGTTCCAATGCCCTCTTTGCTGCCCTGGTCATCCTGATCTCCTATCTGTTTGTATTTATCACCATTCTGAGGATGCGCTCATCTGAAGGCCGCCAGAAGGCCTTTTCCACCTGTGCTTCCCACCTCACTGCCATCTCTGTCTTCTATGGGACAGGTGTCTTCATGTACTTACAGCCCAGCTCCAGCCATTCCATGGACACAGACAAAATGGCATCTGTGTTCTATACCATGGTCATCCCCATGTTGAATCCACTGGTCTACAGTTTGAGGAACAAAGAGGTCAAGAGTGCCTTTAAGAAGGCTGTGGGGAAGGCAAAGTCTTCTATGGGATTCATATTTTAATTATATTAAATCTACAAGAAGGCAGGTTTATCCACCTCAGATCTATCTGGGGAAAATATTTCCCTGTCTAGCTCACATATTTCTAATTTTTATAGCAGTTTCCCAGCCATTGACCAAGTCTACAAAGCAAAATCTCAACACAACATGACAGCTACGAATAATAGGTGAAGAAGAATCCCCCATAAACATGGGATTCTTATTTTTTAAATTCTTCTTAATAAACGTGTTCACCCACACTCCCTCATGAACATATGCATTCACATGTGTGTATTAGCATAGACACACACACACACACATCCATCATTCAGGAGAAACTCATGAAACCGACAAACCTACAGAAGGGGAAGTTAGTTAAGACATATGAGATGGGTCTCTTGTTATAGTAGAATTAAAAATAATTATTTTAGTGTCTGGAAACATATTCTTTATATATATATGTATATATATATATATGTGTGTATATATATATATATATATATATATATATATAGTTGGTTTTAAAAATTGTGTTTCACTTGCTCTTTTTCCATAGGAAAAAGCAATAGGTTTTATATTTTAAAACAATAGGTTTTATGAAAATATGTCCAAAGTTCCTTGAGTGTAGATTTATTGATTCTTTATTTATTCTTGTTTTTAAAAAATGCATGCCTTTATATGGGCATTTATTTTTCTAGACAAATTTTCATATCTAAAAATAATCTTTATATAACATTTTAAATAGCGACAACACACAGCAGTATGGGGAAAAAGATGATAAAGTTATAGTTAATGAATTAAATATATAAAATAAAAATTTAACATTTAAATTTAAAAATTTAAGCACCAAGAATTATAATAGTATTCATAATTTATCTGCATACAAATGCTATTAATTCATTAATATCCAAATGCACTAACATTTTGATTCTCACTATGTTAAAATGTTTGAATCTATATATACATGTCCATTCTTTTCCTCAGATTTGCAAAGTTTGGGGCCATTATTTCTTCAAAATTCTTTCTGCCCCTTTCTTTCTGTGTTTTGGGACTCCCATTAGGTTAGTACTTCTGGAGTATCCTGCTGTTCTCTGAGACATTTTAGTTTTCTTCATTCTATTTTATTTCTGTTCCTCAGGCTGGATATTCTCAACTGATCTATCTTAAGGTTCATTTATTTTTTTCTTCTGCAAGCTTAAATCTGCTACTGACCCACTTTAGTGAATTTTAGATTTTATTTATTTTATTCATTTATGTCCTTGGATAAGACTGTTAAAGGTCTGCTCGTAAGCAGGATCCCTGAAAAGGACCCCATCTCTGAGACCAGGATGGAGCTTTTGTGCAGGATGAAGGCTGTATCGGAACAGCAGATAAGATGCTATCCTGTTCAAAACCATGCTGACAAACACTGAGTGGTAAGTAAACAGCCTACTGCTAGGAGAGGGCCAAGACTGTGGAGACCCTTTCTAAGGTTCAAGTGTAAAGGAAAGATTTAAAACTGACGGAAGGGGAACAGAGACTGAGAAATATCTTGCTGTAAACCAGCTTCCATCCTAAAACATGGTCATGCCAGAAGTATATGTAGCCTCTACATATGTGGTTCACTGACAGTAACTATAAAAACAAGATCCAAATCTAGTTTGACTTGTAACTAGATTGACTCAGCCGTCCACAGTAATATTCTAGCTGAACAACAGCAACAAAATTGGAGGCCTATTTTGAGGCATAAAAATCTGTTTACCACAAGCGTTATTGTTTTATATACAACATTTGACTTTCAGAAACTATTACAAGGAATACAAAGAGATACTACATTGCTGAGAGACAAAGCAATCAACAGAATCAAATACGATATGACAGAGACATTGAAGCTATCAGAGAAAGAATACAAAATAAGTCTGATTAATATGTTAAAGATTTTAGTGGAAAAGTTGGAAAACATGAGAGTCAGACTGGTGGTTTTAACAAAGGAATGAACATTTACAAGAAACAAGTGGAAATACTAGAACTGAAAAACAAAACAGCAGAGGAAGAATGTTTTCAATTTCAGTTTTCATTTCCTTCCCCTTTCCCCACAGCATTATGGGGATATAATTTACATATAAAATTGTGTGAGTTTAAGGTGTACAATGTGATGATTTGATACATACATATATTCTGAAATATTTAGTACAATAACATTAGTTTAGTTTGTTTTTCAACTCACATCATTACCATTTTGTTGTTGTTATGTTGAGAATGTTAAAACTCTCCTGTCATAGCAACTTTCAAGTATACATCATCATACTGTCCACTGCAGTCACCATCCTGTACACTACCTCTTTGGAATTTATTCATCTTATAATTGAAAGTTTTTATCCTTTGACCAACATCTCCCCATTTCCCTCAGCACTCAGATTCTGGCAACCACCATTCTACTCTATTTCCATGAATTCAGTGTTTTTAGATTTCACATCTAAGTGAGACCATGCAGCATTTGTCTTTCTCTGTCTGACTTATTTCACTTAGCTTAAGGCCCTCCAGGTCCATTCATATTGTCAGAAATGGCAGGATTTCCTTATTTATTATGACTGAATAATATTTCATTGAATGCATATATATGTTTGCCACCCAATCAGCATCCAGGCTCCCTGGGACTGATCACTGGATCTGGGCTATGTAGGATTAGGCTGGGCCACAACCAGGAACTTCTGGGGGAAACTGGGGCTGTGAGTGTCTATTGAGCCCCCAAACAGAGTTGGATTTTCTGTATGTAAGTTCATACCATCTGAAAATAATGACACATTTACTTCTTTTCCGATTGGATGCATATTATTTATTTTTCTTGTCTAATTGCTCTGGCTGGTGTATATAATACTATGTTGAATAGAAGTGGTGGCAGTGGCACCTCTTGTTTTTAGAGGGAAACCTATCAAACTTTTCACTGTTGGGTATGATGCTAGCTGTTGGCTTGTCATATATGGCCTTTATTATGTTGAAGCATGTTCCTTCTAGATCTAATTTGTTGATCATTTTTAGCATAAAAAGTTGAATATGTCAAATGATTTTTCTGTGTTTATTAAAGATGATTTTTTTTGTCTTTCATTCTACTAATGTGGTGTATCACATTTATTGCTCTACATATGTTGAACTATTTTGCACGCCAGGGCTAAATCCCACTTGATTATGGTTTCCAATGCTTTTAATATGCTCTTGAATTTGGCTTGTAGTATTTTGTTGAGAATATTTGCATCTATGTTCATCAGGGATATTGGCCTGTACTTTTATTTTATTGTACTATCCCTATCTGGCTTTTTTATCAGGGTAATACTGGCCTCATGAAATGAGTTTGGGAGTCTTCCCTCCTCTTCAAATTTCTGTAAAAATTTGAGGAGAATTGGCATTAATTCTTTTAGAAATGTTTTGCAGAATTCACCCATGAAGCCATCTGAGACTGGACTTTTCTGTGTGGGGAGGCCTTTGATTTTGATTCAATTTCCTCTGTTAGGTCTTTTCGGATTTTCTATTTGTTAATGATTCAGAGTTAGTAAGTTGTGTGTTTCTAGGAATTTTATCATTTCTCCTAGGTTCCAATTTGTTGGTGTGTAACTGTTCATAGTAGCCTCTTATGATCCTTTATATTTCTGTGATATCAGGTATAATGTCTTTCCTTTAACTTACAATTTTACTTGAGTCCTCTATTTTTCTTAGTAAGTCTAGCTGAAGACTTGCCAATTTTGTTTATCTTTTCAAAAAAGCAATTCTTAGTTTTATTGATCTTTTCTATTTTTAAATTCACTATTTCAATTTTTGCTTCTTGTAATGCAGACCTAGTGGTGATTAACTCCTTTAGCTTTTGAAAGTCTTATTTCACCTTTACTTCTAAAGGTCAATCTTTCTGGGTAAAATATTATTGGTTGTCAGTATTTTTCTTGAGTATATTATCCTATTCTCCTGGCTTGCAAAGTTTCTGCTGAGAAAGCCATTGATACAGCTTTATAGGCATTCCCTTGCATAGGTGTCTATGCATTTGAAGTACTAGTTACTTACCCCAAACTTCACAGCCTCTCTTCAGTAAGGAAACATCTTACTCCAATTCCTGCAGGGGAGGGAATGCTAGAGCATGCTGTGACCCTGGGTCTAGTGGTACACAGCAGCAAATGTGGGGGCATGTGGTGGCTCTGGGTCTTGGGGATGTGGTGACAGCTCAGCTCTGGCTGCTAGGATCCATAACATCCACAAATGCATGATCCATGATGAGTACTGAAGGAGACCTGCAGAAATTACTCAGTTGTTCGAATCCTCAGCACAGCCTCTAGGTCCAAAGGCTAGGAACTTGGGCAAGCAGTGGTGGTAGCTGAAAGTATGCTGTGGGAAGCTAGTTGCTTGCCCTACTCTCCTTTTCCCAGTAGTTAACTCTTTCTAGCTGGGCAGCTCCCTCTTAGCACCAAGCAACGCTGGCTTGGGGGATGGGTTAATGCAGGCGAAATGAAGCTGTTATTCTTTGTAGGCCATTTGTATACCTCCTTTTGGAAAATATCTATTTACTTCCCTCTGCCCATTTTTAAATCAAGTTATTTGTTTTCTTGCTATTGAGTTGTAGGAGTTTTTAAAATCTATTTTCAAAATTAACCCTCCATCAGATGTTGGCTTTGTAAATATTTTCTACCATTCTGTAGATTATCACTCTGTTGATCGTCCTTTTGCTATGAAAGAGCTTTTTCACTTGATGTAGTCTTAGCTATTTTTGCTTTTGCTGCCTGTGCTTTGGGGATCATATCCAAAAACTCATTGCCCAGATCAGTGTCAAGAAGATCTTTTTTCTGTTTTCTCCTAGTAGTTTTACAATTTCAGGTCTTACATTTAAGTCTTCAATCCATTTTGAGTTCATTTTTGTATGTGATAAGGATCCAATTTTATTCTCACGTGTGTGGATAACAAGTTTTCCCACAATTTTGTTTAAGAGGCTATGCTTTCTTCATTGTGTGTTCTTAGCACCTTTGTTGAATGAAGGTCAGTTGACAATAAATTTGTGAACTTATCTCTAGGCTCTCTATTCTGTTGCATTGAGAGATGTCTGTCTGTCTGTCTGTCTATCTATCTATCTATCTATCTATCTACCTATCTATCTAACTACCTATTTTTGTGGCAATATCACACTATTTTGATTATTACAGCTTTTCAATAGGTTTTAAAATCAGGAAGTGTGATGCCATCAGCTTTATTATTCTTGCTTAACATTGCCTTGGCTATTCAGGGTCCTTGTGATTCTATATGAATTTTAGAATTTTTTGCTATTTCTTTGAAAATTACCATTGGAATTTTGGTGGGAATTATAGTGACTCTGTAGATCACTTTAAGTAGTATGGCCATTTTAACAATTTTAATTCTTCCAATCCACAAACATAGAATATCCTTTTATTTAGTTGTGTGTTATTCAATTATTTTAATTTTTTCAGTTTTATTATTTGTATAGATTTTTAACTGCCTTAAGTCATTTGTTTCTAATTATTTATTCATTTTGACGCTATTGTGAATGAGATTGCTTTATTAATTTTATTTTCACATGGTTCATTGTTCATGCTTAGAAACACAACTGATTTTTGTATGTTGATTTAGTATTCCACAACTTTACTGAATTTGTTTATTAGTGCTAAATGTTCTTTGAAGTATAGTGTTTTCTAAACATAAAATCATGTCATCTGGAAACAGAGACAGTTTTACTTCTTTCTTTCTAAGTTGGATATCTTTTTTTTTCCCTTGTCTAATTGCTCTGGCTAGTATTTCTGTTACTATATTGAATAAAGTGATGAAGTGGGCATTCTTACCTTGATCCTGATTTTAAAGGATTTTTAAACTTTCAATTTTTCACTGCTGAGCATGATATAGTTGTGTGTGTGTTATATATAGTCTTTATTATGTTAAAGTACATTCATTTTATACCTAATTTGTTGAAAGTTTTTATCATGAAAGGATGCTGAATTTTGTCAAATTATTTTTTTACATCTATTCAAATGATCATGTGGTTTTTATCCTTCATTCTCTTAGTGTGATATATCACATTGATTGATTTGTTTATGTAGAATTATCTTTGCATCATTGTGTATGATCAAATCCAACAATATATAAAATGATTAATAAGTCATGACCAAGTGGGACTGCAAATTAATTGCAAGTGGGATTGAGAATTGATAGACTATATTAAGATATTATGTTTTTTGGTTTGTATATTTTGTTTGATTTTTTAAAAATTTATTTTAGAGGTAACACTGGTTCATAACATTGTATAAGTTTCATGTATATAATATTATATTACTGCATCCATATACACTATAGCAGGCTTACCATCAAAATTTATTTTCCTTCCATTTACCACATAGTTGATTCACATTGTCAGTTTTGCCCTCCCCCTCCTGCTGCTTCCCCTCTGGTAACCACTATTCTGTTCTCTGTAACTATGTGTTTTGGTTTGGTTTGCTTTGGTTTGTTCATTTGTTTTGTTTGTTTTTTATGTTCTACATATAAGTGAAATAATATGGTATTATTAAACTAAAACCATATACTCATCTCAATAAATGCAGAAAAAGCTTTGACAAAATTTATCATTTATTCATGATAAAATAATCTCAGCAAAGTATTAATAGTGAAGCATCCCAAACATGATAAAAGACACCCACGGGACACTTACAGCCAGCTTCACGCTTTATGATGAAAGACTGAATGCTTTTTCCCTAAAATTAGAAATAAGCAAGGATGTCTTCTCCAACCACTTCAATGCAACATCATGATAGATGTCCATATGGTAAGGAGATCAAAAGAAATAAAAAACATATCGGTTGGAAAGGAATAAGTAAAATTCTCACAATTCAGAGAAAATACGACTTTCTACTTATAAAATCTCAGAGAAGGTGACAAACTAATGAGTTTAGCAAGTTCTCAAGAAACAAAGTCAATACACAAAAATACATCATAATTCCATATAATATCAATAAACAATTAGAAACTGAAATTTTAAAATATTTTTATTTTTAAATTTTATTTTATTGTATTTTTTTAAGGGGGGAGGTCGTTAGGTTTACTTATTTATTTATTTTTAGAGGAGGTACTGGGGATTGAACCCAGGACCTTGTGCACACTAAGCACACGCTCTACCACTTGAACTATACCCTCCCTTCCAGAAACTGAAATTTTAAAACCGTACCATTTGCAGTAATGACAACAACATGAAGTACTTAGGTATAAATCTTACAAGATATGTGCAAGATGTGCTGAAAACTATAAAACATTGATTAAAAAATCAAATATGATAAATGGAGAAATTTACCATGTTAACGGATTGGAAGACTAAATAACGTTGATATCTGTTTTCCCAAATCTGATCAACAGAATTTTAATCTAATCACAGAAAGAATTTTGGTACAAATTGTTGAGCTTATTGTAAAATTTACATAGGAAGTCAAACAAACTGGAATAACCAAAATAATTTTGAAGAACAACAGATTTGGAGCACTCACATTCCTCTATTCCAAATTCACCATTAAACTACAATAGTCAAGCAGTGTGGTAGTGGACCAAGGATAGCTGTATTAGATTAAACATTACTGGAACCAAATAGAGATTCCAGAAATTTACCAACAGTACTGATATGATCAGTTGCTACTTGACAATTTTGCAAAGGCAATTTTTAAGAGAAAGTATTTTCAATTGATATAGTTGGAATACTTGTTAAAAACACAAAAAGACAAGTCATGGACTAGAAGAAAGTATTTGCAAATCACATATCAGTCCTTATCAGTAAAGAGCTTGTATTTTGGAATACATAAAGTATTCTCAAACTGCAATAATAGCAAAACAAATATAATAAAAATGGGCAAAAGATTTAAACAGACACTTCACAAAAGAAGATAATAGGGCTAGTAAATAGCACATGGAAAGATGCTCAACATCATTAGTCATTAGAGAAATGAAAAATAAAACAAATAGATACACTCCAAACCTATTAGATAACTAATACAAAAAAAAACTGTAAATATCAAATACTGCCAAGGATGTGAAGCAATCAGCAATCAGAACATTCGTACATTGTTGGCAAGAATGCATAATAGTGCACCATTTTGGAAAAGAGGTTGACAGTATCATATGACCCAGAAATCTCACTCCTAACAATTTACCCAAGTGAAATATAAACATACGCTCTCATAAAATTCTGAATGTGAATGTCTGTAGAAGCTTCATTTGTAATAGCTAAAAGCTGGAAATGATCCAATTTTCTCTCAACTGTAGAATGGATAAACAATCTACACTGGATATACAGAATACCTCTCAGCAGTAGACAGGAGCCAATTACAGAACAACTAAACAACTCCATAAATTTCAAGTGCATTATGCTAAGGGAAAGAAGCCAGACTCCAAAGACAATCTACTGTGTAATTATTTTTTATGACATTCTAAGGAAGCCCAAACTATAAGAACTACAGACAGATCAGTGGTTGTGAGGAGGTGGAAGGAGGGGTCAATTACAAAAGAGAGAAGAGGAAATTTGACGGGTTGATAGTACTGATTTATATCACGATGTGGTGGTGGTTTATATGGCCACATACATTTGTGCAAACTGTTAGAACTATATATTGAAAAGTGTGGATATAACTATATATAAATTACATCTTAATTAGAAAATGAAAAAAAAAAAGTCAAGTAACGCAAATGGGCGGTGCAGTTAACAGGCATTTCAACTCCCCACAGACAGTTTAGTTACTACTTCACTAAATAAATGAGATGAAGAGTCGTGGATGTTCTCATAGCGGGCCTGTTCCTCTGACAACTGTGTGTCCCTATAACTTCCTCCTGGCTCCTGTTCATTAGACTTTGAAGTCTTCAGATTACTCCATTTAACATCATCTTAGAGGGACCAGTCTGTGTGCAGAACCCCTTTTGTTCATTTGTTTATTCATCTGACTGCTAATATTTCCTAGGTCACATGCCGATTTTCCTCCAAACAGGATTTGCTTAGAGCCTGCAGCCACAGCCAAGGAAAATACTCCAAGATAAGAATTATACTGATTCGGATAAAATGATAGCCACTTTACCAAGTTGTTTTATAGATCTTCTTTCAGTTTGCTAGTCACAGACAAAATTCTGTGAGGTGTATAGGAGAGGTAATTTTTAAATTTTAGTTTCACAATAAAGAAACTGAGCTTGACAGAGGAAAATGACTCTTCCAAGGAGTCATAAAGAATACATGGGAGATACAGGACTGGAACTGAGGCTTCCTAGCTTCATGTTGATGATCTTTCCTCCACATTTTCGTGCCTCAAAGACCTTAAACCCCTTTTACCAGTACCTGGGAGAGCTTGTCCTGTAGGATTTACACATTCTTCCTTGGTTGATTTTCTGGTACCAGACTCACAACTCATGGTTGCCTCTCCCTTTTTGTCAAGGAGCAAGGTAAGCTTCTATATTTCCCTAGACATTTTTAGTAAGATGTGTAATTCATGTCAAAACAGTAGGAATGCTATGTCTACTACGAGGTATTTTCACAAAGTAATGGATGTTTTCAATATTTTTGTCAGTGTGGAACTGGTCACTAAATGCTAAAAATGTGCATTGATGAGGAGTTTTGTGATACTTAAAACATCATGTCGCTTTCCTAAAGAGGATGAGAACAAACAACAACAACAACAAAATAAAATAAAATAAAATAAACTCCTCAAATCATAGGACAGATCATGCTCTGGTTTGGTAATATCATTCATATTATTACTAACACATCTAGAAAAGCTAAAAGAGTGGTGGCTAAGGACATAGGCTTTAAAATCTGTCTGACCTGGATATGAATCTTGAGTATATTTCTTGCTAGATGTGGACTTTTATGAAGTCACCTAACATCTCAAATCCTTAGTTTCCTTAAAAAAAATGTGGATAATAATACTATGCACCTTATAACATTGCAGGATAAAGATATAGGACAATATAACTTATAAAGTTATCCTTGTTGACTTATAAGTTATTTTTATAAATGCTTGTCTTCATAAGCATAGTGTAAATATTATACTACCTACCTTACAGTCAGGAAGATAAAATGAAATATATACACATACTTATATATATGAAATGCTCTTTATTAGAGATTATAGACAATAGTATATGCTAAGAAAAATTATGTTTGTCAAGGGTGAGCAAATACAAACATCTTTAGTTACTAGGCATGAGAGGTGAAGTGGTGAAGGGGAAGAAGAGTGGTTACCAATTAATGGAAGCTGTGACATCAGCTTCAAGTTCAAACAAACAAACAAAATTACAACATGGAATGCACCAAAAAAGTAGATCTGAAAGCTAAAGTAAAACCCAGGGGCATAAAATTTCAACCCTAGATTTTTGCGATCCAGCTTATGGGTGACAGTCATGAGAAAAGTTTAAAGCAAAAGAAAATTGTTTCAACCTGAGGTAAAATATGGATCTCAGGGAAGAAACTGAGCACATGGCTGGTACATCCAATGATACAGTCAAAGGAAAGACAGAGTGAGACACACTGGAGGGATCAGAAGATCAGAATGCACATAGTGTGTGAGGAAAGATGAATCAAGGAGTGAGGCTATCACACTTCAAACTAGTCCATAACCTAAGGACCTGGATATTGCTTCCCACCTTTACCAAACCAAGGTAGAATCCGTCATTTCACCCTAATATTTAGAGCTAATATTCAGCAGGCTTGTACTTACCATTTTTCATGTGTTATTTTATTAGCTCTTACAATTGCCCCTTCATGGAACACCTCCATCTTTAGAGATGAAAAATAGGAGGCTCAGAAACCTTTGGTTTGGATAGTGTCTCCCAGATAGTAAATGGTAGGATACTTTCAGAGTACATATTTATCTCTTCCCAGAGCTTGAGTTCTAACACTCAGTGCGTTACTTTCTCTTCAGAATTGCCTTTGCTGGTTAGCTCACTGCATCTACTTCACATAGATGCCTCTGTTACTCCCTTGTAAGTCCCAAATCTAAGGGTATATACTAGTCATCTCACTACTCCTAATAGTTAATATTAAGCTTGCTCCAAGGAATTTAATTTTTAAATGTGAATTGAATTAATTCAATTCAATTCAAATTTTAGTTAACATCACTGGAATTGGGAAGTAGGCTGCCCAGGAACAAAGCTTGATTTTGCCAGTTAGTACTTGTGTAAATTCGAACTAATTGCTCAACCACTTTGAGTCTGTTATCTCATAAAATAAATGAGGGCAATGCCTAATTAATCTCATGGCACTGTTGAGAGAACTAAATGAATATATAGAGAGTCAATTCTCGTATTCACAGATTTCATATTTGCAAATTTTCATATGTCTAAAATTTATTTGTAGTCCTAAAGTAAATATTCACAGTGCTCTTATGATCATTTAGGGATAGGTGAAGAGTGGTGAAAAGTATGCATTGCCTGATGTATACATTTCCAGCTGAGGTTGAACAAGGCAATTGATCTGCCTTCTTGCTTCAGTTCTCAAACTGTAATTGTGTCTTTTATGCAGTCTATACAGTGCCAGTTTTTTCATATTTTTTGCTTTTTGCCAGTGATTTTCCTATTTAAATAGCCCTTGAGTGTAAGTTCTGAAGTGCCATCCAATGTTTCTGAGCTCAGGAAGGCTGTGATATGCCTTAAGGAGAAAATATGTGTTACGTTAGCTTCATTCAGGCATGAGTTATAGTGCTGTTGGCCATGAGTTCAATGAATCAACAATATATATTAAAAAGGGTGTCTTTAAAGAGAAATATACATAAACAAGATTTTGGATTGATCAGTTGATAACGATGTGACCGGAGGCTTGTAGGAACCTGTTTGTGTATTTTTGCTAGAAAGTAAGCATCAGGAATTCACTGTTTGCTGTGACTTTACAGAACCTAACTACTACAGGTAACAGGATTGAATCTGAGATACACAGATCCTGGAATATGAGCTCTATACAGGGGTAAACTATTTCTAGGCTCAGTATATATGATTTGGAAGATGGAGTCACGCCAGATGTGTGACTGTGGACAAGTTATTACCTCTTTCTGCACCTCAGTTTCTCACATACAAAATTAAGTGAGTAATCCAGGAAATCCCTCAATTTCCACTATCTATAACACTACAGATAATTTATTTATCAATTTTTTGTTATGTGTGTGCTTTAGGTCTGGAGAACAAATTATCGTTGTAATTGAAATAATCCACAGAGGATTTATACACTCCAATTTTACTGTACCCTCTTTCCACTTAACACTCTGTTCCTTCCTTCTGATTGCCACAGGGCATCTTGTGATTCCTAAATGACGTCCATGGAGAACAATACAGAGGTGACTGAGTTCATCCTTCTAGGACTTACTGATGCTCCAGAACTGCAGGTCCCACTCTTTATAATGTTTACCCTCATCTACCTCATCACTCTAGCTGGAAATCTGGGGATGATCATGTTGATACTGTTGGACTCTCATCTTCACACTCCTATGTACTTTTTCCTTAGTAATCTCTCTCTGGTGGACTTTGGTTACTCCTCAGCAATCACACCCAATGTGATGACAGGATTCCTTACAGGAAATAGGGTCATCTCCTACAATGCATGTGCTGCTCAGATATTCTTTTTTGCAGTCTTTGCCACTGCAGAAAGTTACCTCTTGGCATCAATGGCCTATGACCGCTACGCAGCAGTGTGTAAACCCCTACATTACACCACCACCATGACGAAAAATATGTGTGCTTGTCTTGCCATTGGCTCCTATGCTTGTGGTGTTCTGAACGCCTCTGTAAATGTTGGAGATACCTTCAGGCTCTCTTTCTGTAGGTCCAATGTGGTCCATCACTTTTTCTGTGATGCTCCAGCTGTCATGAGTCTTTCTTGCTCGGATAAACATATCAGTGAGTTGGTTCTTATTTATATCAGTACCTTCCATGTGGTTTTTGCTCTCACGGTTCTCTTTATTTCCTACCTGTTCATATTTATCACCATTCTGAAAATAGATTCAGGTCAAGGACTCCATAAGGCTTTGTCCACCTGTGCTTCCCACCTCACTGCCGTCTCCATCTTCTATGGGACAGTCATCTTCATGTACTTACAGCCCAGCTCCAGCCATTCCATGGACACAGACAAAATGGCATCCGTGTTCTATACCATGGTCATTCCCATGGTGAACCCCATGGTCTACAGCCTGAGGAACAAGGAGGTCAAAAGTGCATTCAAGAAGGTTGCTGAGAAGGCAAAATTGTCTCTAAGATTAACCTTTTAATAATGTAGCTTCCACAATAAGTTAGTTTCATCTCTGTATGACATTCTTTGCTCAGTGACCCACAAGTTAAGGCCCACCTACTTTCCTGAGGTAATACTCCCCCCATTACACAATCTCAGAGGTCTCATAGAAACTAAACACAATGTTAGCATGCATCTTTCTACCACATGTTAATGACAATATGCGTGCAAAACAGGAGCATACACAAGCCTAGGGTTAGAAGTGCATGCTCATGTCCCATGCTTGCACATACAAACAGGAGTAGGAAATTTGTCAAAGAAGTAAATGGAGTATGGCTGGTTTTGGGGAAAAAAATGAATGTAAAATAATCAATTGACTATAAGGATATATATGTATTTTTTATGTCTAAGCTTATTTATTTCTTTAATGAAAAATCTGTTATTAGTCCTAAACTCAGAAAAAAAAAGTAATACAAGTTTTTTTTTAATAAATGTAAATACTTTTTAGGCACAACTTTTCCACAGCTACATAAATATAATTTTTAAATGAATTGATATTTCTGTCTTTCCTGAGTTACTTGATACAAACACATTCACAGGATAATTTTCAAAAAGGAAAAAAAAGCAGAGTAAGAGTACACAAAAGAAGTGAGATAATAAAGGCGTTTTCTGAGTTATCAAAATATGGCTATCAGTACTTCACATTTTATAAAAAAATGCACTGATAATAAAAATATGATAAAATTTTCTTTCTATAAATACTGTCAACTGAAAAAAAAAGCACAATATGAGAGTGTGAGTTAAGGTTTATTTAGCACAAAATGAGGACTATTGCCTGGGAGACAGCGTTTTCAACAGCTCTGAGCAACTGCTCCAAAGAAGTAGGAGGGAACATCAGTATTATATGATTTTAGTGAAGACGTTACATGCAAGCAAGAACACGTTTAGGCAGAGGCTTGCTGCTAGTCACAAGGAGCAGGCGTCACTCTCAGTGATTTTAGTGCTTGTCCAGATAGGAGGAGATGCAAGAATTTGGGCGCATGAAATCTTCTCCTGAAAATATCTAACTCTCTGAAGGCCTGTTCCACCAGTTTTCCCAGAGCTCCTTTCAGGGTGTGTTGGTGGTCAGCACCTGCAGTGGTTCCTGATTTAATCCTCGTAGAGGCAGATGACAAGTGCCGAGTTTCAGTTGGTAATGCTTTTAAATGGTTAATGCTACTCATTCGTTGATAATTTAGTTGAGCTACAAAATCCCTATCACATTCTCACTCATTCATCCTGCTTTGTTTATAATGAATTTCTTGCTCTTCCTTGACATGTCCAAGCATGTCTCAGGGCGTTTGCACTTGCTGTTCCCTCTGCCTGGAAAGTTTCCTTACTCTCTTTGTTTCTCTATCATAGAAGTATTATCCTATCCCATCATAGAAGTATTCCATGGTCACCTTTATAAAATATATGTTCCTTACTGACATTTTCTTCTCACCCTGTTTCGTGCTTCTTGATTTTTATTTGTTTACCTATTTATTATATATATTCAAACAAGAACATGAACTACATGTGAGCAGTAGATTTATCCACTTTGATCATAATTCTGGATCATAAGAAATTTAAATAAATATTTGCTAAATAAATGAATAAGTGAACAAAGCTTTTAGTTCAATCATATAAATACACTAAATATTTGAATCATGGATATTTATAATTCATCTTTCATAAAATAAACCTTGTATGTAGAATTAGTATTTCAAGAGGCATGAATGGTGTTTTGTTTTACTGAAATATTTTTTAATGCATTCTCACTCAGTGCTTTCAATCCCCATTTATGGACACAATAGTTATCTGGAAATTTTGCAATCATTCCTTAGAAATGATTTCTCATTGATGAGCAGCCCATCAAATACATTTTATTCAGTAAGTCACAAAAAAGACATAAAGTATGAAACTATTTTAAAGCATAATATCTGTTCAGTTTGGAAAACTACTTCACACACACTGGTAATGCAGTTCATTCCTGTGATTCTAAATACCGTATATAATGTAAACATAATAATGCTTGTGAATAATAAACAATCTAAATTTAATATCCTGGTAGAGCGATGTTTATATATTTTATTTTGATCCTCAAGGGAGCTCAATTCCATAATAAAGCTATAGATAAGAATTTGCCCTGATGTTCCCTTTTCTGCCTCTATATACTTAGAGGCATTCATACTCTCAGTATTTGTTAGACTGCTCTTGGATGGATGTGCTAAGATGGTCATGCAGACATAGTGTGGGCAGAGTGCTGTAATACAAGCATTCCCTTCTGGCTATAAGTCTATGATGATAGTGATGTATGTTCTTCTAGAGCCATTTAATATTTTTTTAATAAAAGCTTTTAGATTATTTTTAGATTTACAGAAAAGGTGCAAAAATAATGAGTTCCCACATACTCCTTTCCCGGTTTACCCTGGTGTTATTGTCTTATATTGCCTTGGTACTTGTGTCAATACAAAGAATCCCATATTCACACGTTGCTGCTAACTGAATCCCATACTTGATTCTGATTTCACTAGTTTTTCCTCTAATATCCTTTTTCTGTTCCAGTATCCTATACATTGGTAACACATAGGTAGACCAGGGACTAAGGAAAATAATGGAAAATGGAGTTTTCCCCAGAGAGAAAAATCAGGCTCTGAATAAAGAAATATCTTCCATCACCAAGACTGAGGTGCCTTCAAAATGCTAAGTCAGCAAGATTTCAAAGCTGACCAGTGTATCTCCATTCTTCTCTTTCATAGAAGGGAACTCTTTTCTTCAAATTATTTTTTTTAAGTATAGTCAGTTTACAATGTTGTGTTAATTTCTGATGTATCGCATAGTGATTCAGTTATACATTGATTCCTTTTCATATTCTCTTTTATTATAAGCTATTATGAGGTAGTGAATATAGTTCTTTGTGCTGTACAGTAGGGCTTTGTCACTTATGTATTTTATATATAGTAGTTAGTACCTAGTTAGTACCTACAAATCCCAGACTCCCAGCGTATCCCTCCACCTCCCCCTGTCCCCACTGATAACCACAATTTTGTTTTCTGTCTGTAAGTCTGTTTATGTTTAGAAAATAAGTTCACTTGTGTCATTTTTAAAGATTCCACATGTAAGTGATATCATATGGTATTTGTCTTTCTCTTTCTGACTTACTTTACTTAGTATGGCGATCTGTAGACTTATCCACATGGCTGCAGATGACATTATTTTATTCTTTTTTAGGGATGACTAGTATTCCACATACATACACACACACACACACACACACATAATGGAACATATATAATTTTGTATATATATAATTAATATTGTTAAAATGGCTATACTACCCAAAGCAATCTACAGATTTAATGCAATCCCTATAAAATTACCCAAGACATTTTTCACAGAACTAGAACAAATACTCCTAAAATTTTTATGGTATCACAAAAGACCCAGAATCACCAAAGCAATACTGAAGAAAAAGAGCAAAGCTGGAGGAATAACCTTCCCAGACTTCAGATAATACTACAGAGCTACAATAATCAAAGCAGTGCTATATTGGCACAAAACAGACATATGGATCAATGGAACAAAATAGAAAACCCCAAAATAAACCCACAAACTTACAGCCAATTAACCTTTGACAAAGGAAGCAAGAATATACAATGGGGAAAAGACAGCCTCTTCAGCAAGAGGTGTTGGGAAAGTTGGACAGCTGCACGCAAATCCGTGAAGTTAGAACACTCCCTCACACCATACACAAAAATAAACTCAAAATGGCTTGAAGACTTAAACATAAGACAGGACACCATAAACCTCCTAGAAGAAAACACAAGCAAAACACTCTCTGACAAAAATCTTAGCAATATTCTCCTAGAGAAGTCCACCACAGCAATAGAAATCAAAGCAGAAATAAACAAATGGGTTTACACACTGCTGCAACACTAATTGGAAAAGATACATGTGCTTCATGTTCACAGCAGCACTATTTACAAGAGCGAAGACATGGAAGCAACCCAGATGCCCATCAACAGAAGGTTGGCTTAAGAAGGTGTAGTGTATATATACATACACAATGGAATATTAGTCATAAAAAGAATGAAATACTGCCATTTTCAGTAACATGGATGGATCTATAGAGTATTATGCTTAGTGAAATAAGTCAGACATACGAAGACAAATACTCTACATTATCATTTATATGTGGAATCTAAATAAAAACACAAGTGATGGCATATAACAAAACAGGAACAGACTCACAGATATAGAGAACAAACTAGCGGTTACTAGTGGGGAGAGAAAAGAGAGGAGGGGGTAAACACAGGTATGGGATTAAGAAACACAAACTACTATGTATAAAATAAATAAGCAACAATTATAAGCTTATATAATATCATCAATCAACTATACATCAAAAAAAAAAAAAAGAAGGAAGGCGAAAAGGAAGGAATGGTGTCCGTGGGGGTGTGTGTGACTATGATACGATAACATTCGGGCAAAGACCTGAAGGAAGCGAGGGAGCTTTCTGAACATTGGTAATAACAAGTACAAAGACCTTGTGGAAGAAACACACTTGGAATTGTCCAGGAATAGCAAGAAATCAGTGTGAACAAAGTGGAGTGAAAAAGTAGCGGAGTGGTAAGTCATGATGTAGCTCATCTAAAACCGAAGTATCCACAACTAAGTGGCATTAGCCATGTCATGGTATTTCCAGAGAGGAAAAACATATAAAATTGTTATTACTCAGTGTACCTTTTTCAAAATGTAAGAGAAGGTCGTCATGTACAGAAAAATCAGAAAGTTTTCTTATTATTGATCAATCATCCTTTCTTGTACTCTGGCCTTCTTGTTTTTCAAAATTATCCTATGTCCATACCATTTCTACCAAATGATTTACTGAACACAGAACTATTCATTCCTTTCAAATGTTGTACATGTGTAGCTCTGAATAAAATCTGCTAACAAAAACATATATCTTTATTTTAAAAATCCATAGCACATTTTTCTTCAGTTTGAATTCTTGAAATAATTTTTCAACTGGAGAAACAATGTGAGACATACATTTATATTCTGAACATAAATTATTTTAACTTTTTATTAAAAACTAGCCATAGTCTTTCCAACTACTTTGACAGATTTCTAACTGCTGTGTGTGTGTGTGTGTGTGTTTGTGTACTTAATGAGATTCTTACACAAACTTCTGGGTTTGTGTTTCCAATGTTTTACATATATCCTTGCATTTCCATATGGTAGAGTAAATATGAACATGAATAACTTAAATATAATAAATAAGGTTTATTACAAGCAAGGCACTAAAACACTTGAAGTCCCCTTTGGACATTCTCATTCAGATATCACACATTTGGACATCATATTTTCTTTTTCTCTTGAAAAAAGATAGACTTTTGAAAGAGAAATGGCATTATCTCATTAATTTTGGTGCAGTGTGGGCCTTATCATGTTAAAAATCTGGGAGACATAAAACTAGGTCATTTTGGATCCTACAACTTCAAATGGTGAAGTGACAATTTTGTCTTCTCAACTACCTTCCTGAATGCATTTTTCACCTCCTTGTTTCTTAAACTATACACCACGGGGTTCAGCATGGGGATGACCATTGTATAGAACACAGATGCGATTTTGTCTGTGTCCGTGAAATGACTGGAGTTGGGCTGTAAGTACATAAAGATGATTGTCCCATAGAAGACGGAGACTGTAACGAGGTGGGAAGCACAGGTGGACAAAGCCTTTTGGTGTCCCTGAGATGAGCGCATCCTCAAGATGGCTATAAATATGAACAGGTAGGAAGTCAAGATAACCAGGAGAGCGAAGAAGATGTTGAAGCTTGCCACAACAAGAAGAATCAGCTCACTAATATACCTATCAGAGCAAGAGAGAGCCATGACAGCTGGAACATCACAGAAAAAGTGATGGACTAGGTTGGACATACAGAAAGAGAGACTGAATGTGTTCCTAATGTGGACCGAGGCATTTAGGAAACCACAGATGTAGGAGCCTGTGGCCAGACAAGCACACATACTTATTGTCATGGTGGTGGTGTAATGCAGGGGTTTACACACAGCTGCAAAGCGGTCATAAGCCATTGAGGCCAAGAGGAAATTTTCCACAGTAGCCAGGGCTACAAAAAAGAACATCTGAGCAGCGCACGCATTGTAGGAGATGACCTTGTCTCCTAGGAGGAGCCCCGCCATCACCTTTGGAGTGACCGTTGAGGAGTAACAGAAGTCCACCAGAGACAGGTTACTAAGGAAAAAGTACATGGGGATGTGGAGATGAGAGTCCATGAGAATCAAAATGATCATCCCCAGGTTTCCAATCACATTGATGAGGTAAATGACAGTAAATGTGATAAACAGGGGGACCTGCAGTTCTGGAGCATTGGTTAGTCCAAGGAGGATGAACTGAGTCACCTCTGTATTGTTCTCCATGGATGCGATTTGGAAATCACAAGGTACTCTATAGTAAAAAGAAATAAAGGAACAGAGTGATAAACAAAATGAAATGTGGAGAAATAGACACAGATAGATACCTAGACAATAGATAGATAGATGTACATTATTTCATTATGTAATATTTCTAACTTCAATATTATTCAGACAAATAAGGGTTTGACAACAAAATTTAATGCATACATTATAGATATATATGTTATGTTGTTGAAATTAAAGGATCTTCGTGGCTCATCTTCTACTGTCTAAATTTTATAAACTTGTTAACTAGAATGTGGACAAAGTAATCTCTTGATCCAGATGACATGTTCCATTTCTGTTCCGTGAGCTTAGTAAATGCTTACACATCTATGTTGCTTTTGTGCCAGGAGCTGCCTTATTTATTCTACATGTGTATCGATTTGTTTTTCTCAGTAACCTTTAAAGGTTGACTAGTGTTACCTCCATTTAACTTATGAAACACAGAGTTAAATAATGTATTTCAGTTTACAAAATTTTACTGCCAAAGCCAAGTTTGTACCCAGGAAGTTCTTTGGTCTACTGGTCTTAACTAAATTTAAATAAAATTGAATTTAACTCAATCATAATTATTCATTGTCTCCACTGATCTAAACCCAGTGTTTGGGGTTTCACAGTTAAGTAGCTGAGACGTAGAGGCACAGAAGATCTATTGTGGTAACTGAAGCAGGAGGGACATGTACCACCAGCAGAGGTGATTCTGAGGGAAAATGACAGACTGGATATAAAGCCTGGACTCTGGAATGAGGTTCGTATCAGTCCTACCATTTACTACCCTAGAGTCACTGGTTCTAACCTAAGTACTTGATTCTGATTTTCTCCATGTACTAAAGGAAGATTGTAATGAAATCAACCTTAAGGTGTTATTGTGAGAATTAAATGAAATAATGCTTTAAGAACCATGAGTAAAATGCTGGGTGCTTATCATCACGTGGTAAGTGTTAATTATGATATTATTATTAGGGTGAAATGATAGCCTCTATGATTGAGAAAGGTGGGTGAGGAAGTTCAGAAATTCAAGTATGAATGAGTTTTGAACTCTTGTAGCCACTCTCTTCAACTTTCTTTTCTTCACACACTTGGTCCACTGAAATTTTTTGTGTTCTCTGGTGTTTCTCAGTCTGTCAGTCTCTTCCAGCATGAGTGGCTGTTTTAGTCATTCTATGCGAGTCATTCATTTGCTTTTTTTCTTTCTTAAAATCCAAATTTTAGGATGAGTTGAGAGAGTCTCCTTTCTTAAACTCAACTTTTTTCTCATTACAATCATCTCATACTTGGACCACAGAGATCAAGGGTTGACAGTTCCTAGTTTGTTGATTGCCTTTAGCTTGCAGGTCTGTTTTGGTGATGAGTTCCACAGTTACATTTTTTTTTAATTTTAAAAATGTTTAGTAAAGTATAGTTGCTTTACAATGTTGTGTTAGTTTCTGGAGTACAGCATAGTGATTCAGTTATATATATATATCACTATATATATATATAACTGTATATATATATACACACACATATTCTTTTTCATTACAGGTTACTACAAGCAATTGGATATAGTTCTCTGTGCTATACAGAAGGACCTTGCTGTTTATCTTGAATAATGTACTTGTCTATGAAGAGTATTTTAAATTTTTTATTTTAGTTTTATGCCTTTAGAAGGATGTCTATCAATTGACAATCATTATTCTCTGCTATCATTCTTCCAGTTCTTTCACATCTTCGTTTTGCAAGCCTCATCCCTAAAATCATTATGCTTGCCAAGCTTTGGCAATCATAACCACCTGTAGAATGCAGTATGTTTATCAAATCATATTAGGAGCTATATGCATCTATAATTGTATTTATGCGTGTGTGTGATTATATATTTATTCATGTGTTTATATATGTATATATAAGTATATAAATACACATATCTTTTCATTGAAACTTCAGTAATGTTTTAAAGCAGACAGTATTATTATTCCCATTTTACCATTAAGAGAACTGAGGATTTGAGGAGCTATATAAAGCTGTACAGTTACTCAGTATGAGGTTGATTCAGGATTTAGGATTCAAACCCAGCTGTGACCAAACCAAAAGCCTGTGCTTTTAGCCACTTTACTATTATCATTTGTAAAAATGCTTGTAATAGTAAGGATGAGATTATGGGGAAAAGATTACAGTGGACATAGGATCTTGCTAATTTGATTACAACATTTCTATGATTTAAATAAATAAGGGTTTTTCTCCTCTCTTCTGGTTTTTTTAAAACTTCTTTTCTGCGGGGGTTTTTTTTTTTTTTGCCCCCAGTGAAGAAATAATAAGATGAAATTAAGAGTTAATAACAGAATCACCGATTCTTTTTTTTTCTATTTTGCTAATATTTTTTAGGAAAGCAGTATGATGATATTCCGTAAGTAGCACTAAATTCCCTACTGATGGAAGTTTTAATATTTAAACCTCAGTCTCAACTTACTATTTTAGAAAAGAAATGTTCAAAACCTTTATTTCTGTGCTCAGATAATCATAGTAGATATAGCTGCCCCATAGATTTTGCATGAATTACGCTTCTCACTAAAGATGTATATGAAATTTAGAAGCTTACCTTGCTGCTGGAAACAAAGTCAATCCTGAATAACAAGTCTGAACTCAGACATTTAGTCATGGAATAATGAATACTGTTAGAGATATTCTTCATCAGGTACTGGTCAAAAGATGCCCAGACCTCTAAGACAGGTAAAGATGGAGGAAAGAATCCAACATAAAGTTAGAAACCCAGGTACAAATCCTGAATCCACTACTGGTTTTTACTATGCCCTTGAAAGAGTCACTTGTCTTATTAGAGAAATAAGTAATAAAATTACCTCTTCCATGTATTTCACAAAATTGTGCCTATGATCAGCAAATTAGGGAAGCTGTGTAAAACATCTTACTAAGAGGTTTTCAAATTTAAAGTCAATCAAAATCATTTTTATCTTGAGAAGTTTTCTCTGGCCATGATTGCAGGCTCATAGCAAATCCTCAGAATAGGTGGGTGGCGGGGAAAGCCTACAGGTACTTACAGCTACTAACAATCACATGAATAAATGATGACCAAGTCTGGTCCCCCTAAAATGATGTCAAGTTCAGTCGTATTGGGATTTCAGAGGCTAATTCATGGGAACCAGGAGGGAATTTAGAGAAACACGGAATTCTCTGAGGTTTTTCCCCAGGAGGGCATCCAGTTCTCATTCCACGATTTTAGTTGAGAAGTAATTAAATTGTCTGTGGGATCTAGCTGGATATGTTGAGGGTATACATGTGCTTTTTGCATTGCTCGTTTTTCCTTCTTTTTTCCAATTTTCTAATTAAGCATAATTTGCAAATAATTAACAGCCATAGTTTTTAGTGCATGATTGATTCCAAGAATTTGGTCAAATTTATCTGGTCATATAACCACTACTACAATCACAATATAGTAGAGTTCCATCATTGAAACAAAAACCCCAAGCTTTTTTGTGCCAAGGGCAGGAGATGATCAAAGTCTTTAAGCTCAAGTAGTTAAGCAGAGAGTGAATTCCACTTTCCTTTACCTTTTTGTTTTATGTTTGCCCACCTTGAGAAGAGTTATCTGCTTTACTTAGTTCACTAATTCAAATGCCAATCTTTTCTACAAACATCTTCACAGACACTCTCAGAAATGATGTTTAACTACATAGCAGGGCATCCCCTGACCTACTCAAGCTGACACATACAATTAACCATCACAGAGGGTCTTGCTACTTTCATTTTGTTGTTTTCTGTCTTGTACGTCTTTTTTTTCCCCCTTTTTCACTCTCTTGATGACTTCTTTTGTGCTTTGTTGATTTTTTTGCAGTGATATACTTTGATTCCCTTCTCATTTTCTTTTGTGTGTCTCCTACTGGTACTTTCTTTGTGATTATCATGGGGCTTACATAAAACGTATTATAGTTATAGTAATCTATTTTCAACTTCCATCACATACAAAATTCTATTCCCTTATGCCTCCCCCCTCTTTATGCTATTGATATCACAAAGTATATCTTTTAAAATTTTGTATCCAGTAATATAGTATTATAGTTATAGTCATTTTTATCTGCTTATCTTTCATATGCTATACTAGAATTCAAAGTGATTTATACACCTCAATCACAGTAGGATTCTGTATTTGTCTATATATTTACCTTTGCCAGTGAGCTTAATATTTTCATATGCTTTTGCACTGCTGTCTAACATCCTTTTATTTTTACTTGAAGGATTGCCTTTGCATTTCCTGTCAGGCAGGTCTACCATTGATAAACTCCCTCGTCTTTTTTCTAAAACTGGAGTATAACTCACATACAATTCTATGTTAGATTCAGATGTATAATATAGTGATTTAATATTTATGTACATTAAAGATGATCACCACACTAAATTTAGTCACCATCTCTCTCCATTTAAAGTTATTACAATATTACTGACTATATTACCTATTCTGTATATTACATCCCCGTAGGTTATTTATTTTATAATTGGAGGTGGTGCCTTTTAATTCCCTTCACCTATTTTGTCAATCTCCCTACCACTTTCTCTCCAGCAACCACTTGGTTGTTCTCTATATTTATGACTTTGTTTCTGGTTTTTGTTTATTTGTTTTGTTTTTTCTGATTCCACATACATGTAAAATCATAAACTATCTGTCTTTCTCCACCTGACTTATTTCACTTAGCATAATCCCCTCTAAGTCCATCTGTTGTTACCACAAATGGCAAATTTTCATTTTTGTGGCTGAGTAATATTCCACTATGTATGGAATATACTTCGTCTTGTCCATTCATCTATTAATGGACACTTAGCTGTCTTTCATATCTTGGCTATTGTAAATAGTGCTGCATGGGGGATGCATATAACTTAGGACAAGTTCAAGGAACTTCAAATGTTTTTTGGGTGGCAGGAAGGTAATAAATTATTATTATATTATTATTATTATTACTATTATTATTATTATTATTATTATTATTATTATTATTATTTTCAAATGGGAGTACTGGAGATTGAATCCAGGACCTCATGTGTGCTAAGTATGCATTCTATCACTGAGCTTTACCCTCCCCTACAAATGATTATTTTTTAAAATATAATTTTCATCATTTATATTATTGTTTCAATGGGAAGAAAGTCTGTTGAACGCTTTATGGTACTATGTAAAGGCCTTACCACTAAAATTATTTTCAATAACTTTCAATGTTGGAATTATTTAAGGTTTACACAAAAATTTCGAAGATTGAGAATTTCTATATAGCAGTCACCCAGTTTGCTCAAGAACCTCATAGCTGAGATTTTTTTTCTTTTGTTTTAATCTTACATTATTGTGGTGCATTTTCCCAAACATAACTCAACATAAGTACTTTGTTGTTAACTAAAAAGTCAAAGGTTTATTCAAACCTCACTAGCTTTTTCCACTAATGTCCTTTTATTTTGTTTCAGGTTCCGATCTTGACTGTCACATAAACAGATTAAACTAGTTGTTTTTCAAGGCTATAATATAATAATGTGTTACCAGCAATGTATAACTTGCACAGCCACTATTAAGTTGAAAGAGAAAGGTTGGGATTATGGAGGGAAATAAATGAAGCAGGCTAGAGAGTTATAGCTAGGAAAAAAACTTGGCATGTGATTACTAGAATATGGGAGAAAATGGTAAGAAACCTCCATATTTTTGAAAGGATTGCATTGCTTAAAAAACTATGCCTTCATTTAGAAGTCTTTGACTTCCAAATTGCATAGATGGAAGTGAGCCACAAAATGATATTCCTCAAGAAGAGACACTTAACCACTACTTCTGAAGTCATTATAAAAAATAATGAATTAAGAAAGCAATATCCAAAAGATTGAACCAGATGCTAAGAAAGAGAATGAAAAATGTTCTTAACCAAGAGACAGATCAAAATCTAATGAGCAATTATCTATCATTCTCAAGGTTGTGTGTGTGTGTGTGTGTGTGTGTGTGTGTGTGTGTGTCTTTGTAATGCTAACTCAGCAAAATTTCAGGATTGACTCACATGTCTTCCATTATTCTACTTTAAGAAAGAGGTTTTTTCCCCTTACTATCTTTATGTTTCTACATTATACATTGGATATGTATGTGGGATGAGCTAAGTTTTCTTTTCAGTTCATGAGCTGTTGGATCAGAAGGAGCCACATCTGGATGGGATGGAGACGATAAAGTTATCCCTTAGACACACTGATAATTGAGTCTGTATAGTGATTAGCTGGAAATTTAAGTTGTCTTCTCCCAGGAATTTAGATTGGAACTCTACTGAGTCTTTGTCTCCTCAAAATTCAGAATTCTCCAGTCCAGCCCTCTAGCATTTCACTCCATTACCTTCAAAACAGAACCATGTCTTGTGAGTGAGATTATCCTTGTTTTGAAACAGAGTTCTTTCTTCCAGCAGTTGTTTCCTTTGCAGAAAGAGAGTTCAGGGGATTTTACTCTACCTTCTAAAAGAGTTTGGCTCAATTCTTCTGCCTCAAGCCATCCAAAACTCAAAAATTACCGATAACGTATGAGGATTCTCACTTCACCGCATGTGTATGAATATCTGTTATTATCAATTTATTCAATTATAGTCATCCAGGTGTGTCTGAAATGGCATCTCATTGTCATTTCAATTTTTATGATTTTTGGTCATTTGTACCTCTTCACACATGGTTTTTAGGCACTCATATACATTTCTTGGTAAACTATCTCTTCATCTTTCCCCACTTTTTAATTGAGATGTTTGTCTTCTCATTACTGGGTTGCAAAAATTTCCATATTCTCAAAATAATATTTTCATCATATATTTGACTTACACACATTTTTTCTCAATTTGTGGTTTGATTTTTTATTTTATTAATGGTGTCTTTTAACATAGAAAATGTTTGAATTTTGATAAAGTTAAATGATGAGTCCAGAATTTCTAATTATTTCTTTTTTATAACTTTAATATCTTTGTTTGTATTCTCTATTAGATGAGTTATTGTTATATTTCCCTTCGCTTACATATTGTTTCCTTCAGTTCTTTGAAAATATATGGACACCCTTAGAGAGTTTTTATTGATGGCTGTTTCACTTTTTGGGGACACATTTTCCTCTTAATTTCCATGCCTCACAATTTTTTTTTGTTAAATAAATGGAGACTTTAGACAGTATAGTGTAGAAACTGAATTCTGGCTAGCCAGGAGTTGTTCAATATTTGTTGTTTGTTTGTTTAGTGAGCTGACTGTACTCATTTTAAATTCTGTTTCACTTGCACTTATGGGCACTGAAGTCTCTGCCCAGTCTATTTAATTTTTTTCAATAAACTTTATTTATTTGTTTGTTTGTTCATTTATTTATAGATGTTTTTATTTATAAGCCTGTCTTCTTAGGGGTTGTCACTGTATTACCGGCCAACCATTTGTCAGAGTTTTCCTTAGACCCATTTTGATGAGAGGTTCAGCATGAAGGTTGGGGATGATACTCAAAGTCTGGCAGTTGAAAAATCTGCTTTGGCTCTTATTCTGTTTGTGTAGGTCCTCAAGACCGTCCGAGAATGAGTAATTGGCATCTGCTCTGTTCTTTTCTGGGCAGTTTTAAACATGTGCATAGCCTTCTCAATACCCAGGAAAATATCAGAATTTTTCAAAGCCCACATATTATTCTCTAGATATTCTTCAAAAATTTTGATTTTCCACTAACTTTCTCAATGTCATAGCTTTAGACAGCTGAGACTTGGGCTTTTCCAATAGTTTTACCAAATGTTTTTGTGGACCTTATGGACTTCTCTTAGCTCCTTAAACAGTGTATCATTCTATACAGACACAGACTAAATGGCATCTTTATTCTATGTATACTATGGTTATCCTCATGTTGAACCTTGTGGAACAAAGAGGTCAAAAGTGCATTTAAGAAGGTCTTGGGTGAGGTGAAATTCTATCTATGATTGGGATTTTAATGATTTTAATGTTGCACAATACACAATAATCTAGTTTCATTTCTCTCAGGTCACATTTTTAGCCTTACAGTGCATTTAATTCCTAAAATTACACCCTTACCAGTCAAAAATATGTTGTCTATTAAAATTAAAGTATGTCCAGAAATGTAATACTTGAGCTAATATGGCTCAAGTAAATCATAAGATACTTTGGGTTTTGCTTCTTTAAAACCTTACTAATGGCTTTTGATTTATTTACTTGTTACATAGGCATTTTCTCTACCACATGCCAGTACAAAGAGACATGCATTCTGTGGAACAAACAGGCTCATGAACAGAAGTTCATATAAGTGATCTGTATGAGTGTATGGTCACTTATACATGGTAGAGGTAAATTTGTAGTGTAGGTAGTTTATAATACAATAATTTAAGATAATTTTAAGGTTATAGAATATAAATTTATGTCTAATCTTATTTATTTCTTTAGTTGAATTTCTGTTCTCGGAGTCTTAACTGGAGAAAAAGTTATATAATAATGCTAAATGAAAGTATGTGCTTTTGGGACACATTTTATTGAAAGACACATAAATATCACATTCAAGTGGAGTTATGTTTCTGTCTTGATTGAATCATTTTGCAGAACTGAATGTCCAAATTACAATTTTTCACAAGGAAAAAGAACTGCAATACAAGAAAAATGGGGAGAAATTAAAGCGTTTTCAATTATTCATATATGACCACAAACTTTCATGATGTTTACAAAATGCACTGAGAATATCGATAATGTTGGATGTTTTCCAGTCTGCAAATGCTTTGAAATGGTTAATGCTTCTCATTTGTTCCTACTTTAGTTGAGTTAAGTCGTCTCTTTTTACTCCCCTAATTTCCTCCCTCACTCCATTGACACTATTTCTTGGCAACTCCACATACATGTCCACCTCAGTTCCCTTGTACTTCCTGTTCCCTCTGAATGGAATCTTCCCTTACTTCAACAGTCAGGATGTCTTTAAATGTTACCCTACCACAGAGACCTTTCCTGACTGTCTTTATAAAATAGTCCCTCTCTCCTCCCCCAAAAAACAGCTCCTCACCCTTTATTATTCTTTATAGTCCTTACCAACACTCACCCGTGTATATTTATCTGTCCACTAGTTTGTTAACTATTTTTCCTAAGTAGAATGTAAACTCCATAAGAGCAGTGACTTTGTATTTTTCATCCCATGATCCTCAGCATCTAAATGAGTATGTGTTTCATAATCAACTCTCAATAAACAATTATTAAAAGTACAAATAAATTTTGAGTCCATTTATAGCATATGTTAAATCTTTGAGCCATTGATGCTTATAATATAGTTTATTACCCACGGTAACCTTCTAGATATGCTTCTAGAACATTTCCTATGTTATTTTCTGCTTTGCTGAAATAGTTTATATTCTTAGTGCTTGGATGCCCCACTTTTGGCACAGTGATTTCCTAGACATTTTGTCAACTGGATAACCTCAAATCAGCTCATGTATTTTCTTCAGAAATGATGTCTTGTAAAGTGGCAAGTAAACAGCAAACAAATTCTGTTTGGAAAGTCATAAAATACGTTAATATGAGATTATATAAAAGTTTACTCTCTGATTTAATTTGGAAAATTACTTCATGCATATTGATTACACATCTAGCTGAAATGATTCAAAATGTCCATATAGAATATAAACTAGAAAATATCTGTCAGTAATAAAGGTAACATGCATTCCATAGCTTACTGTAAAGCATGATCATTATGCATTTAATTTGATGCTGATATGGTTTCAGTGACCTGTGACAGCTATGCAGCAGTGTGTAACCTCTGTGTCATACCACTACTATGACAATACATTTTTTGGTCACGTGGCTACCACTGACAGCTAGGTCTGTGGGGTTTCCCGAATGCCTCCATCCATGTTGATTTCAACTTACCTCTCCTTCTGTCTGTCCAGCATGGTCCATCACTTTTTCTGAGGGAGCAAGCAATCATGGCTCTTTCTTGCTCACATAAACTTATCAGTAACTTAGCTCTTTCTTTCTTTGTGGCGAGCTTCAACATCTTTCTTGTTTTCCTGTTTAACCTTGATTTTCTACCTGTTCATAATTATCACCATTTTGAGTATGTGCTTAGGCAAGAGAGTCCAGAACATCTTTTTCACCTGTGCTTCCCACCTCACTGCAGTCTCCATCTTCCCTGGGACAGTCATCTTCCATACTTTTGGTCACTCTCCAGGAATTCCTCAGACACAGATAAGACAATAATGTCTCTAGGGTGAGTGTTTTAATTATTTAGGATCCACAATAACCCAATTTAACCCTCTTAGATCTTCTTGGCACAGTGACTTCCCTGTCAATATACTTTACTTCCTGAAGCAGTGTCTTCATCTGTTCAAAAGTATGTTTTTGATCAAAGAGTAAACATTGTAAGCAAAATGTACATTATGAACCGAAAAGCACATAGTGGGGATTTATCAAAAATAGGAAGAGTCAGAGTAAAAGATTTCCAGAAAAATATCAGATGCTAGCTCCTGGTGGTCATGTCACTGTTTCCACATAGAAATACATCTGGAATTTTTATGGTGAGTCCCAGGGTCGTTCAGCTTTGGCTGTAACTCACTGGCCAAACTGAATATCCTACAGACTAATCCTTGTTTTCCAATTTTCTTTGTCAGCTTAAGCAGCACACATTTTGATTCTCCTTCGTCTTACTTGTGTTTGTTAATTATTAATGCACACCCCAACCCCACAACTACATGGCCAGGTCTTTGATATTAACTCACGGTGACTTCTAAGGCCCCTCAGGGATAAATAATTTCTTTTAGAGAGATTGGAAACTTTCAGAAATGAATAGAGACTCTTTCACAAAAATTAAGATTCTGTCATTATAGTGCTTGATAAGGGTTTACTATATACCAGACACTGTTTTAAGAACTTTATAAATATTAATGTATATGCTCCATATAACATGCGTAGGATATAGGAACCATCATCATCTCCTGTTTATAAACGAGGGACCCAAAGTACAGAGGAGTTACGTGACCTGTAACCTTCTTAATATGACTTTAGGACATCATATTGCTGTGCGACAACAGAATTTACTTAATGTCCCCGCATAGTTTCCATTGCCCTTTCAATGGTTCTGTCTGATTGTCGTTAAGAAAGTTAATGCCAAATCTCTTCAGAAGATATCTGCACCATGGAGAAGAAATAACGCTAAGTGATGTAGGTATATCAGTGTTATGCCTTCACAAATGAAGGTAGGTCTCTGCAGAGAGTTTAATTGCTTCTCCTCTAGGTGACTGGAATGAGAGACTGGTTACTCCCTTGGGTACCTTGTCCCCTGACAACTTCTCTTATTTATGAATCTGTCTGGTTCCCATTGATTGGCCTCTGACATCCCAACATGATTCTGTTTCACATCATTTCAGAGGGACTAGTCTATGTGTCAGTGGCCCTTTTGTATTCCTTTATTATTCTTAATGCAAAGGGTTACTTATTTTACTAAGTGACCTTATTTCACTGGCATATTACTCTGGACCTGTGACAATGATCAGGAATAAAACCCCAAGCTAAAATGTCCGTGGTGAGTATGACGATCCTTTCTTGTCTCTGCTCAGCACTTTGTAGGGTGTATGCAATCATGTTCTCATTGTCCTCACAGCAGCATTCCAGTGTGACAGGTGTGAGAGTATTTTACAATCTTCACCTAATAATTACCTTTTCCTTGTATTTCCCTGCCTCTAGAGAGCTTCAGTCTTTGTGAGCAGACATTAAGAAAACACTTCAATAGGACCTTTTCTTTTCTGAGTGGGACTAGCAATTTAAAGATCGTAAGTGAAGTTGCATCACATTCCTTGATGAGCAAGGTGAATTTCTAGCTCAGCAGTATGACAAGATGTGCTGTGTACAGCTACAAGAGCAACATCTCCCCACAGATTTTTCAGAGCTTAATATTCCAAGTTTCGTGCTTTCATGCTCTTTAGCCAGAGTCCAGATCTTGTAACAACCTTCATTAATTAGGAAATGATAATTTTTCTCAAATAATAGAGGATGTTATTTTTCTTATTCCATTAAATCTCTGTGCTTAGGAGAGTACTTAGAAAATGGTGGGTACTCAATACAGGTTTATTAAGGCAATGAGTGAATAAGTGAATAAATTAGTGAATGAATAAATTACTGGATGAACTGTTTGTTGAGCTGGTTGTTGAACATACTATGAAGTGCATGATCCTGTGTTACTAAAGCATATTCTTATGTGTAACTTTGCACGGGATTGTCAGAGGCTCTAGATCAAAGATTTCAGACTTTTCTGAGCAAGAAATCCACAGGAAAAGAATATGATTTACACGGGCACCCAGCACACCCACCCACCTGTCTACACACGCACACACACCCATATAGCAGAAACAAAACTTTCACGGAGCCCTGCTCCTTTTTCTTTTGCAATGCACCTTTACTTTCTATGCTTTTCTATCTTCAATGAACTAATATATGCAAAACACTAAGAAGAACATCTGTACATTGTAGACGCTACATTCAGTAGGAATTATCACTAATAAGAGCAGTGCAAAGTATTTCATTTCATTTCGTTTTTTTTTTAAATGTTGATTCTGACTCACACTTTGATTTCACCATCTATATAATCATAACCTACCATTTGTAAAATACTGTTCTAGGACAATTTGTGGTAAATTCATTCCCCAAAACGTTATTTATTCAAAACAAATTCATGGTGGGATTATTTGTTGGCGGCTTGAAACATATAACAAGTTTAAATCAGTATTTATCAAAAAGGCATTTCATGGAATATTCTTCTTGATAATATTCCAGTAAATACACATATATTCCTCTTGTGATTTGTTTCATTGAGGTATGATGATAAATGACCTTATATTAGTTTCAGGTGTAAAACATAATGTTTTGATATTTGTATATATTGCAAAATGATCACCAGAACATAACTAGTTAACATCTGTCACCATACATAGTTATAAAACATTTTTTCTTGTGTTTCGGGCTTTTAACATCACTCTCTTAGCAACTTTCAAATATGCAATACAGTATTATTATCTATTGTCACCACGCTGTACGTTACACCCCCATGACTTATTTTGTAACTGAAGTTTGTACCTTCTGACCCTCTTCACCCACCTTCCACTCCCCCACCTCTGACAACCTTACCCATCTGTTCTCTGTATTTACCTTGTGATTTAAATATATTTCACTGAATAAGGTTGCCCTTTGAACAATGTGAAGGTTAAATCTGCGTATAGGTTTACAGTCAGCTCTCCATATCTGTGGTTCCACATCCACAAATTCAGCCAACAATGGATCACATAATACTGTAGTATGTATTTAGTGAAAAAAAAATGTCTGTATATAATGGGACCTGTGCAGTTCAAACTTGTGTTGTTCAAGGGTCAACTGTATATTCTCAGGGGAACTTTAAGAAAACTATTGGCATTTACTGTATTGAATAAAAGACAGAATATGTTGGGTAAGAATATATTAATGAAGCATATAGTCTCATGAAAAGAGCAATGAAATGCATGAAAATTGTCCCCCTCATGTTCTCCACCGAGAGTCACAAAGCTGTTATCATTGAAGATATTGCTCAATCTCTCATTGGGAATTAGTCTCTACAGAGCTACTTTTATAAAGTGATAGCAATCATTTCTTCACTAGTTCAGCCATCCAACAAAAAGTAATTGACTCTGCGGTACATGCCACACACTGTGTTAGACACATGGATATAATGATAAGTCAATGACAGCTCTTCCAAGTTCCAATCCAGTAGGCAATGGATATGTGAACATACAAGCACAACAAAGCTTCCACAATAATTGTAAAGTAGTTACTATCTTCATTTTGCCATACTGAAAAAAGAAACCGTTAGAGAATTCTAAAATCATGTTCGAACTATTAAGTGAGAAAGCTGAAATTCAAATATGGTGTCTGGCCCTAAAATCAAATACTTTTTATTACTTCAGATTGACTTATGGAATTATTTAATCATTTAGTCTTCTTAATTATTATCTAGTATGTGCTCAGTTGCTTACTGAAAATATTGGGTCATACAGAAAAAATCAAGGCAGTATAATATATTGTTTATATTATTTTGGGGGCATGGATGCAGACTTTAAAAGTTTGAATCTCTATGGACCAGGACAGTAGTGCTTTGCATGGAGGGCAGTGAGGCTGCCCATTATGTTTCTGATATTATTGTTGTTGTGGTTAAAAAAGACTGGCCTCTAGGACACACTTACTATCAAATTGAAAAGATAAAACTTCAACATCCTTTAGCAGCCTACTCCTTAGCCCTCACCATCTCTCAGCTTCCATGTCTGCATCTTAACTCAGATTTCCTTTCCCTAACTTTGCCAGTGTCTCATTCTGGGCCTCAGTTCTCACCAGGTATGACCTAAATGATGACTTGGCATGAAATGGTTATACCAAAGGCGGTGACAAATACATGATTTTAAGATATATTTTGCAGGTAGAGATAACAGGATGTGCTCATGGACTACATGTGGAGTGTGAGGGAAAGAAAGCTTAGGGCTGAATAGTTCTGGCATTAAGGGGTTGTATGTTGAAGACTTTTATCAGGTTTGATCAGATATTTATCCATTTCCAGATAGACCTGGAGAATCTGGTAAGTTATTTCATAAATACAGTTGGGTGAAATAATCAGTACAACCTTTAATAGATTCTTCTTGCGGAAGTCCTGCCCTAAAGGTAGCATCTCAAAATTTGTACCTGTTATCGTTCCTAAATCTCAGCCTACAGTTTTTTGTTGTCAATATTTGTAAATCGTATGTATGATTAAATAATTTTGAAGTTAAGTCATCAAGTCACTCACCCATGTAAGCTTCTTTAGTAATGTGATTCCAATTATTTTTTGAGCTTCTTTTGTTATTTTTCAATAATCTTATATAATTTATGACTACTATTCATAATAATAATAATATTTATTTAATAGTAGTCATAATTAAAACTTACTGCATCCTAACTATGTGTTAGACAGTATTCTAAGTGATTTAAAAATATCAACTCATTAAATTTTCCAAACATCCTTGTGATCTACTATTATTATCATCCCTTTTTTAAACAGGGACACAGAGAGACACAGAGAGGTTGTGAATTGTCCAAGGTTACCTGTCTAGCAAGTGACAATGCCACTCCAGGTCAGGCAGGTCACTCCAGAGACCATGTTCTTTATCACCACAGTATACTTCCTGTGCAAATACTGGTGTTGGTATCCAAACACCTTTTAAAATTGTTGCAAGACTCTTGTGGCATACTAAAAGTAGGAAATACAATGTCCACTTTATTTTTTCAGATGAAGCAATTAGAGCTCATCAAACTTACGTTGCTTTTCCAAGGGAATAAAATGAGAATGACCATCTTCCTCCATTCTGTGCTGCCTCCCTCAGAAGGATAAAGCTGGGCATACACTGTACAGTACAAAGTATGTTCAAAAAGTCACAATTTTGAGATTTTTATACTTTTAGGGGCATATCTTTCAATGAAGGGACAATTTTCTCTGAAGAATGAAAGAAAAACTATCCTTTCTTAAACCTCAGGTGGATCACCATTGCTTGTAGAAAAATCTCATTCTTCCTAGTATTCACATCAAGAAAGGCAGTAATACATCATTTTTCTCAAGTAATTACCTAATAGGAGAAGACTAAATGAGTTAATATTTATTCTTCTCAGAGTACCTGGCAGATGGTAAGTGCTCAGTTAATATCAGTGCCATCTCACCCAAGAATGACAGTGGTAAAAATAAGAGGAACTTACAGAGGAAGCACAAACTTTCAACCCAAATAAAAATAGGCAAAACATATTTTGAAGATTACTGAGTGGTCATTTGGAATATCTGAGTAGGGTCAGGAACTAACAAATACAGGGCATAAGCTTACAAATTTCAAGGTGGAGGTCAGAAGCTGCCAGTCTCAGGGTGACTGGAAGCCCTGCATTAGTAATGAAATCAGAGTGTGCTCATGTCATTCAGGTGACGTAGTGTGCAGTGAGTCATCTTCCACGCATCAGTAAACTACCCATTTTGCTTCCCTTGTTTTGACAGGTGAACACAATTTCCAATGACACTCATGGAGAACACCACTGAGGTGCATGAGTTTAGACTCTTGGGACTGACTGACACCACAGATCTGCAAGTTCCTCTCTTCATAATATTCACTCTCATCTATCTCATCACTCTCATTGGAAATCTTGGGATGATCATGTTGATTTTGCTGGATTCTCACCTCCATACTCCCATGTATTTTTTCCTCAGTAACCTCTCTCTGGTGGATTGTGTTTACTCCTCGGCTGTTACCCCCAAGGTGATGGCTGGGTTGCTCATGGGAGATAAAGTCATCTCCTATGGAGGATGTGTGGCTCAGATGTTCTTCTTTGTGGCTTTTGCCAGTGTAGACTGTTTTCTACTAGCTGTCATGGCTTACGATCGTCACGCAGCGGTGTATAAGCCCTTACGTTACACCACCACTGTGACCACCAGTGTGTGTGTTCAGATGGCAGTAGGCTCCTATGTCTGGGGCTTTGTTGAATCCGCCATCCACACTGGATTTGCCTTCTCCCTCTCCTTCTGCCATTCCAATGTGGTCCATCACTTCTTCTGTGATATCCCCCCAATCCTGGCTCTTTCCTGTTCGGATATCTACGTAAATGAGATTGTGCTCAGCCTCCTTAGGACACTCTGGGGTTTCAACTTCAGGAAAGCACAGGGCTGTGCCCAGTTTCCTTGGAACCCACTTGGGGCGGCTCTGCTGCGAGGAACAGGTGAAGAGAAGTTTGGAAAATCAGGAGAAGCTTACAATATGTGACTGACTGCTGAGGGGTGGAGTCTTTCTTCAGAGGACCCAGGAAGGGGCTTGCTGTAGAAACCTATGCTTTTGGTCAGTTTTGTGTGCAGTGTAGAGCCCATGTGCGATTTAGTGTCCAGTTTTCCCAGCACTGTTTAGGGAGGGGACTGTCCTATTCTCATTGGTGTGCTCTTCTCCTCTTTGGCAAACAGTAACTCACCCCATCCATGTGGGTTGACTTCTGGGCTCTCTGTCTTATTCCTCTGGTCTGTGTGACTGTTTTGGTCCCAGTTCCACACTTTTTGGTTGACTGTGACTTCCTAATGTAGTGTGACATCAGGAAGCCAGGTTCACCTTCCTTAGGGTTGCATGAAAAGGAGGAGTTTTATGAAGGTGGTAAGGGATGATATTTATGATAATGGTATCATTTAATCAGGCACATAATGAAATGAGGGGGCATCCTAGGTAGAGGAAGCAGACCATAAAATGTCCTGCAATAAAAGTATGTTTTGAGTTGCTATAGAGAAGAAAGAAAATCAGGGTTTATACAGCTGGCTGAATAACTAGGGAAATGATTAAAAATATATATATCTCAACTAAAGTATGAGTGAATGAGATGTAATAACCATTTGAAAGTATTTAAAGACAGAGCAACATATAGCATTATTGTTTTCCTCATTATATTTATTTAGCACAATATGTAGAGTTGGTGGTCATACGTGCACAAATTTAAAATCACCTTTATTTTTCCTTCCGTATACTCTGGGTTTCTTTTTCAATTATCATGAGAGCATGCTGTTTTAGACAAACAAATCAGTGCTAACATAACTGCTGATTCTATTAAAATGTTATGTTTATGTAGTGCTAGATAAAATGTGCCATCAGAAAATTACATACTTTAACAAGGCAGAGAGAGAGCAGGAAAATGGTACCCACCAGCACCTCTGTCCCTGGAGAGAGTCCAAAGGGCCTCTCTGCCCCTCTCGTGTACACTTTAAGATTAGCAAACGAATCTCCACCACATAGAGCCTGGGAGTTTTTCAAACTGCTGTTTCTACCCTGGCCCCCGGGGTAAGTGAATTCATGCATGCGCCCTTTGAGAGCAGTTTCTCAGTTTGCTATAGCACTTTGGCGCTCGTGGACTTGAGCCCCATTGGTTTTCAAAGCCAGATGCTCATGGGTCTCATCTCTCAGGTGTAGGTCTACAAGTGAGGGTGCCAGACTTAGGGTACAAATCATTTGTTCTGAAGAGAAGCTCCAGATGTATGTGTTCCCTCCCAATTGTGGCGTGCTGTGCCAGGGGTGGGGGTTATGTCCCATGCTCTCATACCCATCTCAATGTGACCCCTTTGTCATTTGACATAGAGGTGTTCATCTGTTCTCAGATCTTTTTCGGAGGGGATTGTAGTACGTGTAGCTAGAGATTCGGTGTGCCCATGAGAGGAAGTGAAGTCAGGATCTTCCTATGTAGCCATCTTGGAACACAAAAAAGGCTACTTGTCCCTGATTCTAGGCAGGAGGAATTCAGTTTTTCACTTTTGAATATTATGTTAGCCATGCATTTTTCATAAATGTACTTTATCAGGTTGAGGAAGTTCAATTCTACTTTTATGGGTGGCTTTTTTAACTATTAAGACATGTAAGAGTCTGTCAAATGCTTCTTCTGAATCAATGAGATGGTTGTTTTTCCCTCATTAAATTGAAGTGGTTTGTTTCATTTATTGAGCTTCATATATTGAACCATTCTTGCATTCCTGGGATAAATCATACTTAGTCATGGTTTATAATCTTTTTAACATGTTGGTGGATTTGGTTTGCTCACATTTTTGCTGAATAGTATTGCATCTCTATTCATGAAGGATATTGGTTCACAGTTGTTGTTGTTGTTTTCTGGTAATGTTTTTGACTCATTTTGGCAAAATAGTAATGCTGCCCCCATAGAATGACTGAGTCGTTCTACACTATTTTTTTTGAAAGCGTCTAAGAAGAACTGGTATTTATAGTTATTTAAATACTTTTGAAATTCACCAGTGAAGCCATCTTTCCCTATTTTTATTGTTGTTGAAAAGTTATTATTGATTCAATCTTTTTATATGGCTGCTCTGATTTTCTATTTTCTTATTTTGATCCAATATTTGTAATATTGGCATTTCTAAGAGTTCATGATTTCATCTGGACTACCTATAGTTGTACAGTTGTGAATAGTATTGCATTAATTTTTTTGTTTCTATAAGACAAGTAGTAATATCCCTCCTTAGTCTCCATGGCAGAAGAGACAGCTAAAGTGTTGTACAGGGGCTTCAGCCTACCAAGAAGTAACACACATCAATTCTTCCCAAAGTCCATTGTCTAGAACTAATGAATGTCTCTGCTGAGCTGCAATGGGTAGTCAGATGTGTGGGAAGCAGACGGAATGTTTGAGCACCAATATATTTTTAAAACATGCTATATCAATTTTTGATGAGTAACAAAACAGTAATATTTAATCTTATGGAACACCTGGAAAGTGCTGGAAATTGTACTCATTTATATATATATATATGTCATCTGATGATCTTCTTAACAATTCCATGAGGATTGTGTGATATTGTCTCCCTCCACACAGTTGAAAAGCTGATGATTAGATGTGTTAAATAACTTACTTGAATTGGGGACTAAGCCTCTCAGGGAACAGAACAAATTTTTAACCACTAAACTTGCTGCACCGAGCAAAGTGTGGTGTCTCTTTGGGAGTGTGTGTTAAGAGGCAAATGTAAAGACAAAGAATGGATCTATTTCTTTTGCTGGAGAAAAACATTCCTAGACCAGAACTGTGATAGTAAAGGCAAATAGGGTTTTTTTTAAATTGATTTTTCTGAGATTTGGTGGGGGGGGGGACATCTTTGTGAGAACAAGAAAAGAAACGAGATTTTAAAATTTTTAAAATATATTAAAATGCCAAGTCCTGGAAAAGATGTGAAACAACTGGAATGCATTGCTGGTGAGAACCAAATAGTAGAACAAATTCAGAAAACCGTTTGGCAGTTTCTTTTTCAATTATGCATTTATTTACTTTGTGGCTAAGCAATCTTTCTCACAGGTTTTTACCCAAGTGAAATCAAAGCCTATGTTAACAGGGAAAAAAAACCCTTTAGACATATGTTTAGATCAATTTTGTTCAGAATCAGCAAACACTAGAACGAACCAATGTCCTTCAATGAAATATAATGTCCATAAAATGGAATATGACTGAAAAAAAATTCCACTGATAGTGAAGGTAACAACTTTGATGGATCACAAATGCTTTATAAAAGTAAAAGTAAAAGAAACAGGACTCAAAAACCAAATGTGCTAGAATTCTAGTTAAGGATATTCCTGCAAAGGCCAAGTTATACACACAAAATATTTACATGGTTTTCAGGGCAATGGGTATGCGGAGGAGTGGACCACAAAGAACCTCAGGTTTTGTTTACATGAAGTGGATGTTCTATACCTTGCTTGTGATAGTAGTTACATAGCCATATACATTTGACCAAATTCTTCAAACTATACACAAAAGTGTGGATTTTACTGCTTGTAAATTATGTGTTTAGAAAATTTAAAAAATGAAAGAAGAAGCAATACCAAAATATGTACATTCATAGATGCAACCATGTCCCCATGGGCGGTTTAACTGCTTCTTCCCTGGGAATTATATATTTAGAGAATAAAATAGAAAGAACAAGAAGTAATACCAAACTGTGCATGCACAGTCATATATGTTACCAGGTCCCCATGGCAGTTTAATTGCTTCTTCCCTGGGAAGGAGGGATGAGGAGCTGGAGATGCTCTCATGGGAGTGGGGGAGATCCTCTGGGAACTTCATGTCTCTATAATTCACTCCCTCTTCCCTTGCATTAGCCTCTGAAATACCAACAACACTCCACATGGCATCATCTTAGAAGCACCTGACTGCATGCTGGCCCCCTTGATCACCATATATTTATCTGATTGTTAATAGTTATCATTACACAAAGGCCTTCTTCCTGCCTGAGGAATTGCTATACGTCTACAACCATAGCCAAGGAAACCATCCCAAGATAAAAATTATGTTCAGTAACTTAAAAATAATAATCCCTTACTGAATTATTTTCTAGAACAGACCTCTTATTTGTTGTTCACAGACATAATTCTGTAACTTATGTGGGAGAAGTAATTTTATTATGTTTATTCTACAAGTAAGGAAAAGGTAAGTAACTCCTTCAAAAGCACAGTAAGAATTGATAATGGATTTGAAATTTGCACCCAGGTTCCTGGGTCCTTGGTAATGTTTTTTCCCTCCACATTTCCCTGCTTTAGAGAACTTGGAACCTTTTAACCACTGCCTAAAACATAGCTTCTCTCTCATTATTTATGCATTATTTCATGGCTGAATTTCTCACTTCACACTCACTTCAGGATTCACTGTTCTTTCTCTTCAAGGATCGAGGTAAGCTACTATATTCTATATATACTATTAGTAAAAAGTGTAATTCATGCAAAATCATTGGGGAAACTACATATATTATGAGTTATTTGAGCATAGAAATAAATGTTTTGAACTTCTTTATATAAAATAGTAAGTTGAGGCTGGAGTATAAATGTCAAAACTTCCATTGGTAAGTTTAGTGATACTTATGAAATACCCTGCTGCTTCCTTAATGAAGAGAAATTTTTAAAAAATAAGATAAATGATGCTCTGATTGTGTAGATGAACAATTTCATCTTGTTCACCATCAGCTGGTCTCCCACTGGAGGTTAAGGAAAAAGCATGCATGTGAAGTGATCATTCTTATACTGCACACAGAACCGAATGAATTAGCAAGATCAAACTGCAGTTTAACCTTCCCCCCATAATCTTGTCTTTCTGGTTATAGACACTTTTAAATGTGCTGACAGTGAGGTGGCGATAAGCACACAGATTTTGATTAGGTTGAAATTGACCTAATCAATTTTGAATCTTGAAACTTCTTCAAACAGCCTAATTGTAGAATATCACATGACTTCTTAAATCCTTAATTTCTTTAATGGGAAAATAAAAATAATACCACCCACTGTATGTACATCAGTTTATATGTAAAACTCTAAAGCATTAGATCAAGATAATTTTGAAGTACACATTATTAATAAAATAATGCATATGGTATGCATTCAATTTCACTACAATATATTTTTTGTTTGTCACTTTCCCCCTTTATTTCTCATTGCTACAGGACATCTCATGATTCCTAAGTAGCATTGATGGAGAACAGGACAGAAGTGACACAGTTCATCGTCCTGGGACTCACCAACACCCCAGAACTACAGATTCCTCTCTTTGTCATTTTCACTGTTATTTATCTCATCACTCTGGCTGGAAACCTGGGAATGGTCATACTGATTCTCTTGGACTCTCGTCTCCACACTCCCATGTACTTTTTCCTTAGTAACTTGTCTCTGGTGGACTTTGGCTACTCCTCAGCTGTCACTCCCAAAGTCATGGCTGGCCTACTTAGAGGTGACAAGGTCATCTCCTACAATGCATGTGCTGCTCAAATGTTCTTTTTTGTAGCCTTTGCCACTGTGGAAAATTACCTCTTGGCCTCAATGGCCTGTGATCGTTATGCAGCAGTGTGTAAACCCCTGCATTACAGCACCACCATGACGACAAGTGTGCGTGCACGTCTGGCCATTGGCTCCTATGTCTGTGGTTTCCTGAATGCTTCCTTCCATGCTGGGGACATATTCAGTCTCTCTTTCTGTAAGTACAATAAGATCAGTCACTTTTTCTGTGATGTTCCAGCTGTTCTGACTCTCTCTTGCTCTGATAAACACATTGGTGAGGTGGCTCTTGTTTTTATGTCGAGCTTTAATGTCTTTTTTGCTCTTCTGACTATACTGATTTCCTACCTATTCATATTTATAACCATCTTGAAGATGCAGTCATCTCAGGGACACCAAAAGGCTTTGTCCACCTGTGCTTCCCACCTCACTGCCATCTCCATCTTCTATGGGACAGTCACCTTCATGTACTTACAGCCCAGCTCCAGCCATTCCATGGACACAGACAAACTGGCATCTGTGTTCTATACCATGGTCATCCCCATGCTGAATCCTGTGGTCTACAGCCTGAGGAATAAGGACGTAAGGAATGCATTCAAGAAGGTGGTTGAGAAGGCAAATTTTTCTATAGGATTGGGACTTTAACTTTGTAGTATGCACAATAACCTTGTTCAGTTCCTCTCAGAATTTCCCCATGCAATGAGATACTTTTTAAGCATCACACTGCACTCAAATCCCCAGTGTGACATCCTTAGCTTTTCCAAAGGCTGTCATCTAGTAAAAAAAGAAAACCTCTTTAGAATTATAATACCTGATGAGGATGGCTAAGGCGAATCATGAGAAATTTTGGACCTGCTGTCAAAACTTTTTAATGATATTTGATCTATCCACCTGTTCCACTTACATTTTCTCTACCACATAGCAAAACAAATGTACCTGTTAAACAAGGGCCCAAACAAGCCCACGGATAAAGGCACAGGTATGTGTCCCACATACACACTGGAGAGGGAAATGTGCCAGAGGTAAATGAAGTGTGGCTACTTTCTAATAAAAAAATTTAAGTAGCTATTCGAGGTGTTAAATATAAAGTTACATCTCAGATTAGTTCTTTTGTTGAATAACTGTTCTAAGATTCTGAATAGGAGAAAAATCATGTATTTTAAATGGAATTATGTACTCTTTGACATATTGTATTGAGAGATACATAAATAATCACGTCTTAGATGAGTTAGTATGTCTTGACTGAGTCACTTTGTAGAATTGACATGTTCACATTACAATTTTTAGAAAGATAACATAATCACCAAAAATCCATAGTTTACCTTAAGGTTGTCTCTTGGTGTTGTACATCATAAGGGTTGGGATGATGTATAATAAATTGAATACATCACTATAGTATCATATGGGATATTTCCACTGCCCTAAAAATCCTCTGTGTTCCACCTCATCATGTCTCTCTCCCAGAACCCCCTGGCTACTACTGATCTTTTCGCATTTTCATATTTTTGCCTTTACCAGAACGTCATATGGTTGGAATCATACAGTAAGTAGCCTTTTCAGATTGGCTTCTTTCATGTACTAATATTCATTTAAAGCTCCTTCATGTCTTTTCATGGCTTGAGAGCTCTTTCCTTTTCAGTGCTGAAAATTGTACCACTGTTTGTTTATCCATTAACATAATGAAAGACATCACAGTTGCTACCAGTTTCAACAATTATAAATAAAAATCTGGTAAACATTCATGTTTGGGGTTTTGTGTGGACATAAATTTTCAACTCATTTGGGTTAATACCAATATGGATGATTGCTGGAGCGTATGATAAGACTATGATTAGTTTTTTAAGAAATCTTCAAACTCTTCCAAAGGGACTACCCCATTTTGCATTCTGACCAGCAGTGAATGAAAATTCCTGTTGCTCCACATCCTCACCAGTATTTGGTATTGTCAGTGTTCTGAATTTTGGCCATATTAATAGGTGTGTAGTAGTATCTATTGTTGTTTAAATTTGCATTTTCCTGATGGCATGTGATGTAGAATATTTTTTAAAATGCTTATTTGCCATCTGTATCTCTTCTTTGGTGAGATGTCTGTCAAAGTCTTTGGCCCGTTTTGTAATCGAGTTATTTTCTTATTATTAACTTTTAAGCACCTTGGCAGTGATGTGACTAAAAGCACAGATTTTTATTAGGTCAAAATGGATTTAACATTTGGGAAAATGGGTGGTAACTCTTCCTTATAGTAACTGTAATCTTGACTCTTCCTCATAGTAGCTTGGTAACTTTAGCGCAATACAAATTTTTCAAACCCTTGATTTCTTATGGTAAAATAATAAAATTATGCAAGCTACCTTATACTCACACAGACAAATATATTTATAAAGCCCTTATAATTGACTGTAGAATATAGTGTATGCTAAAAGTGATCGTGTCATGTGTGTAAACATAGGCAAATGTAATGCCTTTATGTGCTGGGCATGTAAAATACAGTTGCAAATGGTTTAGGGGGTACGGTAAAAAACGGTGGCAGAGGAAAGCGATCCTTTCAAAGTCTTCAAACATAAATGAGAGGACTGAAAACACTGTCTCTACAAAAGAACAGATTCAAATGAAGTATTTTACACCATGGAGCATGCCACCAAAACATTCTTCAAGCTAAAATTAATCCCCAAAATGGAAACTTTCAATTTTTGATCTCTATGATTCAGCTGTTAGATGACACTAATGAAAGATAGAATGATTTCAAGAAAGGAAAACTCACTTAAACTAAAATATAGACTCCAAGGAAGATATTCAGTCAAAAAATAGCTCATATGGAATTGTAGGATCAGCCACTCATACGGGATCAGCGTGCATAAAATCTCAGTGACCCTAGTGTGTAGAAAAGACAAAATAAAGAGACAGACTTTAAGACCTCAAAACTAATCCACACTTGAAGTTCTGTATGTCACCGCCCATTTTCCCAAATAAACATAAAAACCATCATTTCATCCAAATACTTGTATAGCTAACACTCATCCAGGTGTGCTGAACGCCAGCATTTTATTCATTTGTATTCACATATTACCTTACGTAATCCTCACAATGAGACCTTAAAGTAGGTGTTGTTACTGTCTTCATTTTGCAGATAGAAAAATGAGATTTGGGGGAGTGAGGTTAGGACCAATGACTCCTAGGTAGTCAAGGATAGGGTTGCTATGCACCTCTTCCTAGAACCCAGCGCCAAGACCCAGAGCTCCGTACAAACGCTTTGCCTCCCCTTCAGAGCTGCATCTGCTGCTCGGGCTTGCCCTGCTGGGCTGGTTACCCCACCACGTTCACTGTGCACTTCTCCCTCAGTATTTCACTGCGAGACCCAAAGCACTGAGTTTGGACCAATGGAGACAATGAGAAATTGTAAACTGTGTTCAATTCAATTTTATTTAAATTCAATTAAAACCATGCATTTAGGAGTCATTCTACATTGCGCCAAAGGTTGACTTAATTCCAAAGCATGGCTTGCCAATTATTTGTGAAATGAATGCGTGTCTTTCCCTCTGCCTCATAATTTATGTGAATATAACAACTGATCAACCTCATAGTATTGTGAGAGGAATCAGTGAATATATACATAAAGTATATAGAGAATTTAGGCAAGTGAGCTCGATGAAAGTATAAGCTTTCACTAGGCTCAGAAAAGTGAATTGGCCAATGCAGTCATTTCAGACACGCCCTCTTGGACAACTTGTTTATTTTCTACATCTCAGTTTAGAAATACATAAAATTTAAAAATTGGGATGATGGTCTATAAAGATCTTTCATATTCAGGTTTGGCTTTCTTCATAACTAAGGCTCTAAATTTGTTGTCAAGCCATGTTTACCTGGAGACTCAAAGTACAAACTATTGCTACATTGCAAAAATACACATATATTTATACTTTTAATTTTATGTCAATCTCTTTTTTAAATTACTCTGTTCCTTTACTTTTCATTGCTGTAGCAAATCTCACGATTACCAAATAAGACTCATGGAGAATAGTACAGAATGGACTGAGTTCATCCTGCTAGGAGTGAGCAGTGAGCCACAACCGCGGATTCCACTCTTTATAATGTTCATCGTCATCTGTCTCATCACCTTGATTGTGAATTGGGGGATTATTGTGTTGATTCTGTTGAAGTCTCGTCTCTAGTCTCCCATGTACTTTTTCCTCGGTAATCCGTCTCTGGTGGATTTTTGTTACTTTTCAGCTGTCACTCCCAAGATCATGTCTGAGATCCTTAGATAAGATAAGGTCTTCTCCTACAATACATGTGGCTGTTTATTTATCTATTTATTTATTTACTTATTTACTTATTTTTTGGTAGCCTTTGCCGCAGTGGAAAATTTCCTCTTGGCCTCAATGGCCTATGACCACTATGCAGCAATGTGTAAACCACAAGATCACACTATTATGATGATAACAAGTGTGCCATGGCTAAGCATGGTTAAAATGTCTTGGGGTCTGCTTGTCAAAACTCTTCTTAAGGATACTGATTTATTCACTTATTCTGAATTAATTTTTTTCTACCATATGCCAATGCAAAGATACATGTAAAACAGGGGCACAAATGAGCTCATGAACAGAAGTCCAAGGAGGTTCCCCCTCTGAATTCAGACTTTTTGGAGGTGGAAATTTACTAAAACTAAATAAACTATTGCTGATTTTTAATATAAATGTTTAAATTTTAATTTTGATATTAGAATATAATTTATTGCCTAACATTATTTAGTTAGTTAGTTGAATACTATTTTAAAGGTCTTATTTTGAAAGAAACTGCTTTTTTGTGGGCACAAAACATAGAGATACATAAATAGAGCATATTATAGAAATAATATTTTAGCCTTGACTACATAATTTCATAGAATCAACATGTTCATTTTACAATATTCAAAATGATAAAATAACCAGAGTACAAGAAAAATGCAGGAAAAAAAATTTTCATTATTATATTACTACCAACTTTTACACTGTTGAAATAAATGGACAGAAAAACCAATGACGTATATTATTCTCTCTACAAATGCCTTAAAATGGTTAATGCTACTCATCTATTCATACTTTAGTAGGGTCACGTTTTGTCTCTCCTCCAGTCTTTTACCCCCTCTCATTCACTCTGATTCCCTTGCTACTTGTTCACAATTCTACGTCTGCTCCCATCTCAGAGCCTCCCTACTTGCTTTTCCCTGACTGGTGTTTCCCTCGCTCCATTCAGGTCTGCGTAAGTGTTACCCTATCATGGAGTCCTTCCCTGACTACGTTTATAAAATAATCACTCTCCACTCACTGGGTACACTGTCCTCTCACCCTGCAATGTTCCTTGTGGTCCTTGTCAACCCTTACCTGTTGTATGTTTATTTCTTCAGTTCTTTATGATCCATCACCTACAACTAGAACTTAAACTGCAAGAGAGCAGTGGCATTATCTGCTCTCTTTACAGCATGATTCTCAGTAGCTGAATGAGTATCTGTTTCATAATAGTTTCATGATAAATATTTCTTAAATAAATGAATAAAAAATAACTAAGCTTTGAATATGAAGGCATTAATATGTTGACTCTTTGAACCATTTATTATTAAGTATCATCCATTGTGTAAACTTTCTAGATATACTTTTACAACATTTTCAGAAACATAGGTGCTTTTCTGCTTTGCTTACATACTTATCTGCATTCTCACTCAATACTTGCACACCCCACTCAGACAACGATGATTTCCTGGGTCACATAATCCAGCAGATCATCTCAAGCATTTCATTATTTTTACTTCAGAATTATGTCTCATAAAGTGACAAGTGAGACATCAAACAAGCAGTATTTTTTTGAAGCTGTCTTCTTAGGCAAGTGAAACAAAAGCAGAAATAAACTAATGGGACTACATCAAACTAAAAGTCCTTTGCATACTGAAGGAAATAGTTAACAAAAAAGCAGCTCATTGAATGGGAGAAGATATTTGAAAACAATATATCCTAGAAAGCATTAATATTCAAAATAAAAAGAACTCATAGAACTGAATACCAAAAAACTAACAACCTGATTAAAAATGGGCAGACAACTTCAATAGACATTTTTCCAAAAAAGACATATGGATGGAAATTAGACACATAGAAAAGTGCTCAACATGAGTAATTATCAGGGAAATACAAATCAAAGCCACAATGAGATATCGCCTCACACCTGTCAGAATAGCTATTATCAAAAAGGCAACAAATAACAAGTGCTGGAAAGGATATGGGGAAAAGGGAACCATAGTGGATTGTTGGTGGGACTGTACATGGGTGTAGCCATTATGGGAAAAAGTATGGAGTTTCCTCAAATAAGTAAAAGTAAAACTGCCATATGATCTAACAATTTCACTTCTGGGTATTTACTCAAATAAAAAACACTAATTCAAAAAGATACATACACACCTGGGTTTATTGCAGCATTTTTTACAACAGCCAAGATATGGAGGCAATCCAAGTGTTTACTAGTAGATGAACGGACAAAGAATGTGTATTAAATAAATAAATAAATAAATAAATAAATAAATAAATAGCATGCATACACATGAATGGAATATTACTCAGCCACAAAAAATGAAACTATGCCTTTCATAGTAATTTGGATGTGTGTAGATGGTATTACGCTAAGTGATTTAAGTCAAACAAAGACAAATATTGTATGATCCCACTTATATGTGGAATTTAAAAAACAAACAGAACAAAATGAAAACAAACTCATAGATACACAGAAGATACTGGTGGTTGTCAGAAGGACAGGAATTGGGGGGCGGCAAAAGAGGTGAAGGAAATTAGAGGTACAAACCTCCAGTTGTAAAATACATAAGCCATGAAGATGTAATATACAGCATAATGAATGTGGTCAATAACATTGTAATAACTTTGAAAAAAATGACATGAAAATCAAATTAAAAATTTTAAACTTTAAAATACCAAATGCTGCAAAATATGTAAAACAATTGAATGTATTACTGGTGGGAAATCAAATAGTAAAGCGCTTCAGAAAATATTTTGGCAATTTCTTACTTGAATGAATATATACTTACCATATGACCAAGCAACCCAACTCCTAGATGTTTACCCAAGTGACATGAAAACCTGTTTACACTAAAATCTTTAGGCAAATGTTTACATCAGTTTTATTTGTAGTCACCAGACACGAGAACCAACCCAACTGTTCCTCAACTGTAGAATAAGATGAACAATCTGAAATGTCTATATAATAGAATATTATTCCACAATAAAAAAATATTCCACTATGACACAAGTAACAATATGGATGGGTCTCAAATGCTAAGCGATAGATTACAGACTCAAACAGTACATATTCTAGGATTACAGTTAAGGACATTCTTGCAAAGACAAAATTACTTGGACAAAACAGCTTGTTGGTTGCCAGGGGCAGTGGGAAGGAGAAAGGGTTTATCAAAAGAAGTTTGTACGAATTTATTCAGGTGGTAGGGGTTGCTTGACAATAAATTTAACAAAATTCTTAGAACTATACACTAAAATTTTGGATATTGCTGTATGTAAAGTATATGTTCATTATAAATTGACAAAAATAACAAGGAAAAAAACAAATAATATCAAAACATGTGTGTACAATGAAAATAATCAGCATGGTCCCCATAGGCAGTTTAATTGCTTCTTTCCTGGGAAAGTAGGTTGAGGAATTGTAGATGCTCTCACAAGGGAAATTCCTTGGAGAGCTTCATGCCTCTGTAATTCCCTCCACGTCCCCAGGTGTTAGCCTTGGAAACCCCAGTACCACTCAATGTGACATCACTTCAGAGGGACCAGTCTGCACGCTGAACCCACTTGGTGATTGATTATTCATCTGAATACTAATACTAGTTAGTACACAGAGGTCTTATCCCCGGATTTGCTATGAGCCTGTAACCATAGTTGGGGACAACACCTGAAGATAAAAATGAAATTGATTGACTTTTAGATGATAACCTCTTATTGAGATTTGTTATTTATGGACACAATTCTGTGACACGGGTAATCTTATTATGTTAATGCTTCCAATCAGGAGGAGGTAAGAAGAAAGAAAGAATGCATGGTAGGTTCAGGAATTAACTGTGTTAATATTCCTTCCTCCATTTTACCCTGCCTTAGAAACTTTGCAATCCTATGACCGTTATCTGTAAAAGAGCTCCTCTGATAGGATTTCTGTGTTATTCTACAGCTGAGATTCTGATCTCAGACTCTCTGTTCAGAATTGACTCTTCCTTCTCTCCCAGCAGACAGGTAAGCATCTATATTACACACACACTTTTCAGTCAGTCATATAATTCATACAAAAGCAGTGGGACAGCTATATTTACTTTGAGTTATGTGAGGGCAAAAATAAATATTTTCAATGTTTTTCTGAAACAGTGAAGTGAGACTGAGGTATACACGTCCAAACTTCCACCGACAGGGAGTTCGCTGCTAAGTTATGAAACATCACGCTGCTTTCCTAAAGATGTGAATAGAAAAATAACATAGTTTATTCTCTGATTGATTGGTAATTTCATCTTGTTGACTAAATGTCAGCTTCTCATCGGAGGTAAATAAATGAATAAACAAATACTAACAAATAAACCCAAAAAAGTAAAATAATCTTTAAACTATAAAGGTGTCTAATATGAATTAACAAAATCCAAGCTGCATTTTAACCTTTTCTTCATAATCTCATGCTCATTGTTATTGGCACACCTACATCTTGATAGTGAATGGCTAAAAGCACAGACTTTTGATTCAATCAAAAGTGGATTGAACTCTTAAACCTTAACTCTTTCTCATACTAGCTGTGTAATTTTAGAGCATCAGATAACTTCTTAAGTCCTTAATTTCCTCAATGCTAAAGTAGAAATAATGCTACTAGTTATCTTTTACACACACATGTACATGCACATACACACCAAAATTGATATATAAAGCCCTTATTGGTTACAGAATGTAGCGGATGCTAAAGTGGTCATGTGTGCTCAGGTTGGCAAACAGAATGTCTTCATGGGATAGGCTTGTAAAGTGAAGTTACAAAAGTCTTAGGAGGAAGATATTAGTAGTTGGTAGAAGGTAGATGCCCTTCCAAAGGCTTGATGCCCTTGAAATTCAAATGAAAATATTTAAAGTACTGCTCCTAAATAAAAACAGGTTCTAATAAAATGTTTGACAACAAAGTGCTTCCACCAAAATAGATCCACAGGATAAAGACAGCCCACCAGCAAGGGACTTTCAATCCCTGACCTCTGTGATTCTGCCATGAGATGACAGTAATGGGACAAAATATGAGTATGAAATAGTTCCTTTCTTTAAAAAAAGGAACTATTTCAGGCTAAAGTATGACTTCAAGGCAGAAATTAAGGAAAAGAATGGCTCACATGGAATGTCTGGAGCCAACTGTATGGGCAAAGAAAGGATAGACTTGGAAACACTGCAGAGCACCGACTATCTCAGTGGCCCTAGTGTGAGAAAAAAGACAAATTGAAGTGGAAGGCTGTAAGGCTTCAAAGCTCATGCAGCTCTGAAGCCCTCAATGTCACCAGCCATTTTTCCCAAAACAGCATACAATCATCCCATCCTCATCATAATATGACAGCTATCATGTATCAGACTGTGCTAAATACCCAGCATCTTATTGGTTTTTAAATGTATTCTCTTATTTAATTTTCATAATAATACTATAAAGTAGGCCTCACTACTGTCTTAATTTTGCTGGTAGAAATACGAGGTGTAAGTGAGCTAGGTTAGGATGAATGACTCCTAGGCAGTAAATGGTAGGGCTGATAGCTACCTCAACCCAGAGCCTCAGCTCTGCACACAATGCTACGTCTTCCGCTCAGATCACCCCTGCCGGTTTTACAGCCCCTGCTGGTCCACTCATCCTGTCACGTACACTGTGCCCATTTCTCTCAGTTACTTCACTGTGAAACCCCAAGCATTGCGTTTGGAATAATGAAGACAATAAGTGACGGCAAAGTGAGTTAAATTCAATTTGATTTAAATATAATTAAGACCACTGTCTTGGGAGCCACTCAGTTTGTGTTCAAAGATTGCCTTCAGTCCAATGCATGGCTGGTCACTTAATACTTGTTTAAATATGAAAAATTACTCAACCTTTTATGCATTATCATTATCATTTAAATGAATACAATAAGGAATTAAACTCAAGATGTCCTTGAGAGGCAATAATGAATATATTCTATACTGTCTACAGCGGTTCCCGATAGAGGAACAACATGCAAGTATTTGCTTTTATGAGGCTTGGAAAAAGTGAATTGGCAGGTGTATCCATTCTGGACAAGCCATTTATCAAGTAATTGTACACATCTCAGTTTACAAACTTATACACTTTAAAAACTGGGGAGATGACCCATGAAGATCCTTCAGATTTAACAGTATGTAGGTCTCTACACAATTAATGGAGTAAGTTTTGTTGACAAGAGTATTTGTATCTGGAGAATCTAGAAATACCAGTCGTCACTATAATGAAATAAGACATTTTGTATGTACACTTTTCAGTTTAAGTTTCTTTATCACTGATTCTGTCTTCTCCTAGCCACAGGGCGTTCTGGGACTCTCTGCATTGATGAGGAACAGTACAGAAGTGACAGAGTTCATTCTCCTGGGACTAAGCAATGACCCAGAACTGCAGGTTCCCCTCTTTATAATGTTCACGCTCACCTACCTCATCACTCTGATTGGGAATTTGGGGATTATTATGTTGATTGCAGTGGACTCTCGTCTCCACACTCCCATGTACTTTTTCCTCAGTAACTTGTCTCTGGTGGATTTTTGTTACTCCTCAGCTGTCACTCCCACAGTCATGGCTGGTTTCATCTCAGGAGACAAGGTCATCTCCTACAATGCATGTGCTGCTCAGATGTTCTTTTTTGTAGCCTTTGCCACTGTGGAAAATTACCTCTTGGCCTCAATGGCTTATGACCGCTATACAGCAGTGTGTAAACCCCTGCATTACACCACCGCCATGACAACCGGTGTGTGTGCTTGTCTGGCCACAGGCTCTTATGTCTGTGGTTTCCTGAATGCCTGCATCCACATTGGAGATACGTTCAGTCTCTCTTTCTGTGGTTCCAACGTGGTCCATCACTTTTTCTGCGATGTTCCAGCAGTCATGGTTCTCTCTTGCTCAGACAGACACGTTAGTGAGCTGGTTCTTGTTTATGTAGTAAGCTTCAACATCTTATTTGCTCTTCTGGTTATCTGGATATCCTACATATTCATATTTATCACCATCCTAAAGATGCACTCTTCTGCAGGATATCAGAAGGCTTTATCCACCTGTGCTTCCCACCTCACTGCCGTCTCCATCTTCTATGGAACTATTATCTTCATGTACTTACAGCCCAGCTCTAGCCATTCCATGGACACAGACAAGACGGCATCCGTGTTCTATGCTATGATCATCCCCATGCTGAACCCTGTGGTTTATAGCTTGAGGAACAAGGAAGTCAAGAGAGCATTTATAAAGGTTGTTTTAGAAGCGAAATTGTTTTTATTAGGATTATGATTTCAACATTGTACAATGTGCAGTAATCTAGTTTCATCAAGGCTATAGTAAAATTAAGTTCCTGAAGTGATATCCTTATGAATAAAAAGTCTCTTGTTCCGAAAAAAGGAAACACTATGTCCAGAAACACAGTACCTGAACAGAAATGGCTCAGGCGTCTTGGCGCCTGCCAATCTAAAATTTTCTTAAGGATATTGGTTTATTCACTTATTTTGCATGCTTTTTTTCTCCCACATCATTGCAAATACACATAAAATAAGGGCACAAATGAGACCACATACAAAGCGCATGTGCCCATGAGGATACCTACATTGAAATGAGCGATTTGACATAATTAAATGGAGTGTTCTTATGTTTTAACAATAATAATTAAGATATTTAATTCATGCATTAGAATATAAATTTATGTCTAATATTTTTTTATTTCTTTAGTTGAATGCTATTCTAAGAGTCCTAATTTGAGAATAAAATGATATACTATTAATGAAAAAATTGCTTTAGGGGAGCACATTTTACCAAGAGATAAATAAAGCATCTTGAATTAATATTTCTGTCTTGACTGAATCATTTTATAGAACCAACATGCTCATATTACAATTTTCAAAGGATAATATAGCCAGTGTATAAGAAAAATGGAGGAAGAGAATGTATTCAAAATCCCAGATTTGGAGGCTGAATGTGCTTGCTAGTATTGAAGTTTCACTTCTAGACCCTCTGGTCTATAAAGGTAGAAAGTATATATCTATGTAGTCTGTATATATATTCAGAATTACTCTTATTTCTCTAACTATCCATCATACCTATTTTAAGTTAAACATGAGTGCCTACTGATGTCCTTGACTTTAATCTGTTTCAACCCAATGTTTCCCCTTTCTTATCTGTAACTTCCATCTCTGACAGTGTGAAACTTGGGTCTCAACAATTTCCATTAGTTAATTTATTTGTGTGGTTCCAGTTTACAAGTAAAGCAGTTTGAACATTGTTAATCTATACGCCCATGAGAAACAACTTTAGCAACTGAAGTGTAGTACTTTTGCAGCCTTGCAGTTCCCTGTCAATACACAATTTTCCAACATTACTTAGGTCAGCTTATTTTTTCCCTATCTCCCTTGAGTGAGGTTAACTCATTTGCAGTACAATTAATTTGTTTTTAAGAGTCTGTGTTCACTCCTGAGATTCTCCAGTGCTCCTGGCTGATTCTTTTTGATTTGGATATATTAAATTTCACTCTTTGCTATGTATAGTTCTGTGGGTTTTAGCAAATGTATAGTTATTTGTTCACCAGCTCAATACCATGAAGAATAGTTGTATTATCTTAAAATTTCCCTTTCCATCTCTTTTATAGAAAATCAGTCCTCACTCCCCACCTCAACTCTTGGAAATCACTGAGTTTTTTCCAGACCTGTGTTATATGAAAGGAATCATACAATATAGAACCTTTAGATCTTGGTTCTTTCATTATAAAACCCACTTTAGACTCATTCATATTGTTGCATGAATCAATAATATCCTATTTTATCACCAATAAGTCTTCCAATATAACAATATACTACATTGTTTAATCATTCACTCTTGGAAGGGCATCTGGTTGCTTTCAGTTTGGCAATTCTGAACCTTAATAAAACTTTTTAAGACATTTGCATAAAGGGAAATGGGGGACATTATGAAGAAGCATATGATTTCAGTTTATATTTAGCATTTTGTTCTTGTTTTGTTTTGCATGAGGACTGACAACCATTGCAGCAAAATTTGTTGAAAAGAATGTATTTTCTCTGTTCACTTTCCTTTTCATCTTTCACAAAAACCAGTTGATTATATATCTGTGGGTCACTTCTGGATGCTAGAATCTGCTCCACTGATTCATGGAACAGATCTTTCCCCTAACGCCATATGTCTTGAATATTATATGTTATAGTGAGCCATGAAGTGAGATAATTTTCATGTTCCTACTTTGTTCTTCTTTTCCATAATTACTTTGTCTACTCACCAGTTCTGTAATTCCATGTAAACTTACAGTAACCACGTCAAGATTCACCCTAAAAAGCCTTACTTGGGTTTCAACTGTGACTGCATGAGGTCTGAAATGTAGTCAACTTTAAGTCTCCCAATTCATGAATATGTCTATTTTTAAACTCATTTTTTTAAGATTTCATTCCTATGTATTCTATATTTTTCAGCCCTTTTAAGACAAATATTTTACATATACTCACAGAGCTAAATGAAATCTTAGACAAAGAACTAAAGGAAACCAGAAGAATGACGTCTCAAAAAAAAAAAAAAAAACACAGAGGACATTATAGAGAATCAAGAGAGAGAGAAATGATAAAAAGTCACCAGATGGAAAATCTGGAGCAATAACCAAGAAGAGATGGGGAAGACAGCAGAAAGTAATGGCTCAGATTGCCTAATTTTAAAATATTAGTATATTTTGTGCTTTTTCAAAGAACTTTCATATTCACTGTCATATGAAAGCAAGATAAAAACCTGAGTTAGGGAGAGAGGGTTTTCTATGTTGTGAATTAAGAATATCAGGCCACGGCAGATCTATGCACGGCAGGTTATCAACAGAACTAGGACTGGAATTGATCATGTGTTTGTAGTACAGTTTTGACCATATCCCTATGCCTCTGAATTCCTTGATCAAAAAGACTTTTGTGTCCCTTTATATCTGGGAGTATAAACAATAGATTTGGGGTAATGCATTAGCCACCTTTTGTATATATCAGAGAAATAAAAAAATTAACTATCTTCAAAAGTGGGTGTAACCAGATACACATGTTTATGTGTTTGGGCCCAATATGGTAACTCACAGAAGGAAGAAACTTCATGGCCTCCAGGCTGTTCTGGCACATTCTGGAAACTTTCAAAGTGATTTAATGATGCTTCATCTATATTTGATTATAGCATTTATCACTATTTGAATGTTGATTTGCAGTTCCTGCTGCCTCTGCCCACATAATAAGTAAAGATCATTTTATTTACTTTGTAATAATAGTAACATACATATCTCCTGGTGCACAGTTGGGATTCAATACACATTGTTGATGTGAGGGAATTAAATCAAAGTGATCAGACTATGCCTTAAGAGTTAGAAGAAGGCAAGCATTATTTTTTAAATTGTGAGCACATACACATTTTTATTATAAAGTGATCAATTGTCCTAAACTTTGGCATATGTGCAGAGCCAGCTAGGGGAGAATGAGAGGACTATGAGGGGAAATAATGGTGAATTTTTTCTTTTATTAGACATTGTGTTAGAAGGTTTCTCCATATGGTTAAAATTAATCTTTATAGCTTTGTGAAGTAAGTAACCTGGTAATTATACGAACTGGATTTTTAGCAGTGCATGAAACTGAGATTCAAGGAGTGGCAATAATGTACTCAAGACCACATTCCTTAAATTGTTAACCAGTACACTTACCTATATGACCTAGGAAAACTACTAAACAAGTCCATGCAACATACTTGGGTAAATGGTCTGAGTATCTTCTCAATGATTACGCTGTATTTATAATCTGAAAATTTTTCCTTCTAATTCTTTTCTTAAATTTCCATCCTCTCTTCCTCTCTCTCATTCCCTCATTCAATCTTTAGTTTTTGATTGAGCCTTATAGTTTAATTGTTAACATTACAATATGATATTTTGTATTATAGCATTTTTTATTACTTCATACTTTTATCAACACAGTAAGTACCACTGTCAGCTATAATAGTACCACCAGGAGTTTTTATAGTACTTTAATTGCAGTACTACTAGTATAAATATTGGTGAGCACTTGCTGTAAAGCAGACATTAAACTAAGTATTCAACATGATGTAATTTATTTCAACTTAATTTAACTTAAAGGAGAAAAATGTTAATATCCCAATTGTACAGATGAGGAAAGTGACACACAGAAAAGTTGGTTAACTTGAACAGCAATTTTTTGAAAGGAAAGTTAAGATTATGGACTTAAGATCATTCTGCATGGGTTCTAATATAATTTAAAAGCTGGAAATAAAAGAAAAATAAGGGGTTATCATTCAGCAGCACACAATATGAAAAAGAAATGAATAAGAAATCTTGGAAGTAAAATAAATACTAATAAAATATGTGGATATTAAAGAATATAATTTTAAATAAAAATAGGTGAAGAAGAAATATCAAGAGAAATTTTTAAATATTTTGAGCTAATAGAATGAAAACACAGCTTATCAAGTCTTGGGGGATTCAGAGAAAACAGTGTTTAGAAGGAAATTTATAGCATTGAATGTATATATTGGGAAAGACCTAAAATGCATAATCTAAGTTTACCTTAGGAAACTAGAACAAGAAGAACAAATTAAATTCAAAATAAACAGAAGAAAATTAATAAGCACTAGAACATAAATCAATGAAATTGAAAACAGAAAATCAAGAGTGAAAACCAATGGGAAAAAAAAAAAGGAAAATCAATGAAACTAAAAGCTGGTTCTTAGAAAAAATCGATAAAACCAGTAAGACTTTAACCAGGAAAAACTAACTGAAATAAGAAAGTGCACACAAATTACTAACACCAGGTATGAAAGAAGGGACATCATTTCAGAGTCTATGGACATTGAAAGTATAATAAAGGAATACTAGGCACAACTCTGTGCTCACAGTTTTGATAATTTAGATGAAATTGACCAATTCCCTGAAAGTCACAGTTTGCCAAAATCATACAGGAAAAAACAGACAATCTGTTGTAATTAATAGCCCTTTATCTATTAAAGAAATTGAATCAGCAATTAATAACCTTTCCAAACAGAAAGCCCCTGGTGAGTTTATAGGTGAATTCTACCAAGCATGTAAAGAAGAAATTACACCAATCCTCTGCAATCACTTTCAGAGGATAGAATCAGAGGAAATACTTCCTAACTCGCTCTATGAAGCCAGCATTACCCTAATATCGAAACCAAAGACATTGCAACAAAAGAAAATCACAGACCAATATCTCTCTTAAACACAGATGCAAAAATCCTCAAAAGAAATTCTCAAAAAAATTAAGAGTTAAACTCAATGTATAAAAAGAATTATACAGCATAGCCACATGGTATTTATCATAGACATGCAGAGATGGTCCAATATTTGAAAATTAATGTCATCCATTGCATAAACAGGCTAAAAAAGACTAATTGCACAATCATCAATAAATGCAGGAAAGTTATTTGACAAATCCAACACTGATTCATGGTAAAAATTCTCAATAAAGTAAGAATAAATGTCAACACTCTCCATGTGATAAAGAATATCTACAAAAAACCAACTTTGTGCTTTGTACTTCACACTTAATGATGAGAAACTAGAAGATATTCCACTAAGATCAGGAACAAGGCAGTGATGTCTTCTTTCACCATTCCTTTCAATATTGTAAGTCCTAGCTCATACAATAAGAAAGGGTTATAAAATTGAGACAAATTGGGAAGAAAGAAACAGAAACTGTCTTCATTCACATATGACAAAATTGCCTATGTAGGAATCTGAAAGCATAGACAAAAACCAAAAAACTTCTGGACCTAATAAGTGATTATAGCAAGGTAGTGGGATGCAAGGTTAATATACAAAATTCTATTGCTTTTATATATACTGGAAATTGACAAGTGGAATTTGAAATTAAAACACAAAGGCTTTTATATTAGCACCCCCAAAACGAAATACAATCATCCCTTAGCATCTCTGGGGGATTGGTTGTAGGACTTCCCCACAGATAAAGCTTGTGGATGCTCAAGTCCTTATATAAAGTGGCATAGTATTTGCCTGTAGCCTATGCACCCATATAATTTAAATCATCTCTAGATACTTATAATATCTAACACAATATAAATGCTATGTGAATTGTTGTAAATAGAATTCAAATGCTATGTAGATATATGCTGATGTGCAATAAATTCAAGTTTTGCTTTTTGGAACTTTCTGGAATTCTTTTCCAAATATTTTTCATCTGCAGTTCGTTGAATCCACAGATGGGGAATTCACAGATACAGAGGGCAGACTGCACTTAGTTACAAACCTAACAAGATATGTGTAAGAACTATGAAGAAGACTACAAAACTCTGATGCTGATGAATGAAACCAAGGAAGAACTAAACAAATGGAGAAATATTCCACGCTCACAGATAGGAAGACTCAATATTGTCAAGAGGTCAGTTCTTCTTGGCTTTATCTATAGATTTATTTTAATCTCAAACAAAATCCCAGCAAGTTATTTTGTGGATATCAGCAAATTTATTCCAAAGTTTATACACAGTGGTAAAAGACCCAGAACAGCCAAGACAATGATGAATGAGAACAAAGTTGGAGGCCTGACACTACTCAGCTTCAAGACTTATTATAAAATTACAATAGTTAAAACAGTGCAATATTGACAAAGAATAGTCCAATAAAGACCAACAGAACAGAGAGCTCAGAAATAAGCCTTCATAAATATATTCAACTGACCTATGACAAGGAGCATAGGCAATACAATGGAGTAAAGATAATCTCTTCAATAAATAATACTTATAACTGGACATACACATGCCAAAAAAAAAAAGAATTTGGACCTTATCTCCTATACAAAATGTAACTTTAAATAGATCAGATATTTTAATGTGAAATACAAAATCATATAACACTTAGGAGATAAAATAGGATAACTTTTAAATGCAACACCAAAGGTACGATCTATGGAAGAAATAACTGCTAAGCTGGATTTTACTAAAATTTGATACTTCTGCTTTATGAAAGATGCCATCAAGAGAATGAGAAGATAAGCCACAAACGTGGAGAAAATGTTTGCAAAAGACACATCTGCTAAAGGGCTGTTATTGAAAATATAAAAAGAGCTCTTAAAATTCTGGGATTTCAAAACGTAGAATAGATAAACAAGATTATACTGTGTAGCACAGGGAAATATATTCAAGATCTTGTGGTAGCTCACAGCGAAAAAAAATGTGATAATGAATATATGCATGTTCATGTATGACTGAAAAATTGTGCTCTACACTGGAATCTGACACAACATTGTAAAATGACTATAACTCAATAAAAAAATGTTAAAAATAAAAATAAAATCCAACAATAAGAAAACAAACAACCTTATTAGAAAAGAGAGACAAAGACCTTAGCAAAAACCTCACCAAAGAAGATATACGAAAGGCAAATAGGCATATGAAAAGATGCTTCACATCATGTCATCAGGGAAATGTAAGCTAAAATGCAAATGAGATGCCGCTATACATGTATTAGAATCGCAGAAAGCCGGAACTCTCACAATACCACATGCTGTTGAGGATGTGGAGCAAAGGCAACCCTCATTCATTCCCAGTGGGAATGCAAAATGGTACAGATACTTTGGAAGTCAGTTTGGCGGTTTCGTACAAAACTAAACATATTTTCACCATACGATCCTACAAATTGCTCCTTGGTATTTACCCAACGGGGTTGAAAATTTATGTCCACTCAAAGCCCCACACATGGATATTTATAACTGCTTTATTCATAATTGCTAAATCTTGGAAGCAATAGATGCTCTTCAGTAGGTGAACAGATTAAACTTTTATACACCAGGACAATGGAATATTGTTCAGCACTAAAAAGAAATGAGCTATCACACCATTAAAAGACATGGAGGAAGCTTATGTCTTTTGATGTAGTAAGTTTACTACATCAAAGAAGCCAATTTGCAAAGGTGACACACTTTATATAATTCCAACAGTATCTCATTCTGGAAAATGTAAAACTGTAGCGGTAATAAAAAGCTTAGTGGTCGACAGGGGTTGGGGGAGGAGAAAGACATAGCACAGATTTTTTAAATTAATTTATTTATTTTTTATTAAAGTACAGTCAGTTGCAATGTGTCAATTTCTGGTGTGCAGCACAATATCCCAGTCATGCATACACATACAAATATTCATTTTCATATTCTTTTTTATTAACGGTTATTACAAGATATTGAACATAGTCCCCTGTGCTATAGAGAAGAAACTTTTTTAAAATCTATTTTTATATATATAGTGGCTAACATTTGTAAATCTCAAACTCCTAAATTTATCCACACAGAGGATTTTTAAAGCAGCAAAAATACTCTGTATTATACTATAATGATGAATACAATTCACTATACATTTGTCTAAATGTGTAGAGAAACAAAGAGATAAAAATGGGAAAGACAATTTAAGAAACAGGCAGAATAGATTGAAAAACCTCAACATACTGTTGTATAAACTCCATAAGGAACGAATACAGAGAACAGGGCAAAATACATTTTCAAATAGAGAATGGTTCAAAATTTTCAACTTGAAGAAACTTGAGTGTCCTGTCTGAAGAATTACATCAATTTCTGAGAAACACACTTAACTTTTCTATATTGATCATATTGTCTTGCAAGTAGAAATAATCAGGTTTGCCTTAGACTTCTCGCAGAAAACAGGATAGAATTCAGTACGTAATAAACACATATCTTCAAAAGGCTGAGGCAAAATAAGTATTATTCTGTATTTCTATACCAAGACAAACTGCCATGTGAGAGACATGATGAATCAAGACATTACCAGATACATAAAAATCAGAAGTTGGTTTAGTACCCTCTGCAGGTGCAGAAGTAGAGTGAAAGTGTCTCAAGGAGAGGGAAGAGATGGAAAACAGTGTCAGGCGAGGGAATTTGGAAGAAGGAACAGAACACGTTGTGTTCCTCTGCTTTTTCCCTTTTGGTCTTGCCTGTCTGCAGCAAGGGTGTCTGCTGTCATTCTGCCCTCCTCTCTTGTGTGTATAGACTATGGGACGGGTGCTGCCCTGTGTAAAAGACATAATCTTGGGATACATATTAGAGGAGGCTCCCCAGAAGCAGACCTCCACAGTCAGTGATTTGAGTCTAGGTGGTTTATTTGAGAGTTAACACAGAAAGTACTGATAGGGGAGCGGGAAAAGGAGACGAGGAAAGGAAAGAAGCCGATACATGGTTTTATTAGCAAATAGTTGATGTCTGTAAGCAACCGAGGCTTGATCATCCTGGAAACTGCATAAAACATGACTCAGAGTACTTTTTCTGATATTTCATGATGGTTGCCACCAGATACATTAAATGGCCCACACAAGGGCTAAGCATATTCTTGAAGTAAGATAAGCCCTCAGTTTAAAAGTTGCAGATTTTTTTTTTTGAATAAGAATTGATCTGTACAGGGACGAGTGCCAAGGGGATGTGGGGTGAGCACCATAAGCAATGGCTACAGGGGGGTAATTTGGAGGAGAAAAGAAGCCCATCTGTGCATAGCTCTGAGCCAGACTTTCAAGCTGACTTATCAGAATTAAAGCAGAATTTAATCTCCATCTCCCTGACATGTTTCATATCTGCCTATTCTTTATAAACTCAAGAAGAGAAAAGTTGGATATCATTTTTCAATTTCTTGAAATTTCTAGTAGCTTAACATTTAGTTATAACACCCAAAAGAATGGAATGGACAAAACACATAATAAAAAAATGTGACAGCTAGAAAGCAAACTTAATTTTTGAGAAATATGTTTCAAATATCAAAGATCACAATAAATGTAAATTAATTAAAACCATTCTTGATGTTTGTAAAATGCATCTTAATTTTTTTAAAGAGGGAAGAAAGGATAGTAAGACTGCAAATATTTGTATGTGCTACTCAACATATCAAATTGTGTCCCTGCATGTAGTTTAATTGTTTCTTCCCTATCAAGTGGGAAGAGGAGAAGTGACTGCCCTCATGAGGGTCCTGTTCCCCTGAGAATTCTATGCCGGTACAATTTCCTCCTTGTTCTCATTCGTTAGTCTCTGAAATCCCACCACAGCTCCACCTGACATTACTTTAAAAGGACCAGACTGTAAACAGAGCCCTTTAGGTCATCATGTATTGAAATGAATGCTTATACTGTTAGTATATACCACCTTCTCCCCAAACTGAGTATTTGCAGTCAATCTGAAACCAGGGCAGGGAAAACACTGTGAGATGCCTTCATCTTCTGAGAAATATGTTCTGAAGGAGGCAGTTTTGATTTCAATTCAACCCTGAGGGTGCAGGACTGGTCAGGAGCTCGCTAGGGATGGCAGCTGCGTGGGCTGGAGAGGGCGGATCAGAAAGCACAATTTCAGGACTGATGGTTTGGCGTCTGTGGTATTTGAAACAGTTCATCCCCCCTTTTCCTTGGAAGAATTTTCACTTCCTTCCCCTGCCTTCCTGACGCTGCTGTGCTCTGGTTTTCCTTCCTCCTTGGCTGCTGCCCCTCAGGCTCCTTGGCTGGGTCCTGGTTTCTGAATGTTAGAGTCATCCAGGGCGTGGTCACAGGTCTTTCCCTGTAGTCACTCCTCGGGTGATTTCACCCAGTCTCATGGATTTAAGTGCTTACTTAAGGTATTTAAATCAAATTCAAATTCTTTACTGTGACCTGCAAGGTTCATCCAGGTTGGGTGCTTAACGACCTCCATGACTTTATCTGCTTACCCTCTCCTTCCCCCTCGTCCAGTACACTTACTATTCCTTGACAATGCTCGACATGTTCTCGCAACAGGATCTTTATTCCTGTTCTTCCTTTTTTCTTGGAATGTGTCCCCCAGATCTTCTCATGGCTTACCCCCTTATTCAATTCAGTTCTCAGCTCAAATTCCTAAGATAAGCCTTCCCCAGCTCCTGAACCTCCCTGTGTAAAACAGCTACTCCACCCTGTGTCATCGGCTATCCCCTCACCCTACTTCACTCTTTACCATACACCTTCTTGTTACTCATATTATAGCCAACATTTATGTATTTATGTGTTCACTGCCTGTCTCACGCACTATGAAATAAGACCCCCAAAACCAATGGTGCTGTCTTATTTACTTTTGACTCTCACTAGGTACTCAAAAAAGATTTGTTTAGTGAATAAATAAATATTCGCTGACACTCCAAAATTAGGTTTTACAAATCATCCCTAGTCAACATATGGGTTTTTTTTCTAGACATTTCTCTTGCATTTGTGTTACCTCCACTTAGAAGGCAGAGGCTTCTGTTTATTTGTTCATAAAATCACCAGTTGACTTTTCTCAGGTATGGCTAATGCAAAAAAAACCAAGAATGGCATAAAGTCTTGTTGATTGCGCTTTTCACAAAAATCTTCATGCTTTCTAAACTTAATAACATGGGTTATTGACTAAATATTGTCTTTGCTTTTCGAGTCTTAAGAATCACTCAAAAATGTTTTGTCAGTTTCTCTCTTTAGTGTGAGTGTATTAAGTGTGAATTATTCAACCTTTTAGTCCCAGGGACAGACTCAGAGCCTGGTAAATAAAAGGTTTATTTCACTTGTTGAAAATGATGAAGAATTATTTAGGGAAATACAAGTATTTAGGTACAGATTTATGCCTTTCTTCTCTGAAAACTTGTCAAGGTTTTCATAAAAGTTTGATTCTCTATCTTCAGAATAGGTTATTTTTTGTGTCCCACCCTTAATCTTAAAATTCACTCTCTCAGGCAAACTCCAAATTTGCACGGACATCTATTCCTAGCCAACTCAACTTCCCCATTACTCACTGCAGATGGTGGAATCTGAGAACGGGTACAGCCTCCTGTGCAACCTATAAGACAGAAGTAAGTGGTCCAGGACAGGCCCACGGGGATGGCAGCCAATTCAAACTAAATGACCTGGGTCTAACCATCACAGTTCTTATTCCATCAAACACAGGGTAGATGAAACCTGAATAAAGAAGGAAAGTTATGGCTCTGCCAAACTGATGTTTATGCAACTGAGAAGATTCTGATTCAATGTTAGGCAAGATGGTTTAATAAAGACAGTTTATTTTTCTTAAAAAATTTTTTTCTTCTTCCTAGAATGACACACACAATAAAATGTTACAGTGATATGTGGTATAATATAAATCACTCTACCCTATGAAACACAATCCCCGTTTTGGTTATATATTGCTGTACAACAAACCCCAAATGTAAGAGATTTAAAATAATAATGGGCGTTTTATCGTCACCTCTCACAGTCCTGGGAGTCGACTGCGCTCGGCTGGGTGGCTGCCACTCCCGTGCTCGCAGTCAGGGCCTCGGCTGGGGTCAGCGGGGGTTTCCCGCAGGTGCTGGGTGACTGGCGGGGGGGCTCTGAGATCTGCCGGCTGGAGCCCCTGGGGCTCCTTGAGCATCTCCCTCTGACTCCGTGTGGTCTCTCCAGCACAGCGGCCTCAGAGTGCTGGGCCTTCGTGCATTCTAACCCAGGGCCCCAGAGGTGGAAGCGGTGCTGGCTTTTCTGAGAGCCTTGGGACTCGTGCAACAGCGCCTGGGGGATGCTCTGCTAGTCAAAGCAGCCCCCACAGCCTTCAGGCTCAAGGGGAGAGACACAGACTCCGTCTCCTGATGAGGAAGTGGGAAAGCACTTCAAGAACATGTCGAGTGGAAAACATTGCTGTGGCCATTTTTCGAAAATATAATCTCCCGCAGCCACTGCTAACATTTTGTTGACTCTCCTCTCAGGTAGCTCTTTCTGCATTTTCTACTTCACATAAATGAATTTTAATGATACAAGCTATTATAAAACCTCCTTGGTTCATATGGGATCACTCGCTACATTACAGAAAAAAAAACCAGCTTAATGACATGGCTTGTCACACAGTGAGTCAGTGGCAGATTTAGGCTAGATTCTAAGTCTCCTGATGACAAATCTGAGGCGCTTTACTACTCCACGTGGAATAACGAAAGCAGAGGACTCTGATTTTCACGTTAGAGCTGTGAGTGGAATAGGGTGGATTTTGAGGTGCTCAGGGAAGGTAGGACAGTTAAGAGGCTAGTTTGGTAACCCACATAAAAAGAGTTGAGGTCACAGTAGTAATGAAAACTCAAAAAATCATAAAACTTTAAGAGATACCATAGAGAAAGGCAAGTGGCTAATTATATATTTCCTCTTAAAGCAATTGGATTTTTGTAACTTTAGAGAAGAATAAAAGTCAGCTTAGACTGGGGACAGATAAACCTAATTTGGTAGAGGAGGTAGATTGGAGTTGGAATCCAGGGAACAGTTGAAGAAAAGGAACACGCTTTGCTTTTTAACATCTACAATATTCTAGGCACTACGGTAGTTGTCAATATACATGTCAATTTAACCACAAATGGCTTTGGGATGTTGAAATTACTATTCCAATTTTACGGATGAAAAAGAGAAGTTTCAGTGCTTAAATAATTCCCCTTAGATCACACAGGTGGATCACAATTTGCAGAAAAGCCAGGATTTAGAATGAACCTTTTCTCTACACTTCAGTACAATTGTTAGGGAAAAATTATATTCAATAACCAGCAAACAGTTTGCTCCAGTGGTGGAAATATTTAAAAAGAGGATTTTGACGGGGCAAAAACCTACATTCTTCTGGGTAGCTACAGAGTATTTTCAAGATGTATGTCTGAAAGACATTTCCACCAACCAGTAAGTATCTAAATTCACAAAATTCCAGAGCTGGAGTGGAACACAGAGCTCATGTGGTTCAGTAATTCTTTAGCACATCAGAGTCACCTGAAGGACATTTTCAGAATACAAGTTCCTCCAGGTAATTCTGATACACATATTAGATTGGAAACAACTGGGGCCAATGGCTTCATTTTACAGACGTGAAACGAGTTCTCTGATGTGCCTGAAGCTTCATAGCTACTTGAGGGCAGAGTTAGGACTAGAACACATGTCTTCCATATACATGCTCTCTCCTTCTCCACTGAAATGCACTTCCCAAAATTCGTTCTGTACAGCACAAATCTCATGTACCACTCTGTGACGAATCACGTTCTGTATGACTGAATAAGTTTAGAGAAATACTACACACCATGTTACCTTCCTGGAAATTTATACTATACTAAAAGCTCTCTGAAGTTGTCTGGTTAAGACATTTTGCTTCTTTTAGCTCAAAGTCACCCAAAATTATTTGAACATGGGACTCTTAATTTTTAAAATTAACTATTAAATTATTTGAACATGGGACTCTTAATTTTTAAAATTAACTATTAAAAATCTCACCAAATAGTAGTTCTGACAAGACAAACTTTGAGAAAAGCTGACCTAGAGAAGTCTAGACTGAATAAAGACATTAGTGATAACCATCTCCAAAGTTACACACACTAGACTATAGGTACTGCATGCACATGTAATTGTCTAAGTTATAAACAATTTCACCAAGGTTTGTGGTTACATAGATTATAATCAAGATGTGTGCGACTGTTGGGATGTAACATGAGGGTGTGGGATCTTGACCAGAGCTACATGGTAAACACTAGTCCCTCGGAGGTTGGATTAGGAGTTCTTCTAAAGCTGAATAATCACACTATGCCACAATCTCTGGGGGGATTCATCTATTTCTTTATGGAGATAAAAGGAATTCAGTTGCCCAGGGCATCAAAGGGAGAATGCTATTTCCTATAGATGAGTTTTCTCAGAGCACCTTTCATGTCCTTGTTCCTCAGGCTGTAGATGAAGGGGTTCATCATGGGTGCCACCACAGTGAACAGCACTGCACCAATCTTATCTCTGTCATCAGGGTGAGTGGACGAGGGACAGAAGTAAACCCCCACAATAGTCCCATAGAAGAGTAAGACAACCGTCAGGTGAGAGCCACAGGTGGAGAAGGCTTTCCACTTTCCCTCTGTGCATGAGAGTCTCAGGACTGCCCTGACGATGTGGACGTAGGAGAAGAGAATGAGGGAGAAGGGGAAGGTGATGACTGATAAGCCCATGACAAGCAACACAAGCTCATTGACGACTGTGTCTGAGCAGGACAGTCTGAGCAGAGGGGCCAAGTCACAGAAGAAGTGTGGGAGAGCATTGCTGTCACAGAAGAGCAATGGAAGGAGCAGGAGAGTGTGTGTTAGGGCAACAGCATTACTGAGGACCCACGGGATGACTGTGAGCAAAATGCAGAGCCTGGGTTCCATGATGGTTGTGTAGCTCAGGGGGTGGCAGATAGCCACAAAACGGTCATAGGCCATGACCCCCAAGAGGAAGTTGTCAATGACGACAAACACAATAGAAAAATACATCTGTGTGATGCAGCTCTCATAGGAGATGGATTGGCTCTTGGTCTGAATATTCATCAGCATGTTGGGGACTGAAGTGGAAATGGAGGAAAGATCAGCAAAGGACAGATTGGCAAGGAAGAGGTACATGGGGGTGTGAAGGTAAGAATCTAAGCCAATGGCCAGAATGATGAGCCCATTTCCAACCATGGTGACCAGGTACATACCCAGGAAAAGCACGAAGAGGAGCTTCTGCTGCTCAGCCCGGTTGGAGAGTCCCAGGAGGAGGAATTCAGAGATGGTGGTTTGGTTTCCTTGATGCATAATTCTGCCGACCTGGAGAAAGGAACACAAGGTCTTCATATCCCCACAAGAAAGCTCAACATGGTCCCACTCAACTGTGGCCACCGCAGGAAGGAGGGCACACCCTCTAGGCTGAAGAGGAACGAAGGGCAGAGAAAGACTACTTAACAAGGAACTGCGTCAGGAGAGCAGAGCCTCAGGGAATACCTTAGAAAGGAGAGACAGAGACAGGATCGGTATTTCTCAATGAACACATTTTTAAATTCTAATATGATTCTGAAATTGATTTTTACAGTTGGCTCCAAATGTAGTTAAATGCACTAAACTGAGGACAATAAGTGAGATATATTCCATTTTCAAAGGCATTAGATATCCCTGAAGGAATTGCTTAAAAACAAACTAATTGGTCCCAAGACCTCTCCCACCATTCACCTCCACCCCTTAAGTCTAAGAAAACAGAAATCTGAAGAGTCGTGAAAGTGAAGAGTTTGGGGAAGTAGAGACCCCTGAGGGTCGGGGTGCTCACAGGAATACACTGCCGTGTGGGTGCTCCTTCCCACTCAGGTTGGGGGGGGGACTCCAACAGAACTGCTCTTGGGGAATGTGTATAAAACCTAAGCCCAGAATTCTGCTTCATTCCTGGCTAGATTTGAGGGGAATGGAGAAGGTTGAGGGGGCACATAAGAACCTAGAGCCTTGTGTCAGCCTCCCCTTCTGAAGTTGGGAGGCCCCTGAATCAGCCCACAACGGCACGGCAGGAGGCATAGGGGAAGGCATGGCGGGGCGATCCTGCGTCCTCACACGTGGCACAACATGAACAAGTGAGTCACCCAGAGGCCACGTGAATGCTGCAGGAAGTCCTTGAGCTCAAGCCACCTTGATGGGACTCCTGCCAAGATGGAACCTGCTGGGGTAGGAGGCTACAGCAGTAAGAGGTCATGGAGTGGCTCTCTTATGAAGGAGGGGTCAGAAAGAGATCAGGGAGGAAATTTGTTACCTGTGTCAGGAAACTCCTATTCAGGAGATCCCTGAGAATACCTCTGGAGAATCCCACATGTTCTCATGACAGAGCGTGCCTGCCACACACAGCTCCCCAACTGCTAGTATTTCCTGGCAGCGGACTTGAAGACTTTGCCCTTTTCTCACTCCCATTCTTCCTTCTTAACCGCTTCCTGCTACACAGCCCTGAGCTGCACATCAGGCTGAGCCCAGGAGGGAAGACACACGTTTTTAGGATGTGAAATTGAAGTTTTAAATTGGACTGGAGTTTTGAATACCTGGAGTACTAAAATTAAAGTTCCCTTTTTTAACTAATGGTGGCCAGAAAACTAGGGACCTTGCAAGGTGTTACCCAAAGGCAGGGAAGGGAGACTGGACTGAGAATGGTTGTCCTTGTGGCTAATTGGAAAGGAAATTGGCTTGAGAGCCAAGAGGTGTTGGTCTTTGTCCCTCTGCCCTCCTTCTGTCGTCTCCCTCTCGTTTTTTTCTCTCTCTTCTTCTTATCTCCAAAATCATTTGTCTCCCAAAGATTAGAAATAGCCAAGTCTCTAAATAGCCTTTTTTCCCCCTGAAGAGACCATAAAAAAGGAAATCTCCATCCCGGGGATTCTGGAAAACTGAAAGGTAGTGGAGACTGGAGCAGTAGCTCTGAGGTTTCTTTGCTCCTGAGAAGCTTGGCTTCAAAATCAGAGATAGACAGAAACTTATACATAGAAGAGAGATGCTAAGGCAAAACTAAAATGAGATAAAGGCATCTATATCTAACCTCAGGGCAAGATGTGTATCTGGCCTGAGGTCATCTGGCACAAGGAAGTGTGTAGTTTTAAGTAACAACCTTGTCTCGCCTTCCTGTCCTATCTCTCCCACCCACCATCAATCCCACATAAATTGTTCTGAGTCCCTGAGGACCTGCTTAGCTAGGTAAGAGCAGTACTAAAGTCTGAAAAGTCTCACCTCTGAAAAAATGGTAGAATATTAGGAAGTCACTGGAATCTAGACCCAGTAGCTTAACTTGTTCTTGACAGGGTTGCAGTGGGGAGACTGAGAGCAGGTCTTCTGTATTTTTCAGACCCTGACTCTTTCCCAAGCACAGCGTTAGTAGAGTCCTGGTGCTGGGCTCACATGGGACATTTAGCGCCTTCCAGGTCCTTGAGGATAATATCCCTGAAGCATTTGCCTCAAGACAGACAGTTGTTTTCACATCTCAGTCTCAATGAGGTAAATGGGGAATAGATGCTCTGCTTTTTTTTTGTTACTGTTGGTTTGCTTGTTTTCAGAGACCTCTTCTTACCAGTGATTTCCTGTTTGTAACTTAGTTGCTCATTGCGCTTTGTAGCAAGTGAATTGTTTGCTGTGTGTCTTATGCTCCCAGTGAGATGGTAAGCACTTTGAGAGTTCCTCCTCTGTTTCCTCTCTAGTGCCTAGCAGAGGGGCAACACTCAATCTATCCCTTGGGAGTTGAGCTCAATTCCTGCACTATGGATTATAACTCCAAGAGGATGCCATCTATAGAAAAAGAGGCTAGACTACAGCCTTCTGTATCACTTGAATGAAGGTCAGAGTTGGAAGGGAATCTGGGGACTCAGTCATTCAGCACTCAAGGCTCTTAGTTACAAACTAAAAAATAAATTCTGAATTATTAATATTGAAAAGAAACATATTGAAATGATATTGAGTGGTTCACAGATACACTGGGAAGACTAGAAAAACAGACCCTGAAATGGGCAGGAGAATGGGAGGCTATAGCCAGAGACACAACCAAAATTAATAGACTCCTTCTTCTAATGATTGCATGTGCCTCATAATATACTGCAGTTATTTCTCACCCAAACCAAGAACACTCACCCCCTCTTCAACAGGAAACAACTTAACCTATGGACTAACTGCATAGATATTCATGACTAATATTTAGAATAACTGGGTAATGGAGAAGAAAGAAAAGGCAAGTTATTTCATCTATCTATCTATCTACCTACCTACCTACCTACCTACCTACCTATCTATTTAGCCACAGCTAGAAAAGAAATGTGGGTGGAAACAGAATCCTTGTTTCCACAACTTGTCCATGAGTTCCTTTGTCCACTGCTGTTATGGTCTGAATGTTTGTGTCCCCCTAAAATTTATATGTTGAAACTTGACCCCCAGGCAATGGTAAGAGGCGGGAGGCTCTTGGGAAGTGATTAGGTCATGGGAACAGAGCCCTCATGAATGGGATGAGTATTTTTGCACATGAGGCCCAAATGAGCTCTGTGGTTCCTTTTGCCATGTGAAGACACAGTGAGAAGATGGCTGTCTATGAAACAGGAGGCAGGCTCACTAGACACTGAATCTGCTTGTACCCTGATCTTGGACTCCTAGCCTCCAGAACTCAAAGAATTAAGTTTCTGTTGTTTATAAGCCACAGAGTTTATGGTACTTTGTTATAGCAGTCCAAAGGGACTAGGATAACTACTGTCTTAGCATGTGTCTTCTAGAAAGCAAGGCCAGAAACAAGAATTTAAGTCTTGACATTTTATTTGAAAGATAAAAATCCCTGAGATGTAAGGAGGAGGACAACAGAGGGACCAGAAGCTAAGCTAGATGCAAGACAATGCAATGAAATGCATGACTGCAAGGGTGATTGTTCACAAGATGGAAGAGCCAGAGATTATTCATCAGATGTATTCACCAACATGTTGGACTCCTCTGGAGGGAGAAATCATAGCTAGGATCAGTCCAGGGAGAGGAGAAAGGGATACGTATATACCCCGTTCCTTTTCATCTCTTGCTTCCCATCAGCCAAGGTTTACCCCATGGGGACTTGACTCTCTTGAACTTCCAGGTTTCAGCATCTGGTTCCTTTGTGGCCACACAGGAAGTCAGGAATCACATTCCACAATAAGACTATTTATCTGAGTCCAGAAGATGCAGGAAATATTGTGTGGGCAGGTTTGGCATGTAGGTTTAATGGTGGATGGTATGAGCAAAGACCAGGTAGTGGGACCAGGCACAGCATATTATGGGTTCAGTGAAGAGACCTGCATTGCTAAGCTTGAGGTTCATATAAAGATGCAATAAATAAAGTTATAAAGTGAGAAGATTGAGCCACAGACTGGGCATCCCAGTCCTGAGTCCTACAATGGAGGAGACACGCTCCCTTGGCTGCTTGAAGAACTGCTGGGATAAATGGAAAGGCTGGAGAAGCTTAGATGCCGCTTGTGAGAAGTGTGCACAGGTGCTGGCTTGCCACTAGACAGGGCAGAGAGAGGTCTGTTCAACTATGTGCCACCTCCCCATGCTCCCTAACCTGAGCTGAGCAAACACACCAGCCCTGCTCACTGCATTCCACATCTTAGCACTGAACCTAGAGTAGCCAGGACCTGGGAAAAGACTCAACAAAAAAGTTACTTGGGGGCTTGGGAGTGGTCCAAGTGGGGTGATGACAGCTATTATTGTTGCTTAGTCAAATACTGCCTCATAATTAGCCCAGACTTCTGACAGTAGCACAGTCACTTTAATTCCCACATCCACTACAACCTGATCCCACGTCCCAGCTGAGCAAAACCTTCAGCCTTGCCCACTCCATGCCATGACCTTGCACTAGATCTGGGATGATCACAACAGGGGAACAGGTATAACTTTGGGCTGCATCTGAGGTGAGCCAGAGACACCTACACAAGCAGCGAATCACATCTCTGTAAGTCATAAACCCCACTGACTGCAGTCTTCCCCTCCTTCGGGGCAAAAGCCCCAGAGTGGGGAGAAGTAAAAACAGACACTTAAAGGGAACAGAGTCTTTTCAAGCCCGACCCTCAGGGCTTCTGCTTCAGCAACTTGGGAGTAAAACTAACTCCTGACAGTGCATTGATGGCCCCTGAGCAGAGAGGAAGTCCCGTCTCACACTCCACACAGACTCTAGCTCCTCCAACATCAGCCACACTCTCTATCAAGGTGATAATGGCCAGCACACCCTGAGGAGAGATGTGGCTGGCATCCACATCAGATCCAGCCCTCATATCAAAGACATTGGGCACATACAGTCTCCATAAGTATGCTCCCACATAAAAACATCCTTCAAGATCACAAAAGATAACTGTTTCTCCTAAATTCATAAAGACAGAGAAAGTTGAGTTTAAAAAAGGCAGAGAAACTACCCTCAATTTAACAAGCAAAAGAAAAATCTTGAAAAAAAATTAATGAAACATAGATAATCAGTCTACCAGATAATGAATTAAAAATTTTGATAATAAACATGCTAATTAAATTAGGAAAGAAAATTGATCTAAACATAGATCATTTTAACAAGGAACTAGAAACTATAAGTAAGACTCAATCAATACAATTTCTGAGATAAAAAAAATGCCCTAGAAGCAATAAACAGCAGACTGAATGACACAGAAAAACGCATACGTGATCTGGAAGATAGAATAATGGAAATCACCCAACCAGAATAGCAGATAGAAAGACAAATTTAAAAAGTCAAAAGTAACATATGAGACCCTTAGGATAATATAAAACATCCCAACATTTCCATTATAGGGATTCCAGAAAGAGGAGAGGGGATCTATTTAAAGAAATTATGGCTAAAAGACCCCCAATCCTAAAGAAGGAAACAGATATCCAGGTACAAGGCACAGAGTTCATCCCAAGCAAGATGAACTGGAACAGATGACCCAAACCAAGACATACCATAAGTAAAATGGCAGAAGTTAAAGATAAAGGGAGAATTCAAAACACAGCAAAAGAAAAAGTCGTATGCAAGGGAACCCTCATAGGGCTATCATTTGACCTCTCTGCAGAAACTTTGCAGGCCAGAAGGGAGTGGCATGATAAATTCAAAGTCCTGAAAGGGAAAAAACTGCAACCTAGGATACTCTACCCAGCAAGATTATCTTTCAAAATAGAAGAAAAAATGAAATGTTTCTCAGACAAGCAAAAACTAAAATAATCCAGCAATACTAAACCTACCCTAAAAGAAATGTTGAAGGGTCTTCCTTAATGGAAAGGAAATAAGAATTTATAGGAAAGGGAAAAATCCTAATGACAAAAGCAAATATGTAGTAATAATTGAAGATCATTTAAATAAGGCAGTATGTAGATTTAAAAAAAACAAAAATATTAAAAATGTAAAAGCAACTATCACTATAATTAACATTCAAAGGATAAATGTGAAGATGTAAAATATGACCTCAAAGATTCGAAAAGAAGAGGGTAAACTGTCCGTATATGCAGGTGACATGATACTCTATATAGAGTAATTCCATTTGAATGCATTCCAACCAAACTGTGTGACATAGGAAAAGTCATTTAAGTGTTCTGAGCTACTACTGGGGAAACTCATGTCTCACAGAATTATATTAAATGGGTACTGAATGAGCCAGAACATAACACACTTCCTGAAACATAATAGCTGCTCAAAATGTTAGTATCCCTTCTTTTCCATTTCTTTTCCTCCTTCTTTCATTCCATCATCTAATTTGTCAACCTTCTCCATATAACTATTAAAACACTTAGTACTTATACGAGTTTGTTTTTACAGATTTAGTTGTACTACTGAATTGCAAGCTCTTTGAGACCAAAGATTTTTATCTCATTTAGGTATGCATTCTCAGAATCTAATCTAATGTTTACTCCATAAAAGTATTCAGGAGAGTCTACTGAAGTTGTGATTTGGTGTAGAAATAAACTTATGTGGGCCAATCTCTTCCCCCCCACAGATTTTTTTTCCCTATCATCTTTTCCTTCATAATGCTGATCAAAATATATAATTGTGTATTTGTTGTAATGTTTGTTTACTTCTTTAATTTGTCTTCCCCATTACAAAAAATTCTGTACATATTAAAACAATTTCTCATTTGTTTACTAACAAAGATTCAAGCCTAAATCAGAGTTAGGACTCAGTAAAAGATTTTAATGAATGAGTAAATGAATGATAAGAGGAACTGAACAGAAAAACTCATCATCTATTTGTGAAAATAGAACACAGACAAAAAAAAATGCTAGGTCATGCTGCGTTAACACATTATGTTGAAAAGCCAATGGTTTAACACAACAAAGATTTTATATTAATTTCCTATGATTGCTGTAACAAATTACCATACACTGGGCTTAAAATAACATGTATTTATTTATTTCCTCACAGTTCTCAAGACCAGATGTTAGAAATCAGTTTTGCTGGAAGTAAACCATGATTATCAGTGTCCAGCAGCTTGAGGGAAGACCCTGTCCTTGTATGCTTCACCTTCAGGAGACTCAAAGCATTCTTTTGTTTAATTTTCATCATTCTACTTTTGTAGTTACATTATTTTCTCATCTTATTGTTTAATTTCCCTCTGTCTGTCCCTTAATTTATATGAAATGTACATAGCAAAATTTATTATTTTAAGGTGTACAATTTAGAAGTATTTAGCACATTCACAATGTTGCCCAACAATCACATCTAATTCCAAGAGATTTTTTCTCTCACAGAGAATATCCTATATTCATTAAGGCCCCCTCCCTCTGGAAACCAATAATCTGCCTTCAGTCTCTAGATTCACCTATTCTGGATATAACTATAAATAAAATCACATAATATTTGATGTTTTATGTCTGAAGTTATTTTATTTAGTGTAATGTTTTTAAGGCTCATCCATGTTTTGGCATATGTCAATACCTTATTTCTTTTTATGACTGAATAATATTCTATTGTATGTATATATCACAGTTAGATCATCCATTCTCAATTGATGGACTTCAGATTGTTTTCACGTTTTGGCAATTGCTAATGCAGCATGAATACTTGTAGTTATGCACAAGTATTGTTTGAGAACCTGTTTTCATTCTTTGGGTATATCACAAAGAGTAGAATGGTTGATTCATTTGGTAATTCTATGTTTAACTTTTGAAGACCACCAAACTGTCTTCAACAGCAACTGTTCCATTTTACATTCTCACTGGCAATGTACGGGGTTCCAATTTATCCACACTCTCATTAACACTTCTTGGTTTCCCTTTTCTTGTATAGTAGCCATCCTGATGGGTGTGATACAGAATCTCGTTATAGTGAGATTTATAGATTTATATCTCCCTAGTAACTAATAATTTTGAGCATGTTCCCATGTGTCCATCAGCCTTTAGTATATCTTCTTTAGAGAAATGTCTATTCAAGCCCTTTGCCCATTTTTCAATTGAACTATTTGGTTTGCTTGTTTGTTTTTTGAGTTTTACATGTCCTTTAAATATTCTGCATATTAAGCCTCTATCAGATATATTATAAACAAATATTTGCTCCCATTCTGTACGTTTTCTTTCCACCAATATTAGATCTTGCAGGGAAGGATTTCAGACATCCACATTTGACTATGACGTTAGCCGTGGGCTTTTTATTAGTGTTCTGTATCAGTTTGAGGGGGCTCACTTCTATCCCTAGACTTACCGTTGTTATTATTATGAACGCAAAGGAAATTTTGTCAATTACTTTTTCTAAATTAGTTAATAAGACAATAATGTATGCTTTTCCCCCTTTTTATATAAATGTAGCTGATTGCTTTATATTGATTCTGTATCCTGCAACTTTACTGAACTCATTTATTAGTTCTAACTGTATTTTGGTTCATCACTCTCATTGGGAACCTTGGGATTACCATGATGATTCTGCTGAACTTTCATCTCCACACTCCTGTGTATGTCTTCCTCAGTAACCTATCTCTGGTGGACTTTTGTTAATTCTCAACAGTCACTCCCCAGGTCATGGCCAGGTTCCTTACAGAACACAGAGTCATCTCCTACAATGTGTGCTGCGATCAAATGTTCCTTTTGTAGCTTTGGTCACTACAGAAAATTTCTTCTTGGGCTCAGTGGCTATTACTGCTATGCAGCGGTATATAAGCCCCTACGCTACGTCACTACCATAATGACAAGTGTTTGTGCTCATCTGGTCATAGATTGCTATGCCTACAGTTTCCTGAATATCTCCATCCATGTTAGGGACATAATCAGTCTCTCTTTAAGTCTTAATGTGGTCCATCACTTTTTCTGTGATGTTTCAGCAGTCATGGCTTTCTTTTGTTCTGATAAATACATTAGTGTGGTGGTTCTTGTTTTTATGTCTAGCTTTAATGTCTTTTTTTCAGTTTTTGTTATCTTAATTTCATACCTATTCCTATTTACCACAATTTTAAAGATGTTCTCAGCTTAGGAACACAAAAAGACTTTGTCCACCAGTGTTTTTTACCTCACCTCTATCTTCTACAGAAGACTCATCTTTATGTTCTTGTAGCCCAGCTCCAACCATTCCATGGACACAGACAAAATGGCACGCGTGTTCTACACCATGATCACCCCCATTCTGAACCCTGTAACCTACAGCCTGAGAAACAAGGAAGTCAAGAGTGCATTCAAGAAGGTGATTGAGAAGGCAAAATTGTCTCTAGGATTGGGATTCTAACACAGTAGGATACACGATAACCTAGTTTCATTCTTTTCAGATCCTCCTCATGAAAACAATCACATTTTAAGTCCCAAATTGCATTCAAATCTTTCTGGTTCTGCCACTCTTCAAAAGTCTGTTGTCTAGTAAAACGATAAGCTGCCCAGAACTGTGATACCTGAATAAAGACGGCTAAGAGAAAGCATAAAAAGTGGTGGTTCCTCCTTGTCAAAACCTGACTAATGATATTTGATTTATTCATTTGTCCCACTCACATTTTTCCTACCACATAACAATGCAAACATATATGTGAAACTGGGACACATACAAGCCCCTAAACAGAAGCACAAGTATGAGAGAAACTTGTCAGAGGTAAATGGAGAGGGGTTAGTTGTTAATAAAAATAATTTAAAACCATTAGTTGGAATATTAGAACATCAATTCATGTTTTCTCTTATTTCTTTAGTTGAACAACTTTTCTAACAACTTAAATTGAGGGGGGAAATGATGTGTGTTTAAATGGAAGTATGTTCTCTGTAGGCATATTTTTTAGAGATACAAAATTATCTATCTTAAAGGATTAATATTTCTATCTTGACCTCATTGCTTCGTAGAAACAACTTGTTCATGTAATAATTGTCAAAAGGATAAAATAGAGTATTTTAAAAATGGCAGAAAAAAAAAATGCACAGAAGAGACCTGAGAAAGACTTAGTCTTTCAACCAACACTGACCTTGAGGCTCTGCACAAGCAGGAATTGTGAATTAAAAGAATGTAAATTGCCCGACCACCACAGTCATGCTCCCAGACACATATACAGACTTCTGTGCAAGATTCATAAGAGTTAATGCTTTATAGTATTTAAGAAAACCTGTCCAACCATTAGGTGACTACTAAGCTAACTAAGCAGAAAGTTTGGTGGTAACATACAACTAGAAATGTGGAATTAACATAAGTAATCCAGGAAAATCACTAAACAAAAAACAGTAGCATCACCACCAACAAATTCTAAGTGGAAGGGGAGGCCTGATTTCCAGAATATGCCACATTTTATTTGAAATGCCCATCTTCGAAATAATATATGTTACACAAGGAAAAAGGAAAGTATGACCAATACAAAGGTTTTTAAAAAATCAACAGAAACTATTCTGAGGAAACCCAGATGCTGGACTTTCTAGAAAAAAATTTAAATTAGATAATACAATTGTGGTCAAAACTAAAGGGAATTAAGTCTAAAAAATTAAAGGAAAATATGAGAACAATGTCTCACCAAATAGGGAACACCGATATAGATATATACATTATTTAAAAAATAGAAATTATTGAATTGTAAAAGAAAATAAATGAAATATCAAATTTACCAAAGTGGATGAGCAGCAACTTTAAGTTGGCAGAATAAAAAAAAAAAATCAATGAACTTAAGATAAGTCAGTTGAGAATATCCAGTCTGAGAAACAAGAATTTTAAAAAATGAAGAAAAATCAGCAGAGTCCCCGAGACAAGTGGGATGCTGTCAACAGAGCCAACAAACATACAAGGTGAGGTCTCAAGGGAGAGAGAAAATGGCAGAAAGAATATTTGAAGAAATAACAGCCAAAACCTTCCCAAATATGAGGGAAGAAATGGAATACAAATAGACTCAGATATTTTAACAAGTTAGACTCAAAATATTAACAACAAAATTATTAACAAATTCATAATATTTATGTATAAGATATTAATGTTAAAATTCTTGGTGCTTAAAATTTTTTAATTAAATGTTATATTTTAAGTCAATTAAAGTATGTCTTTAACATCTTTTTCTTAATTAAAAAGAATATGAAAAGGAATACATATAGATATACAACTGAATCACTATGCTCTACACCAGAAATTAACACATTATAAACTGACAGTACTTCCATAAAAAAACATAAATAATTAATTAATTTTAAAATCATCCTTTTCTTCTTCCTATATTGTGACATGTATTCTCAATTAAAATTGCCATGTAAACATATTAATTTCAGATAATAATGTATTAAGATGGAAATTTAGCTAGGAAAGTAAATGCCCATGTAAAGGAATGCATTTTTATTAAAAATGAGGGAAAACAAAGCAGCAATAAGAAATCAATACTCAGGTCTTTGGAGCTATTTTCATAAATGTTAATTTTTTCAAATATAAAATCTATTGCATTTTCATATGCAAAAGGATAAAGTGAAATATGATTTTTAAAACCAAATTTATAATATTATATACATTATATATGTATATGCTATATGTATACTATTTCCATTAGGTGGGTCAAAATATTTATATTAAAAATATGTTCTCAGACATCAAAATAGTTATTTAACATCCTGTAACAATGTATCTATCTTATTCATGTCTCAAACAAATTCCTCCATTTGTAGGTTTGTGGGTTTCGTGAGTATGTGTGTGCTTATGTTAATACGTGCATATAAATGCACATGTTCATGTGGGAATGTGGTTGAACATTCTTTTTAAGAAGAATTTTTACTATAAGAATTCCATGTTGATGAGTGACTTTTCTTAACCAATTATTCCTAGGTCTGATATATTTTAAGGTTTTTGCTGGGGAAATTACTATAAGAAATTAGAAAATTGGGAATGGACCGGTAAACATTTTTTTCCCAGACAGATCCAAAGTGGATGAAGGTGACTTATTGAGTCAATGTAATTAAAATATAAATCCCATAGAAGACTTTGCCTTCCCCACAGCCTTCTTAAAGGCACTCTTGACCTCTTTGTTCCTCAGGCTGTAGATCATAGGGTTCAGCATGGGGATGACCATTGAATAGAAAACAGATGCCATTTTGTCTGTGGCCATGGAATGGCTGGAGCTGGGCTGTAAGTACATGAAGGTGACTGTCCCGTAGAAGATGGAGACGGCAGTGAGGTGGGAAGCACAGGTGGAAAAGGCCTTCTGGCGGCCTTCAGATGAGCGCATCCTGAGAATGGTGATAAATACAAACAGATAGGAGATCAAGATGACCAGGACAGCAAAGAGGGCATTGGAACCCACCACAAAAAAAATAACCATCTCACTGACGTAGTTGTCTGAGCATGACAGAGCCAGCAGAGGTGGAGCGTCGCAGAAAAAGTGATCAACCACATTGGACCTACAGAAGGAGAGCCTGAAAATGTTCCCGGTGTGGATGGAGGCATTCAAACAACCACAGATGTAGGGGCCTATGACCAGACGTGCACACACATTAGTCGTCATAGTGGTGCTGTAATGCAGGGGTTGGCACACTGCTGCATAGCGATCATAAGCCATTGAGGCCAAAAGGAAACTTTCTGCAGTGATAAAAGCTACAAAGAAGAAGAACTGGGTGACGCAAGCATCATAGGAGATGCTTTTGTCTCCTGTGAGGAATCCTGCCATCACCTTGGGAGTGACAGCTGAGGAGTAACCAAAGTCCACCAGAGAGAGGTGACTGAGGAAAAAGTACATGGGAGTGTGGAGACGAGAGTCCAGCAGAATCAACAGGATCATCCCCAGGTTCCCAACCAGAGTGATGAGGTAGACAAGACAGAATATGATGAAGAGGGGCATCTGCAGTTTGGGATCATCAGATAACCCCACAAGGACGAACTCAGTCACCTCTGTACGGTTCTCTGTGAGGATCATTTGGGAATTATGTGTCAGACCTGCAGCAATTAAAAAAAAAAACAGAATCAGAATAATAAATGAAAGGAAGACTCCACTGAAATCAACCAGCACGATTATTCTGTGCCTTATTTCAGTATTGTGATAACTTGTTTCCAGGAGTCTTTAGTTTAAAGCATCGCTATGACAACTAAATGAAATTTTAAATTATTGATAAATATACAGTATCCCAGATAAAAGGATTTAGAGATAATGCACCCCAATCTCCTAACTTCTTAGAAGACTGAATTAAGATTAAGACAAGAAAAGGGGATTTATGCAAGTTCATCAGATTCTTTGCTAACTAAACAGCTCCAGCTCCCGATTCAAAGTTTCCAAAGTAAATAAAAATTATTCTTTACACTAAACACATAGTAACTTAATAAAATTAATGTGAAATTGAATTCATTTTAATTCAACTAACATTTCTTTTGGCTTTCCATTTTGTCAAGAATAGTGTTATATGATAGGAAGATAGCTAAATAAACCATGTCCTTAGCCTAAGATGTTCTCACTACATAGCACAGTACACAAGAAGTGTAATTTACCACACAGTGGAAAAGAATAGAAATTCACGTACAGGGAATAAAGACATCTATAAAATAACAGTTTTTAACTTTCATTACATTAATGCACTTTTTAACTTTTGCATTCAGATGTCCCTGATCTGGATCCATGTTAAAGCCATGATGAAAGATGCAAATCCCAGCTCCACCACGTACAGAATTGATGAACCTCTTCTTTGGTAGTATGCAACATCACTCAGCTATCAATTTTCTCATCAATTTCCCATCAGCTAATTAGGGTGATAATGCAAACTCAAACTATAAATGTTGCTAGATATTATGATTCAAACAGAGGGCTTGATCTTTCTGTTATTGGAGAGACAGATGATATATAATAGGGCCTGTAGATAAGGGTGAAATCAAAGGGTTGATAATGTCATTCATGTAATTTGCTTTCCTCCCAAACTCCTACTCTCTTATCCTTCATATAGTGTCCTCCAGTTTTTCACACAAGTTTTCTATTTATATGAATGGCCATTCTAGCTGTGCCAAGAAACAATCTATGTATTTTATTAACTAGTGAATGCAGTCCTCAGTTTCCCCATCTGTAAAATGGGATAATAATCTTGTCTAACACTTAATAAGCATTCAACAAATGTGTCCACTCTTAAGTAATTCAAAGTGTGGATGAATTTTTCTTTTGTCCCATTATTCTTTCATTCCAAGCACCTGAAAAACCTTAGATTTAGCCCTCACAGATAAAAACAATACAAATATTGATATATTATCACTGATGTTATGAACTACTTAAGGAAACTTTTGAAGCCTACATAAAATCCTATTATGAAATTTCCACTTATTTTTTCTAAATCAAGAATCTTTCCAAAATGGAGTTTGAAAATTTCATCCACTCTAAACTTTAGCTAAACAGTTTAGAGATTAAAGGTCCTTAAGAGATTAATTCCCACTACAGCAATGAAATATTTAATCCAGTCATCAATTTTATTCAGTAATTTCTGTTGAGCGTCTACTGTCGGCAATACATTGCCATGGATATTGGAGGGTCAAAGGAAAAGCAGCAATTTCTATGAAACCTACATTTTAGAAAAAGAGGCATATATAAAGTAAAATGAATGGGGAAAATATGTAGTATGAATGGAAAAGTTTTTAAAGGTTGTGAGAGATAACAGAAATTAGAGATAGGTGGATATGATTTTACATATGGTGATCTGAGAGAGACTCATTCGTAAAAATGAGACTTTTGAGAAAATACCTGAAGGAATCGGGAGAGTAGGCTTGAGTATACTTGGGGGAAGGGCAAAGCAGGCAGAGGAGACAGCAAATACAAGGCGCTGGGTTTAAAGGGGCCAAGCTTGCTCCTGGGACAGCAGGGAAACCAATCAGGCTGCAGTGGGAAGTTCAGAGAAGTATAGCAGTGTGAAGCTGTAATGACCTCACACACTACTTTAAGATATTAGGCTTTTATTTCAAAAAGATTGGAAAGCATTACAGGATTTGTACAAAACAGTGACATAATCTGGATTCTCTTTTAACAAGACCACTCTAGTAGGTATGCTGATAATTGAATTTAGCAGGATAAAGGTGAAAGATGCTAGAATACTTCATAGGCTGTTCCAATATTCTAGGTAAGAGAGGATGATTGCTTAGATCAAGGTAGTAGTGAGAGAGAGAGAAATATTGTTCAATTCTGGACATATTTCAAAAATAGATCTGACTGCATATCCTAATATATTGAATATTGATATTTGAGACAGAGAGGGTTCAATGCTGACTCCTATTTCTCTACAGTGATATACAGAATGATGTAGAAGAAGCAGATTTTGGGACAAAGGGGAAAAAAATCATTTCCTTAAGTCTGAGATTCCTTTTGGCCATCCAAGTAAAGGTGTTGCATAAACCATTGGATATACAAGTCTGGCATTCAGAGGTGAGAATTGGCTGCCTCACATTAATTTGAATTCCGTTGGCAATTTCTTTGGTTCAACATACATACATTAAATTCACCAGATTAAAAAACACCACCAAAGGAAGAGTTTAGAAAGACAAAAATTAGAATATTCTAATGTTACAAGATCCAAAAAATGAAGAAATTCAGTGGTAAGAGGTATATGGGAGAGAAAATTGCTGCCACTCGAGATGACTTCAAAAGAAACACTGTCCCAGGACACAGAAAGATTTCAGTTAGACCACGCAGGTAAAGAGGACTTTCAGAGGAAAGATTAAGTGTATATTGGGTTATGTTGATGACTGACATTAATTTAAGAGTTGAATAATTTCAGGAGTTGGGCAGGAGTGGAGTAGGGGCCAAGAAAAGTGATATAGAGATATGTGGACATCATTTTGTCGGAGTTGAGGGCTAATATGAAAATTCTCAGCTCCATGCTGAGTGACACAGTGAGAAATATAATAGTAAGATTAGTCCTATGGGTCTCAAGGTGAGAATAGGGATTGGAAAATTGACTAGAAAGACAGGAGGGTCAAAACAAAAGCATGGAGAATTCTGGGCAAAGTTCACTTCTGCTATTGGTGATATGAGGGTTACTAGGATACCTGTTGCTTCCCTAAAATAATGCTCAATTGAATAATACGATAGAAACAGATTTCTCAATTTCTGAAAAAAACACCTTTGTTCTAGGAATTATTTTTAAACTTGTTACCAGTGTTCTTCTCCACATGTGAAATCTTAAGTTTTAATATGCCATTGTCCTGGAGGAAAAATAAAGTTAAAACTTGTTAGTCTAGACAACTACTATGATCACATTCCCTGAAAGAGAAAACTGAGATTGAAATGTTTTAAATAACTTGTTCAAAGTCATGCAAGCTTACACCGAACAAAGCAGAGACTCAGGTTCTTCCCTTGCTCCTCTCTGTGCTCCATGATAAATGCACGTGTTCTAACAGGATCTTTATACTGTTTAGACATATAGTCTCTGGCTGCAGGAAACAAAATGAAAGATACAAGACGTATTCAAAGCATTCGAGCCCAAACTCTGAATATATCAAAGGACAAATCGCTTCCTTAATGCATTTTCTTGATTTCGTTTATGCACGCAAATTTGTGCAAACAGTATATTTCATCTAGGAGATCTGCAGGCTTAGCTTACTCCCTGAACAATACAATTCCAGCACCTTCACGTGTGAACAGACCTTAAATCAGAAACTTAGTTAATGAAAAAACATAAACGCTCTATTGTGATGCTCTTCTTTAGTGTTTGGCCAAGAGTTTAAAGTTCTGTAGGGGGAGGGAAAACTAGAGAAAAAAAAATGGTTTTGGCTCTGGAATCAGCTAACAAGAGTTCTAGTCCTGGATCTGCTGCTCACTCTTCTTAGGTAGGGCACTTACCCTCTGAGCCTTGCTGTCTTCATCTACGAACTGCAAATAATAGTAAGTCGGCCCCAACATCCTCCCTGAAGACCGCTGCTATGATCAGAAAATCCCTAATATACCTCATACTGAGGAGTGATCATCGTCATCACAATCATCATCACTATTATTTCGGACATTGTTGCATGCTCTTAGCAACATCGCGGCTTAGGGGAAGGTCATTGTTGCTACGAGACAACCATTAACAAATCAGATGAATAAATGGATGGTCAAAGTAACCAACTTAGGGGCTGCATTCTCTAACATCAGACCAAATAGAGTCGTGTGGGGATGTGAAAGTTAAAGAATGGGACCCAGGAGGGAGTATGCAGTCATGATACTCGGGAGACAAATACTCTATGGGGGCTACAAAACTCTTTCTCTCACCTAACCAGGGAACAAGTGATTAAAGTGTCTATGGGGATCCAGCTTCTGCTTGTTGTGGGAGTTCATGAGTGTCTTTACTCTATTTTCAGTAATTTTCTTTGATAATGTACAAACCAAACCATAGCATGCCTTCCAGGGCTGCCATTTGACATCAGTATTGGGGGACAGAGATCCAAGCTCTGTCATTAGATAAGTGAGCCCCTGGCATGAGCACTTCCCTTAATTCTTCTTAAATGTTTGTACCATTGGAAAAAAAAAATCGATTTATTAAATTGTTTACTGATCCCACATGGATTTCAAGTGTAATGGGGAACCATGGGAATATAGACCGACCCAAAATTAACGTCCTTCCTGCATTCATTGTATTTAAGTTTAGTGAAGAAGATAGACACCAATCAAAGAAACAACCTAAGAAGCATATAATTATATTTAGAACAAACACACACACACACACACACACACACACACATACTGGATGGTCAGAATGCTTTCTTAGGAAAGTTAATATGTCAACCAGGCCTATAAATGATAAAGACTCAGTGTGGGAAAGATCATTCCAAGGAAAATGAAAAACATGTAGTACAGCCTCAAATTTCAAGGAATTTGGCAGAATCTAGAAGGCAATATGGCTGCAGCTTAGGTAGCAAGCACTCTCCCTTGGCACTTTACATTTCAACATCTTCCCAGAATAAAACCTGCAAAAGAGAAAATAAAAATGCCATCCCCAACACCAAAGCTATCGTCAGGGTTATTGGCCTGCATCACCACACCATGAGAGGCAGATTATTAGGGTCACTCAGATGTCATCCTGCCAGGAGCAGTAACCACTGGGATTCACAATTAGCTTCAAACTCTGGAAAATATTTGTTCCCACTGATTTGGGAACCTGTATTATTGTGGGAAAAGCCACTGACATTTCTTAGGAGTGTCCATCATATTAAAAAAAGAAAAAAAAACCTTAACAGCAAGTGGTTTTAAAAACCCACGGTAGTGTGAGCTGTTCCTGTAATTTACCTAGAGGCTGTGAATAATGAACCTCTACTCTGTTGAGATACAACTGAAGGTGGACTCCTGCACCAAGGTATTTGGCCTGTTCATTTCTTAGTCATCGCCATCCCACATGGCATAAGTAGGACTGTCAGCTTAATTTCTCAACAAAAATAGACAGAATTCAGAACAGAGTGGAATGATTCCTTTAAAGAACTGAAAATAAACACAACCAGAATTTTATAAACAGCTGATATATCCTCAAAAAATGAAGAGAAAAATAAAAGTTTTTTCAGGTACCAAAATTTGAGACAATCATTTCCAACACATCTATACTGAAAGACATACTAAGGTGACCTCTGTTAGCAAAAATAATAACTCAAAATGGGTCAATGTAGTTGCAAATCCTGAACTCCTAATTTATCCCTCTCCACCCCATTTCCCACCTGGTAAGCATAAGTTTATTTTCCACATCTGTGAGTCCATGCCTATTTTGTAAATATGTTCATTTGTGTCCATTTTTTAGATGCCAAATGTAAGTGATATCATATGGTATTTTTCTTTCTCTTTCTGGCTTACTTCACTTAGTATGACGATCTCTAGGTCCATCCATGTTGTTGCAAATATCATTGTTTTATTCTTTTGTATGGCTGAGTAGTATTCCATTGTATAAATATATCATGGCTTCTTTATCCAGTCTTCTGTCGATGGACATTTAGGTTGCATCCATGTCTTGGCTATTGTAAACAGTGTTGCACAGCATTTATCTTAATCTACAATTATTTCGCTATTCTCTTCATTGTTATCTTTCTCCCCTAATAGAATGGCAGCTCCATGAGGGTGAAAGTTGAACATTTTAATACTGTTGATTTCCTCTGCCTGATACAGTGCCTGGTATATATTTTAGGATTCTAGTTAACTACATTCTTGCAAAGGCAAAATTGTATGGATAAAAACAGTTCAGTGGTTATGAGAGACAATGGTTCAGAAACAGGGTTGAACACAAAGAAGTTTAGGAAAATTTATTATGAGAAATTGTAGTATTGGTTACATGAATAGACATTTGAACAAAGCCTTGACTCGTTCACTAAAAAGTGTACATATTACTGTTTGTAAACTATACTTTAAAATGGGAGGAAAAACAAGAAATATAAGTAACAAAAATAGGTGTTGACATTCAAAATATACAACTTGGTCCCCACAGGAAGTCGAGTTGCTTTCTCCTTAGAGAAGTGAGCTGAGGAGCTGTAGCCGCCCTCCCAGGAGGGCATCCCTGGGGACACAGGTGTCTTTATAACCCCTGCTGGTTCCCATGCATCAGTCTGTGAAATCCCAACATGACTCCAGGTAACATCACTTTGGAGGGTGAAGACTGCATGCTGAACCCCTTTCATCCTCATTTATTCATCAGCACATTAATAGTTGTTAGTCAGACAGGCCTTCAGCTGACCAAAGGATTTGCTGTGAGCAAATGGTCAGGGAAAACACCCCAAGATAAAAATTATACGGAGTGACTTTAAAATATTAACTCCTTGGCGAGTGTTTTATAGACCTTCCTTTATTTGTTATTTACAGATGCAATTTTGTGAATTATATGGGAGAAATAATTTAGTCATATTTATTTTACAAATAAGGAGATGTGACCCCTCCAAGGACAGAGAAAGAATGCCTGGTGGATTCAGGACCCCATATTATGTTCTTTCCTTTATCTTTCCCCGCCTTGGAGGCCTTGGAACATTTTGACCACTACCTGAGAGAGAACTTCTCTAACAGTATTTATGCATTATTTCACAGCTGAATTTCTGATTTCAGACTCACTATTCAGGATTGACTGGCTCTTTTTGTCAAGTATTAAGGTAAGCATCTTTACTCAATATACATATTTAGTCAAAAATTAATACATGTAAAAGCATTGGGGCAGCTATACATACTATGAATTATCTGACTACAGAAATAGATGTTTTGAACATTTGTCTAAATACCAAGGTAAAGTTGAAGTACAAATATCAAGACTCCCATTGGTAAGAAGTTTAATGATACTTATAAAACATCCATCAAGTTGCTATCTAAAAAAGATTAGTTTAAAAAAATAACATGGGTGAAGCTCCGATTGATTAGGTGGTAATTTTATCATATTTATTATTTGTTGGCCTCTCATTAGAGGTTAAAAAGCAAAACAAAACAAAAAAGAATGAATGGTCCTTTAAACTACAGAAAGGACCTAAATGAATTAAGAAGATCAGAACCTTAACATTTCTCTATAATCTCATTCTTAGTATTACCAGCACATCTTCACACACTGACAGTGATGTGACTACAAGCATAAGCTTTTTATTGGGATGAAACTGGGTTTAAACTTTGACTCTAGAGTCTTCCTTATAGTAGCTATCTAACTGAAGAACACACAGAACTTCTCAAAGCCTCAATGGCCTTAATGGTAAAGTAACAGTAGTAATAATACGTTACACACACACACTCACACAAACACATACTCACATTTACATGGAAAGCTCTTATCACTGGTCATAGAACATGGTGTATTCTAAGAGCGGTTATGTATATTAATGTTGGCCAACACAAAGTCTTCATGGGCTAGACGCATAAAATTACAAACGTTTGAGGAGGACAGTTTAGGAAATAGTAGTTAGCAGAGGATGGATACAATTCCAGAGGCTTTAAACTCAAGTGAAAAGATTTAAAGTATTATTCCTACACAAGAACGGATTCAAATTAAAAACATTTACCACACGAAGCTTGTCACCAAAACAGATCTACAAGCTAGAGTTAACCCACAAACTGAACTTTCAGCCCTCTGTATCTGTGTTTCAACTATTAGAGCAACAGTAATAAGAAAAAGAAGAAAAGGAGACTATTTAAAATTAATGAAATACAGATTTCAAGAAAGAAAAAATTAAGCAAAAGAATGGCTCACATGCAATGGCCAGGGTAGTCATTCATATGGGCAGAGCATGAACAGAGTGTGACATATTGGCAAGTGCCAAAAAGTTTAATGGCCCTCGTGTATGAGAAAATGAGGGGGAGACTACACAGCCTCAAAACTCACCCATACTTGAAACCCTGTGGGTCACCATCCACCTTTCTCAAGCCAGCACAGAAAACCATGACTCCATCCTATTAGTAATTTTATAGCTATCCTCTTCAAACTGAGATAAACATCCAGCATTTTGCACATTATTTTTTGTGCATTATCTGGGGTAATTCTCACAATAACGTCTTGAGTTAGGTCTCATTCCTATCCTAATTTTGTAGGTGAGGAAAATCTGGTTCCGGAACGTTAGTTTATGGCCAAAGACTCAAGACTCAGGCTGCTGATTCAGGGCTCTTCTCGGAGCCCACGCTCTATACCAGGTGAGATGTCTCTTCCTCAGAATTGCTCCTGCTGGTTGTACATGTCCCCACTGGTCCAGTGATCCCACCACATACACTATGCCTGTGTCTCAGTTACTTCGCTGTGAAACCCCAATCACTGACCAATGAAGACAATGAGTAATTGTAAATAGAGTTACATTCAATTTAATTTAGATTTACTAAAGACCATCAGACTTGGGGAAACCCTTTTTCTGGGAACAAAGTTTGGCTTGCCAATGAATGTTTGTGGAAATATGAATCACTCAACTTCTTATGCCTCACCACTTAAAGGAAAATAATAAGTACTCAGCCTCATGAAATTGTTGAGGATAATCAATGGATGTAGTTGAAAAGTGTCTAGAGCCGTTCCTGGCATATAAGCAACAAAGAAGTGTGTGAATTTAATGGGCTAGGAAAAGCTGAACTGTCAGAATTACTAGTTCCAAAGTTGTCATGTTGGAAAATTTATTAAATTTTACTAATCTCAGTGAACATATATCAAAATATTAAAAACTGGAGAGATGGTTCATAAAGATCCCTCATTTAACAGTTTAGAATCCTAGGTGGTTAATACACTAAATTTTGCTTTTAAGTCCATGCTTTAGATATGGAGACTCTTGAAATACTATTGTTATAATGAAATAATGTCCATGGTATAGAAACATTTCAATTTCACACTACAATCTCTACTAAATTTAACACTTTATTCCTTTACTTCCCATTGCTGTAGGACATCTGATTCCCAAAAAACATCGATGGAGAACATGACAGAAGTGACACAGTTCATTCTCCTAGGAATGACCAATGTCGTCAAACTACAAGTTCCCCTCCTCATAATATTCATTCTCATTTACCTCATCAACGTGGCTGGAAACCTGGGGATGATCCTGTTGGTTCTCTTGGTTGCTCATCTCCACTCTCCTATGTACTTTTTCCTCAGTAACTTGTCGCTGGTGGACTTCTGTTACTCTTCAGCTGTCATTCCCACGGTGATGGCTGGACTTCTTAAAGGAGAAAAGATCATCTCCTACAATGCATGTGCTGCTCAGATGTTCTTTTTTGCAGCCTTTGCCACTATGGAAAATTTCCTCTTGGCATCAATGGCCTATGACCGCTATGCAGCTGTGTGTAAACCCTTATATTACACCACCACTATGACAACCAGTCTGTGTATTTGTCTGGCCACAGGCTCCTATGTCTGTGGTTTCCTGAATGCCTGCATCCACATTGGAGTCACATTCAGTCTCTCCTTCTGTAGGTCCAATGTGATCCATCACTTTTTCTGTGATGTTCCAGCTGTCATGGTTCTCTCTTGCTCTGATAGGTATATTAGCGAGATGATTCTCGTTTATGTAGCCAGCTTCAATGTCTTTTTAGCTCTCCTGATTATCTTAATATCTTACATATTCATATTTATCACCATCCTAAAGATGCCCTCCTCTGCAGGATACCAGAAGGCTTTATCTACTTGTGCCTCCCACCTCACTGCAGTCTCCATCTTCTATGGTACAATTATCGCCATGTACTTACAACCCAGCTCTAGCCATTCCATGGACACAGACAAAATTGCATCTGTGTTTTACACTATGGTCATCCCCATGCTGAACCCTTTGGTATATAGTCTAAGGAACAAGGAAGTCAAGAGTGCTTTCAAGAAGGTGGTTAAGGAGGCAAAATTGTCACTAGGACTGTGATTTTAACATTTTAGGATGCATAGTTACCTAGCTTTACTCCTCTCAGACCTTCTCCACGCACTGAGTCACAATTTAAGTCACATATTGAAGTTAAAGTCCTGAATGATACCTTTAATTTTTCTGAAGTCTACCATCTATCATACGGAGACATTACGTTCAGAAATCGAATACCATCTTCTAATGAAGATGGCTAATAAGAAGCATAAAATGTTTTGGTTCTGCTTGTCAAAAATTTAGTATGAGTAGTTCAAAAATCCACAAATGACAAATGCTGGAGAGGCTGTGGAGAAAGGGGAACCCTCCTACACTGCTGGTGGGAATGCAGTTTGGTGCAGCCACTGTGGAAAACAGTGTGGAGATTCCTCAAAAGACTAGGAATAGACTTACCATATGACCCAGGAATCCCACTCCTGGGCTTGTATCCAGAAGGAAATCTACTTCAGGATGACACCTGCACCCCAGTGTTCATAGCAGCACTATTTACAATAGCCAAAACATGGAAACAGCCTAAATGTCCATCAACAGGTGACTGGATAAAGGAGATGTGGTATATTTATACAATGGAATACTACTCAGCCATAAAAACCGACAACATAATGCCGTTTGCAGCAACATGGATGCTCCTGGAGAATGTCATTCTAAGTGAAGTAAGCCAGAAAGAGAAAGAAAAATACCATATGAGATCGCTCATATGTGGAATCTAAAAAAACAAACAAACAAAAACAAAGTGTAAATACAGGACAGAAATAGACTCATGGACAGAGAATACAGACTTGTGGTTACCAGGGGGGTAGAGGGTGGGAAGGGATAGACTGGGATTTCAAAATTGTAGAATAGATAAACAAGATTACACTGTATAGCACAGGGAAATATACACAAAATGTTATGACAACTCACAGAGAAAAAAATGTGACAATGAGTGTGTATATGTCCATGAATGACTGAAAAATTGTGCTGAACACTGGAATTGGACACAACATTGTAAAATGATTATAAATCAATAAAAAATGCTAAAAAAAATTTAGTATGAGTAATTTATTTGTTCATTTTTTCTACATGCATTCTGTCTACCAGATGCACTACACACATGCAGGTAAAGCAGGGTAACCAACAAGCCCATGAACAGAAGTGCATGCACGTACCCTCCAGGCACACACATGCGGGAGCAGAAAATTAGCAGGAGGAAGATGGAGAATGTCACTTCTCAATAAAAGTAAGGTAAATATTGAGTTAGGGTATTAAAATACAAATTTATATCCAATAGTACTTTTTCCTTTAGTTGAATAACTGCTCTAAGAGGCCTAATTTGAGAAAAAGTGATAAACTCTTAATGAAACTATGTGCTTATTTTGTTGGCATATTTTATTGGTTAAATTGATTCTTGGGTAAGGTTTGTTGTTGTTATTGGGGTTATGAATGGATTGTTTTCTTAAATTCTCCTTCGGATGATCTGCTGTTAGTGTGTAGAAACACAACAGGTTTTTGCATGTTGATTTTCTACTTTGCAACTTTATTGTGTTTGTTTACTATTTCTAATCGTTTTTTTTGGTGGGGTCTTTAGCGTTTTACATACATAAAATCACGTCATCTGCAGTTATGGATTTACTGCTTCCTTTCCAATTTGGATGAATTTTTTCCCTTGCTGAATTGCTCTGACTGGGATTTCCAATACTATATTGAACACGAGTGGCAAGAGTGAGCATTTTTGTCCTGTTCCTGACCTTAGAGAGAGAGAGAGCTTTCTTTCTTCTTTTTTTTTAAACCTTTGAGCATTATGGGTTTGCCATATATGGCCTTTATTATGTTGAAGTGCATCCCTTTTATAGCCATTTTATTGAGAGTTTTTGTCATAAATCAAAATTGAACCTTGTCAAGTGCTTTTCCCACATCTACTGAGATTACTGTGTGAATTTTATCTTTCATTTTTGTTAACGTGCTGATGTTTATTTGAGGTTTTTTTTCCCTTATTTCTTGACGTATGCCTGTATTGCTATAAACTTTCCTCTTAGTACCACTTTGGCTGCGTCTCATATATTTTGATATGTTGCATTTTCATTTTCATTTGTCTTCAGGGTATTTTTTAAAAATTTTTCCCCTTTGATTTCTTCATTAACTCAATAGTTCTTCAATGGCATGTTGTTTAGTCTCCACAGTGTCTGTGATTTTTCCCACTTTCTTCTTCTAGTTGATTTTCTAGTTTCATATTATTGTGGTAGGAAAAGACGCTTGATATGATTCTAATATTCTTAGCTTTGTTGAGACTTGCTTTGTGTCCCACTTGTGTATCACTTTTCACTGATAGTGTGTGTGGAACAGAATAGCTTACCTAGCTCCTTGAGGAGAAGGGATAGTCAATCCTGAAGAGTGAATGTGAAGTCAGAAATTCAGCCATGAAATAATGCATCAATAATGACAGAGAAGCTATATTTTAGGGAGTGGTCAAAAGGCTCCAAGTGCTTTAAGACAAGGAAAGATGGAGAGAACAAAACACTAACAAGAACCCAGGAACCTAGGTTCGTCCGAAATCCACCAGAATTCTTGCTGTGCCTTTGCTGTGACCTTCGAGGAGTCCCTTACCTTCTCCTAGTCTGTAAAATAAACATTGTAAAATTACTTCTCCATATAATTTGCAGAACTGTGTCTGTAAATAGCAAATAAGGGAAGGTCTGTTAAAAACTCAAAAAACTCAAACTTTAAAGGGTAACCTCTTTAAAGTCACTCAAAATAATTTTTATCTTGGGATGATTTCCTTGGCTATGGTTGTAGGTTCACAGCAATTCCTCAGGCAGGGAGAAGGCCTTTGTGTAACAACAACTATTAACAATCAGATGACTATGTGATGATCAGAGGGCCCAGCATGCAGTCAGGTGCTTCTAAGATGATGCCATGTGGAGTGTTGTTGGTATTTCAGAGGCTAATGCGTGGGAAGCAGGAATGAATTATAGAGACATGGAGCTCCCAGAGGATCTCCCCGCTTCCCATGAGAGCATCTCCAGCTCCTCATCCCTCCTTCCCAGGGAAGAAGCAATTAAACTGCCATGGGAACCTGGTAGCATATATGACTGTGCATGTACAGTTCGGTATTACTCCTTGTTCTTTCTTTTTTATTCTCTAAATATATAATTTTAAAGCTGTAAGAGCCACACTTTTGGTGTATTATCTTAATAATTTGGTTAAATATATATGGTCGTGTAATGACTACCACAATCAAGATATAGAGCACTTCCATCACACAAACAAACTCTGGGGATCTTTGTCGTCCACTCCTAGTCCTGCACACTGCCCCTGGAAACCACTTAACTGTTTTGGGTATATAACTTTTTTAGCAGTATTCCATTTTGTTGACATTACAGATTGTTTATCTATTTCTCAGTTAAAGGACATTTTGTTAGTTCTAGTGTTTGGTGATTATGAATAAAGCTGATCTAAACATATGTCTAAAAGTTTGGGTTTTTTTTTTTCCCCTGTAAACATAGGTTTTGATTTCATTTGAGTAAATACCTGTGAGAAAGATTGCTTGGCCATAATGTAAATACATGCTTAATTGAAAAAGAACATCAAACTGTTATCTGAATTTGCTCTACTATTTGTTTCTCACCTGCAATGCATTCCAATTGTTTCACATCTTTCCCAGGACTTGATGTTTCTATGTTTTTAAAATTTTATTCTTATCTCATATCTTTACTTTCTCTTTCACAAATCTTCTCAGAAAATCATTTTTAAAAACCCCATTTGCCTTTACCACCGGTGCTGGCCTAGGAACTTTTTTTCAACAAATGAAATAGATTCATTCTTTTGTCTGTACTTTTGCCTCTGAATCCACACTCCCAAGGAGATAACACACGGCGTTCAGTGCGGCAAGTTTAGTGGCTGCAAAATTGTTCTATGCACGGTGATGGCTTAGCCCCAACTTCAAGCAAATTATTTAACTCCTCCGAACTTCAGTTTCTCATCTGTAAAGAGAGATAACTTTATGTAATCCTCATAAAATCGTCAGGAAGATTATCAGATAACACCTATACAAAGGGGAGCACAATTTCTAGCGCATATCAGGTGTTCCCTAAGGTTAAATATCACTATTTTCTTATTTATCAAAAATTGATATCTTGTTTTGCAAATATATTAGTGCTCAAACATTCCACCGGCTTTCCCCACATGTGACTACCCCGTTGCAGCCCAGCGGAGACATTCACTAGTTCCAGAGGATGGACTTAGGGAAAACAGACAAGTGTCATTTCAAGGTGGGTGGAAGCACGTGTACAGCGTGCCAGCTGTCTCTTCTCCTGCCAGACTGAGATGCAGACTGAGGAGGCTTCATTTTCCGGCAGGTGCAGCTATGGATGGAGACGCTTTCATTAACTGGTGTCTTTCAGTGACTGTTGCCGAAAGATCGGCCCCCGTCCCTGACTAGCCAAAGAATTCAGAGACCGGGTCGTGGAGCTTAGAAGAAAAGAGGCAGCTTTATTCCTTTGCCGGGCAAATGGGACTCAGAGCAGGCTAGTACCTTCAAAACTGTGAACTTGTCTTAGGGTTGGGGCTTAGAGATTAGATAGTGAACAAATTGGAGAGTAAAAGGGGGTATCAATTAACAAGATACTCTGGGGAAGCTTCCTCCTGAATCTTGGCGAGTCTGTCCAGCATCATGGGACTGTCCAGTGGTCTGGAGGGTCATCAGCTCATGACCTTCTTTATCTGATCAGACTCATTAGGCACCAGGAGGGACTTCAGAAGGTCTGGTCCTTCTCCTGAGGTTGTCATCTGGTAACTCCCTTCCTAGGGGAATGATTCAGAATACAAACATGATGGTAAATTTCAATTGCCAATGTAACATAAAACAAACAGGAAAATTAATAACTTTGGCTCTAACCCTAATCGTAACAATGGGCCTGGGGCTGGGGGCAGTGTCTGGTCTGTCGGATTTGCTGACTGTTTTAAAAGCAAGCAGCAAGTATAAGGCCAGGAATCAGTTAGCCTAAACACGGCCATTTTGTTATTTCTTCTTCATGACCAAACTGAGAGGCCGTCTCCTTCCCAAAGCAAACTGTGTAATGGACACATAGTTGCATCGCGAGAAACAAATCCATGAGAGGCTGAATAATAGCCCCAAAGATACGAGTTTCTGATATCTTGAATCTTTAAATGATTACTGCTATGGACTAAGTTGTGTCCCCACCTTCCCCTAAAAATTCACACTTTGAAGCCATAACCCCCAATGTGACGGTTTTGGAGATAGGGACTATCAGGCGGCAACTAAGTCATAGGAGGTCATAAGAATTGGGCCTGTTGATGGAAGTAAATGCACGGCCTGAAAGTTGAGAGTTACGCTTTATTTGGCAGACATCTCTGAGGACGCGAACCCCTTCGAGCCCGGGATGACAGTCTCTCAGATCGCTCTGAGGGACTGCTCCGAAGGCATAGGGGAGGAGCTAGGCTATCTAGGAGCTTTACAACAAAGACCAGGCAGTTGGAACATTGAAAGATGACTTGTTAACTAAAGAAAACCAGGCATCTCAAGTTAAAGAATGTAGCACTTTTCTCTGTATGGGAGGAAACAAACATTTGAGCTCATTGAATTCATTCCTCTGACAAGCACCTAGCTATCTAGGGCCAGAACCTTGTCCTTTCTTATTCTGAGTCCCCTCACGGTGCACCACTGTGAGTGGCTGCAGAGGCCGGGCTGCAGGCTTGGCTTCTGGGGTGGGGGTGGGGGGGGAGCTGACAACGCTGGTTTCAGTGATCTTTGTTTACTGATACGGTTTGCAGTATTTTTTGTTCACAGATCCTAATCCAATAGGGCTTTTGCCTTAGAAGAAGAAAAGGTATCAGAGCTCCCTGAGAAGCAAAAAGTTTGCAGCCATAAGCACCTCAATTCTTAAAACCAGCAATTGAGAAATCAGCCCTGAAAATATTTGGCTTTGAAAACCAACAGGGCTCATGGCCACAACCACTGCAAAAGGCTGCAGCAACAGAGAAACTACTCTTAAAGGGCTCAAACTGAGACAGGAAGCGGGCAGGGCACAGCCATTCAAGGAATGCTACAGCAATTAATATCACGATGCTAAAAGTTTCAACCCCCAGTAAGCCTTGAGGCTCAAGATGCTGGGAGATTTAACTTCTAGCAGAACTTGAGCTTCATTAGACGCCCACTGTAACATATTAACATGGTGAATAGCATGCCCACAGGCGCCATGGCAGTCCCAGTGCTAGCCACAAAAGGTCAAAGGGTGGGTAACAGCCAACTTCCTGGGAATCCCAGCCCCTTCCCCAGGTCCTTCCATTTATTTGCATATGGATCTACCAAAGCCCCAAAAAGCTGGCAACATTGCCCCTCACAGCCCCTACCTCTCTCTTTCTCTCTCTCTTTCTCTCTCTTCCCCCATCTCCCTCCCTCCCTCTCTGTCTCTCCCCTTCCCCTCCCTTGGAGACAGCCTGCACTTTGTCTATGGAGCCTGTACCTACCTTTACTCTAAGCTGAGCACCCAACCCCCAAAACTTGTGGCCTTTCTCTTGCCTTAAAATGCCTTTCTCTGAATAAATCTACCTTTACTCAATTGTGTCTCGCTCTTGAATTCTTTCCTGCACGAAGCCAAGGACCCACACTTGGTGGGGCACATCCCAAGGGCTCAACCGAAGCCTGGGACATGGCCCTCCTCACACCCCATATCTGTTTTTCCTGCATCGAAACCAGACTCGCTTGCCGCAAGACTCTGCAGAAACAGTAGTTTGAAAAGCTCCCAGACTCGGTGTGAAGGAGATTCATTTGCTAACTTTAAAAAGTCTGCCAGAGGGGCAGAGCCCTGTTTGGATGTCCAGTGCCCAGGTTTTTGTTTTTGTGTTTTTTGTGGTTTTTTTTTTTTTTTACATCTGCTGCCCCAGATTTTACAGCGGTAGCACAGTGGATATCCCTTGAGTGCATGACTCTGGAGGCCAGGAGGCTTGAATTCCTGGATGTCATGGGACTATAAAAATCAAAGAGGCAGTCCTTGGCAGACCACAACCCACAACACTTGTTAGTATAACTATTACTTTAAAAACCTAGAACGTAACAAGTGTTGGCTGGGATATGGAAGAACTGAACCCCTTATTTACTATCAGTGGGAATGCAAAATGGTGCTGCCACTGTGGAAAACAGGATAGAGGGTTTTTTTAATCTAAATTTTTATTTTTATAACTTTATGTATTTACATCGTTTCTTTTTTCTCAGTCTAGCTAAAATTTTGTCAGTTTGTTTTTTCTTTTCAAAATGCCACATTTTACCTTTGTTGATTTTTTTTCTATCATGTTTCTATTCTCTATTTCATTCATTTCTGCTTTAATCTAATTGTTACGGAAACGACAGGCCAGCCAAGAAACAAGCACCACTCGGAGGGTTGGAGCACTCAGATGTATTACGCCGGCGGGCTCAGAGGGGCTTCTGCTCCGAAGCTCTGAGCACCTCCAAGACTTGCAAGGTTTTATAGGGTTAATTACAAGCTTACGGTATTCAGCCAATAGGCATGGAACAGCTTTAGCAGCATCATTATCACAAAAGTGGAGGCACGGAGGCAGCAAATCAACATTCCAAAGCCAGATATATCTCTTTGAAAATCCAGCTGGCTAGCAAAAAAAAAAAAAAAAAAAAAAAACATGAACAGGAATCAGCAAACCACTAATCAACTTAGATTTATGAGTTAGTCCAGCAGAACTCAGATCAGTGTTCCAATACTTAGATTTGTGAGTTATCTTGTTAGCCCAGCCCGGGTTTTCCTTCACATAATTATTTACTTCCTGCTGCTAATTTAAATCCTTAGTTTGTGCTTCTGTTTGGAGGTCCTTGAGGTGTGAAGTTAAGTTTGTGATTTGAGATCTTTCTTTTTTATTGTAGGTGTTTGTCACTATAAACTCTCTTAATGTTACTACTATCGCTGAATCCCATAAGATTTGGTATGTTGTTTTTTACACTTTTGGGGTTTTTTTACACTTTTGGGGGTGTTTTGGGAGGTTGGTTTTTTGTTCCTTTCTTGTGTGCATTTTTGTTTTTATAATCTCAAGATACCTTATAAATTTCTTTTTAATTTCCTCTTTAAATTTTCAGTGGTTGTTCAAATGTGTGATATTTAGATTTCACTTATTTGTGAATTTTTCTGTTTTCTTCCTGCTGTTGATTTCTAGCTTAATTCCACGGTGGTTGCAAGAGATATTTAGTATTATTTCAATCTTCTTGAATTTGTTAAGATTTGTTTTGTGACCTAACTTTGATCTATCCTGGAAAATGTTCTATATGCAATTAAGAAGAGTGTTTATTCTGATGTTAGTAGGGTGAGGTTAACACAAATTTCCCCTTCTGTCTCTAAAGTCTATGAAAATGGTGATTTCTCCTCCAGGAAACATTTTCAATGATTATTTTAAGCACATTGTTAAATTTTAGAAAAAATTTTGAACAATCTCCTGTGATATCCCAGGCAAGTTCCACAGACCTCTCACCCAATTTCCCCTATTGCTAACATCTTACTTAATCAGGACACATATGTCAAAACTAGGAAACTAACATTGGCACATCACTGTTATCCAATCTTCAAGAATTCATTTAGATTTTCTTTTTTTCAACTAATGTCCGTTTTCTCTTCCAAGATCCAGTCCAGCCTACAACACTGTACAGAATCGCCACATCACCCTAGTCGCCTCTGGTCTATGACAGCTTCTGTCTCCATCTGTTTTTCCTTACCTTAATAGCTTCGGGAAATACTGGTCAGGTATTTTGTAGAACAGCTTTTAATTTATGTTCATCTGGTTTTTTCCCTCATGGTTATAAGAGGTTATAGGTTTTGAGGAAGAATAAGGAGTGTTTTTCTCATCACATCCTATCAAAGGATATGTGTTTCCAACGTGACTTGTCACTGGGGATGTTAACCTTGAGCACCTGATCAATATATTTTTGCCAGTTTATTCACTGTAAAGTTACTTGTTCTTCACTTTCTATACTCAGCTCTTTGTACGCTAGTCACAGCGTCCAGGCCAAACTCAAGGTGTCTGGGTATATACTCCCTCCTGAGGGAGGGGCTCCGAGTATATTATTTAGAATTCTTCTAAAAGAAAGAAGTCTCTTCTCCTTCACTCTGATTTTTATCAGCGTGGACTCATGTATATTTGTTTTCCATTTCAAATTATAATTCAATTCTATGTTAATTTACATTTTTAACTCAACGTGTTTCATCTTTGGCCGTGGAGAGAGCACTTTTGATTTGACCCCTATGCCCATTTGCTATTTCTCCATCTTTTTATTTCAGTTTTTGTTTTGTTTTGTTTTGATTTGTTGTTTCTAGAACTACAAGATACTCTAGGCTCATCTTGTATTTTTCCTGCTTGAGCTCTACAATCAGTTACTCATCCAAAGAGCCCTGCTTCCTTTCATTAGACAGTGATGTTTAGAAAATAAGATCTGAGTGCTGGGTGTACTGACTGCTACTGGCGATCTCTTCTAGGCCCTCTAAGCTGACAGAGCTAGAAAATGTATGTGTGTACACATGCACCTTTGTATACAGGCAGATCTATCAAGTCTATATGCCTTTCTATATCAACTCATATACATATATATGTGTGTGTGTATATATATATATATATATATATATGTATCTATGTGTGTGTATATATATATATATAGAGAGAGAGAGAGAGAGAGAACACTAAACATGACCTCATACTGAAGTCTCTGATACAGTCCATTTTATTTCAGCCTTCCTTCTTACTTCTCTGACCAACTCTTGTTTATTTATTTGTTCAACTCCAGTATACAGGTAAAGCCATTCCAGAATTGTCAACCAGTACCCCTGTGAGCAATAACTTCAGTGCTGGACTACAGTCTTTTTGTAGAGTTTCTTTTACTTTTAGCCTATAGAGCTGATGGTTTCCAATAAACATACTTTTCCAACATTACTATGTCAGTCAGCTCTTCTTCTCTCCCCCTTCAGTGGCTTAGATCCTTCTGTAATAGTCTTCATTCTATCCTGGAGTTGTCCAACCTCCAAGCTGATTTTGGTTTTTTTGGTTTGTAAATGTTAAAGTTCACTCTTTGTGACACACAGTTCTGTAGGCTTTAACAAATGCACAAATTCGTGTATCTGCCATCCCAACACCATACAGAATAATCCCATCACCCTGAAAGGTCCCCTATGTGTCTCTCTTATACACACTAACTCTCCCTTCCCCTAACCCCTGACAACCACTGAGTTATTTTCCATCTCTACAGTTTTCCCTTTTCCAGAAGCTCATATGAACAGAATAATATATGTAATGTTTTGCTCTGATTCTTTTCCTTATCAAAATACATTTTAAATTAGTTTATGTTTTGTGGGGATCAATAGTTCCTATCTTTTTTTATTACTGTGTAGTACTCCTTTTATGTCTCTAAATATCGGAGTTTGTTAACCATTCACCTTTGGGAGTACATCTGGTTGCTTCCCGTTTGGGTGATTCTCAGTAAAGCTGCAACAAACATTTACAGGCAGGATCTTGTGAAACATATATTTTCAGTTCACTGAGAGTGCAAACACTGAGTCATATGGCAAGTCCATATATAACTTTATAAGAAGCTGCCAAATTGTCTTCCAAAGTGATTGTGCTCTTTTGCATTGCCACAGTGAATCAATGAATGAGGTTCAAATCCTTACCACTATTTGACATTGTCAGGATTTTTTCCCATTTTTATAGATGCACAGTATTATGGCTTTCTGATTTTAATATGTATTTTCCCAATGAAAAATTCTATTGAGCATCTTTTCATATGTGTACTTCCCATCTGCACATCTTCTCTGGTAAAGGTTTAGATCATTCGCACATTTTTAATGCAGCTGTTTTTACTTACTGGTGTGTTCAAAGGGCACCCTATATATTTTATAATAGAATCCTTTATGCAGTGACATCAGCGAGACAGCAAAGTATCTTCATCTTCCCACATAAAACAACAATTAGAAAGCTATCCACAGGCAGAAATAGCTCTGGGAGGGCTCAGGGGTCCAATTAAGAGTCTACAGCAACACAGTGGTTGCTGAAAAGCTAGCAAATAAATTTTAAAAAATAGAGAATAACCACACAGAACGGATCACTGGAGAAACTGGCATAGCTGAGAAGTCTGGCTGGGAACAAAGAGGAGTGTTGGCTCTCAGTGTCAGCCACATGGTGCGTGCCACTGTGGTCTCCCGTGGCCTGCTCTGTGAAGACCCCCGCAGCCTGTGCCCCTGAGGATTTCAATAGACCCAGTGACACTACCACTGCCCACAGCTTTCACAATAGAGGACCCGGGGAACGCTCTAGTGTTCATTAGTGTAGACCCCAGCAGGCTGCTCCACAAAGGACACCTTCGGCTTAAGCCACCAAGATAACCAACAGCCATTGCTACGCAGACTCGCTGGAGAGGGAGACACTGCTGCACCCGCCACCCCTCACCCAAGAAAGAGCCACAGTTGTACCTCCCTTGGCACTGGGGCCACTCCTCCTCCAACTCTCCATCCTCTGGATCCCAGAGCCATCCCCTGCTCCAGACACCGGTTCAGCATGTGTCTGCCCTCCAGACTCTGGTTCCACAGCTGCTTTGCACACGCTTACACTTCGGTTGTCAGAACCACTGTCAATGCAGGCCAACCTGCACCCCAAACTCAAGGGCCGTGAGAGCTCTGCACACATCTGTACCCCAGACCCCAACTGCACAGCCACTTCAAGACTGCCTACACCTAGGACACTGGAGACACTGTGCAACAGGAACTTCCACACACATACCCCAGAGCTCTGCTGCTCTGGGCACGACCCTTCCCCAAACAGCAGTTTTGTACCTGCTCTTTCAGCCCCAAGCCTAAACACCAGATCCACCCACACCGGGAGTGCCTGTGCCTCAGGCCCTGGGGCTGCTACAGCTCCACCTGGCCTTCACTGCACACCCCAACTCTGGGGAACCACAGAAGACCCCCATCAGCTAAAGCAATCTTGAGAGAGAAGAGCGAAGCTGAAGGCATCACACTTCCTAACTTCAAATTCTATTACAAAGACACAGTAATGGAAACACTATGGTTCTGACATAAAAAGACACATAGACCAATGCAACAGAATAGAGAGCCCAGAAATAAATCCACATGTATGCCATGAACTGACCCTCAACAAAAGTGCCAAGAATAAAGAGTAGGAAAAGAATAGCCTTTCAATAAATGGTTGAGAAAGCTGGATAGCCACATGCAAAAGAATGAAATTCGACCCTTATCTTACACCACACACAAAAGTCACCTTGAAAATAGATTAAAGACTTAAACTTAAGACCTGAAACCATAAAACACCTAGAAAAAAACACAGGGGAAAATCTCCTTGACATCTGTCTCTGCAATGATTTTTTTTTTTTTTGAGATTTGACACCAACATTACAGGCAACAAAAGTAAAAATAAATACCTAGGACCACCTCAAACTAAAAAGTTTCTGGACAGCAAAGGTAACAAATCAACAAAACAAAAAGGCAATAAATGGAATTAGAGAAAATATTTCCAAACCATGTATCTGATAATAGGTTAGTATCCAACATATATAAGGAATACATATAACTCAATACTAAGAAAAGAAATAACCCTATTAAAAATGAACAAAGGATCTGAGCAGAGATTTTTCCAAAGAGGACATACAAATGGCCACGAGGTCTATGAAAAGGTGCCCAGCATCTCTCATCGTCAGGGAAATGAGCAACAAATCAGAAGCACAATGAATTATCCACCTCACACTTGTTAGGACAGTCAAAAGATAACAAGTGTTGGAAAGGATATGGAGAAAAGTGCACTATTGGTGGGAATGTAAGTTGGTTCAGCCATTATGGAAAACAGTATGGAGATTCCTCAAAAAATGAAAAATAGAGCCACCATAGACTTCAGCAATCCTTCTCCTACATCCGAAGGAAACAGTATCACTATCTCAAAGAGATATTCGAACTCTCACATTCATTGCAGCATTATTCACAGTAGCCAAGATACAGAAACAATCTAAGTGTCCATTAGCAGAAGAATGGATAAAGAAAATCTGATATAGAAATGGAATATTATTCAGTCTTTAGAAAGAAGGAAATCCTGCCTCCTGCCATTTGCAACAATGTGGATGAACCTAGAGGACTTTATGCTAAGGGAAATAAACCAGACACAAAAGGGCGACACTGCATGATGCCACATGTATGTGGAATCCAAAAAACAAAATCAAATTCATAGTAACAGAGAAGAGAAAGGTCATTACCAGGGGTTGGTGTATGGGGGAAATGGGGAGATGTTGATGAAAGGGCACAAGATGAGTAAGTTCTGGACACCTATTATACAGTATGGTGGTTATTCTTAATAATAATGTGATATATAATTGAAGCTTGGAGAGAGTAGAACTCAAGTGTTCTCACCCAAAGAAATAAATGGCGACTATGTGAGGTGATTGCTATGTTAATTATGTTATTATGCTAATAATTTCATACTTTTACATATATATAAACACTACATCGTACACCTAAAATATATACAATTTTCATTTGTCATTCATCCCTCAATAAAGCTGGAAAAAATGTAAAGAATCATTTATATGTAAATAGAAAATATTATATGCAAACATTTATTTGCAAATATTTTTCCTGGTCTGAGGTTTATATTTTAATTTTCTTTAGAACATCTTTCACAGAATAAAAGTTTTAATTTTGATAAAGTAAAATTTATCAATTTATTCTTTCACAGATCATTCTTTTGGTGTTGTAACCAACAAATTCATTGCCAAACTCAGAACTTTTCAGATCATCTTCTATATTTTCTTCTAAAAGTTTTATAATTTTACATTCCACATTTAAGTGGTATCTATCTTGAGTTAATTATTGTATTAGATGGAAGGTGTATTTTGAGGTTCATTTGTTTTTGTATATGGACATCGACTGCTACAGCACTATTTTTTATAAAGAATATCACTTTTTCATTTAACAGCCATGGCAAAAATCAGTTAACTGTATTATGCAGTTCTATTTCTAGGATCTCTCTTCTGTTCAAATGGTTTATGTGTATATTCTCTCACCAACATACACTTTCCTAATTAATATAACCTTTGAGTAAGTCAGGAAATCAGGTAAGAAGCATATTTCAACTTTGTTCTTATCATCCACCCAAAATGGTCTCCTACTTCCTTTGTGGTCAATCCCTCTCATCCCCAAGACCCTGGCAGCCTCTGATCTGCTGACCCTCCCTATGGTTCTGCTTTCCAGAATATCAGATAAATGGAATGATACAATAGCACAATATGTAACTTTTTGAGCCTGGCTTCTTTCACGTAGCATAATGCAAATGAGATTTCATACTTCCCCCCCCATTCTGTTTCTGTAGTTGGTTCCTTTTTAAAAATCTTTTTATTGAGATTTATTTTGTAAACCATAAATTCTACAAAAGGATACAATGATTGGTATTTATTATATTTACAAATTTGTGCAATAATCACCATAAGTTAATTGTTGAACATTTCCAACACCTCAAATAGAAACTACAGACTCAATTAACAGTCAATGTCCATTCCCCCACATCCTCCTTCCTCCAGCCCTAGGCGATCACAAGTCAACTTTTTGTCTCTATAGCCTTGCTGAGTCTATACCTTTCCATCATGTCTTATGTAATAATGTGATCATTTGTGACAGAGTTCTTCCACTTATCATAATGGTTTTGAGATTTATTCACGTTGTAGCAGATACCAGTACTTTATTCCTTTTTGTTGCCTGGAAAGACTCTTTGTATAGATATACCACCACACTATGCTTATTCACTCATCACTTGATGGACCTTTTGGTGTTTCTCCTTTTTGGCTATTATGAATAATGCAGCTTTGAACGTGTGTGTACAAGTCTTTATGTTTACATGTGTTTTCATTTCCCCTGATTAGAGGACTAGGAGTGGAATTGCTGGATTACATAGTAACTCCATGTCTAACATTTTGAAAAAATTGACAAACTGTTTTCCAAAGTAGCTATACTATTTTTACACTCCTCCTAGCCAGGCATAAGGGTGATATAAATTCTCCCCATCCTTCCCAACACTTATTATCTGTTTTTTTAAGCCATCCCAGTTGGTGTGAAAAAGTAATGCACTGTGGTATTTCTCTGCTATGCTGTCTGCATATGATTATTAGTTATTCACATATCTTTTATATAAAAATTTATTTAAAATTATTTCTCAACTTTTTTCTTTCTCAATTTTTAATTGGGTATTTGTCCTCTTGTTATAGATTTCTTATCAGACATCTGATTTGTAAATACATCCTCCCATCCTTGAGTTATATATTCACTTTAGTGATGGTATCATTTGAAACACAAATGTTTTTTACTGTTGATAAAGTCTAATTTATTTTCTTCTTTTATTACTTAAGTTTCTGGTGTTGTATCAAAGAAACGATTTCCTAACTAAAGGTCACTGTACTAGTTATCTAGGGCTGCTATACAAAGTACCACAAACTAGGTAGCTTAAAGAAACAGAAATTTATTGTATCACAGTTCTGAAGGGTACACGTGTGAAATCAAGAAAGGAAGGAAGGAAGGAAAAAGAAAGAAAGAAGGAAAGAAAGAAAGAAAGAAAGAGAAAGACAGAGAGAGAGAGAAAGAAAGACAGAGAGAGAGAGAGAGAAGGAAGGAAGGAAAGAAGAGAAAAGAAAAGAAAGGAAAAGAAAAGAAAAGGAAAGGAAAGAGAAGAAAAACGTGACCAGTACTCATAGACTTGTTTTTAAAGACACATAGACAATAAAACATATGTAGCTTATTATATACTGTATTAGTCAGGAGAAACTACATCATTTTGTAATAACGAGTCAACCCAAAAGTCCAGTGATTTAACACAAGAAAGATATATTTCTTTCTTCTGCTGCTACGTGTGGATCGCAGATTGTCTAGGAAGGGGGAGGTCCCTTTTCACGTATTCATTCAAACACCCAGTAGAGGCCTTGCCATCTGCAGCTACACCCTCTGAAACATGCAGTTAACACGGCAGAGGGAGAGGCATTGGACGATTGTGTGCTGGCTTTTCTACACCTCAACCCAGAAATGACACACATCTCTTCTTCTCCAGCTCATTGTATAGAACTAGTACATGGCTCTACCTAGCTGCAAGGGGGCGGGGCAAGGAAATGTGGGGAGCAGAGGTTATGTTTGAGCACCGCTATTTTTGTTCCACATGATATATCATTTTTATTGGTGATAAAATAGCAGTAGTTGAATTGATTGACCTCTTGATATGGGCTGGGCAGTATGTTCCCCTTTGTATATACATCTCTGTTCATCTCTAGGACTCTCCTAAGAGGGACATACAATATTATTATCCCCCTTTTTATAGGTGATATTCTGAAGCCTGGAGAGATTAAATAATTTGGACAAATTCACCCTGAAACAGTTGAAAGAACTAGGATCGGCAGGCAGGCCACCTGACTGCACAGCCCAGACTTCCAACAGCTTCCCTTGGCTGCACTGATAAAACAGAGACCAGTCGGCCTGGGTGTTGAAGGTCAGAGAGGACCACACAGAGGAAAGAATGGGTCCACCTTCTTAGTTCTGAAAATAAGAGCAAGTATTTCCTTAAACATCCCCAGACCACGTCCGTAGTGGTAAAACAAATGAGTGTTTTGTTTTAAAAAAATTGCAAGGAGGTATACATATTTCCAGGCTTTTAAGAAAGAAATAGATATGAGAAAGCTCACATGAGGTCCTGACATCACATAGACCGAGACTTTAATGAAGATTTAATTTTCGTTGCCTAACTTGACTGTGGGGATCTGATGACTAGGGGCTCTTCCTTCTAAGCTTCCAGCCAACCCCCCATATCTTCACAAGCACTCTCAGCTAAAATGCATACAAATGTCATCCTCTGATATCCCAAGTCAAGTTCAGGTTAGAGGACCAACCTGGGATCAGGAACCTCCTGAGATATCTACTCCCACGACACTAAATGTTGCCCCCTGAGATTTGTTGTATGAAAAGGTCATTTTCTCTGCCTTGATATTTGCAAGAGCACAGGCCCCAGTTGTGTTCCACAGAGCAGCGCCCCACAGGTGGGGAAGGAGCTTTTTCCAGCACGATGCTCTCCTAGATGCCAACCTCCATACTCCCTCCCTCGTACCCTCACCTGTCTGTTCCCAGGACAAAAGTAAGTATCAAGAAAACATACCATCACAGCCAATTAGAATGGCAAGTAGCTCTAGAAGGTCCAATGGTTTTTACTTCGCAAATGAGGAGGATAAAGCCCAGAGAGGTTAAATAGCTAGACCATGGATGCACTGTTAGCTAGGCAGTTTCTTACTCCCTGTCCACCACTTCCCTTCCCCATGCCACCCTCCAGCATCCAGACTTCCATGCTCATTACAATCAGATGTCTTATATAAATGGCTGGAGTGATGGTTAGACTCAAAAATGGAGACTGCACCTCCTAATTTTCTTTGATTTACAGTATACTACAAGAGTAGGTGCAAATGTCATAGCTCCCTTTCTGAATTTCAGAGGTTGTAGAACTTTCAGCATCTATTTGGAATCTCAAATGTAACGCCATTTGATTTAGGAACATCAAAGTCTGGACACTCAATATTATTGACTGAATCTCGTGCAGTAACCAAGAAGAGATGAGATAAACTGTATAGAAAGTAAATGGCTCAGATTGCCTGATTTTAAAATGCTAGCATCTTTTATTGTTTTTTAAATAACTTTCATATTTATTGTCACATCAGAACAGGATAACAGTCTACGGGGGAGATAAAAATATTTTTCATCTTATGAATTAAGAAGATCTGGCCAGCAGCAGGCCTGCACCAAGCTAATTATCAGGAAGAGTAAGATTAGAATTGGTCTTGTGTTTGTAGTACAAGCTTATCCACACCCCTACACCTCTGAATTTCTGGATCAAAAGGAGCTATTTTGTGCCCCTTTGTACCTACAAGTATTATAGATAAAGTATTCGGTCAATACATTGGCCATTCTTGGCGCATCAGTAGAATACAGAAATTAACTTTTTTTCCCAAAAATAAATTTAGTCAGATTCACATGTTTGTATATTTGGACCAAATCTGGCAACTCCAGCGAGCACGGACATCTAAGAATTGATGAACCAGTCTCAGTAGCGTGTCCTGGCATATTCTAGTTAGGTTTGTGGTCATCCCATAACACTTTATATACACTTTATTATTGTACTCATCACTTTGGGGAAATAATTTGTAGATCTGGCTGTCTCTACCTCCTTAAAAGGTCAGGAATCAGGTTATTCATTTTGTAATACTAGCTTCTGGTACAGAGCTGGTTTATGTGCAAAGCCAGTTAGGAAAAGAATAAGAAAAAGAGAGAACTAACAGTGAATACATTCCATGTGCTAGGCATTGTATTAGTAGGGTTCCGAATGTCATTTAATTTCATCTTTTCAGCTCTGTAAAATAAATACACTGGATATTGAACTGGGTATTTCACAGACAATGAGACTGAGATTCACAGAGTGTCAGTAATGTCTCCAAGGCCACGTCCCAACAAGTCACTAATCAATGAGTGACACGTATCTGTACAATTGGAAAAAATATATTCTTATACGGTATTTGGCGTAAAAAGTCACCTTAGGCTCTTCTTCTAAATAGATTATATTCATAATCCGACACATTTTTCCTCTCTTTCAGGGTTCACTCCTACCTGTCTCATTTGTACCAATTACTTTTGTACATCACTTACTTATTGGGATTTGATTGTGCCATGCATTTTACTAATCGGTAATACCTATCTGCTTATAATTGTCTGTTTGTACAGCTGTGTTTACCAATTCATCCTTTTATCCATGATGCTTCTTCTGCTTGCTGTAATAGTAGTAATAGTAGTCGTCGTAGCAGTGGTGGTGGTAACAGCTTAAACTCTTGAGTACTTGCTGTGTAACTGACATTGTTTTAAGTGCTTTGCACCATCTAAGTTATTCCATTCATCCAACATAAAAGTTGAAAGCTGTGTATTTCCCACCTTAAAGAAGAGGAAGCTGAAACACAGGAAATTAATTAATTTGACACACTATATTGAGATGGATACATAACATTATGAATTTTAGACCATATTGCCTGGGCTCAGATCCCAACTCTACCACCAGATTTACTATTTGAGCAAGTAATTTACCTCTTTAAACTTTACTCAGTCCACATAAAGTAAAATGGGAGAGTAGTTAATAATAGTACCTGCCTCACAGAATTGCTAAATGTATTAAATGAGTTAATATTTATGAACAACTTAGAACAGTTTTCCTGACATAAAATATGTGCTGTATAAGTGTTTGCTAATATAATAACGAATAAACATTATTATAATTCCTTTAGTCTCCAAGTGACAACTCAGGAGTTCTCATCTTCAGAAAGCCTTCCTGCATTTCTGCACTGGGTTAACTACACACCCTTCCTCCTTTCAAAGTGCCCTGGGCACCCTCCACTTTAGAAATAAATTATGATTGACATGTCTTTAGGGTATATGTCTCTCCCAGTAGGCAATCTTTAAAGACAAAGGCTATCTCACATCCTTCCTTGAATATTAAGAATGGCTAATTCAGGAGAAACGAATGTGACTTAAGATTCCAGAGTCAGAAGTGTTCCCTAGCTTGAGAGAGCCTCTCGTACACAATAGGCTGCCAGCTGAGTCACCACCGGAGGCGAACACCACCAGATACACTATGTAACGTGGCAGGAGAGCTATGACTTGCTTGACGGCCCAGAGTTTGTAGGTGAGAACAAAAGTAGCTCTTCCATCTCCCCTTATCCTCCCTCCCCACAAACAAAGCAAAGACACAGATGATGGTGGAAGATGAAAAAATTCAGCCCATTGGAAAAAAATATATAGATCATTGCATGGAGAGAAAGCAACTAAAGTTTTCCTTCAACTTTTTGAAAGACAATTCCTTTAGTTTTAGAATTATTGAAAGATGCCAAAATATTACTAAGAACGTTCCAGAAACCATGAAGTTTCCTTTAGGGGACCGACAAGTGAAGCGGAGCGCCAGCGAAGGGCTCTTATGAATTAGAAAGCAAAGTGTAGCCTGTGAAGCAGGGCTCTAAATCACCACATGCCCTCAGCTAACTTAAACAATTAGTGAGGGGTCCCTCAGAGACAAGAAATATATGTGATGGGACTTCTCAGCACCATGTACCAATGGTTGACAAAATGTTTTCTAAATTTTGCTTTCTGTTGATTAAGCTTTCTATCTATATCTTAGACAAATATGCTCGCAAGAGAAGGCAAGTAGTAAGAAAGGGTCCTATGTGGTTTCATGTAATAGAGTGTACTCTACAGCAAGCAAGCTGAGATGTGGCCTGAAGTCATAATACGGTCCTGCTGCGGCAGCCACAGTCAGCAAGGGCATGCCAGTGCCTTTCCGTAACACTTCTAGATGAACAGTCGCACTCATCCCACCCCTACCCACCATTCGGTCCACCTTCCCTACGTGCATCTGCCCTTGACACGGAGCTGACGCATGTGAGCAAGAGACCCTGTCCACACTTTGGTTTCCATGATAATGATCAAATAGCATGACCCTATGTTTGCTTATCTTGTCTAGGTGCCGCTCATGATGAGTCCCAAATGACCCTGATGGAGAACATTTCAGAGGTGACTGAATTCCTTCTTATAGGGTTAACAGATGTCCTAGAGATGCAGGTCCCTTTATTTACAATCTTCACTCTCATTTACCTCATCACTCTGATCGGGAACCTTGGGATGATGGTGTTGATTCTGTTGGACTCTCGACTCCACACTCCCGTGTATTTTTTCCTCAGTAACCTCTCCCTTGTGGATTGTGTATATGCTTCCACTGTCACTCCCAGAGTAACGGTGGGGTTTCTCCCGGGAGATAGCATTATATCTTACAATGCGTGTGCTACCCAGATGTTCTTCTTTGCAGCCTTTGCCACTGTTGAAAGTTTCCTCCTGGCCTCAATGGCCTTTGACCGCCATGCAGCCGTGTGTAAACCCCTGCATTACAGCACCACCATGACAGGTACTATGTGTGCCTTACTGGTCACCAGCTCCTACATCTGTGGACTCGTGCAATCTTCCATCCATGTTGCCCTGACTTTCCACCTCCCCTTCTGCCGTTCCAACATAGTCAATCACTTTTTCTGTGACATCCCCCCACTGCTGGCCCTCTCCTGCTCTGATATCTACGCAAATGAGATTGTGCTCTTCACATTGGCAGCGTTCAGTATCTTTTTCACTCTCTTGGTCATCTTGGACTCTTACTTGCTCATTTTTATTGCTATCCTGAGGATGCACTCAGTTGAGGGACAGAAAAAGGCATTCTCTACCTGTGCATCCCACCTCACTGCCATCTCTGTCTTCTATGGGACAGGTGTCTTCATGTACTTACAGCCCAGCTCCAGCCATTCCATGGCCACAGACAAAATTGCGTCTGTGTTCTACACCATGGTCATCCCTATGCTGAACCCTCTGGTCTATAGCCTGAGGAACAAAGAGGTTAAGAGTGCATTTATGAAGGTGGTTGGAAAAGTGAAGTCTTCATTGGGCTTAGCTTTCTGATTAGAAATAGCAAGCAGAGCATTTGAAACTTCTATTGGGCTTCTAGGGTCTAAGAATGTTTTTTAAATTTTAATTCTTTCTTGTCTTTCATTTCTTTGAGCAGATCCTTCCAAATGAAACTTGTTCTACTCAAACTTTGGGAATTTGACTGGGTAGGAGAAATTCTGGATGTCTTTGGCCAGAAACAGGATATTGCTTCTATCTTAAGAGAAGGATTATAATCTTAGATATTATGGGGTCTTACATTGCATCACTCAGTTGGTCTAAAGTGCTTTGCAAGCAAACCTCATAAGTGTTTGACACCAGAGTTATATTTCAATTACTAGAATTTAAAAGAGCTCTATGATTCTTTTACACAGCAGGGGGACATGGCTCTCAGATATTCATGTTCCTAAGAATTACCTTGAGAGACTTGAAACAGAGAATTCCAGGATCTAATTTCAGATAATCTAATTTACTTTATCTCTGGCAGAGCCCAGAAATCTGTAGAATTACCCCCCATTATCCACATTATACTTGGATCCTGAATTTCGATTGTAAGAAAGTCAGTGGTAAGTCTGGATAATAAGGGACACTATATAAGATGAATCTATTTAGCTCCTGAGTTACAGAGAGAAAAACACAGTTCAGGAGGCAAAACTATATCCATTCCTTACCTGAGTTCTAATAGATAAAGTTCATGTGAGAGAGTCTGGATAGGGAGGACCGCCTGCATTCTTCACAAGCTTTCCTTGCATTTCAGCTGAGATTGGTGTGCAGATCGCACTTTGAAAACCGTTTCTCTAGAGCAGTGGTTCAAAAGCATCATTACCAAACCCGCAGCATCAGCAGCACCTGAATTTTTCACAAATGCTAATTATAGGAACCCCCAACCCAGACTTACAGAGTCAGAAACTCTAGGGGTACAGCCAAGCTCTCTGCATTTTAACAAGCCCTCCTGGTGATTCTGAAGCAAGCTCAGGTTTGGAAAGCAATGGACTCAAGCAACCAAGAAACAATAGCCTACAGCAGTGGTTCCCAACTTCAGGTGCACGTTGCAATAATCTAGGGCAGATTTTTTAAATACTGCTGCCTGGATCCACCTCCAGAGAGTATGATTTAATGGATCTGGGGATAATACCTCGGTGCCAGGAGATTTCAAAATGTAGTTACTTCCCCAGAACCTGATGCATAAGAGAGATTGGGACCAAAAAAAGGTAATATTCTTTTAGAATCTCGTGCTTGCTCAATTATTTGCATATCCTGTATCATTAAGAGCCAATGGTAACTCTGAGAGAATCAACATATGGAGGAGGGGAAATGGAGGCTCAGACCTGGGTAGAAAAATTTAACCCAAGTCTGTGGGACTCCAAAGCGTATTTTTTCCAGCTTAGTTTAGCTATCAGTTGTTTAACATCACGGCATATTGTGGTAGGCATAATGTATATTAAGATTTAAAAAATTCTCTTTTATCAAGGACCACTAGTCTTCACAGTATAACACAATTATCTTTGTAACTAAAGCATTAAAAGGACTGAAAAAGACATGGAAAAGGCAGAATAACGTTGATCTAGCTTCTTTCTTAAAAGTGTTTAAAGGTCTTTCCATGTTGATATTCTACAGACTCCCCAGATCCCCACCACTTTATGACACTCTCAGCAGGAGCACATTAAACAGCATAGGTTTTTGAGGTCGTCAGAGGTAAAGGGGATTGGAAGTACACGTTGCTGTTTCTTCCAATGAAGCCCTTGTTATCCTGGAAGGTTTGTCATCCCTGTTCTCTAGAAGCTTTGCTATCCATCATTAGAAGCTTCACTTGGATAAGGAAGTTTAGCTAGAAAATTTGCATGCCCCAGTGAACATCCGCTTTTAGGACAGTTGAACACCACAAATCTTGAAATCTGATGGGCTCACCTTCATCAAATCCCAAAGGTCCGATTTCTTTACTGACAAGACATGGGAAAAGAAGAGTATAAGATGAATGTGTACCCAGAACGCCTCCATGCCCTGACCTTTTGAGTCTTAGTGGGTTGGTGTGTGGTATTAGTCACAAAGAGTTGTGCAGCACACACAGCTGCAAGTTTAGACAGCAATGTAACCACATCTCACACTTGGTGTTAGACAACAAAATATTATAACAATTCATCCATCTCCTGTCCAATATGCTACTGTAACTTTTTTTTTAATGGGTAATGAATGTATACAACTTAAAGTTTCTGTCTGGATTATAACTGGGAATGGAAGCTGCTATAGACTGAATGTTTGTGTGCCTCTAAAATCCATATGTTAAGTCCTAATGCCCAATGCGATAGTAATAGGAGGTGGGGTCTTTGGGAGGAGCCAGATTCAGGGTCTGGTGGAGCCCCCATGAGTGAGATTAATGTCATGAAAGAGACCCCAGAGAGCTCCCTTGCCCCTTCCACCTCATGAAGACACAACAAAAAGATGGTAGTCTATAAACCAGGAGGAAGGCCCTTACCAGACACTGAATCTGCCAGCACCCTGATCCTGGACTTCCTAGCCTCCAGATTTGTGAGAAATAAATTTTTTATTGTTTATAAGCCACCCAGTCTATGGTGGTTTGAAGCCTGAGCAGACTAAGGCAGAATGAGCTCAACCCTCCCCCAAGCTACCAACTGTGACTTTGATTCTAATGAGACATTGAGCTCAAGATCAATGGTGCAGCCATTACGGAAAACAGTAGGGAGACTCCTCAAACAATTAAAAATGATCCAGAAATCCCACTCCTGGGCGTATATCCAGAGGGAATTTTAATTCAAAAAGACACCTGCACCCCAGTGTTCACAGCAGCACTACTTACAGTAGCCAAGACATGGAAACAGCCTAAATGCCCACTGACAGCTGACTGGGTAAAGTTGTGTTATATTTATACAATGAAATACTACTCAGTCATAAATAATAAAATAATACCATTTGCTGCAACATGGCTAAACCTGGAGATCATCATTCTAAGCGAAGTAGGCCAGAAAGAGAAAGAAAAACACCGTATAATATCACTTATATGTGGAATCTAAAAAAAAAGGCAAATGAATTTATTTACAAAACAGAAACAGACTCACAGACATACAAAACAAATTTATGATTACCGGTGCGGAGAAGGGTAGGAAGGGACAAATTGGGAGTTCAAGATTGCAGATACTAACTATCATATATAAAATAGATAAATAACAGGTTTATACTGTATAACACAAGAAACTATATTCCATATCTTGTATTAACCTATAATGAAAAAGAATACGAAAACAAATATATGCATGCATATGTATAACTGAAACCTTATGCTGTACACCAGAAATTGACAAAACATTGTAAACTGACTATACTTCAATAAAAGTATATATACACAAAAAAGATAGTATTATGTGTATTTTACAAATACATTCATACATACATACATACATACACACACACACACACACACTTTAAAAAAGAAAGAAAAAAGACTATGAGGAAGAATGGAAGCCAGGAAACCAGTTCGAAAAAAGGATGCAGAAATCCGGGCAGTAGACGATGATACACTGGAGCAGAGCTGTAGAGGTGGAAACAGGAGTCACATTCTGCATCATTGGGAACGTGGAGCTGAAAAGATTTGCTGATGGGTTGGATGTCGGAGTGGAAAAGAAAGATATGACTCAAGCAGTGAGTTGTCATTTACTTCAGAGAGGAGAAATGGAAGAGGAGCAGGTATTAATGAGGAAAATCAAGGGCTAACTTAGACATGTCACATTAAAATCTGACATCGAGAAATGGAGTGGAGAGTTGATGCACGTTCTAAAGCTCAGGAGACAGGTTTGAGACAAAGCTATAATTTTGTGAACTGTTAGCATGTACCAGTGTTTACATCAACACTCCCTTGCTTTTTATCTTACCTCAGAGGCTGCTTGCTCCTTCTCACCCTATGTGGTTCACCCTCAACGTCTTCCCAAACCTTGAATTGTGAGTGTGTCCTTAGACCACACTAACCTCAGACCTCTCCTCTGCTCTATCACCACTCACCTCTTAGGGGATTTCATCTAGTTTCATAGCTGATTTATCCAGAGGTGTTACAATGAATGTTTAGCTTATAAGTACTCTGCATTCTGAGTTATAGAGGTCACTGGCCACTGACAGGTTCCACACTACCAAACAAGACAATTCAGTCCTTATCATTGCTGGTGAATGTAATTAATTATGTTTTTTTCAAAGTATTATGGATATTATAAAGAATTTAGCATATTGAAGAAACTGTGGCTTTATGAATGATAAGGTGTTCTTAATTTAACCTCTCTATGCCCTTGATTCATATACAAGTCTTCTATATTTTTCCAAAATCAAAGGAAGACTCTCAAGTTCACATGTTGTTTTTTAAATATATATATATATATATGTACAGAAAATCCTTTGACTTGGATAGAATGTTTGCAAAAAGTTACAGAATTGTAAGGAGAGGTTGAAAATGGAAATTCTGTTAGCAGAATCAAGGGGAAATGGTACCTGAAATTAAAGAGAGGTCACTAAGAAAAAGCAATAGAACAACCTGGTTGGATGAGAGTGAAAATTATGGTTCTCTGCACAGAAAGGAGTAAGAATGGGTCAGGGCTCCCCAGAGACAAACATGAATATGATTGACAGGGCAAATGAGAAAGCCAGAAGGGGTGGATGGGGCACTATTATTCAATGTCTTCTATTCCTTAAGAGAGAAGCACAAATTGTAGAATTTTGAGGTTAGAAGGGACCATGAGTGTCATCTAATCCAACCTTACAACATAGAGGAGGAAACTCAAATATGAAAGTTTTCACAATTCGCCTAGTGATAACTCAACATTTAATTGGGAAAGCCAGGCCTGAAGCTCACACTTCCACTTTTTGTGGCAAGAGTCATTTTGATGCGCTCTGTGCCTTCTGGAAGCCCTGAGCTGACGTGAACATGTCCCACTGATTGGATTTACTAGAACACAGCATCCATAGGTCCCTGCCAGGTACAGGCAGGAAGGAGGACACAACACTGGAGTCCCCAGAAGGCAGTTATCTGTGATCAACAGGTGGAAAGTTGCCCATTAACTTTGTCACAGCTGATAAGCCCAGGAAATTTTTTCCCAAATATGATTTAGTTGGATCTATTTTAAGAAAGGCCACTGGGGAAATTTCTCCTCTTTGGGACCCATTAATTTAAGACATCTTATAGGGCACTAAGTTATCTGGCTAAATCAGGCAAGAATGGCCTCTGGGTAAAAAGAAAACAGATGAGGAGACTGGTCCTCCCATGCAGGACTCTGGCTTAGATAATACAATAGTATCCCTCCTTCCATGGTATTCCTCACCCAAGGATGCCTTTCTATTTCTAAAGCCTGATTCTTTCCCTGAACACAAGCATGCTCTTCCCCATCTGTATCTAAATATGACAAGGACGTCATCTTCTGGTCACTTTTCATTTCCAGGAGATTGTACACATCTGGAGCCCATGATCCTTATTTTATTTCATCCTGAAAGACAGGATATGTAGGGTCAGAAAGCATTCTAGGATTGCATCCTCAGTCATCTATGGCAAGAACTTTTAGCATTACAGAAAAAAAATGCTTGCCTGTATGAAATTTTTGATGGCTTTTGGAATGAAATGAATTGCAAAGAGGTAAGCAAACGTCTTCAGAGACTTTTAAAAAACTAATCAGCTACTCTTTTTTTCTAATTGATCTTAATATACTTTGTATAACAATTTAGAGCAAGGGTAGACAAACTAGACCTACAGACCAAAGGTAGCTTAATTTTGTGTGGCCCTTGAGCTAAGAGTGTGTTTTTATACTGAAAGAGAAAAGAAAGGAAGAAAGAAATGGGGGAGATGAGAGAGAGGGGGAGAGAGAAAGGGAGAGAGAGGGATGGGGAGAAAGGAAAGAAGAAAGGAAAGAAGGATAGGAAAGAAGGGAAGGGAAGAAGGAATGGAGAAAAAGAGGAAGGGAGGGAAGGAAGGAGGAGATTACACAACATGGGAAGAACTACTGTGACCCACAATGCCCAAAGTATTTACTATCTGGTCCTTTATAGAAGATGTTTGCCAATCTACTTAAGAGTTCAGGGATAATTTTCTAGTACATGAAAGTACATCAAATGACATAACGGAATGGGTAAATACTTATTTATACTCCCCAGATGAGGAAAATGAGGCTTGGATTATGGCTTGTCCAACATCATATGACTGGGAAGTAGAGGAGCCAAGGTCCAGACTGAGATCTTCCTTCTGCAGATCCAAAATGCTTGCGTTTGAATCCTGATTCCACCACTGACTAGCTGTTGGATCTCAGACTACCTACTTAATCCTTTGGAACTTCAGTCCTTTATCTGTAAAACAGGTATAAAATACGACCTGCCCCATGCTTTAGTTATGGGGTACAAGTTGTGAGGGTTTAGAAGAGTGCCTGCATGTAATGGTATAAGCCATTACAGTTATAGTTTAATTATAATTCCCATGGCACCTAAAGAGGTTTTCATAAAACACTAGAGAAAGAAGTTTTGAAAAGTTAAATTCATAAACACTTCACATCAGAATCTCAGAGCCATTTAATGCCTGTCTCCATTGTGGATCACAGAGAGAGACTATTTAGTGTCTCCCAAATGTGTTTGACTATGTATATATACATCTATGTATATATTTATCTATTTATAAACATATTATCTATCATCTACTTATCTATCTTTCTGTCTGAGGGAAAAAGCATGTTATACCTTTAGAATTCTAAAAGATTATATAGGAAACTCTCACTTAGAAGAGTTTCTTCCAAATTCTGTTAAATGTCAAGTCTTCATTGAATTGAGGACAAAGACCACTTTTTAATTTTTTTTTAAATTCTCCCATGGAGCTGAGACTAAGGTTTCAGCATATAGCAGATGCTCAATAAATGCTAGCTAGCTTCCCTCCTTGAGTGATGGCTTGACAGCACTTTGCCTGATGGAGGAATAAGTCTTGTAATTGAGTTATAGCCATGGTTCTATATAGTTCACAGGAGGAGAATCTTACCCAGAGGTGCAGAGAGGATGAGAATCTGGATTGCTTCCTGGATAATTGACTTCTGGGCTGTTTCCGGAGCTGAAACTTGTAGAAATTAGCTAAGAAGAAAAGAAGGAAAAGTTGTCCAGGCTGAATGACTTTCCATGATTTCAGGAGAGACAAGATAGTATTCAAGGGATTGGAGTACAAGGGGGACCGGGAAGAGAGGAGACCCTGTTAAAAGATGGACATACTAAGTGAAATAAGCCAGGCACAAAGACACAGATACTCTATGACCCCATCCACACGAGGTACAGAGGAGTCAAAACCATGCACACAGCAAGTAGACTGGTGGTTGCCAGGGAGGAGGGGGAGGGCGATAAAGGGAGTTTTTCGGTGCCTGGGGAAGAATATTCCAGTCACACAAGGGCCAGTGCAGCTGGAGCAGGGGAAGCAAGTGGTCGGGTGGGTGGGGTCTTGGCTTTTCCTCTGAGTGAGATGGGGAGCCACTGGAGGGCTTGGAGCAAGGTCTGCTTTATGTGTTTTTTTTAAACATTTTTTTATTGAGTTATAGTCATTTTACAATGTTGTGTCAGATTCCAGTGCAGAGCACAATTTTTCAGTTATACATACATATATTCATTGTCACTTTTTTTTTTGCTGTGAGCCACCACAAGATCTTGTATATAGTTCCCAGTGCTGTACTGCTTTATGTTTTAAACTGGGCTCTCCTAGACTCAAATTAGAGCTTTAGTTTTACAAGGTAAAAAGATTTCTGGAGATAAACGTGGTGATAATTGCACAAAAATATGAATGTACTTAATACCACTGAACTATATATTTTAAAATGGTTAAAACAGAAAATTTTGTGTTATGTGTACTTTACCATAAGAGAAAGTCTGGAGTGAAAAAGAACTAGGCATAGCACAGGAAATTCTATGTATATTTTATCAACATTCACAAGAACCCTGCAAGCTTCCAGTAAGAAAACTGAGAATACAGGTTTAATTATTGAAGAAGTAAATTTCCCAAGACCAGAGAGCTGGCGTGGCCAGAATTCAGCTGCAGGTGGAAAGACCTTAAAGCCTATGTGTTCTCTTGCAGGAATATGTAACTCAAGAATTTCCTTCACTGTGGTCAGTGCCTTCAGAGGGACAGTTTGTATCAGTAGAGATTTTTCTGAGGCTTCTCAAAACACACTTCAGAGGAGATCACCTCCTTCTCAATAAGTACAGAAGCCCTAAACAGAGTTTGGATATTTGTTTTGGACACTCCAACAGAATTGTTCCAATGAATCTGTCTTTTCTCTGTAAGTCTGCAAATTCTTGACTGAGTTGCAAAGCAATTGGTACAGATTAAAAGAGCGAAATCCAAGACCCAAAGAGTAGAGTACACCCTAATCTTCTCTAGCCCATCTTGCTGGCTTGAGGTCTTACTTTTGCCTTTAACTATACAGTCGTCTAATTCCTTTGTGATTTTGCTTCTAAGATGAGACATTTTTGGTCATCCAAAATAAGTTTCAGTATATGATAACTTAGGAAATTAATGCCAAAATGAATTATTATTCCATTATTCCATACTGTAGTTATTTGAAAAATAGTAAGAGTTAACAGTTACTGAATGTTTATAAGGGCTGGCGCTGTATTAAGTGCCTTTCATTTATTTTCATTATATCATAGAACACAAGTACATTTGTTATCATTCCCATGTTGTAGATGAGGAAATTGAATTATAGAGATGTTATCTGTGTCCAATATTACTTTGAGTCCAAGAAGTCTGATGGCAGAAAACGTGGAAAACATGCTCCTAGCCACTTTGCTATGCTGTCTTATTTCTATCATGCATTAAAGACTCATATAATCATGGGTCTTTTCTGTTTTATGAACTATCTCTCTATCCTGCACTTATTTTTGATATGATATGATTTTAATATATTATATATATATATGACATAATTTATGCTACGATTTGATATTTAATGTAAGCCTAACTCTTGCTCTTTTTTGAACATCTATTTATTCTCATTCAATTGTTATTCCAAATAAATTTTAATATCACATTATGAAGTACACGCACATGCACACACACAAACACACATATAGACACTCTACTTCTCTTGGGATTTTTATCAGACTTGTGCCAACTATATGGATTATGGTAAAGATATATAATATTTTAAAATATTGAGTTTTCCCATTCCCCTCCAAAAAGCCTTAGTGATGACTTAAATTTGTCTTTTCACCTCAAAAATATAGTTAGTTCTGCCCATCTTAGCTAATTCATCAGAAAATTATTGTTTGCAATTTACTGTTATCAAATATTTCCAAAGCATTAAAATCGATTTCCATTCAAAGAATACTTTTCACATTCATAGTTCAACATTTTATGCGTTATCTTATTAACTTTTGTAATATCAAGTGTACTTGGCTTATTCACAGTTGGAAACAAACACAATTGACTTTAAGCAACAACTTCAACTGGAGGGAGTGTAAGTGCTCAGATGTACAGGAGTAAAGTCCACTCACCTGGACACCTGTTAGTGCGTTCTATAGAAGGAACGATGAACATGGGGTTAAGTATTAATTGGTTAACTGTGGACCATCTTAAGGAAAAGTTCGTATTACTTCCAACTTTTCAGTTGTCTGCTTTGAAGTTTTCATGTGGACAACTAGATGTTTGTCATCTTTTTTGGTTGAGACTCATGATTATTAAATATTTTAGAAATTCCAAAAAAAATTGCATAAAAAGAATGATAATTTTTATATGACCCTATATTTTTGCCTCTTAAAAGCTCTTAAATCAATCCGAACATCTTTACATTTTAACAGATGATAAATACCCGTCTATATTTAGTGTCTTAATTGATGATTCATCCTGCTACTGACATTATTTAAAAAATTTTTGTTCTGTATGATTCCTTATCCATTTTTGTTCTTGTTTCTGTTTTGAGCCATAGCTTCAGTCCCTCATTTTTTCTTTAATTTTTGGAAAGACATGTTTTTATACAATCAAAAAAATACATTCTATTTGTGCTTTAGATTAATTAATATAAGTATTAATGTAATAATAAAAGTAGTTAATTGATTAAAGTGACAATTAATATTATTGATATAAGTATTAATGTAAGTATTAAGTGATTAATATTAAGTATCAAAAAATGAACTTTATCTAGATAATAATGTGGTCTTTATTACTGAATCATTCTTTATACAGTTTGAAGAAATTAATACAGTTTTACCTATCTCCTCTCTCTCTTACCCATTTTTTATATTTTGTGCATCAGTTGAAATTTTAGACCTGGATAACTATTAAATTTGTTTTCACAATGAATTTTGTTTTTTATAAAATAATACTTGAAATAATTATTTAGGCACAACCGTGTTTTACTTTGTTTCATTCTCAAAACTTTTATGTCACAAAATTCTTTAATTTTTCATTTTACTCATCTTTTTATCAAAGTGGACTACTGTAGTCATTGAGTTACTGTTTTCAGCGTGGACGTAGACGATATAATTCCAGAGCCTTTGCAAAACTGAAAACTTCTTTTTGATGTTGCGTATGTGAGTAACGACTTGATTGAGCATCAATGTCTTAATCAGAATTTGTTTTCCTTGAAATATTTCAGATAGTAGTTCATCATCTCGTCAAGTTTTGTGTCATAAAAAAAAGTATATTTTAGATACAAATCTGCCTGAAAGTAGTGACTTTGTAGAAAGTGGTTACTTTTTCTTTTTTTCCCCTTTTATGGAATTTCTAGTTTCCTTGTCATCTTTCCTCATCTCAGCTAGCTCCACTCTGTTTCTGCCTACCACGTGCTTAATGCTCTTACCTGTCAGTACACTTGAGCTCTGAATTTTTGGTTGACAGTTGAAGTCTTGCATAAAATACCTCATAAGGGAAAATAAATAAGTAGGCTATGCCAAGATATGATTGAAATAAAAGTGCGTTCCCAGTCCTCTATGAGACCAAAACATCCAGATTAACATGAATTCTAGCATTCAAAGTTTCATATGTGAAATAAATGTCTATAATCATATAACTATGAATTCTTTAGAGAAGGGAAGAACTAACACATGAATTTATATTTAAAAGATGATGTTCAAAGAGATGTTTGAAGTCTGTCTCTTTGCCTTCAGGAACATACATACGAAGAATTCTAAATAATAGCATTTCCTATCTTTTAATACAGTTAGAATCTCCGACAGGTAATTCCCGTATCAGAAAGAAAATTCGTGAGTCTTTATTCTCTTTCACTCAGGCAATAAAGCAACTCAGTAAAAGAAGCCTCGGCCCTCTCTGCTCTTCTTCTTCAGGAGGTATGTTTGCTTGGAGCCCTGACCTCAACCAGTCCGGCCCCACCGAGTTCGTGTTCCGAGTCTTCACCGCTGTCCCTGAACTCCAGGCCCTCCTGCTCCTCCTCTTCCTCCTCCTCTACCTCATGATCCTTTGCGGCAACACCGCCATCATCTGGGCGGTGCGCGCACACAGCTCCCTCCGCACCCCGATGTCCTTCTTCCTGTCCAATCTGTCCTTCCTGGAAATCGGCTACACCTCTGTGGTGGCGCCTTTGATGCTGTCCAACATTTTGGGGGCCCAGAAGCCCACACCCCTGGCTGGCTGCGGGGCCCAAATGTTCTTTTTCGTCACCCTTGGCGGCGCTGACTGCTTCCTCCTGGCAGTCATGGCGTACGACCGCTACGTGGCCATCTGCCACCCTCTGCACTACGCGCTCATCATGACCCAGAAGCTGTGCGTCCAGATGGTGGTCTGCGCCCTGGGCCTCGCCCTCTTCCTGAGCCTGCAGCTCACATCCTTGATCTTCACCCTGCCCTTCTGCGGGCACCGCCGGGAAATCAACCACTTCCTCTGCGACGTGCCTCCGGTCCTGCGGCTGGCCTGCGCTGACACCCGCGTGCACCAGGCCGTCCTCTACGTGGTGGGCGTCCTCGTGCTGACCGTCCCCTTCCTGCTTGTCTGTGTCTCCTACGTGTTCATCACCTCCGCCATCCTGCGCATCCGCTCTGCGGAGGGCCGCCGCCGGGCCTTCTCCACCTGCTCCTCCCACCTCGCCGTGGTCCTGCTGCAGTACGGCGTCTGTGCCTTGGTCTACCTGCGTCCCCAGTCCAGCTCCTCCGTGGATGAGGACCGTCAATTTGCCCTAGTTTATACTTTTATCACCCCGTTACTCAATCCTTTGATCTACACCCTTAGGAACAAGGATGTCAAAGGTGCCCTGAGAAAGGCCATCAGTAGCAAAGGAACAGCTGAAGCTCTCTGAGGGTTTAGGGGGACGTGAAGGGGGTACCCGAGCAAGTGACAACATTGAAACTCCTACATACAAATGCCAGCTTTGCATTCATATCTCTAAAATTTGGATCCTCATTAATTCTCTGTTCTTAATACACTTAGTTGCTACAATTCACTCCCATTTTTTTAAAAGTTTTCCGAAACGGTTAAACTCTGAAAAACTGGACTGGGATTCTGCAGGCTGCTATTGTTCACTTCTCCCCAAATTAGAAGTTTGCCCTTCCTCCAAAGCAACTTTATTACCTGTGAAGCCTCCTCTCGAGAAGCAATGCTATTAACTGACTCCTCGAGCAGTGCTTTGGATGAAGAATGTTCATCAGGATATTTCACTTAACCAAATATGCTCTATAATTTTGTCATCCAAGTTTGACAGATTAACGCCTGGTCAATTTACTCATTTTCTTCATTAAACCTCTTTCACATGTACAAAGGTCCCCGTGTGCTGGTCTAAACGATGCTCCCACCTTCAGTCCAGGAATGTGCATGTAGGTCAGGAAGGGTGGAGCCGAGGGCAACCACTAGTCTGTATAAAATGTATGTCTAATTGTAAAAGATCTAATAGACTGAAGAAAAAGAAGGAAAGAGAAATATATTAAGATAGTAAAGGGTTTTTTTAATTAACAATTTTAATATGACAAAGTACTAGCTGAACATGGACATGATCAAATCTATAAAATCTATATGGTACACTGAGTGAATATGTATAACCTTTTTTCAAATTCTAGAAGACCTCAATGAAAGAGTCATTTAAAAAGTAACAGAGAAGAGTTAACTATTTACCTCTTGGTCAGCCTCAGTTTGTGCCTTTACACATGGCCAAGATTATCAGTGCTCCCTTTTTCGTATAAAATATAGAATATGGCCTCAGTTCTCCAGAGCAGTAACAATTTAGGACTTGGGTCCAGTTATGACAATCTGGTGGGAGTTACCTCCAACTTCACATTTTTGGGGAAATTATTTTGGAGAATGAGAATGTTGATAAAAGTTTTAATACTGGCCTTATTTTGACAAGCATACTCTAGGCCTTCCATTGACAGGGGAAGGACAGTTTCAGTTTGGACTGATACCCTGGTAACAAGGAAAGAGATCAACAATTACCAAACTACTTTCTGGGAGATGGAACTTACGAGACAAGACCCTAGACAGGAAAGCAGTTTACTCCTTCCACTGCTTTTGTTTGGGAAGGTTACTAAAGTTTCTATCACACTGGGAGTTCTCTCCAGGCTCATGGTCCTCCCTTCTTTATCCACCAGCAGTCAGGTATCACCTGCCAGGTCCTGTCTTTTATGACTACAACTAAAAAGACTGGCTCAGTCTACTTCTTGTTCTTCTCATGGTAGAGCTTTAAAGCCTTTTCCTACCTTCTTAATGATTTACCAAGTTCCAGACTCCAGGGGCCATTGAGTTAGAAAAGTGAGTAATGGCTTTACAAGTCAAGACTCCAGTATTTCAGAACTAGTTCAGACCATGACTTACAGTGTTTCCTCTGAATCCACTCGGAAGCCCAATTTTCCTGAGTAGAATGGCAATAAGTAATCTCAAAGAAATATTGAGAGAATAAGTAATATAAATTTTGATATAATTAGGAGTTCATAAAAATCTTCTCCTCATAATGGTATTTCATTTAATCCTTACAGAAAATGAGGCATATATGATTAATATTATCCCTTAATATTATCCCTTTCATAGATTCAGAGAAATGAGGGAAGAATTCGCATTTTATGCAAATTAATATGTTCCATACATCAAGCCAAGTGTTCTAAACACCTGATATTATTCTTATCACAACCCTATTAGATAAGAACTATTATTATTTGTATCTTTTAAATGAGAAGACCAAAAATAGTGTGAGATGATCTGTCCAGGGGATCATGCTATTAATAGCAGATTGAAATTCTAGCACAGGTCTGTTTAATGCCAAATCCTCTAACCCCTTTTTTAAAAAATGCTAATTAGACGATCAGAGAGCTGTTCTTATCTAAATTCTCTGGATTTTCCAAATGCACATGGATCATTTTCCCCAATATTCTTGCCAACTGGGGCGAGCTGAGTGGAGAAGCAAGAAGGAAATGAATGTGTGATGTGGGATGTGACTTGGAGGTGCTGACATGGGTAGCAAGTTTTACTCTCTTGGAACCATAAAACCCCCTAGTTCATCTGCCCAGAATACAGACCCACTTACTCTGCTTATACCTCTTCTCCTGGTTCATTTCTATTTTTTATATCTAAGTTTAAATATTATTTCTTCTAGGAAGCCTTTTCAGAATCGCCTAGTCACAAACCATGCCAAAGTCCTGTATTGTACAGTCTTATAATATATTATTTTTCTTGATAGCATTTAATCAGTTATATATGTGTGTGTGTGTGAATGCATACACACACACATATATATGTGCCAGATTATTTAATTAACAGTGTCTGCCTGTCTCATTAGGATATAGTATCTCCTTGAGTACAGATCACACACCATTTGATCACAGTTGCATGTGGTGTTTGCCACTTAATACATTAAAATTAAATATGAATGACTTCAAAAAGATAGCTAAGGTATGAAGTGGCAAATTAATGACTTTTAATTTGCTTTTAATTTTAATTTAATTTTTAATTTTAATGTTAATGTTAAAGGAATGGTGAGGGATGTTTTGATGCTCTGAAAATGAGAAAATAATTAGAAATTTTAGCATCTAAGGAGCCAAATATCAGTCAAAGTATGAGGAAACCATCAAAACAAACACAAACCTATAAATTAATCTGATTATTACTAGCTTGAGGAAATAGACTGCCTATCACCATATGCGTGATGTGCAAATATTTTTAATAATGATCATTTCTGCAATCTGTCCCATGTAGTACACTTTAAAGGAAGATATTTAAAGTGAGAGGATTTCCAGAGCTAAAGTTGTAAGAAATATCAAAACTATGTCATGGGAGGAATAGCTAAATAAATCAGAGTTAAAATGTAGGACTGCATGATAATGGCTGTTTAGTATCTGAAGTGTTTCATGTAGAAATGATCCCATTGTGTAGACCAGGATGACTATGAAGAGTTTCAGCTCATTACAAGAAAGGGCTTTTAGAGCACAACAATGGAGCGAGAGAACCAGGAGGTAGTGAAATTTTCTAGACATTGCAAGTGTTCATATACTTTACTGGAGATTCAAGTATCCAATAGGGGACTGAACTAAACAATTTCTGGGGTCCTTCCAACTCTGGGAATTCATAACTATGATGCCTCTGAGGTGAATATTTTGTTATAGATCCTGGAGAACACCATTAACATCGGTGTGACTGACTATAATAACAATCAGAATTTATTATCCAACAGGTTTCAAAGTTCTCCATCATAATGTAAGTGGTAGACTAGCCTAAGACATCAGTTTGTTGTAGCCTTGTTTTTGCTGTTCTTGAGTGATGGGGTGATAGGATTTTTTTTTTTTTTTACAGTGTAGGAAACCAATGTTTTCAGTTTTGTAACATGAAAAATTTGTGGAGATCTTTTGCACGACAATGTGTGTATATGGTTAACAGTACTGTGCTGTACACTTTCCCAGGAAAACAAATGCCTCCAACAAGCCCTTCTGAAGTTGCTTTCCACAGGGCTCCTAAACAAGTGATTTGATTATGAAAGAATCTTCAAAGTAATAAGAGAAAATGGGAAGAAAAAAGGATAAATGGCATGTTTTTCGCAATATACTTATTTACCCAACATATGATGTTTGATTGTTTAATTTGAATATCATTAGCTAGGTGATATAGGGAGATAAAAACATAAATAAGGGAGGAGGGCTGCCCTTGAACTTACAAATAATACGATGGTTAATGATGGCTGTAACTGTGGACTAGGCATTGTGGTAGATACTTTACATTAGGAACTCATGTCATCCAAACTACAACCCTTAGAACTAGATATAATCACTATCCTCATTTGTCAATGAGGGACATGGCCTAGCATCACAGAGCTGGGAGGTGGGATTATTTAAGCCACGTCATTTAATTTCAAAACGAACTTCACACTGATACACTGCCCCTTCTCCACATACTGACTCTGCTGAGTGACATTAGAAATAATTCAGCATTATTGAGTTTCAGAAGAGAAAAGGAGAATGAACGAAATGGACACCACTTGTTAACTGCTGGAAAAACAAGGGGGAGGCATTCATGCCCTAAGTGCTGTCAATATTTATGACAGTCTCTAATTACATTTCTCTCTAGGCTTGTGACTCTGAGATGGGTTTATGTGAATGATTCTTACTGGAAGTCTTTCTACATTGAGATTTCTCTTCAGTGCTCATATTGAATAATAATATTAAAATTAGGCAAATTGAAACAAGGTCAAATATTGCCTCTCTTCTACATTCTTCTTTAACATTTTTTTAATTGAAATGTAGTCAGTTTACAATGTGTCAATTTCTGGTGTACAGCATAATATTTCAGGCATACATATATTCATTTTCATATTCTTTTTCATTATAGGTTACTATAAGATATTGAATATAGTTCCCTGTACTATACAGCATGAACTTGTTTACCTATTTTATATATACCAGTCAGTATCTGAAAATCTTGAACTCCCAATTTGTCCCTTACCACCCCTTTCCCCCCAGTAACCATAAGTTTGTTTTCTGTTTTGTACATAAGTTCATTTATGTCTTTTTTTTAGATTCAACATAAAAGTGATATCATATGGTATTTTTCTTTCTCTTACTGGCTTACTTCACATAGAATGACGATCTCCAAGTCCATCCATGTTGCAGCAAATGGCATTATTTTATTCTTTTTTATGACTGAATAATATCCCATTGTATATATGTGTGTGTACCACAACTTCTTTATCCATTCATCTGTCGATGGACATTTAGGTTGCTTCCATGTCTTGGCTATTGTAAATAGTGCTGCTATGAACTTTGGGGTGCATGTATCTTTTCAAATTAGTTTCCTCTGGATATATGCCCAGGAGTGGGATTACTGGATCATTTGGTAACTCTATTTTTAGTTTTTTAAGGAATCTCCATAGTGTTTTCCATGATAGCTGCACCAAACTGAGACAGGAAGTGGGCAGGGCACAGACATTCAAGGAATGCTACAGCAATTAACATCAAAATGCTAGAAGATTCAACCCACAGTAGGCCTTGAGGCTCAAGATGATGGGAAATTTAACTTCTAGTAGACCTTGAGCTTCATTATATGCCTATTGTAATATATTAGCATGATGAATAACATGCCCACAGGCGCCATGGCAGTCCCAATGCTAACCACAAAAGATCACAGAGTGGGAAATGGCCAACTTCCTGGGAATCCCAGCCCCTTCCCCAGACTAGTTAGACTGCTTCTTCCATTTATTTGCATATAAAGTTACCAAAGCCCATAAAAACTGGCAGCACGGTGCCTCACAGCCGCCTCTCCCTCTCTCTCCTTTCGGAGACAGCCCAAACTCTGTCCATGGAATGTGTACCTACTTTTAATCTGAGCACACAACCCCTACACCTCATGGCCTTTCTCTTGCCTTTCAACGTCTCCCTCTAAATAAATCTACCTTTACTCAACTGTGGCTCGTTCCTGAATTCTTTCCTGCTTGAAGCCAAGGACCCCGCACTTGGTGGGGCACAGCCCAGGGGCTCAACCGAAGCCTGGGATACAGCCCTTCTCTTGCTCCACATCCATTTTTCCTGCATCAAAACTACATTTCCAGCTGTGTAGAAGGGCTCCCTTTTCTCCACACTCTCTCCAGCATTTATCATTTTTCACCTTCTTGAATGTGAGTTGGTCTTGGAAAAGACTAGAATGGAAGCGTTTTGAGTGTCATGTTTGTTCATTAGAAGACTTCCAAGAAAGCTAGATGGCTTTTCCTGGATTTTGCTTTTAGCTCTTCAGAAGGGATGAGAAACATGGAACCAGAAACTTGCTCTTTCCTGTTTATGCCCAAACTCACAGGGGTTCTTCGATTCCTAACAGCTTATGATCACATATTTTCCACACATCTGCAAGCCAGAAGGAGCCCTATCACACACATAACACCTGGTTTCCTTCAGGTCCTACACTTCTCCTGATTGGGTGAGGCTGGAGAAGTTAGGAGTCTGGAGGGCTCTGTTTTCCGAGAACTCATCCCTGACACTGTCAAGCTCAGGTCTGCGTCAGCTCTTTGCTTCATGTGCGTTGTTTTCTTTCTTTGTTTTCTGCTCCTAGCACTTAACATGTCTTTCTCCAAAGCCCGCTAGTAACTATTCACTGGTACAAAGTTTCACTTATGCAAGATGAGTAAGTTATGGACATCTAATGTATAGTATGGTGACAGGGCAACAATACTGTACTGCGTACTTGAAATTTGCTAAGAAGGTAAATCCTAGGTTAATTACCTTGATTGTGGTAATTAGTTCACAATGTATATGTATATTAAACCAAGTTGTTTACCTTAAATATATACCCAAAATTTTTGAATCAATCAATTACTCAATTACACAATTTTTTAAAAATAAAAGACAATAAAGCAAATGAGGCAGATAGAGAGTGACAGGTAATGTTATATTATGATGGTCCATTAAGACACATCTTTGATAGCGGATATTTGGGCACAAAACAGAAGTGAAGCAGAAAGATACGTGAAAGAAGAGCATTTCATGTTAAAAGGAACAGCAAGTATAATGGCCCTAGGGAAGATTTCTTGACATGCTCAGAAACAGTGAAAACAATAACAGTTAAAATTTACTGAGTGTTTCACATGAGCCAGGAGCCATTCAAAGGGCTTTCTGTATGGGTGGGCTCTCTTATTGTCAACAATCTCCCTGTGAATAGGAACTCACCCACAGTCTATACATGAATAAAATCTTATTCTAGATTTAAACACAGGGATTTTGTATATTCTTAAAATACTCAAAAGTGTCAGTCTATGAAATGAATCTGGCTTGTTGATACCTCTTTTGGGGGAGGGTGGGGGGTGGGAAAGGGAGCCAGTACAGTGTTTTTCATTGTTTTGTTTGGCTTTTTCATTTTTCCATGAATTTAACTGTTTTGGGGAAACCATGAACTTTCAGGGTCACCATAGCATCCACTTCGTGTGTTTTCCTGGTCCATTTGTTTTTACTGACTTTTTATACCTTAAAGTCACCTGTGTTTAGAATCCATGCCAATGTTCTTATAACAGCCTTGATAACCCATAATAGGCAGTTCCAAATATTTATGAGCCTGATTTAGGACCAAAGTCCCAGTGATCTGCCTCTCAAGCCAGGAAATGACAAAGGATCTGTGTAAGTTTAAATCTCAAAGGTTTTATGTTTCTATCAAAGCAAACTTTGAAAAAAAAAAGCTCTTAACATTTTATTTCACTAGAAAGTTATCGTACAAAATATTGCTTCAAAATATGCTGTTATTATTTGGTCCGAGAACTATGTTGTTTCAAAAAAATTCTCACTTTGGTTAGTTTTAATCTTGAGAAAATTAAATTCTTGGTCTGATAAGTTATTGAAAGTAGTGTGAAGAGTCACTAGGTTTTACTGCTGGATAATCAGGGGGTAGTATTGGAAGAAAAAAGAAAAACTGAATTAGTCTTATGTTTGCCACTGACTTCTTGGGCACATCACACAAATCAGGTACATTCTCTGGATCTCAGTTTCTTCATGAAGGTCTCCGACAACAGGATTTCCAAGGTACCTTCATGAATAGAAATGTTTACATCTTAAGATTTTGTTGTTTTAGGCACACTAATTTTTTTTCCCAACTTTGAGTCCCTTCCCAGTTCCATCAACTTTCCCTTCCGTGTAAATCGCCTTTCCTTAGAATTTTATGGCTGGCTTCTCACCATTCATGTTTCAGCTCAAATGTCACCTCCTCAAAGACAACACTTTTGATGACCCCCTTCCTCTGGCCACTCTCTGTCCCATTCATGTATGACATTGTCTTCATGGAACTTACCACTGACTGGTGCTGTCTCATTTACTTATTTCACATCTTTGTTGTCTGCTTCATCAGCTACAACGTAAGCTCTATGAATGCAGGAATCCTATCTGTCTTACTCTTCCTTGTATCTCCAGAACTTAGAATAGTGATGGTCACATTGTATTACATAAATATTTTGTTAGTCAGTCAATCAATGATGAGCCAAATTCTAAATGAGTGAACCCTGAGACTAATTATCACCTGGAGTAATTATCACATCTCAAAGAAAACACATCAGAAGTTTTTCCCATTGTAAACCATCTAATAAACCAAGGTAAATCAGGCAAAGAGAAAATTCAGTAAGGGGAAAGATATTTTTTCATGAATATGTTTTAATATGACAAGGCAATATCTGAGCAAGATCATGATCAGACCTATAAATCTACATGGTACATTGAGTGTATATGTATGCTTTCTTCAAATTCTGGAAGACCACAATAAGGGAGTTATTTTTAAAGTAACAGAGGAAAATTAAATGCCCACCGGGCCTCTCAGGACCCTGGAATATAGTTCTGAAGTAGGGGTGAGATCATTGCAGACTTAAAATAGGCATAATCTCTTGGCCCTATGAGATCCTTCCCCCGTAAGAAGGAGCTTGCTAGAGAGATTCCCCTTTGCACAGGCTGGAAGGTGCTCCTACTCAGTGATCAAGTCTGTCTGATAATTACTCACCAGTCCTCCTGGATATGGACTCTTGACTCAGCACCAGCCCGGTGACAGCCACCCTCCTGCTTGCTGGAAGGCTCTTGATGTTAGCTGCCTGCCCATCTGGATTTATGCATCTGTCTCAATTACCCTAATATATTTTCTTTCTAACTGTTAGACTTCTGTGAAGCCCAGACCAAGTTTCACTGGCTTCTGCTTCAGTTTCGCTCTCTAGTCATCAGTTATTTACTGAGAATAGAGCCCTTTCATTGGTCATCATCCACCCAAAGGCCTTCTAACACCTGCCTAGAACTTGCCAGTCTCCTAACCTCTGAGAGAAGAAGTTGATATCTGGTTCCAAATACCCAACTCTGGTTGGAGTGCTTAAAAAAAATAACTAGTTGACCAGGAGCAAAACACATGATTGATTATCAGTGCTAATGCAAGAGAACGGTTACGCCATCTCTGTCTTCGCTACTCTGGTTCAGGCCACCATTAGCTCTCATCTTAATTACTACAAGTACCTCTAATTGTCTCCATGTTTGATTCCTTGCAATTCATTCTCCCGTCAAAATGTAACCTCCCATGACCGGAACAGAAGAGATGATTTCCCAAGTCATGTTATTTCCATAAGTCCCCCTCTACTCACCATCTGTCTTTCCACCTGTGCAGTCTACACTGTATTTGGCAAGAAATCATTAAAAAGGAAAGTCACTGAGCTCTTACTATTACCAGGAATGGCGTTAAGAAGTAATAGCCAAGAAATATCATGGTGGCCAGGTCTCCCTCTAACCAGAATGCTACTCTTTCCTTCCAAGGTTGTTTGTTGCACAATATTCCCGTTGTGCATCATAGAAGTAAATGTAGACAATATATGTTTAGAGATATCGTCACTTTTATCACCACCAACATCAACATCTTTCCCAGATTAATAAAAACCCGAAAATGTCCACCTATTTCAGAGCTTATGAAAGGAAAGTCCTCTCCTTAGAGATATTTTGATAAACCTAGGAATATCATTATTGTACTTCCAGAGATCAAAGTCCACATTAAGAACTTTCTGCAAATGGGAAATAACCAATTCCTTATAGAACAACAGTGGGTTTGGAGAATAGAACCTTCACAAAGCAAGGACAAGAGGAACCTGCTGATCAGAATAGTAATTTCTCCCAGTAAGTATTCCTTAATGAGGTGGCATCAAACTGTGCCACTCAGATCTCCTGCCACAGGAAGGATTGCCCCAGATGCTCAGCTGAATCCACCACTGTGTCCATGCCGTGGCCACACTGCACACAGTTTGCTTTCAACTAATGACTGACTGTGTTTGCAATACTAAGGCAAGATGCAAGACTGTTATGGCTAGAGATTCTACCTGAAGACATCACACTGGCCTGGTTAAAACTCTCTTAGAACTGCACTGCAGCCTGAACCTCGACCTGTCCAACCCTCATTCCTTCTCTTCCTCCTCCATAAGTGTCAGAGCTACATCACAGCTCAGCATCTCTCCCTGCCTCCTTCCACCCCTTCCCCCTTTTCTCTGATAAGCTTTTACCCCAATACCTCTTACACATATCGAATCCTGTCTTGGCATCTTCTTCTCTGAGAATCCAGAGCAACACACTTAATAGCAAGGAACAGGCAGCTCACACTATGCCTTTTAAAATGTTGTATTAATTGTCTGCATTTTACGTAGACATGACATAACTCTTCAGTGATGTGTATAGAGTTTTATCAAGTGTAAATTCATTATTTTCTAGTTAGACATTTTCCCCCCATAAAATTCTTTGAAAAATAACCTCTCCAAACACACACAGATAGATAATGATAGATGACAGATTATAGAAAGAAAGGTAATAGATAGATAGCTATTGAGATGATAGAGATCTATAGGGAAAGAGAGTAAGAGAAATAACTAGGAATCTGGGCCTTATGGACGTCCCAACAATGTGGACAGAAAATCTTATAGAATGCTGACTTAATAAATATAATTTATGCCTGGGTGTACTACAGAGTAGGCTCTCAATTATTTAACTTTTTTTTAATTTATGTGATACTTTTTATTAATTTGCTTGTGAGCCACATGAGCATGGAATGCATAGATGGACACAGATGTCCAGGCTTGTCCCAGTAAATTACCCGGTGTATTATCTGTCTTGGACAGAGAATTCCTGGAATAAGGACAGGGATGTGGGCTACCAGATACATCTAAAAATGCCTCAAACAAAATAGTGGAATGAACAAACACAAGTTCTGGTGCAAACCTGAGTTCCTATAGAGCAGTGTATCTCCAAGGGCTGTCAGCTAGCTTCCTGCATGAGAATCACCAGCAGGGATTGGGGAATTTGCTGCTCCCAAAGTCTCATACCCCATACCCACTAATCAGAGCTTCCACAAAAAGGTGAAGAAATACCCTTTTGAGACAAATGCCCAGTGACTCTATGTAAACTAGTGTCTATATCAAAGATTTGCAAATCAAATCTTTTAACACTGACCCACATTAAGATACCAGAGTCTATTTATCTTCATTTTTCCTGATCTTCCTTGGTCATTGTTGATAATCCTTAGGGCTCAGCTGTTGAGGTCGCATCTGCAGTGACCCTTTGCTAAACCTCTCTCTGATGTCCTTCTTAGTGTTTTGTGCTTGTCTAAACTAGGACATGAAATTTCCTCAGAAGATGGCATTTGTAGGAACTCCAATTTAATTTGACTTTTCTGCATTGATAATTGATATCCCCACTCACATTCTTAATTTATTTTTGTTGTTGTTGTTTTTAAGTTTGATCTTTAAAAATAGTTTTCTGAAAGCAAAGTATGCCAGTAGGCTTTAATTCTTTCACCCAAAGTCCCTTTGGGATTAATTAAATCCAGTCCCTGTAAATCAGGGAAGAAAAATAGAGTTATTGCGGGAAAAAATTATTCATTTCATGAAGTGCTTTGTCCACCCCTACAGCATTTCCTGATAGCTTATTTATAAAACACGGGACGCGAGAAACACATTCTTGGTTAATCGAATATCTGAGTTTCCTTCATCCAATTCTCCAAGTGTTTTTTTCCCTTGAGGAATGATTGGAATGAGGGTGCAGGTGGGATTGGGGGCAATGGCTCTTAAAATGCACTGCGTCTATGCTCTTACAGGTAGCCAGTGGCTGAACCAGGATGCAAACCCAGGCCAAGACCATCTAAAAGCCTAAGCACTTTCTGTTTTGCTGTGGTCAGCTATTTTGCATGCACATGTGTGTCTGTGTGTCTGTGAGTCTGTGTGTGTGTGTATGTGACAGGGAGAGAGAAAGAGAGAAATATGAAAGATGAAGAAACTTCTGGACAGACAGTTGACCCAATGGATACAGACTAAAGGAGAGACTTCCGGGGTGTGACATATTTTATCATAACACATGTATTATTGGCTGATTTGTGGACCCCCTCCACACTTCATGTATTGAAGTCTTCACCCTTCAACACTGCAGAACGTGACTGTATTTGCAGATAGGGCCTTTAAAGGGGTAATTAAGTTAAAATGGTGTCATTAAAGTGGCCCCGAAATTCATGTGACTAATGTCCTTATAAGAATAAGAGAACAGGATGCCGACACATCCAGGAGGACCACGTGAAGACACAGGGAAAAGACGGCCATCTTCAAACAAAGGAGGGAGGCCTCAGAAGAAAGCAACACTTGTGACACCTTGATCTCAGACTTCTAGCCTCCAGAGCTGTGAGGATATAAATTCTGTTGTTTAAGCCACCTGGCACGTGATAATTTGCTATGGTTGCCCTTCCAGTCTAATACACATATCTACCAAACAAATAGCATCGCACTACTCTCTTATTAATGTAGCTTAGAGAGGAAAAATGTCTCATCACACAGTATACAGTCATTATATATGCTGTATTTTTCACCCATATGCATATCTTCATTTTTCCTGATCTTCCTTGGTCATTGTTGATAATCCTTAGGGCTCAGCTGTTGAGGTCACATCATTCTCTCATCTTTCTCTGATGAGTAACTTTTGCAATCATGCTATGCAATTTCCTATCCCATAATAAATTATCTAAACCCTTACCCGAAGTCAGGATGTAGCAGGCCCAGACTGTAACCTCATAATTACTATGTCATACCCTGCTTCACTCCAGAGGCACCAGACCATGGTGAAAAATTATTCAACAGATTGGAAGGAATCCTGTGTATTTTCATAGTCTTAAGTCCCTTGTCCAACCTCCCCTCATTCCAGATATGTCTTGGCTTCTCAGTTGTAGGAACGTTCACCTGTTCCCTCACTCCTCCAAACAAGGATCCACACAGACAACTTAGTTCTGAAGACAATTTTCAGACAGGAGTTAATCTCTGTTATTCAAAATGAAAAGTTGGTTAAGAAAGAATTGGTGTTTCCTCAGACGTGAATGGAGAAAAGGCTGCCCTGATTTTAGATGACCATCCCTAATTGGTTTAACTGAAATATCTTCACAACGGTGAAGAAAATTCATCAGATTAGCTTAGCAGGTTAGAAGGAAGGCTTAAACACACACAGCTCAGTCAGCTACAATTCTGTGTTCACATATCAACCTCTCAGCCTTTATCTTGAGGTGAAAGACACATTCCTATAGCATTCCAGGCCTGAGTCTTGAGCTATTTATTAAATTATTCAACAAATAGTTTTGAGCACCTTCTGTGGGTCTAGCCCAGTGGTTCTCAACTGAGGGCAGCTGAACCTCACAGGAAATATTTGGTAAAATCTGGTGAGATGTTCGATTATTGTAAACAGTAGGTAGAAGTTGGTGTTACTGTCATTTAATGAGTAGAACCCAGGATACTGTGAAATATCCTGCAGTGTTCAGGACGGCCCCTCACAACAGAATTATCCAGCCCTAAATGTGAGCAGTTCCTAGGTGGGAAGCCCTTTTGCTACCCATCCAATAGTATACACATTGAAGAAAAGGGGACTCAATTTTGTCCTTGTTGATCTGAACACCGCTAGTGGAGATGGAAGTGCATCCATAAACGTACAGCAGTGACAGTGCAATGACGAAGGAATATATGAGAGTCCAAAAGGAGCATTCCAGAAAGTGCTTCTGACCCTGTGAAGTTGTCACGGACCCAGCACAAAGGAGAAGTAGGAGCTACTTCTGTAAAGAGAAGGGGCATTCCCAGCAGTGTGAACAGCATGTGCAAAGGCCTGGGGGCAGGAGGAGGTATGATGAGAAGAAGGGACTGAAAAGAAAGACAGAGTCAATGGAGCAGAGAACCAGAAGGAGGCTAGAAGTTAGTTAAGTACCAGCATTTACATGGCCTTGTAAGTAATATTATGGCTCTCATTGTCATAAGAGCCAGATTTTATTTCACTTGAGAGCAGTGTGGCTGGATGAACCTTGATGCAGAGGAAGAAGAATATGCTTCCAGGTCAAGCAAATTTCATCTCAGCCACTGGCTGCATTTGCTCTTGGACAAGGTATTCACATTCTAAGAATCTTTTACCTTTGACTTTACTTATAAAATAGGGACAATATTCACTTTGCAGAGTTCTTACAAGGATTAATATAATATAATATGCAAATGGGATACCAATAGTACCTCCTTTTTGGAATTGTCGTAAGGATGAAATGAGTTAATATATGTAAAGTATGTGAAATGTAGTAAGTTCAATGTAAGACTTAGCTACTGTAATTATTGTAATGCTGGGCGCAAAAGATGTTTCAGAGGTCCCTGAATATCCTGCCTGGCTGTTGGGCTCTCCCAGTGTTCTGCACCAAACACACACACACACACACACACACACACACACACACACGTGCACATACATCAAAAAAAATGCGTTAATCACTCTAGCCCTCTGCAGAGGACTTGCCTTTGAATAAATGGGGCACTTGGGATCACACATTCACACACAGACATATAAACATTGATACACACATGACCGAGCAACATCTCTTCAAGGAATAAGCTAATTTCACTAAGACCTATGGGATGTCTCTGCTCAAGGAGAGTCAGACAAAGAAAAATTTGACAAATAGCCACTGAGGACCTCTTAAGCATATAGCACTCTGCTGGGTCTCATGGAAGCCAGGCAAAATGTGAAACACGGTTTCAGTTCTCTGGAGTGATAATAATTGGTGACTTGGGCTGAGCAGAGAGCAATGATAATCTGGTAGAAGTAAGCTCTTTGAAACAGGAAGCTTACATGACCTTGATTAGGTAACTTCATATTTCTCAGGAAATTATTTCAAGCACTGAGAATGTTGCTGAAGTGTCTGACACTGGTCTTTACTTGGAGGAGCACACCCGTGACCTTCCATGGACAGCGAGCAGATCCCAAGCAGAGAGACAGTTCTAGTTGGACTAATTATCTGGTAACAGGAGATCAGTAATCACTACACCACCTTCTTCTGGGAGATGGAGTTCATAAGACAGGACCCTAGATAGCAAAATAACTTACTCCTTCCATGGGCTTTAATTTGGGAAGGTTAATAAAGCCTCAGTCCTACTGAGTCATCTCTCCCTTGCTCCTCCTTTCTCCGTCCACCAGAGGGGTCAGACATCACCTGCAACGTTCTGTCTTTTATGATTGTGACTGAGAAGACAGGCTCGGTGTACCCCTCTCCCTTCTCCTGCTTACAGTAAGAGAAAGTCTTTTCTACCTCCTTGTGGACTAGCAACATACTAGGCACTTACTGATGCTGGTTAGAAAAGCACTTAATGGCTCCACAAGTAAAGACTTCAGGATTTCAGAACTAGGTCAGCCCATGACTTACAGTGTTTCTCTGAATTCACTTGGAAGGCCTATTCCTCAGGTTAAAATGGTAATTACTAATCCCAGTCTAATATTGAGGGATAGAAATATAAATTTGGGAGAACGACTAATATATATTCAGATAAGTCTTAAGGATTAATAAAAAACCTTTTCCTCATAAGGTACCTCATTTAATCCTCTGCTATGAAGCAAGTATTATTATCATCCCCTTAAAAGATTCAAAGGAGAGAAGAATTAACATCTATTATGCAATTTTAAAAGTTCTGTACATCAAATGAAGGGTTCTAAATACTTCATCTAATTTAATCTTATCACAACTCCATCAGGTAAGTATCATTATTTACATCTTTTAAACTTGAGGAAAGAGAAATTAATGTAAGATAATCTGTCCAGGTGACAATAATAGACTGAGTTTCTACTGTGGGTCTCTTATTGCCATATCCACGGTCCTCCTTTTTTTTTTTTTTTTCGCATGGCGCTAATTAGAATATTGGAAAATTGCTCCAGTCTAGACTTTCTGTGTTTCCACAATGCACATGGAAAACATTTCTCACAACACCTTTGCCATCTCAAGCTGGTCTGGCTGGAGGAGTAAGAAGGAAGATGAGAATGTGACTTAGGATGTGACTTGGAGGCACTATGATGGGTGTGGATTAATGAACAGACACCAGCCTGGGGCAGGTTTCTGAGGATGATGCTAAAATGCCCTTACTGTGCCTCTGTCACAGGCAATATGACAGAGTAACAACTTGGAATAGCAAGTTGACACTATGTTAGTTAGTAACACCCTGGAACAGCAAATTGACAACATGTTGATATAATGTATTTCACTCTCTTTTAACCACAAAATCCACCTTTTCGCCTGTTCACAATATGGACCCACTACTCTACCTATCTTGCTTCTCCTAGTTAGCTTCTATTTTTCAGATCTAAGATTAAATATTCCTCCCTCTAGGAAGCTCTTTCATAAACTTAATCATAAACTATGCCAGAGCCCAATGTTGCACAATCTGACAACACGCTATATTTTGCAGCATTTACTCACAGTTGTAATTATATGGATATGTAGCATATACATATATAAATGTGTATAATATCATATATACACACACACATATATATATATACATACATATATATTTATACATGCCAGATTCTTTAACAGCGTCTGTTTCTCTCATTAGGATATATAATCACTTGGGCACAACTATGCAATTTTGATAACCATTGTATATGGGCTTGGCACTTAATAAAAAAATAAATGTGAATGACTGCAGGAAGGATAGTTAAGATGTGGAGTCACACATTGAAGATTGTATTAAATGTCCATCTCAACAGACGAGAGCAATGCATCAGTGTTAGAGGATTGATGGAGGATGTTGTGTTTCTTTGGAAATGAAAAAGTTATGTTTAAAGTTTGAGCATCCAGGGAGCTATATATCCATCCAAATCTGAGGAGACTATTCAATCAAACAGAAGCATGTGAATTAATCCAATTTTGATTAAAGAAATAGACTTCCAATGAACAGATAAGTGAGACCTAGTTCTTTTTATCTGATCATTTCTGTGATCTGCCCCATGCAGTACAATTTTAAGTAAGGTATTTAAAATGAGAGCGTTTCCCAAGCTAAATTTTTTATGTTTAAATATCTTTTCTTTTATAGCAATAAAAATATATGTATATATAGATGTAATATTTCTCTCAGTATTTCATTAATTTGACCTCTCCTCGGCATACTTATTTACACAAAGTTGAATTTTTGTTTGCTTCTCTCTTGTTTCCATAAGATAATCCCTGCTCCTTTCATGGAATAGTGAATGAACTGGCTGCAAGTAGGATATGCAGGAAAAGTAGAGACAGGAACACGTACAGGGCTGAGACAGCTTTACTGAGCTCAATTTTTGAGACACACCAGCACCATGTCATGTGAGGAACAGCAAAAAGGAAACTGGGAAGAAAATTTAGGACTGCATGATAGTAGCTCTTTAACTCCTGAAGCATTTCATGCAGAAATGGCCCCATTGTATAGAACAGAACAAGTATGTGGAGGTTGCACAAAGGTAAGTTTCAGCCATTACGAGAAAAAGCTCTTAGAGAACGGTGTCATCCAACAATGGAGCAAGCAAGTCAGGAGGAAATGAGATTTTCTAGGCTTTGAAGGTGACCTGATGTTCAGATACAGATGGGCAATTCACGTATCTGACGTAGGACTGAACTGAGGTCCTTTCCAGCACTAAGAATTCATGACCTGTAGATAACTCCATTATAAATATTTTATTGTAGCTCCTGGAAGGCACTGCTAATAAGACGTAAGTGTGACTGACTGTAATAAAGCTCTCAGACGTCATCATCGTCACACAGATCGCAGAGCCTTCTGTCATAACATGGGTGGGAGAGAAGCCTTGGACGTCTGCTATGTTCCTCTATACACTATGTCTCTGGGTGACGGGATTTTTCCACAGTGCAGCTCAAATGTTGGATATCACGTTGTTTTCCATAAGGGCTCCTAAACAAGTGTTTTGATTATGAAATAATCTTAAAAGTAAAAGAAAAAATGGGAAAAAAAGTGTAAATGACATGTTTTTCACAGTATATTTATCCATGCAACATATATTGAATGTCTATAATTTGTGCAAGATTAGACTCGGGGATATGGGAGATGATATAAACAAGGGAGGATGGTTGCCCTTGAATTTATAAACAATAATCATGGTCACCCATCATTAGGTTGCTATTACTATGACCTAGGCTTTGTAGTAGATATTTAACCTCAAAATCTCATTTAATCCTCACTACAACCCTTAGAATTAAGCATAATTATTATACCCATTTTTCAAGTTAAAAAAAAAGGGACTCAAAGAAATTACGTATTGCCCAGCATAACAGAGTCAGGAGATGGGGTTACTCAAACCACATCATTTAATACCAAAACTTACTTCACTCAGTATAATCCTCCCTCCCCATGTTATAACACTATCTTGAACATGCTCGGTGGCATTAAAAATTATTCAAAGCATCAGTGAAGTTCAGAAATGAGAAAGAGAATGAAATGGACACGACTTGTTAGTTGTTGGAAAAACAACAGAGCCTTTTGCACCCTAGGTCTTCTTGATACTTGTGACAGTCTCTAACCACATTCCCCCCCATGCTTGGGGCACTACATTGGGTTTATGTGACTGGTTTTTCCTAGAGTGGTGCTTCTGGATCAAGATTTTCCTCAAAGCTCATAATAAATGGTATACATTAAAATCAGGCAAGTTGAATCAAGGTCACATGTTGCGTCTTTTCCATCTTCCTGAGTAAGTTGGTTTGGGGAAAGGAGTGGAATGGATACCCTTTGAGATTTATGTCTCTTTGTTAGAAACTTCAAGGAAGCTAGATGGTTTTTCTTAGATTTCACTTTCGCTTCGTAGAAGAGAGGAGAAATAAACGGAAACTGGCTCAGTCTTTTCTATTCATCCCCAAACTCACAGGAAGGATTCTTAGGTCCCACACCACCCACCTCGAGCCAGGAGAAGCCCTGCGACAAGGCCCCCTGGTTGGATATGGATGGAGAAGCCAGGCATATGGAGGCTTTGTTTTCTGATGTTTATTCCCAACACTGTCAGTTGCAGGCCATGTCAGCTTTTTACCTATGGGCATCATTTTTTCCTTTATTTTCCATCATATCACTAGCTTTTCAGTGTTATATCCACATACCCCTGAGTCAATACCAAATAAATATATGGATGAATGAAGGGATGAATGAATAGCTTCCTGCTCTCAATTTAATGCCACCTGCTGTCAAGAATTCCTTGACATTTCCCTGTGAAATGTCATAATAGTTTAATTTTCATTCCACTTCTACCAAAAATAGCTTTGAAAAATAAACTTCTTCTGCTTCTTTTCCTCAAAAAGTTATACAATTTAGCTCAATTCTTGGCAGTTAGATATTAAGTTGTAGCTATTTCTGTGAAGAGACTCAGTAAAGGAGGATGAACAAAGAGAAATAGTCCTAATTCCTCTAGTTTCTAGCTCCAGCCCTGATTGGATGACATCAGGGCTGAGAGTGTGAACTAATGTATTGTCAGTCTGATACATTCTTCTTTCTTTATAACTCTTGGCAGAGAAAAGCTGTTAGCTCAATGGCCTGGGGAAATAGCTCAGCGTGGATGGAGTTTGTGTTCCTGGCCTATCCCTCGCCCCCAGAGCTGCATGTCCTGTTGTTCCTTGGGGTCAGCCTGGTTTATACACTGGCCATCACTGGGAATGTCCTCGTTGTGGTGGCCATCCAGACAGAAGCTCGCCTGCACACACCCATGTACTATTTCCTGGGCAGCCTCTCGGGGGTAGAAATATGCTACACGGCTGTGGTGGTGCCCCACATCCTGGCCAACGTCCTGCAGTCAGAGAAGACCATCACTCTCCTGGGCTGTGCCACTCAGATGGTTTTCTTCATTGGACTTGGCAGTGCCGACTGCTTGCTCTTGGCTGCCATGGCCTATGACCGATACGTTGCTATTCGCCACCCTTTGCAGTATCCTCTCATCATCACTTTAACTCTCTCTGTCCGCTTGATTGCAGCCTCTGTGGTCATTGGCTTGTTCCTGTCCTTACAACTGGTGGCCTTTATATTCTCTCTGCCATTTTGCCAGGTTCGAGGTATCGAGCACTTTTTCTGTGATGTGCCACCAGTGATGTGTCTTGTTTGTTCCGAGAGCCACATCCATGAGCGGTCAGTTTTGGTGGCAGCCACACTAGCCATAGCTGTGCCCTTCTTCCTTATCACCACCTCCTACGCCTTCATCGTGGCCACTGTGCTCACGATCCACTCAGCGGCTGGCCGCCACCGGGCCGTCTCCACCTGCTGCTCCCACCTCGCTGTGGTCCTGCTGCAGTATGGCTGTTGTGCCTTCATGTACCTGCGCCCCAGCTCCAGCTACCACCCCAAGCAAGATCCGTTCATCTCACTGGTGTACACATTAGGAACCCCATTGCTCAACCCACTTATCTACACCCTGAGGAACAGTGAGATGAAGGGGGCCATAGGGAGAGCTCTTACCAGAAACTGCCTCTCCCAGAACAGCTAGGAAAGGGTATGACTTCTCAAGCCAGGGTTTGGTTCCAGCTCTTGCAAATTCCCACCCAACGGGGATTTCTCTCAGTTATATAGCTGATGTTATAGCTGATCTAAAATATGGCATAAATTATCTGGATACTGTTTAGCTATATGTGCCAAACATCTTTACAATGTTTCCACTGTTAGACTCAATAATTTTTTTTAAAAAAGAATTTAACAAATGAGTATAATGTAATAGTACAAGGCTGCACCTCAGGTATCAGCTGGAAACAGACAGCTCATTCAATAGTTTTTAAAAATAATAGAAAAAAATATAGAGTTTATATTCAGAAATATTAGTAAGAGAACCAGTAAGGGGTAGCTACACACATACTGATAATAGCAGGAAACTATTATGATCCCCAGATCACAGAGAAATGAGAGGGTAGAGGATTATCAGAGACCAATGAGAGCTAGATTTATAGAGAGAAAATTCTTGGTAGGAACTCAGGCTTTGGGGGGAAAAAAAGCAACTATTGACAGAACTATAGCCATGCAAGGAAAGAGCAAGAAGATAAACACCCCAATTTGTCTCTGCTTGTACCCTCCCATCTCTTGCCTGTCTCCCACTGTCCCAACCCAACCGGAAGGAAGAAGACAGAGGAGACTTTGTGATTAAGTTCTCAGAAGTTAGACTTTTGGGACAGTGAAAGAAAGACAGAAGAGGACTCAGGCTTAAGAGCAAACAGAATAATCAGAAAAGGATCATTTATTATAGCATTTCATCTGAAAATAGAAATATGTTAACAATATAATTTGTCCAAAATAAAGCATTGGCTAAGCAATTATTATATGAAAGAATATAATGTAGCTTTAAATTTATGTTTTCAAGTACTAGTTATTAGTAATAGCTAAAATGAATTAAGTGCTTACTGTGCACCGTAACTAAATATATATATACAAAAATCCTATAAAGATTGTTATTATCCTATTTCCAGTGATGGAACTGAGAGTTTAAGTCACTGGTGTAAGGTCATGCAGCACATATGTGGAGTTAGAATTTGTCATTTGAACCCAGGGTTTCCAGATTCAGAGCCCATGTTTATTTGCATTTCCCTGATAAAATGATGATAAGTACCTTTTCATAAGACCATTTGGATATTTTCTTCTGTGAAGTATTACTTTAAGTATTTGCTAATTTTAATTGGCTTTATTATGTTTTTCTGAATTTATGATACATTCTAGATATAATTCCTTTGTCAGATACGTTTACTGTTAACATTTTTCTTCCTAATTTGGACTTAAACCTTTCATTGATATTTTTGATAAGTTTTTTTAATGAAGTCTAATTTATCATCGTTTTTCTTTATGATAATGACTTTTGGATTCTAATTAAGAAATACTTGCCTTCCCCAAGTATGTAAAGAAAATTTTTCTAAAAGCTTTGTAGTTTTGGCTAGCACGTTTATGTCTATGACATACCACAAATTAAGTTTTATGTACTGTATAAGCTAAGGGTCAAAAATCTATATTTTTTAAAATTATGTGTAGTTATTTCTGTACTATTTATTGAAAAGATTTTTGTTTCCTTGTTGAACTGTTTTTGTACTTTTGTGGAAAATCAGTTGAGAGTGTGTGTGTGTGTGTGTGTGTGTGTGTGTGTGTGTGTGTGTTTGATTCTGGACTCTGGGTCCAGTGATAAATTTTTCTGGCGTTATAGTATCACCAAGGGCCTTAATTACTGTAGCTTCCTAGTATGTCTTGAAATCTAACCACATAAACCTTCTAAAATTGCTCTTCATTTATTAGATTATCTTGTTACTACAAGTCGTTTTAATTTCTTTCTAAAATTTATAAAAAAGAAATGAGGAGATATTATTTTGGATTATATTGACTCTAGAGATCAATGTGGACATAATTAATATCTTAACAATATTAAAACCTTTAACCTATAAACTTGGTATAATTTTTATTTATTGGTCTCTTTAATTTTTCTTAGTAATGTTTTATAGTTCTCTGTATAGATATATTTCACATTTTTCATTAAACTCATACCTAGGGAGCTGTGTTTTTTTTTAAACTATTGTAAATGGTTTTTCTTGTTTTAGTTTTCTGTTTTTTCCAATCAGCATATAGAAATACTGCAAATATATCCATTGACCTAGTATCTCATTACTTTCATAAATTCACTTTTTAGTTCTAGTAGCTTCTAAATTCTTTCAGGTTTTCTATGTACATAATCATGTCAACTGTAAATTAAAACAACTGTACTTCTTCCTTTTGAAGTTGGTTGTGATAGCAGTTCCTGCCCCAAAGAATCTTCTTTCCTGCTCCTATGCCCTGATGTAGAATGTTCTCATGACAGTTCTGAACTTGTATTGCCCAATGTGACGTCAGCAAACATGCTGCAAAATAAAATCTTGATAAGCACCTGCCTATTGGGGCATTCCTTCTTTGAATCACAAGGCCACCTTGTTACAAAGAACTTGAAAGTAGACTATGTTGAATAAGAGGCCCCACTTCCAAACTCCCCTAGACATCACACCATGTGATTAGAGATTCACGAGTTATCCCAGATAAGGCCGGCAAGAAATGGCCCTGCCAACCCACAAGCTTGTGAGAAATAATAGATAATTGGGTTTTTTCCCTTGGTCTTTTTTTTAACTTTGTTTTTATATATTTATTTGGGGGGAGGAGGTAATTAGGTTTATTTATTTTTATTTACTTTTTAATGGAGGTACTGGGGATTGAACCCAGGACCTCATACATGCTAAGCATGTGCTCTACCACTGAGCTTTACCCTCCTCCCCCTGATAATTGTTATTTTAAGCTGCTGAGTTTTATATCATTTGTTCTGCAGCAATAAATAATTAACACAGGCATTGGTACCTCAAAGTGGGGTATTTCCATAACAGAAACACAAAATGCGTGGCATTGGTTTGGGAATGATCTGAGGCTTGAAAATTAGCAAGGAGATTGCTGGTGAAGGTTGGATATATGGCAAACAGACTGTTAGCAGAGGCTGGAAAGATGGAAACTCATGGAGTAAAACCTATGAAAGATTCATAGAAAAACCACAAAAATGTCAAGATATTTGTAGTAATTTGTATTGTATTATATTGTATTGTGTTGTATCATATTGATAAAAGTACAGTCAACTTGGACTAAAAGGGACATGGGCAGTCCAAAATAAAAATACTCCAGACTCCCAACTCTGTATGAACCGGAAGCCACCCAAGAAAACTACTCAGCTGCAAACATAGGTCATTTTTTAATATAAATGGAAGAACTTTTCAGAGGACAGACCCAGGGAGTGGGCCCAATGTATACAAATTGCAAAGGATTAGGGAACCAGTCCCAGAGAGCATCATAAGGGAACATTCTCTGCTGCCAGTAGAGGACCCTGACACTGTGCCCAAGTGGATTCAGGATTGCTAAGGAATAGTGACTACTATGTGCCTCCTTCCCATCCCACCGTCCCTTTGAATGAAAGTGTCTATTATGGTCCAAATTGGGAACCGATGCTAATTACAAGATCCAGGATTTTGAGTCTGGATTATAATTTTTACCACTGAGGGTTTTTTTTTAAATGGCAATATATGTTTTGTTGTGATGTCTCATGTGTCTTTGAAAAGAATGTGTAACTGGTAAATGCTGAGTAAAGTCAATTAGATTAATTATGTAATAGCATGGTTCTAATCTTCTTTATTCTTACATATTTTTGTCTACTGTGTTATCCTAACAGAAGTGGGTTAAAATTCACAGCTATGATTATGGATTTGTCCATTGCTCCCTTTAGTTCTGCCAATTTTTATTTCTTTTATTTTGAAGCTTTTTTATTCGACGTACACATATTTAGCATTGTTCTATCTTGTTGTTAGATTAACCATTTTATCATTAAGAAATTTTCTTTTTTACTCCTGGTAATATCTCTGGTCCAGAAATCTACTTTGTCTGGTCTTAATTTGCACACATTGTCTCTTTTATGACTGGCATTTGCACGATATATACCGTTCCTCCTTTTGATTTCTGCCTGTATTTCCTCACGTATAAAGTACGCCTCTTATAAAGAGCATATAGTTTATACTTTTTCTTTTTAAACCAATCTAACTGGAACAATTTTATTGAAGTATAGTTGGCTTACAGTGCTGTGTTAGTTTCTGGTGTACAGCCTAGTGATTCAGTTATACATTTATATATTTCTTTTCATGTTCTTTTTCATTATATTCATTTCATTCATATTCATTTTCATTACAAGACATTGAATATAGTTCCCTGTGCTATGCAGTAAGTCCTGATTGTTCAACTACTTTATATATAGTAGTTAGTATCTGCAAATCCCAAACTTCCAATTTATCCATCCACTCCCTCCTTTTCCCCGATAACCATAAGTTTGCCTTCTATGTCTGTGAGTCTGTTTCTGTTTTATAAATAAGTTAATTTGTGTCATTTTTTTAAGTTCCACATATAAGTGACATCATATGGTATTTTTCTTTCTCTTTCTGACTTCACTTAGTATGACAGTCTCCAGATCTATGTTACTGCACATGGCATTATTTCATCCTTTTTACAGCTGAATAATATTCCATTATATATATACATGTATATATATAAACTTTTTTATCCAGTCATTAATTGATGGACATTTAGGTCGCTTCCATGTCTTGGCTATTGTAAATATTGCTGCTATGAACATTGCAGTTTATGTACCTTTTTGGATTAGAGTTTCCTCTGGATATGTGCCCAGAAGTGGGATTGTTGGATCATAGGGTAAGTTTTTTAAGAATCTCCACGCTGTTTTCCATAACAGGTGCACCAAACTACATCCCTATGACTGGCATAGAAGAGTTTTAGTGGAGCGTTTATATATACTGTTTCCCTTGTGCATTTTATTCATCTGTTCTCTTCTTTTTTTCTTAGTTTCTCCTTCTCAGGCTCTTTTTGGATTTATAGAGGTTTTAATCTCTGTTGGTTTCTTTAGCTATATCTTTTGCATAATATTTTGCATTTGCATTCTTGTCACAGCCTACCATGAATTATTATGATGTTGTCAAGGTAAATACGCAGGAAACTTTTCAAAGTATATTTCCACTTACTACCCTCTGTATTTGTGCTTTTATTGTAATAGTCTACTTATAAATTCCATCCTAGGTTATTATTTTTGTTTTAAATAGTCAACAGTTTTTAAAGAAATTCTAAAAGTAGTCTTTAACATTTGTATGTTAATTTTAAGGCTATTTTCACTGGATATAGAATTCTAGAAATGATCTTTTTTCTTTCATCTCTTTAAAGATGCTATTTCATTGTCTTCTGATTTCCACTTTTATGATAAGAAATGACTTGTATTTTTGTGGGTTTTTTCCCCACATGAGTGTAAAGTTTTTTTCTCTTTATCTTTGATTCCCAGTTGTATAACTATGATTAACCTAAAGTGTGTGTGTGTGTGTGTGTGTGGCGTGGGTTGGGGGAAAGGGTACACTTTAAGGAACTCATTGTATTAAAATAAAATAAAATGGAGACCAGACTTGAAAATTCTGTGAGCAGACAAAACCATTTAGGCCATGTAAGCAGAACGTAATCTAGCTTGTTTCTTGAAAGTAAGTGGAACTTAACATAGATATATCCTTGTAAATGTTTCTGATAATCAAAAATGAAACTTAAATCATCTTCCTAAAATGGTATAATACCTTTTAACTAAGTGCCCCGCCATCTGGAAACTCCCATTGTAATAGCCAATCATTGTAAAAGTTAAACTCCGTTCTCACTTTATAATCCATCTTTTAACAAAATGTCTCTGCACTTCTAATCACTCTGAAGTTTCCCTTTTTGCAAATCATGTCTTGCTCAGTAAAACATTCATATCAAGTAAAGCTCTCTAAATTTTCTTTTGATGATTGTATTTATTAACACATCCCAAACGTGAAGTACATTCACCCTACTCCAACATGCCCAAAAGCCTCACCTCATGATAGCATTAACTCAAGTCCAAAATCTCATCTAAGTATCATTAGTTCAAAAGTCCCAAATATCATCATCTAACCCATCTAAACCAAGGTCTGGGTGAGGCTCGGGGTATAAGCCATGCTGGGGCAAATCTCCTCTCCACCTGTGGACCTGAAAAACCAGGAAACAAGTTATCTGTTCCCAAAATACTTGGTGGGACAGGCATAGGATACAAGTTAAAGACATTTCCATTCAAAAAGAGAGAAAATGGAAAGAAAAAAGGACTTATTGGTCCCAACCAACTTTGAAATCAAACAGGGCAAATTCCATTAGTTTTCAAGGCCTGGCCTGGGAATAATTCTCTGTAGCTCATTGCTCCACTCTCTGGGCTCAAAGCATCAGCCTCTGTGGTCCAAAGTACCACTCTCTAGGCTCACAGCTCTTCCCTTAGAGTCATCTTTCTTTTTTCACAAGGGCAGTAATATTTACTACTGAGTAGTTTTATCATCCTATTTCCTACTTGCAGAATTTGGAGAATATAGTTCCCTTTTCTTCCTTTTTTTTTTTTTTTAGTATATTTAATATGATTTTATTTGACTGGTTACTTTTTTTGGTTTAAGCAAAAGTGTTTATTATTATGTATCCTGTGGTTTCCAAAATGTTGGAATGGCTGGAAAAGTACATGATGTTTCTGGGAACAGTTTCTTGTCCCAGCATTGCCCTGCTTCTGCCAGAATCAGAAAGCCACCAACCCATAAGCTGCTTGCTGTGAAATCTTGCCCCTGAAGCTACGATCCATGCCAAGCAAGCAAAACAATGGCTTGCTTATTGCCTGGCTCCCCTTCTTTTCTTCCCTTTTAATTGTGGTAAAAACACAACATGAGATGTACCCTTTGAACAAATTTTGAAGTGCATGATACAGCTTTGCGGACTATAGGCATAACGTTGTACAGCAGACATCTAGAACCCATTCGTCTTGTACAACTGAAATTTATGCCCATTGAAGAGCAATTTCCCATTTCTCCCTGTCCCCAGTCCCTGACAACCATGATTCCAGTTTCTATGAATTTGATACTATGAATTATTAGATACTTCAGGTAAGTGGAATCATGCAGTATTTGCCCTTCTGCAGCTGGTTTATTTCACTTAGCATAATGTCCTCCAAGTTCATCCATGTTATCACATATAACAAGATTTTATTCTTTTCTTTAAACTGAACAATAATCCATTGTATGTATATAGCACGTTTTCTCTACCCATCCATTCCTCAATGGACACTTACATCTTTTTTTAAAAATATTCTCTATGTCATTCAACATTTTACATAGTAATTAACTTCCTGGTTACAAATGTTCATTTATCAGTGGCATTCTTGAGGTGATAATCCCTTGTTAGCTATAAAATTAACTAAAGAAGTGGTTATCATGGACGTTTATAGATAGGCAATGAGAAAGGTTTGTGGCATGGCACGGGCTCTCGAGCCAGATTGTGTGGATTTGCATCCTGGCTATCCCTCTTTAGATCTGTTTGAGAAGGGGAAAAAAGTCCCTTGAACTCTCTGCCCTTCAGTTTCATTTTTAGTCAAATGAAGATTACAATAAACCTACCTGATATGGTCATTTAAGGATTAAATGAATTAATATATGTCTTATAAAAAGCCCTATAAATGATATGTTATTAGTAGTGTTGCTGTTTTCTCATTCTTGGGGGTACAGAGAGGGAAAATAAAGAACACAGAAATGGAGAGAATGTTTCCACAGGTGAGGTTAAGACAGTTTCCTTCAGGCATTTTCTCAACATGTATAAATCCACTCCCTTGGAACGTTCTGATGAGTTGACCAAATAGTTGATTTCTACATCATATTCAGTCTTCAGGTTTTTAGGGGTAACAATGAAAAGGTAAGCTTACCTGAAAAAATTCCTTCTCTTTGAGATTTGCCAAAAATATAAGCCATTTAAGATATTTTGAGATGGAAGAATAGTATTTTAGTTTGCAAAAATTTTTAGTAGGAACAAGTGGGATAATATTAGAGGAAGCAATTTCCATTCTGCCCTAAACACATTGAAATGATTGACAAAATATGTATGTTTCAGTCAGTTTGGGCTGCTATAACAAAATGCCATAGACTGGATGGATTAAATGACAGACATTTGTTCTCACAGTTCTGGAGGCTGAGAAGTCCAAGATTGGGGCACCAGGGGAACCAGTATCTGGGGAGGACACTTCCTTGGTTTGCAGACAAACATCTTCTCACTGTATCCTCATATGGCAAAGAGAGAGAGAATTCTACTCTCTTTCTCTTTTTATAAAGGGCACTAATCCCATTCATGAGCACTCCACCCTCCTCATCACCTACCTCCCAAAGGCCCAGCATCCAAATACTTATCACTTCGGGGATGAGGCTTCAACATACAAATTGGCAGGGATGGGGGGTGTTGAGAGGCAACATACAGATTGGGAGAGATTACTGGTGTCCATGTTTATAAATGATCAGCCATATGCATTAGTCGTGAAATACTAGAACCAGTCTACATACACAGGCATAAGATCTGAATGGTCCTTCCGGAATATAAAGAGTGGCTTTATCCAGAAACCACATTTTCCCTCAAAAGACAAGACATTCATGTAAACAGTAACTAAGCCAAACCACCTAGTGATTTAGAGCCTGTAAACCAAAATATTTCCGAGGGCAAAAACTATGATCCTTTAATATATAAGACATGTTCTGAGTCATGAACCTTAGGAAAATGGGTTAAGACAACAACAAACAACTCAATGAAAATGATAGTTCAAAGCAAAAAGAGAACAAGAAAATTTAAACCTCTGGCATTAGATGAGCAGCTGGAGAAAAATTACAAAACAATTTTAGATATCCATTGTCAAAAAAGATTCTTAATGTTTTACAATAAACAAAAGCAAGGAAAAGGTTAATAATGAAAAAAAGTAAAAAGAATTTTAAACAAGTGAAAAAGATTATAATTTATAATAAATTTGTAATAAGGAAGAAAGAGCATGTATGTAGCCAGAACAGGAGTCTACGAAACAAAAACTGTAATTATGATTAGAAATAGATCAATGTGGAAAAAGCAAGTTAAAAAAAAAAGAAACAAACAAAAAATAGTCAATTTTATTTTTAAAATTTTTTTATAGATAACATAAATATCTGACAAGACAAGCTGAAATGAGAATGAGTAAACTGATGCCAACATTGAGGAATTAAACAGAATACAGCCAGAGACATAACGATATTGGAATATGAGAGAGTTTGAGAGACAGGAGGATTCATAAATTATTCAGATAAATATTTAATCCAATGCAAGCATTGTTCTAGACTCTGAGAATACAGGCACAAGATAAACAAAATCCCAAATACAGAAAAAAAAATTGGTAATGATTAGTAATGAGATAATGTCAATTTCTATTATGTGATATGGAGAAAAATGGGGCAAGATGAGAGAGATGAAGGGGAACAGGGATGTTATTTCATGCAGAGTCACATGAAAAGCCTGCCCGTGTGAGGCAATTTTGAGCAGAGACTTGGTAGTGCAAATACAAGGCATATGTAAGTCTGTCAGAAGAGCATCTCGGGCAGAGCAAAGAACAAGTGCAGAGTTGTTAGGATGGGGGTTTGGTTGGCATGCTCAGTGCTGCGACTATGAAGAGGAGGCAGAGGAGAGCGGTGATTATGGTGGTGTGGTGACCGATGATGATGGGTGATGATGATAGGCGTGATGATGACACTGATGGCGATGGTAATGACGATGGTGACGATGACTGGCTACACCTACTGATCACTTACACTGTTTGATTCATTATCCTTACCAAAACCTTACGAGTGGACTATCATTGTTGTCCCCAATTTACAGATAAGGAAACTGATGCACAGAGAGGTTAAACAACTATCAAAGTTTAAAAAAAAAAATAAAAGAAAGAAAAGAAAAGAAAAAAAAAACTGTAAAAGGAATCGCCAGGGATTTAACCCAAGCAACATGACATCTTAGTCCATGCACTTGATTGATTGCTCCTCACAGAACAAACAGCAAGGAGGTTAAGCGACTTGAGATGCCGAGGGAAGTATGGACCAGCAGAGAGTGGTATGGTAGGAGAAGAGATAGGAAGTTACCTAAAATCAAAACCATGGAGATTAATAGGCCATAGTTAGAAGTTTAATATTGCCTTAAGATGCGAAGCCACTGAAGGGATCTGAGCAGAGAAGTAGCATTTTCAGACTTTACGTTTTAAGTGAAGTGCAGTAAAATAGTAAAACATATATCTTAGAAAGAAACAGGAAACAGTGTCTTGACAGGCATCTATTGTGACAATCTAGGCAAGTAATCACATTTTGAATGTATTTTGAAGGTAAAGCCAACAGAATTTTATATGGACTGGATGCCGGATGAGTCAAGGATAATTCCAAAATTTGTTTGACCTACGAAAGTGGAATAATGAGATGCCATTTACCAACACTGGGAATCCTGAAAGAAGATGAAATTTAAAATTTAATGGTGAAAATCAGTAATTATGCTTTGGATATGTTGCATTAGAAATATATTTTCGATAACTAGATCAGAAGAAAGGTTGTGGCTACAGACATAAACTAACAAATGATCAGCATATTGATGGCATTTAAACCTCCCGGTCCTCATTTTCTGCCTTTTTCCTCTCTTTGGCTTGATTCTTCTTACGGTCCTGACACCCAAATGTTGATGTGCCCCAGCGTTCCATCCCTGGCTCTTTTCTACTCTGTATCTTCACTCACATCTTAAAGTAATTTCATTTGGTATCACTGTTTTTAATATATTTTAAATAATTACAATTGCCTGGCATAGATTAATCACTCAAAAAATACTAGCAATGTTATTAGCTATTTCCACTGCATTGAAATCACTGATCACAGCAGGTTTCTTACTATTACGCTCAAACAGATCGGTTTTTGCATTGATTACACAGTTTTGAACTTGTCATGGTTAATCCTACTGGACTTGAGAAACTGGGACTTTATCAAGGAGTCCCCATAAAAGGAAAATAAGTCTGCAAAGGTCATTTATATTGTGTTTACTATAATTGAGTTAATTAGATACCATAGTTGGTAAATGTACAATCTAAACTTTTCAAAAATGATTTCAGTGAAGCTTTTCTGTATGTTTTAAAAAACTCTTGTTGCACTTTTTAAAATTTTATTGTGATAAGAACACTTAACTTGAGATCCATCCTCAACAAAATTTAAATATACATTATAACAATCTAAAGTTTTTAGAGTTGACAAAGTTACAAAAATATCCAAGTAAACTAAACAAAGTGTACATTTTTTAAAGCAGAGTGTTGGATGACTAAATGAATCAAATGGTCTAACCTAGCTGTTACTCATTGAAAGTCTTAAGAAAATAAAAATAAAAGACATCCTAAAAGTTCAGTATTATTGAATAATTTAATAAATTGTGGAACATCAATACTATTCATAATAAGTAGTCACAAAAAATATACCTGTGAACACTCCATTTAAACACATTTAATACTTACTGTTTAATGGGAACACTTTATGCTGTCATTGCAAGAGTTTAAAGCATGTTTGTAGAAATGAGGTCATCTGAACAAATAAATATATCTGGGTGAGAAAAAAAAAATTAATCTGAATGTAACCTCCACATGGACTTAACCACCCTCCAATTTTAAGAGCCAGCATAGACCCATTTAATTGACTGTTGCCATGAATATAAAAGGCAAGTTGTTTCCACTCACATGGATTTTAGATATTTTGGACTTTATGGACAAATTTGATATGCTTATTTTGGCTTCAGAAAAGACTATTTCATGTGCTGCTGCCTCTACCCTAAAACACTTTGCCTTCCCTTCTCCTGGCAGGCTTGCCATCTCATAGGTCACCATCTAACTGTTGCCTCAGAGAGCCCTTCCCAGAACTCACAGTAGCTTTCTGCACCTGCCATATCCATCAAATCCGTGCCACATTCACTCCCCAACGCCGTTCCTCCACCCAGCTTTTTGTCTACAGCACTTATCCCTTCTAACACACTATTGTACGTTCTTATCTTTATGTATTGCTTACTGCCTTTCTCCCCTCTTCCAAGATACAATCTCTATGAGGGCAAAATTCTTGTTTGTTTTGTACACTTATGTATCCCAAGCATTGGAAATAGGGCCTGGCCTGTAACAGAAATTCAACAAATATTAGTTACGTTTTAAATAAAGATATATTATTAATAATGGACATGAAACAAGGATGCTGAAAATGGCTAAAAATTAATGGCAGCAATAAGGAAAAAGCATATGATTTTAAGTACATGAGTTACGGAAGGAGGCGGAAAGGGAGGAAAAATTTTAAAACATGAGTAGATAAGAGGTAGGAATATAGCCATAATTACCCCCCAAAATATAGATATAGATATGTAGATATCTTTAAGGACTAGAAAAATATCAGCAGAGAGAAAACTTGATCAAGAAACAGAAATGAGTAGGATAAGAAAAAATGAAACCAAAAATCAGAAGGAATGATTATAGAGAAATTCTTTATAATTCTGCTTATCGAGGTAAAACATAGTTCATAGAATCTTAGGGCCAGAAAGACCCATGGAGTTCATTTAATCTGACACCTTGTATCACAAATAAGGAAGCCCACATAAGAGCCCCAAGGATCGCCTGAGGTCAACAGTTACAACACGGCAGGGTCATAATTAGATTCCTTTCCTCCAGATGCCAAGCAGTTACTGAGTCAGTGATTACACAGGTGCCATGAACTCAAGCTGAAATGAATGTGTGCTTTCGGCAATGCTCACTGGGAGATTGTCTGGAACACAGTATCAGTGAGCTCCCTGTTGGGTACAGAAAAGGAATGGAGATGCCCACCTGGAATTCCCAGGTAATATTGTCTGTGGTGACCAGCCTAGAGAGCTGCCTGTTAATCTTGCTTAGTTGATCAACTCGGGAAATTTTTCTCAAATATTTTCTCTAGTTGGCTTCGGTTTAAGGGGAATCCCTGGGGAAATCCCTCCTCTGTGGGGACCCATTAATTTTAAAGCGATTTCATAAAGGACAGTAAATAGTACGAATAAATCAGGCAAGACTGGACTCTGAGTGGACGTACTGGAGTCTATTTTCTATCATTAAGGAGGAAACAGGTCTTCTCACTCAGAACTTGACTCGGGATTATCCCACAGCATCATCCTTCCAAAGGGTGTTCCTCTCATCCTGCTCCATGCCGATCACAAGTTCCTAAGAGGTGTCTCTTCTCCAGAATGCAGAGGACACTTTTCTCCATTCTCATCTAGATATTGTGGAAGCATCATATACTGTCTACTTGCTCTCTCTAGGAGGTACTGTACAGCAGAAGGGTCGTGGATCCCCATTCCATGCCATGCTTTAGAAGACAGTAAATAGAGTCAATGAGCTCTCTGGAAGAGCTCTTCTATCCTCTACGGCAAGAACTTTTAACATCCCAGCAAAAACCCAACCCTGATGGAATGAAGCAAATTTCACAGCGGTAAGGGAGCATCTCCAGAGAATTAATTTCTTTGATTGATTCTATTTTATTTCAAAAACAATAAAATGAAATAAATTTCTATAGTGCTTTACAACTGAGGAAGAATATTCATATGTATCAACATTGAGCTTAGGATAACAAATGAGTTAGTAGGTATTATATCCACTTTTACAGATACAGAAGAGGGACCCCTGATCAATGGTTGAATTGCGCAGCATCATATACATAATAAGTGTAGAGCTAGGATAAAACGTGTGCCTTTTGCCTTTTATTTTAATATTCCATCCACAGGACTATCTTACAGAGTGTGGCATGGAACTCACCTTTTTCGAGTAGAATTAATTATTTAATGGCTCTATGTGGGAAAAAAAAAAGTATTCTATGGTGAAATACAGTTGGAAAATTTTTTAGGTAAAATCAAGCTCTTTGCTTTACAACCAGACCTCACAGACCTCCACTGTGCTAATATGCACTGTGAATCTTGAAAAAAAAAAAGGTGTGAATGTTTTCTCATTTGACCATGACAACTTTCATTTCTGAGGTGCCATGAAGAAGTCTGTTCTAAGGAACACAATTTAGGAATTAGTTCATTAGAAGTTGTTTAAATTCTTTTCTTACAAGTCATGTTCTGTTACGAGGCTGAAGTTGGCAATAATCATGTCATAGTTTTCTTATACCCTCCACATAGCTGAGCCCAAGATTTGAGTTCAAAACAGAAACTCAATACATGTTTGTCTGCTTGATCTATTTATTGCTAAGATACAGTGGATTTACAGTTGAGGTGAGAAGAAGGCTTTTTGGAAGTTCGGAGAAGGAGTAGCTATCACTAGAGTTGGAGAAGGATGAGGATCAAGGAGAACTTCTAAGAGAGAGGACACCCGAACTGAGCTCTGAAGGAGAAGTAAGATGGAGCTAGGGAGTGGAAGGAGAGAAGTGTCCAAGGTGGATGGAATAGATAATGCCAAGTCTCTAGGGCAAGAGAGACCATGAGAAGAAGCTGAAACTAGTTTTCTAGAGCTGTGCAGAAAAATGCAATAAAGAAACTGGAAAAAGAACACCTACTAGAAGTCAGGCAGAGCATTTGATTCACCTTACCATTAATTCTCACAGTACCTCCATAGGGTAACTGTATTATACCCTTTGTAGCTAAAAATCTTGGATTCATCGAGATTAAGTAACTTTGTCCCTGGTTCTAAAACTAGTAAGTGGTGGATCCAGAACCCACATTCTGGTTGAGAGATCAAATGTCTCTTAAAGGGATAATTAACTTAGGAATGGCACAGTAGTCACTACGAAGGGAGATAGTTTGGCCTAGGAAAAATTGTAAGGAGTTTTCAAATTACTCTACAAAAGACATTGCTTCCCTTACTTACGTGCATAGTACCAGACTGAATTTGGGGTGTTTTTCACTAGCACTGCCAGAATAATCTGCATGGACGTTTGGACTCTCTTAACTAAGTTAAAGGTCTTTGTTGTAGATAAAAAGTGAGATACACTAAAGGCGCGTATGTACACTTAAACTCTGGTAATTAATCAAATGGAATGGGGATTTGGGCCTCAGAAATGCCCATTACGAGACATATGCCTCTGAAAGAGGCTTAATCTCAATAGATCTTAGTTTTTGCATCCAGAATATAGATAAGACTAAAGTACCTCTTGAGTTCCCTTGCAGTTCCCAGATATAGATGTTCCGTTTTATGTTTTATAAATGAGCACTCATTTGACCTATGATAGGCTTTGCTGTGACTCCATGACTCAGACATTTTCACAAGTGTTGGGTTTTACATGCAGTGTTGATGGATTAGCAGTAAGCGTACGTTATACATTACACCTCGTAAAATCGCTTAGTCAGTCGGAGGCGTGACCGCTAACTAGGTGAGCTTCCCAACATTATCAAACATATTGGTTCAACAAGCACATCAACAGTTTCATTGCTCACTATCAATTAATCAAGTGAATCCATCCCAGCCAAGCCTTCCTTTATCGCCTGCAGCATGCAAATATAAACAAAGCAACCACTGGACTCACAAAGCCCCAGTCTGTGTGGGTTTAATATAATTGCAGCATAGCTGGGCTGTAGAAGACATCAATGTACGTTGGCTTTGAAGGGGAGTTCAAAGGACATGAGATTTAACTACGAAATAATTAGATCTAGTTCAAATCAAATTAATTGTGATAGAGGAAGAGGACATAGCTCGGTGGTAAAGTGTGTGCTTAGCATGCACGAGGTCCTGGGTTCAATCCCCAGTACTTCCATTCAAAAATAAGTAAATAAATAAACTTAATTACCTCTCCCCCCAAAAACAAACAAGCAAAAAATTGTAGTAGAGATACACTGGTGAACAAGACAGGCAGTCGCACCCTTGTGGAACTTAAATATAATCCTCACTGAAATGCTTATCAGAATGGTATTGCCAGGAGTTGAGTGTTCCCCAAGGAAGGAACGTGGGCGCCCAGAAATCAAGTGACTTCTCTGAGTAGCAATGATAAAAGCATTGGGAGATTCTCTGAGAACAGCTTTTGGAGGAGGACTGGAAGACTGAGGAATAGTAAATGCAGCTTTATGGATTTGCATGAAATGTTAGGTAAGAAGGAAATGAAGTTCTGAATGCCTCATGAAATACGATAGGAGGATAAAGACTCAGAACAGTGAAATGTATTTGTATTTGTGTCTTTTGGACATAAAATAAAGAGCTGGCACAGGGATGGTGTCTATTAAGAACTTTTTAGATGCAGTCAACCTCACACACATTAGCAGATGAAAATGTTGAAATGGCCAGGTTTTTTCAAACCCTAATTTGTAAGTACAAACTCTGATGTGTTTTATTTTTAATAGATTATTGCCTCACCTTGAATATATGTGCTAGTTTTTTCCCTCAGAATTGTGCTATCATAATTTGTCCTGGCAAACAGCAGATTCCAATACTGAATGTCTTGTTTTATCCAGATGAAGTATGTTTTGTTCCAAGTCTTGACGGTTTCCATTTACATACAAAGCTGCTCATTTGATGTTCATGTCTCTTTAAATTTTTTTTTAGTTGAAATACAGTCAATTTGCAATGTTGTGTCAATTTCTGGAGTACAGCATAATTCTCAGTCATACAAATACATACATATATTCCTTTTCATATTCTTTTTCATTGTCGATTACTACAAGATACTGAATATAGTTCCCTCTGCTATACGTGTATAAACTTGTTTATTTTATATACAGTAATTTGTATCTGCAAATCTTAATGTTCATGTCTCAATAAGAAATTCCTTTTTAAGTGTTTTCTTGCATCAAAGTCTATCATATTTGGTTTTGACAATACAGAATCACGTGATTTTACTGAAATCTTTCCTCCCTTTTATTTTATTTTATTTTTTCCTTTTCTCTTTTTTTATTGAGTTATGGTCATTTTACAATGTTGTGTCAATTTCCAGCGTAGAGCACAATTTTTCAGTCATACATGAACATACATATATTCATTGTCGCATTCTTTTCCCTGTGAGCTACCACATGATCTTGTATATATTTCCCTGTGCTATACAGTATAATCTTGTTTATCTTTTCTACATATACCTTGTCAGTATCTACCAATTCCGAACTCCCAATCTGTCCCTTCCCACCCCTCACCCCCTTGGCAACCACAAGTTTATATTCTATGTCTATGAGTCTGTTTCTGTTTCGTATTTTTTTTTTTTAGATTCCACATATGAGAGATCTCATATGGTATTTTTCTTTCTCTTTCTGGCTTACTTCACTTAGAATGACATTCTCCAGAAACATCCATGTTGCTGCAAATGGCATTGTCATTTTTATGGCTGAATAGTATTCCATGGTATAAACATACCACATCTTCTTTATCCAGTCATCTGTCAATGGACATTTAGGCTGTTTCCATGTCTTGGCTATTGTAAATACTGCTGCTATGAACTTTGGGGTGCAGGTGTCTTCTTGAAATAGGGTTCCTTCCGGATATATGCCCAGGAGCAGGATTACTGGATCTTTTCTTTTTCAGTCTTTTTATATGAGCAGAGCAACTGCAAGGCCTGGGAACTATAGCTCTCAAGCAGCCTCACTCTCCAGTCTGAAAAAGACAAGAACTGAAGGTTAAGTAGCCAAGGGAAACTCACCATCATGAGAAAAGGGAAGGGAGGGCAGTTATTTTCACTGGACAACTCTTGGGTCCTGGGCACAACACAGGTTATTATATATTTGAAACATTTAATCTGCATAAATTCCTTATAAGTCTCCATATTCACATCTCCAATCACACATTAACAAACCAAGGCTCATCAAGTAACATAATTAATGTAAAAATTAAAGTAGCAAATAAGGGGGCTAGATTTCACACCCAGATCTAGTTGACCACAAAAATTCACGTGACTGACATTCTACCATTCTTCCTTCTTATCATTATGTTAAAATACCAAAAGATAAAAGAAATTTTTAAATGTATTATATGATTGCGAAGTTGTGTACGTTCATTGTAAAATTTGTAAATATAGAAAAATATAAGTCATAAACAAAAACCCCACCAACCTGGTAATGCTCATTGCTAATATTTTGAGGTATGTTCTTTTATTTTTTATGAATATATAGAATTATTTTTTAATGGAATCATGATATAATGCTTCTTTATAATCTGTTTTTTCTGTTTTTTCATGAGCCTTCCTGGTCTTATTTAATATTTTTTGGCAACATCATTTTTAAATGATTGTAGTGTTCCATCACACAGATAGACCACAAGTAATTTAAGTGTGTTCTTATTATTGATGTTTAGTTTAATACAATTTTTCATCATTACATTGAAAACTGTGATGAACACTCCTGTCAACAATTCTGTGCACAACGCATGGTTAGTTTATAAGAATAAATCCCTTAAAACATTATTGTTGAGTCAAAGTAAATGCATTTCTTCAAATCTTTTATCACATATTCCCAGACTGCACTCCATATTTTTTATATCACTTTATACTTCCAGTAGCAATATTTGGGCTATATTTTTCTTTGAGACTTTGACAACCTCAGGTATTATCTTTTTTCCAATACTGTCAGTTTGTAAAGAGAAAATAATATTTGATTTTGTTCAGTTTTATACTTACTTGAATAATAATGAAATTGAACTTTTATATATTTGTTTACCCTTGATTTTTTCTTTTCTGAATTACCTGCTCTTCTAATGATGAATTTTTTTGCTGGGTTGTAAAATTTCACTTGATATTCAGTTTACTTATTTTATTTTTGATACACAGAACTTTTCATTCTATCAAAATGTCAATATTTTTATGTACTCTGTTCATTTGGTTGTACTCTGAGATCTGAAAAATATTCATCCACACTGTCTTCAAGTTTTCTTCCACTTTTTAAAATATTTGAATCTGAATTCCATCAGAAATAAATTTTGATGTATAATGCATTAGGGAGTTAATTTTTCAAATAATTAACCCATGTCTTAATACCATATTAAAACCTGATCCTTCTTAATTTATTTGAAATAGTGACAATAGTTAATATACATTGACTGTGTGTACTCTGTGCCTGGATTGTTCTAAATACTTTCACGGAATAATTCATTTGAACCTCACAACAACCAGAAGAGTAGGTACATGTATTTTCTAAAATGAGATCACGAAACTGATGCACATAGTAGACAAAGGCAACATAACACAGTGATTAAGACAAGGGTCTCTGGGATCCATCTATGTTTAAATTCCCATTTCAGCACTTGCTAGCTGTGTGATCTTGGGAAAGTTACTTAACCTCTCTGAGCTTCAGTTTTCTCATCTATAAAGCAGATATTAGAGCCATTATGAAATTAATTAATAAATGTAAAGTGCATAGAATAATAGTTGGCACAATAGTGCAATAGACTAATTAGCTGTTACTAATGGTTCTTTCTGTTCTAACATGCTAGATCTCGAGCACGCTATTTTAACTTACGATACAATATATGATATATTTTATAACATAATTATTTTTGATATCTTTCAATGTGTTGTGATGCAGATTTTGCCATGTTTTGCTACTCTTCTTTTTTTTTTTTTTTAACATTTTCTGGTCTTTTTACCTGTCTATTCTTCTATAGATTTCAATAGGAGTTGCATTGAAGTCATACAGTTCTGAATCAATTAACACTAAAATATTAGTTTTCCATCCAGGCACATATGTGCAAAGCTTAGATTTTCCAAATAGTTCCTACTTGTTACTTATTAAGTTTATTTATTGGTGTGTTATTTGTTATACATTTATTCATTCATTTTGTTTGTTGTTTGGAGAAAGGGGCATTTTCTAGTATCAGTGATTTTAAAAAAAGAAAGAAAGAAAGCCCCATAATTCAAAGCATATACTATATATTTATCTTAATGATTTTACTTTAATTTAAAACATGCAAATGAGCATTTATTCATCAACCTTTTGGTACAAATCTAAAGGGCTTTCTTTGAGTTTTTGTTCCCTGAAGTCAAAGCCTTTCTTCTCATGCATCTTAGGTTAATTCCAGTTTTCAGCTTTTGTAACAGCAAGTGAACATTTAGATCCATGTCAAATATTAAAATAAAATTATTCAAAATGTTAGCTTTCTCCCTCCCAATCTTTTACACCTTATTCCACAGAACTTTTTAGCAACTTGTGATTAGCAAGTGTTTCTGAAGCATTCAATTTGTTTCTATCCCCAGGACTTAACTAGAAGTTTGTATCTTTTGATCACGTTCAGTCATTCAAGTATTAATTTTTATTAAATAATAATTTACATTAAATAAATATTCACAATAACATCTTAGATTTTGCAATGGTTAATAAAATTACATAATTACAAAATGAATACAAATAGTATAAGCTGGTTTGATTGAAATTCTTGATTTATAGACATACAGTTCAGTTTGCAGGGGTGGAAATGCTCAAACACATAGAGAATAAGCCATAGGTCTCTTGTGTTCAGTACGCTGGGCATCACCTGGTATGTCGTACAGAAAGGATGAGGAGCATTGGTTAATCTGATACATCAGTAAAAGCAGAGATTAGTTATGAGACCCTCCAATACGTTTCACTTGGAACTAACCACAATAACGAATATCATTCATCTTAATTTTTCTTTTGGTTCCATTGAGTCTGAAATGATCAATTCTTCTGCATCCCTTTTCTGTCTCATTGCGTTGGCTACATCATAAAACAAAATGCTAAATAAAAGTGATGCTAGCCTTTCCATGTCACTATATCTAAACTTGGCTGAAATTTTCTCTAATAAAACAGGAGCCTCACTTAAACTTATTTTCAGAAATGAAATGTTTACTTTTCTCAGGTTATGCTAAGCTGTTTTATCTTATATGCTTGCTCACGTTTTCCTTTGTTTTCAGCCTTTTGCTCTCTGCACTATATTTACTTTTTAAAATCAGATTGTTTGGAATATACTGTGTGTTTATTCTACTGATTATTATTGTTCAGAATTATGTGTTTGAATAGATATTTCTCTAATTAGTCACACTGAAATGAAATAGCTGTGGTATCTTTCCTTCTGTAGTTTGAGGAAATTCACATGCCTTCATTTCTCCCATCCTTCCCTAGCAATTCCACAATTATATAATTTATGGTTTTAAATATGCACAGTTATTTTAATTTTTGCATTTTATACTATGTATGTTTTCAATAATTATTCTTGGAATTTTGTTTTTTGCTTTTAACAATATTTGCATTAACCATTTAGTGTTTGACACACATTTTACTCTTTGATTTTTCAAATCAAAGTTTTACATTGCAACTTCCTCAGTCTTGAGTGATGTACTCTGATTAACACTTAGCAACCCAGAGTTTTTGTTGAGGAATTGTTTTTAGCATCTTTAGAATGACATGCAAGGATACCTCACTGTATCACATTCCACTTTATTGTGCTTTTTTTTTTTTTTAACAAATTGAAAGTTTGTGGCAACCCTGCACTGAGAAAGTCTATTGGCACCATTTTTTCAACACATTTGCTCACTTGGTGTTGCTGTGTCACATTTTGGTAATTCTTGCCATATTTCAAACTTTTTCATCATTGTTATATTTTTTATGGTGATCTGTGATCAGTGATCTTTGATGTTACTATTGCAAAAAGACTACAATTAGCTAAGGCTCTGATGATTGTTAGCATCTTTTAGCAATAAAGCATTTTCAATTAAGGTATGTACATTTTTTAGACATAAAGCTATTGCACACCTAATACTGTAAACATAAGTTCCACACTCACTGGGAAACCAAAAACATTGTGGCTTGCTTTATCACGATATTTGCTGTATTTCTATGGTCTGGAACCAAACCAACAATATCTCAAAGCCATGCTTGTGTTTCCTAAGCCCTTGTAAATCTGAGAAAGTCTGTTGCTTTTGAACAGAAATCACTAAAGCCTGAGTATAGAATTCTTTCACAAAAATTTGTTTTTCTTAAAACTCTGTAGACATTGCTCTACTGTCTCTTAGGGTTTTGTATTGAAAATAAAATTGTAGCCCAACCTGTAGAAAGCACTTACCTAATAGAAGTTTTTCCCTTCCCAGATACTCATAAAACTCTTATTCACCTGATTGTTCTAATGCCTGTTTGAATTCTGCTTTCATATTTTTAGTTTTCCTATTGTCTTTTCTCACCTAAGGCAGATTGACTTTACTTTTTACCTGATTCTCTTACAGGTTCCTTTTATTTCAATCTGTCCAGGTCCTAAAAGTTCAGGATCAAGGTTGCAATTAAAAAAAAAAAATATATATATATATATATATATATTCAAATGAAAAGAAATACATAGAGCGTATATATCAGAAAGGACTGGCATAAAAGGCGTCTGGCTTTATATGAACTCAAAACTGGACAAAAAGAAAACAACCCACGAATAAGTAATAGTATGGCCATAGAGATGGGATGCTATAAAGCAATGGGCAGAACAAAGTCTTGCTACCCAAAGCAGCAAGAACAACTTTGCAGATACAACGCTGAAGCCAGTTACCATAAACTACACACTTTATTATTACATATACAAATTGAAGCCTAGTTAAACTGGTCTGTGGTGATAAAAGTCAGAAGAGATCTTTGTGAAGGATAAAAACTGAAAGAGACGTAAAGAATGCTTGTAGGTTACTGGAATTGCTCTATTTCTTAACCTTGGTAATGTTTATACCTGCATATTTACAGCGTAAAAAAATAAATCAAACTGTATACTTAGAATCTGTGAAGTTCTCTGTATGTATGTTATATTTCAAAAAGAACGTTTACCAAAAAACGTAAACACACCCATTTATCTAATTTTGAAAATATCTGTAGCTACAGTCAACCTGTTCTATCCACATGTTCTGTATCCATGGGTTCAACCAATCAATGATAGAAAATATGTGAAAAAAATTTTTCCAGAAAATGTCAGAAAGCAAAACTTGAAATTTGCCAGGCACCAGCAACTATTTACATAGCATTTACATTGTAGTAGGTATTATAAGTGACCTAGAGATTATTTAAAGTATACAGGAGGATGTAGGTTATATGCAAATACTAGCCTATCTTATGAAAGGGACTTGAGCATTCATGGATTTTGGTATCCATGGAGGTCCCAGAAGCAATCCCCTGCAGATACCAAAGTACTACTGTATACAACTCCTTAGTTAATTAAGCACAAGCAAAGATTTCACCTTTGTCAATTGGATTTTTAAAGCCAGAGTAAAAATTAGAGACATTTGTCCAAGAACATCAATTTTGGTCTCTGTCACCAACAATGTCAACAGATTAGTATCTATCCCATTCGTGAAGATTTCCAAAGAAAAAACACCCCATACCGTCTATTGTGAATTCATCCCCAAGCACTGAGATTGGAAACTGGATTCTAAACAGCTCATTCCAAATCTAAAATCAAATTTTAATACCTGATTCTATCCAGGCAGTTAAGTAACTCCTTAAAAGGAAGGCGCTTTTCTGCTCTTCTTCTGCAGGAGGTATGTTTGCTTGGAGCCCTGACCTCAACCAGTCCGGCCCCACCGAGTTCGTGTTCCGAGTCTTCACCGCTGTCCCTGAACTCCAGGCCCTCCTGCTCCTCCTCTTCCTCCTCCTCTACCTCATGATCCTTTGCGGCAACACCGCCATCATCTGGGCGGTGCGCGCACACAGCTCCCTCCGCACCCCGATGTACTTCTTCCTGTCCAATCTGTCCTTCCTGGAAATCGGCTACACCTCTGTGGTGGCGCCTTTGATGCTGTCCAACATTTTGGGGGCCCAGAAGCCCATACCCCTGGCTGGCTGCGGGGCCCAAATGTTCTTTTTCGTCACCCTTGGCAGCACTGACTGCTTCCTCCTGGCAGTCATGGCGTACGACCGCTACGTGGCCATCTGCCACCCTCTGCACTACGCGCTCATCATGACCCAGAAGCTGTGCGTCCAGATGGTGGTCTGCGCCCTGGGCCTCGCCCTCTTCCTGAGCCTGCAGCTCACATCCTTGATCTTCACCCTGCCCTTCTGCGGGCACCGCCGGGAAATCAACCACTTCCTCTGCGACGTGCCTCCGGTCCTGTGGCTGGCCTGCGCTGACACCCGCGTGCACCAGGCCGTCCTCTACGTGGTGGGCGTCCTCGTGCTGACCGTCCCCTTCCTGCTTGTCTGTGTCTCCTACGTGTTCATCACCTCCGCCATCCTGCGCATCCGCTCTGCGGAGGGCCGCCGCCGGGCCTTCTCCACCTGCTCCTCCCACCTCGCCGTGGTCCTGCTGCAGTACGGCTGTTGCAGCCTGGTCTACCTGCGTCCGCGGTCCAGCACGTCAGAGGATGAGGACCGCCAGATCGCCCTGGTCTACACCTTCGTCACCCCGTTACTCAACCCCCTGATTTACACTCTGCGGAACAAGGATGTCAAAGGCGCTCTGAGGAGTGCCATCATCAGTAAAGCAGCCTCTGACACCAATTGAAGGCTTAGGGGGACCAGGTTGGGTGTCTGTCACTTGCCAGCATAATGACAAATAGAATGTTATAATACTTAGTTTCCCACACTTTGCCATTGACAAGTCTTTTTTTTTTTCCGTATATGCTCTAAGTCCACAAGCCGTACTCATTCTTCTAAAGTACTTTAAATTAATATTTGAAAATTTGGACAAAACTTTCAATGTAGGAGCTCTAGGCTACTAGTCCTACTTTACAGATCAAAACTCACCCACAGCAATTTCCCTATCAGGAACCCCCCAAAACAAAGTGTGAATAAAGGTTGATACCTTAGACCTTTAGACATCTTGCCTCCTGAGGAGACAATGATATCAATTTATCACATGAAACATACCTTAAGTAAGGACTATGCATATAAACATGTATTTTACTAAAAGAACTGCATTTTATTACTATTTTAGATATGAACACATGGCAAACAATAGCTTATTTGATGCGTCAGTTTCCTTCCTTCCATTCATCCTACCTGGTCGCCTTAATTTTCTTTTACTCTGCCATGCCAAGGCGTGGTCCAGAATTAGCATACATTAACTAAGCACTTACTATGTACCACTTACACTAGAGTGTAGAAAACTGCATCTGGATGATGCCACCACTGCTGGCACGTGCTATCTGTCCTGGTGGCTTTCAGGTAGACTTTGCTGTTCCTCTTTCCTCGCCTCTTCCTGTCTTCATAGTGGCTGCTACTCACAGATCCAGCCAGCAGGTGGCACTACTGCTCCTCCCACCTCAGCCATGTCCAGCTGCCCCATGCGCCCCAACTACAGAAAAACACTCAAGTAGAATCAGGTCCCTCTCCAGTATTCATAGCTGACTCCATGCTGCTCAACCTCGTCATTTACACCCTGAGGAACCATGGTGAAGACGGCTCCCAGGACCATCCTTGACTGAAATGATTTCTCCTAGAACAGCCATGAGGCAAGGGACTGGACCCAGCCTCTAAAACTGATTTTGTTTAGCAATTACAGAAAGAAAGTGTTGACTAAAACAAATAGACTGCCAGTTATTTTTCCAGCAAAATGGATTTATTCACAATCAGCAAACAATTGCAATTTGGGGTCTGCAACCATGGTGAATCCCGTCCAAGTCCCCACACCACAAGGAGAGGAAAACTCTTTCAAGAGTGGGAAAGGAATCGGTAGGACTATAGTCAACAAAGAGTCCATTGAAGAAAGCCGGAGTCCAAAGTACAGTGGCTTTTTATTGGCTGACGTGTGACAGTCCCTCGCTGGCTGAACTCTCACCAGGCAAGAAGAGGAAGTCTTTCTTCTTCCTGTTGGGCTCTATCTTTGTAAGGCTCGAGAGCTCCCCCTTCTGGCCTCTTGACTCTTTTAGTTGAGGTTTTTTATTAACAAGAATGAGAGTGCCTGCAATAGACATTAAACCTAATCTAAGAAATTGGTATAATCCTGAATTTTTTATGACTAAGTATACCAGAGGCATAGAAAAATTTCCATTCTTTAATTCAATAACTGTTATTCTAAAATTGCAACCTCAAGTAATTAACAGAGAGTCAAACAGAACTGAAATATAAGGCTGTTTCTTACGTTTATAAAATAAAAAGTTATCAAAATGCAATTTCAAATATTGGATACATAAATACAGTATACTTTATAAGGAGCACTTACTATAAGTGAAAAAACAAGGTACAAACCTTTATTTACAATAGGAACCAAATTTTGTAAAAACACATGTGCATAATAACGAACAGAAGAACCCCAAAAAGTTGACATTTGTTACCTGTGATTTGTAGAATTACTGACAATTTTTTCTTCTTTATTCACTTATGCATTTTTCATGATTTTTAATATAAGGTTGTGTTACTCTTATAATTGGGGAAATGATCCGTTCTAAGTGGATTCTGAGGCTCATGTAGATTTATTTGGCAAGTAAACTTCCCATCCTCACAGCACAATCCCCCTCCACTTTTTTATATTTTTCCTAGATTAACACTTTCTGTTTTGGTTACTTCTTTTTCTCTTCAAAACTGCTTCTGATGCTTAAAACTTTTAAGCTGATTTCACATGGGGATAAGGAAAACTAAAAAGTGTTACTTATTCCAGGAACAGCCATGGATTTGACAATATATTGGAAATGCCTTTGCTTCCCACTAAATGTTGGAGAAGAGAACCAGGACTCTCTGGTTGGCAGGCTGCTTGTGAGCATATCCAGTCCGAGTCACATCAGAACATGACGAATCAATTAAATGTACACACTGTGCTAGGCATTGTCTGGAATGCCAACCAAAGAAATTCATGCCTGAATTCCTCACCTCCTTTCATTTTCATTCAATGTCACAGCGATACAACAAATATATAAAGGGCATAAAGCAAAGCCTAAGGAATGTTTCATTAACAAACCTGGAGCAGATAAAATGCATTTAGAGGCTCAGAAGTTTCTTCCAAGTCCCTCTCTTTAGATAGAGCTAATTTAAGGTTCTGTCCTCCACAAGTTCACAGCACAGTAGGGAAAACAGGTGTCCTATTCTTGAAATCTCAAACCAGGGTGATTCGGAACTCTAGAGGAACAGCTGTAATGAGTGATTACAACCACCACAACCTAACAGGTCAGGGCAACTGGGAATTCCTGCCCCTCAGGGGAAAAGCTCCAAGTTCCACAGAAAACAACCTGAATCAGCCACAGTCTGAGCCATGAATGAGGGGCTCTGATGAACGCTGGAGGAGGGAGATGGAGAATATCCATCAGAGCCTCAGCTCCAGCTCCAGACATGAGGACTGAAGCTTTTTTTTTTTTTTTTTGCTAACATTCTTGCTTTAGTTTTCCAGGTCAAGACGGGCCACCACCCTACAGGGGTCTCAACACGGATGATACTGCCCCCAAGTGGACAAAAATTAGAGCTTCAGGAGTGAAAAAGAATCTCGGACCTCTTAATGGTTTATGCCCTTCCAAAGTTCAACCCTGTCTGATAAAACTTTGTTTCATAGTATTTAATTCAGTGGGAGGTGGAGAGGATTGAGAATAAAAGATCTATGAAGTCTCCTTAAGGAGATGCCTGGGCAGCGATGAATAAAAGACCGGGGGAACTCTGCTCTAGACTGACTGGACCTGTACTTCCCTTCTCAGAGTATTTTCATTCTCCTGCAAAAAGCGTACCACAGAAACTGGAGATGATGAGAGGGCATGAGAAGATAGGAATAGCACAAGAGGTGGGCTGTTCCAGACACAGACCTCATTTTACCTCCTTCTTTCTAATGACCTGGTTCACCTCCCGAACTCGGCTACCTCTTTCCAAGCTCTCTTAGCTGGCTGACATCCACATGAAACCTACATGCCAAGCCTGCCCACGTAATATTTCCTGCCTCTTCTGGACTCAGATAAATAGTCTTATTATGGAATATGGTTCCTGAATTCCTGTGTGGCCACCAAGGGGCCAGATGATGCAACCTGGAAGTTCAAGAGAGTTAAGTCCCCATGGGACGAACCTTGGCTGATGGGAAGCAAGAGATGAAAATAACGGGACATAGAATCGTCCCCTTCTCCTCTCCCTGGACTGATCCTAGCTATGATTTCTCCCTACAGAGGAGCCCAACGTGCCGGGTGAATACATCTGATGAATAATCTTCTCTGGCTCTTCCATCTTGTGCACAATCACCCTTGCAGTCATGCATTTCATTGCATTGTTTTGCATCTAGCCTTGCCTCTGTTCCCTCTCTGGTCCTCCTCCTTACATCCCAGGGATTTTATCTTCCAAATAAAATGTCAAGACGAATTCTTGCTTCAGGCTTTGCTTTTTAGAAGATCCACACTAAGACAGTAGTTATCTTAGTCCCTTCAGGCTGCTGTACAAAATGCTACAAACCATGTGTCTTATAAACAACAGAAATTTAATTCTTAGAGTTCTGGAGGCTAGAAGTCCAAGATCAGGGCACCAGCAGTTTCAGTGTCTGCTTTCTGGTTCATAAATGGTCGTCTTCTCACCGTGTCTTCACACAGCAGAAGGGGCAAGGGAGCTCTTTCCAGCCACATTTATAAGGGTATCAGTCCCATTCATGAGGGCTCTGTCCCCGTGACCTAACCACCTTCCAAGAGCCTACTTCTTCTTGCCATTATCTGAAGGTCAGGTTTCAACATACGAATTTTAGGAGGACATAAACATTCAGACCGTAACAGTAGTAAGCAAAAGAAGAAAATCATGGACAAGTTGTAGAAACAAGGAGTCTGGTTCCACCCACAGTTCTTTCCTAGCTGTGGCCAGATAGATGGATAGATAGATAGATAGATAGATAGATAGATAGATAGATAGATAGATAAAATACCTTGCCTTTTCTTTCTTCTCCATTACCCAGTTATTTTAAATATTGGTCATGAATATCTATTTAATTAGTCCATAGGTTAAGTTGTTTCCTGTTGAGGAGGGGGTGAGTGTTCTTGGTTTGGGTGAGAAATAACTGCACTGTATTATGAGGTACATGCAATCATTAGAAGAAGAAGTCTATTAATTTTGGTTGTATCTCTGGCTATAGCCTCCCATTCTCCTGCCCATTTCAGGGTCTGTTTTTCTAGTCTTCCCTGTGTATCTGTGAACCACTCAATATCATTTCAATATGTTTCTTTTCAATATTAATAATGCAGATTATATTTTTTTAATTTGCAGCTAAGAGTCTTGAGTGCCGAGTTACTGGGTCCCCAGATTCCCTTCCAACTCTGACAGTCACACAAGTGACACAGAAGTGAATAGAAGAGTAGTCTAGCCTCTTCTTCTGTAGATGGCATCTCCTTGGAGTCATAAACCCTAGTGCAGGAATTAAACTCAATCCTCAAGGTATTTACTGAGTGTTTTCCCTCGGCTGGGCACTAGAGAGGAAATAGAGAAGGAATTCTCAAAGTGCTTACCATCTCACTGGGAGCATAAGACACACAGCAAACAATTCACTTGCTACAAAGCGCAATGAGCAACTAAGTTACAAACAGGAAATCACTGGTAAGAAGAGGTCCCTGAAAACAAGCAAACCAACAACAACAAAAAAGCAGGGCATCTATTCCCCATTTACCTCATTGAGAATGAGATGTGGAAACAACTGTCTGTCTTTAGGGAAACACTCCAGGGATATTATCCTCAAAGACCTAGAAGGAGCTTAATGTCCCATGTGAGCCCAGCACCAGGACTCTATTAACGCTGGTGCTTAGGAAAAGAATCTCATTCTGAAAAGTTACATGAGACCTGCTCTCAGTCTCCCCCCCGGCTACGCCATCAGGAACAAGTTAAGCTGCTGGGTCTAGATTCCAGTGACTTCCCGAGATCCTACCGTCTTTCAGAGCTGAGGCTTTTCGGAACTTGGCACTGCTCTTACCTAGCTCGGCAGGCCCTCAGGGACTCAGGACTATTTATGCTGGACTGATGGTGGGCGGGAGAGGTGGGACAGGGAGGCGAGACTGGAGATTGTCACTCAAAACTACACACTTCCTCCTGCTAGTTAAGCACAAACCAGCCCAGCGCCTAATGACCACAGGACCCTGTAAGGCCAGGTGGTACCTTGCCCTGAAGTTAGATTTGGATGCCTGCCGGTTCTTTATCTCATTTTAATTTTGTTTTTCATCTCACTTCTGCGTATAAGTTTCTCTCCCTCCCTAAGCCAAGATTCTCAGGCACAAAGAAACCTCAAAGCCACTGCTCCAGTCTCCACTGCCCTTCAGTTTTCCAGAATCCCAGGGGTGGAGATTGTTTTTTTCCTTCTTCATGGAAACAGAAAGCTGCCTGGGGACTATGCTGTCTCTAATCTTTGATGGACACGTGATTTGGAGATAAGAAGACGAGAGAGAGAAAACGAGAGGGAGACGACAGGAGGAGGGCAGACGGACAAAGACCAACACCTCTTGGCTCTCAAGCCAATTTCCTTTCCAATTAGCCACAAGGACAACCATTCTCAGTCCAGTCTCCCTTCCCTGCCTTTGGGTAACACTTTGCGAGGTCCCTATAGTTTTCTGGTCACCATCAGTTTTAAAAAAAACTTTAATTTTAGTACTCCAGGTTTTCAAAAGCCCAGCCCAATTTAACACTTCAATTTCACATCCTAAAAACGTGCGTCTTCCCTCCTGGGCTCAGCCTGATGTGCAGCTCGGGGCTGTGTAGCAGGAAGCGGTTAAGAAGGAAGAACGGGAGTGAGAAAAGGGCAAAGTCTTCAAGTCCGCTGCCAGGAAATACTAGCAGTTGGGGAGCTGTGTGTGGCAGGCACACTCTGTCATGAGAACATGTGGGATTCTCCAGAGGTCTTTTCAGGGACTGCCCCCTGACAAGGGCAATGAATTTCCTCCCTGATCTCTTTCTGACCCCTCCTCCATAAGAGAGCCACTCCATGACCTCTTACTGCTGTAGCCTCCTACCCCAGCAGGTTCCATCTTGGCAGGAGTCCCATCAAGGTGGCTTGAGCTCAAGGACTTCCTGCAGCATTCACGTGGCCTCTGGGTGACTCACTTGTTCATGTTGTGCCACGTGTGAGGACGAAGGATCGCCGCGCCATGCCTTCCCCTATGCCTCCCGCCGAGCCGTCGTGGGCTGATCCAGGGGCCTCCCAACTTCAGAAGGGGAGGCTGACACAAGGCTCTAGGTTCTTATGTGCCCCCTCAACTTTCTCCATTCCCCTCAAATCTAGCCAGGAATGAAGCAGAATTCTGGGCTTAGGTTTTATACACATTCCCCAAGAGCAGTTCTGTTGGAGCCCCCCCCCCAACCTGAGTGGGAAGGAGCACCCACACGGCAGTGTATTCCTGTGAGCACCCCGACCCTCAGGGGTCTCTACTTCCCCAAACTCTTCACTTTCACGACTCTTCAGATTTCTGTTTTCTTAGACTTAAGGGGTGGAGGTGAATGGTGGGAAAGGTCTTGGGACCAATTAGTTTGTTTTTAAGCAATTCCTTCAGGGATACCTAATGCCTTTGAAAATGGAATATACCTCACTTACTGTCCTCAATTTAGTTCATTTAACTACATTTGGAGCCAACTGTAAAAATCAATTTCAGAATCATGTTAGAGTTTAAAACGTGTTCTTTGAGAAATGCCTATCCTGTCTCTGTCTCTCCTTTCTAAGGTATTCCCTGAGGCTCTGCTCTGCTGACACAGTTCCTTGTTAAGTAGTCATTCTCTGCCCTTCGTTCCTCTTCAGCCTAGAGGGCGTGCCCTCCTCCCTGCGGTGGCCACAGTTGAGTGGGACCATGTTGAGCTTTCTTGTGGGGATATGAAGACCTTGTGTTCCTTTCTCCAGGTCGGCAGAATTATGCATCAAGGAAACCAAACCACCGTCTCTGAATTCCTCCTCCTGGGACTCTCCAACTGGGCTGAGCAGCAGAAGCTCCTCTTCGTGCTTTTCCTGGGTATGTACCTGGTCACCGTGGTTGGAAATGGGCTCATCATTCTGGCCATTGGCTTAGATTCTTACCTTCACACCCCCATGTACCTCTTCCTTGCCAATCTGTCCTTTGCTGATCTTTCCTCCATTTCCACTTCAGTCCCCAACATGCTGATGAATATTCAGACCAAGAGCCAATCCATCTCCTATGAGAGCTGCATCACACAGATGTATTTTTCTATTGTGTTTGTCGTCATTGACAACTTCCTCTTGGGGGTCATGGCCTATGACCGTTTTGTGGCTATCTGCCACCCCCTGAGCTACACAACCATCATGGAACCCAGGCTCTGCATTTTGCACACAGTCATCTCGTGGGTCCTCAGTAATGCTGTTGCCCTAACACACACTCTCCTGCTCCTTCCATTGCTCTTCTGTGACAGCAATGCTCTCCCACACTTCTTCTGTGACTTGGCCCCTCTGCTCAGACTGTCCTGCTCAGACACAGTCGTCAATGAGCTTGTGTTGCTTGTCGTGGGCTTATCAGTCATCACCTTCCCCTTCTCCCTCATCCTCTTCTCCTGCGTCTGCATCGTCAGGGCTGTCCTGAGACTCTCATGCACAGAGGGAAAGTGGAAAGCCTTCTCCACCTGTGGCTCTCACCTGACGGTTGTCTTACTCTTCTATGGGACCATGGTGGGGGGTTACTTCTGCCCCTCGTCCACTCACCTTGATGACAGAGATAATGTTGGTGCAGTGCTGTTCACTGTGGTGACACCCATGATGAACCCCTTCATCTACAGCCTGAGGAACAAGGACATGAAAGGTGCTCTGAGAAAACTCTTCAGTAGGAAAAGGGTTCTCCCTTTGATGCCCTGGGCAACTGAATTCCTTTTATCCCCATTACAACATGGATAATTCTGCCCAGAATTTGTGGCGTACTTGTGATGGTTAAGTTTTTAATGAACTTTCAGATATCTGCCTCTTAATTCAACCTCTGAGGGGTTGGGGCTTTTCCACATAGCTCTGATCTTAGAAGCAAGACACCAAACGCCCATGGTAAATCACAAGAATAATATATATCTTGATTATAATCTATGTTACTATTAACTTTTGTGCAAAATGTTTATACCTTAGATGATAACAAGCGTATGTGACACCTACAGTCTAGCTTCTGCATCTTTGAGGACATTTATTACTAATTCCTTGAATCTAAATTTCTCTAGGTCAGATTTTCTCAAAGTTTGTTTTATCAAAACTGCTATTCAGTGAGGTGTTGAATAGTTATAAAAATGAAGAGTTCCACATTCAAATAATTTGGGGCATTTCTGAGCTAAGGGAAGCAAAATGTCTTAATAGAAAATTTCTGAGACACTAAGAACTCGTCAACAAAACAGACTTGCAGACATAGTAAACAATCTTGTGGTTACCAGGGAAAGGGGGTGGGAAGGGATATATTTGGGAGTTTGAGATTTACAAATGTTAGCCACTATATATAAAAATAGATTTTTTAAAAAAAATTTTCTGCTGTATAGCACAGGGAACTGTGTCCAATACCTTATAATAACCTTTAATGAAAAAGAATATGAAAATGAATATGTGTATGTATACGCATGACTGAGACATTGTGCTGCACACCAGAAATTGACACATTACAGCTGATGGTACCTCAGTTAGAAAATAAATACATAAATAAAAATAAAACTTCTGGGAGCTTTTAGTATAAATCTCCAGGAAGGTAACATGTGTGCAGCATTTCTCAAAACTAAACTTATTCAATCATACAGAACCTGATCCATTACAGAGTGGTGCATGGGACTTGGGTTGTACAAAACATATTTTGGGAAGTGCATTTCGATGGAAAACCAAAGAGCATGTGTATAGAAAACAAGAGTTCTAAGTTCTGACTCTGTCCCCAAGAAGCTATGAGACTTCAGGCATGTCAGAGCACCTTCTCATTTCTCATCTATAAGATGAGGTCATTGGTCCCAGTTGTTTCCAGCTGAAGGGGTACAACAGAATTACTTGGAGGAATTTTTTTCCAAATTCACACCATCAGATCCTGTAATGCCTGCAATGTCTTCACGGCTTGACCAGCTGCAGTGGTCCTGGGTTCAGATTGGAAATTAAATTCACAAGATACACCAAGAATCAAGCTGTAAGAAAGGATACAGGAGAGTCACACATCACACACACTGACAGCATGGTAGGGACTCTCATGGTTCCCGGGCACACCTTCTAAATACCCCAGTTACTCCACACTTGGGATGTGCGTGATCATGAGAGAGAACACTGGGCTGGACCATCATGAGAGAGAAGAGCCAAAGCTCACTTTATTTGCCTTGCTTATCACGTAGTCCCTTAGAGGTGTGTGACTAGTACCCACCTGCTGGTCAGCTGCATCTCAGCAAACATGGGTTACCCATCAGTTACAGAGCCCTCCATCACCAAATTTAACAAACAGACGCAAGTGTTCATGTCACGTCAAAGCCATTTCAGCAGGACTGTCGTGTATCTTGGGTCCAGTATATACCTATACAGTTCTTGAATTCGTTGCAAGGGAGATTGTATGGAATGTCAAACTCAGAATTCTCCGTGACTGAGAAAAGGCTACAAATCAGGTTTGACTGCTTTCCTTCCAAACCCCACCCTGGATCTACTAACCTAGACTCCAGTGATGGAATTGGACATTTGTGTTCTGAAAATGCAAAATCCGTTTGGGGACCCTGATGTGCTAAAGAATCCTTGAACCACATGAGCTCTGCGTTTCCTCCAGTTTCGGAATTTTGTGAATTTAGATGCCTACTAGCTGATGGGGACATACTTCAGACATCCATCTTAAAAATACCCTTGAGCTACCCAGAAGAATGTGGATTTTTACCCTGTCCAAATCCTCTTTCAAATTACTTCGGGCACTGGAGCAAACTATTGCTAGTTATTGAATATATTTCTCCCTAACAATTGCACTGAAGTGCAGAGAAAATATTCATTCTAAATCCTGGCTTTTCTGCAAATTGTGGTCCAACTATGTGGTCTAAGGGAAATTATTTAAGCATTGAAACTCTTCTTCTTCATCTGTAAAATTAGAATAATAATCCCTAAAGCCATTTGTGGTTAAATGGACGTGTACAGTTGACAACTCCCATGGTGCCTAGAATATTTGTTTCCTTTTCTTCAACTGTTCTCTGGACTCCAACTCCAATCTACCTGCCCCACCTAATTTGGTTTATTCGTCCCCAGTCTAAACTGACTTCTGTTCTTCCCTAAACTTACAATAATCCAACCTCTTTAGGAAGAAATAGATAATCAGCCCCTTGCCTTTCTCTATGGTATCTCTTAAACTTTTATGCTTATTTGAGATTTTTCCATTACTCGTGCAAAGTCCACCTGCTTTTATATGGGCTACCAAACTAGCTTCTTAATAGTCCTGCCCTCTTTAAGCCCCGCAAAATCCACCCTGTTCCACTCCCGGCTCCAACATGAAACGTCACAGACCTCTGCTTCCATTATTCCACGTGGAGTAGTAGAGAGTCTTAGATGTGTAATCAAGAGACTTGGACTCCGGTCCAACTCTGCCACTAACACACTGTGTGACAAGCCACGTTACTAACCTCAGCTTCTCTTTCTGAAATATAGCAAGTGCTCTAACATGAACAAAGACAGCTTTATAGCAGCAAGTATCACTAAAGCCCATTTACGCAGAACAGAATATGCAGAGAGAGACGCCTGGGAGGAGAGTCAACAAAACGTCAGCAGTGGTTGTGGGAGATTATATTTTCCACCCCACGTGCTCTCGAAGGACTTAGCCGCTTCTCCATCAGGAGATGGACTGTGTCTCTCCCCTTGAACATGAAGGCTTTGGGGGCTGCTTTGAGTAGCAGAGCATCCCCCAGGCGCTGCTGCACGAGTCCCAAGGCTCTCAGAAAAGCCAGCACCGCTTTCACCTCTGGGGCCCTGGGTTAGAATGTACGAAGGCCCAGCACTTTGAGGCCGCTGTGCTGGAGAGACCACACAGAGCAGAGGGAGATGCTCAAGGAGCCCCAGGGGCTCCAGCCAGCAGGTCTCAGAGCCCCCCCTCCCACCAGTCACCCAGCACGTGCAGGAAAACCCCGCTGACCCCAGCCGAGGCCCTGAGTGCAAGCACGGGAGTGACAGCCACCCAGCCGAACGCAGTCGACTCCCAGGACTGTGAGAGGTGACGACAAAATGACTTATTGTATCAAGTTCCTTACATTTGGGGTTTGTTAATCATCGATATATAACCAAAACGGGGGTTGTGTTTCACGGCATAGAGTGATTTATATTATACCTGATATTCTTTTAATATTTTATAGTGACTGTCATTTTAGGAAGTAAAAACGACTTTTTTAAGGAAAATAAACTGCCTTGCCTATTAAACCATCTTGATTAACATGGTACCAAAATATTCTCAGTTGCATAAACATCTGTAAGGCAGAGCTGTAACTTTCTCTCTTTATTCTGGTTTCATCTAGTTCACGTTTGATAGAATAAGAACCGTGATGGTTAGACCCAGATCATTTGGTTTGCATTGGTCACCATCCCCGTGGCCTTGTCCTGGACCTCAGTTTCCTGCCTTACAGGCTGCACAGGAGGCTGCATCCATTTGAAGGGACGGCTCCATCTGCAGTGAGTAATGGGGAAGCTGAGTTGGCTAGGAATAGATGTCTGTACAAGTTTGGGGTTTGCCTGAGAAAATGAATTAAGATTAAGGTAAGACACAAAAGACAACTGATTAAGAAAACAGAGAATCACAAACTTTTATGAAATTCTTAAAAATTTTTCATACAAGAAAGGCATAAATCTGTACCTATATGCTTATATGTCCCTAAATCATTCTTCTATTTGTCATTTCAACAAACATCTGTTACAAACCAGGCTGAGTCTGGTCCTGGGACAAAAAGGATGAATAATTCACTCACAGTCTATGCCCTTAATACACTCACAAACTAAAGAGAGAAACTGACAAAAAAAAATTAAGTGATTTTTAAGGCTCGATAAGCAAAGACAATATTTAGTCAATAATTCATGTCACTTGGTTTAGAAAGCATAAAGATTTTGTGCAAAGCACAGTCAACCGAATTTTATGCCATAGTTGAGAAAAGTCAACTTGTAGGTTTCTGAATAAATTAACAGAAACCCCTGCTATCTAACTGCAGGTTGCATAAATGAAAAAGAAATGTTTAGGAAAAAAATCCATACACTGAGTGGGAATGATTTGTAAAACCTAATGTGTAAAGTATCAGCAAATATTCATTTATTTATTCACTAAACAAATCTTTTTTGAGTACCTAGGAGTACCTAGTGAGAGTCAAAAATAAATAAGACAGCACGATTGGTTTTGGGGTCTTACTTCATAGTACATGAGACAGGCAGTGAACACATAAATACATAAATGTTGGCTATAATATGAGTAACAAGAAGGTGTATGGTAAAGAGTGAAGTAGGGTGAGGGGATAGCCGATGACACAGGGTGGAGTAGCTGTTTTAGGCAGGGAGGTTCAGGAGCTGGGGAAGGCTTATCTTAGGTATATGAGCTGAGAACTGAATAGAATAAGGGGGTAAGCCATGAGAAGATCTGGGGGACACATTCCAAGAAAAAAGAAAGAACAGGAATAAAGATCCTGTTGCGAGAACATGTCGAGCATTGTCAAGGAATAGTAAATGTACTGGACGGGGGGAAGGAGAGGGTAAGCAGATACAGTCACGGAGGTAGCTAAGTACCGAACCTGAATAAATCTTGCAGGTCACAGCAAAGAATTTGAATTTGATTTAAATACCTTAAGTAAGTACTTAAATCCATGAGACTGGGTGAAATCACCCAAGGAGTGACTACAGGGAAAGACCTGTGACCACGCCCTGGATGACTCTAACATTCAGAAACCAGGACCCAGCCAAGGAGCCTGAGGGGCAGCAGCCAAGGAGGAAGGAAAACCAGAACACAGCAGCATCAGGAAGGCAGGGGAAGGAAGTGAAAATTCTTCCAAGGAAAAGGGGGGATGAACTGTTTCAAATACCACAGACGCCAAACCATCAGTCCTGAAATTGTGCTTTCTGATCCGCCCTCTCCAGCCCATGCAGCTGCCGTCCCTAGCGGGCTCCCGACCAGTCCTGCACCCTCAGGGCTGAATTCAAATCGAAACTGCCTCCTTCAGAACATATTTCTCAGCAGATGAAAACATCTCACATTTTTTCTTTGCCTCTTCTTCCTTCCAGTGCTTATGCCTCTCTCTGCATTCTCTTTTTAATAGAGGAGTTTAGATGACTCAGAACTACAAATCCTTTTAAAACTGGCGTATGACTTTAGGCGATACCATCTGTGATCTTTGTAACTAACCAAGAATACTCAGGAACATCTTCTACTTTCTTTGATGATTAAAAAAAAAGACTACACTGTGACCAAGTGCAGTTTATCCTAGAAATAAAAGAACTGTTTAACATTCGAAAAGTAACCAGTCATTCAACATATTAATAATATTTTTAAAAAGTACAGTCATCCCAGTGGATGCAGAAAAACTTTTTGACAAATCCAAAATCCATCCTTGATTAAAAAAAAAAAAGAAAAAGAAAAAAACCTCTTAACAAACTAGGAATCAAAGGGAACTCCCCTAACATGATAAAGGGGTTCTGTGAGAAATCTACATAATGAATCTACATAATGGGAAATGATTGAAAAGTTTCTCCTAAGATCAAGAACAGGATAGGAAAAAAAAAAGAAAAGAAAAAGAACAGGACAGGAATTTTCACTTTTCATCACTTCTAGTCAACATTGCATTGGAAATGAAATAAGTCAGACAGATACTTACATGATCTCCCTCATATGGGGACTCTTAAAAAAAAAACAAGTTCATAGAAATAAAGATTTGTGGTTGCCAGAGGCAAGGGGTGGAGGGGGTGTCCGGGGTGGGGCAGAGTGAGGTGTGAGGGCATTGGAGGTGGTCAAAAGGCACAAACTTCCAGTTACAAGACAAATAACTTCTGGGAATGTAATGTCAAACATGATGACTATTGTCAACAACACTCTATTGTATATCTGAAAGTTGCTAAGAGAGTAAATCTTAAAAGTTCTCATCACAAGGAAAAAAATATGTAACTAGGTGATGAATGTTAACTGAATTTATTGTGGTGATCATTTCACAACATGTACATGTATCAAATCATTTTGTATACCTTAAACTTATAACATGTTATATGTCAATTATATCTCAATAAAACTGGAAACTAATTAATTAATTAAGACAAATCAAGTAATATGCCACAGGCTCAGAAGCAGTGCCCAAGAAGACACGGTAGCAAATTTAGAATTTTAAAAAAACACACCCACACACATTATTTTGGAGGTTCTAGCCAGTGCAGTAAAGAAACAAAAAGAAGCAAAGTCACTCAAATTAGAAAACAAAAAATAAAACTATTTTTTTAAAAAATAAAAAAAAAACTATTTTTATTTATAGACTCCATGACTGTCTAAGGAGACTATTTGGTGGAATCTACAGAAAAGCTGCGAGAACTAATAAGTGAGTTTAGCAAGGTTGCAAGATTCAAGATCAATATTAAAAAGTAACTGTATTTCTAGACACAAGTAAAAAAAAATTGGAAATGGAAATTTAAAAATCAATAACATTACAGTGGCATCAAAAGTAATGGAGTACTCAAGGATAAATCTGACAAAAGAGTTTAAAAGTCTACACTGAAAAGTACAAAACACAAAAATTAATGAAGATCTAAATAAAAAGAGATATATTGACCTCCTGGCTCAAAATAATCACTACTGGTTATATGCCAGTTGTCCTCCAATTGATCAATAAGATTCAATGCAGCCCCAATCAAAAATGAAAGAGACATTTTTGTGGAAATTAACAAATTGATTTTTAAAGTCATATGGATATTCAGAAGGTATAAAAGAATTTAAATGAATATGAAAATGGGTGAAGTTGAAGGACTAGCACTTAGTATTCAAGATGGTATTGGCATAAAAATAGACAAATAGATCATTGGAACAGAGTAGAGTCCAGAAATAGGCCCACACATACACGAACAACTGATCTGCAACAAAGGTGCGGCACCAACTCAGTGGAGAAAAGATAGCCTTTTCAACAAGTGGTGCTTGGACAACTGGCTATCCATATGCAAAAATATTTACTTTGGCCCATAACTTTTTTCGTATACAAAACTAACTCAAAATGGATTCTACACATAATGTAAAACTTAAAACTATAAACTTTGAGAGTACAGAGGAAAACATCTTTGTGACCATGGAAGTAGAAAAAAATTTCTTATATATGAAACCAAAAGCACAACCCATAAATGGCAAAATTGATAAATAGGACTTCATTAAAATTGAAAGTGTTTACTCTCTGAAGGACGCTGTTGAGAATAACAAAAGTAACAATGTAGAAGCTGGGAGAAAATATCTGCAAATCTTTTATCTGATAAAGGACTTGTATCCAGAAACATAAAAAGCTCTCAAATGTCAATCATAGGAAAACAAAGAGCCCACTTTAAAATGGGCAGAATATTTGAAAAGACATTTCATCAAATACTAATGGCAACTGACCACATTAAAAGGTTGAACCATCAACATCATTACTCATCAGAGAAATGCAAGCTAAAACCACAGTGAGGTACCACTACACAGCCATTAGAAAGCTAACGTTAGAAAGGGTGGTCACACCAAGTGTTGGTGAGGATGTGGAGGATCTGGAACTCCCATGCATTGTGGGTGGAAGTGTTAAATGACACAGTCACTTTGGAAAACCGTTTGTCAGTTTCTGAAATAGTCATATACCTACCGTATGATCCAACCATTCTACCCCTCAGTAGTTACCTACGAGAAGTGAATCATGTACCCATACAAAGACTTTTCATGAAGGTTCATAGCAGCTTTAATTAAAATAGCTAAAAACAGAAAGAACCAAAATGCACATAAATAGGTGAATGAATAAACAAAGTATAGTATATCCATACAATGGAAGAATACTCAGCAACAATAAGGAATGAACTATTGATATCCACAACAGTAAGGAACCTCGAAATAATTATGCTCAGTGAGAGGAATCAGACATAATTCTATTTATATAAAATTAACATAAAATTCTAAGGCATTCTAACTAATGTACATTGAGAAAAGGAGATTAGTGATTTCCTGGGGGTATGAAGGGTGGGTGGTGGGAAAGGGCACAGAGCAAAAAGTGCAGTGGGGTAAAAAGAAACTCTGGGGAGTGATTCATGCGTCCATCATCTTCATTGTGGTGCTGGTTTCATGGGTGTATCCACAGGTCAAAACTCACCAAGTTGTATACATTAGATATGTGTGGTTTACTGCATGTCAGTTACACCTCAGTGAAGCTTTTTTTAAAAAGTCTTCACAGAATAGAATAATGTCATTTGCAGCAACATGGATGGACCTGGAGATTGTCATTCTAAGTGAAGTAAGTCAGAAAGAGAAAGGAAAATACCATATGATAAGGTCTTAGCAAATCAGAAGGGACTTCAGACACAATTGTTGAGTAATATCTTATGAGATGATAGATACATAGATAGGTAGATAGATATTATATAGATAATTGAACAAAATAATAAAATATATTGTTAATGCTATCAAGTGGTAAGAAATAACAATTACCAGCATTTGGAAAGGAATCTTGAATTCTTAGGTGATCACTGGAGGGTGAAGAAGACGATGTGAAGACAAGACTGGTGACTGCTTGGAGACACTGTACTGATGAGCTACTTACTGGAGGAAGTGTTGGCTCAGGAGGTGCTCAGGAAGGGCTTCAAAAGGCAATAGCTCATCTGAGCCAATCCTGCTCTTCCTGAGGGAGCTGCAGATTAACTGACCTACAAGAGGGCAAAGGTGAGTTCCATGAACTTCACATTTAGGCCCTAAGATGCATTCACCCCAGCAGGGATCCACCAAACACTGAGACCAAGAATGCATCTGAAATCCAGACACCTCTGAAGCAAATGTCCACTAAGTTCTGGGGCCTGGGGGAAAGAGAGGGGAAAATACAGAAGAGTGGATACCATTTAAGAGTACATACTTTGACGACTTGAAATCAGATCCTCCCTCGGCGGCCACTTTACAGCTGCATATCTTGGGCAAGTTGTATCATCTCTTTGCCTTACTTTTCCCTGTTGCTAAATGAGGTCAATAATAATTACTTTCCATTAAAGTTGTCAAGAGAACTGAAATAAATGATTCATGTAAAGCACAGTGCCTGGCATTAGATTATGTGTGCATTTAAGTGTATCCTAGTTTGAGAGTTACGTTAAAAAAGTATTAGTGAACTCTTTACTTCTGGAGGTGTTTGGATCCAAGGCTAGTCTTGGCCCGGGAGTGACAATTCCAGACGGCTCTAAAATAAAGTTATCCATTGATCTGCTGTGAGTCTTTCTACCCATTGCTGCTCACCAGGCTGTGGAGCCGGAGACAATTATCATAATAATGTTATTCATGAATTAATGCTTATGCCTATATAGCTTCACCCAGCACCTTCCCATCCTCCACGGGTACCAAGTTGCTGTGGGAACACATGAGATAATATAAAGCCTGGCCCAAAGGAAATGCCCAGGAAGCACTATCTCACAGCCGAGAAGGCGGGCTGACAGGCCGAACTAACCTGAAGCCACCCTAAGCTGAGAACTGACAGACTGGACACGCTGGTGCCAAGTTCTGAGCTCTTTCTACAACACAGATGCCTCTTACCACCTACTACAGAAGTTGAGGTGTCCGGGGAACATTTGCATGGCAGTTAATATTTAAAAAAAAAAAGCCTCCAAGATGCATTCTGTGGAGTTGCTTCACCCCGTTCTGCAGGTTTTAAGTGATTTATGCAAAAACATGAACAAAGACTGATGTGTGAATCCAAATCTCTTGGCCACCCGTGCAATTTTTTTTTCCCAATTTTCTAAACATGCCTACCAAACTCTTTTCTAAAATTTGTTATATGCCATTCAAATGAAAGTTCCTTGAGTTCAGAATCTGTCATCTGTTTAATCAACACACTTCATTTTCTCATACACAACTACATGCCCACACATGGGCGTACACACACGTGCACGCATGCGTGCATGTGCACACTGACACATGCTGCCCCATTACACAGTACTAGCACATCGGGGCTACAAAATACATGTTGTTGACTGCCCCCGCCTCTACAAATTGGACTTCTATCTTTTCTCCACCAAGTAAAAGAAAAGAGCAAATTGCAATAACAATAAATTCCAGATAGAGTGAATATATAGAGCGAGCAGTAGGTCGCAGCAGGAGACTGTGTGTATGGCAACAAATAGCTCAGGCTTGGGTGGGGTGGGAGCCCCGCTCCCCTACATGCTCGCTGACCCTGAGACAGTTACTCACCTCTAAGTCTCAGGGGCCTCATCTACCTGTAAAACAGGAAAAGTAACTGAACATGCCTCACAGGGTTGTGGTGGGAATTAAATCAGATAACCCCTGTAGCAAACATCGAAATTCTCCGAAGGTGATGCCTGCCTAATACATCTTAGTTGCTGTCTATGTATCATCATCACGAATATTAATGTTATGATTCTTCAATATCCACAGAAACAGTAAGAAGAGAAACAAGGAAAACATAAATGATGGGATTCGGAAAATCCCTTTGGATCAAAAACAGTAGTTGGATGTAGAGCACAGGGAACTATATTCACGTTCTTATAATAAGCTATAATGGAAAAGGATCTGAAAATAAATGTGTATATATGAATGCACGTATATGTATAATTGAATCGCTTTGCTGTACACCTGAAACTAACATTGTAAATCAACTACACTTCAATTTTTTACAAAAGCAGTGGCTGGTCAGACTGAGAGTTATAGAAAACAAACTAGTGGTTACCAGTGGGGAGAGGGAGGGAGAGGGAGGGACAGGACAGGGTAGGGGATTAAGAGGTACAAACTGTCGTGTATAAAATAAACAAGCTACTAGGATATATTGTACAATGCAGGGAATGTAGCCAATATTTTATTTTAAAAAAAAACTTTAAATGGAATATATCCTTTAAAAATAGTGAATCACTGTTGTATACTTGTAACATGTAATATTGCCCATCAACTATACTTCAATTTAAAAATTAAAAAAAAAGTTAGTTGCATTTGTAGACAGCTTTTTGATTTTCCAAATATTTTTGCTTCACCCATCAAGTGTTCGTTGTGCCAAGCAATGCACTACATTCAACAGATCCTAGTGAATAAGACCAGCGTGGTCCTTGTCCATTCATGCACTGAATCCCCCAAAACATCAGCCTATAAAATAGGGAAACCCACTTGGCAGATAAGAAACCTGAGGACAGAAGGAGTTGAAACTGAAAGGTCAACACTGGAACCTGCGCTTCATTCATTCATTCAACACATATGTACTGAGGGCCTTCATGGTGCTTTGCGAGGCACTGGGCGTACCGGGGTGAATCTCACAGCTAAAAACGCTTACTCCCGTGGAGTTTACTTCTGGTTGTGAGGATTAGACAATATCAAATATGTAAAACACAGGACATCAGATAATGACAAGTGTTACACGATCTAGTAAATCAGACAGTGGAGGTGGGAAGTTCACGTGCAATTTTAATCAGGTTGTCTGGGAAAGCAGGGGATATCTGAGGAAAGACGGGAAGGATGGAGGAAGTAAGGACTCAGATCCGCCGAGGGTCCCGCTAGGGCCTTCCCAGAGGCTTGGATGGGCTCAGGGCTTTCACAGCAGCCTCCTTTACCTCCTTATTCCTCAGGCTGTAGATGAGGGGGTTCAGCATGGGGGTCACCACCGTGTAGAGCACTGACACCCCTCGGTCCGCCTCCGAGGACTGGCCCGAGTTATCTCGCAGGTACATGAAGATGAGGGTCCCAAAGAAGAGGCCGACGGCAGTGAGGTGGGAGGCACAGGTAGAGAAGGTCTTGGCCCGGCCCCCGGCAGAGCGGATCTGCAGGACGGCCACCACGATGAACAGGTAGGAAACCAAGATCACCAGTATACAGGCAGGCATGACAAAGCTGGCAAACACAATAATCACCACTTCCTGGGGGTAGCTTTCCCCACAAGTGAGTTTTAACAGAGGGGGTAGGTCACAGAAAATAAAATTGATCTCATTGTTTCCACAAAAGGAGAGCGTGAAGGCTGTGACCGTTCGAACAAAGGCACTGGAAAAACCAGCAACATAAGCCCCAACGACCAGACCCAGGCGGGCCTTCTCGGTCACGATGGTGACATAGAGCAGGGGTCGGCACACGGCCACGTAGCGGTCATAGGCCATGATGGCCAGGAGGTAGCAGTCAATGGAAGCGAAGAAGGTGAAGAGGAAGAACTGGGCTGCACAGCGGGCTCTGGAGATGACGACGCCGTGTTCCAGCAGCACGGCCAGCATCTGGGGCACGATGGCGGAGGAGTAGCAGATGTCCATGAGGGAAAGGTGGCCGAGGAAGAAGTACATCGGGGTGTGGAGCCGGCGATCCCTGCGGATCAGGAAGATCATCCCCGCGTTCCCCAGCAGAGTGAGCAGATAGAAACCCAGAAAGACCAAGAAGAGAGGCAGCGCCCACTCGGGATGCTCAGGGAACACGGTGAGGAAGAAATAGGTCACTACGGTGTCATTCATCCCGGCCATCCATTCAGCATTTTCCCTTGAAGGCTAAGACAAAAGCGCCCAGTGACGGGATCCAGGAAGACCAGTACAAGTCAGTTCAAGCGAGAAGCTTCAGACTGAGCTGTCTGATAGGTGGTGCTTGACATTAGCACACTTCTCAGCCTAATGTGAAAATGTACCCACTACAATACAAGATGAAAAGTGATGAATGCATTGATTACACTAAGAATGGAGAGCATGTGATTCACCGATTTACAAGTCAGCTCTTGTATTTGCAGCTCTGTCCCCAATTAGCTGTTTGATCTTACACAAGGCACTTAACCTCTCTGAACCTCAACTTCCTCTTCCATCAAAAGGGGATCATATCTGCCCTGCTTATGAGATAAGGTTAATGCACAGATTAAAACAGATAAACAGATGCAAAAGTGCATTGGAAAGCTAAAAGCACTCTACATACATATATATATATGGTGGCTATTTAAACTTTTAAATGAATGTTTCAAGGAAGGGCAATTTCTACTCCATGAACAAAAGAATGCAAACCAAAAAAAAAATCCATTAGCAATCAGCAGTGGGCTCTGCTTATAGGAATATTTCTATTTTCAGTCTAATAGCATGCATATTTAACAAGTAGCTGTTCTCCTAATTAGAGTTGGCTGGCTTATTACGAGTTTTGGGGTGGGGGGTGCTTTTTTTTTTTTTGATTCTTGTAAGTACTCACATTAACCTTGGAATCAAAAGAGCAGACATCAGCTCCCTTCAGCACCTAAAATGCTCCACGAGCTCGGTGTGGTTGTTCTCACAGTCCCTAATAAAAGCAGCAGTTGGATAATAAACAGCAACCAAATTTGAAAGCAGATCTGCCTGTGCAGCCTGCTGGGGTCACAGCATGTTGGAGGAATCTGGGTTAATGGAGCTGAGGGTTCTTAACAGAGTTCTAGAGTAGGGCTGTAAAGGAGGGCTTTGGTCGCATTTGACACCCTGATGCACCAGCAGCCAGGCCAGTAACTGAGCTGACCCACTAGAAATAAGAATAAAGAAAAGAAATTAGATTTGGAAGCCATGAGCTTGGCATGAAGCATCCTCACCTGAATTCCACATCACCAGCGTATTCTTCCTTCGTTTAGTGTTTCCTCTGCCGGTGACCTGCCAATCCAGAGGAGACCTGGGTTCTAGCTCACTTAGACTGGATGTGTGACCCTGGGCAAGTCACTTTTCCCCTCTGGACTCCAATGACCTTGTCTTTACCCCCTTTAAATAAACGACAATAATAGCAGTCCATAATCATAGCAACCAGGTTGATAGGGAGTTGCTTCCAGAAACTCTATGTCTTATTCTCACCCTTGACAAAACAGCGCATCCTTGGCATTAGCGTTTCCCAGGATTTTTTTTTCAGGCTCAGCCCAGGATAGCAGGGCTCAGGGACCAGCCTCTCCCCTGAACTTCTGATCCTGCAATAGACCATGCTGGTGGTGCTTTTTGTATTCGCTGCCCCAGCTTCATGCCATAATTGGTTCCTGAGGTAAATCTCCAGAGAGAAACAATTTATCTTCCTAACAAGGTGTCTAATATTTTTGAAAATTTCTCTTTAATTTCCAACTCCCAAAGCCCCATTCTGCATCCTGCCAGAGGGGTCTGATGGGGCTGGTTCCTAGTCTTGCCTCATTCCTGCCTTGTACCAAAAGGATTCTATTTCTTTGAAGATTTCCTCTATCTCAGTTGAGAATTTCATCAGCGGTTTATGCACAATAACACTCCAGCCAACTACGACCTGATCCTAAAAGGAGGCTGTTTTGTAAGCACAAGCTTTTGCTCCCCATCACCAAGACATGGGTGATTGGTGACTCTAAAGTTTCACTCTTTGGCAGAAACAGAGACTTGTCCTGAGGGGAGAGTCATGAGATGAAATGTTGGAGAGGCAGGTATGAGCAGGTCATGAACAGACTTCTCACAAGGCAAACTGAGCGAATTCTTAATGGTGACCAACCTGTCCTCCAGCGCACTGATTCTCAAAGTCCCGTGTGTGTAAGAATTACCCAGCGAACTTATTTAAAAGGTGATAATACTGTCCCACTTCCATAAATTCTGATGCAGTGCCTCCACCATAGGGCACAGGCATCTACAATGTTAACAGGCACCCGAGGTGGTTCTGGTAAGTTAATCTTCAAAAATTACACCCAGAGACAGTGCCTTGGGACGCATTCACAGGAGCTCTCGTCCTGCCTGACCCTCTGTGCACTGGACCATGAAGTAAAATAATGAAAGCATGTTCCTGAAGAGCGTGATGTCCGCAAAGTCCCACCGGTGCCCTCCTTCTTCACAGGAGACCTAAGATAGCTGGAGTGGGTTTGATGCTTCCCTGTCTTATTAACTTAACCACCTAGATACAGAGAGGGCTCTGCAGCTACTTGGTGGCAAAACAATGACTTGAGCCGGGTCAGTGCTCTGCTTGGAAGATGACACAGAGGATCTAGGGCAGTGGTTCTCAACTTTGCTGCACAATAGAATCACCCGGGGAGTTTTCAAATCCAGAGGCCCAGAGTGTACCCCGAAACAAGTAAACCAGAATGCTTGAGTGTAGCAGCCAGATATCAGTGTTGTTTTGTTTTGTTTGATTTGGTTTTTTTAATCCCCAGGTGATTACAACATGCAGCAAAATTTGAGAATCCCTGCCAAGGGTTCTCCTACCTGGCAAAGCCTTATGTTTACCCAGGTGTCTTAGTAGACATTCCTGAGGGGGGAATTGTTTGACTCCTCTCCTAACTTTGGAAATCACTGCGCACCACATCCTCCACGTGGAAAATCATATTGCACTGCAGCACGTTAAAGGATGGATAAGGTCCTATATTTAAGAAATCTTGTCGACTTTCTTTAACCCACCATTTCCCACAAAATATTTGACCACAGAACCTCTTTTTCACTGAGAGCAGATTAGCATCCTGCAGTGCTAGAGCTTCTGGGGGAAGATGACCCGCGGGCAGGCCAGCTCTAGCAAAAAGCTTAGCAGCTGACCAAACGCCAAATAGCAAGGCAGTGATCACCCCAAGAAAAGGTGTTTCTTGATGACTCATTTCAGGATCTGGCATCTTTAACTCTCTGTCACACTGGCTGCCCCAAGAGAAATCACTCCTCCTGGGAAAGGAATTGGAGGGGAGCGCCATTTCCCCGGGGGGATGTCTCAGGCACTGTGGAAGAGGAAACCATCATGCCCTTTAAGAAAGGAGTTTCCTTCAGTCGTGAAGTGGGTCCGATGGCTGAGCCCCTGAAGTTCTACCTCATAAATAATAGTGACCCCTCCAAACCCACCCCCAGGCGAAGCCGGCTGCTGAGGCCATCAGAACCCAACTTTCAAGAAGCTACGGTAACATTTGAAAGCACTGTCAGATAAATGTTAAGATGATTTAATCGCCATAAGGCCAGCCCAGAAAAGCAGGCGGAACCTCGGAGAGTATAGATCAGGATTTCACATAGGTGAGTACTGGGGCCTATAAAATTAAAGTAAAAGTTTAGAGATTTGGTCCTAAGACCTACATATCAGACCAACTTTGGTTTCCTGACTCAGAGATTCAGGCCATGGTGGTAGCCGAACCAAAATGTGGGCAGGAAATCCAACAGGATTGTAATAGCAAAGACTACTTAAGCTGCTTACCATATGCCAGTTCACCCTACTAAGCTGACAGATGATTGACTGGCAGATAGATGTGTTAGTTCATTTAATCTGCACAACAGTCCTATGAGTTGGGTACTATTATTATGCCCATTTTAAGGAGATGAGAAAATGTAAGCACAGAAAGTCAATGTAGGTCATCAGTAGTCCCAGAGTAAGGGGCCAGAGCTAGGGTTTGAACCCAAGCATTCTGGCTCCAGAATGTGCACTCTTAATTCCTACATTATTTTGCAAAACCTTTGTAAGGATGTCTCCGAATTCCATGTTTGGGAATAATTGAGGAGTTTCTCCTTCTAGGTCTGTATTTTCTTCCTACCCTTTTAAAAAGAAGGAGACTGGGCTTAGATGTGGGATCTAAGCTGCAGGCTGAGCAGATCGTGGTCGAAAATTCCTGGGGTACTTGTCCAGGCCCCTGCACAGTCTAAGAAGTGTTACTCACAGCCACAGGGAAAAGCTGGAGTCGGCATCCACCTTGGCCCCAGATGGCCTCACCATTCTAAGCAAAGATGATTTGAATGATTTCTCATCAGCTATGTATCTTCGATAAAACGAGACTCAGAATTAAAATAACTCAACAAAAGCAATTACATGTTGCTTTATTTGAATGGCTTCAAGATAAGACACAGCAAGACATAAGGAAATACTAACACCTATTTACAACAAGGTAACCTCCCTATTATCAACTAATCTTTAAAATTATCTAATTTACCCCTGTCTCCCCTCTCATCCATAAGTGGCAAGCATTTTTTTTTTAACTTTCCTTAAGCTCTTTCTATAGAGTTCAAATTATATGAAGTCTCACAGGCAAGGCTGGGGCTTCGTGACCGCAAGTTCCTAGAACCTTTTCAGTTAGCCCTTCCTTCTTAAATAGAAGTCTTCAACTGCCTGCTCAGAATTTAATCAGAAAGAGGCATTAAGTTGTCTCCTTAGACCTGGCAATGCATTCTCTTAATAGTCCCTTGAAATTCACTGAGTGCTCCCTGCCTTCTGGCCGATTCTGGGAGAACAAATAATTCTGCATGTGCTACTCTCATTCACACAGAACCAATGTTGTCTCTTTCAATCAGGAGGGAACTTTGTTTGACCCATCCAAGCTTTCTAACTACTTCCTTAACTTTTCCCACCGCCCGTAACACAATTGACACAGGAACTATTTATCAACCTTCCCCATTTTAGCGGAGCTATGCATTTTCAGCCAAGGTTTTGATAACAAGACAAACCATCATTAAAGGGATCAAATATTTCCTATGAAAATTATATATTTTAAAGCTTCCTGTCTTCTAGAGTGAACATCATGTCTTTGAAGATTTAAATGTTTTATTTTATTATAAGTGAACTTAAATTGAATATTCTTTGGCTGCCTTCACCCTGACTCTTCCATGTTTCACTCATCTGCTTCTTCTGATTTAAAATCCTCTTGCAGGATTTCCGGGTGTCACACATCATTTTTGGCTGGCTGAGTTTGGAATCATCCTCTGTTTGTACTGTCACCCCTTACCCCCTCCCATGATGGTTTATATCATTCATATCCCTGGGATCTTGGGGGTTTTGTTGGTTGGTTGGTTGGTTGGTTAGTAATCCAAGGGACAGGAAGAAAAGGAGTTTGAGTTCCGGGAATAAGAATCAAAGGGAAGACAGAAAATGATGAGCAGCTGGGGCCTGTTCCCCGCCCCCCACCCCCAGTGCCTTAGATTTGGTTGGGGTACCTACAGAGAGATGAAGAGCAAGACCCACAGATTCCAGGAGGCTTTGGATGCAGGCAGAGTTGCTGCAGAGCCCAGGGACCCAGGGAAGATCAGAGTTCCCTCCTGCTCAGCCCTGAATGGGATGCAGCAATGCTCTGCCTCCCCCAGGTCAAAAGCTACAAGAACACAGAGTCGACATCCACCACACGGACTCTGCAGATACCATTATGGGCAGTGGGAATGATCTTAATCACCCAGTGGGTTTTCAGCACATAATGTTGTAAATGGGAGCTGGAGCAGATGGAGTAGAAGAAAGAACAGGGCATCTTTCCAGTGGTGACTGCAACCAACAGACATGTTACTGTGAGCACGTGGCGATTCATGTGAGGCATCCCTGGAAACTACCACAGGAGCCTGAAGAATATTTTCAGCAGGGTCAACTTTATTAACTGCATTATCAAACTTCTACCTTAATGTAATCATAAAATAAACATCATCCGTATTTCTCTAATAGTTAACAATGTTGAGCATCTTTTCATGTACCTGTTGGACATCTGTATGTCTTCTTTGGGAAAATGTCTATTCAGGTCTTCTGCCCATTTTGTGATTGGGTTGTTTGTTGTTTATATATTGAGTTGTATGAGCTGTTTACATGTTTTGGATATTAACTCCTTGTCAGTCACATCATTTGCAAATATTTTCTCCCAGTCTGTAGGGTTCTTTTGTTTGTTTTATTGATGGTTTCCTTTGCTGTGCAAAAGCTTTTAAGTATAATTAGGTGCCATTTTTTTCTTTTTCCTTTTGTTTCTTTTGCCTTACAAGACTGATCCAAGAAAATATTGCTATGCTGTGTGTCAAAGAGTCTCCTGTCTGTGTTCTCTTCTAGGAGTTTTATGATTTCTGTTCTTACATGTAGGCCTTTAAACCATTTTGAGTTTATTTCAACAATGAGATATCTCCTCATACCTGTCAGGATGGCTATCATCAAAACGTCTACAAATAACAAATGTTGAAGAGGATGTGGAGAAAGGGGAACCCTTGTATACTGCTGATGGAAGTGTAAATTGGTGCAGCTACTATGGAGAGAAATATGGAGATTCCTTTAAAAACTAAAACTAGGACTACCATGCCATCCAGCAATTCCACTCCTGGGTCTGTATCCAGAAAAAACAAAAACTCTAATTCAAAAAGACACATGCACTCCAATGTTCATGGCAGCATTATTTATAATAGCCAAGACATGGAAGTTACTCATGTGCCCATCAACAGATGATTGAATTGAGAATATACATATATAATGGAATATTAGTCAGCCACAAAAAAGAAAGACTGTCATTTGCAGCAGTATGGATGGACCTAGAGAATATTATGCTTAGTGAAATAAATCAGACAGAGGAAGACAAATACTGTATGAAACCATTTATATGTGAAATCTAAAAAATAATACAAATGAATGTATATGCAAATCAGAAACAGACTCACATATATTATAAAATAAACTTGTGATTACCAAAGGGGAGAGAGGGAAGGGAGGAGGGACAAATTAGGGGTATGGGATTAACAGATACAAACTACTGTGTATAAAGTAGAAAAGCAACAAGGATACACTTTATATCATAGGGAATTATTATCTTGTAATAACCTATAATGGCATATAAAAAGACTGAATTACTATACTGTACACCTGGAACTAACATAATATTGTGAATCAACTATACTTCAATTTAAAACATTTAATAAACATAATCTAAATATGGAATCCTAATTGATGACATCATTCTGGAACATATAGGATTGAAGAGTACTAATACTGATGTCTGAAACTCACTTTGAAGTGTATCAAGAAATAAAGTGGAAAAAAAAGGTTTCTTTTGTATAGCACGGGAAACTATGGTCAATATCTTGTAATAACCTTTAATGGAAAAAAAATGAAAAGGAATATATGTTTGTATATGCATGACTGGGACATTGTGCTGTACACCAGACATTGACACATTGTAACTGACTATACGTCAATTAAAAAAAAAAAGAAAGAAAGAAACAAGGTGGATTGGTGAATGAACAGAAGGATGGATAAGTAGATCATATATGTGTGATAAAGCAAAAAATATCTAAGCATTGAGTACAGGGAGTTCACTACACATTATTTTCAACATTTCTGTATGATGGGAAATCTTTCATAGAAGATTGCACCAAAAAGATAGTCACAGACCTGTGAGGTGTGCCACGTCTGAATTACACAAGATTCAACTTCAGATTCTTTTGTCTCCTGTCCTGGGAGTTAGAGCTCTCACTCCAGTCTCTTCTCAGGCTCCCTCTTCCTTTCGTTCCTTTCTCTCCCTGGAACTAAAAGCTCTGGTTCTTGCTTACACCTTGTCCCGTGACATACTCACTTCAACCTCGGGCGTGTTACAAATAACGAGTTCCCAGAATGCTGTCACTGCAGAGGAGGTGGTCCTCAGGACTTTCCAAGGTTGGGCAAGGACGACCTGGCTCTGTTGAGTATCTTCCTCACAGCCTCCTTCACCTCCTTGTTCCTCAGGCTGTAGATGAAGGGGTTCAACATGGGGATCACTGCTGTGTAAAACACAGACACCACCCTATCCTCCTTAGAGGACCGGCCCGAGTTCCCTCTCAGATACATGAAGATGAGGGTCCCAAAGTAGAGGGACACGGAGGTGAGGTGGGAGGCGCACGTGGAGAAGGTCTTGGCCCTGCCTCCAGCTGAGGGGATCTTCACAATGGCCACGATGATAAGCAGGTAGGACACCAGAATCATCCCCAGGCAGGCGGGGATGACAAAAACGGCAAACACGATAATTACCACTTCCTGGGTGTAGCTGTCCCCGCAGGTCATCTTTAAGAGAGGCGGGAGGTCACAGAACATGAAGTCGATCTCGTTCGTTCCGCAAAAGGAGAGCGTGAAAGCGGAGACCGTCCGCACGGTGGCGCTGAAGAGCCCAGCGCCGTAAGCCCCACCCACAAAGGCCCAGGGGGTCTTCTGCGTCATGACAGTGACATAGAGCAGGGGTCGGCACACGGCCACGCAGCGGTCGTAGGCCATGAGGGCCAGGAGGTAGCAGTCAGCTGAGCCGAAGAGGGTGAAGAGGAAGAACTGGGCTGCGCAGCGTGTGTAGGCGAGAGCTGCCCTGCGCTCCAGCAGCACGGCCAGCAGCTGAGGCACGGTGACAGACGAGAAACACATGTCCACGAGCGACAGGTGACTCAGGAGGAAGTACATGGGGGTGTGCAGCCGGCGATCCACACGGATCAGGATGATCATGCCCAGGTTCCCCGACAGGGTCACGACATAGATAAACAGAAACAGGAGGAAGAGAGGCCGTGCCCGCTCAGGACAGTCAGTGAATGCGACCAGGAGGAATTCCGTCACCAGGGTGAGGTTCTTCCCTGACATGAAGCCAGAGATGCCTGAGAGGGCCAGGATGAGAAGTCAGTTAGGAAGCGACAAGGAGGATTTACCTGTATTTCTGGTTTGCATGCATTGAACATGTGCTATGTTGAGCTTCAGAGATGGCTGGGCTTGGCCCCTACCTTCACGGGAGTTCTGTGACATGCAGTCTTCCTGGCACGTCAAGAAAACTGAGACAGGAAAACATTTGTGGAATAGGAGTTCTTGTTCTCCCGCCTTTATTGCTAACTAGCTGTGTGAACCCCAGCACATCCCATAACCACTCAACCAGAATTTCTCTATGGCTCCAATAGGGGTTGATACACGGGGTCCTGCCTCCCATGGGAATATCCATCAGCAGACTCTGTCCCTTTTTCTCCATGACCACAGCTCTCCCCTTATTCCAAACCCTCTTCATCTCTTACCCAGATTGTAACTTAGCAGCTCCCCCTGCCCTCAGACTTGCTTCTTTCCAATGCTTGCTTCTCATTGTGGCCAGAGTGATATTTCTAAGACTAATTCAGTCACATCTCACTCTATGTTAAAAATCCAGGCAGAGCGCCCCAACTAGAAGAGGATATTCTTTAACCTCCTCTGCATGTCAGGGAATGCTCCCCTTGAGGTCTCCCCTGCTTACTTCCTCCCATCACATCCTTACTTCTCATTCCTCGAACCCACAGCCACACTCCACCTTGCACACTTCTCTTCAGCCACCTGAAATTTTTGCAGCTTCTCTCATCCTCTGTGTTCTCTCAGAATTCCGTGCTTCCCACGGGCCACCCCTTCCACTGGAACACCTTGTCTTTCTCATCCTCAGGGTCCTGCCCGACTCCTACCCTACCTCCAAACCTCAGCTCAGATCCTCCTTCCCCCAAGAAATCTCTCTTGAGTCTGTCTTCCCTGGTCAGGGGGTGTGCCCCTGGAGCTCAGCACATCATAAGGCTGCAATATGTCTTTGTGGAATAAATTAAGTTCTCCAATGACATATGAAGCATCTTGCAAAGGGTAAGGCATTGTGCAAGTGTTCAAGTGATTTTTATTTTTATGCAAACATTTTTTTAAACTGTCTGAAGTCTAAGAACCCATTGAAATCAATCAATATTCATGGTGGTCATAAGCCATCTTTGGGTTTATCCTACAATTCTCAGCATAACAATGTGCTTACTTAACAGAAAGCTACTGCCTTAATTAGATCCTTAGTTTACCCAAAATGGATTTTTTAAAGAACAAATATGATTCTCGTTAATAACAGAGAACAAATAGACACTCTTCTAAGTGATTTACATATTAAGTCATTTAATCCCCACAACCACTTTATGAGGTAGGAACTTTTATTATCCCCATTTCACAGATGAGGCAACTGAGACAGAAAGAGTTTAAGTATTTCGGTCTTGTGCCTAAGACTGCACAGCTAGTAAATGGTGAGTGAAACTGCCATTGAGAGCAGAACTGCACACAGAATCCCAACTGATCTTATGTCAGGATCTCACATGCATGGCAAGTCTGCTCTAACAGCCCAAGAGGACCCGGGAATCGTCCCTCTTTAAGCAGACAAGCATGAGCACCAGCTCTGCAGTCTATTCTGAAGGCTGATGGGCACTCCTGTGCCGAAGGATGGAAAGTCGTTTGGCAGGGTTGCGGTGCAGTGGGGTAGGGAGGACACTGATCATTTTTAAAGTGTTAGGCTCTGGCAGCGAGGCCAGTGTTGGGCTGACATATTGGAGAAAATGATAAATACAACAGACTGGATCTGGTGATCTGAATTGCACCTAAACCGAAATTTGCCTTTTCCTGGCCAGGCCTCTTCTCTCTTTATCCACTATTTTTCCTTGGCCTCGGAAAAACTGTTTCTCCTTCCACTGCTTGGAGAACCATCCTATCCTGAGGGTCTGGGCAGAGACCACTGTGCTGGGGAGCGGGAGGTCTGGGTGGGTCTTGTCCTCCCAAATCTGCTCAATTATGACACTGAGCAAGTTACTTGATCTCTCCAGGCTTCAGTGTCCTTCCCCCTCCTCCTACACTCCACACACACACACACACACACACAAATTAGTGAATCAACTTGGGGGCAGTAGTGTCACAGCTGCCGGAATGTCAGTCCCGGCATCGGATCGCCCCCAAGCCCCTTACCAATTGTGGTCTGTCAAGCACTTTCTTCTCTCTCTTCCCTTAAAATTTCTGCTTCCGTGATGTGCTAATCCCAGGTAACATGCATTCCTCACTCCGGTTTTTGTTCAGTCCCAGGCTGGGAAAGCAGAGATTAGAGAAAAGCCTTGTCGTATGGGCTCCTGACGCCAGTGCAAATCCCTTTTGGAGAAGACGCTAATAGTCCCGAAAAGTTGGAAGTCCCCAGTCCATGGGTGATGTGGTCTCCAGGGAAAGGCAGTTATGGCTCACGTGGATCCTTAACAAGGCTCCCGGGCCCAGTCCCAGCTCCCAGGGCACCTCAACATGCGCACTAAATGAGGTCCAAAAGACCTGCATCCCCGTGCTGCACGGCGCCTTGAGGAGGGAGGTGGCTCTGTCCTTAATTTCTCTAATCAGAACAGTGTCAGAAATCATAGCCCCATCAGTGTGGCCACAACCTGGAAAGAGTAAGAGTGCTTTGTAAACACGGCTTTGGTCACATGGCTCAGAAGGACACAGCGGGGATGCTACACAGAGACCTCAACAAGTCACAGCGTGTCTTCTGAGTTTGCCCTCTCTGGAAATCACGAGTTTTTGCTGTGTTCCCCCACTTCCCTTTTTTTTTTTTTTTTTTTTTTTTTTTCCTTTAAAAGCAAATGAAGTCACAGGCAAAGCAAAAGCCTGGGATGTTGCCCAGAGGAGAAACCGGCACGTTCTTTTTGTTGACCTGACCTTTGCCAGCTCTCTGTATCTTCAACGCTGCAGTATTCCTGTAGTCCCACGTTCACAGGCATTTTGCTAAGCCATTGTATTTCAAGATGTCTCAATTCGGAGAAGGAAATAAGGAAGATGGGGGAAGAGCAGGATAATTGCAGAATAATTGTTCTCTTTGACAACTATGAGAACCAAGAGAAAATGAGACCATATTGATCATTGATTCATCACTGTGCTAAGCGTTCTAAATGAACAGCAAGAGATACAAAATGAAACAAATCTCTCTAAAAGAAAAAACACAATGCTTGTCTCCAAGGACTATGCTACCTCATAGGTTACGTAATTATCCATCCTACAAGATAACAAGTACTAAACTCTTAAATGAGGTGTAGGTAGGAAGCCATGGGTATTCAGTGTAAGGCAAGATTCCTTATAGGTGGGGGAAATCAGGGATGGCTTCCCAGAGGAGGTGGACTTTGATAGGCAGTTTGGATGGACTTGGGGAGGTGGGGATATGATGGGCAAAACTTTTTAGGGAGGGAGACCAGCGTGAGCAAATTCATAGGCGTAGGAAAGTCCAGGGACTACTCCTGGGACAATGAGTGTGACGTTGGCAGCAGTACAGGACAGCATTTAGGCAAGTCCAGGACCAGGGCGAGGTGAGTGAGGCACTCACCTCAGGTGCAGAAGTTAAGGTGGCACCCAAAACTTTGGTAAACAAGATAAATGATAATTTAATATTATTAAAAAATAAAAATCAGTACAAAAAATCTATGATGAGTAAAATGTTAAAACTTTAAATAAAAGGCACCAGTATTACTGATTTTCCTTTTGCCTCGTCTCTAGTATGGCTCAGCAGAGTGCTTGCATAGCAGATTTGCTTGAAAAGGGAGAGCAAAACCAAAAGGTCTCCGAGGACAAGCCTAACAAGTGCCTTTTTTAAAATTGAAGTGTAGTTGATTTACAATGTCGTGTTAGTTTCTGTATATATATATATATACAGTTTTTCATTATAGGTTATTACGAGATACTAATATAGTTCCCTGTGCTATACAGTAGGACCTTGTTGTTTATTCTATATATAGTAGTTTGTATCTGCTAATCTCAAACTCCTAATTTATCCCTCCCCTCTCTTTTCCCCTTTGGTAACCAGTCTTGTTTTCTACGTCTATGAGTCTGTTTCTGTTTTGTAAATAAGTTTGTTTATGTCATTTTTTAGATTCCTCATATAAATGATATCATATGATATTTGTCTTTCTCTTTCTGACTTAACTTCACTCAATATGATAATCTCTAGGTCCACCAATGCTGCTGCAAATGGCATTACTTCCATTGTCTACACAGACCACAACTTCTTTATCCATTCATCTGCCAGTGGACATTTAGGTTGTTTCCATGTCTTGGCTATTGTAACAAGTGCCTTTAATCATTTAAGAATATTCCGCTTCCTTCCTCTCGACCCTCCACTTAGGAAGAGAAAATGTAAGAAAGTCAACTTAATGAGATCCAATACATGCGGAGTAGCTTGAACCACTTCAAAGCACTGTCCTGTGGGACTGAGATAACGAACTTCTAACTTGTACTGATGAGGAAACATGGCAAAGAGAGGTCCGAGGTCACATGGTTTCCTGGTGAGCGGACTAGAATTTGTGTCTGTCCTGTACACACTGGCTGCTAATGGACTCTGCCTAGGCTACAGTCCCTGCTGCCCAGAAGGACTTCTTTTTTTATGACCACACACACATACACATGAGGCCAGAGCTCATTGCATGAAGAAATAAGTCGTCTGGTCTATGCTGTATTAACAAATTACCTTAAAATCTCAGTGACTTTACAGAATGAGTTTATGTTAGCCCATGAAAAATCCAGTGTGGGTTAGTTAGTTCTATGTCTTGCAGCTACGCCAGGGGAAAAGGTGGCCTCAAGATTGCTAGTGGCGGGGAAGACAGGGCAAGATCCCTGAGGATATCACTGATCATTGAGGATGTCACTAAGGACAAGGTCTGCAGATGGCCACCTCCTAGCGACCAGAATCTAGTCCCATGGCCTCGACATAACTGCAGGGGATCTGGATAATGTACAGAAACACACCGACACAGTGCAAACAAACGTCTGGGCTAAAATCTCTGCCACACCCGTCATCCTTTGTGCAATATAAAGTCGAGAACCCACCCCAGAATTTCCAAGGACACTCAAGGGCTCACCGTGACATTTGCACGGCTCTCCATTCTCCTGCCCCCACTAAAGCATTGTTTACTCCTGTACCCACTTCCCAAGACTCTCACCCTTCCCAGTACCACACCACACCAAGCATGAAGCCTTTTTGCTTTTTCCTTCATTCTCTAAAGCAAAATGAATACAGTGTGTTTGTTTGGGTAGCAGACTTTTAATAAAAAAAAATTGTAGAAAACATAAGAGGTTCATAGTACTACACAGAACAGGGAGGAAATTAGAACTGAGTAACTGATGTCATTGGGTACAAATCCCCCAGCCACTTCCATCACAAGAAATTGGTCACTGGCTTCTCCTCACCTCTGCCTTAAGCCTGCCTGCTGCTGTTTGACCCCGCATCTTTCTCTGCAGAGATGATCTTTTATTTATATCTCTCTTCTCCCAGTTCCCCCTACTTCCAAATCCCTATCCAATCCAGTCCACTGAGAGAAGACTCACAATTCTTTATATATTGTTATGCATGATAATATAAATCTTTAATACCCAAATACCTTCCATTTAGAACATACGTTAGAGGTTCTTAAATCCCATAATCCAGATACTCTTTAAGATGTTTCCCTCAACAAAGGGAAATTTCTCTCTTTAATAGAAAAAAATTAGGTCAAACTCCAGCTAACCTTTTTTTTTTTTTCACTTTTAACATACCGAAAAAAGATTCAGCGCTCCAAGATGTCTTGGAAACTGGGTTAAATGACGTAAACTGTCTTTACTAAATAATTTCTCAGACTTTAGTGGGATAGCACACTTTGTAAATCTCCAAAATGAAGTACGGATCGTGCAGCAATTTTCATGTTTGACAATGGATTGTCTACTAAGCTACCGTGGTGTACAAACACCCACAAATGCAGTGACCCACGAGAATAAGCGTTTATTCTCACACTCGCAAGGCTCTGATGAGTCGGCCAGGATTTGGATTATCTAGGCTGGGTGGGGCTGGCTTGGCCAAGATGCAGCCTGATTCCCGATTTGTTTCATGTCTCTCATCATCTTTGGACCAGCGAGCTACCCAGGACATGTTCTCCTAACAGTGGCAGAAGCACAAGGGGGCAAAGCCCCATCACCAAAGCATGTTCAAGACTTTGTTGCTTGTGGTCTGCATGTCTAGCAGCCAAGGAGAGTCGCGTGGTCAAGGTCAGCATCCTGGAGCAGGGGAGTAGATTCCGCTCACAGTGGGAGAGGAGAGAAGTGGATTTTTTCTGAACATTCTTCCCCATCTTCCTTAAACACTCAAGTCTTACCGCCCCAACCACATGCAAAATACATTCACCACCACCCTCAGATCATCCCGCAACACACAAATTGTAAGTCATTCGTAGGTTATCTGCAGGGGGTGGGCTCCAGGACCTGACCCAGATACCAAACTCTGCCAATGCTCAGGTCCCATAGTTGCCCTCCACATTGGTGGGTCCATATCCACGGATTCAACCAACCATGGCCCAACCATGGTCCACCTAAGCAGACCCCTGCAGTTCAAACCCGTGTTGTTCAAGGCTCAGCTGTACATCATTGGAATTAAGGTCTAGAATCTTATCATCTTTGTCAGTTCAGATGCAACCCCCTCTTTGGTCTAGAGAACTATGAACTAAAAAAACAAGTTATCCGCCTGCCCCCAAATATCCAACACGCATCGGTGAGCCAGGCAGGACAACCATAGTAAACACACCCAGTAGAAACGGGAAACAATGGCAGGCACGTGGCAGTTAGTGGCCCAAAGAGCTTCTGAGATCCTACTGGACAAATATTACCATGTCCCGAGGTAGGAAATGTATCTTGTTAAGTCATGAGTCTGCTCCCTGGTGGGGACAGGACACCCCAGTTGGGTGTCCCTCACGGCTGCTGGAAAACATCATGACCATTAGATCTTTCTCATGTTGCAGAGTACTTTAATCCTAAATGCAGATAGCTCCTATTTCAGCCTTTTCTCTTTCCAATTAGTATTCTCTAACCCCTTAGAGCTCACCCAGGAAGGGGCATTATAGATGTTGGTTAAGGGCATGGGTCCTGATATGAGACTGCCTGGGTTTGAATCCTGGCTCCTGCACTTTCCAGCAGTGTGAGCTTGGGAAATACGCAAAATCTCACTATTCTTCAGCTACCTCATCTGTACAATTGGGAATAATAGTACCAACTTCATAAAGTTATGGAGGAAATCAAACGAAAGAGAAATGAGTGGGGGAAATAAAGCCACTCCCCAGTAAGTTACCCTGGTCTTCACTGTACGAAGAGTGTTTCCCAGACCACTTCCAAAATTCAACCTTTCTTCCTACTTCCTGTCTGAATCTTTACACATTCAATGACACTGTAGTGTTTACACTAAAGAGTTATTTTAAGATAGCAGTAAAACTTTCTATCTGGTTTTTAATGACTGTAGAAACTGCTAATAATAATTGTAGTGCCACAGAGATAACCAACGTCCCTGAGCGACCGCTAAGTGCCAGGCACCATGCCAAGTACTTTGCATGTAACTTTTCACTTGAAAATAAAATTATAGAAAACTCTAACTCAGAAAGATATGCGTACCCCAATGGTCAAAGCAGCACTATTTACAATAGCCAAGACATGGAAACAACCTCAATGTCCATCAACAGATGATTAGATAAAGAAGTTGTGGTGTATATATACAATACAGTAGTACTCAGCCATCAAAAGAGAATGAAATAATGCCATTTGCAGCAACATGGACGGACCTAGAGATGATCATATTAAGTGAAGTAAGTCAGACAGAGGAAGACAAATACCACATGATATCACTTATATGTGGAATCTAAAAAAAGGACACAAATGAATTTATTTACAAAACAGAAACAGACTCACAGACATAGAAAGGAAACTTACAGTTACCAAGGGGGAAAGGGGGAGGGGCCGGGATAAATTAGAAGTTTGGGATTAGCAGACACTAACTACTATATATAAAATAAACAAAAAGGTCCTACTGTATAGCACGGGGAACTATATTCAATATCTTGTAATAACCTAGAATGAAAAAGAATATATATGTGTGTGTGTGTATATATATATACATATAAAACTGAATCACTATGCTGTACACCAGAAACTAACATGACATTGTAAATCAACTATACTTCAATAAAATTATCAATCACTCAGGCAAAGTGTAACAACATCTCTAGTTATATTAAGAAATATCCTCATAGGCAATAAAGCAGTCTTTGGTGGTTGATTCTCATAAATCCATTACCTCATCTTCTCCCTGCCCCATTTTGCTCTTCTCCAGCTCAATACAAGTGTTACTGCTGAAGTCAGCCTTCCCTGTTGTTGCCCTTACATAATTTAATTTCAAATCTTTATCAGTGTTTCTCCCCGTTAAAATTGGGATTTCTCTGTTGATGTTCTGCTTCCATCTTTCATTGCTTTCCCTGGAGGCAGCTTCATGGGAGGCTCCTTCCTGGAAGAGTCTCTCCCTCTGGGGGCCTGGTTCCACACCTTGTGTGCTGTGACCACTGGCAAATGGTAAGGCGAGCCCAGATGGTTGGTACCACAAGGGAGGTTTTCGATGAGCATTTTGCAGAACTGTGAAGATAATCAGTACAACTTGCTTTATTAAGAGCTTTCCTCGGGGTCTCCTTCACTTCCTTGTTCCTCAGGCTATAAAATCAGAAAGTGCAGCCTGGGGCTCACAGTTGTGCAGAACATGGTCACAGGCTCGCCCCCTTCCAGGGACTTGCCTAAATCATTGTGTGCATAGGTTGAAGCTCAAGTCACAAAGATCCACCCCACTGTGGCTATGGAGGAGGCAGAGGTAGAGCTGTCTTTGCCGGGAGACCTGATTTGCAGGTGTTTAGATGGACTTGTTGATGAACAGGTGGATGAACAGGATTATAGTTAGTCTGGTTGGAATGACATAGAGAGCAAGTCATAGACAGTAGCAGAAATCCTATAGAGAGAAATCATACACAGCAGCAAGAAATCATATATAGAGGAAGCTAACATCTCCCAGGTCTGTGCCAGCAGCAATGGGAGGCCACAGAAAGTAAAATCAGTTGATAAAGTCTATGGAAGGCAGGGAAAAGGTAAAATGTATAGATGGGGTTGCATTTGTCAAAGCCTCTAAAATATGCCGTCACCTGCTTCTTCCAGACCCGGAGTCATGGTAGGTGGCATAAAACAGGGGTTGACAGTGGCCACAAAATAATCATGAACACATATGAAAATCTAACTAATATTTCCAAAGATGAGGCTCTAAAATCAGCCAAGTAATATTTGGGGATTTTAAGCACTGGCTTTTCACCATCACCATCCTTTCCCACTGTAAAAATTGAATAAACAGAAACCTCAATTAAATACAGCTGGGAGACCAGCAGGGGGAGCTCTCACACCCTCTCACGATAGCCCAACAGGAAGAGGAATGTCTCCTCTTCTTTCCTGGAATTTAATACAGTCACTCAAACGTACCAACCTGGTTTCTCTGACTTGTATCAGCTAGTTCATATGCTTATCGGTGAAGGTCAGGCCCAGCATTGGATGAAAACCGTTGGCAGGGAAAGTCCTGAAAGGGCTCTAGAGTTAAAACCCGGAGACCAGCCGGCTAACTGATTACATGAACAGGCTTGGGCGATCGCTAGGGAGCTTCATGAAGAAATTCCTAGGGCTTTTCCAAAGCCTGCTGATTGGAACAAAATTCAGGCTTGCATATGCAAAAGTTCTGATGAACCTGTTCATGATTATTATCAATGACTTCAGATCCTTTTTGAAGAAAATTCTGGTCTTCCTTCAGATGTTGAGTCCACCTGAGTAGCTCTATGTTTATTACTGGGCTGAAACAGGACATTTCCCTCCTGATAAAAAGGATGAGGCTGGAGTGGGAAACTATATCCACTCCAGATTCAGTTAAGCTGGCAAACCAGCTCTCTCGTACCCTAGATGAGTCACCTCAAAGGAAGACTGCCAAAATCCTTCAGCTCCAGCAGATGAAGGTTCCTGAATGAAACCCAAACTCCCTGAGTGTCTGCTATTATTGCAAAGAGCCAGGACATGGGGCGAAAGAGAATGTTACAAATGTAAGTGCTCTAAACAGCCTTCTCAGCATTCTCCCAATTCTCAGTGATGAAGCTCTTCCCAACCCTCCCTCTTCATCAGCGTGGAGAAGCATGTCCCCAGATTGGGGAGGAACCTCTTCCAGTCCTAACTGACACCGGAGCCACCACTGTGAGGCAGCCCCAGCCTCACTGTACTAAATCAGTCCAAACAGTGAAGATCTTCCATGAACCTATTCCCTTTTGTTTACGGCCTTTGAAAGATACCCACCATTTTCTCCTTAGCTTCTCCACCTTTATCCATTTATTAGGCCAAGACTTTTTTGCTCCCAAAGGGAGAAAATAATTCTAGAATTTGACAGTACTCATCAAAGTAACCAAACAAATGAATTAAGTGACACTTTGATGTCTTTTATTTGTTCTGTTTCTGACAATACTAGTGCTGATTCTGGAAACACTGATCATTTGTCCCTGTTAATTCAGCCACCACTATCTTTAGGGGGAAAAATCTCCAACTGATGTTGGCAAAAATCACAGCATATCTCCCATCAAAATTCAAATAGACCCCTCAACACAAAAACAGACACACAGACCAGTGGAACAGGATAGAAAATCCAGAAGGAAACCCACGCACTTATGGTCAGTTAATCTATGACAAAGGAGGCAAGGATGTACAATGGGGGAAAGAGACTGTCTCTTTAATAAGTGGTGCTGGGAAAACTGGACAGCTGCCTGTAGAAGACTGAAATTAGAACATTCTCTATCACCATATTAAAAAAAAAAAACTCAAAATGGATGAAAGGCCTAAATGTAAGACCCGACACTATAAAATTCCTAAAAGAAAACATAGGTAGAATACTCCTGAACATAAATCATAGCAATATATTTTTTGAACCAGATCCTAGAGTAATGGAAATAAAAGCAAAAATAAACAAATTGGATCTATTAAAAGCTTTTGCACAGTTAAGGATATCATCAACAAAACGAAAAGACAACCTACAGAATGGTAGAAAATATTTGCATATGATGAGACCAACAAGGGACTAATTTCCAAAATATACAAACAGCTCATATACTTAATATCAAAGAAACAATCAACTCAATCGAAAAATGAGCAGAAGACCTAAATAGACATCTCTCCTAAGAAGACATACAAATGGCCAACAAGCACATAAAAAGATGCTCAACATCACTAATTGTTGGAGAAATGCAGATCAAAACTACAATGAGGTATCACCTCCTCCCACCAGTCAGAATGCCATCATTAAAACGTCCACAAACATTAATTGCTGGAGAGGGTGTAAAGAAAAAGGAACCCTCCTACGCTATTGGTGGAAATGTAAACTGGTGCAGCCACTATGGAGGACAGTACGGAGTTCCCTTAAAAAACTAAAAATAGACTTACCATATGATCCAGCAGTCCCACTCCTGAGCATATATCCAGAGAAAAGTGTAATTCAAAAAGACACTTGCCCTCCAATGTTCACAGCAGCACTATTTACAATAGCCAAGACATAGAAACAACCCAAATGTCCATCAACAGATGAGTGGATAAAGAAGATGTGGTATATACATACAATGGAATACTACTCAGCCACAAAAAAGAATAAAATAATGCCATTTGCAGCAACATGGATGGACCTGGAGACCATCATTCTATGTGAAGTAAGCCAGAAGGAGAAAGAAAAATTCCATATGATATCGCTTATATGTGGCATCTAATAAAAGAGCACAAGTGAACCTATCTACAAAACAGAAACAGACTCACAGACACTGAGAACAAACTTATGGCTATCAGGGGTAAGGAGGTAGGAAGGGATAAATTGGGAATTCAAAAACAGCACCTCTTGGGAGTAATGGAAATGTGAGCTATCTTGACTGTGGTGGTGGTTTCATAGGTGTATGCATCTATCAAAATTCATCAAATTGTACATCTGAAATATGTGTAGTTTACTGTTCAGGAACCATACTACAATAAAGGTGCTTTAAAAATAAAATAAAGTTTAAAAAAAGAAAGAAAAAATAATCGTCTTGACATGAGAGCTTTTCACTGCAAGAAAGTCTATGTTAAAAATCAAAGGTTTACCTTGGAATTCCCCAAGAGGACAGTGAGAGCCGAGGGAGTTAGTTGTACTGCATGTCCTACCCCCAGTGCCCAGAGGATACATAAAACCCCTGGAATTTGTAGCCCTGCCAGGGGGGAAGAGGGAATTAAGAGGAGAGAGAATTTTGAACGTATTGAGTTTAAATCCTGAATGGGCCATGTTTACAACTAAAAGTGACTGAGTTGCCTTGGATTAGAAAGGATTCATTTTTTTGCCTTAGGTGGAAAAAAAGATTGACTTCAGTTAAAATGAAATCTTACGAAGCTATGTTTGTTTTCACACCAGCATCGCAAAGGTAAATGATAAAACTATTAGAAATGCCAGCAGCAAGGACCAGAATCCTGAACAAAAGTTAAGAGATACAAAAGATAAATGTCTGTTTAATAAAAGCTCAAGATGAACAAGAGGATGATAAAGTTAAAGAAATAACACAAGAAATTTTCCTTGAGCTTAAAACAAAAATCTTAAGCCTTCAGATCCAAAGAGCTCACCAAGATCTTCACACAAATGTTGAAAATAAGACACTTGTAGACTCAAGGATGGAATGAAAATATTACACATTAGCAGAGGAGAAAAAAAACGAGTGATCTAAATAGGATCAAGGATTCAAATATGAATTAATCATACAAGACGCATTTGCTGACCACAATGTAAGGACCACAGAAATTTTTAAAAGTCTAGCCAAAAAAGAATATCAACCATTCTGACATATTGAAATAGCCTGTTTATTTACACTTGAGACAAAGTGGAACTCATCCTGAAACTTCAAACTATTTAGAAATAACTGACACTTGTAAGTATATATTAAAACCTGTGAATTGTAGCCATAATGGTAAAATGTAAAAGAACTATAGTTATAAATGCACTTATTAGATGAAGTGGACAACTAAAATAATTAGACTGTCTTGCAAGCAAATATTAACACATAAACAAAACAATCTAGAATAAAGTTAAAAAATAAATAAATAGGGGCTGGTGGGGAGGCGGGCGGCAAAAAAAAAAAACAAATAAATAAATAAATAAATAAATAAATAAATAAATAAATAAATAAAACAAAAGTAGAAGGTAACAATGTAAGACAAATTTTGAAATGGACCTGATAAACAAAACTAGGAGCTAGCTCTTCAAAATGATCAGTACACTAGAAAACATACTGCCAGTCCTTTGGGTAAAAAAAAAAAGTCAGAAAACAAAATGAATAAATGCCATTAGGACTGAGAAATGAGAAGAACACAGTCTGAGGAGGTAATTTTAAATTATGAGAAAGAACAGTTCATATGCATCAGATCAACAAAAATTAAATACGACCAAGAGTTACGTACATCAATATGGATAAATCTCAAAACCGTTATGTTGAACAAATTGCTAGAGATTTGAATATTATGAACATTATGGCACCATAGATGTGAAGTTTTAAAATAAATGCAAATAAACTGTGGGTTATTATGGAGACATAAATATGTAGTAAAAATAGAAAAGCACGTAGGGGAATGTGAACGACAAATGCACATAAGTGGCTACCTCTGGAGGGGAAGAAAATGAAATCAGAGATGGGCACACAGACGTTTCAAGAGGATCCCTACTGTTTTATTTCTTTAATATTAAACAAATCTAGTATAATGTTAAGATTTGGCAAACCTCCATGGTGGATGAATATTCATCAGAATATCCTCTATGTTTTACTGGATGATTAAAATATTGCGTAATAAAAGTTATAAGAGGACGTCCTATATAATTTTATAACATTAAATTTGAACATCTACACATCATGCTTTATGTCTCAGGAAAATATACATTATTAAATTAACACAAAAAGTAGAAAACTACACCATCAAGAGTTGAAAAGCAGTCGAAGCCCTGCCCCCACCGAAGGCATCAGAAATATTACAGTTCGTATGCAAATGTTCTTTGGAACCTGCAAGGGGCAGATAATTCCTGTGGTATTTAAACACTCTTGGGTACACAATAGACATAACTGACCCTGGACAAACCCACCAGCAGTTCTCTTTCTACCCGTTTATCATCAGAATGTGGAGCATGAGTGCCTAACTACCCACGCTCAGAGATGTTTGTTCCAACATTGTTTGTCGCTGGAAGAAATTAGGGGATAAATGCATAGATAAGAAAACCTTTGGACAATGGAACTGTATTCAGCCTTTGAAGGAGAAGAAAGCATTCTGCAATTAGCAAGTTACAAGGATACCCACAATGAACAGCAAAATAGCAAGTTCCAGAAAATGATGTCAAATATACCACTTCTGTTTAAAAATAAGCAAATCATTGTCTGATGAGCATAAGAAGATTCATACAAAAGTAACAAGCTGCCTCTGGGCGATGAGATTGGGAAGCAGAGACAAAAGGAGGGACCCCCGGCCCCCTTTTCAGTTTATACTTATATATCCTTTCATTTTATTACAACAAAAATGTATTCGTTGGTAATAAGAAAGCCAATAAAGTCTTTAAAAGAGAGACTAAATAGCTAAAAACATAAATTATGGGAATCGGGAAAATGCTAACAAAGATATCTGAGACTCCTTGGCTCGGCTCCTAATGCATTTAATCAGATCTCACCTATAAGGACTCATGAATTTAGTATTCTTAGTGCTATCAGTACTGTTACTCGGTTAGCCCAAGCTGGCTTCTTGGTGACCCACCATCTCTGCCTCTTTCCTGCAAGTTAAGAGAAACATTTTTAAACATAGAGAAATCTGGCTAGTGTTTTGTAACTTTCCTGTGCGGAATGAACAGCAGAATGCCCCTGTTCAATCCTGGAGGTTCAAACCCAGGCTGTGCATCATTTTGTAAATGCCGAATCTTCAGATGAAGGAATTTCCCTAAAGATGTATGTACTGAGGCCCCTGGGGGAGGGGATTTCCCCAAAGCATTACTCACTCGGGTGCCTGAGGTCAAGGAACATATTTTAATCTCTCCTTGGCACTGCTAGCAATACCTGGCCCCTTCAGTCAACAAATACTCATTTACTGTCTATACCAAGTGTCAGCAGTAGATCGGAAGGGCAGGAAACAGCAGTGAGAAAGGCTCACAAGGGCCCTACCCCGTTGAAATGGTTAAGGTCCAGTGGGAAAAAACAGACATTAATTAAGTGGTTAATATATTTAAAAAGAGAACAGAGGAGGTGCCACAGAAGCAAACAACAAGCCCAAACAGTCCCTTCACAGGGGAAACTGTGGAGTCATGAAGCCACAGGAGGTAACAGAAAATAAGGTGGAGAATTTTCTTTAGAACCCTTGGAAGACACAAAGTTTGCTGTCTTTCACCCCACAGACTTAGAGCCTGTTTTAGATGCCAGGAACTGTAATGAACGTGTCCAACATAAAGAAGTGTGCTCATCCACTGATCATTTAGTCCACAAATATTTACTGGGTACTTACTATACACCAGAGACGGTTTTAGGCACTCAGGACACAGTAGAGAAACCTGCCCTCATGAACTGACGTAATCGTGGGGTGAGAGAAAATAAAACACAAAAGAAAAACATGTCAGATGGTGATAAGCTCTATGCGAAAAAATACAGCAGGAAAGGACGTTAGGGAGGTTGTTTGCAATTCTAAATAGGGTGATCATGGAGGCCTCCTCAGAAGGTGATATTTGAGCAAAGATTTGGAGGAATCACGTGCAGAAGTTATGCAGTTGTCTGGAGGAATAGCATTCTAACACAGGGAGCAGCAAGTGCAAAGGTCCTGAGGTGAGAACATCCCCGGGATGTTCAAGGATCAGCAAGGAGTTCAGAGTTTAGCAAAAGAAGTAAACATACAAAGAAGAACTACTTTATAACTCAATGTGACAAGCGATAATGCCTAGTATTTTTGCTAATTAATTAAGGAGAGCAGTGACAGACTTCTGGTGCTGGGCTGCAGTGAGAATGTTTGATATGGCTGGAAACAGCTGGGCAGCCAGGTTAATGTGAAACAGAACCATTATGCACATGACAAGTGAAAAAAATTTTTTGACTCAGCAGTAGGGGGATGGGTATGGACCAGATGAACCTGATCAGTTTCCTCACCTGAAACTCACTTCACCTTTCCCTCAACAGTCTCTTTCCCTCCTTGTACATTGTTCTTTCTTTGCTCATGACCTTCTGCTCTTTCACCGATTGCAATCTCAGGTTGAGGGTGGAGAAAAACAGCACTGCCTGGGCAGCCAGGCACCTGGGTCCCCATCCCCATCCCCTGCCTCATCCCCACCACCATCTGTGACTAGCTGTGTGACCGTGGGTAATTCTCTTAATCTCTCTGACCTTCCACTTCCTCATCTGTTTTTTATCCACCCCACAGGGGAAAAAAAAAAAAAATATATATATATATGGATAATCATGACTTAGCCACCTGAGGACAAGAAGCTGGAGGGATTCTAATGTCATGATTATCTGTTCTTCCTCTTTCCCTCTCCATGAATTTCTGCATGTGATTACTGTATGTCCATCCCCCACCCAAGCACAGGCAAAGTGGGGGAACGTCCTCTGTCTATGGGCTCCTGGATTCAGCACAAAACTGTATGAGTATATTCTGCCCCAACACTGTTTTATCCAATCAGTGGCTGACCTGGGTCCCCAAGGAGAGGTTATTGCTCATATTGGGGGACCTTACATGCAAATGGCACCTTTAATGTAAGACTAGAAAAGGTTTCTCTTCTGTCTCCATTTCTGAAAGCATTTGCCCTGTTGGGCCATCACTAAAAATGGTTGCAGGACACTGGTCTAGTTCTGATTTGTCCCTGGAGGAGTCACCAGAGGCTTTTGGCTCAGAGGAGGCCAGGGTGAAACTTTCTTCGGTTGTCTGGAATCTGGGATCATCTGACACCCGCCACCTCCACCATGCCACCTAAGTTCGACCCCAGTGAGGTTAAAGTCGTATACCTGAGATGCACCAGTGGAGAAGTCAGTGCCACAACTGCCTAGGCCCCCAAGGTCGGTCCCCTGGGTCTATCTCCAAAAAAGGTTGGTGATGACATCACCAAAGCAACTGGTGATTGGAAGGGTCTGAAGATTACAGTGAAACTGACCATTCAGAACAGACAGGTCCAGGCTGAGGTGGTACCTTCTGACTCTGCCCTGATCATCAGAGCCCTCAAGGAACCACCAAGAGACAGAAAGGAGCAGAAAAGCATTAAGCACAGTGGAAACATCACTTTTGATGAAACTGGCAACATTGCCTGACAGATGCAAGCACTGATCTTTAGCTAGAGAGTCTTCCCGGGTCCGGTTTCCACAGTGGGAATAATGCCATGAATCATAGGTTCTGCCACCCTCACCAGCTGAGACCTGGGAGAAAGATGTTTTGTAAATACAGACCCACCCACCCCCGCCAGGCTTCAGCCAGAGATGGTATCATTCTATGAACCTATTCACCTAGGAAAGACAAGGCTCATTGTTGCCAGTTTCCCCTCCTGGGGTCAGGTGCTTCATCGAGTTTCTCCCTTTACTCTTTAACACAAGAGAAACCTTAGGGGACAAATAAGTAGGACAAGTGTGTTGCCGGGAGAAGCACCTGGCACAGTCTGCAGGTTGGCATGACCTTTGCCAGTTCTCTGCGGCTGAGAAATCATGGCAATTATTCTTAGCATCTGAAGCACACGCATTTTTTATGAGTCTCAGAATGCCCAGACGAAAAAAAGGAAAGGAACAAGGTCAGGAAGAAACTCCTTTGATAAAGGTGGGACCAAGAAGGGGACGGGTGGGAGCCAGCCGCACATTCAGTCATTTTGTCATTTTTCACTGTGGAAGGTGCTCTAGAGACCAGCGATGAAACTTACACACACATGCAGACACACACTCACATCCACGTACAGCTCCGTACATGCATCCATATATAGATGCATACACATGTTTCCTGCCTTCAGGAATTGTACTGACTACCGTGAGAGGTAGGTCATATCCCTAATCAGTCATTTCCACCCCAGGATAGAAATTCCAGGGAGATGACTTCCAAGGAAGTGACATTTGAACAGAATCTTGACACTTAAAACTGTAAACTCTTTATTCTCCTCGCCCTGCCTTATTTTTCTCCCGAGGAATTATCACCTTCTAAAACAACATGTTTCACTTATTGTATGTATTATCTGTCCCCTCCACCTCTACGTAAACTCTTACCAAAGCTGCGTCCCTCCTAGTAGAGAAAAAAGCAAAGAAAGAAAAATTGATAGGCTCTTATATTTGCTGAGAACCTTTGACCTTTCAGAGCAACATCCCATCCATTTTATGTTCAGAAGGGCTTTGTGAAGTGCAGAGATTATGTGACTGTCCCCATTCTGCCAAAGCAGTAACATAGGCAGAAGGTGGTGGCTGGGGCCGGGGCGGGGGGACGGGATGGGATGCGCGGGGAAGGGGGCAGGGAGAGGATGGAAAGTTGCCCACAGCCATTCCCCTAAACCCACCAACCTTACAGAGGTGTCATTAAATCTCTCCTGGTGTATAGGAAGCTCTCAAAGTACAGAAGTTATTATTTCATCTTTCTTTATGCTTCTGAAAAAATGAAAGGTATTAAATTAACTTCTTAGTACTACCAGTTGACACTGTGAATATTTTTCTGACTCCTTTGCCATTCCTGCCTCCTTAAAGTGCCAAAAAAATAACATCACCCTTCATTTTAGTGCGCTGGCTTTCACAAAGACTCAGGAAGGTCTTTTTCCAACTACCAGAGTCTGGCATAGACAGCTTTGCTAAAGCAAGTTTCCCACCTATTCCTTACACCTGAAACAGTTTTAATAGGATGTCTGCACTAACCACAACCTTAGTACAGTTGCAAGTTAGAGATCCTGAGCTGTCCCACCCTGACAACTGGTTATTAGAATGACACTCTTTGCATCATTACCTAAAACACATGGCAAACAAAATATCACATTTCTAAAAGATGAAAGGAGATTTTCTCAGAGAGGTTAGAACATTTTTACTTCTTATGACTTATTAGCAGTAGCTGATGCCAACAATGGCATGTTACAGAGGGGGTTAGAGTAACTGTTAGGAGCTTTCCTCAAGGATTCTTTCCTTCTTGTTCCCCCAGGATATAAATCAAAGGGTTCCATGTAGGAATTGAAAGTTCCATGTAGGAATCCAAAGTCTATGAGGCTCTTGACTTCCAGCTGGCTGACTACAATGAGAGGATTTATTACAAGTTTAGGTGGGGAGAATGGGCTCTGTTAAAGGTTTCTCGAAAGAGGGTACAACTCAGTGGTAGAGTCCATGCTTAGCATGCAGGAGGTCCTGGATTCAATTCCTAGTACCTCTATTAAAATAAATAAATAAAATAAATAAAAACTTGATTACCTCCTCCACCCCCCCCAAAAAAAGACTGATTTAATAAGATAAAAGAAAAAGAAAAAGAAACAGGTGAATTGAATATGTTTTTTAAAAAATTTCTCAATTCCTCCAAGATATCACCACCAGTCTAATGATGAATTTTTTGATCTGAATCTCTGTAAGAGTAGCTATGTGGCTTCTGTATTTTCTCATGTGGAATGTCTGCACCAGAATTTGCTTCTGTTTTTGTTGCTCGCTACCAAGGGCTGCAAGGAGCAACCAATACTCTAATATCCTGATGTGCAGCCAACAAGACCCCTCCATTTCTGTGGGCAGATGGTCCGAGTCCCGAGGGATAATGGGTGCTAGTCTGCTAACTGCTCTCCCAGCACGTGCTAAAGAATGTCACTTCCCTTCTTAGGATGAAAAGGTCCCAATTACCTCCCTCCTTGGCTCAGATGACACCACATTTTGTCTGAGAGTCTGGTTTTGCACATGTTACTCCTGATTCTCCTGATGTTTGAATTAATTAAGATATTTGGAAGCATATTCAGGTGAATTGATGTTATTTTTAATAGAATTGATTTTAAGGACTGAGGGCATTCTCCCAGAAACCACTGGCAAGAATGCAGCCAAACTCAGGCAGCAGTTTCCTAGGGGCGCTATCAGGAACCAGACAGTATTTCTTCTCCATCTCATATCTCTGCTTCTCTCTGCACATCAACCTCCAATATCTCTCTCCCCCGAAGAATTCTTTCCTTCACAAATCAATCCACATGGCAGAATACAGCCAACCATTGTGCCTAATTACACATAGGACAGGTCCAGCCATTTACAGCAACCAGTCTTTTGTAGTTTCAATGCCACATTCTTGCACAAGGGTCTCAAAATAGTTCAGTTTGAGTTAGGTGGTCTCCCCTGGACTGTGAACTGTGACCAGGCAGGCGGGACCACCTTGGCTATTGAGCATCCATTTCTGACCTCTTGGCCATAGTGACTCGTTACTGGGAATTAAAGAATAAAGCATTCAAGAGCTTTATTGTGAGCCTCGGCCGTCTCTTGAAAGGCATGTGATGCAGCAAGGGCCTGGACTCTTAATGCAACTGTATAATAGGATTTTGTACTGCTACCCCCGGACATGGTCTACTTCCCTTAAAATTGCCCCTATGAAAAATATCTGCAGCACAGCAGACCTAGATAGCCATGTTTATATCACATGACCCAGCCCTCATCTGAAAGTACAGTGCTGGCCAGGGAGCTTGTATTCTTTCTCTAGAGAATTTTACCCAAGAAACACCAATACCAAGGTCAGTTGCACGGTAAGAACTTGAATCGATTCATTGTGTGCATTGGAGGGCTGGTGGCCATGTTGAGCCCTTATAAACAAAGGAAGTTGGATAAAAGAAGGACACAGAGAGAATCAGAGTGAGGCAGAGAAGAATCAGACTATGGCGCCCCTGAGACGTGAGAATGAAGCTTTGGTTCCCAGTAGCTTCTGAAGACCAGTTCCCAGGAGATCTAACTGCAGTCTGGCACCTATGTCCATGAAATTGCCTATATTATCTTGACAATAAAATCTCCCACTTTGCCTCACCCTGGTAAGAAAGTGTGGAGAGGGAGCAGTGTGGAATTAGCCAAGGTCATGTGTTTGAGAGACTGGAAGGAGCCAGTGTAACTGGGGCGTGGCTACGGAAAGCATGATCCAGGGTAAGCATAGAGCAGTCGGTCGGGGCCAGATTATGTAGGGTTTTACAAGCCATTTTCAGGTTTGGTTTTCATCCTAAGAGTAACTGAAACCATATACTCCAAAGCAATAGTCTGGCTTATGGGTTATTGGAGGAAAATAGCTGATTGTCCTATAGGGAAGTTCAACCTTTCCTGTTCTCAGGCATCTGGTTTCCCCCATTTCTCATGTGCTGATACTTCAATAAACTATTCTGCAACCAAAACTGCCAGGTTTGACTCCACATCTATAGAAGTCCCTGTTATATAGAATACTATGCAAAAATGCTCAAATACATAAATTATATATGTACTTTATATATACACATATACATTATATTTACTTGATGTATAGATATGATATATATATTAGATCTAGATAGATACATAGATAGATAGATAGATAGATAGATAGATAGATAGATAGACAGATAGATAGATAAATACAGAGACAAACAGAAAAAAGAACAGAGAGAACAGAGATGGAGTATGGATTGACACAGTGGAAATCTCAGAGAATTTGCCTTGTCTCCAAAACATCTGCTATTATAATGTTTCATTTCTTAAGTAAAATATTCATTATTTAAAATAATATTCATCTTTAAGCCATATAGACAGGACTAAAACACCTTCCATATAGCAGAGGAACCGGGTGAAATTTTTCTTAACATAAAATCTCACTAACCAAGAAGACAAACCTGAATTAGGAAAAAAATAAAATCTAAATTACAGCATTTCTATTTTATTACCTCCACATCAACTTGTAACTTGAACTAATTGCTAACAAAATGTTTTAATGGGTGAACTTAAGACCGCCCACACACAGTGTAGCAGCTGGTTACTGCTACGTGGTACTGTCTCACGCGCCTCAGTCTTCTTGCCTCTGCACAGGACTTGAGGACATGGCTCTACCTTTTATTTCCTTGAATTTTCCCAAAATAGATTTTATTCCGGTGGTGAGTACAGAATTGGATCACAATAAATGTTTGGGTTTTAAATTGGAATACTTTTCAAATCATATTGATTCCTTGTAAAGAACACAAGCTAAAGCACTGAAAAAATAATCAAAAGCCTCTCCTAAAAATTATCTTCTGGATTAGGCTATTCAGTCGCAGCCCTCTGGGATGCCCACACTGTTTTTTTCTTAGCAGTAGAGGGAACATCATCATGAGATAATAGTCTAAATGAAGGAGCACCCTTCCATACAGCAGGTTTCCCCTTAATTGGAAAGTAGAACGTTCCTCTGCAACCTTTCCTCAGCCGAAATGGCTTAAAGCAAAGAAGCAGTTACCTTGGGACACATCTGGCTAACGGATGCACAAAGTAAAGTGAAATAAAGCACAGATGCTCACAGCCACAGTTCAAAGCTAGGGCAGCTTGATGCCGAGCTGCTGAGTGTAGTTCCCATGGAAGCAGCTTGGTGGCGCCACTCGCTGCTGGGGTGTGCGTCGCCGCTGCATTGGCTGGCTGCAGAACAAACGCTGAACATTACTTTTGTTTTTCATCTTTTTTTGTAAAAGTGAAAATCCTCTTCAGATTTATTTCAGTGAGTGAAAACAGGTAATAATGTAAGTCTTTTGTAGAAGTGAAGTGGCTTAAAGCAAACTTTCAAAAAGCAAGGAGTATCTGTATAGGCACACCTTGGAGAAATTGTCGGTTCAGGTCCAGACCACCACAATAAAGCAAAGATCGCAATAAAGCAAGTCATGCAATTTTTCCCCAGTGCATATAAAATTTACGTTTACACTGTGCTGTGGTCTATTAAGTGTGCACTAGCATTATGTGTGTGTGTGTGTGTGTGTGCATATATGAACACTTTAATTTTAAAACTCTTTATTGCTAAAAAAAAAAAAATGCTACCATCATCTGAGCCTTCAGTGAGTCGTCATCTTTTGGCTGGTGGAGACTCTTCCCTTGGTGTTGATGACTGCTGACTGATCAGGGTGGTGGTTGCTGAGAAATAAGATGATTGAAACCATTTCTTACAATAAGACAACAGCGAAGTTTGCTGCATCAACTAACTCTTCCTTTCACGAATAATTTCCCTGTAGCATGCAACACTGCTTGATAGCATTTTACTCACAGTAGAACATCTCTCAAAACTGGAGTGAATCCCCTCACACCCAGCTGCTGCTTTCTCAACTAAGTTTATGTAATATTCTAAATCCTTTGTTGTCATCTCAACGATCTTCAGAGCATCTTCACCAGGAATAAATTCTATCTCAAGAAACCACTTTCCTTGCTCATGCATAAGAAGAAACTCCTCATCCATTAGTTTTATTATGAGATTGTAACATTTCAGTCCCATCTTTAGACTCCATTTCTAACTCTTTCTCTTGCTGTTCCCACCACATCTGCAGTTACTTCCTCCACTGAAGTCTTGAGCCCCTCAAAGTCATCCATGACAGTTGGAATCACTTCTTCTAAACTCCTGTTAATGCAGACGTTTTGACCTCTTCCCATGAATCATGAGTATTCTCAATTACATCTAGAATGGTGAATCCTTTCCAGAACGTTTTCAATTGACTTTGCCCAGATCCATCATAGGACTCACTATTTATGGCAGCTATAGCCTTATGAAGTGTGTTTCTTAAATAATAAGGCTTGAAAGTCAAAATTACTTTTTGATCTATGGGCTGCAGAATGCATGTTGTGTTAGCAGGCATGAACATAACATTAATCTTAAAGTCACCAGCTGAATTAACTCCTAACAAGAGAGTCGGCCTGTCCTTTGAAGCTTTAAAGCCAGGCATTGACTTCTCCTCTCTGGCTATGAAAGCCCTAGATGGCATCTTCTTCCAATAGAAGACTGTTCTGTCTAAGTTGAAGATCTGTGTAGGTGTAGCCACTTTCATCAATTATCTTAGCCACATCTTCTGGGTACCTTGTCGCGGCTTCTACATCAGCACTTGCTGCTTCACCATGCACTCTTGGGTTACAGAGATGGCTTCTTTCCTTGACGTTCATGTACTGACCTCGGCTAGCGTCGCCTTTCTCAGCCTTCATGGGATTGAAGAGAATTAGGCCCCTGCTCTGGATTAGACTCTGGTTAAAGGGGAAGTTGTGGCTGGTTTGATCTTCTTCTATCCAGACAGCGACAACTTTCTCTGTATCAGCAATAAGGCAGTTTTGCTTTCTTATCATTTCTATGTTCCCTGGAGGACAATTTTTAATTTCCTTCAAGAACTTTCCCTTTGCATTCACAACTTGGCTAACTGGTACAAGAGGCCTACCTTTCAGCCTAACTTGGATTTCCACATGCCTTCCTCATGAAACTTAATTGATAAATATGTTAATTGTGTACTTCACACAGAGATTGTGTTAAGAGAAGAAAGTCAGTCCAGCCATGAGACAGACACTTTTCTAAAAGCACAGTGGAATGTGATAAGGGCCAAGGTGGCGGAATGAATGGAGAACCATGGAGACATGGAAAGAAGGAAGTAGTTACTCCTGCTGAGCAACTGGGAGACTCTCGTCCCAATGGCAGTGAAGGGAGACTGTGGAAATGGGAAGGTTGGGAGGGAAGGGCAGGATCTCACGGACTTAGCAAACTGAATGGAATTCCTTGAGTGAGAGGAATGGAGCGGCCCAGAGGAGGATGTTTGGGGGGAAAAGTGGCAGAAAAGGTTTCCTAGAGCAAGGGAGAGCTGGGTTACCCATTGGTTGATAAGAAAAAATTCACTGAACAGAATGGTCAAAGTAATGACATTCCAAAACCAGGTCCACCCTGAGCAAGATCTTAGAGAGTATGAAAGTGTGGGGTGTTTTGGGAGCCAGTGGATAAGACTTCAGCATCCTTTCTGCTTCCTCTCCACTTCCCAAACCTGAAGTCCTTTAACGTAACTCCCCCAAAATATTTGGCAATTGCCAAATGTCCCACCCAACCCTGCCTCAACAACCATTGATCTCACACTTCTGGAAATATCTTGAGATCCGTGTTATTCCTGACGTTCCCCTAACAATCACCACCACCTTTGTCAAAACCTTCCTGTTCTCTGTTTGGTTTGCTAAAGGCTTTCTATAGTCCTTAGAGACCATGCAATGGTAGCAATAGCTGAACGTTTTACTCTTGCATGTAAAGATAGATTGGCTAAAAATTTTATTATCTCTTGAAAATTAGTGAATGTTAGTCAAGGTCTTTGTGACTTTACTGAAAGGAGTATGTACTTCCTTAAGAATTTCAGGCACCATGGCATAGCAAATGGCTATGGCACCATGACAAACATTTGAAGGTACTACAGCTGTCCCCAGATCGTGGCACTCCAACACCAATTTGGCCAAAGAGAAATGTGTCACCGAGGATGGATCCTTCTGAAGGTTATGAGGGGAGGATCTGATCCAGGTCTCTTTCCTTAGCTTGTAGGTGGCCTCTGTCTCTTCATATCATCTTTCCTCTATGAAGGTCTCTCTGTGTCCAAATTTCCCCTTTTTACTGAGGACACTAGTCATATTGGGTTGGGGACCCCTCTAATGACCTCACTTTAACTTGATTTTCTCTGTAAAGACCCTGTCTTCAGATAAAGTCACACTCTGGAGTACTCGGGGTTCGGGCTTCAGCATGTGAACTTGGCAAGGGACACAATTCTACCAATCACACAGGAATTCTGCTGTCCTTGGCTTCGCCTACGCAAGTTCCTTGTTGCCTGTGGTAGAGTGGGTGGGTTTCCCCAGAATCAGACCCTGAGACAGCGGTTTGAGAGCAAGTGGCTTGTGTGGGAGGCGATTTCAGGAAGTGCAGGTAGAGAAGTGGGGAAGTAAGATAGGGAAGGGAAGGAAGCCAGAACAGGCCGTGCTGACGAGCAGCTTCCTGGTATTGTTCCATGAGGCTCAGACCCACTAGGACCCCTGCGAGGCAGCATGGCGCGCGCTTCGGACTTGGCCTTTCCCGGAGAACTCTGGGAATTTACTCGCGGGTCCTGTCCCTCCTTGATTGAGGACTGCCTCTAGGGCCTCACTTCCTGGCCTGCCAAGCTACAGGGTAAGTCCTCAGAGAAAGACTGGCCAGTATTTACAGTAGGAATCTCACAGATGGTGGGTGCTGGAGCCATCAGAATTGAGGGGGTATGACAAAGGCTTGACAGCATCTTTCACGTCCCCGTCCACAACTGTGGGTCACACCGAGGTGGAGCCAAGACCTCATACTAGATGGAGGCTGGGTGGACCACCTAACGTCACTGAAAGAATTCCTTCTTCACATCGTCCAAGGCCCCAGTGAGGAAATCCCCTTTCAGGCCACAAGTGGCATGTGAAGAAAAGCCATCTCTCCTTGACTGTGTGTTCAATCAGTGGCCCCAGTAACGGATGAAGAGATTCAATGAAATCACGTTGAGTGGGAAGGAGTAACAATCCTTATTTATTTTAGACCCTTTCAGCTTCATCACAGAACAAAAATTCCATAGCACTGTTTTGTTTGTTTTTGTTTTTGTTTTTTTATTGCTAAGCCCAAACACTCTACCTTATTAATGAATGATGCAGCCTGCAGAAAGTCTCATGTCTCTAGGGCTGAGAGTAGACACTTTGAACTCTTAATTTTCCTTTCTGCACACTGGAGTTTCAGTCTAAAACTGCTTCCCTTCTTCTGTTCTCTCTTCTCTTCTCTCTCTCTCTCTCTCTCTCTCTCATCACTTTAAATATTTCCTGCCTCTTTCTCTCCTCTTGAGACTTTTCTTATGTAACTTACACTCTTACAACCAGCAATTCACATTTATTGCCATAAAACGATGATGGGTCACACACAGCAGACTAATTCCAGAGACCCTCTTCCTTCCATCAAGTCCTAATTCTCCCTGCATCCTATCTGCTCTTCCCACATGCTGAGTCATAGTCTAGTAATATAGCGACATCGTCAATGATCTCTCACATTTATATGGCTCAGGAAATTGGAGAGCCAAGGACACACAAATTCTGAAAGCTCATCAGGCCAGGAATTGCTCTGCTATCTATCTATAATTCCTCTTTTATCTTAGACAGGAGTCGCAAACTGTTGAACCACAGGAGAAAACCAGCCATCAGATATGTTTTATTTAGCCCAGGAAGGGTTTTCAAAATCGAGAAACTTCCCATTTAAAAAATTCAAGTTCAGCCTTCTCCTGAAAAACAGAAACAATCTTGTAGCAACAAAGGGGAACACTTGGTTAGAGCTGAGAGGTGTCTTTAGACAAGACAGGGCCTCTCCTAGTCATGACCCCTCTCTGTTGAATTATCTTAGTAGCTTGGCTCTTGGTGTTGGAATCTGGTACAGCGGCCACCAAGAATCCCACGAGCATACACTTGAGCATCCCTAGGGGAAGGGAGCTCACCATCTCCAGATACAACCATTCTCTCTTCAAGCAAGTCACTCCAGAGCTCTTCCTGAAACTGAAAGCCAAGCAGCCAGCACTGGCCTTCGCCCGTCTCCTTGACACTAGACCAAGGAAGAGATTCTCTCCCAGTGAGTTTTCTCCAAAGTAAGCACGCCCAGTTTCTTGTCTAACTTGGTTTCTGTTCCCGTCACCACCTTTCTTTGTATTTTCTGGACAGGGGCTACTCTGTCTTGATTCCTTTTAAAGTATAAAATCCAGAAATGAAGGTTTCCTCCTAGGAGACTCGGCTCACCTCTTCATCTTCTCTAGAATGTCATTCATGTACTAATTAAGGGAGTGTTTTCTAAACACTTAGCAGGTGCCAGGCACTGTGCCAGGCCCTGGCATCACATGGGGAAGCAGCAAGCACTCGGTGCCTGCCTTCCTGACGCTCAGATTCCAGAGGGGAGAGAGTGATACCTGCCGTCTCTTCAAGAAATGTAAGCTTGCACTGTAACGTGTGCAAAATAAATCCCAGTGGAGTCCAAGAATTTAGCTGTGAAAAGAAAAGAAAACTTTCACAAATCTAAAGGAAAACACAGGCAAATAATTTGATTTTCTTAGAGAGGCCTTTCTAATCACAACAGAAAATCTCAAAGCTACAAAGGAAAAAAAATGGATAGAGCTGACGACATCAAATTTTAACACTTTTGGAGGCTAAAAGTACCATAAACAATCTCAAAAGACAAACTTGGGAAAATATCTGCAACTCAAATGACAGACCAAGGACTTTCCTCCCCAGTATACAAATTACTCCTACAAATCAATCGACAATGCACATAAAAAATTTATGCAAGAAATACAAATGATGCACGCAAATGAGACAGTTCTGAACCTCATTAATAATGGAAGAAATACAAATTAAAATAATGAGATATCTTCCGAGTAAATATTGGCCATGATATTTTCAAATCGATACTCCCTGGTGCTGTCAACGTGCGGGGAAGCTGGCACCCCCATTCGCTGCACAATGAAACTGCCCTTCGGCAGGGAATTCGGGGATGAGCTCACTTTTGAATGTTCTGGTTCTGCAATTTTAATTGTTCCCATCCTTTATCCTCTCATCCAGCATGTCCCCCATCCCATCATGGCTTCCAGAACTAGCTCACACCTGCCTCTCCTCGGTTCCTCATGCCAATCCTCTTCATTCTACTCAAATTATAATTTCTGGGACTCGGGACTGCTTGTTCTCCTGTCCTGGAGGACTTCCACATGGCTTGTCTTGGTTTTCTTAGATCTCCTGGAAAATGCTACAACAGGCTGGTTAACTCCGTGGTGTCCCCGCCAAGGTTCCTGATAAAGGTGGAGTCTAAACTGTCCAGGAGTGTCTTTCTACCCTGGTCCCTTCACCCACAGTACATGATGATTCTACCTGGAAAAGAAAGGTAAGCATCTGGAGCTCCTGCTGAAACTGAGTGACATCAGAACCAAGACATTTGCATTGATGCCCAGGGGAGTTCCATGCAAGGTGAAGAAATAGGAACTAGACATTAATTCACTTACCATCTTGTCTAGAAGTGTCTTTTCTCCACAAAGACTGCTTGTGTCCACGTGGTTATGATGAGATAATACCCACTAATCTCATGTTCCCCGGAGTGTTCAGCTCACACCCCTTCCAGTGCTTTCACTCTGATGTCTGTGCAGCCCCACGAGCCAGAAACAGAGGAATTTCACTTTATGACATTGGTATTATGTAAATAATATTCACACTGAAGACAGTTTTCTACACAGTCTTTCATTTCCTGCAGGTTTGGATTTGCTCTCCTTGAGGAATGGCCCCTCCCCCAGCGAAACTATGAAAGTGCGCAATGCGACATCACCTTCTCAGCGGCAACGTTAAAACGCAGGTTCTGTTTTGCTGCAGGACCAGGAATCATTTAACCATTCCAGATTTAATTTGCCCCACTGATAAAAAAAGGAGCCAACAATATACAAGAAGGAAGAAGGGTGGGCCCGAATCATTATGCTCTCTCCAGAAATAAACGCAACGTTGTATACCACCATACTTCAATAAAAAAAATTTTTAATTAAGAAACATAGGTTTAAAACACACACACACACACACACACACACACACACAAAGAAAAATGGTCTTGAAGATGAGTTGAAAGTCCTTTCCCATCAACTCTGAGTTTTTATACCATATCTCCTCTCATAGTGTTAAGGATTTTAGCAAATGTTAGTTGACTGCCTCTTTTTCAATAAATGGTGCTGGGAGAACTGCAGATCCACAGGCAAAATAATGATGTTAGATCTTATCTTATACCATATACAAAAATTAACTCAAGATGAATCAAAGACATAAATTCAAGAGCTGAAACTACAAAACTCTTAGAAGAAAACTTAGGGGGGAAGCTTCATGACATTGGATTTGGCAATAATTTCTTGACAATGACATGCAGATTACAGGCAACAAAAAGAAAAAAAATAGATAAATTGGACTTCATCAAAATTAAGAACTTTTGTGCACCAAAGGTCACTATCAACAGGGTAAAAAGACAGCCCACAGAATGAGCAAAAAATATTTGTAAATCAAGTATTCAATAAAGGATTAATATCCAATTATATCCAATTTAAATTATATTATTTATAATTTATATATATTATTTTATTATATTTAAATTAAATTATATTAATATCCAATATATAAAGGACTCATACAACTCAACAACAACAACTTTTAAAATAAGCAAAGGACCTGAATAGACATTTCTCCAAAGAAGACATACAAATGGCCAGTAGGCACATGGAAAAATGTTCAGCAGCACTAATCATCAGAGCAGTGCAAGTCAAAACCACAGCGAGACACCACTTCACACCCATTAGGATGGCTATAGAAAAAAAAACAAAAGACAAGATAACACGTGTTGGTGACGATGTGGAAAAATCGGAAACCTTGTACATTGCTGGTGGGACTGTGAAATGGTACAGCCACTATGCAAAACAGTAAGTGGTTCCTCAAAAAGTTAAACATAGATTTACCATATGATCCAGCAATTCCAATTCTAGGTACATACCCCAAAATTTTAAAACAGGGACATAAACAGATATTAGAATGCCATTATTCATAAGAGCATTATTCACAATAGCCAAGCTATGGAAGCAACCTAAATGTCCATCAGCAGATGAATGGATAAAGAAAATGTGGTATAGGCATATAAGAGAATGCTATCCAGCCTTCGAAAAAGGTGGAAATCCTGCCACTTGTAACAACATGGGTGAACCTGGAGGATATTATATGAACTGAAACAAGCCAGTCCCGAAGGACAGAATACTGCAAGGCTCCGTTTACGTGAAGTATCTAAAACAGTCAAATTCATAGCAGCAGAGAACACAATAGTGGTTTCCAGGGGCTGAGGGAGAGGAGAAATATGGAGCTGTCATCCAATGGGTATAATTGAGATTAAATTCACACTGAAAGGAAATACTAATTACTTCCCAGCTCTTCATCCAATATCTTGGACATAGGGAATTACTGTGTTATAAAATCCATGGCTCAAGTTTTTTCCATAGCACTTAGCTCATTGTAACGTACTGTATCACTTAATTACTACTTTATTTACTTACTTATTACATTCAATGTTTGTTGTCTGTCTCTTCCATTAGGATGTAAGCTCCACAAGGGCAGAGACTTTTTGCCTGTTTTCTTCAGCGACATTGCTCCCAAAATGCTAGAAAAGTGCCCAGCAGATAGTGGCCCCTCAATAAATAGTTAATTTATTAAATTAACTGATAAAATTAAGAAAATACAGAGCCACAGGTATAGACAGGCTATGTGTGCAGTACCTTGTTTGGGGGGTTTCAAAACCCAAAGAAGTAAATTTACCAAGGACAGAATTAGGAAGAGTTCAGATATTCATTCCATGACAAGAAAAAAAGCACTTTTGTTATTGCTGTAGCTGTTGTGTGTGTGTGTGTGTGTGTGTGTGTGTGTGTGTTTGCACTGTTATGCTTTAAATAAGGATAAGGATATGTCGAGAAAAGGAAAAAGACACAATGTTCTTTTCAGCAATGTTCAGCACAGTTCATGGTTTTTGAAGACGAGATAAGCAGAAACAGCTGAGACCTTTCCCAATAGGATTAAAAGGATGAATTATATAATGTTCACGAAGCATCTTAGTCTCCATGAATAACCTAGTAGGTGAACCACAGGGAAGCAGGCAGCCTACTTTGCTTTCAACTTCTGTCAGCTTTCCCCAGTTTCTCGGGTGACTTATCCCCACCCTCTGCATCGAGGTAAGATTCGAGAGACAGTATTGTTTGAGGTTTGAATTCAGCATCAGACAAAATGAGATTCAGAACCTAGAGCTGTCTGACCTTCTGTGAACCCCACCACCAATAGAAACCTTTGAACCAAAGTGCTTCATTGCCCTCTACCCCGATTGCTGCCCAAAAGACACAGGAGCTCTGTGGGCGATGGTGCTTATGAGGGCTGAGCAGCTCTGTTCTTGTGGTCATTTGCACATGGTTATGACGGCATTTCCCCTTCCCAGTAAGTTAGACAAATAGGATGTGAGCAAGTGAGTGGGGAGAAAAAGAAGTCTGAGAAGTATTTCTGTCCTATCTCGGTCTTCATAAAATCCCAAAGAATTTTTTTTCTGGTTGCTGTTGATCTCATCTGAAGTGTTACGACTCCAGATGGTATCCATACCCGTACAAAAAAAGTAAATATATAAAAATACACTGGAACCAAAGGCCCAGGATTATGTGCTGTTTGAGTTATACAAACTTATACACCATAATTCTGCCTTCTACCCATGCCTTTATGTGATAATCTAATTAATTTGGTTTCCACCCACACTCATTCATTCAAACTAGTATATGTGAAAAATGGAAATCACAAAGTATGAGTGATAGTCATTTTCCCAGCATCACTGAGATATAATTGGCATATAACACTGCGCATGTTTAAGGTGCACAACGTGATGATTTGATATAAGTATGTATTGTGAAAATGTTTACCATCATGAGGTTAACCAGCACGCCTTTCGCCTTACATAATTACCATTTTGTTGTTGTTATGGTGAGAACATTTAAGGTTTGCTCTCATAGCAACATTCAAGTATAAAATACAGTCTTATTAACTGTAGTCACCATCCTGTACATTAGATCCAGAACTTGTTCATCTTATAATGGGAAGTTTTTGTGCTCTTTGACCAATGTCTCCCCCTGTCCCCAACCACCAGCCCCTGGTAATCATCAGTCTCCTCTTTGACGTCTTTCTCTTAACATAGTGCTGTCAAGTTTCATTCATGTTGTCACAAAAGGCAGAATTTCCTTCTTGTTTATGGCTGAATAACAGTGTGTGTGTGTGTATCACACTGTCTTTATCTGTTTATCTGTCAATAGGCATTTAGGTTGATTCCGTGTCTTGGCTCTTGTGAACAATGCTACAGTGAACATGGGAGTATAGATATTTCTTCAAGATATTAATGTCATTTCCTGTGGATTTATATACAGAGGTGGGATTGCTGGATCACATGGTGGTCCTATTTTTAATTTTTTGAGGAACCTCCATACTGTTTTCCACAGTGGCTGCACCAATTTACATTCCCTAAGGTAAGCCTGCTTATTGATTTTTGCTTTTATTGCCTTTGCTTTTCGTGTCGAAAGGCCCAGGCCGTCAGCGCGCCCTCTTGTGGCTGCAGGTCTCACCCCGGGCAGGTGCACAGGAGCGGAGGCCAGGAGCGGAGTCCGGCTGGAGGTGTGATGTGCACAGCGGGAAGGCTAACTGTAGGTGAGCCCAGGGCTGCAGGCCAGTGACAGGAGTCAGGCCAGATCCGGGGCCACAAGCCGCTGCAGGGACCCTAGTTGCCGACACTGTATACTGCGGGGGGTGGGGGGGCCGTCTCGTCACAGGCACACATTGAGCGGTGGAGGCATGCGAGTGCACAGCGGGAGGCGCTAGCCTCGAGTGCACGCACGGCAGTGAGGGTGAGTGGTGGGGATCTGAGCTGTCATCTTGCACCCACGCAGCTGTGATGGCCTGGGCTAGCTGGTGGTACAGATGGGGCCCTGGCTGGAAGCCAGGTGGTGTAAAGAGGTGGGAGAGACTCAGGCGGCTGGCATCTCTGAACACAAAAACCTGTGGGGTGAAAGCAAGTGAAATCTGCACGGGGTCCACGGAGGCAGCTGCCGCAGCTGTTTGTTTCTTTGATGGCAAAAGTTGCCGGGGTCTTCTGCAGGGCAGGTCGCTGGGAACCGTGGTCACTCCCGCGGCGTGGCTGACGCTGGTAGCCCAGCCTGTTTCCTTGTTCCTAGCCATCACTATAGTCCCAGCTTTGCCAGTCCCCGGGTTGGGTAAAACCAAAGCGGGTCCTTCGGGGACACTGGTCATTCAGCTGGCTCGTTGAGGGGAACTCTTTCAAGCCGGGGAGTTTCCTCTTGGCACTGAGTTGTGCCAGTCTGGGGGCGGGATGACTCAGGCAAAATGAGGCTGTTCTTCCTTCCCTTTTTGTGTGCTTATTCTCAGGGTTTTTTCCCACTGAAGTTTCTTAAGTGGACTCCGGAGCTCTACCAGCGTTGCTCCTGTTCGTGGATGGCCGTCTAAGTGTTGATCTTGGTGAGGAGAAGAATGCTGGGCTCTCCTACACTGCCATCTTGGTGACATCGCTTTTCAGGGTTGTTCTAAATGATGAGAGGAACACAACACTTTGGCCTCTTGATGTACTGAGTTAAATGGGTCACTTCAAAGTCTGAAGGTCTGCTTCCTTTATCTTTCCTGTATCATTTTTGGTAGATTGATGCCACAGTCTTACAGCTGGAAACTTACCATTTCAAAACCCAATTTTTAAAAGAGATAGACTTAGAAGTTGAAAGGGATAAAAAGAAAAACATTTCAATAGTACCAGCTGGATTTCATTACTCAGAGTTCTCCAGAGATACAGAACCAATAGAACACATATATGGAGGTTTTTCTTAAACCGGTTGGCTTACGGTATGACTGACATACCAAAAAAACGCACATGTTTAACATAAACAACTTGATAAGTTTGGAGATGAGCACATACTTGTGAAACCATTACCATAGTCCCTATTGTAGACTTAAAAACTTGCTAAGAGAGTAGATCTTAAGTGTTCTATCACAAAATCATCATCATCATCATCATCATAAATGAATCAAGAAGATGATAGGAACCTTTTGCAGGTGATAGATCTGTTTATGGCATAGAAGGAGATTTATTATAAGCAACTGGCCCACGCAATCCTTCCTGTGGAGGCTAAGAAGTCCCACAACCCAGGAATCCCAGGAAAGCAGTGGTGTAGTTCAGGACCCAAGAACCAGGGAACCTGATGGTACACATCCCAGTCCAAGTGCAGAAAAAGACTGGTGTTCCAGCTCGCGCAGTCAAGCAGAGAAGAGGGAACAAACACTCCCTTCCCCTGCCTTCTGTCCTAATCAAGCCCTCCACGTATTGGAGGGTGACACCCACGTTGGGGAGGGCAACCTGCTTTACCGAGTCCACCAATTCAAATGCTTATCCCATCTGGAAACATCCTCACAGACACATCCAGAAACAACTTTTAGCCAAACATCTGGCCTCCATGACCCAGCCAAACTGACACATAAAATCAGCCATCATAGGATCCTATTTTTTAAGATTATGAGTAGGGGCTACTTTAAGAATGAGACATGTCAATGTCCATGGACAGATGACTGGATAAAGAAGTTGTGGTATATGTATACAATGGAATACTACTCAGTCATAAAAAAGAATAAAATAATGCCTTTTGCAGCAACATTGATGGAACTGGAGGTCATCATTCTAAGTGAAGTAAACCAGAAAGAGAAAAAATACCATATGATATTGCTTATATGTGGAATCTAAAAAAAAAAAAACAAGACACAAAGGAACTTACTTAATAAAACAGAAACAGACTCACAGACATAGAGAACAAACTTATGGTTACCAGGGGGTAAAGGAGGTGAGAAGGGATAAATTGGGAGTTCAAGATTTGCAGATACTAACTACTATATATAAAATAGATAAACAACAAGTTTATACTGTATAGCAGAGGGAACCATACTCAATATCTTGTAGTAACCTATAATGAAAAAGAATATGATAAGTGGAAAAAAAGAAATGAGAACTATTGATAAGAGAAGTGAAGATTCTTGGCACAGAGCCTGACACACATTAAGCAATTTATGAATTTTTCATTCATTTATTAATATACATAAGTGGAAATTCAGTATATATGCCACTTCCCCCAGTGCCTTCCCACAGTAATCAGAAGATGTTCCCCTGAAAGACACTAAAACTGCATTTTATTCTGAGAGTCACTTGGTGAATCCCTGAAGCAACTGTATGTACATCACATACTGTCTGTGTACCGAAGGGCATTCACTGACAGGCAAAGTTTGTGGCCTCTCACCAAGAAGGGGAGGAGTGTGAGGCAGCTCCCACCACTACCAAAATAGCACACTCGCTGTCTAACGTTTTCCCATTTGTTTATTTTTTAAGTTGAGGGGTTTTCCTGCCTTTAAAACATGCAAGAAACCCTTGAAGAAAGGGGGGACTTCTTCAGCCCTTTAGCACTGCCTGGCATAAAGTGGGAGTTACTAAAAATGTGTTGCTCCCAAGATGAAGTTGTCGATGGCCGTAAACAGACATGTGATAAGTAGTTAGGTATAACTTGTCATAACTTAGGTTTGTAATTCAGGGAAGGAAAGGTCTACCAAGGAAAAAGTAGGAGCCTCCAAAAGTATGTTGCCCCCGTTTCACCTTTTTGCCAAGAAGCACTTCTGTACCAAGAGCATGGTCATACACCTACCTGCAAGCTTTCTCTGCCCCGATGTGTGTTCTAGAATGAAGCTCACAGTATCGTGTGGCAGTCAAGCACCTTGTCCTGGGACACACCGTTTATTGTTTCTTAGATGAAATGAGTACATTTCCCTCTATTTCCACCGTCACAAGATTCCCTTCTCACCCATCACGCCGCAGCCAAAGGGATCTTTTTACAATTCAGATATGACCATTTCTCGCCTTGTTCTTGGAGTTCAAGTCCACAAGCCCCTAAGTGAGCCCGCAAGGCTGTCTGTGACCTGGTTTCTCTTGGACTCACCAGCTGCAGCTCACATGAAGCTTCTCACGGGTTCGGCTGCGGCCACTCTGGCTTCTCAGTTCCTCAAGGCATCATGTCACACTGACCCTGGCATCTGCAGCTCTTTGTATCTGGAATCGTCCCCCTACCCCACGACTATGATATACTTACTCTTTAAGCCTCAGCTTAAATGTTGGCTCCTTGGGGGTCTACCACCCTTTTGACCACAGCAAACTAGGTCAGAACCCTTCCATTCAGCATAACAACATCCTGTCCTACCCCTCTCCTTCCACTTTCCAAAATCGTACTTTAAAAAATGAATTATCTGTGTAATGGTTCAGTGTCTGTCTGTGCCTCAGGTTCTAGTCTCCATGGAGGAGGAAGCATGTCTGTCTTATTTATTACTATATTCCTGAACCTGATATTATTTCTGATATATAATAGATAATCAGTAAATATTTGCTGAATTGATGAATAAGATTGTGGGATCTGCACAGAGATATTTCCCAAGTAATATTTCTAGCAGATGTGAAGGTCATGAAAAGGTGGCAGTCAGATTCATAGTTATATGTCATTGGGTGATAAAGTAAATGTCTTGCAGGAGATGGAAGGAGACAGTGGTTTTCATTACTGGGGAATAGAAAATAGTTTGAGTTAACTAAGGCAGATGGTCCATGAACAATGCTTCAGAAATAGAACAGAGCTTCTGACCTTTGCTGATCAAGAAATATTTCAAAAGTTACATATAGGGCTCAGTTCAGCTTTATATCAAGATCAAACTATTTCTAATAATTAACGCAAATCATTACATCTTTCTTTCATTCTGTAGTGTCTTGGTCCTCTATGTTATCTTGGTAAATTAATATTTTCTGCTTGAACATTCCCTAGTTCACATCTTCTTTCCCTTTATTTTTGCTTCGTCTGTTTAGCTACTTGTATTTTCCATGACAAATGCCTAAATTATACATAATTGAATGTCGAGGGAAGTTTTCTTTGGGCAAGGCTGATTTCCACCCCACTACCCATAACCAAAGAATGTGACTGTCTTTACTATGTAAACAATAAACTATTGTTTTATAATTTTTCAAGGTGCCAATGTTAGCATTGTAGAAAAAAATTATGTAGCTGAGAAAACACTCAATAATGCCTAGGACAGGTCAGAAAAATAAATTCACATTTATAGCATGTTATTACTTATAAAACCCTTTGGCATTCCATCTGTCTTGATCCTGGCTTGAATTATAGCAAGGCAATTTTTACTGATGTGATAACTGAGGCAGAGAATTTCTGGCTCAAGGTCATAGAGCTAATAAAGAAATCACTGGAACCTAAAACTATATTTTCTTTGCTCATTATGTCGTTGCAATTATGAGATCTGGTTCAAAGGTTCACTGGTTCAAAGCCCAAAGGATGATTTGCAGGAACTTATGAACTGATGGAACTTAAGTCTTACTCTACTTGGGAAACCCTCATCCTGTTGAGAGCTTTCTTCAGAGCCTCCTTCACTTCCTTGTTTCTCAGGCTGTAGATCACTGGGTTCAGCATAGGGATGACCACAGTGTAGAAGACAGACACAACCTTGTCCTCCCCAAGGGATTTTCCCATGTTGCCTTTCAGGTATATGAACATAAGTGTCCCAAAGAAAAGAGCCACTGCAGTCATGTGAGAAGCACAGGTGGAGAAAGTCTTGGCTTTGCCACCAGCGGAACGAATCTTCAGAATAGCCCGAATGATGAACAGGTAGGAGATAAGAATCACCGAAATGCTGGTTGTGATGACCAAGAAGGCTAAGAGGTAGATCACCCGTTCTCGTGGTCCGGTCTCACTGCAGGCAAGCTTTAGCAGGGGTGGGAGGTCACAGAAGAAGAAATCCACATGGTTGGACTTGCAGAAGGAGATCGAGAAGGTGCACCCAGTGCGAATCATGGAATTGAACATGGCGCCACCATATGCCCCAGCCACCAGCCCGAGGCAGGTCTGGGGTGTCATGGCCGTGGCATAGAGGAGAGGGTTACACACGGCCACATAGCGGTCATAGGCCATTGCGGCCAAAAGGAAGCATTCAGTACTAGCACAGAGTGTGAAAAAGAAGAACTGGGTGGCACAGCGCTCAAAGGCGATGACCCTCTTATCCGTCCCCAAGATCTCCAGCAACTGAGGGACAATAACAGAAGAGTAGCAGACGTCCAGGAAGGAAAGGTGGCTGAGGAAGAAGTACATGGGAGTCTGGAGGCGGGGGTCGCTCTGAACCAGCACAATCATGCCCAGGTTGCCTCCCATGGTGATGAGATAAAGGACCAGAAACACAAAGAAGAGCCCCCTCTGCAGCTCTCCCTGCAGCTGAAACCCCATCAGAATGAATTCTGTCACCGCAGTGCCATTCGCTGCCATGAATCCTGTTGCCCGCCGAAATAAAAAAAATAAAATCTCATTGAAGATAAATTAAGGTGAGTATGGCTTGGTTTGACTGATCTCTCTCAGTAATGATAATAATCTTTCCATTTTTTACAAACTTGGTTTGATCTCTCAGCAACCTTTGGAAGCGCATGATGTTAATCCCACTTTTGAGAAAACAATATGAGGGTCAAAGAGGTAAAGTGACTAGTTCACGATCTCATAGTAAAGAGGCAGAGGCAGAGCTAGAGCTCAGCCCCTTAGACATTTCCAAACTTCCAACAGGTTCCAAATTAGAAACCTTCATCCGCCTTGCTGCAGAGCCAGAAAACGACACTTTGTTGGAGAAACTCTGGTGGTACAGTACTAAGGACATTGGCTTTGAAAATCAGACAGAGGTTCAAATCCCTTGAGACCTTGGGCAAGTTAATTCACCCTTCTGAACCTTAGCCTCCTTGTTGGTTTCATAGGAATTTCTATGCCAAAGTCCCAACATTACTGCGAAGGACATAACTTACATACTGTCCCTAGCACTTGGTCTGAATCACACACTTAGAATTTTTTTTTTCTAAATTCTGCAATAATGTAACATGCTCCTAGGTTCATGTGCATTCTGGAATCTTCTTATCTCCAAGTCCACAAGCCCCTAGAGTCCCAATATCAGCTCTATCTTTCTTTGTGGTTGTTTTCATGTGCATATGAGCGCAGTGGGGCTGGATGCAAGACAGTGAGCTGTGAAGAGCAAGCACTGTTAGAACTTCTACAACCTGTTGCCTGCCAAGTCCCTTCTTCCTCTCTGTCTCTGCCAAAGAGCATGGCCTGGTTTCCAAGTTCTCTCATTCCAAAAGAACTGTCCCATTTTTTTTAAATGCCAGATCATTATCAATCAATGCAAATCATGAATCAAGCCATTCTAAAATTAGCCTGCAAAGCTCCCTAAAGGACAAAGCCATCACACCACGTTTAGAATTCTAATAGAGATGGAGTTCTTGCCAGGTGTTTGGACAATCTTGTCTCTGGACCTTTGGATGCTGATAATTTGGTGTAATGGAAATTCTGAATGTGGATTTCAAAAGCGATTCTTTTTGTCCTCCTTCCATCCTTGAAACAAAAACTGAATTTGAGAAAGACCTCATAGGATTTTAGATAAACGGGAAAACAAAACTTTGATCAATGTTTGGCAAAAGCTGATCTACTGACAAAATAAACATCACCATCTGGTGTTTTCGGCCTTCCCCACTGAATTCCTGATAATCTAAATATTTAGTTTTTTTCCCTTAGGGCTCAATATAATAGACCGTCAACCAAAACAATGACTTGCTGTGTTCTAAATGGAATTCATACAAATCATCCTGACCATAGGGGCAAAAAGAGAGAAGACTATGTTCATTTATTTATTTAGTAAGAATCTACTGAGAACATACAATGCATTAGACACTCTTCTGGTTGTTCGGAACAAAACACAGACAAAGAGCTTTGCCCTGGTGGAGTGGTCATTCTAGCAGACGAGTTAGGCATATACAAAATATGGTTTTTTAAAGTATATATTTTTTTACCATGATAGAAGATAAATGCTATGAAACACACACACACACACGAGAGGTGTATTAAATAGGACCACCAGGGAAGGTTCACTGAATGGGTGACATTTCATCAGAAATGACAGAGGATCAGGTAACTATTCATGCTTATTTGTACACATCGTTTATCCACCAATTATTTTTCCAAACAACAGAAAATGAAGACACCAGCAATGGTGCCCCACTTCCATTATAAAGCATACAGCATTCTTCAGATCCCTGCGAGATACTTCCAAGGCAACTTTGTCCAGAAATGTTAACCTCCTAATACAGAGAGAAGCCCCTAAGGTATCAGAGGCTCAACAATCAGCCTCAGATCTCTCAGTGTAAAGGGAAGACTGGAATCCCAGCCGTGTGGCACAGTGGCTAAGAAAATGGGCCCTGCGGATAAACAGAGCTTGCTGCAAACTCAGTCATCTCTTTCTGGGTGCCCCTGGGCAGAGGCCTTCACCTCTGGAGCCTGAGACTCAATACCCACGCATTAACACTAACAGCGCTGCTGTGCTGTGGGAGGTAGAGGAGAAAATCATGGAAACATCCGCACTGTGCCTGATCCAGAGTAAGCACCCAATACGTTTAATTGTTACCAAAGCGATTTTTCGGCCACTGGGTTGTTCTGACATTCAGAAATGTAATTTACTCCCCTCTTATTATTGAGTAAACTGAGGCTCAAATGGTTAAACCAACTTTCCCAAGACCGCACAGTTGTTAACCGGCTCCAGGATTCTGGCTCCAAATTCATTGCGCTTCCACCAACCAACATATGGCTCGTCAGTTTGGTCCAGGAAGTGGGACACTAGCCCAGCTCCAGGCACCTCCCAGCAGGGGAGGCACAAGTCAGGAGACCCACCCCATCCCACCACGCCCCTGAGAGATGCTTTCAGCTCTCCCCGGAGGGAGGGGAGCTAGTCCCCCCTGGAGGAGAGTGTCGTGGTGGGGGAGGGGCCACTGCTCAGGATGAGCCATGTGGTAGGAAGACTGGGAACAGCGTCAGGAGACCTGCATTCATGTCTGCTGTCTGCCACTGATGTACTGCGCAGACTCAAGTCACTATCTCCCCATCTCTGGGTCTGTGTCGCACATGAGAAGCCTGCACTGAATGACCTCAAACGCTGCTTCCTGTTCTACAAAGGGATGGTCTCCCTTCTCCTCGTGAAAGTCCCATGAGAGAGGGAAAAAGCATGTATTAATAATACTAACAAAGAACAACATTAAAACAGCACTCACTTCAGATTCATTACCATTCTAGATGTTTTATATAAACTGCCTCACTTACTTTTCATGATTCAACACCAGATTATTATCCTTATTAATAGACTGGAAAATAGAGGCTGGCAGAGATTAAGTAATTTGGTTTACACAAACCACTAGGCTGGGATTTGAACCAACGTCTGTTGGACTCTGAGGCCATGCTCCCAAAAGCTATTTCAAGAGTGTGGTAATAATGGGTTACCATTTAGTGAGCACCTTTTTATGACCAGAATTTTTTAGCAGCCTTACATATATCATTCTTTACATTGGAGCAAAGAGGTGAGTAGTGTAAGTTAAATTAAAATTTTGGAAAATGACCCTAATTCTGGAAACACCGCACATGTTCTCCTTTTTGTTGTATTGTCTTTATTGGTCATGTCTTGTCTGCAGGGAGAGGAGGACAGAAGATGTGCACAGGGTTACCGTCAGACTCAGACTCTAACGAGGAGTGTGCAGCCACCAAAGAACCGTCATCTCCTCCAGCACAGGTGTAAGTGGCAGAACGACAGCCATGTGACCCAGCCTTGCTCCTGGCTCCATGTCATGTCCTACTTGTATTTTCCCTTTGCCCCAGTCTCAGCCCTCATTTTTTATTTATTTTATCTTGCCACATGTCAGATATTTTTATAAGCCATTTTAAGTCTCTTTTGGAAAGACAGATGGATGAATAAATAAATACAAAAGTGCCTGTTTGCCAGATGCCAGGACAGTCAGCATCAGACCAGCGACAGTGCCGCCAGAGGACTTTGCCAAATGGATTCTGGAAAGCAGTGCACAAACGGTGGTTCAGCCCAAATCAGACCCACCTATGAATGATGAAGAAAGGTTGACGCTCAAGGGAGAAAATGGGAAGCGTGGGGAGGTCTCCAAGTCTGTGCTAGGTAGCCAGCTCCTGACATCTTTGTTAACACAAATTCCAAGATAGTGACCTGGGATGGAATTCTGAGACACTGAAAAGCATGGAGGGTCTCTTCAGCCATAATGCACTTGAATGAGACCCTTCTGAGCATCAAAGATGTCCATTTTTCAATGTGCAGAGGAAAATTTTAAAGAAACCCAAAGTTGCCAAGTGTTTGCTGATCTTCAGAGGAGCTGAAGAGTTAGATCTTTCCAAGAACAATTCCACCTTCCCTGATGATGCATTGTCTAAATTCCTGAACTGAGCCAACATGATGCATAATTCTAGATAGAACAGCCAGTTTCCTAATGATCATGATTAGAGACAACCAACAGCAGCTCCACCAAAGCTCTAGGTGGGAGAAGAATGCTGGATCAGTGTGGTCTCAGAAGAAAATATTTGGTCCCAGGCAACTTAGATAAACTAAGTTGCTGGGGAGATACGACTGGAACTCTGACCGCAGTTTCCTGTCTTTGAAGCCCACAAAATAGTTGACATTGCTGGCTTTTAAGGATGCACAGGGGGAAAGTGAATCCTTGATGCCATCACCAACCCACCATGCTCTCCAGTACCAAACAGCAGCAGCATTTCACACTCTCAGTGATCTGTTATCTAACTGTTGATCAGACACAGAAATATTTCACCTCCAGGCACTTCCTGGTGGACCACTAACTCTAGGTTACCTTTCCCCAACATTAGTCATGTCTCCTAAGATCCACAGCCTCATTTTTATACCAGCCCGTAGTAAACACAGCTGGAACATCTAATTCACACACTCCAAAGCTAAAGGAGAAAGACGTAAGATTGTTTGCTCTTTGGGTTTATTAATCTCCCCAGAACCTCCACTAAACCTCAGAACATTAACAAGGGTTTCAGAAGAAAGGGAGCCCAGCAGGCTTTGGTGTTTAACATGCTCCACCCATCATCTCAGAGCCAGCGCTGGACTCAGAGCCAAGAGGCTACTATAGATTAATCGAGAAAATATATGGGAAGATGATTCTCAAAGCAATAGGTTTGCACTTGGAAGGGATTGTTATAAGGGTCCAGACACCAGCTTTACAATAGCACATACTGTGGGAAATGCAGAGCCATAGATCTGAAGAGTATTTATAGAGCTCAACAAAACTAATCCACTTAGCTCCTCCGAGGATCTGAGGTTTAAAGTTATTTTTAAACGGTGAGATATAAAGGTTGCATGATGTGCCTAGAGTTATGTAGCGTAGCCATTCCTCTCAGCTGGAAGTACACAACAAAGGCTTATAAAGGATCTGCCTTTATATCCTGTGCCAGGCAGTATGCTGGCCACTGGGGATGTAGTGATGAATACATAGAACTAAACAGACATTAGATGATAATGGTGCTCCCTGTGCCACTAGAACAGACCTGGCATCATCTGCTTGTGGTAACTTGAAGAAGAAAAAGGAACAAAGGAATGCGGTACAAGATGCTTTGCCACTCAAAGTGTCAATAGGGACTTAGGTCCTAAGGATGTTTAAGTGGTGGGAAAAAAACATGGCAGCATCTTCCATCAACAGACTGTGTTCAGGTATAGAAGTAGCTCAACCTAGAGATGAAAATAGACTCTCTATTAAAAGCTCCCCTTTTCCTCTAAAGCTCGTTTGGAAGAAAACTTTAGTTGGTCATTTTCTAGCTGAATTTAAACTTATAAATGCATAGGAAAATCTTCTCCAGCCAACCTCACTGAAAACAGCAGAAAAGCAGAAGCAGCACAATGTCACGGAACCAGAATGCTTTGAAGTCCCATCTCAGTGAGGTCAAGTTGCAGCCAGCTACTTAAATTATCTGAACTTCAGCTCTTTCACCTGTAAGGTGGACATGAAGACTACCCAACTCACAGAAAGCGCTGTGAGGATAAAGTGAGATGGCATGTGTGCTCAACGAAGATTGGTTCTGTTGCATACAATGGAAGGTGTGAATTCCCTTCCCAAAAATTACAAATGACTTTCATGATCCCTCACTTTGAAATATGGTACTCCCATTATCTCATCTGATCCTCACACAACCCATTTTGAGGTGAGGAAACTGGGACTTGGAGAGGTCAGTGGATTTGTCCAAATGTCACGTACTTAGCAAGACAGGCAGCCGGAACTGAGCCCCAGAACCCTTTCCACCACACCACCCAATCATTCAGCACGGTGGTCATAGTGATACAGATGCCTCTCCTGAAGAAGGGAGGTGGTGGGGACTGGGGTGGAGAACTCAAAAGTTAAACTCTTGAGTTCTTCCTCCTTTTGTGGTCTTACAATAAACTTTTACAATGATATATAAATTCTGTCCAAATGTTGTTGTTGACCTTAAATCCCTTATAATTCTCCTTCACCACTGCCTACTCACTCTGAGCCATCTGCTCCCAAGACAGAGCATGCCGTAGAATCTTGGAGCTTAAAGGAGTCTCTGAAAGTTATGAAAAAAAATTAATAGATGTGGAATAGACCCTAAGATAAGGGGGGTCTTACCCAGAAGCAAACACCAAAGGAAAATGTTGGCAGTGACAGATCTCCTGCAGCCTGACAAGACACTCTCTACTTTCTGGGCTGTTCCTTCTTTTCAGAGTTTCAGCACAGCTTTTCTGTTGCCCATGAACCACTCAAGCCCTCTGCTTCTCAGAGAGTGGTGAGAACAAATGAATCACGCTCCTTTAAAGGGAGATTGGGAGGGAGAGGAGTTGTGGTGATGGGGATACCTAGACAGAACCAGCCCTACAAAGTGTGAGCTTGAGCATCAAGTCTCTGTAGCTCTGGTTGGGCTCTTTCACGCTCTAATCTCCTTAGAGCTTCTCCCAAAGTTAGCACCTAGCTTAACAGTCCAAAAAGAAAGACCTCAGTTCCCTCTGCTTTAGGGGCGGCTTAGCCAAGTGCTCATAGGAAGTAACTTCATGAACTCTGAATTGCAGGAATCCGAGCTTTACCTCCTCACCACAGCGGAAATCCCGTCTCGGGCAACTCTGATGGCTGACCATTGAGCTAATGATGACCTTTTCCAATCAATCTATACGGAGCCCGAACAATTCCAATGATGGGGAAATTATCCTCCCACAAAGGAGTCTGTTCTGTTTTGGAGCTATCTACCTATAGATTCCAGCTCCCTCTGTAATGTCAGTACCATCACATTCCAAATACCTACCAGTTTTACAAGTTTCTTAGCGATTCAACAAGAGTTGCTTCTCAATCTTTCCCTGTTCTCAATATAACTCCTTACTTGAAACAGCCTCCCTCATCTTCCATATGGCTTCACCTACCTTGTCTCTTCTGATTCTAAAAGCAATCACCTGAAACAGGTATGAGATGCATTATCAGTCCCAGGGCATAGATGAGGGAACTGAGACTCAAAGATGCTAAGTGTCTTGCATCACTGTAAGAGAGAAGTAAAACTGATAATTCCCAGCACCTTGTGCTCCCTAGCAAGCCACACCAGCTTTGACCCTACTAAAGAAAAAAGAAATAAACTATTTCAGACAAGGGGAAACCAAGATTCAGCTTGTCAAGTACATTTTGAACCTGGACTGTGGTTCATTTTCTCTCTCGTCTACTTTGGGCAAACTTACCTTCAGCAGGACCAAGAAGCCCTTCCCTGGAAGACTGGGCTGGATGGGAGGAGAATGTGATGTCTAAATGGGGCTTTTGGGCATCAGAGGAATAAACATTTTCAGCCTCTGCCGCTCATAAGCCCCAACATGTACAGAAGCAGCCATTAATAGATGCCTGGGTCTCTGTCCTACCCTGGGTGCTCCAGGAGAGCAATTAGAAAACCAGGGGGGGGGGGGCTGGGTTGCCACTGATTGGGGTTCTCTAACCAGGCCCTAAGCTGCTAATTAGGCTTCTCTGATTCCCAGAGGAGAGAAACCTTCAGAACAGGCCCCTGCAAAGTTGGCCTTCTCAGTTCCTTCCCACTCAAAGTTCATCCAGTCTGGCAGCTCCCACCATAGTTTAATCTCATTTAGGGGGTGGGGGGAGATGCTTCTGTGTCCTCCTCTCTGAGAAGCTGTCAACAACCCAAGGTGACCCCTTCTGAACAATCCCGTTTATGGGGCACAAGTGAAATTAGCGATTATGTCAAGGACCCACAGCCTGCCTACCCATACACTCAAATAATACTACTAATCCGTGTATAAAGTACTCAGAGGGTACCTAGCACACCATATTTTATCCAAGCTTAACCCCTCGACTCTTCACAACAATCCTCTGAGGTTTGTTAATAACTGTTATTTTTGTGCTTTACCAGTGAGGAAACTGAGATGCAGAGAGGTGAAATAACCAGCCGTGGTCACGCATGTAGTAGGAGCAACGCTGAGATTGGAACCAGGGGAGCCCGCCATGATACCTCCAGACACTTTGCTCTTAACCCCTATCCTGTACCTCCTGATGGCATTTAGCTGATGATAAACATCACCATTTAGGACAGAAAATCTGGACAATGTCCAAAAACCATTAGTGAAGACATATAAACTACCAGTAAGTGCTGGTAACAGTTGGAGGGAACGGCACTGGAAGAGTTATTTAGCACATAAACCCCGACAGTAGACGCTTGGGTCACGTCCTCACCTCTTGGGGACGGCCCTCGGTCAATAGATAATGGGCACGGCCTGCAAAAGGCCAAGCCCCTTGCCTAGAGGCAGAACTGAGCCCAAGGGATAAATCGTGCCCTAGAGTTCCCCTGAGGATCAGGCCAAGGCTAGACTCCAGCTGAAGCTACATCTTTGCTCAGCGAACTCCTGCTTCCTTGCCTCCCTTACAGATTCCTTCTATAATCACTCCCTCAGTGAAACACACAGAAATCTATGTCTTGGGTCTTTTTTTTTTTTTAAGAAATCCAACCTAAGACACATCTTTTCCCAAAAGTTCTAGGCTTAATAATAACAATGACAACAATGGCTGTGTGGTCCATCAAAGCACTCCAGAACCTCCCAATATGTCACGAAGGGGAGAGTGTAATCATCACAGTCACCCACTTCACAAGTTCCCCAGGGCGTGTTTAGTGGAATATCATCATTACTGGTATCTTCTGCCTCCTTTTCCTCTATTTTGTCTCAACTGCCACTCTACCCTCAATACCACCCCAGGAAACATTCGAAAAAGAGTATGCGTACTCTTACCACACAGTTATTTCAATAGGTATTTAATTACAGGAAATGATAATACATATTGCCCAAAATGCATTGGAAAATAGAATTCTCTGTGCTGCCAGAAGTCCTGATTTGTGGCTGCCTTCCTTCTTTGTAATATTTTCTTGCATCTACTGGCATCTGCAGCAAAAAAGCCACCCTGGCTAGGCTGAATGCTTGCTAACTGTCAATGGATTTCAGGCCAGCCTTGTTACTTTAGAGTAATGGGGCACATGGCCTCTCTGAGACCCTCCTGCTGAAAGATTCTGATCCCACATTAATGAGTGAACAAAAGCATACAGGGTAGAGGAGCGATTATACTGAAGCAGAACACAGGTTATTAGAAAAAAGTAAATTGGGTTCTCCAGAAACCTGTAATCTCGCAGGGGAAATGAGACTAACCGCCAAGGAGCAGCCATGAACCATGTAAGACAAGTGGAATTAAGTGCCAAAGTGCGTGGTTCTAACAAAGGAAGTGTGGGTCTCAGAGACCAGGAGAGATGAGAGCTGGAATAGCCAAAGAAAGCTGCCTGTATAAACTCTGGAAATGGATCCTTAAGGAAGGTGGTGTATTCATGGTATAGATTCAAATGAAGCATGTTTAGACCACTTTAGCCTCATTCCTTCTGAATCAATAAACATCCTTCCTAATAAAATTATGAGCAGATAATGCAGCTAGGTTTCAGACCCCAAGATGAGACCTGACATCAAGTGTAAGGATGGGTGCAGTGTAGAAAACCTCACGTAGGGTCCTCAGATCTGAGTTCCAGTCCTGACACTACCACCAACTGGGACAGCTGGACCCTGAGAGCCAGTGACAAAGAGGAATCAAATTCACTCCTTCTGGAAACTGCAAATGAGCTCTGAGACCAACAAGACTCTGGAGTTGCTGTGAAATCCCACAAGATCTGTGTTTATTCTCTCAGATGTGTGGAGATGAGATAATGAGCCCCTTCTGAAGCCTCTTCTCCCTGACAAGGCTGCCTTTTCCAGGGAGCCCTGGAGGGCTGTCCCAGGTGCTGATTCATGATTCAGAGACAACTTTTGTGTTTACTGCATCCTTCCCACAAAACCATTCCCAGAAGTATTTTAAATAACCCACTGGTTTGCTAAATAAGAAGAAAGCTAAAACTGTCAGCTGTGTACATCTATTTTAGTTGTCTAAGCTGCTTTCTACCAAATGCTTAAATGACCTCCAATTAGTTTGATTCCAAACCTAAAATGAATCCAACTGAATTATTCCACCAGGTAAGTAGGATGTAACTGTGACCTTGATGAGGTTAGTAAGATACCGGCTCAGAAGTAAGGTCCACACAAACTAGGGAAGGCAAAACCGGGCAGAGATCCTGGCCACTGTCATCGGAACTTGTCACCCAATGGGATCGTGTCCAGACTGGGGTTTCAGCTCCTGTATGAAATACACAAGTAAGACTGGGTTTGGTTTGGTTTTGTTTTTTAAGAAACCTACAGTGGCAATTTTTTCATGCTTATGGATGTATCAGTAGGTAAATTTTAGAAAATACAGTTTTATGAGGCAGGGGGCAGGGTACTACACGGCATAGTTCAGAGAATTCACTGTAAATTACTCTACTTCCTGTAATTATGCTGTGGGTGGGATTAATCATGTGTACTGGAGCTTTGGCTTTGAAACAAGACAGACTTGAGTTCGAATCTGGGCTTTTTCACTGACTAGTCATGTGACCTTGAACAAGTTACTTAACTATTCAGAGTCTTAGTTCCCTCCGGAACAAAATAATACCTCTGTCACAGGGTCACTGAGAGGATTCTGTGAGATACTATATATAGAATGTTTAACACCCTGGTTGGCACAGAGAAGATGCTCAGTAAATAGCTACCAGTATTAAGAAAGGCACATAGCATAGCTGTTCAATACCCCAACTCTGGGATCAGGGCAACCAGGGTTAAGATCTAAACAGCTTTTCTTTCTGACTCTGACACCTCAAGCACAATACTTAAAGTTTCTAAGCCTCAGTTTCCTCATCTGTAAAACAAAGATAAATATTCCTCTCTCCTAACGTTGTTGTCAGGTAAAAATGAAAGAAAGCCTTTACAGTGCTTAGCATGGTACCTGACTCAGGACAAGAGCTCAGTAAATGTTGACAATAATATTTGGAGACAGCAACCCCATAAGGGATTGTCAATGGATTTCAGGCCATTGACAGGATTGAGGAGGGTTAACTTTGTTAATTTCCTTCATTCTCCCCAAGAGACGCAAGCCTTGAAAGAAAAAGGAGTCTGGGAGAAGGTTCCAAGTTGAAGTAAGTACAAAGAGTCATCTCTTCTCTAAAGGGTTCCTCCTGGCCAAGACTGTCACTCTTTCTCCACTCCCTTCAGAGATCTCATATTATTCTACATTACATATTATAATCAAAACATACTACAAGTCATAAAGTCAACCAATAGCGTGCCGAAGCTTTCTTACAACATCTACTGGCCACAAACCTTGGCTTTCCCTCTTGTAAGCTGTTCTGGACTCAGGGAAGTGGTAGCTGCCCTCCACTCTGGGCCCAACGCAAGCTGCTGGTACTCCAAGCCCCATCTTACATAGTCTCATACAAAACTGGGTGTCAACAGCCTGGTCCTAAAAATGCTTCCTTCTGGGAAATATTCTGGAAATTGCCTTTCTGGAAAATAAGCAAACTCTATCACGTTAAGTAAAAATCCATTCTAAGTTTTCAAAAATTACCTTTGTGTTCTCATTTTGTTATTGAGAAAGTTAAGACTGTAATTGGTTAAGCAATTTTCCCAAGAATGTACTAAAGGAGGGACATGGCCCAACCAAGTCTATCTTAACTCACAAAGAAGGAAGAAGAAGAAAAGGCATGGACCACCAAAAACGAAATCTTCTCCCCGGGGAGCTGAGTATTTGCCTCATAGTCTTAGAGGTGCCAAGACTTAAAAGTTGAGACTTGGATCTGAAGAAAAGGTAATTCTGTTCCCCTAAGAGGAAATCATGATGGGGTGGAGAGAGCCCCGAATTTGGAGTTAGAAAGTCTCAGATTCAGATGTTGACTCTGATTCTTCCTAGGTGTGGACACACAACTTGACAAAGCTGGGCATCCTCCTTAACATCTCTGAACTTCCCTTTTCTCTTCCATAAAATAGTCATGGCTGTTCCCAACTTGGGGGGCTGCTGGAAGGATGAGGGCTACTGTATGGGTTGGGCCTTGCCTGTGGAACAAACCCAGTGTGACTGCATCTGTACCCAGATGATCTGCCACCTAATCTCTGGTCGTGTGCATTCAACAATCTTGTCCCAAAATCAGAGGGAACCCTGGGATCTGTGATGGACAGAAAACGAACTGTGACAGTTTCAGAATTCGAGGTTGAGAAAATGATGTTGAAATTAGCCAAGTTTTCTCATCATGTGGAAGTAGGAAAGATCGGACTATCCAAAGAACTGCATGGAGGGTTCTTTGATTCCATACACCTTAAAGATGCAGTGAAATGTAGGAAGGCAGCAAAACAAATTCATAGCAAAGAGCACAGAATTTGCCATCAAACTATTATTGCTCAAAATCCAGATCTTCCACTTATTAAACTGGGTGACCTTAGACAATCTCCCAGAAGTTCAAATTCCTCATCAGGGAAAAATTAAGATAACCAGCCTTGACTACTTCCAGAATTAAATAAGACAACATATGCACAACCCAAAAATGTTCAGTGGAAAGGGTGAGTAGGTGGGCTGTAAGCAAACAAGAAGACCATAACAAAATCAGAAATAACAAACTAGATTTACCTACCTAATATGGATAAATCACAAAAATATAGCGAATGTGGGAAAAGACACAAAAAATCATGTATGTAAATTTTAAAACACATGAAAATCATGGTATTTTTTAAAGGTATACATGTTTCTAAATAAATATAAACATTTCACATACACTAGAGTGGGTCCCTGTGAGGAGCTGGGGAAGGATTAGGGGTGGAGGGAGAAGGAGGGAAAATCATAAAATAATATGAGAAAGTTCAGTGATGGTTTATCAGGAACTGAAGAATATGATTCACTCAATTTTGGACTCAAGATTTCATAACATTATGTTTAAGTTACTATAAATCCCTTGAAATAGTGCCTGCATATTTTTACATAGTAGCAAAGGAGGAGACACGTTACATAGCACAGAAATCAGGAAAATTCTTTCAGCCTTATTTATCCCATATACCCAGATGTACAAATTATGGATTGTGAGAGCAAAAGAACTTTTAACAATCATATAATCTAGCCCCACCATTTTTCAGGACAGAAAGCAAAGCCCTGCGTGGGGAAGTGAACTTCTGAAGATTATTCAGCTAGTTAGTGTCTGTCCTGGAGATGGTAGACACGATCTTGACCATCCCAAGTGGGCCTTCCAAAGAACGTAACTCATCCCCAGAGCAGGCTGCTGGAGTGGAGTGGAGGGAACAGCCCAAGGAGGCTATGTTTTATATGATATGTCAGTGCTTCCTTCCCACAAGGGACCCCTGATTAGAGCTGGAGGAGACCCCCAACCCAAGATTAAAGTGGAGAGAAAGACTTTTAGTTATCCTTTTAAATTATTATTGAGATATGATTGACCTACAACAGTGTGTAAGTTTAACTTGTACAATGTGTTAGCTTGATACATTTATATATTGCAATATGATTTGTCACCATAGCTCAAGCTAACACTTCCATCATGTCCCATAACTGTCATGCCTTCTTTGTGGTGAGAATAACCAAGAGCTGGTCTCTGAGCAACTCTGAATTTCATAACACAGTATTCCAACTAGAATCACTCTACTGTGCCCTAGATCCCCAGAACTTATTTATCTACTAGTTGCTATTCTGTACCCTTTGCAACATCTTTTAATACCATCAGACCAAGCAATATGTGACCACACACTGAATTATCCAAAAAGGAAAATATTCATCAGTGGGTAATATGAGGAAATGGTCCACATAAAGAGCAAATGTGTCATCTTCCAACTTCTGAAATGCCTTCATGAGAAGAAGGGATTAGAATTGTTGTGTCTGGAAGGGGTGAAACTGAAGTCAATGTATGGAAGGTAAAGAAAGAGACTTCAGATCCAAAAAGAGAATTAACAGGTAGAGCTGTCCGCAGATGGAAGCTCACACAGCAACCGACAAGCCCGTGGAGGGTGGGCAGTAGAAGGGACTCCAGTACCCAGTGTGGACTAGAACGGATGCTGCCTACATTATTTTCAAATCTCACAGTCTATGTGTCTCTTATTGGCATGGAAATTTCCAGGTATAAACCAGAGTTAATCTGAATTAGAAACACCAGCTCACAGCTCAATGCCCAAAAATGCGGGAGAACATGGATACGCGAGGAGGATCAGCCAGGTACAGGATTTCTCACAGACAAGCTCTGTGCGTTGATTGGCCCAGAAAAATAAACCTAACTTCCCGCTGCAGAGAGTAAAGAACTGCCCATCAGTTCTGGGACTTCTTTATTTATTTCATTCTCAGCCTCAGATCAATAGTCTATGTTGACTCCATGGCCAAGAACAACCTCACCATCGTCACTGAGTTCATCCTCATGGGTTTTTCTGACTGTCCTACGTTGGAGATTCCCCTCTTCCTGGTGTTTCTGAGCTTCTATCTAGTGACCCTTCTGGGAAATGTGGGGATGATCATTCTGATCCAAGTGGATACCCAACTCCACACCCCAATGTACTTCTTTCTGAGCCACCTCTCCCTGCTAGATGCCTGCTACACCTCAGTCATCACCCCTCAGATCCTGGCCACACTGGCCACAGGCAGGACAGTCATCTCCTATGGCCAGTGTGCTGCCCAGTTCTTTTTCTTCACCATTTGTGCAGGTACAGAGTGTTTCCTGTTGGCAGTGATGGCTTATGATCGCTATGTCGCTATTAGCAACCCACTGCTCTACAGTGTGGCCATGAATCCCAGAATCTGCTGGACTTCAGTGGTGGGAGCCTACGTCTGTGGGGTGTCAGGGGCCATCCTGCGTACCACATGTACTTTCTCCCTGTCCTTCTGTGATGACAATCAGATCAACTTCTTCTTCTGTGACCTCCCACCCCTGCTGAAGCTGGCCTGCAGTGACACAACAAACACTGAGATTGTCATTGTCTTCTTTGGCAACTTTGTGATTTTGGCCAATGCTTTGGTCATCCTGATTTCCTACCTCCTTATCATCAGGGCCATTTTGAGGGTGAACTCTTTGGGTGGCAGGATCAAAACTTTCTCCACATGTGCCTCCCACCTCACCTCCGTGGCCCTTTTCTTTGGGACCCTCATCTTCATGTATCTGCGGAGTGGTTCAGGCAAATCCCTAGAGGAGAACAAGGTCGTGTCTGTTGTCTACACCGTGGTCATCCCCATGCTGAACCCTCTGATCTACAGCATGAGAAACACAGATGTGAAAGCAGCCTTCAGAAAGGTCACTGGTAGACTCCAGGCATCCCAGAGCATGTAGACCTGGGTGAAAGGACCTCTCTCAGTCCATTTTTTCCCCACATCACTGTATCCTAATAAGCACCAGCATTATATGCAACCTACAGACAGAAGGTCGACAGTTACCACAGGCACTCAAGAAAAACTGCAAATGTGATATTTCCAGCAATTCCAAGGTACTGTCTCCTCCCCATCCCCACTTCCAGTCCATTGCTTAGAACTTGGAAGTCTCTCACTGCTCTCCGACATCATAACTTACAGAATCTCAGAGGCCCCAGAGTTCTTCAGTTTATCTCATCCCATCTCAATACTCTTTGCACCCATGCTTGGGTTTCCCATCCTTTCCCTCTCAGTTTGGTTCCCATGGGTACTGCCTTTTTCTCTGTGACAAAGATTATATCTGGAGATCTTTCAATGTGTGAATGATCACCTCAGTAAGCAGGGAGAGTTGTGTAAGACAAAACTGAGTCTCTAAATGGCCAAGGGAAGGGAGAGTTTAAGACATGAGCCTTCCCTACATGTCATTATGAATTTGTCAAAACCCATAGAATGTACAACATTAAGAGCAAACCCTAATGTAAACTATGGACTTGGTTGATAATAATGTGTCCATGTTGGTTCATCGATTGTATCAAATATGCCACGCTGATGAGGGATGTTGAAGGTAGGGGAGTGTGTATGTGTGGGTGGGGAGGGCTATGTGTGAACTCTGTATTTTCTGCTCAGTTCTGCTGTGAACCAGAAATTGCTCTGAAGAAAGAAAGAAAGAAAGAAAGAAAGAAAGAAAGAAAGAAAGAAAGAAAGAAAGAAAGAAAGAAAGAAAGAAAGAGAGAGAGAGAGAGAGAGAGAGAGAGAGAGAGAGAGAAAGAAAGAAAGAAAGAAAGAAAGAAAGAAAGAAAGAAAGAAAGAAAGAAAGAAAGAAAGAAAGAAAAGGAAGGAAGGAAGGAAGGAAGGAAAGAAGGAAGGAAGGAAGGAAAGAAGGAAGGAAGGAAGAAGGAAGGAAGGAAGAAGGAAGGAAGGAAGAAGGAAGGAAGGAAGAATAAAGTCTATTAAAAAAAAAAAAGACATGAGCCTTCTTTTTCCCTGTTCTACAGACTCAAGTCACCTCCTTGGAGTGTCTTCCTCCTTTGCTCATGCCAGAACAATGGAATTTGCAAATTTGCCTTTTCCACTCAATCACCCACTGGTTTTGTTGTTCCCGCAGTAATGTTACTCTGATAACTTCAAGATGAGCAAAGCCTTTGAGGATGTTTCCTCAAGGATCAGTTCCTTAGTTTCTGAAGCACATGGGGCACCTTCCGCTGCTCTTCACTCACATTGCCTGCCTCGTGAACCGTTCTCGCCCACCAAGCATCCTATTTCCAGGAACAGCGAAGTCAGAGAGCAAAGGCCAGGACGGGGACAATGATGAACCACATATTATCTTCTCTGGCAGGAGATTTGGTAAGGGAGGAATGTAACTAACTCCTGCACATGACTGCAAAACCCTTCAGGGCAGAGTCTGTTTCCTTCATTGCTGAACTCATCCCCAGGTCCAGAGTCTGGACCAAATGAGTTCTCGATAATTGCTTCTGAGCACATTTTTATGGCACATGTATAGTCTCATTTGCACCTCACGGAAGCTCTATAAGGCAAATGGGGAAAATATGGTAAAATAGAAGATCCCCCATCTTGCAATTAAGAAAACACTTTCTCATAACTTTTGGACCTTTGCTCAGAGTCCCTTTGTTCAGAGTTTACAGCCATAGACAACGCACAGCTTTCGTAGTCAGGCTTGTATCTGAATCTCTATTTTACCACTAATTCACTGTGAAACCTAGGGTAAATGGTTAATTTCTCAAAGATCCTAAATTCCCTCAGGTCTAAAACAAATATAACAACTCCTAATTTGAGAGCATGTTGTAAAAATTAAATGAGGTGATAAATAACAAATCTAGCACCAATCAGTTGCTCAATACACATTGTTCTCTTCCCTCCGCTTTGCCTCACTTGCTGATGTCAGCCCTGGGCCTTGCCACAGCTGCATGGCCATCAGCAACAATGAAATCGATCACAAACAAACGATAGTGAAAGACAATGAACTCAGGAAGATGAATAACTCAATACTTTCCACCCAAGAAATAAACTGAACAATCTTGAAGACAGCATTCCTTGTTTGTGTGATGATAATACAAATACAACTTTTAGTGAAGCAGAGCATCATGGAAAAAAGAACGTTCTCACTGAATTATGAAACCTATGGGACAGACATACTTGGAGTCAGTAGTGGTACATATAGTATTGCATCAAGTTATGATGGTTTTTCCATCAAAGTAGAAGCCATTGTTGCTAACATTTACAAATATTTTCATATAGACACTGTTAGAGAAATGAAGTTACAAAATATTTTGACCAAGATAGGATTGAATAGCCAAAAAAAAAAAAAAAGGAAAAAAAGGAAAACCCTTTTGCAAAGCAGCTCAGCATTCCTGGGTCTTATCCACAGCATCGCAGAGGTATGTAAGCCTTCGAAATGCTACTTTTTAATCAACCTAAGTGATCTACAATCATATTGAGCTCGTTTGTTTAAATGTTCCCCAAATTCTGATTGTATTTATTTAAAATCAGCTAGAGATTTTGTATCTTTAGTCAAAGCACATAGTGAAGCCTTCGACTTTTGAAGGCTTTAGCAAGTTCCAAGTATTGAAAACAAATCTTGCAAGCTGGATGGCATTGAAATATATCCCTTCCATTGGAAAGGAAATGCTAAACAAAATAAACAAGCGAATCTGCTTCCAAGATGTAATTCTGAAATTACATAATTGTGGCTTGGAATATATTGACTTGTAACAAGACTCTTTTTGGTGGAGCTCCTGATTGCAATTGGATAAATTTCTGTTTGAAACTGGAGGAAAATAATAAAATCAATCATTTTTCAGCATTTAGATTTGATGAAACATTCAAAAGTAGCATCATTTTAGGATTTTTCTCCTGTAAAAAATTGTCAAAGAAAGATATTCTAACTGTAAACAAAGATGCACATGTGAAAATACTTAATTTCACTGAAATATACAGCTTCATGTAAAAAAAATTACAATTGAGAATATCCTTCATTTAGCAAAATTTTCTTAAAGCCTGTTAGACACCTCTATGAAGAAAAAGAACTGTTCCCATCAAAATATTGTAATTCACTGCAACAATCTGAATGATCTCACTAACATGATATTGAATGAAAGGTATCAGACACAATAGACTACATACTGTATGATTCCAAATATAAAAGGACAAAGACAAGCAAATTAATCCATGCTATTAAAATTGAGGGTGCTGATTGGAATGTGCACAGAAGGGTTTCAGGGATCGGTGATGTGTTGAATCTTGATCCAGTGCTAGTAACTCAGCTGTGTTAAGACTGTGAAAATTCGTGTATGATATTAATTTTTCTGAATGTTTGTTATACTTCAATGGCATTTTTTAAATATTATGAACATTAAGAATATTCTTAGGCATGACTGTAATATTGCAATACCATTACCACATCTAAGAAAATGATCAATTACCGCATCCCATAATTTCACATCTAGTCCACATTTGTACTTCTCTTATTTACCCAAGAACGGGCTTCATTAATTTTATTAGTTTTACTCTGGATCCAATCTAAGTTGAAGCACTGCGTTTGATTGTTACATATTTTTACATTCTTTTAATCTCATACTGTTCTCCTTCCTTTTCATTTGTTTCAAGACACTGATAGTTGAGTAATTAATATAATTAATAAAAACAGTAATTAATAAAAATAGTAATTAATAAAAATATGTTCTACATTCTAGATTTGTCTGGTTGGTTGCTAATATCTGGGGCAAGGAGACCTGGCTTCCAAGGATACATGTTTTGTATAATCCCTTCCCCTAGAATGAGGGGAGGCCCTGGGAAAATGATAGGACAGCACTTCTGTTGCTAGGTTACCAGATATGGAAGATGTATATAGGGTCTCTAATTAGTTGATAACTGAGTTCATCAAAAGGGAAGTTATCCCGGCTGGGTCTGACCTCATGGAGTAAGCCTCAAAGAGAAATTCAAAACAGCAGAGGCATCTCCTACGTACCCCAGCCTGCAGCTACAGATGACTTGGGCACCACAGTCATACAACTGCAAAGCAGTGAATTCTACCAACAGGCTGCTGGGGCTTGTCAGAGAACTTTGAGTCCCAGGCGAGAGTAATGCCCCACCCGGTGAGTGCTCCGATTTCAGTCGCAGGAGACCCTGAGCAGAGGACTTGGATAACCCATACCCTGAGTCCTGTCTCATGGAAATTATGAGATACTAAATATGTGTCATTTTTGCTTGTTTGTTTAAAAATCTTTTTATTTCTTTTATTTCTATTGAAGTGTAGTTGATTTACAATGTTAGTACAGCAAAGTGATTCAGTTATACATACACATATATTTTTTCTTTTCAGATTATTTTCCATTAGATATTACAAGAAACTGAATATATTTCCCTGTGCTATACCTTGTTGCTTACCTATTTTATATATAGTAATGTGTATCTGTTAATCCCCAACCCCTAATTTATCCCCCCTGCCCCACCCTTTCCCCTTTGGTAACCATAGTTTGTTTTCTATGTTTGTGAGTTTATTTCTGGTTTGCAAATAAGTTCATTTGTATAATTTTTTTAGATTCCACATATAAGTGATATCTTATGATATTTGTCTTCCTCTCTCTGACTTACTTCCCTCAATATGATCATCTCTAGGTCCATTCATGTTGCTGCAAATGGCATTATTTCTTTTTTTTGGCTGAGTAATATTCCATTGTGTATATATATAGCACATCTTCTCTATTCATTCATCTGTCCAGACATTTAGGTTGCTTCCATGTCTTGGCTATTGTAAATAGTGCTGCTATGAATATTGGGGTACATGTATCTTTTCAAATTATAATTTTCTCCAGATATATGCCCAGGAGTGGGACTGCTGGATCAATAAATGTCATTTTAAGCAGCTAAATTTGTGGTAATTTGTTACTCAGCACTGGAAAACATTCATGTCACCCTCCCTTGTATTTCTTGTAAATTAAGAGTGATTTTAAATCAGCATCCAGATAAACTTTTTCTGTCAAGAACCAGACTAAGTATTTTAGGCAGTCTCTGTTGAAACTACTTGTCTTTCATTAGAATGAGAAAGAAGCCACAGGCAATACTAAACAAATTATCATGGCTGTGTTACAATAAAACTTTATTTTACAAAGCCAGTGGCCGGCCAGATTTATATTCGTGGACCTTAGTCTCTGCCCCTGCACGTTTCCTACTCACGGGCACCCCCTTCAGGCTGACCTGTGCACAGTCCCTGCTCCCCTCCCAGTTCTCCCACCAAACTGGGGCCCGGAGCGCCCCTGAGATTACTATGCTGTTGGCACTAATATGCTGTTGTTGGCATAATCAGCCCTTATTTTTCAAAGCAGTTAAATTTTACAAAGTGCTTTCCAGTGCCTGATTATCACATCACAACAGCCAAGTGAGCGAGGGCGGCACGATTGCTCCCATCTTGTGAGAAATGAAAGCGAGACCCTCACAGAGATTGAAAGCCTCTCCCGGCTCGCGCAGCCAGCAGTGTGTGAGCCAGGACTTGAATCCGGGGGAAGATCTAAGCTGTCTCGTGAGAGCTCACACTGAGGGGACCAGCGGACGTGATCTGGGCTCATTGTCATGGGCTGCGGGAGGGATGTTTTATAACAAAGACGACTTCCAGTCCTCAGCCAGGTCGGGGGCCCGGGTTCCCTGGGCCTCCTGAGGCGTTCCTGGAGCTCCGGGCTGGATGTGCAGCCTGCCCCGTGAGGCAGCCTGCGTGGGAACGGACATGGCTCCTCCCCTCCACCCCGCAAGGGGAGGTGTTTCAAAACACACGAGCCGCCCTGCATCAGCAGTTTCACCCAGCGAGTCAGCAGATGGCTCTTGCAGGTGACGCCCGGCCCCATTTCTGCAGGACCACCTTGTCACTCCGTGCGGTGTGGGGCAGGGTCCAAGTGACTCGGGTTCTAAGCCTGTCCCTTCCATTCACTGCCCTTGTGACCTGGAGCAAATCACTCCATCTCTGCACATCAGCTTTCAGCCCATAAAATGAGAATGACAGCTCCTGCATCACATGGACTATAATGAGGACCAAATGGGAAAATGGGTTCAAGGATGCTTTATACACCGTACAGTTGTTACTGCCCCCTGACACTGCCCTTCTGAGGCCCGTAAATCTAAGCCCTCCCTCGTCTCTCCTCAGCCCCAATGCCTCCTGGGTCAAGAGTTATGACTATTCCAATGCTCACCTGATTGTATTCATTCGAAAATTAGAGTCCGACCTAAAAGGAGCCTTCAAGGCAATTCAGTCCAGGCATCAAATTGTGGTCCTTCCAGGCGGAAGACTCTTCAAGGGATCCAGGAAACCACTGAGAGGTCCAAGGGGAACCCAGCAGGCAAAACTCAAGGTCGCTGACCCTACCTCACAGAGGGCATCTCTGGGCCGCCTGATTTTATGCACTGAGCTTCTCCAGGGTGTTATGGAAGGGTTTTGCTGCTGAAATAAAGTTTGAGAACCACCTGTTGACTCCAGTATTTTCCTATCACAGAAAAGAAAACTGAGGCCCAAGATCATTCAGAGCATTTGCAACAGAACCAGGAATACAACCAAAAGCAGGCTACGCTGAGCCCCTAAGCAGGCCCTCCCTGGCCTGTGCCCCACCGGGAGCACGAAGTCAAGTGTCCCCACCTCAGTGACAGCTGGACCTGAGAGAGGCCTGTGGCCACAGACAACAAGGATGTGTCGCCGGCTTGTTTTTCAGCCCCTCCTTGGAGACCTCAGGCCTCTCCTGTGCATCACCGGGTTAATTCTGGCTTTAAAGATTATGGGGTGTGAGCAGGCCCGGGGGGCAGGAAGGTCTGATTCCTTTAAAAACATAGGCCCCCTGTAGCAGGAGGCAGTGATGGGCTGGGCACACCTCCCGCTCCCGCTGTCTCGGCTGGGAAGTAAGGAAAGTTAGTGCTTGTCAGGAAGTGAGAGGCAAGGACGGAGGTTGCTGGGAGCTGGGCCCAGAAGGGCGTCACCGAGCCCCAGAGAATGGCAAGGGTATAGTCGCATAGGGCAAAGGCTAGAGGCCCAGCCACACTCCCTCTCCTTCTTTTCAGGGTCAGCAGATGTACTAGTGCCTCCCGGGGGAATCCAGGCCCAGATGGTCTGACTGCAGAGAATCCCCGGCCCCGCACCCACAGGACAGGACAACCCCAGTGGCCAGCCCACTGTCCTCATGGCCCAGCTCTCAGGAATGCCCGTGGGGGGCGCTGTCCAGGCCCCCAGCTACCTGCCAATGTCCAGACCCTCGGGTGTCGTCTCCATCAGAGGAGACGTGCTCATCGGGGCTGTAACCCCCTTACACGAAGTGCCAGATCAGCCAAGAGTCGAGTTCCAGCAGCCTCCGGAGCAGCCTCTGTGCCAACGGTGGGTCATGCCCTTTATCGTGGGGATGGAGGGGAGGGGGAGGGGAGGAATCTTCCTGATCACTGTAGGCATCTGGGGGCCCCAGGCCTGGCAGTGAGACCCTTGGCAGGGACAGCCCCTGTGCACTTGGTATCAGAGATTCTCCCCAAGTCACTGGATAAATGAAGGCAAGTCCCCTTCTCTCTCTGGACGAGAAATTTGATAGAGAGGAGAGCTCAGCGGTTTTAGGCCCAGGAATGGTTTCAGAATCATGGCTGCAGGAGCTGTGGTAAGATGCATCTATGGGCACGTTCACGGGACCAAAGGGAAGGCAGCCTCAGGGCCACCGCTGCCAGCAACTCATTCCCGCGAGCCAAGCTTCCACAGAGATCTGAACCATTTCCAAGGCTTCGCTGTTTTCTACCCAAATTTCAGTCTGTGAGCCTGCAGGATCTGTCCAGAAAGATGCCCAGGAAGTATGCAGCCAGACCTCGGTGTCACTGCTCCCCATGTCTGTCATTCCTCCCCTCCTAAGTCTTTGTCAAAGGCCTTCTAGCACACGTCTTCTCTGCCTACTCGTAGCTCGCTTGGGTCTGTGGCTATTTATCTACACAGGTGTTTGTCTCCGCCGGTGCCCATCTGTCTGCCTGGGTATCGGGCTACCAGTTTCAATGTGGGTCCTTCCCGTTCAGTGGAGTCTAGGTCACCTGTCTCCCTGTCTCATCCACACCTGAGTGCCTGCCTCCATGTGCATCTGCCTGTCTCTGCATCTGACTCATCACTCCCGGTCCAAGAGTCTGCCTGTGTATATGTCACGTCCTCTCTGCCAGGTCTGCCTGAGCTTGCGGACCTGATGCTGTAGATGCGGCAATCCTGCTGTCAGCTTCTCTCTGCATGTCTGAAAGTCTCTGAGGGTATGACTTTGTATGTCTCTTTGTCCATCTCTGGGAAGCTGCCATCCTTTCTTCATGACTGTCTGCTTGTGTGGGTGTGTATTCCCTGGAATCCTCAGTAGCCCTCACGTCTTCTTTATTTCAGCAAACGTGCACCTAAGTTCAGCCCCACATCCCTTCTTGCCCTCGGTTCTCCAAAGGGGAGACTCTGAGGCTGTTTTGTGTGGCTCTTTAGAATGCTACTGACTGATCCTAACTCCCCCTGTCTTTTACCCTCTCTAAGATTCAAAGTCCGCTTTTTCCTGAATGTCCTTGGGCTTCTCTTTGCTGTGTCTGAAACGAAGGAGGACCCAGCCTTCCTGCCTAACGCCACCGTGGAACAGCAGATCTATGATTCCTGCATCTCCGGGATCCGGCCCTGGGGAGCACCCCGGCCCTGCTGTCCAGTCAGCCCCGGCCCAGGCCCAGCTTCAGCTGCGGCCCCCAGCGACTGCTCCTGCGGGCAGTTGGAGGGAGGACCTCCCCAGAGTCCGAGCCCATGGCTGAGCTGCTCTCTGCTTACACAGTCCCTCGGGTGAGAGATGCACATGGACAGAGGAAACCACTTAAACACTCTGACTGGGTGCACAATGACAAGGTGCTAAAGGACAGAGCTCACTCACAGGCTATGTCCTTGAAAAGCTCATCTTCCTTTCCCGGGCCTGCGATTCCCCCGCAAAATGGAAGAGCAGGTATTAGACTAGATCAGTGGTCCCTAATGCTTGTCCAAAAACTGGTGCTGATCTATAATGCTGTTTTCATTTGCAACAAAGTGACAAAGAAATGACATGGTGTACACATGGGTCAGTGTGAGGTTGCCAGCTCTTCTTAAGCAGTGGTTTTATTTTGTTCTTTTCTTCCTTTTTTAGTTTTATGGAGATGTAATTGACATCCATCACTGCATAATGGTTCGACTTACATATATTGTGAACTGATTAGCGCAGTAAGTTTAGTTAGCATCGATCATCTCATACAGATAAAATAAAAAGAGAAAGCAAAAGAAGGAGAAAAAATGTTTTCCTTGTGGTGAAGAACTCTTAGGATTTACTCTCTTAACAATTTCATATGTGTAACAGACAGCAGTGTTAACTACAGTCATCACACTGCACATTACATCCCTAGTACATATTTTTCTTATAAGAGGACGTTTGCACCTTTGGACCACCTCCCTCCAGTTCCCTCTCCCTCCTCTCCCTGCCTCTGATAACCAAAATTTGATCTCCTTTTCTGTGATTTTGGTTACTCTTTATTCTTTGATTTTGGGATTTTATTTTTAGAGTCTACATTTAAGTGAGATCATACAGTTTTTCTTTCTCTGCCTGGCTTATTTTATTTAGCAGAATGCCCTCAAATCTACCCATGTTGTCACAAATGGCAGGATTTCCTCATTTTTTATGGCTGAATAATATTCCATTGTGTATATAAGCCACCACCTCTTTATCCATTCATCCATCCATGGACACTTAAGTTTTTTCCATGTCTTGGCTCTTGCAGGATTTATTTTTCCAACAAACTTTTGTAGCAAAATTAAAATTTGGCAACCTTAGGCCAAATTGCCACAATTTTTTTGTTGATTGGCTCAACAGATCAGGGCACATGCTCTCTAACAGCCCCTGATCTGAGAGCTGATGATAGAATCCAAGATTTATAGCCCAAGCCAGGATCATCTCATTCCTCCTCCCCATCCTTCTCACGAAGTTGGGAAGTTGAACAAGGGACAGACCATTCTGCTGGATCTCTTGATGTTTCTGTGAAATGTTTGCCTGGACTTGAGTTCTGTTTGATCTCCGACAGACATCAAATCCAGTAGGTAGGGAAGCTATGTTTCAAATCATTTTCCAGGTGGAGACACTATTTTGCCCCAGCAGGCCTGGATGTAAGGACCATGACTGCTTACCTGTGAGCTTTAAAAACACCTCAAAATATTAAATATCCTCCCTTCCAGATTCTACTGAGGCCTCAAACCACAATTAAAAAATCATCCAATTGGGTGCAAACACCTAAATCTCAATAGCTATTCCTGAGTAATGTACAGCTATTGTCAGTCAATCACATACTAGTATAAATGAGTTAATCATATGCTTTCTTCAGCAATATTGGCTGACAGTGGCTTAATAATGACTATATCTATCATTTATTGGATAATTACCATTAGTGGAAACTGCTTTTTAGTTACTTTGTATATATGAAAATTCTTATGAAGAGTAAATGAGTTAATGCATGTAAACCACTTAGAAAAATGCCTGACTTACAGCAAGTGCTATGTCAATGTTTCCTATTATTATTATATTCATTTTATTATCTCATTTAATCCTCACAGCAACTCTGTGAGGTAGATATTATTGTTATTCCCATTTTACAGATGATAAAATTGAGGCTTGAAGAGGAAATGTCACTTGTCCAAAATCACACAGCTAATAAGTAGTAGTTTGGGATTCAAGGTCAAGCAATTCAACTCCAAAGGTAGAAAAAGGTACAGAGCAGGGAGGAGGGAACCTCACCTAAATAAAAATTCTGCCTACTGTCAAACTGATTATTATTTCCAAATTCTTAATGAGCACACTACTCAGAGTGTAGAGCATTGTGCTATGACCTCATGTACCACGAGGCACATATGAGACCAGAGCCCTGTCCTCAGAAACACTCACGCTCGGACAAGAAGGCAAGCATGAACCAAGACGGCCATAGTGCGGTGGCACCCACATGACTTTCAAAGGGTGTCCCACGGAAGGACTCAATGCAGGACAACGCAGCCTCAAGATACCAAGTTGGAACATCGGGTTACAGTCACCTTCGCTTCCGAGTCTGACATCAGGACGCTTAGCTGTCAGAGGATTACTTTTTCTCACTTTTTATTTATGTGAAAAGTCTTACGAAGGTATAAAATTAAATCACTTTTATGAGACCTTAATTGCTTTAATTGCAAAAAGTTAAAGTACGTGTGATCAGTCCAGTCCTCACGACTACAGGCTGTTTTGAGGTCCCACTCCAGCCTGGTGGGCAATGTCGGATCCCAGACCACCCTCCCTGCAGTGCCAGCACCCTTCCCACCATGGCCTCCTTCTCCAGCCCCATGGTCCTCGTGAGACTGAGATAGCAGCCATCGCTCTGGGGTTAGGTGCCCCAGTGCTGGCGAAAAGAAAGCCTCCTGCTACGCTCAGCATCGAGGTGCTGGCTGCTACAGCGTCAACTTTGTAGCCTTAGAAGTGTCACGGTTCACATCCATTCAATCGATGTTTTCTGAACCAGCGACAGGCCAGATCATAATCCCCTCCGCTGAGTGAGCCCCAGCTGCCAACCCCAAAGGGCTTGTAGCTGAGTGGGGCACAAACAATGAGACGACATCAGAGTTCCCGGAAAGAAGCGCTCACCCAGAAATGCCTGGTGGTGGTGGTGCTGGCAGCTCAAGTTGCCCAAAATCATCGTCAAAACCAGACGCCACTTATCAGCTCAGAGTGAGAAATGCGATTTTCAACATGACCGACAGCCTTGTGTTGGCTGGTCAGTGTATTCTCTCCCCGCAGATAAGCCTCTGTCTGAAGCCAAATTCCTCTCAGAAGGATAATCCATGAGCCTAGAATTGGGGCTTAAGGAAGAAACTCGGCTGTCATCTCTGTGAAATCAGGCCTGCTCAGGCAACCAGAATGTTCAGCTCAGCTGAGACACCATCTCCCTTACAGAGGACAGAAGCACTCAGGCAGGCTGAGTCTTGCTTCAGTTGATGGTATTGTTACCCATCTGAGAAACAGACTCCCTTAGTTACATTCCAGCCCTGAGGATACACCTGACCCACCTCCTTGGTCCCCCCAGAGTCTCCCAGTGGGTCACTTGTGATGAGGTTAACCTCTGTCAATTTAAGTTAGTTTCCCTTAGGGTCTGCCTTGGAGCCCCCACACTCCCAGGTCAAGGGGACCTACACACAGACCCCAGAGTGTATGCGTTTTCTCTCTAACACTGGGGACCCCCCTCCTGTTGGGTGGTATCTTTATTTTGCTAAAATTCAAGGGAACTCCAAATTCACTACATCTTAAGAAATTCTTGAGCATTTGGCAATATTCCTTGCTCTTCTCAACTCTGGTTTTGCAAAACCCTAGGGTCCATAAAATCACAGGACCTGGTAGAGATTGGCCTTGTTTTACATAAATCCCAGAAAGCACACCAGCAGAGGGAACCAGACTGAGATGGGCTGGGAAGCAGAATCGCTAGAAATGATGAAGGGCACTGGCTTGAAAGTCAGTAAACCTGGATTTGAGTTGTACCAACACTTCTTAATTATGTGATCCTGACAAACTAAGGTGTCCCTCTTGAACTCCACACTCTTCATCTAGAGAACAAAGGTAACAAAGATGAACGGTGACACATCTACTTCTCAGAGTCATCATGGGTGTCAGCAACGGAGTGTAACAAGTGTGCCTAACTGTTGATTGTGATAGTTATTGATAATAATGCTGGTAATAGTGTAAAAACCTGGAAGGACCAGTTAACTTTTAAGAAAAGCCAGTTCCCAAGTCTTCTGTCCAATTTTGCCCAGTCTAGGACCAGAGAGTCACCAAAGACTTTGAAGTAAAAGAACTTGTCTGCATGTGCCTGGGGAGACAGCTTCCTTAAAGAGGCTGGGCGGAGTCTGGGACAGCAAACCCTTGCACTGAGTAACCTGGGGAACCTGTAGGAGGAGGGGAGAGGGAGGAAGAAAAGAAAGAGGACAGAGAGGGACATGCATTCATTCATGCACTCAACCGCTAAGCTATTAAATGAATCCTGCTCAAAATCTAATTGGGGGTGGGAAGGGGAGGAGACACGAGCTCAGGGACAATCTGAGGTAGAAAGAGTTCAATGATGATGTGGTGATGTGGGGGGTTTTAGGGCTGGCAAGGACCGGGAAGCAAAACCTGAATCCCAGCCTGAGGAGCAGGAGTCCGCGAGGGTGGAAGTCAACAGACAAACCATATTTTGTTTGGTCTTTATGCTTCTTTGTGAGAAGAAAAAAGTCTTTTAATTTTATGACTGTTTCTTAGCTTTAATATTCACTTAACCACAGTACCATCCTATCATTGTCCTGAGAAGTCTTTCGCTAACAATTGGGTTAAATAAAGCTTAGCGGGGCTTATGGGCACTCACTTGGTCTGCCCACCAGAAGTCACGCTGTGCACTGGCTCAAAACCTGACCCTTTTGTTCTGAAAAACCTCTCCTTCCTCCCTGGGTCAGGAGGGCTGGAGAGCCTCCACGGCAAGTGGACCCATCTAAGACTTTAATGTTACCCATTCCTGCTATCGAATTCTCGTGTTATTTTGCTTCAGGCGCATCGCTTCTAAATAACAAGGATATGACTTCTGCTTTACATCCAATTGCAAAGCGTCTTTAATAGTCAGACTCGTACTCCAGCCACCCGTCAGGACAGCTCAATCCTCCCCTCTCTGACCTTGAGAAGGCAAAACACAGATAACGTACTCCCACCACAATGTGATGATGGGGCTCTTTTTTGAGAGGAGTGGGCAGGGATCAGGGTGAAATGGCCAGGGGACAGCCACAGTAGGGGGCGGTGTCCATCCGCGGGGGAGGAAGTCGTAGGAGAGGCCCTCCCCCCTGGAGCTGTGGCCTATCTTAGACCAAGGCAGCCGCTGCCAACCCAGGATTGAGCAGAGAGGCATCTGGGGGCGTGAATGCTCGAACCCCACTGTCCGCCCACCCCCAGTCTCCCGCCAAGCCTCTTACCAGAAGAGAGAGGGCGGGGCAGCCCTTAGACGAGGTCCATGGAGGTCCGACCACCGGCGCCCAGAGGATGCCGACGGCTGGAGAACCCAGCACACTCTTCTGAGCTAGAGTAATTTAACCTTTCACATTTCCTCTGATTGCTGGTGTGTTTGCTGTTATTCCACCCTCTCGTATCATTTTTCTATTTTATATGCTTCGTCATAACTGTTTCTTAATAAATAATAAACCGTAATACTAGAAATTATAAGTAGAAAACGCTTTCATTTGTTATTCCATCAGAAGGGATTTCTCTGCTTCATTTACTGTCTCTATGATTGTAGTTTTGTATTTATTAAGCTATTCCCTTATTTTGTCCTTCTTGAAATTTCCCACCTTCTTTAATCTCTTTTTTTTCCTTCCGGTGCTTTGTAAGTTCTGTATCTTGTCTCTATTCTACTAATGATTGCTCAAGCTTTTAACTCACTTGAAACTTCATTTCTCAAACAGTGTCAAGAACTATATGTTATTGAAAGACAAAACGTTTAGCACACCTTTACTTCTCTGCTTCTCCCATCAGCACCCTAAGATACGTTCTGTAGTCCACTGCACCCCTTCTGAAGATGAACTGGCTTCTTGGGCCCGAGTCTATAGGCTTTGGAAGAACCTGGGCATAGCGTATAGCATATATCAAAGGCGAGATAATAATTAAAAAAATAAAAGACTGACACAGAAGGATAAATACTACGTAATATTACTTACATGATAACTTAAAACAGTCCAGCTCCTAGAAGCAGAGAGCAGAATGGTGGTCGCCAGGGATTGGGAGGAGGGGAAAACAGGGAGATATTAGTCAAGGGGTACAGACTTTCAGTTCTACAAAATAAATAAATCCTAGAGAGCTCCTTGATAGCATAATACCTGTAGTGGACATTACCACATTATAGACCTAAAAATTAGCGAAGAGAGATACTGTGTTAAGTGTCCTTATCACACAAAAACATAACAATAACAATAAATAAGAGGCTGGGAGGAAACGTGGACATGATGGATAGGTGTATGACACAGACTGTGGTGATGGTTTCACAGCTGTGTACTTAATCTCCAAACTCATCCAGTTGTATACGCTACTTATGCACAGCTTTTTGTATACTTTTATTTATTTTATTTTATTTTATTTTATTTTATTTTATTTTATTTTATTTTATTTTAATGGAGACACTGGGGATTGAACCCAGGACCCCGTGCATGCTAAGCATGGGCTCTACCACTGAGCTATAACCCTCCCTCCTTCCCACAGCTTTTTGTATGTTAAGAAAAATGTTTTTAATAATAAAAGGCTGAGAGGGGAGGAATGAGGCCAAGTCACATGGCGGCTGATGAGAGCGGCTGTGGATGCCAAACAGGGGGGCTGGGGGTAGTTCTAGCCAGGAACACACAGCGCCCTTTCCCCCTGCAGATCAGCCGTGGGTCTCAGCGCCCTCGGTTCTCCGATCGATTACAGTATCCATCCTTCCAGGTGGTGCCCCGCAGCACCCACCAGCCCTGTGTCCTGGCTAAGCTCCTGAGTCACTTTAACTGGACCTGGGAGGGGGGGGCCTGGTGGGTTCTGACAATGGCGATTTCGAGTGGCTGGATGAGCATCTGCAGGCGGAGATCAGGCACACGGGCGGCTTTGTGCCTTCTCCTAGAGAACGGGCGCCCAGGGCCACAGCATCAGCAGCACGGTCCTCGCCGTTGCCTCCAGCCCTGCCGCCACCGCCATCATCTGTGACTGTTACCACTTCCACTTCAGGCTCCTGACCACAGCCATTGAGAAGAACCTGCCCAGAAGGACATGGATCTTCACCACCTCCTTCTACAAACCCTCAACGCTGGGCACCACGGCCCAGGGCTTGCTGAACAGTAGCCTGAGCCTGACCATACACATGGGAGCGATGCCTGGCTTTGAGGATTTCCTGCTGGCGCTGCGCCCAGCCGCGCACCCAGGCGACAGTCTGATGAGGAAGTTGTGGGAGGAGCTGCAGGGATGCAGGTGGTCTGGATTAGGGGCTCCCACCCCAAGTGCCAGCGAAGGGACTCGGAAATGCACAGGGCTTGAGAACGTGACAGCTGTCCACCCGTCTGCCTTCAGACGGCCTGATCTGACCGCCACTCACCGAGCCTACCTGGCAGCCAAGCCCTGCTGACTGCCTATCGGAACCTGATGTCCTGCTCCTGAGGAGAGGGACCCTTCCTGGGAGGCACCTGTGCCAGTTCACAGAATGCCAGGCCTTGGCAGGTGAGCAGCCAAGACACTGGCCCAGTCCCTGTTGATCCCAGCTTGCTGTGAGCCACAGATTAGCAGAGAGGCCGTGTGGTCTACTGAAAGAAGTACTGAATTTAGAGCCAAAGTGACTCGGACTCAAATTCCTTGCTACGAAAGACATCAGGGGTCTCGAAGTAGAAGAGTGGACTGGCTCCTGCTGCCAATGAGAGTCAATCGTAAAAATTTCAGGAATGATGCAGGTTGCTTGTTAGACCAGGGAAATCATCCAACACTAAAATCCTGGCTTCTTCCCCGGAGAGCCAGTCATTCAACATTTAGCAGCACACCACTGCAGAGAGCCAGGCAAAGTCATAGAAATAAGGTCAGAACGGAGGGAAAATCTTCTTAACTTTAAAAGAATGTCTTCAAACTAGGCACAGCTTCTTTAAGATAGATTTTAGGTAATTTTATCAGTATTTATATTGTGTGAGTTCTTAAAAGTTGTAGGAATACTAACAGTTCACTTTTTGGATGCTATTCTATGCCAAGTAATGTTCCAAACATTTTTGTTTAATTGAAGCATAGTCAGTTACAATGTGTCCATTTCTGGTGAGCAGCACAACGTCCCAGTCAGGCATATACATACATATATTTGTTTTCATAATCTTTTTCATTAAAGGTTATTGCAAGATATTGAATATAGTTCCTCAAGCACTTTATATGTATTAATACATTTCATCTTCACAATGATTCTATGATGTAGGGCCTCTTTTTACAGATAAGATTACTGACAGGTAGAATAACACATCCAAGGTCAGCTGGTTCTAGGTGGAGCTGGAAATCACACCAAGCAACCCTGCCCTAGAGTCTGGGCCCTGGACCACTGGTCTCTACTGCCTCTCAGAGCTGAAGGATTCCAGGAATCATTCATGCTACCAGACCCAGCTCTGCCCCCAGCCAGGCGATTTGTTCAGACTTCCTCCTGTAGTCTTACTGGGCTCCCATGGCCTGATTCAACACATACATGTTTATGCCACAAGTATTTACAAAGCAATTTCCAGACACTTTGGAGCACATCCAGAAGTGCAAAATGTGTGCTTGCCCTCAAAGTGTTTATACTTTAGTTGGAAAGAGTAATAAATAATCGTATGTACCAGATATTGGAGGATATGGCCTTAGCAAGACTTGAAAAGTAACCCAGTTGGTTCAAAGCATAGGATAGATTACGAAGGAAAAAAAAAAACAGTGGAAAGAAAAGTTTGGAAAGGCAAGTGGGAGCTCTATTATAAAGAACCTCAAAGGTCTTCTTAAAGAGTTCCAGGTTTCCGGAAGTGATCACAACCTAATCGCAGAATCAAAGGCAACCCCATCTCCAAAGATGTTAAAATCCAGAAGCATCCACTCTAAAGTCCCTGGTAGGCTCTTTTTTTTTTTTTAATATTTCTATTGAAGTACAGTCAGTTTACAATGTTGTGTCTATTTCTGGTGTACAGCACAATACTTCAGTCATGTAGGAACATACTTATATTCATTTTCATATTCTTTTTAACCATAAGTTACTACAAGATATTGAATATAGTTCCCTGTGCTATACAGTATAAACTTGTTTATCTATTTTATATATAGTAGTTAGTATCTGCAAATCTCCAACTCTTAATTTATCCCTTCCCACCCTCTTCCCCTCCTGGTAACCATAACTTTGTTTTCTGTGTCTGTGAGTCTGTTTCTGGTTTGTAAATAAGTTTGTCTTTTTTTTTTTAGATTCCACATATAAATGATATCATATGGTATTTTTCTTGCTCTTTCTGGCTTATTTCACTTACAATGACATTCTCCAGGTCCATCCATATTGCGGCAAATGACATTATTTTATTCTTTTTTATGACTGAGTAGCATTCCATTGTGTAAATATACCACAACTTCTTTACCCTGATGGGCTCTTGAAGGCACTCTGCCTGACCACCCTTTTCTATTACTTAAGCTATTCCCAGAAGGAAATGATAATGGAGCTTGGATAATCACATAAACTGAGATTCTCCCAGCTATGAAGTGTCTGGGATAGAGTGAAACATTCATACTCCTCAGTCTGTACCTTCTTTTCATCCAAAATGTTCTCAGTTTACAATGCTGTGTCAATTTCTGGTGTACAACATAACTACACTTCAATTTAAAAAAAATAAGAATTTAAAAAAAGTTCTCTATCAGCCACACTGCTGAGGTGAACAAACTGGGGCTTTGAAAGCAGAACTGAGTTTTTGTGTCCTAGCTACCAATCAGGTCGGGCACAAAGAGGGAACCTAAGTAATTTGTATGGACAGATGGTGCGAAATTGGATGGATGGAGACACCCATGTTTATGAAACCAGCCTGTCAGTGAATTGATTTTAGGCAAGACCCAATACTTCCAGATTTCCATTAACTTGACTTTCACTCCCCCTACTCACCACAGATCAACACAAACTTGGGAGGTGAGAAAACACAGCTCTTTTCTCGTAAAATGTGCAAAGATAAGGTGCCTTCCTCCAAGTGCTGGCGAGCACTGATGTACGAGAACGTTCCAGTGACGGGGAGGAAGCCCTCTGTACCTGTTCTGCTCCTAACCAGTTTCTTTTCTTCTACCTTCTGTCCCTGCCTCAGATGCTCCATTACACCCAGAAGGCTTACTTCACCACCAAAGCCCAGGAAGAGGTTTTCTTCACCAAAAAGGGGGGGACGCTGGCAGCGCTTGACGTTGAAAACATCTGCGTCCTCCCAGACCAGAGAGGACAGACAGCGATTGTCAGACATTTTGACTTCAGAGCACCTTCCGGAAAAGAGTTGCTGATATATGACAGCGCTATTATCTGGGCAGAAGGACGCTTAAAGTTGAGAGCAGAGAGCATCCTTAGAAGAAAGCCCGCACAGCACCCTCACCCCTGAGCACCCAGCAGTGCGACTTATGTTGAATTGACAGAGTACTTGGTAAGGCAGACCATTGACTGACACCACTCTGCAGCTGTTCAGCAAATAAAACCTTCCAAAACTACACCCTGGCTCCCAAAACAAAGGCACTTGCTAAAGGCAAAGTAATTAATGAGCGAATGAGAAAATAAGTTATATCTATGATCTCATTAAATGTCATCTCTTCAGAAGCATGATTGCATATTATTAAACAACGCACATTAAGGAGATATTTAATTATTTTTGCTATTAGACATTTATACTGTTTTCCAATTTTTGCAATTATAAATACCTCTGCTGGGTTATAACTTGTACTTACATATTCAAGATTACTTCTGATTATTTCTTTATAATAGTTAGAAGTAGAATTTGGGATCAAAAAGTGTGATATTTTGAAGAGTCTTTTTTTTTACATTTTTTTTATTGAGTTATAGTCATTTTACAATGTTGTGTCAAATTCCAGTGTAGAGCACAATTTTTCAATTATATATGTACATTCATTGTCACATTTTCACTGTGAGCTACCATAAGATCTTGTACATATTTCCCTGTGCTATACAGTATAATCCTATTTATCTATTCTACATTTTGAAATCCCAGTCTGTCCCTTCCCACCCCCCTCTTTAAGAGTCTTAAACAGTACATGTTGCTAAATTTCATGACTTCTTATCAGAGGAAAAATTAAAAGTTGGACTTACAAAGAAACAGGCTTGAATCTCAGGTTGCCACTTATTAGCTGTGTGATCATAGGTAAATTTTTTTTGTTTCTTGACTTAATGTGTAAAATAAGAACAATGACTATCTTATTAGGTTAATATGAGAATTAAACAAAATTAATATTAAAATGCTCAGCAAAAAAAAATTATATATCATTGCCAATTCAAGTTTATCCTGAGATAGTGTGTCTTCCTGGAGTTGCTACTGTTTCAGCTTGGTGGCTTTATGTCAGGAAATGGACGACAGATGCCAAGGTTTTTTAGACAATGGAAAATAATCCATAGTGTTAGTCCTTTCCCAGACCCCTAAGTATCTCAGGGCCCCAGGCGGGGGACTTCTAACTTAAGCGCAGTTGCGTTTCAGATATCACGCCATGCCTCCTGCGGTGTCCTCCAACTCATCCAGGCAGGGTGTAGCACTCTCTTCTCTGAGCCTCTTTAGCATCTTCCACATGCCTCGGGAATAAGAAAGAGTAAGAAAATTACCACAAGTATAGTATGTTTTATCTCCATCCTCGGTGATTTCAGCCTGTTTCCTTCTGGCCTCACCTTCGTCTGGCATGTCTTTTTCCATCCCTGTGACTATCATACCTCAGTGGCCAAATACCCCCACCTTGTGAGAAGGAGACCAGGTGGCGGATAGGCAAGGGGGCAGGGTACAATCCCAGGGGAGAAGCGAGCATCACTGCTCCACAGACAAAGGGTGGGTCCCTGGCTGCTGGAGTCATCATCACCCAGGACTGTTTCATGTATCTCCTCACTCACTTCTCCTCCCCTTAGACCAGAAAATCCTTTCACCAGATCATTCCAAGAACATTCATCCTGCAAGCATGATCTAAATGTCATCTAAATCTCCACTGTTCTCAATTTGGATTGATCTTGCCTCCCAGCGGGTGTTGGCAATGACTGGAGACATTTCTGGTTGTCACCACTTAGGGGCAGTGCTACCGACATTCATCAGAGAGAGGCCAGGGATGATGCTAAGCGTCCTACGATGCACAGGACAGCCCCTACAACAAGTAAGTATCCGGCGCCAAGTGTCGGTAAAGCTAAGGGATCTGATGAGCCCAGAGCAGAGGACAAACTCCCCAGAATGTTCAGAATAGGATCCTACTCACCAGCGTTCTGTACATTCACAATACTCTGGGCACCGTAACAGCGGCTTCACAGCATCATCTCATTTAATCCTTACATGATCTTCAAAATTGATATTATTACTGACCCCACTTTATTGAAGAGAAAGCTAAAGCTTAGAGAGGTCAAGTCAAGGTCATGCAGCCTATAAATGGCAGAGCCAGAATTCCAGCCCAACATCCAGGGGCCAGCCCTCGTCTGTGGAGCAGTGACGCTCACATCTTTCGTCTCCTTGAGATTTCTTGGTTCCTCCCAGACTGTGAAATCCTAAGAACTCATTTCTATCTGTTGTTCTCTCCCTAGTACCCTGCACAGTAGCTGATGCATGGAACACCTTGATAACAATTTGGCGAGACAGGGAAGGAAGGGAGAAAGGAAAGAGGAAAGGGGTAAGGAAGGGGAAAAAGAAGTAAAGATGGTTTTAACTTTTTAAAGTGGGGAGAGGAGAGGGAAAAAGGAAAGGGGGGGCAGTAAGTTAGAACGATGCTGCAGATTCCTCCAAGACCCGGTTGCACAGTTGCTATTCAATCCTCCCACCCCCACAGTCTCCGCAGTGCACTCTCTCCTCCCCTGTGTAGGTCCCTACCTCCATCTGCAATGAAAAATGTCCTGCAGGAACCAGGAAGTCGACCCCACCTGAGAACTCAAACTGCTGCTACAGTTGCCTTCCCTGCCCCAGAGGAGAGATGTCCATGACACCAGGTAAAGGGGGAAGCTGGCCCTTGGTCAGAGGGTGGCCAGCCAGCAGCCCGGGAAGGTTTCAGATGAAAGCTGATATTCATATCAAAGGAAGATTCTTATAATAGGAAAAAAAATCTAGGGAAGAGGAAATCAAAAAGATGGTGTCAATACGCCCTTCCCACATGCTACCTTAAAGCCATCTGAGGCTATACATTCCTTCTTTTCTTCATCAATCATGAGTTTGTCCAAATTTGTGCCTATTTTAATGTCTGGCACATGGTGGGTGTTCCATAAATATTGGGGGAAAGCCCCCCAGTGATGTAATCTTATTTTACTAAGATGTCATCCATTTAACAGATATCAACTGGCACCTACTGTGTGCAGCCACTGTGATGGGTGTGAGGGTGGTGACAACTAGTAAGGCACAGCCCCTGGACCCACAGAGCTTGCAATCTGTTCAAGGAGATCATTGTATAATAAACTAGGCTTAAAGTAAAATCAGTTGCTTTAATAAAGTGCAAGCACTGAGTCGTGAAAGCACAGAGAAACGATTCTCATGAAGGACGTGTGGGGAGACTTTCACTGGAGCGGGTGTCATGTGACATGGGCCTTGAACAACAAGTAGGGTTTCAAAGACAATGACGCATGATAAGGATAGTTCAGGCCAAGGGGTCAGCTAGTGAAGCCTCAAGGCGTGAAAGCAATAGGAGGCTAGAGTGACTTGATGGGATGGAAGATGTAGAAAGTAAGTGGTCACATCACAGAAGGCCTCGCTTGCCAGACTCGGGAGCACGCACTCTGTCCTGGAGGAAATGGGGAGCCACCAGAGTTACTTAAGTAGAGAAGCCGTAGGTGCATGTCTGGGGGAGAGTAGCAGGTGGTGGGTGTACTGAGAAGGAAAGAGGGTGGATCGGGAAGACCAGATTCAGAATCCGGGGAGTTACTGAAGCCACAGGTTTGGGGAAATGTCTCCTCTCAAACTGAAAACTCTCAGGAGGGGAAAGATGGGGACTTTGGGGTTACTTCTCACCCATTTGAAAAGAAAGGCACTGAGAAGCAGCCACCAGATGCTTAAGAGAGGATGGCAGAAATAAGAAGAAATCCTTGGGCTTAGAAATTAGGAAGACGTGGAATCAAAACAGAGTGTCTAGGAATGTGGAGATATAACCAAATCAAGGAAAGAGGTTAAATAGAAATATATTGTTTCTCCAGAACTCTAGCCACAAAGCTTATTCTTCAAATCACTACGGAAGTCGGGGGAGGGTAAGCTCATTGGTAAAGTGCGTGCCAAGCATGCACCGGTCCTGGGTTCAATCCCTGGTACTTCCGTTAAAAAATAAATAAATGAATAAAGAAAGAAAGAAATCTAACTATCTACCCCCCCACACACACAAAAAGGGAAATGCACATGTTTAAAAAATCACTATGGAAAGCAAAGCTCTAAATTCTATCAAAGGAGTGATTTAGAAAAGGGTGGCTCCATTAAAGGGAGAGTCTGTGTCCATAGTAAGCACCCCTATAAACACTCCTTACATGAAAAGAGGCTGATGAATGTATAAATGCATAAGTAAATTAGCTGCGACTATGAATTACGGCATTGCCACACTGGCCACAATGGTTGTTCAATCCAAAGGGACAAAGCGTAGACAGAGCATCTGTAGGTTGCCATGTCCATGTTATTTCACCACAGCCGGATACACGATAAGCAGCAGCTGTCGGGCCCTTGGCCATCTGTGTTTTTGGCGCCGAATTTGAGGACATCAGGCAATCTGGAGGGCCCACCGTAACAAGACTGAAATACACTGAATCTACTGGGAAAGCCATCGCAAGTTGTGTAACTGCTTGACCATGGGAAAGCTTCCAGCAGCTTCCCCACGCTGTTCTCTGACCCAGTTTCTTTCTTCCTTTAGACAGTGCTACACGTGAGAAGTGCCTTGAGGACCAGTGGCCCACCAGGGAGGGTCATCAGTGCATCACCAAAACGCTTGACTTCTTGTCCTGCCACGAGCCCCTCAGCACAGTGCTGGCTGTCTGCGCGGCCCTGCTCTTCCTCCTTGCCCTGGCCATCTTAGGCATCTTCATCTGGCACCAGCACACCCCCATTGCCCGTGCCAATAACCGCCAGCTCAGCCACCTTCTGCTGTCCTCTTTGGCCCTCTATTTCCTCTGCCCCTTCATGTTCATTGGTCACCCAAGGACCCTCACCTGTGCTGTACGGCAGGCAGCTTTTGGGGTCACCTTCACAATCTGTGTGTCCACTGTGCTGGCCAAGACCATCGTAATGGTGGCAGCCCTCCAGGCCACCCGGCCACACACCCGGATTAGGAAGTAGACAGGGCCAGTTCTCCCTAGCACCATCCCCATTGTCTGTTCCCTGGTCCAGGCAACCTTGCATACACTCTGGGGGACCAGATGGCCCCCACGACCTGCGAAATCGACAGAGCCTGGGTCCACAGTGACTGTGACGTGTGATAAGGGCTCCTTGGAGCTGTTCTATGCCACGCTGGGTTACTTGGGCTTGCCTGGTCTGGTTAGCTTGCTGGTGGCCTTCCCAGTCCGCCAGCTACCTGACACCTTCAATGAAGCGAAGCACATCACTCTCAGCATGTTGGTCTGCTCCTGTGTCTGGGTGTCCTTCATCCCTGCCCACATGAGTGCCCGAGGCAAAGACACAGTAGCCATGAAGGTCTTTGCCATCTTGGCATCAGGGGCAAGCCTCCTGTCCTGCCTCTTCTTTCCCAGATGCTACATCATCCTTCTCCACCCGGAAAAGAACACGAGAGAACAAATGCTTGGAAGGCATCATCTCAATTGAGAAAATCAGTAGTGAACAGTAAGAAGGACCACCTTCTTACGGATGCCTTCCCTAAGCTCACCACCGAAAATGCCCCTTCCTCTGAGCCCGTATCACACTGGTCCAGACCCCTCCTTGTCACTTAGCTGATTCTATTTTGTATTTCACTCTATGAGAGGGAAATGAGACACATCTTCAAATAATATTGTCCTTGATGGAAACATCTGGCCTAATTCATTCTGTAACCCCTGAGCAGCCAGCCAGTGCCTGGTGCAAAGAGGGGGCAGAATAGTTGTTTGATGGATGAATAAATCAATTTCTGGGAAGAGATCTTCAGGGGGAGTCAGCAAGGTAGAATGGTTGAAAGAAGTCAAACAGACCTGACTCGGATCCTCCTGGCTCCTCCATGTTGTAGCCATAGGAACTTGAGCATGTTGCTTAACCTCTCTGAGCCTCGATTTCCTCCAGTGTAAAATGAGACTGAGCCTTTCTCCTTGGGTTATTGTGATAATGAAACAAAATGTGTTAAGTTTCTCAGCACTTATTAAATGGTCAAAAGGTAAATATATAAAGTCATCAAGACCATCCTGTCCTTTTACAGATAAAGAACTGATGCCGAAACAGGGGACCAGTTAACCCAGGGCATCACTGTGCAGATGTTAAGAGTCAGATGAATAAGTTTCCTACCATAACACTGCCATGCACTTAGCTGTGTGACTTTGGGCAACTTACTAACTTCTCTGTACCTCAGTTTCCTCATGTGTAAAGGAAGACAATAATAGCACCTATTTTGTGGGGTTATCAATAAAGAACAAATGAATTAATATTTATAAGACATTTAGAATATTACCCAGCACACAGTATCTGTTAAATAATTCAAAAAAATGATACATAATGGCAAACCTAAATCTCTTGATTGATTGCTGAATAACTGAAACTTTTATGAGACCCTTGCTACAAGCTAGGTCATGGGGAGGGAACTTCAGATTGGCTAAAGTATAGTGTTTACAAGCAAAGAGCTTGTGAGCTAACATTTTCAACGCAGCCTGATCAGAGTAGACTAAATATATCTATTGTGAAACTGTTTTATAGGAAGTAAATAGGGAGTGGCCAAGATGGCAGGGTGGGAAGACCCTGAACTTGTCTCCTCCCACAAGTACAACAAAATTACGACTATTTACAGAGCAACCATTGATAAGAAAGACCTGAAGACTAGCAGAAAAGATCTTCTATAACTAAAGATACAAAGAAAGAACCACAAGTAGGAAAGGAGGGAACATGGTAGAGTCAAATCCCACACCCCAAGGTGGGCAACCCACAAACCGGAGGATAATTATAATTGCGGAGGTTCTCCCCAAGGAGCGAGGGGTCTGAGCCCCACATTGTGCTCCCAGTGCATGGATGCAAAAATCCTCAATGAAATGTTAGCAAACTGAATTCAACAATACATTAAAAAGGATCACACACCATGATCAAGTAGGCTTTATCCCAAGGATGCAAGGATGGTTCACTATCTGCAAATCAATCAATGAGGTCCACCACATTACCAAATTGAAGACTAAAAGCATGATCATCTCAATAGATGATAAAAACTCCAGAAAGTGGGCATAGAGGGAACATACCACAGAGGACACTTCCAAAGAAGACATAGAGCTGGCCAACGGGCACATGAAAAGATGTTCAACATCACTAATCTCAGGGAAATGCAAATCAAAACCACAGTGAGATATCATCTCACGCTTGTTAGAGCAGCTGTTATCAAAAAGACAACAAGTAAGAAGTGTTGCAAGGATGGTAGTGTTGGAGGAATTTAAATCAGTGCAGCCACTTTGCAAAACAGTGTGGAGATACCTCAAAAAATTGAAAATAGAACTGTCATATGATCCAGCAATTCTACTCCTGGATATTTCTCTGAAGAAAACAAAAACACTAAGTTCAAAAGATATATACACTCCTATGTTCATTGCAACATTGCTTACAATAGCCAAGGTATGGAAGCAACCTAAGTGCCTATCAGTAGATGAATGGGTATAGACTGTGTAGTATATACACACACAATGGAATATTACTCAGCCATTAAAAAAGAAATCTTGCTGTTTGTGACAATGGATGAACCTAGAGGGTATTGTGCTAAGTAAAGTAAGCCAGATGGAAAAAGACAAATACTGTATGATTTCACTTATATGTGGAATCTAAAAAAACAAAACAAATGAACAAACAACAAAACAGAAACAGAGCCATAGATATAGAGAACAAATGGGTGGTTGCCAGAAGGAAGGAGGGTGGAAGGGGGAGAGAAATAGGCGAGGAAGATTAAGAGGTACAAATTTCCAGTTACAAAATAAAAGAGTTACAGGTATAAAATGTACACTGTGGGGAATAGAATCAATAACTATGTAATATCTTTGTATGGTGACAGATGGCAACTAAACTTATCATGCTGATCATTTTGAAATTTACAGGAATATCAAATCACTATGTTGTATACCAGAAACAAACATAGTGTAGGTCAATTATACTTCAAAGGCAAACAAAAAAACAACCTCACAGAAGAGGAGATCATATTTGTGGCTACCAGAGGCGTGGGGTGGGGAGAGGGGAACTTTATGAAGGCAGTCATATGGTACAAATTTCTAGTTGCAAGATAAATAAGTACTAGGGATGTAATGTACAACATAATAAATACAATTAACACTGCTGTGTGTTATATATGAAAGTTGTGAAGAGTAAATCCAAGAGTTCTCATCACAAGGAAAATGTTTTTCCATTTCTTTAATTTTGCATCTCTATCAGATGATGGATATTCACTAAATGTATTGTGATGATCATTTCATGATGTAAGTCAGTCAAATAATTATCCTTACACCTTAAACCTATACAGTGCTGGATGCAAATTATATTTCAATAAAACTCAAAGAAGGGGGAAAGAGAAGTAAGTAACCTGAACCTGCTCTGGTTAGCTGCTTGTCTTTGGGTAAATGAGGACAGGTGACTGTCACCAATGTACTAGAGCAAACTCTTCCATGAGTGTGTGGGGATGCTAACGAAGCCCACGATAACTGGGCATTAATTAATTAAATGACAGCATTCTTGGACTGTTTCCTAGGGAAAGATGTTCCTGAATGGTGTTAACACAAAATGTCTCAAGGTATCAAGGCATCCATGTTTCTGAGCCATGAGATTCATCTTAAGTCCCTGCCGAGAAGGATTTAAAATGTCTCTTTCTTGCCATGGCTGGCGGAGAATGTTATTGGGACCAATGAAAATGAAGCCACAAAGGAAACAAGAATATAGGTAAAGAAGACTTAATTTAGAAAAAGAGAGAGAGCGTGCTGTAACACAATCAAACCCAGCGTTTTGACAAATGTGCCTGAGAAATCAGTTACTGAACACTGACAAGCAAGTGACTAACCAAAGACCAAGAACCCTGAAAAAAAGCAGAGGGAACCCCAGCACAGGTGCAAGGGATAAAAAGAATATGGAACCACAGAAGGAGGTCCAGATGGGCCTTAGTGAAACAGGCACATGCCAAAGCCCTTTGACGGTGTTACGTGATGGTGCACAGCTAACTGTAGAGTGCTGACTTCCACTCATGATCCAGTCATGCTCACTATGTTCCAAGTCCAAAGACCTTCTCCAAGATAGTTACCAGCTAGTCCCTAGCTAACAATTAAGCCAATATTCTGATACCCAGAGTGGGCAAAACCAGATTAAACAGCACTCATTTCAGAGTTTTATCTTAATTAAGTCCTATTTCTCTCTGGGATTACTTTCTGTGACATTCTCTGGGTACCAGTGAAGTATGTCTCTGTTAAGCTAGCACTTTGCATAACTCTGTTTCCCTCTACGAATTAACACATCCCCAAAATACGAATTATAGTCTCAGAAACCCCCTGTTTACAAAAAGATGCATTTTCCCTGACGTGATTTCATAATACATCTTCATTGCAGATTGATGGGCCATTAGCAGTGTCTTTTAAAACTTTGTCAATACCTACACATATCATATATCTCACCAGGAACTCAGATTCTGGAAGGCAGGTCTGTTTTCTTAAGGGATGGATTGTTTTACAATGTAAATAATTGCACTCACAAAGGAGGCTTTTTCTCAGTTTAGTTTTTTATATCAGATTTTATCAAAATAAGATTCACTTTCACATGTATAGAATCCTTTCTGAGACTATGCCTCAGAGTTTTTACCATTTTATGTAATTTATCTCAAAATATAGATTTCTTCTTCCAGAAGCTTAAAATTGTAAGCATTGCTGATACTTCCCATAGAGTTATTCTTAGACTAGTGCTCAAAATCTAGAAAACATTCCTTGTGCTGGAATTTGAATTCTTTCTGTTACCGCAATTGAGAACTACGTAACCCAGTGTGATGGTTAATTTTATGTGTCACCTTGACTGGGACAAGAAATGCCCAAACAGCTGGTAAAACATCAGTTCTGGGTGTGTTTGTGAGGGTGTTTCTGAAGAGAATGCATCTGAGTGAGTAGACCCAGTGGAGAAGATGGCCCTCACCAAGACAGGTGAGCATCATCCAATCCACCGAGGTTCTGAATTAAACAATAAGGCAGAAAAAGGACAAATTTGCTCTTTGATTGAACAGGGACATTTATCTTGCTCTGCCCTTGGACATTAGCCTTCCTGGTTCTCAGGCCTTTGGTTTAGCCTGAGACTTAACATTGTAAATTTTCTTGGTTTTCAGGCCGTCAGACTTTTTCTTAATTATACCACAAGTTTTCTTGGTTCTCCAGTTTGCAGATGCCAAATCATGGGGCCTCTTGGCCCCTGTGATCAATCACATGAGCCAATTCCTATAATACATCTATTCTTATAATACGTCTTATATACAGATTTAGATATCCTGGTGGTTCTGTTTCTCTGGAAAATTCTAACTAATACACCCAGTATATTTTGCTTTTTTCCCATCAGCCAGGAACCTAAAGGCCAAAATCATTTTGTGTTAAAATCTACTCAGGTCCAGTGCCTGAAAGTATCTACTCCTTCTGTTTCTTTGAGATATATTCTTGTAATTGATCCTGAAAGATTATCACCTTTGCATAGCTTTTGCATCCTGCCCTTATCCAAAAGAACATGAAGTCCACTACTGATATTATATTCAGCAAATGAGATGATTTTCAAAACTTGTAATTTGCGCCCTGTCTGTTAACTATTAAAATGGCAACAGCTAAGATACTGGGTTGGTGTGGGGGAAGGTGGAGTCTGAGGCTACGGGGACCATCAAGCAATCTGCTCATTGCTGGCCAGTTGAGAAACACCACCACAGAAATTCTGTCCTTCCCCTACCTTATCTCAAGCTCAGCATTTTCCTCTTCCACATACTGTAGCTTCTGAAGTCCACATTCAAATGATGACTGTAAATGTCTTTAGGAATACAATTCTCTACTTACAGGAAACTACCTGGATTATAATTGTCTTTTTAAGCCTCACTTCAAGTGAGCTGAAATTGCCATAGAGATCTTCCTAAATCAATTTTCAAAGCACCATTTCGTATAGAGGGAGGATTGGTCTCTATTGCAAATAAGAGAATGTAGATACACAGAAGATAAGTGCATGGATCCCATGGGAAATCAGCTGTAATTCAGGGGACTTTGTGGTGGAAACTGCTGGATGTCTACCAAAATTTGTTCTCTCTCTTTTCCACAATAATCGAATTGTGGCAGGTATTTGGCTGCCTAACTATGGACTCTTGTTGGGAGACAGAGAGACTGAGTAATTTCCTCTGAACTGAGAAGGAACTTAGAGGCTAAACAAACGAAGTAGGCAACTCCATAAAGTGCAATTAAGAAATTTATTGTTGGTAAGTTACATTCAGGCAGGATCAGGTGGATGATGATCAGGGGCATTCACATTGGCACTGCACAGTACGGAAGAGGGTGCAGGGGAACATAAAGGGGTAAAAGCTAAAATAGAAACTTTTTTATATAAAGTGGCTAGTATTTGCAAATCTTAAACTCCCAAATTTATCCTTTCCCACACTCGTACGATATATAAAAATAGATTAAAAAGATTTCTTCTGTATAGCACAGGGAACTATATTCAATGTCTTGCAATAACCTTTAATGAAAAAGAATATGAAAATGAATATACGTATGTATATGCATGACTGGGACATTGTGCTGCACACCAGAAATTGACACATTGTAACTGAGGGTGCTTCAATCAATCAATCAGTCAGTCAATAGAAACTGATTACTAGGAAGAAGCACGTCTGTACCACCAGGAACAGGAATTTTCCTTTCATTTCCAAGGCCATCAGCCATCTGCATCAGCAAAAAGAATTCTTCCAGTTTTCATGTTAGATGAAGGCAAGGTTGACAGGGAACTTACCTGGCTTGGGTGCATTCCTTGTTAGTAGGCTAAAGCTCAATCATGCAGAAATGCAGAAATGGGAAGGGTTAGGACTGGGGGCCTGAGATGGAGCTGATAAAATGGAGTCGGTGTGGTTCACACAACTCTTTATAGCACCCTTGGAATTAGCTGTGACCTGTGGGTAACTTCTCACCCATGAAGGTGAATGCAAATGGTGATTGCTACATCTAGTAGAGAAACTTTTTAAGATATGGGCTGTTTCCTCCATGTTCCATCCAAGCCCTTCTTGTCCACTGGGACCTGACGTTGGCCATGTAGGTAATAAGAGGGCCCTAGATTGGGAGTTGGCAAATGTTCTCTGTCACAACCGCTCCACTCTGTCATTGTAGCACAAAAGCAACCGGAGACAATACATATAGTGTGATGGTGTTCTAGTAAAACTTGATGTACACGCACCAAAATTTTAACTTCATAAAATGTTTGCATGTCACGAAATAGGATTCTCCTTTTGATTTGTTTTCAACCACTTAAAAATTTAAAAACTATTCTTAGCTCACAGGTCACTGTAAACAAGTGCCAAGCTAGATCTGCTTCACAGGCCTTAGTTTGCCAATATCCTAGGAGACACTGACCTTATAAGATGCAAAGAACGGGGAGCCTTGAACGCCTGTTGGGCAGAGCCACCCTCCAACCCGGAGCACTCACTTTGGACTCTGGCAGGAAATGGAAAGTATTCTCCATTCTTGTTATTATTATTATTGGTGGGGGGTAATTAGGTTTTTTTTTCTTTTAATTTATTTATCTTTGACAGAGGTACTGGGGTTGAACCCAGGACGTTATGCATGCTAGGCATGCACTCTACCACTGAGCTGTGCCCTCTCCTGCCTCCGCCATTCTTTAAGCTACATTATAGTTAGGTCTCTCTTGTTATAGCAGATTAGCATCTTACTTTAACTAATACATAGTTCATAACTCCTGGCTCCTAGGTCTCTGCTCCCTTAGTCCTCACCATCCTTCTTCCAAAAAGCCAAGGCAAGGAAACGGGGTCCCCACCTACCTCCTCACTGACCTTTCCAAGACCTGAAGGAAAAGGCTCTGCCCAGAGCTCCCTTCACCTCCTTGTTTCGAAGACTGTAGATGAGTGGGTTGAGCATGGGCGTGACGATGGAGTAGAAGACAGACACCACCTTATTGAAGTTGACGGAAGAGGCCACTTTGGTCCGGACATACATAAAGAAAAGAGTGCCATAGAAGAGGCTGACCACGGTCAGGTGAGCTGCACAAGTGGAGAAGGCCTTCCGGCGCTCGGCCGCCGAGCGGATGTGCAGCAGCGTCCAGACGATGTTCCCGTAGGACACTGCGATGACCGTGGAGGAGGCCAGGAGTACAGCCAGAGAGACCAGGAAGTCTGTGGTCTCCTTCAGGGAGACGTCCGAGCAGGACAAGGCTAGCAGGGGTGAGGCATCACAAAAGAAGTGATCGATGACGTTGGGGCCACAAAACGTCATTCGGGACATGAGATAGATGGGCAAAACGGGCGTGAGGAAGCCTACCAGCCAGCAAGCAGCTGCCAGACGGACACAGGTGCCCCAGGACACCAAGGCCCCATACTGCAGAGGCATACAAATGGCCACGTAGCGGTCATAGGCCATAGCAGCCAGTAAGAAACACTCCATTGCCCCCAGGAAGGTGAAGATGAAGAGCTGGGACAGGCAGCCAGCGTAGGAGATATTCTTGCCTCCCCTCACCCCAGTAAAACCAGCCAGCATCTTGGGCACCGTGACTGACGTGTATGCGATTTCAAGGCAGGACAAGTGTGTCAGGAAGAAATACATGGGTCGACGCAGCCGCTGGTCCAAACCCACCACCAGGATGATGGCCAAGTTCTCCGCCAAGGTGAGCAGATACATGGTGAGGAAGAGCGCAAAGAAGAGGAGGCGCATTGCATGCATTTCGGCAAAGCCCACCATGACAAACTCAGTTATGTGGGTTCGGTTTGGGGTAGAGGGCTGCATACGTGGGAGTCAGAGCTCAGTAGACTCAACACCTCGTAGATAATGAGAACTCAGAGAGGACCTGTGAGATGCTGGCCTGAAGTCTCCTTCACTTCGAGTGAGGAAAATGAGGTCAAGACATTATCCTTACTCTCAAAACACGTATCATCCATGAGGGTCACCAGGAAACAGACGATTTCAGTACCAAAAAATAGTGCTAGATAGAAATAAGACAGGATGTTCGTGGGAGGCAATAAAGGGGAAACTCAAGCAGTCCTGGGGAATCAGAGAGGGCTTCCTGGAGGAAAGGCTGTCTAAATGGGAACCTGAAAAATAAGTGTAAGTTAGTGAGATAAAAGATAGAGAAATGGGGATGGGAGGTATAGCTCAGTGGTAGAGTATGTGCTTTGCATGCACAAGGTCCTGGGTTCAATCCCCTGTTCCTCCAATAAATAAATAAATAAGCAGGAGGGATTTTGAAAAAACAATACATAAGTAAATAAATAAACCTAATTACCACCCCCCCAAAAAAAAGTAATGAGAATTTGAAAAAGAAAAGTGGGGCCAATGGCCACTCTCCTTGAATATGAGCTTTGTGGCTCCTTAATGGCAGAATAATATGGAAGTGATGCTGTGCCAGTTTCCAGGTCCAGCCTTTAAGAAACTCTTTCTTCCTCTTGCTTCTTGGAACCCAGCCACCATGGCGTGAGGAAGCCAAGCAGCCTGCAGAAAGGCCCAGGTGGAGAGGAACTAAGGTCCCCCAGCTCTCAGCCCTGGCTGAGCCCCCGCTGCCGGCCAGCACCCACATGCCGGCCAGGGGCCTGGGTCATCCAAGGAATCGACCCTCCAGCCCCAGTCAAGCTGGCCCAGCTGACGCCAACCTTACTTGCGGGCCGTCCCCACATTGCAGATTTGTGAGCTAAGTAACCAACTGTTGTTACTTTAAGCCACTAAGCCTTGGAGTGGCTTGTTCAACAGCAGTGGGTAACTATAATAACGACATACTGGCTCTGTAACCCTGGGCAAATTATTCAATATCTCTGACCCTTTGGAGGAAAACAGTGTTTTGCCTGTGGTCACAAATGCCTGAACTTGAATTTCAATCCAGGCTTGCCAAGGTCTAAAACCCTTGCTCTTCCCCTTAAAAATAATCAAGCAGATTCCTTCTGACCTCAACATTTCATGATTTCCCACCAATGAACGCATGCAGAGATACAATATCAGGAACAAACAAGGTCAAAGTCTTCAGATTCCTGCAAGTACCTTCACCACACCTAAATCCGTGCTCCGCCAGCCCCACAGTGGGCAGTCTGTAAACACTGGCTTCCTGGACAAATCACTGCGTTGCAGCCCAAGAGGCTTCATGCTTCTGTTGATGCTGGGAAATTTCAGAGCACAATTCCTGCCCGTTTCTCCCCTTTGCAGTTTGGCTTATAATGCAGCATCCTGGGAACGGTTCTTCCCTCCTTGCTGCACATGGATGTTGCAGAAGCCTGACTTACGGGTTTCTTAGCAAAGTTTTCTGAAATGTTCGTTCTTTTTCATAGTCATTAAAAGCACAAGATTTAGAGTCAGACAGATCTAGGATCTAGCCCTGAGTCTACAACTGACTAGCTTGGTTGCCTCATCCGTGAATTGTTGGTGTTATTTCTAAATCTTACCTGGCTTTCCAGCTGTGACTCGAGTTTAATAGTCTCATCTTCACTGGGAAGACTTTTCCATTCTTCATTCTTCCAAACTTGTGTGCAGGTCAGGCCAACAAACGCACAGGAAACCTGCTCTGTGCCAGGCCCCATCGCAGATGTACCAGAGGGGCATCCTGGTACAGGGGCATCCTGGTACATGGTCCACCATGGGACCTGGTACAGAGCAGGTGCCCCCAGCATCCACCATGGGACCTGGTACAGACCAGGTGCCCCCAGCATCCACCATGGGACCTGGCACAGAGCAGGTGTCGCCTTATAATAGTTTCAGTTCTCTGATTCATGACTTAGAGGGGAGATGCCAAAACCTGAGGGGGATTGTATCAAACCCAGATGTTACCTTGAAAGAACCTGCTTTTCTTATTCAACAGCTGAAGGAGGAGTACAGAAGTCAGATATTTCACACACACACACACACACACACATAAATACACACAGCAAAGATCCACACTCTCTTCCTCAATGTGGGGCCACTGCTTGGAGACAGCTGAGCCAGGGGCTACATTTCCACCCTCTTGCCTCCAGCCAGTGATGCATTTCGCTTGTGGGCTGGGATTCTTAGGAAGCTGATGTACCGTCCCCACTATCTCTTTCCCTACTCCCAGGCTAAATTCAGAACATCATAAACTTCAGTGGACCGAGAGCCACATGACCAAAGGAGCCTAGATCCCAGAGGAAAATGATTCATGCGTCCTAGAGCAGGGACGTCAGAACTTTTCCGTAAAGATCCAGACAGTAAATGGGAGAGATGAGACTCAAATCCCAGTGAATCTGACACAGAAGTCTGTGCTTTTCCCCAAAACCAGGCCATCTCCCTCTGTCATTTCATGTCACCGAATGACACACCTGCAACCCTGGCTGTCTGCCCTGCCTGTGAGGTTAATTTCTGTACAGCTCAGGGCCCGGCTGGAGGAATCCCCCTCCTGCTCCAGTGACCTGTAAGGGCACAAGGAGGCTCCAAGTCCTATTAACTGCATCGGCTTCCTCTCTGGGGTTGAGAGAACTTTATCAACCAAGCGTCAAGTAGGGGACAACAGCCAGTGGAAAAAGGAGAGAGTCATAAGGGACGATCACTGAATAAGAAGGGGGCAACACAGAGGAACCTGGCCTCATTTATGTCCTCAAAAGATGCTGCTCTCTCGGCTAAGATTTTCCTGAGCAAATATGGAAAAACAGTTTGGAGCCCATGCAGGGAAATTACTACTAGGTTCCCGCAGGTCTTTGCAGGTTCAGCTACGTGATGAGCCTGAAGAGAGAGGCTGGATGTCTCACTGTTTTGACTCTCTCCACCTGGCCTCGAGGAGACTTGCCCCCAAAGGTGAAAGGAATTGGAAAATGAACTTACTAAGAGCCAGACAGTGATTTCAGAAAACAACCACCAAACCAAAGTGAGCGGGCGATGGTGGGTGGGGGCCATGGGGCAGGCAGAAGGGGCTAAGAGAGGCGTGGAGATGAAGCCCAGGGTCCTGCTCTCCAGTTCCTCTTTGCTCTTGCTCCCCGCACACCTGCTTCTCTGCTGACTGCAACATGACGGCAATGGTTATCTCACTTCAAAGCACACGGATAGCTCCGTGAGTTCACAGCACCATCTCTAGAATCAGAGGAGCTGAGTTTGACCCTGGCTCCATCAAGTACTAGCTATATTTTGAGAAAAGTTCTTTATCTTGCTAAGCCTCATTTTTTCTGTTCTCCAAATGGAAGGCATAATACGCATATTTGCAGGGCTGGTCTAAAGAGGGAAGGAAATAGCATTAAGCGAAAGTTCAGGGCCTTTGCTTTTATTGTTCCCTCTGCCTTTCTGTGTGGCTTCCTCCTGCACTTCCTTCAATTCTCCTGAACAGAGAGACCCTTTCTGACCACCTAACTGAAAAAGCAACTCCCATCACTCTTTGACCCCCTTCTTGCCTTGATTTTTTTTGTCACAGCTTCATAATCAACTATTAGATATTTATTTGTTTGTCTATAATCACACACACACACACACACGCGCGCGCGCGCGCGCGCGTAAGCTCCTTGAAGATAGTGCCTTTGTTTGCTCATCACTGTGTTGCCAGTGTCAAAAGGAGTCACTCGATGCAGTCTGCATGCAATAAATATATTGATATAATAAAAAAAAATTGAACATATACTCTGAGCATTATGCTGGCCCAGAATGCTGCTTCCTTTTCACTTCCAGCTACTTGTTTCAAGGAAATAGGAAGGCAAGGAAGCCGACAAGTACTTACAGAAGAGCCATCCAATTTGGATACTGAAGTCCAGGCAACCCTCCTTGTCAGCCAGCTCTAAGAGCACAGGTGCCTGCAAGAATGATGCCTGTGTGCCTGGAGTACCCTACTCTCACTGGCCTTGGGTGTGAAACAAGTTGCATTGATCTTTACACATAATTTTCTTCTTAGCTACTGAATTTAATTTTAAATTTCCTGAGAACTGTATTACATCAGCTGTTCTCAAGTTCCACCAAGCCCTAGATTTTCCCAGTTGTCAGGTAGCTGCAGAGGGGGAGAGAGGGACCCACCACGGGGAGCTCCCATGAGCCCTGCTTCCACCACGAGGAAGTGGCAGAGTCCAGATGAGAACACAGCCCAGTCTGACCCCAGAGCCCACAGTCTTTCCTCCGTACCTCCTCCCCAGGGGTTGGCTTTCCTAAAATCAAACCTGATCAATTAACTGAGAACTTGTTTCATTATTCTAGCAGCTTCAGTACCGAATAGGTAAGACCTGTTCCTCAAAGCTACTCATATAGTTTCCTGATGAAAGGAGCAAGTGGGAAATGCAGGCATAAGAAAAGATGGGAAGGGTCTCCAATCATGTACAACAGAGACCCCAGTCCCAAGGCAAGCCGGGGAGCCCAGGATAGCAAAAAGGAACTGAGGTGGGAATCAAACTTTCTGAGCTCCTAATCTCTAAATAGGAATAATGCTTGCTCTTCCTATCTCTGGGGATATTATGTGAATCAGTGAATAGTGGATTTGCAGGCTCTTTGAAAACTTTAAAGTACACTCCAGGAAGACCTTATTATCTTGCTTCCATGACTGATGGTCTAGTGATTACTACAGAATTTCAATAAAGGGAGAGCCTAGGGGATGGCAGGCTCAGTGGGGCCCTGGGGATGGCCTTGAAGTTGTACTTGAATAACAAGAAAATTGATTTTGTTTATACTGTAGGTTTTTCGGAGGTATCTTGAGGGAGCAGATAGAGATGAAGGGGAACTCAAACCCCAAACATCCCTTGACAGCCCTACTCTATGTGAGCTTAAGCAAATCAGTTGAGTGCTGCGTGCCTCAGTTTCCTTACTTGAGAAATGGATTGATATTTAAAACCACAATGACTCTGCAAAAGAGGTTTTGAAAGAAAAAAATGAGATAACAAGTTAAGAAAACTGAAGAAAGGGTTGGGTTTTATTGGAGTCAGGGCTCCTTACTCTAGATGGGGTATCTCTTTGGTCAGTGACTTTTTTCCATTCACCACATTCTGCATGGTTTTGGATATGTGCTTGTTAGTTTCCAGTGTTGGTATAAACCAGAAGCTAAATAGCCCAGGTTCTCAGTCACCTCCAAAAGAGCCACTCACCTGCCCCTGCTACTTCTCTGGCTTTTCTCTGGGTAGAACACAAAGATCCCATCATGCCCAGGAACTTGGGACTGGTGGCAAATGCGTGTTGAATCTCATTGTGGAACAAGGACCCCAAATTCAAGGATCACAGCTTCTCTGAACCATAAGGAGAGGGCAGAGATCCACTATCAGCTGAACTTGGAAGAGAAGAAACAGGGGTTGTCACAGGCTATAAAATGACTCATATCCCACATACGTACCCTAGGAGTGACCCGTGGGATTAGATCTCCATGGAGGTTTGAAGCAGTCAGACAACAAAGGAAAGAGGATAATAAATCATTAAAAACTCTGTCCCACAGAGTGTGCAAAAGCTCCATGGGATGCCCAAGTTTGTAGACCAGCTGGACAAACACCAGTGGAAGATGAAGGGCCAAACAAGGAAGGTTCCGTACCAGCTAGACTCTTTGTCAAGGTCTCTGGCTCTAGCTGCTCTGGAAGACGGTGGAATGAAATCTCAAGGATTCCAGATCAACCAAGGATGCAATGAGGTCTTCCTCTGCTAGGTTGGGTCAGATACTTCCCCCAACTTATCTGCCCTTTATCCCCAGGTGGGGAAAATCTACAATGAGAACAATGGACATTACTGAGTAGCCACTCTGGGCCAGGCTATGTGCAATCCAGGTGTGAAACACGCAGCCTCAGTCCTCAAGGAACTCACGGTCCCTCAGAGGCCGTGACTAAGGATCACTTTTGCCTTGAATGTATGTTCAATTGCCTTCCTTCCAAAGGACTTCCCCCAGAGCCTCTGATGATTATTTACAGGCTGATCAATCTTTTTTCCCCTTAAAGTAAATATGGCATCATTGCACTATAAGGCAAAGGGAACATCAGGCGTGGTGAGTACCCACTCTGTTGGACCGTAGGAGGCAGCTGAGCCAAAGTTAACAGGGCCCTGTAGATGACTGGCCCTTTAACATACCTAGAACACATGAGATCATTCCCCTCGATTTCATATGACTTGGGTCCAACCTTAATGTTTCAGGTGCAGACGTCTTATCTTCCCAACTAAACAATAAAGCTCCTTGATGACAGGGCCAAATCTTTTATTTTTACTTGATCTCACAGAGCCTAGCATGGTGTAGCCCAGTGGAAAAACATCATAGACTTGGACTTGAATCCCGCTTAAGCCTCTCCAAGGATGTGCAACCTTGGAGAAGTCCATCTGTCTGAGACAGTGTCCTCATCTCTAAAGTTAGGAAAATAGTACTACTTGACAAGGATGTGACCAGAGGTCAGTGAAGTAACAGAGAAGAAGGGCCCACTCACCTAACAGGGGATGCAGGATGGTTACGTAAAACTTGGGGCTGCTCTAGACAGGGAGGGCATTGAGCAGTATTGTACCTACGTCCCTGTTCAGTGGGAAAAATCCTTTCCAGCTCTGACCCTATTGGACCCAGTCTGACAGAGATTCTTACTCCCCAAAAGTACAAAGCAAAAGATCCTCTTCTGCACTGACATATAAGGCTAATCAAAAGCAACTAGGAAGAGAACCTGAATTCAAAAAGATACCTGCACCCCAGTGTTCATAGAAGCACTATTTACAGTAGCCAAGTCAGGAAAACAGCCTAAATGTCCATCAACAGATGACTGAGTAAAGAAGTTGTGGTGTAGTTACACAATGGAATACTACTCGGCCATAAAAAAGAATAAAATAATGCCATTTGCAGCAACATGGATGGACCTGAAGAATGTCAGTCTAAGTGAAGTAAGCCAGAGAAAGAAAAATACCATATGATATCACCTATATGTGGAATCTTAAAAAAACAAAAGACAAACCTATGTACAAAACAGAAACAGACTCACAATCATAGAAAATAAACTTATGGTTACCAGGGAGGGAAGGGGGTGGGAAGGGATAAATTGGGAGTTCAAGATTTGCAGATGCTAATATATAGATAATAGATAAGCAACAAGTCTATAATGTGTAGCACAGGGAAATATATTCCATATCTCATAGTAACTTATGGGGCAAAAGAATATGAAAACTAATATATGTATGTTCCTATATGACTGAAGCATTGTGCTGTACACCAGAAATAGACACAACATTGTGAACTGAGTATACTTCAATAAAAATATACAATAAGTAAATAAATAAATAAGCAGCTAGGAAGCCCACCTTGCCAGCAGCCCGAGGACATTCAGGAGGAAAGAACAACCTGGAGGACCAAGGAAACAGGCAGGTGGCAAACTTCTGCTCTCAGATCCAGTCCCCACGGGCTTCTGTCGCTCCCTCCCTCCCCTCTCACCTTCCAGAACATTCTATATCTCTTCTGCCAGTAATACTCTGCCTTTACAATGTAAACCAATCTAGCCGTGCTGGTTTCTTAAGCTTTGTCACTCTATCTGCTGTCCTGGTTTGACAGCACGGAAGTCCAAAGGTGAGCAATTCAAGGCAGAATTCTCCTCTGTGATGGGCGGGGGGCGGTAATAAAAGAGGCCTTGAATGATCGTATTCCTTTTATTCTTCCCTTGCCCTGAGGAATCAAATATCCCAGCCCAAAAACCAGGACAGACAGAAGAGGATCAGCAGAACCAACTCTCTGATAAAGGAAGAGGAACACAGACGAGGGCGAAAAGCTGAGGGCCTTCGCCATTCCCCTGGGAGGAGGTTTGGAATCACTACTTGTACTTATAATTCTTGTGTGTCATTGTGATGCAGTATGTGGAGCTGTATGTCGCACTTAACCATGCCTAGTGTACACAGACACACATGCTCCGTTTTACCGTTTCAGAATACTCCTTGGATGAGAGAGGGACAGTTGTCTAGCACCACGGGTGGGACAGCAGATCGAGGTGTAGCTGCTGCTCAAACAGCCTCCACTCAGTCCTTTTGCTTTGGCCTCGACTTTTGCTCCAGGCCCAGAGGTCTCTGGACTTGCTCGTTCTTGAGGCTTAGAGGGCTCTCAACATGAACTGGGCTTTTTTTCCAGCTTTCTGAGACCATAATGACTTAAAGGTCTGGCCGTCCCGGGTTTACTAATCTGCTTCCGCTCATTCGTCTCCTCTCCAGATTCCAAAACACTGTTGTCATTGTCCCTTCACCTGTTCTCCCCGTTCTTGTTTCTTTCTTTCTCTTTTCTTTCCTTAATCTCTTTGCTGTAACATTACCATGCTTTAGAAAGGCAGTGAAAGTAGGTATAAATAACCAAACTGCCGTCATAACTCATAGCCCCACATGACTACTTTTTTAATGCTCGAATATCCTTATTGGTCCTTTTTCATATCTCTCCATTCTTTTTTCAGCTTATCTTTATTATTATAATGGACGCTTTTACTTCATTTATTTCTTTGAAATAATCAATAAATTAACTAAAATCTTGTTGGACCGTTCTGTAAAATCAATTCATCGGAAGTGAATCCATGTTCCAATTGTTGGTTTATCGGCTGCTTTTCTTAGTATTAGCTTTTATTCAACCATTTTTTAATTTGATCTACAATCTCATTTGGAATATGAAGTGGTATGTTTGTTTCAGTTCTCTCTCTCTCACTCTCCCCTCCCGTCTCCTTTACCTCCAAATTCAAATGTCCTGTTTAGCAGACGTGGGGGTCCCCAATCCAAATCTGGTTCAAGCAGTTAGAGGGGCTGCCCTGCAAAGCCACTGGGCTGTGGCAGATCCAAGCTAGGTCAAGGGAAACTTGACTCAGCTCATAGTCACAAGGCTGTGTCTCATCCTTCTCTCCCAGCCTGGAGCTGGATATGAGCCATTGCTCCCTCAGCATTTGGCAGCAGGTTTACATCTAGCCTCCTTCCATGAGGGTGGAGGATGAGAAATGAAAACCGCCCCAGCCCTGGGCTTCACTCAGTCAGCCTGCCTCTGCTTCCCCATTTCACAGGGAATACTCTTGACTCATTTGCCACCACTAGCTGCCTCTGCATCCAGAACCCAGCAAGTCCACCCACCCCTTCAGCCCTGATCGCGGTGTGCGCTCCTGTGCCAGCTTGGATCTTCCAAATGCTTGCCTGATATTTGAGCCTGACCCTGCCTTCTTCTGTTTTCTTTCTTTGTGGTTGGTTGATTGGTTTTATCCAGTACTTGCTTTGTTTGTGGAGCAGAGGGGATTCTTGAAGCATGAACTCCATCTTGATCTGGCTGTCAGTTGATCTTCTTAAAGCTGGATATTTGGATTGTGCACATCTTCACTGTGGTCAGAATTCCATGCCCAGTGTGGCCAGACCAGATCAGCAGTGGTCCTGAATGCAGCCTTAGCCAGGCTTAATTTTGTCTCCAACTTTGCATATTCCTGACTCATCAGGCATATATGAGGCAGTCCAGAGTAAATATTCACTGAATCTATTCTGAATACTCCAGATTCAAACATTAATACAGTAAAATTGAATGGAATTGTAATAAAGACTTGAAGGTAATTCATCTTAGAAAAATTTATTCCCAGGATATGCAGCTATAGAGCCCCACACGGCGAGAGGGAGGAGTCAATGGGTGGTATGTGTAGGGCACTCAGTACACTGCCCAGCATGCCTTAAGTCTCTTAGGATACACCTGGTATTAGAACACACTGCCAAGGGGCCAGAGGACCCAGTGGGTACAGAGGTCTTTAGAGGATCAACAGGAAGAGAGAAACAAAAGGGAAAAGGAAATGATTCTCCAGCCAACAGGGGAAAAGATTAAAACATTAAAAGATGATTATCACCAATGAAATGAAGTTTTCCTCCCTTCCAGTAACCTTCTCCCCATACACAGTAAATAAGAAATGATTAACATAGATACACAGGCTTTGTAAATCCAGAGCAACTACCAGGAAGACCGCAAAGCTCCTAGACCCTCTGGAATGCGTTAGTACATTCTTTGAGGGTTGGGATTTACCTGTGTTGTTTATAACTTTCTGCCTGGGACGTAGTGAGCGTTTAATAATTGCGGAATGAATGAATAGATTCAAGGTGCTTAGAAAGGATTTGCTGTAGCAGATCCCAAAGCAAGCAATTGTGAGAATGAATTTCTTTTGTGGATACAGAGAGGTAGCAAATCAGCCGAGGGTATAATTTTCTCAGCCTCCAAGGTTCAAGGTTAACTTGAGTGCAAAAAAGAGAGAATCAAACGAGATAACAGTGCGTCCAACGGTGGCCATGGGGAAGATCAGAGTAGAAGCATTCAGGGATGTCCCTGCAGAGCAGGGAAACGGAGAAGTCTGAATCATGAGCTAGCCCACCCCACAGGGGTTCACACATGAGAAAAGCACCACTGATTAAGTATTTGGGGTGTTCGTGTGTGTGTGTGACATAATAGTCTCTGTCAAATAAACACATGCATTCATTTGAATGGTAAGAATGCTTGCTCTGGATTTCAGATGTTCCTAGAAGTCCTAGAAAATAAGAATAGGACCAGGAACAGCCTTCAGAAACAATTACGAAGGGATTCAGGAACGAACTGCACGGATTTCAGGGCTCCCTGTGCAGCCCCCATGCACTCAGGTTGTAGACAGTTCCCCAGCTCCGAGGTTCTTCACAGGTGGGTGGCTGAGATGACGAGTGCCATCAGGGACGTCTCTTTTCCTTCTCTGGTCTTCAGGTTCTTTATCCATAAAATGAGACCTTGCCTATCCAGTAACAGAATGTTGCCTGCAAACAAGAGAAAAACCGACTCCAGCTCTCTTAATCAGGAATTCCAATTTGTAAGTCAGACAGAGAAAGACAAATCCTGTATGACATCACTCATATGTGGAACGTAAAAAATACAACAAACTAGTGAATATAACAAAAAAGAAGCAGACTCACAGATACAGAGAACAAGCTAGTGGTACCTGGTGGGGAGAGGGGAGGGGCGGGGCAACGTGGGGGTAGGAGATTAAGAGGTACAAACTCCTGTGTATAAAATAAGCTACAAGGATGTATTGTACAACACAGGGAAGATAGCCAGTACTTTATAATACCATAAATGGAGTATAACCTTTAAAAGTTGTGAATCGCTATATTGTACACCTGTAACATATATTATTGTACATCAAGTATATGTCAATTTAAAAAAAAGAATTCCAACTTGGGGGGTTGGATAACTGAAAAGACCCCAAGACCAACTTTCTCCATCCTTCTGCTCACGTCTGTGTTGGCTTCACTCTCAACAAGGGACCACCGGCTGCTCCAGACGTATAACCTCACACACGTAAGTCCACACCTCTCCCACAGTCTAAGTGAAAGTCGTGGGGTAGCATCTAGCCGACTCCACAGGGGTCAGGTGACCACCAGGGCCAGAGGGACATGACATTCTTATTGCCCTCATCTGACAGTCATGCTCACCCCCGGCTTTCCCCACCAAGGTGCCACCAGACTGTCCCACCCAGAATCCCAGGTTGCATTATGTGTAAGAGCGAAGTCTTGGGGTTCAAAACTTCTTACAGATATGCGTGACAGCCCAGAGAGGAAATGGACAGGCTTCCCAGACTGAATGTTGGAAAGGGTGTTGTAACTGATTAGCAACGTCTGCCAAAGAGCCCCAGCCCAGGCAGTGATTCATGACGAACGGACGCTTGCCATCCCTAGAAGAGGCCATCCAGGCCCTTATTCCTGGGGCCAGAGGACAGAAAGGACACCCCCTGCGCTTCTGTAACCCCCGAGGCTTGGAGAACTCTGTGCTTCGGTGTCTGACGTGGGAGGGAGAAGAGACGCCTCGGGGAAAGCTTCACGGAGAAAGTAGAATTGGAATAATTCCTGAAGAAAGGTAGGCATTATGTTTACGTCTTATTAAAAAGGAAAAAAACAAACTCAGAATAAATGTGGGTTCAAACTCCAGATAGATCTCCGAATAACTGTTTGAATGCAGAGATCTTAATTGATATACCCCAACACCTAGCCCACTGTCTGGCAGATTGGAAATGCTCAGTAACGGTATACAGAGGAAGCGTTAATCAGTGAGCGCATCACCACCTTCTCTCTGCACTTCAGTTTTCTTATTTGTAAGAGACTTAAGAGCACTTCCCGACAGAATTGTCATGAAGGGGTCTGTGGGGTTTTGCATGTACAGTGATCAGCGTGTACTGGAAACACATGAAGGTACCTTAACACCTCCGTAATAGTTGCTGCTCTAAGACGTCCAGCAGGAGGAATGCTTCCTGGTGCCTATTGCATACACAGCACCTGGGAATCGGGGGGATGGGGACAGGAGCTATCAGGGAGAGGGGACATAGGCTGTAAGCTTGGAGATGCCATAGCAGATCATAAGTTGGTCTCTGCAGCAACTTCTCATTCAGTCGCGACTGCGGAAGTCAGGAGAGGGCAGCAAAGAGCCATGGGGCTAGAAGGAACCCAGACATCATGGGAAGATGACCCTCCATCTCTGACAGAGTCTAACCCCACAACCACACCCAAGGACCTGGTCTGAAACAAAGCCAGGAATCAGGACCCTCACACTGGCATCCTGCTTCAGCCACTTACTCGCTGTGTGACCTGAGACAAGGCCCATAACCTCTCTAGTCTTCATTTCCCAGTCTCTAAAAATAAAGATATTTGGGTCTCATGGCTGTTGAAAAGACTAAAAGAATTAGAATCGTTGCTGACTTCTGCGGTAGGGTTGCCTCAGGGCAAAGGCGGAGATCACACACGCCCTAAATCAGAAGCCGGAGACAAGAAGAGAGCTGACTCTGGGAACTGCTTTTTTTTTTAATTTAAATAATAAAACCTATGTCATAATCAAATATAAACACAATTCCATGATGGTACCTCCACTCCCTTTGACCCTCACACACATACATACTGAAAAGTGATTGAGTCGAAGGTCATGCTTTTTGTTCACCAAATCCCTCCTTCCTGTGCACAGGGAAGATTGATTCTGGCCAATAATACGTGAGGGACAGAGATGTCTGTCACTCCCAGGCTGAAGCAATGGAAAGTCCCTACGTGCCCCTCCAGCCTTTCTCCTCTTCTGCCGCGGAACCAGAAACACCAATTAGCCTCAGCCCTTCCGAGTAAAGAGAGTGTCTTGGGGAATCCAGTATCGTCAGCTGGGTCACATGCTGCCAATAGTAAGATAAAAACTGAATCACCATTGGATTTAGTGACACAGAGGCTATTAAAGGCCTGGAAAAGAGTTGTTTCCAGTGGAGTGATGAGAGTGAAAGCTTACTGGAATGGGGTCAAGGGAGAATGAGAGAAGAATTAAAGACCATGAGTAAGGACTTCTATTTAGAGAAATGTGGCTGTAAACTCGTATTTAAAACATACATCGGGCAATAGCTGGAGGGAAGGGGGAAGTGGGGTCAAAAAAAGGGTGGGGTTTTGCTTTGTTTTGTTTTGTTTCTGGCTAGGAGAAATGACCAAATGTTTATATGCCTTCTGCATGTTTGTTTCTCCTTGAATGTATAGTGAAAGACTCTGCCTGTTTCCATCCCTTGGTTCCCAGACCTGTTCCCACAGAGAGTAAAAGAACGTGATAAGCTCATGATGGCTTCAAAGAAGACACCACATTCCGCGTGACTAAGCTCCAGGCACGCAGCTGTCTCCAAGCCCTCGCTGTTAGCACCACCCCGGGAGGCGAACCAATTACAGATGAGGTGGAATGTATGAGAGCACCACCCCATTAGCATACTGCTTTTAATTTAATTATTTTTTAAAATTATCAAAGCACTTCATTATGCAGCTTAAAGGGTCAACCAGCACCTCGAGGCTCAGAACAAGAAAAGGCTTCCCGGCTCCAATCCCTCCCTCTGCCCAGTCTCCACACCCCAAAGCAATCGCTTTCAACTCCTTCGTTTGTTTCTTATCCTGTTTACTCTGTATTTCTAGATCACATGCCTACAGGTTTTTTTTTCCATTTCAAGATTTTAACTCTTGACTTCCTAAGTTGGAAAACAAGGATTTCATTCTTTTAACCCACACGCCCCACCCATATCTCCATTATCACTTCTACATTCTTCTCTCAACAAAGTTACATCAAGATTTTTTGTTAAATTGATATTTGAGGCTCACATTATGGTCTATAAAAAATGCAATTCATAGCTGAGTCATTTGACATGTTACGATCACAAACCCTTTCTTATACGACTTTTTGTTTTTCCTAAACTGAAACTGCTTTAGTGTTTCCTTTGTTTAGTTTTTTATATACCTACAGTCGACACATACTCAAATTATCCCCGAAGCATTTCCAAACAGACCCAAAAGCCCATCTCCACACAAATACATCAGGCAAACCATGAGTTCAATGTATGTGTCTCTCAAAGACACATCTCCTGAGCTCATACATACTCTTGCCCCTCTCTGGACTGGTTGCCCTTTTTAAGCTGATGCATAACTGTCACCCTAAGACATCCTAAGACCCTAAAAAAAACAAATAAAGGGAATTTTTTTCCCCTCACTCCTCTTTGGATTCTCTCTTGCTGTATCCTGTATCTTCCTCTTTCTTGGTTTATTTCCTAATTTTGCCACTTTCTCTGTAACTTCCTGAGACCGGTTTCTTGTATGAGAAGTATATTTTTATGACCTGCCATATCTGAGCAATTTTTTATTTTACCACCACGTTAGTTTAATACTTTGTCTGAGTGTAGGATTCAAGACTGGAGATCACCTGCTCTTAGTCTTTGAACGTGTTACCCCACTGTTTTCCAGAGTTGCTGTTGAGAAGTGCAGTGCCATTCTGATACTTGTCTATTATTCATGGTTTCTTTTACTCCCTGGAAGCTTTATAGGATCTTATTATTATCGCTGCAATCTGACATTTCATGGTTGTGTGCCTTGAGACGAGTCTGTTGCATTAATTTTCCCAGACACCCAGAGAACTTGAATTCTGAAAACGTCTTTCAGTTGTGGCAATTTCTCTTTACCATTTCTGTGCCAAACTTTTCCCCTTCAATTTCTCTATTCTTTTTTCCTTTGGAATTTCTATTAGTCAGACGTTAAAATTCTTTGCCTCATCTTCCAATTTTCATCTTTTTTTTAAATTATTTTTCACTGTTTTATTTTTTATTTGAGGATATTTTCTCAGTTTTATTTTTCATATCTTCTATTGAATTTTTAAATTTTCTTATCACACTATTAATATTTTCATATCTGTTCTGCTCTTCACTGCTCCTTTTTTTGGCTCATAACTTATTGTGTTTCTTTTTTTTAACTTTTTTATTGATTTATAATAAATTTACAATGTTGTGTCAAATTTCAGTGTAGAGCACAATTTTTCAGTTACACATGAACATATATATATTCATTGTCTTCACTGCTCCTTTTTTACAGTACCCTGTTCTTGTTTATGAATACAGTTTTTATCCATTCAATTAACCATCTTGTGCCAGTCATGAGCACTGGTGATAGAAAAATGAATAAAACAGAGTCCTTGCTCTCATAGAGCTTAGTAATCAACTAGCAGTAACAGAGAATAAACAACAAATACTACATAATGTCAGGAGATAATGGAGCTACAATAAAAAAAGGTGTAAACAAGAAATGGATATGGAAAGTGATGGGGAGTGGCGTCCTCTCACATCTCTCATATGATACTAATTATAGTGTTGTGAAGCTGACATCTAACCTCTGTATTCTGTTTCCCCCGAGTTCCTTTTCTGTTTGTTGACTTTTATCTTTTATTCTAGTGTTTTTCTCCCAGAAGCCTTGGCTGTCCACTCATATTTAAGAGTGAGGCACAGTTCAGCATGCCTGGGCGTCTTGGCTTGCAGGCATCCGCAAAGGGCAGTTTAAAGGAGCGCTGGCCTTTGGTGGGGGGAGGGTTAGGGCAGCCTTCTTCTCCTAGTTGGCGGTCTTCCCAGAGAGGATTGCTCTGTGTCCCTGCTTGGGAGCTGTGAGCCCAGCGGCCAGGATCCTGGGAGCCCAATAGACATAAGTAGGCTCAGGAAGCCTCATATAGACGTTCATTAATCCCCGTTTCCAGTGTGGTACCTGACTCCTGCCCTCAATTCTACATGCTATCCCCCAATCTTCTGGGGGCAATGTAAGGAATCTGGTGTGGAACCACTCTTCATTCAGCCTTTCAGTTATCTTCCTGTTTTTAGTCCCAGCCTACCCCTGCCTCTAGAGATACCTGTGTTCCCAGCTCCTGAGTCTTTAAGGACTTCTGCAGCAAAGCTCAACTAATGTCTTATTAGCATCTCCCGGCTCCTTTGCAAGGGCTTAAGAACTAGCTTTATCTCTCAACAGCTCTGCTCACCCTTCATGCTCTATTTATCTTCATGGATTCTTGCCTTTTATTTTTCTTTTGCTGACATTTTAGGGGCATCATGGAAGGAAACACACATGAAATCATATCCTCAAGCCCCCATGTTTCACCAGAATAATTCCTTTGTGGTAACTACCCCAAAACTGCTGCTGACAAAATTTTCTTAACATAACAATTTCTGATTCATGGTGAGTGTGAATTAGTCTGGGTTCACTGCCAGGCAAAGCAGGGAAAATCTGATCCAACACAGAGGAATTCAACCCTGTGGGATGGGGTCTTCAGACTAACTGTCAAAAATAACTCAGAGACAATTGGCCTAAGGCTTGAGGGTTTCATGGTAAAGGATACACTAAGCCAGCGTCATGAGCAGGTGACCTGCACAACCCCACCTGAACTGACAAGACAGGACCCCATGCTCGGAGGGCCCCATGTTTGATTTAAAATTCCACAGTTCCTCACAAATACGGAGAACAAACTAGTGGTTACGGGGGGAGAGGTGGGGAAGGGGCAATGTAGGGGTGAAGGAGTGGGAGGTACGAACTACTGGGTGTAAGATGGCCTCAAGGATGTATTATACAACACAGGGAATACAGCCAATATTTTGTAATAACTGTAAATGGAGTGTAACCTTTTAAGAAATTTGAAAATAAACAAAAAATAAATTTGAAATTCTAAAAACAAGACTATATATATATGTATAGTCTGAAATGTATATTCAGAGGGCAAACCATTCAACCTCTGAATCTTGCAGCCTCGTATACAATGTGTATATGTATTTCTGAGTTTTAATGGACAGGAGTTGAAAACTAAATGTGGAATGGGGAGGAGACAATGTTACTTTACAATCTATGTAGAAGAATTATAAGACCATTTTTTTAATCGATTCAAAACTCTTCAAAATAAAAATTGGAATAGTTGTAAAAAAAATCCAATAACTTATTTTGTTTTAATTTTTTTTCGATTTAAGTATAGTCGGTTTACAATGTCATGTTAATTTCTGGTGTACAGCAGAATGACTCAGTTATACATACATATATTCCTTTTCATATTCTTTTTCATTATAGGCTATTACAAGATATTGAATATAGTTTCCTGTGCTACACAGTAGGACCTTGTTGGTCTATTTTATATGTAGTAGTTAATATCCACAAATACCCAATAATGTTTAAATCCTTAATAATTTGGGGGGGGCTGCTTATTACCATTTTTTTTTTTTTAGTGTGAGAAATAAACTTCCATTGTATTTAGTCCAGTATTGAGTTTTTGGTCATATGAGAATGAAGCTGATTGAAACAGATCCTTCTTTTTGCTTAGCTAATGCTCTTGTTTTGTGAAGCACATCCTCTTAGTCATGGCTTAGTCAGGAAATAGAAACGATTCTATATATTTCAGGTACAAAGAATCCTTAATAATTTTTAAACAAGAGGTCCCACATTTTCATTTTTACCTAGGCCCAAGTCACGTAGTTGGTCCTGGGTAAGTGTGAGGTACGGGAACCTTTAGGAAGACAGTCTTACCAACCAAAGGAAATAGCAGGGTGTGTAAAGGCAAAAGCCACAAAGTTCACAAGAAAGACAATTGTCTGATTTAAATAATTCATTATCTTGTCGGTTCAGGATTGACCTGTACTGGAGCTCAGCTCAGGCCAATTATTGAACGTCCAAGTCCATTACTAGGTTTTTAGGAACTGTGTTGACCCGTCAGTTCATTAGGTTGGAAACAAATAAGATATCACAAATTCACCATCAGGGATGTTCCTCTGCTGATTCTGATCAGTTTCCTGAGAAGTAGTTGCTCTGGTTTTTTTTTCTGTAGTCTGACCACCTGTTATCTACCTACCTGTCTAGCAATCTCTCAAACTCTCAGACTCAGGGTGTTGCAAGGGCAAGTCTACAAGCACGTGCCCAAGGCTCAGGAAAAATCTTCTCCACTGCCGCTCAATATCTCTTCTCCCTCTTCTTTACTTCCCGAAAACTGATATTTGTGTGTGTGTGTGTGTGTGTGTGTGGCAGCAACATTCCCAGCTCAGAACTTTATGTCCCACGCTCTCGGGTAGCCCTGAGCTCTGACCAATGCATGTCAAGTACGTTGAGCTACAGATTTCAACCCATTGGCTATGGGTTTTCCAGGAATTCTTTTTTTTAATGTAGGTACTGGGGACTGAATCCAAGACCTGGTGCATGCTAAGCATACACTCTACCACTGAGCTATTTCCCTCCCCCGGGAATGTTTCATTTTCTTAGCATAGGGGTAATCCTTTCTTCTGTGTCTTGTCCTCTTTTCTGCAGCCTGTAGCTCTGAAGTGGTAGCTGGAGCCACAACAAGTCACTCAACAAACATTTCATTACTGAGTATTTGCTCTGTGCCAAGCACTCTTCCAAGCCACAGAGCAACAGCAGTAACAAAACAGCTCTCTCTGTCCTTGTGGGGTGCACACTTTCGTGGACCATCTTGCAACTCAAAGGAAGGAAAGCAAAGAGAATCACACGGGCCTCAGCTTTGACATTTCTGACCAGCTGAACCAAAGACAGGAACTTACTTGAGAAAAATGGATTTTATTCAGCCCCTTAGGGCTAGCTAATTGGTATAAAGAATGTAACAAATAGCTTTGACTGGAGAAATTAGAGTCATGATTTATTTTGGATATGTGATATGTGATTTATTTTGGAAGCACAATTAAGAATAAAATTAAAAGATTGGCAGATACAAATTACTATGTACAGAATAGATAAACAACAAGGTCTTAGAGTATAGCACAGGGAACTATATTCGGTGGCTTATAGTAACCTGTAATGAAAAGGAACACGAAAAAGAATATTTATATATACAACTGAATCACTATCCTGTACACCAGAAACTAACACAATATTGTAAATTTTACTTCAATAAAAAATAAATTGAATTAAAATGTTAAAGATATACATGCATATATGTGTATAACTTATGCATGTATGCGTGCATATATATGTGTATATATTTTTAATAGAGAAAAAGAAAAATAGACAAAGCAAATGAGGAAAAATGTTATCCTGAATCCGAGTGAAGGATATGGAAGAATTATATTATTCCATCAATTTTTTCTAAATAAGAAGGGAACGAGAATCTGTGATTTGCTTGGATCATATAGGAAGGCTCCTGGCATTCCTATGAATAAAGTAATTTTTAAAAATTAAGGTGAGCCCATCAGTCCACGTTGGGAGGGGATGCTTGAGCTCTGAGGCCCATTTCTCTCCACTCTGTGGAGGAGTTCGCCAATCCTGTTGTAAGAAAAGTACTTGCTCTGGAGCGAGCCCTTCGAGCCAGCACGGGCCGGTCCGCCGGAGCCAGAGCCCCCTTCCGAGCTCCAGGCCAGCTGTTGGCGCCGGCTCCGCAGGGCGGCCGCGCAGCTGCCGGCACCGGGGCTGGGACTCGCTCTCACGCCGACCGTCCGGCCTCCGGCCGGCAGCCGGGTTGTGTGGGTGGAGATGCGGAAGGCCCCCGCCACCACCTGCTCCCAGCACCAGTCACCAACATAATTCGACGCTCACGTCATGTCGGTTGGCAGCAAGAGGCCACCAACTGTGGAATGCGCGCCTCAAAGCCCGAGAGGCGCAGGGGAGAGCGGCAGGTTGCGAGACGGGAATTCAGGATGATCCTACTTGTGCAAGAAAGAAAGGAGGGGCAGACGGAGAGGGAGAGGGAAGGGGAGGGGAAGTGAGGAGGGGGAAGACGGGCCGGAAAGGGGAGGGAAGGGAAGAGCCTAAAACGAACAGAAAACCTCTGTTTGGATGTCTGTATTTATGCACTCATCATGTATACACACACGGAAAATTTGGAAAGATACACATTAACAGTGATAATTCTTCTATCATATTAAGTGAGGTACGTCAGACAGAGAAAGACAAATATCATAAGATATCACTTTTATGTGGAATCTAAAAAAATGATACAAATGAACTTATTTGCAAACCGGAAATAAACTCACAAACATTGAAAACAAACTACTGTTACCAAAGGGGAAAGGGTGGGGCAGAGGGTATAAATTAGGAGTTTGGGATTAACAGATAACACATTACTATATATAAAATAGATAAACAACAAGGGCCTACTGTACAGCACAGGGGAATATATTCATTTTCATGTAATAAGCTAAAACAGAAAAGAACCTGAGAAAATATATATGGATGTATATGTATAGTTGAATCGCTTTGCTGTACACCTGAAACTAACGTTGTAAATCAACTACACTTCAATAAAAAGTAAAATTTAAAAATAAATTAATTAAATTTTATGGTAGCCATATTCTAAAAGTAAGAAGAAACAGATGAGTTTAACAGTGTATTTTATTTAAGCCAATATGTCAAATTTTCATTTCAACACATAAACAATATTAAAAAATTATTGAGATTTTTTTTAAGTGTTTTTTTTTAACAGTGGTTATTTTTAGGGTATATTTGAGGGGTAAAAGTTAAGATTTTCACTTTTTTCCTACTCTCTCCCATCAATTGTATAAGTTTTCTGAATTAGCCTTAATTTGTATTATTTTCCTAATGAAGAAAAATTAAGGAAAGGACCATTTAACCAGGGGGGTGCTCTCCTCTCAAAGGAAAAGTGTCGCTGCTGCCACTTGGAAGCAAATAAAGCCAACGTCAGTCAAGAACAAAGGCCAGCAAACTACAGCGTCGGAGGCCAGCCATAGCCGACCTCCTGTTTTTGTTTTTGGAGGAGAAGGGGTTGTTGTTGCTTTTTTTAATTGAAGGGCGGCCAGTTTACACTGTTAGCCTCTGGTGTACAGCGAAGTGATTCAGCTACACGTATACACACTTACATGCTTTCTTTTCACATTCTGGACGGGACCGGACCTCGTGCGTGCTAAGCATGCGCTCTACCCCTGGGCTGCACCCTCACACACCTCCTGTTTTGTAAGTAAAGCCATATCAGGACACAGGCTCCTCCATCCATGTACACATCGTCCTGGCTGCCTCTGTGCTGCAGACAGCAGAGCTGTGTCCTTGTGACGGAGACTCTGGTCCACGAAGCCAAAACTACTCACTGTCTGGCCCTTCAGAAAGCAGTTTGCCAGTCCCTGGTCTAGACTCCTAGTCCCTCTGCAACGAGAGCCGACGGTCTACACAGTCTACATTCGAACCCTGACCCAAAAATTCAGACTCTGAAAGGGAAGGGTAAATTGCAAATTGCTTTGTGAACTTGAAGGTTTGAATCTGCAAGTGTCACCTCATCATAAAGGCCTTCCTTAGTCACTCAAGTCGAGAGCTCCTAACACAGCCCTGTCTGTCACTGGCGTCGATTTTCTTTCCCTCCCCCATCCTAATGTGAGGGCCATGAGAGCAGCAGTCTTCTCTGTCTTGTTTGCCCCTCTGTCCCCAGTGCCTAGAACACCGCCTGGCACCAAGTGAGTGTTTGGGAAACATTGAATGAATGAATGAATGAATGAATGAACGAATCACAATTCAGTGGCAAAATTTTCATACCAGAGTGAAGAGACATAGAAAACACAGTCAGTGGTAACAAGAACCAGAGTCCAACAACCAAGAGAAAGAGCAATCAATGAGCCATCCATGAACATAAAATGAGTTTTTTAATAATATTTTTAAATCTCTTTAAAATAAAGATATGAACAGTAATGTTTAGTAATTGTATACGTGTGTCTCTTCTGTTTTTCAGTTGAAGTCAAAACTGACATGGAGCCGAATGCCTGCCTAGGGGGAAAGACTATAGTGAAATGCAAGTGTCAGGAGTGGGGGCGGGGCTGCGTTATTATGGTTTGTGTGTCTAAGGCAAGGCCCAGGGGAAAAGATAAAAAGATACGGGACAGACATCTGAGGATGCTCCTTTGGGGTTTGGGAACTGTCAGTGACTCGGAAGACACGGGAAGAAGCAGAGGGTCCAAACTGGAAATTCCACCCTTTCTCTTACCCCTTTTGAACCCTAAAGCTATCTGGTGAGACCCAGAAAGTCCCCAAGCACAGTCCGTTCCCCTCAAGACACAGTGCACAGAGCGGGGTGAACTGGAAAACAGTATCCTGGAGGGGCCTGAGTCCATGGGACTCCCAGTCCTGGGGCGGTGGGTGACTCTCTTTTCCTTTACTCCATTCATACCTCGGAGCCAGCTGGATACTCAGATGCCTGCAGGTGGATTACCAATTACAGCCGTTCCCCACTCCCTACCTCCCATCTAAGAGGAACGGATCCTAAGGAGGGCCCTTCGTTTGCCAGGCCGAGGAACAGATGGGAGGTTGAGCAAGTGGAGTCTTTGAAAGGGACTGGAATGTTTTGCTTAGGAACAGAGAAAAGAGACGAAAGAAATGTGAAACTTTCCCCTTTGGAAGGAAAGCATATATGACTAATAGGGATTTTTATTAGGTTTTGTCATAGATCAGAACTATTTCCCCAGGCTTTACAGAGCTTTTCAGTCTCTCCCAAGGCGTGTTCAGTAGAATCGTCATAATTCATTAATCCTTTGTCACATTGGATTTGCTTTCTGGGAAATGATAACAAAGTTCCCACTTCGAGGTGGGTGTGGGGTCAAGACCAGAGGCTGCTGGTGGTGCCCTGTCACATCGGAGTTGCAAGAATAGCTTATTGTTTCCTACAGCCCTGGAGTTCTTATCTCTGCCCTGATGAAATGCAGAAAAATGTGCAACCTTGAAAGACAGAGACTCATTCACCCTCCTAGGTGAAACCAGAAAAAAACCTTCTATTGTTTCAGAAACAAATTAACTCCCAGTTGGCTAGCAAACACCAGAGGAAGACAACAACCCATTTAAAGGTGAATCAATCCTCTGTACAAATAACCCAACTTGAATACCAGGGCTAATGTGAACCCACGTACCCATTTAAAATTTCTGCAAACTTGGGGCAGCATGCCCCCGTTCTCTCTGTTGAACGATATAATGATTTGTCTAAAACAGCCCACATCTCTAATCCCAGGATCCTGTATTTTTCATGAACTGTTTCACTACAGCTTCTTCTTCAGGTCGATACGCTTCACCCAATTAATTTCACCTCCAATCAGAAAAATGAAAAAGTGAAACATTCAAATGTACAGTTTATGATTTTAAAGGAATCCAGTTCAGAAATTCCAATTTTCATCATTGCTAATTCTGTGCATTTTTCCCGCAGAACCGACGTCTCTCATCTACAGCTTTTCCCCGCGGGTGATGTGATGTTGTATAACATCTCAATTACTGATTTGAACCTTCTGGAAATCCACAAAAAAAATGTACAGAGTTACCTTTTCCCTCAGAGCTGGCATCGCCTAATCTCTGTTTCTGTTCAGATTCTGCAGCCACCATTTCAGAGCTTCATCTGGATTCAGACCAGACTTTGCCAGCCTCTGCTCCGTATGTTCAGCAACCACCTCCCTCCCCCCACGGGAGGCAAGTGGTCTTTGGCCTGCCTTCCTCTGTGTGGCTGGAAATGAGAGGAGTGGAGTAGAAGGGTGGCGGCAGAGCGCACACCTGAGAGCCAAAAGAAGTTCAGGTGTACAAAAGCAGATGCAGTGCAAGCCCCATCTCTCTCCCCGGCCCCGGTGGCACAGGAAACAATGTGGGGCATCAGGGGGTGGCCCGGTCCCAGGTCTCGGAGGGTCCTTGGCTTCATGTAGGAAAGAATTCAGGAGTGAGCCATAGTTGAGTAAAAGTAGATTTATTCAGAGAGATGCACACTCTGTAGACCAAATGCAGGCCATCTCACAAGGCCAGAGGGGCCACGAGGGTGGAGGGAGCAGGGGTGGTTAAAGTAAAAGTAGACGCACACTCCACGGACAGAGTGCACAGACAGCGAGCATCTTGGAGGGTAAGGGCGCAAGAGGCCACGAGGCGCAGTGGTGCTCGTTTTCGGGCTCAGCTATTTCATACGCTAACGAGCAGGAGGATTGCTCTAACTCCTCTGGGGAAGAGGTGGGCGCTCCCAGGAACTGGGCCACCGCCCGCTCTTTGATCTTTCAAGGTCAGCCTCAGAACTGTCATGACATCTGTGGGAGTGCCGTTTACCATGCTAACATACTATAACGAGCGTATAAAGAAGTTCAAGGTCTACTGGAGGTCAAATATCCCGCCATCTTGGGCCTCAAGGTCTGTTGGGAGCTGACTTTTCTGCCATCTTGGTGCTAATTACTGTGTCATTCCTTTAATGGTTGTGCCCTGCCCTCTTCCTTCCTGTCTCACTGGAATAACCACTGTGGACATTTTGGCATATATTCTTGCAGACCCTTAGATATATATGGTTTGTGCACATACACACACACACACACAAAGGACCATATTGGACATTTGTTTATGCAAGTTGCTTTTTTTTCACTTGCTCTATACATTCACTCACTCCTCACACATTTAATGAGCATCTAGTCTGTTCCAGTGTCCTCTAGGCCATGGGAACACATCGGTGAGCAAAATAGACAATAACGTCTGTCCTCGCAGAGATTACATTCTCGTGGAGAAAGCAGACTAGAAAAAATAAGCAAGGATATGCTAATGCAGGTGGTAATAAGAGCTATAAAAAAGAGAGAGGGCGGGAGATTAGCTAGGGAGTTGGGTATTGCCACTGAAGTAAGATCAGAAAAGGTAACTCTAATAAGATGACATTCGAGCAGAAATCTGGGGTTTGAGTCAGACCAATCAGACCTCCATCCCACCTTAAAAAAATTTGTGAAGTACTCTCACAAGTCACTATACCATCCACCACTATGACTTGTCTGCGGCCCTCGGCTTCTGCCCTCATTTTGTAAAGATTGTTAGCTCTTGGCTCAGGATCAGTCCTTTGGTGACTCTGAGGCCCCTGCATCTGAGAGGTCCTCAATCCTGGCTGCACATTTGAATCACCTAGGGAAATTTTTTTTTAATAAAAATTTTAAAAAATACCTATAATGGGATTTCACCCACAGAGATTCTGCTTAATTTGGTCTAAGAAGGAACAAGGCATCAGTTTTCTCTAATTCCCTGGGTGATGATACTGTGCAGCCGAGGCTGAGAACAAGGTCATAACTGACCCTTCTAATATCCTGAGCTTCCTCACCTCCTTCTCATTTCCCATCTGTCTCAGCCATCCATTGCCATGAGCATGATTCAGGTAATAGGGACTTTTTAGATCGTTTCTGAATGTTGGCCAAAACTCCAGGCAAAAAACAATTAGCAGTAAGTTATCCCCAAACTCTAAGAGCTACTAAACACATTCCTTCATGACTTTTTCAAAGTTGGCCTATGAGCATTTCCCAATCACCCATCACTAAGCTAGCTAAAGAATAAACACTTGAGAGTTTTAGACTCATTAGAGTTGGAGAGTTCTTTGGAACTCCTGCGGGGTGAGTGCTCTGGGGAATGTGTTTCTTGGGACTCGTATTCACCTAAGCCAAGAGGAAGGCTCGGAGAGAAACCTGCACGGAGGTCTCCATTCCACGCTGCGGCTTAGAGGACGGAATTCAGTGGGAAATCGCCTTGGTGCAACAGCAGCACTGCCAGCGAGGCTTCCGAGCAGAAAGCCTCGTGGACCAAACTAAGATGCTCAAGCCAAATAGCTAATTAAGTCAGTAATAGACATACAGAGAGAAGCATGAGGAAAGGGGCTGATGCAGGAACAGTTCAAGCAGGCTAAGCGAATCATAGGCCTCTCCTGAATCACAGGCCGGAATCCTGTGTTACACAATGTGTGTGTGTGTGTGTGTGTGTGAGTCTGTGTGTGTGCACGCACGCCTCCATCTCTCACTCCGTCTCTGTCTCACTCTCTCTGCCACATCAGGTTTCCTACTGACATACGGTCCTGAGAACGCTGAGTTGAGGGTAAACAGAGTGTCAGAGGACAGAAAGTGCCTGGAGCCAGCAGGTGTTCCATCAGAAAGATGCAGGAGCGAGGAAGCCTCACCAGTAGCTCTAGCTCATCAGTGACTTGCTAAGCAGTTGTGGCTTTTATCTCCATGTCTTGGGCAGAGAACAAGTGAGACCACAAATGGGCATCACCCAACGGTGCCAATTTAAGACCTCCTGAATACTGAGTGCTTTGTGAAGCTGCCTCACTGCTTCATAAGTATGAGCGGCCTCTTGGTCCTTTCATGCCTTCCTATAAATATTCATCACACACACTCTCTACTTCCTTTCTTGCAAGCTCCCTGGCTCTGTACTTTCTTTCTCTTACTTCCTGCTGTGGAATTATTCTTAAATAATACAAGCGCGCATTGCAGTTCCTTCTATCAGAAGGATGCTCAGCCTGAGCCTCAAGAGAGAGAAGGGAAAGAGCTGTCACATCCCAGGGCCACTCAGGCATGACTCAGATATCTGTAGCCAAAGAGAAAGAAACAGGAACTGACGCCACAGAAAGTCACAGGGAGGGAAAGGTGGAATATCACAGGTGACAAGAGACAGGTTCAGGAGCAGCAGCTGCCAGAAAAAAAAAAAAAGCTGACTGTACAGAAAGCACCCAAGTCTGCTTGGTGACAGGGCCACCGTGGGACAAGCAGTCAGTATCACTGGAGACTTCCAGGAGGTGACAGTCATAAAAAATGAAGTGTGAACGAGGTGCCCTGAAGCTGTGAGATGTGGCACTGAGCCAGAAGTGGATGAAAAATGAGGAGAAATGCTGGCAGAGAGCACGTAGGGGGAAAGTGACACTTGGGGGGCCACACTGCTGACACCCGTTTGAGATTTAGTAACAGAGTCCACGTCCAGTGACAAACAGGATCCCAGCCCTGCAGGGGACACAGTTCTGGAGGGATCTTCGTAGAGCATGCTGCTAACGAGCAGGGACAGTGGGGCTGTGGCACAGAGTATGACGTTGAATTTGCTCATGCCTCTCCTGAAAAATATTTTGTATTAGTTCTCTAAACTAGACCAGTAATATCAAGTAACTCCAAGATGACTGAACTCCTAGAGGCTGGCAGCTGTGGAGGGGGAAGCAAAGATCGAAGGTTAGAAGAGCCTGGCTTTGGTCCTGACGGCGCCGCTTACTGGCTCTGACCTTGGACTGGTCACATCACTCCTCTGAGCCTCTGTTTCCTCCTCCATAACATGTAGACAATGATGTTTGCTGAGCAGACCTGTGAGGATTTGTACAAAGATAAAATGAAGTAACACACATGCAAGCTGTTGCTAAATTATACCAATGTCAGTTGCTGTTATTGCCACCAGTGATTTGCTGTGCGATCCAGAATTTAAAAATATAAAATAATTAGTGAGCCTTATGGGGTCTCAGGTTTGTCTTATGAGAAAGAGGGAAAAGATCACTAACAACCTCTCTGCTGTTAATGAGAGAAAAAAGTTAATGGCCCCAGGCCCCTAGGAAGATGATGCTGTGTGAGTGCTCCGTGATGGGTTTCTGTGTGATGCTACCTCCCTGGAGTCTCACACTCATTAAACTCAAGTTAGAGGCCCTCAGGGGAGAGACTTGGTAAATGATGAGGGTCAGCCCTGTGCCAGGAGTTTCAGAGGTTCCCAGACCTCACACAATAGGATCTCCGTCTCCAGGCATCATTCTCTGTGTGTCCTGGACCACCAATCATTGGCTTCCTGCTCAGCCCCTGGGGCAATCTAACATGATGCAATTCACACAGGCCCAGGCGAAAAGGCCAGGTAAGAGCTTGGCCAGAAGCCTTCCCAGGAAGGAGAGAGACAGAGGTCGGCCAGGGCTGTCTGAGAGCGCCCACGCCTGGAGCTGGTCAGAGGCAGCCAGCACCACTGGGAGGGAGCGTCACTCCCAGGGGTCTCCGGGAACTGGACTCAGAGGGAGATGGTCCCTGCTTTTCCACAGGTCAGTGCGCTCACCACTGATCCCCGCCCCCTTCTCCTGTGCTCCTCTTCTTTCCACTCATCCTCCAGCCCCCTTTTAGAATAAATAACAAGCACTGAACGCAGAGCTTCCTTGATTGACAGTAAGGTTATGTCCCAATGAACCCACCGTAAGTGTAAAATATTATGTCAAAAATGCATTTTATACACCCAACCTCCTGATCATCATAGCTTAGCCTAGCCCACCTCAAATGTGCTCAGAACACTTAGCCTACAGTTCAGAAAAATCATCTAAAACTAAGCCTATTTTATAATCAAGTGTTGAATATCTCATGTAATGTATTGGATACTGAACTGACGGTGAAAAACAGTGGTTATCTGGGTACAGAACAGTTGTAACTGTAATGGTTATTTACCCTCGTGTTTGCTGCCTCTGCCCAGAATCATGCAAGAGTAACTTATGAGGGTATCTTACAAAGTATTGCTAGCCCGAGAAAAAAAATCAAAATTCAAAACACGAAGTACCGTTTCTACTGAATGCGTATCACTTTTGCACCATGGTAAAGTTCAAAAATCTCAAATCGAACCATCACAAGCCAGGGACTTGTGTGTATTTACTCTCTGCTGACAAATGCGTCATCTCATTTAATCCTCACAGCAACCCTAAGGGTAGGTACTATTATTCCCACTTTGCAGAATTCGAAACTGAGTGAGATTGAATCACTTGCCCAGGGTCACAAAACTAGTAAGGGCTGGCACTGGGATTCAGATCCAGATCTGGCCAATCCCAAAGGCCATGCTCTTAACTGCTAGGCAGTTATGCTTCCCAGAAACAAGCCACTAGCCCCAGGCTCCCCAGCAGTGAAAGGTTCCCCTATTCGGTGGTGCATTTGCAATAGTGGGGGTGGGGGGTGGGGATGGTGCAGGAAAAATGGTGTAGAATCTCTCTGTCCCCAAGCTGTTCTAGGCCACTCAGATGTCTGCCATTACTTCATGGCGCTGTGTTTTCAACACCAGACGTTCAAAGTGTGTGTGTCCTCCAGGACACTAGGACTCTGGACCATAACTTGTCCTCTGACATCCCATTAGTGAGGAAGCCCCTAGGCTCAGTTTTTAAATTCAATACTTCTCTTCCACTCACTTATATAAAAATACATTTTTTTGAAAAGCTAGTTCAGTCAACTGCTGATTGCTGTTCTTTGGGCACACATATGAACTAAAAATTTCCATAAGGAGGACAGTGAGTTTTCCTCCTGTGCAAGGGCAGAGACCCTCCCATAGCCAGGGTTCTCTGTGACATCCCTGCATCCAGGCTAGAAGGAGAATGTCTAGTTCTTGGGGGAGTTTCCCCTCTGGCAAATCCACTACGTTCACGACACCGCCCTCATCAGCCTTCCCAAGTCACTTTCAGATGTTCGTGCCCAATGTGCGGTCACTTTCCAGATCAGCCTCAACGCAGTCTTACAAACAGGGATCAGGAGCCTCCTCATCTCTGTCCCTCTCCACAGGCATCCGACTGGCACAAGAGCTGAATCCACTCAGGCTGCTGGTCAGAGTGTCTCAGACACGAACCAGAATAGGAATCAGCTGTGGAGCTTGTTAAACCGCAGCTCTGCTGCAGGGGGAGGTCTGTAAGGAACCAGAGTCTGCATTTCCGAGGAGCACCCAGTGATGCTGCAGGGGTGCAGTCTCTCTTTGGTAACCAGGTGCTAAAGAGCAGCGACCACAGCTTGTGAACAACTGTCCCATCTGGCCAGGAGGGAAGAAGAAAAAGAAGTAAATGAAAGCCAGGCAGGGCCCCTCTGAGAACCATAAATTTTCTTCCCCTCCCCACCTCACCCCCGCATAAAAAGGAAAATGTCGAAAAGTCCAGCAAGGCTGGGAGCTCTCTGCATGAAAACTAAGTCAGAGGCTGCACGCTAATATTTTTATTGCAGATTTCATGGCTCTAGATTCCAAATTGCTCTAACCCAAAGTTGCTTTAAGATAGGTGCTGTGGGTAATTGTGAAAGATGGGCAACAACTCATAAACATCTCTCTGAGGAGACAGCTTAAACGGGATATTCATAACATGTCTTTTGGGGGGAAGAAATGGGCAGCACTTAATTACTGACATGGAAAGATCTCCAAGATACATTATTTTAAAAAAAGAAAAACAAGGTGCAGAACAATGTGTGTAGTTTGCTACTATTTGTATCTTTTAAAAGAGAAACGAGAACATATACATATATGTGTTGCATATATAAGCAATGACTAACCATGCAAAGGTACGTGAGAAACGGGTTGCTTCTGAGGAAGACAGGGAAGTGGCGGGGGAATCAGAAGGCAGATGATGAAAGGACTTACTTTCACTGTAGTCCCTTCTGAATTCTGTACCAGAGAAACACATTTCCATTCAAAACAAAAATCAAAACTAATATTGAAAGATAATCCTCTTTCTTCTTCCTATACCTCCATCCACCCAAACATTCAGTGAAATTGATTCGCGCTACATTTTCAAGTCCCCTCTTGGTGAGTCCCCTGCAGAGTTCGTTCTTGGAACAGGGATCAGAGTAGCATTGCCTTGTATCATTGCTGGGGAAACCCCAAAATGTGTGTGCTCAGAGTCTGGATGCTCTGGGGGTCCTGGTTTCCCTTGTGGGGTCCAAGAGACCTGCCGCTGTGGGCAAGAACTGCTAGTCTGAGTCCTCTGCAGACAGAAGAATTCTGTACGCCTGGGTCACCCTTGGAGGCTGGCTGAATGGTGAAAGTCTAGGATCTTAGCAACTGGACGGCTGAGCTAGAACTCTGTGACTGGAAACTTCAGGTGGGAGAACCATTACTTCCCTTAAAAGGTCTTCTTGTGAGGACGTCATATACTTAGGACACGTTCTGAGTTATTTCTGTTTAGACACCTGGCTTAGACTGGCTGAATTACTGGGTTTTACTGTTCTTCTCTGGTCACCCTGTATTATCGCTTGGTTCTCATTAAGGAATTTCCCGAGCTTCTGTTATGTATTTTCTTTCCTGAGGCTGTGATCCCTGCCCATTACAGAGGGGATTATGTCACGTGCTCGTCCAGGATCCAACGTCAGTTCATCCATTTGGGACTTCAGGCAGGTTCCTCACCTCTCAAATGAGGTCAGGATGGAGGGGAGCACGCAGCCTGGAGAACAGCACAGAGCAGAGGTTCAACAAAGATCTGTCTCCTCCATCATAGCATTTCTTCCTCCCTCCACGACCACCCAGGCTTATTATAAGCACCTCACTCTTTTCAAAGTACCTCTGTTTTTACCGTCTCTGTCCTCTCCCGAATCCCAAAAGCCCAGCCAGGAGTTGTCCTCTGCACTTTGCAAATGAGTACAGAGGAGTTGGCTTTCTCCAAATGACTTGTCAGTGTCACGGCACCCGGCCGGCGTGGATGAACTGGAACCACATCCCGTAGCTCCCAAGAGAACTCCCTGAATCCCACTCCTCAGAGAATTAAGGTCCCCGGTCCTGAGGCTCCTTCCTGTTTCTTCCTCTCAATACACTCAGATCCTCAGGTGTTTGAGCTCCCACCATGTGCCACGTTACACGTGACTTTTTTTAACGTCCAGATCTTTTGTGCATGAAAAGGATTGTCTAAAGCTGTTTGTTAATTGATTATAATATCTTCAGTTGTAAATTTAGAACTTAGTTTTTCTTAAGCTGCTAAATGCAATTTCCAAATATAAGAAATGTAATTATATATCTAATAATGTTTGTGAAAATTGAAAGCAATCACATTTGATCTTTGGTTAATGTCCCCTTTGCCCCAAAATCTAGCAGATTAAATTCCCCCAAATAATTTGTGCTGTTTACAATCAAATTCTCTTAAACGATTCAAAGTAAAGTCGCAAGCACACAAAAGCTATTAGAAGTAAGTTCTCCTGAACATTTAAACACTATTTATCAACATGATTAATTAAATGCTCTTAAACTTTTTAAACTACAATCACAAATTTAATGTACCTGATTTCCCAAACTCTCCAATTACCTTCATAAGCATTTAAACATCTCCTGAAAATTACTGAATCAAACAATTTTTATTGAAATGTAGTCAATTTATAATGTGTTAATTTCTGGTGCACAGCATGGTGATTCACAAAAGGTTCATTTCTGATAAATCAAATGGTTTTCTGCATTTTAGGAGAGTCAAATGAAACACAGATTTAGTTAATTCAATTTAGCTAATCACCCTCCATATTTCAAGTCCAATTAAGCAGTTACTCTTAATTGCTCCGCGCACCTCAAATAGTTATGCGTATGCAACATGCATATATTCAAATTTGTATTCAAGTTCATATTAAAATGGTATAATTGTTGCAAAAATTTGTCATTTTATAAATAGATCTCTCAAAATTATCAGTGTAGGATACAAAGTGTACACCCATCTTCAAAGACTCATTCTGAGGCCTCCACGGCAACTGAAATTACAGGTTAATGATTGTCTAAGATTCAAGATGAGGCTTGTGGATTCAGTGATTCGAGCCAAAAACTTCAGGACTGGAAGAGGGGACATGGGTGTCCCTCCCCAGAGGACTCAGCCCACCGTGCATGTAAACCAGATGGACCCCCTCCGACAGTCAAGTCCTGCTGCTGTAACAAGACACTCCAGGTCTTGGCCTCCAGCCAGCACTGAGCTCCACAACCCAGTGCATCGTCTTTTAAGGCCGCTCTTGTCCGATTATCTCCTTTTTTAAAATTTTTATTTTAGTTTTAAAATTTTAGACTTAGGAGTTACGAACATAGTACAGTGAGAGTTCCTGTCTACCTTTCTCTAAATGACCATGGTACAATTATTGAAAATTAGAAATTAGGGGGAGGGTACATGTCAGTGGTAGAGCACATGCTTAGCATGCACAAGGTCCTGGGGATTAAGGACCTCCATTAAAAATAAATAAATAAATGAACATAATGAAAGAAAGAAAGAAAGAAAGAAAGAAAGAAAGAAAGAAAGAAAGAAAGAAAGAAAGAGAGAGAGAGAGAGAGAGAGAGAGAGAGAGGGAGGGAGGGAGGGAGGGAGGAAGGAAGGAAGGAAGGAAGGAAGGAAGGAAGGAAGGAAGGAAGGAAGGAAGGAAGGAAGAAAAGAAAAGAAAAGAAGGAAGGAAGGAAGGGGAAGGGAAGGGAAGGAAGGAAAGAAGAAAGAGAAAAGAAGAAATTAAAATCAGCATGATACTGTGAGCTAAACTACAGGCTTTTTTAAGATCTCATCAGTTTTTTCCGCTAATGTCCCTTTTTATAGTTGTTTCAGCCTCTAATCCAGGAAACCATATTGTCTCTAGTTGTTAGATTTTCTTAGTCTCCTCCAGTCTGTGGCACTTTCTCAGTCATTCCTTGTCTTTTTCACTGTTGACACTTTTGAGACATACTGGTCAAGTATTTTGTAGAATGTCTCCCAATTTGGGTTTGTCTGATGTTTTCTCATGATTGAGTTGAAGTTATGGATTTTTTACCCAGTTCTTACCATAACGTTCTCCAGTGTTTACCACCTGATTTGGGCAAGTGGAATTCTAAACTCTCCCGCCTCCTAACTGTCCTCTTTGCAGCCTGTTTGCCTCTATGACACTTGGCATCTTCTTTATAACTTTCATTCACCCATTCAACAAGTATTTCTTGAGGGCCAACTATGTACCTGTCACTGGAGATACAGCAATGGACAAAATTGACAGCAATGCCTGACTTCATGGTTCATGCATCCTAATGTCAGGAAAGAGACAATAAACTAACTTAATAAGTCATGTGTCTACAGCAAGTTAGAAGAGAATCAGTCCCATGAGGAAAAAAATTAAACTGAGAGGAGGGATAGTGAGCGCTGGGGGAGGAGAGGGTTTCATTTAAATAGGATGCTTAGGGAGGGCTGCGCAAGCAGGTGACGTTTGAGCCAAAGCTTAAAAGAGCCGAGGGAAGGAGGCAGATGACTAACTGAAGCAAAGCGTGTTCTGAGGGCAGGGGCCAGTGAGCGCGGGGGTCCCGGATCACGCCTGGGGGGTCCTCAGAGGAGCAGGGAGACACGTGTAGCTGGAGCAGAGTAAGCGAGGGTGAGAAGCGGACGAAGAGGGCAGAGAGGTAAAGAGAGTTACTTTCAGGGGTGAACAGAATCACCCTGGCCGCTCCTCATAAGAAGGAAACAGAAAGCAGCTAAGAGCAGTTGCCAACAACCCAAGCAAGATAGGATGGTGCCTCGCAAAGAAAGGGTGGGAAGTCAGTGTGCGTTCTGAAGGCAGAGCCAATACGATTTGCTGAGGGATTCAGTGAGGGGTCATGGAGGAGCGAAAGGGGTGAAAAATGGCTAGACGGATTGAAAGGATTGGGTTGCAGTTACCATTGCGAGTGAGGAAGACTTTCTTTTATTTAACTGATAATTACTCTGTATTCATTCAGTGACATGAGGCACTGTGATAGATATCAGGGCACAAATTATTGAGATATTAAGTGACTCTCCTCCTCCTAGGAGTAAGAAAATTCAATAGGAAAGATGGGTGGACATTTTTCAATGTTAAAATATGGTGTCATTAATTCAACTAAAAGTATCTGTGAAATTTGAGGGAGAGAGGACAGAGATAGACCACTAAACTTGGTTTGGAGAGACCTAAGGACGTTCCAAGAGGAAAACATAGAATTTGTAAAGACAAAGACATTTGCAATAACATGATATGTTTGTAGAAGTAAGTTGTTCAGAATTGCTAGTGGGTAAACTGAGAGTGGGGTACATTGAAGGGATGCATAGTGGACATCTGGCAGGTTAAAGGGTTTAGGCATTATCTCGAGGGGGACAGAGGGACACTTAGCACGTAAGCATGATTGTGACCTGCTGGGACTGATGTGGGATTTGGGGAGCCATCTGCCACTCAGAGATGGATGTGACTTTTCAGTTGCAGGGGCCATTAAAGGCTACCTCTCTGATGAGAATGTTAACTTTCTTGTTTCTCCTCCTCTTCCTCATTGTCATGAAAACACAGCAGCAGAATGGCCTTGGGACAGAATCACACCACAGTGACGAGGTTCATCCTGCTGGGCCTCACAGACCAGGCAGACCAAAAACAACTCCTCTTTGTCGTCTTCCTGCTGATCTACGCGGTGACCCTGGTGGGGAACCTGGGCCTGATAGATGTGATCCGCGCCTGCTCCACCCTCCACACCCCCATGTACTTCCTCCTGAGCGCGCTCTCCTTCCTTGACATCTGCAATTCCTCTGTGTTCACCCCCAGGCTGCTGGTCAGCTTCCTCTCTGCTGACCAGTCCATCTCCTTTGTGGGCTGTGTGGTCCAGATGGCCCTCATGGTCCTCCACGGCACAGAGGAGTGTCTGCTCCTGGCCATCATGGCCTATGACCGATTCGTGGCCATCTGCCACCCTCTCCTCTACCACACCATCATGTCCAAGCGCTTGTGTGTCCGGCTGGTGGTGGTTACCTATGCTGTGGGGGTGTTCATTTCAGCACTGCAGACGGGGAATGCCTTCATCTTGCCCTTCTGTGGCCCCAACATCATTGATCACTACTTCTGTGACATCCCCCCCATACTCCAGCTGGCCTGCTCAGACACCACTGTGGCCAATGTCATCTTGCTCTTCTTTTCTGCCTTGATCACTGTCCCCACAATCTCAGTCATCTTGGTCTCTTATGCCTACATCCTGGTCACAATCTGCAGGATGAGGTCCCTGGATGCCCAGCGTAAGGCCTTCTCCACCTGTGCCTCCCACCTGACAGCCCTCTCCCTTTTCTATGGGTCTGTGTTCCTTGTATATGTCCAACCCAACCCTGAAAGAGCTTCAGCCTATAACAAGATCCTGTCTGTGTTCTACACCATCGTGATTCCCATGCTGAACCCTCTGGTCTACAGCCTGAGGAATAAAGATGTTAAAGCCGCTGTGCAAGTTAGGGCTCTTAACATAAGCAGGAAAGGGATTTGTTAGAAAGGTATCCAGTAGCCTGTAAGATAAAAGAGAAGCCTAGAGGGCCCCGCCAGGACAGGAACCAGCAGCACAGCTGTTCTACATCTCTTGATACACTCACCACATCCAGCGTGGACATCCCACATTCACTGATCTCCTGCATCCACACTTCTATCTTACAGAGATAAGCAGAAATAAGACCTCCTCTTGGATAAACTTGGGAGTTTGAGATTTGCAAATGTTAGCCACTATATATAAAAATAGATTTAAGAAAAAAAACAAATTTCTTCTGTTTAGCACAGGGAACTATATTCAATATCTTGCAATAACCTTTAATGAAAAAGAATATGAAAACGAATATATGTATGTATATGCATGACTGGGACATGGTGCTGTACGCCAGAAACAGACACATTGTAACTGAATACACTTCAATGAAAAAAAAAGAAACTACAACTAACAAGACAGCGTGATACAGACATCAAGACAGACAAACAGATCACGAAGGACGGAGAGTTCACAAGGAGACCCACACACAGAAAGTCAGTTGTTCTCAATAAGTTTACGTGACCAGGCCATCTGATGGTGCTAGAAAAATTGGCCATCCTATGCCGAAACAAACAAAACAAATGTAAATAGAGAGAAAGAAAGAAAAAGCTACAGATACACACCAAACAAACCATGAGTGAATCTTCAAATAGGCTGAATAAAAGAAGCTAAGCAAAGAGTCCATGCTATATGGTTCTGTAAGTATAAGATTCTTGAAAATTTGCAAACCCAGAAAGTAGACCCATGGTTTACTTTGGGAAATAAATTTCTGGGGAGAAGGCTGAGAGGGAGGGACTACAAAGTGGGATGGATATGGTCATTTTATTAGTTTTGGTGATGATTTCATGGGTAAATACGTCAAATTCACCTAATCATAGATTTTAAATGTGCAGTTTACTGTATGTCAATTACACCTTAATAAAGCTGCTAAAATTTGGACACAGAAGTTTTTTTTTTAAAAGACCTCCTTTCACTCAGAAATGAGAGCTAGATTCTACCTTCCTCTTGTCTTGAGAGTTCCCCAAAATAGAAAGGATCATTGAATGCCAAACCGGGAAAATGACATAGTTCAACCAGAGCAAACTTCCATACGAGGGTCTACAGGGAACGTCGCCCTTCTGAATACGAGGTACTGGAGAAAGAATCCGGGTGGTGTTTGAGTGTAGGAAGGAGATAGTAGCCACTTGACTTTGTGGGAAAGAACAGAGCCCCCTGTACAGAAATCTCCACTATAATTAGCCAGGGACCAGAGTTGGGCTTTAAAGCAATAATGAGCTATCATTTCCATACAAACGGCTAATTTAAACAAAATTAAAAGCTGAAAGCCCATATAACTTTTTTTCAATCAAAATCAAATTACCTTTGTGTTTTTAGACAAAACCTTTTTACTGTAACAGAAATCAGCCTTAATAATTTAAGAGAAGGGAAAAGGGGGTGGAATTTACTGTGAAATCCAGACATCAGCTGAGGTTCAGTATCTTTTTGAGATTCAAATAAAATTGGCTTAAACCCCCCTCCATGTGTGGTAGACGCCCCGCATCCCTGACAAGCTGCCTGGGGAATCTGAGGTAGCAGGAGACGGGCTGTACATGGCTTGTGCTTTACCTGGTTACGTCTAACTCCGAGTTCTTTAACCCACTGAGTTAATGAGTTAATTCAGTTTATGAATCACCTGGGCAGGGGATAAGCATGGGGTTAGGAATAAAGATGATATAAATGAGGAAGAGGAGAAAACAAATCTTGATCATTGTAGGTCCTGATGGGGAAGGAAAACGGGGAGATTTAGGCAGGTTGGGTTGAGGTAACACAGCTGGGTTTGAGCCCTGTGGAGAAGACAAAGAAGCAATTGCATGGCCATCATTAAAAAGTCCACAAACAATAAATGTTGGGGAGGGTGTGGAGAAAAGAGAACCCTCTACAGTGCTGGTGTGAATGTAGTTTGGTACAGCCATCATGCAAAACTAAAAATTGACTTACCCTATGATCCAGCAATCCCACTCTTGGGCATATATCTGGATAAAATTCTAATTTGAAAAAACACATGCATAGCAGCACTACTTACAATAGCCAAGACATAGAAGCAAACTAAATGTCCATCAACAGATGACTGGATAAAGAAGCTGTGGTATATATACACAGTGGAATACTACTGAGCCATAAAAAAGAATAAAATAATATCATTTGCAGCAAAATGGATGGACCTGGAGATTGTCATATTAACTGAAGTAAGCCAGAAAGAGAAAGAAAAATACTGTATCATATCACTTATATGTGGAACCTAAAAAAAAATGACACAAATGAACTTATTTACAAAACAGAAACAGATTCACAGACATAGAAAACAAACTTGTGGTTACCAAGGGGGAGAAATTAGGAGTTCAAGGTTTACTAATACTACTATATATAAAATAGACAAGCAGATTTCTACTGTATATAACAGGGAACTATATTCAATACCTTGCAATGGCCTATTATGAAAAGGAATAAATATATGTATAACCAAATTACCATGCTGTATACCAGAAATTAACACAATATTGTAAACTGACTATACTTCAATTTTAAAAAAAGAAGCAAGTGCATCTCTGCTGGACAAAACCTCCACATTCACCTGCAACTTCACAGATGTCAAAGTGAAACGTTTTCTTAGAAAACTAACTGATCCATGGGTGAACCTGTTGATCAATGCTCAGTGATTATATTGGAACCATCTCCCGGCTTGATGTACAGGTTTGAGGTCATTTTTCTCACCGTACTGTATTAGTCAGGCTTCTCCAGAGAGGCAGAACCAGCGGGATATATATAGACGGATAGATATAAAAGGAGATTTATTATAGGAATTGGCTCACACAGTTATGGAGGCTGAGCAGTCCCACAGTCTGCCGTCTGCAAGCTGGAGCACCAGGAAAGACAGTGCTGCAATTCAGTCTGAATCTAAAAGCCTGAAAACCAGGGGTCTGAAGATCTGAGAATGAAAAACACCAATGTCTAAGAGCAGGAGAAGTTCAAGGTCCCAGCTCAAGCCAAAAGACCAAAGCCACCCCTTCTCGGCCTTTCTGTTCTCTTCAGGCCCTCAACTGCCTGGGTGACGCCCACCCACGTTGGTGGGGGTGAACTTCTCCACTCAGTCTACTGATTCAAACGTTAATCTCTTCTGGAAACCCCTCACGCACGCACACACACCCAAAAGTGTTTCACCAGCTATCTGAGCATCCTCTGCTCAGACAAACTGACACAAAAATTAACTATCACACATTCTAAGAATCTGGAAGTCTGCAGCCGGTCCCCTATCCCCACCCAAACTCTCCATCTCAGACCCAGGAGGCTAGGGACCGCAGTCTTTTCATAAAAATAAGCCATTTGCTTAATGAGAACATTTTCTTTGAGTAATAATTTCCCTTAGGGCCAAGGAGACAGAGAGAACCAGGAAACAGAGAAGAGCGTGCTCATTCCTCCTTCATCGCCCTGGTAACTCAGACTCTGCTTCCCAGCTTCACCAGTTCCTGAGCACATGTTGTGCCCTGCAGCCCTGGGCAACCTAGTCACAGACTAAGAAGTAAACAGGTTCCCAGAAATGATGGGTGAGTAGCCTCAGAGGAATGGAGGGAAGGCAGGGCAGAGGGGTGGATGCAGGAGCAGCAGGTGACAGGGCAAAGTCTGCCCCGAGAGACAAGGCATCCAACCTGTTCAGCCCCACACACACTGCCCTCTCCTGCCCATCCCTTCACCTAAAACCATCTGGCACAGAACCCAGTAAGAATCATCAGAGTGTTGATTGGAAGGTAAATCAATGTGTTACCTCTCTCAAGAGCATTTGAATTAAATGCATTTAAATTTTTATTTATGCATGTCTCAAGAGCACCCAGAGCCCACCCAGTACCTGAAGATCTAGAACTTTCCATTGGGTGGAAATGAAGCCAAAGGTAGGGGCAGCTCCAGCCACAGGTGCTAAGAGAGAGACCAGCCTGTGGTCCCAGCCAGGCAGGAAAGCACTGGGCAACAAGGGCTCGCAGTCGCAGCAAGCAGTCGAGGTTGGATGCGTGGTTACTGTTGCCAGTGCAGGCTCCATCACCTGAGAGAAGCTGGTCAGCCTTGCTGGGCTTCGGTCTGTCCCATTTGGAATAGTAATGACCCCGAAAGTCTCCTGTGTGCAGATGGAAAGGGGGTGAATCATTTTGAATCTCCTAGATGGCAATCTTGTTCTCCAGGGTCTTAAACTAACCCTGAAGGTCCTTGAGGGTGGAGACATTGTAATGAAGTGGGGACCTGACATTGGGATCTTCAGTGGAAAACTCAAGCTCTCCAGCGGCTGACAGCTTCACTCACCAGGTGCACTGTCTCTCCAGACATCACTTCCAGGGACAACTTGGGGCATGATGGAAGGAGTCAGAATTAGGTAAGAAAGGGGCCTGCCCTTGGAGAAAGAATCCAAGACAGTCGAGGGCGTCTCCTGCTGGAGCTGATCAGAGGCAACTAGTATCACAAGGAAAGGCGATGGGCAGATAATTTTCATAAGATTCACGGTTCCAGCCAGGGAGTGGTCACCCTGCCTTCTCCATAGGATACTGAACCCCGTCCGCACCCCCCACCAGTTGTCACAGACCCAGTTTCATCCCTACCTTCTCTGGGACCTCAAAGAACCTGGGCCACCAGTCCCAAGAAGCCGAGTTAGACAGGAAGCAAGCCTGGCTCACAGGCAGTGTATGGATAAGCTCTGTAAAGATGGATTTGCTCAATAGAAGGGTACCAGTCAATCTCAGACCCCATTCCTCTAGTCTAAGACATTGATACAGTCTGATGTTTGATCATGTGAGAGACTGAGGTTTCAAGGCCAGCGCTGCAGTCGTTATCATCCAGAAAACTCCACACCCACAGATCTGTGAAGTGCTAACCAATACAGTGTGTCTGAAGCAGAACTTCAGGGTCTGAACAGGGCGGCTTCCCCTGGATGTGACTGCTGCATCCAACAGAATATGTGTTCAGCTCACACGCGCTTTTACACTCAAAACTGCAGTTCTTTATAAAAATGAACCAATCGCTCAATTTACAAAATTGCCAGTAAACAAGAGATATGAACAGGGCTGGCAGGCTCTGAAATTGTGCCCTAGGAAGACCAGAGAAAGACTTGAGGACCTATGAGCAGGATGGGATCCTTCGGAATTTTCTTAGAGGTTCCCATCTGACGCCTCTGCCTTCGTGCCTCCCCCTCTTCTGACTTCCGCAGTCACAAGAGTTGCGCTCAGACATCTGGCCCAAATGTGGGTCACTGCCCTGGCTGCCCCGGCACCGAGTCCCCGCAGCGGAGCTCCTCAGGGAAGCCAGAGTTCTCACTCAGCGGGGCTCTCACTCACATATTAGCTAAAGGCTCCCAATCCACCGGGGACCAGTGGTTCCGGCTCACGGGCCGCCCTTCTGCCACGGGGCTGCCAGCTGCTCACACATATGATAAAGGCGAAAGAACCCACCTCAGGGCTGCAGTCGAGCTGCTTCCTCATTCCTTCCCGTTGCTCAAGGTGGTTCTGCATTTCAAGGAAGAATCTTCCCGCTGCAGGAAGCACAAGTTAGAAGACTCCTGCTAGCATTTTTCCTAGAAGCCCCCATCACTTCTTCAACCCAGTATCTGCTTCATGGTACACGCTGCAGCTTTTCCTTTATGTTTCTTCCTGGGGGCCCATCCTCTGTGCGACACGAATCTCAGATTATGGGGTCCCAGTGCAGCGAAACCTTGGGAAGTAATAAAGCTGTGCAAATATTCCATCACGTGGGGGGACTTTCTAGTGTGTGCACATCACACACGTGTGGTGGCTTGTTTCTGGGGCAAGTAGCGAGGAACGCTGACCAATTGGCCGATGCTAGGACAGTAATGGAAAGGGTGCTCACCTTGGGTGTGATCCCCCGAGGGACGGAGAAGGGTCAAAGCAGGGGCTCTCTGCCCTTTGCTCTCTGACTAGGTAGTTCAAGAACATCACCCAGATCTGCACTTGAACAGCTAACATTCATCAAATACCTACCGTACTTGGAGCACGTTGTTTCCATCTTATAAAATGCTGCCAACGACCCCCAGGAGGCTCAGACTACTAATAGCCCCATTATGTTCTTTTTTTTCTTTTGGTCCATGAGGGAATTTTATTTTTTGTTTTGAAGTATAGTCAGTTTACAACGTTGTATCAATTTCTAGTGTACAGCATAATGTTTCATTCATACATATATTTGTTTTCATATTCTTTTTCATTTCAGTATAAGATATTAAATACAGTTCCCTGTGCTATACAGTAGATCTTTTTTGTTTATCTATTTTATATATAGTAGTTAGTATCTGCAAATCTCAAACTCTCAATTTATCCCTCCTCCCCCCTTTCTCCACTGGTAACCATAACTTTGTTTCTATGTCTGGTCTGTTTTGTGAATAAGTTCATTTATGTCTTTGGGGGGGAGGACTCCACATATAAATGATATCATGTGGTTTTTTTCTTTCTGTCTGACTTACTTCACTTAGTATGACAATCTCCAGGACCACCTATGTTGCAGCAAATGGCATTATTTTATTCTTCTTTATGGCTGAGTAGTATTCCACTGTATAAATATACCACAACTTCTTTATCCAATCATCTGTCCATGGACATTTAGGTTGTTTCCATGTCTTGGCTATTGTAAATAGTCTAATAGCCTTATTTTTTAGATAAAGAAACTGAGTCCCAGGAGGGTAAAGTAACTCACCTAAGATTACACAATTAACAAGTGGCAGAACCAAGATTGAGACTCAGATTCTGGAGTGCCCAACCAACTAAGCTCTACTGTCTCCACTATCTAGGATGTATTCCATGGACTTTGAGGTAGAGTGTCCTCAGTGATGGTCACCGTTGATTCCTTCCTTCTGTGAATGCACATGCCGCTCCTCCCATCAAGACTGGGATGGAGGGACGTCTCTTCCCCCTTCCCTTGAATCTGGACTAGTCTTGTGACTAGGATTGCCAGATTTAGCAGATCAAAATACAGATGCCTAGTGAAAACTAAACATCAGATAAAGAATGAAAAGCTTTTTAGCATAAGTTTGCCTTAATATTGTACAGGACACACTTGTACCAAAAATTATTTATTGTTTACCTGAAATTCAGATTTACCTGGGCACCACGTGTTTTACCTGCCAACTCCACTTGTGACTCGCTCTGACCAACCGCATACAGCAGAAGTGACGATGTGCCAGTTCCAAGCCTCATGTTAAAGAGGACAGTTGGTTTCCACTTCCTCCATCTTGGAAGCCCACCGTAAGACCACCATGCTCTGAGGAAGCCCAGCGAGCCGTGTGAAAAGGCCACATGGGGAAGCACGAAGCATCCGACACAGAGTAAGGCCTGAGCCTTCCAGGACAGCCGGGCTGCCAGCTGCATTCCGCTGAGCAAGTGACCTCAGTCTACACCATGTGACGGAGAACAGTCATGTCCTCCAAGCTCTACCCAGACTTCTAACCCACAGAATGCTGAGAAATACTGAATTGTTGTATTTTTTAAGATACTGCACCTTAGGAAGTTTTTTTAATACAGCAAGAGATAACCAAAACAAGCCCTAATAGATCACCTTTGATTTGTGTCGCACTGAGTCCCCAGACCTTGTGGGGTCCCCTGCGGTGGCTCCACCAAGCTTGGTTCCTAGGCAGTGCAGTCTTGTCCAGCCTCACCATTAGTTTTCCCTAGGGAGGCAGTGCACCCTTGAGGTTCGGAGGATGGGATTCGGAGCCAGCCAGTGCTGGGGCTGGATCCCAGCTCCATCATCCAAAGCTCTATGACCTTGGGCTCTTTGTCTGAAAAATGAGTGTGTCGGTATTAATTACCTCATAAGGTGGTCTGTGAGGATTAAAGGAGATGTAACATCTATAAGGTGCTTAGAACAGTGCCAGATTCTTAATTAGCATTCAGCACATATCAGCTATCCTTACACTGAATAATTTCTCTAACCTGTGTCTTCCTGTTATTTTATCTTCCTTATTATTTCTATCCAGTGGAGAAAGATTAATGAAGCCACAAATCACATAACAATGAGGGTGGCAGGGTCTACCACCAAAGAACCATAGTTTTCCACGAGGAGAATCTCCCAGGCCTGGAGAAATACAGTGCAGTGTCCAGCTGCTCTAAGCCCTCATTCTACCATGCTAGTCCCTCACTTCCCTTTTTCCCAGGCTCGGCTGTCACTGAGAAATCACATGCCCCTAAATACAGCCCAGACCTATTGGGTAATTACCACCTCCTAGGCCACCTGGTCATTCTCCCAGATTCCCTTATTTCTCTTCCCCCATGAACCAGAAATGCTGAGACAGAAAAATGTAGATTCATGAGAGCATAAGATGAAACAGAAGTTACACAGGTTACAGAATCAGACAGGACTGGTGTCTAAATCTGGTTTTGCAACATACAATCTAGCATAATTTGTAAACAAGAAAGTTGTGTGAAGATTAAATACTTATATGGCAAAATGCTTAGCGTACAGCATGGTTTATAGTAGACGATCATTTGAAACCAGTTTCCCCACTTCTGCTAGGATTATCCAGTCTGGGCACTAAAAGGGCATTGGCTGCTGGTATTGGTGACGTGGTCATGCAGAAAGGCATCTTCATTTTGCCTTTCTCTGCCCCGGCATCATCGATCATTACTTCTGTGACCTCTGCCTCTCTGCCCAACCTCCAACTTACCTGTGCTGACATTGCCAGGGCGAAGGCCATCCTCTTCCTTTGTCCTGCCTACTCTTTTTATTGTCGCTGTCATCCTAGTCACACACGGAAGGACACAATCCCTGAAAGCCAGAGCAAAGCTCTCCTACCTTTACCTCGTGTCTTACTGTCATCTCCCTCTTCCGTGGCACCATCGTCCCAAAGCAGGTTCAGACTGGTTTCAAGAGAGAACAGTGATTCATCGATTGAATCAAAAATCCTGGACTTGCAGAAGGAATGACATTGCTTAAAACAGCCAACTTTAGCTTCTCTCCCCAAAATCAGAGAAGGGTCTGTTGTCACAGAGACTCAATCTTTCCTTGTGCAAAAGGAGGTATTTGGAAAATATTTTCACTTCCAGTAATGACATTCACATGAAATCTGAACCCTCTTGGCAGTGCCAGTGAACCCAGGTACTGACAAAACATTTACTGATGAGGAAACCTCCCTTAGAGACAATGTAACTCTGCTTTGATTCCCAATTATCAGGTGGCTGAAACAGGAAGCAACTCCCACCCCCTAAAAAGGAAGCAAAATGCTCCCAAGTAGCCCTGGGTGAAGAGTTGGTTTGTCAACTGATGACTCTTTGAAACATCACCAGGAAACCCGTTCCTCAACCAAAGCTAATTTTGTTAGACCTACTGTAGTAAGAGAGAATAAAGAATCTTAGTAGTTCTTAAAAGGAAGAAATCAAGAGAAGATATTTATAGGATTTGGGGGTCTGCATCCAAGTGGTTTAAGGTAGATTTTCCAAATCAGGGAGTGGATCAGGATTGGACAAAGTTTGTGACAATATAGTTTAGGATTGACAGATACAGGGAGGGAAGAGCCTGAAAGCAAATCTTGATACTCAAAGTATTGTTTGTTGAGAAAATTGTTTACCCAGGTGAGTGATCTATTGTCTTAATAGGAGAGATGTTTGCCTAGAGGATCAAACTGTGTGTTCAGATAAATTGGCTTGCAGGAATTCCACGAAGCCAACAGTGAAGTTATTTATTGGTTTATAGTTGTACCTTCCTAGGTCTGAATTTGGGGGAACAATTAGCCAAGTCATGTCGCCATAGGAAATCTCAGCTCTCAGTCTTAATAGTTAGGCTATGTGGGTGTAGATGATCCCCAAGCTCAAGTTCAGCTTATTTTTTTTTAACCACTGTGAGAGGCTATTCTGTTGCCATGGAACGAGAACTTCACCTCACTTCGTCCCATCAATGACATTAAGCCTGGGCTACCATATTCCCATCCCACCCCTCAAAGTGAGCAGAGATGGAGAAATAGTTTCAGCTGGAGAAGAGCTCATTGCCACGTGCAGAGAGTCTACCTGTGCCCTTTGATGGTTAATGAACATCAGCATTTATCCAAAAGGGTCTAACTGGGAACAGGAGTACATCACTACGGTAGTGTTGAGTCATTTTAGGAAATATTTTTTATTCAGAAAGCCTAGGTCTGCAGCCCCAGACTTCACCGGCTGTGTATAACTTCTGGCAAGCACCTTCCCCTCTCTGGACCTCTTCCCATTCCCAAAAATTTGAGCTAGATGTTCCCCAAGGGTTCTTTCAACTCCGGTTTTCTGGAGATCTTTGACTTGGCCCTAACGTATATCCACTCTTGATCAAAAAAAAAATGCAAAGACAATAAAGGACATCCATGTGGCTGTGTACATAGTCTTCATATAGGTTTCCCTGTCGGGCCAGCCTTCAAAAGCATGTCTAAGACCATGGACCTAGACTGCTTAGAAAAGAACCTACCAGCGTGCCTTACGCAAGCACGCACTAAAAGCTCGTAGCAGGTTACTGTCTTTCCCATTTACCACCCAGCAGTAAGAATGCATAGCGCTTTGGTTCTGCATCTCAGCTTCCAGGAGGATCCTGCCAGCTGATATAACTGGTATAAGAACATCAGTATTTCACTTCCGAATGAGATTTTTATGAAGAATTTTCTAGTCAGTGTACCTGAGGAGAGAGAGAGAAGGACTCTCCCAAATTACAGACTCATTTTTTGGCTGCGTGTGCTTGCTTAGTAACAAGTTAGTTTGGCAGTATTTGTACATTTGGTAAAATTTGGTCCAAGGCTTTTTTTTTTTTCCAAATTCTTTTTTTTTTTTTGAGGGGGGAGGTAATTAGGTTTATTTATTTATTTTTAGTAGAGGTCCTGGGTTCAATCTCCAGGACCTCGTGCATGCTAAGCATGTGCTCTACCACTGAGCTATATTCTCCCCTAAAGTCTTTCTTTCATTGCAACATATCACCTGTCAGTCAGGCTTGAAGGAATGGGGTCATATAGAACCTACCACTAACAACCAGAAACTTCTTATACTAAAAAACTGGGCAGGGGGATGGTGTAGCTCAGTGGCAGAGCACATGCTTACCATGCACGAGGTCCTGGGTTCAATCCCCAGTACCTCTGTTAAAAAAAAAGAAAAGGAAAGAAAAGAAAAAGAAATAAACAAATAAACTGAATTACCTTCCCCGCCAAAAATACAGATATATTTTAAAAACTGAATTGCCATAAATTACTCATGGGGATGTAATATACAGTATGGTACAGTATGGTGACTATAGTTAAAAATACTGTATTGCATATTTGAAAGCTGCTAAGAGAGTAGATCTTAAAAGTTCTCATCGCAAGAAAAAAAATTGTAACTATGTATGGGAAAGGATGTTAAGCAGACTTACGATAGCGATCATTTCTCAGTATACACAAATATCAAATCATTATGTTGTACAACTGAAACTAATATGTTATATATCAATTATATCTCAATTAAAAATATTTTAAAATAAAATTCAAAACATTTTTTAAAAAAAGAATTGCCTTAGATCAATTACCTAGATGCAAGCTCAGCAAATGAGAAGAAAGGGCTTCTCAGAGGAGACAGGAAGGAGCCTGGCCGCAGAAGCCTGAAAGATCTGAGTTAGGAGAGATGAAATAGAACAGGGGTCAGAGCCAGAGAAGACCTGCCCTTGAAGAATACATCATACAGCTGGGGCTGCTGTGTTAACAGACAGCATCCAAATCTCATTGGCTTACAAGGGCAGAAAGCTCATTTCTCACTCATAATTCATGTCCATCATGAGTCAGTGGTGAGTCTCCTTTTCACCCCAAGACTCAGGCTAACCCAAGGGGAGACCCTAGATCTTGGATGGGGCCAAACCCAGTCACGTGGCCAGGCTTAATTTAAGCAAGGAAAGAGAATGGGTAAGAATTCTTTCCTGAGAGCTGCAGGGAGGAGCGCTGACTCTCAGGCATCGTAATAAAATCTACCACAATGAAGGAGGCTAATTCATGTTCCTGGGTAGAGGACCAACCGCATGAAGAGGGCATTTTCAGGGAAGATGCATCAGACACCTTGTGCAAGTTGGGATACAGCGAGAAGGTCGGAGGACTCGGCGCTGTTTCAGTCCTACAGGTGAGATTCAGTAGATCTCTCCCCAGTGAAGACAGTCCCTCTTACCTGCAGGAACCATGGGCAATCCAGTCTCTCATCTGCTGAGACACTCTCCCAGATCAGTAGTCTAGGGACTGAATTTCTTTTACCTCAACAAGTCATTTGCCTAACAAGGCCCCTGGTGATTTCGCCTGGGATTGTGGAAACCCAAGATGCAGGCTCCCCAGGGAGTGAGCCAGTATCTTCCTTCCTGGGCTGGGAGAAGCAGTCCCTCTGCGGCCTCTTCTCAAGGACTTGCTCCTCCAGGGCCTGTACCTGGGGGTGTCCATCAGAGTTGCTTACAACAGTGAGAAGTTGGAAGTAGCTTACTTTCAACCAAGAGGGACCAGTTAAGTAAATGATGGCACACATACACAACAGAAAAATCTGCCGCCATTAAATATGAGTATGTACGCTGTTACTTTTTGATTGACACGGGGAAATGTCCATGGCATGAGTGAGAAAGTAAATGACAGAACAGCTTGTGTGGCATGATTCTGTTTGACCCCGCTTATGGAAAATTTTAGTCATGGGTGCATTAAGAGATTTATAACGTGAGCGTTCACCAATGCCCTTTTTCTGTGGTGGCAGGAATTCAGACGATGTTCTCCTTTCTTGGTTCTTTTCTGTGTTGCTCAAATTTTTTACAACCTAGCACGTGCTATTTTTACAAAGACAGCAGGGCTATTTTGTAGGGGGAAAGAATTATGATGGTTTGGGTGGTTTTTTGAGGTGGAGAGACGTATTTTCAGTATTGTTGGGTGAATATAACAATTATGATATAATCCCATGACTGTATATTTATAGCAAAAAAAAATACACACACACACACACACACACACACACATATATCATCAAGCATGTTTCCCAAGGTTATTCTGAAGATCGAAGGAAATAACAATTGGGAAAGTCACATCGTGACCTTGAAAGAGCCCACGTATGCTGATGTCATGAGCACCTTCAGTCACTGCCTGTGAGACCTGGGGATTATGTTGACATGTGTTCCCGTGTACATCTCGGCTTTTTGAGTCTCAATAACCTGAAAGGAGTGGCCCACCGGGGGTGGACTGTGTAAGTGAAGAGGTTCTGTCCTCAGGGGCTCCCAGACAACCCTCCCCAAGATCTCTCTAGCCCTCCTTAGAGAACACCTCCAGTTCCAAGGCTGCTCCTGGGAGAGCTACTCACAGATTCCCACTGGCATATTTCTGAACTCTAGGGTTCAGGATTTTAAGAAGCCAAATGAAAGGCAGGAGCCTTCCCAGCAATAAAAAATCTCAAAGCTTTGTTACCACTGTCTGAGAAGCTCTCTTGAGAAAGCTGGACAGAGGCAATCAATGAAAAGGGGAGAGGAACACCCCCAAGAGGTCTTCAAAAAACAAGGCTCATGGATGGATGGTCTCTGCTCAACCACAGGTAAGTGGGCTGAGAGGTGGAACGCTAATACCAGTAAAGGCTTACACTCCTTTATCCTCCCTTCCCCATAAACCGTGCTCACACTATTCAGATCTGATCAACAGCCCCAGCACCTAAGTGAGCGGGGAAAAATCAGAGCTCAGAAGCAGTGTGCAGGAAATTTGCGATTAATTTCCTTAGAGTTCTACCATGGGGCCTCTTGGCTTTTACAGCTCACACTCTCCTTGGCACATTCTGTCCCCTCTTAGCTTCAAGTACCAGCTTTACTTTGCACACCAGAGACCTGGGAGTTCACCTGACACTGCTCTCCTCCTCACACTGGCACCTTCAGTCCATGACCAAATCCTGACATGTTTATAGGCAGACATCTGTCAGATCCATTTACCTCTGTCTCCACCACCCACCCCCACTCTGGTTTAAGCTGTCGATCCCTCCTGGACGACTTCAGTGTCCTCCCCAACAGTCTCCCGCTCTGCTGAGCCTCCTCCCATCATTTCCCCACAAGTGCATGTAGAATGATCTTGTCAAAATGCGAATGTGGCCATGTCATCTCCCTGGTGAACATTCTTTAATGGCATCCCCTAAAAAAAATCCTTAACATGGTCTAGGCTGCTAGACAATAATAATAATAATGTAGGTTCTAGAACCTGACCACATGAACTCAGACCCCAGCACTGCCACCTTCCAGCTGAGCCTTTGCGCAAGTCCCTTAACTTCTTCATGCCTGGGTTTCCTCCTGCGTAAAATAGAGATTTCAATAGTATATCTCATAAGGTTGGTGAGAAGATTAAATAAACTAATAGTGTTTGGAACAGTGCTTGACACACAGGAAGCACCCAATGAATGTTACAAAACACTGCCTGCCTGCTGGCCTCAGCTTGCACACTCTCCCTCCTTGCCCTCTACCAGCACTGGCCCTTTATTCAGCTCCTCTTCCTCTCTGGGCTCTCTCAGACCTCAGGGCCTTTGCATAGGTTGTCCTCACTCTTCTTTCCTATGAAAAACTCCTCCGGGGGAAAATCCTCTTTAGTCACCTTGAGTCTAAGTTCCAGGCCTATAGCATTAAGTACCTCTACATTGGAGTTATTGTACCCATTGCAATTTTCCAGTAATTTGTGTGATTATATCATAAATGTTTGTCTTCCCCTCTAAACTCTGTAAATTCCACAAGAATGGGCACCACATCTGTTCTTTCCTTACCACTGGATCCTCACTTCCCACACAGTGCCGGGCACACAGTGATGCACAATGACTATATTCTGAATGACTGAACACATCCCTTGACTCTCAAACCTCCATCTCCTACACAGAACTCCCTCCTAAGCTTCAAAATGGAATACCCACCTGTCTCCTGGACCTGTGTCCTTGGTTCTCCCAAACTCCATCACAATCACAAATGGAACTCACCACATCCCTCCCTCCAACCTGTTTACCTGTCACAATGAGTGACATGACATTTTTCAGTCCATTACCCAAACCAGGAAACTGGTTGTCGTCCCAGACTCTCCTTCAGCCCATGTATCCAATTCGTGAGCACATAAATAAATAAACCCATCTCCTGAGTATTTCCCTGATCTTTCCAGTCTCTCTGAGAGCAAGGAACTCACCTACCTTGACCACCACTGTGTCTCCAGTACGAACATAGGACTCGATTATTTGTCAATCAGTAAATAACACTGCCCCAGCCAAGGCCACTATGATCAGCTGCTTAATGTAGCTCCCTGCCTCCCCTCTAACTTCCCCTGAATTCATTTTAGCAGCTTAGTCTGACCATGTCACCATCCTGCTTGAAATCCTTCAACAGTTCCCCACTTATAGGACTCTGCTTTCAGCGCCAGTCCTCCAGAAGCTGGACAGTATTTCCTCATAGTTAACAATGACCAGTATCGGTTAGTAAGTGTTTATTTTTAAAAAGCAAGGAATGAATAGTGCCTGGGCTAACCTGAGGGTCTGAAAACTCCAGTTTCTTCGCCCTTTCACCGCAGCTCATTCTATCAAAAGAAAATGTATTTATGAAATTAGCTGAGACTACAAACTGCTAATCACTGTACTTTACACACAAATATCAAGCAATTAAAGTTATAGCCAAAAGTGGCAAGTTCCCATCCTGTGCCCAAGGAAAGAGCAGAGCTGTCAGAGAGGGAACTGGTACCCATCCACGGCTCTGTACGATGTCCACGGGAAGGGGAGATCTTCAGACACTCTTAGGGACTCCCCCGTCTTGAGATGGCCTCCACCTTCATAAGCAGCCCCTCTTCTGACTTTGATTAAGCCTCCTCTTTTCTTTCCTGTCAGGACACTTGAACATTCTTACTCATGCGTTCTCATTGCCGTAGCAGCTCCTCATCAACTTCCCAGCAGAGGAACTGGAGGAGGCTGTCCTCCTCTCTCTCATCCAGGAATTTTTCCTGTGAATCCAGGGTCCTCCAAAGTTCACTGACACCCAGTGTTTTGGCCAACGCACACTTCCACTCAACTCCATCAGGGTGCCAGAGACCTGTGAGCCAGGTTCATGGGATCACTGAAGAGACAGGCCAAGGAAAGCTCCCCTGCCAGCTTCCTTCGTGCTTTCTCTGTGCTGAGGTCTTTAAGGACCACAGTGACCAGCATCCCTCCTCTCTATGCAAATTCTGAACCAGTTAAGAGAGAACAGGTAGAAGCGAGGCAGACAGAGAGCAAAGCTCCCCCTGCGTCACTGACACCACCTGGTGCTGCAGGACATGATCCATGCCTGTAAGTGGTCCTCTTAAAAATTAGACGGGCTTCATGACCTAGTTTTAAGACCTACATTATAGAGGAGCAGAGCACTACTGTGCTTCCGATGAGCAAAGAAGAGAGCAAAACAGAACTACACACATCCAGTTCCTTAACCCAAACTCACTGATTGCAAAAGGCCTCCCTCCTGCAGGACAATAGAGGTCAGGAGTGTTACACCGTGGATATCCGTCTTTGGGGAAGGAAACACGTGGAGCAGAGGTGAGGCATCCCCAGTAGTGCTCCCTACAGGTAAAGTCTGTACGTATTTTTTACATTTCAAGAGGCCAAGTGTTGTCAATAGATGCCGATAGCACAAAGCCACATTACCGGCTCTGATCAGAGGCCACCTATCTCTGGCTGTCCTGAGATACTCTCAAAGGGGCCCTGCCTTATGCCTCCTTTGTTCCCAGCCTCATTCAGACAATACAGAATTCCAAGCATTAACAACCAGCATGCCTTGGGCACCAATCAATCAGGACAGATGCTCCAACAACCAGAACCTACACTCAACCAATCAGAACTGACGTCCAACCAAATAGAGCAGATCCTGGCCCGTATCCCATGCAAGGGCTTCCCCTCACGATAGCAGCCTCGGTTATTTGAAAGCCCGGACACTGAGGATCCCTGAAGGCAAATTCTTGGGGGCATGACAGGAGCCGAGAGTACCTACATAAACATGAGATCCCTTCTGGGGAGGTTAAGGAGGTAGGCGTGAACTCGCCGACCTGTGCTCTCTGGTTAGAAAGCTCACCTCCAGCTCTGTCTTGAGAACTGCGCCCTGCCCTGGACTCCAGTGCCACAAGTCTGGCGTGTCCTACTGCCTTCATTCAGCTGTTTGTAGCCAAAACACAAGACGTTTGTCGTGGTTTTGTCAGACTAGAGTTGTCATATTTAGTGTAGCTGCCTATTCTCCCAAGTAAATATTTTTCTTAGTAGTAAATAATAAAACAGACTTTGTTTTCATTTATTTCATTTCATTTTCTCTCCTTGGATGATTAGCTCTGTCACTATAGAGAGACCAGAAAGCTCCATCTCCTGACAACTCAGAAGATCTCCATCAATAGCCAGGCATGTCCCCTGCTGGGTGCATTAGTGTCGTGGGGAGGCTGTAACGAAGTACCACAAACTGTAGGGCTTAAAGCAAGAAGAGGGAGGACGCAGCTCGGGGATAGAGCCATGCTTAGCATGCACAAGGTCCTGGGCTCAGTCCCCATTAAATAAATAATCCATTAAATAAACAAACCTAATTACCTCCCCCACCCCCACTGCAAAAAAAAGAAAAGAAAAGAAAATCAATTATACTTCAATTTAAAAACAAAAAACATGAAAAATATACTCCCTTGTAGTTCTGGCTGCCGGAAGTCCAAAATGAAGATATTGGCAGAGCCGTGCTCCCATAGAAGACTCAAGGGAGCAGTTCCTTCCTTCCTCGCCTCTTCCAGCTTCCAGGGGCACAAGGCCCTCCCTGGCTCGTGGCAGCGTCGCTCCAATCTCCGCCTCTGTCCTCACGTGGCCCCACCTTCCCCCTCTGCCTGTGTCTTCTCACGGCATTGTTCCCTCTGTATCTCCATTTTCTCCTCTTATAAGGACACAAGTCCCACTGGATTAAGGACCGACCCTAATGGAGTGCGACTTGACTTGATGGCTTCTGCAAAGACCGTTTCCAATAAGGTCACGTTCAACGGTCCCAGGCGTTAGCACTTCAGCCAGTCTTTTTGGGAGAAACAATTCAACCCACTTCACTGAAGGAATGACTGCTCTACTGAGTCACCTTGTATTCTGATGACTTTTGGCCTATTTTCTATGTCCCTGGCCTTGGGGACTGGCACTGTTGAAGCCTCAGCCCCCAAATAAATTCCAAATTCACCTTTTCATATATTCCCTCTCTGGGCCAGCACAGCAGCCCCCAAAACCCGCTAAGGATGCCAGTTCCCCATGGAACAGGGAACTTGGAGGCAGAAAATAATTACAACTATATAACAAGCGTATGATTATGAACTGACTGAGTTCTAATCCCACTTTCTTTATGAACTAGCTCTCTTACCTTGGGCAAACGGGTAATCTCACTAAATATAAAGGGCATTAATATTTAAATGTGAAAGCATGTATGAAGTTTCAACAGCTGTTTAGGAAATGAGTGAACACGTGATTTGTAGTAGGTGTTCAGTTCACGCCAGTATCCCCTTCCCAGTTCCCGTGGGACTGCCCGCTCTGAGGGCGTTAAAAGAGCTTCAGGCACTGACCCCAGGTCTGCCTCCAGGGTACAAGTAGATCTTATTTGGTGTCTCTGCAGTGACATGTGCCCCACAGTGGAGAACTGCACCCCAGTCGCCCGGTTCCTCCTGCTGGGGCTCACGGAGCAGGCAAGGCTCAAGGGCATCCTATTTGTGCCCTTCCTGTTCGTCTACTTGGTCACCCTCACGGGCAACCTGGCCATGATCACCCTGATCCACGCAGACCCACAGCTCCACACGCCCATGTACTTCTTCCTGAGTGCCCTCTCCTTCATAGACTCCTCCTTCTCCACGGTGAACACCCCCAGGCTGCTGGAGAGCTTCCTCACCTCAGGCCAGTCCATCTCCTTTGCAGGCTGTGTGGTCCAGATGGCCCTCATGACTCTCCACGGTACGGCCGAGTGTCTGCTCCTGGCCACCATGGCGTATGACCGATTCGCTGCCATCTGCCACCCTCTCCTCTACCACACCATCATGTCCCAAAGTCTGTGTGTCCAGCTGGTGGCAGCCACCTATACGGCTTCTGCGGCCATTTCAGCTTTGCTGACTGGGTACATCTTCAAGCTGCCCTACTGTGGTCCCAACATCGTTAACCACTACTTCTGTGACCTCCCCGCTGTGCTTCAGCTTGCCTGTGCAGACACTGCTGAGGTTGAATTCATCATCTTCTCATCTTCTGCCATGATTATCCTCTTTACCATCACCATTATCCTGGTCTCCTATGCCTACGTGCTGGTGACTATCTGCAGGATGCGTTCCCTTAAGGCTCAGAGCAAAGCGCTCTCCACCTGTGCTTCCCACCTCACCGTCATCTGTCTCTTCTATGGCACCATCACCTTCATGTATACTCAGCCACGCTCTCCCAGTTCCATGGAACAGAACAAGGTTGTGTCTGTCTTCTACACTGTGGTCATCCCCATGCTGAACCCTCTGATCTACAGCCTGAGGAATAAAGATGTGAAGGCTGCATTAAAGGGGAGATGCTTTGGCATGCTGCCTTCCTAACTGAGGGTGGGACATTCTATCCCAAGCCATAACGTGGTGGACACAACATGAAGCATGGATAAGATTAACACTTGGATAGAGGGAAATACATGCCAGCATTATTTTAAGTGCTTTACACATATCATAGAGAAGTTGTGGTGTATATATATACACATACATATATTTATGTATGTATGTGTATATATATGTGTGTGTACAATGGAATACTACTCAGCCATAAAGAGAATGAGATAATGTTATTTGCAGCAACATGGATGAACCTAGAGATTATCATCCTAAGTGAAGTAAATCAGAAAGAGAAAGACAAATACTGTATGATGTCATTTACACGTGGAATCTAAAATATGATACAAATGAACTTATTTGCAAAACAGAAACTGACTCACAGACATAGAAAATAAACTTATGGTTTCCAAAGAGGAAAGGGGGTAGGGGAGGGATCAATTAGGAGTTTGGAATTAGCAGATACAAATTACTATATATATAATAGATAAACAACAAGGTCCTACAGTATGGCACAGGGAATTATATCCAGTATCTGGTAATAAACCATAATGGAAAAGAATATGAAAAAGAATATACACACACACACACACACATATATGTAACTGAATCACTTTGCTGTACACGAGAAACTAACACAACATTGTAAATCAACTATACTTCAATTTTTTTAAATAAATAAAAGTCTTACACTTATCAACTCATTTAATCTTCACAATGAGCACTTGAAATGGACAATATTATTATCCCTTAGAAATCTGAAGCACAGAGAGGCTGAGTAAATGGCCCAAGGTCACACAGCTAATAAGAAACAGAGCCAGAATTTGAATCCAAGCAGTCCGGTTCCAGAAACCATGTTCTCAAACTATACACTATATTGCTTTTTTCTGATGAATGCATCTCACAGACAATGAGCAGTTTTTCCTATCCATCACTTTAATGTTTGAAGAAGAAACCTGGAGGAATGGGGGAAAGTGCCAGCTGTCTATCCCCTGTTTGTAGCCTTTTCAATAAGAGCCAAGCACAGCCATTGGCCTCTCATTGGCCAGAACTTAGTCACATGGGAGCCATATGACTTGGCCAAGCTGGGAAATAGGATTATTAGCAGGGCACATGCCACCTCTGTTTTTAAAAAGGAAGAGGAGAATGACTACTGGATAGGCGTCTAGCAGTCCAGGCCACCCCTCTCCTGCTGCCTACGGCCTGGAGCAGAGCCTGGCAGAGGGCTGATGACTCATCCACCACGCGGATGCACCCTGCCCACAGGTTGTGTGTGGACAGCATCTAGCAAGTTTCAATTTTCCAGCCCACACAAAAAAATTTTGATGAGATCACATTTTTAAAACCCATGTTCCCAGTTTCCCTGGGAAGAAAAACTGAATGAGCGCATTCCACCAGTCCTGTTCCCAGCATAGCCACGATCGTCTGGCGCCGAGTCAGAGATGCCCTTTTAAGTAGGCCCCAGTTTCTCCAATTCTCCCCACTCCCATTTTTCCCCAACACTCTTCTTAGAGTATCTGTTGCCTGTTTGTCATGCCCTGAGTTTCTCATAATAGTAAAGAAAATGTAATATTCATATGTCTAGCAAAACTGAGAAAAGAAAACAAAGGCCTAGGTCCACACGTGTCAAGACAAGTAGGCAGTGCCGGGAAGACACTCAGTGGGCACTCTTTGAATGAATGACAATAACATCTGTCTTCTGAATGGGAAGAATGTCCCTACAGGGGTACTGTTAACCCCTCCCTCCCCAAAAAAAGTGTGTCCATGGAGAAAGAATACATTTTTCACTCACATAAGGTGTCTGAGTGGTCCTTGTAGGCATGTGAGTTTGCAACCCTTGGCCCATGGAGAAAATTCTCAACTTCTTAGTATTATCTTTACAAGCCTGTCCCAATCTAATTTCTAGGGAGCACCCCTACTGTTCCCACCAAGCACCTACCCCGGGGCCACGACCAGTCAGCTGGCCTGGCCTGAACACGTCATGCATCTGCACATACTTCTTCCTTTGCTCATGTCCCCCCCCTCCCCCCGCTGGAGCCTGGAATGTGCTTCCCCAGGCCTTTGTCAGCCGGACACATCTTTCGTTATCATTCTAGTCCCAGCCTAAATGCAGCCTCCTCTGGGGAACTTCTCTGACTCCTTCAGAGAGAATTCCCCATTGCTTCCTCTGTGCTCTGGTTTGTCTTTGTTAAAGAAAAAAATGCTAAACTACCAGAAACCAAAGACTGAGTGCTGAAAGTGAAAAAAAGAAAGTAAGAGAGAGAGAGAGAGCATGCGAGGGCAGGCTGGAGGGAGGGAGGAAGGAAGGAAGAAAAATTTGCTTTAAGGAAGCCCAGCCCAGCCCAGCCCAGCCTAGGAACACCTCAGACCTGAGGATGTGGGAGGAGAAACAGCGTTGTTTTATAAAGCCAGAAGGCCATGAACTGTCCCTTCCTCAGGTTAGGAAAGCAAGGTCCCTGAGTGTTCCTGACAGCTGCTAACACCTGGGTTTTTTTGTTTTGTTTTGTTTTTATTGAAGTATAGTTGATTTATAATGCTGTGTGAGTTTCCAGTGTACAGTATAGTGGTTCAGTCATACACATGTAAACATATTCTTTTTCAAATTCTTTTTCATTATAAGTTATCACAAGATATTGAAGATAGTTCCCTGTGCTATATTGTGGGACCTTGTTTATCTATTTTATATATATAGTAGTTTGTATCAGCTAATCCCAAACTCCTAACTTATTCCTCTCCCTCCTTCCCACACCATAAGTGTGTTTTCTATGTCCATGAGTCTGTTCGTGGAGCAGAGAACAGAGTCTCGTTTATCTCCGAGACTTTATTGCAGCCTTCATTTCGTGGAGAAGGTCACGTAGCTGGGAAATTGTAGCCTCAGGATGCAGCCGAAACCGGCGGGGTCCAGAGCTCAGGCTCTCTCCACAGCTCTGGACAGCCCTGTCATCACTCTGAATTCTGGCTCTCTGTGCCTTTAAAGCCTCTGGAATCCCCGAGTCCCCTTTGAAAACATTTATAATCGTTTTAAGCTTGCAGACTTTGTGTTCCCAGCCAGACTGTAAAATCCCTGAGGGCAGGGCGTGTGCCTTACAGAGCTGGGGTTTGGAATTAGGGCGCCAAGAAATCTGGTGGTAAAGGGGGAGGGTATGGCTCAGTGGTAGAGTGCTTGCTTAGCATTCATCAAGGTCCTGGGTTCAATCCCCAGTACCTCCATTAAAAAATAAATAGGTAAACCTAATTACCCCCAACAAACAAACAAAAAAGAAATCTGGTGGAAAAGTTACAGGACAGACCTGTCCAAGCACCAGCAATGCTCCTCCCAGCCGCAGACACTGGAGACCTGGATTTCTGCAAGAAATCCGCAGGCAAAGTAAGTTTTTATTCTCTCTGATAAAATGCTATCAGCTTCCACCAGCTTCCTTCTCAGCCCAACAATTCTGGTAGAGTCAGGTCTGACCAGAAGCTTCTGGTGCACTCAGGGTAGCTGCAGAGGGAGTTGGGAATGGGGGGGTGGGGGGAGAAGAAAGTAGACCAGCAAGGTAAGGGGAAGAGAGTGGGCAACTAACCACATCCCCTCTGGACCCACCTCCCCTCTAGCCCTCTCTCCCAGTAGGCTTATCTCCTGCAGGGAGAGGTCTCCACCTGAGGCTTGGGGCATGTGCGTCACACTTGGGAAGGAGAGCCTCTCTATCAGGATGAGTTCAGGCAGGCTTGGAGTTTGGGGGAAGGGCCATGCGTCACTGATGATCAAGAAAGAGCCGGGGAACGGGGGAGGGTGGGGCAGGCTCCTCTGCTGTGTCAGTGTGCACATCTCCCCTCCTGACCTTTGCCCAGGGATATCCAAAGCCTTTCCCAGGCAAGTCAGGGTCTCTTAACCTTGACACTATTAACGTTGGGGGCTGGATAATTCTTTTTTGTGGGGGGCTGTCCTGTGCACTGTAGAATGTTCCACAGCATCCCTGGCCCTAAGATGCCAGCAGCAGCCCTGCTGCACCCAGTGGGATAACCAAAGACGTCTTCAGTGTTTCCAAATGCCCCCTGGGGGCAGGAAGGAATGAGCCTGGTGGAGACGACCAGCCTTCGTGGGCCTGCTTGCCCTCCTTCCCTTCCTCCTGCAGAAGGCTGGGCTGAAGTCTCAATCCCCCTGATCTCCTCTCCTGTAGCTGCCTCTTCCCAGCCACTCCTGCAGGTTATCCCCTTATTATATCAAGGGCCTTAGGCTGCTTCTCTCAGGGCTGTGGATGAGAAGGAGTAAGTAATGATTGTGGAGAAGTAATCAAGTTCCAGAGCCTAGAGAGGGAAGAAAGAACCAGGAAGGGACCCAGGAGTCCCCATCCTATGGTGACTAAAAGTCCCGATGGACTGAGCCAGCACCAACCAACAGAATCATAATGCAGAAACCACAGATACAAGCCGAACATGTAATTTAAATTTTCTAATAGTTAGTTACATTTTTTTAAAAATTAAAAGAAACTGATAAAATTAATTTTTAAATGTACTTTCTTTAACCCAATATGTCAAAAATATAGTCACTTCAACATGGAATCAATATTTTAAAATTAGTAATGAGATATATTCCATTCTTTTTTTTTTCATTCTAAGTCTTCGGCATCCAAAGTGTATCTTTCACTTACAACATACCTCAAGTTGGACCTGCCGCATTTCAAGAGCTCAAGAGCCACATGTGCCTCGTGGCTACCATGTTGAACATGGAAGGACTGAGTTTTCTTACAGAGGAGGGGGTTCACCCCTGCCCTTCTCCTGGCACCAAGTGGCTTCCAGATGCCACAGTCTTAGCTACACAGTGAGGCAGTCTAATCTCCAAGTAGACAATTTGCAACTCAGAGGACAAGATACTCATTTCAAGTGGCCCCTGCCCCACACAGAACAATGCCTACTCCTGGACACATAAACAAAGCAGCTGTGTGTTGTTTATTGGGTCCTTTTCAGAGACTTGGACCTTAAACATTCCACACCACACCCCATGTCAGGAAGAAAGTTATAAACCCTCAGGATGTAAATTAGCCTAACCCCACCTAACACGTTAGACTTTCTCCCAAGAGTCAGGTACTTTACACACCCTGCTTCCTCCCCTGGAACTCAGTGAGCTCACTGCTTGCCTAATACAAGAGTGCCGATCCATGAGCCCTGCGGACCTTTCCCCGTGTGCCATTATTAATTCACCAACGCTTCATCCCAATCTGCTTCCTGGAAGACAGAGATCATGCTCTGCTGAGCACCTATGTTTGATAAATTCTCAAGCCTTTCAGACAAATTCCTAGTTAAGGCACCAGACCTGGGATTGGGGCCCCTGATGGAGATTTATAACCTCTCATTATGGACGGGATCCTCCCCTGTCCTTGTTCTGCCAGGACGTGCATCCTGAGATCAACTTATCCTGGTTCAAACAAAGATCCTGCAGGGGCTCAGATAGAAAAAGATAGAAAAATGCTGAGGCTGAGACCAGCTGAGGGAAGAAATTACAAAATTTTCTAAATTTTTTCTCATTGGATATGTTCCCAGATAATCATTCAGCAGCTTTAAAGTTTAAAAAGAAAAATCTTTATACCCCTAGTACACGAGGCCGTGCATACAGTGGGATCTCAATAAATATGCGTACGAATTTGTAGACAGCAACTGCAGCCCGCACCTTGGGAGAAAAAGGATTCTCTAAGTGGTCTCCGTGTTTGAAGCTCAGGAAGGAATGACCCTTCTGCACAGTTTTCCAGTGTCCTGACCCTTTATCCACAGAGGCCTGGGTAGATGACTGGATTTATGACGCCTGCATTCTGCCTGTGCCAAGCCTGCAGCCCAGACTCCCCTCCCTGTGTGGCCAGTCAAGCCCCAGCCCCAACTGTGAAGACCCTTATCCAGTCTTCTTGCCCTTGGGGCCACTGTTCAAGTTCCACTCACTTTTCTGGCTTCTAGGAGTTTCCTTTCCTCTTAGGGATTTCCTTTCCTTAGAGTTGAGCCCAACCGTATCTTTCAAATTATTTTGTTATTAATGGTTTTTTTCTTCTGCACGTGTATGTTTCAGATGGAAGGGAGTTCCAGTTTCCTCTGTTAAAGTAACCATGTTAAGCCAAGATGAAATCATGCTGAGCCCCGTGTCAGCAAACCAAAACCTAACTAAGTTTCTTTGCTCTCCCCGAAAAGGAAGACCTAGGCCAACCAATCAGCACTTGCCTGCTCAGCGCAAGTACCTGACCAGAATCCAAGACTTCCCTTTATGCCATATAAGGAAAGCAACCCTACTTTACCCAATCAGCAAATGCCCAGCTTAAGTCCCTTGTTCTTGCTCACATTGGTTTGTAAGAACCTCTCACCTTGTACAGCTCTTCACACCTCCTTTCTATCTGCTAGATTGAATGCTGTCTGAATCATGAATCACTGAATAAAAGCCTAGTAGGTCACTAAATCGCCTGTGGAAATTTTTCTTTTCACATAGCTATGTCTCCCATACTGACTGAAAGTGTCAGGCTGATGTACTGATGCAAACCTGATCTGATCGTCTAAATTCCCTGCTACAGACCCCTCACTGAGTCCCCATTTCCTTCGGGGTAGGGTCCAGAGACCATAGCATGGCTTGCAAGGTCCCTCAGGATCTGACCCAGGTTGAATCCCTGGGTTGCTTCCCAGGCAATCCCATCCTCACACCCTTCACACCAACATCACTGAAATATTTGCTGTGCCCCCCAAGTCAGCCATGGTCTTTTACACCTCCTCCCTTTACACATGCTACCTATCTGCCTGGAACTTTCTACCCACCTCACTCCCACTCACCCAAATGTCATTTTCCACAGCAAGCGTTCCCTCACAGCTACTCTGCAAGCTTGAGTCAATCCCCCACTTCCACATTCGTGCACTCTTAGTCTGCCCAAATCTCTTCCCACAGTATATTGCAATTCTCTATCCTCAGAGAATTTTTTTCATTTCCTCAGGAAACACCCACCTCATCCACCAGGTTAAGTCTCCAGCAACCATTCTGTTCTACAAGACTCTGCTCAGAGGCAAATTTTCCAGCAAAGGTGACAAACCAAGGCTTCAGGGCTCCTTCCTGGCCAGGACTTTTCCAAGACCCTGGAAAGGCCAGAGCTATGTGTTCACATGGTCAGATTTTTTTTTTTTGTAAAATTTTAGAAAGAAGGTATTTTAATCACAATTGGTTAAAACCACTGCATCTTTCCACCTTGATTTCCCCTCCATCCCCCTACTCCTGCAGTCCAGCTAAGGGGTAGTTGAGGTGGGAATACACAATGCTTGGGTTTATTGCATATATTTATATGATTTGTAAATAGCTAGGCATTCAGTTCAGTTATTGGTAGTCATCACAGTGGAGAATGGCTGCGGAAGCACTAGTATCACCCACTGTACCAACCCACCCCAGTATCACGCATGGAAGTGCAGAGCCAGAACTCAGATCATTGCACTCATGTGGCCGACAGCACTCAGGTGCAGGTGGGTTTGACATGGACAGAGCTAGGAGATAGCCAATGGAAACCTCTCTCAACCTTCAGAGTTAACGAATACAAATACCATGCAATTTTTTTATTTTGTAATGTTTTGGTATTTGTCAGCTATAGAACATTTTTAATTTGTTGTGATCTATTTTCTCACCTAATCCAAAGAATCATTTTTTATATGTAATCTTGTGTTCTTTTTCTCAGTAAGTGCCCCCACCAAAATAAAATCTCTAAGCCCCATGAAACTTGGATTTGTCCCTACACCTATTCTCTTGCTACAGCTGACCCAAGATGGACCCCACATTCTCTCACTCAGAAATTTGGAATTGGTCCTCAAAAAACCAAAAATGGACTTACCATATGATCCAGCAATCCCACTCCTGAGCATATATCTGGAGGGAACTCTAATTCAAAAAGATACATGCTCCCAAATGTTCATAGCAGCACTATTTACAATAGCCAAGACATGGAAGCAACCTAAATGTCCATTGACAAATAACGATAAAGAAGTTGTGGTATATTTATACAATGAAATACTACTCAGCCATAAAAAGAATAAAATAATGCCATTTGCAGCAACATGGATGGACATGGAGATTGTCATTCTAAGTGAAGTAAGCCAGAAAGAAAAAGAAAAATACCATATGACATCACTCATCTGTGGAATCTAAAAAAGAAGAAGAAGAAGAAAGAAAGAAAGAAAAAAGAAAGAAGAAAAAAGAGGACATTAATGAACTCATCTACAAAACAGAAACAGACTCACAGACATAGTAAACAATTTTATAGTTTACCAGGGGAAAGCGGGTGGAAAGAGATAAATTAAGGAGTTTGAGATTTGCAAAGGTTAACCACTATATATAAAAATAGATTAAAAAAATTTCTTCTGTATAGCACAGGGAACTATATTCATTATCTTGTAATAACCTTTAATGAAAAGGAATATGGAATTCAGAGCAGTTGAGCCAAGTGGTTCTGCTCAGGGTTTCTCATGAGGCTGCAGTCAAGATGTCAGCTGGAACCCTTGTGCCTCCTTGGTGGGAGTGTAAATTGGTGCAGCCATTATGGAAAGCATATGGTGGTTCCTCAAATAATTAAAAATAGAAATATCTTCTTACCCAGCAATCCCTTTTCTGGATATATATCCAAAGAAAAAAATATCAGGATCTCAAAGAGGTATCTGCACTCCCATGTCTACTGCTGCATTATCCACAATAGCCAAGATATGGAAATAATCTAAATGTCAACAACTGAATGGATAAGGAAAATGCTATATACCTGCATATGTGTGTGTATGTGTGTACACACATACATGCAAATAAACACAATGGAATATTATTCAGCCTTAAAAAAGAAGGAAATCTTGCCATTTGCAATTACATGGATGAACCTGAAGGACATTATACTGAGTGAGATAAGCCAGACATAGAAAGATAACTGCTGCATGGTCTCACTTACATGTGGGATCTAAAAAAGTCAAACCCATAGAAGCAGAGAGTAGAATGCTGGTTACCAAGGGCCAGGGGAAGCAGGAAATGGGAGCTGTTGGTCAAGGAGAAGCACAAAGATTCAGTTATCCAAAATGAGTAGGTTCTGCAGCTCTAATGCCCAACACTGTGACTGTAGTTAACAAACTGTATTGTATACTTGAAATTTGCTAAGAAAGTAATCTTAAATGTTCTCATCACTGAGGTGATGATTATGTTAATTAGCTTGATCACAGTGATTATATCACAGTGTACATCAAGTCATCAAGTTATACATCTTAAATGTACACAATTTTTGATTGTCAATTATACCTCAGTAAAGCTGGAGGGAAAAGATGTCAATGAGAGCTTCAGTCATCTCAAGGCTCGGCTGGGGCTGGAGGAGCTGCCTTCAGTGGGCTCATTCACCTGCTCAATGTCAGGAGCCTTGGTTCCCTGCCAAGTAGATCTTGCCATACGTCCTCTTGAGTGTTCTCATAACATGGCAACTGGATTCCTTCAGAGACAGTGACCCAAGAGAGAAAGCAGGGAAGAAGCCACAAAGCCTTTTATGATTGCTTTGGGTAGAATGGTGTCCAACCCAAAATTCATAGTTTGAAGTCCTAACCCTCAGTACCTCCGAATGCGACCTTATCTGGAGATAAGGTCTTTTCAGAGGTAATCACATTAAAATGAGGTCATTAAGGGGGGCCTTAATCCAAGGTGAGTGAGTGAGTGATGTCCTTATAAAGGGGGGAGCTTTGTACGCAATGACAAACAAGCATAAAGAGAAAATGCTGTGTGACCATGAAGGCAGAGGTGGGGAGAACACCAAAAGATTGCCAGCAAATCTGGAACAGAGTCTTGCTCATGGTCCTCAGAAGGAAAAAATCCTGCTGTCACCTTGATCCCAGACTTCCAGCCTCCAAAACTATGAGACAATAGTTTCTGTTAAGTCATCCAGTTCCTGGTAACTTGTTACAGCAGCCTGGGAAACTAACACAATGACCAAGTCTCAGAAGTCACCCGCCATCACCCCTTCCACACTCCATGCAGTAGAAGTGAGTCACTAAGTCAAACTCATGCTCCAGGGGAGGGGAATTAAGCTGCACATCTTGAAAGATGAACAATCAGGGAATTTGTGGATGTCTTTCGAAAACACCACCAGTTCCATGAGACACCTCTGTAAACTTAGGATAAATTCTCCTCTTTTGCTTAAGCTGGCTCAAATTGGATTCCTCAGTTCTGCACTGAAACGCCTGTATTGAGAATGTATTTATAGCTCAATAAAAAAAATAAAAAATAAAAATAATAATTAAAAAAAAAGAATATATTTATGCATCACTCCTCTCTAATAAGTTCGTAAGGATATATTTTGTAACTGCCTCCCAGGGACCTAATCTAAGGCTGGGAATATTTGTTCCAAAAATTGATTATTCCATTAGCTATGTCAAAAGTAACAACACACCACACTTGTATAGCACTTAAGACATCACATGGCACTTTTGCTGTAGATACCTACTTCGGAAACCTGAGGTAGATACCAAGTGAGAGAATGGCTGTGAAGTTTCCAAAAGCATGAAATGTTATGATTTTCTCTAGGTGAGAAGTATGCAATAGATAACTGGTATTTGGTTTTTATGCCCTTACATAAGCATAGAAAACTTTTTATATAACTTCATACATTCATCCAATTCAACAAATGGATATGGTCTACTCTGTACCTTATGCTGGACTAAGTCCTGGAGATAGTGTGATGAATAAGAAAGCCACTGCCCACAAGGAATGTTTAGTCTTCCATTAAAATCCTTGTCAGACTACGTGTCCCAACTACCCTTGGGTGTCTCTTCTCCCAGGTAACCATCAGCCTCTCCAACCTGGGTCTCACTTACTGAGCGTCCCCCTTTCCTGGGCACTGGATGGAACATTGAGGCCAAGATCCCCTGTTTTTGAGAAGTGGCTGTTTTACCAGGGACCAGATGGTCAGAGAAACACAGTTGCCTGAAGTTTAATTTTAGTGTTCTGTGAATACTTTTTCCCCTTGAATGCTGCAGGGGATCTGGGCCAAAGACTGTGAGTGGGTGAAGAGGAATAGAGAAATGAAAAACTAAAAATGACAAACAAGGGAAGCAATAATACATTCTCACTTGAGAAATAACTGAGACGAGGTTGCAGGGGGTGGATGTGGGTGTATGCAAATGATATGTAAATGTGACATCCATCCCAGCTCAAATGATCACAGTCCTTTTATTTTACATAGTTGAGTGCTGGTCACTGGAAATATTCTCCTGGGACCTACTGTGTAAAATTATTGACTGCTAATCTCACTCATCCTCACTATGTATTTTTTTTCTCACTATGTATTTAATCAGTTGATTAGGGTGAAACATTTTTTCAATCTGGCCCTTAGCATCTCCTTTTACATGATAGAGTTAGATACGTAATCTTCCAGGTTTCTTCCTTATTTACATATGTCCTTAGAACAGAGAGTGAGCATTTTCTTTGCCCTCGTTATTTCCAAGGAAACTACCCCAGGAGTTGAACATTTCTAGAAAAGCTAAATCATGTGAATAGATGGGGAGGAAAGGAGAAAATAGGAAAATAAAATTGTGAGAAAGAGTTAATCATAAAGGGAAGTATAACAGAAGGTAGAAAAATAGAGAGGAACCTGACAAAAGTTTGCAAAAAATTCCCCCACAGCTCCCTAGTAGCTACAGAAATGCAGAGCCACAGTTCATCTGTTCCTTCCCAGCAAGAGCGCCTGCCACAATGCTAGGTATATATTAAGTTCTCAAATTTTTGAAATTGTTGAACTGAGCCAAACTGAATTCCATTTCATTGAATTGATCGTCTCTGTGGCTAGCAAAGTCTCCCGGACAAGAACATTCTCGGTAGAGGTTTGATGCCTGTCTGATGAGGATGTTGAAAAGGTGAGTCATACATCAGCCAATGCCTTTTGGAATGACCCCTGATGTCACTTACATCTCTGTGAGTCTGTGTTTCTATGACAATTTAATCAGATTTGATCGAACTTAATTCCCTCAAGCTCTCAAATTTTAGGCTCAGAAATAACCTGAGTCTGCATTTGCAAATCCTATTGTAGCTTGCTCTGCCCCAGATCTAATCAATTACTCCCACGTTCAATCCCCAATCATTCTTTTGGGCTTAACAGTGGGGGGAAGCAGCAACCCATCAGATTCTCTGGTCTTGTGCCTTTCCTGAGATGCTATTAGCCAATTTTCAGTTCCTTTCATTTCCCTCAAATGCATTTCCTTCTTTTACTCAACCAATAATTATTTATTGAAAACTACTGTTTATCCTGCCTATGTCTTTGAAACTATATAGAATACAGAATATGCCCTCCAAGGTACCTAAAGTTTAGCTGAAGAGGCAAAACTGCCACATGTTTAGTAATTTTCTTTTTTTTTTAATGTTTTTATAGGGGCAGATAATTTAGGTTTATTTATTTTATTTTTTTGAACAGAGGGACTGGGAATTAAACCCAGGACCTCATGCATGCTGGGAATGCACTGTACCACTGAGCTGTACCCTCTCCCCTAGTAATTCTCAAAATGAGCTCAAGGCAGTTGATAACCAAGGACTAATTGCATGTCCAGGGTGAAAATGCTGTAAGATTTCAGAAGGAAGAAATATAGCTTTCAGTTAGGACAGCCTGGATGGGGGGGAGGATTTTTAATTTTTATTTATTTTTTATTTTTTATATAATTTTAAAGGTTACTTTCCATTTACAGTTGTTATAAAATATTAGCTATATTTCCCATGGAGGAAGGGAATTTTAAATTGGACATTTAAACATGGGAAAGACAAATATTAACTGGGGAAGAAAGAAGTCTATCCTGAGCTTGAAGAATAAGAAGAAAACAGGAATTAGAGCAGGACATTACACGCAAAGGCCTGAGTGGGATGGAGCACAGAGGCAGTCCATGCTGAGAGACATGGACGATAAAGCTGAAGGATTTAGCACAGAATAACCGCGTTGCTGAAAGCTGTCGTCTACAGCATCTTCAGTCCTTGACGCTGTAATCCAGCCACAATAACACTGGGGGTTATTTACGACAGGAAGGAAATGTTTTGTAGTCATCAGCCCTTGAAGGCTCATTCCAGCTATTTCACACACTTTGCACCATCCCAGGAATGAAGCATGTGCTGGCAGCACTGAGCATTATTTGCAAGAAGGTCAGCAGAGAAGATGGGGTGGGAGGTGGAGGCTTGAGTGAGAAAGACAGATGTAGGTGGAAGGTTGAGGTGACAGACTGTGAGAAAGGTGGAAAAGAGGAGGTGTACCTGAGATACAAGCGTTAGGAAGCAGAGACAAGCTCAAAATTCCTTGCAACTCGCTATCTGCGGCACTGAGTCATTTCAGCACTCTCGGGACTGGACAGCACTTCCTCCAAGCATGCTCTTCCTATTGGCCACTCGGAGTCTGTATGTGGTATCTTGTTCCAATTCTGCCTAGGATTCACCTTTTCCTTCTTCATTCCCGTCACCATTTTACCAATCACAGCCATTTACCAACCTTCAGTGGGCTACTTCACGGATTTCTGACACCTCCTTGGAGATGCCAGCATTTACTACCCCAGGGAAAATCTGTCCACCAGGATGGAATCAAATAGGTTACCCATCTTATCTTTGTTTCCAGGCAGATAAAACTATATTTGGAAGTTAGTGAATCTAAATTGCTATCCATAGTCAACATAAATTCTCATTAACTGGAAGCATTCTTTGTGCCAGGCACTATACCAATTTACACACTGCATGTGCTGTATTTCATTTGGTTCTCTCAACATTCCTTGTGAGCGTGGATTTTCAACCCCACTTTACAAAGAGGAACCTGGAGGTTATAGACACTATGTAATTTATCCAAGGCTACACCACTACTACGAATCAGAACCAGGATTTTAACCTGGTTCAAGTGATTTCCAAGGCCATGTTAGTGTGGACCACAGAATTTTAGGCAAAACATAATTTTTAAAATTAATCTCAATAGTTATATTTTTCTTTCAATTTGCACATGTTAATTTGGTGAGTTCCTGGAGTCCTCTGTATTCAGCTCCTACGAGGTACCTCTTCCTGCTTCCTTTGGATATCAAAGACAACGGCTTATCTATGACAAAAAGACCATATGCAGTTTCTTGCACATGGTAGGTATTCTAGTAAATGAATTAATAAATGAATGCCTACACACATGCATGAATGAGTTAACAGTAGACATTTATAAATAAGTAAGATTTGAAAGTGTAATAAAGAGAGAAGATATTCAAAGTGGGATAAGATAAAGTTTCTATTTTCCCTTCACAGAGAAAACAGTTCAAACATAGATACCAAATCCATCCGGGTCCTACTTTTTGACCTTCCACTAATACAGCAGATTAAATAGTCACTCCTGGCTCTCCTATCAATCTAAGCCCAGTGTCACAGACCCAATAACTATTCCTAATCCCGCACTCTTGCCTGCTTCAAACTACAGAGGCTTGATAAGCCAGACACTCTCTTTCCCAGTCACCTTGTGGTTAGAGGTGACCATGTGACCTACTTCTGGCCAACGAGCTTCCAGGAGAAGTTAGCTACCTGGCTTCTGGGAAAGATATTTGTTCACAGATTAAAAGAACTGTACCACCCAATTTATTATTTAAAAAAAGAATAAATATCCTTATCACTTAAGGTACCTTGCCAGAGTTTTCTGTTACTTATAACTGGGCAAATGTAATACAGTTGACCCTTGAACAACATTGGTTTAAATTGTGCAGGTCCACTTACACATGAATTTTTTTCCCCAATAAACATGTACTACAGTACTACATGATCTGTGCTTGGTTGAATCCATAGATACAGAACCACAGGTACGGAGGGCTGACTATAAAGTTATACTTGAATTTTCAGCTGTGTGGACGGTAGGCACCTCAACCCCCGCATTGTTCAAAAATAAACTGTATGTCATCTAATAATTCCAATTAATTCAGTAGATTGTGTTTTTAAGCCCCTTCTAGAACTAAGCCCTGCTCCCTTCAAACCTTCCATTAAATTTGCCACCCTTTCACATGTTCTTACTCTTTCCTCTGTCTTTACCCCTTGGGAAATTGTTGGTCTTTCCTCTATTTTACATTCTGTACATCTTGATTGATTCTATTTCAAAATAGAGAAGGAAGGTGATTAGAGTTCTTCCATGCTTTGCAAACATTGTCTCATGTGAATCTTTACAATCACACTTCTGGGTACCTACTTTAACCCTATTTTGCAAAGTTAAAAACTAGGGGTAATTGACTAAAGGGTATATAATTTGTATAAGTGATGAAACCAGGTTGCCTTAACCTGGTTAATTGCAAAAGCCATGCTCTTTCTACCTCATTCTCTCCCACCTACCCTCACTTACATGTAAATTGGTTCCTTCGGGCTTATGCTATTTGAACAATCTACACAACCCACACATGCACCTCCATTTCTCTACCTGTGTTTGTATAATTTACATTCAGCACTTGTTTATCAGCATCTGTGGGGAGAGAGCAATTATACTGACATTCCAAACATAATGCATGTTTGGCTCAGAAACTCACAAGGTAACTTGTTTTTAAAGCAGATTTTCCTTCGAATCATATTTTCCTCAAGCTAACACTAAGAGAAATTTGAACTTCCTAAATACTCAGCTGGTGATGGCAGGGTAAAAAAGCTCAAGCTGAGAAAAGCGACCACCTGGGAGGATTAGAAATGAAAGTAGGTTGAAAAGTAATGCCCATGTGCACAGTGGGAAGTTGGCTACTCCACCATGTCCTCAGACTCTGCGTTAGTGAACCAGGGCTGCCATAACAAAATGCCATAAACTGAGTGGCTTAAACAACAGAGATTTATTTTCTCAACAGTTTTGGAAGCTAGATGTCTAAAATCCAGGCGCCATCAGAGTTGGTTTCTGGTGAAGCCTTCCTGGACTGTAGACAGCTGCCTTCTTGCTGTGTCCTCACATGGCCTCTTCTGTGTCTGCTACACAGAGAGAAGGAGAGAGAAAGAGATCTGGTGTCTCTTCCTCTTCTTATAAAGCATCATTCTTGTTGGATTAGGACCCTGCTCTTATGATTTCATTTAACCTTATGTACCTCCTGAATGACACTGTCTCCAAATACAGTCACACTGAGGGTTAAGGCATCAATATATAATTTTGGAGGGCACACAATTCAGTCTGTACAGACCCTGGACTTGGAAATTAACACAAGTCAAATGATGAAGAAACAAGTAGCAGCTACATTTTCCTGAGCATCTGCCATGTGCCCTAGGACACACTTTCACAAGTAATATGTTATTTAATTGTCAGAGTAAGTGCAGAAGTCACATACCCTTGCCTTTCTATCTCCTTTTTTTATTATTATGGTAAAATATATACATAACAAAATTTACCATTTTAATCATTATAAGTGTATAACCACCACCACTGTCCATTTCCAGAACTTTTTCATCATCCCAAGCAGAAACTCTGTATTTATCAAACAATAATGCCCATTCTCCCTTTTCCAAGTTCATATTAACTTCTATTCTACATTCTATATCTATAAATTTGTCCAGTCTAGATACCTCATATAAGTAGGGTTGTATAATATTTGTCCTTTTGTGTCTGGCTTATTTCACTTAATATAAACCTCTCAAGTTTCATTCATGCTGTATTGTATATCAGAATTTCTCTTTTTCTGACTGAATAATATTCCACTGTATCTAGATACTGCATTTTGCTTACCCATTCATCTGTGGATATTTCAGGTGTTTTTAACCATTTAGTTATCATGAATAAGACTGCTGGGGGGGAGGGTATAGCTAAAATGGTAGAATGTGTGCTTAGCATGCATGAGGTCCTGGGTTCAATCCCCAATACCTGCTCTAAAAATTTTTTTTAATAAATAAATAAATAAAAACCTAAAAAATAAAAATGAATGCTAAGGACATTGGTGAGCAAGTACCTAGTTGAGTCCCTGTGTTATGGGTTGAATTATGTCCTCCTCAAAATTCATATGTTAAAATTCTGACTTCCAGTACTTCAAAATATTACTGTATTTTGAGATAAGGACTTTAAGGAGGTGGTTAAGATAAAAGAAATTCATGTGGATGGGCCCTAATCCAACATGACTGATCCTTATAAGAGGAGGACATTAAGATACAGATACACACAGAGAGAAAAAACCATGTGAGGACCCAGAGAGAAGGCAAGCCAAGGAGAGACCTCAGAAGAAACCAAAATCACCAACCCCTGATCTTGGACGTCTAGTCCCCAGAACTAGCAAATGCCTGTTGTTTAAGAGTCACAGTCTGCAGTAATTTGCTCTGGCAGCTTAGCAAATGAGTACACCCTACTTCCAATTATTTTAGGTATAGAGCTAGAAGTGGAATTACCATATGATCTAATTAATCATGTGATTCTATATTTAACTTTCTGAGGAACCAGCATGCTGTTTGCCACAGCTGCTGCAGCATTTCACATTCCCAACAGCAATGCTCCAGGGTTCCAAGTCCTCCATGCCCTTAACAACACTTGTTATTCTCTAGAGTCTTTGTACAGTAGTCATCCAAACGGATATGAGAGTCCTCTCCTTTTAAAGGGTCAAATAAGTTGTTATTTCTTAGTTGGACTCAGGTCTGTCAGACACAAGTCTCTGCTCCTGTCTACATTTGTAGCCTCTGTCACTCTTCTCTCTTTGGGAAAGGGGAAGAGGCACCTGCCTACTGTGAGCCACATCTGGGCCCCTCTGGAGTCTGTTAGAGGCTATGGAAAGATCCCTTATTAAAGACCCATCTGCTCCTTCCAAAGTAAAGGAGAGCCATATCATTTTGTGGTAATGAACCTAGAGAGACCCTCCCACACATGCACAAGGACGCATTTGCAAGCATATTCATGGCGCATTCTGATAATGAAACTCTGCAAACTACTTACATGTTCACCAACAGGTAAATTATAAATGAATATAAATATATGCAGGAACAATTAACTGTTGTATGTTAGTACACTGGAACACTATACAGTAAAATTGTAGTCAAAGTGAATGAACTATAACTACATTTTTGTCCTGGGGAATTCCTTAAAGTATGATACTGAGGGCAAAACAGCAAATTGCAAAATAACGTGTGGAGTATCACACCAGACAACCTGAGATTGAATGATAGTTCTGTCACTTTCTAGCTGTAGGAGCTGGCCTCAGTTTTTTCATCTATAAAATGAGAATACTAATAGTACTTAATATTGGTATTGAGGAACTAAATAGACCTACTACATGTTAAACCCTTAAAACAGTGCTTGGCACACATAAACACTCAATAAATAGTAGTTACTATTATTATTTATGGATTTATACCTGTAATAAAATATAGAAATATAGACTTGCTAAGAAAAACTATGCAAAACTTGGAAATAACAGGAAAAGATGAGTGGCATGTCCTTTCAGTGAAATACTGAGGCATTGTCCAACAGGCTGACCCAAGATTTATTTGGGAAAATAAACCTGGTTTGACTCACTGTTTACTATTGATCAAAAGTTCCAGACTTAGTGAAGTTATGTGTTAACTTATAGATTTTTGGTCCAGTAGAAATGCAGATAATATCTATCTTATAGAAAAAAATAGCCCCAAAGTATACAGTTTATTGCCATATACCACAAGACACTTGGGTATCTAACCAATCTTTCTCTAACTTTCCTTTATTAAGTTAATGAAGTTTATTTTATTAATTTTATCAAGTTTATTGCCTAAAGATACTCATCCCCTCAAATGCACTTTGAACTAGCCTTAACATCATACTGTTTTCCTCACTGATAAGCTGGATAAACTGTTTGATATGTGTTTCTTTTGTATTTGTATGAGAGTCACAGTTTAATTTTTTTTTGAAAATTATGTTTTCATAGATTAAAGAATACAAGCCACATTTATGATAATGGTTGTCTCTGAGAAGGGAGAGGCATGGGACTGGGGTAGAATGCATGAGAATTTCAATGACCTATAATATGTTATTTCTCTGATTAAAAAAAAAAGATCTGAAGGATACATAGCAAAAACATTAACACTTATTAAATCAAAGTGGTGGACATGTGGTATTATATTAGTCTCTATTTTCAACTAAAAAAAAAATTTTCCCAAAAAGTGGGTGGTTAAAGTACCGAAGCATCTTTTTAGGGCAAGATAGAAAGTTCTATGCCCTCATTAATCCCAAATTAATGATGACACACTGTTCAAGAAGATAAAGGCATTGCCTAAAGATTGGGAGACTGGAACCCAGGAGACATGGGTTAAAGCTTTGAGTCCAAAACTAATTAGCTGCATGACACTGGGTACGTAAATTCCTATCTATGAATATCAGTTTTGTTTCCTCTAAGACAAATACTGAAAAAGTATGATGCATACAACTCTACTTATGAACTTTAAACTATAAACTAAGTGAAAAGAATTGCAAGAAAGTTGTGATTTTTCTCTGATGATTCAGTGCTCTTTAAATAGTAATGTTAATATGCACTCCTATGTTTATTGCAGCAGCATCACAATAGCCAAGATACAGAAACAACCTGAATGCCCGTCACCGATGAATGAATAAAGAAGATGTTATATATATTCTTCAGCCATGAGAAAGAAGGACATCCTGCCATTTGCAACAACAAGGATGGACCTTGAGATCATTATGTGAAATGAGAGAAGTAACACAGAGAGAGACAAACACTGTGTGATCTCACTTACATGTGGAATCTAATAGAACCAAACTCATAAAAACAGAGAGTAAAATGGTGGTTACCAGAGATTAGGGATGGGGGGATAGGTGAAAGGTTAAGGGTACAAACTTGCATCAAATAGTAAGTCCTAGAGATCTAATAACACACAATATAGTGACTACAGACAACAATATTGTATTATTGTCATCAAACTTGCTAAGAGACTAGATCTTAATTATTCCAGCCACTGAATTGAAATGATAGTTATGTGACAAGGTAGAGCTGATAATTATTACTACACTGGCAATCATATTACAATAATATAAAAGATTCAAATTAGTATGTTGTACACCTTAAATTGACACAATGTTACATGACAAATATACTTCAATTTTAAAATAAAATTATTATTAACAGGTTCAAACATGTACAAAGCAGACAGGATGATAAATTAATTCCTATGTGCCTAGCAACCAACTTCAACCTCTCCTCCCATGCAGATTTTTTTTTTACTATTTTTAATGTAAGTTAACATATTTTATAATGTATTTTAATATAATTTTTTAAATTGCAAGAATAATACAGGAATTCTAAATTCCCTTTAGAATCACCAATTCTTTATATTTTTGACCCATTTTATATATATGAACATAATATAAACATAAAATATTCATGTATATAAATGTTTCCAAACCATTTAGCAGTAAATACTTCAATGAGCAGAACTAAAAATAGATCACTCTCTTTTATCAAAACTGGGACATTTAGGGACAGACTGGGAGTTCGAAATTTGTAGATACTGACAGGCATATGTAGAATAGATAAACAAGATTATACTGTATAGCACAGGGAAATATATACAAGATCTTGTGGTAGCTCACAGAGAAAAAGAATGTGACAATGAATATATATATGTTCATGTATAATTGAAAAATTGTGCTCTGCATTGGAAATTGATGTAACATTGTAAATTGACTATAACTCAATTTTTAAAAATGTTAAAAAAAAAACTGGGACATTTTACAGTGATATAGTTGTGTTATCCAACTGACAATTTATATTCACATCTTGTCAGTTCTCCCCAGAATGTCTTTTATATTTTCCCCATCCAGATAATTTTAAAGAAAATCCCAACATCCTATCATTTCCTGCTACTTTTTTTAATGTCCAGATATGTCTTGTTTTTAACGTTGATTCCTCTGCTTTGCTGGTGCCCTAAGCATGCTCCTGGTCTTCCCATTGGGTAATCCAGTCCTGACTCAGAGCACCGCTGTACCATCTCTTCTCAGCTGAGAGCCCACTGGGCTAGACGCTCTGTAGTTGTCTCCAGCTCAAACAATCCTGCTTCACAGAACCACAACCACCCCCGCTCCAGCAGCCTCAGCTGAGCCCAGCGTGACGCAGTCTCAGGAGAGCAGAGTCAGCTGTCAAATGGGTAGGGAAGAAGCCTTCCCCCCACCCACAAAGGACAGTCAGAAGGGTGAAAAGGAGGGAAAAGGCCACAACTGGGAGATGATCATTGTCTGTTTTGGCTCTTGGTTAAAAATTCCCTTGTTTCCAACTTAAGCCCATCTGTGTTTCCTATGCTTAGAAGTTAGCTTCATTTCTAAAAATACATTTTTTAATTGCTAACATAAATAAACTACCCATTCCACTAACAAGGCCCCCAGCACCTCCTTAGATGATTCCCTGGTGGCTGAAGCCAGGAGAGCTTCCCAGAGAGGGTCAGGCTCCAGAATGCCTGCCCCATGTGCCCCCGCCTCCTCTCAGTGCTCCACCACAGCTGGGACCCACAAACAACAAGACAAGGAAACCAGCCCTAGCCTGACCTAGCCCTAGACCCATGCTCCACGCAGCTTAGTGTCACCGACTTGTCGTACCAGTCTTAGAGGCCACGACAGGTCATCAATGTCCAGAAAAGGCCCCCTGGGTCCTTTAGTCAGAAAAGCTGGGTAAACTGTCCTCCAGGGTCCTGCAAGCTCTCAAGGGGGCAAGATGACTTCTCTTCAACCAGACTTCAGATTCCAGGGAGGAGAGAGGAGGGCTCCTACCTGCTCCTGTTGTCTCCCTGCTGGCAAGAATGGAACCATAAGCTCCAATTCCTCAAGGAGACCCTAACCTCCCTCTGCCTCGAGACCAAAGCAAGTGACTAAAATCTGTAGGGGATAATATCTTCTTCTCTGAGACCTCAACCTTCCAGGATCCCAGAAGAGGAAATGGGGTAGAAGGAGTGTTTCAAGGACCTGCCCAGAGTTCTGAGCCTCCAAAGCCCCCTGGGATCATGAGGGCATGGAGCTAGCCTTATAAACTCTGGCAAGACCAGGATACATCCGTATCTTCAGTCCTCAGTGCCACATTCTGTTTGTCTGAGCTGTATGCCTTGTCGTCAGATCTAGATGTGTGGCCACCCTAGAAACAGCCCGAGGGAGGAGAACAGAAACATACAAGCTGAAGTGAGAGTGGGTCTCAGAATCGCCCCAGGTGCCTGGTGGACAGGATCTTGAGACGCCACTGGAGGTGTGTCAGGCGGGGAAGCACCATCTGCTAAGGTTGGTATTTGTCTATCAGAAATTCTACCAAATTGCGCTAGAGCAGAAACCTGAGGTCACCTGTTCTTTTCTCCTTCCTCTCCCCCCAAATCTGCACCCACCCCATCCCTTCTCTGTCAGCCTTTAAGCATTTCCTGAGATGCCGCTGCATTCAGGGGTCCTGAGCAATTTTTTCCAGCTTCCCATCCACTATATATTCATAATCTAACTTGTAATGTACATCAACTGTCTACCCTGTTTCCACATGCGTGCTAAGTACATGGACACACACTGTCTTCCCTCCTCACAGAAACCAAGGAAACTGAAGCTCAAAGATGTTGAGTAACTCTACCAGGTTTCCCGACTCTTTGCAATGCACTTTTTGCCCAGTAAATCTTTACGGAGGAGATTAATTCCCACTTCCTGGCTGTTGCACTTCCCCATCTCCTGTGCAGAACCCCACCTTCCTCATTTTTCAAGGCTCAGCCCCATTCCTCCTCTTCTGAAGCCCTCTCAAGTTCCCTCCAGTGGGGACCACTGCAGAGTGGCACCACCCAACTTCACTCCTGTGTTACGGGAGTGAGTTTGTCTCTCAGCACAGTTTCAAGATCCTACATGGCTGAAGCCATGCTTTATGCTACTTTGAATAGTAGTCACCTAAATATTTTGAACAACTGTAATTGTTTCAATACTTTTGAACAACCACAATTGTTCAAACACTTTTGGGTAACAGCAGTTGTTCAAATATTTGCTATTCTGTTGATACAAAACTTGGAATGGCCTCTGCTTTCAGAAGTTACAGTGTGATAGGGAAACCAAACAACCCAGTGGGGGAAAGACTTGGAAATATTGACAAAGCCCTGTTAAACAATTCTAAATACATCTGTGTGAGGAAAATTCAACTGCCAGATTACAACAGCAAACAAAAGGGAATTAAGTTGCCTAAGGGAAGACTGGCTAGAAGGGCTGAGGGATGGCTCTGCAGGATTTATGGGGAAAATCTGGAGGTACTTCACTATCTGAGAACCTCAGAGTACTTCTGCAAGGCTGTTGGTCAAGGTCACCACAGTTGAGAATTATTGGTGGATGTGCCTCTGAAAGACTCGGTCTTCTGAGAACGGGGACGGGAGGAGAAGAAGATTAGGAGGGAACACTGTCTGTCGAGACCATGAAAGATAGAGGGGAAGTTGGGGAGGAACACAAGAAACCTCATTTACTGGAAAGCAGGATCAAGGCGCTCAGCCTACATACAATGCTGGATGTGACCGTGTGTGTGTGTGGTTGTGTGTCTAGGGAAATGGGCGATCATCCTATGAGAGAAAAATGAAAATATTAATATTCATGGTGTATCAGAGGCTTGTGGACATTCGGATTGGGACAAAAGTAAAACCCTAAACTAAGAAGGTTAGAACAGCAAAAGGAACTCTTCCTGTTCTAACTTTCTTAGAGTAAATACGAAAAATATCTGGGGCACCTGGGTGGAGAAACTGGGCTACAGAGCAGGAAGTTGACTTTGCTAGCTTAAAGGCTTCAAGGCTGAATCATGTGATAGAATTCCACCACACCCACCAGGACCCTGACTTCCAGTGTTGCATGTTTTGACCTTTACAATAAACAGAGGTCGGTCTGTAAAGGGCATGGGGTGGTCCATTGAATTCTCCCACAATCACGTAATCACAAGACCAGCTCTGGGAGGAAGGAGAGGCAGCAGGCAGAAGGCAGTATCCTAACTGACTAGTTCTTCTAAGGCCACAGTCTTCCAACTGGGGTTGTGTATCTGTGAGGACAAGTGAAGACATTTCAAAGAGTTCATATGCTTAAGGGAACCAATTTCCAGAACCATATCTGCTCTTCCATAAAACCAGTACCCTTGCAAAGTTACCATGGGGAGCGCTGCACTCCTTTCCCATCTTCCCTATCACAACTTCCCTCCTCCCACTTTGGAAAAGAAATGCGTGCTTCTAACCCATCCTGTATCTTAGGATAAGGCATTTCACCAGCATACAAACTTCCAGGATACAAAGAGATAATTTCAAAAATAGCAGTTGAAAAGGCAAATGACTTTAATGACTACATATATATAAAAAACATTTTGAAGTCAGATGGAAATCTTTAAACAAAATGAAGGGAGGATATTTTCAAATTGGCAGACGATGGAAGATTAAAAATAACTTTTGATCATACACCACTATGGGACTCTTGGCATTCACTAAGAAGGAGTTCATTGAATTAAATTACATTACTGTCAGTAACAAAACTCCTTATTTTGTCACCTATTCGTTTAGGTTAACTGGGTTTCTCAATACTTCCTACTTCATGCACAAAATATTTGCCAGATTACTGCTATGACTGGCCAAGGTACTTAAATAGACCCCTGTGAGCTGGACAGACTCTTAAAATTGCCTGTTACAAGCAGGTATGGCGTGCCCTTCTTCTAGGCACACTCCCACGGATGCTTTGTGTGCTGTGTGGGGCTACACAGGCACAAGGATCCACACCCGGGCAGGAAGTTCAGGGCAGATGCACTCACTCACTGCCAGGTTGTCAGGACCAGGCGTGACTTCAGATACCTTCCACGCCAAACCTTGACTTTGCCAGTGAGGGATCAGAAGCCCGGAGAGGAAGACTGCCCAGGGTAAGAGAGCCAACAGGCAACAACGCAGGACTAGAGAGCGGGTCCCCATGCTGTCAGTCCGGTGCTCTTCTGCCATACGCCGCACCTGTTACAACAGGTGGGGACACAGGTGAGGCTGTCCTGTGTTCTTCTGCGATGTGACGACACATTTCCTCCTTGTCGTCTATACTGCCTGCTTGGCATGGATGAAGGGGTTTTCCCAGGACTGATTATAGGCTGTAGCCCAAACTCTCAATGAAGAGAGATACGAGGAGCCGAAGAGAGAGGGCAGTGTGGGGAAGAAAGTAAGGCCTCTGGGCATTTCAGTTCCTCGTGTGGAAAAACATCTTGGAGGACAGTCAAGGGAGGAAACTGGAAAACACCACGTCCAAGCTGATGATCTCCCAGGTGACACTTAACTCAACAGCCTGTCAGAGCACAAAATGGTTATAATATAGAGCAGTGGATGCCCTGACGATGTCCAAGTACACGACAAAATGAATAGTGGTGCATCCTACAACATGGATGAGCCTTGGAAACACTAAACAAAAGAAGCCAGGCACCCAAGACCATATATTGTACAAATCAATTTATATGAAATGTCCAGAACAGGCAAATTCAAAGACAGAAAGTAGATTCATGGTTGCCAGAGGCTGGGGGAAGGGGAGAATGGGGAGTGACTACTAATGGGTGTGGAGATTTCTTTTTTGGGTGATGAAAATGTTCTGTGATTAAACAGTGGGGATGTTGTGCAACATTGTGAGTCTGCAAACAATGACGGAATTGTACACTCTAAAATGATCAGTTTTACGATATGTGAATTTTACCTTGATTTTTTAAAGGACAGAATGAAATAATTCTTAAACACAGTCACGAGCATGTTTATAGATACAGGCACAAGAGACTGGAGGAGTGGCCTCACATTTACTGATCACCTGCTGTGTCCCAGACATTCTGATGGTTTACATTCATTCTTTGATATAGGCCACACAGCAACCCTGAGAAGTAGGTGTATTTTCCCCATTTCACAGATGCAAAAACTAAGGCTCATAGATACAGCTTATCCGGGAATACTCAGCTAGTTAGTGCCATAGTCAGAATTAAGACCTGGGTCTGTCTGGCTTCACAGCCCAGGTCCTGTCCACTATGGCACGACACTTCCCGCTACCTTCTTGTAGAAGAAGCCGTATAGGTGCTTGGTGTGCTCCTCATCGTGCCTTGCACAGGGGAGCATGCCCAAGGAATACTGCCTGAGAGACTAACAGTTGTCACCTCCGCAGATGGCACCTGGAGAACTAGCTCTTGCCAGTGGCAACCACAGCCCAGTTACCCAGTTCATCTTGCTGGGATTCTCCAGCTATCCAGACCTCCAGGTGCTTCTTTTCGGAGGCTTCCTGCTCGTCTATGCCGTGACAGTGGTGGGCAACCTGGGAATGATGGCGCTCATCTTCACAGACTCCCGTCTCCACAGCCCCATGTACTTCTTTCTCAGTGTCCTCTCTTTTCTTGATATTTGTTACTCTTCCATCGTCACACCCAAGCTGTTGGTCGACCTTCTAGCCTCTGACAAGTCCATTTCTTTTGAGGGCTGTGTGGTCCAGATGACCTTCTTTGTGATGCACGCAACAGCTGAGAGCTTCCTGCTGGCCTCCATGGCCTATGGCCGCTTCGTGGCCATCCGCCGACCCCTCCATTACAGCTCTGTCATGACCAAGGGAACCTGTCTCCAGCTGGTGGCTGCTTCCTACACATTTGGTGGAGCTAACTCCGCTATTGAGACCGGGAATGTCTTCGCCCTGCCCTTCTGTGGGCCCAACCACGTAACACGCTACTTCTGTGACATCAAACCCCTTCTCCGCCTGGCTTGTGCCAACACAGCTACAGCAGGACTGGTCCTCTATATTTCATCTGCTCTGGCTACCCTTCTGCCTGCTGCCCTCATCCTCACCTCCTACAGCTTGGTCCTGGTGGCCGTCGGCAGGCTGCGCTCGGCAGCTGGGAAGGAGAAAGCCCTCTCCACGTGTGCCTCCCACTTCCTGGCCATTGCCATCTTCTGCAGCACTGTGATCCTCACCTATGTCCAACCTCATGGACCCACTGATGATACCAGTGGCCAGATAGTGTCTGTCTTCTACACCGTCATAATTCCCATGCGCAACCCCCTCATCTACAGCCTCCGGAACAAGGAGGTGAAGGACGCCCTGCAGAGGACGCTGCAGGGCAGCATCTCTCCCTGCTGAGCCTGCAAGGCTGTTGGTCGGCATGAGGAGGGCATAGCATCGTCTAAATCACACTGTGAACTGACTTAACTGAGAGCATCTCTGGTTTTAACAGAATGGGAGAATAAGAAACAGCAAATACCATACTTTATACAGAGCATTGCAACTGTAAAGCAGCTTAGTATCTATTATCATGTTGAATCTTTGCCACCACAGTGTGAGGAAGCCACTGTAATGATGATCTTATGTTACAAAATAAGGATATATGACTTGGTAAATATTAGTTAACTACCTAAAGTCATACAGTTGGTAAGAGAGTTCCTATTCAGCATTAGGACTTCCGCACCAAAACCAGAGATGCTTCAGTTACACCATGGTCACAAGTTAAGTCTTTTATTGGCAGCTCATCATAACTCCCAGGAAATATCTGACAATCATCTCTGCTTTGCCATTGATTTAGTGAATTGCCAGGAGAGGCCCCAGTGGCTCAGTTCTTCCTTCCTGTCTCAAAAAGAAAGATGTCCAGGATATAAATGCCCTCATGTATTACTGCTGTTGCATTTTGCTGGGCTGTCCCACTAAATAAAACCTCAGGATCAAGAGAGAACTTTTCTCATACATCTGTTTTCTAGACAGACATGTGCACATGTTGCGTAATTCTCAAGTGTGTGTGTGTGCATGCACGTGCGTGTGTGTGATATTAAGTCAGTTACAGCATTAAATAAGATACTGTGCTTTAGGAGACTGACTCAAAAAATTATATTTGGCCTAAACATCTTTACATATACATATAACATGATGATTAGACATGTTTTAAAGAATCACACAAATGAAGAAGCTGAATTCACCTAATTCAGGGCTGAACACTGGACTGGAGGGCATGCTCTTAAGGTAATGCAAAGTGTTTATCTGAATTGAGCTGGCTTCACCCTGAGATTTTTGGATTATTAAAAATTCTGTTTGCAGATCAATGTTAAGGATGTGATTCTAAATATAGAAAATATTACTAGACAAGCAGGTTTATCACAGTGTCATTTATGAAAATAAAAATTTAGAAGAAATCTAAACATTCAAAGATGGGAAAGATTAAAAGGTTCATCCCCTAGAAGGATTATACTGTAACCAATAAGTGTTATGCTTATGAAGACTACATAATAACTCGGAAAACAGCAAGCCAGAACATCCAGAGTGTGATTGCAATAATGTGATAAACATAAGTGGGAAAGGCCTGGGAAGAACACACTGAAAATGTAAATGGTGGTTGTTACAGAGTGGTAGCACAATGGGAAAATGTTTCTCTATTTTTCTCAAAAATTTTACAAAACTTTCCTTAATGAGCATGTACGTTTGATATTTTATCCTAAAAATGAATAATTAAAAAATTCCTTCCCAGCAAACTAGGTGTGAAATTTTCTTACTTTTGTCTTGTTTCATTAAGTAAATATTTACTAAATTCCTCCTATGTTCCACATTCCTGTAACTAATAAACCCAGACTGATTTCAGTACACGTCCGCAGTGAGGTCAGGATGGGAACATTATCGTGAAGAAATCTGGTAAAAATTAATCTAATTGACTAATCTGTAAAAACATTTATGAGGCAATTAGGCACAACACAGTGTGGCAGGCCCTACCCAGATTAATAGTCAGAACATGTGTTAGTCAGATAGCTTATGCTACAGTAACAAATAAACCCCACAATGTCCGTAAGTCAACACCACAAAGGCTTTCACCTATGCTAAACTTGAGACAGATCAGTGACTCTCCAGGGCAACTTTCATCCATCTGTCTGGACCCTTTTCATCTTACAGTGTCACCACCTCAACCTGCAGTGCCCTGCAAGACTTCAATGGTAGGGAAAATGATCAAGGAGGTCACATAGACTGCTTCTAATTACCTGACCTGAGGATGGGATGGCTCACATCACTTCAACATACACACCATTAGCCTGATATCAGTCTAGGCTTAAACATAATTGCAAAGGAGACTGGCCATCTTTTTATTCAAAGATAGGAAAACTAAACAAGATTTAGTAAATAGATAGCTTTACATCTGTCACTGACTAACTGGACATTTGATGAGACCAATAGATTAAATCCGAAATAAGGTGCTGGTTAACTCCTGTTTCTGCATAATTGAGGAGGGCTATTTCTTTGGGTAGAAAACTTTAAACATCCTTTGTCTGTGCTGAACTACCTCTGTCAAGTATGTTTTGAATCACACACCTACGTTCATGGTGCCACTGTGAACAGTATAACTAACTCTGAGACCAGCTAGTTGACAGTTGCCTGAAGTTGGAGGTCATAGTTCCCTTGAATTCCAAAAATAAATAATGCACAACACAGTAGTATTTACCAGGAGCAGTCTTATCTAAGTTTAAACCCCCGAGAGTTGGTACCCACAAACACATACATTCCTGAAGAGAGAATAAGAAGCCACAAAAAGGAAAGCATTTTGAAAACATGAAAGTCAGAAAACAAAAAAATACAAGTTAAGTGTGCATATGACACAGCTCTACTGCACAATTTTAAATGAATAGATATCAGTTGCTGTCCACCCCAGCTATATAAATGTTGAACAAATATTTGTCCTTTCAATCTGAGGAGTGCCAAATTAGTGTCCTGTCCCATTAACTGTTGCATCCTCAACGTCTAAGACAGTGCCTAGCACTTTATAGGCACCTGAAAAATATGTTGAATAAATAAATGATGGGCAACTACATGCCTGTTTTCCTCAGATCAGTGGCACCGTAATCACCTGAGAATTTTGAGAAATGTAGAATCTGGGACCCCACCCCTGACCTACCAAATCAGAATGTGCATTTTATCAAGACCCCCAGGTGATTGGTGTGCACATTAAATTCTGAGAAGCACTGATCCACATGCCTCAATCTAGCTCTAAATTCAAGAACGAACAAGGTATTCAATTCTCCTCCCAGAGCTCACAGTTTAGTCTGGAAGCCTGTTCCTAATGGAGGGAAAAGCATGACAAAAGCCAAGAAGTGAGAAAACTATGTCCTCTTGCCTCGTCCCTTCACTATTGTGTGTGATCCACAGTTAAAGTGAGCATGAAGAAGAGAATTCACATGAACAGGAGCACCGTGTCACCTAAGTGGGGATGGGATCATAAGATGGCAGTGCCACCAGCTTTGTCTTAACGAAGGTGGGAAAGGTTGCCTTCATGGGTTAACACCGTGTATGACTGTGGCTTCCCTTCCATAATGACCAGCTGGCAGGTGGGAGCCCAACCCAGAACTACATTTCGGAGGCCCCCTTGCACACAGATGTGGCCAAATGCGCAAGTCTAACCAAAGAAATGTGATTGCAAGAGAGATTTCACTTCAAGGCATGGACTTTTAAGAAGTGTGTGAGTGTTAGGACCTCTTGACTGTCCATTTCCTCTGCTAACAGACGCAAGCAGGGGACTGCAGGGCCCAAGGGCATAGAAGAGCCAAGTGGAAGGAGCCCGGTTTCCTAAATCAGTGGACAAAAGCTGCCTTCTAACTGGGAACAAAGGAATAACACATAAACTCTATCTTGTTAAGCCACTGGAATTTGGGGGTTGTTTATGAAAGGTGTTCGAGTTACCTCAACCAGAACAATAAGCCTTAGGAATTTGGGGCTTTGGGGTATTTTTCACTAGATGATACAGCCCTCTCCTATCTCCCAGGCTGCCTCTCTGAGGGCTCCCATCATCTCTCCATTGTTTACTGCATCATTTGGAGATGCATCCTCCACTGACCTACATCCAAGAACAATACTGGTTAAAGTGACATCTGAAGTAAGCTAAGTCAATGTCATTTGGACAGTGGCAGGTCCTTCTCTCTGAATGGGCAATATCTTATGAGGTGTATGTTGTTATCTTCCTTTTACTGATGAAGAAAAGAGGATCTAAGCTAAGCATTATGAAACATGTACCAGAAATGCTTAGAGCAGCACTGGTCACAAAAAAAAGTGGAAGCAACACAGACATCTGTCAACAGTAGAAACAGATGAATAAAATAGAGCATATTCATACAATAGAAACTAAACAGAGGGAAAAATAAATAAACTACAGGTCTATGCATCAAAATCAATGTGTCTCTAAAACATAAGATTGAGTGAAATAAGGAAGTAACAGAAGAATGCACACAGTTTTATTCCATTTATATAAAGTTTAAAAGCAGGCAATGATTCAGCAATTCCACTCCTAGATAAATATTCGAAAGAAACAAAAACACTAATTTGAAAAGATGCAGGCACCCCAGCGTTCACAGAGCATTATTTACAATTGCCAAGGTATGAAAGCAACCCAAGTGCTCATCAGCAGATGAATGAATAAAGAAGATGTGGTATGTCTATACAATGGAATACTACTCAGCCATTAAAAAGAACAAAATGTTGCCATTTGCAGTACCATGAATGGACTTGGAGGTCATTATGCTAAGTGGAATAAGTCAGACAAAGACAAATACTGTATGATATCACTTATACGTGGAATCACAAATACAACAAGCCAGTGAATATAACAAAAAGCAGCAGACTCACTCGCAGATATAAAGAACAAACTAGCAGTTACCAGTGAGAGGGGCAAGGGGGTGCAAGAGGCATTATAAGGCTTGAGGGGTGGGAGGTACAATCTGCTGGGTGTAAGATAGCCTCAAGGATGTATTGTACAGCATAGGGAATAGAACCAATATTTTGTAATGGCTGTAAATGGAAAGTAACCTTTAGAAATTGTATTAAAATGTTCTTAATTTTTAATTTAAAAAAAAACAGACAAAACTGAACAATTATAATATTTAGAAATGCACTCACAGGTGGTAAGAACTATTTAAAATAAAGCAAGAAGTGACTGACACAAAATTTGGACTAGTGCTTACCACTTGTTGGAGGAGAAAAGGGGGTGAAATTTGAGAAAGGCATCCCGGCGCCTTCTTAGATCACACCAGTCAGTGTGTGCCCCGTGGGCCACCAGTGTCTGCGTCACCGGGGAGCTGGTTAGAAACGCAGAATCTCAGGCTCTCCCCCAAATCTCCTGAATCATAATCTGCATTTTAACATGATCCCCAGATGATTCATGAGCACATTAAAGATACTTGTAAAGTCTTATTTTTAAGGTAGATAGTGCATACATAGGTGTTCATTTTAGCAACAGTCTCTAAATGGTGTAGATTTTATACACTTTTTCAGGTGTATGTTGCATTTAATAAACTTTAGAATACATAGTTTGAATAAAGTTTTAAAATATTTTAAGTATAAATACAAAAACAAAGATAAAAATGAAGACCACAAAGTATTAAAACCAAACCCAGATATTCAGACTCAAAATCCAATGCTATTATTTCTACTCTTCGATGCCTTTGCCCCAGGGCAGTAAATGAACTGATTCCAAGGAATTTATGAATTTCCAATTCATGCTGCAACTGGGTGGGCCAAAGGCCATGATAAAAATAGAAAGCTATTGAAAGCTTTAGTGACTTGATCATTTTTATTTAAATATGCTGGGATGGGGTAAGAAAATTATTTTCCTATTCAGATAATCCTTAACTCTCTTGAAAATGCTTCCCTGGAAAATGTTCTGGAAAGTGGAATGCCTGAAATTTGAACTTTATACTTAAAATATATTTTATTTGTTTGGAACGAAAGGAGGAAGGGCTAAGAAAGAATCAGAAAGTCGTAAATACATTATAAATGCTTAATTTGATTTCATATCTGAATATTATACACTGTATACATGAATACTTAAATTTAAATTAACAATAAATTGTACTTTAAATACTGACAATCAAAATTAATTTTCTGCTTTAACTTTGCAACTCAAAAATCTTTATTCATTAGGTTTACTTGAAATGATATTTGGAAAAGGGAAAATTTAATTTTAATGTTGGATATAAAGGTCTGCTAATAGAAATTATGCAAATGATAGAGCAGTTGACTGTGTAACTATGAAAATGACTTTTCTACACTCCTTTCAAATTTGTAAAGGGAAATTTAAACACTGATCATCCTTCTCCCTTCGTAAAGGAGACTGCAACAAGCTAAATCATGGTCCGCAGCTTGGTGGACTGTGAACATCCCTCTGTGAAGTGTTAGCTGATGCTGATTCTCAGCCCGCTTGGAATAGGTGCATGTCTAATGCTCCAAACTCACCTGTATGAAAAGTGTGACTCTATTTCTTCTTGGCAAGTCTCTCTTGAGCTCCTCTTCTGCCAGATGGCAAAAGCATTCACTCTGTCAATTCCAGCCAATCACAGTCAGTTTAATAGTCTCCCTTCTACCCTTCCTCAACACCCACCCATATACACACTCCTTCCCTTTCTCAGGGCTTAGAGTACAAGGGAAAAAGGATGGGACAGATAGGGATATTGCCTGGTCCTCCATCATGGTCGGTCCATGCTGGCATTTACTGTGACATCCTATTCCCATCTGGTTTACAACTGCCAGACCATGAAATCATGGTCATGACTCCATGTCCCAAAAGGAAAGCTGCTCTAGACTCAGTTACTCCTTGTACCCTCTCAGAGAGCACTGGACACATTCACCTCCTCTCCCACACCACTCTGGGTCTCTGCCTAGCCCTGCCACACACCCGTTTCTTTCCATTGCCCCTACACCTTAAGAGGGAAAGAAGCTCTCAAGATTGGGCCATAGGATTCCTTCCAGATTCACTTCTGCTGTTTCTTCATCTTACAAGCCTAGGGAATTTTTATTTGGTCTTTGAGAAAAAGAAAGGCACTGGAAAAAAAAAAACTGGCTCTAACTGATCACATATTCTTATATGCCTGTGGTTAAAGCATGAGTTTATGCCCTGGGTTATTGATGATTCTAGCTTTCGAAGTTCAAAAGCTCTTTATCACAAAAGTTTTATCTCTGCCTTGAGTTTCCAAAACAAATTTTGAAATTCAAAGGCCAGGGACTGACTTTTTTGGTATCTGCACTATGCTGCAACAACCCTGCCCCAAGGTGTGGCTGCCAAGACTTCTAATTTGACGGGAGGATTGTGGGGTTTTAAAAATATATATTAGAAAAAAAATCAGCATATCCAAATAAGATTTTACTACACCTAATTGTACAGATCCACACATTTGTTCCACAACTACATCTTACCTTTGAGCCACAGACTTTGGGAACATATGTACAGCATTTTACACATGTGTTTTAAATCTTGTTCTTTTCCATTATAATTGAACACAGTTGTCAGACTCGCTTAAATTCAATAAGCATCAAATTTACTATTTTTGGCATACCAAATGATATCTTCCTTTGTCTCAGTTGTAAAATCATTAACATCAGCACTTTAATTTTCCATTTTCCACTATACTTTTATAAATAGGGCAAATACGCGATAAAATGTTCACGTAATTACACAGACATTGCCGTATTAAGATGGCAACACTGCTAAAATGAAACCATTGGCTGAGAGGCAGCAGGACCCTAGGTAACAGAAAGTGGTTATTTGCCTACTGAAAGAGAAAAACCAAACTGGGTATAAGAAGGAAGCTCAGAAGTGTGGATATATAATATATGAAAGAGCAAGTTGTACAAACATTATTGATTATCTGAATTTTCATTCATTAAGTTTTTGCTCACCCTTACCTATCTTCACATTTCTAAGTAGAAGCAATTGTAACCATTTTACTTGTAACACATCTATCAAGATAGCGTTCCTATACCCTACAATTCACGCAAGTACAAAAAAAATCCACACTTCTCCTGTTCCTGTGTCCCTCACACTGACAAAACTTCTGGTACCAGATGGTTGGGGCTTTCCCCCCACACCAAGAAGTTCTCTGTGACACCAGCTAGGTGTCAGTTCAATCCAACACTGACCAAAGTTTGCACAGACCCCGCCCACAACACTGCTCCCCACTTCAGACACCAAGCCAAGCAGTGGGTCCCCAGGTTACCCCGAACTTCTGCTTGACTTGGCTACAAATCGGAGGTTCCCATGACCACCACCATCCAAACCCTGGATTCAGTTATTTGCTAGAATAGCTCACAGAACTTAGGGAAATATCTACGTTTACCAGTTTATTATCAAATAAGAGACATGATAAAGGATACAGATGAACAGCCAAAGGAAAAGATGCATAAGGCAAGATCTTTCTTTCTGCATCTATTTATTTATATTATGTCAGTAACAATGTCCCCTCTCTTATGCTTGATTTTAGTAATTTGAGTCTTTCTTTTTTTCTTGGTCAGTCTAGCTAAAAGTTTTGTCAATTCTGTTGATCTTTTCAAGGAACCAACTTTTGGGTTGACTTCTCTCTGTAGTTTTTCTTTTCTCTGTTTAATTTCCACTCCAATCTTTATTATTTCCTTTCTTTTGCTTGCTTTAGTTTTGGTTTTCTCTTCTTTTTCCTTACATGGCTTAAGGTAGAAGGTTAGGTTATGGATTTGAGATCATTCTTCTTTTATAATATAAGTGTTGATAGGTATAAATTTCCCTCAAAGTACTACTTTAGCTGTATCCTAAATTTTGTCATAGTGTCTTTATTTTCCTTCATCTTGTATTTTCTAATTCTTTACTGATGTTCTTTGACCCGTTGGCAATTAAGGACTGTGTTAACTCCACATATCTCTTATTTTCCAAAATTTCATTCAGTTGTTAATTTCTAATTTCATTGTCTCCTCTGGGGAATGTTCCACATGGACTGGAGAAGAATTTATATTCTGCTCTTGTTGTGCAGAGTGTTCTATAGGATTTGTTGGTTTATGGTGTTTAAATCTATCCTGTTAATATTCTGCCTAGTTGTTCTAGTGTTAAAAGTGAAGTATTGAAGTCTCCAAAATTTATTGGCAAGCTGTCTACCTCTCCCTTTACTTCTGACAGTTTTTGCTTCATGTATTTTGGGGCTCTGTTGTTAGGTATGTGTTTATAAGTGTTATGTCTTCCTGATGGATTGGCCCTTTCTTCATTATAAAGTGCCCCTCTTTATCTTGTTACATTTTTTTACTTTAAATCTATTGTCTGATATCATTATAGCCACTCAAGATTTCTCTTGAGGTGATGTTTATTTTTCCTTTTTTTTTTTCCTGTTCTTTGGATTTCATAATCTCTATTGACCTATTTTCAAATTCACTAATTTTTTCTTCTACTAGTTCAAATCTACTCTTGAGACTCCTCAGTGAGCTTTTTAAATTTAGTTATTACACTTTTTAACTCCACAAATTCCATTAGATTCTTCTTATCATTTCTGTCTATTGATATTCTCTACATAATAAGACATTGTCATCACATCCTCTTTTACTTCTTTAAGCATAATTTCCTTTAGTTCTTTAAATATATTTATACTGGCTACTTTGAAGTCTTTATTAAGTCTGACATCTGCCCCTCTCACAGGCAGTTTCTGTTACCTGATTTTTATCTTGTGCATGAGTCACACTTTCCTGTTTCTCTGAATGTTACATAATTGTTGAAAGTGGACACTCCAGATAGTACGCAGCAGTAATTCTGGACTGCAGTCTCCTCCCTCTGCTACCAGGACTTGATATTGTTTTTGTCCGTTTGTTTGCTTATTGACTGGCTGGAGTATTTTAGTGAATTCAATTTCCTCCACAGTGTGAAGGCTGTGATGTTACTTCTCAGAGGGTGCAGTACTGGGCCTGTGCACAGTTGCCCTAGGACGACAGCTGGTTTTAGCAGGGCTTGCTTCTGCTGTCTCTGTTCTAGATCACTCCCAGCTCGTAGGCTCCACTAATTGCCAGCTTACTATGCTATTGTTTCTGATAATGCCCGAACATGAATTGCTACACAGTCTAACCCAATTAAATGTATACACCTTTGCAGGGGCAGTGTTTGAGGTTTGTTCTGTCCCCAGCAGGGCTCTTCTTAGATGTCTCTTTACCTGGTTCTCTCTGGTAAACCAGCTTGTCCATGCTTAGCTTGCATCTTTCATGAAGCCACCAGCCCCTGCTTAATTGCTTTCCAACAAAACCTCCATTGTTTTTTGATAACACCCTTAGACTTGAACTTCCCTACATTCTATTTCAAATACTCTGTTCCTTGGTGGAAAACTTTAGAGTTCTCCATATTAGAGCCTGTCTCCTCCCCTGAGAAAAATCCTGGAGCTGGGTTCCCAACCTGGGGCAGGGACACTGGTATACTTCTCTCTGAGGGACACCCTTGCTTTAGGGGGAAGGTGCTGGATGGGACAGTAGCCTCTCACCTTCTCAGCTTGCCTTTCCCAGCATGTTGTCTCTAACCTGTAAACAATCTGGGGTTGAGGCCTGTGTCCTCAGCATGCAGGACCTAAGATAGAGCCTCTGCCCCAACCTCTGAGCTGCACTTGCCTGGAATTTAGCCTCTGCAACAAATAGCCGGTGTGGAGAGAAATGCTGGTGGTGGTATGCTGGGAAGATAGCATTGCCCTGAACAGGGAACTTGGGGAAGAAGGAGTGTTGTGTTCTCAGCCGCACCCACCCAGGGTGGAGTTTCCTTCAGGCTGAGCTGGGACACAAAAGGGAGGCAGCAGGTCATGGTTGAAAGGCTTAGACTCTTGATGTTCTTACAAGTAGATTTTCTTCAATACATGTTTCTTAATTTGTTGTATGCCCTAAGAACCATCACGATATCTTAAATGGTTGTTGTCATTTATAATATTGACCAGTTATGCCTATTTCTCTGGGAAGAAGTTCCTTGGAATTCTTAACAAAGACTCTCTTCTTGACCAAATTTTAGGCAAATCTTTTGAGCCCTCTTTTTGGCTAGGTCTTATACTAGTCTGTCCTTGGCCTGCTGAAGACAGTCTTAGCAAAAAATCCTGCCAAGTCAATCCCCCTAGCTTTGAGACCTGCTCACCCTTGATGTCTGATCAAGTTCTTCATCTCTAACCCTTGATATTTTATCACGTTGGCCTGTTAAGTATTCTGTGAAGTTAGTTTACCAAGACTCCCCCTGTTCTTGATGTCTTTTGTTAGTAATATTCCATCCACTGGCTCTGCATCTTGGCTATATATTCCTGCTTGCATTATTGTATTTGGAATCAAATTCAGTTCTATACTGAAATCTCTTTCCCCTATAGCAATAGTACTGAAAGAAATCTGTCTTTACCACTTTTAGCTGGCATCCATCTGTTTCTCTTGGACACTCCTTACATTGACATCCCAGAAGTGAAGCCCTGCATAACAATTTTTAAACACACCAAGTCATATGCAAAGTCTAAGTCCACAAATCATGGAATAAAGGAGTTAGAAATTGCCAAATGTGTTACTAGAGTATCACATATATTACTAATACATTGAAGTAGTACACAGAATTCTGTTTTCTTCCAAACCTCCATTCCTCATGCCCACCTCTCACAAAGGCCTGTGATTATAAAGTCTCCCAAACTGCACACACCTACTGCTATTATCTCTATCATTTCCCCACAGGTCTCTTACCTCTGTGCTCAGCATGTAGTCTGTCAGCTACAAGAGGCACAGGCATGCAGCTCAATCCTTACTAGTGGTTGAGTCAGCAGCACAATGGTGTCAAGTGAATAAAAATATAGCAAGTGTCTGAGACTTACCAGTGCATATTGAATCATTCTTCTTCAAGACTCCAGGCTAAACCCTCCAGACTCGCTCTGCATCCTCCAGTGGGTGCCAATAATCCATGTGAGTCATAGGGGATAAAAGCCCAAGTATGACCCCACCGAGCTCATCACAGCTCCCTACCATTTCATCGACAGGATGTATGTGAGAAGCTTAAGAGAGCCACTCTGAATGACGTTCATTCTAAGAGGCTAAAGGAGATGACCAAGGAGTAACACCTTCCTACTGCTCCCCAATTCGTGAAAGCAGTCCTCCTGCTCTGCCATGGAACAGATAAGCTATGAAAAGGCTTCTATCACATTCTCTAGCAAACAGCTGGCACTCAGTAAATCTTAGTGAAATTTCTCCTCCCTTCTAAGTAGATCACTGTCTGTGTACTGCGGATTTTTCTCTGGGGGAGGGGCAGGGAATTAGGTTTTGGGATTTTTTTTAAACAACAAAGGCACTGGGGATTAAACCCAGGACTTCATGCATGCTAAGCGCACAGTCTACCACTGAGCTGTACCCTTCCCCCTGTACTGAGGTTTTTCAGAGCACTGGGAAAACTTTCTCACATCCCTGACACTACATCACAAATGCTACGACTACTAATAAAAATATATATATATAGTATTTATTGAGCTCCCACCATGTGTCAGTTGCTCTTCCAATGCTTTACAGGCATCCTCTTATTTAGACCTCACAACACTATGAGATAGACAGCATTATTATCCCGGTATTAAGGATAAGAGCAGAGTCAGAATTTATGACCATGTTTTTAAGACTCCAAAGTTTGCATCCTTAACAACTATGCTCCACTCACTGACATTTTAAGACCTTCACTTACTAGCAAATTGTTTTACTAATTTAGATACCTCTCAGCAATGTGTGAACACTTTTCAACATTATTAGGTACTAGCATTGGAAATTTTTTGGCTACTTTGATAAGCCCCCGAAGTGGAAGTACCTTGTTATCATTTGCATTTGCATTTGTTTTATTACTGGCAAAAGTAAACAGTTTTCCACATATTTATTAGTTCTTTAACCCTTTTTATGATTTATTTGTCCAAGTCTCCTGACCAGATATTGTATGAAATTTTTATATAATGAACACATTTACCATTTGCTGTCTTTGCTGCATTTTTGCCATTTTTTGTGTCTCATTTTATTTTGGTTATTTATGTAGAGAACTTTTAAATGTCTGTGTAGTCTAATATACCTTTTCTTTTTTTATTTATTCTATCACTTAAAAGTTTGTAAGTTAAAAAAAATTAAGACAGTCCACAGACTGAAAGAAAACATTGGCAAAATACTTATCTGAAGAAAGATTGTTATCCAAAATATACGAAGAACCCTTAAACCTCAACAATAAGAAAACAAACAACCCAATTTAAAAATATCTGATCGAATGCCTCACTAAAGAAGATATACAGGTGGCAAATGAGGATATGAAAAGATGGGCACCTTTTCTTATCTTTATTTGCCAAGGAATTGCAACTTAAAACAACAATGAGATACCACTACACAGCTATTAGTATGAGTAGAATTCAAAACTCTGATAACATCAAATGCTAGTGAGGATGTGGAGCAACAGGAACTCTCAGTCACTGCTGATGGGAATACAAAGCGGTACAGACACTTTGGAACTAAACATATTCTTACTGTATGATTCAATAAAAACATTCTTGGTTATTTATCCAAATAACTTGAAAACTTGTGTCCCCACAAAACTTGCATGAATGTTTATAGCAGTTCTGCTCAGAATTGTTAAAATTCGGAAGAAACTAGAAACAATAACTTTAAAATTTGTATGGAAACACAAAATACCCCAAATAGCCAAAGCAACTTTGAGAAACAACAAAGCTGGAGGTATGCTCCCTAACTTCAAACTATACAACAAAGCTACAGTAATCAAAACAGTATGGTACTGGCACAGAAACAGACACATAGATCAACGGATCAGAATAGAGAGCCCAGAAATAAACTCACACACATATGGCCAATTAATCTGCAACAAAGGAACCAAGAATATGCGATGGGGAAAAGACAGCCTCTTCAATAAATGGTGTTGGGAAAACTGAGCAGCTACATGCAAGAGAATCAAACTGGACTACTTTCTCATATCACATAGAAAAATAAACTCAAAATGGATTAAGTGTAAGACCTGAAACCATAAAACTTTTAGAAGAAAACATTGGCAGTATGCTCTTTGACATTGGTCTTAACAATATTTTTTTTTTGAATCTGTCTCCTCAGGAAGAGAAACACAAGTAAAAATAAATAAATGAGACTACATCAAACTAAAAAGCTTTTTCACAGCAAAGGAAATTATCAAAATGAAAAGGCAGTCTACTCAATGGGAGAAGATATTTGCAAACAATACACTCAGTAAGGGGTTAATATCCAAAATATAGAAAGAACTCATACAATGTAACATCCCTTCCCCCCCCAAAAAAAACTCAATATTAAAATGGCCAGGGGACCTGAATAGACATTTTTTCCAAAGAAGACAAGCAGATGGCCAACAGGCATGAGAAAAGATGCTCAACATCACTAATCGTCAGGGAAATACGAATCAAAACCACAGTGAGATATCACCTCACACCTGTCAGAATGGCTATCATCAAAAAGACAATAACTCACAAGGATTGGTGAGGATGTAGAGAAAAGGGAACCCTCATGTACTGTGAGTGGGATTGTAAATTGGTGGCACCGCTATGGAAAGCAGTATGGAGTTTCCTCAAGAAATAAAAACTAGAACTGCCATATGATCCAGCAATTTCACTTCTGGGTAGTTACCTAAAGAAAGCAAAAACACTAAATTCAAAATGTAGTAGAGAATAACTTGTTTTGTTGGAGGTTTACAGGGACACCATGACCTGGCCCACGGGGATGGCTGCAAGAACAAAGAGCGCCTGCAGCAAGATTACAACAATCAACCACACCCCCTCCTTTATTTTTTGTATAAAAGGACCCTGTATTCTGACTAGAGCAGGATGGTTCTCCAAGACATTAGTCTGCCATCCTCTCGGTCTGCTGGCTTTCCGAATAAAGTCGCTACTCCTTGCTCCAACATCTCGTCTCCCGATTTATTGTTCTATCGTGCAGCAAGCAGAATGAGTTTTGGACGTGGCAACAATTTTGGCGAAGCCAGCCAGGAGCCTTGCTGCTCGTGGCCAGCCGGCCCCATTTGGGGAATTTTTAGGTGAGAGCCTAGCAGCTGCCAGGACTCCTTGTCCTGAGGATCTTCCCTTCAAAATTCCCTGAAGCAGCACCAGCTGCCCCAGTGCTTGGCAGTTGGAGCAAGGAGTCGAAATTTGGAGGCCAATGGGCCCCATATAGTCGGGTAAGTCACTCTGGTGCGTACAGCCAAGAACTTCTTTCCTCTCCATGTGGGCTCTTCCTCTGGAATAAGCCAGTGGGTTTTAGTGGGGTGCCCTGCTGGTGAGAGGAAATAGTTGTTGGACTTTTACTCGATTTGGAACCGGTTCATTTGTTTCTTTGGATGCTAGCATTTGTGTGTGTTGTTTGTGTTTTGTTTGTCTTGTATTCTTGTCTTAAAGGAACGTTTCAACTGTCCCTAAAGAAGGTTCTTTGAGGCACATTTTGAGTAAGTGGTCTGATTCCATACAGCTATGAATCCATGCCTAAGGGAAAGACGACTTCAGTTTGGTGTTTAGTCATGTCATACTTTGCGTTTTTGGTATTGGGGTTTGTCTGTGCCTTTTCTGTCTTATTGTTCTTAAACTTATAGATATGGGAAATACTCCACCTGTCCCTAAGGAAAGCCCTTTGGGGCGTGTCTTAAATAAGTGGGAAAATATAGCTGTGAGCCTGTGACTAAGAAAAAGATGGCATTTTACTGTAACACTGCTTGAGCGGTATACCCTTTAGGCTCTGGGGAACACTGGGCTGGAAATTACTAAACCATTCTCCAGCTGGAACTGTTTTGCCAGAGAAAAGGTACATAGGAAGAAATACCATATATATAAGCCTTTACGAAATCCCATAATGAGGAAGGTAATGACTCACAGGGCCCAGGGCTCTTAGCCATTTTAAAGACCCTATAGGGAACCCTCCTACACTGCTGGTGGGAATGCAATTTGGTGCAGCCACTGTGGAAAACAGTATGGAGATACCTCAAAAGACTAGGAATAGACTTACCATATGACCCAGGAATCCCGCTCCTGGGCTTATATCCAGAAGGAACCCTACTTAAGGATGACACCTGCACCCCAATGTTCATAGCAGCACTATTTACAACAGCCAAGACATGGAAACAGCCTAAATGTCCATCAACAGATGACTGGATAAAGAAGATGTGGTATATTTATACAATGGAATACTATTCAGCCATAAAAACTGACAACATAACACCATTTGCAGCAACATGGATGCTCCTGGAGAATGTCATTCTAAGTGAAGTAAGCCAGAAAGAGAAAGAAAAATACCATATGAGATTGCTTATATGTGGAATCTAAAAGACAAAAACAAAAACAAAAAAACAAAGCATAAATACAAAATAGAAATAGACTTATAGACATAGAATACAAACTTATGGTTGCCAAGAGGGCAGAGTGTGGGAAGGAATAGACGGGATTTCAAAACTGTACAATAAATAAACAAGATTATACTGTATAGCACAGGGAAATATACACAAGATCTTATGGTAGCTCACAGAGAGAAAAATGTAACAATGAATATATATATGTTCATTGTATAACTGAAAAATTGTGCTCTACACTGGAATTTGACACAACATTGTAAAATGATTATAAATCAATAAAAAAATGTTTAAAAAATAAATAAAGACCCTATAACAACTGCCACCCAAGAGCCTTAGGTACAGCTGACAGTGGGGTCTCAACTAGTGCACTTTGTAACTTCTAAACTTCTATCCTAGTACCAGTGACTCAACAGCTGTTATGACCTCTGGAATGCAAATTTTGAAAAAGGGAGTAATCTGGAAACAAATAGAAATCTTAAATGTCTTCCACAGAAGTTACTAAAAATGTTTAGCTATCTAGTCAGGCAACTTTCATTTGTTCCATCTGCCAAAAACCCAATTTGAATCCAACCTCTTATAACTGATGAGTCTTACATTGTTGCATCTGATTCATATCTAGAAGTTTAAAATGGGAACTATGAGGTCTCTGTGTTTGTGTGTTTGTACATACCTAGATGTGTGTTGTAGATATGTGGCATTGCCAAAGTTAATTTGTAAAAGAGCTCTATTTGATTGGCTTAAAGAAAATTAAATGCTTATATACTCAGAAATATAAAAGAAACTGGCCAGAATGAAAATCGGGTTCATGTGACCTAAAATAAGTATTCAGTACTGAATCGATACCCAGTATTTGAAGCTAGCTTAAGCTTATTGGTCTAACATAGACATGTCTCAAGATTCATTAATGTTTTAAGCATAAAACTTCTATTGTACTTAGGTTTAACAGAAGTCCAATAAGACACTGTCATATCTGTTAACAAATTTGTAAGCAAGAAAAACAACTTGGAATAATATTCTTGTAAGTAACAAATGTAAATGAGAAAGAACTTTTGGGTAAAATTTTGAGGAATGATTATTTCAGGAATGTCCACTCAAATGATCTCCCCAGATATTTAGTAACTTAAAATTTCAGAGTTTTGCTAAGTCAAGTTAAATGATCAAAGTTTATTAAATAGCTAGGTCATTTTCAGATAAAATAAGATATCAAAACATTAATTGCTGAATACTGACTTCTTCTTATAGAGAAACTAAAGATATTTAGAAATAAATATTAACAAATGTTTGGTGCCCCCTAAAATATTCTCTGCTACTAAGGGAAACATCTCAGTGTGCTAGGAAAATAAGATGAATGTTTTCAGTGAAAGAAGGTATAAGAAAAGGAATCATATTTTGTTAATGGAAAAAGAGTGAGTTTTTCCTAAAGCTGGTTGCTTCTGAATGGAAAAGAAAATAAGGGACAAAGTAATATAGACAGAGAAAATTGTGGAAGGTTTGTGAAAGAGAAACCCTGAGAGAAGAGTTTTGTACATGGTCTGGATTGGCTAAGTTTAAAATAAACTTAGCTGATTAAATAAACCTTAAAAGTAAGCTGGTACAAGATGACTAGATTTGGTTTTCTTTCTCTCTATTGAGAGAACAAAGTTATCTTAAAATGTTAATCTGCTTTTAGTAACAGATTGTAAAGTTTCTTTTACCCTTGAAGTAACTTGTTCTGTATTTACCCTTGAAATATTTTTATTGTTAATGAATAAGTACTGTTTCACAGTGACCTAAACTTTTATCTAACCAAGTATTTTGAAACTTTTTAACAAGCTTCCCAAATATCTAATTTTAATTAGAATTCTTTTGACCTCCAGCTAAATCTGGGATGCTTCAGAGGGCCTCTGAAACATCCCAAAGAGAGATTTCAAACTAGTAAGTTTCATTTGGTGTGTTAAACAACATGGGAAGTATTGTCAAATGAATAATAAATCTTCCTAGGTTATACTGTATGAAAAATATGATTAATATAGATGTTCTAGAAACTACATGGAGTCCCTAAAAATCTGGTATGTCTGAAATGTTACCAGTCATAATTCTGGTTATTGTGACCAGGTCTCTTTATCGATGTACAGTGTAAGTGGGTGCTCAACCATGCTTTTAAGTCTTTTGTCATTTATAGACAGTTATTGTTTTATTCTGATGCTTTTGCTCTCTCTTCAAGGAGATTTACTGGTTTCTAATTTCAAACTATAGCACTGAACTAAACTGAGGAGAAATTTTAAAAGTCTGATGGAAACTCCGATTTTACAAAACTTCATAAAAAAAAGGATTAGTTACATGGGACTGAGTAAACCGATGAATATAGTTATAATTTTTGGTTTGGTCTCAAATATTACTGGCTTTTAATCTGTGTTCTCTAATTATAAAGAAGTCCTTCTCAAGCTAATTTATGACTTATAGCTGTTTGGTAAACTATACCTTTGTAAGCACTTAATGAAAGTTCTTGGCTTAAGTTCTCACTTATGAGCTTACTAATACTGCTAACTGTATTACTTGTATTTTGCCTGTTTTACAAAATTGTTGTTTCTTGTGTTACCAATTGTGTGACTGAGCCTCTGATAAAATAATGACTAGGTAACTTAAAACAGCAGATCAGATATACACTTCTGTATGAGACCAATGATCGTAATAGTGCAACCCTAAATATGGGAAAAAGCAACAAGAGGGAATAGTCTCCTGACCATAACAGACTCGTAAGACAGGTGGTCCAAAACTTTTTATTACTGTTAACAGGTCTAGTCCCATAATAGCACATTGAGTGGCCTATCAATAAAAATCCTCGCCTGACTTAGGAATACGCATTCCTAGCACCATGGGATGAAATGGGCATGCCACACTGTGGTCAAATTTCTGATCATAAGGGCACTCGCTATCTGCCTCTACAAGGACTGGATCACGTTGGCACTTGCCATCTACCTCTGCTTGGACTAAATCATGAGCCCCTGCAGCCACTGACCTCCAACACACCCTGAAAGGAGTTCAGGATGGAGGTCAGGAATGAGGCGCTCTGCGCTCTGGGAAAACTGGCTGAACAGGCCTTCAGATAATTAGATATTTTCAGGAAAAGATTTTATGAGCCCAAATTCTTGCATCTCCTCATATCTAGAAAAGTACTAAAATCATTAATGGTAACATCTGTTTTGGCCATTAAGGAGAAAAATGCATTTAAAGTCAAAATGGAATAACTGTAGTTCAGACATCCAAGGTACAATTAGGTAACCAGTGTAGATGTGATTTCAGACAAGTTTCTGTATTGCTGAGAACTTGAGTTTTCTGAGCGGTGTCAAAATTAGAATGCCACCAGCCATTCTCAAAGCAGTGTCTGCTAGCAACTTGTAACTACAACCTTACGGGTTTAAGTTCTCCTCTTGTAGTTATTGAGTTTCTGGATTCATACTGCCTGCTGTATTTTCATACCAGGAAACATCCAGGATACATCCAGGAACATCATAACTGCCTTGGAGGACATCAAACAACAAATACATAATGTAGAGGATTCAGATACGCATGTGCAAAAAGTTATAACCCAAGTTAACACCTGGTTTTCTGGTCTCTTTTCATGGATATCCCAAGGTCTCAAATTCATTCTTATGGGAATTTTACAGTTTCTGTTATCACTTCTGTTAATAGGAGTTGGCATATAGCTAATATTCAGACTGTTTTCCAGCTGCAGGGAACATGCAGCTAAGGCTCTTTCTGAACCCCCAGCCACGTGGCAAGATCAGGTTCACTCATTTCATTTCAAGGGCCCCAGACAACGCCCCCTTTCAGCAGGAACACGACACCCATCTCCCTATTTCCATAGAAATGGAATGAGAGAAACTGACAGTGGGGATTTTGAAGGAGGATTAATAAAATGGCTGCACTTAGGCTAACAGATTGCTTATTCTTTTGCTTGCCCTTGAAACGGTCAACTGATCTGACTGACCTGTTGCTACTCACAGTTCCAGGCCCATTGTTGAAACTAAAGCTATTGATCTTACTGTTTCTACTTTATTCTAGTAATCAACAGCTATAATCATGCTTGGTCTCTGAGTTGATCTCCAGGGAGAAGGTCACAGGACTGTAACCTTACAAAATAGCCTGAATTACCAAGAAGACCACACCTTGGGTGCCTATAAGATAAAGAGATGGAAAGAGTGACAACCGCTAGCCTCTATAGAACTGGTTGCCTAGAGGCATCACGATGCCATCCTAAGTCTTCTTATGAACTAAATAGCACAAGAATCTAGTGTAATTATGGTACAGTGGGAAAAATTAACATTAACAGATATGTTTGAGGAACTGGAACCAAAACTCAAAGTTCAACAAAGTACCAAGGAGTTTTATCAGGATCAAATAGTTATAAATAAAAAGAAAGAGAGATTATACTACTGACTAAAAATGCCCAGGAATGTTCCCAGGCCACGGCTGATCAATTCCATTCCATGATCACCCCTTCATCGCCCCTCTCCAGCAGGAAGTAGCCAGAGTGGTCGTTGCCTCTTTTCCCACAAGGTTGTGGAATGGACATTGACATTGTGAGGAACTGTAGTAGAGAACAGCCTTTGTTTTGTTGGAGGTTTACAGGGACACCATGACCTAGCCCATGTGGATGGCTGCAAGAACAAAAATGCCTACAGCAAGAAGATTGCAACTATCAACCACACCCCTTCCCTTATTTTTCTTATAAAAGGACCCTGTATTCTGACTAGAGCAAGACGGTTCTCCAAGACTTTAGTCTGCCATCCTCTTGGTCATTATTCCTTGCCCCAACACCTCATCTCCCAATTTATTGGCCTGTCGTGCAGTGAGCAGGATGAGTTTGGACTCGGCAACAAAAAGATATATGCATGCCCAACTGGGACATTGTGTGGTACACCAGAAATCGACACATTGTAACTGACTGTACCTCAATAAAATTAAACAAATAAATAAATATATATGCATGCCAATATTTATTGCAGCATTAATTACAATAGCCAAGATACGGAAGCAACCTAAGGGTCCATGAATAGATGGATGGATAAAGAAGATGTGGTGTGTATATATATATATATATATATATATATACACACACACATATATATATATACATACACACATGCACACACAATGGAATATAATTCAGCCACACAAACACACACAGGAAAGAAATCTTGCTATTTGCAACAACAATGGATGGATCTAGAGGGCTTTATGCTAAGTGAAATAAGTCAGGCAAAGTCAATTATCATATGATCTCACTATGTGTAGAATCTAAAAAAAAAAAAACAAAAACAAATAAATAAAAAAAAAACAGACTTATAGATACAAAGAACAAATGGGTAGTTGCCAGAGGGGAAGAGAATAGGGGTAGGGCAAAACAGGTGAAGGGGATTAAGAGATATAAACCTCCAGTTATAAAATAAGTCATGAGGATGTGATATACAGAATAAGGTACATGGTTAATAATACTGCAATAATTCTGTATGCAGACAGATGGCTACTCAATTTCCCATGTTGACCATTCCATAATGTATGCAAATGTCAAATCACTATGTAGTACACCTGAAACTAACATAATATTGTACAACTATATTTCAATTTTTTTTAATTACATCTATTTTTACTTTTTAAAAAAGTGTAAAATTAGGGACTAATGTGAAGGTACAGTTGACCTTTGAACAGCACTAGTTTGAACTACAAGGGTCTATTTCTATGGGGATTTTTTTTCCAGTGAATACATACTACAGTTCTATACAATCTGACATTGACTGAACCTGCAGACACGCAGGGCCAACTGTAAAGTTACACAGAGATGATAACTGTAAAGTCATCCACTGTGTGGAGGGTCTGAGCCCCGAACTCCCACACTGTTTAAGGATCAGCTGTATTTAGTTAAAGCCTAAACTGCTTGGTTGAAATAAATATTACAGGAACTGAGGGCTGGGCAGGCATGGATTGGATTGGACCTTTCAGAGAAGGTTCCAGACAGAAAGTTAGTGTCGGTTAAAAATTAAAAAAAAAAACAAAAAACCAACTTTGAAGCAACCAAGATGTTCTTCAGTAGGTGAATGGATAAACATACCATGGTACATCCGTACAATGAAATATTACTCAGTATTTTTTTAAAATAAGAGCTATCTAGCCATGAAAAGACATGAAGGAACCTTAAATGCATATTGCTAAATGAAATCAGACAATCTGAAAAAGCGACATAAAGTATGATTCCAACTATAGACATTCTGGAAGACACAAAACTATGGAGACAGTAAAAAGATCAGCTGTTGCAGGGATTAGGGAGGAGGAGGGGATGAATAGGAGCACAGAGAATTTTAAAGCAGTGAAACCACTCTATATGATACGGTAATGGTGGATACACATCACTATACATCTGTCAAGGACACATAGAAAGAGAAACTCACACAAAGAGTGATGCCTAATGTAAACTGTGAACTTTAGTTAATAACAATGTACCAATCAACACTGGCTCACAAATACAAGATGTTAATAGGGGAAACTGCTTCAGGTCAGGCAGAGACTAAGTGAGACTATATGGAAACTCTCTGTAGTTTGCACTCAATTTTTTTGTAACTGCTCCAAAAAATAGTCTATTGTAATCTTTTTTAAAGTTCGCAAGCTCTTCTCCCCAAGATTTAATATTCACTTGTTTCTCTTACCTTTTCTAAATATAACTTTTACAATTTAAATTAGTAGAGTATGTGGTATGGGAGGGGAAAAATTTTTTTTTCTCCTGTTAATGCCATCATCCCAACACCATTTACAGACATTTCTTCCCTCGGATCTGTGATCCTTTACGCAGCCTTACGTAGAGTAGGACCTAATAACTCTATTTCCTTTCAAATCATAGCCTATTAGAGCTAACAGACCATCAGAACCTAAATATGACAATACCCAAATGACTCATTTTACAGATGAGGAATTGGGGCCCAGATAGTACATAGAATAAACTGGTCATGCAACTGGTTAAAGGAAGAAATAGGACTAGTACCCAAGAGTTTTTCATCTATGTCAGAAGATAATCTAAATTTAATCTTCCAATTTTTCAAGCAGTTTAACCTCAGAAAATTTCAGAGATGTGTTCACGTATTAATTGAGGTGTAGTGGGCAAAACGGGGCACCTCATGTGCATATGAACCTCAGGAAATCAAGGATAAGACAGAACCCTGGAGCTCTTCCCCAGCCCAGTCTCTGGGGAACATGCTCCAAGTTCTAGGATGGAGGGAACTGTAAGAAACTGAAAAAGTGAAACCACTCTTGAGCATGGGTCGGAGGTAAGGATCCAGAGTCAGCCAGCAAGGACGTCTACCTACCAAAGGAAGAAAACTGAATTCCAATTTTAAGGCAGGAACTGCCTGGGGAAAAGATAGCAGGAGTCTTAGCAGAGGCGCCAAAGGGGAAATAACTTTAGCCACAGGAGAAAGAACAAGAACAAAGGAGGCAAGTCTCCTGAGAGTTGCGAATACCAATGGCAAACTAGGTTGGGTTCATAATCTAAAACTCTGTCATAATATTTACTCAAGCCTGAAGTCTCTGAGAGGATGTGGTGCAGAACTGAAAAGTTACACTTCTAGTGTGAACAAAAAGGACCCCCCCTCCACCTCAGGGGAGAAAAAGTGCTGTTCCCATTGATCCTCTCCCCCCATGTACCCACACTTCATTGTAACATCTTGCTTATGTGCAAACCCTTTGAAGTATTTTTGTTACGTAGTGCAACTTCTACGTGTGGAAAGACATTGCCATTCAGCTAACCTTTCCTGAAAACAGTTTGGTACAGTATATCAAAAGCCTTAAAAATGTTCTTAATTTTTGACCCAGAAATTCCTCTTCTAAGGAAATAACCCCATTGACAAAGATTTACGCACAAAGATGTTTATTATAGCATATTTTTAATACTATACAAAAGTATTACACCTAAGTATTCAACAACGGAGTTAAATAAATAACGTTATGTTCATTTGATCAAATATCATGCAGCCATGAAAAAAAAATGATAGTCTTGAAGAATTAACTGGGAAATGTTATAAAACAACGTTAGACAAGAAAAGCAGGTAACTGTTGTTCGTACTGTATAAACTCTATTATGCTTTTTTAATAGGAAAACACTAGGTGGAAGGATGCCAAAATGTTACCAGTGGTTGCCTCTGGATGGCAGGACCCAGAATTATAATAACTGACTTATCTTCTGCTTAAAAAAAAAAGTGAGGGGAGGGTATGGCTCAGTGGTAGAGTGTGTGCTTAGCATGCACAAGGTCCTGGGTTCAATCCCCAGTATCTCTATTTAAAATTAAGTAAGTAAATAAACCTAATTACCCCCTTCCAAAAAGAACCTTAACTCCTAAATGCCAGCAGGTCCAGTTAGATTCTGGAGGTTAAGGTTTCTGTTTTCTGTATTCCTCTACCTCACTTACAAAGCCCTCTAACCTGAACCACTTGCGATCCAAAGGAATAATATGCCAAAGATGAGGAAAACATGCAGAAGCACAAGACATCTTGCTTTGGGCAGAAATCTGCACCTCCACACCAAGGGAGTTTCCACGCAGGACTGGAGAAAGTGAATATAGAAAGAACTAACGGAAGATGGATCAAAGGAAGGGGGAAACATGGGTCTCTCAGACATGGCTTGGCTCTCTAACTTTAGAACTATGCCTGGGAATGAAAGCAACCCAGCCCCGGTGTCAGACTCTAGAGCTCCTCCACCAAGAGGCTTCACTATAGCCCTAGAGGAAAGTAGTTGCTTTCTTTGGATGAGGAACAGGACTCTAGAGTTTGAACTCCTGTAGCAACAGTAAAGTGGCTGGGAGGGGAAGATGAAAAGACTGTGACAATAAACTGAGTCTTTAGAGAAGATTTTCTCAAATTTTAGTGGACTTAAGGGTTAACAGGGGGGTGGGGGGGAAGGGATAAATTAGGAGTTTGGGATTAACATATACACACTACTATACATAAAATAAATAAACAACAAGGACCTACTGTAGAGCACAGAGAACTGTATTCAAACTCTTATAATAACCTATAGTGGAAAATAATCTGAAAGAGAATATATATGTGTGTGTGTATTACTGAATCACTTTGCTGTACACCTGAAACTAACATAACATTGTAAATCAACTACAGCAGTAAGTTTTTAAAATAAAAATAAATAAATAAAAGAAGTAACAGGGAGACTGTTTAAATCGCTGACTCCTAGGCTCTACCGCCAGAAATTCTGATTTAATGTGTCTGGGGTAGAACCAAGAATGATGCATTTGTATCAAACAATTCCCACCACCACCACCAAAAGGCTTCCTGATGCATTGAGCACAGCTTTAATCACCTGGAGACGCCAGAAGAAATGAAATGATAAAGATAAGAGCAGAAATCAATGTCACTGAAAACAGGAAATCAACAAAACCAAAAGCTGTTTCTTGGAAAGAGCACTACAATTAATAAACTTCTAGCCAGGCTAACCAAGAAAGAAAGACACCAACTACTGATATCAGGAATGAAAGAGGGGCGGGCTATCACTGCTGGTCCCATGGACATTAAAAGGATAATAGAGAAGTATTATAAACAATAACCAAAAAAAATCTAGGAAGTCTGAAATTGTAGGCAAAATACTGTGTGTGCGCACTTCTCTGGAGAAGGTCCATAATTATCACCAGATTCTCAGGAGTCCCATAACTCAGCAAGGCTAAGAACTGTCTTGATGAGCACAAAAAGAACTAGGGAAGCTCACTTGGGCATTGGGTCAGAGGGGCAAGGGCAGGGTTTTGAAAAAAGAACAGAAAGTTACAAAGCCAAACTATTAGAAACCAAGCAGACACAGGATGGAGTGATGCGAAAGCCAAGGAGGTGCAGAACCATGAGGAGGTAACTGAACTGTTTTCACCTGTAAGTCTGGAATGTTAATGGCTGTTATTAGCCCCAGGAGCTTGGTGTGTGGGTGTGTGGCTTAGGGTGACATCATCTCCAAGGGAGAGTAATGGGGGGAAGGTGGGTGGACTTTCCTAGGCAACGTTGTGGAGATAAGGGAAGAAAAGGTGCTTAATTGGTGGGTTTTACAGTTTGGAGTTCACCTCATATAAGAAGCTGGAGACTGTCAAGTAGTCCTGGTGGGCTCGATCTGAGGCAGCTGTAGTTGAGAGGGGGCAGCAATGATAGAAGTGGTCACCATGAGCCCAGGTAACCGGCAGCATTCCCTTCCTCCCCACACTATCAGTCATGGTTGCACAGGAGGACCAGACTAGAGACTGGTCGAAGACGCTGAGACTGCAGCAAGGAGGACAAGTTCTAGTGCTCTGCCAAGAATGGGACAGAGGAGGGAGCGGGGTTCCAGCCCCAACTCTAGGAGGTGCTCAGTGAGACTGACTTTATTAAAGGAATGAGCATATTTCCACACCCTCTTGATTGTCCTTTGCAAACTGGGAAACAAGTATTACAAATACTATCATAAAAGGTTCACCTCCTGGACCGAATCTTCATTAGCTGAATTCCCCTCAAAACAAACTTCTCATTCATGTGTGATATCACAACAGTCTCTTAGCTGCTTTCCCTACCTCCAATCTTCTGCCTACAGCCCAAGTGAGAGTCTTCAAATATTCAACTGTTCCTCCAATGGTTAGAGACAATTTTCAAAGCCTCAGAATCCTGTTTTTAAATGAAATATGAATTACTGAGAAGCCCAATTTAATAAAATAGTCAGAAGCAAAGCTGTTCTTATTAAAATGTGTGAGTGACCTGGTGTCCCCTCTGCTCAGCCCCACCCTCCCATCCTTGTGGCCGCCCTGGTGGCAACACCACAGAACTCTAGGTGTCCATGGCGGTTTGAAACCCATTGGCCTGCATATGGCAGGAAAAGAACTTCATAACCCAAGCACTACAACTGCCACCACCATCCTTCCTTCTAGTCCCATTTCCTGCCACTATCTAAGTGCCTCTGTGCCTCATCTACCTGGAACAATTAGCTCCCAAATTGTTTTCGCCATTAAAAAAATTATTATTAAAAATTCATAAATATCAAATCAAATATTATAATAAACCTCCATATACCCATAACCCAGCTTTAATATCAGCTCACAGCCAATCTTGTTTCATTTATACTTCCCTGTTCACTCTTGCCCCATACTACTTAGAAGCAAACTTCCTCATAACATTTCATCCATTAGAATTTCATTACATTGCTTACATTGACAAGGAATTAATTATAATCCACAATACCAGTGTCACACCTAAAAAGTAATAATCCCTTAATAAAATCAAGAATCCAGTGTTCAAATTTCCAGTTTTCTCCTGTCACTTTTATATCAGGATCCAAATAAGGTTGGTGCATTGAGATTGCTGATGTCTCTTAATCTATGGAAACTGATTCTTTTAATCTGTAGATATCCTTCCATCATTTTTGCAGTTATTTTAAGAATTAGGTTATTTATTTTGTAATTCTTTCCCCATTTTGCTAATTGCATCCTCATGGACCAGATTAACATCTCCCCCAATCCTCTGTATTTCCTATAAAATAGTAACTGGATATAGAGGTTTGATCAGACTCAGGCTTGAATTTTTTTTTTTTTGAAAAACTACTTTGTAGGTGGTATCTGATTGTTTCCTTTTGTGATGTTAGCAGCTGTTGTTGCTCAATGCCTAAGGTCTTTTTATTAAAGATTAGAAAATAGTGATATTCTATTTCAATCACTATTTATTAGATAAAATGTTTTTATATAAACTTCCCCTCACCTACAATACCAACACCTCAATACTTTTGCACATTACCCTGTCTGTTCCGCATGACTTCACATCTCCAGCTGGTGGAATGCTAGTTATCCTTTCAAACCAACCTGAACATCACCTCTCAGTGAAGCCTTACCCTCCCTCCCAGGAGAGCTCACCCCTCTTCTAATGTAGAAATGTGTCATTATAATAATGCTTATAAACATATAAATGTAATGCCTGACATAAATTCAGCGTCTCTATCCCTGGGGCTGGAGCACCTCAAAAACAGGAACAGCCTTTGGCCCTCGCCTCTGTATATAGTAGTAATTGAACAGATATTTGCAGGATGAATGAAATATTAATGGAGCTAGGATTTTACTTCAGAAGTCAGTTATCACTTAAGTGACATTATGTAAAATACAAGTTACAAAGCAACTGGCAACGAGGTAACCAGAATAAGAGTTACCAGAATTTAAGACACTTTACAAGTAAAGATGGAGTATAGCTGAGCTACCAAGTGTCCAGTCAGACATTAACCAGACTGAGAGGAGAGCTTGGGGCCTGACTTCAAAAAGACAGAAGAGGCATGGTGAGATCAGGCTGAGCCAGGATCCTCCGTAGGAATTCCACCAGGAACAAGTCAGAAGCAGGTTAGATTTGAACCCTGGTAGCACATCAGTACTTAAGAAGGGAAAGGAGGTCCTGAAAGAGGACTAAAAGGACTAGAGTTTGTTTCCTAGAATGCTGATGATGTCACAAGGGGCAGGAGATTAGAGAACTCTCTGGCTTAGGAAAAATTTTTCTTTTTAAAGATTGCATGACTTCCCAGTACAAAGAAAAGTTAAATAGCAACAAAGAGACTAGGGTTTGCTTTGATCTGTTTCATTTTTGGATGATGTGCTTCTCTTCTGATCTTCCTATATATAGTGTTTGGATCTTGTTCAGGGGTCTGGGGCCTGGAAACCTGGAGGGCATAGATTCAACCTTTTAACTCTTCTTCCTCTGGCATAAAACTAAGTTTCCATATCCTGAGGGGCCGGAGAAGTGAACAATTCACTCAACAAGATATGAAAATATTCTGTCTTTAAGTCAGATTGACCAACTCACACAACCAGCCAGCAAACAATTTTTATTTAAACTTTGCTCTAATGGAAATTGTCTTGGAACTGTTCTCTTCACCCCTTCTCACACGTCACTCGCTGTCCTTTTTCTGCACACACCTATTTCATCTGCACATACTATGTGATGTCCCAGTACCGTAATATTGAAGTAGGCCCCTCACCACCTCCTGTAACTGGTACCCTGCAAGCTTAGATTGTTCTGTCAGAGGTAGAACCAGATCTAATCCCCTACCCTCCTCTTGCCTTCTTCCATCTCTACGTTTGAAGGTGACATGCTCTGTTCTTTAGTGGTTAATCTAGCTAATATGTATGGTTTCATACGTCTTAAGTTAATCAATATCTTTACTTTCCTCCTGAATATAACATGAAAATTAGTGCTCTCATCACCCCAAGTTACATGCTATCGTTGTCCAGTATTTTAATTTTAGTCCGTATTTCCCTCCCAGAAACTACATATTGCTTTCACAGTTATTGCTTACTTACTTTCACCAACATCGTTGACCACTATCTTTGGTCAGTGTTCCTTCTTGCATTTCCATTTCAGATCATTTTCCTTCTGCCTCAGGACATCCTGTATTACCTGTTTGGAGTGGCAAATACTGCTTTTGTCTGAAAATGTTTTGAATTAGCTTTCTTTAAAGTTTTACTACTGTATAGCACAGGTAACTATATTCAATTTCTTGTAATAACATGTTAATTATTATATAATGGGAAAGAATCTGAAAAAACATATGTATATGTATAACTGAATCACTATGCTGGTACACCTGAAACTAATATTGTAAATCAACTAAACTTCAATTTAAAAAATTTAAGTTTCAGAGTCAATTACTATCAGAACAGTTCTTTTGTTAACAGGATGAAGGGTAAGCATCCCGCAGTTTCCTGGCTTTCACTGTTGAAGCTGAGAAGTCCCCCATCGGGGCTGTTTTCTGTTGGTAGTCTGTATCTTATCTCTAGCTGCTCAAGATAGCGCTTACCTTGAAGTCTCTAGGCATGAGTTCTTTTATCTTGCTTGGAATTCATTTGGATTCCCAAATCTGAGATTTGGTGCCTTTCACCAAATCTGAAAATTTATCTAAACTATCAAGGATTACCTCCTTGAATATTGCCTCTTCCTATGATCTCCTCCTGGAGCTCCAGATAGCAATTAGGTCTTCTCATTCTCACGTCCTCTGTTGTCTCTCAACTTTTTTGCTGTTTTCCATTCTTCCTTCTTCTTTGGACTGTATTCTGTATGATTTCTTGAGATTTTCTAAGTCATTAGCACCCCTTCAATTTCTCCAATTTAATCTGAGTTTTTATTTCAAGTTTGTATTTTTCATTTCTAATGCAGAAAGGCTTCCCCCCTGCCCTCCCAAATCTGCTGGGTTGGTTATTGTCCTTATTTTCAAGCTTGTTTTAGTTCATTAATCAACAGTTATTTCATTAGTCTGTGTAACAGTGGCATCACCTGAACCATTTAAGGATCAGCTTCTGAGTCTCTTTTACCCTTTACCACTTGTGGTCTTTTTTTTTTTTTAACCTCAGTGGCATACAAATTAATTTATTTGGGGGGTGGGTAATTAGGTTTTAGTATTTATTTTAATGAAGGTACTGGGGAATGAACCCAGGACCTTGTGCATGCTAAGCACACACTACCACTGAGCTATACCCTCCCCCCCATCACTTGTGTCATTTCTTTGTGCATCTTATAATTTTTGAGCAAGGCTGTTCATTTGCCCTGGAAGTTATTATATATGAGAACTGAAGCCTTAGAGGGATTACATTTGCTTCTGAAAACACCTGGAGGTATGACCAACTGTAAGCAGATAGAGCAGGGGTTCCCCTGAGGAAAAGAACCAAATGTAGCTTTTTACAAGAGAAGCCATTTTAGCCCCAAGCCACTTTCTGATCTACCTGGCCACAATATTTGCCCTAGAACAGGTCTCAGTGATAATGATCTTAAGGGAACAAAAGAACTGTTATCAGGCAAGAGAAGTAACAACAACAAAGATAATATTAAGTCAGTTGTAAAGACTCCCAGTTCTGTTTCAATGGTAAAGATCAGTCAACCACTGGAACCTAAGGGAAGATGACAATAACCTTTTCTGACCCTCTTGCCTTCAGTCAGCTGAAAGTTGGGCTCTGTCAACCTTAGCCCCAATTCGATGCTGAATTCTCCTCTGCTCAAGCCACTTTATGAATATGCATATACCCTGAGCTTAAAAATTACCCAACTTTGCTGTTCATAGAGCCACTGCTTTGGGAGAGATCCTTGGTGTTCTCCTTACTTGCTGCACTAAATCCTTCCTTCTCCCCAACTTTGGCTTGGTTCTTCTGGCTCAACACCCAAGAGGCAAACCCAGTCTTGGGGTAACAGCAAGAAGGCTGAAACAAGTAAGTTCTTTGCTGCCCCCATTATACTCTATATTATTTCTTGTGCACCTTCACACTGAGGGGATCCCAGCTTTACTTGCAATTACTATAGATTCATTTCGTTTCCCATACCCTGTGTAGTCACTAAAATAGATGTTTAAAGCCTGCTGAGTTTGGCAAAAACAGTAAAGCTAGCTTTAGCAGTTGTTTACTTCCTAGGATTCCAGTTTTCACTTCATTTTGAAGATCTATGGATTCATTACTTTTGTGCTTGTTCAGCAATGTGTTTATACGGATTTTTTTTTATAAATACATTTTACCGAGCATCTTGTTTCTGTTGAAAGTATTTTTCAGAGTATCTAATCCACCACAGTGCTGAAAACAGAAGCCTGAATTAGTTCCAACTATACACTACACTCCCCTGACCCTTGATTCTCGTAACAAGAGTGGGCTGTAAAAAGGGCCAGAGTTCAAAGTTTACAAAAGACCAATGATAAACTTTGCCCTAGAGATGGAACAAAAAGACTGAGGTGAAGAGCAGAGTAAGGGCCTGCACATTACCACAGATGTGCATTCAAACTATTTGTCCATAAGCGCTAGATATCTAGGGAAAGACAGCAAGATAGCAATCCCCTCTGTATCCTCAATAAATGGAAGAATCTGTCCTGTTCAACAAAAAAGATAGAAATGTATATGGTAAGAAGTATAGCACTTTTTCCTCAACTAGAAAAAAAAAAAGCTAGTTGCCACATGCTCCTAAATTACATGAACAGGTGTAAAGCTCAATTTATTCGTGGTTAGCTGACTCTGGTTATTTCGTACTACATAAAAGGGGGAAAAATGTAAGTCAGGATATAATAATGCAGACAGAACAAGATAATTACTTTCACTGATGCTTTCCCTACCTCACTTCCTCCAGCTTCCTCTCCATCCATGTCTGCCCCTAAATTCTCGATGGATCGGCTGATGAACTAATGCTTTAACTAACACAGACAACACGAAAGTCAAGAGGTCTTAAGGTTGTATGAAAAATAAATTCGCTCCTACAGTGTGCAGTTTGTGTACATGAGCTTTCTTAAGAAAGGTTGTCTCTCAGGAGTGATTTAAGTTTCCAGACATACTTCCTTGGCTTTGGCCAGTGAGGTCACTTGCTCCCCTGTTGTGATACCCATTGTAGCCAGAGGTGAGATTTTGTTATAGCCGTCAACTTCAGGAGTTTCTCTATGCCCTAGAGGCCCCTATATCAAGGGCTAAGGCCACCTCTCAGGGTATCATCTACATGACATTAATTGCAAAAGAAATCTCTCCTAGCCACATGCTACATAGCCTGTCACTATTATCAAATTTCAAAGTAAGCAATTCATTCCTTGAGAGAACATTGTTTCCTCTATGAACTCTCCTTTACTGTGCTTACCACCACCCCCACGAAATCAGTATTACTGCCAGTGGTGTTAAGCCAGTCATCCTGGCTTCTAGTTTGAGGCTGAAATCTTAAGCAAGTCTCTAGATCAGTCTCTCAAGTTGCAATTAACTGACCAGAGATATTGGAATGACCTAGGTTACTTAACAAGATTTCAGACTCCTGAGTCCCACCTATTGAAAAAGTTTTTGGAAATGGAGTGTAGGAAATGTCTTTTTAACAAGCTTCCCAGGTAGTTCTTGTGTACTTGCTCAGATCTATAAGGCTAGATCTAGTTGGTCTATAACTCCATCTATGAAAATAACAAGATGAACCTTTACTATCCTATACTTCAGATATAAAGATACACAAAATGAGAAATGATCTAGAATGATGGTCCTTAGTTCTTTCTAGGTGAGACTTCTAATTTGTAACAAATTGCATTAGTTCAGCAAGAAAGAACAAATGGCCAAGTGAGGTCAGAGCTTTGTCAGAATGTCACAGCAAGACTCATTACAGCTATTCCAAACATGTTCACAAAAAAGCCTCACTGAAGCAGAAGAGTGGATGAACATAACCTACAACCTAAGGAGGGGAGGGAGGTGGGCGGGGGGGGGGCGGGCCTCAGGCTCTAAAGGATCTAGGAATAAGTGGGCAAAACCCACAGGATTCCTAAAGCTGGTGTAAGAGATAGACTTCAAAAGCATTACTAAATGTCAAGAAACAAGAGACACAGGGACTTCACAGATCATTCTTAATACCTTTAGTTAAGGACAGAGAAATGTTTTGAAAAAATACCGATCTCAGCTGCATAGAATTTTCATGGATTGTAGTCTATATGAGAAAGGATGTTTCATTCTCTAATCTAAACCTGACATCCACAACAATGCCTGGCATATTGAAGATGCTGAGTAAATATTGAATGAGATAAAATAAATGGACTGATCCAGGGAGAGGGGAGAAGAGTAAGGTTTGTATATAGATCAATGCCAGAGGATAATAAAGAATATACTGGCTATTCACCAGTAGCCAGGTTTTTCTACACAGATAATAAAAAATCATCCCAACTAGGGCTACCAAACTTCTTTGGAAAGCAAACTCTAATAGCTTTTTGGTTCTGTGCTTCATCTAAGACTGTCAGACATGAATCAAGCTTTAAAGGATATCAGCAATACTACTTAGATCTCCTGATCTCACTACCCAAGAAAGTTTTAATACCCAAGACCTAGTTCAACAAAATTGAGACATGAGCATCACCAGAAGCAGCTATATATTTTTAATCTAAAGATTGGGCATACAGAAAGCATTTTACATAAATTCTCAAGTCTTAGTATGTAACAGGAAATATGAATCCCAAAGAAATAAGCATCTTTCCATAGGTCTTAATCCTTGATATCTGCAATAAAGACACCTCTGGTAATCCAACAAATATTTGCCTCCCACCCACATTACTACTTGGTAGGACACAAAGGAAGCTATAGACCTGCCCCTTGTCTTCTCACTAAAGGACTGCAGATAGCCTGAGAAGAAACATTATGGCCAGGGAGCCTTTTAATTCTACATTTTCCTATTTGTTAGGATGACGGTTGGAGCTGGCAGCTTCTAATCTTCCGCCCATAAATGTTCAAGAGGGTCATGTACTGCAATGAGCTTTATTCAATGTTAGTTTTGTCAAATGTTGCAAAAAAATCCCAGTGACTAAGGAAGTTATTAATTCTTTATACTTCAATTTCCTATCTCTAAGTTAGCAATAAGATTACTGTGCTCTACTTAGCCACATTTAATTTTTAAGAATCTTCAGGGGGAAAATTTTCACATATAATTTTTAAAAATGTTCCTTGTTAAGAGTTGGGATTGAGCTCAAAATAAATCCATCCTGGTACAACCCCTTTCTGGTTGCTCTGGAGAGAAAAAAAGACACTGATACATAAGGAAGTAACCAAGATGAAAAGGAGGAAGAAATACAGCTTGAAGTGAAGAAATGACACAGACCCCCCACATACACACTTTAAAAACTTTATTTATATAAAAAAAACTCATTTGTTTTTAAAAGCATTAACAAGAGAGAAAGAAAAACAGAAAAGATATGGAGCAGAAGACATGCCCCTTAGTAGTGTTCGGTGGGAAGGTGGGATTTTTGGTTCTCTGGAAATGAATGTTTAGTGTTTTTATAAATGAAAAAAAAGACAGTTAAAGGTCCCCAAAAGCCCATGGCTGTTCTAATACCCACACCCCACCGAGAAAAAGAGCACCAGGAAAAGAGCAGAAGAAGACAAGAGAAACCAAGAGTGGAGCCAGGTCCAGATGGGGGTGACTTCCCCTGTGCAGTATGCTCTTAGGGTCACAGAGAGGAAAAGGCTCCTTTTTTGCCAGAAAAGGAGAGGGAAGAAATGTGAAGGGGGGAAAGGGGTGAATAAGGAATTTTAATGCTTAGGGGAAGGGGGAGGAGGGTAGTGGGTTGTGCACTTGTCTCCTACCCCATAGCCTCAATACATAAAGGAAAGGGGAGAGAGTAGGATAAAGATTTCCAGTTGCACTGAACAGAGCTTTTAGATTAAGGGGAGGAGTAAAAGGCAAATAAGGGAAGGGGTTAAAAAAAATAATCAACCGCATAGCAGCTGATTCCTCTAGCCCAACCCACTAATACACGAAACTAAAAGGAGGAGGTAGGGCAGGGGACTGACACGACTTCCCTATAACCCCTTCAGAGATGACAATTCTGGGCAACTAAGGAGTAAGAGCCATACTACTCACTCCTCCCACCAACCTCATTTTGAGATTCATCAAAACAGGATTTCTGCAAAATCCCAACATATACTGTTGAGCAAAAGCTTGCTATGTCTGAAATCAGAGACTATTCCAATTCCCAGTGGAGAGATTGAGGTTCTCTAGGTCACCTCTCCTCTTCTTTCTGCTGTTCAGGGCCAACAGTGGGTAAGATAGCAACAAAATATAATTTGCAAAATCATGAGAAGTGAGACTGCAGAGGCAAAGAAAGGCACATGGAAGGGAGGGAGGAGATGCACCCCAGGTCAAAGGCACAAAGAAGAGGCAAAGCCAAGGGTGATCCCCACCTTTTAACGGTAAAGGGGGCAGGACTATGTACATCAAGTCCTTTAGTCAGTCGGTAACCAATCCAGGGAGGAGGCAGGGGAAGATGGGTTTATAAGGATGAGAAAAGGAGAAATAAGGGCAGGGGGAAGCCAGCTTTGAAACTTCCTGCCAGTTTCAGACTAAACGATTCATGTACATTCCTACTAGCTCCTCCTAGGGGTTCTTCTCCTCCCCGGAAGACATCTTTCTGCTCCTTCTCACCCAAAAAGTCTTCCTTGACATATTCTCCTCTTTCTAAAGCCTCTTGCAAATGGCCAGGCCAAGTCAGCAGACATTATCACAGGATGGGAGAGAAGGGTTAAGGACAGCCTCAGTAAGGGGCAGCAGCAGCAGCCCAGGGTTGGCATGAGGCTTGGAGAAGACATGGAGTCTGTAGGTCCTTGATGCTCCCTGCCCTGGAGATGAGGAGAGCAAGGTTTCTTAATCTCAGCTCTAGGTGACTTTCACTTAGTCAAGGGCCCTTGCCAGGTGGTACGTGCCAATGTTGCCATCCTTCTTTGCTTCAAAAATAGTCACTAGGAGTGAGGGAGGAGCTCAAACTTTCCATTCTCAAAAAAAAAAAAAAAAAAAAAAAAAAGCAGCCCCTTTCCCACCAGGAAAAAAAAATCTTGATTAAGAATCATCGGTTTATCACATTGCTGGACACTGCATATATAGCATGTAACTTCCAATTCTTCCCATGGCTTCCAGTGAAGAGCCCCACTCTCTCCCTCCTTCCACACAAGGCTAGGAGTTCCAGGGAGAGCTGGCAAAAAGAGCTAATCTGCAGCAGTTTCTCAAGATATGCTTATAACTGAGTCAGGCTTCCAGGAAATAACTGCAGGGGTCCTGGAGGGGGAGGAGGGACAATTAAGCTTTACTGGAAGAAGTTAGGAATTGATGGGAAGAAGGCAGCCACTTAGGGCTGTAAGGGCAGGAGGCAGCCTGGCAGTTGGCACAATAGTCCAGCAAAGAAAGGGAAAAATCATCAGTCCATTTCACCACCAAAAAATAAAAATACATATATTATAAGCCCAGATGTAGCGGAGAGAGTGGCGCTAAATCTTCTGCTGTGGGAAAAAAAGAGAAAGAGATGTTAATAGGGTTGGGGAATAAGGAGAACCAAAAGGTAGTTAAGCAAATCTGGAGGGAAGAAAGTAGCACATAATGGAGAATCAGATCACCAGCAGCATATTCCAGCCTCTTAAGAGATAATAATCACAGAAGCAGGACCCTCAAGCCCCACGTGGCGGAGACTGATCAGATTAGTATGATTGGTAAACTGCTGGGACACAGGGACCTCCTTCCTCAAGGATGAACTTGGGGTTGGCTGGAGGACATACCATGGAGGGGTAAGACACTTGGTCCCCCTCATCATCCAAAACCAACTCATCCAACTCTTCCTCCAGAGATTCCTGCCCCTCGTCCTGCTGTGAATACATGCAATTTGTTAGTATGAGAGTAAGAAAACAGGAACTTCATGAATGTGTGCCAGACCTAGGGAAAATCCCCACATGTATAAACCCAAACAAAACAAGGTAATAGTAAGTGAAGGGCAAGACATTCGAGAAAGGCAGGAACAGAAAAAGAGTTATGTGAGAATAGATCAGCTGGCGTTAGTCACAAGTAACACATCTATAGCCTTCCTTCCCCCATGTCAACCATGGCAGAATGGCCCAAGAAATCCCAACATGAATCAAAACTCCTACTTTTTCCCTGAAAAATCCCTACAAGGAAAGGATGCTGTCTTTCACTAGGTACATTTTCCCTATTTCACAAAACACTCAGGCTTCAAAACAGAACTACCCTTAGAAGGACAACAGTATATAAAGAGGATTTACCATCAGGGGTGTTCCCTTCAATGGCTCCATATCGCCTAGATCTCCAGATCGATCCAGTGTTCTATTGTGGTCCCCTCTCTCATTCAGTGTGGAATAGTTGTTATCTAGTGAAAAAAAAAAAAAAAAGAAAAAGTACACAGAAACATGACAGTCCCTTCCGCTATACAATATATTTTAAGCAGGTAAGTGTGAATTGGCACCTCTACTGGGCACTAAGCTTTAGTCAAATGCTCCAGAAAGGTATTAAGGTCTCATTGTCCTTGACTTAAAAAAACTTAAATCTATTTGGGAAGGCAATATATATGAAATATGCAGGGTGTGACATATGATAATAAAACTAAACTGAAAAGATCTGTCTATGAAGGGGACTGAAATTAGAAGAGAGTGAGGTATGCTGCAACTGTTAGGAAGGACCTAACAAAGGAGGCAGGACTTCAGCCAAGCCTTTGAGGATGAAGACAATTTAGAAAGCAATTAGGAAGGACATTCCAATAGGAGGTATTAAATAAACAAAATTTTAGAAGTATAGAGTGGAGAGACAGAACAGCAAGTAGACTAGGTGGGCTGAAACAGAGCACAAGGAGAGAGGACAGAGGAAGACTGGGGTCAGACTGTGAAAGGCTGTAACAGTTTAAGGACACAAATTTGATTCTGTAGTAATGGGGGGAGGCATATGAAGATTTTTTTTAAACCTATAAGCATGTGGGAATGTGGGGAAAAGTAGATGGATCAGGTTTTACTGAATTTCCTCACATGCTTCCAAATGGAAAAGTCCAGCCAGTGCTCTTTCAGGACGGTAAATGATGAGGGTACTGGAAAGAACTGCAGAGCCAGACAGTTCTCCTCCTCCCAATGAACCATTACTCCATATCCTCAGGCAGGAATTAATCACCTACCTAATGATTTTGTGTTTGATCCCATATTGCTCATCTGAATTTCTTCCCGATCAGATTTCTTATCTGTAGGAAGTTAGAAAGTTATCCAAGTCAAAAACCAACTTTTCAAATCTATACTAATCATAAAAAAATTGTTTCCTAGTCTGACCTCCCTTCCGTCTCCCACCCATCAAATTTTTACTGAGCACACACCCACTAAGTGCAAGGCTCTAGACAAAGCCTTCATGGGACTTAAAAAGATCCCTTTCCTACAGACTTCTAACACAAGAAATCATTCACTAAGCCAGAAGGTTTCAAATTATTTGGTCTCAAGGCCCCTTTATAGTCTTGGAAATTATGTAGGTCCAAAGAGTATTCATTGGTGTAGGTTACAAATATTAATATCTATTGTTCTAAACATTTTTAATGTTGATTTATTTCATTAAAAAATAATAAACATTCCATGTTAACATAAATAACACTTTAAATTTTTAAAAAAGCATTGTTTTTCATTTCTGCACCTCTTTAAAGTTTGCCTTAAGATGAGATAGATTCTTATACCTGCCTCTGTATTCAATCTGTTGTGATGTTATTTTGGATGAAGGGTACAAAGAAAATCCAGCCTCACAACAGGTAAGAAGTTGGAAACTGGAGGAGAATTTTAATGGTCTTTTCAGATAACTGTGGATATTCTTTGATAGTATACTAATACTAGACATTAGAGCGTCTTTAAGGTTAGCAGCGATGTAGAATCTGAATCCAAACTAATGCTCTCTTCATACTCTGTTAAATTAAAACCCACCAGTCTGTCTTGCACTCTGAATTGATCAATTACTCATACATAATTTTGAAATTCACTTGGAACATACTGGTTCACAGAGTTATGCAGATCTTCTAAATGTTAACCCATTTCATGATATAATATTAAAAACTCACATTCATTAATATCACCACTGATTTCATTTAAAAGTGTTTTCAGTATTGGGATGTTACCAGACTCACAGTGGCAGATAAGTTTTCCAAAATTAAAATTTTCACTTGACAATTCAGGCATCATGTACTGTCAGTTATTTTTCCTCAAAGTGACAAGTTCACTGCAATCATTTTGAGAAAATATCTGTCAAATACCCGAGTCTGAATAAGCATAATTTGTCTTTTTAGTCATTTTAAGTAAAAAATAGTATTCCATTAAAAAAAAAAGTTTTGTTTTTTTTTTAAGTGGCTAGTCTACCTAGTAACTCAAACAATAACATGAGTGCTTTTCCTCAAGATAACCACCACGCTCTGGGGAATGCAGCAGGGTGCTTTATGAGTACTGCCTATTTCATCAGCAGAGGATGTTAAACAGATGTGTACTCAAGGGCAGAAAACAATAAAGCTATAATTTTTACAGCACAATCGAGTACATTCTTAAGTGAAACTGGATCTTTACAAACTGCAAGTACATGGCAACGAAGACCACAATGACTAGTCTAGTTTGGTGTCACTGTCCCGGTTTAAGCTCAGGCCCCCAGCAGTTAAGTGCCACCACTGCTTCTGCACCATCGGCACAAACATCAAGAGACTTGGTGATCCTCAGACCACATTTCAAGTACCCTGAATGAGGAGGAAAGGGAAATAGCTCAGTGGTAGAGTGCATGGTTAGCATGCATGAGGTTCTGGATTCAATCCCCAGTACCTCTATTTAAAAAGAAAAGAAAGAAAGAACCCTGAATGAGGCAAAACCCAAGTGGCATTAAGATAAGGGCTATAATATACATTTACGTGAAAAAGAAAATATTTTACAAAACAAAACATATGACATCTTTTGGGTGTGCTTGCTCACATAGTGATGTTTAAAAGATACTACAAAATAGCAGTGGCTATCTCTGGGTAGCAGAAATAAGTGATCTTCTTCTTGCCATTTTTCCGGTTTGTCTGCATTTTCTAATTTTTCCACAGTAAACACTTATTACTTAGTATTATATGGAAATTTAAAAGGGAAAAATATGTAGATCTTCCCTGGACTTACAATTGGGTTATTTCCCAATAATCCTATCTTAAGTTGAAAATGTAAGTCAAAAATGCATTTAGTACACCTAACCTACCGAACATCGTAGCTTAGCCCAGCCTACCTTATACATACTCAGAATAATTACAATCAGCCTACAGCTCAGCAAAATCACCTAACACAAAACTACTTAAAATAAAAATATCTCATGTGATTTATTGAATACTAGAGTAAAAGTAAAAAACAGGATGGCTGTCTGGGTACAGAACAGTTTTAAGTGTACCAGTTATTTACCCTCGTGATGGTGTGGCTGACTGGGAGCTGTGGCTCTCTGCTGCTACCCAGCATAAGAGAGTATCCCACTGCATTTCCCTAGCCCAGGGAAAGATCAAAACTCAAAATGTGATGTACGACTTCTATGTAACGCGTATCACTTTTACACCATATTATAAAGTTGAAAAATCATAAGCCAAACCATGATAAGGGACTGTCTGTATACATATATCAAATCATTATGTTGTACATCTTAAATTTATACAATGTTATATGCCAATTATATCTTCAATAGAGAAAACAAGGTGAGTAGGGTTCACTTTCCACTCATTTTAAGTCCACAAGCAGAGATAGGGGACCACAGCCAGGCTGCCTGTTTATTTTCTAATGCTCAGGCCTACCAGCTTCTATGTTATAATCCTGAAGTGAAGTATTACTCTCCTCTACCAAACGACTAGTTCCTTCAGAAATAAATATACATCCTATAGATAGTAAACCACTAAAGAAGAGCAGAGGCGGAATAAAAGCAGAGGGGTACGCCCCCTGGACAATGTACCTGACTTCTGGTTCCGGTCAATGAGAGGGAGAGTGCTATCATCATAGGAATGACTACTCTGGCTTCGAGAAGCACTGTTTAGATTCACCTGGAGTCAAATATAAAATGCAATAATGTCACAGGGTACTGAATTCACAAACATCTTATTCCTTAATAGGCAGGGACTTTTTAGGTCCCTATTTCCAAATACAACTCTTACCAAAAGGTAACTCATAAGGGTTATGTAAATACCTATTTAGTAAAACAAACTAGGATATAATGGCTTCTATTTATGTTCCTGAACAGATTACAAAGGTACCAAACACTATCAGAAGGAGATAAAGTCTCAGAAAATGATAAACTTCAAAGGGCTATGGCAGATTTGGAGAAAAGTCAAGAAGGCCACCATACTTCCCTGCACCAGTGTTCATACTACGCTATGACAGACAGGAAGACCAGAGCTATCTGAGCAGCAAATGCACTATAGGCACCTTCTTTTTTGGGAAGAGTAAACCAAATGATTTCCTCACTAACAGACTTGCATCAAAAGTAGACTCAGTGTGATAGGGAGATAGAAGAAACCAAACACAAAAAGCATTACTGGAAACCAAGGGGGAAAATAAAGATCAAAGTCTCAGTCCAAACAGTTATTTATTCTACCTGAAAGTCTGATTTTTTCCATCCTTCTTTTTCCAGTGGCTTCCGTAGTTCCTTATATCCCCAGATTGTCTGTAATACAAGTGCTGCTGCTCGAACTTCTTTTTCTGAGCGGTTCCTTTTAAAGAAAGTAACATATGGAATTTGGATGTAAGACCAGGGAAGAAGCTGAGAACTTGTACTCTCTAATACAATGTAACATAAGAATATAAATTCCAAAATGAGCAAGAGCAAATACTCACAAAGTCTGGTATTTTAACTCAAAGAGTGACACAAAAAAAAATGTTTGCTGGAAGTCTTATCAATGTTTGGATCAACATTAAGACAGAGAAAAGAGCCATACTTCTTCACACTTTATATGTTAACAAGGGGAAAAAAAATTAAAGAGCAAAAGGGAAAAGCTCCTTTCCTAGCAACTTCCCCTTCATATTCAAATTTTTCCAGCTATAACTTAAAGTGTTAAGCTCACCCTGATTTGTTGATCAAAACCAGCTTCTCAATACCCTGTGTCTCTCGAAGCTTTTTGGCAGCCTCCAAGTTCTCAGCAATAACTTCATTGATGGTGTTCAAAATAGAGACCACAGTGTCCTCAGAGAAATTCTGGGAAGAGCTCTGCTGCCCTCCTGGCAGATTCTTTACCAAGTTAGGAATAGCATGTTTACCTACAGCAGCAAGACAGGAGGAGTAAGTGCAGGGAGAACAAGCTGAGTCAGGTTCTGAGGAGACTAACCCTATACTGAATTGCACTGATCCTATCAAGTATAGGTACTGTTCATACAAATCAACTTCATTCTCCTATAGGATTATCATTTCAAAAGGGCAAAGGACCTGGACAGCCATGAATGAATTATCCTTCCTATTCTTTTATTTGTTTTCTCCTTCAGTCACAATGTAACATGGTACACAGTCCATTCAGATATTCTAATGAAAACAGCATATTGAATATTATCATAGTTCAATAGAAGAGTCATTGTGAATTTGAAGGAAAAAAAAAAAACGCCAAAAACTGGGCTCTACCAAACTTATGAACTATATTAACTCTGGCCAAACTACGTAACTTCCTTGACCCTCAGTTTCCTTATTCTATTAAAAAAAAAAAAAAAGGATCTTTGTGAAGTGGTGACAACTAAATGAGAACATACAGAAATGCTTAATAATCCCTACTAACAAAGTACATGCTAAATAAATAATAGCTATTATTATTCTATTTTTTTTAATGCATCACTTCCTGTCTTTCAAAGAACCATTAAACTATAACCCTCTCCAACTCTTAGATTCACAAACTGTGGGGGGGCCTAGGATCCTTCCTCTCAGTCATTTCAATAAATAAATTTAGTACCTGCTGGATTAAAGGTACTGTACCAGACGCTGAGGTAACAGTTAACATCCAACTCCTTACCAATTAACTCTTTGTTGCGAGCATCCACAGCCAGATTTCTCAGTGCTCCAGATGCAGCTTTCACAACCCGCTCCTGGTCATTGGTCAGGAGGTCAGCAATGGCAGAAAGAGCCTTCTCTTGACGCAGAGCAGAGCGGATGTATCGACCATACTGCAAGCAGCACATGGAAAGAAGTAAAACAGATTACAGATGGCACCAAACTAGTTAGTTTGTTAGTAAGTCCTCTCACCTCCTGGTAAAGGTACTCACCGTCCAGCGCCCAGCACACAAGTTCTGGATGGCCCCGGCTGAGGCTTCTAGGATGGCAGGATTCTTGCTCTCCTTGAGGAGTGAGATGTATATCCGCACCACCTCTGGCTGAAACAGAAGTTCATAGCCTGCACAAGAAAGGGCAAGAAAGCAGAGGATGCTTCTCAGTAACGATGACAGGCTCCGGCTGGCTGGAGTGACGGGTCTATGCTCCCACACCATTAGACTCCCTAAGCCCTCCGCCCACCCAAAAGCAAAACTACAAGGCTTCCTTGAGTATCATTTATCCAACTCCTCTCCCTTCTTCCTCCTTGACTCTTCTCTCCCAGTTTGCTTTAGCCTTGCTTGTTTCCCAAGGGATTCATTTACTCAATGAAGGCACTCAAGAGTTAAAGATTCTTCATCTCAAATGAATTACTTCTAGCGTAACTGAGTCATTCTGCCCACCTTAACCATGATTAAGTAAAAGGGCCTCTCAAAGATTTAGTAACATCTAACCATTTATATCCACGGAGAGCTGTGAACTTTGGTCTTACCGTATTGATGAATATAAAGATCCAGACTGTGATAAGGAGACTTCCTATAACAAGTCAAGTTTAAGTCCCATGACTACTACTTAGTGGCTACTTAGGGTAGTCCCTAAGCTCCTGGTCTAGATTACCATCAAGACCTTACCGTATCCTCAAGTAATCTGAATAGCTGCCAAAACAAGCAGTCCTTTACAAGTTACTGCTATAAAATTACAGTTTCCAAATACTTTCACCATCACATCAAATCCATAAGTCAGAAAAGACAAAACAGTGAACATACTGTATACCCTGTTAGGCTGCCAAGTACTCAGTCTGTGGACTATGTTTGAGACCCATGGAGTCTAAGAAGAAAAAGATAACTTACCTCGAGCAGGACTACTTCTTTTAGGGAAATCCACTGTATCATTTGCTGGATCCTCTGTGGGTTTTTTCCCTTTGGAAATTAAAAAAGGGGAAAGGAGTAAAAAGTTTAAGAAAGGGAAGAGTCCACCTGGTATATTTCTTTTATTCTTCAGTCAAAATCTTTGGATCAGAAATGCATTAAGAAGGACAAAAACACAAAACATAAAAAAAAAAAAAAACAAACAACAAAACCAAGGTCCCCAGCTTGTCTCAGCTGGAGGCTATGCAGAAACAAGAACAGAAAACAGGCAGCAGATGGGTAAGGTGAGTATAACCACTATCACTGCTATTATCTTGAGTTTTGATAACTAGGGCTGCTGCCCAGAAATAGCATGCCATGAGCCATTAGCTCAGAAGAGCTAAACTTGTTTCAATGGTCTTCCTCAACTGAATTTTCCTACATGCATCCACAGGGAAGGGTTAGGCAAGGAAATACCATGGAAGCTAAAACCGAAACATGCAAATTAGAAGTCGATAAGCGCCTTAAAAGATTCCACTCACCTCTGGAGAACCACTCATCTTCCAGTGCATCACCCAAGGTTGAAAGCAGAGAAGAGAAATGAAGAAAGAAAAATGCGAGAGAAAGATGTCAACAGGATCATGAGCAAATAAGCAGGAAAGCAGAGAGGAAAAGAAAAACACAGGAAACACAAAGGAGGAATGGGGGAGAAGGCTCCAGATTAGTTGAGTTCTCAGCCTTCACTGTCCAATCACTGGTACCAATACCAATACCACCACCACCACCACCATCACTATCATCATCAACATCACCATCACCACCACCACCACCACCACGAATGAAGCACAAGACACAGGGGAAGCAGCAGCAGAGCAAAAAGACATCCTTGACTAGGCAGATTCCTGCTGCTCACCAAGTATTTTGTACCCAAAGCTAAATGTTCCTTCCTCTTCTCATCCTACGTTAAGGAGTAAAGAACAAGGAACCAAGACTCACCTTTGCCCTTCTTGGCCCCAAAGCAACTGGCAGCATGTGGCCCAGTATTATTGGCAACACTGGGAGGTGCCTCTTGGTAACGTTCTGCCTGTGGGATTTCCCGGTGAACTTGATATGACAAGTTCCGAAGGAGGCAAACACAGTTCTCCACAAGCTTGGGATCACAAGATAAAAAAGTCTCAGTAAGAGAGGAGAATGACTATAGTGATTTCCGAGTAAGTACAGGTTTCCATAATTCAAGTTTTAAAACACTGATCCTCAAAAGCATAGCCTAATCCATCATCTCTCACAATGCCTCTTAAGTACCCCAAGTGTCCAAAAATTCTTGTAGCTTCAGGCTAATGGAAGGTTTCTGCTATCATCTGACGTATAACACAAAACTCCGGGTCACTCTTTTTCCTAATTAGAAAAAAATGTACTCTCTTGGAAGTATGGCTAAACAGCTTTAAAATATATTACACAGGTGAAGGAAATTCTAAAGGAAACAGTTTTCTTTTACGGTAAACACCCACTTTAAGAAGTAGGTGGGGTATATAATGTTATTTGAAAGCCTGAGATGATAGGTCTGCACTATGGGTACCTCATGGTTACTGTGAATGGAATTCACTCACCCATTAACTTACCTTGCTGTCTGAATCTTTCTGTCCAATCACAGCCTGAACAATGAAAATGAGAGCATCCACCAAACCATCACATTCCCGAAGTTTCCGGCGAGCTTCACTCCTCTCTGAGCTGACATTCCTGAGAGGAAAAGGAGAGGCTTCAAGATGACTAAAATCCAGAAGTCCTCTCTTAATATCCTTAACATCTAAAAGCCACCTTAATACTTTTTATCTTCACTATGACAAATAATGAGTACTTGTTATAAGGAAGGTACTGGAGCTGAGATAAAGTTGAGTAAAACAATTCCTACTTTCAGGACATTTATAACTAGTCTGGGGGCAGAAGGGAGTATAAATAAAGTATACCAAAAACAATAATTTAAGGTAGGAAAAAATACTTCTTGTATGGAAGCACAAATGAAGAACGGGGCACAGTACACAGGGGTATATTCCAAAGAGAGAAAGAATACACTGCACATTTATAGGAGATAAGAAAAAGAAATCAGGAAAACTTTCATGAAATAAAAGCACTTGAGTTTAGCCTCAGAAGATAAATAAGCAAGAAAGGTACTGCAGACAGAAGAGCTCTTCCTCATTCTATCCTTCTAGTATTCTATACTCCCTTTGTTGCATTTATTGTAGCCTGACTTGAAATACAAATAACTGAAGGCAGGACACAGACACATGCAAGCCCAGGACTAAACAACTGCCTTATACGTGGTAGGTACTGAACAACGGTTTACCAAATCATATGAACAAAGTCAAAGCTGCACACAAGTGAGTTCAGACATGTGGGGAACAGCAAGTAAACCGACATCGCAGACATATATAGCATGCAAGGGAGCAGTGACAAAGGTAACAAGACAGGTTGGAGTCATGATATGTGATACAGATAGGAATGGAGGCTGAATGACAAGCTAAGAAATTTAAACTTTTTTTTAAAAGAAATTTAAGTTTGTCCTCAAAAATTCCATCTTCACCTGAAACTAAGATTGTAACTACATTTCAATTAAAAAAATTTTTTTAATTCCATCTTCATACTCTCAAAGTCCTTCTGTTACCTGAGGCAGCCAGCTGTGTTGGTAAGTACAGATTCCCACTCAATATGGCGTGGCTTACAATCCTCATTAGGTTCCCGCTCCCAACCAGAATGTGGAATGATCACTTCATCTGTCAAGGCATGCAGTGCATGGTCCACAATCTCCATTTTGATTGAGTCATGGGATGAGAGATTCCACAAGGTTCCTGAAAGAGACAACTCATCAGATAGCTCTCCAGAACCCAAGACAATACATATGAAGAATGCGAAAGAAAATCTCCTATTCCATCATTTCTCAGTCTTCCCCAATGATCAAATACCTGTAAAGACATTCAGGCTTTTGTTTGTGACTCACAATAAGAAATATATTTTACATTATGGCTCAATACAAACATATATAATCATAAAAATAAGGTTTCATAAAACAAGAGTATACTCTAGGTAAGCAATACTCTCTGGGCTTACCTACACAAGAGCTTCTCAATCTCAGCACCACTGACATTTTGGGCGAGCTGTCCTTTCCATTGTTAAATGTTTAGCATATCTCTAGCCTTTACTCATTAGATGCCAACAGCACTCCCTCCCGACCTCCCTGAGTTATGACAACAAAAAATATCTTCAGACCTCTGAAGGTCCTCTGCGGGAAACATCACCCCTACTTGAGAACTAATGGTCTACACTACTTCTTTTTCTTTCTTTCTTTCCCTTGTGTTCCACAAAGTTGTGTTCAATACACACTGATGGATCACAACCCACAATCTGAAAAACACTCTTCTAAAGCAAGGACCACAAGCTAAAATGTCAGCATGTTCTAAGCACGTGAGTGAGGACAAGCAGGTGTTTAAAAGAAATTACAAGAATGTGAATAAGCAGCAACTGACACTCAGCTTCAATGTTTGGGAGACAATTTCCTATATGGCAGTAGTTAGTCAGAGACAACATATTGGAGATTATTGCAAACTGCAAAGCACATGCCCCAATCAACTCAGACCAACTACAGCCAGGTAGTAAAACAGATCCATTGTAACCTGTTCTTGCACATTTTAAACAGAAGGCAAAAATCCGGAATTTTGGGTGAAATCAGCATTTAAAACATTAGCAAATAACGCTTTAAATTTTTGAAAATCTTTCATGATCCAAATCTGTGAGGTGGACTTGACCCAAAAGCCACCAGTTTACAGCCTTTAATCAAAAGTCAAAGGACTAGCAATCCTTCTAGCTCTCAGTATCTCTAGGGATAACACCCTGACCCTAACCTGGCAGTTTCCCTTGGGCCCAGAACTCACCAGTAATAACTTCAGTGAGGTCCATATCTCGAGCCTTTCGGAGTAATCGCACAAGGGCAGGAACACCATCACAGTTTTTTATAGCAATCTTGTTATCCTGGTCACGCCCAAAAGAGATATTCTTGAGAGCTCCACAGGCTCCAAGGTGCACTTCCTTTTTGGGGTGGTCTAATAGTCCCACCAGTACTGGGATGCCCTTGAGCTTCCGGACATCAGTCTTCACCTTGTCATTGCGGTAGCACAAGTGTTGCAGGTATGCAGCTGCATTGGACTTGACAGCATCCAAGCGGAATCCTAGCATGGCTATAACCTCCGGCAGCTCTGGCTGTCTCCAATTAGGGGGTGGAGGTCCTCCCTTGCGCAAGCTATCCAAGCTTGCTAAACTTCCCCGTTCATGCTGGGCCAAAGGAGCCCAATAGTACTGGTCTGATGGCACCTCCTCACCAATCATGTCTTCATAGCTCCTGCAATGTGGAAGAACCAAGACAAAAAGGAATACATTAAGTTGTCAAAGTCTGGTTTCCTGGAGAGCTCCCACTGCCCCTAATCGTCAAGGAGGGAGTAATCCCAGCTCTAGTACACTAGATCTTATTTCTCTTTTGCATAAAGGATATACTGATCAATTTTTCTTAATGATATAAGGTTGTAATTTTAAAGGCATCTGCAATTAGATTAAAACCATTTTTTTCTGTGAAGTTTACTAGCTTAGAGGGGTAACAAGCTATTTAGATAGTTAATCACAAAAAAGAACCAAATCCTGACTGCTTAGCATTTGAATGATGCCTTACAGCTATTAACTTCTCCAGATAGACAGAGATGGAAATAACCTTCAGACAGCAGAGTTAATGAAAGCAACCGACTCAACAGCACAGAAATCAGCACACAATGTCTGAGAACAGCTCTCATAAGGCTTTTGCTAAAGGGGAAATGAGGCATTTACACACACAGGAAACAGCTGATGGGATAAGACCCTTGAAACACTTCATATTTAAGCCTCTCCTAACCCTATTTTGGAAATTATAAAAAAGGAAGTAATAATAGTATAAGCAGTATAGGATTTCTTGCTACCTCATGAGGACCTAGCTTTTGGTATTGATGAGCTTGAACATTAATCTGCACAGTTCATCCCAAGATCATCTCTGCTACTCAACAAATGTATAGGAGGTAAGATTTCTAGCCTCCCATTTCTAAAGACAATACTTCCAATTCTGTCAAAATAGACATTACTGGCCACCATCACATTTGGGATACCCAGGCACTCAGAAAAGGAATAGAAACGAAGCAATTGAAGGTAAAGAATAAAGTCTAACCGGAGACATTTCTCCCTATTTCAATACTACCAACAACCACTAGAGGGTGAGTCTGTCACACTATTATTTATTCATAACCACCAGGAAGGAAGAGACCCATTATCTGTGAGCTCATCTCACTCTGTGGCTCCCACAGGAGAGGAGAATCCATTGTGTGGAACTCTCCAAATAAGCCCGTTGTTTGTTCCACAAAACCACTCCCACTGTCACCAAACCCTCAAGGTTATTAACCTGAGCAAAGGGCCTGTCTCATAGCTGTCAACAGTGATTCAGGTAGACAATGCATTTAGTAAAAATATCACTATTTTTTAATATTATTTAAACAAAACAAACAGGATATATAGCTAAGTTTTTTAAGTGGGCTACTAAACTGTGTGTTACATAAGATTCCATTTTAGTATGGGAAAAATAAAGTCAGAGTATATTTACATGTATAGCAAAAAAGAACACAAAGGAAATGTACCAAAATGTTAACAGTAGTTCCTTTTCAGTTTTGTAGTGAGCATGTTCTCACCTTTATTGTTATTTCAATATAAGCAAGTACAAAAATAATTACTAGAACCAAGATTTTGGTCACTTGAGATATTTTTACAAGAGGGGGATCATGACATTCTTTCCCTTGTTTTACAAACAAAGCTGTGCCCAGAAAGATTAAATGACTTGCTTGAGGCTACGCAGCTAGTGGCAAAGGCACGACTAGAACCAAGGTCTTCTGGTTCAGTGGTTTTTCTACTAATCATTCTGCCTTACTATTTTCGTTTGACCTTGTATTGCTCTCCTCGGCCTGGAACAGGAAGCAGCAAATGTTCTTGCTAGTCAAGCAGGTTTCCAAGTCCAGAACCACCCTGGAACAAACCCAAGAACCAAGCCCAAATCCTCTCTTTATGTCAGTTGCCACAGCTAGGGACAACAGAATGACCTGGCCACCTGCACTCACCTAAATCCAATCACTATACTAATGAGGAAGTCGGGAAAAGCAGACTTGTCAACAAGCAGGAGCCAACACCCTGGACAGACTCCTTTGGTGAAAGCTATTATCTACCACTGCTCCAAGCTGCACCAGCTGAGGTCCGGTGCACCCCCTTACCCTCACCCGAGGAATAAAAGGTGAGTCACATGGGAGTTGGATCTGCTGTCCAAAAGATACCTGAAAGGTAAGTGACTCAGGCTTAGACAACGAGGCTTCTACTCCTGGGCCCAGCCCAGTTCACTAACCAAAGCCACCTAATATGAGGAAAATGAGCACTAAGGCATTTGCTTTAGAAAGTCATGACCTCATGCAGAAATTCAACAACAGCTGCCAGGATATCCTTACCATTAAGACATCCATAAATCTTCTCCCTTAATTCTTATTATTTCTCTTTGCCTGGAAAACACTGTCTCTAATTTATTCTAATGTTGGCAGCCCATAGGCCAAACCTGTTTCTGTACAGAACTAAGAATGGCTTTTATATTTTTAAAAGGTTGTAAAAAGAATAACCACATACAACAAAAATGATACATTGTCTGCAAAGCCTAAAACAGTTCTACCTGGTCCTTTACAGAACAGGTTTACCAACTCTCATTCTAAGGCATGTTCTCAAGGCAAACCATCTACCAGTCCAAATATCATTACTCTCTTTTTCACATGACCAAAGAATCCCCAAGGATTAGCAATAAAGTCGGAAGAGGCAGCTGCTTACTGACCTTTCAGTGTGTCAACAATGTACCAACCTATGAGGATGCCACCCCACCTCCATCACTTTTACAATCAAATGTAAGAACCTAAATAAGCACCAAGCGTCAGGGGTTTTGTGAGATTAAGGTTTATTTTGAACTTGAGATTAAAACCACCACAGGGAGGGTTCTTATATGTACCCTTAACTGTCTATTCTGGCCCTGAAAGCCTAAAACTCTCAACCCCATTCTTAATACCAAACCAGAAGGTGAAGAAATTCACAAGTATTCCATAGCCTCAGACACCAGGCTCCCCTGTGGTACTCCCGTATCACCAAAAGGGCGTCAGATCTTAGGCAGAAATGAAAGAAACTCTTGGCATAGGAGCAAAGGCCACTCTTCAGGACACAGACCAATAACCATCACACGTTGTTTTCTATAATTAGAATATATGATTTTTATAATGAAAAGGAGACAAAAGAGCAAGCCAATACTTTGTAAAATCAGAAAAGGGAAGAACAGCATGGGCTTCCATAAAAAAAAGGCAGAGGGGGAGGGGACCAAAGTATCTCTAATACCAAAAAGCACTCAGAATGAGAAAGAAGAGCTACCCCTTTATGCTATCTAGGAAAGACCCTTTCCTTGCCTACCTGAGGCGTCGCCGAGGGTCAGAGGGTGTCCCGGTCCGACGGGCAGTGCCATAATCAGACATCATGCCGTAATCCAGGTCATCGTAGCCCATGCTACGCTGGTCATCCTCAAGCCCGTAAGGCTCTGGATGAAAGCGGTGCAGATCCACGCTGCTCCCACCTACCCGAACCTGGGGCTGGGGCCCATAGACATCCTGTCTACTAGGTGCCCGGTAACCTTCCATGCTGGGCCTATACCGTTCCTCAATGCGGGTCACCCGGGACAGACTGCCATAATTGTCACTGCCACTTGGATAACCATCTTCATAGTGGCGGCTATATCCATCAGGAGGGTAGTGGAAGTTCCTGGGAAGGGTAGCAGTGCCTGCTTGCCCCACATAGGGACCGGGCCCCCCGTTGCCATTCTTGCGGAAGTCACGACCCAGAGTCTGGATATAGTTATTAGAAACTGATGAGGCATCCACAGGCAGCCCATCTGGTCCCACAGGGACTGGCTGAACTGTCCGCGTTGTCACAGTCTTCACTACTTTCTTGACCTTGAAGTAAGGAAAGAGAAAAGAAAAATTAGTGAACAAATTAAGTTCACTTTACCTAGAAATGCCATGCAATCTACCCCTCTCTCCATCTTATAGGAAGTTGTCAGGCAGGAAAATTGTGCTGGTAGTAACTATGCCTCTATGGGAAGCTACTGCAGACTCTCTTCCTCATTCCACTAGATTTTCCCTTATCTCTTGTACTTTCTCTGTATAGCTAGAGATCACTTTCTTTATGCCTTCACTACAGATCAGTGGCTCTTCATCCATCCTAATTAAGTGCTTAACCCCTCCCCTTAACAGAGACCACAGGAAGACCTGCTCCATCATCCCAGACTTTATGCAAGTCTTAATCTTACTGTAGTCTCTGTGCGCCGAGTGGTTCCATCATCCGAGGTTTCCACAGAGACTACAGACATGGCTCCTTCAGGGTCCTCCTCTGTGTAGGTCTCCACAATTTGCCCTGGCTCTTGCATCCTGGGAATGGTGCTATACAAGAGGTGACTGTGATCCTGTGTGGAAAAGAGAAAAAAGAAAGAGCTACTATTAAGCCATATATATTAACAATCCATCCCAATGAGAGGCACTGCCTCCCTGAAGACAGATTCCTCATGCATCTTCTTTGGGCCCCAAGATTTTTAAAGTGGTGGCCGCCCCCACTTCCAGACTTGTACAAATGGGCAGAAGATATAATTTCCTAGCTCTAGTCATTTAACAAACATGAACTGAGTTAACTATAGCTGCATCAATAACCAAGTGACAGAGACAGCAGATTTAACTTCCCAGTACTACTAGTCATCTAAGTGAATATGAACTATATTAACTGCAGCTGCATCTACATCTCAGTGATCCTTCAAAATAAATTTCACCTAGTAAGAAATTATAAGATGAACCAGAAAAGTCTCAGTAAGAGCCATCTTCTGCCTAGCTCTGTGCTATTCTCCAGATATGTCAAAGGCTCAAGACCAGCCAGATTATAGGTAAGGTTTTCTATGAAGTAGAACCACACCCATTCTAGAATAAGGATGCAGTAATTAGGGATCAAATACCGGGTCAATGGTCATTATAATTAATTCCAAAATAAAACTACATATATACTTTGAAGTTCCCCATTAAAAATTTTCCTCAATGAAATTAATTAATGGGAGATTACAATGTGCCAGGCACTTTGCAAGACATCAATATTCACTTATAGGCTGAGGAAGTAAGAAAGATATGAATAAACAACCTAGACCTTGGGCCAAAACAATTACCTGGGGTCCGTTGAGCTTTAGATCTGAAAATTTCTGTCGCTCAAGGTCAGCATCGCCCACAAACCGGCCGTTCTGAAACACAGCCCACAAGAAGACAATTCATTTTGTGGCCTTCTTTTGCTCTATGAAACACAAATGATCTTTTTTTCCAAACAGGAAAAGGGCTTTCAAGAAGATATCTGTGGCCTGGAGTCCTTCTGTCAGTACACATAAAAGAACCACATCACTCCTTAGACTTAGCACTTTCCTCAAAATTGGAACTGGGTCTCGAACTCTGGCAGATTGGGTCTCTGGAACATAAGAACGTAAATGCTATGAGGGGCAGAGGTTTTTTTGGTTTTTGTGTTTGGTTAGTTTTGCTCAATGATGTATCCCTAGTGCCTTGAACAGTGCCTGGCACATAATAGGTACTCAAAACCTATTTGCTGAATAAACAGCAGAGACTCAGGTAAGTTCTCCAACACACAATCTTTTTGGAAAGCCATAAGAACATACGGAAGGTCGGAAAGGCTAGGTTGGGGGGTTTCCAAAAGCCTTCTTTATTGTTTCATGCATCTTCACAATCTACACCCACTGGAAACTCCCATACAAGGAAGCGTTCTAAAGAAAGAAGCAAGATATATGAGTCTCTTTCCAAGTAGGAAGAAAAGTATCTCAGCTCCCCTTAAGCAAACAGACATCTCAGTGTCTTCATCACTAATTACCAGAGCCACAGAACACATTCGAAAATGTCACTCTTAAGTTGTTCTGTCTTAAACATCAGGAAATAATCTAATGACATAATACTACATAAAAATACATTTGACTGTTCCCCTTCAAATAGAAGACAGTAAGATCCAGCCACCTTGGGAGACTCTTCCCCCACCCTACTCCCATTACATAGGGAGTGTAATGCTGTAGGGAGAGGAAGTTAAACATTACTCTCAGGAAGAAGGAAGGGTGTGGTTTCATTGCTGAGCAAAAGTTAAAAATAGAAGAGAAAGAGGCAGAGAATCCGTGCACTAAATCCTGGAATTCCCCACCACCTCCAAGGCTGAGCAGTCCTGCTCTCCTTTTCAATACATAACCTCTCAACCTTAACTCTCTATTCTTGTTCCTAAAAAAATTCTAGGAACATTGCAAACACACTGCTTCCAAATTCCTGATCATCCCCAATTGGAATTATGTCCTCTCACTCAACATGTTCCTCAGCATAAAGGACCTTCTCTGTCTTAAAAAATAAATAAGTAATCAATGAAAAGCACTACTAGAGCATGAACACTGTTCTAAGTTCCCACAAGAGATCTGTATCAGGCAATGCCTACCACACACACACATACACATACACACACACACACACAAACCTCAGACAGATTACATCACAGCAAAGTCAGACTAGAGAAACCATAGGAAACACAAGATACTTCTCATTTCTAACACCAACTCTCCCAAGTCACATCATAGAGTCAGCCAACCCAGAGACCACTGGCTCCTGTGGTTATCTGAGTAAAACAGCAGCATGATGCTCCCTCTCCAACTCTAACCAACAGAGTCAACAATGACCCCTTCCTCCAAGACATAATATACACAGCCAACAAAAAGAGTACGGAGCAGGAATATACAATTTATGGACACTGCCACATCTTCTGAGCAGACTGTTCCCTGAGGGAGATTGAGAATACAAGATGCCCAACATCCCCAATCACTAAGCAGTAGGCATTTAATTTCCTGAATTTTTGATACCAAAATGGGTACGGGAAGACAGAAAAAAACAGAAGTAACTTAAGTACAGCTCCAAATTATATGATCTACCATTACTAGAATTGCATCCCAACCCAGAAACCCCACTCCAGCAAACAGGAAGTCAAATGGATTCCAGAGATAAGTCCTCCCAACTCCGCACAGCAGCCAACATTCCCTATCTCTTAATCAGTATTTATCACCCCTGCAAAGGCTATCATGAAGCATGGGTACTAGACAGTCCATCACCACAAGAACAGTAGTTTCCCAAGGATGGCTGCCTCTCTACGACCATGCCAAAGTCCTACCTGCAGGTCTGATGGAGAGAGGGGTTACCTGATGCCGGCGGGTGAGGGTGCCGTTGGCCATGAGTGGGTTGGCATCTTGTGGTGAGACCCGGACGCGTTCCAGCTGCGCCGAGACGTGGCGCCGTTCCTCCTCCAGCGCCCGGGTCAGCTTCTCAAACTGGGCCTCTTGTTCCTTCACAGAGGCCAAGATGCTGGCGGTCGACTCCACCTCTGAGTCGTCCATGAAGGTAAGGGGCAGAGCCGCCGCAGGGCAGGGTAAAAAGGAAGGTGGATCACAGAGGGAGGAGGAAGGAGGGAAAAGGCCCCCCTCACTTCACACTACCGGGAAAAGGTAAGAGAGAGGAGAGAAAAGGTCACAGGTCAGAGAAGACAGATGAATTATTAACCCCAAAGCCAAAGATACCCTCTTGTGGTTTTACTGCAGTGCAGAAAGAGAGCCACCACCAAGCCTGGGAGCCCATCACCAGTGTCTGCTCAAGCACGATCCTTTGCCCACCACCCTCTTTAATACCCAACCATAAATAACTATTGAAAAGAAAGGTACAACTAGATTCAAGTCTCTACACTGTTGGTAGGAGAGGGAGAATGTGGCTAAAGCCTGCAGTCATGACATTAGATTAAAATTAGATTATTTTTCCCTGGAAATATTTGCTGGCATCAACTCAGTGAAAACTGTTAACTCCACAGTATAGATAAGCACTTACTGTCCTGCAGCGACAAGCCACCTCTAGAGATAGGGGGCAGTACAAATCTTACTCAACCTCTCCCAAATCTGAACACTGAAAATGCTGCAGTGGTGGCAAAATATACTAAATGAATATGCTAAATTAAAATGCCAATAAGCAATGGAAGTAGTAAAAAAAAAAAAAGCTTTCCACCATCAAAGGCAGAAAACAAAACTAAGACCCTCATATTTGATACATTTATAAAAAAGCCTTTCTACTTTTCAAAACTATTCTACAATATTGAGGGCAAAACGTGTGCCTTGGCTAATGGAGACAAGAAAGCAAAAAAGTCTGTGTGTAAAAAGGCACCATTATCATTGATCTTCACACCCCTTTGCAGAGTCGGAAAAGGAGCATTAGGCTCAAACTATGAAGTTATCTCTTAAAGTAGTTCATATTCTAACCTCCAGACAGTCAATGGCTGGAACTTCCAACATCTCTGTCACCCTGCAGAAAGCTCTAAACAGACTGTATTTTTACGTCTTTACTTATTCCAACTCAGGGTAAATATCCAAGTATTTATGGAGGGTTTATACGTTTACACAATAAATGATAGTTATACAGAAATGAAGAGTTCCCCATGCCCTATTATATAAACTGCAAGTTGGCTAGTAACCATTAGACTTGAAGTTTTTCTCTTACAAGTTGGCTACGAGAGACTTTGTGGGCAGTTCAAGATACACCGTATTGAAAAGCAGGTTTTAGAATAAATCCCCTCTTACTCCCCACCCTCTTATCAACCCCTCAGAAAAAAAAAAGGCACTTAAAAAATTTTATTCTTAATAAACATATTTACATACACACCTGTTAAGAGGTCGTAATTGATTGGTTTAACACAGAGAACAGCCCAGTCTAGATTCAAAAAATCATGGGAGAAGCATCCCAGCCACCACAGCAAGGAGGAAGCAGGAAGGAGAGAGCTGTAGAAATATTTAGAGGAAAAATAGGAATGAGAGGAAAATAAAATATACCTAATACATTAAAAAAGAAAATAAGAGGACTAAGGGCAGGTATTGGGGAAAAAAAACAATCTGGGAATGGAAGGGAGCAATTTAAAATATGACTTAGAATTGCTTAATGTGACAAATACCCTTTGGACTTTGCTGTTTTCAAATACCTGGACCTTGGATATAGTTTTCACTAAAACCTGGATTCTACTATCATACCAGAGATCCTCTACTTTACTTCTGTACAGAACCAGGAGCAGGTTATAATATGGATAAAAAGTCATTTACCCCCTGTTCTCAGCAACCAAAGTGGGTGGGTGGGAGGGGGATCACTTTTGGAATGCCCTTCCCCCTCCTTCCCACCCCTAAGGCAGAAACCTCAAGGCCCAGTACCAACATGCCCACAAAGACATTGAGAAACCAACGCAATAGTCGCAGTGGGGAAGACATGTGGGGACTAGCCTAGGCTGAGCCTTTTGCTTCAGTTCTTTCCCACGCTCCCCAGAGTCCCACCAAGCACAAATGCTTGGACCTGTTTGCTTTAGAGTGTACACAGCATTCAAGAGTACCCAGAGGAACTGATTAACAGGTGACCAATAAACTCCTTGATTAATTCTGCATCACTAAGACTCCTTCCAGTGGATCCAGTCCCTAAATCCATGACTGTGGTAGCCTTTCTCTAAATTCCTCCTATCCAGAGCTGGGCTCCCACAATCATTTTTCAACTCCTGTTCTTCCTTTAAGTCCAAAGCCCACTGTTGCTTTCTCATATTCCCACTCTACATTCCACAGGCCACTCAAAGGTCTTAGTAAGAAGCCTTTTTTTTTTTTAATGTTGCTCCCTTTTCATCTCCTTTGCTTCATTTTAGCACTTGCCCTTATCCACTATGTACAATGACCTAAGAACCTCCTATACCAAGAGGACTCTGCTCAAGAGATTCTTCCAGTTCTGCGTTTCAACAAGGCTGAACTGCAGTTACCACTCCGGCAGTCTCCACCCTATAATCTTCTTTGCTACTAAAAGCCCAAACTACCACTACTATGGGGCATACACTGACAACACTCCCTGCTGCACAGAGAAATTGTCACCCTGCCATAAATAGCCACTTTTTGTCCCCACAACTTTAGTACAATACAACAAGTTAGGAGGGGTAATAGGGACTCTACCCAGGACTCTATGTCAGGAAGCAATATCTGGAAAGTCCTTAGTTTCCCCCATCTTCATGGCTTTAAAAGCTAACCACCTGACTCTAATTTGGAGAAAGCAGAACAGTTAAGAAGAGAAGATCAGATTCCTAGGCCTAAAAGCATGGGGGGGGGAGATTTCCTGCCTCAAAGAGGACAGAAGCAGAGCTGTGTAGGATAGACTAGGACTCAGAAGGCCAGTCCTAGTCCTGGCTCTGTCACTAGCCAATGACAGTAAGTCACCATCACGTTCTCATCTGTAAGATGCCAATACCACCAGCCCAGTCTAACTCAGAGTTGCTGTGAGGATCAGGTAAGATAAGGTAGGTTATACAAATGTGAGGTATTAAGTTGTTTCAGGAGTTAGTTTCTATCTTCCAATTATATTACTTAATGATAATGCCTCAGCCCAAAACTATTTTGTGAACTAGCAAATGAAATTAACCGGATCAAGAGCATAACTGAGTTCTAAGAAGTGGATGAGCTGGTTTCCCTACTCCAATACTATTTACTAGGAGGTCCCACTTAGACTAGTGTTTCAGGGACACAGGGTGCTTCTCTAATGCCTGGCAGTCATCACAGAATTACACATCTGCTATAATGAGCTCTCAATTCACTATTTGAGGCCTTAGCAGTTTATTACCAAGGAGAAAGGGAAGGTGAAAAGAATTAACAATTACTGAATGTTTTACATTTATTATCCTGGCAATCTTTACAACAACTCTAAGGAAGTTTTACTGCAAATGAGAAAACAGTTTGTAGGTGAAGAAATTACCCAAGGTCTTCAGTTAATAGCAAATTTTGAACTTAAACCTAGATCTTTGCCTTTCCAGAGTCTGTATTCTCTTTCTACTGCATGCTGTTAAGTCCAAAAAAACAAGTACATTTTAAGATGGATGGTCCAGCCCCCCTCTCCTACAACTCTTAAGAGCTTTCTTCCCAAACATCACAGGAAAATGGGAAAGGGTTTCTATTTATCTTTAGGTTAAAAGGTTATCCATTATGTCTATATATATGATACAAGTGGAAGAAAAGAAATAAATGGGAGGAAAAAGAAAGCATATGTGGCAGTTAGGCACATATGAATGAAGCGGTTAGGCAAACGATGGTACACCACCTCACAACTCAGAGACTTGAGAGCCTTCTCCATGGCATACATACACATCATTGAAAAATTATGCTATAGACCAGAATATGCAAACTATTAACTGATTTTAGTAGTTAGAGTCAGGAAAGCCTTAAGACTTCAGGCCAACATCTTTCCAGGTTGCCGCAATATTTTCAATGGATTACACATGCTCTCACTATAAAAAGATCATTAAGGAATTCTGAAGGGGAGGAGGGGAGGCAAAGTGAACAAGTGAATCTTGCTATTCCCCTGAGACCAGACATTCTGAGAAAAACTGATTTTACTCTTAGCAAGCAAGACCTATGAGTCTGCAGTAAGGCTCCCACATTCAAGCAATGAAAACAGCAAATACTCAGTCTATTTTGCAAGAATTCCAAACCAAAAGAACTTAAATGAAATCAAATACCCAGAAAAACCAAATAGTTGGACAATGCCAACCAGGTAACAGGACCAAAAAAACACTTCCCAATAGCACAGTCCCCAGAATGATTCATCATACTGTAAACTGGCTGTAGAAATATAACTTGGAATTATGATCCTTAGAGGTTAAGAATACAGGCTTCAGAAAGACTGACTGCATTCACATCGCAGGTCCATTGCTTCTTAGCTATAAGACTTTGGACAAAATACCACTTAATCCCTAGAAACCTCAGGTTTCTGTAAAATGGTGGAAATAAAACACATAGGGTGGTTATGGAGACGAAATGAAACAATCCACATAAAGCACTTAGAAAATGCCTTGACACACAGAAAGCTATTAATATTGTTACTAATACAAATACTACTACAAATAGCTGTTAACACAAGGGACTAGAGTTTCTGGTGTTGGTAGGGCTGTTGAATATACCACATGTCTCCACGTGTTCCCCTCTCCCACTCACAGTAATCCTGTAAACTATAGGAATCCTATACTTTCTTAAAGGGAAAAACCAAACAAAACTCCAGACCTGGAGTTCAAGTCCTGGCTCTGCCAAAAAAATAGCAGTGAGATCTTGGAGAAGTTATAACCTCTGTAAGCTTTACTTTTTATTACTTTTCAAAGTTTAGCTTTAATGGGCTAATATATGTAAAACTATAGGCTGGGTGACTCTGAACCTCTCTCCTACCTCCATGCAATTCACATAAAGTATACTCAAAGAGATGACCAGAATTAAGCATGTAAGCCTCTGCAGAAAGAGAAAAAATTATTTGTCTTGAGGTAGAGAACTCTAAGCCCCCAAAAATGGTCTTTGGATTCTTAAGAAAGAAATTTTATTTTCTGTAGCCAGCCCCAAAGGCAGCTCTCCTCCTTTCTTCCTATTTATTCATATGAAATCAAATCCAATGTCATAAAGTTATGCCCTCTCTCTAAAAACAATGATGAGCAAAACCCCTCTTCTATACCATCCTAGGGATTTCAAACAGCTTTTTTAAAAAGCACGCTGAGCCTTCTACTGAAGAATACTAATCCATAAAATATAGCACCTACAACACTACAGAACTGTATTACATAACATTCAAACCAAGAAAGGTAGCTCTTCCAGACACCTAAAAGACATTTATTTGCCTTAACTGGCATTTACCCCCAAATTCAAAGCAATCAGTCCTGTTCAACCACACAATTGCCATTTTATTTTTAAATCAAAAGGAATATATTTTGCCAGTAGTTTTTCTATGGCTTCTTATCACAGAGTGCTTGTACTTAAGTCCAAAGTCTAAGTACCCCACCCACTACTTGATGTTCTCCCATCCAAAGCTTAGACCAATTCAAAGCTCAGTCAGAACAATTCTAGTATATCTGCCTCACTGGAAAGGTTCATCCCATACTAACCCCAAATCATCCCATTTTGGATATGATTTGTAAAAAGAGAGAAAGAGGACAAGGACTCTGCTCACTTCACAATCTCATGTCAACTGAGCACTTCTCAGGAATTACAAAACTGATATTCTGGAAATGGCCTTGTCTTAGGTGTTTAGCAGTTTCTGAGCCTCTCTGTGGATCTGCTTTAATCTACACCCAGCTTCTCCACTTCAGAGAACCCAAAAGGCTGACTGAAGAGTTTCACTTTGACAAGGAAAGATTGGATTTGTGTCCACCATGAATCTCTCTGCTGCATTTAGGGAGTCTCTGGCAAATCACTCTCCTCTTAGGAAAAAGTGATACATTCTACCTGACCGGAGTTTCAGAAATAAAAGGAAAACAAATACATATAAGATTTTTTGTTTTTTAATACTCCTTGTTAAAAGGAGGTTGAGCTGGCAATCTCAACAGGACACCTTAAATGTCCTAGTTACCTGTCAGGAGTTAAAGTTTTGGGGAGATAGATTTATTTATTTATTTATTTATTTATTTGATTAATGGAAGTACTGGGGATTGATCTCAGGACCTCATGCGTGCTAAGCAAGAGCCCTACCACTGAGCTATACCCCCATTCCCCAGGATTTAAAGTTTTTACTGTGACTTTAAAAGAAAGAAAGAAAGAAAAAAAACCTCCACCATCTTTACCCTGAATTCAGAAACTAGAAGGAACATTTTTCTTGCTTTCTTTTTCCCTCCCAAATATTCTGAGAACCCCTCAATCCATAGTATACTAAAATGGCTAAATGCTGGACGGGCTTTGAAGCAAAGGAAGGGTGTGGCTTTCAGGTAGTGAGGGGCCCAGGACTGAAAGGGTATGGAAAGAAACAAAACCTGCTTCTCTCTGGAGCGCGTATGACACACACACACACAAGACTGGTCTAACAAGTCCTTCTGATCTCTCAGGCCAGGCCGCCTCCTTCTCCTCCCCCACTAACCACGTGCCTCTCCAAGGCCCTCCACTGGACAGATAACACGGAATTTTCTCCCAATCCTGAGAGTCTGAGACACACCGTGTTACTTACCTGAATCCCTGTTGCAACCCTGCCAAAGGCACCTCACCCAGCCTTATAAGGAGATAGGAGAGCTTTAGGGCGAGGCCGATAAGGAAACAAAGATAAGAGGGAGGGGCAAAAAACAGAGGGAGGTGTCAGACTGGAGGAAAGGGAGAGGCCAGATGCCTTTCTCCTTCCTACAAAAGGAGGGAAAAAGAGAGGGAGGTCAGGTATATAAAGGGAAATGAGAAAAACTCTAATCAAAATGGAAAGGTATTGTTTAACTCTTTTGTCATAAAAGACACACTTTACACCCTTCCTTAACCCAAGCTTGGAAAAAAAACAAAATTCATGGAAAAAAAGCTTAACCTTAAGGTTTACTAGAGGTCATCCACTGTTTGAGCTCACATTCCTTGTTTAAAGTGGCAGCTTCTCAACAAACCCCCTAACCTGCCTCTGGCATTCCCACCATCTCTTTGCCCATCATTTGAAGATGACTTGGAAAAGGTGAAAGTACGTAATTGAGTCACATTTACAGTCCGTCTTCCTCAGAGCCCTGACAAGAGCAGCAAGACATTAGGTTTAGAGTACACCTCCCTTTCAAGTCAAGCAACAGAGAGAGCAAAGGTATGAGTATAAAGAAATCAGAGGAAGTATGAAGGTCCTATTTCAGCTACAGAGCAGATAGCTGAAGGAAACGTTTCTCCCTATCTAAAAGAAAGAAGAAAATCTGACTTTACAGGGGAAGAAAAGTTGTGAGTTATTAATTACTGACCTCCTCCTATAAATTATCACACATAATCTTCCCAATAACTTCTGAGGTAAGATTGGCCCCTTTTATTGAGTAAACTGTTCAGAAGTATTCAGTATCCTGCCCAAGGTCATCATATAACTAGTAAGTGATGGAAGCACATCTGTTCTACTCCAAGTCCATGTTCCTTCTCCTTGACACAGTTAAGTAAGTATGAACTTTCTATGCTTCTTGTGGTTAAAAGTCAATCTAACTCCAACAGAGAAGGTGACCAAAAGTAAACTTTGAGGTGAGGAGGGAAAGGAGGTGAGAAAGGATGAGGTGGAAACATGCAGACTGTTGGGTCTCACCTTCATTTTAAAGACAAGACCTTACTCACTCAGTTTTGGGGAAAGGGAAAAATAACTTGCAATCTACCTTAGATTTCCCATTTTAAAAAGAACAAGAACTCAGGAGGGAAGGTGCAAGGAAAAAAGTGGTACTACTTTGTACAAAATCGCCTACTTTCCCACTGAAAGGCCCCCTCTAGAAATCTGGCTACTTGCTACATTCTCTAATCACACCTCAAGAAAGAAAATCTAATCACAAATATCCCTACTTTCATTTTCAATGTGACATCTCACTAAACCAAAAGCAGAGATCAGAGGTGGGGTGGGAAAGAGAAGGAACTGGAAGCAGGGAAGACAGTGCAGGCCAGCACCAGAACAGAGAGGAGGGATTGTTCTGGCGGTATGTTAGCAATCTGCCTCTAGGGCAGCTGTCCTCCTGGGCAATCAATGGCCGGTCTGTGTGTGTGCTCAGGGACTAGCCAGCTTGGCAAAAGTTGAGGACTCAGCCACCCAATCCACAAGTGAGAAGAGATGCCTGTTTCACAGCTGGAATGGAGGACAAGGAAAACACAAAACAAAAGGGAAAAGGGAGGAGGAGGAAAACAAAGTGCTAGGTGCTATTTCAGTCTAGACAGAGAGGGAAAAAATCCTAGGAAACTACCAATTCCTAGTTAAGTGCAAACAGAATTACCAGTACCTCTCAATACTGAAATTAAAAATGGGTAGGTTTCTCCAGCTCTGTTCGTAGTTAAGTGTCAATTGGAAGGATGAGATCTAAAATGTAGGGCCTCAGCATTACCTGTTTCTCTGTCCCTTTCAGACCCAGCAGGGCATCTGCAATATATACAGTGAATAAATATTATATAAATAATCATCTATCTCCTTTTAACATTCCTTTCTTAATTAAATCCTAGAGATCTATAAATAATAGTAGCACACATAAAAGTCAGTGAGATCCCCAGTGCTAGAAGATCGAGGCCATTTATATAACTCAAGTGCTAAGACGCAAAAGACCAGAATTCACACTCCCTAATCCCTCCGAGTAGCTAGATGCTCTGAGAACCATTAGACACACAAAGGTTGCTCTCTTCTCAGTAGAGCCCTAAAGCAGGGCTGCTCCCCAAAGACAAAGAGATTTCACAGGAGAACCACAAAGACATTGCCCCTCTCCGTTCCCCCACTCCCAGCTTTCTCACTTCCTGTCACAGTAGCACCAGACCACAGTCTCCCAGAAACAAACAAATACAAAGTGCTGGATTCTGGGCTGCAAGCCAACCGCATTCCAGGGCATCCTGTCTACCAATCACCAGCCAGAGCTCCCACTCTGCCCTGCTCAGTTCCTTATCATGTTCAGGGAAAACAACCCTCCTCCCTGCCCCAAGCCAACACTACATGGGACAAAGCTCAGGCCTTTAAGAATCAGCAGAAAGATACTGTGTAAGGATCTAAGGGTTCAGAGTGGAAGAGAGGATTTTAAAGATTCCTATTTGACTAGTTTCTTCACTTTACACTGGGGATTTTAAAGCTACTGCTATTATACTCAGCTACATGTGATACATCCCATAGAAAGCTTCATCATAGCAATCTGATCCCCAACCTGAATTCAGTCAATGGAATATTCCCACCAGGAGAACTACTTTAGGGCACATCCTCCCTCAAGTTCTCTATCACCAACTTCTACTGTTTTCTAAGCCTTTCGAACTATTTTCCCCACAAGCAAAAAGTTGATTCCTAAGAGGCCCGGCAGAGACCAAAGGCAGCAGACTCCACCCTACAAAGAGGCAGGATAGGCATTAGCAGGTGCTGGGAGCAAAGTTCTCGACTTCCCTAGGGAATGAAAGGAGCCTCACTAGGAACTGAACAGTAACCCTTGCAGCGAAAAGGGCAAGACAGCAAACTCAGCTTTTCCTGCTCACTATTCTCCATGGAGTGGGTCAGGGGCTATAGATTCGGAACTTCATCAGAAAAGCAAGCCCCCCTTCCTAATAAGTGTCTTCAGCTGATACCAAGAATGGGATAAATGATACATTTTTCTATTATCTTGTACAAGCTCAGTGGATGTTAGCCCTAAACCCCAGAAGCAAAGATGCAAATAGAAGTCAAGCTCCATTAGCCAGAAATTCTTGAAATCCAAAAAAGTAACACCCTTTGCCCCCAGAGCTTAATTCCCTTTGCATAAAGCAAAGCACAAGGCCCAACACAGAGTTCTCCAACCAGAGGGACATTCCAGACAACTAACTACTAATATGCTATCACTTCTTATCTTTTCTCCTCGACTTCTTTCCCCTTCTTGGATCTGCTAGAAGTACTCTGGGCAGAAGCCTGATTTAGACCACACATGTTGGGGCAAAAGGAGCTAAGTCTAAAACAGCACACTTAGAAGGAATTAGTCAGTATCTGGATATGATATGACCAGGTGAAAGCAGTTGGGGCAGATATATACACAATAGTCAGCCGTTCTAGGGCAGGATAGAAGAAAAAGAATATTTAGCAACACTATGTTTTAGAACAGAATTTAACAGCAGGGCCTAGCCACTGTAACCTCTATCACTGAAGCATACACACACACACAAAAGTTTAAGATCTCTTACCTATCACTGACTCCTTTTTTCACTCAAGAATAACTTTAAAAATTAGTTACAGTTGTTAGTATTCTTATCCAATTCTCCGTCATTCATAGCCTAGACCAAATAAATCAGTCAACTAAGTACTACTGTGTGAGATGGTTATACCAAAAGCAGATAAAAAAATAGAAGAGTCTAATAGGACAGTTTTCTGAGATACTTCTTTAAAAAAAAAAAAAAAGAGGGTTATAAAAGACACACCCCAGACAGAGAACTAGACACACCCATATCAATGCTGCTGCTCCAAATGGAAGCTTGACAGGCTCTCTGTCTCAAATTGAGCAGATCGTTGAATGTGTGCTGCTTGCAAGAAGGAATCAATCATCTGTGTCTATTTCATATGCGTGCTGATTCCGAAATACAGTCAGCCCATGGTGTGAGGGAGGAAAGGAGACCAGTAGAGCCAACTGATCTCAATTCAGCATGATTTCACCAGACGTCCTGGTTCTAATTGTATCTCTGGCTGTTTGCAGACATATTTAGAAAACCCAACCAAAGGAATAAAAAATGGATAAGGAGAAAATCAATGGAAGAGCCCAAGACTTAAGCTGAACATTCAACGATTGTAAAAGTATGAATCTGTTTTACTATCTAACTTCCCACATATCCCTTTCTTTCCAAATCAGGTCCAAAGCTGAACGATTGAAGGGAGGGGAGGCTGAGAAAAGAATGTGATTGGGAAAGGTTTTGCTACATTCCAACTAGCCAACATCCCACATAGCATTAAGAGTGCCCAAGAATTCAATCCCACTACTGAGAGTTGCTGGGACTCTGCTAACACACATCCAATTCCTCTACCACCCCCCACCACTAAACACCCTGAAAAGAAGCATAATTGAGATAGCTTGATGAAGGCACCAGCTGTTTCCACCACTCTCCCTTCCCCCACCCCCAGAGACCACAGTTCAAACTCACATCAAACACTTAATACAATTGACTGGCCAGTAGGAAGGAGAAGCCAGGACTAAAATAGCAGGAAGAATGCCAACTGGCCCCTCTCAGAAGGAATGCTTTCTTGGCTCAATTTAAAAATAAGAAACTTTTGTCATCTACTCCTTTCTGCCTGATTATATTCTCCTTTCCACAACCTACTCCTCAGTGTCAAATGGATTTCAGTTTCTTTTCTACAACTCCTCAATCTATTTTCAGTATAGAGTTAAATGTCAAATAATGTCTAAGAGATTGGAAGGCTTCCTGGACTGCAACAAACCTAGTACAGGGCTATCACTTAAGGTCAAGGAGACATGAGCCCACACAGCTGAGAAGGGAGCAAAAATTATGCACTTTGAATATTGACAGTAATCCAATTTCCCAAGGCCTGGGTAGCCAGTTAAAGTATTAACATGATCAGCCCTCCCCCACCCATATTCTAAGTTGACCAGCCTTAGCCAAGGAGTAAGGGAAGGAAGCCAGCACTTCCTTTTCAGACGGGAAGTAACATTGGCCCTTCCTGTTGAGTTTTAAACAAATTGTCCAGCTGAGTTTCAATGCTAACATCCTCTCTTGAATTTGTTCCACAATTTCAAAATGGAGAGGGGAAATGGAGATAGGGTCTAAAAGTTTCCCTTCCCCTAAGAAGCAAGTCCTACATTCCATACTAAGTGCTGGCATAGTCCCCTAATCAGGCAATGACATGTGTAATTCCAAAACAATACAGGATACAGAGGTAGAAAATTTCAAACTTACCATGTCTACTACCATGAACTATTCTTCTCTACTTCTCATACTAGTTAAATAATCACCCATCTGAGAAATGACATAGGTATGTAGCTTAAATGTCTAGGTTTTGTGGTCCTCAAACCTGTGATCAAATCACCTGGAAGTTTGTTTTGTGTGTTTTTTTTTTTAATACAACCTCCCAAATCTACCTCTCCATCCGCCATACCTCAAGTTCTGCAGGGAATGCCTCAGAATTTATGTTTCTGAAAAGCCCTCAAAGTGATTCTGTTAGTCAGCTGGTGAGAACCACTGTACTGGCCTATCCCTGACAACTCTCTGACTACCACATTCCTCTCCCCAAAGGGCACTCGTTCTCGTTATAATACATTATTTGGACCTGCTTTACTGTTTTCACCAGACAACTCAGATCATTATTCAGTCTGGATTAGAGGCTCTCTGAAAACATGGATTTAAATATAAAGATGGCTGGAATGACATAAATCTAAATCCTATTTTCTAGACTCAGAATCTAAAAGGAAGAATGGTCTCACTTCTTTGGAATCCTGAGTTGCTACACTGAGGATATCCCTATTTACACTGCAGACTGAACAATCCAATTATTTTTCAAATGACTTAGTTTAAGTTTTCTACAAGGAACAAAGAGCTGTGCCACATTTTCAAAGATTGGTTCCACATTTCACCCCAAAAGAAGTCCAAAGCCCTAACTCTAGCATTCAAGACCCTAGATAACTTTAGCCCAGCTGACAACAGAAATAAACAGAAACTCTGGATTCAAGTGTTACCTCTGACATTTATCCACGCAAGTCACTTTAACTTCTGCGTTAAGTGAGAGCAAGTGAGTAGCAAGATGTTTTCAGAAGAAGCATAGAGGAATGGGTACAGCTCAGTGGCAGAGTGCATGCTTAGCATGCACGAGGTCCTGGGTTTAATTCCCAGTACCTTCATCAAAAAAAAGAGGAAGAAGCATAAAGAGAAACATTTCCACAAGGAAGTATGTCACTAAAGACTTAGGAAAAAAGAATGGCACTGAAAGACAAACTCAAAACAACTACAAGCATCCATAAATGTTGAAATAATACATATCAAGCAGTTATTTAAAAAACTTCGAAATCTGGGGGAATCTGATTGCCTAGAATATCTCCCATGCAAGATGATAGTTACCTGACCAAAGGAGAAAGGGATGGAAGGGGGAAAAAAATGTTTCCTGACTGAGGTCATCTCCCAAGGATGATATTAAGTAACAGGATGACTGACTACTAGATAGGATGACAACTAGATAGGTATAATTAAAGGGAAGAGCAGAGGGTAACCAGGTCAAGTTCTAGGGCTAAACTCCAAACCAAAAGAGACAGAGACAGAGAAACTCTCACTGAAATTCAGACTAGCTAAACTAGAAATCTTGAGAGGGAAAGTAAGAATGGGTAACTCAAGACACAACTACCTACTCTGGTAATCAAATATCCTTTTACTTTCAAATATGGGGTTAACATAAAACATCAATCACTGAATAGTTGGTGCTTCTTCCTCAGTCCCAAAGTCAACAAGGCCAAGTGGTTCAGCATATACTTTAACAACCATTACTGCTTAAATACATATATGAAAAGGGAAAACAGACATACAGTTAGTTATCAGGGGTGATTGTCTTCCCTGACATGCAAGACATAAATATGGATATGGTGACCTATAACTGGCTCCTGAAGCCATTAAATCCCAATGATTACAGCTTGTGGGGAAGCAGGAGCTTTTTGGTCTAATGAGTAAAAAGAAAAGCAGTAGGTAAGTGGGGTAGGCATAGTATTTGGTCATAAACCAAACCAACAAAGGTACTCAAAAGGAAACTGTACCAGATCTAGGCTGTCACATCTTCTGTTCATAGAAATCTGACTCTGTAGATAAGGTAGAGAAATAGATTTCTCTAGGGAAGAAAATTTTGATCTCACTTTCCAAACACATACAAACATTCTGCTACTCTGTAAATTATGTGATTATACTCACATGGAACCTCTGCAATGAGACAAAGATGGAGGCTGGGCCAGGTGTTGCCTCAACTCCTTATAAATACATTAAAAATTGTTAACAGCTGTTGTCTCTGGGCTCTGAAGTGAGGAGACTTTTCCTTGTACTGTGTAGTGCAGGATGAGGTCCTATATTGTTCCTCCTTCCCCCAAATAAACTCACTGGACCTGTCTGAACAGGTCTACTTCTGCCCCCATCTCTCTGGCTTGCTGGTAACAATCATTTCAGGGCCTTAGCACTTTGTACTCATATCAACAAGACTTCACTCGAATTTCTTTAGGTCTCTCTCAAACACACCTGATAAATGAGGTGTTCCCTGACCACTCTATATTAAACCACCTCACTCCTACCCTTGTGCTTCTTATTTACCACCATACAAATTCTCCTTTATTTTTTCTCAATAGTATTATCACACTCTGACATACTATATATTTACTTACTTAACATCTATCTCTCCCAACTAGAATGTAAGCTCTGTGAAGTCTATCTAGGGTACCACAGGCTCTCAAATTTCTTTTGAATGAATGAAGTTTTACTTTTTCAATGAAAACAAAAAGTTAAATTTTAGAAAAATAAATCAACATTGTTTCATTTTCTTTCTATACATTTTTTTCTAATTATGACCTTAGGCCGATCAGCTAGGTTCTCGGATAGCCTTGCCTGCAGGTTTGGCTGACTTTAGCAAGATAGACATTCAAATTGCCAATTCTGCCTGGTTTACAAAGCAGTCAACAAAAGAGCAGAATAGCAGAGAAGTAACAAAACTTCCCCCATTCCAACAAAGAAACAGTGGAAAGAAATCAGATTGGCACCAATGTCTCCTTTAAAATAGACTACTCTGTTTTAAAAGTGTACTGAATATACACCAGCTACTTTATTTCAATGAGATTTACTTCACTTGCAATGAAATGGGAACTGTAAGTGCTTTATAAAAGTACTGAGAAGTTGACCTAGTTTCTATAACAATGTCTTAGGTCAGCAGCCATCAGAATATATATCTTGGCTTCTTAAAATATAAGCTTCCTAAAACAAAAATCTTTTTACTCCACAAAGAGATCTCTCTCTCAGTGGGCTACCACACTGCAATATAGATATGGGAAGCATACACAAAAGTGACAATTTACTTTGGGAAAAGCTCTTTTTGCTCTACTGTCAACAGAGCCAAAATGAGTAATTAATTAGTAAATATGGAGAGATTTGAAAACCAGAAGGATAAAAACTATTTGAACTACAAGAAGAGATGAATCTTCTTGAATTACAACAATTAATCCTAATCTAGATCTAACTGAAATAAAACAGAAGCAGTATCCTAATATTTGTAGCTTCAACACATGTACAATTTATTCTATTAAGAATTAGAAATTTCTTCCATATTAAGTGTTAATGAGACAAAGCGATGCCCTGAAGACTACCAATCTAAGGGGAAAGAAAAATAGGGGAAGCAAAGGGAGACACCAAAGAGGAAAGAAAACAAAAAGAAATGTAGGAGAATCAGTAGAGGAAAATTTGGGTTTAAAAAAAAAAAATGGAGAGCTGGGTGACAGTTATGATAAGAAGCTATGGAGTGCCAATAGAAATTAGTTTAAATACTATTCAGAAAGCTAGTTTCATGGGTTATTTAGTATGAAGGTAAGGAAAAAAGAAGGCAAATCTTAGGCTACAAGAAGCCAAAAGTTTATAGGCAAGGCTGCATCTAACAGATATTTCCCACAGACTAGAGTTCAGCTTTTCCACATACAAGAGCAGGCCTCTTTCTCAGAAGCACACTTCTCACAGGAAGCATTGATGAACTCAAAATTTCTACAAGTCCCAGTTTTGCAAATGTTCATAAATAAGGGTTGAAAATAGAGAATGATGTTTCTTGAACATAAAAGAGGGAGGTTTACTTCAAGAAAAGAGATAATAAAAGACTGCCTTCATTTCTATGTAATTGTTCCCTCTATATTCAAAACTGAGTATTATCCCACAAAATCCTGGTTGGACAAGTGAGACGTCAAGGAAAAGAATCTGGTTCAAAGTCAAGAATAATAAACCCAACCAAAGCTTTTTCAATCCATTCTCTGCAGAAATTAAAGGAAGTTTACCCTTGGATGCTAGAGTTTTGTCTGTCTCTTGTAGATACAAAAAGGTAAGAAAAACTGTATAGCTATTCTTTCCCCTATAGTATCCAAGTCTTGTAAATTACTGCAAGACATACAAGCTTTGACATAAGCTGCTCTCCCCCTACTCACACCTCACTTTCCTTTATTAAGAGTTATCCATTCCCAGAGGGGGAAGATTGTAGCTCAGTGGTAGAGTGCATGCTTAGCATGCATGAGGTTCTGGGTTCAATCCCCAGTACCTCTATTAAAAAAACCAATAACATTAGATTGATAAATAAATAAACAAACAAACAAACCTAATTACCTCCCCCCAACCAAAAAAATGTTATCCATTCCCATAGCACCCTTATTATTTTGAACAACCTTGTCCGCACAACTCCCCAGACCTGCCTATTGTTAAAGACACTTTTTTCCCCATAAAAAAATTAGCATATCCTTCCAGGAAGCCCATTTATTCTGTAATATAAGCATCTATATCTACCACAGGGTTTCAGGTTTTAAGATACATTAAAGGGCACTTAGTCCAACAAACAATGTTTGAATTCATTTGAAGTATTCATTCTAATAGCAAACACAATGTATAACTATGAGCTGGGCATGGTCCTATGAGTTTGTATGCATTAAGTCACTTCATCATCACAACGATCCTATAAAATGGTTAGTATTACTGTCCTCATTTTACAGACAAAGAGACCAAGACAGAGAGCAATTAAACAATTTGCCCAAGGTTACTTAGTAGTTAAGTGACAGAATAAGAATTTGAGCCCAGGCAGTCTGGCTCCAGCATCCATGTTCTTACCCATGCAAAGCTGTTTTGCCTTTCCATATTTATGGAACACTCAGATTGGAAGTTCTGTTTGGTCACCATATTGATCCAAAAATAGTAAATAGTAAATAAAACATTTGCAGCAAAATTGTTAACAACTGTTCTCAAGAGAAGGGAAGGGTATACAGGAGTTACTGTGCTACTCTTCCAACTTTCCTGGAAGTTTGAAACGTTTTCAAAATAAAAAGTTAAAGTTGCTTTTATCATCACAAAATGGGACATGTTTTGCAAAAGTCATGACCAAACTACCTGTTGGCCATCCAAGAAGACTTTAAAAATACTCTGGATCCTCAGAATGTCCCCACTATATCCCTGCTCTAAATTGCCCACACCATTTCAGTCAGACTTAAGGACTCCCTGAAGAGGAAATGGCCTTAAAAATGAGGAACACCGTCCCTGAACCAGAATAGTAACTGTGCGCCCAGTTCTCAACACTTAATATTTAAGGATCAATGACATGTAACTCCAAGTAGAATTAAGGGGGAAAAAAGTTACATCCAAAAATACATTATACAATGTAACTAAATACAAATCAATTCATATCCTTATTTCCCCCTTGTTAGTTCTAACCAGAACAGTTGTTCTTCCCCTACTTTACAATCTCCCTGCCAGGCTATATCAATGCACTCTATTGGAAACCTCAGAGGCAGCTGCATTTAGGCAAAGCAATTCCTATTTCAGCCTCTCATAGCATTTAACCCCTGTTTTGAAGGAAGAGACCGTGAAATCACATACTGATAACCTATAGCTCATTCATTTAAGCAAATTTCTTGTTACTATTACTTCAATTTCCTATGAAAATTAATTTGGGTTCTTAAACTCATAAACTTCCCAACACACTCTGTGAACAAAATCTCCTCAAGTTTCATGGCGAAAGCAGTGACAAAAAATACAATGATATCCAACCATACTTTCTTTGAAATACCAATGTCCAAAATTATCATCCCAAGGTTTTATGTTTTTATTAACAAGTATAAAAATCATTCACTTCCAACATGGCTGAAAGCAATACTTCCCTGCTGGGGTCCTAATATGTTCTGGGTAACCAGTTCCTCTCCTCTAGAAAATGGCTACATTTAAGGTTTCACTGTCTTAAGTCAACAGCAGCCTATATTATGAAATGAACTTACTAGGACCCTTACTTGTCACACTATTTTTTGTACTGCTTGCCCAGAAAGGAAGTAGGATTAAATAAAAATCTTAAATTTAATTCTTCAATTACTTCCAGAAACTTTACTTAAAAATGGAAGGTAGGAGATACATAAGAGGTTAAACTACAGATTAAAGTTTCAAAATTACACCACAATTTTATTAACCTATGTTGTATTGCTTCCTATCTCAACTTCCTTTCAGCCTTCCCCACAAAAGTCCCTCACTGATTCCCATCAAGTACCTTATTTAACCAAGGCTTACTGAGCACCTCAGGGAATACCAGACACTAAGATAGGTGCTAAGAGGATAGAGATAAAACAGTACCTACCCTCAAACAACTCAGTCTAGACGGAAAGACAAAAATAAAAACAAGTAGACAATTTTTAATACAATGTTATAAACATTATTTGAACTACCTATTACAAACCTCTCCCTGCAAGCTGGCAATATTATTCCAAACCACATGCCTGAAAATTCTGTTAAAAAGAAAAACTTTCACTGATAATCAAATGAAGTTTGAGGTATTTCCAGTAAGTTTATGAAATTATGACAGCAATAGTGTGCATATGGAAAGATCCCTACTCTAAAGATTGAGATAATATCCATTCTAGAATATCTAGCTCCCCATAGGCTTTATGGAAAATGGATTTTTTTTTTTTTACATACATTACCCTAACACGGAGAGGGTTAGAAATCTGAGCACTGACCCTCAGCAAGAGGAAACACTCCTGCTCAAGCAAGAGCTCATTGTAGTTCTGGCTCTTGTTTCTGTTCTGTCTGGAGAATGGCAATGTTTTAATGGTTAAGTCCATGAACTTTCTAGATAGTCAGATCAGGGTTTAATCCTGCCCATGACCACTGAGAAGCAGTGAAATTTTCAGCAAACCTCAGCTTCTCTGAGGCTCAAATTCCTTAAAAAAACAAAAAATAAACAAAAACAAAAAAGTTTTTGTGGAAAATTAAGTTAATAGTTTATGCATGTAAATCAACTATATACTTCAATTTAAAAACATAGTTTATGCAAAATGCTTAGCACTCAGTAAAAAAAACAAGGAGGGGGTTGGAGGAGGCAGGGCTGGCAGTCAGTAACAGGGGACCACCAGGTACCAAAATTGAAAGCAATAAATTATACAGAGCTAACCATTTTGTTATTGTAACTGAATAGTGATCTATGCTTAATTTATTTGCATCCATCCTGTCTCACCCATCCCTAGAGAGCAACTACCTCATAAACCTAAGGCTGAATTTCAATTACTCAGAGCCTTTTTTTCTTTCTTTCTTTCTTTTAAGATTTCCAATCATCCCAGTTTTCATCCTAGCTGAAAGAACATATTCTAGTCCCTTTGATTCTCTATAACTGGAGTCCTATGAAAGGCACTAGAACTCTATAATCACCCAAGAGACCCCCACCTGGAACATAGACCATACCTTAGTCATATAACAAAGAAACCCAACAGTATATAGGAGTCAAACAAGGAAAGAAAAATCCGCACAACTCACACTTACTTGACATCTTTTACTCCCAAACCAAAATGAGGAGCAAAACAAAAAATAAAAATGTACTTATTCACACCCCTTGTATTTCCTGGAAGAACTAGTACAGGTAAGATAAAAGACAAATCTTCCATCTTATCAACCAAAAGGCTCCAACAGTACACACCGGTCAAAACAATGCCTCAGTTCGTGAAAATAGTCCTGGATGCTAGTTAATGAGGATGCTCACGGCAGCTACACAAAGCCCAGTATTTAAAGCTAGACCCAAATCACCACCACTCAGTCATCCAGAACCTATTTTCAAACTGCCTTTGTACTCCTTCTTCAGATTCCCTCATCCCTCCCCCTAAAGGTTGAGTGGGGAAACCCACACTCTGGCAGCAACAAGACCAACCCTCCCAAAGATCCACCAACAAACCCCCACCCACCGACTGAAGTCAAGACAGAGAGGGCATTTGAAGAAAAAAAAAAAATTGGAAATGAAATAAGAACTACAGCTCAACAGACTGTACACGTTGTCCTTTTTCTTTCTTTTCAACTGCATTTGCTCTAATTAGGAGATCCAGACATTAAAATCTTACTATAGCCCTTGTATAAATTACATTAAAATGTAGAACAAAGTTCTGTTTCCTCTGAAGCCACAACCTCACAAGAATGAAATCAACATTCAAGAAATACTCTTGTTCTGGAAAAGAAATTTAAGGAAGTGTTCTAGTCTAAAAGGAATTGAGGGGCTGGGGGGTGGGCACAAAAATCAGAGGATTATTATAGTTACATACCAGCTTAAATCTAATGAGCAGCTTACATATTAAAGCGCATCTTTTTACAATTATAGTAGTATCTATTCTAGTTATAATTTTCAGAATGATTCGCATTTTCAAAGGGAGAAGGAAGAGAACACCCAGTTTTCAGCTACTGATGAGTTGGCTATATAATTATCTAGAATCAGTATTTTTGCAAGAATGTATTTGCAAAACAAACAAAAAAACAAATCTTAAGATTAAATGTAAGATATGAAAGCACAGTCATGGGCCTTCAGCTCTTACAGATTTCTGATTTCACGGCAAATTAACCAAACAAAAAACTCACCTCCAAAAAACAACTTTCAGTATGGTTTTAAGAATTCCTCTGTGCTTTCTCGGATGCACTCTAAACACTAAAGTTTGTATGGGTGTTATACTCTTAGCCTAACCTTGTTTTAATCTAAGGCCCTTTCAGAGAGCAGAGCTGAAAATATCTTCAAGTGTGTTGCCACTTTACTCAGGTGAACTAAAAAGCATGATTAGAATTTCCTTATCCCTTTAAGCATATAAACCAAATGTTACCGTATATGCAGACTGAACATACAACACCTCCACAAATCTTTGCCATCAAAGGTAGTTTTAGAAGCAAGGAAATGGCAATTCAGTTAACATGGATCCATTTGTTTTCTTTTATAAGGCAAAGCAGGGCAGCTACGTCTAGCAGAATGAGGCTCCCACCCACCGCACCTGGAAAAGTAAAAGAGGGATCCACCCAGGAACAGCAGGGCTGAAGCGGATCTAGGCCGTTCAAACTCTCTGGGGGTAAAAATACCACCATATAAGCTGCAAAGCTCCCCTGCAACTTTCCACTTCCACAGATTTAATGATAAAAGCGGGAGGAAAACTTTTGAAACAGATGAAGAACCATCTGTATAACTAGCTTCCGACCCGGACAAATTCCTTTCCCAACCCACACGCAACATGCCAAAAAAAAATTTAACTTTTGGTTTGGGCTCTGAAAACAAAAGTTTGTTAGTCTACTCCAGAAAAAATATATATAAAATCAAAGAACACACCAAAACATAAACTTACGGAATTGCTCTCACCCCTCTGAATCTACTCATCTCTCTGTATTAGAGAGACCTAGAAGTTTGTTTCTGGATCTTGAATACTTTACCTTTTTTAAAATGTAATAAAATGCCAAAATTCCCCCAAATAAGTAGAAAGAAAAATTAATAATTGCTTAAAAGTCACCCATCAGCATAACAGACTCTCTCGTTTTTAAATTCCCTCTGGTTACCGTAAGATAATAATTCGACTTGGCTTATCCTCCTTCACCCGTCTGTACACATATTTTTTTAAAAGGCACACACCTTAAATGTGGACTTCTGAAAACCAGTCCTTTAAGAAAGAAACCCAAGGCTTCGTCAATGTGCTGAGAAAGACAAATCCAGCAAGGTAGATGATTTTTCGCCACCTCTTCCTCCTTTCAGGATCTTTCCTGCTCTTCTTTCTCTCTCTCCCTCTCTCTTTTTTTTTCTCTCAGATCCAACACCTAAAATGGAAGTTGCACCCAGCCAAAGGCTAGGGAGCCTGGGTGGTGACAAACTGATCTGGCAGCCCTACCCCCTCGCTTTCCTAAGTGATGTCAGCCCCTGAGAACTTCCAATAGGAGCCAGGCATAAATCAGGGAGCTGATTTTATCCAATAGGAAGCTTCATTATAGGAAATTAAAAAAAAAAAGAAACAGTGAGAGGAGGAGTAAAAGAGAGAAGGGGATGTTTTATATATATATTTAAAGTGGAGAATATACAATCTCTGAGGAATTACTGCAGAGCTCGGGGGGAAGGGGGACGCTGAAGGAACAGGGGCTTTTTAGAATGGCACGCCTAAGTGCCTTGGTTCTCTTTGACGATGGGGTTCTTGCACCCTCCTTCTTTCAGGGTGGGGAAACAGAAAAGAGCTGGTTTTATTTGCCTGCTGCTATTTGGTTTGTTGCTTTCCACCCCAAAGCATTTTCCCAAAGACAGGAAGGGAAGCAGAGAGGAATGCTAGAAACAGAACTACAAGGTGTTGCTAGAATGGTAGGGTATATCTGAGGTGAACTCTCAATTTCATTATTTTGGTTTAAATGCATTAGAGCTAACTAGAAAAAATTAATGCTTGGGCTGATTAACAGTTTTTGGCATCTGTACTTTCACCTAGAAGGAAGCTGTATCCACTTGGCTGATGAGGAAAATCACTGTCTTCCCATTTGTCCCCAAATCAAAATAATGTGGGTTTGAGGGGGAGAATAAATGATATCCAATAAACAAGCAATAGTTTTAGAGGAGATAAACAGTACATATAAGGAAAAGAAAGTCTTACCTAGAAAATTCAACTTCTTTGTGAACTTCAAGGTTAAGACAATCTAGTCCATACATTCTCCTTTCACGCTTGACCTAAATAAAGAATTATAACAGGTATTCTTTTTCTGCCTTATCTTCAGTATGTGCTTAGACTGTTTGGCCATAAAGGACAGAGACTGGATTTTTTTTTTAAACATGCTTGACAGAGACTATTATTTTATGGTCATTCAATGATTATATGAAAATGATAATGATGACCTGAAAATTTCCTTTTTATTTTTTACTGAAAAATCTAAAATCTATCCTGCAGACTGCTGCCAAATGAATCTTCATAAAGTTTTTATAATCTAAAATAGTGGTAAAGAGCATAGGTTCTGCAGTCAGACTGGCTCAAACCTTCCTCCTCTGTACTTACTCAAGTGAATGTACTATACACTGTGTGGCCTTGGAAGTTACATAATCTCTCTGACTCGGTTTCTTAACTATAAAATGGAGATAATAACTCTCTCTCTCACAGGACTGTTGTAAGAATTAAAATACACATAAAGTTCTTTAAACAATTCATGACATATAGTAATAAACTCAGTAAGAATGAGTATTATTATCAATACCTGCCCTGACAAAAAACTTTCAGTGGCTTACCATTGCCCAATAACAGCAATCAATGATGAAGCATTTATGATGTGAGGGACCTTCACTCATTATCTCTAACTTCTAAAACACCACCATGGAGATAGTATTACCACCATTTTACAGGTGAGAAAATCAAGGCTCCTCAAGGTTAAGAAACTTGCCTGAGCTCATCTGGCTAAGAAGTGAACCCGTCATCAGTCTGACTCCAAAGCCCATGCCCTTTCCATTACCTTACACTGCAGTCAGGATAAAGGCCAAGTTCCTTTGGTTGTGTTCAAGGTACCTTATTTATTCATGAAATACATTAAAGTAACACTTAGTCACCATAACCTGACCTTTCCTTATCTATCTAAACTGGAATTCCACTCGTCTTCAGCAAGAAAGTACCCTTCTAATCAGGTTATCTGAGCAACATCCACCCTCTCCTATTTGGTCTGCAGTCTCATTGACCCTCCTCATATTTGGTCTAATGCGGCTGAAAAGGACTTCTCTCAGAAGCCCTGGAAGACCAAACAGACATCACAGCACTTGTCTGATGGGCTTTAAACAAACTAGAATGGGAAATGAGTACATTTAACAGAGAAACAAACAGCCTTCAACGCTCATTATCTAAGAATATTTTCCTACTACCTTATCACATCTTCTACCTCTACTTTCCATTTACTCCTAGTCCTACACAGTACATTTAAAAGCCAAAGATGATTTTCAAAGGAAAACAATCAGCACAAGAAATGTTTGTTGATTCACTGGTCCCTAGATCAGAGCCATACTCCAGAAAATCCTGATTTTGCCTTCGTTTTTCGTGTGTGTGTGTGTTTCCCTGTCTCCCCACCAAAAGATAAGCTCTATGAAGGCATTAAATGTCTTTCCAGTTCATGGTGTATCCCCAGAGCTCACCCTTGTATCTCATATTTAGCCACAGATGAATGAATGAATGAAGTCTGTTGACTTACTAGTTATGTAATCCTGGACAAGTTACTTAACATTAATGCATTTGTAGGTAACATTTAGAATAAAATTATACACAAATCAAAAAAGTTAACTCAGTGGTGGAAAAGTTGTTAAATTTTAAATTTATCTGAAATAGCTACCTCCAAATAGAGCATCACAAGGATTAATATTCACTAAGGGAAAAGCTGTTTATACTCAGTGAATAGAAAATAAAAAGACTAGTTACTCTTGGGTTATTTTGAGCACTTACTGTGAGCCATGTACTTGTCTAGATATCAAGGATAATGAGATAGACAAGTTTCCTGCTCTCAAGAAGTTTACATTCTAGATGGGGTGGGGCAGGGGCTGAGGGAAGAAGATTAACAAATATGATGTGAGGTGGAGGACTATGCAGAGGTTAAAACAGACTGATGAGAATGATTTGTAGCTTGTTCTAGATTGGCTGTCAGAAACAAACTCTCTGGAGAGGTGACATTTAAACTGAAATCTGAATGGTAAGAAGCAGCCAACCATGAGAATATACAAGTAATGGTAACTACCGATGTCAAAGCACTGAAGTGTAGGGGCTGAAACATACTGGACCCAGCAGAGCATGTTGGAAATGAGGAGGAAGGGATAGGCAAGAATCAGAATATGAAGGGTTCTATAGATTATAGAAAGGAGTTTTTAACTTTATTCTTAGGTAGAAGAAAGCCTGTGGGGATTTTGAACAGCAGGATGACATAATCCAACCCACATTTTGAAGAGATCTGGCTACTTATGTGACAAAGGGATTAAAGCGGGGGCAACGCTGAAAGCAAGGAAATTAGTTTGAAGGTCAAGTTGCAGTGATATAGAGTTGACTATGGTGGTAGCAGTAAAAATGGAGAGAAGTCAATGAATTGAGGATGTGTTCAGAGATACAGAGTTGTTTTCTATTTGGGTTTTTTTTTTTCTCTTTTTGTTGTTTCTGGCTTGTTTGTTTTTAACGCATGGAATATTACATTAAGTGCTCAATTTTACAACTCTTAAAGTTTAACTTCTCCACCCACAACCATCACCACTTACATACAGAGAAAAACAAAGTACCATAAAATGGTGAAAGATTAAGAAAGAGTTGTGAAATAAAACTGTATTTTAAAAAGAAACGTTAAAATGACTATACAGGGCAGCGCACTGTGCTGCAATGACTCTACTTCTAAGAGAATCTAAAACTATGAATGCCAAGAATAAATTCTTAAAATCAAAAGAAAAAACAAAAAACTCCTGGCTATCTATACAAAGAAAAACAAAGTATTTTTATTCCTTTCTACCTTCTGGTGGCTACACATTACCATCCAAAGTTTGTCATTTTTGAAGCCCTGGGTAGGATGGCCCTTTATCATTCCCCTTTAGAAAAGGGATTTAACTAAACACAAGATTTAACTAAAATGGATTTTTTTTAAAAAATGAATCCTCACTACTTCTTGAAAATTAATCTAATCTTGATAACAATATATTCAAGATGGGATATATTTCTTCACAACTCCACAGAATCACGTAAAGTGTTACTGGATCTGCCTAATCAAGTCTTGATTCCAGTCATAGATGACACCAACAAGTAATGTGCCTTTTTTTTTTCCTTGCGTGCTGGCTTTCGTGTGTGTGTGTGTGTGTGTGTGTGTGTCCGCGCGCGCGCGGCTGCTGACAACATCTAAAATCTGTCCTCCTTCTGCTAAGTTGTATGTCCTTTCACGAATTGTTTCCTCTTCAAAATATGAGAACGGCAACCAAAAAACGTCCTCTGTTTCTTGTTCCTTTTCCATCTTAAGAGCAGAGGCCTCAAACCAGGGAAACTATCAGCTGACTTGAAAATCCACCCCACCCACATATTTCAATCACATCAAATCCTTTCTGAAAAGGTGTAAGAGCTCAATAAAGGTAGAATTGCACGCTCTCTACTACTCACCTCTCTGTGTTTTGTCCCTTTGCAGGTTTCCCTTCTCTTAGGCATCGTCCTTTCCGCCTCTAGCTGGCCTCAGCGGGGGCTGCTCAGTGTTAATTCACCACACTCTGTCCCCAGTGGTGGTGGATTCGGCCGTCGCGGTCCAGAGCTGGACATCACGGGACATCCACCTGAAGCTGGGACCTGGGTCCCAATGTGCACAAGGAAAAGAACTGCTGTCCGCATTTTTTAACGGGGACTCGGCATTCTCTCTAATGTTTAAACTTGAGATCATTTAAGTTTTGATATCATCACTGAAAACAGCTGTTTCCCGTCAGGAATTGTGCTAAAGGAACCAACACCGGAGACCGCTCCAGACGTAAAGTTCTGGTGACCTCCTTGGTCACCAAGTCTCGGAGATTTGGGGCTGGAGTGGAATCTGAGAAAAACTTGAATTTAGAGACTAGCCCAAAGACCTTGCTCCAGAACATTCCTGGCGTTAGCAGACATCTAGACTAGAAACATGGCGGACAAGGTGCGATAGAGCCATCCAGAGGCCTACTCCTCCACTCAACCTGTGGCGCTCTTGGCAGTGCCCAGCCATCCGCGGCCTCGTCAAAGGGCAGCCAGAGGTGTCCTTCCGCCACCGAGGAGCCTGCGCTACTGGTAGTCCTGGGCCTCTCTGGGGTGTGTTTTCATCAGGTGCCGAAGGTGAAGACGGCTTCCAGAAGAATTCCTCCCAAGTGGGCCCTTTCCGCCTTCCTCAGGCATCTCGACGGCCTTCCCTCCGCCCTCAAGTCCCTCGAGACAGCCTCCCGCTAAAACGCTCCTCCTCCTGTGATTGGCTCTCCGAGGAGCCTCGGCCAATGGGGATGACGTATTCTGTCTGACGTAAGCCCGAGGGCTGGAGTGGGGAGGAGGGACGTCTGGCCCCCGCGACGCACCGTGCGCGAGGACGGCGGCGCGAGGTGTGTGGCGCGGGTCGCGTGGCCTCAGGCCCTCGCTGTCACCACCTCCCAGTGCATGAGGGGGCTGGGGCCCGCGGTGGGACGAGGGCACCAGAGAGTGGCTATAAAGCCCGTGCGGCCGGAGGTGACGGTGAGGGTGAGCCTTGAAATCGGGCTTCGGGGATCCCCACACTCCATTCCCAGAAACCCTTGCGCCGAGAGGTCTCTCTTCTAAGGAGTTGGGCCCCCGTCTGCCGGAGCGTGCCGGGCGCCCAGCTTTGCAGGACCTTCCCTGAAGTCCTGCTTTCCCTGCCAAACCCCATTCCCTTGGTTCTGGACGGGGAGAGGAACCCTCAGAATGTCGTGCTGCTTTGTTCAGCCTCCCTGCCCAAGGCTGGACTTTGGGAGGAAGCAAGGCAGGCTGGACAGAGGACCGAAGCACAGAGAGGCCAGCAGGAGCATCCCCTCCCGCAGAGCTATTCCAGGTTGGATCTGGGGGCAAGGCACACTGCTGGTGGATTGGGAAGCTTCTCCCCACCCCCAGCCCCGGGCCTCAGTTTGGGCCCTTGCAACAGCTGCCGTCCTCCATCCCATCGCTCTGGCTGGGATGGAATTGAGCTTACAGTTTCTGAATTTACCTTTCCATTCTGTTCTTTCCTGATACTTTGATGTGCACTATTTGGATCCTCAGTGCCACCTGACAGAAAACTGCATGCCAGGAAAGAAACACCAGCTGTGCAGGGAGTGTGGGCATCTCAGTGCAGGAAGCTGGAAACGTAGTAAGCCTGAAGTCAGAATACCCACCTTAATTAACCTCGCTTCATTGTTAGCCAGGTAATTAACCAGATTGACAAACCTAAAAGTCAAATTCTTTGCCAGTTTTCAGGCAGAATCAGGCTCACTTTGGTCAAGAAATCTGAACCAAGGGTGGCAATATTATTTCTGTGAGAGACCTTCGTACCAAGTTCAGCAGCTTCTTTTCTTTACTGTGCACCCTCTGCTGGTTAGTGTGATAGAGTGAGCTCAGAGAAAAGGTGTGTACGACGTCCTAGAGATCATTTTATACTCAATAGTTTGATTAAAATGTGTTAAATTGGGGAGTATACCCATCAAACTCTGAAATGTGGTGCTCAGGAAGAGTATGAGTAGTCAGCACTGTAGGAGTTGAGTCTTAGTGGTAATGTGAATGAGGAAGGTTTAAGGATAACAGCTCCATTTTTGGAGGGCTAGTTTTGTGCCAGGCACTCACAGTGGTAAGTAATTTTACCTCTGTTGACTCATTAAATCTTTAAAACAGTCTTACAAGGTAAGGACTGTTATAATTCCCATATCCTAGATGAGAAAAGTAAGGCCCAGAGATGTTAGGTCATTTGCCTGAAATTATACGGGTAGGCCAATAAACAACACCGCTGAGATTGAAATCTAGTCTATCTCTGAGCCCCCATATGTAACCACTAGGATAGTCTTCCATAAGACACCCTTGGCACAATTTCTGGGTTTATGGTTCCTCAGTTCATGCTGTTGGCTCCCACTTTCAAAATTTCCCTGCCATTTTAAAGACAAAAATCAAACTAGATATAACCATATATCTGAAATGTATTATCTCACCCACAGGAATCTGATCCATGAAAACCTAGAAGTTTGTTAAGAGATCAACATGTGCTCGCCTGCCAGTACCAAAATCCTATACAGGAATCCCCGGTTCCTCCAGTTAGCTTTTCTGCAGCTTCATCATCAGCAACAGAGTGGTGTGTTCTGTGATGTCCTTCTGCAGGCAGAAGGTAAGACACTATTGGGGACTCAACTGAAAACTCACCATGGATTAAGATAAAATGATTTTAGGGGTCTAGGCAGTGAAGGACAAAGCCAGTAAAATGTGTAATTATCGCTTTTGAGTGCTGTAAACTAATTGGTAAAGAGCTATTTCTGGGACAATTAGATTTTTCAAGAGTGAAAGTGACACTATGCTCTTTCTCTTAAAAAAATGAAATCAATTGTAAGGTTTTGTAAGCATAGGAATTCTATAAAATGTGGATAATACCGTAGTGAAGATTGTGTTAATGTGTGCAAAGCACTTAAAACAGTACTTTTAATGTTCTAAGCACAATGTCAGTATTAGATGATACTGTTACATATTTTCTTGCCAAGCTGTTTAAGTTTTTTCCATGCCTTCAAATTGATGGCTTTTGTTGTTGTTAAACCTACAAATATATAGCTTGTTTCCACCCCTTCCTTTACACTTGAAATGTTAAATCAGCTTAGGGTACAGCTTGGTATAGTGTAAAAGGCCCAAGACTAGGAGTCAGAGTTTAAGTCCTAGTTTTATTAGTAACAAAGTCACAAATGGGCAAGTAACCTCATCCCTCTTCAGCTCACTTTCTTCATTTATCAAAAAGGAGTATGACAACCAACATTGTGCAGCACTCTACAGTTTGCAGAATATAATTAGTATAGTATCTCCTTTGATTCTTGTAACAGCCTTATGAGAGACGTAATGTCATATAGTTCCAGTTCTACACAAGTGAACTGAGGCCCACAGAGTTAAGTGACTTGCCTGTTGGTTCTCTTAGTAAGTGCAGAGTTGGAATTCAATCCTTAATTCAAAATAAATTTTAAAAAAGTATTAGTTGCCTGGTATATGCTAGTATACTGTACATAGATACGAAGATAGTCCTTCCTTATAAGGAAACCATGTAAGGGAGAGACAAATAACCAGTGCATTCAGATAACTGGGCAGTATAATAAGTAACACATTGGGGTAAGTATAGGCTGATAAAGGAGCACAAAAGAGGAGCATCTTTCACAGAATTGAGGAGGTTGGGGGATGGGGATTAGGGAGAATTTCTTGGAGGAACTAACCCCTTAGGTAAATTCTGAAGGACAAACAGAAGTAGGAAGAAGTGGGGAAAGGTATTCCCAGACAGAGAAAACACTATGTACAGAAACGTAGAGATGTGACCAGGGATTCATGAGTGGTTCATTATGGCTAGAGCACAGACTATAAGTGTATTGATTGGGGATATGGCTGAAGAAATTAGCAGCAGTGTAAGGTCTGAAGTTGGTCTTGTCCTCAGAACACTGAGACATGTATTTAAAGGTTTTAAGAAGAAAGTCACGATAACTGCTTTAGAAACAGCAGTTGGGCTGTAGTGAGAGTTACTAGATTATTACTGAACCAGATAGGAGGCTGTGTTGGAATCCAGAAGAGAGTTTAGATTGAACAAGGCATTGAGAGTAGACAGAAATGAATGGCTTATGAGCTGTTAAAGAGAATTTACAAAGTCTGGTGCAGTTAAGAGCAGTACAGACTGTAGCTGGGCTGCGATCTTGTCCCTGTGACCGTGGGCGTGTGACCTCACCACACCAGTCTCCTCTGTGGTAACAAGAGCTACCTCAGAGGGCTGCAGGGAAGATTAAATGGATTAATATTGCTAAAATCCCCAGGTGCTTGGCACATAGTACTCAAGAAATATTAGCTTTTATTTTTAAGTTAATGTTTGATTAGATGGAGTAGGTAGGAGAGAAGGAAGAATCAAAGATGACTTCTAGTTTTCAGTCTTGGGCAACTGGGCGAATGTGATAGCTTATTTTGAAGTAAGAGTTGGGAAGTTCTGGAGTGTGGGGGATGATGCATTCGCTTTCCAGAAAGGTTGCACTGGAGGTACTTGTGGAACATCCATGTAGTCTTGCAGGCTGTGGCATGTCACTATCTCAGAAAAGATATCTGGGCAGAAGTAGAATCTGGAAATCATCAGCAAGCCTCTGGTAACTGAAGCCATGGGGGAGACTGAAATTGCCCAGGAAGTGCCCATGAAACGAGAAGGTGGCTCAGGAGAGATACCAGGCAGAGGATGGAGCTCAGGAGAGAACTGGATCCTGATTGTCCATATCCAAAGCCCATGCTCTTTCTGTTAGACCACACGCAGCTTCTGTGCAAATTTTTAAACTCTTGTGTGAGTCAAACACATTTATTCAGCAAGTATTTGATCCCCTACATTGTGTCAAGCACTGGGTATATTTCAGTGAGCAAGACAAACATGGTCTCTGTCCCCACAGAGCTTGGTTTAGTGAAGGAGATGGACAGTTACAGTACCGAGAGCTGAACGCTATGACAGCTACAGAGTACCTCTCTGTACCTGGGAGCACCTAACCTGGACAGGGGATGGGGTTGGGGAAGGGTTTCTGAAAGAAGTGATGTCTAAATAGATTTTGAAGGATTAAAAAAATTGAATTAACTAGGTAATGGCAGAATGTTCCAGGCAGAAGAAACACATTTCTCTTTCTATTTATAGTTCCATGGAGGGAAACTGAGAGGAGGGGTAGCACATTTAGGTAGACACATCTCTGCTTAACCCATGAACATGCCAGTCTGCATGAGATAACAAAGTGTTTGGGTTTCCCTCCAGGTGAGGCAGTCCCAGCCCATTGCTGCATCCTGTCGGCCTGCAGCCCTTTCTTCACAGAGCGCCTGGAGCGGGAGAGGCCAGCTCAGGGTCGGAAGGTGGTGTTGGAGCTGGGAGGCCTAAAGATCAGGACACTTAGGAAACTCGTGGACTTCCTGTACACCTCAGAGATGGAAGTATCTCGAGAAGAAGCCCAGGATGTGCTTTCTGCTGCTCGTCAGCTCCGGGTATCTGAGCTCGAATCCCTTCAACTAGAGGGTGGGAAATTGGTGAAGGCCCCTGAGGGCCGAAGACTGAACCGGGAGTGCTTACAGCCTCCCAGTGCTACACCTATCTCTGCCAGGGTGGTGGCGTCCAGCCCCTGCCTGCGAACTCCACTGCCTGTTACCCCGACTCCCTGTTCTTTTGAGACAGTGAGATTGAAGATCTCGGGGAAGGAAGACAGGTCCCAGGAGAAGAGCAACCGACAGAACGCGGAGAACTTGTCTGGCACTCTTCTGCTCAAGAGGAAGGCCAGAGCCTGCCCAGCTCCACAGGAAAAAAGCTCTTCACCATCAAGCCACAGCCAGGGACATAAGGAGAACAAGAGTGACCCTGCCCTTGGTCCTACAGCACTTTCCCCACCCAGCTTGTACCCCTCTGTGGATGAGCAGCTGTTGCCCAGAAAGATCAGGCTGAGTCGCTCAAAGCCCTCTCCTGATGTCTGTATATCCAAGCCTGCCAGCCTTTTAAGTGGACCCAGGTCAGTGCCCACAGCCCCTGGCCGGCGTCTTTGGCGGCAGAAGAGTATAAAGAAAGGAGCGCCAGAGGACAAGCTGAAAACAGAGCGAGCTAGTCCTCTGCAGAGCACCTCAAGCCCATCTGGCCTCGGAAAGACGAGCGGGAGCAAGAAGCGGAGCCCTGAAGTCAGGGCACCTAACTCGGACTCTGCAGAAGAGGGGCAGGTTGGAAGAGTGAAACTGCGCAAGACTGTCAATGGCACCTGCTGGGAGGTGGTGCAGGAGCCTCCCCTCAGAAACCCTCAAGATAACCCTCAGATCCCAGAACTTGAAGACTGGGAAGAGCCTCCAGGGACGCAACCACCCTCAGTTAACAAGCAGGAAACGTCACCTGCCAGAACAGACCTGTGTGAGGCCTCCCCAGGGTGCTCTAGGCTGCAAGACATCCTGCTCTCTTCTAGCCGCTCCCCACACCGCCCAGTGGTGAAGTCTGAGTTCAGGTCCAGCCCAGAGATGGCAGGGAAGGAACCTGGACTGGCTGTTGACTGCAGAGAGCCCTGTGCGTTTGACACAGCCCTGCTCGGGCAGCCCTGTGAAGCCGAGGAGTACCGAATCACCAGTGCTGCCGCCGCCAGTGAGCTGGAGGAGATCCTGGACTTCATGCTCTGTGGTTCAGACATTGAGCCACCCATGGGGTCTCTGGAGAGTCCCCGGCCTGAGGGCTGCAGAACCCCTAGTTACCACCTGACAGAAACAGGAAAGAACTGGATAGAAGGGGAAGAATGGTGTTTGCCAGACATGGAACTATGGCCCAGGGAGCTTGCAGGACTGGAAAAGGAACCTGTTGGTGAGAACAAAGGGCCAATTGAGCCCTTTAGCCCCCTTGTCTTGCCCTCTGAGAACAAAGAGCCAATTGAACCCTTGAGCCCCCTTGTCATGCCCTCAGAGACGAGTGAAGGGGAGGTGCTTTCAGTGGAAAGCTCTTGGTCTCCAGACCTGGAAATTACCAGCTCCCAGTCACTGGATGGTCAGAGAGACAAGCTTCTCCACACTGACTCCCTTGACCCTCCCCAAAGGTCCTATGGGGACCTCTCACCTCCCTGTTCAAACTGGGTGGAGACTGGGCTGGAAGTGTCCCTACCTATGGATGAGGTATTACACCCTGCTCCAGAAGCAGGCAAGGAGGTATCTGGCAACTCTGAGTTGCTGGGTCCACTTCCTGCTAGCCCTGAAGAGGAAGAGATTGACGTGGTGGACTGGTCGTCAGAGGGGACTGCGCCCACGGATATTCCCTCCGTATGGCCCGACCCTTCCTCAGAGTCAGAAACAGAGGTAGACATACTAACGTAGTGGAGTGGGGAGGCAGGTTGGAGGCACTGGGAGGGTGGGCCAAATGTTGACTAGCAAAAGGTACACTGACAGGCAAGCACATGCCCTGTCCTCTTAGCACAAGGGGCAGTTGTGTCCCTAGCTCTCTCTATAGGGCCTCTCCTTCCTTCCCCAGGCTTTTGGAGCCAGGCAGAAGTAATACCATGGTTAGAAAATTATGAACTTGAACTGCCTTACTTCTTTATAATCTATTTTCCAGTTAGTAACAAACAAGCAAAACAAGAAACCGTGTGGTTGCCAACTCTAGTGGGTCATAGGTAATAGCCAAAGCCAGGTCTCCCAAGTCATGAGGCATCTAATCACCACTTATTTAGGAAAAGTTGAGAAAGACCACTCTCTGTGGTGGGCATTCTGTATAGAGAAAATGTTCCAGAAGGTATGAAGCAGTGCTGAGGTGAAACACTAAGTGGGGTGGGCATGACGGGATGTTGTCCAGTACCTACATGTGTGGCTTATTCATTGCCAGTATGGTAAGCCAAAACCTCCGCAGGGGCCAGGAAAACGTACTTCCATCATCACTTCCAAGAAGTGAGTTGAAAGACAGTTGCTTTTTAAAAAATAAATTAATTACTTTTCCCCCATAGTTTTTACAAGTATTTCAGATACTCAACAGGACCATAGGAGTTCCAGGTTAATTGGTAACCTTAGGCTATGAAAAACACAAGGGGGACCAATCCAATAAGGCTGGTTTGCCGCGTCCCTTGACGTAACATTAAGTTTTACTTTATGACCCATATTTTCATATCAACGCAGATACTTTAATTTTTATTAAACAAAATCCAGGAACTTTTCAATGCCTTACTGGAGGGTTGCCTCACTACTGAACCATCATTTCTGGAGGGGAAGAAACCATGGCTTCAGGTACATGACTGAAGTTTGGCCATGTCCCATCATAAATGCTCCAACATCACCAGGGACCGAGGCTGTGAAAAGGAGAGGGGAAGATAAGTTAGAGAAGGGATCCAGGCAATCATATATAGTCAGTCCAAGGAAGACGACATGTCCCCCACCTTTAAACCCACAAACCCAGGAGAGCTCAAGGATTGCGCCCTCCCCCCAAATCTCACTCAATGTATCAAGTCCTGACAACACGCCACAGCACTGTATGAAACACTAGGGATAAAGACAAGGTCAGATCCCGTGACCAGGAGTGAGGGTACCATACTGCAGGGTTATCTCACGGGGTTATAACAGAAAAAACACACTGGTAACAACACAAGAGGACAGGAGTATTCCTGAAGTTAATACAGATTTGGCTGGTAGAAGGGGGAAGTCACGACTCATACAAATAAAACAGGTGTGAATGATTTTGTTTCACTCATAAATGAGGTAACCGGTTCAAGGAATCAAAACCTGCCATCAGGGATGTAGAAGATTCGTTTTTTTAACAAATATAAACTGGTCCATACCCCGAGGGCAACAATTAACTGCATCCCCTAAGGACACAAATTGCATTTCTATGAAGAGTTATTTACATTACCACCGGTATTCCACGTCTTAGGCTCAAAGACGGTGCAATGAAACAGGGTAGTTAGCATAGGGCTCCCTGGATAGGAGTAAGTTTTGTTGTTGTTGCAGACTTCAGTTTTTCCCACCAAGAAAAAGGGGAAGAGGTATTCCCACTAGAGGAAATCCTGAGAGTAGAAACGAGTTATGAAAATGTATGTCCTGTGTGAAATGAGGGGTAACACTAAGGGCTGCTTCACAAATAGGCACAAAATCAACTCATTCCCCCTCATTCCCCATTTCAAACCTCAAGAGTGAGGACTTCCGCCCAAACCTCCCTACGAAAGGCACTTCTTCAGCTCCTCCACCACCTTTTGAGGCTCAGGGAACTTAAGTTTGCGCGGGGGCCCCTTCTTAATCCCAGTCCAGAGCTCCGCACCTGGGGAGAGACCGCGGAAAGCGAAGTCACTTTAGAATCCACCAACATCTCCCCGAAATCATCAGGTGGCGGCGGTTTGAGACCGACCTTCCTCGCCTGGGACCTAAGCAACTCCCCGCCCCGCGCTCCAGACCAGGGCCCCACTCACTGCTGCCGTCGGGGCGCAGCAGCGTCACCTCGAAGCTGCCCCTCCGAGGCTTGGTCGGGTTCACCTTCACAGGAAGTTCCGGGGCCTCCAGGCGCAGCGCCTCGCTCAGGGCCGCGGCGTTGCGCCCGTAGACGCGTCAGCTCGTGCTAGAGATGGGGAAGGTCAGAGGCTGGGGCCGTCGATCTGCGGCGCCCCTGCCCGCCCCCGGTACTCCCCAGACCCCTCACCAATGCTCGATAACGACACTCGTCTCCTCCACTCCCTTCTGGCCGCTCGCCGGCTTCTCCCGCTTCTCGGCCGCCGGGACCGGCGCCGCCTCGGCCTTTCGTTTCTTCCCGCGGGGAGCCATGGCGCCTGGGGCCCGGCTGGGAACCGAGCCGACCTAGGGCGGGAATAGGGTGGAGATGCGGTCACCGGGCAGAGGCCGGGCCCGCTCTGAGCGCCAAACCGCGGGCCAGAAATCCGGCTCCCGGAACAAAACCTCCCCAAAGCCGCAGAAAGCGTGGCGCAGGGCGCACACGTGGTCTGGAGGCGGGACCTTCGGGCACAGGCACTCTGCACGCAGAGGCGGGGGCGCGCCAGACCGAACCACCAGCGCTGGCGGCAGGGGCGACGGGGTAGCTCAGAAAACGAGCCAAGCTTCACAGGCTTTTCTGCAACCGCGCGGCCAGCTAAATGGTGTGCACCATGACCTCGCGCCTACCCAAACCTCCTGCCTGGAACCCGCGGGCCAATCCCAAACTAACTCCACGTTATACTCCAATTTAACTCTGCGGTTAGGGAAACGAAAACTTCAACTCTCCCCCATCCTGGGGACCAATGCGTGGCATCTGGTGAAACTACTCATGATGGCCTTTCGAATTAAGGAGACGACGGTGATTCCTCTGCACTTGCCAGGCATTTCTCATACAAGAATAACACACAAAGGCACAATCAAAAGTAAATGCCAGTCCCTTTATTATGGAAAACGATCAACTGGGTATAGGGAGTAGCAAGGAGGGTAAGAGAACTCCAACCCTGTAGGTCCCACCACACAAAGTAAGTCTGAAAGGTCTACTTCCCTTCCTCCCAGTCTCCATAAAGTAGAGAGGTTATTCAAGACCATGTTCAATGAGAAAACTCTGGTTAGAGGTTTCTCCTTGGGACCAATAACAGTTAGGCTTATACTTTTTAATGCAGGGCACAGACCAAGCCAGAAGGGCCTGGAGAAACAAGGCTCCTTGAGGGAAAAAAAATCTCAGCACTAACTCTGCATCTCGGCATTTTATATAGGGTTTAACCTAATCTAAGTAGGCTGTGTAGGGCCACTAAGGAATAATGAAACCAGAGTGTGGTGGAGATCTGTGAGTGGCACACAGCAGCTGAAACACTGGCCCAAGCTTGGAGGGAAAGCATTTCCCCCCTACCATGTAAGATCTTGCTCTCCCTCCAGTAAAGGAGCAGGCCAGAGAAGTGGAGGCCTTCCTGGAGGGTACCTGTCATCTCCCTGAATGCCTCTTAAAAATCAGAAGCAATACCCTGCCCTACCTAGGCATAGCCAAACAACGAAAATATAAATAAAAGGCCAAGGCCTCAGGCAAGGCTTGTGGTTACAGAAAGGGCAGGGCCTCAGAGGCGCCTGGGATCCACAGGAGAGGAAGCACTGAAGGCAGGGATCCTATTTGTCCTTCTTGCTCTCCTCATCTGGCACTGCAGTGGGCACTGGGGCCACAGGCTGCTCCTCGGGGATATTATCTCCAGCCTTTGATAGCTTCTTGGCCCGTTGATACAGCTCATTCAAGTTGAATTCTCGGATCACATTCTCCTGTGCCAAAGAGATGCACACATCAGGGTTCAGATTGGAAGAGAGAGTTCAGAGTCTGGGAAGCACAGCTGACCCTTGAACAATGCTGTGGTTAGGGGCACCAACTCTCGCCGTCAAAAATCCACCAATAACTTAATAGTCAGCCTTCTGTATCCCAGTTCCTTCAAATCCGTGGTTCTGCATGTGTGGATTCAGCCAACCACATGGATCGTATAGCACTGTATTTACCATTGAAGAAAATCCACATAAGCAGACTTGCATAGTTCAAACCCATCTGTTCAAGGGCCGACTGTATTTAGACACAGTCTAGGAAAGGAGGAAGCAAAGGTCAGGAATCTACTCTGACCTAGCTCTCCTTTTTTGGGTACATGGAAAAGTCAACCAATGTTTAAGTACCTATTACGTGCCAAACACTGTGCCAAAAATTATAGCTACATTATTTAATGTAATCTGCAAAACAGCCTGTGAGCCAAGTGCTCCTGTCTCCAACTTACTGCTAAGGAACCTAAGGCCTGTAGACTGCAGATACAAGAGTCACTGGGACTGAATCTTCACTAATAATTGTTCCCCCATACTAACAAGTCTGGTAGGTGGTAGAAATGTAATACAAATTTGCTAAATGAATTCACGAATGAGGTCTAATAACTAGTCCACACTCTCAAAGCCTGTGCGCAAGTAGCCAAACTAGGAATCAAACACAGGTTGGGCTCCAAAACTCATCCACTGTTCTACACCCTTCTCCAAACTACTCTTTTATACCTCAGAGAAAGTCCAAGAGACAGCTCGTCCTTTCTTGTCAATCTGTGGCCGCCGCATGACCTCCTTGCCACCTTGGAACAGGATCAGGGTAGGGAGCTGCTTGGTGAGGGGTGACGTGCTCACTTTGTACCTACAGGGCCCAGAAGGTACTCAGTAAATGCACCTGTATCCATCACTCAAAGTGATTCCCTGCCCAGGCCTTTACCTACCGTGTACTAACATCAGTGTAGCGTCCAACGTCCACCTTCCCAAAATTTAGCCCTGTACAGTTGTACCTGAGAAGAATATATGACTTAACATAGTGAAAGAAGAGGGAATGAGTCAACAAAAGTAGAAGTACAGATGTTGGGGGTTGGGGATAGGAGTGTCTTTGGCTGCAATGTGCAAAAACTCAAGGCCAAAAACTATGAGAGGGGAAGGTACAATTTCCATTATCCCTCCCTTTGTACTACTCACTTGAGGGAGAGGTCAGCGTAGATAGGGGCAAATGATTGGCAGTCATTAGACCAATTGGCAAAGAACTCCACAATCCAAGTGACCCTCTTGTCCCGCTCCAGCTCTTCCTGCCACACACAGAGAAGAAACAGTGAACTGGATCACACAGGCTCCTGGAAAGATTCAGACCTTAGCATCTAATTCCTCATCCTGGCTTCCCCACACCCTCTCCCCTAGATCCCAAAATGAACCACAGTTCTGAAGCACTGTTGTTCCTCCTGCTGAGAAGAGAGCACAACTACAAAATCAACCCACAAGGGACCCAAGAAACAGAAGGGAGGAAGAGCACTCACATCAATGGTTTTATCATTGAAGTACTTGATGTACTCAGGGCCCATGTACAGGGGGGGTTTGCATGTCATCAGGAACACTAAACACAGAAAAAAGGTGTCAGAGGAAACATATAAGGCCTTGGGAAAGGGATTTACTTTCAAACCAACTCAAAGAGTTCAAGCACCAAAGAGTGCATTTTGTGGGCATACGTAGACCACTGACACACCCCCTTCCTCTTAAAATAAAATCTCCATAGATTCTTACCAGCTGAGCCACACACATGATTAATCAGGTACAAGATGTGGAAGAAGGGTATGGAGAATGTGGTTTGGGGTTAGAATTCCGTTCCCACAAAAAAGTCTTACAGTCTCCTTACCTATGCAGAGTGTGATGTAAAGCAGGCCCATGCGAATATCCAGGCGGAAGAAAAGAATTGCATTGGCCACTTTACTAAACATGAAGATGTTGCCTATATGTTGCTCCACAGTGACTGAAACACAAAGATGTCACAGGTCAGGCTGGGCTGCAGGGTCCTGTGTCCTATTATTTGCCCCTCTTCCTGGAGTACTTTGAAATGGCAGGGGGGAAGGGGCTAAAAGTCCAAGATCAAATTCAGCCTTGGCATGAAATGAGGGACAAGTTCACAAACAATACCCCTCTCGTAACATGAACGAAAGCACCATGGAGGTCATTAGGCCTAACCCTGAGAGACTGAGAAGCAGGCTACACTTACTGGACCTGCGGTTCTTCATCATCACAATGGCACTGAGAAACATCAGGATCTCCACTTCTCTCTGGAACAGAAAGTGACAGGAATGCCATCAACAGAAATGACTTGTGTGAGCAAAGGACCCAGGCTGGTAATAAAAACCAGCAGAGATCCAAATGGGGAACAGTAACAATAGAGAAATAAGTGGAGTCAGCTAAGGTGTCGTGGGGAAAACAGCAGTCAGAGAGCTTCAGGTTCTCCTCCTGCACAGGCTGGCTGGTGCCTTTCAGCAAATCACTTAACCTCTGAGCTTTGGTTTACTTGACCGAACAATATCTATTTCAAAATGCTGTTGTGGGGATTAAACAAGACAATGGGTATGACAAAGCTGTATAAAGTATATGGTGTAAAACTGTAAGATATTACAAGCAACTCAGTATGACCTTGGTAAAATAAAACTTTTCCAGGGAAACTTTCTTAGTAATACTCCATTAATACAACATATTTCATTTGTTTGGTTTTAAGTTAAATCATTCTTCTCTACCTAATATTCATAGTGTTAATCCATGCACCTTTAATATAATTTGAGAGCTGAAGGAGCCCTTTCAAAGCTCTCACAGGTCCTTTTCAGTACCCTTGGCTTATAGTTCTTTCTCATCTTCTAGAATGTAAGCTCCATGTGAACAAGTGAGACACAAAATAAACATGACAAAGAAAACAAACAAGATAATTTCAAAGAGTAAAGACTGCAATGAAGAATAAGCACCTGGTGAGAGAAAGCATGGGAGGAGGGCCAACTACAGACTGGATGGTCTAAGGCCTTCCGTATCTTTCTGTTTATACTACAAGGACCCAAATCATTATTTCAGACAGAACTAATCAACTTCGATTTACAGTTAACAGTCAGGCACCTAGGTTCTCAGCCTCAATCGCCAATAAAAAGCCTGACTGGAGTTAGATATGGACATGTAAAATAGGGGGTTGGGAATGTAACAGACCTTACTAAATATTACATCTGAACAGAAATTAGGAAGAGCTTCCAAGAATGAAACTGGATTAGAATTGACACTTGTAATTGCGGAAAGATAAATTTTTCAAACGTGGCCATTCGGGAGATCAAAGGTAGGACTAAAAGGAATATACTCTAGAGAATGGGTCTGTGACAAAGACTGGCCATGTATACTCCAAACCGTATTTCCTTTTCCTCCTGGGCATACTGCAGCTAGACTTCCTCAGTCTCCCCGCAGCTAGGCAGAACTGTGTGATCAGTACTGCTAAGTGGAATGTGACTGAAAGTAACGTGCCATTTCTGTGCCCAGGCAGTTGAGAAAGGGTATGCCCTCGTAATCCAGCTTTTTCTTCATCTGCTTGCTGGATGATGCTAGGATGACCTTAAAGCCATTGGCTGAAGACAGAAATAAGACTGGGTTCCAGAATAACTATATAAATCAGAACCCCTTTGGTGGTTCTGCTTGTTTATTTATTGTTTTTAAACCTTTTATTAAGGAAATTTTCAGACATACACAAAAGTAGAGAGGATACTGAAGAATAGCAGAATATGTCACCCCCAAAATATGCCACTCTGGCATAAGGATTATTTTAAGCCTGAAGGCAAATGAGAAGTAGATAAAGAAAAGCACCCTGCCCTCCCACTATTTGTCTAAAAGTAGGACATAAAATTTCAAACTGGTTCCTCCAACCTTCTCTACCAAGGACAAAATTAATCAAGGAGATAACTTTAGACCATTATCAGCCTGGAGACAGCACCAGAGGAATCTACATAACAAACTAGTCTTTATCTGCCATTAGTTTACCTTTCCACAGTATTCTGCTCTTGGAAGCCTAAAACTGCTTTCCTTTGTTCTGTCATTGCTCCACAAATGTATTGTTCTTTGTTGAAGATACTACATAAGTGGGAGTTCTAAGCCACCCTTTGAGTTACTGTTCCCTGGGTTATCTCCCATGTATATAAGGTATACATGTTAATAAACTTGGTTGTCTTTTAATTGCCTTTAATCTGTCTTTTATTACAGGGGTCTCAAGCAAGACCTCAGAAAGGTCAAGGGAAAAATATTTTCCTGTCCCCTACAATACCTTAACGGACCCCTGTTACTCAGCTTCAATAGTAATATTTTGCCAGTATGGTTCCATTTCATCTAAGTTACCCATTTCTTTTGCTGGAGAAACTTAGAGCAAATTCCAACTATACCATTTCACTTCTAAATACTTTCGTGTGTATTTCTTACATATAAGCATTACTTTTTAAAAACAAACATATTATCATACCAAACAAAATTAACAATAACTCCTTACTGTTATCCAATACCTGGTCCTTACTCAAATTCAGAGGGTAAGAACAAGTATTAGATTTTGTACAACTTTGTACAGTTGTTTGTTCAAATTAGGAACGAGCAAGCAAGATCCACAAACTGCGTGTGGCTGATATGTTTCTTTGGTCTTCCTTATTCTCTAAAGGATACCTGCTCTTCCTTTTAACCCCACACCATTCATCTGTTGAAAACATTGGACCATTTGTACTGTCAACTTTCTGGCTTTCTTGGATTCAGGAGTATGCTGCCTGCATACTCATGGAACATGTTCTGACAATGATGATCCTCTATTTCTCATATTTCTTGTAAAGTGGTAATGAAATCTAGAGGTTTGAATACAATGAGATCCAAACCTCCTGCCAAGAATACATTATAGGAGGTGCGAGGTACTCCCCACTGAATCACTCCAGAGGACATATCAACCTTTCAACTGATGGTTTTAGATGATCATTGCATAGATGTATTATTTCATTAGGGATGCTACATGATTTTTAAATGCTATTCCTTCTGCATATATTAGCTCAAAATCTTTTAGCAGGAAATCAACATTCCCGTATCAATTATTCGGTTACTCTGACAATATATACAGGAAAAGCAAAATGCTTGATTCTTTCCTATTACCTAATAAAGTAGAAATAAACTTATTCTGTTAAGCCACTGAAATTTTGAAGTTTACTTGTTATTGCAAACACTATTTATCTTAATATCTTAACTTCCCAATCACCAAGGTAAATCAGCAAAACACAGATACTCCAAGAAAACGAACATTGGCTACGAACCCTAAGTAATTAAAAAAAATTTTTTTCTAACAGCATAATAATATAAAGTCTTACAATATTTTCCTTACAGTATTAGAAGAGCATGAAAGAGAAATTAATTGTATAAACGGTTCCCACTTTTATTAAAATCTGTGTTACTATCCACTTATGTTTGAGTCCCATTTTAAAGTGGTATAGAATATCAGATAGAAGTAGGATCTTTTGAAGTAGCATAGCTACATTTGAGCGAATAAATAACGCTGTCTGGGAAAGGACAGAGGAAGTTTGAAAGAGTGAACAGGGATGGAGAATAAAAGCAAGGGAATGGATTCTGTTAAAGGCCAAGGCTCATGTTGGGGCTTGGGAAAAAAGACAAAAACTCAGGATGACCCTCCTTCCTTAGAACACAGATGCGACTATACAGCAGAGGGCGGAGAGCTTCAGCCTATTTTTCCGGGTGGTCCCCCCACTTCTACTCAGGAAGTACCGCAAGAGGCGTGAGATATATTTCTTTACAACGTGTTTTTTATATTCCATTTCAGTAGGCCTCACAATTTTATCCATTTTTACATTCTCACGATGCAGCATAGTGCCTAGCATACAGTGCTCACTCTGGAATATTAACTGAATTAAGAAATGGCTGATTAGAAAGTGCTGGTACCATGGCCAGGAGAGTGGTTTCAAGTCCTAGCCAGTCACTAGTTGTGTGATCTGGGGCAAGTCACCTAACCACGACGAGATCAATTTCTTCATCAATAAAACGGGAATAAGACTACTTGTCTTGTTTTTTTTCACTGGTTCCTCAAGAGGCTTTACATAACGAGCAGCTCCGTAAAACACTGTACATGTCTCATTTGGGTAGGACTGTTGACGAGTATGAATGGCGAGATGGAAAGGACCCTGCACTCAAGAGTCAGAAGACCCGGGCTGTCGCGCAGGCTAACCGGCTGTTTCCCCACCTTAAACACGAAGTTTAGGCCGATGACAGTCCAGGCCCTACACTCCTTAGTCTGTTAGGTCCGCTACAGGCTCGGAACCTCAGATGTTCTCAAAAAGGCGAAACTTGGGGCTCCGGAAGCAAACGCAGGGGAAGGGACAGTCAAGGTCGCGGGGTCCCAAGGCGGGGGTCGCTCACCCAGTCGAAGTCACACGGGTTACCGTCTTCGCGCTGCGTGGGGAGACTGTCGCAGACAGGGGGCAGCTTCCTCACGAGTAGGAAGGCAACAGAGAGCAAGGCTGACAGAAGGTAGTAAGGTCGGGCCAGCCATCGTGAAAGTCGCGGCACCGAATACACAAGAGCAATTAAAGGTGCCAGGACCGCCATCTTTTCGGCCCCTGCGGCGCCGGCCGCTCGTCAGCGTCGTAGGTCTGGCCCCGCCTCTTCCAACACAGAGGCTTCCATTGGGCCTAGTCTCAGATGCACCGCCTCTAGACCCGGAAGTAGATCTCTTATTGGCCTCCCTGGCAGGTCAGAACTGAAAAAAGAGGCTTTGATACTTTATTGGTTAATCTAGCTGTCGCTTTTTCCACCTAAGTCATTTTATTGGATATGCACTGTGGCGAGCAGAGATATGAGAATTTAATACAGTTAGATAGCACTTCCGGAACGTTCTCATAAAGCGACGGAAGTAGTTGCCGGAAGAAGGTAGGCAGAGCCCGAGGCAATCCAATGGTAAGCGGCTCCTGGAAGAAGAGGGCGGTACCCCGTGAAAAGATTGACCAATGAAAATCACCAACGCCAGACACCGGGACAGCGCCGGGGCGGAGGGGACGATGGAGAATTTCACGGCGCTTTTCGGAGCTCAGGCTGACCCACCACCGCCCCCAACCGCACTCGGCTTCGGACCTGGAAAGCCTCCACCCCCGCCGCCTCCTCCTCCGGGCGGGGGTCCAGGCACGGCCCCGCCCCCCACCGCGGCCACGGCCGCTCCCGGCGCTGACAAGTCAGCGGCAGGTTGTGGCCCCTTCTACCTAATGCGGGAACTACCAGGTGAGTACGAGGCCTGGCCAAAGCCAGCCAATCAGATCATAGCGAGAAGGGGATGGGCGTGGCTCTTAGCTCGCTGGCTTAGGTGAGGAGTAACCCAGGCAACGCTTGCCGGGATTTCCGAGCTCTCAGTCCAAGGGGCTCTGAAATTCACAACCAAAGGGATGATAGAAATTCTTGAGATGGATTGGGGATGGGAAGAGAATGGATCTCCGTGACTACCTTTCACTCCGTATCATGTCCCTGTCCCTGACATTGGTTTATGGCTTCCAAAAAATTATCCAGGGTTTGAGTATGGAACTTGAGAGCCTTGATTCAACATCCCTGCAGACCTAAGATTTTACTTCCAAATCTGCCTCAAATTTCTTGGTTTGGAGCTTGTTTTCTTCCTCCCTTCTCTGGGCCTCGGCATTTCCTCATCAATTTAAAGAGGTGATTAGAATTGAACCAGATTCTTTCGTTCAAAAATCTTTTTTTTTTTTTTGAGCACCTGCTATGTACCAAGCACTGTTCTAAATGCTGAAGATGCAACTGTGAATAAGACTGACAAGATCCTTGCCTTTAGGGAGTTTACATGCCTGATGGAGGAGGCAAAGAGTAACAAACAAGATAATGTCAGAGAGTGGTTATGTCTGCAAAGAGAAAACGTGATAAAGAATTGAGGCAGCAGAACTCCTTTAGCTAGAGTGATTAGAGAAGCCCTCTCTGAGTAGGTAACTTTAAAGCTAAAATTTAAGCGCCAAAATTCATATTGGTGAAGAAAATTAGGGAGCCCAGTAGTGCAATTTGTTAGCACGCAGTACTTACATGGTGAAGAAAATTAGGAAGACTTTTCCGATAATTAGGTCAGTTTTCCTAAAAGAAATTTTTTTAAGGAAACAGTGTGAGGGGTATTTTTTTCAGATGATGGATTCCCATTTGGATGGATCAGAAATTTTGTAGAGGGGAATAGGGCTTGGTTAGGCCCCAGAGGTAAATTACAGTAAGACGTGTTTAACCACAAGTGCCAGTCAAAGGAATTTAAGCTTTTTCCTGAGGGAATAGCAAACCATTGAGATATCTGAACTGAATACTGCTTCTAAAGATATCTGGAGAATGTGTGTGCCACGTGTTAAAATAGAGGAATGATGAATGAGGTGGGGAAGATTTGAAGTTAAAAGAAAAACTGAATCTGCAATGAATGAACTAAGAGGATGCTGGCAGTGGAAGATTAGTTTTCAGGAGAGGAGTGAGGCCTGAGGAGAGAAATTTATAAATTATCTTAATAGTACTGATGGTCAATACAGAAAGTTGGATGGACTCTTAAGTTAAAGAATTTAGAAAAAGCACAGAGTGCCCTCTCACCTGAGCCTTGAGTATAATCATCTAGAAAGGGAACTGACAGAGGGGGAAAAATCAGGATACCAAAATGGCAGGAGGCAGTGCCATGTTATGAGGAGAAGTACCGTGGCACTGGGTCTCCTGTCATTCAAGTGGACCTCTCTTCTGAGACATCTGGCATTGGAAGACAAGGGAAAGAACAGGGGTAAGGTCTGTAGGTATGGAGAAAAAAACACCTGTTCATTGAATGTTGCGTGTGCAGTGTGTGTACTCTGTTGAGGACCAGTGATACACAAATGAGCAAGACATTTTCTCTGCCCTCAGTGGGCTCATAGTTCGGAATCTGAGTTTTTCTCAAGTGAATGGTTATAAACAAGTCACTTTTGTCATTTGTACCCAGAGTGTTCATCATAACTATACATGAAATTGTAGGCTAGATATTTCTACCCTTGCCACTGGATCCTAGTTAGATTACTAATAAGTTCGTATTCTTTGGAAAAAAGTCAGCCATGAAATATTTATGCTAATAATACCTTCCATTTATAGAATACTTTATATTTTTCAATATGTTTTCATTTGAACCCTGAAAAAAATTAAGTGTACTTCAGATAGCTTTTACCCTGTTCTATAGATAAGAGGAAACTGAGGCATAGAGGACAGGTAGGGTTAGAATTCTAGTTGCCCAACTAATCAAACATCTCTTCTTGGCAAAGCATCATATTCGTATTATTAGGAAGAATAAAGATGGTGGTAACAAAAGTTAGGCAGCAGTAGCTAGAAAAATCTCTTGTTTTTCTCTGTAGAGGTGATTAGTGTTTCTTGCTAGTTTAAAAAAAGTGGTGGGGAGAAGCAAGACACCCAGGCCAGTGGGTCATATTTGGCCCTAAGCTTGGTTGTAGCTGAGCTGTGAGGTTATGTTATGCTGGTCATGTCATGGCCAAGAGTGTAGTTTCTCACTAGTACATTTATGGAACACAGAACAGTGTTTAGCATGGAGTATAAGCATCGTGTAAGTTACTACTCTGGTTAGTTGGAGGGGAGTGTCTCCTTCATTGGGTTAGAGCAGTTCCCACCTCTGCCTTATTTGAATTTTTGCCTATTTTTCCTTCTCCTCCTTCCAACCTACCATTCTACAGTATTATACTTCTAGTGTTTCTGTTATTTACTTTTGCTATTTCCCATTTTTTTAAATATATTTTTTTAATTTATCACTTGAAAGATTCCTTATTTAAGTTAAAATATAGTCCTTTACTTTCCCTTCTGGGTCAATGACTTAAAAAAAATGCTCAACTCTTGGGACTAATTTTATTATTTTCTCCCTGTATCCTCTAGGCAGCACAGAGCTGACAGGCAGCACTAATCTGATCACACACTACAACCTGGAACAGGCCTATAATAAATTCTGTGGGAAGAAAGTGAAGGAGAAGCTAAGTAACTTCCTGCCTGACCTGCCAGGGATGATTGATCTGCCTGGTTCCCATGACAACAGCAGCCTCCGCTCCCTCATCGAGAAGCCCCCTATTCTCGGTGGCTCTTTTAATCCTATCACAGGGACCATGCTGGCTGGCTTCCGCCTCCATACTGGTCCGGTGAGTCCCCTCTTTGGGAGGAAGGAGACAAATGGGGAGACCTGAAAGGCATGGAGGTGGTTTTTCTGTCCACGTCTGTTCAGAACAGACGTACTGAGCAGAACAGATGATGGGAGCCGGGGACTTCCTCCCTCTTCTCACCTGGACCTTCCTTTGGTTCCTTCAGTTGCCGGAGCAGTGTCGTCTGATGCATATTCAGCCTCCCAAGAAGAAGAATAAGCACAAGCACAAACAGAGCCGAACCCAGGATCCTGTCCCCCCAGGTAAGAAGTGCTTCTATTCAAAGCCAGGAAACCGGACATCCTGAATCTGGTTTGACCTTCCTCAGTTAAAAACCCAATTAAGTTCCCTACGAGCCCTGGACTCCCAAATTCTCCTGAGAGAACTGACATAATGGGGTCTACAGGGCAAGTAGGAACTTGGGACAGGGGCTTGAGCAGTGCCTCAGAATCTCTGGTCAGTTGAAGAAAAGCAGTTGCCCTGGTCTAGGGGTTCTCCTCTAGTCTTCAGAGTTCCATCAGTGGGGAATTTGAGCTCTACAGGTGATAGGCACCTCGTGTCTCCTGCAGAAACACCGTCTGACTCAGATCACAAAAAGAAGAAGAAGAAAAAAGAAGAGGATCCTGAACGGAAAAGGAAGAAGAAAGAGAAGAAGAAAAAGAAGGTAGGGAAGGGGCCCGTGGCTGTACCCCAGTGACTTTTCCCTATCTCACCCCTGGCCTTGGTGGAGTCTTGTCCTCTTACTCTTCCTTTGTCTTCCCCAGAACCGACACAGTCCAGACCACCCGGGCATGGGCAGCTCTCAGGCCAGCAGCAGCAGCAGCCTCCGCTAACAGAACCAGTGACTCTGCCAGAATGACCTTCCTGCTGTACTGAACCTGCTGACAAAAGCTGCCCTCGAGGCTCTTGGTCACTGCCTCCGGAGCGTCCACTGCTGCTGGGACAGAAGCCAGCTCCTGCTGTCCTTGGTTAAGATGAACACATTGTAAGAGAGAAGGGCCCTGCTTTTGTAAGGCTCAGCCGTTTGCTTTCTCATGGACATCTCCTCCTCTCCCAGGAAGCTTTCTTTTCATCTCTTTTGTGCAGTTCATCTGATTTAGGACTTTATCTGATATGTTAGGATTTTTATTTTCTTAAAATTGCATTTATCAAACTGGCTGAAACGTGGCTGCCTGTTAAGAGGTAAGTGCCTTTCTATGAGAGTCAGGATTTAAGCCAAGGCATGCTAAGATCTGAGGGGATTTGGGTCTTGTATTACATTTATCTCATCAGCAGGCAGGGAAACAGCCAAAATGAGACTGGGCAGCATGGTCTAAACATGAGGCAGGGTTTGCTGATGCCTCTCCACAGCAGACGCAGAACACTGCTCATGTTAACCAAGTACCTGGGTGATCTTCAGGCTTCATCTGAAGGAGCTGATCCAGTTAGGGCTCAACTGTTTTCTGTGTGAATTCTGTGTTGAAACAGAATAGCCAGCTGAAAAGGCACCCACCGTCACCAAGGTATTTCAACAAGGTAGCTTCTTGGTCAAGCCTACGAATTTTTTAAATAAACCTCTGGCAAAGGTAAATGCTTCTCTTCATAATAAAATCTTTTGCCCTGCCTCATTCCTTAAGACAATGAAATTATTTGACTGACACGAAAACATTTCTAAGCTTCTAAAACAGCAACAAAAAGGCAGCCTAAACAAGCAAAATGTAAAATAAATCCCTGTAGTCTTTGCAGCAGGCCAGCTAACTGGCAGCATCCATGAGAAAACCCAAGCTGATGTAATCTGTATTTAAGCTCAGTTTGACAGAGAACAGTTAAAATCTGTTGCAATGAGCCAAGGTTATTCCTAGATCAGCAGTGGAAAACCATACATTCAGCTCGTTTTAACCTAGGACCTCAGAGCAAGGGCTTATATACTTAAGTTGTAGACAGTGAAAGTAGAAGATTTTGTCCAGTTTTGTGAGATTTGGTGTCTGAAGATGCCTGTTTAAAATTAGGGCACAGACTTTTGCTTTCAACAGATGGGAGAGACATTGTGAGATGTCAAATTAACTGCTGCCCATATATCCCTCCAGTCTGTCTGCTTTAACAGGCTTTCATACTGTGACCAGCCACCGGCTCCCCTTTGGCTACATCCAAAATGAGCTTCATTTTCCAGAGACAAAATTCCGTATTAAGGAACAATTGTGTCAAAAGTCAGGAGCTCTTTAAGCTTTGAAATGACAAGTTTTGGTGGTTACAAAAGACTTTTTTTCAGAATTTTTTAATTAAATCACCAAAATAAAAACAGGGCCTCTTGTTTTAAGTGGTTATTTTCACTACAGTCCTGCCTAAAGATGGGCCAAGATCAGAGAATCTTACAAGGTTTTCTTTGTAACTTCCCACCAGAGATGATTCGCCCTGCCTTGACCATACAAAATAACACAAGTCAGGGGGAGCTGGTTAGATCAGGATTTCTTTTTATTCCTTGTTGGTTTAAAATGGCTAATCAGAATAAAAAATAAAAGGGCCTCTGTCTAGAGGCTGGGGTCTCCCCTACTTAGAGGATAGAACCCAGGTACGCCCTCTACCCAGCACCATACTGAGGTGGGCCGAGGGGTAACCCCCAAGGGACAATCGGAGGGGCCTAGGCCTGCCACTCCTTCTCTCTATCCTCAGTTTTTGGCATGTAATGAGAAATATTGCTTTTTGGATTCTTATCTCCCGGCCTTGGATTTTAAAATGTCAACCATGTGAGCTGGGGGAAGGCTTTGAGGGGCTAGTTGAAGCAGCCCACCCTAATCCCTCACCCCTAAGAAGGGCAAATTATCCAGTATTGTTTCTGGAGCTCAGCCAAGCTCTTTTCCTGATCTCCCCACCACCACCACCAAAGTCATGGGGCTGTGACCCCTTTCCTGGGGAAACTAAGTGCCAGTGAGCCTAAAAAACTAACTCTCCTCTCCAAGTCGTTCCCTCCTCTGACCAAGACCCCACCCAGACTCCCCTCCCTGGCTTTCTTTCCTGATCACTTAGCACCAACGACAGGGGGTGCTATTCCTTAGATGGTAACTGGGACAGAAGAGAGGGAACCATGGGGAAAAGGAAGACTTTGATGGATGTCTCCCCTCTTTTCCTGCTGGTCTGAGGAACGAGAAGAGTAAGATCATCCTCCTTAGACATATCCCTCCCTCATTTTCCCATCCCAGGATAGATATATAATTTCTTTGATATTTATAATATATATATATATATATATATATATGTACACACACACCTGGTAACGCAGAAGAGGAAAAAAATAGAATCCGTAACAATAATAAAAAAAATTATTTCTGGTTTAAAAATGATCTGGTTCCCTCCAGGGCGAGCAATTGCACAAATGTCCACTGAGTCTGGTCCAGGGGTTAAGGAAGGGAAGGTCTTAAAGGTGAAGGGGTTTGCTACCCCAGTCTCAGGGCCCCAACTCTCCGACTCCCCAACCCCATTGCATTTTATAAAACGCTCCTCATCCTCTTGGAATCGGTGGTTTAAAAAATGTCCATGCAGGGGAGGGGAGCCCCTTGAGGAAAGGAAAGGTGGCCACCTGGGGCCCTTTGGTGTAGGTGCAGAGGCATGGGGGAGGGGAGGTGCCAAAGGCTCACACCGAAATCTCATAGGTGGTGCCACCAACCCCTGACACCTTCTTGACTCCCCCCCTTGTGGGGCTACTGAGAGGTGGCTGGCCTGGGCCAGGGGAGGCTGAGCCTATGCTCTTGGGCTGCCCGTTGGATTTGCTGTAGGCCGTCTTGAGCTGTACTTCATCTCTGGGAAGGAAAGAAGAGAGGTGTCAGAAGTGGTGCACACAACACAGAAAAGTGAGGCAGTTTAAAAAGTTGAGAAAATGTACCCTCTACATATATACTTTCTTATGCAGACATTCCCTCTTATTTCATTACCCTGCTTAAAATAAGCCTGACTCCCTCTCTCCACTATTTATCCCTTTTCTCTAAAAGCAGCTGTCTTATCATACTTATCCTCAGGCAAATACATTACTTTTTAGGAAGACAGGACTAAGAAAAAGTATTAATCTTCAGTGTCTTTAACAGCAATGGCCCAGGAAGGCAGCTGGAGTAAGAGTGAAAATGAGGGGCTGTCTACACGCAGGATAACCCTGGGTCCACACACACTAGAGTGCACAGGGGAAGCCCTGACACTTTCTACAGAGCACTCTGCTACTTTTAAGTCCAACACGGGGGAGGATGGACTAATACTTACCTGGGTGTCAGTAATGGCTGCAAGGCCACTTCCTCCGTTTCAGGGACACCAGGTGGGGCTTTTTGGCTGCTGTAAGACACGGACCGGCCCAGGTAGGGGGCAGTTGGGCCTGGTTCAGGGGACCCTAGTCCCCGGCCTCTCAGCCCATCTGGCTTGCCAAAACGGGGGGCAGCAGGGCGTCCCAGTGGAGTCTTGCCCAAGGGCGATCTCTTCGAATCATCTGAGGAGGAACTAGTACGAGGGGCATGGCCTGAGCCCGGTGTTGACTGAATGCCTGAGTCCCCCAGGCCTGGTTCTTCCTCACGGCCTGAGAGTGGGGGTGACTGGCGTAGCAGCTTCTCTCGTTCCTGGAGGGAGGCCACAATATGGCGCGACAGATTGTCGTACCGGACTGGTGAGGGCTCTCGGTGCGTTGGGCCGGTTGGCGCCAATCGTGGGTGCCTCTCGGCTTCCCGTTGCTGGGCCAGCCGGGCTGACAGGAAGGGAGAGGTGTAGCCTAAAGGCGGGTCTGGCTCAGGCCCTGCCTGCACGGACTCAAAATCAGGGCTGTCTGAAGGCGTGAGCAGGCTGTCATAAGACAGGCTTCCGTTGCGTGTCTGGTTGGCCAAGCTCTTATAGGAGGTGGAGGTTGTGCCCTCTGAACGAATGGACTGCAGCTGGCCCAGCTCAAAGCCCGTGCCCTGGGCCGACTTGAGGCTGGAGGAGCGGGAGCCACTGGACAGTGGATCGAAGTGAAAACTTTTGCCAAAGGTGGGAGAACGGAAGCTCTCTGGCTCCAAGCTGGGCTCTGAGCGGTAGCTGGGATGGCGGCTGCTCTCTGCAATTGAGGTTGGCTCCTTCAAGCTGTCCCCACGACTCAGCTGAGGGAGGAAAGTAAAGCAGATTCTCAGTGCTCCCCGTCCTGAGACGGCTTCCAGGCCTGAGCCCAAGGAGGCAGTCAAAGCGGTATCTATTATGTACCAGCAATGTGCTTAGAACTTTGAGGCACATTATCTTGTTCAACCCCTAAAGCACATCTATGAGTGGGAACAAACTGTATCTCATTTTGAGATGCAGGAAGTGAGGCTTAGGTGAAAGAACTTCCCTGTGATGGCAGAACTGGGTTTTGAACTCAGATCTGACGCTGTAATCAGTGCTTCTATCTAATGTGCTACAGTGACCCCCTCTTGGATGAAGGACACACTATCAAGGAGTTTCAATCCCTCTAATGCCAACAATTAGTAAAGTGCCTTTGGTTTTCTTCTCTTCCCTCTGCTCCTTCCTTCCATTCTCCCAATCTTCTTTTCCCCAGAACGCTGGCATGCATTACGACCCTGCTTGTTCGAGTACTCAGTACCTTGGCGCTGGACGAATGAGGCATGGCAGCTGAGGTGCTGCTGCTGCTGTAGCCCGGCCGATACTTGTACATGGTCGGTGTGGGGGGGCTCTCTTTGCCCAGGAGGCTGCTATCTGCAGGAAGAAAGGCCCAGGGGGCACCACTTTACAAGCTGTTCTCTTACCCTGGCTAGAGTTCCTTCAAGTACAGGGAGAGAACAAGGTAGGAACAGATACACCCAGTGGAAGCAAAGTCCCAGGAACATGATTTTGCTGAAATCAAAACTATAGACTCATACTGGCCCAGAACTCAGAGTGAGTGAACATACAAAAAGGTCCCAGGATGTTTTCTATCCAGATGCTGAGTCCAATTCACTGCCAGTAGCCAAATGGCATCCCCTTTCTCCCAGATGTCCAAAGAAGTGGTTCAAGTACCACTTGGTGTTCTCGGTCATAAGTATTATCTCCCAGCCCTTGCCTGTGTCTTCTCTACAGCTTACAAGTAACGTTCTCCCACCTGCTGCAGCCCTTACCCTCATTAGGAGCCAGGCTGAGGTGTGTTCGTAGCCCCGTGTAACGGCTCAGGTCCGGCTTGGGAGGAGGTGGAGGTTCAGCATCTGCAGACTGGCTTTCTGTTATCTCCAAGCTTCCCTTAGACTGGGTACATGAGGGAAAATCAGATTTGGAGAGCTGAGCATTAGGGCGACTCAGAGTATTAAACTAGGGTAACAGGTATTGCAGAGTCATCACCTACTTCTACACTGGAACTGGAAGACAAGAAATGAGAGTCACTTTGGGGATGGTACTGGATAAAGAAAAGTTTTCAACATAGATTTCATTCTGTCACTTGTTTCTTTCCACCAACAACTACTTGTTGAACTCCTACCATCTGGAAGCTGCTATGTTAAGTCCTATAAAGACATGCAAATGAATGGACTCAATGTCTTCTGTCAATGACCTTACAATCTAATGGAAAAAAAATACGTATTTAAGTAACTTTAACACAAATCAGAAAGTGATAAATGCTCCACAAGAGATGTTAACAAATCAAGCTTCCATCTCTCTGCCACGGGGGAGGTTCCCCAAGTTACCTAGTTTTACTTCCCGAAGTTCCTCACCTTAGTTCTCCTCAGCTCTCCCTGGATACCGTTGTCCATGATCTTCACAGTTATCTGCCCATCTGACACTTCTGGCCGAAGGAAGGGCGGTCTGATTACAATTGTCTTCTCTTTCTTTGGTCTCCCCAAATACCTGAGTGTCAAGAGTGAGAGGGCTTTTATTCATTCACTCAAAAATACCTATTGGTTGCCTACCTTGTATAAAGCAAATACAGGAAACAGTCCTACCAGGCCAGTGACAAGATCAGCAGTGAACTGATTTCTCTGATTTCATGAAGAGCAAAAACAGCAAGACCAGGTCTAGGGGCGGATACACCTAGCTCAAGCACTCCAGAGTCCTCACCACTCCAGAGAGTAACGTACTATCTAAAGAATGCAAGTAAACTCACCGGGTCCGTTAAAGGATGGAATGACCCTCCCGCGCAGGCACCTCCCATTCTAAGAGAACCGTTCCTAAGAGGCAGTCTCCCAGCAGACCCTCCCCATACCAGAACAAACCCGAGAAGACAAACGTTTTGACCAAGGGTGAACACTAGACCAAAGTGGTAGGTGTACCTGGGTGCCGGGGAACTGCAGAGTACACGGCTGACATTGTTACAGCAGCCATTGGTGAAGGGGTTCACACCTCCCCGGAATTTACCCGTAACCTAGAGGGAGGGAGAAAGGACCAGGTCAGTCAGACAACAGGACCATGACCACCAAAAGCCAAAACATTAGTTAATGACAAATTATTGTGCACCTACTATTTGGGAGGTACAAAAGTCAGTAAAAGACAATCCTACCATAAAGAAGTTTCTGCTTGAGATGGTTAAGACTGGGAACCCTAGAGTCAGGGTCCTTAGTTCAAATTCTAGGTCTACTTCATAGTAGCCATCTGACCCTAAACACCAGTCTCCTGACGTAAAATGGGGATAAATAGCTCTCTGAATACTGAAAACTAAGATAACATACATAAGAGTAAGCAAGTAAGGTTAGCTATCACTGTGTGCACAGAATTCGTTGTTTTTCTTGAAGCAGCACTATAAGCTTCTTGCAGGCTGGCCCAGGTCTTTTATTATTTCTATAAGCTCAGAGCCTAAACTGTCCAGTATACAGCAGACATTCTATAAATGTTAACTAAGAAATGGCCCATTCTCCTGCTTACATGAAGAACTTGGACACCTCATTACACAAAGCACTCACTAAGCATCATCATGTGTAAGTGCGAGCTCTACACTAACCAGAGGCTGAGACACATGCCCTGCTCTTCAGGGACCTCCCCCATCACCTCTCATACCTGTTCATTGGTTGTGCGTCCCCTAGCCACCAGCACCACGTGAAATCCCGTGAGGCCAGCTACCGGGATGAAGAATAAGCCAGCCACACACATCACTGCCATTCTGAAGCCAAACAGTCAAGGAGAGCAGAGCAGTGTGATCTCACCTTCCCCAACCCGTGCTGTAGCGTCTTCCCTTTGACCCTCACTGCCACATGACTCAACGTTCCTCACTCTTCCCCCTCCCAGTCCTGCAACCCACAGGCCTTGAAGGATACGTGACAGCCGTGCGGACCCCTGAGAGTTCCTCCATGTGGTAGAGGACATAAAGGAGGCCGAAGCCAAAAACACCCATAATGTGGGCAGTCAGGGAAAGGAGGAAGAGGAAGAAGTAACGGTAGTTCCGGCGACCAATACAGTTGTTCACCCAGGGGCAGTGATGATCAAATTCCTAGGAGCAAAAAGAGACAGACTGAGAGGCATCCTTGAACCACAGCACTAGATCATTTCTGTCAAGAACAAACAGCAGAACTTAAGTATTGCCTTTAATAATTTGTGATCATGTTCACTATGTAGTTACAAAATTAAATTTTGTTTAGTTACAAAAATAGCTCATGCAGTTTATCTTGCTCAATCTGTAAAGAAGAACTTCTCCAGAGGTAATTCAAAAGCCAAGGCCGCCTCTCAAAGCTTATCCTATGTGATCAAGGAACTCTGAGACATACAAGAGTCAGCGGCTTTGCAAAAACACTTAAGATTCAGGAGAAAAGAGGTTTGGAAGAAAAATCTGGCAGGCAACTGCTTACAGCTAAGTAAAAATGGATTGGAAAAAAGAGTTAAAAATCAAAGACACAGAATGCAGAAGGACAGGCAGGAAGAGAAGTATAACTGTGACACCTGGATGCAGCAGCATGATGTAGTGGAAGCAGAGAGAACACAAAGTCAAGACAAATGACCAAGAAGATGAGTCAAGGGATGGAAGGCTAGAGCTGTGACTCCTGGTCTTGGGAAAGCCCATGCCCACCCACCTCGGGTCCCTCCTGTAACAGAAGGACATTTATGCTCTACCTCTCATGTGTGTATCGTTGCTAACACTTTCTGACAGAGCTAGAACACAGCCCAGGTAGTTAGCTGGGAGGAGATTTCATCCAAGCCAAGAATCCACAGGATTCAACTCTCATTCACCCCACTCAGGGGCCTTACCTCCACACAATTGTCACAGACACTGCAGTGGGAACACCGAGGAGGACGGTAGAAGCGGCAGGTGGCACACCACTTCATGCGCACCTGGATGCCCTTGATCTCCACTGTTTTGTAAAGGGGAGCTCGGAAGTCATCTTCCTTGTCTTCATCCTCTTCAGCTGGAGAGAGGAAAAGTTAATTAAAAAATAACTACACCAGAACTGTACTAGGCACTAGGGATGCAATGGTATTTAAAGTATGGCCTCTGTCTTCGAGGAGTTCACAGTCTAATGGAGAGAGACTAGGAACTAGTAATTCTAATACTGTGAGATCCGCTCTATTTACAACACTATGGAAACGCAGATGAGGAAGCAATTTATTCTACACTGAAAATGACGTTCAAGAACATGACTCAGAGGTGGCTCTGCTATGGATATGCTGATATTCGTGGTTTACACATTATGAATATATTTCAAAAGAAACAGATAATCCACCCCACTTCAAAATTTAAGGGACATTATGGGCCTTCTCATCTATAGTGTGCATTTTTTATTTTTTATTATTAACCTAAAATAAGATATCCGTGGGAAGGAAAAATTAAATAAGCAATGGTGTAGTAATTAGTAAAAACTAGATTTTCAAATTCACTGACTTAGAGAAATGCTTACACTGTAAATAAGTGAGAACAGTACAAGGTAAAGAACCGTACAAACAAAAAGATCCCATTTTCAAGACAGAAATAAAAATACACACAAACATATATGCTACAGATACACGGTATATATAAATAAGCATTATATGTACAAGTCTTCAAAATATTGATTGGAAGACAATACACCACAATGTAACAGGAGTTGTCTCTGGGCTGTAAAATTATAAGTGATATTTACCTTTTTTATACTTTCTACATAATGAACATCTACTACTTATTAAAATCTTTTTTTCTAAAAAGGTTTTTTTTAAAGGAAAGAAATTTAAATGCTACTTATTTTGAAATATCTGATTCTTCCGCATTATCATCTACCAGAAGTGAGCCCTTTCTCTTTTTAAAGTACTGCAGTTCTTTGATTACTCTTACAACTTACCACAGTATATTAATTTATGTAAATGCCTTCCCTATCTTTCCTCCTAGACTGAGCTATTTGAAAGCAATGCGGACTTTTTTTAAAAAAAAAAAATCCCAAATGACCATCATCATAGTAAATACTTGAGCGTGAACATTAAATGCTCATTAAAATAGCCTTCCTTGGCTTTAGGGCCTTCAAGTTCCTTCAATTAACCAATCTTTGAAACCAAAGTCACGAAGCAGTGACACAGGCTTTGTAAGCAGTGAATTTCAGAAAAACCTCATCTCAGCAAAGTTGCTATCTCAATTCCACCTGCCTCACTCTTACAAGGTAACTTCACACTTGAGAGAATTAGGTATCATCAATTTCTCTCATTTTACCTCTTATCCCACTAATGAGGGTCCTCACTCTCACCTCCTAGTCCAGAAACAGCCTACTTCTGTAAGCACAACCCTTCCAACATGCACAGAAAAGCATCTCCTTCCTCCAGGAGGTCACTCTTCAATTATCCTCTTTCTTCAATTTCAACTTTTCTCTTCTCTGATCCCATCTCCTCATGCTACCAACATGCTAAAGTATTCTGTATCGTTAAAAAAACAAACAAACAAACCCCTTCCTCTCCCCTAACACAGTCCACCTTCTGCCTCTTTGCTTAACTTCTTGAAAGAATAATCTTAACACTCATTATCTCATTTCCCATTCACTGCCTTCCAAACCATTACAATTTTGTTAATTTACCAGTACCCCTCCCACATACACACATAAACACACTATTAAAATTATTCTTGTTAAGATCACTAATTTCTTAGTTACTAAAACAATGGGCCATTTTGAGTTTCCATACTGTTGGGTCTACTTTCTGATACTGCCAACCATCAGCTACTTCATGAACTTTCCTTAGTTCCCACACTGTCCAGTTTCTCCAAGTACTAACTTTTTTTGCTCTGTCCCTCTTCAATAGCTCCTCCTTCTCCTCCGCTCATTATTAAAATGTCAATGCTGGTCAGGTCTGACCTTGGTTCTTTCCTAATCTCATTCTACTTTCTCTAGGTAATTTTACTCCTGTTGCTTCAAATACCATATGGCTAAAGATTTTGAGACTAAAGTCTTCCAGTTTGACTACTCAACTGCCCACTGGGTAACTCTATTTGAATGATCCATTAACTGTCTCAAATTCAACATTTCTAAGATATTCCGTCTCCCCTCCAAACCTGCTCAACGTTCCTATAACCTGAGTCTTGGTTAATAAAAATCAGCATCCAACCTATCTCCCAAGTTAGGAAACCTGGACTACCCTAGACAATTTCTTCGCCGTCTCACCCTAACCCAATAAAAGCAATTAGTCATGAAAAATTCTGCTGAGTCTACTTCTGAAAATCTGTAAATCCAGCCTTGAATACAAGCCTTCATCTGGTTTGCATTATTGCAATAGTCTCCCAAAAGGTATCTGTACATTCTAACAAAACTTATTTTTGTAAAGGGATATCTGATGCTGTGATTCCTCCAATGAAAGAGGTCTTGCTGTCCAAAGGAAGAACTATCATCTATTTAATTTAGCATATAAAGTCTTCTCACACTTGGCTCTGGGTTTATCTCTTGCCCCTTCTGGTCCCACCACGTGTTCTATCTTCCACCTCACTGAGTTCAGCATTTCATGGCTACAAGCTTCTGTACCTGCTGCTCCCTCTGCCTAGAATGCCCTTCCCCTCCATGCTCTACTTGGTGAAGTCTTTCCTACCCACCTTCAACAGCATTTCCCCAATTTATCCATGCAGATATAAGGTCTCACAGAACCTTGTTCATGCTTCCATTATAGTTTGTATCACCCTGTTAACTCTCTAATGCATCTTAGATTATTATCAAAGCTAGCAATAATGCCCAACTCACATGCTCGAAATAAATTTCTACTGAATAAGTAACCAAAGTGGATCATATGGCTAGAAGTATGACATATATTCCTAGGGCCGTGACCTGCTTTTCATCGTTAGACTATAAAAGACCAAATGTGTTTGTCCAAAAATCATTATTTTTCAAAAGCAGTAAGGAATTTCCAAGAGAGAAGAGGGAGTCTTACCTCGAGGGAAAATCCCCGGGTCCATGAAGGTGGCCATGCTGAAGTTGGCCAGCACAAAGAGAAAAACAACCGCATTGTAGATGGGCACTGCAGGTGACACATAGAGGCTTAGTCCTGGACAGCTGCACAGACAACAAAGAAAATGAGGGGCTGCCTCTAACTCTGGACATCAGCCAGATAAACACCCATGAAGATGCAGTCTCCATATCTATATATAAATCTTGTGGGGTTCACCTTCACTGTCTCAAATTATCTTCCTCCTTCCCAGTAAGTGGGTCTAGTTTCCCAAAGAAACGTTCATTTTAGATCAAGGTACAAGACTCAGCGTCTCTCCTACCATAACCGCTTGCACTAAAGTCTATGTTCTTCAGACACACTTTTACCCTGTGGGTCTTTCCACATGTTTTGGACTCTGTCTTTACCCCCTTTTTAACCAGGCACAGGAGCTAGGAATGAAGCATGTAACTGACACCAGCTACATTCCCTTCTCTGGAACAGCCTGAGGCTACTGGATCCCAGCCATGCCCCACTGACCTGCACACTGGCCCAAAGCATGGGACACCACCTGCCTCTCTGGCTCCTCTTCCCTCTTCCCAGCTGGCTCTGAACCACTCTCAACTGCCTACAGTTTCTTCTCTGCATCAAATATTCCTGACATTTTTTATTCAACTAGAGGCTAGTTCTCAAGGTAATGAAAAGGAAACTACACACAGTTAAGGAAGGACACCAAGACACAGGACCAGACCCCTTGAGGTCAGTAAATGAAGCAGGAGAGTGGAGGAGAAGAAAGGAGAAGATATTAGACCAGAGCAGCCCTAAATTCTGTAGGAAAAAGAAACCAGCCAAACATACCCAATATTCCACAGGGCCCAAATCAACAGATATACTTTAGGTAACTTTTCTTTGGCAAAAAGAGTGACCTAGCCCACAATTAAGCTCAGTTGCTCTCAGGATGTGAGTCTAAATAGGAATGCAGAGAATCCTTTCTCTGATGATTTCCTGGGAGCTGGAAGTTTCAGAAGAGCATCTGATATGCTGCTTTGCTTGGTCAGTAGTCTCAAACCCCTCTCTCCTGTCTCACTCAGGAAGAACTTCCCATTACAAGACAGTGGCTAAATATCCTAATCTGCTTTGTGGCTGAGAACTTAATCTCCAGAATTAGGCCAGCATCTATCCTTGTCCCCTTTATCTAGACCAACTGGAAGGAAAGGAAGAGTTCAGTGAAAGAAAAGAAGAGGGGCCAGGAGAACAAGACAGCCAATGAGTCTGGAGAATTCATCCACAGCAATCCTGGATTCTGCTGAGACGTGATATGCCTCCATCAAGATAAAAAGCACAGCCCTGTACAGTGATTCAGGACATTTCGAAAGAACTGAGCTCCTTAATGAGAAATAAGTAAACAAATGGTAAGAGGCAAAACTGACTGTCACAAAGCATCTCACAAATCTTTACCACCAACATTTATTTCAAATTCCATTTAGCCATTCATTAAGGAAAAAAAAAACTTAAGTAAATATTTATAATGCACCAGGCTTTTTAGATAGTAAATATCAATTAACTCTTTGCTTCTCTTGATGGGTCAGTACATAATTGAGGGACAAAATAATGAAGCTAAAATGAAGGCAATGATTTCAAGGAGAAAACAGACCTTCAGTCACGGCTCCAGTTTTATTCTATTAAAGTCTCCTACGGAAGCTGCTGCCTCTGGGGGGGTTCTTTGATTCAGAAAAGCTGTCCCCATACTTCAGCAGGGTTTGGGGTGGAATACAGCAAGAAGGTAGTCTTTACACAGCCCCACCTAAAGCCTGACCTCCTAGGCTCCTTAGGAGGGAGGGAGGGAGAGAAACTGAAAACCAGTCATCCAGGTCAGAGCCCCTCCCTAGTACTTAGCTGTCACTTCAATTTCCGCCCAGGGAAGAGGAGAAAGGGTGAGTCACTCACTTGACTCCTACGGCCTGGGAAGATAATTAGAAGGGAAAAAGAAATTAAATCCTTAGAACACTGAGGTGTCCATGATTTAGAAATCTCACTCCTAGAACTGGCTACTGTGGCCTCTTGAGCTTCTGAAAACTAAGGGTACGTCCATCTCCGAGGGAAACTAAGGTGAATGAGAATGACACATCAGCCCCCTCGCAGGCCCGGATGTCAATCTTTCTGACCCCATTCTTCCTTCAGTCTCTGCGTTTCCAAACAAAGCAAGTCACTCCATTTCTTGGATATCCTGCCAACCACCTGTCCCTGGATAACCAACTTTACCTCTACAGCCTTCTCGGTATCAACCTATCCCAGCTGAAGTGTGTAACTCCAGAATCAAGTTCCAATATCTGTTGCCAAAATAAAGCCTACCCCCACAGTGGCAGTATCAAGAAATGATGCAAATAACTCAAGTTCACAGGCGGCAGCTGCTCCTAGATTCAAACTGAAGACCACGGCTTCCAACCTTAGCACTCTAGCGGAGGGAACGCCCCACCAAGGAGAGGCCCGTGTGAGCAGAGCCTGCTTCTGCCATATCCCCCATTCCACGCGCTCCGGGAGAGGCTTGCTGATGCTACAGCACTTTGCCAGATTTCTAGATGACCACCCCAAGTGGCCTGTCTGAATCTGTTGCCTTTGATGTTAGGAGATGAGGCCTGAGCTGAGGAGGAGTTGTTGGGGCTCGTCCTCAGCCTATGGCAGTAATGACAGCGCTCCAAAGCACAGGGAGTGGCCGCAGCCCAGAAGGCTGGCTGACTCACTGATGAGACTCCCAGCCCTGCACCATCCCGGGAGAACAGGTTCTTCTGCCCACCCATTTAGCACTCCTGTTTTCAAGGCCAAATAAAATTGGGAGAGTGGGTTTCAATACCCACACTCCTGAAAATCTTGTTTCCTAATCCTACCTCTGTGATTAAAAAATGGTTGAGTTCCCGGTCAGAAAAACAAAGTAGGAGTCAAGAACCTCTGGATTTTAATCCTGTCTTGATCAGCACTTTGCTATGTAGCCTTAGGTAATCCACAGGAAAAGCTCCAAGCTTGTTACTTCAGCTACATGAGAATGAAGGTATGAGAATGAAGGAGACGATGTTTGAAAAGAGCCTGGAATTCTTTTTAAACCAGCTGGCTTAATACTGAGCATTCGAGGGATACACAACAAAACCATTATTAACTGTCTTCATTATCATCAATTATCATTCCAGCTCCACCTTCATCCCCAACTCTACTTCCTCTATCTCAAGTACTAGATTCAAGAACATTTAAAACAGAGGCGCTCTTAAAGAATAGGTCTATGCATTCCTCCCAGGCCGAGCACGTACTCTGAGTGTACGACTAGTGTTCCTTGTTGATGAGGTAAGGCTGCAATGAATATCCCACTTCGTGCCCCTGGGGAGCCTCAAGATTCCACGGGAAAACAATCTCTCCCCTTCCTGGTGGGTAAGTTTCTCGTAAAACACTTGATTTGTCGTGTCTTACCTAGACTTTCAAGCAGCTGAGTGCAAGATGTAGGACTTGGGCACTTATTTCTGGATGAGAAAACAACGTGGGAAGGGAAGGAACAACCACTGCTCAATTAGTGCCTCAAATCACGAGGCTGCTCCCACTCAAATCAGGTGCTAGCACCTCTGCAGTCACGAAAAAAAAAAAAGGACCCAAGGGAGAGTCACTGAGGTTGCCCAACTCTGTGGATACAAGGGTTGGGAGGGGCTAGAGGCAGAAACTGAAAAGGAGAAAGCTCTCTCATGGATGGGACACTGGAAAGACCGTCACAGATTTTCTGGACAACCCTGACTTTGATTCTTCCCGCAGAGGACTTTACCCCCACGCCCTCCCCACCAACTGTAGAAACAGACAACATAAGACACTAGCTGACTTAACTCACTGCTCTAGGAGACTTTAGTGGGTACAATTCAGTGATTTATTTCTAATGGTACTGCCAGCAGCCCTAAGAAGGTCTCAAGGGTCCCCAGGAAGGCAAAAAAGGAGACACCCAGTGAGTGGCTGGGCCTCCTTGCGCCAGCCTCACTTGAACCAGAGCAGCCCTACTCTTATTATTTAAATACTGGGGTCTCACGTATGATCTCACTTGAAAAAAATGGTCATATTGCTTAAATAAACTGCTCTAGGTTAACTTCCTCATTATACAGAGAAGAAAGGGGTCCACAAAGGTCAAGAGACTGCACCACAATGTCTCCTGGCCTCCAAACAGTGCTTATTGCTCTCACAGGGCACTGCCTCCTTGCCAATCACAAAAGGACACTAAACTAAACCAGATGAGGATCCAGGCTTGTTATCTTAAATGCAGTGTCCAGCACCTAACTGGGACAGCAAGGGTTACTTTAGCTCTCCTTCCCAAATGGTGAAAAGGGAGAAGACTTAAAACAGGCTCCCCAATAACTCTCCTGCTCAGTTTTAGTACTGGACAAATTCTGTGAATGAGAGGGACTGAGGGGGAGACCTCAACTTCTCTGCGGCAGAAGATCACCTTATTTTGATGACCAAACCCAACTGATAATTTCTGCTCATATCTCTCCCTACCTGACAAAGAAACATGGAGGGTAAATTGTTCCTAACTAGCTGAAGCCTACGTGCCTCCACTAACTATGTCCGCCAATTGAAAGGGCTCTTCCTCCTACTCCCAGTCCTCTAGGGCCCAAAGTAATTCTCACCTGGGGCTCATACTGATTTAAGAACAGACAGCTGTAGCCTAGAACAGGAGGATGACGCAGTAGCTACAGATTTAAGGCCCCAAAAAGGTCCTGGTTCCAAAAGAGCTTTCCTCTTGTCTCTATTCAAAAACCAAGCATTCTTTTGTAGGTTGTCTATGGTTCTAAACAGGGGGTTCTTCAAAGAACTGAACCTCAAAAGGGCTAGAATCCACAGGGGAACAGCTATGGAGAACAGTGTACCTCAGCCCAGGTATACGCTGGCAGAGGAACCACTAAGGTCATGTGTAGACGAAGAGGTGAGAATTTCCAAGGGACCAAGAGCTAAGTGAGTGCGATAAACGGGGTGTTTATGTCTCCACGAGGCGGGCAGGACAGCCCAAAAACCTGTCCTGAGGAAACTGCTGGGGGCACTCAAGCTAAGACTTAGGGCTCGTCTCCCTCTGGATTAGAGGCAGTAACTCCAGGGTCAGTACTGCCCTCCAACATTCTTTTTCCTGGGGCTGAGACACCACAGAATAAGGAGGGCCCCCTACTTTACTGGCACCAGGCAACGGGAAAGTAGGTTAAATAGCTTCAACTATCAGTTGAGAAAATGCCTACGTCAGGACAACTCTTTGTGGCAAAACTGGTGTAACCAGCCAAGCACTCCAGTGGTTCCAGATTAGCAAAGTAAGAACAAGGACTCTGCTTGCCCAGACTCAAGATTAGATGGGTTGAAAGAGACCTCTTAGCCAGTCCCTTAAATCTCCTAACTTCCCAAAAGCTTTGCCTCTAAAAGGAAAAGAGACTCTCCCCAGTTAAGCAGGGCTAAGGGTGTCAAACTGGTCTTGTACATGTCCCTCCTGACAGCACCACGACTGCTACAAAGATGCTGAGATCCCACATAAATGTCCCTTGGTTGAAATGTTGATTCTATTTAGTGGTCATAATAGCAGAAACCAAAACAAGACTGACACTGAAGACTCACTCCTTACTGGTAGTCAGTGTGTTAAGGACAGAACACTGAACATGCTGAGCATAAGCAAGAGAAAAAGCCTGTGAAGAAAAGAGAAGTCAGAGAAGAGTAGGGCCGCTTCTGATCCCTGAAGGATTCAGCAGGTGCGCTCAGGCTGCAGGGCGGGGGGCCAGATAATCTATGCCTTCTGCTCTTCAGAGGAAGAGGTGACAAGGAGGATCTGCTCGTATCTTATTCAGCAGATTCATTCTTCCCTTGTTTAAAAACTAACTAGAAAAATATCATAACTTTGCTAACTCTTTGGGCCAAACGCCCCACGTTCTTTTTAGAATTCCTTTTGGCATCAGAAACTCAAATTGGGGGGTGGTCCTTCCTTCCTTTCTATCTCAGATTTAATTTCTGTCCTATCTTCTCCCCATAATAGTTATTGGCCCTACTCCAGCAATTCCTGCTTCATTCATCCTTCAATGAATTCGAGTTGCTTTTATTCCCTGGCACTTCAGTTCATTTTCTTCCTCTTGCCAGCAACCTTACATCTCTTGAAACAGCACCTCACAATTAGGTTTGAGCCTGAATGACAGCAAAGTAAACTCCCCAGAAAACCTAGCATGCTCTGATTGTCCCAGGAGCTACAACTAGAACACTGACTCAGTGACTCAACAGTTTAAGGCTCAGAAGCCTAGCACGTGTTAATTTATTAACAGGTAACAGCAAAGACGCTTGCCAGGTAGTCGGCAGCTAAAACACTGGGGGAAAGGAGGATAAATCACTCAGGGCTCCTCCAGCAACAAGCAGATGAACAGAGGCTGAATATCCTAAGCAGGAAATCTTTCAACACCAACTGCTTTTCCTAATAGGACCAAGGAATGGGAGAAATTACTGCCACTCCCTTCAGCAGGAACTAACATAAAGGAAGGTTTCTAGGACTCTCTTCCTAAATAAAACTTGCCCTTTCTCAGTGGCCTTCACATCTCTGGGCTTTGGCTCTTAGAGTACAGAGAAAATCATCCAAGTAACTAAAAGCCAAAACTGTCTCCTTGGTGTACCTTCTAAATTAATTCTGAAATTCTCCAGTTTCCTCTCAGTTTCCACAATCTCAAACCTGAGCTTCAGATATCCTGGGGGAAAATCCACTACTATTTAAAAAACCTTCCGTCTAGTCTAGTTCTCTCACAGAACTGAATGCTTAAGCTGCTTCAAACCTCTCTGGTGATTCCCTCCCACTTCCTTCCTAGTTCAGAACCATCTAATAATGAAGCTGGGTAGGAAAATATGAAGACATCTGTGACTCCAAAGGAAGAGAAGCAGGCGAAGGTAGAGGATTCAGCAGAGCAAAATTCAAAACAAGGCCAAAGGGTAGGCCTGTTCTTGTTTTTCCTACCGTGTCTCTGGGATCTGGATTAACCTGTATCAGACCTCAAACTCTCCCAGTCACTTGGCTTGGCAAATAGGTAGCCAACCTCAGGAGAAAAATTCCCCCTCACCTCCCATGGAGCCCACCCTCCCCCGACACACACCACAGCTGGGGAAAGACTCACGTAAAGGCAAAGAAGAGGGTCGTAGCTCCCACTAAGAAGATGGCGGCTGCTGAGACCGGAACATACTTGCTGGGTTTGAATCTCTTTCCAGACTCTGAGGGCATGTTGGAGCTCTGATGGGAGATCTGCCCTGCCGCATAGCCCAGGCCCACACAGCGGCAGAACAGACAAGAAAATGGGATGAGGGAGACAACAGAGAGAAGAGTCCAGAAGGAAACCAGGGAAACAGAAAATTCAGAATTATCACCCTTCCCCCTCCCAAAGAAAACCAAAGGTCAAAAGATCTCAAATGCAGGAAAGCATATGGGAGGGGGAAAGGTGATTCCAAACGATGAATAACCACCTCCCCAGAGCAAGGCAGAAGGAGAGATTAAGAAACACAACTTGTACAGCTTAAAAACTGGAGACGTGCTGTAGGCTGCACACATGCAAATGGCTGCAGGTAGAGAACACGGGCAGTCAGACAGATCAAGGAACAGCTCATGGACAGAGGCGAGTCTTCAAAAGGAAAAGGGGGGATATCAGGCTAGGACAGAACAGTTCGAGCAAGGAAAAATTCTTCGGAGGAGATACTGTAGTACCCCCACGACTACCACACGTCCACAGAATGTGAGTGGCACCTCAAAGACGTGTGCCCTGTGCTTCTATTTCAGTCCAGCAGGAACCGGGGGTCCCTTCCAGCTTTAAAGAGAAGCTGTTTTTACTGCAGTGCTTGTCCCTTTTAGGCAGTTTTCTCAGTGCCACCACTCCCGCACCTTGACTTCAGGGCTTGCAGTCTGGCAATGGTGGTTTAATTTTATTTACTTTCTCTTGATGGCTAAAGCTGGGCAGCAGCTGTTACAAGGTTGAGTTGTAAATCCCTTTCTTCGAAGGGGGAGGGAAGAGAGAGACAGAAAGAGAAAGCGCAAGCTTGTCTGTCTTCAATCTCTTGTTATTCCCCAACTGTTTACGAGCTCCGTTTCCTATAGTTTGTACAAAACTAAAGGGAAACATAAAATCCCTGAAGCCATGTTCTTCCCAACAAGCAGAATAAGATGAAGTCAATTCCACTCGATGATACTTTTAAAAGGTTACTGTAGATGGAAGCAAAGTTCCAAAGAGGTCCCTGTTTCCAGGTTAGTCAACGTTTCTAATCTTCAATCTTGGGCTTTCCGGATGCAGCGTTCAACCGGGTTACAGTGCCTCACCTGGAGAAAAACAAATATACTCATCAGAGAAATTCTTTCGGAGTATTTCTTAAGAACATCAAGGCAAAAACCCCGCAAGCTACTGTTAAAAAAGTGCCTTTTGAAAGAAAGATGATTTTCCACCTCACTCTGTGTATGTGGCAGAGGACTCTGAACTGGGAGGACAATAGGTTCAGAATTCTTCACTCTTCTAAAGCATGTTCATACTGAAAAAAGAAAAACATGGCTTCACCTGGCTAAGGTCATCAAAGAACTAGCTCTTGTAAGGGGCCCATCTCCCCTGACACAGATGGGCGGTAACAAACATCAGGAATATCAAAATCTAAAAACAAACAAGGGCACAGCAGTGAAGGGCAGTCCTAGAAAAGAGATTTCTCTCTGAACGAAGAGAATATTTATTGCTACAAAGAAGAAAGAAAAAAGTAGGACAAAATTAGGACAGTAAGTCTCATTTCCTTTCTGTGTATGTCTCTCTCATCTCTCTACGCTTTTTAGTTATAACCTTAAAGAGGCAAAAGCTGAATTTTTGGTCTTCTGGAACAACTCATGAAAGGATCTGGATGAGAAATGTTCTTGCACTGAAAGCCGAGATGCCCTCTATGAGAAACTGAGTCAACTGGTCCTTTTCTTCCCAATTCAACAATTTTTAACTCCTACATTGGCCTATTAGGATGTCGACTGAGCCCCACCTTCCCCAATATGATTAAGAATAACAATTATTTCTGTTGATGGTAGTGGCAAAATAACACTAGCACTTGGGATTTTACAGGATGCTTTTCATCCAGTGATCTCAAAGCACTTAACTCATATTATCTGGTGACATAGTTCCTTATCCCACTCTGTAAAATTGAAGGCTACAGAATGCCTGAGGCCACTCCACTTAATAACTTGAACAGTCAGATTCAGAACCCAAGAGTTCACAGTCCCCTTTGCCAACACAAAGCCTTTCTAGCTCTTTCTAATCCACTACATTACCAGCCCAGGGATGACAACTTGAATCTGCAGACCAAAAATTTTACTTAAGGTTTTTTTTTCCCGCCCAAGTGCAAGTGGTACAGTATTTCCCTTACTACCAAAGGCAGAAATTAAAACATCAGAAAATTTGAATAATGAAATATGAATGTACCCTGGAATTTATGACCTCCTCTCTCTTGTGGCATGGAAGGCAAAAGCGCCTTCCTTCAAGATGCATCATCTTTCTCTCTCTCTCTCAAAAATGGGGTTTTAGAGGGCCAAAAAATATTATTAGAATAGAATGATTCCTACAGGAATCAAAGCCCAACTGAATTTAGGCCTAAGTAAGTTTGTTAACAATGAGAAGTAAATTCCTGGTTTGCAGACAGTACTATTAAAGTAAACTTTCCCCTCAAAACCCCCAAGATTAGAGAAGATGGAAAACTGCACTGCTTATATTTTATCTAGAGTAATATATCATTCAGACACCACATATTATTTCAGATTATATTTTATGACAGGAAAAAAAGTCACTTTGGCTAATACTGCCAGAGTAATTCAGAGTCATAAGAGACCATGCAATTTGGGGAGTACCATACTGGGGAACAAGAGATCAACATCTGAGATGTTTAGGGGATCTACAATAAAAGGGACAAAACAATACCTAAGAACTTACTGGGTATAGTAAAGATGCATCAAGTCTTAGCAGAAGGCTGTACTGTGGGTAGTAGGGATGAGGGGAAGTGGGGCTCATCAGAGCCAGCTGTCTGGATCCACACCAGTATAGGAGAGAGGTGTACAAGAATGTGTATGACACATTCAGGCACAGAGTAACTTACGGAATGGAATAATGTATACATAAAACAAACTAAAGACTATGTGGTTTGAAGGCTTTAATAAAGGTTTAATACAAGTGCCTCCTTACAGGGGTGAATAATTGTGGCAGCACAGCTGATAGCACAACTGTTGAAGCAAGCGGTAAAATAGTATAATACAGAAAACCTGAATATAAAGTCAAGGTATCAAGGAATAATCCACATTTCAAGATACTGGCTGAAGAGTCAAACAAATTTAATGTGGATGTTATGATTATATACCAAGGCAGCAAAGTACAAGGCAATATAAATCTCGGAAGCATTAGGTACGGATGATAATGAACATTCTGAAGAGACTTAATACAGTACAAAAGGATACTGGGATAAAAGGATAGAGATGCGAATGTAAGGTTAACCTAGACAAGATGGAATTAACCAGGAAGTGAAAAATTCAAGGCAGAAAAATGGTCCAGAGCATAACATATCTAATCCTACAGCTTCTTCCATAATAACTAAGTCACTTTCTTACTTCTCATTTCAGTGTTTTCATTCGGCCAAGTGGGTAAAACATTTGCTACCTCCCTGTCCCAACAGACATTCCTATAGGTAAAATAGAGGCAAACACATTCGAGTTCCACTTGTAAAAAGTACAAAGTACTAAGAGCCTGGAGCACCGGGCTGGTGGGGGTAGGGGAGGAAGCGGACGGATGCAAGGGAACAGGTAACAGGATGAGGCTTGAGCCAAAATAAGTATCAGCAGAGTGGGGCGACGGACCTGAAACGTAGGGAGAGAACAGCACCCAGTACCCACCCGGGAGCTGGGGCACTGAGAATCACCGCATGGGGAGGGCTGGCCGAGACACAGAAGACGGGTTCCGCGGCGGCAGGGCCCACTGGGGCTGCGGGAGCGGGATGCGGGAGGTGGCACAGCCCCCGGGCGCAGGGCCGGGGGCGGAAGGGGCGGCGGCTGAGCGCCTGGCGCGGAAGGTCCGGGGTCCCGAGCTAGGACCCGGAGGCCCGGCACTAACCTGTTCTGAGCCCCGGCAGCCCTGGATCCCCGGCCTCCACCCGTCGTCCGTTTCCAGGGCCCACGGGTCCCACCGCAGATGGATGACCCGGCCTGGAGGAGGAATGGGGCCTCAAACCGCCTCCCCCTCCTGGGTCCCCCTTCCCTAGAGGTCACTCTCCCCTCCCACCTCCCTGGCCCAGCACTTCCGGTTCCGCAGGGGCCCGTGTCCCCGGTACTCACCCCCCGGCGCGCCTCCCGTCACAGCCGCCGTCGTTGTCGCCGCCGCCTCCCGGCAGTGCCGTCCGGCCTCTGAGAGGCAGCGCGCGGCCCCCGCACGCTCCACGCCCGCCCCGCTCTGCGCGCTCCCGCCCTGCGACGCTCGTCTTCGAGCCGGCGCGCGGCCGTCGCCCTCAGAGCCGGGTCTCGAGCCCTCCCAGCGTTCCCATTGGTTCCCTGTCCCGAGCGCGCGCGACGTCTCGCGCGGGGCACGTTTCTCTCATTCATGCGGCTCGCGTCGCCGCGCCCGCCCCCGCTCACTCTCCCATTCACCCGTAGCCCCCACCCCCACTCCGCTCTAGGGCGTGCGCGCGAACCCCGGCGACCGCGGCGACCTCGCCGCCTGATTGGCCGCAGGAGCACAGCGCCGTACCACGCGAGAAGACGAGAACGCGCGCGCAGGGCCGTCGGGCACCGCTGACGACTGGGCGAGAAGGGTAGGCGTACTGCGCAGGAGTTGGAAATGGGGAAATGGCCGGGCGAGTCTTCCCTGTTCCTGCGTCCTGCTTTCTACCTCAATTGTGTCGAAGCAGAAATCCTCAGAAGTAAAAAATAATTATGTGTGTTGACTTAAAGTACTCAGAAACGAGTAGTTACCCTCCCGAATCCGCCAAACCCCCTCCAAGTAAGTATGGTACAGTCCAGACAGGCTTCTGGTGTAACCAATCACCCATAGGCCCCGCAGTCTTCCTGCTTCAGCCGCTTCATGCATTGGCCAACCGTTTGGCCACTAAATAGTCCTCCCCTACCCACCCCCCTCCTTTTTTTTTTTTTTTTGGTGGCGAAAACTTTATTTAAAACAATCTTGTTGGAGCAGTCCTCGGTCTGACAAGTTCCCCAGGACCAGCAGAATGCCAGGGTAATGGGATGGTCTAGGCCGCGGCTTGCGCACTGTGGGGCGGCCGGGACTGGAAGTCTTTGCGGGGCGAAGCTCCTGCCAAAGGCCGGGGAGGAAGAGGAAACGGAGCGGGCGCGAGCCTTGGAGCCGTAGTGCCGACCGTGGAAGGAGGCGCAGGGAGTGCGCGCTGAGGTGGTGGCAGTCCCCCAGCGTGGGAGCCGGCCCTTGGCCCCGCTTAGTTCCCTTAGTGTTTCAGCGCAACAACCAGGGCTGGGCGTTCACATGCCTAACCTCGCCCAATCCGGGAATACAGGCAGGAAGGAAAAGGTTGTCTAGAAGCTCCTGTTCATGGTGAGCTGCTGGCCAACTCTATGCAGATCACAGCGCCACATTTTGCCCTAATTAGCCCTACATGGCTGTGAACCCAAGAGCAAGGCCCGGTGTTCTCTCATTTAGCTCAAGGCCATTTCTCTTTTGAAAGCAGCTCTGGCTATTACGTAACAGTCTTTAAGAAAACTGTTCCACCAAACACTTGCCTGAAGCCAAGGTTCCTCACCTGTAAAGTGCGCTTCTAAATCCTGTGGCCCGTCCTCCGGTTTAGTGTCAAATGTTGCTGGTCTAATAGTGTTCTGATACATTAGTACTAGGCACCAAAATAAAGGAGAAGGTCTACCTTCTGTCTCCTGAGGTCTAGTCTAGTTCCTCTGACATGGCATATATAAGGTTCTAGCTCATTCTTGCTAAGGGCTTCAGTATACCATTTATTGCAGCACACTGGTGAATTCTCTTTTAATGACAGTGTATATTAAAAAAATGAAAAATTTAAAAACTTTAGACCTTATAAAAAGTAAGGTATTACTGGAGATACAGTATTTGTTGTACTTGTAGAGGCTTTTCATCCGTGTATCAGGTTAATTTGTTTCCTTAGGAAGAAATCAAATTTCATTTTTCTATTGTATATTTTGCTTGGATTTTAAGACTTCATTTCACCAACTTTACAAATTAGGCTTCTTTCTTTTTCCATTTTCAACAGTTTAAGAACCTATAAATTGTTTTGTCTCTTGGCTAGACAGTGTTAAATGGGAATGAGGATTCAACCTTCCACCAACCATCTACATACTAAACTTCCCTGGGACACTGGATTACTAGAAGCCAGGCTCTTAGCTGGATGAGCACTAACGGTGGCATAATCACTATCCCAAGGTTTAGAGAGAGATTCCATTTTCTTGTCCAGTTTTCCTTGGGATCAGGCAAAATATTTCCTGGAAAGGACGTTTAATAAAACATGAGGTTTGGTGGGGAGGGTATAGCTCAGTGGCAGAGTGTGTGTTTAGCATGCACAAGGTCCTGGGTTCAATTCCCAGTAAAACCATATAGATAAATACCTAATTACCTCCCCAAAAATAATTAAATAAAATTTAAAACATAAGGTAAAATCTAGACAAAAACAATGGGATATCCAGACCACTAAACTTCAAATAAATTACTTTGCTATGTGTATCAAGTAATACCTTAACAGTTTTTTTCTAGTGTAGTTTATACTTTTTCAAATCATCTTCACTTGCATTTCCCCATGTTTATAGATGGCAGAACACAGGGCTATTTTTATTTAGTTCAGGCCACAGTAAATAAACAGGCAGACAAGAACAAAATGCCACCCTTGGATTTAGACACACAGAAGAGTGCCCTTTCAGCACTAAAACCACCAATGACCTTTTTCTATTTAAATACTGCTGCCTTCCCTCCTGTCCTTGTGCAACATCTTTGCTTGTGTTAAAGGACAGTATCTCCCCTTGCGCTCTGGGTCTCCTACTCTTCACTGCTGCATTCTCTTCTGAATCTTTTCTTTGACAGTTTACTTGAAAAATGAAAAACACAAGGAAAAATAAAAGTGTCAACAACACACCCATCATAAATTCTCTCCCTCTAGGGTCTGTTGATACGCTGAGAGGTATCCTGTCTAACACCCTAACAACAAACCCTCCCTTGACCCTACACCCCCACTTCCTTAGCAAAGCTTGAGAGTTACGTACAGTTATCGCTACTTCTCAGTTTATATTATTTCAATAAGACTTTTATCCCACCATTCCAAGATAACACACCTCCAGATCAGTAGCCAAGTTTCCTTCCCTAGCTCCCATTATATATTACCTCTTATGTTTAGAGTGCCCTGGAGGTTCATCTTCTGCCTCCTTTTATTTCCATTTACACAGTCCCTAAGTGACTTCATCCACTACTATTACTTTAAATGCCCTCTGTAACCCAAAAGCTCCCATGAACCTCCAGCCCTAACTTTCCAGATTCATGTTTCCAACTGTGGCATTCCCGTATGGATGACTATTAGGCAGCTGAAACCTAACACTGCCAAAGTAGAACTCCTGTTCCTTTATCCCTCTCCCTGAGTTTCCCCAATCTCATATCCAATCTAGCTGCTCAGTAAAAAATGTAGGCATTACCTTCAATTCTACTTTCTTTTCCTCACCACTCCCATCGGCAAGTCTTTCCAATTTTACCTCCAAAATATACCAAGGCAGTCTACTCATCAGCTCTGTCTCTGCTGCCCTCTTCTTATCCATCATCCTCACATTGAAGCTACCACAAGTCTCCGATGTCCTTGCTTCTCCTCTTGCCTCTATAATCTATTTTATACACAGCAGTATACACCTTTTCCAGGTGTAAATTTGATGTCATTCCTCTATTTAACCATCTGGTCTGAGTTTTTGTGTCCGTCCTCCTTCCCAATTCTTACGTTGAAATCCTAACCCCCAAAGGTGACGGTATTAGGAGGTGGGCCTTTGAAAGATGCTGAGGTTATGAATGTAGAGCCTTCATGGATGGGATTACTGCCTTTATAAAAGGGGCCAAGCTCCCTTGCCCCTTTCACTATGTGAGGACACAGTCAAAGCAGGCAATCTGCAACTGGGAAGAGAGCCCTTCTCAGAACACAGCCACACTGGGCCTTGATTCGGGACTCTGCAGCCTCCAGAACTATGAACAATTTCTGATGTTTATAAGCTATGTAGCCTGTGCTATTTTTTTAATAGCAGCCCAAAGGGACTAAGACATTACTCCTCTCCCATCATTGCCCACTGCTCTTAGATTACAAAAGTCCTATGTTATCTGGCCTTTGCTGCCCGCTCCAGCCTCAATTTGTACCACTCTCCCCTTGATTCACCACATTCCAATCATGCTGGCCTTTCCCTTCACCCAATACATTTAGCTTTTCCCTTTCCTTTGCACTGTTTTCTCCACCAGGAAGATTTTGCCCTAATTTAACACCATTCAGGTCTTAATCCAAGTGTGTGCTCAGAATCTAAGCAGCCTTCCAGTCACCCTGCCTCATTTAAGTCTCTCTGTATAGCACTTACCTTTGGTTACTCTATAATGTAAGACTTTGTCTTGTTCCCCATCTAGAATGGTTCCTGTCAAACAGTGTGGGTGTGATAAAAATTTGTGGGAAGAATGAATGGATGAAGGGCATCAGATACTTATTCAATGACACAAGTCCAAACTAGGAACACCAATCATTTGCAAGAGATTGGGCTCTCCCAGTTTATCACCTGAAAGCTCCATTTACATTTTGACTTAGGGTCTGGTTCCAGTCAAACAGACAATAGGAAAGATAGCTGTAGCAGAGAGAACATGAGCTATCTCTGGAAAATATCAGACCTGAAATCTCACCCCAAGTTCATTACCACCTCTTCAGTTCCTCACAGTAAAAGCGTCCCTGACAACAGATTTAGCATCTATTTATCTAAATGCAGAGGAAAGGGGAAATATCATAATAAGAATTCACCTGCTGAGCTCACAGGTGGGCTCTAGGTATTCAGCACTAAATCATTCCAATAATGTTTCTATAATGCTTGGGAGGGGTACAAAATTTTAAAAAATTATACCAACTTCTATGATATAGCAAAACAGATTTATTAAAATAGTTAGCCAAATACAAACTTTATTGGAAGGAGTCCTTCGAAATCACTGTTTCATCCTGGACAAACAAGGTAACAAGTACTATGTACAGAATATAAAGCAGTAATAAAAAAAAATCCCTTCTAAAAATCAGTCCACATAGTCACACAGTGAAAGAAATGGGATTTTTCCAGAACCCAGAGAATTCAAAGTGGCACCTTAGGTGATTTAAGAAACCAATTATATTCTTATGGTTTTCCTTTTGGTTCAAGAGTATAAGACTCAGTTTACCACCATCTGTTTTAAGAGGTAGAACATACGCTTTCTACTAGTCCATTTACTGGTCGGCCTGGCCCCTAGACATTCTCATAACTCAGCCCATCTGCCTTCGGTGATGGCTGGAAGATCCCCATGCCCCAGGCAGCAAGGCTTTCTGCTGATCTCTACTTTAGATCCATGAAGCGGATATCCATGATGAGAAGGAAATTCTTAGGCAGTGGGCGGGGGGCTGGAGAGAGAACAGTAAACACCTGATGCTCCAGGTCCACACTGGTCACCACGATGAAGCCAGCGACACTTGTCTCAGAAAGGTTCTCCTCTGTGCCCTCAGCAGTGCTCACGCTCAGGAGGTGGTGTACCATATCTCGGCCAGGGGTGACAGGGACTAGCTTGAGCTGATTGTCCTCCTGAGACATGCCCAAAGGCAAACAGGAGTCTGGGATGGTGGGTGCCCCAACTTTGTAGATTTTCACATCTGAAAATTTGACATTGAAGGCATGGGGATAGAAACAGCCCCGGAAGCCATAGAAATACTCACGGATCCGCTCATCCCTACATTCCCGCCGGAAGTCCTTGGAGCGCTCAACCACACCCCCAGATTTAGGGAGTAGCACAGTGCGTACAAAGTGTGGCAGGTCCCGTTTCAGTTCATTGTACAGTCGCTCCTGATCCAGAACCACAACTACATCCACCTCAAAGGCTGAGGCTGCATGCACCAAGGCCTGGTAACCAGAGCCCTTGACCCAGCCACAGGTGTTAATGACACAGCCACTCACAGAGGCCCTTCGGTTCACTTCGCACCTTTGGTTGAACACATCTGCTAAACGAGACGTAATCTGCAAAAGAAAAGATCAAGGTGAGAGGAAAAAAACACAAAAACAAACTCACAGCTATTTAATCTCTCTTAAGAATAAACACTATTAAGTATAAGAAAAAGGGCATTCTTAATGGCTGTGGTTTTGTCCTCATGAATTTTGGGGGGAGGGTAATTTGGTTTATTTCATTTTTCTTTATTGGAGGTACTGGGGACCGGACCTCATGCATGCTAGGTATGTGCTCTACCACTTGAGCTATATCCTCCCCGTAATTTTTATTTTATGTTTAACAATCTGAGGCTGACTTATTTTTGTAACCATCTTTTCCAAAAGAAATCATCTGGCAATGACACCAGCTGAGAGGGAGCAAAGTTCTGCACAGCTTCCAACCCTGATAGCAGCCTTTCCCTCCACCCCACCATGGTCCCAGCTCTGACCTTATTATAAAGCTTGATGTTGGTGCCAGGAGTGGTGGAGCCAAAATGATATACCAGAGGGGCCTGGATAGAGAATCCCTCTTCAACATCTGCTGGCCGCTCAATGTAGAGGGCTCCCATGGTACCAGGGATGGACACAGAGCCCTGACCCACATCCAGTTCCACGTAAGTGGGCCGGCGGCCCAAACGCACTGCGTAGTTGAGCAGCAGACGGCACACTGTGGACTTGCCCACATCAGTGGGGCCCACAACCATCACCCGGGGGCCTCGCTCTTCTTCCTTCTCTGCCTGCCTCCGCATCTGTTCCAAGGCTGTATGAGTGTTGAGATAAAGCAACATAGGGGTGTCCTTGGAGACATAAGCAACCTCAGTGCGGCCACTGAGCTGTAGAGAACAGCCATGCCAAGTGAAAACAGCCACCTTGGCACCAGCATCAAAGGTGAATTTCTTGTTTCGGGTCAGCTCTGTGCCAAAGATTTCCGCCATGCCAGCCAGCAGCTCCAGCTGAACTGACTGAGAGGCCTCCACCTCAAAGCGAAGTTCTGTTTCTCGCTCAAGTTCAAATTTAGTTGTTGGCTTCTTGTCATCATTGGCCTCCTCTCCCATCTTTTCTGTGTAGCTGCTGTGCCTAGAACACAAATAACAGAGCTAAACCTAAGTTAGGACTCAGTTTAAAATCCTCCAGTGGTTGTTTCTCCTAACCTTGCTTTACTTTTCGCCTTATCTCTGATCACCATCTATGTTTGTTTATTGTCTGTCTACCCTAGAATGTAAGGATTGGGCATTTTTGTTTGCTGCTGTAACTCTTCTACCTAGAATAGGAGTTGACAACCCAAAGGCACCTCTATAAACACACCGAGTGAATAAATGATTCAGACATAAAAAGAAAACGATGTCTACAGGTTGACAGAAGACTTGATTACGTCACCTTCATCGCTCCCTTCATCATTCTATTGGGATACTCCAGACTTAAAAAGGCAACAGATGCCCCCTCCCTAACCATCTTAGTCAACAAAAAAGGGCGTCAGCAATCGGATGCAAAGCAGAGAATACCGAGTTCGGACTCAGAAAACAACATTAAGATCCCGCTCAACAACTACCAGTAGTGTCTTTAGACAAATGAACCAATTAACTTCTCTGAATCTTTTCCTCAGCTGTCAACTGGAGGCACTTAAACTTCCACACCCAAAGTGGTGCTCTGGGGATTAACGGGATTGCCGGGGAGGAAAAAAAAAATTACTTCGTGAACTAGAAAACGCCGAGGAACAGCGAAGAATTATCTCCGATCCCGGACCGCAGCTCTGGGTCCAGCATTTGTCCCAGCCTCCCCCGACACCGAAATCTGTCCAGGCTCCTCCAAGGAGGCGACGGTTCCTGAGCTTATGATCTTACCTGTACAGCCACGAGCCCAAACCCGTAAACCAAAGAACCCTCCTAGGTAGCACCTAAGCGCAACCGCAGCCTTGCTCACCAGGACCCACACCGGAAACGTCGGCGCCTCCGCACTTGCGCATTGGAGGAGACGCGGCCGCGCGATGCCCCCTGGGATATGTAGTTGTACTTGAACAGCCGCGAGCGGTCGAGCTCGCGCAGCCGCTCGGCCTTCTGGGACTTGTAGTTAAAGGATTGTTTTTATCGTGACGTCAAAGGTAGGCGTGGCGGCGGCCGTCATTGTTTGCCAAGCCGGCAAGAGCGAAGCTGGAGGAGTGGCGGTTACGCCCCCGCGCGGGGCGGGGACGCGCGGAGGGGCCAACGGTCGCTGAAGCGCGGCGGTTGAGAACTCTCGGACCTCTGCTCCAGCTCACCTGCCGCCCTGGAAAGGGCAGGGCGGCGGGAAGGAAAGGGAGCTCTCTACCTTGGTCCCACGATCGCCTAGAAGCGGGGAAATTAGCAGGAAATACGAGGAAATCTAGGGGAAAGTGGAGGAAAACAGCCAATCAGAGACTACCCTGGACTGTCATCCCCTACCTGCCACAGTTCTTGGCCCCTATAGAGCATTCAAAAAGAATTTTTTTTTAATGAAAGAATAAAAGCCCAAGAATTTCTTCCAGTTTCTTTGTAAGTCAGTCATTACCCCACATCCTCTCTCTGTTGAGCGGGGACTATTGTTGGGGACTCATTTCCCTCTCTAAAGCCCTGACAGTTATACAACGTCAATCGTTTACCCCAACGAGCAACAGGTTGGGCCAGGTCTATACTATCCTGATTAGCTTGGACTTTGGAGTCTTGTATTCTTTGCTATGCTACTTACTTGCTGTGTGAGTTCGGGCAAATCACAGGCTTAAACTCTTTGAGACCCAGTTTCTTGACTATAAAATAGGGATTACAACGGTACTTAACCTCTTAAAGTTGCTTTGAAGACTGATGCATGTAAAGTCCTAAGCACAATGCCTGTAGCAGAGAAAGTGATGTTAGTTCTTAAGTTTTTATTATAGGTCGAGGAGGGGGAGCTATAACAATGCCATCCACTTGTAGAGTAGTTGACATTTTGCAAAGCCCTTTCAGGCATCTTCTTGCAAAGCCACCCTGTAAAGTCAGCTTTATTATTTTCAATTTCAGATGAGGAAGGAGACAAAGATAGGTGAAGGGGCTTGCCCAAGCTGGGATTCAAACCCAGGATTTTGGAGTATGATTTCGGTTATAATAACAGCAAACATTTACATAGTGCTAGATGCCACATAGTGTTCTGTGGGCTTTACAGGTGTAAATTCATTTAATCCTCACAAGAATCCTGTGAAGTACACACTATAAATGTCGTCTTCACTTTGCAGATGGGTACTTTTTTTTCAGTCCAGCTTACATGGCTAATCCGGGTTGAAAAGCCTGAGAAGATTTTCTGGGTTGCCTTTTTCCCGTTGGTCCTACCTTAGCATTCACTTTCTAAGAGTACCAGCCTCATTTCTCACTTGTCACAGTTCTCTTTTTGATGGTTTGCTTTACTTATTTAATTCATTCACCATGCAAGTATTCGTTCTCCAATTAATTATTAGGTATACCCTAATCTTCCACCATTCTTCAAAAATTCAGGTCTAGGCTTCCATTTGCAAAATTCCCTCCCTGAGTGAGCTCATCCTTTCCTGTTTCCATGCAGTCTATCTGCCAGATCTGTGTCTTCGCCTCCACATTCTCTCCCTTGAGGCAATTTCTCCCAATTATCTGAAGGTCATCTTTATTTGGATATTGTGGAGCCATCTCAAGCTGAATTTAGGGAGAAGAAACCCCTCCCCTCCTTTACTGCTCTCCATTTTGCTTCTTAAACACAGAGTCAGGGCACGTTTAGAGCATCTGTGCTTGCCTACACTCTCTTTTCTCACTTTCAATCTTTCACCAAGTCCTCCTATCATCTCCACCCCACTCCCAAATAATACTGTCCTCACATGTCTTTTTCATTCTTCTCTCCAGCTAAATTCTTGATCATTTTCTTCCTGAGTGAATTTAAATTAACTGGTATCCCTTTTTGCATCTAAACTTCCAATCCACGCCCTAAAAAACTACTCACAGTCCTTTTTCCCACTTCCCACTCTTTCCCTCAACAAATTCCTCCTCCGCTTAACATTTTCTTTCTCATCTGCTGCCCAGATAAGAACATTTCCCTTTTCTTTCTTTACTCTGTTCTCCTTCTCAATCCCAAACCTCTGGTAACATCACTCAAGATACCCACATTGTGTTTACCTTAAACCCCAGAATCTTCCCTTTAAATATTCATAATTTCTTTCACTATTTCGTACCCAGCAAGCACTGCCTCCCATTCACCTCATTTCCCTATCTTAACTTTTCCTGTGAAAAGAAAAACAAACCAGCCACAGGCACTTCTTTCCAAAAGCCCCTCTCTTTGTGCCACTTTAATTTCTGAATGTTAGCCTTAACTAGCAATTGAGGTTTTTATCTCTCTGTGTTTAGGAGTATTAAGTTGAGGACACTGTTTTGAAATGACAGTAAGTACTAAGTGCCTAACATGTGCCAGCCATTTTTTAGTTTTTTCGGTGGTATTTTACCTTCATATCCCCATGAGCTAAATATTATCAGCTTCGTTTAGCAGAAGAGGAAAACTGAGCCACAAAGATGATCAGTAGCTCACCAGTGGTTTCTGGTAAGTGTATTGGCAGAGCTGGGGTTTCAACTCAGGTTTGCTCTGAGAGCAAAACCAGACACTTGGACCACATCTGAAGATGCAACTCAACTGCTGTTTTGTTGAGCATCTTCTGTATGCAAAGCTCTGCGCTAGGCATTGCAGTCGTGGGATGCAGAGAGGAGTTTCTCAGAGGACCTGCCTCAGAAAGTTTATAGCCCAGTGGAGAACCTTATGTAATGTGGATGTCTCCATTGATGAAGCACAAGTAATGTGGAGGTAGCTGATAAGAGGTACCTGCCTGTGACATGTCATATTTGGTCTATGACTCCTTTGGAGGTAATAAGCTGAGGTTTTGAGGCTTGCAGGTGCCTTGTACAAGCTTGGGGGCACTCTATGTCATATGTGACAATCAGCATGTCTTTCCTTTCCCTGCGTCAGGGCCGGTATCAGGGCTGAAATGGGAACCGTATCGTCCTGAATGTGTGTGCACGCGCCTGACTCTGCACCCATCTCTCACCATCAGCCGCCTGTCTTGCCACCGCCTTTCCTCCAGCCCTGCCATTTGTACTCCATCCTTGCCCAGCCCTGTCCTTTCCGCAGGTTCTTGCTGTCTCCTTGGCCACACTGCCTTCCTCCTCAGCAACCAAACTCGCCTCTCGCCTCCATCCCTCCCGCCGGACCCTCTGCTCCGCGACCCCCTCTGCACTCCTCCCTTAGCCCCATCCCTCAATGCCTGCCCCCTCCCTTCCTCCCGACCCGCCTCCTGTGTCTCCCAGCCCTGCTCTGACGTGGGAGGTGAGGGGGGTGGGGGGATGGATGACTCACAGTGTTATGATGCAGTTCCACAACACACAGCTACATTCACCCACAGACCGAGGTACAGACGAGAGACAACCTCTGGCCCCCCAGCAGCTGGCCAGCTTTGCAGCCCCAGTCTTGAGCCCCTAACTACCCTCCCCCGCCCCCATCCCCTTCCCAATTGAAGGAGCGGAAGGAGAAGAGAGAAGAGTGAGCAGAGAGATTGAGAGAGAGAGAGAGATAGACGGAGATCTCTGGAGCAGACCTCAAGGTGAGGGGGCAGCCCTTCTCCAAATGAATCTTTTTCCCTTTGCAAATTCCCTCCTCCTGCTGCGTGTTGCTTTCTCCCCTTTGCAAAAGCATTATTCATCCACCCTTTGTCCTCCCTTCCCCCTCCCCGCTGCCTCCGCTCCTCTCTCAGCTCCTCCATCCTTCTCCGATCTCTGACGGTTCCCGCACTTATTTCCCGGCAACTTTGGCTGCAGCATCAGGCATCACTGTTTATTGTTTTGCTACTGGTACAGACCCCCTGAGCCCGCCCTGGGAGCTGGCTGCGCTGCTAATTATTTGGACCATACCATACCAAGCATGCCAGCCCGGGGGGTGCCAAAGCCTCAGAGCAGATGAGAAAATCCATTGTGAGCAGGTGTCCCCCTCCCTTTCCCACCCACCCCGAGAGGCACGGGATTCGCACCTGGTTCTTGGAGCCTCCGCCTCGGAGCCTCTGCTGTCAGCGCTGGTTTGGTTGCTCAGCATCCCCCTCCCCCAGCCCTCCCTCTCCCCCACCTCCCACAGTCCAGCCCCGTCGCACTTGGGGGAACATCCTCTCCCCAGCACTCAGCTTGCCTTTGTTTTTTTCCCCAGTCGTTTGCCCAACTGGCTTCTCCCGGTAATCTGAGATGGGGGAAGAAGTGACCCCTACTCCCCCTCTTGTGAGTGATCCTCTGGCCTTCTGTGCAGCCGTTCCTTGGCCTGATGGGGAAGCAGGGGAGAGAGAGGGAGGGAGGCGTGCCGGAGGCTGGGAAGGAGTCTGAGAGCAAGGACCTGGCCCCTTCCCGGGGCCCCTCGAAGGTGTGCTAGGTGGAGCGCGTCAGAGGGGAACTCGCAGGCAAAGTTGAAGGCAGACCTGAGAAGTGGAGACTGAACAGTGTTCTGCTGGTGAGAAGGGCTGTTTCCTGCGGCCAGAGCCCAATGTCACCCTGAACTCAGCCCAAGGTGTCTTCCTGGGCCCCAGCAGGGGGAGAGGACCTGAAACTGAAGATGGTCTCTGTCGAGGGGTTTTTGTAGAGACTGCCTGGCGGCCCCAAGGAACACTGAAACAGCTGGGGTGCTGGCGGCCACCGCAGAGGACAGGACGAGTGATCCTTTTTGCCCTGGCTGCTCAGGGCCACGCTGACTCTGCTCTGCCTAGTGGCCTAGCGTTGCCAGAGCACCCAGCTGGCATCTCTGAACCAGACTTGGGCTAAACCACCCATGATGGGCCTGAAGGCCCCACGAAGAAGGCAGGACCTCACTTGCTTATCAGAGCCAACAGAGGACACCTCCCTCCTTATCATCTGCCACCAGCATCCCCAGCCACTTTGGGGTTGGAGTCTGGGCAACTGCCTCAAGATTCTTAAGCAGGTCCCAGCAGTTATTTTATCTTGGGTCACCCACAGAGTCACTGCTGTCCATCCCTGCCCCTGGGAGAAGGCGGGAAGACACATCCTCTGCCTTGTGCCCTGAAGCACAGGATTTGAAAACAAGAGTCCCCTCTTCTGCTGCCCTTCTTAGATGTTGTTCCCACACACACAACTCAGCCCAGGAGCGCTGGCCTTCCTGACACAGTCCCAGGTTCCCACTGGTTCCTGCTGTCAGACTCAACTGGAGGGAAGATAGTTTCTCTCTTAGGCTGGAGGCCCGAGTCTTTAACTGAGGGCCAAGGCAACAATTACAGAGGGCAGCAGAGAGAGTCCATGGGCTCAGGGGCTGAGAGGACGGCCAGGTGCCGCATCTGAGACAGAATGAGTGGCCCAAGGAGCAGGACTGAACAGCAGCCATGTCTGAAGTCTTGGTACCAGAGGAGACATCCGTCAAGTTCTAGCTCCCAGAGTGCAGGACTCAGCCCCAGGAGAGCGCTGAAGCAGAGGGTGTGCACCTGCCCGCTCCCCTCCCCTTTCTCACCACGCCCCTCCCTCCCACACAGTCTGGTGGACCAATTACATTGCAAATGGAGGCTGCAAGGAAGAAAACCCTCCAGACATCCCCAACTTTTCCAAAGTGCTGAGCCCCAGAGCCTACCCGTGCATGTGGGACGCAGATCCTCACAAAAGAACTGAAAATCCAGTTAAGAGCACTTGCAAAGGACGTTGCTCCCATGGCAGCGCTTGTGCCAGCGGGCTGCTCTCAGTGGAAAATGGTAGAGACTGCTCCCGCCCCAGGAGGGAGAGACATCACCTCCAGGGCTAGAGGCCTGGGACCTCTAGAGCAGATGGCAACCCAGAGGACAGGGAGACCCAATGCAACCGGACACTGAGGAGGGTCGATGGTGATGGGGGAAATAGGGGTACAGGTGGGCGGGGCCCCATCTCTTCCGTTCCCCCCAGGTAGGGGCTCCTCACAAGGACAGGGCTCTCCTGATGCACCTTCCCCTCTTCCCAGGTGACTTCCATTTCTATCTGGTTCACGTCTGGGGGGGCCCTGGCCGGGCAGCCCCCCCACATTTCTCCTGCCCTGAAACACGGCTCTAGCCAACCTGCTCCGCTGCTTCACCTGCGACCGTCTGTGTGGGGGCTGCACGGCGCCAGCCCCTCCTGCCCGCCAGGGCATCGTCCTCCAGCCGGTCATGCCCAGCTGCGACCCGGGCCCGAGCCCTGCCTGCCTCCCCGCCAAGACGTTCCGCAGCTACCTGCCCCGCTGCCACCGCACCTACAGCTGCGTCCACTGCCGCGCACACCTGGCCAAACACGATGAGCTTATTTCCAAGGTACGCGGTGGGGGGGGGGCTGCCACTCCCTTCCTCTCCCACCAGGTTTGTCCAAACATCACCCAGGGGTACGGCAGCGAAGCCCATCCTCCCGCCTCCAAGTCCCGGGGGGATTCCAGCCCAGGGCGACCCTGGGGCCAAGGGCTGCCCATAGTCACCGTCTGTCCTATGTCTCCACAGTCCTTCCAAGGGAGCCATGGCCGAGCCTACCTGTTTAACTCCGTGTAAGTCTACCTCTCTCCTGTGCATGTGTGAATAATTTTCCTCTGTGGAGAAAGGGAGTGAGCTGTCAGAGGTGGCCCTGCACCTTCTGCTTTTACCTCTCCTTTTGCAAAGGGGTTCAGAAACTCAGTCTTTTCTGGAATCACTGCACTGGAGAAGGAAGGCCCAGGAGCTAGACTTAAGGGGGTGGATTGCTGAAGGCAGGGGCCTCCAGTTGGGCGGGTTAAGCTCTCTCCGGATGGAAGTTCCTTTGGGTTGTTTGAGGGCTGGACTGACAGGGTGACCCCACTGGGTGCTGGGTCCTTCCTGTTTCCCGAGACAGGGTCAACGTGGGTTGTGGGCCAGCGGAACAGCGCCTCCTGCTCACGGGGCTCCACTCGGTAGCTGATATTTTCTGTGAGAGCTGCAAAACCACACTGGGCTGGAAATATGTAAGTACCTGGGGGGAGGGCCACCCTCTCAGGTGGACGGTCTCCGTGGACCTCCACGCCCCAGCGGCCACCTGTCAGGTCTTTGCTTTGTCCAGAGGGCAGAGGGAGCTGGTAGTTGGGTTGGACTGAGTGGCGGCGGAGGGCGGGGGGCAGTGCTGGGGGCAGGGGGGGGGGGATGATGAGTGCTGGGGGCAGAGGTAACACATGTGGCAGTAGGACTTGGAAGGAAATGGCTTTGTCCTACATTCACTGCTCTCCCTCCACCAGGAACAAGCTTTTGAGACGAGCCAGAAGTACAAGGAAGGGAAGTACATCATTGAAATGTCACACATGGTGAAGGACAACGGCTGGGACTGAGGGGCTCAGGCAGGCTGTGCCGTTCCTCCGCATGCCCCACCCTCCCCACACCTGTCCCCTGGCCCTGCCAAGCAGTCCATACCAGCATGAGTACTGCCCCGCCCCTGGGGGGAACCTGGCTCCCACCAACCCCTCCCCCGCCTCCACCTCATCACTCCCAGGCCCCTTTGAAACAGGGGTCTGGGGTACCCCAGGGGTGTTGAAGGCTCAGGAGTGGGCAGCAGTCAGGGAGAGACAGACTGGGGGAAAGGGATGGTTGTGGGTCCTTCTAGCCCTAAGTTCCTGAAAATTGCAGGGATGGCGGGGCACAGACTCAGGCAGAGAGGACCATGGGAGGAATCAGTGTTTGAACCACCTCTGTGAGTGAACAGAGGAGAAACCTTGAGTTATGGGGCTGGTAGATCCCAGGCCACAGAAAAGCAGATGAGAAAAGGCTCAAGTTGGAGTGAAATTTTGGCCTCAGACACCAGGAGATACCAGAGTCCCTGAGGGTGAAGTTTCCCACCCCCATTTGTAGGAGAAAGGTTTTGGGTCGGGGTGGGTGGAAGAAAAAAATCCCAAATCCCAGGCCCTGGGAAATAAAAGAATCACAGGGGTTTCCATTTCACTCCACTTGTTAGTTTATCTTGGCACTGAAGAGGCACTTTCGAGTAACTGACCTTTGCCATTGGGTGGGGTGGGGAGAGCTGCCCCTGGTACAGACCCCACCCCCAGCTGGCAGTTTCCAGAGCAAGCAGTCTTTGTGGGCATTCTCCGAGGCCCAGCCACTGCTCCCTGGTACCCAGTCCCTGGGAGGGAAGGTGGGAAATTAGTACTACGGGGCCAGGCTTCCTCACGGCTGCCACCAGCGAACGAAACTTTTGTATGATACATAAAGTGTTTGGGTCTATTTTTAATAAAAAGGGGAAAAGCAACCGTGAGGCACTGTCCTCTGACTTTTCTTCCTCCTGCAGGTGCCATATGCTATCCAGTCACACTCCCCCACCCCAAGCCTGTCCCTTCATACCACTAGGGGGCAGCAATGGCTTTGCCTATGGCAAGATACCAGGGGATGGAGATTAAGGTGAGGTTTTGCTTAATAACAGCTGGCTTCTTTGAGTGCTATTCCAGCTGAAGCATCCCGAACAGCTCATGTCTTTTGGAGCCCTTACAGTGAGTCTGTTTTTTCCTGGATTGGGCATCTGGAAGAGGTTCATCCAAGAACAAGGATTTTCCTGGGTCCCCTTGCCTTTCAGCCTGGTTCCGGAATGTTTTGGTCAGCTCATGGTTACACTTAAGGCTTTAAGGAAAATCGATCAGCCAAGGTGCTGGCCTGGCAGTTGATACAAAGTGGAACAAAATAGCTCAAAATTGCAGCATCAGTGCAACCACGTGACCCAAGTGCTATTTTCGGCAGTGATGTGAAATTCCTATTGTTGTGGGGTCACCAACAACTGCGGGGAGGATTGTATGCATCATAAGTCATTGTTTGTAAGCTAGTTTGTCATTTCCAGATTCATTCCTTGATACTGCAAATATTTGTACAGCACCTCTTACTTACCAGGCAGTGTTCAGCACTGGGGATGCAGTGGAGAACACAGCAGCCCTGGCCTGGCTTCATGGAGCTTTTCGTCTAGTGGGAGGACAAACAGTAACCAGGCAATTCCAGGAGGTGACCAGGACTCTGCGCAGGGATGGGGGAGTAAGCACCTGAGCTCACAGAAGCTTAGCCTCCATTTAGGGAGTCAAGGAAGGTTTTGCAGAAGTGATGGCTCTGATGGCATTTGAAGGATGAGAAGTTCGGTGGGCAAAGAGGAAGAATGGGGGGAGGGGGATATTTCAGGCAGGGAACTGGGTGTCAAGAGGCTCAAGCTGAGTTAATTTGAGGCAGAAATCAGTTTTCAATAGCTTCAATATAGGTGCAAGTGGGTGAGAGAGAACACAGGAAAGAGAGGCAGCGGCCATAGAACGCTTAGAGATTTCAGCCCAAAGGCACTGAGGAAATACTGAATTTCTTAACAGGTGGGTGGCATCACCAAATGGCTGTTTTGTGTCCAGAGAAGAGGCTCAAATAGAAATGTTAAGAATGAAGAGGGGAGGATGTAGTAGTTCAGTGATAGAGTGCTTAGCACGCAGCGGTCATGGGTTCAGTCCCCAGTACCTCCATTAAAAAAATAGACCTAGTTACCCATCTCCCCCCAAAAAAACAACAAAAAAAGTTGCTTAGTAAATATATATATATACATATATATATATATAAAATTTAAAAATGAATGAGACACGATGCTAACTGTACCATCTCAAATACTGTTGTCAACCGCAGAATGGAGAAGCTGTCTGGGCAGAAAACTGGAAGACACAGGTGCTAGAAGGCAACTCAGGCCATGAAGAAATGATGCCCAACATCCCCAGGCCTCAGGGGTCTGTCTGATCCTTCAGTTCCCACGTGCCTGGTGACACCTAGAGGGCCTTCTCTCAGGCTCCAGCAAGGGACCCAGCAGCACTGTCCCTCTTGGTCTCACTTCTTGCACCAAAATTCACCTAGACTCGTCAAGCCCCAGGCTCTGACTTCAAAATCAGGCACAGACTAGCTGCCTTCTTAAAGCTTCTCAGATCTGCCTGTCTCTCAATTTACTTATTAAGCTGACTAGACACTGTGGGAAACAGGGAAGTAAATGGCAGTCACTGCCCTCAAGTTCTTTGTAACCTCTCCTGGAAGAATCATTCTGTGTGTTGGGCTCAAGGAATCCTATTTAATCTCTAGGATCAGGCCATAGGCAGTGCTGTCCAAATCCTGGATGCCCAGGCAGGGGTATTCCGGGGCAGCATAATGTCAAATGCCCTGTGACTAAGAGGGGTCCTGCTGGGAACTGCAGGTGCAGACGAGGTCTCCTTTTTATGCCCAAGCCAGAGGCACACAGGTCCCTGTCCCTGGGGAGCAGTGCTTTCAGCTATAGCCCCTTCTCCTTCTCTGCGCACCCCCTTTTTCTCATGGAGGTCTACTCTGGTCCTGACAGTGACTCTCCCCATCTTCTCCACCCACCTTCCAAATCGCAAGCTAAGTCTGGGAACTCATTCTTAGGCCACCAAGTCAGCACTTTTATCCTTAAAGGCTTGAGCCTTTGGAAGATACCCTCACACAACCAGCAGGTGGTGTCACAGCCCTCTACCCCTCAGATCTCGCAATCTCTCAGACGAATCTATTCAGCCTTCTCCAAAGAGCTCTACCAGACTGGTGAGCTGTCAGATTTAGGACAGGATTAGATCTAGCGTCTGCAATTTAGGCGCTGTAAAACTTTGGCCATGCTACTCAAACCTTTCTTTCAGTTTTTTTCATCTGTAAAATGGGGGTGTTAGTTGCCGAAGTCACTAGGATCCACTGTGATGTGTTTAGTGTCTGGCACATGCACTGCACGTGGAAGTGCTTCCGTAAATGGGAGCTATTAGTCTGACTACTGATAGGGAGGCTTCCCAAATTCCTGCCAGGGTAGCTGATCGATGCCCAGAGGGGAGAGGAAGTCTCGACGCTCAGGAGGCAGCCAGCGCTGGGTAGCACCACGCAGCCAATGCCCTTTTAACATTGCACTGCTAGTGATAGGTGCAGACAGTAGCACAATGTGAAAAGAGCTCCGGCCCGCAGCAGAGGCACGCCGGCCCTGCCTCCGCGCCCCTTCTCATCCCCACTACAGCTTTTCTCCTTTCTGACTGTTCTCAGTGTTAATCCCCTATTTTCCCTCCACGCCCCACCCCCTCTTTTCGTTAACCTTTCTCCTCGCGCCCTTCTTGGCACCAAAACCACCTTTTTCTTGAGGTTTCAGGGCTGGGGGGACAGGGTCCAAGGACGCAGCTGAAGGGATACCTTGAGCTTGTGACCCCACCTTCACAGGAATGACTGATAGAAATCCTCCATTTGGGGGGGAGGGGGTGACTCGCATGAAGCTGTTTATCTGGATTTGTATCTCTGCCAGCCGCCTTCCAGAGAGGAGCTGCCTGACCTGGACCACAGGACCCTCTATTCCTCCCTACTCTAAAGCTCGCTTTCCTTTTTAGCTTAGATAAAGGGGCATTCTAGGCCTTAAAAGGGGACCGTTTCAGATGAACCTTCAAGACCAGAGGGGTGGAGAACAGTCACAGGTCCCCAGGCCACACAGAGAAACTTCCAGGTCTGGAGGTAGAAGATGCAGCTAAAGTCCCACCTCTGCATCCCTCTTGGAGGTCTTCAAAATCCACTTTATAGATTCAGCATCAAACAAAATGGCGAGGGCGACTCCCTCACCACGAGGGATAGGCTTCACTGGCAGTGGGGTCAGAATCGGAGTTGTTTCCGGTTTTATCCAGGATCTCCAGTTAGGGAGTCTTCAAGCTCACCCAGAACTTCCACGTCCTACCCTGGTGTAAGGGGCTTAAACCTTGGATAAACAACCCTGAGACTAGCCACCCAAGGTCCAGAGCCAGGCAGAGCCCCAGGATGGCACATTCCTGAGTAGAGCTGTGGCCCCGAGGCTCACTCAGCTCCAGTCCTGACCTGGTGACCTGTGTGCAGCCCAGAGGGGAGAGGCTGAGGGGTAATTTCTCTGTGCACTCATCAGCGAAGGCTTCTGGGAGAAGCCCTTCTCCGCGCTCCACAGTGAGGAAGGGAGGACGGAATTCCAGTTGGGAGCTCTTCCTCTGGGCTTCCCCTCCAGCCCCCTCCCACCCTCTCAGGAAGCAGGAGAGCCTCCCGCCCTCCTTCCCAGGCAGTTTGTTCCTGTAATCTGGAAACCGGGGGCCCTGTCCCACAGTTCCCACAGTGCTAATGGACGGAGACCAAAGCCCCACTAGGGTCAGTCGCCAGGCCTCTGCTCTTGGGCTGAACGAAGTAGGCCCACTTGGGAACAGGATCATGCCAACAGGGGGCAGAGGGGAAAAGGCAGAACTGCCCAGCAAGCTTCATGGAGGTCAAGGGAAGATTCTTGACCAAGGAGTTTCCGGATATCTCCTTGGGGAGAGAAGGGAGAGGGGGCTGGGACCAAGATCCCCTCAGCGCTCACACCCAACTCACTCCAGAGCGGGCCCTGCGATTCACCAGCCGGCAGGGCCCCTCCCCCACCTTGGGCCCAGGAGCCATCCCCCAGCTCCTTCCAGAGGCGGGTGTAGAGACCGAGGAGGAAATGGGGGAGGGGAGGCCCCGGCTCAAGTTCTCTCCACTCCCCCTCCTCATTGGCCACCATCTTCCGGCCCCTGCCCCCCAGAGCAGCAGGGGATGGGGCCCAGCCTGTGGAAGGGAGAGAAAGGGCAGGTGGAGGGTTAGCTGGAGCAGCAGGGGCAGGGGCTGGCCCCAACTGTCTCCTCCCACCCCCTCCCCGCAGCCATGGCGACAGGAGGAGGAGGCCAGGAGGGTCCTGAAAGCCCTGTTCTGTGAATGGGATGAAAGGGGCAAGGAAAAGTGAGGGGGGGGGGCTGGGGGTGCGCTCTCCCTCAACACCCAACTGTGCCCCCTCCCCACACACACACCTTGAGGCTGGACCACACACGCGCGCGCGCGCGCGCGCACACAAACTCCCAGCCATACTTGCTGCACAACTCAGCTCTTACTACACACTTACCCAAACAGCAAGCACTGGAGTGTGAGCTCACGGCTCCCCCACAGAACACACCCCTTAATACCCTACAACTCTCAGCCCAAGAGCGGGCCTCACACCCACACACAGCCCCTTGGCTCATCCCACAACTTCCTCAAGATGCAGAACTCTGGCCGGCTCCAGCCCTTCAGCCACTGCGTTTCCCTCTGTACACACCCGCCAAGTCCCCCCATGCCCGCTCCCCCGTGCCCCACACCCCCGCACACACGCCCGGGCACGGACAGATGGCCCAGCCTCAGCCCTGCCCAGCGGAGCCCACCACCCCTTCACCACCACACCCCCAACTGGAAATTGACAGTGAAGCCTCCCCAGCAAGACATGCCTGGTGCTTCCCAGTTACAGTTGTTTCGAAAGGAAAAAATAGAAGCGATGCCCACGAGTGGGGGAGAAAGAAGAGGGGGAAAGAAGATGAGAGGCAGAGCCCAGACCACCCCCCTCCCCTCACCGAGAGAATAAAACCGAAAATCGGTGGCGTTACCCTTCAGGGCGCTCTCGATACCTACACATTGCTCCTCGTTACGTTCCTCTGCCTGCCACCTCCTTCTTCCCGGGCTCTTTCTCTGCCCTTCCCTCCCTCTTGGCTTCCCTCCCTGGCCTCGCTCCCCCTCTCTCACGCCCTCTCGCACACCGCCAGCCCCTCTCCCAGGCCAGGCTCCGATCCCCGGCGGCCGCCCCTCCGCCCGCCGGCCTGGACCGAGGTCCCGGGGCCGGCCGGCCGCCGCGCCCTGTCCTCTGCCGATCTCGCTCTTCCCCCCTCGCCCCCTTTCTCCTTCCACACTCCCTGCCGTCCATCTTGAATACTTGGGATTCTTGAATGGAGTGAGCAGGATCCGCTCCCCCAGGCTCCCATTGGCTGTGGGTTAACCCTTTTGAAACGAGATCCTCCCTCTCATTGGCTGCCAGGCTCCCCTCTTCTCCCCCAACCCCCATCCCCTCCGCCTCCCAACAGCCGGCGAGGTCAGGGCGCTCCCGGGCGCCCCCTCCCCTGGCCTCTCACCCCCCCTCACCCCCACCCCAGGACGCACGTCTCCCTGCTCTTTCCATCACACCCCCTACCCCAACAGGGCTGCAGGTGAGGATAGATACGGTTCCCGCCAAATGCGGTCCCAAGGTTAGGCTGGCAGAAACCCTGTTCCCAGATGCCCCTTGTGCTGGACTTGGAGACCTTAGAAGATGCAAGAGGTGCAATTTCCTGCCTATCTCCAAATCCTCCTTGAGCAGAAGTACCGCTCCAACAGGGAATCCACGCAGCCATTCAGCCTCACCCAAAGCGGTCAGACAGTGCTCCTAAACCAATTGGCCCCCTGGGCTGGGCAGGAAGAGGGCAGCTCCGGAAAGAAGATCTGGGGTTCTTCAGAGAGGCTAATTCCCCGAATGCCGCCGCGGGGCAGGTCTGACCCTACCAGGAATGTGCAGCATCTGGAGCTCTGCTCCGTCACAAACATCCCCAGGGACCAACCAGCCCAGCCGCCCCGGCCTGCACTGGGCCCACTAGGGGCTCTGAGCTGGGAGCCCAAAGAGGCACAGAGAAAGGAGGCAGCGGGGAGTAGGGCAATGAGTCAGACTTGGGAATGGCCTACCTTTGTTTTAGGCCCAGGTCTGCCATAACAAGCTTGGCTAGTCTTGTCTCCTGTCTGGGCCTCAGTTTCCTCCTTTGCAAAAGTTTGATCTAGAAGAGAACTGTCCCACAGGATTTCCCATGTGAAGGTAGAAGTGTTCTGTACTGCACCATCCAATGTGGTAGCCACTAGCCACATGCGGTTATTGAGCCCTTGAAATGTGGCTGCTGCAACTGAGGAAATGGCTTTCTAATTTTATTTAATTTTAATTACTTTTAAATAGCCACATGTAGCCAGTGGCTACCATATTGGACAGTGCAAATCCAGAATCCCTGTGATTCTGCTGGTGAGTAACATTCTAAGAATCTCGCTTGGGGAAAAAAATTCTTTCTCTTCATCCTCAGGTGCAAAATCTTCTAAAGCCAAATCGCAAATCCCCAAGGGCGTCCATTCCCAGGAAATGAGGTTTGAATCCCTGCCACTTTTGTCAGGAACATTTTCCTCCTAAGTGTCAATCTTTGTTCCGCGGGAGCTGAGATACACACACCCATGACACAGTGGGAGATTAGGGTGAGCGGAGAATTTGCAAGTTTGCCCAAACTTCTTGTGTTTTCAAGGATAGAAACCAAAATGTTGACAGGAGTCAGGGTGGGGGATGTCAGTTGCCCAATGGCACACAGTAATTTAACACATACCCATAAACTTGGGGTTCTTGTGCACCCCCACACGCATACATCATTAAGTTCATTCATTAAATATGTATTTCTCTGACCCAGGACAAAAGTGAACTGAGGTTGAAACCAGCCGACATGACTGATACCAAGGGATAGCCAACTCCAGGGGAGAGGCAGACAGCCCGTCCTACCAGCACGTGAAAACCCGGGGCTCTTGGGTGCGCCAGGGCTACAAGGACATGGGTAGCTCAGAGTCCGTTTCCTAAATCAATGTGATTAAGAGACCCCATCGGGCATCCCCGACCATGAGGGGAGGAGGCAGCTGTGAGGTAGAAGAGTGGGTTCATCCTTGGACTGGCCAGGAAGCAGAAACAGCACGGGGCTTCTAGAGGAGAAGGGTGCAGGATGTCCAGGATTCTAGTACTTGCAGGCTAGGACTGGTGCATACAGGACCCTAACCCAGCAGAGAATGGCCCCAGGAGCTAGTAAAGGGGACCAGGGCAGTCTGAGCTTGTACCGTATTTGTCCAGTCCCCGCTTCCGGAGGACATCTGCCTGAGTAATGTGCTATGGGTGAGGGGAAGACACAGTGCTCCGTGGGGGATGGCCCCTGTCCTCAATATTTCTTTACTACAGGAGAAAATTGCTAAATGACCTCCCTGGTGACAGACAGATAAGGAGTTCAGAGGAGGGAAAGATTGCTCCCAATGGGGAATGGAATCTATGAAGGCTTCTTGGAGGAAGTAGCATCTAAGACTGGAAGAATAGAAAGGATTTAGAAATAAGAAGATGGGAAAAAGGAAGACCAGGAAATGCTAAGGAGAGGAAACAACACAAAGGCTGAAAGGTGCGGAAATGGTGGTATGTGTTTACAATGGGTTGGAAGAGTGGGAACCTAGGACATAAGAAGGGGAGTACCAAGGATGGAAAGTCAGGCTGAGATAGGTTGTGGAGGTCCTGAACACTTCCCTCCAGCCTCAGCTCAGCTCCAGTGACCTCATTTCTCTTGAAGATGCCCTTCCCCTTTTCCCCATCAAGAGATATTTTCCACCTATTCATCACGCTACCCCAGTGCCTCCACCCTCAGCTTTCTGCTGCTTCCACCTTAGTCTGCAGGCCCCATCTATGTTCCACAAAGGGATAGACTCTCCATGGTCCCTCTCAGCTCAGTCTCCAGTCTCTGGATCCCCGTGTCCAGGTATGAGCTGCATGGAGAAGGCTTCCTTTTTCACGTACCACTTTTTAAAAAAAATTTAAGCATACTTAATCTACATATTGTGTTAGTTTCTGGTGTACAGCATAGTGATTCAGTTATACATATATATTCCTTTTTCAGATTCTTTTCCAGTATAGGTTATTACAAGACATTGAATATAGTTCTCTGTGCTCTACAGTAGGATCTTGTTTATCTATTTTAGGTATAGTAGTTAGTATCTGCAAATCCAAAACTCCTAATTTATCCCTCCTCTCCCTTTTCCTTTGGTAACCATAAGTTTGTTTTCTGTCTGTGAATCTGTTCCTGTTTTGTAAATAAGTTCATTTGTATCATTTTTTTAGATGCCACATACAAGTGATACCATGTGATATTTGTCTTTCTCTGCCTGACTTACTTCACTTAATATGATAATCTCTAAGTTCATCTATGTTTGCTACAAATGGCATGATTTCATTCTTTTTATGGTTGAGTAATATTCCATTATATATATTCAATCATCTGTTGATGGACATTTAGGTTGCTCCCATGTCTCAGCTATTGTAAATAGTGCTGCTATGAACATTGGGGTGCATGTATCTTTTCGAATTAGAGTTTTCTCCAGATATCTGCACAGGAGTGGGATTGCTCACTTACCACCTTTTAAACCCCCACATGGCCCCATCCTGTCTCAGGAAAGAACTAAAAGTGGAGGCCAGGAACATCTAGACAAGGTCTAACCTATTATAGAAGTTTTTTAAAAAATGTACCCAGGAGCTATCTGGCTCCAGCTCCCCCACCCCCCACCCTACCTCCACATTTTTCTGTCCCCCTCTGGGAGTTCCAGAATGCTCCTGGACTTTGCAGTAGCCTCCATCCCCCGCCATCCCCATGACCAGAAACATTCCTAGCCGTGAGGTGCTGATTGTTGAGGTTACGAGGCAGACACACACAAAGAAGAAGTCAGAGAGCAACAGGTGTCCAGGATCATGCTGGAGGTGCCTTGCTGCCTTCCTCCCTAGTCTCTGGAGTCTTCCCCAGATCTCAATTTGGGTATATCACTGAGAATTCTGTAATTGTGAGACGGCAAGACTGTCTGCCCAAATCCTCTGCCTCTTGGAAGGACTGAATCTGAAACATCAGAGAAATGTTACCTCCCTGCTTAAACATCAATGGAGGGAACGCGGCTCCCAATTCATTAAGGTGACACATGCTTTTCCACGTGTGCTTCCTCCGTTTCCCCTCCTCCTCCAATAAGGCGCTTTTGTAACTTGACTATCGCGCTTCTCTCAACCACTTACATGTCTGAGCACTTCCCGTGTGGAAGGCTCTGGAATCGTTGCTGGGAAACATTCCTAGCCGTGAGGTGCTGATTGTTGAGGTTACGAGGCAGACACACACAAAGAAGAAGTCAGAGAGCAACAGGTGTCCAAATAGATGCAAGAACCTGCTTTCTGGGACAAATCTGCTTCCCCGAGGTCCCGGTGCTGCTCTGGCTTCGTCAATAGCTCCGTTTATTGCATCTCCCATTCCTTTCCATGAGCCCAGAACAAGGGTCAGCAAACTACAGCCCACAGACCAAATCCTGCCCACTGCATGGGTTTTTTTTTTTTTTTGGTTTAGTTTTGGGTTTTTTGGTAAATAAACTTCATTGGAACACAGCTCACTTGGTTAGGCATTGTCTGTGGCTGCTTTCCTGCTGCGGTGGCAGAGTCAGGTGGTCATCACAGATACCCTGCAGCCGGCCACACCTAGTAAACTTACTAGTTGGCTCTTTACAACAAAAGTTTATGGACAGTTTCAGCCCCTGTCATCTCAGAAAGATGTAATAGAACTCAAGGAAGGCAACCAAAATTACCCCAAGATGGGAGTGGAGGGACACAGCCCAGACTTTCCCCCTCAGCCTACACGTATGCTCAGATCTTCCCACAACCTACCAGGAACCTTTGCTCGATGCTGTTCAGCTTTCTACATCGCTCCTCCATGTCCCACCCGTTCTTAAACCCATGCAGTCTGGCTTCTGCCCCTACTTTCTACTGAAATGGTTCTCACTGGGACCACCACGACCTCCCCATCCTTGGCTCATTGTTCTCAGTCCTCATCACACACAACCTCTGGCATCTGCCTCTCCTGACTCTTTCAGTCTTGAAATGCTCCTGGCCTCTGGGAGACTTGTCTCTCTTGATTTGCCTCCTGCCTCTCCAACTATTTCTTTTCAGTGTCCTTCCTGTGGGTCTTTGTCCTTCCCTGCTGCCTAAATACACATTCTGCAAGGATTTGCCCAGGCTTTCTTCTCCTTTCAAGCCCTCTCACTGGGCAAAATCATCCACATGCCTGATTTTAACGGTCACGTGTCTGCTGATGGTTTCCCAAGGCACAACTTCTGAACTGAAGACCCAGATTTCTAAGCCAATGCTGTGACTCCTCAGATGCTGGTCTTACTGACCAGACAAGCTGAATTTGTTCAATATCAAACACATCATCCTAGCCCTCTGCCCCTCACCTAATCACCTGTGCCTCTTCCATCTCCCCCTTAATGGTTGCTCTTCCTAAGAGACCTGCCCTTGACCCTTCTCTCTTTGGGGGTAATTTCATCCATTCTTACAGTTTCAGCAATCACCTGTACATGAGTCACTGCCAAATCTCTCTCTCCAGGTATGTTCATACTGCCTCCTTACATCCCCAAGTAGATACCTGAGGTAGGTAACAGGTGGTTTTGCCTGCCCTGATTCCACCTGCTTCTAGCAACTAGACCTTAGCTCTCCTTTGGGGAGACAACTCTTCTCTATTTTCATTCCTCATGGTTCATATGAGGCTGACCTCATCCACCCCACATGTATTATTTGTCTATGGCTGTGGAAAAGATTAGTCCAAAACTTAGTGGCTTGAGACAACACACATTTATTTTCTCACAGTTTCTGTCAGTCAGGAATCTGGGCAGAGCTTGGTTGAGTCCCCTGATTCTGGTCTGTCATGAGGCTGCAATCAAAGTGTCACTCAGGGCTGGGATCTCATCTGAAGGCTCAATGGGGGAAGGAGTTGAGTGGCTTCCAAGCTCACTTTCACAGTGGTTGGCAGGATTCATTTCCTCAAGGGCTGTTGGACTGAGGGTCTCGGTTCCTTGGTGGCTGTTGGCCACCCTCAGTTCCTTGCAATGTGGGTGTCTCCAATCTGGCAGCTTGCATCAGCAAAGCAGGCAAGGGAAAGTCTGCTAGAAAGATGGAAGTCACAGTCTTTGGTAACCTGATCACAGGTTAACAACTCCTCAACATGGCCATATTCTCTTGGTCAGAAGTAAGTTACCCAAGAGGAGGGGATGACACAAGGGTATGAATCTAGGAAGCAGGGTCACAGGGGGTGAACTTTGAGATGGTCAAGCACGGCACATTTAGCTAATTAAACCACAATAATGGTGTCAAGGATGGGTATCTAATCAGAATCAGTCAGAATTAGACCTGAGATGTTTGCTGGAACCTTTGAGAGAGTGGCGTTGCTGGGATTGTTATGCTGTCAGAAGAGGGTAAGCTTGAAGCTACCGGTGGTCATAACCACTGCCACATGGAGGAGAATCTGCCTAGAATGAAAACATAGCAAAGAGAAGGCAAGAGAAGGGGAGAGACAGATGCCTGATAGCATCATTTGAGAGCCTGATACAGCCATGCCTAAAGCAGGACCTCTTGAGTTTCTAGTCATGTAAGCCTAGACAGTCCTTCTATTTACACTGATTTCAGATGGATTCTGCCACCCACAACCGAAAGGTTCCTAATGGATAAAATGTTTCAGGGATACCTTGCATTCAGTTGGCCGCAACCCAGTTTAATCATCTTACCTTCACCTTCCCCACAAACCTGCCTCTCTTCCTAGGTTCTGTTTTGCAGTCAAAAGCATAACCCAGCAGCTTAGGGTGAAAACCTGGACATCCTCTTTGCCCTTCCTTATCTGCTGTGGAAGTTGGAATAGCCCATGCAACATGGGTTGATTCTATCAACACAGGAGAGAACTTTTGCTTTGCAAAGATGAGGGAGGCTCTAAGGTGACTGAAGGAAACATAATCTTAACCATAGCTAAACAAGTAACTAGGTTTTTCTCCAAGTCATTAGAATCTTACAGAATTTCTGGACGTGAATCACATGATTTAGAGGATAAGAATAATATATCTCTCATATCAAAACATCCATGGACAAAATGAAATTCTAGCAAACTGCCTGGTGACAATGTCTTTTGGAAGGCACCTTGGGCTGGATTTGAGAAAATATTCCTTCTGTCTCTAAGGCAGATTAAAAGAAATCGTGTCATTTGAAAGTCAGGCATAATCTCCTTTACATCTTTTTATTTAGAGTTCCAATCATAATTCTAGTCTTTATCTTTCTTTCCCTATACCACCCTAAATCCTGTGCATTCTGCATCTCAGCCGTGTCCTGTTTTCTCCGTTCCCTGCCAGTTTAATATCCACTGTGGGGTTTCGTATCATCCTCTGAAAAACTTTCCATCTAACCTCCACTGTGTCAGAATGTGAGCCCACAACACAAACCTCAGATTATTCATCCGCCCCAAAGTGTGATAGCTCCCTAGTGCCTAGACAATGCTTTCTAACCTCCACTGGGTTACGGACATTTAAAAAAAAAAAGATGAAATCTATGGGTAAGGTAACTCTTTCTAGAAAAATCTACAGGTTGTGTTTGGGTTACATTTCAAGATTGTGAACCCTCTAGAGTCTGTTTTCTAACGATCATGCCCACTTGACAACATATCTTCTCATCTCCCCCAGGTTAGACCTTCTTAGAGAAACTACGTTCCTAACGTCTTAGCTCGGCATTCAATGCCTTCCAAACTTAACCCTTCCTGCCTTTCTTTTCACACCTTCTGCCTTGTGCAGCTATGGTTAGTTTACGTCTGACTTCCCAAGGCCAAGAGCCTCCCTGAGGGCAGAGATGGTGCCTTTTTATTTTTCCTTGTTATATGTCCCCGGACAGAATGAAAGTTTCTCCGGAGCAACAATCAGAATGCCTAGATTTGTGCGTAATATATTGTTAGTTCATTACTAGATTTATTATTTTTTAAATTTACTTTATTGTGGTGAGAATACTTAACAAACAACATGAGATCTAACCTCTTCCCAGATTTTTCAAGTGTTTCAAGTGTGCAATACAGCCTCTTTGACAATAAGTACAATGTTGTGCAATGGACCACCAGAATTTACTCATCTTGATTAGCTGAAACTTTATGCTGGTTGACTAGTAATTTTCCATTTCTCTTTCCCTCTAGCCCTTGGCAGCCACCATTCCACTCTTTGATTCTAAGAGCTTTACTATTTTCAATACCTCAAATAAATGGAAATCACATAATACTTGTCTTTCTGTGTCAGGCTAATTTCATTTAGTAAAATATCCTCAAGATTCTCCCATGTTTTCACATATTGCAGAATTTCCTTCTTTTTTAAGGCTGAGTAATATTCCCTTGTATGTATTGACCACATTTTCTTTATCCATTCATTGTCAATGGACATTTAGGTTGCTTCCACATCTTGACTATGGTGGGTAGTGTTGTAATGAGCTGCCAGACTTATAAACTTCTAGCTGCAAAAGCATTTTAGGGTGATGGCCTACCTAGTATAATACAATGTCATATGTTCCAAGTTATATCTGGGGAGAGTTCTGATTTCAAAACTTTTCAGTTTCAGTGGACCCCCATAGGGATAGGGATTTCTCAGACCTTATGCCATGATTTTGATTTAGAAAATATGGGTCCCCACTGGTGAATTTACCACATTTGCCAGTACTAATGCCAGGAATCCTTTTTGGTAGCTGGGGCCCTTTGGGACCCTGGAGAAAGTTAAAGAACTGGCTCACTTGGTGGATTTGTAAGTGAGTTTATTGATTTCATATTGTAGCACTGACTCAGCCCCCACCCTCAGGACAAGCCAGAACAAGACATAGGAATGCCTCCTATGTTGTTCCAAAACGGACATTCTGAGGGAATCTGGGGCAAGAGAAAATTACTTCTCTTTGGCCACATTTCAAAATTCCACCCACATTTCAGTTGTTCCCCCCGCCCCACCTCCCACATATACTGGGGTATTTCTTCTCACATGCTGGGTGGTAGAAGACATTGCCAGTCCATAAAAGTGCGTGATCTCAGTGGACAAGGACTCTGTCTGGTTTAACACTTTATTTCCAGTGCTAAAGCAGTGTTTAACACAAAGTAAGCACTCAGTTTATGTCTGTTGAATGAATGAATGAATGAATGGGAAAACAGGAGCAGTCAATGATCTTGGCTTCTCATTTGTAAATGTTTGTCTTCAGAACCTCTATACCTTCTTTATAGTTGCTTGGTATCTTATAATTCTATCCAACCATAAACACTGAAGGATCTGTGTCCTACTAGACATATCATGACAAAGGGATGACTTCAGAGTTCTCTCATAAGCAACAAATGCAGCATCAATAAATCAGATGCACCCATTGTGTGCAAGGGCCTCACATGATGATATGCTATGGTTTGGGTTATCAGTTAATATTAGTTTCTACCTCATGACCCAAGATGGTCACTCAAGCTCCAGCCATCATATTCTATTCCAGCCAGTAGAAGGGCGGAAGAAGGCCTGAAGAAGGGTGTGCCCCTTTTTTTAATGATACTTTCCAGAAGTTACCTATAATATGCCTCCTCACATCCCGTTAGCCAGAATTGAGTCCCATGGCCACAGCTAACTTCAAGGAAGGAAGTCTTTATTTCAGGTGGCCAAGTAACCAGCTGAAAATCAGGCCTTCTATTACAAAGGAAGAAGTGGGGGAGACTGTTGAGATGGGTGGGGAGGTGGTTTGACATGGAAAGTCCAGCCTTGCAAAATCAGAAAAACTTCTCTTAACTCATGCCTTCCACTTACTGCTCTCATCTGTGGAGTGATGGTCTCCAGCCCAATCCCGCTTGAAAGTGGACGAGTCTGATCAGTGGTTAGAAAGCATGGCTGCAGGTTCAAATATGTCTCTGGATGTCTCCCTTCTTCCTTTAAGGAAGCGAGGAAAACAATACCCATCGTACAAAGTTACGGTGAGTATCTTACTCCTGGGAAACCCCAGGGACAGAGTTGGTGCCTGTGAATGGTAGGTTTTCTCTTTTTTTTCCTAATAATAAAAAAATACAACATACAATTACCCTTTGCACCATTTTTAGTGTATAGCACAGTAGTGTTAGCTCTACACACACTGTTGTGCAACAGATTTCTGGAACTTATGCAGCCTGCAAAACTGAAACCCTGTGCCTATTGAACAGCAAATCCCCCGCTCCTTTTCCTTCCGACCCCTGGCAACCCCCACGCTACTCTCTAAGGGTTTGACTACTTCAGATACCTCATATCAATGGACCCACACAGTATTGTCTTCTTGTGACTGGCTTATCTCACTTAGCATAATGTCCTCGAGCTTCATCCACGTTGTAGCATACGGCAGAATTTCCTGATCTTTTTAAAAGCTGAATAATATTCCATGATACGGATCTGCCACATTTTCTTGATCCTTCATCCAATGGCTGTTTAGATTGCTTCCACCTCTTGGCTCTGTGAATGAGGCTGCAAGAATGGTGCTTCCCACCAGACTAGTTAGTATCAGCCTAGTTAGTATCAGTCTAGTTCTCTCCTTTCTTTCAATACCCTTTGGTGGGGAGCTTCATGGTTGACTGGTTTGTTTTTCGTTCCCTGTATGCAAATAACTGTTAGGTTAAACATTTTAGGTGGAAACAAACAAGGCAGCTGAGTCTGGGAGTTCCATAGATACTACATGTGAATTAGAGGGAAAGAGAAAAGATGCTCCAGGACAGCAACAGCATATAGATTCTTTTTAGGTGGCCCATTTGAATAGATAAGGAAAGACAATCTGTAGAGCCAGCACATTGCTGAGTCCTAGAGCCGCTAAAATTCCAGACTCCAGATGTTTACTTACGGGAAGGGGGCAGAACCATCCCGCAGTCCTGACTGAGGCCATCCATCCATGAGTCTTAAGTCCTGACCCCGAGGGTCAGAGGCCTGGGGCAGCTGTGAGGAGGAAAGACCACCAACACAAATGTGTATGTCGTTCCCTTGTTGAGAGGGGGCTCTCTAATGAGGCAAAACCCTAGCTGACAGTAACTGCGAGAAGCTAGGCTTTGGTGTTCCTTCCTCCAGTGATTTCCTGAGGAGACAAGGAAAATAAGAACAACATCAGGGTCACCATTATAAAACACAATCTTAACCTGAATTGGGAGGTTGCACACTTTCAATCAAAAGCCTTTGCTGTGCGTTTCTAGGCATAGATGGTGTCAAAGAAGCACAGACTGAATCAGCTTCCCAAGGAGCTTCCTAGTGGCCGGAGTGAAAAGATACAACTCATGAACGTGGTATGGATCATACAAGGCAGTGTCTGCTCAGCATGGTGTCCAGGGGATGGGGGGGCTACTGGCTGGGAAGAGCAGAGGACACTACTCAGGGGGTGAGAGTTTACACTGGACTCAGAAGAATAACAACATTTAAATAAGTGGACGGGATTCAGAAAGCCTTTTTTTTGTTTTGCTTCTCTTTGTTTTGTTTTAGCCAATATGTACAGAGCGCAAACTCAGTAGGTGCCAGGCTGAAGCTGAGGGTAATGACATAAAGACATGGTCCCTGACCTGCCTTCCAGGAGGTTTTCAAAATTATTTTGGCCGGGAGACAGATTTTTTCTGAGCCCCACACTGCCCCGGCTTCTCCCTCTGAAAGGGCCCAGGGATACCTCCAGGGTACCCGGTCCCCACATAGCACAGATGAGCAGGGGTTGGGGATCCAGGGCTGACAGTCTGACTGAACGCAGAGCGGGAGCTGGCTCTGATGCTGTACCCTGGAGCAGCCACCAGTCAGGCACCCCGTGTCTGATGCAGGAAAACGGATGTGGGGCGTGAGGAGGGCCATGTCCCAGTCTTTGGTTGAGGCCCTGGAACTTGCACCGCCAAGTGTGGGTCCTTGGCTTCACACAGGAAAGCATTCAAGTGCGAGCCACAGTTGAGTAAAGGTAGATTTATTTAGAGAGATACATACCGCATAGAGTGTAAGGCAAGAGAAAGGCAAGGGAAGAGGTGTGGCAATTGGGTGCTCAGGTTAAAGTAAAAGTAGGTACACACTCCATAGACATAGTGCGGGCTGTCCCAGAAGAGGGATTAAAAAAGCACCGCTAGGTGTGGTGTTGCGAGTTTTTATGGTCTCAGTAGCTTCACAGGCCTACAGGTGGGACCATTCCAACTGCCCTGGGGAAGGGGCTGGGATTCCCAGGAACTGGGCCACCTTGGGACTGTCATGGCACCTGTGGGCATGTTGTTTATCACGCTGTTACAATCAGCATATAATGAAGCTCAACGTCTACTCGAAGTCAAACCTCTTAATCTTTAAGGCCAACTGGGAGTTGAATCTTCCACCATTTTGGTGTTAAATCACTGTTATTCCTTGAGTGGCTGTGCCCTGCCCCCCTCCCTCCTGTCTCATTGCCACAGTGAGGCCATCCTTCGACTCCCCACTCCTCTCACCCTGGCTGTCGCTGTGCGTTTTCTGCTCAGCCCCTGACCTTTGGCCCCTGGGGCTAGTCTTTGGTCTCCCACTGTGGGACTCTTTCAGACTTTGGCTCTTAAACTGAGAGAAGACGTGGAAGTGCCAGTGGGGTTTCCCAGGAGGAAATACTCAGCAGTGCGCAGGCGCTTCAAACCTGAGCTGGTGAGCTGGGGAGTCAGCCACGTGGAGGTGGGGCGGGGCGGGTGGGAGAAGCACTGGGGTCCTGGGATATGCATATTGCAGAATCTGGTGTGAATAGCATCTCTCACCTTTCCAGCGGGGTGACCCTGAGCAAATCATTCCTTAGAGGCTGCTTTGCTTCATTTGCAAATCTGGCAAAATATACCGAGTCACAGGCTTTTTGCAAAGTTCCAGTGAAATATTGCAAATGAAGCCCAGTGTGGGGCACATGGTAAAAGCCCGACTGAACATGGCTTATGCAAGGGAGGGCATAGGAGGCTTTGCGTGTGCTCTCAGACTGCAGAGAGACGAGCAGAAGGCTGACCACTGAGCCAGCGCGAATCCCTTGTGCTGTGGAGCCAATCTGTGCGGTCACTCAAGGAGAAATGGAGTGGAATGGGGGCGGGGGGCTGGAATGGCCTGGAGGCGGGCTGCCCAGCCAGCCTGTCACTCCAGGATGATGGATGAACCTAGTCCTCGGCTTATAATTAGTGCTGACTGGCTCTGAGAGTCTTCCCTTGGGAGAGTGTTCCCTGCTCCTCCGTGCCTGGGAGGCCCTCCTCAGGGCTGGGAGCAGAGGCTGGATGTAAAACTTGCCCTGACTCTGGCACAGACTTCCAGAGGCTGGTGTGCGTGTGTTTTTGTACAAGTGTGTCAATGCGGGTATATGTGTATATCTGTGACTCTTATGACAGTGTATGTATGTACACATGTGCACATATGTGTGTTTGTATACACTTATATCTACCTATATGAGTGTGTGTGTGTGTGTGTGTGTGCTAAGTTGCTAGCCAAGACAAGGTTAAATATGCAACGAGAGAAATACATAAAAGTCTAGATTTTTGTTGGGGTCATTTGAAGCATCAGTTTGAAGAAGTCAGTTGACACGTTGCTCTCAGTCATCCAAGTGGCGGGCAGCCCCTGTCCTGAGGAGGGAAATAACATACACGCCCACGCCCCTCCCTGAGACCCCTGGTAGCCGAAGGTCAGCGTGAAAGAAGTGTCCCAATTTGCATAAGGGTTTTTCTGGGACGAGGAGAATTCCTATTTCCCCAACGTTTCTTCTGAAGATTCAAAATTGTGGTGAAATTCTGGAAATGGGAGAGTATAATTTCAATCAAGGCTAAGGACAAAGAACAACAGGAAGTTCTCTGAAATAAAACTACCTTGAGAAGAATGGAATCTAGGTTCCTAAGCACTGGGGTCTAATCCCATCTCCACTGTTCATCAGCTATAAGACTTTGAAGGGGTAGATTGATTGCTCTCTAAAGCTTCGTTTTCCATCAACAAAAAAGGGGATAATAATGGCCCAGTGTTATCATATATTATGTAACTTTGAGTTATGCAAATTTGGAAAACTGTAAGTATTCCTAAATTTAAAAAAAAGTCATCAAGTTTGAGTCATCAAGTTTGCATGATTTAAAAATTGGTGTGCCCAGTGCTCTGCAGGCTGTTTACAAACTGTTGCCACAAATCTGCATCATGTGAGCCTGCAAAAGTGAAAAACCTCCATCAACATTTCTGCCGTGAATCAGACTTGTTTCTGTGCACCGTAACTTTTGGTAGCAACATTAATGACTACTGTGCCGTTATGCTAATATTCAATGTTATCATTCAAAATATTTTCTGTATCCTAGAAAGAGACTACCTTAGAGTTCATTAAGTGGTAGGGTTAGTGCCAAAAAACACTCTCCGAAGTCAATAACTTTGTAATGTAAGTTAGATATGACAAAACACCATGAAAAAGCTCGAGTAACTGTCATGACATACCAAGACCTTAACTGAGGATTTCCTACTGTGTGAAACATGAGATTTCTAGTGTTCAGTAAATTTGAAAAACAGCACAAAGACAAAACTATTCTACAGTGGTTCAAGATTCCTCTCTCTACTTTTCACAGTTATTCTTCTGGAAAGATAGTGTCAAATTATGTAAGTCTTGAATTATCCGAGATCTTCAGTAACATACCCCTTTCATAAGGTGTGATCTCCTCCTAAATGAAATGATGTAAGCCGTGAACATTTCTTAGCTTGGTAAACGCCGGATGCCTCAATGCACGTTCCGTAGTTTTTGCCCCAGTTGTGGTTCCCAACCTCAGCCCTAAGGGTTTGAAGGGACCAGGCTGATTCCGACCGCAGCACGTGGCTCAGGTCGGAAGTCTTCTGGAATCCAGTCAGAACCTAAAGGTATTGATCTTTTGGAAACAGTGGCTGAATGGTTGTAAACTGTTAACTTTGGAATCAGAGGTTGAATTCCTATGTTGGCTGTCTAAGAATCTGAAACCTTACAGGGAGTTTTGTGTCCAAAAGGCTACACAGGACAAGGTTTCAACAGTGACACCATGTGGCCACAGGGACTAACTGCAATGGAACTCTAATCACACGTCAGGATTCTTTCTCAGAACACCCTCAAACCAAACCCATGAGTGAAGGATTCTGTCACTATGAGACAGGAGGGAAGGGGGCAGGGCACAGCCACCCAAAGAATGACAGCAATTTAACACCAAAATGGTGGAAGATTCAACTCCCAGTTGGCCATAAGGATTGAGAGGTTTAACTTCTAGTAGACCTTGAGCTTCATTATATGCTGATTGTAACAGTATGATAAATAACATGCCCACAGGCGCCATGACAGCCCTAAGGCTAACCGCAAAAGGCCAAAGAAGGGGCAATGGCTCAATTCCTGGTAATTCCAGTCCCTCCCCCAGGGCAGTTGGAATGGTCCCACTTATAGGCCTGAGAAGCTACTGAGGCCATAAAAACTAACACCACCACGCCTATTGGCCTTTTCTGCTCCCTCCTCTTCAGGGGGACGGCCCGCACTGTCTCTATGGAGTGTGCACCTACTTTTGCTTTAACCTGAGCACCCAATTCCCACACCTCTTCCCTTGTCTTTCTCTTGCCTTACACTCTATGCGGTATGTATCTCTCTAAATAAATCTACCCTTACTCAACTGTGGCTCGCACTTGAATGCTTTTCTGCGTGAAGCCAAGGACCCATACTTGGCGGGGCACGTTCCACGGGCTCAGTCGAGACCTGAGACACGACCCTCCTCACGCCCCACATCCATTTTTCCTGCATCAACTGGGGATCGGTGGTGGATCACTGGAACTTTGCCTACCCCAGGGTAGGGCTGCAGGGCAGAGCCAGAGGGCAGGGGTCTTAGATACATGTGTTTACAGGGGGTTGGCTCTCTGTCTTTCTCAAAAGTCACATGTGCAGGTGGAGGAGCTGGGGGTGAAGTGTGCCAGCCACACAAATAGCAGAAAGGAAAGAGTAAAATTGTAGGCAAGTAGCATGAAACTTCATGTAATAAATTGTCTCTAATACTATACGACATAGAAAAGAATTCTTGACTTTTTTTTTTTGTAAGTGGGGTATGGTGCAGGTGATGGGGAGATAAGGGAAGAAATTTCTGTTGTTTAAGCTACCCAGTCTGGTGACTTTTTTTTTTAATGGAGGCATTGGGGATTAAACCCGGGACCTCATGTATACTAAGTACACGCTCTACCACTGAGCTATACCCTCCCCCCAAAAGTTCTTGATGCTTTAAGGAAAATCTCAGAGTAGCAAATTGCTGGGGAAAGTTGCTAATAGTATGTCTACATAGATGTAAGGCCACTCTGATAGATGGGGGAAGTGGCCACAATTACTCACGGTGCCTCAAATGCACGCCCTTTGCAGAATGACCCTGCGGATCGTTTCTTTAAAAGGGGGCACGTTTTCCTTACTTTGGTGACTTGCTTTGGCCAATAGAATGAGGCAGGAATGATGTTACCTTAATTCCTGGTTTCAGACTCAAGAAACCTGGCACAGCTCTGCTCACTGCAACGTCCATGTGAATTACACTAGATCAGCCTCCAGGAAGATGAGAGGCCAAATGGAGCAGAGATGGTCAGCCGATTCATCTCAGCCGAGGCCCCTGCCACGTGGAAGACCTACAGGAGGCCAGCAAAGCCAAACCCCATCAGCCCTTCCAGCTCACTCCTCAGCTGACTGCAGCAGGCATGCAGCCAGGGCCACTTTGAACCTGCTGAGCCCTCACGGACTCAGTGACTCACAAGTGACATAAATGTTTATCATTTTAAACAGAACAACCCCCCGAAAGAGTTTCACATCCCCCCTTAGCAAAAAAGCTTCAGAACAGAAAATATTTAAATTCTCTTCACTCTCGGATTTTCTGCTCTTTGCAGATAAATAAGAATCCCCCTTTTTCGCCTACCAGGATGTGGTGATTCATTCATTCATTCAATCACCCTTTTACTCAATAGATTCTTTTTTCCCCCAGTGGAGGTACTGGGGATTGAACCCAGGACCTCGTGCATGCCAAGCATTCACTCTACCGCTCAGCTGTACCCTAATTTTTTATTTTTCTTAAGTATAAGGCACTCCAGTAGGCTTGGCGAGGCACATGGTGCAGGGCATAAAACAACACAGGTCTGATTGATATTCTAGTTGGGGCAGAAAGGAAACAAACCTAGCCAAATAAGCCACCTCGTACATTTGTATTCGGACAACGTGGGATCAATTTACAGCTGCGTGACCTTTGGATAGTTACTTAATCTTTCTGAGTTTCTGTTTCCTTCATCACAGACAGAAATAATACCTGGCTCTCAGCATGGAGCAGGGGAAGTCAAAAAATTTGCAAAGCTCTAAGCCCATAGAGGGTCTGGCTCACTTTCTTCTTCAGACTTCGGGTTGGCGCTCAGCACCATTTTGATCACATCAGAATCCCCCCATCCTTGGGGGGGTCCTCCTAAATTTGGGAGGTGACTGCTTTCACTAGTTCCTCACGTAAGAATCAGTGTGGGACCAGCGCCCCTAGAAAGGAATTTGGTGTCTTCTCAACATCTTGAGAGACTGACCGAGAAGAAGGGAAGGGCACGGGGAGATGGCTGTGCAGACTAAGCCTGCTGTGAGGTGATCTCCCTGTGCCCGGGAGCCTCACGTCAGGCCTGGGTGACTTGTTTGGCTCTCAGCCTTGGCTGGGAGACTGTGCTGCAGGAAAGCCTCTGACCAGGGACCTGGCTTCCTGAGGTTTTGCCCCAGAAATAGTCCACACAGGAAGCAGGACCTAAAGCACAGCCCAAGAGCGGGAAGCGAGCAGCCGGAGATGAACAACAGGGCAGGGGGTCAGCCACCAGCACCCACCATGTCTTCTTTCCTCCCCTCTCCGAAACCCCGGACCTCAACCAGAACATGCATCAACGAGAGAGCTCACTGGAAGTTTGGGTCACCTCCCATCCTGCATTTCAGCTCTGAGCTTGGCACCCCAGTCCAAGACACAGAGAAGGGGATGAGTCCAAGGGGCAGAGCGCTGCAAGGCCAGCTGCAGTCTCCAGCCAGGTCGGTCCCACACTGCCCTCCCACGCCTGTTTCTCCCATCACCAGGGTATTCTGTGATGGGGGACGGGGAAGCCAGAACCTGCAGGTGGCCGAAGTCCCAAGGGTGAGAGCAGCAGTGATGTAAGCATATATCCTGGTGGCTTGGACGGCCCTACAAGAAACATTTCAGGTAGGACTAGTGCGACCTTAAGTTGAGATCCTGTTAGAAAATCAAATCTCCATGTAGTGCAGATGCTTGACGAATGTCTGTGGACTGATGGCTGAATCCCCACGTGCAGTCCTGGGGGAAGACATACCTCAGGGCTGTTTGTGGCTGGGAACCTGAGTATCTGCGTGTGTGAGAGAGCTGGTGAGGGGGCCACTGCGAGGAAACAAGGATGACCAGACCTGCAGCTGAAGGGCTCAAGGCAGAAATCAGTCGGCATGGTTGGGCTGACAACACGGTAACAGGGAGAGAGGAAGGAAGGGACGGGGGAGACGGATGCAGTGAGGGGTAGAGAAAAAGACAGAGACAGAGACAGCGGACTCTGAACTGGAAATGAGGAAAACATATTAAGAGACATCCTCAGAGACTATAAAAATGCTCTGTGTTAAAATCAGTCTTCCTATCCGTCTCCCCCAGCAAGCTACAGGTTTTGAAGGAAGGCACTCCAGTTTAAGTCGTCTTTATAGCCTCTGTACTTATTAGCACAGTGCCCAACACATGCTAGGCGCTCAGTAAGTTCGCTGAGCAAATAAAATAAGAAGAAAAGGCAGGACTTTAAGACAGAAGGGCAGAGACACAGACAATACTGGCTACAAGCTCAGCGTTAAGAGTCAGAGGGTTGTGCTTTCAAACCCCTCTGCTGCTGTCTGACTGCATCCCTTTGAGCAAGACTTAGCCTCTCTGAGTTTAGAGTTTACCATATAAAGTTGCTGTGAGATTAAATGTCTGCAAAGCTCTTAGGAGACCACCTGTGTAAGGTCCCAATAACGTTAGCTACTGTTACTACTGTTGTCACAGCTTCACAAACAAATAAGCAAGACAGAGGTTGTGATAAATGGATTGCATAAGGAGCCCCTAATTAATGACTTTACCCTGTCGCTTGGTCCTGTGTTTCCACTCTAACTCAAGTTCTGGCCATGTGACTTGCTTTGGCTGGTGGGACAATGGAAACTTGATGCCAGCAGAGATACAGGCTGTGAAAAAGGCTGCCCATTCTGACTCCTCTCCTGGAATTCTGCTACTGTGGGCCAGCACTGCTGGAAGGATGTAGGAGACAAGCAGAGGAGAGCCAAGGTGTTCTAGCTAAGGCCATTGTAGAGCAGTCATCCCCCAACCAACCCACCAACTATTATAGATACATGAGCGAGCCCAGGGAAGGTCAGCCCGGGCCAGGCCAGATCAGCAAGACCACCAACCCCAAGACTTATATGTGACAAAATGAGTGGTGGCTATTTTAAGCCATCAAGTCTGGAATGACTTGTTACACAGCAATAGCAAGCTGATACAGAAGCTGTGAAAACCCTTGTCCTCTAAAATTGAAAAGCAAATGAGAGAGGAAGTTATGATCTGCTAGGTTTTATTTGTAGTCTGGTGTATTTGGACCAGAGAAAGCTGCAAAGGTGCCTTGGAGAGTCACAGGGAAGGGATGATAGAAGCAGGTCTCCCTCACCAGACCCTAAGGAGCCCTTCACAGGGAGGGCAGACCTGAGATGGGAAGTGGCTAGGGGTAAATCCAGGCTGGCAGCAGCAGGGCTGCAACTAGGAATGCTGAGGCTTGAGGGGTAGGGCTTGCCCTAGTCTGCCCCCTGTAGGTCTCAGGTCCTGGGGTCATATACCCGCCCCATGAAGACAGGGAACTTGTGCTGCTGGTCCCAGAGCAGAAAGAGGAAAGGCTGCTGCACGTCAAAGGTCATCAAATTGCGGGCCACAGAGATAACCGAGGCTGCAGCTGCCTCCACCCCGGTCTCTGTCAGCTCCAGCATGGACTGATGCTGCATCCCAGAAACCTGAAGATCCGGGTCCTCGGTCAGCCCACACAGGTTAAGGTCGTAGGAAAAGTCAAAGAATTCTAGGGCACAACCAGAGAAAAACAATGAGGCAAAGGCCGGCACAAACCCCTTAGCTGCTGGAGACAATTTGTCCTGAATTTTCTGGATTGGTCCCAAATTCCAAGACTCTCTTCCTCTTCTTCCTCTTTGTTTATCCAATTATATATCATGCTTTCTAGTCCAGCTCATGGGATCTTCTATCAAGTGGCCTATCTTTACTCCAATCACCACTTTCTCTCAAGTGATGATAGGCCATGCCTGTAACCTCCAAACCTGAAAAGTGATGCCACCACTTCCTTGTCAATCAGGACCTTGGAAGTGAGCTAATTCATCAGAAAAAGGACATATGTCCTCAAATGAGGTTATATGCAAGGGTGTGATGTCATATACTAGGAAACAAGATCATCTCTGAGTAAGTCAAATTCGATAACAGAAAATGCAGTGATGCATTTGGACATGAGGTCAAAGATCAGGAAGTGAGGCTGTTATTTAAGAAATGGAGTATCTGTTGCCTCTCCCACTCAGATGCCTCTAGACCCTTTTATCTAGATAGCTTCTTGCATATTCCATGGGGTAGTTGAGTTCTGTGAAATGTCTCTGAGGGAGGAGCGTCCACCCCCACCATGGTCACCTGTTTCCCGTGTCTATGTTACAAGGAACCATAGTGGAAACAGTCAGGAGGGCTAAAGACCTGGATTGGGGTTCTCATTCACTTCCAACTGGCTCAAGGAACCTTGAGTAAGTCAAGCCAACTTTCTGAGTCTCAGCTTCCTCAATGATCCAACGGGATAGAAGCACCTGCCTTGCTAACTCAGAGGATTGAGGGACAACCTGAGATTATGGATGTAAAAAAATACTCAAGAGTATTTCTTTTTTTAGTGGAGGTACTGGGGATTGAATTTAGGACTTTGTGCATGCTAAGCACACGCTCTCTACCTCTGAGCTATACCCACCCCTACCCCGGCTCCCTTAACTGCATTTTAAGGCCTGCCCCTGCCCCGCCCTCCCCCCCTCCCCCAGTCTCTTCTCTTCTGATGGCCTAGGGGCAATCTAGGCTGCTAGGGCTCACCGAGCTTCTCCATGATTGACAGCATGTCCTGGTTGCTCTTTACTTTGATGCGAGGCATCATCAGATGAGTGGGGTGGAACTTGAGGGACTCCAGCTTCTCCATGACGGCCTTGAAGACAGGGACGCTGAGAGCATTCTCTATTTCTTGGAGATAGTGTTTCATCGTGAGGGGCACCAGGATCACCAAGCTCAGGTTGTGGGACAGTTGCAGACGGCCCACCTGGAGAACAAGAGGTGCACCTTATCAGTCTTCCCGCCTGAATTCTCTCCTGGCTCTTACCCACCGTATCCCCAGGCTGATCTTCCGTCCGCGGCTATGGTCTGTATTGTTTCAACAAGCAGCAACCAGAATTAGGCTCCCAGGCTTTGCCATGAGATGGGATGCCCACTGGAGCAACAGTGCTGGTCTAGCTCTGCACTGGTGAGATGCAGAGGAATGAGCATGAGTTTCTGAGAATCACATTCTGACTTTACTACTGATTAGTGGTAGAAGGCAAGCAGGTTGAGCTCTCTGAGCCCTGTTCCCTTCTTCTCAAGTATTTTGTGCATAATGTACCCCTTAAAGTCCTTTTAAAGGCTTTTGATGGCTTTTCACTGTCTATGAAGTTAAGTATAAATCTCTTGGTGTGGCATTCAAGACTATGTACAAACTGATCCTAGCCTACCATTCCAGTTTGCCAGTAGAAGGACTTACAACTAGTGGCCAGACAAAAGTATGAGAGAAGTTCAGGACTCATGGGTTCAGTACAGAGGAGTTCTCAACTCATGGCGAATTTGCCCCCAGTGGACATCTGGCAATGTCTGGAGCCAGCAGAAACAGAGGTTCACCGTGTTACTGGCATCCAGTAGGTAGAAATCAGGAATAATGCTAAATCCTACAATGCCCAGGACAGCCCTTTATAAACAAAGACTTATCCAATCTGAAACATCAATAGTGCCAAGACTGAGAAACCTGAGACTCATAAGATATAATAGACTATCATTGAAATGGCATCATGGTGAGGCTGAGAGATGGACAGGAATAAGCTACAATACAGAACTCAACTGGGCAAAGAGGAGATTAACTGGAACCAATCAATTGTTGAATTTGAAAAAAATGGCCCAGAATCAGCAGGTCGTAAATTGACTGATCAACTGACGAGCATGGACATGGGGTCCCTGTTGACAGAGGCTCTAAATAGGGTACACATTTGGCAGTAAATTCTCACATTGTGGTCTTGAATTTTCAAGCCCATAACTTCGGCATACCCGACTTGGTAATCCTAACCCTCTTAGTTGGGTAAATACTCTTTAAGTCTCAGGAAAATTTAGAATTAAGTACGGGAATGAAAACTTAGAATTAAGTATAGGAATGACTCTGTAGTATTAAGACCAGGTATTAAGACTTATCAGTTCAGGGTAATCCATGTTTGTTATTTTTTTTTTTTTGGCAAAAGGGAAGTAATTAGGTTTATTTACTTATTTATTCATTTATTTATTTTAATGGAGGTACTGGGGATTGAACCCAGAACTTCATGCATGCAAAGCACATATCTACCACTGAGCTATAACCTGCTCCCTGTTTTGTCTGTTTTTTTAAATAGAGTTTCTAAGTTTTGGAGACTCAGACATGCCAGTTTTATGCTTTTGAGCAAAAAGGTATAGGATAATTTCATTAAGTTTGAGAATGACGTTGAGATGTTTGTTGAAGGTTGATTTACTTTTCAAATTTAATTTTCAATTCACAGGCAGGCTTTAGGTACTAGGAAGATACGGCCAGGAAGGGTTGTAATTCTGTCCTGTCACGTACCTGACATGCTAAAAAAGAAAATCAAGTATATTAAATGTATAAAGTATATTTATAAAGTATATACATAAGCTCAAAATGTTTATGGGAATATTAATTAACCATATTTATAAGTGAAACAAATGGTTTAAAGGAGTTTTATCTGCTCAAGATGGCTTAATTAATTAAAGAACAAATGAAAGTTAGTTTTTTAAATAAAATTATTATAAATAATATAGCAAATTCAGCTTAAAATTTAAAAGCTTAAGTAAAATTTTGATTTTGAATTTACAGCATTAATATATTAAATCAGGCATTTGTTTAAAACCCATATTGAACTATAAATAGTGGTTTCCGTGCATAAAACTTCTCCTTCTTTAATATTAAAAAATCTTACGTTGATACCCTCTTCCCATATCCTCTGAGTTAGAGTAAAGCCCAGGACATGCCATATATATTCACTCTTCTCTGTCTTCTGCATGTTATTTCAGTTCTGTTAAAGAGTCAGGAATGTTCAAATTCATTGGATAGGAATGGATGGATGGAAGGGTGGAAAAGTGCATGAGTGGTTAAGAATGGTCAAAAGTTCCTCCTCCACGAAGTCTTCCTAGCCACTCATACTAAGTGAGTTGCTCCCTTTAGCATCTGCCCCTGAATTCATTCCTTTATTCAGCAAACATGATGAACACTTATTATATGTGACATTGTTCTGGGCTCTGGGGGTGTAGTAGGAAAAAAGACAGGTAAAGTTTGTGTTCCCAAGGAAAGAGACACTATCTGAGAGAGAGAGAGACAATACAGCAATCAAATCAGCAAATAAACAACATAATTTCAGATAGTGATAAGTACCACGAATATAATAAAACAGGGTGAGGTGGAGGCTACTTTAAGGAGGGCGAAGCCTTCCCCACCAAGGTGACCTTTTAGCTGACACCTGGGGGAGCAGAAGGAACAAGTTATGCCAACATCTGAGTGAAGAGGCTCCAGGCAAAGGGAAAAGCTGAGGAAAGCTCCTAAGGTGGACACAAGCCTGGCATGTTCCAGAACAGATCCTGTGCTTCTCAGCCTGGGACCACGTCACTGGGGACCTCCTGTTGTTTTCCATCCCATAGGTCTGTTTCTTGCTGCTCTAACAAGGCAGAAATCTCTGGTCATTGGGCATGAGAAAGTTTACTAACTAGAATCTTCTGGGCTCCATATTCTCTCTTCCCTCCTCACCCACTGTAATCCTTCATGCTGTTCAATTTCTGCTAAGGAACGTAAAGCCATTTAACACATGCGCACACATGCACTGACCGTGTACACTGACACATGGAGATACCTAGACCCGTGCACACATATAGATGCATGCAGTACCCAGGTAGACACACACTAAGCCACCAGGGTCTACTGGTGGGTTGACTGGAAAGAGACACAGAGGCACAGAAAAGGAACATGACTCACTTTTTGCCATTTGATGCAGTAGAGATGCATGAAGAAACTTTAGAGTCCTGCTCTCCAACCTAAAATATATAATGCCTGCCTCGACCAAGGCTGAAGAGGGGAGAAGGAGGAAAGACAGGGTGGAGATACGGAAATGCTGAATTAGTAAGGGTGTGCCCCACACCGGTGGGGTCACAGCAGAAAAGAAATCAGGACACGCGTGAGGCTCTGAAACAGGAGTGGGAAGGGCCAAGAACTTACCCTGGCCTTCAACGTTCTGTCCACGAAATGGGCCACAGGGTACTTCTTGCTAGTCAACATGTGCACTTTTATCACAGAGGATTTGAGGTAAAAGGCCTCCTTGTTTTTTTGGACGGGATCAAATGCTATCTTCCACTTTGCTGGAGGGAAGAGTGGAGCAAGGGTTACTCTAATGCAGGTGGGGAGAGATGCTAAAAGCTTGCTGAGCCAGGAGTGGGACAGGTATCACAGGATCCAGTGGTGGAGCTCTCAGCTGGGCGGATTTTGAAGCCAGCAAGGGAAGGAGGACTCAGGATGGGAAGATGCCCTGGTCCAGGGCCCCCTTACCACTCAGGTAGATGGCGTTGAGGAGGACAAGGCGGGTGTCGGCAGGCAGGCTGTTTAGCAGGTGGCTGATCTTGTGGTTGGTCTTCTTGGCCACCCAGTTGTTGATGAGCTCCAAGTTGACACTACTGTCATTTCCTAGGGCTGTGGGCCTGCTGCCATACAGGTTCCCAGAGGCGTTTATAAAGGTGTCCCTGATGGTCAGGTCTGGCAGTGGGGGCAGGTGGAGAGAGAGAGACCTGAGTCCCCTGAACACGCACTCCCCTTCCAAGAGCAGGCTCGGAGAGGGAGCTTGTTTCCCATCACTCTGTCTGCTTGCTCCTATGAACACAGGATGTCAGAGCAGGGGTCCAGCCCATCCCCTCATAGATGTGCTACATGAGGCCCAGAGAAGGCAAATCCTCACTGAAGAGCAAGAGAACTCATCCAAGCTCGAGGCCCATGCTGCCTCCACTTGCCATGTGACCATGGCTTGGCAAGGTAACTCTTCAAGATCTTAACTTCCATTTGCCTATATTTTATCGTTTTCTTCCCTTAATTCAGCAGGGAACAGACTCTGCTTTGCAGCCTTAGTGGAAGGTCGTAAGAAGACCTCCCAGGTTTTGCTCTCTCAAGCCTAGTTCCACTAAAGAAAATAAGGGTTTGAAAGAGACATTTTTCCTGGACTAATTAGACAATATTGAACGCAGTTGTGTTTTCCACCAACCTAGCAAGACAGAGGACAACGTCGATTTATAACAAGTAAGTAAATGCAACGTTTCTTGAATACCTCTGAGCCAGATTTTTTTTCCATCCCTAAGAAGAGGCTGTGCTTTTTTTGTTTAAAGGTAATGGTGTGACAGGTGAGTTTCCTTTCTTTCTTTCTTTTTTCTTTTCTGTGTTTTCTCAGCTTTCTACAATGAACAAGTTTGCTTTTTTAGTTAAAAAAAAAGAAGACAGAAAAAAATTGTTTCCTTATCTAAAGAAAGGATGACACACTAGCTCTGTAGTTTTCAAACTGAGCAGAACTGAGTTTCAAGTAAAGTCATGTCTGAAGCCCACAATAAATACAAAAGGGCTCTGGTTGAGGCTGGGTGGCAGTTCAGAGCCCACCTGGCTCCTTGTCACAAGAAGCGGTACCTCACTCCCCACTCGGCCTCCCTAATCCCCCGACTTGCACCAGGACTCCAGCGTCAGCTCTGCAGACCCCTAGGGTCCTGGGGAGCAAAATCTGAAACAGCTGCGTTAGATCTTTTGGGCAGCTTATTGCCCTTACTACCTACGTAATAAGGTAAGGTATGAAAAAGACAACAAATTCATGTAACACAAAGGTACAAAGAAGAGGAATCCCAAGATTCCCCTGACCCAGATTAGCAAACATTTTTGCCTATTTTCCGCCTCGAGCTCCCTAGCCCTCCAGCCCTGTCTATTACTCTAAACGGAGTTGATGAATGCAAATGACTTGCCCAGGGTCTCCCCCGGAGCTGTCCAGCTGCCACCTGGTACTTCTGAGGCCCTGACCTGCTCTGCACTCCCTCCTCATGTTCTAGCTTGGACATGCCCTCTGTCCTGTCTTTCTCCAGTGCTGGGTCCCCATCAGAATCCTGAGGACCCTGCCCAGCAGCTGCCATCCTTCCCCGAGCACTCACCTGGGCTGTGGAAGATTTGAGAGACTGAAGTGAAGCCTTCGGATGTGAAGGCTTTCAGGGCCTCATGGACACAGGTGAAGTCTTTGGGGTAAGCGAGGAGGCTTTCCAGGTTTTTCTTGGTTTCTCCTCCAGCCCCTACAACAAACGGCAGAGATGAGGGGCAAGAGCAGGAGGGCTGGGGAACTACCCCTGGGGACTGGAGTGGAGGGACCAGGCTGGAACGGGGGGGATCACATATCATCAGAGCAAGAAGCATTTGGAAGAGAGAGGGGGTGGGGGAATTAGGAATAAACAAAGTTAGGCTTTTCTAGGGCTTTGAGTGCTCTTTTCTTCCCTTTTTCTCATTTTAATACCACTCGCCTTCCAAAGCCTGGTCTGATCACTGCGTGTTCCACGTTAACTATTATTTAGTTGGTTCGTGCTTAGTTGGTTCTTAAGCAGAGATACTAGATCACTATCAAGAGGAGACACTGGAGAATCATCAAAGAGGATGGATGGTCGATACCCTTTCCGTTATTCATTATTGAACATTTATTGTACACATTTTCTGTGCAATAATAGATAAAATTTATAGAGCACTTATTTGGTTTCAGGTATCGTAAGTGCTTCTCCCGTCTTATTTCACTGAATCTTCACAATAACCCTTTTCTGTAGGGACAGTTACTCTCCCCATTATACAGATGAGGAAACTGAGGTTTAGGAGAGGAAGTAATCTACTCATTTTAAGATCACAGAGTTAATAAGTGGAGGATGGAGAAAGGACTCAAGCCATATCTTTGGGGGCTATAAAGAAATGAACTGGGACCAGTCAATCGAAATGTGCTTCCCAGGAGATATTCGGCCATGTCTGGAGACATTTTGGTTATCATAACTGGAGGGTGGGGTGCTACTGGCCTCTAGTGGGTACAGGCTAGGGACGTTAGGATTCTGGGACTCCAGAAGAAAAGTTCTTATATGTTCACTGTATTGTCTCTAATAGCCTTCCCAGAATTCCCCCTTGGAGTGATAGTTCTGTCCCCTCTGCTTGTAGCACTTGGTTTTTGCCATTCCTAGGGTAATTATTCCATGGGACTTGACAGTGCTCTCAGGAAGGCAGAAGGATTAACATTTTTTGACCTTCTACCAAGTCAGGCACTGGGCTTAATTTTTTTAGGTAAATATAACCATTTCCATTTCACACATAAGGACTCAGAGAGGTTAAGTGATCTGCCCAAGGTCACACAGCTAAAAAGTAGCATTATCACAATTCTATTCTACGTTTCTCTCTTATAGTTCATCTTCCTTACTGCCTTATCTTGGTCGCTGGGACTTTATTTTATGTGTTCTTGTATATAATCAATAGGATTCTATAAGCAATAGTGCCTATTACATCATTGTTAAATGAAGGAATAAATGAATGTTTGAGAATAGAAAGATTCCCCTCCCCACCTCCCACTGCCAGTGTAGCCCATTTTTACAGCTTCCTCCCTGAGGCATAACATTGTAGGGATCCAGACAGGTACCCCTCTCCTGGGAACACCTAACATATAACCCAGAGGGAACTCAGTCAGGTTCTTACCAAGCAGGACTTGAGTGAGGAGGCTGGCGATGCTGAACGGGGAGAAGACCATGTTGGTCTCAGGCTTCTTCATTGCTGAGAAAGCGTGGTAGAGCTTCACGGAGAAATCGGTCAAAGCCTCCCCCAGCACGGCCTCTGCTGAATGGCTTTCCGAGCCAGAGCAGGAGGTGTCAGGTGCCGGGCAGATGGGCTCAGTAGTGGGCTGGGTGGGCTGAGTGTTTGTCTGGTTGAAGGGTTGGGTGGTGAGAGCAGTATTGGCTAGAATGATGGTCCTGTTGGTTTTAGGCAAGATGGAAGAGCCCTCGGTGCGTTGAATCGGTACATCGTTCAGAATACTTCCCTCTGAGATATCTCCTTTACTGGGTACGTCCTTGAGAACATCTCCCTCTGAGATATCTCCTTTACTGGGTACGTCCTTGAGAACATCTCCCTCTGAGATACCTCCTTTACTGGGTACATCCTTGAGAACATCTCCCTCTGAGATATCTCCTTTACTGGGTACGTCCTTGAGAACATCTCCCTCTGAGATATCTCCTTTACTGGGTACGTCCTTGAGAACATCTCCCTCTGAGATGCCTCCTTCACTTTCCCCTCCTTGCACGCTCTCTGGATGCACAGGGTTGTTGCGGGTGTCATTTAGCCAGGATGCGCCATCCTGTGGTTCAAGAAACTGAGTTTCATTTTTTTTTTTAAGTTATGAGGCACAGTCCCCTCAAATGCTCAAAGCAGGAAGAGAGGGTGGGGACGTAGAAAATGTCCCATATCAGAAAATTCTTCCCGGGAAAGCCTGGTGGGAGAGGGGGATGCCCTGGAGCTACCACTACTAGTTCCTTGGGAGAAAGCATGTCTTATCTCATTTCACAGATAAAAGAAAGGGGTGCTGAGACAAATCAAATGACTGGACCAGGGTCTCACAGAAGCCAGAGGGAAAACTAGGAGTCAAACTTGGGTCTCTGATTGCAGATCCCCTGATTATCTGCTGAATCTCGAAGGGCATTGCCAATGCCAACTTCTGCACACATGCACGGAAGGCAAAGCCAAAGCAAACACTCACCTTTCTCCCGGGCTCATCCCGGACCCCTGACCTTCCACACCAAGGGACCTTTCTCTGGGATTCAACCCCACCCAGGCCCAGTGTGTGGGTAGCCACTTCGCTCCCGTATTCACAGCCCCTGCCTGGCGAGAGCCGAGTTCTCAGCAGCCCAGCCCCAACCCTGCAACTCAGTTTTCCACAACCCCTTGCTTTTATATCACAAGATGCTGTCCATCTCCTCTACTGATCCTTTTGCTTTATTCTCCACTTGGTAAATCGGAGCAGGGAGGTTCGGAGAAGTGACTGGCTCGAGGTCACCACAGCTGCAAGCCCGGATTAGACCCTGCGTGGGTCTGAGTCTCCCACTCTCTCCACGAACTCCAGTGCGGGGATCACATTTGCTGATCCCAGCAGAAGCTCTCCTCATTCTCCGGAGCCTGAAGGGTTAATCCTTAGCCCTGCCCGCCCCAACCCCACCCCGGGAAGGGGCCACTCACCCGACTCAGAAGCAGCAGCAGCAGGAGGGTCAGCGGGGTCAGCCTGGAGGCCATCTGGGCGGCGACGTCAGCCCGGACCTGCAAAGCCGGCCAGCGTCGGTGCCAGCTCCAAGCCTCGGGCCCAGCGAGCGTCCACCCCTCTCCACCCCGGGGCCCGCCCCCGTGCCGTTCCAGGCGCTAGCCCCTCTCAGCGAGTCCACCGCCCCTCCCTCCCTCCCGCGGCCACCCTCTCCCTGGCTCCTCCCCCTGTTTTGTTTTCCCCAAACCGCTTCCCTTTCCCGGCACCGGCTGGCCCTTCCTTTCCCCCCAGTCCCGGGTCTCCGTCCATCTGTTCCATCCAGAGGGTCCTGCTTTAGCCAAACAATGAGGCCAGGGGCAGGGGGAGGAGGGGAGGTCCAGAGGGGGCTGGGCACCACAGCCCTTGAGGAGGAGATGAAGGGAGAGGAGGGGGCGGCAGAAGTCTTAAGTGGGAGCAAGCCCACGGAAAGCCCACGGAGACTGCCCAGATAAGGGGTGGGGGGCCCTGGGGGAGGGAAGGAAGATATGAGAACGAGGAGACCTCCTCCCCCCCCCCCCCCCCGCCCCGGCCCCAGCACCAAACCTGCTCAAACTCCTGGTCACTAGGCAGCTTCAGTGCAGACTGAGTGGAGAGCCCCACGGGGTCAGGGAGGGTGGGGTGGCGGTGTTCCGTCTTAGCTATTGGCTGGCCCAGGACACTGCCCAGTTACAAATTAAGGATGATTGATCGCTGGTGTGAGTTCCCGTAAATCAGGATGGGACGGACCACTTGGTCCAGCTTTGTAAGCCAGGCCAGGAATTTAGCCCAAAACCCCTTGGGAGCCAGGGCTGGGGGAGCTTGGGTGCTGCTATCAGCTCTACACAACCAAGCTTCCTCCTCCTCCATCATCCTGGGTCATGATGAAAACAGCACAGACACCAAGTGTGCTCAATAGTTTACAAGAACCGGCTTTCCAGGAATCGCTCCTCCATTAATCCTCAAAATAACCCTTTGGATATAGGCCCCGTTGTGCCCAGTTGATAGTTAACAAACTGAGCCTTATGGCCCTTAAATGTCTGGCTCACGATTGCCCTCACTTGGAGATTAGCCAGGACTGGACCTCCTGAGGTCCTAACCTTGCCCCTGTTCTCCTCTGTGGGTGTTCTGTTTCTCCTCTGGAAGACCCAGAATCGGTGATACTTCCCTTGTATAGTAGACAAGGAATCTGAGGCACCCAGCCTAGCAAGCATTCATCATAGATAAAAACCAGAAAGTTGGGGTATATGTGTTGAGGGGTGTGAGGCAGTAGACTTGGCTGTGAGACCCTGGCCAGTGGTTTTCCCTCTCAGCACCTAGCTCTCCTCTCAGGGTTGCCCAATAAAATACAGGAAGCCCAGTTAAATTTGAATCTCAGATAAACAAACAAAAAAACCCTTTATTTGGAAATACGTCTCATGCAATATTGGGGCATAGTTATACTAAAAATATACTACTCAGCCATAAAAAAGAATAAAATAATGTCATTTGCAGCACATGGATGGATCTGGAGATCGTCATTCTAAGTAAGCCAGAAAGAGAAAGAAAAATACCATGATATCACTCACGTGGAATCTTAAAAAAGAAAAGAGAAAAGAAGACACTAATGAATTTATTTACAAAACAGAAACAGACTCACGAACATAGTAAACAAACTTATGGTTATGGGGGTGGGGGTAAAGGGGTGGGAAGGGATAAACTGGGAGTTTGAAATTTGCAAGTATTAACTACTATATATAAAAATTGATTAAAAAAACAAATTTCTTCTGTGTAGCACAGGGAACTATATTCAATATCTTGTAGTAACCTATAATGAAAAAGAATATGAAAGGAATATATATGTATGTATATGTATAACTGAAACATTATGCTGTACACCAGAAATTGACACATTGTAACTGACTATACTTCAAACACACACACACACACACACACACACACACACATATTTTTTTTGGTCATTTATCTGAAATTCAGATTTAACTGACATTTTTTTGTATCTTATTTGCTAAATCTGGCAACTCTACGTGCTCTGCAAAAGCAGCTGGTCTCTGATGACCTAGTACAGTTCTAAGGTTTTATGATCACCTCACTGCGGGGCCTGCCTTGTTTGGCACATTCAGGAAAGCTGGCTGCTTGTACCAGAACTGCTGCTCTAAGGGATCGACCAAGGACAGAAACAAGAGAGAATATTTGTGTGGCTCCCTGGGGACCACATCTCTCTGAGCCCGACATCCTGTATTAACCCCCATGAATTACTGGCACATGCCAGGAGCCAGCCTGAAGCTGGCAGCAGAGGGCACATTCTGTGTCCAGCTGCGGAGTGTGGTGCTCTATGGACTGAAGCCTCAGGGTGGACGAGGACCAGCAGAGAGGTCTTCGCAGTGAGTAAGTACATTTCCTGCAGATGTCTTGGCTCTCTGGCTGACACTCCTTCCGTCTGGACGTTGAGAGTGTGTCTCTGCTCTGTGGAGACTGTCCTGTCTGGCGAGGCTGGTGCCAAGCTGAAGCCGTTCCCTGACTAAGACACTACTCTTTCCCCCATCTGTGAATGGCCCGATGTTGACTTAATCAAGCCATTTGCAGAATGTCTTCTTAGTGTGGGCCTTTGGATAGTCAATCAGCTTTGGGTTCTGCACCCCTGGGTGCAGGTCCAGGGTTTCTCTGCCATGAGAAGCTTCCCTTTCAGTGGGTGAGGAGGGATGAGCCCACAGGAAGCTCCTTCCCTGTGTCACGTCGTATGTGATCATGGCCTCCCCTCCCTGCGGGTTTCCTGATGTTGGATGAGGTTCAAATTCTTGCTGAAGCTCTTTGTGTACTCAGAGCGTTTTATCAGATTTTCCCTCTTGGGTCCGTCCTCGTATACTGAAGGTACAAATTTCTTGCAATCTGTACACCTGTAGTTTCCCCTCCAAAGGAAAACTACTCAAAACTTGGAAATAGGGCGGAAGAATCAGGGTCACCTGGTTCTCAGAACACAGAGAATCATTTGAGAGACTATTTCCTCAGCTCTCCCACAGACAGCCCACAGTGAGTACCACCACAGATGCAGAGAGAGCTTGATCGATCACACACAAAGAATGTCTTGGGCGTTAGGGCTCAACCATCTCTTCAGAACCCTGGCTGAGAGATACCATTCGAGGAGAATTAAATTTTCTGTGATTTCTTATTTACTATGGATCAGGGCCCAGAGTCTGTAATGTCAGATATTGACCTGCCAAAAAGAGTAAGATTCAAGTGGGAGGGTATAGCTCAGTGGTAGAGTGCCTGCCTACCATGTGCAAGGTCCTGGGTTCAATCCTCCAATGAAATAAATAAATAAACCTAACTACCTCCCCCTTCCAGAAAGTTTTTTAAAAAAAAGAATAACATACAATCTTTTTTTTTTTCTTTGTCTGGGAGAGATGAGAGTGAAATGGAAATATTTAGAAGAGAAGATAGTGATTAACCCCAAAGGTTATGGTCTCACTGCCCTGTAGGGCAGTGGCCAGTTTTGTAGGTAACTTAGCCATGTTATCTCAGAATTCTCTTTTCATTTGTTATGCACATGCGTGCGTGCACGTACACACATACACACACACACCGCTTTCTTGCATGGTTCTCTGAACGAGCGTTGTCAATTTCATTAATGTTCATTAATGCTCTCACTGTGTATTTGTGTGAGAATGATGCTTCTGCCATTCTGAGGACTGTATTTTGGCTTTTCCTTGTGCGGGGTGATTGATGCTTTGTAAGTAAAGTCTGACTGAACTTTGTTTCTTATTTCCTACAAACAGTGCTCTTCTCTGGGGGAAAGGCCCAGCTTTGGCAGCCATGGGTGAGGAGGCAGTGGGGGTTCCTGCTGCCAAGGCTCCCCTGACCTCTTCTCACCGGTCTGGTGCCCCATGGGCTCTTTCCTGCTCAACTTTCCAGGGACCACGCCTTCCTGGGAACCCACTAGAGAGCCTTAATTCACAGGACCTTCCTGCTGAAGACCCTCTTCTCAGACATTAGCATCCCCGTGTTCATTGCAGTAGCTAAAATGTGAAAACCATCACGCAAATCTGATATGTATATACACTGGAGTCCTAGTCAGCCTTAAAAAAAAAAAAGGATATTCTGTGATAAGAGACAACATGGATGTGCCTTAAGGACGTTATGCTAAGTGAAATAAGCCAGACATAGACAAGTACTGCATGATTCCACTTATGTGAGAGACCGAAAAGACAAATTCATAACATCAGAGATTGGGATATTAGTTACCAGGGGTGGGTGGGGGAGGGGGACAGGGAATTATTAATTAACAGGCATAAAGTTTGTGTTAAAGAAGATGAACAAGCTCTGGAAACCTGCTGAACAGCATCGCATCTACGGTCCACAATAAGCTACACTTAGAATTTGTTAAGAGGATAGACCTCGCGTTAAGTGTTCTTATCAAAGTAAAATAAAATCCAACACTCTCTCTTTTCACCTTCCTGTCAGTCTATCGGTAAGAGACAGATGGACAAAAGAGACAAAGACTGGGATTAGATCCAAGTAATTGTTGAGAAATATCCCAAACCCTAGACTCACCACCTATCTGAATGCTCTGGAAGGCCAAAGAATACAAAGGTTTTCTGGGTGGAACAGAAACATACGATCAGTCCTTCTGGGTGTTCTAAATGAGCTTGTTTATTTCTTCCTAACGAAATTTTATGTGATGCTTTCAAAGTGATCACTGCCATGTCACATGCGTACTTCGTAAACATTTTCAAACAATCCAGACATTGATCAAATGTAAAGTTATTCTGGATACGACTGCTGGTAACAGTTCCAAATGCATTCCTTGAGACCTCCTCTCTGTCAGGTTATCCTTACCCCTCCTGCGTGCATGGTGATTGCCCTTCCGTAAGTTTTTTTCTCACTTGAGCGTCTTGGACATTGCTCCACGTTGTTGCAGGCAGCTCTGCTTCACTCTTCCTTCCAGCTGCCTAGTGTTCTGCTGTGTGGATGGTGTGCCTGCTATTCCATGGTGTGGGTGGATCACAAACTCTTCCTTAGATCTCATACTGGGAGACACGTGGCTTGATTCCCAAACCCCCTAACTGCATCTGGTTCCAGAAGGCTTCCTCTTGCCGGCCTGCTTTTTTTTTTTTTTTTTAATAGAGGTAGCGGGGATAGAACCCAGGACCTCCTGCATGCTACGCATTTGCTCTACCACTGAGAATAGCTATTCCCCACCCCCGCCAGCCCGCTTTTACTCCCCTTATCAGCTTACCTGGTTTCTCGGCCACATTTCTGCCTCTAACCTTTGACTCCAGCTCTCTGCTGCCACCTCCGTGGATAGAAAACCCAGATTTGGGCTATTAACTCAGCTGTCAATTTGGTTCCCTTCAGATTGTGATTTCTTGTTTTGATCTGCTACACTGCTCCTGAGGATAAAAGTGCCCGCCTCAACCCCAGGAAAGCCGCCCCGCCGGCCCCACCCCTCATTCATCCATGCCTGGCGGGGGACAGGGAGCCAATGTCCTCATGCTCACTGCCCAGTCTGGACCACACGGTCACCTTCCCAATTAAGGACTCTCCTGTGCTCCAGCCTCTCCTGTATAATCACCCATCCCTACAAACCACGTAAGTATCTCTTCATCCAAATAGTTATCTGCCACGAATGGCAATTTCTTTTTTCAGATAGAAGAATGGCTACACATTTTCCACCCCCAGGGTCATGTGTGATTAGATGCAGTGCCTTTGAGTCACACTGACTTGGACTCGACACCTGCTTTTCTACTTATTAACTGTCCAAGGGAACTTAACCTCTCTGAGGGGTCATGGTTTCAGAATCTGATAATGGGGGTTGTGTTGTCTCCCCTACAGAGTCATTTTGAGGATTAAGAAAACCAGGTGAAAAGTACTTAAAAGGTGCTTGAAAAGATAGCAGTTTTTGAGTGGTGATGGCTAATTTCCCATAAATTCCAGAAAAGTCTGCCATTTTTGTTCCCCAATAGAGTGGTCATAAACTGGGGGCTCATGAATGGAATTTTGCCTGAAGGGGGGTTTATTCTTGAACAAAGCATCCTCCTCGTAGGCCTAAACTTTTAGTTTCATTTTCTGGTGAGAAACATAATGCAAAAGGAATGCAATGGCTGCCCAGCCTCTTTGTGTTTGTAGCATTACAAAAAAAACCCAAAAAACAAACAAACAAAAAAACTATAGAGAGTAATTCAGAAAAAAATTACATAAAATAAACATACATCTTAACAAAATATTATAAAGTTCACATCCATGGAACCACTGCCCAGTTCAAAAAATAGAATGTTTTTAAAATAAAGATATTGAGGATTGAACCCAGTACCTCGTGCATGCTAAGCATGCACTCTACCGCTGAGCTATTACCTTTCCACAAGAAATAGAATATTATTATCACGCCAGAAGGGTCCTCTGTTCCCCTCTCTCTTTTTTTCTCCTTAATGGAGGCACTGGGGATTGAACCCAGGACCTCATGACCTCATGACCTCATGCGTGCTAAGCATGTGCTCTACCACTGAGCTAACCACCCCCACCCTGTCCTCATCTCAATCACAACTCCATTTCCCTACAGGAAACCACAGTCTGAATGTTATAGTAATCGCTTCCTTACTTTTCTGTACTCGTTTGCCACCTGTGTTATCACTCCTAGGCAATATCGTTAGTTTTGCCCATTTGGGAAGTTTATATCAATGAAACCGTACAGTGTGTATTCTTAAGCATCTGACTTCTCTCCCTCAACATTCTACTTTTAAGATTTGTCCATATCATTGCAGGTAGCTGTGGTTTGTTCATTTTCATGGCTCTGTAGGATTCCATTATGTTAACATACCACAGTTTTATCTATTCTACTATTGACGGACACTTGTTTCCAGTTTCAGGCTCTTGTGTACAATGCTGCTGTGAACACACCTGTGCATTTAGCCTTTTTCTCTAGGGTACATGCATACCTAGGAGTGTCACTGCCAAGTTAAAAGATGTGAGCATCTTCAATTCTTCTATCATTTCCAAAGTGGTTTTTACCAATTAAATCTCCCCACAGCAGTTGAGAGAACTGTGGTATAAAACCTTGTGATGGTTAATTTTATGTATCAAATTGTCTGGGCCATAATGCCCAGGTATTTGGTCAAACATTATTCTCGATGTTTGGATGTTTCTGTTGAGAGTGTTTTTTACAGAAAAGATTAATATGTAAATCAGTGGACTTTGAGTAAAGCAGATCATCCTGTGTAACGTGGATGGGCCTCCTCCAATCAGTTGAAGGCCTTAACTGAACAAAGACTGACCACCCTGAACAAGAAGAAATTCTGCCAGCAGATGGCCTGTGGACTCTAACTGCAATTCTTCCCTGAGTCTCCAGCCTGCCAGCCTATCCATTAGATTTTGGACTCAACGAGCCTCCACAATTGAGTCAATTCCTTAAAATAAATCTTTCTCTCTCTCTCTCTCTCTATATATATATATATATATTCATATACACATATATAATGGATGTTTGGATGTTTCCTGCCAGCCTGTAGAATTGCTCAAACAAATCAATCACATCTTCCTCTTGATATGATGAAGCCTGCTTCCCACGGCCCCTGGTTGTTTGCTCTGCTCCTAAGTGCAATCTCTGTGTGGCCCTGTACGGTATAAGGTGTCCTCCCCCTTGGGATGTAAGTGTATGTGACCAGTAAGCTGCTGTTGATCTCACCCGTCCAAGTGTCAAGGGTTGTAACATGTTTGGCCATCGCCCTATCGGGCAGGAACCCCTCCTAGCCAGTGAAATGAATGAGAGGTGTTTAAAACAAAAAGCAACTAAGCCATGAAATTCTCAGTAACACCTGGTGTTGCTGTAATTTAAACTTGTAGTCAGTCAGTAATATCTCATTATGGTCTTAATTTCTATTTCCTTGATCGCTAATGAGACTGAGCACTTTTTATGCTCATTGTCCATTAGCATTTTTTTCTTTAGTGAGATGCCTTGTGGCAGAAAGCAACTGGCTGTTCATGAGAGTTATTTCCTTTTTCTCCTGGCTGTACAGCTTGACAGCATTTCTCTGCTTCCCTTGCATCTGTGTGAGCTACATGGCTGAGACCTAGCTAAGGAAATACTGGGGGCAGTGACATGAGACATTTCTAGGCCTGGCCTTGAAAAATGCCCCACCCCTGAAACTCTCTTTTCTCCCCGATCTGCTGGCTGGATTTTGATGTCCAAGATGTCTTTGGAGTGTCTGTCAGCCTGGGTACCTGAGTGACCTTGTGGAGCAGAGCCAGTTAGAGGGGATTCCCACTGTTAGTCCCTGACAATTCCAACTTTGTGGTCCCTCTCCATCCTTCATCTGAGTAAGTCAAAGGAAGAAGGCTACCCATAAACAGGGAAGGGTGAGTGTTAAAAGAAGCACACCAACTGCACCCAAGTGTCAACTGCTCACTCCTGCTGTGGCTAGGGGCTGATGTGGACCATCCTCATGGTTCAGAATCAGAATTCTTGCCTGCCTTGTGAGAGGCTCAGATTCCATTTCTGGTCCATGCAATGTCCTTTCAGCCCATTACTGGGCTTGTGGGAGAAACTCAATAGACATTTGTTGACTGATCGGATGAGCAAGGTCCTTTGATACTGACCATCAAGGACACAGATGCAATGGTCCTGCTGTGCCTTCTAGCGGTGATTTCCTCCCACCACCCATCCCTACAGTCACTTGAAGCAGCTGCTACCAGGAGGCTGGTGATGTCCATTGTTATTGCCTCTAAAGGACTGATAAGGCTAAGAGAGGAGAGACACAAAGGTATTACACAGAGGTGGGGGTGGAGCGGCAGAGAGGGTTTAGAGCAAGCCCTTCCCCAGATTTCAGAGAAACAGCTGCCTCAGGAGCACATTAACAGTTCAAGGCTAAGGCATGATCTGTACCCCACCCCCACCCCAATGTGACACTGACTGCTAGCCCTGAGTTCCTCTCATTTTCCTACTTTATTAAATAGTTAGAAATTTAAACATTGACATTCATTACCTCCATTTACATGTGTGCTCCAAGAAAATGATCTTTTGGTAAAAATTATAAAATATGACAAATAGGGCTAGATTGATGTTTTCCACCCAACCCAAGTCTTTTCTATCATTGCTTAACCTCATCCCTGCATTTATTTGCTCAATTTAGGAGTCACTGGGGATCAAACACGGCTGAACCTTTTCATTTAGTCGGAAGCTCCCTAGGGCCTTTCTGGGCCATGCTTCAGGCCCCGGGGCAGCTCAGACTAGTGGCAACAGTTCCCAGCTCAAAGGGCTGGTCTCCTGCCCAAATTTTCAAAGACTACGCTTTCATGTCCCACCACTGTTCTAATTTGCCATCCGGATAGCTGACCCGGAAAGCTGACCCACTGGTGGATTCTGGCTCTCCTGCTAGCCTCTGGAATTTCTCCTCAGCCTCTTCTCCTTTAGGCTAAAATGGAAAAGTAGGAGAGAACAAAACCCTGGGGAGAGGGGGGAGTGGGGTAGCCAGGGCCCTTCTTTCCACCTCAGGTGTGTCCTCTGATCAGGATGTGGTTACCTGGGTGACAGGAGTCAGGCCTCAGGCCTTTGAAGAGGCCCCCTAGTCAGAATGCTAATTTCCTCTTCTTCAAAGCTCCCTCATTTCTTTATTATTATTATTTTTTTTAACAAGGTGCTGCCGCCTGGATTTAAAGGGGCTTTATCCTTTGTTGGCCTTTCTGAATGGTTTTTAAAGCAATGTTCTGATGGAAATAAAACCCATTTCTGAAGTAATTTCCTCACAGGGTCCTCTGGGCAGCAGACTCCCCAGGCCCCAGGGCTTGGCTCCAGGGTAAGTGTCGCATCCCTGTGTGCACCTTCCAGGCAGGTGGGGAAGGGATCATCCTATTCCGGGGAGGTGACTTGTCACAATTGTCCTGACGTTTCGAGAAAGCTTAGGAATTCCAGTCCTAACTCCATGAGGCTCTATATTCCCAGACCTCAGTCCCATCTGTAAAACAGTGGACTTTTATTTTTGCTATATTCTCTCACCACTGTAATATCATATACTTACATATTTGTTGCGGACTGAATTATGCCCACCCCTCCCCCCCAAATTCATATTTTGAAGCCGTAACCCCCAATGTGATTGTATCTGCAGGTAAGTCTTTAGGAGGTAATTAAAGTTTAATGAGTGACAGATTGTTGGATAAAGAAGAGGTGGCATATGTATATTTTATATATGTACATATATATATATAAAATATACATGCAATGGAATACTACTCAGCCATGAAAAAGAATGAAATAATTCTATTTGCAGCAATATGGATGGAGCTAGAGATTGCCATACTAAATGAAGTAAGTCAGACAATGAAAAATACCATGTGATATCACTTACATGTGGAACCTAAAAAAATGATACAAATGAACTTATTTATAAAACAGAAACGGACTTACAGACATAGAAAACAAACTTATGGTTATCAGGGGGAAAGGGGATGGAAGGACAAAATGGGAGTTCTGGGTTCTCAGGCACTGCTATATATAAAATAGACAAACAACAAGGTCCTACTGTAGAGCACAGGGAACTATATTCAATATCATGTAATAGCCTATAATGAAAAAGAATATGAAAAGGAATATATTTTATGTACAAGTGAATCACTATGCTGTATACCAGAAACTAACACAACATTATAAATTGACTATACTCAATTAAAAAAATAAAAAATACAGTTCAGTGAGGTCATAAGGGTGGGGCCCTAATTCAATACGATGGGGGCCTTCTAAGAAGAGAAAGAGAGACACACACACAAAGGCCCCCTCCACCTGAGGACGCAGAGAGAAGAGGTCACCTGCGGGTCCAGAAGAGGGACCTCCCTGAGTGCTCTTCTATGCCATCACTCTGATCGTGAACTTCCAGCCTCCAGAACTGTGAGAAAATAAATTTCTACAGTTTAAGCCTCCTCGTCTATGGTATCTTTTTATGGCAGCCCAAGCTGACTAAGACAACATTTTTTAATGGACTCATTTTGTTTACTTGAATACACTTACATAAAAAGGAAATTTGACATCGCCTCTGTAAATGGGAAATCGATAGCCATCATTATAAATAGAATGAATCAGGGCCAACCAGACACAGGGCCCTGAGCCCAGAATACTTTTAGGGGCCAGTGAAAATGCTTTCATTTTAATTTCTTTTAAAATCAGAAGAAAAAAATAAATACAGTAACAAAAATCCAGCCTGGATTATATTCTTATTTATTTCAATGAAGTCTTTTTTTTTTTGAGTCTTTAGTGTACAGAATGGTGACTCAGTTATACACACACATACATATATTCTTTTTCATGTTCTTTTTCATTACAGGTTACAAGATATTGAGTATAGTTCCCTGTGCTATTCAGTGAGACCTTGCTATTCAATGAAGTTTTAAAATGTAATTTTTAATTTTTTTTTTAATGCAGCAAGGGACCCACCAAGGCAAAAATGCCTAGGGCCCATGAAGATCAGAGTGTGGCCCTGGAATGAATGCACCTATTAAAAAAAATGCAATGAAAATGAAATTATGTTCCTAAATTCCAGTAGCTTCTGCCTGCTGAAGTCTCTGTATCTCCTCATTCTTTGTTAAACATGGAAATTAGCATGTATTAAGTATTAAACACGGATTAGCACCAAAATGATATTTTGTCCTCAAGAAATCAAGAAGGATCAAAAGAAATTAAAAAAAAATAAATAAAAGCTTTCTCAATCTGTGACATTGTTATTTAGTACCACCTAAAATTGCTTGACATCCCTTCAGTGGGTTCACCTTGTGCTTGGGAGACACTGGATTTGATGATGATGGTGATGATGGTGATAATGTTGACCCTTAGATTATTGTGGGCCGGGTTTGTTAGGAGTGCTTACCATATGTCAGGCCTCGGCTGAAATTTTTCATATTCAAATCTCACTTAATTCACAGAGACACTGGGAACACGGTATTAATACCTCCATTTTATAGATAAACTAAAGCTTAGAGAGGTTAAGTAACTTACCTGCAGTCATTTAGAAAATGTCAGAGCTTTAAATCCAGATCTCACTGACCTTGAATCCCATATACTTAACCTTAGGTTATACTTTCTATTTTTGTTTCTCTCTTTTCAATTAATTTTCTTAAAAAATATTGCATTTATTTACAGTTTTGAATGTATAGTTATCGACATAGTAGGAAATTTTTTTTAAGGAAATTAAAAAAAAATACAAAGATAGTTGAAAGTAAGTCTCCCCACTCTACCCTAAGACACTCAGTTTCCCTTCATAAACTGATAAACCATCCATTAGTTTCTTAAGCATCCTTGCAGTTTAGTCTACAACTGTTTAAAGATAATTTCCAGAAAAAGGTAAAATCATGACTATCATTTGGATATAAAATGGACACAGGTTAAATATTTCACTCTACTCATTAATCAGCAAGAAAAATAGGCAGATGTTAGAATCAAAGAGAATCTGAAAACAGACACATTTATACATCAAGAGCATTGAAATGAATATGTAAATAAAGGCACAACTGGTTTTTTCATGGGGTGGGGGGAGGAAAGTCAGTTAAACCTTTTGATTTGGACAGAAAATATTTGCATGTCCCTAAGAATTATTTTGCATCTGTTACTATAAATTACAGAATTTCAAAACACAATAAAAGGCATACAGTCTGAAAAGGGTGTGCTATATGTAGACATTTTTTTTCCTCCTGAACTGATAACTTCTTTATCAAGTTCTTAAATATCCTTCCAGGTGAGGCTCTAACATGCAAACATAAATGTATACACTGTAGTCTTTAAACACACAGCTAAGATGCCATACTGTATACGGTGTCTGAAAATTTTGTGTGTGTGTGTGTGTGTGTGTCTTAATATATTTCCTGACTCTTTTTTCAGATGGTCTCTGAGACCCCCGTCAATAGCAGAGCTGTCAAGAAGGAAGGTCCTGGCTCTTCCAAGGGTGGAAAATAACAGTTCTCCCCTGAGAAATGCCTGGAAGGGTCTTGAGCAGGGAGCAGGCACTGTCACACCTCCCAGACAGGTACAAGTCTGCATCTGCAAAGACCACAGCATCACAGGCATGAAAAACCCTGACCCTGGGAAAGAAAGGGAAGGAGAGGGTGTGCGGGATAGGAAGGTAGCAAGTGTAAAGAGATTCCAGGGCAGGGGTCCCTTATGGGGCCAGGCAGCTAAAAAAGCAGACGGTGTTAGCCAGGTGGGGAGAAACAGGGAGTGGTGAGGACTGCGGTGAATAGGGGCACGCTTTCCTGCTTTAAAGAGGTAGTCCCCACTCAGCTCCAGCCAGTCATTGCCATGAGCAGGTGGGAGCCTAAGTATTGCCAAGAGCCTCATTTTTCAAGAGGAGCCAGAAATAAAAATTTTAATGTAAAACAATTTTGGTTTTAGATAAACAACAAATTTCTGCTGTATAGCACTGGGAACTATATTCAGTATCTTGTAGTAGACTATAATGAAAAAGAATACGAAAAGGAATATATGTATGTCTATGTATGACTGAAACATGCTGTGCACCAGAAATTGCCACAACATTGTAAACTATGTTTTAATAAACATTTTTTAAATAAATAATTTTTTAAAAGACTTCAATTTTAAAGAGAGAATATTTTTTAATTTCAATGTTGTTCGTTTTCGAAAAGATAGTGCATTCACATTGTTCATAAATATGGGGGAGGATATAGCTCAGTGGTAGAGCGCATGCCTAGCATGCACGAGGTCCTGGGTTCAATCCCCAGGACCTTCATTAAAATAAATGAACCTAATTACTTCTACCTCCCAGCCAAAAAACCAAAACAAACAAAAATGTAAAAGGAAGTAGGGTTTCTAGTGAAAAGAGGTCCTCCCCCCCATACCCAGCCTCCTAGTTACCCTCCCCAGACACCGTTACGGAACCTTGTGTCCTTCCTGAGATGCTGCAGGCATGCAGAGGCAAATATTTCTCCTTTACTTATACGGATTATAATACACTTTTCACTCTGTACTGTATTTGGCTTTTTTCCCTTAAAGTGTATCTTTAAAAGTCTTCTCCATCAATACACAAACAGCTTCCTCATTCTGCTTACAGCTGCCTAATATTTCTTTGTATGCATGTACAATAATTTACTTGATCAGACCCCTCGCAACAGACATAGTTTTGCTCTAATAAATAAAACCTATATTTATATTATTTCACACATTGATAAATGTATCTACAGGCAAAAATCCGAGAAGCAGAGTGGATTGATCAAAGAAATACATACTTATGATTTTGATAGATACTAACAATTTTCTCATCATAGAGATTGCACACATTTCCATTTCAGCTAGCAATACATAAGAGTACCTGTTTTTCCAGGCTATCTCAAAGATGTGTATTATCTAGCTCTTTTATTTTTCATCAATCTCATAGGTGAAAAATGGTACCTTGGTATTGTTTTCATATGTATTTATCCTACTATGAGCATAGTGGCTGGTCTTTTCACATGTTTAAGAATAATTTCTCCATGATTTTCATTGGATTACCTTATCATAACTTTCATCTGTTTTCTGCTAGAGTAGTTTATATTTTTATTTATGTGTAGGTGCTCTTTATATATTAGGAGAATTAACACTTTGTTTGGAATAAGTTGAAAGTAAATTTCCCAGTTTGGTGCTTATATCTCACTTTCAAAATGTTGCATCATAGTTAAAAACAGGCACAAGCCACACAAACCATACCTGCAAAATTGATCCTATTTCTGAGCCACCCATTTGCCACCTCCACTTGCTAATCTGAAGAAAACCCTCCCCACCTTGGGAAAACCAAGGTAGGGAGGCTGTAAATTGCATTGACCAGAGTCAGGCAGCTGTAAGTATGGAATTCACCATAGTCTGGTTCTGGATCAGGGAATGCTTTGTCAGCTGTCTCTAATGGCAAACCAACAGAAAGTGTGACCTCTTTGCTCCTATCAAAAGGCTCAGTTCAGAAAGAATCATGGACTGAGGCTGAGGCTGAGGCTGAGACAATTGGAGGAAGCCTGCAAGCACCCACTAGACCAGGCATAGGGATATCTAGGTTCTGATCTGTGACCCTGGTAAGCCGTTTCCCCTGTCTGGGCCCCTGTTTTCTCACCCACACTGTGGGATGTTGCAGAGTAGAGTGGCTAGAAAACCCTAGATGATCTCAAAGGCTGACTGTGAAGATCATTTCACAGTATATACAAACAGTGAATCATCATGTTGTACACCTAAAACTAATATAATGTTATATGTCAGTTATATCTCAATAAAATTCTTTTAATAAAAATGAGATATACCAAAAAAAAAAAAAAGATCTCTAGGTTTGGCTTATTGTCCGGTTATTGTGGGGGAAAAATGAGATTGAATACAAGAAGGGCACCTTGTAGGTACCAAAGTTCTTTACCTGTTTATAATGCAGAGCTCTGGGCTAGAGGTTCGAGTTATTCAGAAGGCACCAGTACCCTTCAGAGCATCTCTGAGGGGAGGATTGGGTTAGAAAGGAGCAGTTGTCCTCCAGGCCCTCTCCCTGGGCTTGTTCCTGTCTGGGGCAGGGAAGGTTAATTGCAGAATCACTCTAGCCCTCCCTGTCTCTGCACAGTCTGCAGACGTTCTCAGGGAGCCAAAGGCAGAAGAGAGTTTCCTGATTCTTTTGACTGAGGGAAGGACTCCCTCTTCCTGTCCACCTCACACACCTCCTTCTTCTGGGCGAATCACAGGCACACACCCAGGCATGTGCAACCATTTCTTCAAGGGCTGCACCCCATGAAGTTGAGCCCTGCCCTGGTGGGTGAGGTGGAGGGCGTGGAGCAGAGGCAGCCCTGGAGACAAGGAGCCCCAGGAGAGGAGCTGGGGGGATTCTTGCCCCAAGAGCAGGCAAATGGCCTGGTGAGACGAGGAACCTACTTCCTCAGCCTGCTCAGCCACTTGTTCACTTGCTCCTTGGGATTCTCTGGACAAGAGAGGTAGCGCTAATGACAATGATGCCAGTAATAAATACTATGCACTGAATGTGCCAGGTTCTACTAGTCAGCTTGGGCTGGTATATTTTCTTTTTATTAAAAAAAATTTTATTGACATATAACTGACATATAACATTATATTAGTTTTAGGTGTACAGCATAATGATTTGCTGTTTGTATATACTGTGAAATGATCTTCACAATCAGCCTAGTTAACATCCATCACCGCACATGTTTATAATTTTTTTTCTTGTGATGAGAACTTTTAAGATCTACTCTCTAAGCAACTTTCAAATACAAACTACAGTGTTATTAACTATAGTCATCAGGCTGTACATTACACCCCCAGGACTTAGTGTAAATTGGTACCTTTTGACTCTTTCACCTAGCCTATTGCTTACCACTTTGCATTAAAAATGCAGGGGCTGCAGTCTTTTTCTCCGTCCCAATAGTGGGAGAGCTCCTCAAGCAGGGGGACCCAACTTTCTTGTTGTGGCGTTCCCTAAAGTCAGTGCCTGCCTGGCACTTGGGAGTAAATGGTTGTTAACGGAGATGAATGGCCAGAGGCCGGTTTAGTTCCCTAATCTCCACCTATGTGAAGGGATTGTGGTCCATGTCCTATTCATTTCTGACATACAGAATATACCCAGTTAAAGTTTACTGAATTGAATCAAACAGTTAATCATTCTGCAAATACATCCCACATCTGAGCAGAGAAGTCTTTTGGGTCCAAGCATTTGGATTAAAAAAAAAATCAAAAACCAAAAACTACGTGAGGTAGTGAGGTCAGAACTCAAACTATGTGCTCAAAATACTTCCTGATTTCCTTCCTCCTCTGGACTGAAAGGGATGACAGTGTGGAAGATGCGCTCAGTCCTCCCATGGAGTCTCATTATTACTAGGAGATTCTACCCCAGATGCTGCTCCGTGCTCAGGGGCTGCTATTGCACGGTGGCCCCAGCTTTATACCAGGGGAGGGGGTCTCATCCCTTGCACAGAAGGGTGGAGGTTCCTGGCTGTGTGTCGGGGCACACAGGAGGCCCGCAGTTTGTAATGGACCGATGGTAAAATAAGGGAGGCTCTTGAAGTCCATTCTGGGTCTCCCACCACCCAGCAGTCTCCAAATCTCTATATAGTAGGCACTTACTAATATTAAGTGTAATAACGGGCGGAACGGTCTACCAAACCCCCGAAGCAAGAGAGAATGGGTCCAACCGCGCCCCCTTGCGGTACTCCGCACCAGGCCATCACCCGGGAGAAGCGTCTTTGCAGTTCCACCCCCGGATGCTGGACAGCACAAAGGATCCCAAGTTGCCAGGGGAGGGGGTCTTTGGAGGGGATATAGTCTCCCACTCATTTTTAGAGATGGGGCGCTGGGCCCAGAGCGGGGAAATGACCTGCCCTGGGGGCTCTGGGAATTCGCTAGAGGGGCTTAGGGCGGCGGTGTGACGGTGGAGGCCACCGAGCGACCTGTGGCGGAGCCGCGTTCGCAGAGAGCATCCTGGATTTACTTAGGGCGAGTGTGTGTTCGGGGCGGCGGCGACGGGGCTGACGGAGGTGGTGGAGCCGCGGGCTCGGCCTCCGGCGGCGGAGCTACAGCTAGAACCCGGATGGGCGGACCCCGGCCCCGCGCCCCCGAGCGCTCGCTGCCTGGTGCACGGCGCCCCCCAGCGGGACGCAGGGGTCCGGCAACGCCGCGCTCTCCCATGCCCGCCCCGTCTCACGACAAAAGAGCTCAGTTCCTGGGATCCGAGCCCACCGCGCCGGGATCCGGGCGGGTCCTCCCTTCGGTGGCCTCCCAGTCTCAGCGGAGGTGGTGGGGAGCAGGTCGACCCGCCCCGGGTCCCCGCGGGTGGAGCAGCGCGTGGGCGGGGCTCCCGTTGGTGGGGTTCCCGGGGCGGGGTGCGCAGAGTCCGCCGGCGGATGCACAGTCCGGCTGGAGTCCGCCGGAGCCCAGCCCTCGGTCCCGAGATGACGGCGAACAAGCGGGTGGCGAAGGTAACCGCGTGTAGGATGACCCCTTTCTCAAGGCTTCCTCGCGCCTTCCTCTTCTCTCCTCCCACCCTCCGTCCCCCAGCTCTCCGAGCGCATTTGTTTGTCTGGCTACAAGGACTGGCTGAATCCCTGCCATCCTCGCCCCCTCCCAGAGGAAGAGTGGGTCTGCGAGAAGGGCCAGAGCTGGAGTTTGGGGGGCTGAGGGCATATCGAGCGGGGGTGTCGCTGGCTCCCTGAGCTGTGCTGGAGATGGGGAAGAGCCACCTCCCCCGCCTCCTCTGCCCCGCTGGTTTCAGTTTCATTTCTCCTACCAGAAACTTGTGGTAACAATTACGTGCGTCTCAGGTGCAGGAAGGGTTCCTTGCCGTCTCCTTGGGGCCAGGCGCTCTGCTGGGGGGAGTGGCAGGTGTGTTTTAAACACCAGGACAAGGTCCTTGCCTTGGAATAGCCGATGGCCGGCCCCATAATTTGGTACCCACATTAGAGATTAGAGTCCCGAGAGGTATGGGATGCTGAGTAGGAGTCGGGAGCTAAGTTCTCAGGATGTGCTCGGAAAGAAAAGATTCCCCGGGCGAACCTAGAAGATGTGCTGGAGTAGGTGGCGTGCATGCATTTGTTCTACGAACGTCGTTGATTGCCTCCTATGTTCTGGCTCCTGTTCTAGGAGGTAGGGAGGCAGAGGTGCACAAAAATCCTGCCCTCTTTGATCTTTCATTCCAACCAGGGGCACAATTGAAGTGAAGTCGGGAAGGATGGGGAGGGGACGATTTCCCCCAGGAGGTGCGAAAACCCAGGGTGTTTGGAGGACTGTGATGTGGCCGGGATTGGAGATGAATGGGGAAGGTAAAGCAATCCTGGTAAAGCGTGTGTGATACCCTTCAAGCTCTGAGTCTCTCAGAAGTGCCCTTCGTATGTGCATAGTAGGAGGCAGGCTTCAAGGGAGCAGGGTTGGCGCACTACCGTCAGTCTCTGAGAAGACGATCGCAGACCGGGGCACACAGAGCAGGCTCAGCCCAGAAAGACTGAAATCTGGAGCTTGGCAGCAAAATGGGACAGTGTCTCTCCAGCCAAGTGGGAAAGAGCTAGGAGCCAGCATTTCCTGCAGTGGCACCATTAAATTCCCGGCAGTTTACATGAGTTATCCCATTCTGAAAGCAACCCTGTGAGATAAGTCATATACCCCCATTTTACAGATGAGAAAGCTGAGGCTTCAAGAGAATAACTCAGTTGTCCTGAGTCAGGTAGGGAGTGGTGGGGCTGGGCTTTGAGCCCAGGTTGGTGGGGCTCCAACCCACAGGCCCTTTTAGTGGCTTCTCTACTTTCATTTTCTGTTCCTCTGAGTCAGATGATTTACTAACAGGCCTCTGGAAAGAGCTGGGTGTCCTTGCTTGGGTTTCAGCAGCCCCAGGCTTTGGGAAAATCTTGACAGAACTCCTATATAAGAGATAAAGCCCAAGTGCTTCCAGTTATAGTGTATGTGTATATTTTTAATTTAATAGATTTTACTTTATTTTATTTTGTTTTTTGAAGGGGGAGGTAATTATTTATTTATTTACTTTTTTTTAATGGAGGTACTGGGGCTTGAACCCAGTAACTTTGCATGCTAAGCATGCACCCTACCACTTAGCTATACCCTCCCCCTAGTTACAATATAAAGTTGGGAAAATGTTCATTCCAGAGCTTCTCTGTCCAACCTGTGGTTTCATCCTTGCTAAAGAGTCACAGATGATACTGGAATTGGGACTTACAGTAGAAGATGCTCCAGTCTACCGTAAAAGCTAAATGAGGGGTTGTAGGTTCTGGGCGGAAGGTGCAAGAAATGGTTTCTTGGTGTGAACAGAGATGGGGTATGGGCTGAAAGATAAGAAACAGGGGCCAGGGTGTGTTTATATATTGGGGGGCAGAGAAAGTTTAGCTGGTGCCCAGTGTTAAAGGACCCTTCCCCAGCTGTGGACTGGCTCTGGGCACCGTTCTATCTGCCTTTGTTTATACCAGGGTTTTGCAACCTTGTCGCTGTTGGCATCTTGGGTCAGATACTTTTTTGTAGGATGTTTTGTAGGATGTTTGTCAGCATCCCTGGCCTCTGTCCCCTAGATGTAGTAGCATTCCTCCATTTGTAACAGCCAAAAATGGTTCTAGACATTGTCAAATGTCCGGGAGTGGGGGGTAAAGTAGCCCCCCCCCCGTTGAGAACCACTAGTTTACACCCATTTAGTGTTCCAGGAGAGTGAGACTTGCCCTTGAATGTCTTTTTATCTATTGTTGTTTCTTAAAAAGGTTTATTGCAGTGAGGAGAGGGAAAGAGGAAGGGGCAATATAGGGGTAGGGGAGTAAGAGGTACAAACTATTAGGTATAAAATAAGCTATAAGGATGTATTGTACAACACATGGAATATGGCCAGTGTTTTATTATAAGTATATAAATGGAGTATAATCTTTAAAAGTTGTGAACCACTGTAATATCGTACACCTGTAACATATAATATTGCACCATAACTATACTTCAATTAAAAACATTTATTTGGGGGATGGTATAGCTCAGTGGTAGAATGCATGCTTAGCATGCACAAGGTCCTGGTTTCAATCACCAGTACCTCTGTTAAAAATATATATACATATATTTTAAAAATTGTCTATTGTCCCACTTTGGGATGGACCCCAAAATGGAGAGAGGGGTTCCTTGGTCTAATACATTTGAGAAGTACTGAGTGCTTGGGCTCACATTTTGAAGAATCATGATACATAATAGCATTTTAAAGGCTGTGGGGAGTCCTGGGGGAAAGACATTTGTTTAGCCTAGTGTTCCCCAATGTACTTGACCGTGGAACCCTTTTCCTGTAATAACTGTGAACTTTGCACGGGACACGCTGTACACATTTGCTCTAACTGGGCACTCTGCCTTCGTACCTTTCCCCTTCTCTGCGTGGCGGACTCCTATTCATCCTGCATGACCTAGCTCACAGAGTCACCCTCTGCGAAGCTATCCTGCTCCCCTCTCCTCCCCTTCCTTATTTTGTGTCCACACATTCTTTTTTTTTTTTTTTTTTTTTTTTTTTTTTTTTTATTTTATTTTTTTTTCACACATTCTTTACATAATCACATTCGTGTTTCTCTCATTACTCCAATGAAGTTCTTGAGGGCTGGGCCTTGTCTTAGTCCAGTGTCGATAGAGGATGCTCAGGAGAGGGGCTGTTGGGAGAACTCAGTGATGTCCAGGTGACTGGGCCACATATCTGGGAAGGTGAGTCACTGCTTGTCCCCTTGTTTCTGTGCTTGGTGTGTAGAGTTCTCCCCTGCTCTGGTCCGCGGAGTCTTTTCCCTTCCCCAGGCCTGGTCTGGAGGAGTTTGACTGGGCCAGGTTGTTGTCTTTGGCTGCCTGCTCTGTCCTGCGCACTGTAAAGGCACCTGTTCCTGCGGGACACTCAGTGGGTGCTATGGAAGGGAGGGAGGACCTCGTGACTCTAGGAAGAGGACAAGAGGACAGGCATTAAGTACCTTGGTTTCAGGAGAAAAGGCTCCTAAGAGAGTTTACTCCTAAGTTGTCACAACTGGAAGCAGCCATGTGCATCTTCCCTCCCCCGGTACCCACAGAGCTGCGGTGAGGCTGCAACCAGGGGATTCACTTAAAGCCCTGAGCTCCATATCTGACACACCCCAAGTGCTCAGGGCTTGGGGGCTCTGACTCTGCCAGCCTCTGTCCTCTAGGGTGGCCTGTTTGGGACTTGGGACAGCTTGCTGTGGGGCGGGGGAGGGGGTTGAAGTGGGGAGACCAGGCCACCTGCCCACTCACTGCACCCCTGCAGGAGCTGGAGGACCTGCAGAAGAAGCTTCCCAGGTACCTGCGGAACCTGTTTAGCGATGATGCCAATGTGCTCGTGTGGCACGCGCTCCTCCTGCCTGTGAGTAGCCCCGGGATTGTGGCCTTGGGCTGGGACCACTGAGGCCAGGGGCCTGGGCAGGAGGGTTAGGACCGTACACAAATTTCCCTGCATTAGAATCTTTGTTTTCAGTGGACATTATCTTTGGCAGAAGGGATCTCTTTCTGAATTGATTGCTTCTGAGGTCAAGGCCGACTGATGAAGAGGCGAAAAAGCTTTTGGACTTCGTAGGAGACCCCTTCCTCAAACCAGTAGCTACCAAGCCCACCATGGAGGCTTCAGCAGACAAAGGGCATCAAAATTAAAAAAAGAAAGAAAGAAAGAAAAAGAAAAAGATCTCTTGGACCTTTGTCAGGGGTAGGGATAAAGTTCCTGTTTTCCACAGTTGTTAGAATTTGCTCCCTTAGACCTAAAATGACTTTTATTTTCTTTTAAAATTCATATTTCAGAAATTTGTTGTTACATATGACAACGCAGATAACTCATCTCTACTGTTCTAATTTTTCTCTATTATTAGAGATCATCTTGATAGAATCTCTCTTTGAAGGTAATATAAACAGAGGACCTATCAAAGTGCAGGATGTCCATTTTGTCATCTAATTATTAGTGACCACAGATATTTTCTTTAAAAAATTTTGGTTTTGTTTTTGTCCTGTTTTGTTCTGGGGGGAGGTAATTAGGTTTGTTTGTTTGTTTATTATTTAATGGAGGTACTGGGGAATGAACCCATGACCTCATGCACGTGAAGCATGCGCTCTACCGCTGAGCTACACCCTCCCCTCCCACAGATTTTTTCTTTTTTTTTTTCCCCCAGATATTTTCTTTGAAAAATTCATCTATAGACCTTTGGGTACTTAGAAATAAAAATGAAAACAGTTGAGCTTTTTATTAGCTCTTTGGAATTTAATGGGAACCATTCATTGGATTCTTTAGGATCTGGACTTCTTACTGACAGTGTGGTGGCCTGGGCTGTGCCGTCTTCTCTTTCCACTGAGCTGTCGTCCAGAACAATGGAGAAAGACTTGACTCAGGCCAACATTTGAACCTCTGTTGTGTCCCTTGGGCAGCTGGGTTGAAACAATCCACCTCACCTGCTCTGGGCTGGAAGAATAGCAAAATACGTTATTGAACCCAGAACTTCAGAGGAAGTAGGATTTTCTTAGCGAAGCCCTCTGTCTGGTCCAACTTCCTCGTTTTACACATGAGGAAACAGTCCCAGAACTGCTCAAAGCCGCAATGCAAGCTCAAGGCGGAGCTGGGGTGGGTTCCCAGGGCTCTGAGCCCCAGGGCTCTGCCGCCTCCTTCCTCTAAGACCCCAGCAGCCCCGCCTGCAACCCCTGCAGAAGGATACACAGACACTCTCCTGACCTTTTCTGAGGCCTCCCCCTTGGCGTTGTGTCTACGTCCTGGGTCCCAGCTTCTTCTTGTTATCGAGTACGTAAAAGCCAAGACATTTTCTTTATCTGCCCAGCAGTTGCCCCATCTCACACACACCCTGTGGTTTCTTTTCGGCCTTCTGCTAAGAGCGGGCAGCTCTCTCAACACCTTGACTCTGCGCTTACATCATACATCATTCAGACTCCTCTGTCCTGTCCTCTCTGTAACGAAGGTTCTGAAGGGATTTGGAGCTCTGGAACCAGCCTGAGGGTCCCTGTGCTCTGTGCTGGGGTTTCCCAAGTTCCAAGGTTCTTCCCCACAAGGGCTGGAAAGTACTGCTCGTGTGTACTGTGTACTGACATCTTGGCACTGTCACTGTGGCCCTGGGCGAGTTACTTACATACGCTGAACTGGTTTCCTCGTCTGAAAATGGAGGTGCTCATTTAATCCTTGCCCAAGCCCTATAAAGAAGTCTATTATTATTTCCCTATGGAAAAGCACAGAGAGGTTAAGTTACTTGCCTGAGGTCAAACAGCTAATGAGTGGCAGAGCCAAGATTCACACACAGGTTGGGTGGCTCCAAAGTCCACATAATTCCACACTGTGCTGCCTGGGCTAATGCACAGAGTAGGTGGCCAGGAAAGTCTTTAGGTTGCCGGAGGTTTAGAGCATCTTCTGCTGGCTCTTGGCAACCCTTGGTCACTCCTGCTCCGAGTTTTTGTTTGTTTGTTTTTTGGTTTCAACACGGTAATCTCCACATAACAGTATGTGCCATCGGAACCACTTACATTTTGAGTTCAGTGACACGAAGGACATTCTCATTCTTGTGCAGCCATCATCACCATCTATCTCCAGAACTTCTTCATCTTCCAGAACTGAAACTGTGTCCATTAAACACTAACTCCCTATTCCTCCTCCCCTCCACCATCTGGTAATTAATTTTCTATTTTATGCCTATGAGTTTGACTATTCTAGGTACCTCACATGAGTGGAATCATACAATTTTTTTTTTGTCAAGCTTATTTTCCTTAGCATAATGACTTCAGAGTTGATTCGCGTTGTGGCATGTATCACGGTGTCCTTCCTTTTCAAGGTTCGGTGATATCCCATTGGATGGATACGCCATGTTTGGTTTATCTGCTCATTTGTCGATGGAGGTTTGGGTTGTGAACCACACTTCTATGAACATGGTCCCTGCTTTCAGTTCTGAATAGATTCTCAGAAGTGGAATTGCTGGATCACATGGTAATTCTGTTTACCTTTTTGAGGGACCGCCATATGGTTTTGCACAGTGGCTGCACTATTTTATATTTCCAAACCCCTGACTTTTTTTTTTTAATTCAAGTATAGTCAGTTTACAATGTTGTGTTAATTTCTGGTGTGCAGCATAGTGATTCAGTTATACATACATATGTTCCTTTCCATATTCTTTTTCATTATGGGCTATTGCAAGGTATTGAATATAGTTCCCTGTGCTCTACAGTGGGACCTTGCTGTTTATTCATTTTATATATAGTAGTTAGTATCTGCAAACCCTGAACCCCCTGTTTACCCCTCTACCCCCCCACCTTTCCCCCTGGTAACCATAAGTTTGTTTTCTGTGTCTGTGAATCTGTCTCTGTTTTATAAATAAGTTCATTTGTGTCATTTCAGACTCCTTATGATTTCCTCATTTTCTCCCTTTCCAAGCCCCCAATGATAACAATTCTCCTGTACTTGCTAACAGCTCCCAAAGAGAAACGTCTGTCCTTTTCTTCCATAATTCTCAGAAAGACATTAAAGCTGCGATGACCATTTGCAACAATATGGATGGACCTCGAAGACTTTATGCTAAGTGAAATAACAGAGAAAGATAGCTACTGTATGATCTCACTTATATGTGGAATCTAAAAACAAAAGAAAACTCATAGAGTAAGAGATCAGATCTGTGGTTACCAGAGGCCTAGGGTGTAGGGAGGGGGAATTAGGGATGAAAGCGGTTAAAAGGTACAAACTTGCAGTTGTAAGATAAGTAAGTACTGGGGAGGTTAAGAACAGCATGACGACTGTAGCTAGCACTGCTGTGTGATGTACTGGAAAATTGTTAAGAGAGTAAATGCGAAGAGTTCTCATCACAAGGAGAAATTTTTTTCCCCTTTTTTTCTTTTCTTTTTATTGTACCTATGGGAGAAGATGGAGCTTAGCTGAACCTACTGTGGTCATCATTTCACAATATATGTAAATCAAACCATCATGGTGTACACCTTAAACTTAGTGATGTATGTCAGTTGTTCTTCGATAAAGTAGGAGAGAAAAATGTTAATTATCAATATAATAAAAAGGAGCAGCTGAGATGGTCCTTAGGGCTCATCTAGTCAACTTGACCCATTTTTCAAAGGAGGGAACTGGGGCTCTGGGATGGGAGGCGGCAAACCCCACGGTCGCACAGCAAAAGCAAGGGCCCAGCTTCTGTGACTCCCAGGCTGGTGTCCTTTTAAGACTTCACTATTCCTCTTATCCACGGCTCCGTTGCCAAACGAACGCACATGCCATGGGTGGCCTCTTTCATGTTTCTTCCTGGGAGTGGAGCAGAGGGTGCCTGGGCCCTGGGGTGGGGGCGGGGAGGGGGGAAACCAGACCGAGGCCCTGGGAGGAAAATGAGCATTCAGAGCAGCCGTGCCTCGAAGCAGAGCTTGCGCCCTTCTCTTGCACAGGAGACGCCTCCCTACAACCTCAAGGCCTTCCACCTGCGCATCTGCTTCCCCGAGGAGTATCCATTCAAGCCCCCGACGGTGACGTTCACAACCAGGATCTACCACCCCAGCGTGGACAGCGACGGCCGGGTGTGCCTGCCCATCATTAGCAACGAGTACTGGAAGCCTTATACCAAGACCTGCCAAGGTGAGGCCAGGTCCTGCCTAGAGGGAGGAACTCACCCCGGAGCGGGGTTATGGGACCGATTTCAAGTTAGAAAAGCCCAAAAGAGAGGAGGTAAAAATTGTGGGTCTTGGCTGAGCCTGTTGTCAGAGAGATCCTGGGCTGGCGGACCTCCTCCTGCCTCTATGCTCATACCTGGGCAGGCGTGACAGAGCAGCGTCACTCTGGGTCAGGGGAGAGAGGAGCGGCAGGGCTGCAGAGGGAAGGGCTTGAGATAGAAAGCCAGCTGCTCCGTCTGTGGACCTCAGTGAAGTCTCTGTCTCTTTCCAGGGCTCAGGGCCCTACATGGCAGTTGAGGGGACTGGCCTAATAATGCCAGTGATGCCAGATAACACACATCACATAATTAAGCACTTTTGGCACTGTGCTAAGAGTGTCACATGCTATTTTTTTAATTCACTTTTTTACTCCATTTTATATTTTCGGTATCTATCCATATCTATCCATGGAGCCAACAACATTCAGGCATACAAAAATGGAGTCGGGCGGTCACTGGGGACCTGGTGTCAGATACATCCCTGCGCCACTGAGAACTTGAACTTTCTGTGAACTACACTGAACCCAAGGACACCAGCCATTTTTAACATACTAACCTCATTTAATGCCCCACCCCACAGCCCCCTGAAATAGCGCTCTCATTAGCCCCATTTGATGGATGAGGACACTGAGGCGTGTGAGAGGCAAAGCACGTGCCCGAGCTGGCAGGCAGCAGAGCTGGGGTTCGAAGTCTGCTTGGCTGACTCTGGAATAGTGCTGCCTGGCAGAACAGTGAGGGAATCATTTTCTCACTGCCCTTTCCAAGGCCGTAGTCACTAGCCATGTGTGGCTTTTGAGCACTGAAAATGTGGCTGATGTGACTGTGAGTTGAATTCCTAATGGCAGTGAATTTCAGTTGACGTAAGTGGAGATAACCACACATGGCTAGCGGCTACCATGTTGGACACTGGCTCCAGAGCATGTAGACATAATCAAGGTACCATCAATCCTGCCTCTGGACCAGCTCGGGAGTTCCTATCCTGGGGGGAAGGGGAGGAGTGGTCCTTGGAAGAGCTCCAGGATCTGCAGAATGCTCTGAAGGCAGAACTGCGTGTCTGTGCATGTGCGTGTGTGCTTGTGCCTCGGGGATGATGGGCCACTGTCTTCACCAGGTTCCCAAAGGCATCCATGAAAGATTAAGAGCCACAGCGCAGTAGTGGTTTCCAGTCTTCAGCCTCAAAAGTTTATTAGGAATCCTCAGGGGAAGGTGTAGCTCAAATGGTAGCGTGCATGCTTAGCATGCACAAGGACCTGGGTTCAATTCCCTGGGGCCTCCCCTAAAAATAAATAAACCTAATTACCTCCCCCACAAGGAAAAAAAGTTTATTTGGAATCCTAATGACAAAACAGAGAAAAGCAGAGTGGTCCTTGTTGAAAGGGAATTGAACCCAGAAACACCTCTGATCTCACTGACCCCCATGATGGGAAATTTCTGTGACACCACGGAGCAAAGTTTGAAATCCACAGATGCAACCAGCCGGGGCTTTGGGTATCATCAGCAAAGTCCATGAGGGGCATCTGATTTGGTTGTAAAGTCGTCCTGAGACATGGAACCTCCTTGGGGAAGGTCCCCCCAAGGAGTGAATATGGCGTTTTGGGGCCATCTGGGTGTGGGCAGCCATCACCTCCTTCGCATGATTTTCTCTTTCCATCCTGATGTCCTGATCCGAACCTCTCTCCCCAGTCTTGGAGGCCCTCAATGTGTTGGTGAACAAACCACAGCCGGAGCAGCCTGTTCGGTTGGAGCTTGCTGACCTGCTGGCACAGGACCCGGAGCTGTTCAACAGGAAGGCTGAAGAGTTCACCCTCCAGTTTGGAGTGGACCGGCCTTCCTAACTCTGGCTCTGACCCGTCTCTGCACTGGATCCTGTCTGTGTGATGGATGGACACACCTCACGGACTGGGGGCCAGAGTCCCTTTGTGGTCCGTTCCTGCTCATTTCTTCCGTGTTTTCCTTTTGGTTGTTAGTCATTCACTTGTGTGTGTGTGTGTGTGTGTGGCGGGGAGCAGGGGACTGGGGGTGGTATGTGGTGTGTGGACCCACTGGCCACAGGCGTGCTATTCCCACGCCCTTTCCAGCTTCCAGTCCAGGGGGAGCCACGGAGACCACGTGCTTGCCCAGCCATTAAAGTCACAGGTGAACTGTGGAGTCCAGATTGTTCGTTGAGGGGATGGGGTGGTTCATCGGGAGAAGAGTCTGGGGATTTAACCGCCATCTAGTAAAAGCTGTGACCCTGCTTCCCATGAACTGATGGCTCACTGGGCGTGGGGAAAGCTGACCACGAGGGACTGGACCATCCTTGGCCAGAGGGGTGGTCAACATGCCCACAAGGGTTACGCCCCCATTTTATAGATGGGGCAACCAAGGCACAGAGTGCTTCAGTGGGTTGCCAGGTCCTCTCTACCCATCAGGGCAGAGTCCATACCTCCAGCTGCAGTGCCAAGCTGGCCGGTTTTGGATTTTGTGTTTGTCATGAGCTGTTTTTCATCAGCACACATGCTCCAAATGCCTGATGAAGCCAGACAGGTTTGTTAGCAGGACGTTGTACTCAGCCCCGGGGTTCATCTTGAAGGAGCAGTGGAAAAACAAAAACAAGCCAAAACTTCAGCCAGAGTTGGAGGGATTAACTGAACCCAAAGAAAGAACTTTCTGGGTGCAGCATTTCTCAGCTCCTAGAAAACCACTGGCTTTTAAGAATCAGAAATGTGGGGCATCTTTGAGTCAAGGGAATCACCCCAGGCCCCCACCAGCCTAGTTTGGATGAGATCTCTAGAGAATTTCGACTCTAGCCCCTGCCCTGGAATTCCCTCATCTGAGAGAAGTGTGAGAAAGTCCCACGCGTGACTGGAAGTGTGAGATGTGTGGTTACCTTGGGCCGTCACTTACAGAACTTTGGTGACAGGCCCCAACAAGGCTTTTCCTCTTCATTATTTCGTTTAACCCTCACAGCGCCTATGAGTTTGAACTCCTGTTATTCCTGTTCAGATGGTAAATGGAGACTCAGAGAGCTTAACTCACTGGCCCAAGGACACACAGCTGGTTAGTGGTGACTTTCATGGTTTTTGAGAAAGTCATGTCAGGGAACCCTGGCAGCAGGGGCTTATTTTCCCAGAGTGAGAGAGGTTCCTGGGAGGGGTAGGGAGGGAGCACTGACAGGCTGGATAGGATTTTACAAAAGTACTTTTAATGTAGTTAAGACTGGTGCCACCTGCCCCTTCCCGAGCCCCAGCACTGCTGCCTTCATGAAGCAGAGGTGAGCCTCGGGGCCGCAGCTGGGCAGCTGGGCACCCTACCCACCTCTGCCCACATGGTCGGCCAGCCCCTCATTTCTTCTTGGTCTTCACCAGCCCCTTCTGCACGAGGCTGCGGTACAGCTCCTGGATGTAGGTGTAGACACACTTGGAGTCAGGCACTGCCAGCCGCACCATGTCATCGACCTCTAGCAGCTGGGCGCAGTCAGCCAGCTTCCTGAGGGGCAGGATGGGGTGGGGGGTGGGGTGAAGAGCAGAGAGCCGCTATATGCCAGGTGCTTTATCAAGTGCTTGCCCTTGAATGGTCTCATTGACTCCACCCCTTTATCCTCAACAGGCAGAGGAGGAGCTCGAGCATTTTAGTGACCTGCCCAAGGTCAAAGTGAGCGACACAGCTGGGACTCAACGCCAGTCCTGCCTCATGCCTCTGGTCTCAGCTGTCCCGCTTGCTAAACCGCACGGGTGTAGCAGTAGGAGAAACCAGGGTCCTAGTGGAAATCCTCTGTTGAAGCTGAGACAGCTGGGCCGAAACCCAAGCCCAACTGGCCTGGGAGCCGGGGGAGGAGCACAGACTGGAGGATTTCGAAGAATGGGATGAGCTCCCTGCAACCAACACAGTGCTTTCGGCTCCTGGGTGGGGGCTGGGCTCCTCCAGCAGCAAAGCTGGTGGAGCCCCCTGGGCCCCCAGTGCTGGCTGTTCCATGGGAACCAGAGGAGAGCCCTAGAAGGGAGCCAGTGAAGTGTGATGGCTGCAGCAGGGCCCCCCCCCCTTCCTTTGCACTCTGAATCGTCACACCAAACCCTAAGGGATGTTCAGTCCCCTGCTGAGGGTCAGAGAGCTAGGAAGGAGGCAGATTTCACACTCAGCTCCTCCATCCCCACGCAGCCCCGACACATCCTGCCCTTTTCACGTCTGCTTGATGCCTCTTGTCGGCCCATCGTCATCACCCGATTATTCCCTCTGCCTTCCTGTGGCTCTGCTGGCTTGGAACCAAGGCAAGGCAGCTGTAGGAGGACAATGACCCGTGTGCCCACAGGCCAGGGACACTTTGTCAGGGCCGAGCCACGTGCCCTTCTGATGCCCTTAGAGCTCTCAGCCTGACTAGGAATTTCACTTTCAAATCCCAGTTCTGCCACGGCCATCTGGTTCAAACCTCACAAAACCTCTCTACTTATATCCAGGCTAGGATTGTCGTGAGAGTCAATGAGATGATCCAAGGAAAGTACTTAGAACACCTGGTACCTAATCACTCCCAATTCACGTGACTTGTCATCACTGTTAATGGTGTTCTGGACCCGCCAGCACCCCCACTGCAGGGCACGCACCCCATCCCTTGGCAGGATAATGTGAAACTGGAAGGGATCTTCTGGACCATCTGGTGGTTTCCAAATGGCATCCTTGATGCCCTAGGGCCCTGTAGACATACTTCAGGGACCATCTTGGCAAGGGAGTCTGGGCTCTGAGCTGGTGTGCTCCAGAAACCCCTCCCAACCTAAAAAGTTCTCCCTTAAATCTGTTTAATGTGCTGGGCATTCACTTAATATTTTGGAAAAAAATTTTTTGTTTTGCCAGTGGGGACACGCAGGCCCAGACAGGGGAAGATTGCAGCCCCAGGCTTCCCTGCAGGATGGTGGCCAGGCCAGGACTAGACCAGAGAGCTCAGCCTCCCAGACCAAGGTGCTGCTAACATCTCCAGCGACTTCTTTCCTGTTCTGGGGCTTTAGAAATGCACTCAGCCATCCATTCTGGGGCCTCAGAGATGCCCTCATTGGCCACAGCATCTGCATAGTCCGTCTCTACCAGGAGGCTCAGAAGCTACTCCCAGGCTAGAAAGGATGGGTCTCCCAGGCCTGAGCTCCTTGGGAGCCCTAAGGGGCCCGTGAGGGTGGGTTCAGGTCTTACCAGTAGATAGAGTTGGAGGCCTTTGGCTGAGGCTGGCTGTGGTAGGAGTGCCTCCCCCTCCCCCACCACCCAGCAGCCATGTCTTTGCCTCTCAGGTTCCCCCTTGGACCACACTGTTCCTCACATCCCTCCTGCCTGTCCAGTCCATCCCTTTCCCCATCCCACCCCACCCCTCAGCACCCAGCTGTGTGAGCCTCAGGAAGAAATCCCCCTCGAGGTCCCGCAGTGAGTAACAATTATCCTAACAACTGTGGTATCATTCATTATAATAGATAAACAGCAGCTAAGACTTTTTTGAAGTGTTGACATAGCTAGGCACTGTTAGAAGGACTTTACGTAATTATTTACTTAATTCTCACCGTAACCCTGCCAAAGAGGAAATGTCATGCCCATTTCATTTGTTTGTTTGAGATTTCTTTTGGGGAGTAATTAGGTTTAATTATGAAATTTTTTATTTAATGGAGGCACCCAGGATTGAACCCAGGACCTTGTGCATGCTAAACATGTGCTCTACCACTGAGCTACACCCTCCCCACTTTATGCCCATTTTGAAGATCAGAACATGGAGGCTCAGAAAGGTCAAGTAACCTGTCGAGGGTCACACCGTGAACAATGGCAGAGTCAGAATCTGACCTCAAGTCACTGCAAGCACCCTGTCTGAGACAGTGGGCCTGCCCCCCCTTACCCCTTACCCTGCCTGCATCTTCTTTATGGCACTTCTCCCTCGACATAATATTTCACGTGTACGTGTGTTTACAATCTGTCTCTCCGTTTAGAATGTGAGTCACAGGCAAGCAGGGGTTTTGCCAGTTTCACCCACTGCTATCTATGTCCCAGAACAGTTCCTGGCAATGAAAACACATTTGTTGGATGCACGAGTGTGTGGCCAGAGCCTCTACCTGAGCACCCCATACCTGATCCCCGTGAATCCGACACTTGCCGTCAGCATCCCTCGAGCTCCCACTACCTCTGCACCCACCGCCCCCCACCTTCACCCCCGGCGTGGCTCACTCTGCTGTGGAGAAGGCCAGGGTGAAGTTGTGCCGGCGGTTTGCGGGGTCCAGCTCAGCATAGTCAAAAGCGTCAGGGAAGAACTTGTGGATGAGGGCACAGAAGGCCATGCCACTGCTCCAACTGGACGAGAAGTTCTGGATGTCCACGTGCTGCAGGTGAGTGGGGCCCAGAAGCCTTTGTGAGCCTGGCCAGAAGGCCTGGACTTGGCCCCCTCTGGGCCTCCCTCCCTCTGGGCTTTGCACCACTCAGACAGCCCCGCACTGCTGCCCCAGGGATGGGTCCCCTGCTCCCTTGTGCACCTCATACTTCCTCGTCATGGCCCGGCACCACTCCAGAAGCATGTTCTTAACACCACCGATGGCGGCCCCGGCGGCCTTGGTGTTCCGGAACAGGGCCGTGGGGCCCGAGGCTGCCCTGTGCATGAGGGATGGAGACAGCCAGGCCGAGAGGTGAGAGGATCCCATCAGGGAGGAGACCCAGCCCCAGATGTCAGTCCTCCTACCCGGGCTGGGTCTGTTCCTACTGCCTTTCAGGCCTCCCCCACCCCTACCCTCCAAACAACCCAGCCCAGCCAGCTCCTCGCCCGCATCCTACCCCCCAAACTTGTCCACGATGGCTTTGCGGTTCTGCGCACGGGGCATCCGGGGCCGGGTAGGGGCTGACACCCTGCGCTCTGCTGCCTTCTCTTTCTTCTTCTCCTGGGAGGGAGGGGGCTCCACGGGACTCTGGGGCACATCGCTGGGCGAAGATTCACTGTGTGGGAAGGTTCAGAGATGTGTGAGAGCGGTTGGGACCAGCCCCTCCGGGGTACAGGGAGGAGGCAGGGGGCTGGCTGAGGTGGGGGGGTTTCCTATAGTCTCAAGAGGCAGACGATGCTGTGGCCCCCACTCTCGCCCACATTTCCTCTGTGCCCAGCATGGGGCGGGCTTCGGAAGAAGCAGTGAGGCTCAGTCTAACTCTGGGGAGCATGTGGTCTGGTGGGGTGTGTGGGCAGAACTAGGCACTGCTGTGGTCTGACCTAAGTTTGGATCCTGCCTTTGCCTCTTGTTTGCTGGGTAATCTTGGGACTGTCATGTCACTCCTCTGAGCCTCGGCTTCCTCATCTGTAAAATGGGGACAAGAATAGCTACCTGACAAGGCCGTTGTAAGGCCTGTGTGAGAAGGGGACGTGAGAGCCCCCAGCTGTGCTGGCCACGGGACTGCCTGAGTGCTCAGGGAACGTTCACCAGCTACCTTTGCCTAAGAAGCTGACATGGAGGTGAATTTCCATGTAAAGGAAGACTCTTCTAAAAACTCAAGCTGTGCAAAGGAAAGGCTCTTATTTTGTCCAGCCCCCACCAGGCACCAGGCACTGGGCCGCCTGCTTTATACACGTACAGCACTTGAGCCGCAAGAGAATCCCATGAGGTGGTGCAGTGGCTGTGGCCACTTCACAGGGGATGGGGGTGAAGGGATGCAGCCCAGGTCACACGGTGGCTAAGTGGCAGAGTCATCATCCACACTCAGGCTTTCTGCTCAGGCCCATATGGGTGATGCTGCCACGACGGAAGCGAGCTGAGAGCACCCATGAGGAGCCGGCAGGGGACCTGAGGAGGAGGCTTAGGTGGTGGGTAGGGGGCGGGCCAGCTGTGCCCCCCTCCTCTTTGCTCCCACACTCTGGCTCCTTCGGCTTTCTGGGCCCTGCGCTGGGGTAGGGGGCTGAAAACCATGATTCCTGGCACATCTCCAGAGCAGAGGCTGGGGAGACCCAGGCCCAGGGGGTGGTAGACTTTGAAGGGAGCAGGCAGTAGGGGGCATTTGATCTGGGGAGCTGTGGTTTGACATTACCTGGCTGAAGGACTGGTCTCCCCGGAAGCTGCAGCGTCTGGACTCAGCCCTTCTATGGGAAAGGAACAGGAGGGAGGGGAGCTGGGGCGACCCACACCGCGCTCCCCGCACGCCTTCTCTGGTGGCCCCTGCAGCATCCGTGGGCCCCTGGGCTGTCACTCACCTGGGCTGAGGCCGCTGCCCTCCTCCGTGGGGCTCTCAGGCCATTCGTCGGGGGAGCTGGGAAGCACTTCTGCCCCTTCCTCCGACTCTCCCTCCATGCCCTGGTCCTGCTCTTCATCGGGACCACCTGGCTCCTGGAACAAACATACTCTGTGTGGACTCGCAGTCACACAAGCACCTGTGCAAGGTTTTGTGAGGGCTTCAGAAAGATCTGGAAGGCAGCCTAGGGCCACAGTGCTGCATCCCCCACCCCAGGCTCTTGGCGTCAGTGGGAGGAAGACTGGACTTTCTCAAGGGCATAAAGCAGGGACAGGGCTTACCCCTGGGGGGCAGGGGACTCCTGAATGTTGTGGGGGCCTCCTCCCTCTTCTTTCTCACTCACCATCTCCTCCTTCACATCAACCTCCTGCAGTTCAGCTGTGGCCTCATCTTCCACTGCAGCCTTCTTCTGAGAGTCTGACTTGGCCTCTGGAGCACTGGCTTTCTCCTGGGCTTCAGCCTTGGCCTCCTCTTTCCCTTCAGCATCCTTGCCTCCAGCTTTGGCCTCCTCCTTCCCTTCGACCTCCCTGCCTCTGGCCTTGGCCTCCTGCTCCCCAGCAGCCTGCTTTGGCTCAGCCTTGGCTTCATCATTCATATCGCCTTTCTCCCTAGATTCAGGCTTGGTCTCTTTCTCATCAGCCTTCTGCTTCTCAGAGGCCAACATGGCCTCCTCTTTGCCCTCAGCCTCCTTGAATTCCAAGTTGGTCTCTCCTTTCTTGTCAGTCATCTCCTGAGGAGCCACGGTGGTCTCTTTCTTCCCATCATCCTCCTTTTGAAGTTCAACCTCTTCTTTGGATTCAACCTTGACCTCATCCAACCCATTTGCTTCCCCATGGAATTCAGCTGAAGTACTGTCCTCGGCTGGTGCCTGCTTTCCTGCCCCATCTGGAGGCCCCTCTTTGATGATCTTCTCATCTGGGCTTGTGGCCTCTTTCTCTGCAGAAGCTCCACCTCCCACCATCTCCGGGGCAACTGCGGTACCATCCTCAGGCTTCCCTTCCTTCTGCTCCATCTCTGGAAAGAGAAGACAAGCAGTCCTGGTCATGCCCCTCCCTGCAGCAGGTGAAGGCCCTGAAGTCTGGGGGCCTGCAGTTCAGTCCTGGGTCTCCCACTGCTCGGACATGTCACACAAGCCTCCACTTTCCCTCTGGCGAAATGAAGGGGTACAGCGTTGCTTCCTCCAAAGTAGGGTGTTGGACCAGCCACATTTACTTGATGTTGAATGATGTTCACCTAACAGCCCTCAGCAGGTTGTGACTTGGGCTTTAAAAAACACTGGATCACATAATGCCTCTTCAGTGATTTTGCCTCTTTTTGACGAAGCCTGTGAGGTGTTTACAACTTGATACTAGCATCCTGGACTCCTGTGGAGCAGTTGCTCCTCTCTCCCCTTTTTAATGGAGATAATTAACCTCAGGCTACAAGTCCAAATTCTCTAGATAGAATTTAATAATACTGTTTTGATTTCATTGTATTTATTTTTATAGTTACTTTCTATTTCTGGCCAGTGATAGTGAGTTTCCATGTCCAATAGTGATATAAAGTTTCTTTTAAAAATACATTTATTGAATTTAAAATAAGTTCATTCAAAGGCAGACATTCAGGAAAGCAGGATACAAAATACCTAAATCACGGAGGTGGTATAAAAATGCCTGGAATTTGGGAAACCCCAGGCCAGCTTGGTCTCTGGGTCTCTGCCAGTTCCGCCAGCCTGTGTGTGGTTCTCTGAAGAGCTGGACCTGGGCCTGGAAGAGTTTCTTTTGGTCAAGAACAGAAACATCCTCTCCTTAACTAACCTCTGCAGGGAAATCTGACCCTCCAACTGCGGGGGGTGGGGGTGGGGAGGAGAGAGAGACTACAACACTTTAACGTGAGGTTTCCTATTCAAGTACTGTATATACAGTTAGCTCTCTGTATCCGCGGCTTCTGCAGCTGTGGATTCAACCACAGATGGAAAATATTTGGGAAAAAAAATTCCAGAAAGTTTGAAAAAGCAAAACTTGAATTGGCTGCCACTTCAACTGTTTACATAGCGCTTACATTGTTACTAACAACTGTTTACATAGCATTTTCATTTTATTGGGTGTTAGAAGTAATCTAGAAATGATTTAAAGTGTAAAGGAAGATTGTGTAGGTTATATGCAAATATTACCCCAATTTATATAAGGGATCTGAGAATCCGCAGGTTTTGGAATCTGCAAGGGATCCCAGAATTATTCCCTGACAGGCACTGAGGGACGATTATACTGCATGACCTATAAAAACAGGTGGGTAGGGGGACAGGGCCAGCTCCTTCATCCTTCTGCCCTTCTTGGGTGTGTGTGGGGGGTCCTGTTTACAGAGAAAATAATCCCCAAATAGTGTTCAGGGTATGACTCAGGCAGTAAAAGAAGTAGACACTCCTGTCACTGGCTAAAAATACCTCCTGCTCTCTGCAGTGCCATCGTTCTGGGTACAGTACCCAGAGCACCTGGGTAACTGGGACAGAGGAGGGAACACAGGTGTACGAGGGACAGGGCCCTGTTCCTGCCACCCATTCAGGTCTTACTGCCCCCAGACTGGACTGCTGGGGTCCCTGGATTCGGTCCCCCACCATTTCCTAGGAAGCAGGCTGGGATTTTCAAAGATGCTCACGCTGCCCTCCCATTTCACCCCTCCCGCCAGAACCCCTTCATGGTTCAGCAGCTCCAGCAATGAATTGAAGTTGGAAACAAATGAGCCTGGGAGATAGAATACACATCAACAGGGAGCCAGGCGCCGGCCTTGACCCCCATCTCCTGTCACCCACTCTGAGACCTGAGCATGTCTCTCTGCCTCTCTGGAGAGAGCCTCAGTTTCCAATGCAGTGACAGAATTGATCTCCATCAGGTTTTCAAACTGTGTTCAGTAGAAAACAAGGGTCTCCTAAGATACTAACATGGGCTGGGGGTGGGGGTCAGGGGAGAAGTATTCTCTGGCTGAGGTTCCAGAAACAGCCTACTGTTAACCCTTTTAGAGACGTATACCATCATTAGCGCTTAAATCGATTCCAGACACCCCACAGGACATAAACCTTAACTTCTGTCAGCTTTATTTATCTCACTTTCCTCCAAACCTATTTGGTCATGGATTTTTTTTCTTGCTTTGTTTTCTTTTCCCTGAGATGCACATACCACCCTCTTGAGCAATGCCACCTTTAGCAGCAGGAAGTGTGGCAAATGCTGGTCTACGTGAGCCGCACAACCCGTTCCTGCCCTGCGCTCCAGTTTGGCAGGTGGTCTGGAGCAGCGGTGAAAATCCTTGATTCTGCAGCTTCCCACGAGGGGCTCCCAGCTCCCACTGTTCATTACTCCCACTGTGACCTTGAGCGAGCTGCTTACCCTCTCTGTGTTTTGATTTATGGAGATAAAAATAGGTCTCACCTCATAAGGATGGTAGAGGGTTAAGGAAGCCAATGCATAGGAAGTACTTTGAGATGTGCCTGGCACAGAGGGCTTGCTCAGTGTACATCAGCTGGTCCGGTGGATGTTGGCCTCTGTCCAGCCCTGTGCCAGATTAAGGTCCTGACCTAGCCAGGAGGGCATTTAGTTGGTAAGATGAGGCAAAGAGAACTGAACACCAGAAAGATGATAACCAGCCCTTTTAATTTTTTATTTTTATTTCTTAATTTTTTACATTTTTTGGGGGAGGGGTAATTAGATTTATTTATTTACTTAACGGAGGTACTGGGGATTGAACCCAGGACCTCATACATGCTAAACATGCAGTCTACCAATTGAGCTGTAGCCTTCCCACCCATAACAAGCCCTTTTTATGCCTCAAGGCATGGAAGTCATTGGCTGAGACATAGCTGAGTGTTCAGCCACATGCTACACTCTCAGGGTGGAGGGGAAAGGCAGACAGACGCACAGGGACACCTCAGCCGTCCTGCGTTCCTCACCTCAGCTTTCCACCCTCCAGGCTCGTCATAAATAGATGAGGAGTGAAGAAGCTCAGGACGCTGAGACACCAGGATAACACCAGCCACGCCGGCACGAACAGCGCTGTAGTAGCCCTTTACAGCCTGCACCGCAGTGCCCTACTTTCCTCCCCTAGTTCCTTGTTCTAACCCTTCAGAAGAAGTCTTATTGCCCCCATTTTACAGATTAGGAATTTGAGGCTCCAGGAGTTGAAGTCCTTTGACTTAAAATCACAGGACAATGAAATGGCCAAACCGTACTTAGAAGCCAGGTCTCCTGATAACTGGTCCAGGGCCAGTGCCAGAGACGTTGCCCCCACCAGCCCCTCAGCCAGTGTCCCTTCAAAGGCTCCAGGCCAGGGGGAGGGGCAGCCCACAGGTGGGGAGGGCACTGGACATGGCTGAGGAGCGTGGCTCTCTCTTCTAAGTGCACAGTAGGCCCGCCCCTTCCCCAGGAAGCCTCCGTTCCATCCCTGTTTTGTGTCCACCTCAGAGAGCTCCCCTCTCCCTCTTCCTGTTTTTCTTGGCAGACCAGAAGGAAAAGTACCCAGGAGCTTGAGCTCCAAGCTCCACATAGAATAGACGACACTTGGTGGTTCTGCTCATACCTCCACAACCCTCTGCCACCCCATCTGTCTTCTGAAGGTCCTGAGGCTTCCGCCATCCCCCACCCCAGCCAGGAACCCTCCCTTGGAGACACCACTCTCCGCTGCTTGGAGACCCTGCCTCCCACCCCAACTGCACGAGGCCCTCTCTACCACTGTCAGGGCCTCATGGCTGGCCACCTGCAGGCTACTCCATGGATGATCTCAAGATTTCCAGCACCCCAGGGCTGAGTCCCCAACCTCTAGCTTCAAAAAAAGTTGACATAGTGGTGGCGAGAGTTAGAAAAGAGCCTGGATTTCTCCAACTGTGGGGCCCAGCTTAGAGGCTCCAGCCCTTGGAAGATGGGAGAGGGGTTGGAAGACGGAGAGGGGCGCTTAGAAAGGGGCCCGAGGCTTCTCCTACCTGTAGAGTCTCTGCCTGGGGGCTTGGGAGCTGTCTCCTTCCTCTGGCTGAGTGGCCTCACTCCCAGGCTGTCTTTAAGCCCCAGTGGCTTCTAGCCCCCAGCTCTTCAGTCCCCGCCCCCACCTTCACCTTCCCCCACCTTCTACCCTACCCCACCCCCACTTGAAGAGCCTTGGGCTGCAGACGAGCATTGTTTACTGCCCTGTTGGTACAACACTTTCCCCTGGACTGGAAGGCTCAGATTTCCTGTGGAGCCCTGACAGGTGGCACCTTTCAATCACAGCCAGTCCCTCCCCCCTGACCCTGGCAGTATCCACCCTGTGCTCATCTTCCTTTCCGATGTACTCGCCTGGCCCTGGCCACCCGGAGAACCATCCGCAGGCCCATGTGGAGCATGGTCACCAGCTGTCTGGTCTCCCCTGTCCATCCAGAGCCCAGGCTAGGACTCCTCTGCACGCCCCCGACCCCTCCACACACCATCTTCCTCTAAATAGCCCGTTTTATTCTTCCTCAGACTAACACAGCTGCAGAAGGGTGGGCTAAGGAAGGGGTGAACGGGACAGCTGCCGAGGTGGGGGTGTGTCTCAGGGCTCCCGGAGGGCAGAGATTTGGAGCGGGAGGGGCAGAGGGGAGAAGAGTGATGGCCCAAGCTGCTGGATCCCTGGGCTTAGAGTCTAGAAAGTGCAAAATTGAGCTCTATTTTGAGCAGAAGGGACTGGTCCATGGTAGGCTATGAACACATTTTTGTACTGAATTGAGATTTTGCTTAGAAAAGCAAAACATCTTTACCTTCTCTTAGGTACCCTGTGATCTAAGAAAGGCACTGCTTTTGCAGAATGTGTGCAGGGGGGTACCTCATCGCTTACAAAGCATGTGACTCCTCCCCCACCACCACCTCAGTCACGCTGGCCTCCTTCCTGTTCCTTCAGTAAATCGATTCTTTTTCATACTCAGGACTGTCATTCTTTGCTTCTGCTCCTTGCAAGATGCTTCTTTCTCATTCTTCTGCTCTCAGCTCAAATTTCATTTCCTTGGAGAGGTCTCCTAGGACCTTCAGTTCCTCTCCACTGCTTCAGCCTATTGCATTTTCTTCTTACATAATATGCATTGGAATCCAGAATTACCTTATTTACTTCCTCATTATCTGACTTTCTCTCTAGACACTAAGCTCCATGAGGGCAGGGACTTTCTCATGCTTGTGCTGTACGCCTAGGCCTAGCAAATTGCCTGGGTCATGCTGAATGCTTGATAAATAGATATCGAATAAATAATTTAATTAGTTAACAGAAATATGGAATGAGAACTTGGGGGCTTATGCCTGGGATGATCGAAGACCAGGTTTGGGTACCAGTGGTTGAACAGTGCAATACTGTTGGTTGCCCGCTGTCCCTAGTGTTAAGACGTCTATAATTTTGATGGCACAAAAGTGGCATCGTTGAAAAAAGGTTTTATCTGTTAGAGATACAATTAGATGAAGAAAATATGGCTAAATGCTGACAGTTGTTAAATCCTGGTGATGGGTGTTTAGTAGTATGTGGACGTTCAATATACCGTGCTCTCCACTTTTCTGTATGTTTGAAATTTCCCCAAATAAATAAAAGTCTAAAAAAAAGAGAACAATGATTTCTTTTTATTGCACATCTGCCATGGACTAGGTGCTTTAAGTACATTATCTTTTTTGTTTGGGTTTTTTGTGGGGTTTTTTTCGGTAATGATTTGATTAAACTTTTAATTTTGAAATAATGATAAGTTTACAGGAAGTTACATAAATAGTACAGAGAGGGTACTGAAGGTTAAGTTTTATTTAAGATTTATCCACCGAAAGCTAAATCTAACATAACTATATGCAATACCAAAGCCAGGAAGTTGGCATTGGTACAATGGTGTGAATAGTTCTATGACAGCTCAGATTTGTATAAACACCTCCATGCACAATCAGGACACAGAACCATTTCATCAACACAAAGATCTCCCTTGTGCTACTCCCTTAGGCACACCTCCCTACCTCCCCCCACCAACTCTGACCCTAGGCAACCATTAATCCCTTTTCCCATCTCTATAATTTTGTCATTTTGAGAACATTATTTAAATGGAGACACACAGTATGTAACCTTCCAAAATACCGAATAAAAATCCCATCTAGGAAGCCAATTCCTCTTGTTAAGAACCCATCTCCTTCTTTCATGCAATTTCGTAATATTCCACAATATGCTGACTATATTTTCAAAAGCAAAAACATACGTACAATAATATTCATAGCAGCATTATTATAATAGCCCAAACCTAGAAACAACCCAAAAGTCCATCAACAGGAGAACAGATAAATGACTTCTGGCTTATTTATAAAAGCACTAGACAGCAATAAAAAAGAAGGAATAACAGAAATGCATGACAATATGGACTAAATCTTAAAGACACTGCATTGAGCTAAAGAACACACACAAAGTCATTCACAAAACAGAAAATACTGTGTAATTACATTTAGCTCAAGTTCAAGAGTAGGCAGAACTAACTGGTGCTGACGGAAGTCAAGAATAGTGGTTAACTGCAGGAGAAGGGGTATTAACTGGGAAGGGACATGAGATACCTTTTTAGGGTGCTGGAAGTATTTTGTATCTTAATCTGAGTGATGGTCATAAAATATTTATTTAAAAGCTAAGCTTAATATTGTGTATTTTACTTTATTGTCTGAATGTCATACCTCAATTTAAAAATATCTGGGCCAGGGTTTGACAAAATATTTGAGTCCTTAGAGCAGTAATGAGGCCCAGTGTTTAAAATCGGGATTTTCGTAGGGAAGTATACGGTGACCAACCATATAAAGCATCCAGCCCACCTTCTCCAATGGGCAGCGTACCCTTGCTTGATTAATTTGCATCTTCTAAATTTCATTTACTGGGAAATCCCTTGAAAAATCCAGTAGTTGAGGTGGGTTCTTTTCATTGGTGGCAGGTGGGGAGACAGAGGAATACACTGTCTTGAAAGATGAGTTCACAAGCACTCTCTCCTCTCTCACCGAAACGTGCTAGGTTAGCTCTGGTGGCAGCCACAACTGTTCCTATGCCTCTCCTTGTGGCCCAGGGCATCTAACAGAAGTTGAATGAAACCTACTGTACACTTGACGCATCTTTCTGCAGGCAGGAAACGTGCCTCCCTTGTTTATGAAACCTCAGAGAAAGCTTAGTGACCGACACACAGCTGTATTCACACAGAGGCCCTCGGAGCGCTGGTTCTCAAACTTGGCTGCACATAGGAATCACCCGGGGAATTTTCAAATTTACTGATGCCTGGGTCATACTCCCAGGAATTCTGATTTAATTGGTATGAAGTGAGGCCTGGGCATCAAAATTTTTTTTTAAGCGTCTTAAGTGATCTTAAGTGCAGCACAGACTGAGTGAGAACTGCTGTTTGGGGGCGTTCTTCATTCTCCGCGCCTGGTTCGAGCTCAAGCCTCAGCTGTCCGGGGCGGGAGCGAGCCTCACGGAGCTCCGAGGTCCTGCCCCTCCTACAGAACCAAAAAAGTCAAACCGCTCCGTGACACCCCTGGGGATTTGGAGGCGAACCAGGCTGCAGGCGCTCTGCGCCTCGCCCAAGACTCTATGATACTTTGGCATCCTCTCTAGCACTTGAGAAACGCCTTAGCCTTCAGCCAGGGCCGGCAGCTCCCTCTCTATGGTAGCGGAGTTCCCAGCGCCGCCTCGTTGGTGCTTCATTCCGGAAGCGAGTACGGGTCAGAGAAGAGGCGGGACTTCCCTCCCGGAAGTGACCCACGTGCTTCCGCCTTATCCTACCTGGGTACCCGGTAAGTTTGTAATGTTTGCCTGAAGCTGGGGACAGCGGGGGCATTGTGACAGGCCCGAGGCCGTGGTGAGTGACCTCTGACCTCAAGGTGACCCTGATGATGGAGCTGCCATTTCAGGTGTAGTCCTGGGTGGGGGGCCGGGCGCCTTAATTCCGCGTATGATCGCATTCTTAGGGCCCAGCAGGCTCATACCGGCGGTTTAGAGTGTTAACGTCCGGTCTCCCCATCTTCTCCTGGATAGAGGTGACTTCTAGGGATTGGGCGTCAGGGTTCTGGGGCTTGATTTCCAGGATTTCCAGCCCCGCCAATGATATGCTCTGTGACCTTGGGCTAGGCAATATCCCCTTTCGGGGCCTCGGTTTCCAGAGCTGTGAAATGGGGCGGTTGAACTCATTGAGGTCAGTAGCACCTGCTGATCTGCTGCCCTCTGATTCCTTTGCATCCTTCCGCCCCTGGGATGGAAAAGTGAACGGGAGAAGTGGGTGCTGACCGTGATATCTGCCCCCAGGATTAGGAGGCAGAAGGAGATCTCTTACACGGTGCAGGGCTGAGATGGACCCACTCAGGGCCCAGCAGCTGGCGGCAGAGCTGGAGGTAGAGATGATGGCTGATATGTACAACAGGTAAGAGCTGACCCTGCACTACCTTGTACCCAGGTGGATGACTTTGGAAAATTTTTTTCCTCAATCTAGAGGAACCTGACGTCTATGCTTACCCTTCCCGCACCCACCTCACCCTTGCCCCTCTCCCCCATTATTAAGAGCTAATGCAGATGCAGTAAGGAGTCACTAAAAGGAATTGGGCATTTAGATTGGGATGGAATTGGTGATGAAAGAGCCCAGCTGGAAGAGAAGGTCTAGTCCACGCTCTGGTGGCTCTAGTTAGTTTCCAGGAATAGTTGAGCATTTGTCTCTTGACAAATAGCACATAGCACACATAGTAGTTAACATTTCGTAAGCTCTTAGTCTATCTCAGACACATGTTGATCACTACATGCATTCTTTTTTTTTTTTAATCTCCACTGGGTTAATTTAATTTGTCCCATGTTAAGGTGAGGACATTAAGGCTTCTAGCAGTTAAATAACTTACTCAGAGTCCACAGCTGGTCAGTAACAATGTCGGGACCAGTACCTCGGTCTAATTCCTAACTAGTGCCCATAACCATTGGACAAATTTAGGAACAATTCGTAGCTGTACCAATCACCACTACTATGGCCTTGGGCGAGTTACTTGGACTGTTTGACTGGTATGTTCCTCATCTATAAAATGGAGTTGATAATAGTACCTTCCTCATTGAGCCATTATAAATATTAAAGGTAAAAATATATGACAAGCTCTTAGCATCAAGCCCAGCATCTAGGAATAAACAGCCAGCAAATATTTGCTATTTTTATTGGCTTAAGCTCTGTGGTATCCTCCCTTGATCAGTTGGCTTATCTTGGAGGCCATGTATTAGAATAGTTTTTAAATGTCGGCTGTGAAGTCAGACTAGCCAGGTTCATAGCCCAGCTTTATGTGATCCTGAGGGTGTCTGTGCCTTAATGTCCTTATCTGTAAAAGAGGGAATAATGCTAAACCTCATAGGGGTTATCATAATGACTGCATGATAGAATCCGTGATGTCTGGAACATAGCCAGCATTCAACTAATGGTTCCTGTTTGATTAGTCATAAACATGGGCTTAGACAAGGTTCTTACTCTCAAGGACTTTCCAAGACGGTGGAGGTGCAAACTGAGGATTTACACAGCCTTCTTGAAAAGTGAAATCATTATAGCAGGGCGGGAATGGTTAAGAGTTCCTCGGCCACAGGATGCTGCTGACCCAACCTTGCCCTTCCTTCTTCCTAGAATGACCAGTGCCTGCCACCGGAAGTGTGTGCCTCCCCACTACAAGGAAGCAGAACTGTCCAAGGGCGAGTCTGTGTGCTTGGACCGCTGTGTCTCTAAGTACCTGGACATTCATGAGCGAATGGGCAAAAAGTTGACAGAGCTGTCCATGCAGGATGAAGAGCTGATGAAGAGGGTGCAGCAGGGCTCTGGGCCTGCGTGAGGCCCCAGACAGGGCACCCCCCGAGGCGCACCCTGTCCCCTCCCACTTGTCTAATAAAATTGCCCCCACTGGGTGTCATTACTGTGAAGACTGCCGGGCCTAGGCTCTTTCTGGAGAGTCTCTGGGAGCCTGGAGTATGACAGAGCTCTTTTCAGGTCGGAGAAGGGGTAGCTGTCACACGAGAATGTGACTCTGTGTGTGTGTATATACATATATATATTAAAACCAGCTTGTTGACACCTACAGTGTACAAAGCAGCATGCCTGGCACTCGGGAGTAGACACAGCCTCTTCCAGCAGAGGGAGTCTTGAGGTAGTGTTTAAAAGCTTAGACTGGTACAATGGCCTAAGTTACACCTCAGGTCCGCCACTTGCTGTGGGACCCAGGACAGGACACGTTAGACACTTCAGTGCATGGATTCCTCACCTGTAAAATCAGGAGAAATCATAGGGCAGTTGAGAAGATCAAATGAGTTAGTGTGAGTAAGTCATTTAGAATAATGCCACAACCACTTGGTTCTAAATAGCAATGTCAAACCGTACGAAGTGACCCAGCTTCACATGTGATGTGTGTGATCCAGGGATGGGACTAGGTGATAACCACTGCCATTCAGAGTTCACCTGGTTCGGGGACTGTGTGCCTCACTCTTCATAGGGTTTCTGATCTGATGCACCCAGCTGGCTAAAGATCCCGTTAGGATATGGGCTCAGAGAGGTGCTTGCCTGCTGGAGGTCGCAGGAATGGAGGCCAGGACTGACTGCTGCACATGCTGTTCACGGAGGAGAGGTTGCATCTAATTCCCATCCTGAGGGGTGCTCTTGGAGAACTTCGCAGCTATTGAAATGTGTGGGTCACTCTCGGTAGAATTTTGTGTGACACCAGTGCCACCACAGTAGCAGTGCCTTCACAAATACAGGAGACAGTAGACACATTGATTTTCAGGCTTAGAAGTACTGGTTCAAGTCAGACTACCTGGGGTCAAATTTTCTTGCTGTGTGATCCTGAGTGAGGCGTTCAACTACTCTGTGTCTCAGTTACCCCATCTACAAAGTGGTAATAAATGTACCTACTTCATTGAGTGGTTGTGAAAATTACATGTATTAATAACTAAGACACTTAGGAAACTGCCTAGCTCATCCATGTTAAATACTTAATAATGTTAGCTCTTTAAAAAAAAATTGCTAACTGATGTAAGGAGACACCAGGTAGACCCCAAGAAAACTTCAAAACCGTTGCCTGAGGAGTGGCCAGAGAGCCTGCTCCTTTCTAGGTGTTGAAGTGCCATTTTGGGTCAACAGATGGCGCTGTCTGCTCACGGGATCAGCACTGCTGTGAGCGGTTTTACAAATGGGTATTCTTTGCCTATTTGTGGCCGTTATGCTAGAAGAGGAGAGTGATGAGGAAAATAGATATTGTACCTGCCCTCAGGTTTCGCAAGGAACATCGAAAGTTCTCTGATAGCGCATTGACGGAATGTCTAGAAGGGGTGGCAGGAGTGGAGAGAAGAGGTTCCAGCTGGAGAGAGCACTCGCAAAATATTTGAAGCAGCAGAAAGTGTGGAGCATTCAAGAAACAAATCTTCAGTGTGCCTGGAGCCGAGGGAAGGTCGTGGTGAGAAATGAGACTCGAGGGCTGGGCAGGTGCAGCTGCCATGAACCTGACGGACTGCGTTAAAAAGTTTTGAATTTTCTCCTAAGGGCATCAGCAAACTGCTGAAGGGTGTCAACCCTGGCAGTGAAAATGACAGATCTGCATCTTCAGGGCTCCCTCTAGCTGCCAGCAAGGTGCACAGTGGTAAATGATGATTTAATGGATTCAGGGGAGACACACCAGGGAGCCAGTGAGGAAACAAGGGGGATGATGTGAGTAAGAATAGCCATTGAGTTGCTATATTGCACTAATAAGTATTTTGTTTCAGTTAAATCTTATAACAACTCTGAGGCAGGTAGGATTACTCTCATTTTATAGACGAAGAAGCTGAGGCTCTGGAAAGTTAGTAACTTGCTGATAATCTTACAACAAGCAAGTGGCAGAGCTAGGATTCCAACTTATTCTGACACCAGAGCCCACTTTTACCCACTCCCCTAGGATTGGAGGTGGGGAATGCTCCCTAATGAGATATATAGGAGCAAAGTCAGTGAAATCTGACATCAACATATTACTGGCCTGCTACATGCAGACAGTTAGAGAAAGTGTGCGGGGTGAGTTAGCTAGGTCCCTGCCCTCAGTGAACCAGGAGGGGCGGTGGGGGGAGCGGGAGGGTGGGAACAGGAGAGAGAGCACAACATGTAAAAGGGTAGTGGAATAGGTTAGGCCTTTCCTTCCAAAGAGAAGAGTCAAAAACTTAATCCTCAAATGTGTGCTAGCTAGATTATCACAGTTTGAAAAACCAGGAAATGCCTCGTAGAAATCTGGCTTCTTCTGAAAAGTTAGAAGACCCGACAAGTCAATCTACATTCCCGCGTGGCAGCACTCTGCTGGACAGTGGGCAGAGGCTCAGCTGTGCGCCAAACCTCCCACCACGGTTTCCTCCCAGGGCATCGTCTTGACCTGTAGGCATTTGTTTTTGCTTTTGTTTGGGGGGTAGGGGGTCATTAGGTTTATTTATTCATTTATGGAGGTACTGGGGATTGAACCCAGGACCTCAGGCATTTGCTAAGCATGCGCTCTACCACTGAGCTACAGGTTTGGTCCACGCATTCTGCTCTGGGTTTTCAGATGAGCTGGATGCTGTATGAGAAAACCTGTTGTCAATGTCCTGGAGTGGGCAGCCTCTAAGATGGCCCCTAAGGACCCTGCCTGCTGCTGTCCATCCCTATTCATTCCTAGTGTAATCTCCTTCCCCTAAGTGTGCGCTCCATCTAGAGAGAGACTTGCTTCAACAAGTGGAGCACGGCAAAAATGACGGGATGCCACTTCCAAGGTCAAGTACGAAAGATTGTAATGGACATCGTGTTAGTGTGTTCTCTCTCTCTTTCTTCCCCTCTCCTCTTGCTTGCAAACTCTGACGATGCAGGCTTCCATGTTGTGAGCCGCCCTATGAAGAGGCCACGTGGTGGGGAACTGAGTGTAGCTTCCAGCCCACAGTCAGGGAACTGAATCCTCTTGGTGACCGCATGAGTGAGCTGGGAAGCAGATCCTTCTCCAGTGGAGCTTTCAGATGACTGCAGCCCCCTGGCCAACACCTTGTAGTCTTGTGAGAGACCCTGAAGCAGATGACCAAAGTAAACTGCATCCTGACTCCCAGCCTAGAGAAACTGAGATAATAAATGCTGTCTTCAGCCCTTACGTTTTAGGGTACTTTGTTGAGCAGCAATAGATAACCACTATACAGACAGTCCTCATGACTCTTACAATTGTCAGAGACTGTGTTTGGTCATTCTGCACCTACCCCTAGAAAGGGCCAGGCAGCATTCCAGGCATCTGGGGCACACTAATGAAAATCCTTGCTCTCTTGGAACTTAAATTCTAAGGTAATGGTTTTGCATACACACCTGGGTTGGCAGTGCTGTTTTAAAGGAAAGACTACTTCAGGTTCTGGGAAAAGGTTCTTAACATTTCAGGTCTCGGACCCCTTTGAAACACCAACAAAAGCCGCAGACTGACTCTTCAGAAAAATCGTACATGCACAGAGAAGTCTGCACTCAACTTCAGGGATTTTCATAAGAATTCTTGTGGGCTGACCTGAGAGGAGTCTTGTGAAAAGCATTGTTTTAAATGCTGAGATTGGGGGAGGGTATAGCTCAAGTGCTAGAGTGCATGGAGGTCCTGGGTTCAATCCCCAGTACCCTCCTTAAACATGAATAAATAAATAAACCTAATTACCTCCCCTCCAAAAAACAAAACAAAACAAAAAAAGAAAAAAAATGCTGAGGTTAAGAGAAACAAGTCAGAAAGTCAAAGAAGGGAGACATACTAAAATCAGGCACTTTTACAGTTGTGGTAGTCCTGCAAGAGATGTCCGGAGGGCTGTGGGGTTCTATACAAGGAGAGAATGTGTCCCCAGGTCCAAGTGCTCAGAGAAGGCTGTCCCCTAGGTGAGTGAGATTTAAAAATGGGTAGGAATTGCCAGGCAGGGGACGTGGTGGGTGTTGGCGCCTGTGTTAAGCGGTGGGGGGACCGCGGTGAGGAAGATGAGCACAGTCCCTGCCCTCTGGCCCACACAGTCCATCGGAGGAAACAGACATGTTGTGATGAGCTTTGTCAAAGGGTAATTCACATGTGCTGTAAGTCCTACAGCAAAGAGTCAGGCAAGGAGCCTTCCCCTAGAAAGTGACTGGTAAATCAAAATCTGACGGATTAGTAAGATAGGCCAGGGCAGGGAATGTTCCAGGCCCAAGTGGGAGAACATAGGCATTAATGGGTGAGAACAGGTCACCATGGTGGAAGCACAGAGAGAATAGGCCAGAGGGAGGCGGGGATAGTGGTGGGGGAAGCCCAGAGGGACTCCGATGGGCATTAGGGGTTGTACCTTTGCCCAGCTGTCACAGGAAATTCCCAAGGGGAGTGGCCTGATCAAAGCTGTGTTTCCCATGGCTCATTCTGTCTGGAAGGTGGGCTTAGGTGCCCGAGTGGAATCAGGAAGGCCGAGAGGGTCTCAGGAGTCCAGGTTGGAGCTGAAGAGACCTAGGCTTGGGAGACAGCAGTGGACAGAGAGGAAAGCCTTTAAAGGTAGGACCCACAGCTCTCTGCTGGGTCAGATGTGGATATTCAGGCTGGAGGCGGAGCCTGGATAATTTCAGTTTTGCCTCAAGCAACTGTGTAGAAGGTGAGACTTTTACCGACACAGGCAGCAAGGGAGAAAGAGCAAGTTACAGAGCAGGAAGGGGATTCCCTGTCCTTACTGAGCACTTCTTATTTTCTTAAAGATCCAGAGCAATTGGCCAGCATCTGCTTTGCCAGCTGCAACCTCACGCCACAGTCCCCCTGGTTCTATGTGCTCGTCCACCTGAATGGTGCAGGCATCCTCCTGCTGTAGTGTCACCCCAAAACGTAAAGACCCCAGTTCTTGTCATAGCCGGAAGATAAGTTTACAGTCAGGAGATGGTGCATTGTGTAGCGAAAGATTTTAAAAGATTTATTTAGAAAAGGCAAAGTACACCCCAAGAACAGGAGGTGGGGGGGGGCTGACCCAAGGGAGGAAAAGCAGCAGTTTTTGTCTTATCCCCTCGCTCAGAGGTGGTCTCTTGATTGATTGACAGCTCCTGCCCCTGGAGTGCTTGGTCATGTTTGACCCCCTTTGCACATGTCCTTACCCATGGTGCACACAGAAGTCCCCATGGAGGGGGGCCTAAACCACAATGTTAATTACATTACAATGAGCATTGAGACATGTCTGCTTAAGTCCTTTCTGCTACCGCAGACTTGCGGCTGTTAGGTTGCAACTGGTTTCTTGCTGGCATGCATTTAGAAGAAGTAAAGTCCCCTTATGCTGGAGGCGGGCATAATGCCATCTTCCAGACCATCCTCCATCTCTTCCCGGTGCCCCAACTTATCCAACTATCTAACAGTAGGACGTCTGCATGTAGCGTGTCCTCCTCTTGCAGGTGGGTGAATTCTACCGATTCAGATATGGAAAGCTATCTTCAGCTCTTGACACGAACAGCAGCTTTAAGGACTCCTCCTTGACCACCTGTCTAGATCAAACCCCCCTCCCCAGTGATCATTATAACACAATACCTCTCTCTTCTGTGGCACTTCCTTTAGATGCAATGACACTTACTACGTGATAATTTGATTCATCTCTGCCTCTCTCCCTCCAGACTTTATGTTCTCCGAGGATAGAGTCTGTGTCTTATTCATCATCCAATCCTTAGTGCCCGATGCAGATGAAGGTGTTTTTAAATTTTTTCAAAAACTGAGATATCATTCACATATCATAAAATTCACTCTTTCACAGTGTACAAGTCCGTGGATTCTAGTATATTCACAAAGTTGTATAACCATCATCATTACCTAGTTGCACAACATTTCATCACCCCAAGAAGAAACCCCGTACTCATTAGCAATCACTTCCCATTTCTCCCTTCCCCAGTTTTTGGCACCCCCCCCCCAATCCACTGCTGTCTCTTGTCTCTGCCTATTCTGTAAGTGCAGTCCTATCGTATGTGGACTTCTGTGTCTGGCTTCTTTATGTTTTCAAGGTCTACCCATGTTGTAGCATGTACCAGTACTTCCCTCCTTTTTATGACCAAATAATAATACATTTGTATGTATGTCAGGTTATCACATTTTGTTGATCCATTTGTTAACAGACAATCGGGTTGTTTGCACTTTTTGGCTCTTATGAATAACAATGCTATGAACATTTGTGTCCAAGTTTTTATGTGGACACATGTTTCAGTTCTCTTGGGTGCGTACCTAGGAGTGGAATTGCTGGGTCAGAGTGGTGACGCTGTAACTATTTGAGGAATGGCCAAATTGTCTTTCCAAAGTGGCTGCACCATTTTATTTACAATCCTCATGCAAAGGTTTATAGTAACTATTTGTTTGGCTGAATAAATGATGTCTAGCTAGTGAACTGAATATTGTCATTTCCAGCACATAACAGACTGGAAGAGTGGAGTTCAGGAGAGTGAGTCCCTTGGGCAAAATCACACAATTAATCAGCCACAGAGCCAGGATGGGGACCCAGCCTGTGACTCGTGAGCCAGGACTCCTGTCCACTTGGCTGGGAGGCAGACTCAAGCCAGCAGCCCGCAGGAGATCCAAAGTGATCGCACTGTTCTACTCAAGCTCCAGGTACTGTCCGGGGAACAGAGCCCAGGAAGGGATCGCTTTTGGGAGCAGGAGAAGGGGTTGATAAGTCCTGTTGATTTGGATATGGAAGTGTGTCTTCAGTCTCTTCCCTTCTCTATTTTTCAATCTGAACTATTACAGTGGCCTCTTAATTGCGTTGAATTCCCTCTTGTTTCCACTATATCCCCTTCTATTCATTAAACACACAAACGCCACCATCCTTCCTCTGAAACAAACAAACTAAACCAAAAGAAAGTGCAAAAACTAAATCCAGGAGTGTCCGTCACCCATCTCACAGCATGGGAAGACCTTGGTCTGGCAGAGATCATTTCAAGCTGACCTCAGCCCACTTTTCCAGCTCCATTTCCCACTACTCCCTTCAATTTATTGGACACTTGCTCACCATGGGCTGTTACATGCCAGGTCCCAGGATAGGTAGCAGACATACAAATAATCCACAACATGGGTCCCGTGGCTCCTGCCCTCCAGAGATTTCTAGCTCATGGGGAGTGGAGCGGGCAGGCAACTAAACTGCTGATTCTAGGTTGGTGTGAAGGTTTAATTTCAGGATAAAATAGTGTTTGGGTGGGGGTGGGGGTGGGGGTGTGAGGAGTACATGGGCAGGGCCCCTGATCCAGCCTAAGAGATCAGAGCTTCCAGAAAGAGATGAAACTTGAGGTGAGTTATGAAGGATGAACGAGTATGTTAAAAATGAAGAAAGGAATCTGTTTTTCCCACGAGAAGGAACAGCAAGTGCCAAGGTAAGGAGGTGTGAAAGCAGCTGGCTTCATACTTCTCCCCACAGGTGTTTACTGAGTGCCTCTTAGGTGCCAGCTGCTGTTTCAGATGCTGGAGATACAGCAGAGAACACAGCAGACCAGACCTTTGCTCTCATGGAGATGATAGCTCACGGGGAAGGGGTGGAGGGAGGAAAATGGAAATGTGGGTTGGAGATAAGGAAGAGCAAGCATTACAGCCATGGGGGCCCATGGCCCCTAGAGCCTGGGAGGGATCCACAAAACCCCCGAAATTTGCGTAACAGGTGTGTGTTCATGTTCACACATGCATTTTCACAGGGAGTGAACTCGGGACATGTTACTGTATTCTCAAAGGCATCCACCCATGACTGCCTGGGGTTATGGGGTCCTTATTCTATCTAGGGCCCCTTGTGTGAAGCTAAGGAATTTGATCTTGAGCTGGAAGTTCTGGGAGCCAGTAATGCATTTTAAGAAGTGAAACCATCAGACCCTGAGCCATCTGCCAGAGAGAACTCCTTTTGCCTTTTCTGCTAAGCCTTTGCCCTTGCTGTGTCCTCCTGGCCTGAAGGAATGGAAAGGGCCACACTTAAAAGCCAGACAGACCTGACTTTGCATCTGGCTTCTACCCACCATTTTCCAGCTGCCAGCCTCCAGTCTTCTCCCCTCTGTGAAAAACTGTGATGTTTAAATGAGCCGGGGATGTTTTGAGGATTTAACGGTAGTTTTTCTTTGGAAAATGCCCAGTGCATAGTAATCACTCAGCAAAGGTGAATTCCTCTCTTGACTTGGTGGCTCAGCTGTTCTGAGACCCACCTCCTGTCCGAGATCTGGCACTTCCTGGGCGGCTGCTCACATGCCCACAGAGCTCTGTGGGCATCATCAATATCACTCTCAACACACCATAATAAACTCACCTCTGTATTTAATTGCCTTTTTCCTCATTTCATTAATCCACATCCCAATCCAATTAGTGGTACTTCCCTTCCTTTTTACAGATAAGGAAACAGGCTCAGGGAGGCTGAGAGATTTCCCAGGAATAGGTAAGTGTCTGGAATCACCCCATCACCACATCTTCTGAAATAATAATAATAATAATAATAATAATAATAATAATAATAATAATAATAATAATGCTGCTGCTGCTTACTCTGTGCCAAGTGCCGTCTTGCTGAGCATTTTATCTGCATCATAATCCCCAATTCCCCCCCCCCCCGTCTCCCCGCACTACAACTGTAGGTACTCTTGTAAGGTAGATACTACTGTGATGAGAATTAACAGGAGGAAATCGAGGCTCAGAGAGGTTAAGCAACTTGTCCAGTGTAACCCAGGCCAGTCAGTTTTCAAGTCGACGCTCAGACCTCGAGCTGACTACAAAGAAACCCGTGTCGTTCTGCCTCTCGGAAAACACGACCCCCAAATGCACAGTTCAACACCCCACCCAAGCCTGCCCTGCAAAGCGGTCAGTCTGCTCCAGCCAGTTCTTTGTTTTGACCAAGGATACGGAGGGCGCTGCCCGATTCGTCTTGGGGGCTGAGGGAGAGGGGAGGAAGTAAGGGTAGAAATTTTAGGGGCAGGGGCGTGTGCCGGGGCCCAAAAGGCGAGTCACGTGCGCGTGAAACTTGAACTAGGAGGAGGGGAAGGCAAGAGAGCCCCCGCCCCTACCTCAGGACGCAGCCCGGGAGGGGTGTAAATACAGCTACGAACGCCGTCGATCTGTCTCGTCCTAGCCTCACTTCGCGGATTGGTGGCGCCTGGCGGGTTCCCGTTCCTTGACTTCGGATGGGTCAGGGGAGGTGAGAACACCAGGCTGTCTGGCTGAATCTCCGAGGCCGCCCGGACCTGGCGCGCAGAGAAGCCCGGAGCGCGGCTGCGGTTCCCAGCTGGGCACCCCTGACACCGGAGGCCGAGAGTGTGCACCCGCCGCTAAGGCGCTGCGCTCCCGCGAGGGTGCGCGGCTACAGAAGGCGAATTTGCCCCGATCAGAGGTGAGCTGCGAGCGTGGTTGGGGGTCCCTGGCTGCGCGTCGCTGAGAACCACCCGGGCCGGCTCCCACCGACAATCCCAGGCTCCCCAGGAGAAACCCGTTACCTGAGCCCTCGGGTCCCGCCTCTCCAAGCGCGTCCCTGCCTCCCCTTTAGTCTGGCCCCTCCGACTCCCCTGCACCTCCCGGCCCCCTCTTGCTGCACTGCCTCTGTTTGGAGCAACACTCCTGCCAGAGTTCGAACGGACCTGCGGGAACTCCGGAATGCAAAGCCCCATTTCCCAGATGGGATTACTGAACCTCTCGGGCGAAGGCACTCCCGAGGTACTTTCCTCCGCTCCCTCTCGCCCTTTCTCTGTTGCCCTTCTGGTCCGTCTCCTCTCTGCTTTTCTTGGTCTCACCCCTCTAGCTGCTTTCCGCCCCCGCCCCGCCCCGGGTCCAGTCTCCTCCCGCGGTGGCGGCTGTGGCCGCGGCCCGGGCGCTCATTCCCTCCTTCTGGTAAACACCCCGGCCCGCAAGCCCATCCGCCGCCGCTGCCCTTATAAAGCCAGCTGTCGCCGGACTTCCTGCTGAAGCCCGAGCACCCTCCGCGGGCAGGAGAGGGAGGGCTGCTTCCTAGGCGCGCAGTATGGTGCCCGGGGCCCCAGGGAGGGAGTGGGTGGCGCCGGCGGCGCTGGAGGGCCCGCCTGGGTCTCCTTCCACGTGGCAGCTGTTCCCTTGGACTGAGAGACTTCAGGGACTTGGGTCGCCTGGTGCGGAAAGGGGGAGAACTTGCTGTCGCCCGGCCCCAGAGGAGAGGAGTGGTCCTATAGGGGCAACAGGAAATGGTGGGGGGGGTCCTTAGGCTAGCATCAGACTTCCCCTTCCTCCTCCTGCTTGCTTCTGGGGGGTCCTTCCTGGCGCGGGAGGCCGGATACTGGCCAGCGGTGGCTTCAGAGCGCGCTCTGCCCCTTGCTGACCTTTGGAACTTGAGGAAGTGCGGGTTTGCCACCCCCGCTCCGCTCAACAACCGGGCTTTGCGCGCCGTGGCCTGAGTGGAAGATCCTGGCAGCGCGCCAGCAGTCTGTTGCGCGCAGACAGGACCTTTCTTGTCTCTGTTAGTGACACGGCGGGAGCACAATGCCACGTGCACCCCTGGCACTGCCAGGACTCCCAGAGCCAGCTAGGCTGCACCCACTGGGAAGCCCAGGACTTTGCGAGGCCTCCATGAAGTCCCCTTTGAGGGCTGGCTCGAAGGGTCTCAGGGGCCACCATGATGCCAGGCATTCCTCCGGGTTCACTGGACCCTTCCTTCAATCCCCTATTCCTGTGCAGGCTCGTGGCCAGCATGGCCCCCACGCTGCAGGAGGCATACCAGAGACGCTGGTGGATGGCGTGCACCGCAGTGCTGGAGAACCTCTTCTTTTCTGCGGTGCTCCTGGGCTGGAGCTCCCTCCTGATCATGCTGAAGAAGGAGGGCTTCTATTCCAGCTTGTGCTCAGGTAAGCCCGAGAAGGGGCCAGTGGGGCTGGCGAGGGCAGCAGAAGCAGAAGGTGGACTCTGGCAAAGGACAGGTAGCCAAGTGGACAGAAAGCCGGTCTGTTCACAACGCAGCACTCTGCAGGGGGTTGGAGAGCCCCACTTATTTTTTTGTTGGGGGAAAGTAATTAGATTTATTTATTTATGTATTTATTTACTTATTATTTTTAATGGAGGTTCTGGGGAACTGAACCCAGGACAGCGTGCATGTGCTCTGCCACTGAGCTATACCCACCCCACTTCTTGACCTCTACCTCATTCATTTAAATCAGTCTTCGCTAAACGCCAGGTGTCTGCAGGGCATCTGGATCCTGGGACTGATCCTCTGAGTCCTAAGCCTTTGGTAGCCTCAGGTCCGGAGCAGCTAGCTGGATGAGAGATGTCTTACTGTGGCTAAAGGAGAGCCTGCAAGGTGGATTTGAATGTAAAGGAGGGTGCACTCCTCCTTTTTCAGGACTTTTGATCCCCCAGGTCTTCAAGTCACCATTTGTACAAAGTTAATAGCCGCGTTTCCTCTAGGCTCCAGTCTTGTGGAGGGTCCCTGTTTTCCATTTCAATCACCTTGGCTTTGAGTGAGGGGCCCTGAATTCGGGAGTGGGAATTTGAAGAATCCCTGGGAGCAGTAGCCACTTCCCCAGCTGCCTGCAGCTGCCTGGAGGCAGGGAGTTGTCCCTCCTGGTGTCTGCGATTCGAGAAGCTCTAACGGTCTGATAGGTATCTTTCTTTTCTGGGAAGGAGAGAGCTGTCCTGACAGGCTCAGCCTAAAGAGCTGGATGGATGTGGAGTTTGGCCCTTCCCCTTCCTCCTTATCCTCTTCCTCCAACCTCCTTGTTGTGGAACAGGCTTTGGAGGAAGGCCAGCATGGGTGAGAATCCCAGCTTCCACCACTTTTATCAGCTGGGTGACATTGGCGAGTTCCTGAAAACATCTAGCTTCAACTGCCCGGTCTGCAAAATGGGAAGAAGAAGAATACCTATTCCATTGGGGCGCTATGAGAGTTAGCAGTGCTTGGTCAGGGTCAGGGTCATTCCTGGCTTCCCCGGGCTCCTCAGCTCTACTCCCTGCAGGCACGTGCCTTGGCTGTGGGAGAAAACCGTTGCCTTAGGGGTGGAGCTAGGGAGCTCTCGATCTCTGCTCTGGGCAGCACCTGCTCCACCCCTGCCAGCTTTATCGGTAAAGGAAGCAGCAGTTGGCACGAGAGATGCAATGTGCATGCATCTCCTGGCCCCAATTACAGGGTGATGGGGGCTGAGGAGGTGTTGATTAGAGCTGGCAATTGGCCAGGGGAGGCAAGTTGGGTCTGGAGGAGCTAGCTTAGGATGAAATGCTGGGTGTTCCAGGGTGGCTAAGAGAACCAGGAAGAGGGGTGGAGGATCCCTTTGCAAATAGAGGTCAGGAGTTCCCGGGTTCTCTCAGAGTTATTTATGCTGGAGAATGGAGAGGCCTGCCCTTTGCAGCCTACTGGCCTTGGGTCCTGCCAGTGCTCATCGGATAGCTTCTTCCTGCCTTCTCCACTGTCTTTTTTTTAAAATCAACTTTATTGAAGATTAATTTACATCACACATTTTGATGAGGTATGACAAATTTATACACCTCAGGAACCATCACCACAATCAATATTTAGAATATTTCCATCAACCCCCCCAAACTCCTTCCCTTTTGCTGTCTATCCATCCACCTGTGCTTTTTAAAAATACGGATAAGTGCTTTATTTAAGATATAAGAGATATAAGTCACTAATAGAACTACCATATGACCCAGCAATTCCACCCCTGGGTATATATCCAAAAAACCCAAAAATGCTAATTCAAAAAGATACTTGCACTCCAATGTTCATAGCAGCACTATTTAGAATCACCAAGTAATGGAAGCAACCTAAGTGTCCATCAACAGATAGTTGCATAAAGAAGATGTGATATGTATATACAATGGAATACTTCTTGGCCATAAAAAAGAATGCAGTTTTGCCATTTGCAGCAACGTGGGTGGACTTGGACGGCATTATGCTAAGTGAAATAATTTAGACAGAAAGACAAATACCATATGATATCACTTACATGTGGAATCTAAAAAATAAGCAAACTAGTGAATAATATGAAAAAGAAGCAGACACAGATACCGAAAATAAACTAGAGGTTACTAGTGGGGAGAGAAAAGGGGGAGGGGAAGTATGGGGGCAGAAAAAGAGGGTTATTATGGGATTATGTGAAGCTTTTTAAAACTGTAAACTATAGAGTTTAAAGAATCTTTCACTCAACTAAAAAAAAAAAAAGAAGATATGTCACATGCCGTACAATACACCCTTTTAAAATATACAGTTTAATGGTTTTTAGTTTACTCAGTTTTTACCTTCCCCACAACCAATTTTTTATTTTAAATTTTGCGAGGGAGGTAATTAGGTTTATTTAGGGTTTTTTTGTTTTTTTTTTTTGAGGGAGGCACTGGGGATTGAACCTAGGACTTCACACATGCTAAGCAGGCACTCTGCCACTGAGCTCTACCCTCCCCTCTCACCACAACCAATTTTAGAACATTTTCTTTACCCCCAAAAGTAACCTTAGACCCACTAGCGGTACCCCCTCCCCCCCATACCAAGCACTATGCAACCACTTCCCTACTTTCTGTTATAGGTTTGCCTATGACAAAAATAGATTTGCCTATTCTGAGCATTTTGTATAAATGGCATCTTATAAAATGTTATCCTTTGTAACTGGCTTTTTTTCGCTTAGCATGATGTTTTTAAGGTTCATTCATGTTGGAGAATGTATCAGGACCTGGTTCTCTTCCAAATCCTCTGCTACCACATTTTATTTTTCAACAGTTGATAGACAGTTGGGTTGTTTCCATTCTGGGGCTATGATGAGTAACGCTCCTATGAACACTCAGGTACAAGTTCTATGTGGACATAGCTTTCCTCCATCTCTATCTATACATCTACTTCTAGGTCTATATCTATATATCTATCTAGGAGTGGAACTGCTGGGCCATAGGGTAACTCTGTTAACATTTCGAGGAACTGCTAGACTGCTTTCCGGGGTGGCTGCACCATTTTATATCCCCAGCAGCAGTGTATGAGGGTTCCAATTTCCACATCCTAGACAACACTCATTATTACTCATCTTTCTTATGACAGTCATTCTCGTGGACATAAAGTGTTGTCTTCCTGTGGTTCTGATTTGCATTTCCCTACAGGCTAATGATGGTGAGCATCTTCTTCACGTGCGTGTTGGCCACTTTTAGTGTATCTTCTTTGGAGAAATACCTGTTCAGATCCTTTGCCCATTTTTAAGTTGGGTCGTTTGCCTTTTTACTATTGAGTTGTAAGAGTTCTTTGCATTCTAGATACAAGTCCCTTATCAGATATAGGATTTGCACAGTTTTTCTCCCACTCTGGGTGGTTTTTTCACATTCTTCCTGGTGTCCTTTGGTGCACAAAAGCTTTTAATATTGGTGACGTCCAGTCTGTCTTTTTTTGCCATTTGTGTTTTGGTGTTACTTTTAAGAAACGGTTGCCTAGTCTAAGGTCACAAAAACTTACGTCTATGCTTTCTTCCAAGAGTTTTAAAGTCTCAGCTCTTACATTTAGATCTTTGATCCATTGGGGGTTAACCTTTGTAGGTAGTGTGGGGTATCCTCCCGGTGTTTTCAGCTGTCCAGAACTGAGTGTGCATCTGAGCTTGGTCGTTTGGGATCACCAGAAGTGACCAAAGTGAACCCTCCTGTTCTCAGAACTTATTTGTCCACTGTTGAAAAGCAGGGAGAATGTCTCTCGTTCAAGTGACTTCAGCCTCCAGGCATCAGAAATATCCTGTTCTGCATCAGTCATGCTGCCCTGTCGAAAGCACCTACTTTCTGCTTCTTGAAGCCTCCCTCTGCAGGGCCTTAAAAACACAAATCAGACGAGGAATCTGTGTCCCTGTCATGTGTGGACCGAGGCAGGCCATATGGCTTCCCACTCTGTTATGTACTGCTTGGCTGGTTAAAATAAATTTCTTATTTATTTATTTATTTATTTATTTATATTATTTTTTTTTAATGGAAGCACTAGGGATTGAGCCCAGGAACTCATGCATGCTAAACATGTATTCTACCACTGAGCTATATCCCTTCTCTCTTGTTTCTCTTTTTAAAACAACATTTTAACAAGCATTTGTATAGTGCTTACCACATGCCAAGCATGATTTCAAGTACTTTAAAAATTATTCATGCACTTAACACTTATAAAATCCCTAGGAGTTAGATGCTCTGGCTACGCCCATTTTACAGATGGAAAGACTGAGGCTCAGGGAGGTGAAAAAATTGTCACACACTTATAAATGGCAGAGTTGATACCTGGAAGGTTCTGAGCTATACCACTGAGCTATACCCTCCCCCCTTAACTTTCTTAATATCTCAGTTACCCCGTATGTAAAATGGGACCAGCAACAATCCTTATCTTGTGGGGCTATTGTGAAAATGAACTGGAGCTAGCACACAAAATTCAGACTGCAGGCGTGTTTTCCTGTTTCGTTCTGGACCCAGCTTTGCCAGCATTTGCTAAGTGACCTTAGGCAAGTCCCCCATCCTCCCTGGATCTCCACTTGAATGTCTGTAAGATGAAGTGGACCACCCTTGTCCTCCTCGCTGCGGAGAAATGACGTGAGGACCCGATGATGCCATTTAACAAATGGGGAGCTCGTTATCGAGGTGCTCATGGGTGGCGGCTTTGGGGTTCCCTGGCCACACCCTCTGTCTTCTCAGCTCTCCCTCTTTTGAGGTACACCCTGGGGTGGATGGTTGACCCATCTGTAGGAGCCTCACAGCTAGAGAGGGAACTGGTACTCAGATGCTAGGCAGCGGCAGTTCATTTTATCCCACACTAGTGCATATCCAGCATAGGTGCCAAAATAATAAAACAATGGTTACAGTTCATTAAGCATTTACAATTTGCTGTTTAGATTTTTAGTCCTCACAACAAATCTGTTTGTATAGAAGAGAAAGCTGGAGCTCAGAGATGCTAAGTAATTTGCCCAAGGTCACACAGCTAATAAATAGGGAGCAGAGTTGGGTGGGATGGTATAGCTAAATAAACCTAATTATCTCCCCCCACCCCAAAAAATAAATAATAAACTGGCATCTGATTACAATTTGCGAGCCAAGACAATCCAAACATGTGTGGGGTCCAAATATGTATGGGGTTCATTGCTGGTCACCTGTGTGCAGCCTCTGGTCTAAATTATCTTTGCATTTCTCCCCGCCTTACACGGAATTCCCATACAGTGCCTGTCACACAGTAAGTAGATGTGTGGTGGAGAAATGAACAGCGATGATAAACACCACTAAATTAGGGGACGGGCTAACCTGAACCTCAGAGATTGTGTGGTCTGAATCCTCACCTATTCTCCCAGGTGTCTGAGCCCTCTCCCCAGCTTTCCCGCAGCCCATCACCATGCACTCATGATCTGGAAATGACTCATTATGTTCTTCCTTATGTGAGCACACAGGTCACTGCCGCCTGCATGCCCTCCGGGTATATCTGAAGTCCAGGGTCATGGTCACCATCAAGGGCAGATACTTCCCCTTCCCAGCCTTCAGGCACTATCACCTCTTCCTGTTTTGTTCTCTTCCCAGCACCTGCTACTCTTAATATCAGGGTCCGTTTGTTCCCTTGTTTATTATCCAAGCCCTGTGAGAGCTGAGAGCTTCCTGTCTCGTTCACTGTGGGATCCCCAGCACCTCTAGAAGAGGCTCAGCACATCTACCCATCAGCTGTTTCAGGAGCCCCTTCTCTGGGCCGGGTCCTGTGCAAAGCCCTTCGTTTCTCTTCTCCTGTTGAATCTCCTAAGGAGTCTGTGGGTTAGGCATCCTCTGCTCCCTTTTACAGGCAGAGGGCCTGAGCCTCAGAGGAATTCCTTGTCCAAGGTTGCACAGCTGATAGCGATGGTGGTGGGAATTCAGACCCCGGTCTTTCTGCCTTCCAGGGACACCCTGAGTTTGCCCTTGGCAATAAATGATGCAAAAGTAACAGATAGGAGACAGGGGAGTAGACCCCTCAGGACTCACTGAGCATTGGGTGAAGTGAACCCCCCTGCTTCCCCCACCACCAGCCTTTCTCATTAACCTACCACAACTCCAAGTTGGCATTTTACCTGGAGGGTGAGTTTTCTCAGAGGTGAACATCTGAAGGAGTACTGGAGGACAGTGCTGTGGTCCTACTTCTGCATCTCAGTTTCACCATCTGGAAAATGGGGATACTTTGTAAGCTGATTCATGGGGCTGTCGTGAATCAATACTGTGACCATTGAGAACATGCCTAGAGCATAGTTAAATGCTCAATAACTATTAGTTATTATTTTATCAGAATGTCATCTATGGGCAAAGTTTCCTCTAAGATTTTTTTGGGGGGGAGTGATGTAAATAAGTTTATTTATTTATTATTTTTTAATGACAGTACTGGGGATTGAACCCAGGACCTGTGCATTCTAAGCACACACTCTACCACTGAGCTATACCCTCCCCCTTCCTCTAAGTTTTAAGTGAATTCTTGTTACAGCAGTTGAGCATCACTCACTGATGTCATCCCTAGATTTGAGGGTGGTTCCTGTTGGGGATCTGCAACCCCCTAAGTTTGGACATTGAGTGCATATTACAATTTGGTAAGTACTTTGGTGTCCATTATCACGTTTGAACTAGTTGAGACCTCAGATTGGGTATGTGACTGTCCCCGGGTCAGATACTGATTGCTGCCATTTATAGACTCCCTTCTCCACCGGAATGGATGTGATTCCAGGCCACCTCCAAAGTCACCTGACTAGCAGTCAAGTGGAGGCATGGGATTTGAGTGCAGGACCCCTGATCCCAGCCACTCTCCTTGCCCAGCTGCTCCTGCAGCCATGTGCTGCCTTTCCCTTCCCTCTCTCAGCTGAGAACACCACCAACACCACCCAGGATGAGCAGCACCAGTGGCTGAGCTGTAACCAGCAGGAAGAGATGCTCAACCTGGGCTTCACCATCGGCTCCTTTGTGCTCAGTGCCACCACTCTGCCACTGGGGATCCTCATGGACCGCTTTGGTCCCCGGCCCACCAGGCTGATTGGCAGGTGAGGTGGCCAGGCTGTGGGGAGCTGGTGGGGAGCTGGAGGGCTGGGGCTGTAGGGGGAAGGGAGGCACAGCGTTCAACCTCTCCCCCTTCCCCGCATCTTTGCAGTGCCTGCTTCGCTGCATCCTGCACCCTTATGGCCCTGGCCTCTCGGGACACCGAAGGTGAGATGTCTGGCCTCTCGTGAAAAGGAGTGGGTGGGATGAAGGTGGATATTACCCCAGCTCCTGTCTTTAGCCTCCCACAACTCCCCAAATGCCCTCATCCATCCCTCCCCCCTTCCCAGTTCTGTCTCCGCTGATATTCCTGGCGCTGTCCCTGAATGGTTTTGGTGGCATCTGCCTGACATTCTCCTCACTCACAGTGAGTATGTGCACCCAGGAGTGCAGTGGGGGGTAGGGGTGAGGGAGGGTGTGGGTGGGAGACGGGTCAGTGGACGCAGATCAAATGTGTGTGTGAAACTGTGCTCGCTGCAGCGATGGGTGGGTGTGAGGCTGCGTATGTGTGGATAAGACCGTGTCCGTATAGATGTTGTTGTGTATGTGTCCTGAGCCCTTATGCCTATTGAGCTGTGTTCTAGGCGCTGGGGCCACAGCACAGACAGAACTGACAACTTATTCACCTTTCTGGAACTTATAATCAGGGGTAGGGGAACAGGTAACCCTAAAAACAAGTAAACTAATAAATGATGTCCCTAGTCCTAAGTGCTGGAAAGAGTGAAACTGGGTAATACTAAAATAAGGGGAAGGGATAGCTTGAGACAGTGGGTGTATGTTTGCATGTTGTGTGCGTGCGATGCTGTCCGTGCCTGGGTGACTGTATTTGTGTGTTAGGTTGAACCATATAAAGTTGTGGACGACAAAAAAACGTTTTTTTCCACGGGGCTTGACCTCTTACATGTGTGTTTGGGGTGTGTTACTCTAAGTATATATGTGAACGAGTGAGCATAAGGGTTAAAGTCTTAGGAGCGTGTGGTTGGGGGAGGGGTTCCTGGCTGGGCCAGCCTCAGGCGATCTCGGAAGAGGGAAGAGGGAAGAGGGAAGAGGGAGGGCCGCCTGAACGCCAAACTGGGTGTTTTTGTCTGAATATCACCTCGCCCTGCAGCCGCCTTTAATTCCAGCCCAGGACATTTCACAACTCTCTAAGGAAGCGGATCCCTTCCTCCTCGCCTCGCTCCTCAGCCCCTTCTCCACTCTGTACAACTTGGTTCAAGGCCCTAAATCCCTTCTCTCCCCCGCCCTTCGGGGCCTGAGCTCTGACCCTGCCCTGAGGCCTAGGGGCCCTTGGCCCACAGCCCGCCCCCTGCTCCGCCCCCTGCTGCACCGCCTGTAGTCTCTAACCAATGGCAGGGCTCGACTCCGGCTCCGCCCCCTGAGCCGGCCCCGCCCCTGGACCTCTGTGCTCCGAGGCCAGAGCCAGGACGTCCAGTGCTGCTCCTTGTTAGCCAGGCTGGCTAGCGGGGTGCTGGGTGGAGACAGAGCTCTCAGACCCTGGCGGGGGTTTGGGGGAGTGCCAAAGGCCCGGCCTGGCCCTGGCACTTTCCCTGTCGTCCTTGGCAGCGTGCCTTGCAGACACACGGTGCCAGGAAAACCTTTGCCCAAGTGGGGTCAGCTTGGCCCCACCCCTTTTTCAAGACTCTTGAAGGTCGGTGGGTCAATTCTCTGTGTTTATTCGCCTTCCTCTCCAGAGCTATTTGAGATCCCTTTCTGGGCCTCGGTTTCCCACTCTGTGGAGAGGGTTTAAGCTTTGTATGGCATCTAAGACTCTTCCAGCTATGGGATCTGTTGACTGGGGGAGTAGGGGAGGGGTGGAGGATCACAAGGGGTTGTCTGACTTTGCTTTCCCCTCCCCTGAGGGCCTGACTCAGGCCAGTGAGCAAAATACATTATCAGTTCTGTACTGGTGGGAATTCTGGACCTGCTCTGAATGTCAGAACTATATCTTCTGGACACTTGGCCTGGCCCTGTCCCCTTCCTTACTCCCACCCTCACCTCCCTAGTCATCCTGTTACTTGTCTTGGTTCAGCAGAAACCATGGACTAGGGCCTTTGGGGCCATGGAGAAGGTTAAGGGGCACCATACTATTAGAGCCAGTCATGGTCACAACCTTGGGGTCTGGGGTAGAGCTAGGATGGCCAGAACAGGAGAGAAAGTCACTAATGTGCCCTGTGAACTTGAGTACGTTTCTTTCCCTCTCCGAGCCTCAGTGTTCTCACCTGTCAAATAAGTTACACTAGATCAGCTTTCTTATTCTGTGGGCTAAGAGACCTGTCATGATTAAGGGTCTCTGTAAACAACTAACTTGGGAAACCTTGGGGCTACACAGAATTTCTCTTTAAGGGCACTTCTGTGGGTGGGAGGGGATTATAGCACAGTTTCTGACACTGGTTTTGCCTTAGAACTTCTCTGTTGCCACTCTGGGGCTAGTGTTCCTGGAGCGCACTTTGAGGATAGCTGGGTGAGAAGCTTCCAAGCTTTCTTGGGTGGGGCCAAGAAAGGGGAGCCCTGGGCAGGTGTCAGGGTCTCCCCTTGCTCATTGGTGCCGCTCTCCTCCCTCAGCTGCCCAACATGTTTGGGAACCTGCGCTCCACATTCATGGCCCTCATGTTTGGCTCCTACGCCTCTTCGGCCATCACGTACCCGGTAATCAAGGTATGCAGTTGCTTTGAGGGGGTCGGTGAGGTAGCCTGGCTTTCTTTTTGGGGAGGGGAGGTTATTAGGTTTGTTTATTTATTTATTTACTTAATGAAGGTGCTGGGGATTGAACCCAGGACCTCGTGCATGCTAAGCATGCACTCTGCCACCGAGCTGTTCCCCGCCTTGTCCCTGGGCTTTTTTTCTGCCTTGACACAAGAGCTGGCTGAGTGCATGGTGGCTAGTATGTCTGGTGACCCATTTCCTGCCAGTCAGGGGTCAGTTCCCACCGCAGGGAAAAACACTGAAGCATCATGGGAAGAGCCCAGGTGTTGCTGTGGACCAGTGGGTCTGATTTCTCTGATCTCCTCCCTCCCTTTTCCGTTACCCAAGTCCAGGCCTTTGTCCTTTCTCCTGGGCCAGTGCTGGTCTCCCTGCCTCCAGTCTTTTCCCTCTCCAAGCTGTCATTCACATGACTTCCAGAATGATCTTAGATGCAGGACTGGCTCCCATACCTGCTCTGCTCTGCCTACAGAATCAAGTCCAACCCCTTTACATGCATTCCAGGCCCACAACTCTCTAGCCCTACACCCACATCTTCTTCTGCCCTGGGGGGGCCAGGTGGCTCGGGTCCATGATCACCAAGCTAGTCCATGCCAGGCCAGCTCCCAAGGCAGGTCAGCCTGGTGGACCTAGAGCCAGAAGGCCTGAGTTCTAGTTCTGGGCAAATCTGGGGCCTTGTTGCTCCCACTGATATCAAAGCAGCATTTCAAATGGGCTGTAGCATGCCCCTCAGATTCAGCCTTGGACAGTTAACTTGTTAGTTTAGAAGGCTCTTGCTCAGTGTTCCCAGAGGGGTTGGAGAGCGCACCGGTGGGGGTGGCCAACAGTTGTTCAGGTAGGAGCAGGTCTGAAGGGTGGGGTTCTCCCTTCCCTCAGTGGGATTTGAGGAGCCAGATCTTTGAGGGTGTGGCCCCTTGAAGCTCTATCTTGCTCCCTGGGAAGAAAGAGCCCCAAGGCTTGAGGCTGAGGACTGGCAGAAGTTTCCCCAGGCAGCACTGGAGCTGTGAGCTGGAGCCTGGCGGGACGGCACACAGTAGTCACCCCAGGCAGACGGTGGCAGGCGGGACGTCTATCTGTACCTGGTTTCCTCACTAAGGGGACTGAGACATTGGCATAGAATCCCAATCAACACAAAACCTACTTGTCCTGGAGTTAGGAGGCCATGGGCCCAGCACTTGCACAAACCGCCTCCCTCCTCGGCTGTCACACCCGGGAGCACCTGTGAAAAGTGAGACAAGGCTTCTCCAACTGGGTTTGTCTTTCGCTCAGGGAACCTGCCCGGGAAAGGGCAGGATAAACACGGTTAGAAGTTTTAATTCTCCTCTGTTGTACATAAAGTGAAATGACGTTGGTACAAAAACGAACATGTGTCTGGAGCCAAAGACAACACTGGTGTCTCTTTTTGAGATAATAATTGATTTCAAAGACATTTTGAGCTTGTGGCCAGCAACTTCAGCACCTTTTGGGAACTTTTTCTCACCTCTTGGTGGGGGCTGAGGCAAAAAAGGAAGAAGATGGCGGGGCTTCTAGGTCTGACTTTTAACTTCTGGTTTCCTCATCTGCAAATTGGGCTCAAGGAACGGGTGGGGGAGACCTTCTCTCAGCCCTCTGGGGCCTGGGTTCTGTCTCTGGCTGGAGGAGGTGGGTCTGGGGCTGCGCGGCCTCCTCCATGGGCCTGCCCCCTCCTCCACAGCTGATCTATGATGCTGGCGTGTCCTTCATGGTCATCATGTTCACCTGGTCGGGCCTGGCCTGCCTCATCTTTCTGAACTGTGCCCTCAACTGGCCAGGGGAGGCCTTTCCCTCACCGGAGGAAGTCAACTACAAGTAAATGGCCTTGGAGGGCTGGGGGTGGAAGGGGCCTCCAGAGGCCAGGGTGTGAGGGTGTGATGGACAGAATCAGCTTTGGAGTCAGAGAAACCTGGATTTGCCAATCACCTGAGCTTTCCTAGCTCTGCTTTCTCCTCTGAACCATGGGCCTGATCCCACCCGCCTGCCGGTGTGATAAGCAGACCTGGCATATAACGGGCATTCAAAACGTGGTGACTACTACTCTTCTTTCCAGGTTTGGAGGATGGGATCAGAGTAGGAGGGACCCCTGCAACAGTGCCATGTGGACCTAGATTGAGGAGAGACAAAGAAATGGCAGATCCCACCCTTTGTGGGGCAACCTGAATGCCAACTTTTCCCAATACCCCATCAGTTCCCCAGGGGACTGGGGTGATGCTCGCAGCCGAGCACACACAGTGCCAGTCCAATAACTGCCGGTACTGTTCGCGCGTCTCCTGTGAGCCAGGCGCCGTGCTCAGCCCATCCCCAGACAGCCCTGCGATGTGGATTCTGTTATTAACTCAGATAATAACAAAGGCACGGGGAACAGAGTGACTCTCCTAGGGTCATACCATTGAAAGGTGGGGGTGAGGGTGAATCTAAGGTTGGAACCAGGCTCTCTGACTCTGGAGTCTGAGTTTTGTTTTGTTTTTAATGGAGGTACTGGGGATTGAACCCAGGACCTCGTGCATGCTAAGCATGTGCTCTGCCTCGGAGCTATACTTGCCCCCACCCCCAGTCTGAGTTCTTAATGCTACCTCTGTGACAGCAGTCCTAGCAGAAAATAGCTCATCCACCCTTCACTCCCAGGTGCTGAGCTGGCCCCTGGGCTGGACCCTGAGCCGTACAGACACAAGCCCCGCGCTTGGGAGCTTGTCAGTGGCCATGTCGGTGCTGGGTAAAGGGGGCCTTGGCACCCCAGAACAACCCCCCGAACCATAGGCAGACTGTTGAGGGTGGGCTCTGCATTGCTGGTCCCCACATGCTGTGGCCTGACTGCTGGCAGGGAGAAGATCAAGCTCAAAGAGCTGGCCCTGGATCACAAGGTGACAGGTGACCGCTTCTACACTTATCTGACCGCCGTGGGCCAGTGGCTGAGCCAGAAGGCCTCCAGCCTGGAGGAGGGGGTGGACACCTTCATCTCATCCCAGGATGTTCGTGGCACCTCAGTCAAGTCAGCTGAGAGTGAGTGTCTGGTCAAGGTGCCAGCCTTAGGTCCTCACGCCTAAGTGCTCATCCTCCCTTCTTTAGTTCTGACAGCACCCCTCATACAGGTGGGCATGCTCCCTAGGTATAGAATGGGGGCAAAGTCAAAGCTCAGAGAACTCTGGGAAGCTCAGATTCAGGGATACTCTGCTGGATTCCTGGGATGAGGGAGGGAGCAGCTTCCAGAATGGGGCAGGGTCTCCAGGCCTGTGGGAGAGCTGGTTTCATCACGGTTCCCTGCAGTCTCTGAGCCTCTTGCACCAGGTCCTGGCAGGTGGGCCAGCCTCCAGGCTGGGTCCTTTGACGCCTGGCTGGTTGGCGCCCCCTGCTGGCTACAGGGGAGCTGCGCTTGCCTTCAGCCTCAACCTCTTGGCACGGGGTCAGCTCCAAGATTAGTGGAAAAAAGATGGGCCTTGCAGTCAGGAGATGGGGGTTTGAGTTCAGCCAGTTACAGGCCATGTGACGTGGGTAGAATCACAATCCCCTCACTTACCCCTGCCTCTTAAATTAGCATTGAGAACACCCAGCTCTCAGGGAAGTTAGCTGAGGATTGAAGGAATCTGGGGACGTGGAAGCTCTTTGTAAACTTTGGAATGCTGTGCAGATTGAAGGTGACCCCTACTGCCTATCCTCCCACAGCGGAGCTGTTACGGGCATGAGCTGAGTCTAGCCAACCGGCAGCTTCCAGCCCTGTGAACTTGAGCAAGTCACTGAGCTCTCTGTGCTGCAGTTTCTCCTTCTGTAAAACGTGCTAAGGAGACGGTTGTTGTACTCCATGGGTTAATACATGTCAAGTGTGCGGCACAGAGTCAGCGTTTAATAAACAGTAGCCAGAGTTATCACCGCCACCCCAAGCCTAGGGTACACATCCAGAGGTCAGCTGAGGATGTTCTAGTGAGATCGTTATAGAGCCGGGCAAGCACTTGGAGGCCGGTGAGGCTGAACCCTCTTTTTTGAGGACACCGGTCCCTCTCCAAAGTCTAGCAGTTAGGGTCAGAGCCCCTCTAGAATGGCATCAGCTGGGTCGCGCAGAGGCACATGGAAGCGCTGGGGCTCGGGGGCGCCCCCTGCTGTCTCCGCAGAGTCTGTCCCCTTGCGCAAGAGCCTCTGCTCCCCCATTTTCCTGTGGAGCCTCCTCACCATGGGCATGACCCAGCTGCGGATCATATTCTACATGGCCGCCATGAACAAGATGCTGGAGTACCTGGTGACCCGCGGCCAGGAGCATGGTGAGGTGCTGCAGAGCCCACTGGGGGCTGCGGGTGCAAGAGGGACCCCTGCCTAAGCTCCTCTAACCCTGGCTTCTCCCTTCTGCCCCCAACAGAGACGGACAGCCTGAAACAAAGGGCGACAGAGACAGGTAGGGGGATCAAAGCTGGGGCCCTGGCCCACTCCCACCCCAGACAGTGCCCACCACCCAGGGAGCCTGGGCCCAGCTTTGTCACTCTGGGCGTTTGGGCGATCTAAGAATTTAGGGTCCGAGGAAGGCTGTTCTGGCATCCCCTCTCCTCTGCTGAGGTGGGTGACAGTGCTGGCATCCCTCGTGCTGGATCCTGACCCCACTTCTCACCCCGCCCTGCCCAGTGGAGTTCTACTCCTACGTCTTCGGGGCCATGCAGCTCTTGTGCCTTCTCACCTGCCCTCTCATCGGCTATGTCATGGACTGGCGGATCAAGGACTGCGTGGACGCGCCCACTGAGGCCTCTGCCAGGTGACCTGCCCAGGGATGGAGACAGCGATGTGCTTTCCCATCCAGCGTCTCATTTCATTCTCCTGAGAGCCCTGGGAGGGATACATCCCCATTTTACAGATGAGGAAACTAGAGACCAAGAGAAGACATGGCTGGCTTGATAATAGGTAAAGTTGACATCTAGGGCTGACTATGCACTGCGCACTTGCCTAGACTTATTTACACCTGTGCCAGCTCCCCCGGGTAGGTACAAACATTATTATCCTTGTTTCACAGATGAGACGCTGAGGCATAGAAAGGTTGAGTAACTTACTCAAGATCACACAGCTTTCAGTAGCAGGTTCCAGAACCTTTGTTAAAAATGGTACACTCTAGAGTTGGAAGGTTAGGAAGAGATAGAGTTGGTATATTAGATATCTATTGCTGTGTAACAAATTACCCCTCCAAACTTGGCATCTTTAAACAACCATCATTTATTATCTCCTTGTTTCCAAGAGTTGGGAATCTGGGAATGGCTTAGCCGGGTGGTTTTGGCTCAGAGTCTGTCTGAATCTCTTCAGACTGGTATAACAAAATACCACAGACAGGGTAGTTTATAATCAATATAAATTTATCTCTTAGAGTTCTGGAGGCTAAAAGTCCGAGATCGGGGTGACAGCACGGTTGGGTGAAGACTGTCTTCTGGGGGCCACAGTCATTGAAGTACTGACTGGGGTTGGACAGTCACTCCTAAGCTCACTCGTGTGGCTGTTGGCAGGAAGCTGGTTTCCTCCCAACCTGGGCCTCTCCAAAGGCTGCTCACAAAACAGCAGCTGGCTGACCCCAGAGCACAATGGCCAAGGGGGGGAGACCAGGACAGAAGCTGCAGTATCCTTCAAAATGTAATCTCAGAAGTACCATACACAAGTGGGGTTGTCTTCTGTGGTCACACAGAGTAACTGAACGGTGTGCAAGGGGACGGTACAAGAGTGTGAGTACAGGAGGTAGGGGTCAGTGGGGTTGTCTTTTTGGCTGGAGACCACCATTGGGTCTCATGACTGTGTGTGTTTTTTTGTGTTAATCCAAAAATCTGTCTGTCCTGAGAGGATGGGAGAGGGAGACTAGGAGAGAAGGCATCTAAGGAGCAGCCCAGTGGCTTCCCTCCGCATCCGTGGTGCCCCGGCCCTGGCACCCAGTCTTCCTCCTCTACGCTCTGTCCTGACGGCCATGGTCCATTAGCAGGGCCCTTCTGTCTGGGACCAGTGGGCAGCCTGCTGTCATCTGTCTCAGCCTACTGACCTCTCCCCTGGCCCAGCCTCAGTGCCCTTGATCGTGCTGGACAGAGGGGCTTGCTGGGCAGTCAGGGGCCAAGGTGCTCTCCCCAAAGTGGCATCTACTTTCCTTCCCATCGCTGATTCTCAGACGTCAGTGTGCTTGTGAAATACTTGGGATAGTTTTCCAAATGCAGGTTCCAGGGCCCCACTCCTGAGATTCTGCTGTCTGGGATGAGGCCCTGGAATCTGCATTCTTACCAAAGGCTCCAGATGATGCTGGGGAGCCACACTGGGAGAACCACGGGGCTGGAGAAACGGCTTCTCCCTTTTCTGCCACCCTCGTGGCAAAGGCACAGCCGAGGAGGGAGGGGCCTGGCTGAGAACTGGGGGGGCTGCCCAGGAGGTGGAGGCAGCGGCCAGTGACAGCCCATTCTTCTCAGGGATGGGGCTGCCACCAAGTCCGCCAAGCCACGCTACCGCAAGATCCAAAAGCTCACCAACACCATCAACGCCTTCACCCTGACCAACTTCCTGCTGGTGGGTTTCGGCATCACGTGTCTCATCGACAGCTTACACCTCCAGGTACCAGTTTCCATCCTCCCTGCTTTGCCTGCCTCCCGGAGCCCTGCCAAAGGCCCGGCTCACCTGGCCCCTGCCTTCCAGGAAGCGTGGTTCCCATCCTTTGGGTCTCTTTTCCCGGTTCTCCAGGAAGGGTTCCTAGTAGGTCGTGTTGGTGAGGGGGCAGGCGTGTGTCACCTCTGTTCTCACCCCTCATCTTGACCCATCCTTCCTCCTGCCTCCACGCTGCTCTGAACCTCTTTCCTCTCTTTTTTTGGTTTCAGTTTTTGACCTTTGTCCTGCACACCGTGGTTCGGGGCTTCTACCACTCAGCCTGTGGAGGCCTCTACGCCGCCGTGTGAGTCAGCCGGGGCCACAGTGCCTTCCTGAACATCCCCTCATAACCAGAGACTCCAGAGCAGGGGCAAAAGGGCTGCGGGCTCCCCTTAGCGCATCCCTCCCCAGCCTCCCTGGACTGCTGACATCGAGGCTGTCTGGCCCACTGCCCTCTCCGAGCTCCTCTAATGACGGGGAGCTCACGTCCTCAAAGGCAGCCTGCCCCACTGCGGGACGACACCACTGTCTGGGGTCTTCCCTTACAGGAAGCGCAAATCCTTGGTCTGATGCCCCTTCGGTCCTATGCCTGCTTTCTGGAATGGGCCCCAAAGGGGCCTCTCTCCCTATGTCAGCCTTGTTGAAATTTCCAGTCTCGTTTGCCTCATAACTTTGCTGCTTCACGTTGAACCCCCCAAACCCCCACCACCATTCCCTTTCCCTGCTCTCTTCTGGTTCACATGGCTGAGTCTGTCCGGTGTGCATGATGGAGGCAACGGGGTGACACAATTGTAACCGATGTGAAGAACTTACCCCCTGGTGGGCACGGTCTGCAACATGGATCCCCCCCTTATTCAGACCTCATTATGGCCACCTCAGCTCAAGCCGGACCTTGGAGTCATCCTGGATTCCTCCCTTCCTCACAGCCCACAGCCCATCCATCCGCAACCCTGCCAGCTCCACGTTCCACAGACCCCAAACCTGACCCTTCTCATGCTCTCCAGCGATGCCACCCGCATCCTGGATTATTGCCGCAGCCTCCCAGCGGTCTCGTGTATCTGCTCTTGACTCCCTCAGTGTTTCCAACTCAGGAGCTGGAGACACTTGTTAGGACATGCCTCCCCACGGCTTCCTGCCTTGTCTCACTTAGAGAAAAAGCCAAAAGCTTTAGTAAGGCTTAAAAGGCCCTACAGGATCTGGCCCCCTGGGGCCTCCCTGCCTTGCTCACCCCCTTTCCCCACGATGGCTGCCTCGTGCCTCAGAAACCCCAAGTGTGTTTCGCTCTCGGGACCCTCGGACTGCTGTCTGTCCCCTCTTTGCAGCACATTTTTCCTCCCGATATCCACAAGGCTCACAGCCGTCTCACCTGCTCCAGGTCTTTACCCAGCTGTCCTTGTCTCTGAGACAGGGCTCCCCTGGCCTCTGATCTACAGTCGCAATCCTTTGACACCCTCACCCCCTTTGTCTGCTTAACTTCTCCCCTTGGCACTTACCACTGTCTAACGCACACCGTGGGTTTATCTTGCCTGCTGTGTGATACCACCCACCCCACCACCTCCGTGTCCTTTTGGTTCACCGCTGTATCTCCACGCACCTGGAATAGCACCTGGCACGTAGTAGGGGCTCAGTACATGTATGTTAAAAGAACAGACAACCAGTCAGTGAGGTTCGTGCTGCCCCTGGTTTTTAGTGAAAAGAGTGAGGCTCAGAGAGGTTGAGCCACTTGCTATTATCACACAGACAGTATGTGTCAGAAGCCAGCTCGGTAGCCCTGAAGTCACAGCATACAGCCCGGAGGCCAGGGACCACAGGGCACATGCAAAGAGCCTGACCTCTTAAGCTCTACCCTGCCTGGTGAACACAGAGTGATGCCCGAGGAGGGGACGGGCTGGGGGCTGGGCTGGAGAGGACCACCTGCCCCTCACGTCTGGCCCTCCGTCCTCTCATTGACAGGTACCCGTCCAACCACTTTGGGACACTGACAGGCCTGCAGTCCCTCATCAGTGCTGTGTTTGCCCTGCTCCAGCAGCCGCTCTTCATGGTCATGGTGGGACCCTTGGAAGGAGAGCCCTTCTGGGTGAGAACCGGGGGTGGTATGAGGGCAGCAGGACCCTCTTTTCTGGATGTGGCCGAGGAGTTGAGGTGGGGGCTCTTCCATGTGACAGAATCCCTCACTCGCATCTCAGCCAGGAGGCACCTTGGAGGTCTCTATTCTGGGGGTTCCCAAGCTGGCTGCCCACAGATTCCCCAGCCCACTGAGTCAGCGTCTCTTGGCCTGGGCCCAGGAGTCTGTTTTTAATAAGATCCCAGGTGATGTGTGATCCCAGTCCTGATCCAGTCCTGATCCCGTCCAGTTCCACCAGTGCAGGGATCCTCCCTCTAGTACCCCTGGACAGGGGTTCCTCTAGACCCTCTAGCTCCAACACCCCCAGCAACAGGGCGCCATTCCCACACAAGGTGGCAACACTTGGTCTTGTCAGGAAGGCTCTTCCTTACATTGAAGTGACATCACCTCCCTAAAGCTGTCTGCCCTGAGGGACCCCCACTCCCCTAAAGCCTCCTGCAAGAACAATGACAGAGTGACAGCTGCGGTTTACCGCATGCACACAGGTGCTAAGCACATGGGGTACTTTTTTACTGAACGTCGCTGCAGCAGCCCAGAGAAGGGGGTGCGTACGGTTGGGATGACTTGCCCAGAGCCACGTAGTGAGTAATGCAGAGTAGCCTGTGCGCTGGGTCCAAGCCACGTGAGGGCCTCTGTGCTGTGCCCCAGGCCAAGCCCCAGAGCCTTTAACCGCCTGAGAGCCTCTTCTCACCCCCTGAATGGGGGCCCATTGTCAATGTCCTCAAAGAGGTCAAGGTTCCCAGCCCAGAAGGTCCAGTTTCAGCCCTGACTACTCAGATGGCACCAGATAGTTTAGCCACTGCCTTTCGCCGGGGCTTAAACCAGTCTCTGACACGGTTTACAAGGCTGCTGAACGTTAAGGGGAATACTGGTGGATGGTGACTGCCCACCATCAGTGCTAGCTAGATTTATCATTCCAGCCCAGAACTAATAAGGCTGCCTTCTCCGGGTGGGGGGCCAAGGAGGGTCCCCGAGGGTGATGAGGGTAAAGACGTCCCTACCTGACTCTTTCTCCCTCTCTCTCCTTGCCCTAAAGGTGAATCTGGGCCTCCTGCTCTTCTCACTTCTGGGGTTCCTGCTACCTTGCTACCTCTTCTACTACCGTGCCCGGCTCCAGAGGGAGTACGTCACCCCCTGGGAGGTCCCCCTGAAGGTGCTTGGCAGCCCCGAGGTGACTGTGTAGACCTCTGAGCCAAGGGACCTGGATGACAGGCAGCCAAAGGCCTGAGCAACCAAAGGGAATGCCTCATGGCTTTTCTACCTGTAACCTCCACACAGAGCCAGGGGCCATGGATTTATAAATACCAAAAGCAGTTCTATTTTTGTAGGGACTTGCTAAAAGGAAACAAAAAAATCCCCCAAAGCAATGCTCCATTGACTGAAGACATCCCCTGTGCAGGGATTGAGCCTTCTTGATCCTGGGATTCGAAGAGACCAGGGTGTGGCCCTGCCCTTTCTCTGGACCTTGTCCTAGGAGCCCACCTCCTGGTGCCTCCTGGGGGCTTATGGAATAAGCGAACAGGTGACCCTTGAGGTCTCAGCTGTGCAATGCCCAGAGCGTGCATGCATGTGAGCATTTGTAAAGAAATAACCTTCCCCTCAGAGGGAAGGGACCTGAAGTGTTGGCTGTGTCCTGGACGGGGTGTGGGGGTTAAGCCCCTTCGTGAGGCTGGAGGGTGGTGGGTTCCCTCCCTGGTGCTGATACTTGTAGATCTTAGAGGAAATAAAAAGGGAAGTGAGAGACTGGCTGGTGTGTGCCTGTGTCTTGTGGTGGGGGTGTCTTCCCACAGCCATCCCTTTTCCTCACCCAGGCTTGCCAGGGCATTAAGTAGGACGACTCAAGTGCCAGCCTGTCCACCTCTAGCTGTCTGGCTCACCATCCTGTTCTCAGCCCTGCCCTGCCCTTAGTGTCTGCAGGGAGTCCAGATCCTGCCCTCTGCTCCTGCCCCCCACTTCCCAGGGTTTGGGGTACATCTGGGAGGTCAGGGCAGGATGCTTTGGAACAAATGCTAAGGAATGACCCTCAAACTTTCCTATCAAAGCATCCCTGGAAGTCTGTTGAAGGTAACATTTTTAAAGTGTTTTATCTTAAAACTTCATGCAAATTTTGAGCTTAATTTTATGCTATATTTATATTTACTTTTGAGCAATAAAGTGAGGCTTTAAAATTACCTGCATCAAGGGAAGATACTGTCTTTGAGGACAAGGGACCTTCCAGGAAGCTATACTGTATTTATCCGACTCCTACATCTGATTCTGTCCCCAGGACCTGTGCCTTACTGGCTAGAGTAAGTCACAGAATGGAGGAATGGGGCAGGGAGGAGCCACTAACATCTGTTGATAATCTACCTGTTGGCGACACCTGTATCTCATTTAATCCTAACTATAGTGTAAGAGGTGGGTTGTTTTGTAGATTGAGGAAAACTCAGACAGATTCAGGCACGAGAACCGAGGGCTGGTAGGTGGTGGAGCTGAGCTTGGAGCCTGGACATTCTGACTCCTGAGTCCTAACCATCGGTCGGCCAAGGCAATCAGAGGCAGAAAGGAGGTTCCAAGATTCCCAGCCCGGCTCTCTGCTGCCCTCTCAGGGCTGAGTGTCACCTCAAAGGCCTTACCCATCCCCCCCAAAACCTTGGAGACAGTATGACAGATGAGCCCTCCTTACGTCTTAAACTCTCTTTAGAAGCTGATGAAACAGGCTGACCTACCCATTTTACAGATGAGAAACATGCCCAGCGCGGTGTGGAGGCTCAGCAAAGTCATACGGATCCTTGGCTGCTCTGCAAAGGGTTGGGCGGTTTCCCAGAGGGCCTACCCACGTCTCAGTCAAGGTCTCACTGCGCTGCCTGTTCCGGACCTTGACTTTTTGAACGGTCTGGTGAAGGCTGAAAGGAAGTGGGATCCACCAGATTTGGGGTGAGGGTGGGCGGAGGAAGCAAGGCGTGTGCGCCCCGTACTCGGTGTGCCCAGCAGGCGGCGCTGCGTGGCTGCGGCTGGGACAGCGTCGGAGGGTGGGAGCCGGCGCCAACCATGAAAGGAACCCCGACACCCCTCCAGTGACACTGCAAACCCACTAGTTTGCCTTTCCTGGGTCTCGATCTCCAGGCCCCTACCCTGGCCTGGGCTGCCCTCCCTTGGGATTTCCCCACGCCCTCCCCGACCCCCACCCTTTTAAGCGTTATCTCCGGCCCCACCAACCCTCGCGACTGAAGGAGGGGGTCTCGACGCTGCCCCTGCCCAGCTGGGCCGTAGGACCGGGTGGGAGATGCAGGCAGAGATCTCGGCTTCCTGGGCGAGGGTGTTTCTTCCCTCCGCGTTCCCGGGGTGGGGAGCTTGGGGAGGGGGCTGGGCAGGGGCGGAAGCGAGTTGGAGCCGTGTTTGTCGCGGCGCTGCCGAGTGGAACAGATGGCTGGGGAGGGGAGAGGGTACGTGGCGGAGAGGAGGAGGGGTGCGGGGGCCGGAGGATGAGGAACGAGGAATTTCGACGCCCCGAGTCTCCCAGGAGAAGCCCCCCCATCTCTTCCCAGAAAGAGGGGCGGGCCAGCTCCTGCCTTTTTCCCGGAGAGCACTGGCCTCTGGCCTGCGGCGGAGCCCGCCGTCCCCTCGGGGCGCGCTCCCCACCCCCCGGACTCCGGGCGCGGGCCAGGCCCGCGGGGTCAAGGCTGCAGGCAGAGGCCCGGGTCGCAAGGGTTAATGGGGCCACAACTCCGAGGGGCGAGGGGGCGTCAGGCAGCGGGCTCCAGAGCTGGGAGCTAACTACTGCCGGGATCGTAAATAGCTGAGGGAAAATGTGTTAATTGGAACTTTATGCAGATAAGCTGGGACGGGGGCGGGGCTGGGGGCGGGTAGGGCGGGGGGAGAAGGTCGGAAGAGGGCCGGACCCGAGGAGGGGGCGGGAGGGCTCTGGCCGGGGTGGGGGTTGGGGAGTGATGGGTAGATGTGTATTCGTTTATCTGTACGTTGAACCTCCGGGAAGGGGCGCTGGTGTCTGAGGATGAGGCCTCCTCCCTGACCCCACGCCCTAGAAACAAAGGAGTCTTCCAGAGTCTCCACATCTCGGGACCAGACGTTCAGGGTCTCAGGTCGCCACGAAGGGTGGGGACACCCTGCAAGGGACTGTTTCTGCCTGTGGCTGCTTACCTTGGGTATCACATTCCCTGCACCCCCCTCCCCCGTCTGTCTTGGAGTCCTCTCACTGCCTCCTTCATCCTTTTTCCCACCCTGGGCATCACCCTCTCCATGCAGCATTGTCTGTAACTTCCACCAAGTGTGGAGGGGGTGTGTGTGTGTTTGGTGGGGGAGGGATCTAACTCTTCTCCCTTTGCTTTCTTCTGTCTGTCCCCGGGGACCACCCCACCTTTGAGGAGTTATTTCTTAGCCTTTAGAGAGCTTGATAATCCACCCCCACATGTTAAAATACAGATTCCAGGGCTCCCTCGGAGCTCTGGTTCAGCAGGGCTGAGGGGCTCAGGAATCTGCATCTTTGCAGTTTCCTACCTAAATCAGATACAGGAGACCTTCATTTTTCAGAAACGCTCTGCAGGGAATTGATGGGTTGGAAAGATTCATCAACAGCCCTGGACCCCTACTCCCAACCCCTCCTCCGTGCTCCTGACCTCACCTCTGCTCAGGAGGGCCATCTCTGCTTCCGGTGAGAGAGTACTAGAGGATATGGAAGGTGCCAACAAGGAGGGAAGGGAGGAAAAAAGGAAGGGAGGGAGGGAGGAAGGAAGGAGAAAGAAAGAATGAGTCTGCGCCTGGCTCTTCTCTGAGTAGGGCTGACCCTTCGTCTCTCTGCAGCCTGCTTCCCTCCCCTCTGCCTCAGCTGCTCCATTTTCTTCTCTCACCAGCCTTGCCTCACTGTCTCACTTCCCTTCCACCATCATGTCTGAAGTTTCTAAGAAGGCCAAAGAACCCTGGGGTAGGTAGTTTGGATCTTAGCAGATAATGGCGAAGCCAACGTTCCCACCTCCAAAAGAAAGAGCCAAAGGCACCTCTGGGGTTGGAAGAAAACAGGAGAGAGGCAGGACTTGAGGAAAGATAATAACAGCAAACACGCAGGTCACCTTTCCATGGGCTATTGCACTTACACTCCACAACTCAGTTTAGGCAGGTGCTATTGCCCACAGGTTATGAATGCAAAACAAAACCAGGGATGTTCAGAGAGGTTAAGTACCTTGCTCAAGGTCACACAGCAAGTGAGAAAATAACTAGGTCACTCATTCTTCTACTTCCCCCAAATCATTTCTCAGGAGGCTGCTGCGTAGCTGACCCAGGCCTACCCTCCCTGCCCCACCCCCAGGGGCAGTTAGGGATGGGGAAGGGCATCACGTACAGAGATGAAAGGAGATGCTCGGGTTTCGGAACATCTGACAGATCTGGCTGGAAGCATTAAAAATTCATCTAGAAACCTGACCCCAGCTGGACCTTGGGCCTGCCACCTGGATGTTCCTGGCCTAGTGGCCTCTCAAGAGTCTGATGGGCGAATTTCCTTTCAGCAGTGTCCTGGGAGCACCCCTCCCACCCTCCGAAAATCTTTGTATTTCATAGGAAAGGGGTTCTCTCATGGATTAGAGAGCTAAAGGCAGGAGCCAGCAGCTCAGAAAGCAGGGCTGAAAACCTGCCACCCACTCTGAGTGTAAGAACCTTAGAGGTTTAAGGGCTTATAAACCTTGTCATCTGGCGTCCTTCTCTTCCTCTCCCCAGGCAGATAGATGCTCACTCCCAGTTTAGGATGGGGGAGCCTGGCTGTGATACCCAAGGTGGCCAGTGGGGGGCAGCCATCTGCTTGGAGGGAACCCTAGCCTGAGTCTCCACCAGCAGCTTTGAAACACAGGAAAAGAACCCCCATGGATAAGATAAGGTCAGCGAGATGCAGTTTTGGCTTGGGGAAGGGCTCTGGAGTCTGTCATCAGAGGACAAGCGGAGACGGTTCCTAGTTTGGAGGAGACTGAGGAACTTTAGAGAGGGTTCAAAGTAGGTTTGTGGGTTAACTGATGGCCAGCATGCAGTCCTTCTAGCTGGAGTGAAGGTTTGGGGTGAGGCCAGGAGAGGAAAAGCTAGAAAGGCAGTTGGAACCAGAATCTGAAGGGTCTTTGATGCTTCGCTTAGGGTGTTTCATCTTTAACCTGCAGGAAATAGGGAGCCATTGTAGGTTCTAGAGTAACATAATGACATAATGCAAATTGTGATCAGATGAATCCGGCTACCACGGGCAGGCTGAGTGGGAGGGAGAGAGAGACTGCATGTAGAAAAACCGGGGAGGAGGTTACTGCTATTTTCTTCCATATTCTAGGCATGAGGTAATGAGATGAAGCAGGAAGGTAGTAGGGGGAATGGAAAAGGAGGGCCGGATTGGGGCTGGGAGGGGGACTGGGTGAGCTAGCAGATGAAAGAGACTAGAGAAAGGGACGAGGTCACTACAACTAGGCTGGGTGTCAGGCAGACTCACAGAATGCGGGAGGTGAATGGATTTTGTTTCTTTCAGGGATGGGGAGTCTTGACAAAACCCTCTCCCCTCTCTGGGCCTCCACTGCCCCCTCAGAGCAGTGGTGGGGGTTCGACTGGATGGCCTTGAAAGTCCCTCTTATTTCAGGGTGTTTGCAGCTCAGGGCTGTCAATTTGGGTTGTTCGGAGAGGCTGGGGTCGTGCTTGCAAGATATCTGGGGATGGTTTCTGTGCAAGGGTCCCTGCGAGCGTCTGCGCATGCGTGTCGGCATTGGAGGTGCATCTGCCTGTTTGTGGGACCCGTGGGTGTTGGCATGCCTGCACGTGCTCTCTAGCTCTGCTTTGTGTAAGTGTGTGTGTGAGAGCGTGTGAGCGTGGGTTTGCACGTGATGGGCGTCCGTAGGTCTGTCTGGGCGTGTGGGGGCCGGCAGTGGGGGTGGGGGAAAGTGGCACTGCTGTAGGCTTCTTCCTGGGGCTCACACACTCCTCTTGCTTTCACTGTTCCGAAATAGCAACTGGACCAAAGGCCCATGAATATTTCACAACGATAATTCTGTGACCTGGACAGCCTGCTTCTGATTTACCAGCATCCTCCCGCCTCCCCCTGCCCAGGCCCCAGCAGCCCTTCCTCCATCAGAGCTCTTGCCTGACAGGCCCCCTAGTCGCACTCATTGGCCTCCTCAAAGCCAGCCTGACACAGGTCTCTGTGAGACCCCAGATTCAGCACCACCACCAACCCCACATCCTTATCCGAAGTCCACCTGCCTCAGGCCTTAGACGTTCATTCTTTCACATTTCTACCTCCTCTTCTCCCCATCCTTCTGACTTGTCTGGCCAGAGTCACAAAATCTCAGCATTCCCTGAGCCCTGACACCCAGGTTCCCTCTCTTTCTCTTCCCAGATCCAAAGTTAGAGTTTTAATCCTAAATTTAAACCATCAAATGTCTCCCCAATTGTTTCCGTTAGATGAGACTCACCCAAGTCCTTCTTAGCCAGGGCTCTTTCCTTTCCACAGCCTCTCCTCCACACACTGGAAAGATGAAGCTTCTGATCACACCTCAAGCCAGCAAGACACCCCCAACTTGGGATTCTTGCCCCTCTGATCACCCTAGTGCCTGGGTTTCTCCTCTAACCTGCTTGGAGAACTGCTTCTCTGACCTGATTCCTCCCTGATGCCTTCTACTTCACAGGAGCCAATGAAAAGAGACCATTTGTCTACAGGGTTGCTGTGTACAGCTGTACAGGCTGCACACTGCACAAGGGCACCCAGCTGAGGGGGGCGAGTGCGAGCTGAAATCCAGCCTTAGGCTCTGTTTGCTAAGGTGTTTGCTCTGGTGTGGGGCTGCAAGAGCCCTGAGGAAGAGGTGCTTTTTTCAGATGCCCCAAGCCCTGTTTGGGCTGGCTGTGACCATGGCTGTCCATGTTGCTCCTCCTTGCAGGAGAAAGTGGGAACTGCTTGTCTTTCCTGAAGGAACAAGGCCTGGCAGGGAACCGTTAGCCAGGGCTGGAGGCCTTCCCCAGGCTTAGCTCCTCAGGCACAGAAAACTGAGGGTCAGCTATAGCTGCTTCTCCTGGACAAATGAGGTGAGGTGCCATCAGCACCCACTCCTGGCAGTCACACTTCACCTGGCCTGCCTGGGACTCCAGGGTCACGCCCTTCTTCCACAGGCTTCAGCTTCTCATCATAGGGGGAACAGCAAGAAGCACTCTGATGGCGTGGAACGGCTTCCCTGGCCCTGAAATCCTGATGGTTCTAAGCCCTCCTCCCACGATTGAGGTCCTGAGCCAACAAATCTTACAGAAGATAAAATAATAGAATTTTTTAATAAATTTTTTTTCCCAAACAACTTCTGTTGATCTTCACCACACAGGGGCCATGGCGGAGAGGAAAGTTCTCTCCAGGCACCCTAAAAAGTGACCAGGGTAGACTTAGGAGAAAAGTATTTCTCCAGTGTCGGGAGGTTGAGGGGGGGCTAGGATAAGCAGGGGCCGAGGGTTAGCCTGGCCCCGACTGACGCAACCCTCCAAAGGGCTCCTGGACGGGGCTCCCTTCCCGGGAGCTTCCGAAGGCTGTGCTGGTGGGAGATGCTCTGCAGACAAAGCCCGTCCCGAGTCCACTGCGGGCACTGGGGGAGGGGCAGCGGCTGCCTGCGGTGCCCACCCAGCCTTGGGATGGCGACGGGTATTAATGGCCAGAGCTAGGGAGAAGAGGGCTGAGCCACCGGACAGGCCCTCCTGGGGCTGCCAGAAGTCAGCAGCTCGGGAGGCAGGGAGAGGTGGCCTGGTCCCAGGGGAAGAGAGGAGCTGGGAGGGGAAAGAAGGCAACAAGGCCCCAAGGCCGCAAGGGCGGGGATGGGCCAGAGCGGCAGCGGGGGATGGGGGTGGGGGTGGGGGGTGGAGGGGAGACACACCGGCCTCTTCAGTCTCGGCACCGCAGTCAGAGGTGGTGGGGCGCCAGGAGCAAGAGGCAAAGCAGAGGGCTGGGGAGCCCGGCCGAGAGCGCGGGGCCGCGGGAGTCCGGCGGCGCCTGGCAGGCAGCGCCGGGGCACGTCTGCTCGCCCCGCTGGTCCTCGCCGCCGTAGCCGCCCCAGTAGTCGTCCTCGGTGGGCGCGTCCCCGCCCTGGCGGCCCCGCGGGTCTTCGGCGGGCAGGTCGCGGTAGAGGGTGGAGGGGTCGGCGGGGGGCGCCCCGGCCTCGGCCACGCCGTACAGGTGATTGGACGAGCTGTTGCCGCGCGCGCGGCTGCCGGGCCGCGTGGGCGCGGCGGGCGGGCAGGCCTGGAAGTCGGCCTCGCGGAGCGCGCGCAGGTCGCGGCCCTGGCGCTCGGGCGGGGAGGCGCAGGTCACGTCGGAGCTGGACACGCGCGCGCGCTGGAACCAGGCCCAGAGCGGCCGCGCGCGGCAGTCGCACGCCCAGGGGTTGGCGTTGAGCCGCAGGAACTCGAGCGCCGGCAGGTCGGCCAGCGCCTCGCCCGGCAGCGAGGCCAGGCTGTTGTTGAACAGGTAGAGGATGGTGAGGCGGCTGAGGCCGCGGAAGGCCGCGCGGTGCACGCCCTGCAGCCGGTTCCCGTGCAGCAGCAGCCGGTCCAGGCTGCCCAGGCCGCGGAACACGTGCTCCGTGAGCAGCCGCAGGCGGTTCCCGTGGAGGAAGAGGTGGCTCAGGTTGGCCAGGTCCGCGAACAGGTCATCCTGGCGGGGGGCGGGGGAGGGTGGCGAGAAGAAGAGAGTGGTCCTGAGACACGTATGGATTTCGTCGTGGCAGAACAGAAAGGGTTTGACCTTCTGAGTCCTGGGTTCCAATCCTGCCTCCTCTAACCTATTTAGGGGTTAATGTGAGAGAAGCAATATCATTCTTAAAACTTTGAGGGGCATCAGAAGCCAAAGCGATCCCTGAGCCCTGCCCAGGGCTTCTGATTCAGCAGATCCTGAGCGAGGGAGGGGGAGGCGGAGGTGAGAGTCTGCGTGTCTTTACAAGTTACCAGGTGATGCTCATGCTGCTGGTGGGAGGACCACACTTGGAGAATGAGAACCTCTGATTTGGTTAAGCATGCAGAGTAGGAGCCAGCCTTCCAGACTTCAAATCCTGGCCCTGTCATTAGCTGACACTTGAGCTAATCTCTCAGTATCCCTGTGACTCAGTTACCTCCTCTGTAAGATGTGGAGATGAAATGAAGCAACATGTATTAATACACGTGGTGGGCATTTTGTGCGTTAGCCATGACTGTGAACTTGGCCAAGGCAGCTCTCTGTTTCCTCAGCCATAAAGTGAGGGTGAGTGTCCCTCCTCCTGGGTTTGTTCTGAGGCTTGAAGAAGACAGTCCACATACAGATCAGATGGGGGAGGTGCTGGGCAGAGTGCCTGGCACACTGGGATGTGGCCCAGTGATGAAGCCTGCAGGCCCAGGAGTCAGCAGAACCCCCGTTCAAATCCAGCTTGCTCTCTTCCCAGCTGCTTGACTTCGGGCAAGTTATTTAGTCTCACTGAGCCTCAGTTTCCTCAGTAGGTATGATGCAGAGAACAACCCTCTCAGCAGGCTGAGGGTTAGATCATGTGAGGATACAGTACCGAGTCGGCATGCAGATCACTATCAATAAGGGGTGGTTATTATGACAATAGGGATTCAGCTAGAATTAGGTCCCATCCCTTTTCCTCTAACACAGGAGCTACCTGGGGCCCCAGAGTTCTGTTACTGGGCTGGGATATTAAGGGGACCAATTGTCAGGTCCACCCTCCCCAGGCCACAGCGGACGGGAAGGAAGCCTGCTGCCCTGATGTCCTGCATCATTGTCCCCTTAGAGGGGCCGTCCCACACATAAGGCTAGGAGTCTCTGAATTAGACCATGTTAGTTCTGGAATGACCTTGAACTGTGGTTCAGTGGGTGGAGGAGTGGGCATGCTCCACGGAGGGGAAAAAGCAGGGGGCTGCATTCTGCATTTTACCCAGCTCACCAAGGTATTGGTGATGGGCAACCAGATTTGGGTCCACCAGCCCAGCCTACTTTTTTTTTTTTCACAGAGAGCACTGAGCCCCAGAGAGATGAAAGGCTGCCAGATAGGGGACCAGAGCCCCAGGACTGAGGTCCTCCCCTCCTGTGTAGGACATCACATGGTCAGCAGGCCCAGGAGGCCTGGTTCTGGGGGCCCAGAGCATCCTCTCTGTTCAAGCCAGCTCATCCTGGGGTCCTGTTTCCTGTCTGTGGCTTTCCCACCCTTCCCTGCCTGGGGAGAGGGTCCCCCTCCCCACCCAGGAACTTGGTCTCAGGCTCTCAGGTGGGGGGGAGGGCGCTGACTCCCAGCCCACACCCACAGCCTCCACCTTCCTGTGCTCCTGCATTTTCTCGCCCCCTCCCATCTGGCTTCCGCCCTCTCCGCTACAGGAACTGAGCCTGCCAAGAACCCTCCTCTTGGCCACATTGAGATCCGTCCCCCTCAACCTTCTCGGCTGCCTCTGACACCAGCGTTCTCCGCCCCCTGCTGCCATCACCCCACGCCCAGCTCAGGTCTCCAGTGGGCTCCGAATCTCTGTGGCCTCAGCCTGGCCCAACCCGGCCTGGTCCCCTTGTCCTTTTCTGGCCCACCCAGTGGCAGGCTCTGAATTCCTTCCACTCAAACACCTATTTAAGGTTCTCTTCTTTATGGAGTGTCAGCAAGAGTAGGATGCACCCAGAGATACCTGGTCAAAGGATGAATATGGGGGAGGCAGAGAGGGTGCAGAGGTAATTGTCACTTTGGGGACTTCAGGAGGTCAGGAAGGAAAAATCAAAAGTTCAGAGACCCTGGGGAGTTCAGGTACCTTTGACCCACAGCCTCAATTTTTGGGCTACAGAATTCCTGATTCCAATCACCCTATATTCCCTTTAGTCCTTCTTCAAGAATCCTGCCCCTCCCCTCTCTGAGCCTCAGCCTGGGGGTCCATTCCCCACTGCTCCCCCCACCCCGCATCCAAGCTGTTGCCAAATCCCTCTGCCACTTCCTCAGGCGGGCTGTAGCTCCCAAATCCGGCCCTTCCTCTCCCCACCGTTAAAACTGTTCTCTGTGCATTAATAAGCTCTTGACTTTCACAGCCCTCGCCCTCCCCCACCACCCTCCCTATCACCCCCTCCCTCTGGGCTGAGAGCCTCTGCTAAAGTCATCCTCTTCCATTTCGAAAACCACATTTCCCTCACCTCCCCCAGCCGGCCGGTTCACAGCTCTCTGCATCCATTTGGAATCTCAAGGCAGCATCCCTGCCCCCTTCCCCGGACAGCATCCTGTTCTTAACCTTGCCTCCCTCCAAGCTCCCAGCTCATTTCTGGCACTGTTCAAGTTGGCTGCTGGACTGTGTGACCTTGGGCAGCTCCAGGCACCTCTCTGAGCCTCAGTTTTTTTCATCTGTGAAACAAGGGACTTGAGATCATTGATCATTAAGATCCATCCTCATCTGATATTTATGAGCAAGTGAGCCCTGGAATGTACCTCATTCATTGAACAAAGCTGTACTGAGTATCTACGCTGTGCCAGGCACCGCCGCTCGCAGCACTCACCAGTCTACGCTGGGTATCATCGCAATCATTTGCGTCAGCAGCTGACTAACCGAGCGCTCACTGTGTGCCAAGCTCTGTGCCACACAGATCCCGTGTAGTAACCTAACCGTCACAGCCCTATGAAGCAGCTAATGTTATTCTCCCCCTTTCAAAGGTTAGGAGAGGGAGGCTCAGAGAAGGCAAGTGACTGGCCTAGGGTTGAACAGCTAATACGTAGTGGAATGCAGATGTGAACTCTGGAGACAGGACTCTGAACAGCTGCTCTCTGGAGTCAGAGAGACCTGGGCCAGTTCGAAGCTGTGCCCCTTACGAGTCGAGTGACTCTGGATGGGTCACTTAACTCCTGTAAGCCTCAGTGTCGTCAGCTGCTGAATGGGGGATGTGATGCTTCCTCTGGACTAGACAAGCTGAGCCCTTTTCAAGTAGCATCTCCTTTAATTCTCTCAACAAACCCCTGAGGTATAAGCCTTTTCCTCCATTTCATGGATGGGCCCGTTGAGGCTCAGAGTGGTTGAGTAACTTGCCCAAAGCCACAGAGCAAATTGGATCTGCTTGAATGTAAAGACTGCTCTTTTACACCATGCAGGCTGCTCTAGTGATTAAAAGAGGGATGACTGTCTCTATCATCTGGTTCCACTCCAGTCGGAAATATGCTCCAGGAGAGCAGGGACACTGTTTTATGTTCCCTCCTGAGTCCCTGACAGCCAGCACAGTGCCTGGCTTACAGCAGACGGTCCCTGAGACCCTCCATCCCACCCCCTTTTCATTTCCACCTTCCTCATCCTGAAAAGCTGTGGTCTTCTTGCCTCCTCCAGAGCTCCCGTCTCAGGGCAGGCCTGGCTCCATACTGGGTCACACCTGCATTCTGTGGCTCTCACCCCAGCCCGCATGCTTCCCCACCTGCCTGTGGCATCTCCCAGCCTAGTTTCTCCAGGCAGTTCACAGGCAGAGGCTGTGTCTTTCTTTCTCTTCTCTAAAGGGCCACGTGTGAAGATGCTTCCTTCCCATGATGCCCTGGACCATTCATGCCAGGGCTGTGCAGAATAGACACTTCCCATTTCAGGAGACCCCTTGGTATCCACTCAAGGTCCCCCTTGCCCAGGTCTTTCCTGTCCCCAGACCCTGGTTGCCACTGTGGACTGAGTTGATGGGGGATCAGGTCATGATGACATAATTTATTCAGCACTGAACGATGTGCTTCATGTATACTAACTCATTTACTCTTTACAGCCATTCTTTACGGAGGTATTATTTTTATTATTCCCACTTTAAAGATGAGAAAACTGAGCTTCAGAGGGGGGAAGCAACTTGCCTGAAGTTAAAGAAGTCAGAAAACAGCAGAGCAGGAATTCAAACTCAGGCACGGGGACCCCAGCTTCCCCATTCTGAACGAATATATGCTGATAAGGAGGAAAGGGTCTCAGTGGTAGTGGCCGTCAGACTACTAATACTAACAATAATAAGAATTATGACAGCATGCACGTATTGATGTGGCCCTGTGCTAAATTTTAACCCTTACAAAACTTCTTAGATAAGTACTGTTGTTAAGGACATCATGATTGCCATTTTACAGATGAGGAAATGGAGGTGGAGAGAGGTTAAGTAATTTGTCCAAAGTCATACGGGAGCTGGGATTTGCACTTAGGTCTGGCAGACTCCAAAGTGTGTGCTTTCAAAAATGAGCCCGCTCTGCTGGACTTCTGAGTACCATCCTCCCTGCACCTGAACAGACCCCAGGGGAGAGTTCTCGGTGAGGAAAAGGGCCTGAAATGTCATCAGACCATGGAAGTTCAAGTACCACCAGGTCTTCCTAGCTGTGTGGCCTCATCCTCTGTCCCTGCTGCCAGCCTGTTGTGAGGTTCGACGTGAGAACGCATCAGCCTCCAGTCACACCAGTGGTGGCTTAAGAGACTTTGGGACAAAGTCTTTGGGACCCTTGTTCTCAACTTCCTCATCTGTAAGGAGGTGTAAACAATCTCCCGACAGGGCTGTAGAAATGAGATGAGGTGGCTGAGCTCACTTGGAAACCATGAAGTGCAAAGTTAAGAAGTGAAAAAAAAAAAAAAAAAAGGAGGGAATGTTCTGGGACCCACCCATGGTCTCAGTATAATCCTTGAAGTTGACCACCCACATCTTCAGAATGGGGTCCAAGATGGACCATTTCACCGAGACCAATATTAAATGAGGCTTGTTTCCCTTTTTATTTTCTAATAAAAAAGTACTGAGGATTGAACCTAGGACTTCATACATGCTAAGCATGTGCTCTATCACTGACCTATATCTCTCTCCTCTTGTCTTTTTTTTTTTTTCAACTTTGTGTGTGTGTGTGTGTGTGTGTGTGTGGAGGTAATTCGGTTTATTTATTTATTTTAATGGAGGTGCTAGAGATTGAACCCAGGACCTCACGCATGCTAGGCATGCGCTCTACCACTGAGCTCTACCTTCCCCCCTTCTCTTTTTAAAATAGCACTTTAACAAGCATCTGTATGGTGCTTACCATATGCCAAGCACTATTCCAAGTACTTTACAAGTTATTCATGCACTTAATGCTCCCTAGGAGCTGGATGCTATGACTACCCCCATTTTACAGAAGGAAAGACTGAGGCCCATAGAGGTGAAAAAATGTCACATATTTGTGAATGTCAGAGCTGATACCTGAAAAGTCCTAAGCACCGGGCCTGACACACAGTGTTCCCGCTAAGTGCTAGTGCGCTATTATCATTATTTATATAATAATAATAGCACACAACATATTTCCCCAGCATACTGTATACTTTACTCCTGGTCTCTCTCCACCACTAGAATGCTCTCTGTGAAGGCATGAGTTTCTGTTTCGTTCACTGCTCTTTTCTCAGCACCTCACACATCCTGGGGGCTCAATAAATGTTACATTATTATTACTATAGTTATTCTCATTATCAGCCTCAAATCTGCACGTGGGCGACCAGTTCGGCCCCAACCCCGGGGTGGAGGGGAGGAAGTGCCTTCCAGGTTGATGTGGGGAGAGGGGAGAGTTTGGATATCCAGAGAGAACTTTCTCCCAGAGTGGTTTGGAGGGTGTGTTATTGCTTCCTGAGGAAGTAGAATGGGAGGACCTGACTGTCAAACAGTCAGCATAACAACAACGATAAACAACATTGAGATCAATAATAATAACAATAAACAGCAATTACTGTTTTTCCTTCCGTTTTCAGGGCATCCACTTTCCAGCTACTTAACAGCTCTTTACCCATTTCGCTTTCTCCCATTGCACTGAGACAACAGGTTTGGGGGACTCAGAAGGGCAGGGTTCCCCCTGGTCCCACTACCCAGCGAGATGGAGAGAGGTGGAACCTTCTATGGGGTACCAGTTGCAGTGGCTCTGCCCTCTCGCTCCACCTCCCGATGATGTGGGAGGGTGTGGGGGTGGGTGAGAAGAGCAGCCATGAAGGTCTTGGGGCTGGGGTGCCTGGGGACAGGCAGTCCCCCGAAGGCAACACGGGGCGGGGGAAGGAGAGAACACAGAAAGAGAGACACACACACACACCCAGACAGACACGGGGGTGTGTGTGGAGTGGGCGTGTGAAGGGAGATAGACAGAAGAGGCAGGAGACAGATGGGGGAGGCAAGTTAGGGAGCGAGACAGAGAGGGACAGAAAGGGAGAGACAGGCAGAGGGAGTCAGATGGGGGCTTGGGTGAAAGATAGCCAGAAGAGCCAAAATAAAGAAAAGCCCCTGGAGAAAGCGGGAGGGACAGAAAGTTAGAAAAGGGACAGAGAAACAGAGGGGCTGAGACCCTGAGGCCGGAAGGGTGTCCCCTGTGCACAGGGATGGAGGAGCCAGAAGCTGAGTGAGTGAGTGTGTGTGTGTGTGTCTCAGAGTGGGGCACGCTCACCTGTAGGTGGAGCAGGCTGTTCTCCTGGAGGTAGAGGTACTGCAGGCTGACCAGGCCACGGAAGATGTTGCTGGGCAGGCTGCTGAGCTGACAGCGGTACAGGTGCAGCGACTGCAGCCGCTCCAGGCCCTGGAAGGTGTCGGGCTCCAGAGAGCGCAGGTGCCGGTTGTCACCGAGGTCCAGCTCCTCCAGGGCCTGCAGGTGGCGGAAGGTGCCCGGGTAGATGGTGGAGAGGTTGTTGGAGAAGAGCCACAGGGTGAGCAGGCTGGGCCCGAAGGTGCCTGGCCGCAGCGTGCGGATGAGGTTGTTCTGCAGGAAGAGGCGCTGCGTGCTGGGCGGCAGGGACAGCGGCACCGACGAGAAGTTATTGGCCTGGCAGCTCACGGTGGGCGGGGACGAGTAGCAGGTACAGAGCATGGGGCAGCTGGGGGCTGCTGGGGGCAGGGCCAGGAGCATCAGCAGGAGGCAGGCCGAGGCGGGACCTGCGGGGAGAGGGAGGGGGGCCTCTCTGGGTGGATGGCTGGGGTGGGAGTGCCAGCTTAGGGGGGCAGCCCACCCACCCCTAGTGGGACCCTGGCTGGGAGCCTTGTGTTCCTAGGTGGGGTGGGGGATTCTGGGTACAACCTCAGAGTTGCTAGAGGCCTCCGCTTTTTGAGGCTCCCAGTATATTAAAAAGCAAAGAAATGCCAAGAGGACATTGTAGAAAGCACTGCGATAGGTTGAAAGTTGTCTGATGAGTGGTCAGAGTGACTGCCACTTTCATTCCTGTTTTCACTGTGGTAGATCTGGCCGTGTTAGCAGTCAGGGCTTCTCAACCTTGGTCTTGAGAGGTGGGCAGGGCAGTTCTTTGTTATGGGGCACTCCTATATGATGTCCTATGTAGGGCGTTTAGCAGCATCCCTGTCCTCAACCCACCATATGCATAACACCTCTCCCCCTCTCCCCCGGGCCCCGTTATGATAACCAGAATGTCCCTAGACATTGGCAGATATCACCTGGGGAGCAATATCAACCCCATTTGAGAATGGATGGACCTAAATTGAGACCCTCTGTGAATCTAAAGACCGTGTGAAATGGCCCTCAGGCTTCCCTTGAGGTCCTGTCTTGCTGACCCACTGCTGACCGCAGCCTTCCTCCTTCACCTATCCACCCTGGAAGGGCTCTTGGGGACCAGGGGGCAGTGGGTCTTCAACAGGGGCCACCAGCCACCTACAACAGAATCAGCCAGGAATCCTGGAAAGCAGGCAGTGTCCTCCGCCCTGCCTGTGCACAATTGGCATTCCTGGGGGTAGCCCGGGAACCTGCATTTTACACCCCAAGTGCTTCTCATTCAAAGTCACTTAAACAGTTTTTTTCAAAGTAACTTTTGAAAGTTGGCTGTGATCCAACCTTCTTGTGCTACAGATGGAGGGGCAGGCCCAGGGAGGCCCAAGGGCCCGGGGCTGAAGAGTCGTGCCTAGGCCCCGGTATCCCTGGGCTACAGCAGGAGGTGCAGGGCCCCTCATCCGCCCCTGTCCCCTGGCCTTCTGCCCCTCTCCTGCAGCTGATGAAAGTTCTGGGCTGAAACTGGCTTGACCTCTGTCCTTCATTATGAGTTTCAGAAATCTTGGGATTTCCTTCTGGCAGGTTTGCCTGGGAGAAGGGGAGCCTACACCCCAAAAGCCAGGTGGTTATCCCCTGGGGACAGATCCAGTGAGCACCTTCTGCTCCAAGCAGTGGCCTAGGCCTGCCAAGGCAGAGGAAGACGCCATCCTTGGACCTAAGGACCTGAGATCCTGGGCTCTCGGGTTCCGAGACACGGAGGGAGAGCCTGAGGGGTCCATGACTTCAGTGATGCCTCGTGTCAGAGGCTGCTGTGGGTGAATGTGCGTGTGAGCTGGGCGCTCTCTCCACGAAGTGCTGCTGAGCCCGGGGTGTGCACCTGGCGCCCACAGGCCCCGCGTGCGGCATGGACATCACGGCTGCTCCTGCACCTCCTCCCGTGGGGGAACGTGAAGGCGCCAGGTGGGGGACCCGTCCCACGGCGAGTGTCCCCGGCCCCTCCCCGCGCCGGGCGTGCAAGCGTGTGTCCGCCGCCCTCCGCGCGTGTGTGAATACCGGGCCCCGTGCGTGTGTAGGCTGGGTGTGATGTAATACTCAGTGACACAGCGGCTGCTGTTCATTCGTTCACACCACCTCCGCGTTTCTCGGCCCTTCTCACCCCTCCCCCGTGCGGCGTTTCACGATTACTTTCTCCTCTTGAGTTTTTCAGAGCCACGTGGGGTGGAGGAGCACGTCTCTCACCCCTCAACCCAACCAGGCAGGGTGGGGTGTGGGGGCCCAGTAGGGAGAGCCCTGGGTGGGTTTCAAGAGGGCTGAGGTTCTGGGCTTAGAACACAAAATCTCAGAGCTGGAAAATCCTCCGTGTTCATCCTGTTTGAACTCTGGTTCTACTGAGGTGACAGCTGGGGCTCAGAGAGGGCAAGCAACTTGCCCAAGGTCACACAGCAAAGTGGTTGGCAGGGCAAAGGCCAGAAAGGAGTCTCCTGATGACAGACTAGGGCACTTCCCTTCCTGGTGGAGTCACCCTCTGAGCTCGCTGCCCCAAGGACTTGACACCAGAGAAAGCCAAATCCCTCTCTGATCCCTTAATCCCACCCCTTAGCCAGAAGCTCACAGAGAGTGCGTTCAGGAGGCTGCCAGCCCTCAGGAGGATTATGGAGCTCTTTCCACAGCCTCTGGAGCCGACTGTTCCCCCAGGAGAGACAGAGGGAAGGACATGCGAGCCCAGAGTGCTCCAGAGTCAGGAGCCAGTCCCCTGGCACCGGGTCTCTTCCAGCTTGGAGACTCAGCAGGGACTGGCAGGGGCCCCACTCATCCCTCTTACCCATGACTCCCGGGTCCTCTGCCCACCCACATTAGGGGGCTTCTGTCTTCCTTCCCCACATCCCCTCCTCTTGCCCACTGTATCTCCCCCCATCATGGCCCACCTTCCCACGGCTGAGATGGTGTTCCCTGTAGGCTCTCTGAGGAGGGGCCCTGGGCCGGGGGCCCCTCCGTGACAGCTGCTGCGTAACAGTGACTCTGTTGCCATTTCTGGCCCTCGCTGCCACCGTGCAAAGCAGCTGTAACCCAAGGAGCCTCATCCATAATTCAGGCTGCGGCTCTCACTGGAAGCGAGGAGGAGGGGAAGGTGGGGGGCTCTGGCTGCCTCTGCCCCTGGGCCTGGCTGGAGAGCTCCTGGGCAGAGGCGGCAGGCCTGGTGAATGGTGCCTTCCTCTCCCTCCTCTGCCTTCAGCTCCTGCCAGGCGCGTGCCCTTTTCCTTCTTGCCACTGTCCCTTCCCCACCCCCTGCTTCTCACGGCTTTAACCCATCACTCCTTCCCTCCAGGCCCGTGTCTTCTCTCTCTCCCCAAGGACCGCAGTTTCACTCCCGGCCCCCATTTTGTGACTCCCTGGCAAAGACTGGGGCAAGATGCACAGAGTGTCAGAGCAGGAGATGGAGCCAACTCATCAGGCAACAGGAGCAAACCCCTTATTTCACAGGGCTGGGGAGGGGAAGGGTCCAGTTCTGAGTGAGCAGCCCAGGCTTCCTGACCTGAATCTCTGACAGCCTGCCTCCAATATCTTTCTCAAAGGCTTCGTGTCATCCCTCCACTACTATCTGGGCCCAGGAAAGCCCATTCTAACAGCACCCTCCCCGCCTCTGCTCATCCCGTCCTCTCTCTTTCCTTTTCTTTTTTTCTCAAGTCAGCAGGTGATGGCTAGAGTTGCAGGCGAGCATGGAGCAGGGATGGGCAGAAACCATCCATTAGTGAGCACCTACTGTGTGCCAGCCACTGTATTTGTACAGGTCTTTGTGTGTAGAATACAATATAACGTAATCCCCAGGAGATCAACATTATGGCCCCCAATTTGCAGGCGAGGGGAGGGAGGCTCACACACACAGGAAATGAGTTGTTTCAAGTCATGCACCTAGAACAAGGTGGAACCCAGACTGGACAAGTCCACGTCTCTGACCTTTCTTTGGGAGATCCTCGTGTCATCCACAGAAACCACCTGAGTGGGAGTTGCTGCACTCCTGGCAACAGGGGCAGGGGGGCAGGAGCTGCACCCAGGGGCACAGGGCTGGGCCAGCAATGACACTGGGTCTGTTTGGCTGTTCAGGGTCAAGGCAAGGAAGGGACCCAGGCTCTCTGCAACTTTCCCCTCCTGGGCTCTAGGCTGTGGTTATTCTAGAGGACGGCAGGGAGTCAGGAAGTGATGACCAGTGTCCAAAAGATGTGGCCAGAACTGACCAGGGGAAGGAACAGAGAGAGAAAGGCCAGAACCCAATATTGATCCTGGAAGGCTGAGGTGCCCAGAGCCAAAAAGTATCCATTCATCGAGGGACCACTGTCAAGGACTCCGGGCTATCAGCCTGGAGCACCAAGGCTCACAAAGTTCTCAGCCCAGGAGGTCCCCCTTTAGTCCAGAGACCCCGGTGAAAGAAGGAAGTTGAGGAGGAAGCAGATGGACACAGGCTGGAGGGCAAGAGCCAGGGTGCCAACCTACAGGGCAGAGCAGCCCCAGGAAAATGCTCCCTGGAAAGGGAGTCCAGGCCTCTGGCTCTGAAGGAGGGGCACACGGGGTCCCAGACAAGAAACAACAGCTCCACACTCAAAAGGCTAGGAAGGGCTGGGGCCTCTGGGCAGATGCTGAGGGGGCAGGGGCTGAGGAGGTGGTGGTGATGCCAGTGACGCAGGGGCCTGGGGAGGCACTGACGCGGGTGACGGAGGTTTAGAGCTGCTGCAAACAGCTTCTCACCCTGCCAGAATGTAACACCCCAAAATAAGCAGCCACCGTGGCAGCAGCGGCAGGATCCGACGACGACGGGGCCCCGAGATATAAATGGCAGCACAGAGCCAGCCAGAGTGCCTGCCCTTGAAGGCTGCCACCCCACTCGAAAGTGAATGTTCGCCCTCACCGTTCACCCTCACAGCTGCCCCCAAGACCCTGAGCTCAGAGTCCAAGGTCTGGCCCCACTGGCCGCTCCCTGAGAGAAAGGATGTGTCAGGCAAGCACTTTGGAAATGGAGGGCTTCCCACGTGGAAGTGGTTACCAGAAGCCTCTTTGTCTCATCCCTGGGCAGCCCCCCTGATCTCTCCCTCATCCTTTTCTCTCCTTTCTCCCCTCCCTCCCTTTCCAGCCCCTATCCCCATCCTGATTAACCCAGCCCCTCTCCCATCTATGGTTTCCCATCTCAACCCTAGTTCTCATCCTGACCCTCTTTCCCTGTTCCTGACACCCCATCTCTGTTCACCATTCCCATCCTCCACTGGTTTCTGGGGTTCTGATTTTCCCACTCCCCTTTCCTTCCTGGCCCCCAGGGTCCCAGCCCTCTTTCTCTTTCTCATTATTCCCACCCTCAGGCTCTGGGCCCCTGTCCCTAGTGGCCCTAGTCTGCCCTCCACCCCTCGCCTAATCTGGTCTCCCCTCTCCTTCCCTGTTCCTCCGTCTTAACGAGGGTCCCACTTCCCTCCAAGCTTTTCCCGTCTAACCTCTATTCCTCCTCCTCCTCCCCATCTCCCTCTCCCAGCCACTCTCTCCATCCTTGACTGGGCCCTTCCTATCCCCCTCCACCTTCCCCACCCCACCACCAATCCCTGGCCCACACCCTTGTTGGTCTGTCACTCAGTCTGGGGAACTAACCCGTTTCTAGTGCCCTCCTCTGTTCTACCAGGGAGGGACGTTTGGATTTCCCTCTGCGCCCCCAGTCCTCCCAGACGGCCCCCTACCCACGTTCTCCGTCCTCCCAGGTGACTGGAAAGTGCTGAGGCACCGGGCACTGAGAAGCTGCTGAGTCGGCGCTTCCCCAGCCGGTCCGAGTCCTCGGCGTCCCCCGGAGCAGGTGGAGCCGGGACAGCGGAACCTGAGCCTCCCTCCCCCTCCCAGCCGGGTCCGCCCGCCCCTTGCGTCCCTCCTCGGTCACGAGCTCCCGGCACAGCCCGGCAGGCTCCGAGTCGGGTGCGCTGCTCCAGCCGGCGGCACCGGGGGCGGGGGCGGGGCCCGGGGCTAAGCGTTTTTCCCTCCCCGGGTACCCCTATACCCACCGCTGCCCCACCCTCGCGCCCTCAGGGGAGGGGGCGCCCTGCTCCCCTCCGCAGGATGCCCTCCCGCAGGCTGGGATCCCTACCTTGCAGCAGGCTCCTGAGCCCGGGCAGCATCTTGTCTCGACGCTCGGGGGAGAGGGCGGCGGGGGGAGGGCGCTCCCACTCGCTCCCTGAGCCCGCCAGACGGACGGCGGGGACTCCGCGGGGCTCCGGGAGGGCCCGGGAGTCCCCGAGCTGTGTGGCCCGGCCGCGGCGCTCTACCCTGCGCCCCCCGGACTGCAGACCTCGAGAGGAGCCATCGGCCCCGACGGGACGGGGCGGGGCGTGACGGGACAGGGAGGGCTGTAGCTGACCGTCGACGCCCGGTGCCCGCGCCCCCCAGCAGCGCAGGCAGCGCGCAGGTCCGTCAGTCCGTCGGTCCGTGCGCCCCGGCTGCTCGCGGAGGGAGAGTGGGGACGGCTCTTCCCAACCACCCCTCCTCCTTCCTGCACTCCCTGGCTCCTCCCTCGCTTTCTAGCTGGGCGACTTAACCCTTTCCTGGCCACTAGGAGGCGGGAGCGGTTCTCTAGCCCCCTCCATCACAGACCCCTCCCTTTCTTGGGAGACCCGGAGGACTGTGTTCGATCGCCTTCGTGGCGCCACGCTTCTAGAGAAATCCCTTCCTGAGGGGGTGCGATAGTGTAAGGGAACCCCGTGGACTCCTCCAGTTTTTCCCCTCCCAACTTTCCTGGAGGAGCTGGGCTCCCGGGTCGCCTCTCCCTCCTTGCTGGGTGCCAGGCACCCGATGTCCAGGCCTCCAGCGTTTCTCTCCTCTGGGAGAGCTCCAAGATTCCACTTTCCCTTCCGTTCCCGGCCCCCGAGCCCTGAGTGTGTGCCACTGTAAGAACAGTCTATGCAAGAGTCTGTGGGTGCAAGACCAAGCGCACATAAGCGTGCATGCGCGCGCAAGGACGCTTGTGCAGGTGTGACTGATTGCTTGCACGCTTTTATACGGGCCAGGGGAAGCAGGGTTACGTGAGTGTGCGAACCGATGAGCCGCTGAGTGCCCAGCAGCGTGTGTGTCTGCCCTGGTGGGAAACGCGCGCCCGCGTGAGGGTTTGGCGCAAGCGAGCTTGGGGATGGGTGGCCAGAGTATGTACACCCTGGTGTGTGTATGTCCCTTAACGCATTTACAAGCGAGTGCAAATTTGGGTGCGCTTGTGTCTCATCACCCTCGAGGGGGATAGAAGATCTAAAGGTGAGAGGAGAGCTTTGGCTTCACGAGAGCTTCTTCTACTTCCTTTTCAAGAGGGGTGCATTCTGATTTCTTCGGGGCCCCTTGCGTCCCTCATGCCTCTCGTGGCCTCGTTCGGGGCGATACCAGCCCCGCGACCTAAGCGTCCCCTTACAAAGGAGGCGATGCAGATCACCCTGGCCTTGACCTAGTCCAGGGCGTCGGGCATCCGGACGTTGAGAGCCCCTTCGGCGCAGGACAGGCTCAGGGCCCTCGAGGTAGCCGTCTGGGGGACCGTGGCCAAGCGGCGCAGGCGGGGTTGGGACTGCTGGAGCGGCGCCTAACCGCCGGTGCGAGGGCCACCTGCGCGAAGCCGGGCCCGGCCGGAGGAAGCGCGGGAGTCCCGGGCAGCCGCTTCCACCTACAAAGAAACCCCTCGCCCCTCCGCCTGGCTCTCTGGCTCCTCCTCTCCTGTCTGCGCCAGAGCGCAACGCAGCGCCTGGCATACAGTCGGCACTTTATAAATGCTGGTCTCATTCTTCCATTCATTCCCCGTTCCATCCATAATCTCATTCTTCTCTCGTTCTCATTCGATTTCTCTGATTTCTCCCCCAAATCTTATTCATATTTTATGGTCTCCAGACGGTCTCCAGTCTCTGTTCCCTCCCTCCCTTCCTCCCCTCCTTACTGTCTCCCTGTCATTTCCTTCCTTTATGCATCTGTTTCTTTCTGTCACTGTCTTCTCTGTCCCTCTCACTTTCTGGCCGTGTCTCTGTCGCTTCCCTTCTGTCCTTGTGGCTCCCTGTCTCTCCATCTTTGTGTTTTATGTCTCGCTATCTCTGTCTCTACATCCCTTTTCACCCCGTTTCATTAGACGTCTCCGAGCCCTCTGGCACCTTGACGCTCGGGCGCCCCCTGTTGGCTCCATCCTTTGCCCTTCCTGGGCTCCCACGCCCTCCCAGCACCTAAATTTCCTCTCCCCGCCCGTCTTAATGTTCAGATGAGGTAGGAGCGGAAAGGGGTGTCTCTGGGGCTCCCGTCTCCCTCCCATCTCTAGAAGGCAGGGTTCCTGCGTTTCCCGGGACCCACCCTGCCGAGGGCCCGCGCCTGAGAGGAGGGCCTGGAGGGGGCGGCGGGGAGGGAGTGTTGGGGGTAGCAGGGTGGGATTTGGCGTCCTTCCCCGGAATGAGCCGCAGCACAATCTGTCGCTGGGTTTGTTTGCCGAGCTGCCTCCGGAGCGCAGTGGGGCTGGCTCCCGGGGAGCGAAATATCACAAGATGCGGAGACAGACGCTGAGGGGCGGGTGGGCGGCGGGGCTGACTCAGGTGTGTGCTGTCATCGGCTCCTTGGGCCGGCACTCTTCTGAGAGGGGTGGGGGGGTGGGACCCTGGGCCCCCAACACAATTGGGGACCCAAAGCTGGGAGGGGTCCCCCCATCCCGGGGTGAGCTGCAGGAAAGGGGGATGCTACTGCCGACCATCCTTGGCTCCAGTCCTGTCCTTCAGGCCTGGGAGCCCCAAAAGACACCCCAAATATGGGTGTGCTACAGGCGGTCAAAAATCCCTCTGCTCATATCCCACTATACAGGCGTCGGTTTCCTATAATTATCTGCTGAATCACCACTTTCCCCTACTAGAACGCCAGCTTTTTGAGGGCAGGAAATTCCTCTCATCCGTCTTCGTGTCCCCAGCAGGTGCTCAATGAACACTGTTGGATGGATGAATGTCGGGTGAGTGGATGGCTCTCTCAGTTTACAGGAAACATCACAATGCCTTCGGTTTTCCCCGTGGAGCATTCTGATCCCTTGTTCCTCCCCTGCCTAGCCACATTTGCAGCCCCCCGAATTCCCAACCTCTCCTCCAGACAGACAGGGAATTGGAAACAGCTCTCCCTGAAGACCAGAGTCCCCTAAGAAAGTTACTCCCCTCCCCCGTGCCTCAGTTTTCTCAACTGTGCAGTGGAACATACCACCACGCATAAGCTTCAGCTTATCCAGTGAATCTCCAGCCAGTCAAGGTATGAAAAAGTGCTTAGTCAAATGAGGCTCTGACCAGTGTCTGTGGTGGTCACTGTTGTTGCTACTCCTTTCGTGGTGATTCTTAAGACCGTTGTCTCAGTAGAATATGTCTGATCGAGTTGAATGTCTGCAGTTAGACATTTTGAGATCGAAGGGAATAAACTGATGGTAAAATGTAACTGAGGGTTGTGCCTTGACGGCATCTAGGTCCGTTCCTGGCTAGACTGTTGGCCCGGCTCTTGGAGGAGGCGGGGCGTGGGGGGGGGGGGGGAGTCGTCCTCAGGACTTGCCATAGAGCTGGCCCGCCCTCTGGTGGCTGTAGGTGGATCTGCATCCCCAAGGGAAGCCGAGGCTCCTAGGGAAATGGGCGGTTGGACTGGATTTTCCCTGAGGATTCACTGTGCGGAGGGAGAACTGTGAGCTTTGGCAAGGAGGTCATGTAGAAGAAGCAGGACATTGACAGAACCGAGATAAATCTTAACTTCATCTATGAGTTCCCACTTACGGGACCTGTCTGTTGAGTCCATGGAATTTCCCTGGTTCTTTTCTCCACCTACTTGGCAACTTCACCGTATGACCCTTGGCAGTTGGCATATGAGGTTGGGCGGCTCCATGGTCAGGAGCAAAGGCTTTGCCAGGTTCATACCCTGGCTCTGCTGCTTACTTAGCTAGATGACCTTGGGCAAGGTGTTCAGTTTTCTCATCTGGAAAATGGGAGAGGGGACAATAGTAGCTCCCAGCTCATCTGGTGGTTTAAGGATTAAATGAGATAAAGCATGAAAGAACCTGACAGCGAGCGTGACCCTATGCTCAATAGACACTAGTCATATTGGTGTTAATTTTCTCGTTTAGACTAATGTCCACCTGAAGAAATAGATGTTGCCGTCTAGGGGCAGAAAGTAAAGCTACGACCTGAGGTCTCAGAAGTCATGAATCGCAGAGCTCTGTCTGGGAGTCAGCCCTTAGTTCTTCCTTCCCACCTGGTTGTGTGTGTGTCTGACCTGCTTCTGCCATAAACCAGGGCTCCCTGCCCAGCGTGATGAAAGCGATCCAGACCTAAATTCAAAGTCTTGCGCTTTAGCCCGGACTCTGCCTCCGAATGGCTGTGTAATGTGGGCCAGATCTCTCTCCTCTCTGGGCTTCAAGCTCCCCATTATTGAATGGTATGTTTTGAACCCAATGCCCTTGAAAGTCCCACAAAGCATTGACTTGGTGAATCCTCCTTTCTCTGTGACTCTGGAATCAGAAGCTACTGAAAATGAAGTCTCTCAGCTAGATTCCAGCTCTGGGGTTGTGATGTCCCAGAGGAAGACCAGAATTTCTTCCCCAGATTGCTCCCAGTGGCCAGCTGGCCTGATCTTGAGCCTTGACGGTGATCATATACTCTGGAGGGAGGGGAAAGAGCTGTGCCTGGATTTGCCACCCAGAACTTTGCCCGTGAGCTCCACATCCTACTCTGCCTGGCCTGATGAGGACGGGGTTGCCTTCAGGTCCTTTCTAAAACAGGGAAGAAAACCTACACTAGATTCATTTAAAAGGCAAAGGTGTCAGAATGTGCTTTCTCCTTCCCTGTTTGGTTTCTGGGGTCTCTGCCCATCTCTATTATTTATAATAATAACTGGCCTTTATTAACTACTTGCTTCATGTCATGAATTTATGTGTATTCGCTCACTTAACATTCAGAGCAGCTCTATGTCAGAGCAGGGGGAAGTCTATTAATATCGCCTTTTTACAGATGGAGATGCAAATTCAGAGACTTTGTACTACTTTTAGATCTGGGCAAGAAGGTCTTGCCCTGGGTTCCTTGCTTTAGAGACCTTTGCTCTGGTCCTCTTGCAGCCAGCACCCTCCATGGAGCAAAAGTCCCTGAGCCCAAGGGGATGTGCTCTGAAAGCCTGCATTCTCCTTTTATTTTTTAAAAAGATTTTATTGAAGTGTAGTTGACTTATAATGTTAGTTTCAGGTGTACAGCAAGGTGATTCAGTTATACATATACATGCATATATATAGTTTTTCTTTTCAGATTCTTTTCCATTACATATCATTACCAGAAATTGAATATAGTTCCCTGGGCTATACAGTAGGTCCTTGCTGCATTCTTCTTTTTAGACTACACTTTGGGTATCTAGGATTCTGGAATCTCTTGCTCAAATGGCTCTAGGCTACTTCTAGCACCTGAGTGAGTGTCTTCTCCCACCTACCTTCTGCCAGCATGTGTGCCCCTGGGGTGGCTGAGGGGCAGCTGTTTGGAGGGCATGTGGGTGGAGCTTGCACACGTGGGTGGGATATTCCCACACGTGTATATGAGGCCCCTTGTTTGGGACAGAGCTGTGTTTGGGAAGAGAGGAGGAGATGGCTGGATTTCTATATAGAACTCCAAGAAGTTGGATCATCCTAGATTTGAACTAGCCTTCCAACATCAGGTTCCTCTGAAGAACACTGAAGAGCTACGTCGGTGTGGCAGGAGGCTAGGGGTACCTTGTGGGCAGGGGTTGCCAGGCGTGGACTGGTGGCATAAGGCGGACCCTCTCAGCCTGTGGTACCAGAGCCTGTCTTGGCATTCCGGCCAGCCCCTGCAGATGTTAAGGGCAGCTGGACTGAGAGGTCACCTGGCTGTATCAAAGGTGACATGGCTAGAAAGCTATGGAGCCAAGACTCTGAATCCAGGAACGTGTGATTTTTCCCTTCTTTCATGAAGTTCCATGCTCGTCTTGACCAAAAGTCAGAATTTTGGCTTCCTGGAGGTCTATTGGTTAGAAAGTGGGATCCCATTGTATCTGTTGCAGTGCCCTTCCTGGCGAAGAGAGCCTCCCTCTCTCACTCGATTGTGAACTCCCTGAGTGCAAGGTCTATGTCTCCTTTGACTTGTTTGTTTCGTGCACCTGGCACAGCCTGACAATGTTGCTGATCTGTTGGACCCCTCCCCACCCCACCCTTGTCCAGCGAGGAAGATGCTAATTGAACAATCATGGTACAAGGCACTACTGGTTATGCTGATATGCAGCAGTGGGTGAAAAGCCTGGGGTGGAGAGTGGGTGTGGGGAAGTATTGGGAAGCCCTTCCTGGGGGTGGCTACGAGACTAGTTGCCTTACAATCCTTTAGTCTGGGAACCCATATTCTAGGGCGAAAGACTCTAATGAGTCCCCTTCCTTCTTGCATTGATTTTCTAACCCCTCCCCCACCTCCTTGGAGACACCAGGTGAGGAAGGGTGCTTAGAGTGGGATCCTCCATGGACAACATTTTTCTTATCTACACAGTGAATGAACAGGACACAGTAATCCCTTTCCCCTCCAATTCTGTGTGCTGAAGCCACTGAATTTGCAAGGGAGCATGAGGGGCATTGTTGGAGTCAGTACAAAGAGCCACAAGTACACGGGACACGGACCCCCTGCCGTTCCCACCCCCACTGCGCAGTTCAGAGCCCCTTTACAGGATCGAGCCCGGAAGCCCACTGACAGATTTCTCTATTTCTCAGCCCCTTTCCTCAGTTCATCTCAAAGTTAATCTTCCCAAGGTGTAGTTTGATCACCCACCCTCCTGCTCAGAAGCCTCCCATTGCCAAATCTGGCTGGCAGATGATGAATATTTATCGACTGTGGAGTGCTCATTCGGATGGATAAGAAAGGCCTGCAGACGTCGGCAGATAAACAGGTGAAGGATGTGGATCACTCCTTCACCCAAGAGGGCAAGTAGAGAATAAACAGATACCCTGAAAATAGTTCAACTGGTTAGTGATCAAAGAGATGCAAATGAAAGCAGGATGGAGATAGTGTTTCAGACTTATTAAATTAGCAGAATCTACAAACACCATTGCCCCGTACCAGCAAGGCTGGATGACGTCTGTGCTTCTCCATCTCTGGAAGCAGTGTGCACAGCTCAGGAAAACCACCTAGAACAAGGGAACCAGGGCCTTGAAAATATCACTACCTCTTGCCCCGTTAATCTCACTTCTGGGAATTGATCTTAAGAACAGAATTCTACAGAAGAAAAAGCTCCAGGCATGCCCTTGGCATTATCCTCCTATAGTTCTCCAGGCAGTGAGATGGTTAAGGTAAACCATGGCTGATCTAGTCAATGCAATATGATGCTGCCACAGAAATGATAATTACAAAGACTGTGCAGAAGTGTAGAAACTGTTTCTAACATCATGTTTGTTGCAGGACTCAAAATTTGCATGAACGTTGTGATTACAACCACGAGCAGTAAGTATTTGGGTTGACAAAGTCCAGAGGAGAATATGCAAAGATAAAAATCATTCAAGGTTGGGGAAATGAGTGGTTTTCCTTTTTTGTTTAAGAATCTTCTTTGTTAATGTTAAAATATTTTCTCAACAGAATGGAGGCTATAAAATATACAACCTCTTTTATTGCTGTTAGGGTACAATCGAAACTCATTAGCCTGCACTCATTGTAATGATCAAATATTAAATATTAATAATTAATTTTAAAATGTGAAGTAATAGTTAAATAATTTGAAAAAAAGAATGATCACACTTGTTAGTTGTTTACTAGATTCCAGGCAGCGAGGTGAATGAGTCGTGCATATGAGTTCGTGGATTGTCACCACAACCCTGTGAGTCAAAACTAATCTTATCCCTTTTTTTTTTTTTTTTCTTGCTGGGAGGCAGTTAACTAGGTTTACTTATTTATTTATTTTTTTCATGGAGGTACTAAGGATTGAACCCAGGACCTCGTGCATGTTAGGCAGGTACTCTACCGCTCAAGCTATACCCTCCCCCTCATCTTATCCCCATTTTACAGAATAGGAACCTGAGATCCTGCCAGGTTAGCCCACCTACCTCAGTTTACGCTTCAGCCCAGGCTGTCTGATTCCACAACTTGTGGTGACTTCCATCATGGGCTTTGGGTGTCCATGTTTAAGGAACTTCCATCATTTATGTATCACCAGCATGATTTTGGGGGGATAACTGTGGTTCGCACATCATGTACGATGATTTACTTGATTTTAAAATTTAAATCGACTCAATTTTTAAACTTTCTCATGCCTATGCTAATATTATCCTAAGGAAGAATCCTCATGGAATCATCTGTTCAATGTGTTGGTTGTATTTTTCAATGTACAATAAAATTTAAAAAGAACATTAATAGTGTTTAAAAAAATCACTGAAGATCATCTTTTTTTGCAGCCAATAAAAATTATGTATGTATATATTTTTTACTGAATTTGCCAAGTGTGTGTTTTTTTCATTTGTTTGTTTTTTAATTGAAATATAGTCAGTTCATAATGTGTCAGTTTCTGGTGTACAGCATAATGTTTCAGTCATACATATACATACATAGAGGCGTTTTCATATTCTTTTCCATTATAGGTTACTACAGGATACTGAATATATTTCCCTGTGCTCTACAGAAGAAACTTGTTGTATATCTATTTTATATATAGTAGTTAGTTATCTGCAAATCTCGAGCTCCCAATTTATCCCTTCCCACTCCCTTTCCCCCCTGGTAACCATAAGTTTGTCTTCTTTGTCTGTGAGTCTGCTTCTGTTTTGTAAATAAGTTCATTTGTGTCTTTTTTTTTTTAGAATCCACACATAAGTGATATCATATGGCATTTGTTTTTCTCTTTCTGGCTTACTTCACTTAGAATGACGATCTCCAGGTCCATCCATGTTGCTGCAAATGGTATTATTTTATTCTTTTTCATGGCCAAATAGTATTCCATTGTATAAATATACCACAACTTCTTTATCCAGTCATCTGTCTATAGATGTTAAGGTTGCTTCCATGTCTTATCTATTGTAAATAGTGCTGCTATGAACATTGGGGTGCATGTATCTAAGATCTTGTACACCTCTGTTTGGGAAAAACTGAACTATCTTATGCCACAGTCAGTCCCAGCCTCCCACTCCAGTCTTACTCCCTCTATACCCCCTGCTGTCTCAGCTACAGCCATCTTGAGGCCTGAATCCAACCCAGCCAGATCCTGTCTATGGGCTCTCCCAGCCCCTCCCAGCTCCTCTCAGCCTGGCCCTGTGTCCCCTCTCTGCCCCCAGGCTCAGTGCATCCCCAGGGTTTGCCTGAGCCAAATCCAGATCAAAGCCATTAATGGACGAGGAGAACACTCAGATTCAGAGGCTGCTCAGCACAGTAATTAATTCCCATTTATTAAGCTCCTACTCTGTGCCAGGCCCTAAACTACAAGTTTTATATACATGACCTCAATTGGCTCTTTCTATTTTCCATCTCTGGATTAAACTATATACATTAAAGAAATTCTTTTTATTGTGTTGTGGTAAGGACACTGAACGAGAGATCTACCTTTTGACAGATTTTTCAAGGCATAATGCCGCATCATTATCCATCAGCACAATGTTGTACAGCAGATCTTTAGAATTTATCTTGCATAACTGAAACTTGCTACTGGTTCCTTATAATGACCTTGTGAAATCAACATAATTTTTAATTTCTACTTTGTATGCTAGGGAACCTAGACTCACAAGGCTTAAGGCACCTGCTCAAGTCACACAGTGGGTGAATAACAGAGTTCAGATTCAAGTCTAAAACTATTTGACCCCAGCGTCCTTCTTACCGCTCTGGTCCTGGGTCTTATTAGTGATGAGGCCAACAGCTCCCACCTCCATGCCCTCCAAAGAGGGCTTATGAATTTCTTGCCTCGCCAGTGTGTGGGGAAAAGAGACACTTACTCATTATGAGCGGGGGTCTCTGTGGGTACAACCACTTAAGAAGAGGATTTGACAACAGCTGTGAAATTTTACATGCACACGCTCGTGGGCCCCAAAAGTCACATTTTGGGAAATAATTATCCTGTTATTATTCTCAAAATGTGCACAAAGACATCTGTAGCTTGATAGTCATTGTAGCCTTGTTTGTCGTCGCATGTGATGTAGAAGACACCACCTAAGTGTCATCAACAGAGGACTGATTACATTAATTTCAGTACATTCATACACAGCCATCAAAAAGACTGAGGAGGGTCTATAGGTTCTCGTATGGAACAATATCAAAGATAACAAGTTAACACAGCAAAGTGCAGAACAGTGTAATAGCATAGTACCATTTGTATCAAAACCCTGTGGGATGAAATATATATCTAATTATACACACATGTACTGAGACACACATAGCCTATCTCTGGAAGAGCATTAACAGAACAGGTAAGAGTGGCTGCCCAGAATTTTGTATCGGAAAGACGCAGGTTGGGATGGAGGGAGGGGCTGATCTGGCAGCAGTGTGTGTCTAGCCTGCAGGCTGTACTGGGTCTCAGGGTAATCTGAGGTGTCTGTATGCGAGTAACAGAGATCTCCCCACTACATGCCCCTACAGCCCCCCCGGGGCACTGCCCCACATCATGGGAGACTTATTTTTCACTAGGCAACCTTTTGCGCTGTTTTTTGTTTTAAATCTGTGCATGTATTACCTCTTTAATAATTAAAAATTTAAAATGAAAAAAAGAATTTCCTACCTGAGGCAAGACCCACCTACACGGGGCCGGGGAGGTGGGGGTCATCTCCAGGCTGCAGGTGGAGCCTCTTCCACAGCACGCCCGAGACCCAGGCACCCTTTCTCCTTGTCATTTTTCAGTTGAAGATTTTATCCTCTCCCTTTCCTAACCAGCAGCCGGGTGGCTTCGGAGGCAGGATTTTGGCTGAGACTTACTGCACTAGCTTTGCTGAGTCCACGGACTTTATTTCCTTGTTTCTAAGATGGGGCTAGTATATATTTCACAAGGTGCTTGCGAGGGGACAGAAGGTGGTCTTAGGTGGTACACAGAGATGGGACAGGACAATGGGGAGACCTTTCTGTGTATGACCTTGGCAAAAAGGGAATTGTTGGCCCGTGAGGGGGTCAGACCAGTGTGCACAATGGGAGTGGAAAGGATGCCCCTCACCAGTCAGAGTACGTTGGGAATGCAAGTTATAGAAAAACCCAACCCTAACTGGCTTATCCAGGACTCCTTGTCCATCTTCAGGAGGAAAAAGCAGGCCTTTCCCAGTCATGGGATAAAACTCTTTCTCTTTTCACTGGGATATCTTAGGTCAAAACCCACTTGAACAGGGGAGGGTAGAGCTCCGTGGTAGAGCTCATGCTTAGCATGCACGAGGTCCTGGGTTCAATCCCCAGTACCTCCATTAAAAAAAAAACACCCACTTGAGACAAGTGTCACCTAGAGGGTAATCTATCTTGATTGACTTCAGTTGGGGTTCCTGAATCAGTCCCTGGCAAGGAGTATGGTACCACTGTGATTATCTTGTACTCATCAGGACAGCCTTGCAGATGACATCAAACCCAGTGCCGCATTATTGCTGGACATTGGAGATGGGGAACAGATCTTTGATCTTTGGAAGGGGGTCAACTTCAAGGACCACCACAGTCCCCTAGATCTAAGTAAGCAGTGTCTTGGCTGGACGTTAAGCTAAAGAAAGACTGTCCATCCATTCACCCACCCATTTATCTGTTTAATAGTTTATTAAGCAACTACTAGGTGCTAAGCATGGGGCCACGGGCTGCAGACTTAGCAGTGAGCGGCTGCTCTCTGCTAAGTCCTTGCTTCCTTCAAGGCTTTGCTCCTTCCTCCCCTTTCCAGTGAGGCCACCCTGCACCCCCCGGCTCCCACTTGGCACCCAGGGCTGCCCACACCCTGCTCTATTTTTTCTGTTTTTCCATAACCTTCCCACGTACCGTGTAAGTTATTCCTTTACTAGGTTTGTTGTTTCTTCTGTCTCCTCCTATGAGAGTGTAACTTCCCTGAGAGCTGGGTTTTCGTCTTTTTATTCATTGATGTATCTGCAGCCCTTGGTGCAGTCCCTGGCATCCAGCAGTCACTCAATAAATGGTCCTTGAATAAGTGACTAAAGGTCCCTGCCCCCATTGTGAGCCTGTGAGTGTTTACCTGCATGCGTGGTGGGAGAGAACTCAGTAATCAAATAATCCCAAACACAAATATGTCATTATAAGTGGGGATAAACTCTATGGTAAAAGAGTATGGGTCACCGTGAGAGAACCTGTGCCAGTCCTGGGGATGGGGGACAGCATCCTACAAGCAGTGGAATTTGAGCTGGGCTCTGAAGGATGAGTAGGAGTTGGCTGAAGGTGAGGCAGCGAAGGACAGAGCAGGAGGCCTTCTGCAAGAGCTGGGCTGAGTATGGGGGGTCGGGTGGATTCTCCTGCAGGGCAGTGAGGAGAAGCAAGGTCCAGGAGCACTGCAGCCCGTCCAAGGGTGCAGATCACTTTAGTAAAGGGAGAGCAGCGGCTCTTCCCAGGGTCCCCGGCTCAGCACTGACACATGGGTGCCATGAGGTGCTGGGCCCAGGCAGCCTGTCTCAGGGGTGACAAGCGCTTCTACCTCTGCCTTGGCTGCCTCCCGGCCCACTGTGTGCCCCAGGGTCTCAGAACCCAGCTGTTCTCAGCCAGAGCCCCTCACTCAGTGCCAGGGTTCTCTGGCCTGTGTCCTCCAAGGCCGATGATGGGGGGCAGGGAGGACAGAGCTGCGTGGATTCAGAGCAGGGGTGTCCAAATCTCACGGGATGCTCACGGAGTTCCAGGAGCGAGCCCAGTGCAATTTCATTCCTCTTTTCAGGTTCAAGAAGGGGCTCAGTGAAAGAGGGATGTATCTAAGACACACAGGGAGAGAGTTTTCAGAGCTGGAGGGAGGCTGTGGACAAAGGGTGGCTTCACAGGCTTAAACAAAGATCATGACTTTGGACTCCCAATCCTCAATTCTGTAGACCTAGTGGGAGCAAAGCCCTCCCAGATACACCCCTGACAGGGTGTCCCCTGCATCTTGATCCTTCTCCTGCTTCCGCTCACAGCCCCTTCCCACCAGGGCAGGGCTCCCAGCTGTCTCCTGTACTGGTGGAGGTGGGGGAGGGTCCATTTCCTACTGACAGTGAAGCTCTTTAGTGAAAGTCTTAAGGCAGTTTTGATCCTCCTATTTTCATGGAATCTCCTGTCTTGAGGAATGTGAACAAGTGACTTGAGGATCTAAGTCAAAAACAGCCCAGACTGCAACTTTCTCAAGTGCGTTCATCAAGCCAGCGCTCCTAGGAGTGGCCCCAGCCCCTCCCAGTCTTGCTTTGGGGGTCAGAGTCCAGCCTCCCTGGGGACTTCCCTCAGGTGTGAGCAACCTTAGTCCTGCTTTTTGATTGTCTGAACGCCAGAGTCTCAGAGCCTGAACGGATCCTTCACAGCTCTGGGCCCTCCTGGTCCCCCATCCCATGGAACCGTAGACGTCGGGGGTCCTCCTTGGACCCAGTCCATCCATCATCACCACTGTGTGCTGATGGGCTCATAGACTGAGGCCTACACGGAGCTCAGTGGGGATCAGTTCACCCCTGTTGCCCTTTCTGGATCGATCTGCCAGGAGCCCTGTATCAGCGCTCCCCCAATCCCATCACTTGCTTTGGACTTCTTTGCCTCCAGATTTGACTTCAGGTCTCTCCTCTGCACTTGAATATGGCTTAAGGGCTGACCCTACGTGGGGAGCTGGGCAGAAACTCTGATGCGCCTTGGAGCTGAGGTGCACAAGTTGCAGGCTGAGGCGGGTTGGCTACCACCCCCTGCAACTTCAGTGCCCTCTATAGATGGCAGCACAAGCTGGCAGGAGACGGGTGATTGGAGTGGGGATGGCAGGAGGTGTCTCCTCCCTCGGTCCAGGCTCTCTGGCTGCCCCAGCTGCCTGGCTTTGTAGATGGAAAGGGAGGTCCTGTGGTTGACTTGTCGTCCGGTGGCAGGGCACGATTACACAGACAGTACACTCAGCTGACATCTGCTCTTCCAGAAGTCTCTGGCCTCTGATTGCAAAACGGAATCCGGGGATCACCACCACCTGCCTCTCTCATCTTATACAGGTGCTGGGTCGGAGCCTAATCACTTAATTTGTCAATGGCATTTCTTGATGTCACTTCCTCTGAACCCAGATAACTATTAGATGTGGGCTGTTAATAGCTGTTAACATATCTGTGTTACCTCTGGGAGGTATCCGCTTCTCACAGGGACTCTGAAACCAAACCCTTCCATAAAAACTCTGCCTGCATCCCTTCTGCCTGGTGGGGCAGATGCTCAGGGAGGGACCGGGGAAGTGGTCTGTTGGACAGATTGTAGAGAATTGTGTGTATCTGAGTGATTATTCTGTCTCTTCCCTTTCCTCCCCTGGGTAGCAGCATCCTACAGCCCCTGTTCAGCTCTGAAACTCAGGGAGGGCATACAGGGAGGAGCGGACAGGGACCTGAGTGCACTGGCGCTGTTCCCGCCATGGGTAACTCTGTGCTCCAAATGGGACGAGAGAGAGTATGACACTCACTGTGAACTGCATGGACACTTGGGCCACTTGCATCCAGAACTCTTAGGACTTTCAAGAGCTTTCCCCAGGGGAAGAGGAAAGAGGAAGCCCCTGCTCTCAGGGAGTGAGAACTTCCAGTTTCTGAAAGACTCAGCCTCCAAAGATGGAGGCAGCTGTACTGGGCCTGTTCACGCCAGAAGAGGCGGATGTGTGGTGTCTGGAATGTGGGAGAGTGTTATGAACACAGAGAAGTTCCAATGCCTAGCAGTTCCCAAAGGAATGGTCCTTGAACAGGGGAAACTATTAAGCTACTTGGCATCTTAAAACCAAGAACAATTCAACTCCATAGATTGTTAACACACTTTCCGATGCCGTTACGAGGAAGGAGCTTTGTCTGATTAAGTCCCACGCTCGGGGTGACTTTTTGAACAGAAATTTGCTTTTTCAAATCCCAGAGAAGTAGGATTAAAATTGGATGTTCTCGCTCCTTGAAAAAGTTGGTTTTAGGATGGATTCAAGGATGACTGACTGTACAAAATGGGGAGCGAATTCAAGAAGAAATGAGGCACAGGGTAAGGCTTTCCCCCAGAGCGGTCCTTAAAATGCATCAGAAATCTCTGGCGGTGGGACCCAGGAATCTGCATTTCATTTCATTTCATTTCATTTATTTATTTTCTAAACTTTTAAAATTAATTTTTTTAATTAAAGTACCATCAGTTACAATGTGTCCATTTCTGGTGTGCAGCACGATGTCCCAGTCATGCATACACATGCATTTCATTTTAAATGACGGTACATCATAACATGGGGTAAAGAGCACGGACCTGAAGTGTATAGCCCAGAGACATTTGACATGAAAAGAGCTATGTAACCACCACCCAGCTGAGACATCCAGCCCTTCCAGGGACCCCAAGGTTCCATTATATCTCTTCCCACTAGAGGCAATTAACCTACCTTTCCATAATCAATCACCATTTTGATTTTTATGACCATCGGTTCATTTTGCCTGTTCTTGAACTTCACACAAATAGAATTGCACATCATATATTCCTTTGTGTTTGATTTCTTCTGCTCCCATCATGTCTGTGAAATTAATCTAAGTCATGTGTCTCTATTATCGAAAAGCAGTATTCCACCCTATGAATATATGACAATTGCTTAGCCATATTCTTATCGATGAGCACTTGAGCTGTTTCTAGCTTTTGGCTGTTATGCATAAAGCTGCTACGAGCATTCTTGTGCGTGTCTTTGGATGAACATATGCACTCATTTCTGTCAGGCAAATATCTAGGGTGGAATCGCCTGATCACGGGGGAGGTGTGGTAGCTTTGTGACGTGCCAACTTGGCCAGTCTGAATTCCCTTTCTTGTATGTTTCAGGTTTGTGTGGGCCACAGGGGAGATTCTTGAGGGGATTTGGAGGGTAGAAGGGAAGCAGCAGCTGTCATGTAGCTCACACCATTGTGGCCGATCTGCTGACACCCCTTGTTGGCTGTGTTGGCTGGAAGCAGTGGCTGGCTCCTCCTTGGGCTTCTCCTGAGCCAGGCATGTCCATGTTTAGCTCCATGGTGAAGGATGCTGGCTTCTGCAAAATACCCGCATTATCAGTGACAGAGCCAATGAAAACTGACGAATTTCAGGGATTCAGTCCATCCTTGTGTGGTTCCAGTTAGGGCTTATGGGGTCCAGCCTGTTCCTGATCTCCCCTACTTTGCATCCGCCTTCTGCTCCCAGCTGCCTGACTTATGGAATTCAATTTCCAACATACAATGCAAAGACAAAAGCCTAGCAAGCCTGCATAACCAGCTCCCACCTTGAATAACGGCAAGTCTCTGTGGCAAATTCATATGCATGTAATGGCTTTGCTTCCCTGCTTGAACCTGGCTGATGCTGTAGGTGGTTGTTTAACTCAATTAGAAACAGCCTGACACTTTTCCAAAGTGGCTGTTCCCACTCCCTCCTGCATCCTCATCAGACTTTGGTATTTTCACCCTTTCAAATTTTACTCATTCTGATGGGTGGATATCTACATTTTTAAATCCATCTTTTTTTGGGGGGGAGGGTAATTAGGTTTATTTATTTTTTAATGGAGGTAGCAGAGCTTGAACACAGGACCTCATGCATGCTAAGCATGCACTCTACCACTGGGCTAGTACCCTACCCCCAATATCTGCTTTTTTTTTTTTTTTTTTTTTTAAAAACAAGCTCTGCTTGGAATTATTATGAGGGTTAAAGAATAAGAAACTGGTTTGGGGAAAGACCTTGGCATTTGAAGGAAGCCAGTTTGACTTGGAATTAGATCTTCACCACTTACTGGCTGTCTGATATTAGTTGACTTTTTGTCTCTCTGGGCTTCAGTTTTTTCATCTATAAAATGAATTATTAATCATTGCTAACAAGTATTGAGTGCTTACCAGCTGCCAGACACTGTTCGAAGCACTTTATGCGTATTAACTCATTGAATTCTCTCAACAAATGATGAGGTAGGTGCTATTATCATTTCCAACTTAGATGGGAAAACTGACTTACTGGGATTCAAAACCAGGCAGTCTGGCTTCCTGTTTGTTTGTTTGTTTCTTTTTATACCACCTATCATCCCTCCATTGCCAGGCAGAGTGGAGATGAAATGATAGCATGGACATGAGGATTCTGCAAAGGACAGGACAGCTGGTGCAGACTGATAATTTTACAGCAGGTCTTAATGGGAAATTGCCTTTCAGTGCTATCAAATATGTAGAATTTAATCTAACAAACAAGTGAACAAAAAAGCCAGTTATGATCATGATCAATGCAGCCAGAAAGGTAGGATCTTCACAGAAGCCAGAAAAATCCAGCACTGTCCAGAGAAGAGGACACCTGTATGGCTCCCTGCCTTGAATATTTTGGTCCCCTGGCAGTTGAAGGTTTTTAGAGGAGGGTGTTGGGCTTTACCAAAGTGTCAATCCATCAGTTCCCTTCACTCGACTTTGTACTGAACAAAGAACCTTCTGGTATTGATTTCCTTTCCCAAAAGTCTGTCCTTCCTGAAAGAGATTGTGCTGACCAGTCAACCTCAGGAATCCCATCTCCTAGGGAGTTTCATTTCTCAGTGTCAATTAACAAATTGCATTTCAGGTTTAACCATCAGTCTTTTGTAAGTTTGTTTAGTATAGGTCATTCCCCCACAGCTAATCACAATTAACCTCCCGGGGAGAAGGGGAAGCACCATCAGGGTAGTATAAAAGAGCTGGTATGAAAATGCATGCTGTGAGACTGTACAGGACAGAGAGAGGACTTCTGGGGGGTAGCATCAAGGAAGACTTCCTGGAGGAGGACAACACTGGCCCAGGATAGTGGTTAAAACAGGCTTTGGAGTCTGCCTATGTAGATTAAAAGCCTATCTCTTTTCCCTTATTGTCTGTATGACTTAGCCGAGTTACTTTATCTCTCTAGGCCTCAAATTCCTCATCTTTAAAGTGGGCATGACAATGGTACCTGCTTTATGGGGTGGCTGTAAGGATGAGATGATTGTATGAAATGTATGTATATAGCTCTTAGCACAGTACTGGGCCCACAAGCAACACTCAGAATGGCTGTCATTACTGTTGCCATTGTTAATACCCAAAATGTTGTTTTCATTGAGGAGAATTCCAGGAGAGGGAGACACATTTGAGGACTGCTGCTTTCCCAGAGACAATTTTGTCTCAAAAGAAGCCAGAGCTGAGTTGGTGTTTGCTTTAAGACCCAGAGGGCAGAAACCTCTTTGCAGTTCACGGCTCCTTCCTTGAGAGCCGTCACAGCCTGTCCTGCGGTTTTGCTGCCCAGGAGGAAAGTGGCCTGTACAATCTATAAGAACCCATCAGCCTTGAGAACTTCCGTGGTTTCTGAGTCACTGTCAGGCCATTTCAGCTTCCAAGCAGAAACTCCCAGGGTGGACTCACCCCCTAGGCCTTCTCTGCCCTCCTTTGTATAGAGATGGGGAGGACAGTGTGGGGTGGGAGGGAGGGCTGGTGATCCCTGGTCACATTCAGCCTCCGCACAGAGTCCTAACATCATCATAGAGTCAGGGCACTCGCTTCATGCTGTTTTCCTAAAGGAAAAGATGCTCAGATCACCTAGCTAGGGTTCACCAGACCTGGGCCCCAACCCCAGGCTCCTGCTTCTCTGCCCAGTGTTCTGTCTACAGATCCTGATGGGACCTTCCCCAGTTTCACCATAACCTTGACTCCGGTCAACACAGGGAGGATGGGTAGAGAGGGACAGGCAAGCATGTCAGGGTAGTGCCAGGGCTTCCATCATATCTGTGCTCTCGCAGCAAGTGGAGATCCACCCTTCTCCGGGCTAACCCCTGATACCCCCCAACCTTGCCCCTTCAGCACCATGGAAACTGTTCCAGCTTCTTCCTGCTTCTCTTTGCCTTTCCACAAAAGTGCTTTACTGGCCCCAGCTTTCCTGCTCTTTTCATCTTGTGGAAGCTGGACACCTGAAAAGTCCTATTGTCTTCACACAGGGATCCTGTCTTATCCCCCTGGTTCTGTATCCTCTTTTCTTGAGAGTGCACTTGCGTGGGTGCAGGTGGTTGGCTAAGCAGGGCTGGGAGTTGAATGGAAAGGCAGTGCTTCTCTCTTGTTTCAATCAGGGATGCCGTCTGAAAGGAGTACCCACCTCCATTCCTGTTACTAAGAACTGAGACCCATCCACTGAATTCCAGCCCACACTCTGCCCACCACTGGCAGGAGGCCCCTCCGAGGGGAGAGGTGGGGTCCTTGCTAACACCTGCCTAGTTGGAGCGTCAGGGTGTGATAGCCCAGCCCTGCCACTTAATGCAGGTGTGATCTTGGGGAGATGCTTAATCTCCTGAGGGCTCAGTTGGCCCCGATAATGGATGCTGATAGCAACACCTATCCCCACAGGATGGTCTTGAGACTCAGAGAGAGGATAAGCACTTAGAAGAGGGCCTGACAGGTGGTCAGGGCTCAGTGAAGATCTAGTACTATTGACACCTGTTATCCTTCTCTTCAGGGCTGGGGATGCCTCCGTGTTGGCAGTATCCCCCAGCCTGGTCCTTAGCGTTGGAGACTCAGTGCACCCCAGGCACTTGGGGCAGAATCTACGCTGGAAGCAAAGTTACCAATTAATGGTTGTTTGATGAGCATGGAATTGGAGCTGGGGGGAAGGGGATGGGCAGCCGGAGGCTCACAAGGCTGAGTCTGGTGTGGGGGGTTCTGTGACGCCCATTTCTATCACCAGGACTGGCCCAAGGCTCCTTGTGGCTGGTAAGGGAGCCTGGTTCTCTGCACCACAGACAGGAGGCTGATCTGGTTGTAACATCTGCTGACTCCTGCATCCACAGTGTTGAGCTGACTGGCTTGACTGGCCAGAGAAGCCACCTCTCCTCAGTGCCTCTGGTCCTTCCAGATTCACTCTAGCATAAATAGAAAGTCTTCTCAGACCAGGGGGGCCTCATCTTCATTCAAGGCTCTGGAGTGGCTCCCCACCCTTGTCAGATGGCTTTGAACCCACCAGGAGACACCCTGCAGGGGCCAGCTCTAAGACTCCTGCCCCTTCCTGTCCACTCTGGTTCCGGAACAGACTTCCTTCCCACGGCTCAGAGTACAGTCAACTCCCCCTGCTTGGGACAAGTCCAGTCAAGGGTTGGGGGAGGGCACCCTGGTACACAGACGTGCATCTGGGTTCTAGAGATCAGCTCTCTGGTGGGGAGGAGGGGCTTCTGGAACAGGTGACTGAGCTCAGCCATGACCCAGTGATTTTTTTCTCATATATTTCTTTTTCAGGGTAGGAGTACTTTGCCACTCTCCATGGTTTCCTCTCTCTTTTTCAATAATTAAATAATTTTTCCTTTTTGTCTTTTTTCTTTCTCTTTACATCTTTTTTACTGAGTTATAGTCATTTTACAATGTTGTGTCAGATTCCAGTGTAGAGCACAAGTTTTCAGTTATACACGAACATACATATATTCATTGTCACACTTTTTTTCGCTGTGAGCTACCACAAGATCTTGTATATATTTCCCTGTGCTATACCATATAATCTTATCTATTCTGCATATGCCTGTCAGTATCTACAAATTTTGAACTCCCAGTCTCCCTTCCCACCCTAAATAATTTTTCTTAACAATAGCTGCTATTTATTAATTAGCTCCTATACTAATTGGGTGACTTTCTTACATCTTTAATCCACACAGCAGCCTGATTCCAGTCTTACAGAAGAGAAGACTGAAGCTGTGAGAACAGTAACTGGCCCCATAACACCAGTGTGCTTTTTTTCCTTTTCTTCTTTTTCGTTTTTGGGCACTGCCTCAAGATGGTTAGTATTTTCCTTCCCTGTTGGAATGCAAGAGAAAATGTTTGCATGTACCTTCTGTCTTCTGCAGCAGGGTCTGGAGACCTCCTTCAGAACTGTAGCTGGGAAAACCAAGCAGCTTGTTTTGCAGTGAGTCCAGATTTTGAGAGGACAATACGTTTGTGTTGTGTTATGTTTGTTTGTTTGTTTGCTTGCTTGGCATAACAGACATCAAAGCCCTTGAGCGGAATGGCTCACAGTTTGTCCACATATTAAACATTTGGAAGGGGGTGGGGGGCAGGAAAGTGTATGTGGACCCTGCCCAGAGAGCGGCCATGAGGGTAGGGGTGGGTCCTGGCGGGGATTATTTGGAGGAGGCTCGAGGAGAGAAGTCAGTGCAGAGGCAGGGCTGCATTGGAAGGTGGCCCAGCTGAGGACCAGCCGCGGCTTGTGGTGGAGTCGAGGGTGGGGGATGGGGTGGGAATGACTTGGTGTAGCTCATTCCTACTGCCCTGTTTGGCAAACCATCCTTCTCTGACCTAAGTAAATAAATAGACCCACCTCCCTGCCCCTTAGTCATAAAAACACCCGCAGGGTAGAGACTGGATATCCATACATGTTGATAACAGGAAGGAAAAGACCGCCCCCAGCACCAGCACTGGGGTGAGAAGAGACCAGTGCTGTGTTCCCAGGCAATAACATCCCCATGGCTGGTATCCCCAGAACCTGGATGGGCCTTCACTTGCCAGTTGACTGGAATTCTGGCCTGCGAAGGGTTTTGAGCAAGTAAAGAGTGTCATCAAATAGGAACCATGGAAATCAACTCTTGCAGCAGAATGGTGATGGTTTGGCAGCAGGTACTGCCTGGGTGAGAGATGATCAGTGTCTGAATAGGGCAATGGCCGAGGATGGAGAGGAGAGATATTAAGGGGTAGAATCAATAGGACCTGATTGACTGATACGGGCTGAAGCCCAAAGGCCTTCATTTAGGTGGCCACGCTAGCCACTCCCCTTGCTCCAGCTGGTTCCTGAATGTCCTTGCTCTGCCCAGGCCCCATGACTCTGAACGTGCTGTGCCGGCTTCTGCCTGGAAGACCTTCCCATTGTTCCAGAAATCTCGGGTTCCTTTGTCTATCTCCCCAACTAGAGAATGAGCTTCTTGAGGGAAGGCACTGGATCTCTTCTCTCTGAATCCCCGCACCTGGCACGAAGCCTAGAGCGCCAAGTATATCTGTTGAGCAAATCAATCAGTAAAGAAAGATGCAGGGTGAAGGGGAAGGAAGGAAGTGAAGAGGGAAGGAATGAAGATGTCGGGCACGCCGTCAGATCTTATTATAATCACTCCTCTCTCTGATGTTACACAGCAATCCTCATCGGAGGGCAGCCTGAGAGTGATCTGAATAGCACTGGCCTCTGCGAGCTGCTGGAACTAGAACCGAATAAAACAGGAATGGTTCAAAGACCATCCTATTATTCCATCCCAATGGTTTCAGCAAGATGGTCACAGCACCAGAGGGAGTGCCTTCCGCAGATGTGGCTGTGGCTGTGGTGTGGGCCGGTATGGGCTGGGGGCATTGAGTTCCGAGAGAGAGAGAGAGAGAGAGAGAGAGAGAGAGAGAGAGAGAGAGAGAGAGAGAGAGAGAGAGAGAGAGAGAGAGAGAGAGAGAGAGAGAGAGAGAGAGAGAGAATATGATACTGTGGATAGAGCCCTGACGACCTGTCCGGGTCCAGGATCCAGAGCTCCAGTCCTGGATGCAAAGACAGCCTCGGAGCTGGGCCTTTGTGCCGGCTCCTGCAGATTTACATTCTGAAAATCTCCCTCTCTTTGCTTTGACTTTTTGTTTCTCCTTTGCTACTTCCACACTCACTGATCCCCCCAGGTCCTCAGGAGACCAAAATGTAAGCCAGAGCAGGAGATAGGGCTTGAATTAATTTCAGCGTCTTTGTGTCTTGCAGTAAAATAGAAAATCTTACATCTTAAGTCCCGCTTGTCCTGGGCTGCTACATTTCCTCCCCCACACCCCCCCATTAGTCAATTTTTTAAGAAAAGACTTGTTTTCTCTAACGTCCCATTAGCCAATGTGAAGTCTGCGAGTGTCAAGAGCACACACAGAATGACCTTGGGCAGGTTCCCCTCCCAAGGCTGCTTCTCTGGCTCTATTTACATTACTTGGACACTGGAGAACCCAGGCAGTCTGGCCACTGCCCATCATACCCACAGGGACTTCATAAACCCATCTCATATTTCTTTTGTGACAATTAATGAAATTAGGAAACTACAGGCCTCATTTCACAGGCGGGGCAGTCGAGGGCTTGCTTTGGGCTGTGTAACTAGTGAGTGCCTGGGTACACGACCAGGGGCGCCCCTACCCTGGGGGGCCCATCTCTTGGGTGGCTAGGCTTTATTTGTCGTGTTTTGGTAGAGATCTGGAAAATACTCCCTGGTTCTGGCTTTCCACTGTCTTAATCTCTTATTTCTCCCTCATTAAAAAGAATGGTGGGCTTGGAATAGCTTGAGTCCCTGGGCCCCAAGGGGAATCCAGGAGGCTGGGCGTGGGGGTCTACAGACTGCACTGAACATACAGGAAACCCTCCCCCAAATTCAGCTTTCTATGGAAGCCACATGCTCACGGCTCTGGGCCGGAATGATAGCGGCGCAGCTGGTTCAGCCGGCTAGCTCATGCTGATCACAAGCTCCAATGGGCAATTATATATGTCTTTGATTAATAAAAAATGTAGCAATGAATGAATACTTAATCAACGAAGTCTGGCGGGTAGACTCTTTCAGAACCTGGGCTGGGGGTGAGGCAGAGAGTAATCAAAGGGGTCCGCGGTGGGGAAAAGGCAGGGCACCGCTCCAGGGGGTGGTAAGCTGGAAAGCTGCTGTCGAATGGGAAAAAAAAAAAAAAACCCAACCAACCAACCAACCAAAAATCCCATACAACCTGAAAGTTGCAAGTTATGTTTCACTCGGGGACCTTACCGAGGCTATAGCCTGGGAGACTGCCTCTAGTTCTGAGGAACTGTTCCAAGTGGTAAAGGAGGAGCTGAGATATCTAGGAGTTTCTGCTGAAAAAAAAAATATTTTACAAGAAAAGATTACTGCTAATCACAAAAACAGACATCTCAAGTTCATGATTTTAGCATTTTTTTTTAAGTGTGACAAGAAGCAAGAATCTGGGCTCACTGAAGTCGGATGGATATGCATCTGAACCACCAGCATCCTGTTTTGCTCCCTTCAGAACTCCCTTCAGGGCCCGGAGGCTGATCAGCGGCAGGTCCCGGATTGGCAGGCAACAGTCTTTGTTTACTGAAATGGCAGGCGACATTTTTGGTCTGCACTGTCGACCTCTGGTTCTTGGTTGTCTGATTCTGTGTTGGGATTTGCTGGCAGCACTGGGAGCTTGAGATCTGGAGAGAGGTTTGAGCTGGCGGACAAATGGGGAAAAAATGTGCTCTGTGTTTACCCACGTGGTCAAGGTAGAGCACAAGGAATAGTGTGTGCGTGTGCGTGTGTGTGCACGCGCGCGCGTGCGTGCGTGTCCGTCTGCCTGCAGGTAAGCTATCCGCGTGTGTGCTGTGAATTTCTGATTCTTTTCCGTGGGGCTGCCTGTGCGTGGAACAGAATTCAAACTATCTTGATCTGGGGAGGAAGGAGGGGCAAAGGAGCGGGGAGGCTGAAGGAGGATCAAGAGAGGAAAACAGATGCCCCTGGGGTTCCCGAGAGTGAAAGGAGGGACGATCCCAAGGCGTGGTCAAAAAGTGCGCGAGACCGTGAGCCAGAATGAAGAAGGAAGTGATGGAGAGCGGGAGGTGGTGGACCCTTCCGGGATCGCCGGGGAAGCGCGGCGCGGACTGGGAGGGGCGGCAGGAGGCGCGAATCCAAACCTTGAAAGGCGCCGTGCGGGGAGCGCGGCGAGGAGACCAGCCGGTAGGACTGGGGCACAGGGCTGGGGTCGGGGCCGGGGCCAGGGACGGGGGGGCGGTGGGACCGCGGAGCCGAGGTGAGGGGCGCTAAGACGCAACAGAGCCCCGGGCGCCTCTGCGGGGAGGGCCGCGGACCACGTGCGGGAGGCGGAGCGGGGTGGGGGTGGGGAGCGGCCTGTGGGCCCTTTCCTGGCAGGTGGTGACTGAGCAGGGGCGGCGGGGAGGTGGGTATGGGGCGTGCTGGCCCAGGGTCCCGGAGGATCGCGAGAATCGTGTTGAGGTGGGGATTTGGGGGACATTAACTAGCCCTGCGATGTGACTGACTGGCCCACGTGACCTTGGGGAGTTTACAAAAATCCTCCGCTTTTGTTTCAAGTTGTGAGTAAACTGAAGATAAGAAAGCACTCACTTTCCAGGTTATCTGGAGGCTTTGTGAGGACGTCTGTGAAGTCCCCTACCCCCGTGCCTGGTTCAGAATTGCTGCTGTTACTGTTTTAGTGAACCGTCTCCATAATTCCTGCCTCCCCACCAGTTGCCGGTTGTGGGATGGGGAGTTTTTTATGCCCATTTCTAACAACTGGCCTCTCTCCACCTCACAAAGGACGCTTTGTCCACCTCTACCTTTCCCACAGCCCCCTGTACCAAGCCTCTTCCTTGTTTTACAGGATCCAGAGAATCACCCATTGATGGACTTCGCTCAAGCCTAACACAGCCAGACCCAGAGAGCTACCTGAACAGAAGAGGCTGCCAAAAGGAATTTTCCAAGGGCTCAGACGCCAGGTTTTGCAGCTCCTGTGGTCAGCTCAGGAGGCCGCCGGTGGGATTTGAGGATCCGCTCCACCTCGGACCATGCAGGGCAAGAACCTGCCCCTTCGTGTGGCCACCCTGCTGACCGGGCTGCTGGAATGCCTCGGCTTTGCGGGCGTCCTCTTCGGCTGGGCATCCCTGGTGTTTGTCTTCAAGACAGAACATTACTTTGAGGAGCTGTGTGAATCTCAGGCCAGACTGACGGGCAATGTCACGGAGCAGGCTGGTAAGGGAGTGGGGCCTTCTCTAGGAAGTTGGGTCTGGTTGGCAGGTGGTGGGAAGGGGTAGGAAGGACTCCAGGCCCCTGCCCACCCTGCCAACCTTTCTGTGGTGAGAGGAAGGGAGTGGCAGCCTCCCTGCCTCACCCTTGGTCTAGGAGGTGCCTGGAGAGGGATGTACCAGCTCCCAAGGGGTAATTGAGGGCAGCCATATTTTATCTCGCCTAAGGGAGGACTTTCCACCTGGCAAGATGTCCAGGATGGAGTAGGCTGCCCTCGAGGGGAGCCAGGCTGGGTGCACCCCTGGCAGGAAGGTTGGGGCTGATGGGAGTTCGGCCTGTCCACCCCGCGCTCTTGAGATCTGCCTTTCTCTCCTCCAGACTGCAAGGCCCAGGATGAGCGGTTCTCCCTCATCTTCACCCTGGCATCCTTCATGAACAACTTCATGACATTTCCCACCGGCTACATCTTCGACCGTTTCAAGACCACTGTGGCCCGCCTCATAGCCATGTGAGTCCTGAAAGCCTGGCCTGAGCAGGGCTGGGCAAGACAGAGCTCCGGCAGCAGCTTTGTTTGGAGGGAGACTCAGGCCAGGCAACTGGGCAGCCCTGCCCCAGCAGCTCTGTTAGAAACTGTCCAGGGTGTGGACTTCGTCTAGCCTGCCTACTTCCCACACCCTTGCTTCCCTTTCCTCACCAGCTTCCTCTGTTCCACGTGGATCTGTGGGCTGGATGACGTGTTGAACTGAGCAGGAGTCCCGGTCTGCTTCCTGTGAGGGCTGGCCTGGGGCCAGGGTTATGAAACTAGCAAAATCTAGAATTGCCACTGTGCCTGGGACCCTTGTCCTCATCTCTCACCAAGACTCACACCCAAGTGACTCCGACTGCATTGTCCTGCTTCCTGCCACCCCCCACCCCACTTCCCGTCCATCCACAGAAGCTTAGTTGATAAGGTGTCCGGGGTATCAGGTCCTCTCCGATGAGTCAGGGAAGGTAGGGCACTTGCTCGGGCTCACACAGGGGGCCCCTGCAGCTGGCCAGATTCGGCGATAAGCAGTAGTCTGCTGGGGGCTGATAGGCCAGAGCAAGGCACCTCCCAGGAGGGAGGCACGTGAGAGAGGAGTTATCAGAGGGACTGGAGGGCAGCTGGGTCCGGAGATAGTAAGAGAGCAAAGACTGCTCTTTAGGCCTTTGGTACATAATGACTATCTCAGTCTCTCATGGACCTTGGTTTCCTGTCTCCTTCTCTTCCCTGTCCTTCGTCCTTTGCCGCTTCCCTCTTCTCCAGCCTTTAGTGTGTCAAGAAAAACTCAGTCTTGGGGCAGGTGGGTATAGCTCAGTGGTAAAGCGTGTGCTTAGCATGCACAAGGTCCTGGGTTCAATCTCCAGTACCTCTATTCAAAAAAAAAAAAAAGAAAAAAATCTTTTTAAAGTGGAAAGAAAAACTCAGTCTTCCCTCCTATGTTTCTCCTTTATTCACATGCAGAGCATTTCACTTCTGACACTTCTGGTTGCCAAATGTGTGGGAGTCTTTCCCACCCCAAGTGATAATTCTGCGACACCAGCCGGGTGTCTTACAGTTTAACTCAATTTGACCCCCTCTGCCTGGAGACAGCAGGTAGAGGCATCAGGTAGGGGCAAGTATCCGCTCCCACAGGTTAAGCGCTCAGTCCCACCAGACTGCCCCCCACTTCAGATGCCAACGGCAAGTGGTGAGGCCCCCGCTTACCCAGAACGTCTCTCTGACTCGGCTACAGTTCCGAGATTCCTGTGACCTCCTCCCCCTTGGATTCAGTTATTTGCTAAAGGGCTCACAGAACTCAGGGAGACACTTATGTTCACCAGTTTATTAAAGGCTATGATAAAGGACACAGACGAGCAGCCAGGTGAGGAGTCCATGGGGCTGGGGCAGGGAGGGTCGCGAGCCCTGGACCTTCTGTCCCCGTGGAGTCAGGATGCAGCTCCCTCCTGGTACGTGGCTGTGTTTACCAGCCTGGGAGCCCTCCAGACTCCATACTGTTGGGATTTTTATGGCGGCTTCCTCATGTAGGCATGATCAGCTGCTGACTCCATTTCCAGCTCCTGTCCCCTCTCTGGAGACGTGGGGGTTGGTGGGGAAGATGGGGATGAAAATTCCAAGCATCTAATTACGGCTCATCTTTCCGGTGAGCAGCCGCATCCGGAGTCTCCTCATTGGAACAAAAGATGCTCTTACTGCTCTTATTACATAGGAATTTACAAAGGTTTGAGCAGCCCTGTGTCAGGGACTGGGGACAAGGACTAAATATATATTTATTATCATAAATCAGAATATCACACTTAAGCACTACTTGTATTACCCCATGGCTCACAAGACCGCCAGACTTTTAAGAGATCCCCATAATCTTGGGATCGTGGTCCTGAAATTATTAACATTCTAGAACTTGAAGCTTGGGTTCTAGATCAGTCCAGTGATTTCTTTTTATAGAAAAGACTGCTGAGACCCAGAGAAGAGCAGTGCCTTGCCTCAGGTCACACAGCGTCGAGGAATTAGACCTCAAGGTTATGATCTGTAGACCAGGCGCTGACCCTTTTCTTCAAGGAATTGGCCAGTTGGGACCCTCAGGTTGGTGGGCCTTGGCTCCACGCACTCTGCGCCTTCAGGTTTCACTTGTCTTGACAACATTCTCCACCTCCCGTTCTGTGTTTCAGATTTCTCTACACCAGCGCCACGCTCACCATAGCCTTCACCTCCGCAGGTGAGTGCTCTCGGGAGGGACACAAGCTCAGGGGTGCCTGGTGGATGGGGCAGGTGCAGAAGGTGGTGGGCGGGACACAGCAACCCCTACAGTTATTCAGAATCCACAGACTTTGAGCTGGAAGGAATCCTTGAGAGTAACTGCTAGCCTGTGAAGACAGTGGAGTCCAGTGAGAAATGCAAAAAATAAGGACAAAGGAGGGATTGCTTCAGAGAGAGGAATTTATTCTAAAGGTTACACCCTTCCTCTTGTACATATTAAACTGTCCTCTCTCTTTTTTTTAAACAAAAAGGTAATGTGAAATGGCAGTTGTTTTTGAAAATATCCTGGCTTAGCAGGACAAAAAAAGTGGTAACTCTATTGTAGTCAAAAGTTGTCAAGTTTTACTGATCTATGGATGTACGCCACTCCAAAACCTGGCGGTTCCAAACTGGTTCTTCCCCACTTTCCCTCATCGCGTAGAGGAGGAAACCAGGGTCGGAGAGAGACCCCCCTTCAAAGACTGGCCAAAGGCCACAGGGCAAATTAGTAGGAGGTGGGCCTGGGACCCCTGGCTGTGCTTTTTGCTGGCATCTCGGTTAAAGAGGCCAAGAGATGCCTTGCAGTGTTCCTCCCCAGTGTCAGATCATGCGGCTCAATGTTGGGGTTAGGAAATAAAAGTCCAGAACACTCCTGTGCGTAGTCCTGTGCTGAAGCTGCTTCTGCGTTTGTGCTCAGTGAACACAGGCTGACTGAGGGCCTGCGTCCGAGCAGATCTCACTGGGGAGCCTACACCTCAAGTCAGTTATTTAAAACCACTCTCCCCATGACACCATCCTCTTACCTAAAAGCCGAAACATGATTTTTCAAGTGGCTGAATGTGGAGGTGGTGGCTGGGCGTGTTTGACTCATGCTTGTGAATCATTGGAGGAACAATTTTCCCCCCCGTCTGAACAGAGGGCTTTTTGGCTTTGGCAAAAGGTGTTGAGACCACAGAGATCCTCTCGTGAAAGGAATCTCAACAATCCTTCCATGGGTTCGGAGAGAGTGAACACTAGAGTGAGCAAGATTACAGTGCTTCTCAGGGCTTGGATCAGTCGTTCCTAGAACAAGAGTTACTTCGGAGACTCTTATTAGGAAGCTCACACGCGCTGCGTGAACAGACGCTGAATCACCTGGTGGGAAAGCTACTCCCTTTTTATTTCTCTTTTCCTCGGACTCCACGCATGAACGCCTTGACGTGGGGCTGGTATGATTTGACACAATGGCAAGAGCAGGTTTCAGGCTTTGGATACGCTGAGGGCAACTGCGTGCAGTTACCACTTAATAACACCTTTGCCTTTTCATTGTGTTTATTTTTACAGTTACTTCTTATTCACAGCAAGCAACACAAGTGGCTTTTCATTTATACTAGTGATATGAAGTTTCCTTTAAAAATTATAGATTGCAATGGGATAAAAGTGAGTTAAAGAAAACCATTTTGGCAAATATAGTAAGACAGGCATGGGGTTATGGCTCAAATTACAAAGGTGGGCAGAAGGCTGTGGTTTGGAAAAGACTTGTTTGTGAAGGGCTTCCCGCCCTGGACACTTAAGTTGTTTTTAGTTGTTCAGCTCTTACTCAACACTTTCTAGACCTGTTGGAGTGATTTTTTTTTTTTTTTTGCATGTTGGTCTCTTCAAGGGCAGGAAGCATTCTTTATCCATCCTGCAGTTCCAATGCCAAGCATGATGCCTGGCAGAAAGGAAAATGCTCAAACTTGAATTTGTTCATTCAAGGAGAGACAGTCCACGGCTGTTTTCTCACTCAGATCTCACAGCACCCCATGAGGCAGGAAGAGCGGGGACTGTTCCCATTTATCAGATGAGATGACTGAGTCACAGATTCGGAATCCAGCCCAATGCAATGAATTAGGCTGAATCCAGGCTTCTCTCCCCCACAGTGTCAGGGATGAATAGAGGACTGCTGGTGGTCTAGTGAGTGAAGAGGGCAGAGGCATCACGTAGAGTCCTGCCTCTCTAGACATCCAGCCTGCCACAGACCAGGGATCATCTTTGATGGAGGAGAAGGTGGCTCGGGAGACCTCTGTAGGTTCCCTCTGCAGCGATGTGTGGGAGCCTTGACCAGTATCTTAAGATGAAGGATGCTGGAAGGCTGCCTGGAATTGGGGCCCTGATCCCAGGATTGTTGGGAATTCAGAGTAGCTGGGGGCCTGAGTTCGGGGCTTCATATGTGGGTGGCCCTGTGGCATCACCCCACCTCTTTGATTTTTCCAGACTCAGCCCTGCTGCTCTTCCTGGCCATGCCCATGCTCACTGTGGGAGGAATCCTGTTTCTGATCACCAACCTACAGGTGCGAGCCTGCCCTAATCATAGGCACCCAGCAGGAGGTTGGGGTCAGGGGAGGGAGGGAGAAGCACTTTTCTGCCCTGGCTGCCTCTGATGGGGAGGGTGGTAGCCCCTGGGGTGGAGGGTGGGTCTAGCGTGTGCTGGGTGCGCAGGAAATACTCATTTCACGAATAAATAAGTGATTCAGGCTGGTCGTGTTCTCCAGATCGGGAACCTATTTGGCAAACACCGTTCTACCATCATCACCCTCTACAATGGAGCCTTCGACTCTTCCTCGGCCGTCTTTCTTATCATTAAGGTAAAAAATAGCCATTGCCAACATGTATTGAACACTTATATGTGTATTTCAGACACTTGTGAACTTTGCACAATTTCTCTCCACCAGCCCTCCTGCAGCTAGTAAACGTGACACTTCAATTTGAACGCAGGCCTGTCTGGTCCTAGAGCTTGAACTTGTAGTAATGATAAAGCTCCTTCTTTCCACTTGACTTGGATCTTTGGGCAGAGGCCAAGGGAAGGCATGATTATGCTGTACTTGGGCCGGAGGGTGGAGGCTGGAAGCCTTTGGAATGAGATGTTTGCGTCTGTGAGCTTCTGGTTTGGACAAGGAGGTGAGAGGTGGCTGGTGGGGACAGTAGGGGCAGACACAGAGGCCTCTCCAGCTCTCCAGAAGGCTGATGTTGGGATTGGGGCATCAGCTGTTGGCAGTGCTATTCATGGTCCACCCAACAGCCACTCCGCCTTCGTAGCTAACAGTTTTATCTAGGCAGTGATGTGCTCTGCCCAGGGGGTGAATCCTGATTGTTGGGTAGAGGTGGCCATATTATGCAGTCCTTGTTAATGAGATGAAGTGATGTATACTAGAAGACTTTACAGGACATTTCCTCTCCCTGATGGAAGGTAAGATCAGAGCAAAAAGAAAGCCTTCTTTCTTGGCTCCTCTTCGCACCCTTCCTCTTTTTTTTTTTTTTTTTAAGATTTTTTTATTGAGTTATAGTCATTTTATGCACCCTCCCTCTTTGAATGTTGTGGTGAGAGGATGTGATACTGGAGTTGTGGCAGCCATACTGTGATTATGAGGCAACAAGTTGGAGGTCAAAAGTCAGCACACAAAGGATGACTGAGCAAAAGGAATGGAGGATTGTGGGTCCTCGACGCCCCAAGCTGCCCAGCCTGGGACTTCCCTCTGGACTTGGTGTTAGGCTAGAAGCAGCTGACACAGCCTGTGAGCCTAGGGGAAGAGAAGAGGATCTCGGGGAATCACTACCCAGACACGAGACTTGCTAGGTTCTGTGAGCACCTTGGCTTGGAGGGTCACCCAGAGATTAAGCCCCTGGGGCACTTTCTCAAGCCTTTGTGCCCCGACACCAGAGCCACTTTCCAGGTTCTCCCTCCTCCTGGATGCACCTTCCTTTATCTCTTCCCTCCTTAGAGTTGAAAGGAGAGTGAGAGAGTGCCAGAGCAAGAGCCAGAGTTCTTAGTTTAATCTGACCTTGCTGCTGCACACTCTGACCTTGAGCAGTTCATTGTGCATCTCTGGGCGTTGCTTTGACCCTCTGTAAAATGAGGAGGTTGGGCTAGAGCAATGGTTTGCAAACTCGGTACTGAGGAACACTGAGGGGTTCTCTTTGACATTATGTCACCAGGGAGGATAAGGGGGAGGGTAACTGGGCCACTCCCCCAGATGTGGTTTTTTAGGGGGGGGTTAGTTAAGTTTATTTTATTATTATTATTTTAATGGAGGTACTGGGGATTGAACCCAGGACCTTGTGCATACTAAGCTAAGCATGTGCTCTACCGCTGAGCTATACCCCCGCCCCAGCTGGCCCTGAATGTGTTTCATGAGTTGAATTTCTGTGTAACATTTTGTTTGAGCAAGAGGACTTTGCTGCTATTGGCGGGGGTGGGGGCGGGGGGGCGGGCTGGGCGGGGAGCACTTTGCTTGCAGATCTCTGAGAAGCCACACAGGGAGGCTCTACAAGGCTGAAGGTGAGGTGCTGCTGGTTGAGCCTTGGGGTGAGGTTGAGGCTGCGTGTCCCTAATCAGCCTCCAGGGTAAAGGGCAAGAGCCTGTCTCAAGGCTGGTTCTTAGAAACTGAGGTTCTAGCCTCTGATTCTCACACTGATTTTTTGTGTGATAAAATATGCGTAACAAAGTTTGCCGTCTTAACCATTTTTAAGTGTCTAGCTCGATGGCATTACATTCATTCATACTGTTGTGCAGCCCTCAGCCCCATCCATCTCCAGAGCTCTTCTCAACCCTATAAAACTGAAACGCTGCACCCGTTAAACAATAACGCCGCATTCCCCCTGCCCCCGCCAGCCCCTGGCAGCCACCGTTCCACTTTCTGCTTTTGTGAATTTGACTATTGCAGGTGCCTCGTGTAAGTGGAATCATAGAGTATTTGTCCTTCTGTGACTGGGTTGTTTTCCTTAGCGACCTTTACTCAAGGTCCATTGATGTTGTATGGTTGTTAGGTTTTTAAGACTCCCTTTTTAAGGCTGAGTGCTGTTCCCTTGTATGTCTCTGCCATGTTTCATTTCTTCGTTCATCCGTGGTGGACGCTTGGTTTGCGTCCACCTTATAGATGTCGTGAATGATGCTGCTGTGACCGTGGGTGTCACCCTGACCTTTCCCCTTCTTTCTCTGCAGCTCCTTTATGAACAAGGCATCAGCCTCAAGGCCTCCTTCATCTTCATCTCTGTCTGCAGTGCCTGGCATGTTGGGCGTACTTTCCTCCTGATGCCCCGGGGGCACGTCCCCTACCCACTGCCTCCCAACTACAGCTATGGGTAAGGACCACAAGCTGGTGATGGTGTGGCCAGAGCCCCTCATCTGACCTGGTGTCAGCAGCAGGGGGTGGGACAGATGTGGTTATCGAGGGCAGAGGAAAGCCGTCCCAGGAGGGGAGGACTAGATCAGGGGTGTATCAGTTTGCCATTGCTGTCTAACAAGCTACCCCAAAGCTCAGTGGCCTGAAACATCCAAGCATTTATTATTTTCACAAGTCTGGGTAGCTGGCTAATTCTACTGATTGGGGACATGCTTGGATGATCTTGACAGGGCTTCTCATGGCTCTGATCATCTGGTGGGCTCACTGAGAGCTGGCTGGCAGGATGGCCTCACTCACATGGGGTTTGTCCGGTCGTCATCTGGAGTGGCAAGAACATCTGGGTCACATGGCTCTTATCCTCCAGCAGGCTAGCCTGGGCTTCTCCACATGGTGGTTTCAGGCTTCCAAGAGACTGCAGAAATGCACAGGGTTTCTTCAGGTTTAGGGTTGGAATGGGCATAGCATCAGTTCTGCTGGGTTCTCTCGGCCGAAGCAGACTAGGGAACTAGTCAGAGCTGCAAAGTTCCATCACGAAGGGTGGAGACCAGAGGAGGTGGAGAAATGAGACCATTTTTGCAGTGAGTCATCACACGCAGTAGAGGGAGGGCATTTGTCGGCTGCTAATGATTTGCCAGCCCCATGTGTCCTCTGATTTCATGTCCCTGGAATCCTCGGATCAATATCCTTAGCTCCATATTCCAAATGAGAAAACTGAGGCTCAGAAGAATCAAGTCTGAGCTGCGTTGCCCCAGCCAGGGAGGCGCAAGGCTGGGATTTGAACCCGAGTCTGCCCTGCTTTTCCCTTGAGTGGTTCCCAAACTCTGCTGTGTTTTAGAATGGCTAGGATTATGTGGAGATATTTAAAAGAAAAAAAATGGAACCTGGCTTCCATGCCCGGACATTCTGACTTAACTGGTCTGGGCTGCGATTTGGGCATTGGGATTGTGAGAAGGTGACTCCGATGTCCCGTGACACGTGGGATCCCCTGCACGCTTTCCCCTGAGCCTGAATCTCAGTCTCTGCTCATAGACCTTGGGGTGGGCTGGCGGGGCTTCTGCTTCCACAGCCTGTGCTCTGAGGATGGCCCCAGAGAGGCAGAGGAGAGTAACACCGAGTCCCGAAAGCTGGAGCTGAAGTCGAAAGAGTTCGTTTCACCAAAGGAAGGTAAGCCCTGGTGGTTAACCCCTTGCGCCTTCCTGACCTGGCCTTTCCCCACAGCTGACCGGGTTCCTCACCTCCAGAGCTTTTCCGGGGACTCAGAGTCAGGAAAGGTCCGTAGAGAAAGGACCTGTAGGGTCTTCTCAACCTTCTCAGTTTATCAGGGATCCGGAGAGGGACAAAATTGTTGTCTCATCTCTCTCTGTCCCCACTCTCTCTCTCTCTTATCTCATCATCCCTTCCCCGCCCTGACGTCAGTCTGCTGTCATTTGTCTCCCGTCCTCCCACTTCTCAGTCCTAACTCTGCCTTACTTGTTCCCTTGTCTGCAGGTCCCCTGCGTCTGCTCTTTCTCACTGTCCCGTCTCCATCGCTGCCTCCTTTCTCTCCTCTCTCTGTTTTGGGTCTTTGGTGACAGACATCACAAACTGCGGCTGGATCAGGTAGTGACAAGAACAGGATTCTGGGAAGCTCACAAGAATCAAGGGAAAGATGAACTTGCCAGGCTCCAGGAAGAGTAGGGCCAGGATCCCTCTGGGCATCCCATCTAAAATCACAGCCAGTCTGCCTCTAGGAGGACGGTCAAACTGGTCAACCTTGAGTGAGGCGCAAGACACTGAACTCCCAGTCCCGTCTGGACCCTGAAGAATAGGGCAGGGAAGATTTGCAGAACAGACTCAGGATCCTGGTCCCGAAAGAAAAGAAAGGGATATGGATGGAGCAGCTGAAAGAATAGCGGCCCCTTCACCAGCCTTCATCTCATCTCTAACTTCCTTCTCTCTCCTTGTCTGTCTTTTCACTGTCCTTCCTGAGGCAGATCTAAAAAGTGCTAGGTGCAAGAAACTTGTCATTGAATCCAAGCTGTGAAAGATCAGATTTCAGGGGACAGAGAACACGGGGAGGGGCATGCAAGGTGGGAGGGCCTGGATGACGGAGGCAGAGGTGGGATGTGCCGGTTAGAGAGCACGCAGGTGCGCTTGGCCTTCAGGCTGTCGTATTACGACCCCTACAGGCTTGCATGTCTTCTCACGTCCCCCCACGTTCCCCAGCTTTTAAAAAAAAAGTTTCACTTATTTATTCATAAAATGGAGGTACTGGGGATTGAACCCAGGACCCCGTGCATGCTAAGCATGCACTCAACCATTGAGCTGTACCCTTCTCCCTCCCCTCAGCTTTAATGTAGTTCGTGCTCACAACCTCCTCTCCCCATCAGAGATTCCAGGACCAGGGAAGCAGCGGGAACCCCACTCTTTCTGGAGCTACGTTTTCTCTTGGCGCTTTGCCTGGCACCTGGTGTGGCTGTCCGTGATACAGCTGTGGCACTACCTCTTCATTGGCACCCTCAACTCTCTGCTGACCAACTTGGCCAGCGGGGACAGGGTACTCGGTATGTGGTGGGGCCGGGAGGCAGCCCGTCTTTGCATCACAGCTGGGGACTTGGGACCTCCTGTGGCCGGGTGCTAAGCCTGGGAGGGCTGTGTGCTCCAGAGGAAGGTCTGAGCAGGGCGATGGGGAGGAGGGTCAGGCAGGGCAGGGGCGGAATGGGAGAGTCCTCTCCCATAAGGCAGCCCTGGACCACTCTTACCACCCCATCCCTCTCTTCCTCTGCAGTCAGCACCTACACGAATGCCTTTGCCATCACTCAGTTCTTTGGAGTGCTGTGTGCCCCCTGGAATGGTCTGCTCATGGACCGGCTAAAACAGAAGTACCAGGAGGAAGCAAGAACGACTGGTGAGACCTGGGCTCCAGAGGATCAGGGAACCAAGAAGGGAGAGAGCTTTGTTTGCCTCCATGTCCATCTTCTCTCTTTTCTTCTTAATCCTTTTCTACTTGCATTTGTTCATCCATTCATCCATCCATCATCCATCCATCCATCCATCCGTCCAACCACTACTCACTGAATGCCAATTATGTGCCAACCATAGTTCCAGATTCAATAATGGACAAGACAGGTATGCCTTCATTCTCAAGCTGTTGTCGGTCTAGAGAGTGGAGCAGCACAAGTAGTCAGGCATTACAGTCCAAGAAATCAACCCACAGGGAGCTGTGGAAGCACAGAGAAGGGCATATAACCTGTTCTGGGTGAAGATGGAGTAGGTGTCAGGGAAGGCTGCCTGGAGGAAGTGGCATCTCAGCTGAGACCTGAAGGGTGAATAAGAAGTGAGCAGATGAAAAGGGGGGCCCTGGGAGAATGGCCTAGGTAGGAATACAGTAGAGTCAAGGTGGGGAAGGGGAGGGTGAAACACGAAGGAATCTGAGGAATCCCAGAAAGGGATTTGGGCTGGCCAGGGCACAGAGGCATGGTAGGGAGGGGTCCGTAGAGACAGACTTAAGAAGGGGCAGGCAGTGCCCCGCCAAGGAGGTAGTCATGGTCCCTGGACAAGAATGGAGGAACAGGGGGGTGCAGAGGTATTTGAACCTGCAAGGCTTGGGGTGGGGAAGGATAAAAGAGAGTAACGTTTCTCCTGACCCCCATCATTTCATCTCTACCCCTCCCCACTCCCCTGAGCTGCTTTTCCGACCCCTGCTGGAGTATTTTAAAACAAATCCCTGACATCATATCATTTCATCTGTAAATACGTCAGTTTGTAGCTCCAACAAATAAGACCTCTTTTATTTAAACATCACCATAATATCATTATCACACCTAAAACAAGCCCAATAATTTCTTACTGTCATCTGATAACGTAGTCCTGATCAAATTCCCCTCAATGTCTCAACTATGCCTTTTTATGGTTGGTTTGTTCAAATTGGGATCCATACAGGGTCCAACTGACGTGCCTTTTATATCTTTTTAAGTTGTTTATTTGTGGAAGAAACTGGGTTATTTGTCCTGTCAGATTTCCCACATTTTGGATTTGGCGTCCTTTTCATGTCCTTATTTAAAAATGTCTCTTTGATGGGGTCTTTTCAGGAAACACGCAGATTGGGAGTCTCCGGGAGACTCTAATATGTTTTGGCAGGAATGATTCAGATGTGGAGCTGCGGGCTTCCTGCGAGCTCTCATCAGCAGGCCCCAGTATTGGTTGTCTTGTTCCTATCATGTTAAGATTGATCAGTGGGCTTAGATGTCCGTCTGATCCGCCCACGATAAAGTTTCCCATCAACGGCATGGCTAATGATTTTAACAGCTATCGATAATCAGTGCCTAGACCCATTATTTTATTAGGGTTGCAGAACAGCGATTTTCTATTTCTGTCTTTCCTTTTTCTTCCCATGGCTAGAATTCCTCTAGAAAGAAAAACTTGCCTTTATTAACTATCTTGTTTACCCTGAAATAAGTGCATGGTTTATCCTCTCTGTTTACTAGTTTTGGAAAAATGACTTGGTGCCTTAGCAACTTCCAGGGGTAACTGCTCATAGTACCTCTTTTATTTGTTTATTTTTTGAAGATTATCAAATTATTTGTATTTTTATCTATTTATTTTTACTGAAGTATAGTCAATTACAATGTGTCAATCTCTGGTGTACAGCACAATGTCCCAGTCATGCATATACATACATATATTCATTTTCATATTTTTTTCCATTAAAGGTTATTACAAGCTATTGAACATAGTTCCCTGTGCTATACAAAAGAAACTTTAAAAAGAAATATTTTTATATATAGTGGCCAACATTTGTAAATCTCAAACTCCCAAATTTATCCCCTCCCCACCCCTTTTCCCTGGGAAAGTTTCTCTTTTAAAATCTCATTTTAAACATATTGGATATATTTCAATCCATTTTTTTAAGGTTTTTTTGAGGGGAGGGTGGGGAGGTAATTAGATTTAATTATTTATTGCAATGGAGGTACTAGGGATTGAACTCATTTGTGCTAAGCATGTGCTCTGTCTCTTGGGCTATACCCTCCCGCTCCGTCTATTTCTGTCATGATTCTTCTTGATGCTTGGACCATTGGGAACTTTACCAACTCAGTATCTGTGTCCTTTACAAATAATCCCATTAGTTTTAGAGAGTGTCTTTATTTTCTAGCACAATGAGATGTTCGGGTCCATTTCACTGGGGTTGCCTGGCTCAGACCTGAAACCAGCCATTTCTCCCAATCGTCCTGGGCCCCTTAAAATGAGAAATAGTTTTTAAAGACCGCAATCTGGTTGCTAGGGTTTCTGATTCTCCTGGGTTGTCATTGCTTTGAGGCCTTAGGTAGAGGTAAGGTATACATAATTTTTTTGATGAAAAACGACATCATGAATAACTAATACTGATATTTTAATTCAAATTTTACTTCCTTGATCTTTACATTTGTGTCTCTTTTCCTCTGAAAATCATGGTTCCTAAAATACTGTATACATATACTGTGTTAACTTATATACTATGTATGTGCTTATACTACATACATGTATATAGCATTTTTTAAATATATTTTATGCATAATTACTGTTTTAGCAACATCAGTCCTGTTAGTAACAGGATGATTGCTGCGTGCTTTTACTCCCTCCCTCCTTTCTTTCCTTCCTTTCATTCTCATCCTCTAAGAGCTGGTTGTCAAATTACCGTATTTTAAGAGCCATCAACCTGATATAAAGTTATGTTCATTGGTTTCATCTTGTTTGATTTTTTTTTGCAATTGCTTGCTTGTTTTCTTCCTATTATTTAAATTTAGTTTTATTTTAAAACCATTTATGTATCAAACATGCACATTTTTCCCAAGCCAAAACTGTAAAATGAGATAGAGTCAAAGAAATGTAGTTTCCTTCTCTATTCCCTGTCCTCCGTGCCTTCCCTCTTTCTCTAGGTCGTTTTAAAATTTTTTATTGTTTTTAATTTGTAAATGTTTAAAATTGAAGTGTAGTTGATGTTCAATGTTATGTTAGTTTCTGGTGTACAGCACAGTGATTCAGTCATACGCATACATATATACGTATTCTTTTTCTTTTTAAAAAATTTTGTATTGAAGTGTAGTTGATTTACAATGTTAGTTTCAGGTATACAGTAAAGTGATTCAGTTTTACATACACATATATATATTTTTAATTTTCAGATTCTTTGCCATTATGTTATTACAAGAAATTGAATACAGTTCCCTGTGCTACACTGTAGAACCTTGTTTATCTATTTTACATATTGGAATTTGTAGCTGTGAATTCCAAAGTCCTCACTTTTCCCTCCCCACCCCTGACCCTTTCCCCTCTGGTAGCCACAAGTTTGTTTTCTGCGTCTGTGAGTCTTTTTCTATTTTGTAAATAGGTTCATTTGTATGTGGTTATTTTTATTTTTTCCTTAAAGACAGACTCCTTCTGTCTCTCGTTCCTCTTTCTTAGATACAAGGCAGTGCACACTCTGTCCTGCCGTTTTCTTTCTGTGTAACTCTCTGTCCTGAGTTTGCCCTGCAGCCGGGCCCTCTCCTCATGCCTTTAGCCACTGCCTGGTTCTCTGATCCGTGGCTGCAGCGTACTTGACGCCTCGTTCCCCTGCTGGTGGTGACTTGGATTGTTTCCCATCTTTTGCTCTTACCCATGGTGCTGCCCGGAATATCTGGCTTTGGGTCCAGGGGGGCTCCCTGTCCTGAGACCATTGTGATTATCTGTGAGTAGGTGACGTGATGGTGGCCTGAGATTAGGCTGGAGGGGAGTGGATACGTTGGAATAATATTTAGTAGGTGAAGTATCTGTGTTTGTTGGACTGGAGGTGGGCAAGTGCCGAGAGAGGGCTCAGGATGACCTCCCCGCAGGCCTAAAGGCAGCCTCTCCTCTCCCTTTGTACAGGTTCCTCGGCCTCGGCGGCAGCCCTGCGCTCAGCAGTGCCTTCGCTGGCCCTGACGTCTCTGCTGTGCCTGGGCTTCGCCATCTGTGCCTCAGTCCCCGTCCTCCCCCTCCAGTACGCCACCTTCGCCCTGCAAGTGATCAGCCGCTCCTTCCTCTACGGGGGCAATGCCGCCTTCCTCACCCTCGCGTAAGTGGGCGTGGTGTGCCTTAGGTGACTGGGGCACCCTTGGGGCAAAAGGAGGTGTGCTGGAGGCTAAGAAGTCAGAGTAATGGGGCCAGAGGTGGCACACGGGGTCTGGGAGCCCGTGTAGAGGGGGCGGAGGCGAGTCGGAGGGATAGAGAGAGCCTTCAGGTCCCTGAGCTCCCCTGTCTGCTCCCCTCTGCCCCTGTTATCTACCCAGTGAACTCCTATTCACCCTGCGACGCCCATTTCCGTTTCAGCTCTCCCAGGGAAGAGTAGAAGGAAAGCATCTTTCTTTCTCTGTGCCCTTGGCACTCTGTTCTTGCTCCCTCGGACAGTGCATGCATCATCTGGTGTGTCACGATCTGTTCATGTGTCTTTTCCTTGAGACCTTCTGGGGCACAGCCTGTGTCTGGGTCCCTGCTGTCTTCCCAGGACTGAGCACAGTGCTCTGTGTGCTCTGTGGTTTGAGAGCCTAAGCAGAGGTGAAGGGGGAGGGCTGTGTGCATATGGGTGGGGGAAGGTGGGTTTACAGCAGGGGACTCGGGAGCAAGGGGCTGACCCACGCCCACCAAAGCCAAGCCGCTTCGTGGAGGGCGGGTCCCCAGAGCTCACTGGAGCCTAGTTTGCCTCTCTCCCCAGGTTCCCTTCGGAGCACTTTGGGAAGCTTTTTGGGCTGGTGATGGCCTTGTCGGCCATTGTGTCTCTGCTCCAGTTCCCCATCTTCACCCTCATCAAAGGTCCCCTCCAGAATGACCCATTCTACGTGAGTACTGTTGGGGGTGGGGTGGGGAGTGACTCTGGCCTAGACCAGCAAGGATGTCCAGATTGGGGCAACTCTGTCGGTTCCAGTAGGAGGCTCCCCCAAATCTGGCTGGGGTGGCCTGGGGGTGGTCCCTGCAGGAACATTTTTGCACATGGGCACATCCTTGGTTTTGCTTTTCAAACTGGGGTCAGTGGGAGATGCTGCCTTGCGCTGGAGTTTCCTGAAGCCAAAGGGTGAACCTGGCACAGCATCCCGGAGAGTCTGTGTATTTCAGAGATTTGAGAAGATATTTTTTCTGTATGTGGAAACAAGTAGACATATTCTGGGGGAGAATGCAAAATTCCCACACCATTTCAAGTGAAAAACTTGAAAGATATTTCCTTCTTGTGAGCAGGGCCGACCTTGGCCTTGGTCTTAGGGCTATATTAGCGTTCATTGGTCTCCACAGTTGGTCCAGGGGTGGGGAGATCTGTACCCTCAGCCCTGTGTCCCCACACGAGGAGGGATGCTCGCAGGTCCAGCCTAGGGAGGTGGGCTCGACTTGTCAGCTGTTTGCAGATTGAAGAGACTGAGGCACAAAGATTCGGGTTACGTGACTTCGGAAGTCAGAAGCCCACAGTGAAGGAGCAGAAGTCTTTTGACTTTGCATTCAGTGTTCTGACCACCACACAGCCCTATTGGCCTCATTTTAAAAAGACCAGCAAAGTGTAGGACAGGAGTGTAAATCAGTCATTGGGAAAAAAGTAAATAAATAAAAGGACTGAACTTAAAAATCGAGAATCACTTGATTGTGATATCAGATGATCCTGACTTAAGATTCACAAGATATATGCTCTAGCTGATACCTCTACCAACTTCCCATGTGACCTGAGAAGGTCACTGAATGCTTTCTATGCCTCTATTTTTCCATCTGTGAAATGGGCATATATTTCCTCAGACCCTGCTCCACAGGGCAGATAAAAAATATCTGCAAGTCCCTCCCAGAGGGCACCTTTGGGTCTGAGTGAAAGTAAAAGATAAACCAGGCAGAATCCTGGTCCCTCCATTGGTGGTGTGCGCTGCTCAGTGAACTTGGACTTCGCCCCATGCCTTCCTCTCCCTCCAGGTGAATGTGTTGCTGGTGCTTGTCACTCTTCTGACGCTCGTCCACCCCTTCCTGGTGTACCGGGAGTGCAGGCGGAAGGAAAGCTCCCCCGAGGTCGCCTAGTTTGGAAGCCCCCACTTTTCAGCCCCGAGGATGTGTCATGTTTCTCCACCTTTGAGGACCCGAAGCCCAGAAAGACTTTGTCCACCCAGGCTACTTGTATTAAGTAGCCATTCTTTTTTTTAAAAGCAAAAGAAAAAGGACATATTTAACTGTTCGCCAAGACTCCTTATCAGCAAGTCAAGAAGCGAAGGCATGAGGAAGTTCTCAGTATCAGAGTAGGAAGCATGTGGCCTGGGCAGTTGCAGGGTGATGTGTTGAGGGGGAGGCCTGTCACCTACTTCTCCAGGCCTCCTTGTCCCTGAAGCCCGTGCATGCGTGGGCCCTGTGCTGCTGGATAAATCTCCAGGGGAAGAGAGATGTCACGACCTCAGCCTTACCACCCAGCCTTCAGAAGTGGTACCCGGCGCTCCCTCAGAGGCTCCGCTGTGGTTAGAGGATGGCCGTGCGCCTGGGGAGCAGGGGCAGGCAGGATGGGGCCGGGGGCCCGGGCCCGAGTCCCAGCTCTGCCACTGATGCTGGTGACCTTGCGCTGACCCTTCTCCTTGCTGAGCTTCAGCTTTGCCGTCTGTGAAAGGGGAGGGCTTTGGAGTTGGAGGCTCTTTCTGCAGTTCCTGTTCTAGAAGGTTTTAAGAACAGTGACAAAGAGTCCGGCCACCCGAGGGCCTTGGGAACCAGCTGGCCCGCTTGCCCAAAGGATTTCTGACGAAGCCTTTAGGGGTGTTTCCCTCCTCAAGGAGGGGATGACTTTATTTACTTGGGCGTTATACAAAAATGTCCTCTGGGGAGTAATTGTACAATATATTGATCACATATTAAATAATTTTATTAAAAAAATAAAGCCTTTCTGCGTAAGGCAGCGCTGCTCTGCCTCTCCAGGCTTCGAGGCTGTTGTGTGCCTGCCTGTGTGTTCGTGCTCCCGTCCCAGCCAGGGGGAGTGGACGCAGGGTGGGGGTGGAGGAATCTGGCTGCAGCATCCTGGGGGGTGGGGTGGGAGCCCCAAGACCGGGATCCTGCCACCTGGTCCGGGGATGCGGGCTCTAGAACCCCCAGGAGCCCCTCCCTTTCCCTCCTCTGCCTCTTTCCCTCTGCCCCACCCCCACGGCAATACTCTGCCCCCTCCGCTGGAGGCACTGGATGGAATCAGGAGGTCTGCCGTGCGTCTCAGCTCTGCCTTTCAGCAGCCGGGCAAGTCCCTCGTTATTCTGAATCATACCTTCCTCACCTGCAAAGTGCAGTGAATCATTTCCACCTGTGAGGGCAATTGTGAGCTTTTGAAACAACGTCTACTGCCTGGCACGTGGTGGGAGCACTTGAGCGTGTGATCCTTTGTTTACTCGTGACCAGAAAGGAGCCGGGTAGTGGGGCGGGAGCTGGAAGGACAGAAGGTGAGAGATCAGGTGGCCAAGATGGGAGAATCTCGAACATACCAGGGGTTTTATTCCTCTTGCCCAGGAGAAGGCTGAGGGGGAGGGGCTGGCGGGCAGATTTCATTCAGTCAGTCATGGAATAAATGTTTACTGAGCTGCTGTTGTGCGTCAGGCACTGTTTCAGATGCTGGGAATTCGGAGATGCACCAGGGTCTGAAGCCAGCTCTTCTGTGACCTGCTGAGGGTCATTTCCGGGGCCCTAGACCTGGGTCTGAAGATGGCACCGGAGCGCTAATGGATGGCTCTCTTCTGGTTATCTTTTTTTTCTTTTTTTTTTAGTGGAGGTCCTGGGGATTGAATCCAGGCCCTTGTGCATGCTAACCGTGCCCTCTGCCACTGAGCTGTACCCTCCCTCCTCATCTGGTTATCTCGCTCAAAAACTTACTTTTTAAAAAATTTATTTATTTAATTTTAAAACTTTTTTCTTTTTTAAAAGTAATCTTTTTTATTTTTGTTTTATTTGGGGATGGTGGTAATTAGATTGATTTATTTACTTATTTTAGTGGAGGTATTGGGGATTGAACATGAAAGCTGAACATGCGCTCTTCCACTGCGTTGTAACCGCCAAGGAGTTTCTTTTTAGGATGATACAAATTTCCTTAACCTGATAATGGTGATGGTTGTACAACTGTGAATGCTAGAAACCGTTGAGTCTTACACTTCAAATGGGTGAATTCTGTGGTAGGTGAATTATATCGCAACAAGGGTGTTATTTAAAAAAAAAAAAAAGTGCCCGGATCCCTCAGGAAGTGCAGGGAAGACATATCCAGAGAGATTCAGGGATGGTTTCTGGGGAACATGGGGGAGCGAGAGAAGCAGCTGAATGCTCAGCCCTCATATTTCTGTCCCAAGAGCCTCCCTCCTGTACCCTCTTCCTCAGATGGATCAAATGCTCTTGCAAACGCAGAAGCAAGCAACCCAGGAGTTGCACAAGATTTGATTTCAGTCAGCAATGGGCTCCCAGTGCAACCCTTGCGTCCCCAACCGGCCTCAGCAGAGAGGGACTCAGGCAGACTCACCCTTACTGCCTGCAGGGCGGGGCGAGGCAGAGTCTTCCCTGGGGCAGAGGACAGCACTTGTTCAAAAGACGACCGACAGCGTGAATCAGGAACTTTGTGTGACCATCTCCTTTCATCGGCCCCAATTTACAGATGAGGAAAGTTGAGCTCCGAGTGACAAATTACATCTGGGATTATCCAACTAGTGCACGGTGGAGCTGGTATTTAAATCCAGGTCTGTCTGACTCCTAAGGTCATGTTCCTTCCAGATGTTATTCCTTTTAAAAAAAAATCTTTTTGTTTATTTTTTTTTGGTGGGGGAGGTAATTAGGTTTATTTATTTATTCTTAGAGGAGGGACTGGGGCTTGAACCCAGGACCTCATGAACGCTAAACATGTGCTCTACCACTTGAGCTATACCCTCCCTCCCAGATGTTATTCTTTATGTAAGAATGTCTTTCTTATGTAAGAAACAATGTTGGTTGTACAACAGATCAGAAAATAAAGAACGACATGAAAAACATAGATTGCTGTTGATTACAGCACTCAGAAATACCCGAGGTTAACACGTTGGCACGTGTCTTCCAAGGAGTATGTGTGTATGTTGGTGGAAACCATCATATAAGCTTCTCTATGCCGTCAAATAGTTGTGGAAAGCGTGACCAAACAGCTGCTTACAACCCCATTCACACTTTGTGTACCCACCACCCACCCTGGGTCTCCACCCCTTCCCCTAGCCCCGCACACACATTTTAGGGCATTGTGGTCCCACTCCCTTTCTGTCCCCACCTGCTGCCTGCGCAGTGGGGCGTCCCAGATGTCAGTGAACCAGGAGAGGAGCCTAGGGCAGCAGACGGAAAGCGTAAACAATAACAGAGCCAAAAGAGCCACCGTGGAGTTCACAGGGAGTGACATCACATCCATTAATCATCTTCCCTTAATCTGGCCCTGACTGTTCTTCAGCCTGAAGGTGTTGGCTTCCCAGGGGCTGTTGACCCTCTTCCCCAAGTTCAAACCTTGTGGTCCCAGCAGTTATGTCCTGGAGTGCTTTTTTCTGCCACCCCCTGGGGCATAGGTGAGTCCCAAATGCATTGGGTGTGACTTGGGCACAGCAGTGAAGCCATGCTGTTTGGGAAGTTCACTTCCATCCAGGCTCCAAGGCACAGGCTCTGGTCCAAGCTTCAGTCCTTCACAGAGGGGCCATGCCCAGCCACTCCTGGGTCCACTGCAGCCCGCACTGATGCCCAGAGTAGGGCTGACACCCGCAGGGCAGTTAAACCCAGGACCATATTCAAGCCCCTCAGCATTCATTTCCTGAGTTCAGTGTTACCTCCCAGAGACTTAGATTCATGGCACCTCAGTTTCTTCATCTGTAAAATGGGGATAATGATACAAATACATTGTGGAATTGTACGGATTAATAGAACTCATGAACTTGAAGCACTTAGACATATATAAACTGCCTGATGATTGAATCCAGGGCCTTGTGTATGCTAAGCATGTGCTCTACCACTAAGCTATACTCACCCCTACATCACCCTTTGAGGCAGCAATAAAGTAAAAACAGCCTAATTCTCCACCAGCTGGGAAATAAACAATGTGATTATTCATACAATGGATTTACATATAGCAGTTAAAACAAATCATGTGTACAAGTATCAAAGTGGATAAGTTTAAAAAATATTATATTAGGTAAAAATGAAAGTAAATAGCAATAAGATACATTCAATATGATATAATTTGTATCCAATCTAATCTAATTTTATATGCACAAAACTATGTTATACAGATGTATATAGAGAGAGTCAAAGATAGATTGATACATGTGTAGTGTAAACTGTTGAATGGCAAAGGCACATTCATGATAGGAAATGGCTAACCCTGGGGAGGGAGAGGAAAGAGATGGAAGGTCAGTTTTAGGTGTATCCATAATATTTTATCTATGTAGAAAAAAGATATTCTGAAACAAAGCAAAATGTAAACATCATTTAAATTCAGACAGTGGATAAATGGTTGTAATATTTTCCGTATGTTTGAAATATTTAATAGTCAAAGTAATTTTTATTTTATTTAAGTTACTTGAGTTATTAATAAGAAAACACTTTGTTTTTTGTATTTGGAGAAATACAGAAGCAACACACATAGATCTTATAAGATTCGAGTTCCTTAATAGAGTTGATTTCATCCCTATCTAAGATAAGTTCGTGATGTGATAGTCAGTTCCAATTAATTCCACAAGAACATCCTTTTCAAGCTTATGTTGGGTGGGGATCCTTTTTGTTTATTCCCCAAGATATATGTGACAATGAAAATTTAAAGGGTTTTCCAGACTTTCTTTGAACTTACATTTATAGGTCAAAACATGATGACTATAGTTAACACTGCTATTGGTATATTTAAAAGTTGCTAAGAAAGTAGATCCTAAAAGTTCTCATCACAAAGGAGAAAACATTTCTTTTTCTTCTTTTGTTTCTTTGGGGTTTTTGTTGTTGTTTTGTTGTTATCTATGGGAGATGATGGATGTTAGCTAAACTTATTGTGGTAACTATAATATGTAAGTCAATCCATTCTGCTGTACACCTTAAACGCATACAGTGCTGTCTGTCAATTATATCTCAATAAAACTGAAATCAAAAAAAGAAAAGAAAGAAACCTGCCTGGCATGCAGCAGGCGTGTTGTGTTAACAGTAACATCTGAGATTCCCTGGGGGGAGGGCAGAGCCAGGTGCCTGGAATGTTGCTGTGTTGGTTCAGGACAGAAACCACCCTGCAAGCTTTAGCCCTAACTTGTTTCTGCGTAACAGCAATGTCAATCACCAGGGCTAGGGCTGTGTATTCCTTCCTGAGCCAGGAGCTTGGGGCCAGAGATAGCTGGGGCCCAGCGAGGAGCACAGATAGACAGCCCTGCCTCTCGTTCTCCTGTCCTCGGGCAGTGTGTCCTTGGGCGGGTCAGTAGCCTCTCACTGCAGGTGGGGATCAGTGAGGCTCCCCAGGAAAAGACCTTGGTGCTGGCATCCAGTAGGTCCTGAATTAACAGCAGCAATTATTTTTTATTATATACACACTGTCACATTAAAGGTAAGTGGACTCTTTAAAAGTGAACTGGTTTTAATTCTCCTTACTTGGAATGCGTCCCACCAAACCCATAGTTAACTCCCACAGTTCCTCCAGCTCTCAGCTCAGATCTCCCTTCCTTTCCAGCCTGTTACCTACACTGGTTTTCATAACACCAGGCACTTCTCTAGCATAGAGCTTGTCACAGTTGCTATTTAACATACAGGTTTAAAAAAAAAATGCATGGCTTTCGTTGGGCTAGGAACTCCATGTGGGGCAGTAACTGTATCTTTTATTATCCGATATCCTCAGGGCTTTGCACCCTACCTGGCACTGAATGGAGGTTCGAGAAATACTGAATATGTAAGAGAAAGACAGAGAGACAGACAGAGACAGAAAGAAGGAAGGAAGGGAGGAAAGAAGGGGAAAAGAAAGGGAGAGGAGGGAGGAAGGAAAGAGAGAAGGAAGGAATGAATGATTGAAGGAAGGAAGGAGCCTCTGTAACCCTCCACCACCTTGAGATGTCTGTTCCCCACTCGCAGGGACTTGTGTGCGGAAACTGCAGGGTGACTTGAGCCAGGAGGCTTTCGAGAAGGTTGGAGTGTTTCTGGGGGTGTCATGATGGGGAAGCTGATGAAATATAATTCATATTTTATGACAAGATGAGGAAGATTTAAACGTAAACATGTTCTCTGCCCACTTGGGCTTCTTCCCGCTCCCATCAGTGTGTTGCCCTGATCAGACCCTCCGGGGAGACAGCATTCCTTCTTAATCTCACAAAGGGCCACAGCTCCTTAGGAGATAACCTTCCTTCTCAGTCTTGTAAGGGGTCACGTTGACCCACGGCCCACTACTCGCTCTACGATCCAGATTGTGTAAACTGTCAATAACACGTCATTTGCCTTATAACCCCTTGTCTCAAAAACTGATGTGACTACTTTGATCTCTAACGGGCGAACAGTCCTCAGAGCTTTCTGAAAGACTGTCTCCTGGTTCATAATCCTCAGGTTGGCTTGAATACAATTTTCCATTTCTTTCTCAGACCGACTAGTGATTCTTTTTTTTTTCCATCAGTGTGAGGCTAGAAGAATGCGTCCATCCCTAGCATCAGAATGCCCTCCCCACACAGTTGGCCAAGGGAGGATGGCTTATCTCAGAGGAAGACCCTGAGGTACCCAGCCCCGCTCCACCGTGGAACCCCTCAGTCATCCCCAGGAGTCCTCCTGGGGCCTGACGGAAGCTGCTGCAGGGGTGTGTGTCCAGCCTGCTGCTGAGACCAGCAACCCTGACAGCCCATGACACCATCCCCATGACCAGCCGCCTTTTCCACTCGTTGCCAAGTCGGCAAGTTGGCTTACATCCATCTACAGGCTCTCACTTCCCCAGGCACAGCCTCTCCTGCTGTGTCTGTGAGACCCCATGCCTGTGCTCTTCCTACTGGTTGAGCCTCCCATCATGGTGCTGAGCCTCCAGCTGGGAGAGCAGAGCTGTCATTCCAGGTGCTCATGACTTGGCTCCTCTTGATGGAGGCCGTGATGGTCCCATGCAGTGATGAGTACACAGGAAATCTCTGCTCAGTAGAGTTCCTTTTCAAGTTCCACTATTTGCTGGGACGTGAAACTTCAACCGTCACCTAAGCTTTCTGAGCCTTGCTTTCTCTATTCCTAGACTGGCAACAATATTTAGGATTGTTTGTTGAGGACCGCCCACGTGTCAGGCTAGATCATTGCACAACTGTCTTTTCAGTTAGTCCTCCCAAATCCCGGTGAGGTTCTCATCCTTAACTCCACTTGCTGGTGGGCAATCGGAGACTGGGAATCGAGGCACCTGCCGAGGTGGGCCAGCTCACGAGTGACAGAACCAGGAATGGCCCTAGCGTCCGTTTTTATATATAATTTTTAAAAATTGAAGTATCATTGACTTCCAATGCTGTGTTAGGTTCCAGTGTACAGCACTGTGATTCGGTTACGTCTATATATTTATATTCTTTTTCATTATAGGTTATTACAAGACATGTAATTCTTGTACTTCCCTGTGCTATAAGAGTAGGACCTTATTGTTTATGTATTTTATATACAGTAGCTTGTATCTGCTAATCCCAAACTTCTAATTTATCCCTGCCCACCCTCTTTCCCCTGTGATAACTGTAAGTTTGTTTTCTATGTCTGTGACACTCTTTGTTTTGTAAATAAGTTCATTTGTGTCTTTTTTTTTTTTTAGATTCCACGTAAAAGTGGTGTCATATGGTATTTGTTTTTCTCTCTCTGACTTCCTTTACTTAGTAGGAAACCCAGGGTCCTTTTAAGTCCAAGGAGCACATTCTTCATGCTTCTCATGCCATCACCTGCCCCACTAACCTGCAGTGATGCCACTTCCATTAGAGAATGAACGAGAATGAACGTGAATGAACGTGAGTGCTTTGAGCTCACTGTTTGCCACCACGGAGGAGTGAGGTGTGGAGGGTAAGAATGAAGGCTCTCCATTCAAATCCTGGCTTTGGTGCTTACATGGTGGGTAACTTCACCTTTCTGAGCCTCAGTCTTTTCTGCCTATGATTTTCAGATGACAGTGGTACTTGCCTGATAGGGTTGTTTGGGAGATTAAATGATACGGAGCCTTTAAGACACTTAGCACACAGAAGGTGCTTCCTAGATGTTAGCTGCTGCTGTTGTCATATTCAAATTCCTGCTTCAGACCTCATTTCAGGGAGCATCTGCTCAACTCAGTATGCGGCGACCTTAAAACAAAGCATTTCTTTTCCTCATTCATTCTTTTGCTTGGCAAAATGAATCGAGCCCCTAGCGTGGTTCTGGGACTATGCAGGTACCAGAGGCACGCAGGTGAGAAAGGCAAGGCTGGTGGTCCTCTGGGGAGACAGCCAGCCGACAGCTGTGATGTGATGAGGTAGGGGCTGGGCTAGAGACGAACCTGATTAGGCTCCTTTCTACTTCTCTCTGAAGAATTAGGGCAGTCTTCATGGGAGAGTTGATCCTGGGCTGAGACAGACCAAGAGGAGGGTGAGCACAGTGGTTAGGGAGGAGAGGGTGCTCTGGGCAGATGAAATGGTGTGTGCAACAGCATTCAGTTAGGAGGGCGAGTGCATGTTCGGGAAATAGCAGGGTGTTCAGTATGATTGGAGCAGTGTGTGTGTGTGTGTGTGTGTGTGTGTGTTGGGGGAGGGGAGGTTGTAGAGCAGCGGCTCACAGCAAGGGGGTGATTCTGCTCCCGAGGGGATATTTGGCAATGTCTGGAGACATTTTTGATTGTCTTGAGGGGAAGATACTCCTGGCATCTGGGGGGTGAGGACAATGCTGCTAAACACCCAACACTTCACACAGGACAGCTCCCACAGCAAAGAAGACTCCAGTCCAAAATGTCAGTGGTGCTGAGGTTGAGGAAAAGCAGGGCCAGATCATGTGGGGAATATTTGCCCAAGAGCGAGAAGTAATAGAAAAGTGTCTGATTGTGTGATGGGTTCCAGGGTTTAGAAGCTCGTTTTGGCAGCATACCATGTATCAAAGATGCAGGGAAGTTACAGTAAGACTGGAGAAGGGAAAGTAATTTGAGAGCCATTAAAATGATCCAGGTGCAAGATGGTCAGTGGGTGATGAGAGTGGCAGAGGAAATGGGGGTGGGGGGGTGGGGGAGATGGCAAAGAAAGAACCCCGTGACTTGTGGATGTGTGGGTGATGGAGCAGGACGGGTGATGGTTGGCCCTGGAGTCCTGGCTTGGGGATCTGGGTGCAAGGTGATGATTCCTCTTGAGAAAGTAACCACAAGAAGAGGAGCTGATGTGTGTGTGTGTGTGTGTGTGATGAGTCAATCTGACATGTGCTGAATTCATAATGCACAAGGGATGTCCAAGCTGGGAAGCTTACCGGGTGGCCATATACGTGAGTCTGCAGCTGTGGGACCAGACTTGGTGAGGTGCAGATCTGGACCTGAAGATGAAGATTTGGGAGTGATCAGTACATATTTGGTAGCTTGTGACACGGGGGTGGATAAGGTAACCCAAGGAGAGTGTGTTAGGATTAGGGAAAGAAGACCACCAAGAAACCAGGTGGTGGCCAATGCTGAACTTTCCAGAAGAGGAAGAGGAGCCCACACAAGCAGAAACTGGGAAGAAATGACTAGAAAGGTGGCTAAGAAAGGAGGCAGTTAAGGAGGAGGAAGTAGAGAGGTACCATGCGCTACAGAAGTCAAGTAGGATAAGCACTGAAGGTTGTCTGCTGGGTTTGGCAACTGGATGGTCAGTGGGGACCTTGTCAAGAGTGGTTTCCGTGGAGCAATAGGGTGGGCAGAAACCAAATTACTGTGGTGTAAGGAGTCAGAGAGGGTTGAGGAACTGGCCAGCGAGTCTACACTGCTCATTGGAAGAGCTTAGTTTTGGTGCAAAGCAGAGAAGCCACTTCATTCTTTGACTCAACCTCTAAGAAACACCAGGTCGTCCATATCCTGGCTGAAATTCCAGCAGCACAGGCCTGTGGTTTGGCTCCTAGACGTGTCTTTCACTTCTCTTCTGCCTCTCCTATGTCCTGTCCATCAATTCTTCAGAGCCTAGTCCAGGGAATACCTTTTCAAGGAAGCCCTCTCTGCCTGCCTTTTCCCTTAATGTGACTGGTAGCACTGAAAGCTGGTATCTTCCAGTTTGTGTAAGTTTAATCTTTCTAAGGTCCATTCAGTACAGTGTCTTGTTTTGCTGCCTAAGAGGTTCATTCTGTTTGTCTTACTCTATCAGCTACATTAAGCCTCCCTGAGATTAGAGACTAGCTCTGAGTATTTACTGAATGAATGAATGTATAATCCAGTGCACAGAGCCTGGTCCAAGATTGTGTCCATGGCAGGTGGAGCTCAGAAAGACATCTTCTGAATTGAAGTTAATGGACTTTTACTCAGACCGAAACTCAGCTGGGCTTTCTCCAGGGGGTAAAATTCAAGCTGATCAATCAAATAATTGATTAATTAATTCAACATATAATTGAAAAACTCCTTCTGTGACCTGGGTAGAGTTCTAGGCAGTGAGCAAGAAAGATAAAGTCCCTGTTTTCTTGGAGCTTACTTCTTACTGGGCGAGACAGACAAGAAACAAGAAACCAGTAAAGGAGCAAGATCATATCACTTGGGCAAATGTTCTGGTGGAGATAAATGAATGATGTGGCACAAAATAACTAGGTATGAGAGTGGGTTGGGTGAGCTTCTTTAGAAACAGTTCTCAAAGAAGGCTTCTCTTGGGCGACCTTTGAGCTGAGACCCATCAGATGAGAAGGAACCAGTACAAAAGCTTTAGCATGGCCAATGGAGCTGAAACCAGTATGACAAGGATCACTCATACCAGTGAGGTTGAATGAGTAGACAATAGCCAGACCATGGAAGGCCTTGCAGGCAATGGTAATGAGTTTGGATTAATTACTAGTGTAGAGGGAAGACATTGAATGGGAAGCGTGGGGATGATGGGCTCTGATGTACATTATCAAACATGGCAGCCTAGGCTAGCAAGGTGGCAGCAGAGATGGGGAGAAGTAGATGGCTTGGGGAGGTATTGAAGGTAGAAGGTGGGGCAGGAGCCGGGCACTGACTGCAAAGACATATCCCTCGCGATTCATTCTTTCTAACCTTGTTGCATGTATGCAGTCCGTGGGAGAGGAGCTGCCTTGCACGGTAAGGTGAGTTATCTTCCCAAGGAAGCAGGAAGAGCACTGGACTGGGAATCAGGACATCTGAGTCCAGTCCAGGGCACTTTCCATATCTGAGACATGGAGACTTGACTGGGTCATCTCTAAGGGCCCTTCCAATTCTAACATTCTTGGTCTCTGTCAGTTGTTGGGGCTTGCAAATGGGGAAGAGTCAAAGGAACTGTGAATCAAGGCTGATTGCACAGATCAGTGGCCCAGGTCCCTATCTCCCTGGCTGCTCACCCCCGGGATGATGTTAGACCTTTCACCACTTCTTATCTGCCCCATGGGGAATATTGGCCAAGCGCAGTCAGCAGGCAGTTGATCTGTCCTGAAGTTCTGGCTCCTGTGGTCCATCGCTTGTCTGAGGGCAGAACTTGGAGCTAGAAGAGGCTAACCAGCCTCTCATGGTCTGAGGTGAAAGGCAGTGGAACCTCTGGCCCAAATCAACCTCTCTTTCTCTCTGTCCATATTTCCTGATCTTCTGTTCCTGGGTTTGTTAGAAGGTCCTCCAGCCCACACCTTTGTGACATTCCTCACCCTCTGGCAATCTGCTGGACCATCAACTGCACCAACTATAGTTTATAGTTTATAGTTGGTGCAACTGATGAATTTCGAATTCATCCTGGGGAGGAAATGGGGCTCAAGGGTTGTATTGGTCTTCAATGCCACATAACAAATTGCCCCATATTTAGTGACTTCAAACAACACACATCTATTAGCTCACAGCTATGTAGGTCAGAAGGGTAGGCATGCATGTTTTGGTTTCTGCTCAGGGTCTCCCAAGGCTAAAATCAAGGTCTTGGCTGGGCTGTGTTCTCATCTAGAGTTCAGGGTCCTCTTTCAAGCTCATGTGGTTGTGGCAGAATTCTATTCCTTGTGCTGTTCCTGGCAGTCTGTCAAATGGGAGCTGCTCCACCCTCCTTGGCACAGGGCCCTCTCCACCCTCAAATCCAGCCATGGAGAACCTCCATTAGGTTGAATCCTGCTCATGTTTGTAATCTCTGATTTCAGAAAGAGCCCAGTCCCTTTAAAAGTCTCCCTGATTCAGTCAGTCTCATGCTGGATGGTTTCCCTTTTGTAAGGTCAGCTGTGCCACATAATATAACACAAACACAGGAGTAAAACCCACCATATTTGCAGCCCCAGGGGGTATGCGGCATGTGTGCATGGGGGTGGGAGAAGGCTCTTGGGGGACGTCTTAGGATTCTGCCAGTCACAAGAGCCAAGCGAGACTTTTTGGGTAGAGATGATGGGAGGTCATTCCTGGCAGTTTGAGAAAAAGTCATCCAGTAACGTTTGAGGTTATTTTGCCTTTTGGAGGGTGTAAAACAATCTCATGGAAGGTTTGGGCCCTCATCCTAGCAACATCACACTATGTCGTCTATGATAGCAGCGTCCATGGCCCCTTGAGCCCGTCCATCATTTCCAGGCTATGGAGCAGGGTGTGGGGACGGCATAGATAAAGAGGAGGGCTGAACAGTGTCAGTTGGGTGTCTGGAGCTGCAGAGCTTTCTACCTTTGAGCTGCTGTGTGTTGGTCATGGGAAGGATGTAAACCAGACTTCCTTGGTGTTGGCCACCACCACGATTGTCACAGTGACGTCTGCTCAGTTCCCTGTACACACTGGTGTACACTGTGCAGCACCTGTACTTGTGGCAGGACAGATTCCTCAGTGCCAGGTCTGCCCCTGGACAGACTGTACTGGGGCTACAGCAGGCTCCCCCATGAGCCTACAGTTGTGATGAGTCCCTGAGAATGAGATTAGGAAAGATGAAACGCCGGGGAGGGGGAGGGGGGCTGTTGGCACCCACCATGGGAGTGCTGATATGGAATTGGATGACTGAGTCTGTTTAGGGCCATCCAAGCGCGATAGTAACTTTGGGGCTAGAAAGGAAGATTCTTAAAACTCAGGATCTTGTAGTGTTGGTCCAACACTTCTTGGGGGAAGAGGGCAGGCCTGAGGCTGGAGTAGAGGTGCTGGGCACCAGGCCCCCTTGCTCAAAGGCACTGGGCCCCAGCATCTCCAGCTAAAGAGCCCCCATTCAACATCCAGGTATACTGAGCACACTGCAGCTTGAGATACAGGGAGAGAGTGGGCAGAGGACCCTAGGTGGGCCACTTGTGGGTATAGGGCAACCTAAATTATGTCATTGGCACCGGAGGGAGACATTGGTGTCTTGAGAACTTGGCTGATGTGGGTCAGCTCCAAAGACCTCAGTCACTTCCACGTCTAATAACCTGATGGCTCTCACTTGTTGAGCAATAACTAAATGACAGTTCCTGTGCTCAAAGCTGTCGGTATCGGTCAGGGCTCTTAGTGGCAGGCCAAGGAAACGCTCTCTGGCTGATCCAAGAGAGAAAATGAATTTATTGAAAGGAAATGGGGTAGATCATAAAATTGCAGAAAGGGCTAGAGGATCAGATGTGCGGCCAAAACCAGGCCGCAGAACAGGTCTGGGGAGGACCCCACGGCTGCTGCGTGATCCAGACCCTGTGGCCAGCACCCAGGGCGCTGCAGGGCTTGGACCCTGGGTCCATCCTCTGGCACTGTGGCCGCTGTAGCCCCGGGAACTCCATCTTGTCATTACCACCACCAGAGAGAGGTCTTCTTGGCCATTTTTTGGTCACTAGCTCCAGATTCAAAGTGTTGAAAGGATGCTTCTGTTTGATGGAGGCTTAGTTGAGAAGGAGGCTGGGAATTTGTCACGTGTGTCTTCAATAATAAGAGGCCTGCCCCCGGCCAAGATCCACAGGAAGTGGAATTCCGGAAACAGAAAGGCAGTGAGTGGGTGGGACAGTTCACAGCATGTCTGCCACACACACATTATTTCATTCATTCCTGGCTGACTACCCAGGTATTGTTATCCTCACTTTATGAACGACGATAATGAGGTACAGAGAGGTTAAGGACCTGTCCGTGGTCACACAGCTATTAAGTGGTAGCCTCTCCTTTTAAACTTGGACTGTCTGACTCCGAAATTCATGCTCGCAGACTCTGCTCTATACCTCCACTGGATGTTGAGGAAATCGAACTTCTAGGGTCACTGAAGTTGTGGATTTCAGACTGTGGACTGTGTGACCTAAAGGAGAGACTTTCCTTGGGGTGTGGGTGCCACCAGCTGATGCTCTAAGAATTGGCTCCATCGTGTCCTTGTCTGACTACAGTAACAGCTCTGTCCAGACACATACGAAGTGGCCCCGCAGGGAGGGCTCGGGGATGGGGCTGAGCAGAACGCAGCTCAGGCTCCTGTCTTGACTCCTGTTGAGTCACTCCCTTGGTTCCCGCGTCTGTCTCCTGAAGTCAGTGGTTACGAGGAAAGGATGTCTCCATTCCTTGGCTCAAGATGGGATGTATTGATCCCTGTTTTCCCTACTCTTTTCCAATGCGTGCAGTATTGACTTCAGCTATAAAGGGAAAGGTCCTGTCCTGCACATGTGCCAAGGTCACCCTACCTGCCCACCTTACTGCTGCTCTTCTTTCCACCTGGACCACCTGTTCCTTCCCTTCTATTCACCACCAACCCACCTAGATGAGAGCCAGCTCCTTGTGTTCCTGGAGGCTTCCCCACTCTCTTTCACTGTGGAATTTCTTCTGAATCGATGGAGAGTGCCTCTTAATTTGGGTCTTAATCGATCCCTTCTTGTTTTATGTGGCTGTCTCCTCCTACCAGCGAGATTGAAAGCAAACTAGGGGCAAGGATTATCCATTGCTCTGATTTTGTCTCCACCTAGATGGTACAGTTTTTGACTTACAACAGTCACATGGAAGGAAAGAGAAGTTTGGTGCCAGAGGGAACTGGATTTGAATCCCAGCCCAGCTATGTACCTGAGCAATTTGTTTAAATATTCATTCATTCAACAATATTTATTGAGGACCTACTATGGGCAGGCGCTGTACTAGGCACCAAGAATGCAAAAGTGAGTAAACAGACATGGTCTCTGCTATCATGGAGATTATGGTCTAGGGAGGGGGGTGGATGTTAACCCATTAACCAGATAATCTCACAAAAAAGAGAAAACGACTAAATGCAACAAGCTCGCTGAACAAACTCCTGGAATTACAAGAAGGGGAAGTTGATCCAACTTTGGGGGGTTGTGCAGAGAAGGTCAGGAGCCGCATTAAGCCTCAGCTTCCTCATCTGGAAAATGGATATTTCACCCACCCAGCTCACTAGGTTGTTGTAAACGAGGTAACAATATAAGGCACAGTATTTTAAAGTGTGCAGTAAATGTTGCCATAATAAAGGCTGGTAGGTTGGCCAACTGAGTGGTTAATTTCTGAAGGGGAGTGGGGTTAGGCAGATATGAGCATTTCCTGTGCTCAGATGTTCCCGAGGACAGTGAGTCTCAGATACATTTTCCATCAGAGTCAGCTGGGAAGCTCTTAAAAAATGCAGACACTTGCCTTCCACCTTAGATCTACGAGCCAACCAGAATTTCCCAGGGTGGGGTTTGTGCATTAAAAAAAAATCTTTAAACAAAGCCTCTTGCAAAATGCACAGTTACAAAGAGAAGGGAAAGAACCATCTCCCTCCCTTTTCTTTCCTCTCTTCTGTCTACTCTTGGTAGTCACCAAGGTCAACAGGCTGATGTGAATCCTGTGCTTAATAAAGGAAACTTGCAGCTAGATTCTTGCATAGGGTTTTTGTTTTTCTTTGTAAAACTATTCTCATACTAGATGTTTTCCTCTGCATTTTGTTTTTCTTTCTTTCTTTCTTTTTTTCATTTCACAACACAGCATACACATCTCTTCAGATTTACAGATATAGGTCCAAATCTTTTAAGAGCCACATTATATTCTGTGGGATGGATGGGCCATATTTTATTCAAAGCTCTAGTGGTGGATATCCGGGTTGTTTTGATTTCTATAAACAGTAAAGCAATGCACAACTTGGTAAGAATGTCCTTACTTCCGGGTACTTTTATTTCCAAAGGATAACTTCCAAAAAGTGAAATGGATCAAATGACAGGTGCGCTTTTAATTGGATAGATATTGACAGATTTGCTTCCAAAATGTCTGTGGCAGCCACGTCCCCACCAATAAAGTGGGAGAGCTGTGTATTTTGGAAAAGCTCCATAGGAGATTCTGTAGTGCCCAGGATAAGAACCACTGGTCCCGAGCCATCCCAGAATGGCCCTGAGTTCCTGAAAGCGATGTCAGGAAAGAATGAGCAGACTCCCCAGGGATATGAAGAAATAGTTCTTATCAGCCTCCCATCTCTCTCAGGCTGGGGGTGCCAACCCTCCTTCTTCTGGGGAACTTCCTCCAAGGCTCCTATATAAAATGTCATTGTGAAAAAGAGTGAAGGAGGATCGAGCTTGGGGTGTTCCTCAGGATCTAGGAAGACCTCTGGGCTAGTGAGTACTATCCTGTTGCAGTGAAGCTGGTCCCAAGTAAGTGTTCGATCTCCTGGGAGGCACCTGGTTCAGGCTGAGAGGTTCTAGAGGGCTGACTGGCACCCCATGTGGCTTTCAGGGGTGAACTGGGGCAGAACTTCTCACTCTCAGCCTTTCACATTCCTCCTGAAGTACGTGAAATCTCTCCTTGGCCGGAGAAGGCAGAGAGTGGACGATGTGAGCTGTTTGAGCTTTGAAGAGGGGCCACACTTTCTAAGAGCTGCGTGTTCCTAGAAAGGCCAGCAATCACTGTTTCTTGATCCTTTCTTGTTTTATAGACTCTGAAGAGCCCATTAAGTACAAACAAATAGAGGTAATGCTCCCTTCGTGGCATCCAGGCCCACAGGACAGTCAGCCTTGGCTGCCCCTCATGGTCGGCTTCGTTCTGTTCAGAAGGATGTCCCACTGAACTGGAGCACTGGAGGCTGGGCTCAGCACCAGCTTTTGGGGCCCATCCTGACTTCTATCCATGCTTTCTCTCTCTCCACCTCACTACTCCAGCTAATGGTGTAGCTGTGATGTGTATGTGTGTCCAACTGTGTTCTCCCCTACAGGACAAAGCCAAGATGAAACTCCTGCTACTTCTGGCTCTTCTCTTTGGGACAGTTTCGGCATTTCATCTGAGTAAGTCTCCTTGGCCTTCAGCCTTTCTTTCTCTGCTTGACTCCTTTCTACAGTTCACAGGGGCAGAGTCACACAGCCAGCGTATTCTCTGGCCATCTCCCATTTCAGGATCTCTGCACTTAAAGGAGCAGCGACCCCAGAGCTGGGAGTTGAAGGGACTCCTTGGGGCATCTGCATGCCTGCCGTCTTGGTTCTACTCTGACATTCTCAATGTCATCCTTTCTGCAAGATGCAAATGGTGGTCACAATGGTGGCTTCTTTTACTTTGCCCTCACTGAGTGTACTGTGCTAAGTGTTTTCTATGCATTGTCTCCTTTAACGGTCATAGCATCCCCATGAGGTATGTGGTGCGGTATACCCATATCACAAAGAAATTAAGCTAGTAGATAATGGAACTAGTACCAGACCCACGACTGTCTGACTCTAAGTTCATGCCCTTAACCACCATGACCTCATCTGGGAAGCTGGTTTCTCCTCTCAGGGGCTCTGTTCCAGGCAGGGTCTCTTTCCAGAGCTGAGCATGCAGATGCCTAGGGCAAGGTGGGAGCTGTCCATGGTGCTGGGGAGGAAGAGGGGACGAGGCGAAGGAGGAGGCGCTTGGCCTTTTTCCCTGCCAGGGACTGAAATGTCCAACGTTGAGAGCCCCTTGGGAGATGACACCCTGCCTCAGGTTGGGGAGATGCCAGAACATGAGGCAAAGGAGGCCCCTTTGGAGGAGCTGATGCTGCTGGAGAAAGAGGAAGAGAAGGGCTCTGGAAGTGAAGATGCCCCAAGGGAAGAGGGGACTGTTGAGTCCATCTCAGCCTTGGAGGAGGTGGGCAAGGACTTTCAGTGCCCCAAGGAAGAAGACACAGTAAAACTGGAGGGCATCTCTGGGTGCAAAACCTGTCGCTTCCTCCTGGTGACGACAGCCTTGAATTTTAACTGTGCTCAGGTGAGTGGCCAGTGGCTGAGGCTGAGGCTGAGGCCCAGGGTGGGGACAGAGAGGGGATGCCTCCAGCCTGTGTAACTGGTCATTTTCCTTATTGAAGACCCCGGGGGTGTCAGCAGAGGCCCTCAGAGGTGCTGAGGGTGAGAAGTGTGGGCCATGTGGAAACAGAATTTGCATTTTCATCTCCAGCCTTCAAATGGTTGCGGGAGTGGAGGCTGGGTGAATTTTGGACTAAGGTCATGTGAATTCCTGCAGGAGTGGCACTCCATTCTTCCTCTTTCATCCTGCTCTGCAGCTTACTTGCCAGAGATGCTACCATGGAAGACTCATCTCCATCCATGACTTCGGACTTAATAACCAGATCCAGTGCCAAGCTGGAGGGGTCAATGGGGGCCAAGTCTGGATTGGAGGCCAGGTCACAGGTTATATAAGTGGGGTCCCAGTTCTAAGTGGGGAGCACCTCCTGACCCCAGCCAGTGCTCAGCTTGCTGCAGACTTGTCTGTGTTTCCCGTCTCTGATCCCCTGAAGAACTGGGGATAGACGGACAGCTGGGTGAGACACCAAGGGGGCCGCCTAGGCATTGGGAAGAGCCACACGTTTAGAATCAGAAGATCTGGGTGCAAGTTCTGCTCAGTCTCTATGACTTGGGCAAGACTGTGAGCCTGGTTCATCATCTTTAGGATGTGGTTGCAACACCTGCCCTACCTCTTGTTAGGGCTGGAAGGATGAGTGTGTCACTGGGATGCATAGAACATGATGGTGATGATCACTGTGGATCTACATTTTGGTTGACCAAGACAGTGTCCACCGTGGTCCAGTGGTCCTTGAAGGGACAATTCCTGGCGGCAGCAGGAGGGTCAGGCAGGGATAGTCCCAGCTCTGCACACCTGCCTTCCCTTTGCCCCATGCCCCAGCCCACCTCTTCCCATTCTGTCTCCTCTAGGGTTTGTGCATACGCTGTCACTGGATTGACGGCAGTCCCTGGAATTTTGCGCCCTGGGTTGCAGGACAGCCCTGGACCGGTTGTGGTGGATGTGTGTCCATGTGTATCCCAGGTGAGGTGGGAGTGGGGATGAATGATGGCAAGTCCTGGGATGTGGGAGGAGCTCAGAGGAGAGGTTTTAGGAAAAGCCAGACCCTCCAAAGGAGAGGCCTCCTGGACCTTTAGACTCAATCTCTACTGCGGTGTGGGGTAGGGAAGGGAAAGGCCCCTCCTGGGTGGAGTCAGAAGGAACAAGAGGCTGAAGACCCCTTCCTGTTGTGCCTTCACAGGAGGCGGTTGGCGTAGAAATCACTGTGGCATAAGCCTTCCCTTCGTCTGTTCCTACTGAGCTGAATCCAGCCAGGAGCTCAGTGCTGCCACCTCCTGGACAGCCCCCTCCCCTCCCCTCCTCTCCAGCCTCCAGCAATAAAACTGTTTTCCTAAAACTGATTTCTTTTTCCTCCAATCATTGATCTACTCTGCTTAGCTCCACCCATGAGCGCTCTGCTCTATAATGACTCTCTCTCTCCATCCTACTGTCTTTCATAAGAGAGGTCAGAAGTTATCATTCGCAAAGAAGATGGAGCACAGGGTGGGGTCTGTGGGGCTTTCCTGGAGACAAAGGAGTGGGCTCAGGTAGCTCTTTTCTTAGGACACGCAATTACTGGGCACACGTGTGGCAGGTGCTGCAAGTACCCCACCCATTTCTCTCCAGCCTTTCAAGGAGGACTCTCAATGTCCTGGATTTGCCTTTCCGTGTCTGAGGGCCTTTTTCCCCCTGCCACAAACTGTGGTTGCCTTAATGTGCCAGGATATTAGCATGGTCCTGGGAACAGTGCACAGCTCTCAGGAGTGGGTGTATGAGTACCCCAGTCCCTTGCCCCTCAAGCGGAAAAATGCTGAGGTATGTACTGGGCACTGTTTTCCAAGATTTCCCACGGGGATTAACTTCCAGTTATCCACTGAAGCAGCTGGCTTTATGGCCCACATTTTATTGGCTACCTTTTCTTCCCCATGTGAACTCTCCTCTTCCCTACTAGTTTCTCAGCACCTCCCAAATTAACTACTTGCACTTGAATCTTTGTCTCAGGGTCAGTTTCTGGGGCATCTCAATATAAGACAAGCTGCTATCTGCCCAACTCTATACAAGGCGTGGGAATACGACAAGACACAGCCCCCTGCTGTTTGGAAACATGCAGATGTTTGTAAGATAAACACGACAGCATTTACTAACGTCACAGCTTTACTGTGCACCCACGAAGTGCCCCCTGCAGTGGCAAAAATGACCTTACAAAGATGACCTTGTATGATCAGCAATTATTATCTCACTGCACAGAGCCAGGCTCAGAGAGGTTATGACCTGTTAAAAGACCTGCCCAAGGGTGGATATCTAAATGTGACCCATGGGATTCAACTTTCTCCAGAGCATGTTCTTTCAACCACTAGGATTCTGTGGCTGGAGGTGTTGGCTGCTTCTAGGACATGACCATATGGGGACAGAGCACAGAGGGGAGGCAAGAGACACTTCTTGAGCCTTGGGTTCATCTTGGGGCATAGGACTCCAACCCAGCTGGAGATGAGGCCGTTCCTATCAGAGGTTAGGAGAGGGGATTCTGAATCCTCTCTCTTCTGGGCAGAAAGTAAGGTGTCAATGCTCTGAAGCCTTTTCCCTCCAGGACTCCTCAAAATCATAGAAGGTCAGGTGGCCCCAGGGTCTTAGAGAGAAATCAAGAACATTAATGTTTTGAATGTGGCTCAGATAAGAGAGGCTACTTGCTCAAGCTTGCACAGTAAGGGGAGAAAGATAAAAATCAAACTGGGGTCCGTTGTAACTGTTGTTCCACAACAGTCTTGATTTCAATGACAATGAAATTCTGAAACACTACCCAGTGCTGAGTGCCGTGGAGGACGCAGATGGAGCAGGGCTCTCAGTGCTTGCCCTCGTGGGCTCTGCACTCTGGGGCGGGAAGGCATTGCTTCTCTTTATTCCAATGTCAGTAATAAAGAGTAACAGAATCTCCCATTTATTAAGCATTTAACAGGTGCCAGGCACTGTGCCAAGAGCCTTTGTGCTAAGATGGACGTTGTCTAGTTCCTCATAAATCTCTTCTGTTGGTGGCGTTTTTGTGGCAGAAGTGCAACTTCCAGTCCATGGAGGTCCCTTTTGGGGGATGACAAGAAGGGGGAATAAAGGAGGCACTGGGCTCCTGATGACATTCTGTATCTCTATCTGGGCCCGGTTCCGTGGGTGCACCCCTCCGTGACAATTCCCTGAGCGGTTCATGCTGCAGTGCACATTGCAGGCTGCATGCTAAATGTCTTCAAGAAAAGTTTTAAAGGGTAAAATAAATGAAAGGACCGGCCTTACATGCCCAAATATGGGTTTATGTATCACTTCTCCTGCCCAAAAGGATGCTAACTAAACTCTAGGAAACTCAGCTCGTGTTCTTTACAGGAATCGCTGCAGTTCCTTACACACACCCAGAGCGGGAGCTCAACCAACTCTCAATGCTTGCTTGTGGACCAGGGGCACAGTTCAGTCACGGTTTCCTGACAAGGGTTACCCCCAGCCCCACACGCCGGGCACTGTTCTGAGAGCTTTACTGGAGTGGTTCTCATTAGCAGTAAGTCCTGTCATTAACCTCAGTTTACCTCAGGGTGGGAAAACTGAGGCACAGAGGGGCTGCCCTGGACTGACGATTCCATTACACATCATACTACCCTGCCGTCTGCAAAGCGGGGGCTGAATGGAAGCTTGAGACAAGAGGCAGAGTTTGAAACCCTTATGAATATAAAAGCAAACAGTAAGCCAGAGAGATGGCATTTCGTGGATGCTGAAAGTGTCGGCACCATTGGCTAGAATGTCTGGAGGTATAACATATTGGGGCAAATCAGAGAAAGCAAGGACCTGGGAGTCAGACTGCGGTCAGACATGCTGCTTCTTACTGCTCGTGTAAACCTGGGCGAGTTATTTAACCTCCCTGAGCTTTCATGGTAGCAACGCAGACTAGGGTGGCAGGGTCTAATCTGTACTATGATGGCAAAGATTAAGTAGGGTAATGGATATAAAAGCCTTAATGAAGCGTAGTGGTGGATCCGTGGTGGACCTTCAAAAATGTTATTTCCAATTTTCAGTCAGACAGGCATCACCATGGTCACTGAAGAGATCACTGAAGCCACCGGGATGTCTCTGCCCAGGGTCAACACGGGGAAGAGGCAGGCTGGAGAGAAGGGAGGTCAGTGAGAGGAGGCAGCCATGAGGTGGATAAGGAGTCGGAAGTCCTAGGTTCGGGCTTGTCTCTGACTTGCTGTGTGATCTTGGGCAACTTGCTTAAGCTCTCTGAGATGCCATTTCCTAACGTGTAAAAGAGGGACGTTTATATGAAACAATGCTTATAAAGCTTATTGTGGTGCTGGCTCAAGAGAGTAGCTGGGCTTCTTGGTCATCCCAACCACTGAGTGAAGTGATGCCTTTGACCTGCCCCTGGGACTGAGGAGAACAAAGGGGAGGAGGGGCTAGCCTGAAATCCGGAGACCAGGTTTTGGGGCCCCGGAATTGGCCAATTCCCTCATCCTCCAAGATAAGCCGAGGGTCGGGTCCGTTGGGCTGGGGAGATAATGACCAAGGCCGTTACTCTGCAATCAGGCTCAGAAGTGACCTCTCAGATACTTCTCCATTTGCAGGTCCCCTGGGAGAGCAGAGGAGAGGAAGAGATCCAGGCCTTCTCACCCTGTGGGCTGTCTGTCCCTGGTGCCCTGAGCACGGGAGGGCTGGCCTGGAATGCAAGGAACAAATATGCACTGCCCAGCTAGTGACAGAGTTGAGTCACCCACCCTGACCAGCCCTCTAACTCTTGGAAGTGATATCCAGCAAATCAGGGCTCAGTGCTGGCCGGCCTTTCCTAGGACTGCAGTACATTTGTCTGGAACTTGATTGATTACAATGTTGACACTTTTGTTCATCGTGGTATTTTTGCATTGATTCTGATTTTTAAGAAAGACTGCATTAAATATTTACTTATCCCAACTACTACATTCTTTGGTGTCCCTGTAAGTTTTGCAGCTGAGATGAATGCCTCACTCACTTCCCATCAGTCCTGACCCTGGTGATGACAAAGGGCTGGTAGGAGATGAGGAGTTGGGGTCGGGGGTTGGATGGCCCACAGAGTGTCCAAATGACTCTGCATGAAGGTTTCCATTCCAGCTGCTGCCTCCTGGCCAGAAGACAGGCTTCGAGGTTGGACAAAACAGCACGTTCTAGCCCAGCAATCCTCAACAGGGGCAATTTTGCTTTCTGGAGGACACCTGGAAACTTGGGGAGACATTTCTGATTGATGTGACTGGGAGAGGCATGGTTGAGAAATTGTGTGCAGAGACCCAGAGAGGCTACTAAATGTTCTACAAGACGCAGGACAGCCCCCTAACTCCAACAAAGAATTATTGGACTCCAAATAGTAACAGTGCTCTCAATAGTTGAGAATCTCGATCTAGAGCCACAGCAGGGGAGGGGAGGGTATAGCTCAGTGGTAGAGTGTGTGCCTAGCATGCATAAGGTCCTGGGTCCAATCCTCAGTACTTCTGCTAAAAATAAATACAAACCTAATTACCTTCCCTGCTCCCAAAACAACAACAATAGAGCCAAAGCAGAAAGGACGGAGCTTAAGTTTTTCACATATTAAAGGTGAGAAAGAGAAGAAAAGGGAGGAGAGTGATTGAGAGGAAGAAAGTGAAGGAGGGAGGGAAGGGGAGACACAGAGATGTTTTGGAGCCTAAAAGACTTAGAAGTCCCAGTCCCCCCACTTCCTGCGTAACCCCAGTAAGTCACTGTCCCTCTCTGAATCTCCTCCTTCACACCTGTGAAGTAGGGCTAATCGTATACTCTCATGGGACTGAGGTTAGGAAGGTGAGGACTCAGGGACGTGATGCACAGAAAGTACCTGGTCTTGTGATGAATGCTCAGGAAGGCTGAGGCTTCCCTTCATCTCCTCCCTCCTCCCTTTGTGGTCTCCCTTCATTTGCTGGAATTCTGACCAGAGGAAGGCTGCTTCTGGGGTTAAAGAGCATCGTTCAGACTGGGATACCTTAGTAGGGGAAGGTATAGCTCAGTGGGAGTGTGCATGCCTAGTATGCACGAGGTCGTGGGTTCAATTCCCAGTGCCTCCATCAAAATAATAAATAAATAAGTAAACCTAATTATCTCCTTCTGCAAAATAAAATAAAATAAAATAAAATAAAAAACAAAAAACGCAGACTGGGATACTTTAAGGGCACTAATAATAATTATGTCTGGACAGTAACAATGCCTAGTCATCTGGGGCTTTCTCAAGCACCCTAGGGTGTTTGGGCACCAATATATGGCAGGAGGCAGGTCCTCAAAGTCCCAACAGAGAGCAGAGCCCAGGGGTGAGAGCACTGAGCAACCTCTTATCAGCTCCACTGCCCCCCACCTCCCCAAGCCTGGGGCAATCATCCTGGCCTCTTCCTACTTCCGCAAAAGTCCAGTATAAGGGCTGCCTCTGGCCCCCAGCAGCCAGAGGCACTGAGAGTGGAGGCTTCAGACTCTCAGGGGGTAAGCATTTCCTCAGCTGCCCAGGGAGCAGGGTCCAGGCCTGGGAAGAAGCTGGACACTACATGGCCTGGGAGGCCTGTCCTTAGGACCATAATTGCATTTGTCCTTCCTCCTTCTTCAGCTGTGTGAGTGAAACTGGCCCTGAGTGTGATCGGACCTGTTCCCACAGGGGCCAGGGTCTGAGCTGAGTGCTGTTCCGGGAACCAGTGACAGACCTTTCAGGACTTCTGTACTCGAGCTGACACCCCGCTTTCTTTTTCTGATTCTCCAGCTAAGGGGCTGTTCACTGGAGGAGAAGTAAGCCCTTTAGTTTGTCCTTTACTATTTTTTTTTTAACTTTTTAGTTAGTTTGCCCTTTAATCAACCAGTCAAGCAAACGTTGTGTCTCCACTGTGTGCCAGGGTCTGTGCAGACATACAGAACATCCCCAAGGAGGGAAGGTGAAGCTGTGTCTTTGTCTGAGACTGAGTGGACATGAAGGGTCACCTGCTCCTGCCCCTCCTCCTGCTGGGGACAGTTTCTGCTCTGTATCTGGGTAAGTCCTCCCCTCCCCTTCTCATCCATCTTCCTCTTTTCTCTTGTTTCCTGCATCTTTTTGGCTCCCGTGGGGCCAGGACCACAGCCTCCCTTCTTCAGTTGACCCAGCCCATCTCTAGTTAGATTTCTCCTGGACTCAGAACTGTGACCTGAACTTTCTATCAGGGCTCCTTTGCAAGGAAAAACACCCACCTGTGAAGATGAAGGCCTTTTCACAGGTGCTTCCTCCCACCCCCTAAATACACATGTGGTGTCAGCCAGTGTCACGTTCTCATGCATTTGTGTGATGTGAGAGTTCTCCCCTTGTCCAACCCCCTGGAAATCCTTCCAGTTTTGGTTCCAGATGGCACCTCTGGGAAGGCTGAGTGGGGCTGCCAGAGCTGTCCGTGGTCCTGGAAGAAGGGAGCGCCCAACCTGATGGCCGTTACCTCTTCTTCCCAGAGAATGATACCCTTCATCTGGGCAGCCAAGAGACACGAGCAGACGTGAGCCAGGATCTGGAAAGCTCTGGGGAACAGGAGGGAGAGTTGGCTCTGAAAGATGTGGTGCTTGAGTCAGAAGGAGAGGGAGAAGAGGCCAACAATTCCAGCTGTCAAGACACCTTTGAGGATGAGGAGGCCATGGAGTCAGACCCAGGAGCCCTAGACGAGGATTTGCAGTGCCCCAGAGAAGAGGACACAGTTCAAATTCCGCGCAGTCCTGGGTGCCAGACCTGCCGCCGTTTCCTGTTGGTGCGGACCCTGAGGAAGTTTAGGAGTGCTCAGGTAAGTGGCAGGGAGGCTACTGTGGAGGACCTGGGGAGGAGAAGAGAGTGGATTAATCTCTTGTTCCCTATCATTTAGACTAGTGGTTATCAAAGCCTAGCATGGATCAGACTCTCCTGGAAGTCTCGTTAAAACACAGGTTTCTGGGCCCTATCCCCTCAGTTTCTGGTTTAGCAAGCCTGGGGCTTAGAGTTTGCATTTATAACAAATTCCCAGGGATGATATTGCTGGTTTGGGGACGGCTCTTTGAGAACCACTGATCTATATAAAAGGCTTTGGCATTATATATACCTGTGCTACGTCCTGTCATGGGCTACGGACAAGCCACTTCACCTGTCAGGGCTCCTGTGTCTTCCTTCATTTGTAAAACAGAGATGTAGGATACCACCTCTTAGAGTTGCAGTGAGGATTAAATACTACATGGAAAGTATTTAGAATAGTCCCTGGGTGGTTGAAAATTCTCAATAAATGGTGGCTGTAGTTATTCGGAGTCTTACCATTATTTTTCTGCAAGACGTTCCTAGCAACAAATAAAGGGGCAAGAGACAGGATTTGGGGGGGAGGGAACAACAGATCCCTGATTTCTGACTTGAAAAGGCATGTGGAGTCTCTCCTGGAGACTCGGGGACTCGAGGCAAAACAGAGTGGGTTCCCGACGCCACCTCTTCTCTGTGCAGAATGTCTGCAGGAGGTGCTACCGAGGCAACCTCGTCTCCGTCCACAACCTCAGCTTCAACCTTCGCATCCAGCAGTCTGCCTGCGGGATCAACCAAGCACAGATCTGGATCGGAGGCTTCATCAGGGGCTGGGTAAGTGAGGGGTCAACTCCCAGACACTGAAAGTTCTTTCTGATTTTCTCAATGAAACTTGCTGGCATCAAGTCTCAACCCGGCAGCTGACGTGACCTTAGAGCGGTGGGCAGTGAAGCGCTGCAACTGGCTGGTACTGACTTAGGAGAAACTGGTTGTGGGCTTCTCTGTCTAGCTCCGTGTTCAGTGACTTCCTGCTTGCAGCTTGAAATCTGCCATGGTGGATTTATTTACACCAAGGAAACTGGCAATCATCACAAACCAGGTTTCTTCCCTCCCTCTGCCTCTCACCTTCCCCAAGAGCGGGTTGTTAAATGTTTACCGGCACACCCTTGGTGTCAGGAGGGAGATTCTGTACCCAGCTTGGTCCCTTACTAGCTGAATGGCTTCCTCCAAATTGCCTTGTCTCTAAGTGGGGTCCTTCTTCTCCCAGAGTGGCCCTGGGATCGTGGACGAAGGCGTGCCATTATATTTGCTACTCAATTGTGATCCACGGGCCAAGAGTATCCATATCACCTGGTAGCTTGCTAGAAATGCACAATCTTGGGTCCCACCCCAGACCTCATGAATCAGAATGTGCATTTTAACACGATCCCTAGAAGATATGGATACACAGTAAAGTCTGAGATGCCTACCCTGTGTGGCAGCTGAAAGTGACGGTTGCTCTTCCATTGTTATTGTCTACAAACCCTCAGGGATGAGTCTCTAAGGTACCTGGCTCTCAGCCAAGTGGGCGGTGAGAGAAGACACAGTGTCAGGACGTGACACTCAGTAGGCATCCTCTGGAACCCCAGAATCTGTCTGTCTTCCTGGACCTCTGCCCTCTGACCCCGCCTATCTCTTCTCTAGTTCTTGTGCAGGAGATTTCGCTGGACTGATGGGAGTCGCTGGGATTTTGGATACTGGGCCTCTGGGCAGCCTGGGAAAGGGAGAGGCCGCTGTGTGGCCCTGTGCACCAAAGGTGAGGAGGGCTGAGCCCCAGGGCAAGGGGAAGGGGTGGTGAGGTGAACTCCCACACGTGTCCCTTTGAGCTGCCCGTACACACGTCCCCACACCCACACCTTTCTCCTCAGATGATGGGGTGTCCAGTGTGGGGGCTAGATGGGGGCTCTCTGTCCAGACAAAGCTGGCTCAGGGCCTGGGGACTCCTTTCCTTCCTCTGATATGACAGCAACAAGGAGTGAGTATGGGACAGATGGGTGTAACAGATGTGCACGTAAGGTGTGGATGAAGGAAGAAGTAGGAATTAGGGATGGCTGACATAATTCACCAGCTTTGAACAGCATGGTTGCCAGATGTGAAGGAGCTTAGTTCAGTGGCTAGGACCACATGGACTAGAGTCCAACTGCGGCCATGTACATCCCAGCTTGGCCAGCTGAGATACAGGCAAGTTATCCTCCCACCAAGCCTCAGTTTCCTCATCTGTGAAATGGGTGATGATAGTACCGACCTCTTGGAGTCATTGTGAGGATTAAGTCCATATTAAAGCCCTGAGCACAGTGCCCCTGCAAGGGAAGAGATCAATAAACGTTGGCTAGGAGGGGTGTGTGGGAAACACGGGTGAGAGAGCCCCATGATGGCAGGCAAAGGAGACACATGAGGCGCCTGCGGAGGGAAGGATGGGGCACAGGCCACACTCAGGTGAGCAGCTGCCATCACTGTCTTCTCTACCCACAGGGGGTCACTGGCGACTAGCTCGATGCAAACGTCGTCTGCCCTTTGTCTGCGCCTTCTAAGCCAGAAACATGTAGACCCTGCCGTGGAGCCTCTCCCATCACACCCTCCTGGCTGCCCCTGTCCCACCCTTGGCACTCTTGTTTCCCAGCCTCTCCAGGTCATAAAGCCAGACTTCCCACAGCATCTCCTGACTCTGGCTTTGTGGAGTGGGGTGGGATTTTGAGGAAAGATGGTGGAGTAGGGTGCCGGATGGGTGGGGGTGGGACAAGGGTGGGGTGGGATGCGGGCGGGGTCCTGGGGTGTTCGGCTGCAGGGCCACTTGGGGGTGAAGTGTGGACTAGGCAGGACTAAGTCTCCTCCTTGAACGCCCTTCTCAGTCCTGGTGCCTCCTGGCACCAAGGATTCCACCCGTCCCCACGGGCTCTGGGGAACGAGCTCTTTTGGTGGGGTGTGGGGATTCAGGATGGGGTGCAGGGTGGGGTGGGAGTCGGGAGGCTTTGCAAAGTGAAGGCACTGTCACTGATTCAAGAATTGGGTGGAGTAGCGAAGTTCCCCGCTACCGCCCCAATTACCACTTGGGAGGGAGGAGAAATAGTCGCCGGGGGCAGCCGGAGCCTTGAGCCTTGCAGCTTCTTCACCTCTGATAATGGCCTGTGTGTTCCTTCTCCCAGCTACCTGGGGGTGAGTTCTAGGGGCCCAGCTTCTTCTAAGAGGGGTTCCCACTCCATTCCCAGGAAGGTGGCTGTGATCCTTCCCACCCCCCATCCTTCGTCCTCTCCCCCCATCCCCAGCCTACACACATTACTGCCTCTTGGGAGGGAGGGCCTGGGGCCAAAGCCAGGGCATCTGGTAGCCGTGGGGCTCCAATCCTGGTTCTGCAGCCCCAGGTCTCCTCTGCTGCTCCCTTTCTGAGACCCCGAGGACATTGAGAGAGAACGCCGTGGCTGCTCTTGGCTCCAGGCTGAGCTCCAGCAAGGATCTGGGCTTGATGCAGCAGGAAGTTCAGGCTTGAAACTGAGGATTCAGAGGGCAGGGAGCCCTGGGTTGTGGGAGAGAGAGAGGGAAAGAGAGAGAGAGACTTCTTGAGGGGGTGGTTCTACGTGGGGCACAGGGAGAAGTATTTCTGCAGGTGTGTGTGTATCTTGGTGTGTATACCCGTGTCTATCTGTGTAGATGTGAATCTGTATTTGTAAATATGCATAAATCTGTGTGTGAGTCAGTATGTATTTGTGTGTTGTTTGTGTGTACATTTTATACATCTCTATTTATGGTTATACTTGCACGTCTGTGTACCTCTTTAAAAATTTTTTTGGGGGGTAGGTAATTCGGTTTTTATTTACTTATTTATGATGGAGGTACTGGTGATTGAACCCAGGACCTCGTGCATGCTAAGCACGTGCTCTGCCCCTGAGCTACACTCACCCTCCATGTGTACCTCTTTGAGTGTGTGTATCTGGGTAGCTTCTGCACTGGAATCTGTGTGTGCATGCATTTGTGTGTACCTCTGTGTCTTTGGCCGGTGTGTTTGGGAGTGTGTATGCATGTGTCTTTGGCCAGTGTGTTTGGGAGTGTGTATACATGTCAGTGTGTGTCCGAGCATACCTGTGTGCAGGTCTACATTCGTGTGTGTACACGTGTGTATCTGTTCAGCCACCTGATGAGATGTGAAGTTTTAGGAACAAAATGAACAGTTTCCCCAGAAGCACTTTGTTTCTAAAGGTCCTGGAGTTGAAGGAGCAGGACGGGATGGGAGAACCCCAAGGGGAGTGGCTGGTGACCAAACAGCAGGGACGAGTCCCTTGAACATGAGCCGACCTCTGGCAGCATGAAGATGGGCCTTGGTATTGCCAGGAACCTCACCCATGCTGGGCCCAAGGACAGCCTCTAGGTGAAGAGGCCTGTCCTTAACACAGGGCTCTGGCCACCTGCCTTGGATGGAGATTGGGTCAGGAAGCTCCAAATCACAGTATGTCAGCTTCCCCAAGGGCATGGAAGGGGGGGCTGCCTTGGGGTCAGGACCCTACCCAGACCCCCTGCACTGTGTACTGCAACAAGCTAATTCTTGATGCTCTGCTTCTAAAAGAAGGAGAAACAGTTGCGGGGGTGGGGGTGGGGGCGGTGGGGGGAGCGGTGTGGGAAGGATGAGCTCTGCATAGGTAGCTCCAGGACTGAATGGCAAGCCCCCATTTATCAGTCTCCACTTATCTCCCTGATGGGGAAGGGGTTCTAGCTAATCCCAGTAACCCAATATTCTCCTGGCCAAGACCAGAAGTAAAGGGAGGGCGGGGAAGGGGGAGATGGTGCTCAGACCCTTCCAAACTGAAGCTTGCTTGAGGCAGGCCAGCGTAGATAACATGTCTCTCAAATATTCATTTTGCTTTCTCATTAGGCTTCAACTTCAACCATTATATATTCATTCCTTTGGCTGCTTAAGGCTTTTCAGTCTTGAATAGCCCTTGATTACAAAGCAAATATTCTTAGAAGAAACTTCTGAGTGTGTTATCTATTAATACCTCTGGGAGATTGATTGGTAACTTGCCGAGAACAAGGTTTTGTGAGAAGGAACACAGGAAGAAATGATGTGTGCAACTGTTAGTGGTCATGAGTGGGGGGTTGTAGAGAAGGGAGGCCATTAAAAAGGAGATAATGAAGCAGAGAGTGCTGTGTTCCCCATTTCCTCTTGCCAGTATTCCCAGTATTCCTTGCAGTAAAGTTGGGCTCTGTGGCATGACACCGAGTCTGGTCAATGTGGGAGTGCTATAAGCCACTTCCAGGCCTGGCCTTTAAATGATCATCTGTGACCCTCCAGTTCTTCCTTTCCTTGACACGGCGATCTGGGCATCCATGTGTCTCAGATGGCATAGCTAGCAGACGGACGGCGTTGCCTGACCTACTTACTTTGTTGTGTTAAATCCCGCGAGTTTGCAATTTACTTGTTATTGCAGCAAAGCCTCTCTTAGCCTAACAAGTACGGAAAAGGTGCCAACCAACCCCTTAGTTTCTCCCAGGCAGAAGTCAAGATCCCAGACCCCATAGTCGGAGAGGTCTGGGTTCAAGTCCCAGCTCTACCATTTCAGTTTTGAACCCTTAGCCTCAATTTCTTCTATACAATGAGGGTTGAATTAGACAATGTCTGTAACACATTTAACCCATCGCTGGGCTGTGGCAAGTTACCACTGAACATTTGCTTTTATGCTGAGATGTCATTAGACATGAGTGAGGGTTCCAGTTCAGATTTCCATGTATTGTAAATTTCGTTTTCTATCAGATAGGATTAATGATAAACCATAGCGAGCTTACCGGGGTTGGTGTGAGGGACCATGTGACAATGTTGGTGATTGTGCTGGGTACACAGTGATGCAGCAGAAGTGAGTTAGCCCCTAAGTCTTGCACACGGAGCCATAACCAAGTTCAGGTGCGGGGAGGACGTCAGGCTCACACACACACGAGTTCAGGCTCAGGATGGGCTGATGAACCCGTAGGAGGACCAGTCCGGTGGGAAGGGAGGGGCTGGAGGAAAGTGTCCCCCCAGAACAGAGATGCCTGCCTCCTCCCCAGAGAACCTCCCTGTGACCCCAGCCTCGACCCAGCCTCTTGAGAGCTGGATTCACTGGGGACACCTGTGGCGCTCCTGACTGGAGAACTGAGTGCTGCCTTCACCGATGCCTCTGCTGGTCAGATCTCCAGACGCTGCCTGATTCCTCAGGCTGCCCTGGGGGAGGTGTTACCGCACCATCCTGAGGATGGGGCTGGAGTGAAGGCTGAGTGGGGAAAGGGGTAGTGGGCCTTGTGTGGGGGACGCTAACCCCTTCTTCCCCTGGGCTGGGGGGATGATTGGGGTTGGGCCTTTTCAAGTGCTGACAGCTTGATTCTCCCAAACTACTCCCCAAGCTGCCCCCTCCCCATTCCCTGCACCTTCGTAGAGGGGCCAGCCCTCCACGTGCAGTCCAGCTCATCTCTGCTAAGACCTTGCGATCTGGCCTGCACTCCAACCCTTCCAGAGGATTTGCCGGGAAGCCAGTGAAACTTACACTCCAGGCTGCTCACCTGCATGAGCCCCTTCTAGTACTAATATGGTAGGATTAAAAAAAAAAAAAAAGACCCACATTGCATGTGCTTCAGGCTTCAGAAAACCTGGATCTGCTCCTGAGCTCCGCCCTGGTGAGATTTCTGGGCCTCTGCTGTGGGCAAGCCATGGCCTTCCCAGACTCCTGTTCCTGCCTTCTTCCCTGCGCAGCAGGACACCTGGTTCCCTTTTGGCCGCTAACTATGTGGCACTGGACAAGTCATTTTCCCTCTCTGGCCTCAGTTTGCTCATCTGTCAGCCAGAAAATCAGACAAGACGGTTCCTAAAGTGCCTTTAGTTTCTGACATTAGAAGACCAACCGCCAGGAGTCCTGACCCGCCCGAGGGCAGTGCTAACTGGGCTCCGGGAGCAAGGGGCCCGGACTTGTGTAAGCACGTGGAGGGGCCCAGAGAGAGTGAAAGCGGCCCCTTCTCTGGCTTGGGGTGAGGGAAGGAAAAATTCACGGACAGTTACGTCTCCTGTTTCCTTCTGAATCTGGGACCTGCCCAAGTCAGAAAGAGGGAGCCCCTGCACTCCTGTCTGACTGGTCTCCCCTAAAATGGGGCCTGCCTGAGTTGCTGGGGGCAGCACGGGGCTTCCTCTTCATGAAGCTGAACTCATCATGGTCAAGGTGGATGAGGCTGAAGCAGCAGGGCAGACGCCCCCTGGGGTTCTTTTTCTCCTTGTGGGGTGTGGGTGATGGAGTGAGTCAGATCTGGATTCAAATCCTCTCGCTTCCTGGCTGTGTGGCCTGAGGCAAATGACTCAGGCTCTCTGAGCCTCAGTTTGTCTTCAAAGTAGGGAAACTAGTATCTACCTCATAGGATTATTCTAAGGATTAAATGAGATAATGTGTGTGAAAGTGCCTGGCACTTGGGCGGCCTTTGTGGCCACTGGTTATCACTATGACTGTCTCTACTCTTTGGAAAGGGGATGACTCGGGTGCTCCTGCCCTGGGGGTTCTGGGAAGCAGGCAGGGGCGAGGCCAGGGGTGAAGGTGAGACGAGGTCTTAGCAGGGAGCAGGACCTGTCTGTAGAGCACCGGGAAGGCCAGACACCTGGTCTTGGCTGAGGCCTCATGGGGTGAGCAGCAAAAATGAGAGCCCATCCCCTCTCCCACCCTCCTTGCCCAGGTGAGGTCCCCAGCTGGGAGGCCTGGAGCCCCAAGGTGAGAGTGGGACCCAGGGGAGAGGCTTTAGTGGCCAATGGAATAGGCCCCAGAGTCTGTGGACTGCTTCTCCTCCGTGGTCTGGTCGCTGGGGTACACGGGGTTGGCTGAGGCCGTGATCTTCAGCGTCATCTCGTTCACCTGCAGACAGAAAGGCTGGCATGATTGTGCTCTGACTGTGGGCAGGGTCCTCCTGTGGGCCCCCAGGGGACAGGCTCCTCGGTCGGGGCTCACGGCCTGGTCACTAGGGGAGCTGAAGCAAGTCTGAGTGACCCCAAGACTCTTCCCATGCACCTCAAGGGCAAACAGAAACCTGAGCCAACCCGCAGCGGGATTTGTCCCGCTCCAGAATCGGAGAGGGGAAATGAGTGGGTGGGGATGTTGACGGTGATGACCACAGAGCCCCCAGGCTTCTCCACAGAGCCCACTCTTGGCCAGACCCCCTCTTGTTGAGACCCGAGGGAGGCATTGAGGCCCAATGTACTCCTCTTTCAGAAGCCCCCAAAAGGTGGGCAACTGATAGTCCCGGGATCCAGCTCCCCTCCCCTGCCCTGTCCCTTTCTCGTGGGCCCCCCTCTCACCTCCTCAAACTTCTTGGCTTTGTACTGGTCGGCCCCCTTGAGGAAGTTGAGCAGGATGATGTCACAGAGGACGGTCCCCTGGAGGAGGAGAGGCAGGGTGGCTCGGAGGGGCGGCAGGGTGGGAGCAGGGCGGCAGGAAACACGGGCAGTGGGCAGGACTGCCCCCGGGCAGACAGAGGCCAGGGGTCGGGGTGAGTTCTCCAGTGACGCCTGACTGCTGGTTCCTCTTAGAAAAACATTCAGGGGCTTTGCAGAATGTCTTCCAGACTAGCCCCAATCCAAAATGCAGAGGGAGTGGAGGACTTGGTAGGAGGAGCAGAGGGATTTGGGGGGTACAGTTCCTGGGAGCAGGTCTCTGTCTCTGCCTGGCCAGCCAGGCTCCATTCCTTGTTTAAGGCTCTCAGGTCTGGGAACCCTGGCGTCTCCTTCCCTGTCCTCACAGTGGGGAGCAGTAACTTTGTAACAGGTGGAGCGCCTGCTTCTCCAGGCTGAACATGGAGGTAAAGAGCTCTCCCAGACTGGAGACGTTCACGCCAGGGCGGACCCAGTAGGGAGGTGGTGGAGGAGACTGGCTCACATTCTAGGCAGAAGAGGGCTGACCGGGGTCACTTCCCGCCCACCCCTGCCAGCCCGAGCCCCACCCTGCTGGCCTCCTGTCTGGGCGTGGAGGAGCTGAACTCACCACTCCCACGGAGGTGAAGGCCGCTACGGAGCTGATGATGGTGGGGATGATGTTGAACTTGCCAGCCTGTATGCACAAAGACAAGGAGTGAGGCTTCAGGCTGGACTTGGGCTCCCAGCCAGGGAGACCATGGAGCCGGGGGGTTCTTGGTGGGCCAGCAGGCCTCACCCGCTGTGGAGATGTGGCCGGCGAGGGTCTCAGAGCTGGGCGGTGGCAGGAACCTGCCCCACCAGAGGCGCGTCTTTAGAGCCCAGGATTGGTCTGGGTTTCCTCCCCTTTCTACCCCATCTTCCCGGCCCAAGGACTCACATTCCCGTACACCAGCACGTCGAATCGGATGCCAAAAGCCTTCAGGAGCGTGCGGTACTCGCTGCCGTTCTCCATCTTGTAGTACTTGGCAAACCTGGAGGCCAGAGGGGAAGGGAGGTCCCACTGTGCGCTCCTGTCTCTCCCGCCTGAACTTTGAGGGTCCTCTAGAGCCCTACGACCCTCACCTACTGAGCAACCCTTACTGATGCTCGGTGATGGGACACCTCCTGTGTGGTTAGCTGACCTCCTGCACAAGCATTACCCTGGGGGCTTGTTAAAAAGGTAGATTCCCAGGCCCCACCCGAACTCATGGAATCAGCATCTCTGGGGGTGGGGCCCCGGACTCTGCCTTTTAAATAATTTCCCTAAATGATTCTGATGCATATGAAAGTGTGAGCCCTGCTAGATTCCAGCTTCTTCAGTTCTTATCTGTTTGAGTGTCCCAGGGCTTGGCTCACAGCGGGTGTCTCCCTCTCTACAGGTTTGGGTTCAAAGCCTAGTTCAGCCACTTGCCAGCTGTGCAACCTTGGGCCAGTCACTTGACCTTTCTGATACTCAATTTCCTCATTTATGAGCGGGAATAATACAGAAGTCCTGCCTCAAAGGGTTGCCATGAAAATGGACTGAAACCACATGTGTGAGGGGTTTAGAACAGTGCCTGGAACAAAGTAAGAACAAAGGAGTGTTCACTGGTGTTGGCTGGTGATACTGATGAAGAAATGCACTGATCTCTAGAACGGTTTATACAGCAATTTAAAAAAGTGCCTTCAGACACCTTATCTCATTCACTCTCTCTACAAACCTGTGAGATACAGGGATGTGACTGCTCTAATTTTTGAATGGGGCTCCCAGGGTCAAGTAACGGGTCCAGCGTTACCCAACTGGCTGAGACACAGTGCTGGATTTTCCCCAGTTCAAGAATTTGCCCCCTAGGCCTTCTCTGTCTGGCCTGCTGGGTGCTAGGGCTGTGCTGGAGACTGAGAAGAATGATCACGTTTAATTCCCACTGAACAAAGTGAGGCGGGTGCTCACAGCCCCATTTGGAAGATGCTGGTGCAGGTGAAGGGACTTGCCTGTGTGCTCACAGTTAGGAAGGATTCAAAATGCCTTGTCTTTTGGCTTCTAAAGCCATTGCATTTCCCACTGTGTGATTCTGACCACCATGGGCAAAACTCTCACAACAGCAAAGTGTGGTCTCTTTGAGCTCCTGTCCCAACGCTGTGATGTAGGCTTCCGATGCCAACATCCTGGGAAAACGGTGAGGATTAAGTGAGCGGATGCTCACCAAAGGGCCCAGGAAGCTCTGTAACTGGAGAGGGGGGTTGATATTGGTGCCAGCTCCCTCCCTTTCAGTGCTCCCACTCCCCACAGATCCCCCGGGCCTGTCCCAGGCCCCCCCCCCCCGCACAAAAAGGGGGCTGAGAATCTCACTCCCTGGAAGTGTCCAGCAATTGACCTGACGCCCCTCCCAGGGATGTCTGCATTCCAAACCGTCCAGCCCCTGGATAGATCACAGGGGGAGGGGTCGCAGGCATGGGAGGAAGGTCATTTGTGGTGGGGAAGAGCCCCCCTTAAACGGAAAATATTGGCCACTGTCTGCTCTGGCTCAGGGAACTTTGGAGTCAGGCTTCACCACTTGCTGGCGGTGTGAGGCCTTTGTATGTGCCTTAGCCCTCGGGGCTTCACTTCCCACGCAGGGGTGCTCAGGCCCCCCTCGCAGGCCTATTAGGGAGGGGGCGAGCACTGAGACCAGCCCTTCCAGGGGGCACTGTCCCGATCCCTGGGTTGAAAGTCTGCCTGTCACTCCACACCCAGTCTCCGCCCTTCTCTGCAGGGGCTGGGAGCCTGGTTGGCAGAGACCACTTCCACCCAGCTCCCTGCGCTCTGGTTCCAGCTGCGTTCAGCCAGTGGGAAGCACCCCCAGTCACCCAGAGGGCGGGAGGGAAGAAGAGTCAGGGTGTTTGGTCTCCTAGCTCCTCTAACAGCAGCTGAATTCCCACCTAAGGCCCGGGGCCCGTAGAGTGGCCTGTCCTACCGTCACATCCATGTCTCCAGGCTCTGTGACTCCTCCCTCCTCTTGCCCTGCCAGCCTGGGAGGGGGCAGCTTTCCCGTGGCCGCTCTGGTCCTTGCCTGGGCTTCCAGCATCCCTTTACTTGCTATACAGCTTTGCAAATGGTTTCCTTCATTCAGTCTCCTCTTTTGAGACCACCGGCTGTTTCGTCTCAGGACACCTGTCCCTACCATCCCCATTTTACAGAGCGGGAAGCTCGGGCCTGGCGAGGTTTGTCTGGGTCAGGAAAGGAGTGCAGGAGGAGGGCGGCACACTGTCCACCTCTGTGCCTGGGCACAGCAGGAGCTCGTGCGCCCGAGTGATGCACCTGTTACCCGACTAAGGCCATAAAAAGGCTGTAAGCTATTCGGTGAGAAAACACTGTCTGGGAAGCCCGATCTGGGAAGGTGTTTCCTGTGGGCTTTGCAGCTGGTGGGAGAGGCGAAGGAGGCAGGATGATCTTCTTGAGAGTGAGACCCAGAATAAAAACGAGAGTGGCCCCGGGAAGGAGGCTGAAAGACAGGCAACTACTTTACCCCAAGAACAACGGCTTGGTGGGCCAGGAGAGAGGGGAGCGGCCACACCATCCTTAAAAATCTGGTAAGTGTGGTCTGGGTGGTGGTGGCAGATAGCTTCACAGACCAAAGCAAAATAGGGTGAACTCAAGTTACACCACAGGAGGAGAACAGGACAGACCCCAGCAGGGAAATCCTTTCTACAAAGATGAGGAGGCCCCAGAATGTAATTCTACAAGGAGGCCTCTCAGGAGATTAAAAGGAAATTTGTGAAAGAAGTATCTGGGATGGGCAGGAGGCTCCAGGAAATCTTCACTGTGGCTTCAGGTTGGCCTGAGGCAAAGTGTGGAAGTCACCACCTCCACACCTGCATTTACGGAGCGGCAGAAAACTATGCATCTCTCTTAAGCCTCTCAGGTGCTCCCACAAAGACGGCACTGCTGACTCATTTTGTAGATGCAGAGACAGATGAGAAGGCAACTTGCCTGAGCTGGAATTCTGATCCACACTTACAGCTCCAAAATCTGCGCTATTAACCCAGTACGGTCCTGCCTCCGAGATCTGAGTGGCCACTGAGGACACAGGCAGCCTTCGAGCCAGATCTCAGAGCCCTTCTCTGTCCTGTGTTCTGTTTCACATCACTGGAGAATTCAGGGCCCTTGTCTGAGAGACGTGGCAGCTGAGATATGGGCAGTGGGTAAGGGTGGGAGGCGGGATCACAGATGTTTGGGGCAGGGCAGAGCCGGGGACTGTGGTCCTGAGGTTTGCGTCCCGGCCTAGGGCTGCAGCCATGAAAGATGCTCTGACATGGACTCGGAGAACAAAACGCTGGCATCCTGGGCACTGCCATTCAAAGCAGGGCTGGCTAAATTTATCTCGGGAAGGAATGTGAAGGGAACAGGGAGAAAAAACCAAAGCGGACTTGGTTTCTCTCCAGCACCTGCCTTCCAAGAGGCAATAAACATGATAAGATCATTATCTCACCACCCACCCATCCTTGGAGGAAGCTTGGCAGAGACCAGTTCTCTCCCCGGGTGGGAAGGAGGAGGAACAGCACTCAGGGAGGGAGGCCCAGGCCACAGACTGGGGAAGGACCCAGGCATCCTGGCTTCTGCACTCAGTGTGGCCAGTGGGGATCACGGAACGTGGCCCAATCCTGTGGCAGAGACCGGCTTGGGGCTCACCAGGATCTGGGTTATCTTCTCTCTGGGTACACAGCTGGACCATATTTCCCAGCCCCCTGGCATCTGGCTGGGGCCCCATGATTAGTTCTCATCAATGGACTGTGAATGGACGTGAGGTCTGTTCCCTCTGGGCTGAGGTGGGTTAGAGCCGTGCGCCTTCCTCATCCTCCCTTTCCTCATGGCCATGTGCTCAAGAGCCAGGGGAGAACTCAGGCCCTAGAGAAGACTCTGTCAACAGGTGGCAGGAGCCCAGATCCCTGGATGACTTCATGGAGCTCCCCACTCACCCTGACTCACAGGCTGCCATGAGCAAGACACAAACCTCTGTGCTAAGCCACTGAGACGTGGGGGCTGTTTGTTACAGCAGTTAGCAATATTTACCCTGACTGTTACAAACTCCTTTAATGTCATAGCTGAGAAGACTGAGGCTCAGGGAGGAGAAATGATTTGCCAAAAGACAAAGAGTGTGTTTAAATTGGGGAGTAATTCAAGATAAGACACACAGAGAGGGCAAATCTCAATGATGCCACATTCCTAGGAATAAACCCTCCAAGGAGGTCCCAGGAGATCTGGCTGTGGTTCTGTAGCTGGTCTTTAACTAGCTTTTTGATCCTGGGCAAGTCACTCAACCTCTCTGAGCTTTTTGCCTGGACTGAGAAATTATAGGAAGGATGAGATGATGTTCAGATGTAGTGAGTGCTTAAAGTCAGCCCCTTGGCTTTCTTGTTCTAAGGTCAAATAGGATATGAAATAAGAATATCTACTCTTGTCTTAACCATCACACTCTACTGCTTCTTGGATAAGAACATTAGCAACAATAATAGCCCACACGTGCTGAGTGCTTACTGCGAGCCCCACGCCGTGCTAAGGGCTCTCCACTTCCTAGCTCATTTAATACTCACAACCACCGCATGCTAATTCGCTGCTTGCTGTTATTCCCATTTTACAGATGAGGAGTCAGGGTCGGAGGGGCTAAGCCACCTGACTAAGGTCACAAAACCAACAGTCAGTGAGTGAGGATGGGATTCAAAGAGGGGCAGTCCAGTTCCAGAGCCCACACTCTTAGCCAGTGTTCTAGATTGTTCTTTTGGTTACCTGGTTTCTGTTAGGTCCTGGCTAATTTCTTTCCACTCCCCAGCTGGGAGGCCCTTTTGCATTTGCAAAATGACCCAGAGTCATTGAATGGGAGTAGAACAGAAAGCATAGGAGAGCCATGAAGTGTCATTGGGAAGACCTCCAGCCTCCTCATCTGAAAAGGGGAAGGGGCTGAGCTACCCCATGCTGGGGCCCTGATTTCTCCCAAATCCTCCCATTCCTACCTCTCCGGCACTCGTCTTCTTGGCTGGGAAATGGGGTTGGTGAGAATGATACCACCATTGGACCCCTTGACCTGGAATTCTGGGCCCCTCCCAACCTGATGGGGTCCACATCCCCAGCCTCATCTGCAGAAGCCCCCTCACTGCCATGCACACCATGCTACCTGCTTCCTGTATTTCCTGAATGCACTCCACACGCATAGACTCCTGTGCCTTTGCCCACGTGCTTTCCCTCTTTTCCCCTTTTCCACCGTGCAAACTCCTATTCATCCATTAGGGCCCAGCACAGAGGCCTCTCATTTTTTTCTACACTCAACAGACCTTTAGAGCACCCCTACTCTATGCCAGGCACAGTGCTAGGCCCTGCTGGTCCATTGGCAAGCTCTGCTCTCACACAAGGAAGAGAAATATTAACGAATCATGCAATCCCATAAATAGGGAAAATCGGACGTACAGGCTGGGAAGGAGAGACGCACCATTCTAAGAGAATAGCTAGCGAAGACATTGGATGGAGACTGGTGGGTCAAGGAAAGCTTCATGTAAAAGTGACCTTAATTAAGTCTGAGACTTGAAGGATGGACAGTTGAAAGGTAAGAAGATCAGAGCTGGGGCAGCTTTCCCGGTGGATGGAACTGTGAAAGGTCTCTCACGGGAAAGGATAAGGTATTCTGGAAGAAGCTCAGAGAGAGCACTGGGAGGTGGGGGAGCAGAGGACAGGGTCGGATGTAAATGGCTGTGGCTGGGTCCACCTCGCCCTGGCTGCCAGGGCCAGGGTGCAGCTCTCTGCCCACTTCCACGTTCACGGACTTCAAGTGTTAGCTTGAAATTGACCACAGCGGAGTGTTTACACCAGGGAAGTCGGCAAGCACCACCAAGCAGCACTGTGTTCCTTTCCTCCAGAGAGCTAGTTTACCAGTGCAGCGCCAAGGCTGTAAAACTCCTCCTGGGCGACCCCTCCTGACTCTGCTGGGATCCGGGCCTCAACGGCAGTACCTGCCACGCCAGGCTCTACTTAATCATCCGGACTGTCAACTACGAGCCAGATCGCACTGTCTCTCTTTGCCCGAGGGCCTGCCAAGGGCAGCAAGGAGTCGGGTAAATGCTTGCTGGAGGGGTAAATGGGTTTCTGAGATTCCTGGCATCTCACAGGTGGAGCTTAGCAACATCGGCCTCCTCCCGCTTACCTCCCAGTTCTTTAGGTGCGGATAGTACAAGGTGGTAACACCCGGCTGTTTCCCTCCCAATTAGAAAACATTGAGATCTGGCAGCTGGCTGCGTGGGAAAGTAGGTGCTATTGGTGGGAACCAGCCCCCGTGGAAGGGAAATGGGGAAGAGCAGAGATATAATACACGTGGACTGCTTACTCCTGCTGGGCATCGGTTAGAGCCTTCGGCACCTGTTATCTCACTGAGGCCTCACCACAGCAGCTCCACTGGCGGCTGGTGGCTTAGGGGCTCTGAAATGAGAGGGTCCTGGGCTCAGTCCTGGTTTTGCCACTTGAATTAGCTACATAACCTAGGGGCACGGTGCCTCAGCCCTGCGTCTCAGTTTCCCCAGATGTGAAATGGAGATACAGCAATAGCTGCAGGCTTGTCAGAGAGGATTCTGCGGGCTGCTGGAGGTGAAGGCTGAGCACAGTCCCTGGCACAGAGCTTTCAGTGAATGTCACCTATCGATCACCAGGCAACACCGTCCAGACTTCCAGCTGGACTCTCCTCCAGCTACCGGGCCTGCAAGGCGCACAGCTGGGATCTGAACATGGGCCTCGAGAATCCAAAGCTTCCTGCCTACTCCCTGCTGCATCCCTGAGAGAAGAGCCAGAAAGGAGAGTTCACCGCAGCCACGGTGGGCAGGGAGCTTGTTGAGCCGGTGCCTGTGAAAACACCTCGGCTGTGGGGGAAGCACAGTGTGGCTGTGACGATGATGATGCCAGAATTTCCAGGGGAGAGAACAGAGCCCAGACACCTGCTGTGCTGAGCTGGGGGAGGTGGGGTGGTGCCTGGGAGGGGCACTGGCAGGGCTGGAACCATCAGGTGTTTGAGCCCAGGTGTATGAAGGCAGGGTGGTCACCTGGTATGCTGACCACTCTCCACTGTCCCAGTACCAGCCTCTGTTCTTGGGCCCCCTGCAGGCTGACCTCTACAGGTCACATTTCTGTCCTCCTTTCCCTTTACATTCTGGGGGAGGATTTGGTTAAAGGGAGGTACTGTCTGGGGACCAGAGGGTGGGAAGCAGAGAGGTGGGGTATTTATCCCGCCCACTGCTTCTTTGCTTCCCTGTGGTTCTGCCTGTGGCTGTGTCGCTCTGTGGCTGCAGCTCCCATCAGGGACCCCAGCTCTCAGCCAGGCTCCCATCCCTTCCCCAGTGGCTGTGGGATTAGGGATCGGAACAGCTCCCACATTACTAGGCCCTGTGTGTGAGCTTCTTCACAAACCCCAGCTGAGTGTGCTTTTCCGCCAGACCCCTCACTGAGACACCTGTTCTGTGACCAGATGGGACACCCCCAAACACAGGACTGACTCGAACAAGCCTGAGGCCCGACCGTGCTGAGATGCATGTGTGCGTGTGGGCCTGCTACCTTTTGCCTTAAGCAGCAATGGATAGAGGATGAGTAAGTCCAAACGTCAACTACCAGAATAAATTGCTTGTCAGATGTGCTTCCGCAGGGCAGCGTGAAAGCTACATTCCCGTGTGAGACATATCACAGGTCTATAAATAAGACAGCATACTTCAGTGGCCTGCGCTTGCAAAGCCCTCCCCCAGACAACCACATGTGCTGAGTCAGACTTTTAGACCTTGAAGGGGCCTTAGATATGATCATCTTTAACAAGCCCATTTTACAGAGGAGGAAACTGAGACCCACAGAGGGAATGAGACTTGTCCAAAAAAAAAAAAAATCACTGAACCACAGCCTGCACGTCTCCCGACCCACAGCCTGGGCCCTCCTCTTGATTTACCTCTGCCTCGTCTTAACTGTCTCAATTATTCTTGGCTTGCCCCAGCGCCAGATGTGTTTTGTAGAAACATTTGTGTTATTTGAGTTCATGTTGATCATTTCCACTAAGTTACAAATTCCTTGACCGTAGGAACCGGTTTGGTTCATCTCCGTCAGCCACTAAGCCCAGGACACGCTACAACTGGAAGTGAGAGGAGATCTTCAGAGCCCTCCCCACCTTGGCCGTGACAGGTTTCCTGCTGCTGTCTGAGCACCTCCAGCCAGAGGGACTCACTGGCTGCGGGAGAAGCCCCGTTTCAGCTCTGGACAGCTCCCACCCTCAGCAGCGTGAGCTGACATTTGCCGCAGTCGGCAGTCAGGAAGCGTTTGCTGAAGGGAGAAGGGTTTTTATCACCACGTGCAAATCCCTTGGAAGCTCTTAGACATCTGTTTAGAAACGATCCATCTCCCAAGGAGTGGTAGAAATTCCTTCCTAAAGTGGGGACACGTAACTGTTACAACAGCAGGAAAAACAGCAACACGCTTGCAGGATCTGGGTTGGACCTGCGAGGGAAAACTTGGGCCTGGAATCTGGGTGTCTACGTGAAGGAGGTGCTGTTCTCGGTAAAGCGTTTGCCTGGTGAGAAGTCATTTTGCCAGCCGACATATACTCTTACAGTTGATTTTATACTGGTGGGAAAATATCTCCTGGCAGACTCATTGCATGGGGGTGAGGCAACACCCTTCCAGCACGCTGGGACTCCTCCCCTTAGAGAAGGGTCCTAAGCTGTATTTATTTATTTACTTATGTTCTAGGAATCTAATCAACCTCAAAGGCAGACATTTAAAATACCATTTGTGGTTGATCTTTTTTTTTTAACCATATTACTGTAAGGTTATCTTTAATGAGGCAGGGAAAGATCAATGGACAGAGCTAGAAGATGTACCTGTGAGCCAGGGTACCAACTGTCTGCTCCTGGAGTAACCTTTGTGGCCTCAGTTTCCTCATCTGCACAATGGGAGTAACCATACTGGTCCTACCAGGCTCCTTGTGGCAGAGCGCGTAGGCTGTGGAGCCAGGCCACCAGGGTTTGGATGCCACATCCAGCACTATTTGCTGTGTGGTCCTGGGCGGATAAATACAATCTCTGGGCCTCAGATTTCCAGCTATAAAATTCTCCCTCTTCAGAGTCCATGGGATACGCCACAAAGAGCACTTGCTAAGCCAGGGCTTCGCTGGCAAGTTAGCCAATATTTTCTACCTATGGTGCCAGTTGTTGTGAAGACAGGATAGAAACGGAAATGATAGAGGGCTGAATAAATTCAGGATGGCCGTAACTGCCCCGCCTCTCATTGTAACCAAAAGAAAGAGGAAATTGGATCGAGGAGAATTTAAGCAGCAAGAGGGCCCCATCAAAGAGGGCCTTCACGTGTGACTGTGGAAACGGCTGCTTTTAACACATGTTCTATGGCTTTTGGAAGGAGAAAAATCCAGATTGCAGAAACAGCGATCAAAGCCAACGGCGCACTTCGACTCCGTCTCTGTCAATTGGCCTAAGCTCTTGCTGATCTGCACGTTGTCGCGCGGAAGCAGAGCGCGCGCCAAGTTTCAGAGCTTCGTGAAAGCTGCGGTGGGTACGTTTCCAATGCGAAACCATCACTAGAAACACCGACAGCACGAGGAACATCTAGCAGCTGAAGGAGCGTTTTTTTTTTTTTTTTTTTTTTTTGCTCCCAGACACCGAGAGAGGAAATCCAAATCTGTGTTGCCTTTTAGTAGCAAAGCTGTCTTAGGAACTCTCAGGGGAGAAACAAGAACTCAGACATTGCTAAATGCTTCTCTGCTCTCAGTCCAGCCCTCACGGCGGGGGTGGGTGGGTGAGTAGCGCTCATAAATGGTTTTTTTTTTTTCTTTTCTTTTGCAAGCAACGTGGTGGCAGAAGGTGCACTAGAGGCAATGGCTAGAGATCAGGTCCCTGGGTTTGAGGACTGGTGTTCCTTTTTATTAGGCTGTGTCATCTTGGGCAAAGTGTCAAAGTCTCTCTGAGCCTGCCTTGGGGGTGGGGGTGCCCAGTGAGCTGTAAATCCTATCAAAAATGGCTGTGAACACGCTTTACAAATCTAAGTCTGGGCGCTCTGAATCTGAGGTCCAGGGATAAGCTTTCACAGGTCTGCAAAGTCCTGGAATCTTATGCTGCATGACTATAAATGCAGAGAAAAAGGATGGACAGAGTGCTCAGGAGGTGGACTTCCTGCAAAAGGAGCAGCGCTGGGGGCATGAAGGGAGCTTCCCCGTGATGACTGCATGTATCTGGATTGATTACTTGGAGGATGGAGTCAATCTTATTTGTAGAAATAAAGTCTCCTTAGTAAAAAGAAATTGCCTGCAAAATTGCTCACGTGTATGAAGACGTGCACTTTTTTGTGGGCAGTCGAGGGCTTCTGTTTTCAGTGGGGCGTGAAGGGGTCTCAGACCTCCCAAGTGAAGGCAGGGCTGCGATTTCACAGATGCCAGTTGTGGGACCTGTGCTGGGGAGCTCCTCTCACCCAGGCTCCTCCCCACCCCGCCCCCCGCTGCCCTGGGCTGCCTCAGGCTTTCAGGGTTGGGGGATCGGGGTCCGGCTGGGTGACAGCTCCTTTCCCGCGAGGCTGCCCGCTCCTCACAGCTCTCTGTGTCCGAGTGCCAGTAACTGCTTCCTGCCCTTGTCCCTTCAGACCTGGACAGTCACCAGTGTCCTGTGACTGCCCCCTGACACTGCACTATCCTCTGTGGTTTCCCTACACCCTTTGAAGCAGTTCCTTTATTCAGCTCTCCTCAAATTACCTGATGTGCACGTGCACTTTCCTGCTGGGACCCTGACTGATGATAGTGTTTCAAATTTGTCTCCGCACCCTCTCTGCCTATCCACTCACACATCCTCACATATATTCACTGACACACTCACGCACACACACACCTACTGACGCAACTGACACACACATTCACTCCCACCCACTCACAGACACACACACACACCCCATTTCACTTGCAAACTCACACTCAGTCCCTACCCAACAACACTGCCTGCTCCCAGCACCTTGGGGAACACAGTGCTCTGGTTAAAACCCTGCGCTGGTGAACTGAGGGTCCACCCGCCACGCAGGAGCCCTGCTGCTGGGGTGCCTGTCACCCCGCGCACCACTGAACTGGCGCCTCTCGCCAGTTCTTACTTTTAGAAATGCTGCGCTTTGTCCGGTACTAAGGTGGACGAAACCACCAACCGCACACTCGCAAGGTACTTGGAAGGAGGCTTCATAAAGACACCAGGTTAAAGTGGCCCCTGGAATCTTGAGCCATGCAGAATAGACCTACGACTAAAAATAAAACCTTTCCACCAAATTTCAGATAGGGACGGATGAAAACCTTCAGGGGATCACACAAATGGAGATGCATTTAGATGGACAGCCCCAGGGGCTTTGGGGGGGAATTGAAGGGTGACACATTTTAACTCATGACCTTTCGAATAATTGGAGCTGTCAGTGACGGACAGGCCTTCTTGGGAAGCAGCTCCTTGTCTGGGGCTGCATTGCAGAGACTGATACAGGAGTTGGGAGCAAATGACCTCTAAGGCTACTCCACGATGCCCCCGCGACTTTGGGCTGGTCATTCTCCCCCCTTGGAGGGTTTGCTTCCTCATCTGCTAAATGACCGCCTTTGCCTAGATGTCTTTGAGGGGTCTTCAACTGCCATAAATTCTCAAAGTCTCTGACTCTGCCAGCAAAGCGGGGCGGGGGGCGGCATTTGGAAAGGAACTGCAGAAGTAATTAGCGGTGGAAATGCAAATCTCTAGTGCCTCTGGATGTCTGAGTCTGCAGATTAAAACAAGGCTGAATCTTGGCTGAATGATTCCATTCCCTCCAGAGCAAACAGCAACAGCAGGACGTTGGGGGGAATAATCTAGCCTCTACTGGCGAGGGAGAGGCCGATGAATTCGTTTGGGAGACAAAGGCCAGGCTAGGAATGGTGCCTCCAGCAGCTCCTCCACTTCCAGCCCCCCTGGACCTCAGATTCCTCGTCTTTAAGCAGGGACCAAAGTACCTACCACACGGACTGTTTTTCTGAGGATTAACGAAGGTGAATGTCCCTGGCTTTCCTGGTGGGGGTGGAAAGCAGCCAGGAAAACAGGTTTGCATCCAGGCTCCCAAGCTGGCTGGCTCTACGACCTGGAGAGAATTATTTAACTCGCAGGCCTTCATTTTCCCATCTGTAAAGTGGGGGCACAGAAGCAGTCTGCACCTGGGGTGGCCAGTGTGAGGCTCCAGGAAGGAGCCTTGCAGGTTCTACAGACCAGACGGATTTGACCTCATCCTAGGAACCGCCCTGCGGCACAGCTGAACCTGGCAGAGGCCTTATTCTCTTAAATGAGGATTCAGAAAGGTGGCCTGGAGCCTCCCTGTCGTGGGATCCCAGCTCAGCCTTGGGTGTCTGTGTGGTGCCAGCAGCGTGAAGGCATACGAGCGCCACGCCTGGGCTATGCCCCGAGCCCGCTGGGAACTCTTAAACCACAAGGGTAGACTTGGGCAGCTTTTCCTCTTCATATCCTGGCTGGGGGCGGGGGGGTCAGTCCTCGGGGGCCCTGACCTCTCTGATGGTCTCCCTTAGGCCCCTGGGAATCACGCCTGCAGGCTCCTTGGAGACACTCTGGCCTGTCTCCCCAAATACAACCCAAGCTTATTCAGGTCCAGGCCTGTCTCATGCCCTGCTGTGCCTACGCTGGGAAGGGTAGGGGGGCAGAGGGTGGGGCAGTGTGTGTGTGCGTGTGTGCACGAGTGTGTGAGCTGAGCCACTACAAAATGGAGATAAAGAACTCCAAACCGATTCTTCTTTAAATGAAAGACTTTGTTCTAAAATTGTATGAGACCAACAGTTGGGGCCTTCAGACTAGTTTATTCTTCATAAGCTCTCCTGCCAAATGAGTTATTAGGGGAACTGAAGAATCCCCAGTGGCCAGAGGGAAGGTATGAAGATGAAAACTTGCATTTTAGATCACTAGAATTTTATTAATATGCTACTATTTTAAGCCACCATACAAATATCCTTTGTATTGATTTCAGTGTGATGTACTGACTGAATAAATATGCCAATTTTTGCCAGGGAGCCAAACAGTATTTTTAACCTACTTTAAAATATGTGTTGTTTCCTATGGCTTTTTTTTTTAAAAAGTTTAGAGTTGATTATGAAGGCGCTTTCAATTTAAAAAAATTCTTCTTTCCAGAGAATACACATATATTTTAAACACATATTTCAAAGCTTAATGGGGATAAGCTTAATGGATAATTATTTTTTAAATCTACAAATAAAGGTGGAAAAAAGATGAAATTTTTTTTGTTTATGGGTGCTATTATATTGCAAGATACCACTATAACGAAGGAAATTTGAATGTATAACTGAAATATGTTCTTATAAGTATTTCCCCCCCAGTTCCTGCCTATTTATCTACTTTAACTTGTTTCGTGTATACAACACTGTGTACTTAATCAGGGTGCTGCCAGAAACTTCAGGATCTTAAAAAATTAAGGGAAAAAACCCCCAAAAAACAGAGAGCTGAAGCTTTTCACACACTGGCTGATAGGCTCCTGAAGATGGTAACAATACTGCTGCCATTTCATAGATGGGGAATCAGGATGGGAGATAGTCAGGGGCTTTTCAAGGGTTTTCAGCTGGTTTCCAATTGTCTATCCCAAGTTTTTCTCTTTCCCTTTCTTCAAAATGGGGAAGGAGTACCCCATATGTCTCAAGGCCACTGGGAATACAAACTAGAGAACATTTAAAGACTGGCATGAGTTCCTGTTTGGCAAGTCCCTGAAGAACCACTGTAACTGTTCTTCATGACTCGGACGAAACCCCCTACCCCCCGGTTGTGGACAGAAATGCAAAATTTCCACCCTGGAAAACGATACCAGCTATTGCTCTTGCTTTGTGGAGCGAAAAACCTCAGAAAATTCAAAGACGGAGAAGGAATGGGGCTACCTGAGTTACCTAGGCACCATACAGCTTCAGAGCCAGAGCTAAGAATGGACCAAGATTTCAGGAGACCCTGGTCATGTGGTCCAACCGCTGAGTGGGAGAGTGGATGCTCTGCGTGGCCCCTCCCTGGGACGGGGGCCACTGGCTCATAGGATGCCCTATCTGTCTCCTGAGTGACTGGCAACTCCTTCCCAGTTCTGAGCTGCAACCTGAGGGGGGAATGTGGGCCCTTTCTTCCCAAGCACGCGTTGCTGCTGGAGGTGGCTCTTTAGGACAGCCCTGCCTCCTTCTCCCGCTGTCCCAGGGGACGGGGTTACCTGAAGTTGTAGCCCGGGGAGACGCTGCTCTTCTCAGAAACGCTGTCGAGTCGGGTGAATGAATATTTAGGGATGCACTGGTCCCAGGCCTTGTCCAGGTCGCACACCCAGCCGATCTTAATGCCCAGAACTCCGCCCTGGATGGGGAACGGGGGCAGATATGAGCCCTCCCACAGGCCCCTGACTTCCCGACTCCCCATCCTGGCTGGAGTGGAGTGGGGCTGGGGGTGGGGGGTGTGTGGATGTGACAAATAGACAGGTGATCTCTTTCTGTCCTCTAGATGAAGACAGAGGTAGGGAGAAAGAAAAGTGATTTGTCACACTTTGCTTAGTGAAGAAGTACTGTAACTAACAGAGAGAACTTGAGCCTTGAATCCCTGTTTAGGTATCTTCAGTCCCCTTAGCTACAACCCAGGAAAGTGGCCACAGATCCACTTTCCCATCGTGTAGACCTCGTCGGAGATCTGAGGCCTCTACCTCCAGGTGAAGCGTGAAGACAGGAATGGGAAACTGAGGCTGGAGGTGCAGTGAGGGAGGCAAGACCGCCGAGAGCACGTAGGGTAGAACAGGCACAAAGCCAGTTGCAGGCCAGGGATGCTCCCACCAGGTGGCGCTGCCGCACCACAGCGCCTCTTCCCCAGTAACCCCCACCTCCACTTGCAAAGGACACCCCCTACTCCACACACACACACACACACACACACACACAACTGGGCAGGAAAGAGTGGCGAGGTCCTCACCGTGCTGGCCAGTTTGGCAAAATCCTGCCCCGCGAACTTGACCACATCCCCCACCCTCAAGATGGGGCAGAAGGGGGCCTTGTCAGGGTGGAAGCGGCACGTCTTGATGTCAGCGGTGGTCAGGTTGGGGAGGAGGTTTCCCCTGCGAAGGAGGAGGGGGCGAGGCCCAGGGTTAATGTGAGGACAGTCACGCACCGATTCTTCTCTGGCCTTCCCGAGCCTCAGGGCTCTCGATCTCTTGGACTCCCTTCCCTCTGTCCCTGCATCTTTTTGTATCTCCCAACACCCTCTCTCCAGTATTAGCTTCTGTGTGCTGGGGCTGGGGTAGGGGCGGCGGGAGCCCAGTGCTCTTGGCTCCTCCTCTGTCCTCCCTGCATTGTGTTTTGCACACGGCCGACACCCATCCAGGCGTCGCTGAAGAGGGGCTGAACTAAGAGAAAAGGACGCCCCCACATGGGCTTGAGTTGGGGAGAAAAGAGGTGGGAGGGGCCCCTCGGCCCCCACCTCTGGAGGCATCTGAGTTCCAGACCCAGGTTCACCCTGTCCCTGCCCTCTGAGGGGTCCTGAGCCCCAGGGCAGGGATGCCGGCAGGGAAACTGGCCCTGGAGTCCACCTAATGCTGGGCGGTGGGGGCTGGCAGGGAGGCTGGGAAAAGAAGCCCCGGGGAGCTGGGGGTGGGGAAGAAGGGGGCGTCTCACACCTGGGGAAGCCAGGTGCCAGGGCGGTGGGGGGCTGGGACTCACTTCTCGAAGTTGAAGAGGGGGAAACGGATGCTATTCTTGATGAAAATGGTGAAGTTCTCAGCTTCCATCATGACAGGCCTGTGGGCGGGGACAGGAGACCTTAGCTTCTTGGGAAGAAGGGGAAATGGGAGAAGTGTTCACCCCAGGACCACCTTCTGTGGCGTCTCCCAGTGGGCATGTGGTCATGGCCTCTCCGGGTCTGAGGTCAGAGAGACAGGAGGGTGTCGGGTGCAGCGAGCTGGGGAAGACGCCATCCGGAGGCCACTTCTCGGTCCCGGGAGTGGACGGTACTGGGGGTGCCCACGAGAGCCCTGCATGCTCAGAGATGTAGGCTCCCCACGCTGGCAAAGCAGAGCTGGGGCAGGTCCTCCCGCCTCCCGTCCACCCGGGGTCCTTACGTCTCCACCGTGTCCACCTCGGCGGGGCACCAGCCCTGGACCTCACAGGTCTGGAGCACGGAGCTGTAGTTCACGCAGCGGCCGGTGAGGATCCCTACAGGGCACAGCCACGACACTGGGTGCACGCCTGGCCCTTCGCCCCTGCTCTCCCTCCCCACCCCTCCTCGTCAGGACGTCCTCTCATGAGGACCCCATAGGTGGAGGGAAAGGACAGGCCAGGTAAGGGAGATGGACTGGGGACCTGTTAGCCCTGCAGAGCTCTCCCCCTTCGCCTCCCGAGCCCTAGGCCAAGCCGGGTCGGGGGTGACAGCTCTCCTTCACACAGCGCAAGCCCCGGTCACCCTGAAGATCCCTTCACATCATGTTCTTTTTTTTGCCTCTGAGCCTTTGCTGTCTCTGTTCCTTCTGACTGGAATGCCTTTTTGAAGCCTCTCTCTTGCCAAATCCTACCCACCCTACAGGGCCCATTGCAAATGGCACTGCCTCTAGGAAGCCATTTGGGATCACCCATCAGGAGCTTATCTCTCCCTCCCCGCAGGACCCCACTATACCGCCATGACAGCACCTGCCACCTGAGAGCACACCTGTCTGTCACCACCATCCCTGGACTGGGAACTCCCCTGGGTCTGACCCAGAGAGGGCACCCATCACCGCTGGCAGAGTTACATGGAACAGGCCGATTCCCGCTCCCTCTTCCAGGCTGGGCTCTCCTCTGCGGGGGACCTGCTGCCCTCTGGGGTCCCACTAACACTGGGGTTGTGAGGGGGTGGGGAAGGGGCTGCACTCACCCCCGGCCGGGAAGCGTTCGGGCCCGCACTGGCTGTCTGATACACAGCGGAACTTCTCCTCGCTCTGTGGGGAGACAGGTGGGTGCAGGACCTGCACTGGCCCTGGGGTGCCCCCCCCCCCCGCTCCAGCAGCTTCTGGAGGGTGGAGGCCCTGGGACACAGCTCCAAGGCTAGACCCTGGGCCTCTGCTCACACCCTCCCCCACCACCAAGCTGCCCTCCCCCCACCATTTTCTTCCTTGACCTGCTTTGTCCAGCCTCCCTGCCTCACCTCAGGGCAGAATCCTTGCATCTGGTTTTCAGTAACGATCATCTTGGTGATGATGACAAAAACGGAGGTGCCCTTGGGAGGAAGAGAAAGGAGAGGGAAAACGCAACAGTGCCAACCGGTGAGGGGGGCACTACAGCTTTCCCCACCGTACGGATGAGGAAACTGAAGCTCAGGCTCAGAGAACTGACCAAGGTCACAGAACTAATACAAGGCAGAGGTGGGATCCAAACCAGGCTCTCCCACCACCCGCCTTGCCCCTCTGGCTCCCTCTGTGTGTTGTCCCTGATTACAGGACAGGTTGTGGCAGAGCTGGAGAGGAACCCAGCTCCTGCCAGTGCCTAGTGCTGCCTCGTGGGAAGGCCGGCCCACCCCCCCAGCACCTCCCAGTTACTGGGGAAGGGGCTCTCTGGATCACGGATGCCGCAGAATCCGGTTTGGGAAGCCCATCGGTACTCTCCTTGCCTTGCCCCCTCCCCTCCAAACTGCCCAGCATCTGGGCACCCACACAGTGCCCCAGGGCTGGTTAGGGGGACCGTACCTGGGGTGGGGTCACATAGTCAGACACGTCCATGACTCGGTTGGCGTAGCGTCCAAAGCCCTTCACCTTGGTCACCACCGAGGACTCAATGGCCGTGTCCCGCACCTGGTACGCCTTCTCATGCAGGAAAACCCACCTAGGCGGGAGAGCAGGGGTGGAGAGCAGCGGAGAAGGGATGAGACCCATCAGACAGAGGCGGGGAGAAGCCCCTTCCTGCCAGTGTCAGGAGGACACGGGGTGCCTGGCGGGGAGGTCTGTGCTGGAGGCGTGGGGCCCGGGTGAGCCCTGGGTCGACTTGGACTACTGCTTCTCCGCCCTTCCCCCCATTCCCCCTAGGGAGCCTCTGTGGGCTTCTTTTTTCCTAGTTGTGCCCTTCCTTGAAATTTTAATACTATAGATATCATTTATGTACTGTTTGTGTATTTGCGCTTTATTCATAAAAAGTTAGTTTTTAAAAAATTTCCCAAGAACCAGTTTTCACCCCTGTTGAGAATCCATTATCATTCCCACTGACGGTGGAGGCCGCCTCTTTGGCCTCTGGAGAGAGAGGAGGGAGAGGACCCTAGGCCTGTGACCTTGTGCATCCCAGGCTTTGTTCACGACTGCATCCTAAGGGCTGGCACATAGTAAGTCTTCAGCAAACAAGTCAGTGAAGGCTCTGGGAGCTGGGCCCTCGGCAGTCTCCGTGCAAGGGTCAGGTGAGAAGAGACGGAGGGTGGCGGGGGTGGGGGCCAGCTTGCTGAACCGTCACCGGGCAGGTAAATGGAGTTGGGTGGGAAGGGGAGGCGGGGCTTCTAATCTTATTCCTTGGATTGTGCTGCCACCCAGTGGACATTTACCTGTAGTGGTGTCTCCCTGCAGCTTGAAGCCAGTGCTGGACCACGTGGATCAGGGAGGGCCCCCTTTCCTTCTTCCACCCCACCCCCGCCTCCCTCCCCAGACTCTGCCAGCCTTTCCCAGCACCAGGAAGGGCCTGCCCACAATATACTCCCGGGAGACAATTCTTTCCTCTGCATTTCTGTGTGGTGCCCGCCCTTCCATGGGAAATCACGCCTCACAGCCCTCAAGGCTCAAGCCACTCTCGGCTTCTGTGCCACACCGGGCAGTCCTACTTGCTGCTGACTGCACGCGGGGAGAGATGTCACTGTCCCCACCGTGCAGACGAGAAAGCCTCATCAAACACATTTCAAAAACGCTGCACATTCTCCGCTTTGGAGAAACACTGGCGACGTCTCATGGAACCTAGGAGCGCACTTTTGGAAATGCTGGGTTAGGGTTCTTTTCTGAGGCTGACCAGGGTGGTACCAGGCTGGAGAGCCCCCATCATATGAAAATGAATGGAAGGAATGGAGACTGTGGCCCAGGGAAGACAAAGTGGGGGGTGCAAGGCTGAGAAGCACCTGAGGGCAGCGTGTGGGCTGATCTGAGCACTTTATAAGGCAGGGTTAGGACTTCAAGCCCAGGAGCTTCCTAACCCCGGGGTCCCCCGATGTTGGCAGGCACAGAAAGGAGCAGTTCTGGGTCGTGCGGGGGTCATGGTCACGTGTGGGGTCCTGTTGATGGGAACACGGGCTGACGTTTGCAAGCAGCTCCTCCTTCAGTTTCCAGCAAGAGGATCTGGAGTCATCCTCGTATTAGGGCCTCCCTCAGGCGCCTAATTCTGAATGCTGTCTGTCTTGAATGGAAGAGAAAGGGTGGCCCCAGCCAGCATTGGCAGAGAGGTCCTAAACTGTCACCTCTGTTATTGTTTCTGCCTCATCCCAGGCGACACCCTGATTCATGCAACATTAAGAGCTGTCCGAGCACTTGTGAAACACTTTCGGGAACACCTTGCCTCCGTGGAAGTCACCGGTTTGGTCTGCTTTACGTCCCCAGCACTTTCTCCTGCTTTTCAGACTGGAAGGGGTTTCATCAAGGCCTCCAAAGGGAGTGTGATTCACATAGAAATCCCACCCGCCACCTTACTCCCTGGTGGAAGGGAAGGGCACGTCACTGTCGTGGAAAATGGTGAAGTCATCCAAATGAGCACCCTCAGCTCGTGGGCTGGGGCCCTCGGAGTGAAGGGAGCAAGGTCCCAGCTGGAACACCCATGCCGCTGCTGGACCCTCACCCGAGCGGCAGCCACAGGCGCCACACACCCACCGGGAGCCTCGTGTGCCTGGCCACGGAGTGGACACACCTCTGAGTGTCCGTCAGCCAAATGCTTTCCTGAGGCCCCTCCCCGGTCCTAAAGTCTGGGAACATTCAGCCGAGAAACAGAGTTGAGCTGATTAGCATCAACACAGCGTGCTGAGTGTCATAGGTGTTGAGGATTCATTGAATCCTTACTCCCAACCCAAGGAGGCAGCTGCGTTATTGTCTTCATGTTACAAAGGATGCAACTGAGGCACAGAGCAGAGCATTCGCCAAGCTGGCATGTGGGTTCCAACCCCGGGAAGCAGCTACAGGGCGCTCACCGCCACCCTGCAGGATCTCCAGCTGTGCCCCAGCTCAGGGCCAACCGGACTCTGGTCCTTGTCCTGCTGGTCCTGCCCCATCACCAGGGACAGCTCAGGGAAGTCTCACGAGGAAGAGCCCAGGGCTCCAGGGCAATTAACCAACCTCTCTCCTTCTCCTCCTCCTCCCTCAAGTTGGGAGGTGAGGCCACATCAGAAGTTTCTCTCTGAGTTAAATGACAAGTGAGAGGATTTCAGTGGCCCCGGGGCCCGAGGATGTCACCAGGGCAGCTCAAAACCAAGGGATGGTTCATTTCCAGAGCGGAGGGGCTGAGTCTGTCTCCAGAGGCCAGGGCTGAGGAGCTGGGGCAGGACTGAGCCTTCAGTTCTTGGCATTTACTCAGCTGCTCTGACTTCTTTTTTTTTCTCGCGTTCCTGGTTTATTATTTATAGAGCGGAAGGCGGGTGGCAGCTCCTTGGCCGGTGGGATGTGGAGGAAGGAGGCCAGAGCAGCGTCCCAGCACCCTCCTGTCCACCCCTGGGGAGTCAGGGAGGAGGCCAGCGGGTGGGTGTGAGGAGTGTGCGCTGGGGTTGCCGGGGGGGAGAGGAGTATCTTAGGAAGGTGTGAGCTGGGCAGAGGGAAAGCGGGGCCTGCTGGGGTCTGTGAGATAGTAACAATTACCATCACTTTCCGAGTCACTCATCCCAGACCGACACTGACCTAGCAGCGTCCCCGTGCCATGACTCTCTGGAGGAGGCATTGTCAAAAGCATCTTCCAGGTATGGGGACTGAGACGTAAAGGGACCAGGCTCCACTCTTGGCTGTGGGTTAGAGCCAAGCTTTTAACCAGTCTCCCCATCACTGGGCTGTGGTGAGGGAGGAGGATGGGGTGGGGGCTAAGAAGGTGGAATTCCAGGCCCTTCTCTCTTTATTTATTTATTTATTTATTTATGGTTTCTTTTTGGGGGGGGTGGTAATTAGGTTTATTTATTTTTTAGAGGAGGTACTGGGGGTTGAACCCTGGACGTCATGCATGCTAAGCATGCACTCTACTACTGAGCTATACCCTTCCCCTCCCAGGCCCTTCTCTTTAACTCAGAGCAGCTCCCTCTTTGCACTGCTTCATACACTCAGCCTTTACGTAAGGTTTGACCTGAGGCTGAGTATTAAGCACCAACGTGGGAGGCCCTGCAGCCAGTGAGGCTGTGGATTGGGCCTGGGAGGGGGAGGAACAGGGTGGAGAGAGCAGGGCTGGGGTGGGTCACGGATGCCATCAACCGCCACAGGCCCTTCCTGGGCTGGAGCATCAAAGCTGGGGTGCCCCATGGCTAGTCTGCAGGAAGGTGGCTTCCTCCAGGAAGGACCCGGAAACCAATCTCAGACCAAGCACTGGCTGGCGCTTCTGAGGACTCAGGTCCCAAGGATCTTCCTCTTCTTCCTCCTCCTCAGGTGCCCACAGGATCCAGGAAGGGGTTTGGCTCTTAGGAAGCCCCACCCCCCAAGAGGAGACGGGACAGTACCACCTGGGCCCAGAAAAGACGACGTGAGAAACACCAGGTGAGTTCTGGCTTCTGTGGGCGCCTGGGGTGGGTAAGGAAACCAGTGATGAAGTGGTGTCAACCACAGGCAAGCAGCTGAAATGGCGGGGTGTGTGCGTGCGTGCGTGCGTGCGTGCGTGCGTGTGTTGTGTGTAGACGATTAGGTGGTGTGTGGCTGTGGGTATATCAAGAGAAATATTTGGCTCACATCACACGTCCTAAGTAAATTTGGTCTACCTAGCAGGGCCACCACGGAAGAGATTCAAAGTATTAGTTGAGCATTAACATCAAAGCACTAAAATCCTTTCAGACACTATTAAGTCCAAGCCACGGTCATGTCTCTTCATATGACTGAACTGCTGCTTATCAGGTTTTCCTGCATCCACTTCTGCCCACTCCAATCTGTCGGTGTATCAGCTGGAGTGATCTTCCCAACTCTCTCTCTTGCCTCACACACACACACACACAGGCTAAAACTCATCAGTAGCTTCCCATCCATTACTCTTCTGTAAAAGCAAAGCCTCTGAGGGGTCTGTGCCTGTGACCCCACCCCCACCCACCCCAGCCCCACCTTTGCTTCCTCTGCTTCAGCCATGAAGACAGTTTCTTCTCCCCACCCACCAGGCTCTTTTCCTTGGGTTTCTTGGCCTTGAATCCCCTTTTTTCTCTTCTTTCACCTGGCTTGCTCCAACTCACCCTTCGGCTCTGGGTTTAAATGTCACTTCTCCAGGAAACCTTCCCTTACTTCCCAGACCAGGTCAAATACCTCTGTGCTAGCCACCCTCCTGGCTCGGTGGGCCCCTCCTTCCGAACCTGAGACACAGCTGGAATTTTACATTTGTTGCGGAGATAACTTGATTAATATCCTCCTCCGGCACTGTGAGCTCTGTAAGAGTGAGGACCCTTCCTGCTTCTGCCCACTGTTCCCTCCTTCGTGCAGAATGCCCGACACAAACAGACGCTGCTGTATCTACATTCCTGCTACATTAATAACAATGGGTTCGTGAAGTCCTAATGGTGCGTGGGCTCGTGTGCATGAAGAGATGGGGTTCTGGCCAGGGGCTGGGCTGAAGAGTGCACTGATGTAACTGCCAGGCGCTGCTCCGTGGGGAGCTGTCAGGTGGGGAGATGGATGGGGTCGGATATCAAGACGCCGATGAGCCTCTCGGGCCGCCCCAGCAGGCTGGGCTCCAGCCCTGAGGATGGAGCGTCAGGCTGGATCAGGCTGAGGGAGAGGCAAGGGCAGGTGGGGGGCGCTGAGCGGGCTGGGCCCGGAGCCTGCCCTGTCTGCCCTCCATCAGTCTCCTGCCGGGAGCCCGGGGAGCCAGGCCAGGCCAGAACACGCGGAGGCAGCGTTTGCCCTCACCTGGACCAACATAACATCCTGTGGCTATAAACAACTACGGCATCAACCATCCACGTGAACACGGAGCCTTTAAGAACCAACTGGGAGCCAGGCACTGGAGATGCAGACAGGGAACACTTGCAAACATACCGCACACAACCTCAGAATTGGAAGGGACTGTCAAAGCCATTAGTCCTGCCCCAAAGCTTGCATTCCTTCTCTGATATCTCCACCAGGAGCATCGGATGTACAGCCTTGCCTCTGACACCCGCAGAAATGAAGCCTACTGGCTCTCACCAAGCACGTATAGCAAAAAAAAAAAAAAAAAAAAAAACCCTTAATCCACATCATGCCACCTTTCCACGCACACCCTCACACGCTCCTCCGACCTCGCAGGCCAGCAGGCCCGCTCCCACAACTCCAGCCCACATGCACACAGGTTTCCTGCATGACAGTCATCAGTGGCTTTCAGTTTCGCACACGAGACCCGCTGTTTCAAGGAGCAGCGTGAGGCTAGAGACTCGATCACCAGGAAAGAAAACCCGTGAGATTTCTGCAGGTCTTCCCTGGTGCGAATGACCACAAGAGGGACAGAACCCGTGTTTCCCCCCGGCCATTGTCTGCTCCATGGACCTTTGTGCATATATGCCTGTGTGTGTTTTGGGGTGGGGTGGGGATGCCTCTAAGAGGTGGGGGCCAAGAGGCGGTGCTCAGATCTCGCTGGCTCTTAAGCAACTCCCAGGATGGGTCATAGGGTACAAAGTCAGGTAGACATGGGGATTTTATGCTTCCTGGCAAAGGGGAGCATCTCTGGATTCTTGAGGAGGGTCCGTACACCATGCACAGAAAAGCCACTTTTCTCTGCAGCAACTCTTCCCTTGAGTCTTATTTGCACCTGTTTCTGCACCCCGCCCCCCGGCTTTGTCCTGGTCTCCAAGGGCAAGGGCTTCTCCCCTCCCATGCTCTCTCACCATCTCCCCTGCCTGAGGGGAGTTCCTCACTCTACGGTGGGGCCATTCCCTCCTCCCCCTCCCCCATCCACCTGATCAACCATCACCATCTCCCTTGTTTCAGTGCTTTCCCTTCTCCTTTCCTGGCTCTCAAAGACTTGACTGAGAGGAGTGGGAAGATGTGTGTGTGTGTGATCTGTTCTCTGGCTGGGGGTGGAGGGAGATGAAAACTGGGATGGAGGGATGGTCACCTGGGACCTCTCCTGGTGGAGGGTTGGGGGGCAAGGACTCCCCTCCTCGGGGTGTGTGGCTTGAGGCCACCATCCAACTCTGGAGGATTTACTGGGAAAATAATTCATCTGGGAACCAGATCCCCAGTGGCGGCAGCAGAGGCCAATCATTGGGATGTGGTCCCACAGAAGAGACGGTTTCCCCCAGGAGAGGGGACGTTCAGGAAGCTGGACAGCAATACAGAGGGGAGGGAGGACAGGACACCAGGCACCGGGCACCGAGGACCTGAAGGGCCACAGACTCACCCCACAAAGTAGGAGATGATGAGGAGCTGAACTGCCCGGTTGATGATCCCAATGGTCCAGCTCTTCACAACCACCGACTTGGTGGTCTCGTAGGTGAAGAAGTCAGAAATGCAATTCATGTTGAGAGAAGGATCAGGGCCCCTCGGAAGAGACCCAGTGGTGGCCTTAGCAGGGAGAGGTCATCAGGATGGGGAGACAGAGATCAAGGCCTGGAGGGGGCAGCTTAGAGGGGCTCAAGGAACGGGGAGCCTGTTCCTTTAAGTCAGGCAACCCTAGCCCAGTGCTCAGTCTCGCTCTGCTTCTGACACTCTGGGCTGCCAAGAGTCCGAGGCCAGGGTGGGGGACCCCCTTTTTGTTCGTCTCCACCCCACTCCCCCGTGATGTCACAGCAGGGGTGGGGTCTTCAATCCCAGGCTCCTGATTGCCTGGGATGCAGCTGGCTGGGGCCCTCTGGGACTCATGTTTTATCTGCACTCTGTCTACGGTTTCTGTTCTGTTCTCTTATGCTGCGTTTACGTCCCAGCTCTCCAGCTGCATCATGTTTTCCTTAAAGCCCCTTGCAAGAGCCCACCTCCCTCAGCCACCTAATAGTCTGCCCGAGCTGAGTACCCCCTTCGTTCCTGAGTGTCTTCCCAAACCCGCTCAGTTCTGCTGCCATCCCCTCCCTTCCCAAGTTGCCACCAATAGCCTGGATCAAGGGGAGGGGTCTCTGGAACATTTCTCTTGGTCCCTTGGGAGGTGTGAGTAAAGAGTCACATAGTTGGTATTTCCTACTCATGTTGGCAGTGGCTGAAGCTCTACCTGTAGCACAGTGTCATCACATTGGGTTTTTGTTTGTTCTGTTTTGTTTTACTCTCAGTTTACTTATCTGAATCATTTGTTAGGTTACATGCTTCTGGAAGGCTGGAGCTGATTTCATCTTGGTTACTGCTTTCCTCAAATCGTATACCTGTGTTGGAGCTCAGCACAAATTTATTGAATCTAGACGAATGCTAGATAGTGCAGGAATTAGCCATGAGCCAGAGGTTAAAGCCATGAGCCGAGGGAGCACAGTGCATTCGTATTCTCTTATCTCAGGATGGAGTTAGCAAGCTGGTGCAACTGTTTCCGGTCAGACTGTCAGAGAAATCTTGAGTTTAAATATTCTGTCTTAATGCCTTCATACACAACCCATATAATTAGTCGTTCTGAATGGAGAGTCATGGTGATGATGATGGTAGAAAACCAGGCTGGGGTAAGTAGGTTTGGGTTCTTCGTTACCAACTGAGACCCTGGGCCACTCCTCTTAGGGCCTCAGTTTTCCCATCTGCAAAAGGAGGTGGAGCAGACAAACTCAAACGTCTCTTCCAGGTCTGGCCTCCTCTGATTTTGCAAGATGCACCCTAGGACTATGGAACTGGGGCCTGGCTTCTGCAGTCCCGAGCTGATGTGATTTCCAATCAGTTCCGGCTCCAGTAAATCTGACACCTGCTCTTGAACTTGATACTGCCGCTGGCCAGCGTCTTCCAGGCGGCTCACACCTCGCAGTCACCCATGTGGTCGTTTTTGGGTTGCGGGAACTCATCTCACAGAGGATCCAATCCCATGTGACAGGGGAGGGCAGTACAGTCACAGTGACACCAACACCCGCATTCTCTTCGAAGCCAGAGGGAGGGGTCCGTTCCCTCCACAACGCGAAACGTTTTTCTTCTTTTCCCACAGACTTTCTACCCCACAGAAACCACCATTGTACAGGAGAGGGTCACATACGTGCATCTCTGGAAAGTCTGATAAGATACAACTACGCAATTTCTCTTTAAAACCTAGTCGTCCACTGAAGAAATGTCTGTAATTTCTAAATAGCCCAAGGCGCTCTCACTTTCTGGTCGGATGTCAAGCGGGTACGACTTCAGCGCAACGGGGTGTTCCCCAGGTCATCCAGCGTCGCCGACGCTCTAGGAGACCGCCTCGAGGGCGGGCCCGGCTCGCGTCTCTCTAGCCAGCTCGCCCTCTCTATGGTCTGCGCCCGGCTTCCGGTGGCGGGACGCGGGGCCGCGCACGCGGGAAAAGCCTCCCTAGCGTCCCCCATCCCCCGCGTCCCCACCCCCACCTCCGCATCCCCCAGCGCGCCCACCGCCCGCACCCGGGCCGTCGCGAGGCTGCAGCTTGAGAAGGTGGGTGGTCGCCGTCCCCGTGCCCCAGGAGGGCGCGGGCCCCGCTCCCCCGCGGGGCGCTCGGGGTGGACCATTCCGCTTTGGAATCCGCGGGCGGCGGGCGCATCCATTTTCGGGGGGAGGGGAGAACTGTGGGTCTCTGGGTGGGAGCGCTGGGAGGGGAACCCTGCACTCTGAGCTGGGTTGGGGCGCGGGCGAGTTGCGGGCTCCCCAGGCCCTGGGGTTCCGCTGCTCGTTGCTATGGCGCCCGGGGAGGGCGGACAGAGTGGATGCCTGTTTGGGGTGTAAGCGCCCCTTCAGGCCCGGTTGTCCAGCTTGGGCTGGGCCTGGCCCCTGGAGCTGTGCAGTTCCCAGGCGGAGAAGATCCCGAGACATCCCGCGCACAGCAAGGGTTGCCACTTGGCTCCATCAGTGGGCAGAATGAGAGTTAGGGTTAGTGTTGTCTTTCATACTTATGTATCTCTCTCTTGAATTGAGATTCCCAGCCTGCCGTGTATCTGCACACCTATCCAGGAGTCAGGGCCCAGCTCCCAGTTGAGGCCAACAGGGGCAGATCAGCATGGCAGAAACACTGGAGTTCAACGACATCTATCAGGAGGTGAAAGGCTCCATGGTAAGAAGGGCTCGGGCTTCTAATACCGGTGGAGGGAGGGAGATGGAGTAGACTTTTTGCCCACTGTCAAGAGCTCATGATGACGTTACTCCGTTGGAAAAGGAGTCAGTGTGATGTGTACTTGTGTTGCCCCAACAAGAAGCAATACTGAGAGAGACTACAAGAATTAGAGGGTGTCGGAATTGAAGAGACACAGCTGCTGCTCAGTCCTCAATCTCGAAACCGTAGACCTGCAGGGGTTCTGGATGCCAGAGCCCGGATTAGAATCTACATCTCCTGGCTACTTGTCTCGCCTTGCTAGCCCTCACCCCTTCCTCTTTGGCTCCTCTTTTGCGTTGATAACTGGCCTGCTCAGAATGGGTGTTGGGTGGGACTGTACCTGGTCCGCTCTGTGTGCTGTGTACCCTGTGCATTCGGGCCCCTTTTTCCAACAGAACGATGGTCGGCTGAGGTTGAGCCGCCAGGGCATCATCTTCAAGAATAGTAAGACGGGCAAGGTGGACAACATCCAGGCCGGGGAGTTGACAGAAGGTATCTGGCGCCGTGTGGCTCTCGGTCATGGACTTAAACTGCTCACGAAGAATGGCCACGTCTACAAGTATGACGGCTTCCGGGAGTCGGTGAGATGTCCTGTGGCTGTAGCCCCCTTTTTGTCTTGCCATCTTTGTTATTTTCAACTTTCTTGAGAGAAGTGGAGCCCTTTCTTCTGATAACCATGCAACTGCTACTTTAGGCTCCTTAGGGCAGGATCATTGAGGCCGTTAAGCCATCAGTGTTCAGCTTTGGGCGTCAGAGTCTCGGGACTTTCTTTGTTCCTTGACTCCAGAAGTTTTTCTACTGTTTTGATTTTTTTGGTGGTTTCTGCTTATGAGCTTTATCCTGGTTCAAGGTCTTACCTTGATGCTTTAGTTTTGTTTTTTCCATTTTGAACTGCTTGAGTTAGGGACTTCATCTTCATTTCCACTTTCATTGAAGCAAAAGCTGTACAAAGTTAGGAAAACATTGTGGGGCCCTAACCAGCAGTGTGAGTCCCTTACTCTGCTCCTCCCCCAGCCTGCGCACCAGTCCCCAGAAACCACCTTTTTCAAAGGCTTTTTAAACGATCTTAGAGCTATTTAAGTCAGCATGGATTTCTTTTTCTTAGTTTTTTGTTAATGGAGGTATTGGGAATCGAACCCGGGACCTCGTGTGTGCTGAGCATGCACTCTACTGCTGTGCTGTACCCACCCCTCCCCCCAGCACGGATTTCTGATAAAAGGTGTGCTGGAGCAGTTTCTCAGAAGCAGGTAGTCCCAGAGCGTTCAAGTTTGTGTTACGGCCACTGGGGGTTTACTGGGCTTGTCCTCTCCCCTCTGCCCACAGGAGTTTGAGAAACTCTCTGATTTCTTCAAAACTCACTATCGCCTTGAGCTGATGGAGAAGGACCTCTGTGTGAAGGGATGGAACTGGGGAACAGTGAAGTTTGGTGGTGAGTCCTGGAGAAGGTTGGGGTTCAGGGGGAGAAGGCAGGATGAAGGGTTCAGCCTTTAACTCGTTTTGCTCTCTCCCTGCCCCTGTGTCTGATTTCCTGTCAGTTTGTAATTCATCATGTATTTATCGAGGACCAGCGGTGTGTCAGGCCCTGTGCCTGGTCCCTGGGGTACAGTGTGAACACAGTAGCCCTAGCACCCTGTCCTTAGGGAACCTGCTGTCTGGCGGGGACGTTGTTTATACAGAGCCGGGGGAAGGAGCTCGTGGCTTGATACGCCTCTTCCCCACAGGGCAGCTGCTTTCCTTTGACATTGGCGACCAGCCGGTCTTCGAGATACCTCTCAGTAACGTGTCCCAGTGCACCACAGGCAAAAACGAGGTGACGCTGGAGTTCCACCAGAACGATGACGCCGAGGTCTCCCTCATGGAGGTGCGCTTCTACGTGCCTCCCACCCAGGAGGACGGTGTGGACCCCGTGGAGGTGAGGCCTTCCCTGTCGCCTTGGGAGCAGATGGCGCTGCGCAGGCCCTGGCTGGCCCGGGAGCAGGAGCTCTGCCGCTCGATCACCAGTGTGTGCTTTTGTAGGCTTTTGCCCAGAACGTGCTGTCCAAGGCGGACGTGATCCAGGCCACTGGAGACGCCATCTGCATCTTCCGGGAGCTGCAGTGTCTGACTCCCCGAGGCCGTTACGACATTCGCATTTACCCCACCTTTCTGCACCTACACGGCAAGACCTTTGACTACAAGATCCCCTACACCACTGTGCTGCGTCTCTTTTTGCTGCCCCACAAGGACCAGCGCCAAATGTTCTTTGTGGTAAGCGGAAACCGCTAGGGGTGTGTTGTCCTGGGCTTTGCCCGAGTCTTTAGTAGGCAGATCTCGCTAGTGGTTAGTTAATCAGCCAGTTCTTGGGAAGCACTGACTGGTGCTGAACTTGGTCGGCTCTTCCTTCCCAGATCAGCCTGGACCCCCCCATCAAGCAGGGCCAAACCCGCTACCACTTCCTGATCCTCCTCTTCTCCAAGGATGAGGACATCTCATTGACTCTCAACATGAATGAGTGAGTGTGTCCCTGGTCCACGCAGGAGGCAAGGTGTGCTGTCAAAAGGCAGCAGGGCCCGTGACTGCATCTCTGTGTTTGCAGGGAGGAGGTGGAGAAGCGCTTTGAGGGGCGGCTCACCAAGAACATGTCAGGCTCGCTCTATGAGATGGTCAGCCGGGTCATGAAAGCACTGGTGAACCGCAAGATAACAGTCCCGGGCAACTTCCAGGGGTGAGAGTGCAGGCCTGGGCTCCTGGGCTGCCCAGGCGTGGGCCGCCCCTGAGAGGTCTGGCTGGGTTGGAGCTTGATGCTGTCAGCTGCCTCCATCCGAGCCGCTTGGTGAGGTTCACTCACTTGAGGGCCTGAGCACACAGGTGTGGCCACCAAGGGTTGTGCCCTCCAGCTCTGAGGCATCCCCTGCTGCTGAGGCGGGCACTGACCGGGCTCCCTGCACCTTCCACCAGGCACTCGGGGGCCCAGTGCATCACTTGCTCCTACAAGGCCAGCTCAGGACTGCTGTACCCGTTGGAGCGGGGCTTCATCTACGTCCACAAGCCGCCCGTGCACATCCGCTTCGACGAGATCTCCTTCGTCAACTTTGCCCGTGGTACCACCACCACTCGTTCCTTTGACTTTGAAATTGAGACCAAGCAGGGCACTCAGTATACCTTCAGTAGCATTGAGAGGTGAGAGCCTCTGCCGGTCACTTCCAGGGTATCCTGGTCCTGACCAGACTCCACCGGGAAGCCTGGCGTGGCCTGGGGCCCTCTCCAGGCCTGGGCTCTTCCCTGACTTCTCAGGCTTTGAGCAGAATTTTTCGTTTTCTTCCTGGGCTTTGGTCCTCCTCCTTGGCGTGCTCAGCTTTTGGCAGCCTCTCCGGTGCTTTCTTTCTGTACTTTCTCTGTATTACAAAACCTATATGTGTTTAGTGCTAGCCCTTCTCCTCCGCTCCCCCCGAGATGGAAATGCTATCTGCCTCTTTCCTGGAATGAGCTTTGTTCCCGAGAACACAGCAGCTAATGTTTATTGAGTGCTCGCTGTGGGCTAAACGTTTTACAAACATCTTCACACTTAATCCTCATAACAACTCTGAGAAGTATGAAATAGAGACCAGTAAAAAGATGAGAACATCCCCTCCCTGCATCCTCCCAGTGCTCTGTGCATCTTTGGTAAACAGGTACATACCCCTCCCAGCCTTTTTTCCCCCAGAACTCTTGGACCGCGCAGGTTTCTTTCAAGACTTGTGTCTGGCTCTTCCTCACTGCCGTCCTCCGGGGGTCTCTGAGCTCCTGGGTTGGATGATACGGTCAAGAGGTCCAGGCCCCGCAGTCCGTCCCCGCCCACGAGTGTCAGGTCAGCACGCGGTCCGCCCCTGCGTTGGCCCTTCCTGTCTGGTAACGGGGTGTGTCTCCCCGCGTAGGGAGGAGTACGGGAAGCTGTTTGATTTTGTCAACGCAAAAAAACTCAACATCAAGAACCGAGGATTGAAAGAGGTACCTGTGTGTGTGGAAAGGATGAGCCCCCCTCCTGTTCTCTCTCTGGGGGAAGGGGCAGGGGTTTTCTGGCTTCTTTTTCACTTTCTCTTCTCTTCTTACCCTTATAGAAAAAAGAGGTGCGTGTGACCCTCCTCCCCCCTCCTGGCGCAGGTTTCCTCAGCATGACCTTAGAGCAGTCCCTGCAGCCCCCCAGGAGCCCCGGTGGGGCTGGGAGAGGGCGGGGCTTGGACTAACCCCATCGGCAGGAATCCTGGGGCACAGGCCCTGCACGTTGGCTGCGTGTGGACAGTCCAGCCCCAGGGTCTCCTGGGCGCTGCTGCTGACCTACTCACAGGCATGCGGAGTGCTTTTGAGTGTGCAGGCGCCAGGGTGGGTCAGCCCTCACTCCCGCCTGCTCCTGGCCAGGGCATGAACCCGAGCTACGACGAGTACGCCGACTCGGACGAAGACCAGCACGACGCCTACTTGGAGCGGATGAAGGAGGAGGGCAAGATCCGGGAGGAGAATGCCAACGACAGCAGCGATGACTCGGGAGAAGAGACCGGTGGGCTCGCCTGGTGTGCCCGGCGCGGGGGCGGGTCCGCTCTCCCCTGGGGCCAGGGCCAGCTGTGTGGGGTTTGGATGAGGGCAGAGCTGATGCATCCTGTGCTCTTTTTCAGATGAATCATTCAACCCAGGTGAAGAGGAGGAAGACGTGGCAGAGGAGTGAGTTTTAGGTCCACCTCATGGGGGTGAGGTGGTGGCCGATACGCTTAAAGGACCAGAAGATTTCTGGACATTCCCGTGTGCTAGTTAGCTACTGCCTGAGGGTGGGAAAGTGACCTCCAGTGAAGTGATACGTGGAGGCATTATGTACAGGTGCTTTGTAAGTGCAAGGCGTGTTGTGGAGCCAGAAAACGACAGTGTGGAGAGAGTGGGATAAGGGCCAGTGCTCACCCACTGGGGGTCCTCGGGCCAGGAGCTGATCTTCGTGTCCTCACCTGTGAAGTGGCACTATACCCCTGTGCTGTGTCCACCGAGACTGACTGCTGATGTCAGAAATGTGACTCAGACTGACTCGTTTAGCTCCTGTAATTCATTTAGCTCATGCAGCTGGAGAGTCCGGTGATAGACTTGGCTTCAAGCACCTGGATTCAGGTGCTCCAAAGTTGTGGGGAGGCTGTTTTTATTCCTTCTGATTTTCCTAGATAGGTTTGTCCCACGCAGCACTAAGTGACCGGGAGATGCTTTGGGCAGGCTTAATCCGACTGCTTTAATGCCCAGAAGTGCCACTTCTCTCAGAGCAGCAGTCAGCAGGCCTTCCCGAATCTGAGTTACTAGGATGTGCTCTGATGGGCCAGAACTGAGCCACGTACCCACTCTTAGAACCTGTGGTTGGAGTGAGGCCCTCCTGAATGGGGGCAGGGTGGTTCCCAACAGAAAACTGGAACTCTCTTAATCCACAAGAATTGGGAATAAGTATTAGGCAGCAAAAAGAAAAAAAAAGTTTGCTGGCGTCCACTAGTTCTGCCTGCCACATGCTTATGGAGGTCAGGGAACAAATGCTCGTGGAAATGCCTTGAAAACTAGAGCGCCATTCAGGTGTAAGGTAGTTCCCTCTTCTGAGGAGTTCCACAGGCACGGGGTAGGGCTGGTTGGTAAATGGGTAGGCCGTAGGTTGGACTGAAGTTGGTTTTCCCCACTTCTACATAGAAACTCACTGTCTCTTCATCAGAAAAGACTATGGGGTAGATTGAAAGGAGTAGCTTGAAAGAAGTGGTGAAGTGGATTTGGGGCATGTTCTGGGCAAGGTGGTTTTGTCCCCAAGAGCACAGGGATGGTGTAGGACCTGGGTTAGGCCATGGGTTCATGTGCTTTCCCCTGATTGATTCAACAAGTAACCCATGGCCATGGCTGGGTCTGGAGAGGGGTGGTGAAGCCGCTTCAGTGAAGGGGAGGAGGCAGGGGTGGGGACGGGGGTGGAGGCTCGGGTCCTCCTCCCTCTCTCTTGTCTGGGCAGGTATCTTTGGACTTGTTCTCCTCCAGTCCTGAGACTGGGGCGCTGACCTCTCACCCCGAGTCTAAACCCCGCTCTCCTTGACAGGTTTGACAGCAACGCCTCTGCTAGCTCCTCCAGTAATGAGGGTGACAGTGACCGGGATGAGAAGAAACGGAAGCAACTCAAAAAGGCCAAGATGGCCAAGGATCGCAAGAGTCGCAAGAAGCCCATGGAGGTGCAGACTCCTCTAAGTGGGAGGGTGCTGGGGAAGCCTTTCTCTTTACCTTCTGCTGTCCTCCACCAGTAGGACCTGATTTGTCCTCCTGGGCCGATTTGCGTAGCCGGTGATTATGGCCTTGAGGAGTGCCATGGTCCTCGAGATAATTAGCCTCTGGGAGATTTGAATTAGGAGCGGCTGCTTCTGTCCCAGGAACCCAAGGAAAGGGGCTCCTAGTGAGCTTGGCACCGGGGTGCAGAGGGGAGGATGACGTGGTCTCTGCCCTTGGGGCGCTCCCAGTCTAGCTTGATGCCCTTTAGTCTTTTCTCCATTTTGTCCCCCTAAGCAGGGGAGCCAAATAATTCCTTTGGGAGAATGTGGGGGGTGTCTGTAGGAAATACGTGGCTGAAGGCACGTGGGTTTTTTCTTACGTAGGTGAAGAAGGGCAAAGACCCCAATGCCCCCAAGAGGCCCATGTCTGCCTACATGCTGTGGCTCAATGCCAGCCGGGAGAAGATCAAGTCGGACCATCCTGGCATCAGTATCACGGATCTTTCCAAGAAGGCGGGCGAGATCTGGAAGGGAATGTCCAAAGAGAAGAAGGAGGTGAGCCACAGCAGACACGGGTGGCGGACCTTGCAGCTGGTGGAGGGGCGGGGCGGGCCTTTGGTGGAGCTTCTCTGGAGGAGTTTTGCCTGCATCAGGGAAGGGGTCTCATTCTTCTCTGTTTTCTGTGCGTGTGTGACAGGAGTGGGATCGCAAGGCTGAGGATGCCAGGAGGGAGTATGAAAAAGCCATGAAAGAATATGAGGGGGGCCGGGGGGAGTCTTCTAAGAGGTGAGTGTTGGGGACAAAATGGCCCAGTAACTGCTCTTTTGGCAGACATTTTTGCAGGTCCAGTTGAGAACTGGGGTGTTAAAGATAATAGATACGCTTCTGATCAAAGTAGGGCAGTGCCGCTCAGATCTGGGTAGGTAACTGCCCGAGTATGGGTAATGTGCAGAGAATTTCTGAAATCACTTGGGTAAGCATGGTTCTTTATCCTAAAAGGGGCAATTTTATTTGAAGGTATAGGGGAAATTAAAAAAAAATTATTAATATGGAGCATAGTTTACATGAATGTTTAAAGATAAAGTAAGAGATGTTAAGTAAGTTTTGCATATGAGGTTGCTTCAGGCTGGACCCCCTGATTGTTCCAGTCACTTAGGACGCACTGCCATTTATGGGACTGACATGGTTGGCATGCAGTGGGGCTGGGAAAGGCCCTGTTAAACCCAGGAGAGGTTTGTTCTTGATAATGGGGGACCCTGAGGGCCCAGCCTCTTTTCCCTCTGGCTAATTCAGGGACAAGTCAAAGAAGAAGAAGAAAGTAAAAGTAAAGATGGAGAAGAAATCAACGCCCTCCAGGGGCTCATCGTCCAAGGCTTCGTCAAGGCAGCTAAGTGAGAGCTTCAAGAGCAAAGAGTTTGTGTCCAGTGACGAGAGCTCTTCAGGAGAGAACAAAAGCAAAAAGAAGAGGAGGCGGAGCGAGGTGCGGCAGGAGTCTGGGGCTATGGGGCCTGAAGGCGCGAGGGGCAACTGAGTTGATGGTGGGGGGAGTTGGGGGGTGGGGTGCAGGTGTTTCTGGACAGGGTTGTGGTTGGCCTGTAAGAGTAATGAGGGGGAGTGGGTAGGTGGAATTCTGTGGTTCTGAAGGCTAGTGCTGGAAGTTAGGGAGGGGGCAGGGAATTGGGGGCCCTTCACTGAAAAGGGGCTGGTGTAGGGGGCCACCTTGACTCCACATCTTTCCTGTTAAGAGACCTTTGGTTTTCAGGATTCTGAAGAAGAGGAACTAGCCAGTACTCCCCCCAGCTCAGAAGATTCGGCGTCAGGATCGGATGAGTAGAGAGGAGGAAAATTCTCTCTCCTTGTGCGTGTCCTGTCACACCCCCAGTCTCCCCAGCCGTGCTTTGGTACCAGTTTTTACTCATATGACACGTAGTCCTTGGATTCCGTGCCACCTGAACAGGCTTTCCTGCTAGTATGCACTTCACCGGGGCAGCTGGGGAGGCGTCTCACTCTGCTGCTTCACAAGGATGGCTCTTATAATTTGGGGAGAGACTGGGTGGGAGGCAGGGCAGTGCAGGATCCAAATCCTTGTCCTACTTTCCTGACCTTTGAAATATAGCTGCTGCTTGTCCTGTTCAAGTTGCTGCAAGCAGGGGTCATGTGAGGTCAGGCCTGTAGCTCCTAACTGGGGCCTATTTCTACTTTTATTTTGTATTTCTGGTCTGTGAAAATCAACATTTAATAAAGGGAACTGACTTTGGAAACCATGTCCTTACACCTTCTCTCTAGCCCTGTTGTATTGCTCCTACTCTCGGTGTTTGTTCACTGTACTCTTCTGACCCTTTATCCGGGAAGCAAATCTCCAGGTACACCCTGTTCCCTTCCCAGCTGGACAAGCATTGGTTTTCTCTCTTCTGCCGGGATGGGCCACCTGAGAGTCTAGAAATGAGAGCTGATTTGGTTAGGATCTGTCTCGGAGTTGCAGTCCATTAGCCAGGCTGAGGGAGAGGCAGCTCTGGGCTCCATCCTTCACCCATGAGTCAAGGGTCTTCCAAGGCTTTAGATAATGGAATCAAGATTGACCAGCTTCCCTGCAGCTGGGGAAATGGAAATCTGAGTCCGGAGAATTGGGGAGGATGAGTGGGGGTGTGTGTGTGAAGCTTTTCTTTATGGGAGGAGAGGGGCATGCCGCATTTTTAGGTTGGGAGAAACATCTGGGAATATGCCAGGAGATAAATGAGGATTAGCCAGGACAACAGAGCTTCCAGTCATTCCTGCGGTGGTTCCAAACCTGGATTTATACACGTGGACTGGCCACGTTGCGTCGGCTCTCAGGTGTTTTCCACAGGAAGCCTCTCCGGTCGGCCAACGGTTACCTTCTTTCAGGCGGAGACTCTATGGTGCTGCAATCAGTACAGGCAGCTGGGCCTGAGGATTGGGCCGTCCCAAGGCAGTCTCCTCTAGGCAGTCGTCTCGGTGGCCATTTTGCCCGAGCGCTCTTTAGCTGCTGGATTGCGTCAGTTTCGCCGGGGTCTGATCTTGGGGCGGGCCCCTTTTCTGCAAGGCTCATGAATAATTGAGTACCTGGGCAGCGCCTATTTGCATACGATCTGGAGAGTTCAGCTCCGGCTGTCCACTCCTGGGTTTCACCGGCTTATGGATATTCATGAGGCGCCTTGGGGGGCGTGGCCATGGGCGGGGTTAGGGCGGGGCTCCCACCGGGGCTCGCACTGGCTTGGTCCCGCGGTGACGGCGGCAGCAGCGGCGGCGGTGGCGGCGGAGACTGGCATCGCGGCGCCGAGCCCGAGCCGAGCGGAGCCGGATCCCGGGGGAGCGCGTGAGTGCGCGGGGGCGGGCAGGAGTCCGAAGGAGGGGGCGGGGTCCGGGGTTGGGGGCGGGGGAGAGGCATGGAAGGAGTGGGCGATTTCCAGCCGGGACCTCGATTGAGGTGGGCGGGGGTCACCAGGAAAGTTTGCAGGGGCTGGGGACGCAAGGGAGGCGGAAGACACAGGGGAGCTGGTGCGTGTGCACGGTCTGGAGCTCGTGCTGGCCGAGCCAGAAGAAAGGGGGGAGGGGGCGAGGGCTTGAGGCGGAGCCGGGGGCGGGCGGAGCTGCTGGAGGGACCCCCGCCTTCCCTTTCCCCTGGGCCGGCGCTAGCCCCCTCCCCAGACTGCATCGGCACGCCCCCAGCCACCCCAGTCCGCCCCCACCCAGTCCCCTTCCCCAGTCCCTCGTCTGTTCGCCGGCTGCTTCACATCCCGCGCACAAGTCCTCCGCTTCTGCCGCCACCGCCCCCTCCTCCTCCTCCACCCTCATCTCCTCCTCCTCTCTGGCTGCTGCCGTCCCCTCTGTGTCCAGAGCTCCCCACTGGGCCCCTCCAGACGGCCCCTCGCCTTGGGCTGTTCTGTCTTCCCGTTGGCCCTCCCTCCAGCAGTTTTCCGGCTGTCCCCGCCGACCTCTCTGGTCCCAGATCCGGCCAGAGAGCCCAGGGTCCATATGGGCGACCCCGCCTGCGGCGATGCTTTTCTGGGCCTCTGCTCCCTGGATGGAGCTGCCCGGCCTCTCCCCTGCTCTTCTGGCGGCCTGTGCTCGCGGGAGGTTAGCTAGTCCGCTCCTGGCGGGTGAGGAGTGCTCTGAGCCACTGTGATTCTACAGCTTTTGGCTCTGGCCTTGGTCACCTGGGTTTCCCAGCTAGGGCCTCAGAGCTGCTATGAGCCCCTCCTCAGTTAGGAAAGGCGAGCCCCCACTTCATTGCTGCAGCCCCTCAAACTGCTGAGATGCCCATCAGGCCCCCAGGTGAAGGGGTTTTTTGGTCCTGGACTAATTGGTCCCCATTTCTAACCACCCACACCATGTCCCTTGTAATAATGCTCAAGGACAAGGATCTTGTGTTTTTAAAATTTTTTGTGTCATGTGCCCCTCCTCCATGCACACTTGGGCTGGCTCTGCACGTTACTCACCCACCCACGGTGAGCAGTCCTGCGTGGTAGTTGGTTGACCAAGGGATTGATGGTTCTGGGTTTCACCCTACCCTCTCCATATTCCCTTCTACCTTTGAAACAAGCTGGTGCAGGGTCAAAAACGAGAGGTGGCGGCCGGGTGGAGGTGGTTTGCAAAGGCTGGGCAGCTGAGGTCCTTTCTTAGGATGTGTTGCTGGCCTGCCAGACCTGCTGGAGTGGATGACTTTGAGGAAGGTAGTGCCCATCGCAGGTTGGAGATGGTTGAGTTGTTCTCACTGACTGTGTGCATACCAGGTGATAGGGAACATCCGTCGTCCTTTGAAACAGGAGGGGCAGAGCTCCGTCAACCTGGTTGGGGGGGAGGGGGTCCTTATGGTGGGATGGTGCCTCAGGAGCCAGGATGGAGGAGGGGGTGGAGTGTCTGAAGAACAGGTGACATGAGTGGGGCCCTCAGGGAGAGAAGGAACGGTTTGGAATGCTGGGAGTCTGTTTGGGAAGAGGAGGAGGTGGTGACCAAGGATGTTAGCTCATTGGTGACACTGAAGGGAGTCATACTAATAGTGACCAACATTTATTGGACACTTACTATGCACTGGGCATTGTATTAAGCAATTTGCATGCATCGTCTCATATAAGCCTCTTAACAGTCTCAGTAAAGCCATTTTTCACATAGAGAAACTGAGGCCTAGAGAAGCAAGCAACATGCCTGAAGTCACAGAGCTAGAACGTGGTAGACCCACCCAGCCTTTGAATCCTGGTGTAGCGGACCTGAAGCCCCTGCTACAGACTTGGAGGAGGTGCACCCGTCTTCTAATAACGGCTGTCACTTGGTTTAAGATTTCTTCAGCACCCGCCAGCCCCCCAAACCCCTCTGGCCAACCCTTGGCTGGTGAATGATGTCCACATATCACGTTTTCTTAGGCTGTGGCTGTCCCACCCTGACTGTGCAAGAAGCGGGAACCCCAGGGAGTTTTCCCCCAAGCCACCACCCCCCGGATGTTCTCAAGCCCTGTCCCATTCTCCCAGCCCAGGCCTGGGCCGGCTCCTCCTTCCTCTTGGCGAGGCTCTGGAAATCCAGTGGGAGGCCATTGCTATGGCAACAGGACTAGGCCCTGACTTTACCTCATCAAATTCCAAGCTGAAGCCAAAGCGATTGAGAAATTAAAGAAAAAAATGTATTCCAGATGTTTACTTTTTATTCCTTATTTTTCCGTGTTTGGATGAGACAGCTCTGGGAGGCGGGAGTAGGGCAGGGATGTGGAAGGAGGAGGGTGAAGAGGGGGGAGAGGGAACCACTCCCAGCTGCAGGAGGGAGGGAGAGAAGGAGGGTGAGCAGGAAGGGGGAGGCAGGCAGGCAGGCAGTGGGGCGGAGCCCCAGGTTGGGGAGGAGCGGGTTTTTCCCGTCTCCCATGAGGTGATTCACGGAGAGACTCCAGACTTTGCAGCCCTCTTGCTCTGCTTCTGAGTAGATACCTCGAGTGGGGCCGCTGGACCCAAGGGGGTGCCTTGAGGGTGGTAAGTGGGGTGCCCTGGAGAGCTGGCCAGAGGAGGGAGCAGTGGGTGGCTCCCTGACGCTTTTGGACTTTAGAGTTAGGAGACAGGAGTTGGAGAGTAAGCTGGGAAGAGTGGAGGATGTGGCTGCTGGGGACCTCCCTTGACCTCCCCCAACCCCCCTTCTGAAGTTCCCTCTTCCTGCCCCACACTCTGCCTCTGCTCGAAGTAGGAGACTTCCCTCGCTGAGCTGACTGGCAACGCCCAGCCCTTTTGCTACTCTCTCTCTCTCTTTTCCTGGGTCTTCAGCCACCCAGCTCACACCCGTCTGCTTCCCAATTTTCATGCAGGTCTGCCGCATGTGATGAAAGTGTCTGCTCTCAGGGAAGGCACAGCCATGGCTTCCCCACCGCCCCGGGAGATGGAGGAGGAGCTGGTATCTGCTGGCTCTGAGCCAGGTACCTATGGGTGCAAGGTGGAGCGGGGTGGCTGGGAGGAGGGTGGGAGGGGCAGAGACTTGAACCCCCATTCTGCCTTGGAGGGGCTGGGCCTGCGATGATTCTGTTGCGGTGGGAGGGAAGGAAGAGTACTGGGGATGTGCAGGGTAAGTCTGAAAGGTTCTCAGCTCCCATTGAGACCCTTCAGAGCTGTTTGAGGTCATTGCTCTCCAGCAGTTGAAAACAGACGAAGCTTTGAGATAATGTGGCTCAAACCATGTGTTTGACAGAGGAGGAAACTGAGGCCTAGTGGGGAAATGGTGTGCACCTATGGGTCTGAACCTGGGCCTCCTGGCTCCTTGTCTAGACTCCTCTTTTTTGCGCTGAGCCCAATGAGTGGGTGATAAAGGATCCTATTAGAAGGGCTGTGGCCATGAGTAATTCCAAGGTCTTTTATTTGGCATTGGAATGCCTTATATAGAAGGTAGTTTCTGGTCTTGGGTGTTTTTTTTTTTTTTCCTGTAGCAGATTTACTTCTGTTTGGCTTAGGTCAATAGTAAATTTGCATTCCTGATCACACATTGGATGACAGTGGGGATATCCTGGTTAGGGAGTGCACTTGGCGGGGGTGGGGGGGGCAGCAGGGAGGCAGAGGGGAAACTGAGCTGGATAGGACTTACTGCTATGGATAGTAGTACAGTACAGTGTCATGTAAGAAGAGGGGATGACTAGAGTGGGGAGATGCTGTGTGGACTGCTTGATGTGGGCAGAAGGCATTCATTTATTGGCTTGTTTGCTATTCATTCATTTGATAAGAACGTGTACTAGGTGCAGAGTGGGCAAAGGGAGAAATAGGTGCCAACTGGACCCCTAAATAGCTTTAGCTTATAAGGGAGATTGACTGAACATTTTGGCAATTTGGAAATGGGAAAAGATGTTTCTGGGATGTGTATGGAAAATCAAGGAAGGCTTCATGGAAGAGGTGACAGTTGACTCATACGTAGAAGGGTGCAATTATTCTGAGTTTGTAGGGTGGGAGACGGAGTTCTGCTTCCTGGTTCTTCTGACAGCCCCTAACCCACCCTTTTGGTAGGTGATGCTCGGGCCAAACCTCCTGTCAAACCCAAACCCCGGGCCCTGCCTGCCAAGCCAGCTCTGCCTGCCAAGCCCAGCCTGCTGGTGCCTGTTGGGCCTCGGCCCCCCCGGGGTCCTCTGGCGGAGCTGCCTTCTGCCCGGAAGATGAACATGCTGGCGGGACCCCAGCCCTATGGTGGCAGCAAGCGTCCCCTTCCCTTTGCACCAAGGCCTAGGACTGAGGCCTCTGCTGGAGGAGAAGCTACCCGGGAGATTGGGAAAGAGGAGCCTGGGAAGGAAGAGACGCCCCCCTTGACGCCTCCAGCCCGATGCGCCGCCCCGGCGGGCGTGCGGAAGGCACCTGCCCCCTTCCGTCCAGCCTCGGAGCGCTTTGCAGCCACCACGGTGGAAGAGATTCTGGCCAAGATGGAACAGCCGAGGAAGGAGGTCCCGGCCAGCCCTGACCGCCTCTGGGGCTCCCGCCTTACTTTTAACCATGATGGCAGCTCAAGATATGGCCCCAGGACCTATGGTGTGGCCACAGGTCCCAGGGATGAGGATGGTGGGACCCTCTCCAGGGGATGGTCCCAGGAGGGGCCAGCCAAGTCTTCTACCGAGTGCCCGGAGGAGCCCAGCAAGACCCCGGAGGAGCCCAGCAAGACCCCCGAGGAGAGGTGAGAGGTGGAAAACTGTACGTTTTGTTGCAGCCTGAGGACAAAGTGGGTGGCCCCATCTGGGATTGTGATCTGCACTTTTAGGTTAGTGGTGCTGTGAGCGCCGGCCAACCCTGGTCTAAGTCACAGAACATTTCCTGAGCAGAGCAGACGGTGTTATCATTCCTACGCTCTTTTTGCAATGATAATCCTCTTTATAGAGTTGATGCCTGCTTGTAGTAGAGCTCACATGTACAGTAGAGAAGTTTATTCTTAGTTTTCTTTTTTTTTTAATGCTGAGAGCAGAACTTTGCCTCACTTAATCCGTAGCCATGCTGTTTAGGGACGAGAATGTTAGACCCATTTTAGAGATGGGGAAACCGAGGCTCAAAATGACTTCCCATGTTCCCTTAGCAAGTGAGGGACAGATCTGGGGTTTGAATTCAGGTCTGTTTGATTCCAGCGTGTGCTTTTAAGTGCTAGCTTGTCCTCTGGGTGGAGCAGGGTGCCAGGTGTTGGGGAGTGTGTGTGTGTGCGTGCACCTGTGCGTGTGTCAGTTGAGTAGGATGTAGTCTGGCTGTGAGGAGGAGCCTGATGGGAGAGATAAGATGTGAACACACCTTGATGCCAGGACAGCGAGGTAGGAGACTGTCCCGTGTAACATACTTCTCTGGAGTTGGTGCCAGTATAAAGGAAGGCTGACCAGGAGGTGTCCCTTGGGCATTGGGTGGAGGGGGTCTCAGCTGCATGGGAGGCCATCCTCAGGGCAGGGAGAGTCAGCTTGAGGCACAGTTGGTACCCTTATGCTTGGCAGCTCTGCTGGGCTCCTAGGCCCCCACCCCCTCCTGCTGCTGTGAAGGATAGGGCAGAGCTACCGCCCCAGCCTTACCTGTGCTTCCCTGTCCAGCCTGGCTCCTCTCTCACCTGAGTGCCTGGAAGGCAGGGCCTCCTAAACACTTTGTGTCCTAGGCTCCCAGGAGGTCACACCCTGTCCAGGCTGGGTTCCTCCCCTCCCTAGGCTGGGTTCCTCCCCTCCCTCCCTCCAAGCTAAACTTAAGAGGAACAACTTCAACCTTGGAAAGTCACTCTTCTCTCTTCCCCTCTCCCTCCCCCTGCCATTCCTCAAGAAGTATTGGCAGGGCTGTGGGACCAGCTGCTCTCTCCCCGCTGCAGGAGAACGTTAACCCCTTCCCGGCTCAGGGAAGGAGGACTTATCTTTTAGGGAACCATGGAGGGGTCTGGGCAAGTTGGATGCTTTTCTCCAAGGCGCTGGGGGAACTTAACCCTTGACGTGCAGGTGGGGAACAGGCACCGTCTCCCGGGCACTTTTCTCTATGGACTGTGTCTCTGTCCCCCGTGGTCCCGGGCAGGGCTCAGTAGTAAATGCCTATGGGGAGGGGGGATGGTTAACACTATTGACGGCACTTGGGCAGACCCTTGATCAGCTCTCCCCGCATCCATCCTGTAACAGGAGTCTCCATTCTGTGCCTGCATCTCCCGTCTTTCTCCCCTTCTCGCTCACAGGAACTCCTCTTCTGACCTGGCCTTCAACGGGGACCTGGCTCAGCCAGCCAGCTCTGAGCCACCTCCTGACGTGAGTTATTCTCCAGTTACGAGTCAGAACCGTGGTATTTTAGAGGTGGAAGGGTCATTTGAGGTCATCTGTTCCACCTCCTGGTAGTTCAGATGGGAAAATGGAGGACGTGGAGGAGACTCGCCCAAGGGCTGGCCCCTGGGACTCAGATTCCTCAACTCCCAGGCCACCTGGTTACCTGTGGTTCAAGCCCTGAGGCTGCTTACTGTGACCATGACAACGACCACTGATTACCTACTGTGTGCTGGGCACGTCCAGGAATGGCGACTGCCCTAGCTAGTAGGCCGTGTTGGTCCCACTCGGGAGATGAGGACCCAGGGCTCCCAGTGGGCTGGGGCAGGGTCTGAAGGGTCTGACTCCAGGGCTCTCCCTGGCTGGGCTGGCTTCTCAGGGTTCAGAGGAGAGGAAAAGCCCCTCCCTGGGGGCTTCCTGTTCCATCCCCTCCTCGCAGAGTGCTGGGAGGACGGTCGGCCTGCTTTCCTGAGTAAATGATGTTGAGAATGGCCCTTCTTGCTCACAGAGCCCTGGCTAGCCAGAGGCTATCCTGTCTGCCCCATGGTGGAGCCCTGACTCTTCACTTGTCCATCCCAAAATACCTGCTGAGCAGCCACCCTGATCCGGGTGCCAGGGGAAGCAGCAGAGAACGTAGCACACACCGCCCCTGCTCCCAGGGAGCTCACCTGATGCAGGGAGGCAAATGCAAACACAGGCATCCCTGTGAACCAGCAGATGTGCAGGGCATCAGACGCACACTGGGGACACCTGGGGAGGTCCTGGGATGAGGCTAGTTGGGGAAGACCGTGCAGCGAAGAAGGTGAGGGAGTGAGCTGTGTGGATGTTTGGGGAACAGCATTCTTGGCCGAGGAAACTGCAAGTACGAAGTTCTTGGTAACTTCCCAGCAAGGATGTCTGGATTGTAGTGAGTTGGGTGTTGGGTGGTAGTGGGGACAGAGAGGTGACAGGCTGGTGCCATCGAGGACCTTGACCTTGACTTGTGTGAGGAACAGAAGCCGTTGAGGGATTGGAGGACAGGGGTGACATCTGCTGGTTGAGTTGTAAAGAGTTGTCCTGCCCTCTTGGTTGCGGGGAGCCAGGAGCAGCAGCAGGGACCAGTTGGGGGGGGTTGGAACAACCCAGGTGAGAGATGCTGGTGGTGGATGGGCCCTGGAGGTAGCCCGTGGTGCAGATGGTGAGCAGTGGTGGGTGCTGGTTAGAATTTGAAGGGGAAGTGGACAGGATCTGCAGACAGACTGACGTGAGGAGAGAGAGGGTACAGAATCAAGGATGACCCCAGGGCTTCTGCCCTGAACAATCAGAAGGTTACCCTTTCCTGAGAAGGGGACTTACATCTGAGGGCGAAGCAGGTTTGGGGGAGATCAGAGGAGTTGGCTTCTGGATTTGTTGAGTTGGAGATGCCATGTAGACATCCGAGTGGAAACGTGGGTAGCTGGATACTTGAGTCTGGAGTTCCAGGGACTTGTCAGTGTACAGATGGTAGTTAAGACCGGCTGAGATCACCAAGGGAGTGGGCGAGGTGTGGGAGGGAAGAGGACCGAGGCAGATCTGGGGAGCCAGGAAAAGGCAGGAAAGAGCAGCGGTGAGGTAGGCGGAAATTTGGTGAGGAGGGAGTCCTAGAGGCCAAACGAAGCCAGCTTCCAGGACCTGAGGAGGGCTGGCGGGGGGCGGGTCAGTGGTCAGACACTGCTGACCGGGCAGGGAAGGTGAGCCTCCAGGACAGGATTTAACTGCAGGAGGTCATGGGTGACCTTGACCAGACGAGTGAGGTGGCAAAGTGAAAAAAGAAGCCTGTCTGGGGGGAGGGGGTTCAGCAGAGAATAGGTGAGAGGAGCTGTGGTGATGGGTCCTGAACGTGGAGCACGTGCTTAAGAAAATGAATGGTCGAGGGAGGGAGAGAGAGGCGGAGTTGACAGCATTGTGTGTGTGCGTGCGTGTGTGTGTATGTGTGTGCGTGTGTGTATGTTTTAAGACAGAGGAAATGAGAGCGGTTTGTGTGCTGATGGAAATGATCCAGTAGAGAAGGAAAAATCAGTGATGCAGGACAGAGAGAGGAGCGGCTGGCCTGAGCTCTGAGCAAGGACAGCTTGCATTCGTGACCGGGAGCAGAGGGCTAGCGCGCCCATGCAGGCGGAGGGGCTGTAGGCGCAGGGCATGGGCACAGGGCATGGGCGTGCTCTGCGTTCTCGCGGAGGAGGGCCAGGCCTTCAGCTGAGGGAAGGCGGGAGGAGGTGTGGACGTTTGAGGAGCCGAGATGGGCAGCATTCCCCGGGAGGCTGGGCGTGTGTGTAGGAAGGAGGGGGCTGTAGCAGCATTGCTGGCCTCTCTGGGGCCCCACTGAGGGCCCGGGTGGTGGGGCTAGGATGGGACCAGCCATCCTGGTTACGTGCTTTTCTCTGGCCACGTGCAGCTGCCCAGGAGCAGCGTTAGGCTGGAGGAGCACTCTGTTTAAACAGATTAAATGACAGGATGAGGGAGGGAGTTGAGGGAGCTGTGTGAAAAAGTGACTTCAGTGGTGGCAGAGAGAGCAGTGAGGGTGGGAGGGGACTGGGGGACCATGGGAGGGAAGGAGGGGTTGAAGTTTAAGGGAGGTGGGGGCATGGAAAGAGGGAGCTGGATGGATGGGGGTGGGAGTGGGCCAGCGGGACACTTGAGTGAGATTACGGATGGGTGGCATTTCCAGGTAAGGACAGAGTCTAGGGTGTGACCCTGCGAGAGGTGGGTCACAGAGACATCGTCCAGGATGACAGGTTGACTGTGTGGCTGTGGGAATGACCACGAATTGTAACGAGTAGCACTGGGGAGGGTCGCAGGGAGCCCCACTTTTGAGGGAATGAGGGGTCCAGAGAGGAGGGGCTCCGGGGGGTAGTTTAAGGGCGTGAGCTTTAAAAGCAGAGTTTTGCAGAGAGGAGGGAGGGAGGAGCGAATGGAAGTCAGCCTTGAGAAGCAAGCAGGACGCTTCCTGCTGCCCAGATCCCGTAGGTGATGATGTGGGAGAAACAGCCTCATTGGAGAGGGCGGCAGGGGAATCGTGACCTCTGGGAGAGCAAAGGTCAGACAGAGTGTGACTCACTTCACTGTCTGGGACAGGCAGAGTGGAGGGGTGAAGGAGTGCCAGGTGCTTCGTGTCCCCAGGGTCCCATAGCACCCGTTTTTCCTATCAGCCCTATCCTGAGAGGCCGTGTGCACATCTTATTTAATCCTCACCTACGTGTGTGAGAGGGACACTGCAGCCCGGGGTACAGATGGGGAAGCTGAGAGTGGCCCCCATCCAGGAGGGCGCACAGCTTATAAGAGGTGGTGCTGGGGGAGGGGGTGGTTCCAGGCCAGGTGCTTTCATGTCATCCTCCAGTGCCTTTCGCCTGAATGCTAAGGCTGCCTGCCTCCTTGGGTGGTGTTGGGACCTGTGGATGCACCTGGCACGGTGGAGAGTCCATGCCTGCCCCAGAACTGCTCCCTGGAGCTAGTCTGGAGCCTCCCTGGGCCTGGAATCCTGCTCTGAGGCAGACTCTCCACACACCCAGACAGCCAGAGCCCCAGTTTTCCCTTTATAGAGCCAGTGTTCTTGACCCATGAACCATGGACCCTTCAGATATCCTTAGATGAGCTTTGGGGTGGCTGTGGGTGGGTGGAAGGGTTTGAACCACCTGAAGCCGCCTGAGTGATTCTGTGTGAATAAGGCTATGTGCATTTTGTGGGGAGAGGGCCAAAGGGAGGGGTCTGTGAGCCCTACATCATTTCGGGTCCCCTTGCAGCTGTCCTGAAGGCTTCCCTCTGAGCCCAAGTTTCCTATCTGGAGTGAGCGTGAGGCAGCAACTGACCTGAGGTCAGCAGGGGTCTCCCCCTCTCAGCTGAGTGATGAGTGATGACTCTTGACCTTTTTTTGCAGGTTTCCAAGCCCTGGGTCCCCTCAAGCCCAGGCCACACCTTGGAGAATGGAGGCCCCACCAGCCCAGGCCTCCCCGCAGAAGCCTCAGGCCCGGCCCCGGGGTCTCCCCATTTTTGCTTACCTGATGAGAGCTCCCCCCATCACTCGCAGCTTCCAGAAGCCCAGAGTCCTGCAAATTCCGGGGCTTCTCCCTGCCTCCCCGAGACTCCGACCCAGGCATCCCCAGCCGTGACCCCACCTGACGAGGGCTCCTGCCACCCCCCTAGTCCAGGGCTCCCTGCTGTGGGAGCCTCAGAGGCCTCCAGACCTGGCAGCATCCCCCTCCAGGAGGTCTCAGGGCACCACAGCCCAGAGCAGCCCCCAGCCGCTTTGCCCCAGCCCCTGACGGAGGGGAGTGAGTTTCTGGACCTCGCTCGGACGTTTCCATCTGGCGAGGTGGCAGCCACGGGGGATGAGGACCTCCGTCCCACCAGCCTGGCTCAGCGCAGGTTTTCTGAAGGTGTGCTCCGGCCACCCGGCCAAGACCAGGAGAAGCTGGGGGGCTCGCTGGCTGCCCTGCCCCAAACCCAGGGGGGCCAGTCAGCGCTGGATCGTCCCTTTGGGAGTGGGACAGAGTCCAACTGGAGCTTGTCACAGTCTTTTGAATGGACCTTCCCCACGCGGCCCTCGGGTCTAGGGGTGTGGCGGCTGGACTCCCCGCCCCCCTCCCCCATCACTGAAGCCACTGAGGCCGTGGAAGCTGAGGAGGCTGGTGACTGGGCTGTGTCCAGCAGGGAGGAAGGGGCATCCCAGCAGGGGCAAGAGGCCCCATCTGCTCCGGAGGGGCCAGGAAGGCCTGGTTCCTGTGTGCAGGCGGATGATCCGGGCATCTCCCCAACCCAAAAGGGCGATGGGGAGAGTCGTCCTGAGTCCCCAGATGTTCCCCCGGAGCCCCTGCCAACAACAGGGGACCCGCCTGGACCAGCCTTGCTGCAGGCAGAGGAGAGATACGAGGAGCGAGAGCCCCTGGTTGGACAGGAATCCCCACTCTCTCCAGCCACCAGGGAGGCTGCCCTCCCCATCCTGGAACCTGTCCTGGGGCAGCAGCAGCCAGCGCCCCCTGACCAGCCCTGTGTCCTCTTTGCTGACACCCCTGACCCTGGGCAGGCACTGCCTGCCAAGGAGGAGGCTGTGACCCTGGCCCAGGCTGAGACCACCCAACCCAGGACAGAGGTTCTAGACCCCTGTAGGGCATCCCCTGAGCCTGCAGACCCTGAGAGCAGTTCCCGTTGGCTGGATGACCTCCTGGCTTCACCACCACCCAGTGCTGGAGGTGCAAGGCGGGGACCTGTGTCTGAGCTGAAGGACGCACAGACTCCAAGTGCCTGTTCCGAGGTGAGGATGGGACACGGGGTGGGGCTTTGGATGGAAGCCAGGGCTTCGGAGGGCTTCCTTCTTTCAGCATGGATTTTATGTGTTGCCAGCTGGGGATCCATCCGTGAGCAACGCACCTATGGATGTGCCCCTTAGAGCTGTACCATCTGGCAGAGCAGAGGGTGTGGGGTGGTGCTTAGGGTTAAGTGTCAGTTCATACCTGAGTCCAGCATCCCTCAGCTGAGTGGGAACGTACCCTAACCTTTACTTCAGAGTCCTTTCTTAATAACAGTGCTGGCTGCAGCGCTCGGCACATACTGAGTGTTCAGTCCATTATTCCGAATGGTGTCACGAAGGGCGTCAGCACAGCCAGGTAGAGTGTGGGCTCTGGAACCAGACTGCCTGGGCTTGTCTCCTGGCCCTGCTGTCTGTTTGCCCATGTGTGACCTTGAACAAGTGACTTTTCTGCCCGTGCCTCAGTTTCTGCATCTGTAAAATGGGGAGAACCATGATGCACTCTACCTTGTAGTGTGATGGCGAGGACTAAATGGGCTCAGTACCTGTCAAGTACTAAGAATAGTGCCTGGCTCATCACGGTGCTTGGTGAGCGCTGGCTTTTATGACTACTGTTACTGTTGTGCTCAGACTTGCCTTTGTAGACAGGCAGCCGTGGCCCAGAGGAGGCAGAGCCTTGTGCAAGGTTACCCAGCAAGTTGGTGCCTCGGCCGGGGCCGGAGCGCCAGTTCCCGGGGCCAGTGCCCCTTCTCCTACCAGGCTACCTTGGAATCTCAGGGCTGGGGTCCAGGTGGCTTTTGAAATGTATTTTTTCCAGCCCAGCCTCGGCTGGTAGGGGTGGGACTGGAAGAAAGGAGGAGCCAGGGGCCTCTGGGGGAGGAGAGGGTGGAGGGGGAGGAGCAGGAAGGAGTTAAGACCAAGCTGGCTCCTGCAGTAGGTGTGTCTGTCCCGGGATTTGGGTGACTCAACTGGCTTCTGGGCGGGGCCGCCTGAGCCGCAGCTGCTCTGGAGGGAGCGGGGCCAGGGCGAGCGGGAGCCAGAGCCAGAGCCAGAGCCGTCGGACAGGTCCGGGCGAGGGGAGCAGCGCAGTCCCGTCCTGGCTCCTGCCGCACCCAAAAGCCTGGGGCGAGCAGGGGGCAGGAGCCATGGCCCAGCCTGGGGACAGGGAGCCCAGTATGTCTGTCCTGGAGAGGCTGCTGGCCAACGCGGCGCTGCGGGATGAGGCTGGCCGGCTCCGCAGCCCTGAGCCCAGGGCTCCCCCACCCGCAGGAGTGAGTCAGGGAGTACAGGGTGGGGTGCCGGGAGCCCTGGCTGGGTCTTTCCCCTGTTCCGGAGGAGGCTGTCCCTTCTGCCTCCCCGTGAGGACTGAAAGAGAGGTCTTGCTGGGGAAGCCTAGGCAGAGGGCTGCTTTCCTTAGGGAGGAAGGGGCTGGGAGCTCTGGGGCTCGAAGAGCTGGGGTGGTGTTGGAACTTTGCCTTGGAAAGGAGGTTGTGGAGGGGCTCTGAGTCCCCATCTCTCCTGACTGGAAGTGTACTCCCACATCCGTGTGAAGACCACTCTCCAGACAGCCTTTCTCCTGGCAGTGAGCCAGGTGTTGCCCGAGGAGGGCTGTAAACATGACCATGGGGTCATCGATTGAGTGTCCATGGCATGCCAGACGCTATACTGAGTACTTGGTTTAAATGACTTTGTTTAACCCTCCTGTACGACCCCATGTAGTAGGCGTTATTCCCATTTAAGGCTGAGGACCCTGAGGCCCAGAGTGGTTCAGTGTTTTGCCCAAGATCACACAGCTGGGATCCAAATCCAAGCTTTCCGTAGCCAAAGTGAGGCTCTTGGGCATGAGGCAGTACTTACTCTCATTCTGGATTGATTCCCATCCTGATTGACTCCAAGCATTGTTTCTTTGTCCCTCTCTTTTTTCTGATTCCTAGGGACTCCTTGGCTGGGCCCAAAAAGACCTGCAGAGTGAATTTGGGATCACAGCCGACTCACATTCCAGCAGTTTTAGTCCTTCCAGCTGGTCCCAAGACACCTGTCAGGACTATGGCCTTGGGGGTGTGAGCCCTAGAGGGGACCGGGGCCTTGGAGAAAAGGACTGGACCAGCAAGTGTGGGCAAGGAGCTGGGGAGGGGAGCTCCAGGGAGTGGGCCAGCCGGTGTGGCATCAGCCAGGAGGAGGTGGAGGTCGGCAGCCAAGATGGGAGTGAAGATTCTGCCCCAGGGGTGCTCACGGCCCAGGACTGGCTGATTGGAAAGCCAGCCCAGCTCGGCACTCCACAGAGCCCGGAGGTGGATATTCAGGACTGGGAGTTCAGAAAGAGGGATTCCCAGGGCACCTACTCCAGCCGGGATGCCGAACTCCAGGACCAGGAATTTGGGAAGAGAGATTCTCTGGGTACTTACAGCAGTCGGGATGCAAGCCTTCAGGACTGGGAATTTGGGAAGAGGGATTCTCTGGGTGCTTATGCCAGCCGGGATACCAATGAGCAGAGCCAGGACTTGGGGAAGAAGGACCAGCTGGGGAGGTACAGCAGCCAGGATGCAGGCGAGCAGGACCAGGAGTTTGGGAAGAGTGATTCTTCACTGAGCACCTACAGCAGCCGGGGCACAGAGCAGCCGGACCAGGATTTCGGGAAAAGTGCCTGGATGAGGGACTACAGCAGCAGTGGCAGCTCCATGGCCCTCGGCTCCCAGGACAGAGGGTTTGGGATGAGAGCCCTGAGCGCCGGGTTCAGCCCTGAGGAAGCCCAACAGCAGGACCAAGAGTTTGAGAAGAAGGTCCCGAGTGGTGGAGACAGCCTGGGTGAAGCCAGCAGAGATGCAAGCTGGCCTGAAAAGACTGAGTCTGGGGGCTTATTCAGCCCCAGAAGCCCCCAGTTGCAGGATGGGGCACTGGGACAGAGAGACCAGAGCAGCTGGCAAGGTGGTGATGCCCACCAGGAGGCTGGAGGGCTGCAGGGAAGACAGCAGGCAGGGGGCGGGAGCCCAGGTGATGCTGACCAGGAGGACCGGGACGTGGGCCAGCGAGGCTGGGCCGGAGACTTCAGCCTCGGTGTTGTCCCCAACCCAGAGGCAGCCTTCAGCCCAGGGCAGCGGGACTGGAGCAGCGACTTCTGTGCCGAGGCTGCTGAGAAGAGCCGTCATTTTGGCATTATTGGTGACGACAGAGTGAGCGGTGCTGGCCTGAGCCCTTCTGGCAAGACGGGAGGTAGCCACTTTGTGCCTCCTAAGGAGACCCGGGCCGGGACCATGGACTGGGCTGACCAGCTGGGCCTGAGGAACTTGGAAGTGTCCAGCTGTGTGGTTTCTGGGGGCTCAAGTGAAGCCAGGGAGGATGCCGTGGGACAGAGGAGCTGGGCGGACGAGCTGGGCTTGAGAGATGTGGAGCTGCCTGGCCGTTTGGAGACTGGAGGGTCCGAGGATCCCCGGGGGATTGGAGCTGGGGAGAAGGACTGGACTTCTGAGGTTGGGGTGAGGGGCAGAGACTTGGCTGGAGTGGCAGAGGTAGGAGGCCACAGCCAGGCCAGAGAGAGTGGCGTGGGGCAGACCGACTGGTCGGGCCTGGAGGCAGGAGAGTTCCTGAAATCAAGGGAGCGTGGGGTGGGTCAGGCAGACTGGACACCTGACCCGGGGCTGAGAAACAGGGAGCTCGGGGCGGGCCAGGTGGACTGGGACGACAATCTGGGCCTGAGGAATTTGGAGGTGCCCTGTGACTTAGAGTCTGAGGGTTCTCGGGGGCTGCGGGAATGTGGAGTGGGGCAGATGGACTGGACCCAGGACCGAGGGCTCCGGAATGTGGAGCTCTCGGGGGTCCTGAGTGAAGCCAGGGAGCGTGGGGTGGGAGAGGTCAGCCAGTGCCCAGACCCAGGCCTGAGGATCAACGGCATCTTGTCCCCGGGCCTGGAGGTCAGAGACCCCTCAGAGGCCAGGGAGCTGGGAGTTGGTGAGACAAGTGGGCCAGAGACCCAGAGCAGAGACAACTCCTTGCTTTCCTTGGAGACCTGCCCTGAAGAGCCCGAAATGGAGACAGAAGAAGCCCCTGACTTCGGAGCCAGGTAAGGAAGCACCATCCAGTGCAGGAGGAATGGCGTCCTTGCTGTCTGGAACTTGCAGCCTTTCTAAGGCAGATAGAAACTGCTTTCCTCCAGGGCCTTCTGGTGTTTGGACACTTGAGATGGTTTGGACTGGATTTTTTCCTTTTTTTTTTTTCTGATTGAACTATGACTCCCATACAGGTGAGTTCCTATTTTGAATGATGAATGTGATGGTGGAGGTGTGACTTTTGCAACCTATGCTTTAGGCTCCTGTGGTGGTTTTGTGTTGTGACTCTGCTGGAGGAGGTGGCATAGGTCCTGTCTTTGGACGGTTTCTAGTGGGTTCCATTCTCATGGCTGTTCCCCAAGCCTCGCATTCCTAAAGCCACAGGTGCTTGGAGGCCAGAGAACATGGATGTTTTCCTAGGCCTGGGAAGGAGGACTCCGCCTCTTCCTGGCCTGAGCTCTCCAGGTCAGGGTGGAGTGGGCAGTGGCCCTCACTTGTTTCTCACGGAGAGCTGGAGCTCAGTGCTTCTTGCCTGTCCTATCTTAAGGTCCAGAAAAGCATCACTTTAACAATCTAAGGGCATTAGGACCTGGCTCCTGGCCCCATGACCTTGACCTTCCTGCACAGAATTGCTGCAAAATAACTTTCCATAAAAACAAACTGGTAGTTTTATAAGGCAACCACAATCTGTCTCTGAGATTTTTCTGCTCTAAATCGAAGTGGGGTGATTTCGCACCTGGGAAGGGTGCTAAAAAGGCATTGCATCTATTTTGCTAACATTTCCATCCATTGAGATTTGGCTTGATTCTCTCGACTGAATGGCAAGTTTGACCTTGTTCAACCCTGGAGCTTCTCACTGGCCATGTGGGGAAGAAGGTGGTAGGGGGTGTTGGGTGGGAGCTGTGTTATAAGTGGAAGGGGCTGATGGTAGTGGGAGGGGACAGGAGGGACCAAGAAGGGCCTCGAGGGAATTGGTGGGGCTTTGGAGGGGTCGAGAGAGGCATTTGGAGTTGAGGAGGAGGGAGAGTGGAGGGTAGGCAGAGCCTGGGGCCAGGGGACCATTTTTGGGGCTCAGGTGCTGAGGGGAGACAGCAGGGAAGGGAATGAGTGCCATGGACTAGGAGTCCAGAGGCTTCTGGATTCCGGCTCAGTTTGACCCTCTCTGAGCTGCAGCTTTCCTGGTGGGGGGCTCCCTGTGGTTGCTTCTTCGGATTCCACTTCCCGGGGCTGTTGGAACTCCATGGTCGCCAGGGCTCAGCTGCGCACCTCCTCTCGTTGACCTTCACACCTGCCCTGAGAAGCAGGAAAGGGAATTTTGTCATCTCCAGTTTGCAGGTCGAGGGGTGGTGTGACCCGCTTAAGGTCACAGAGTCAGCAGTGCCTCTTCCCGACGTCTGTGTCTTAAATGCATTCAAGACTCTTAGACTGCCAAGCAACGGGAACTGCAGCCCTCCGCCTTTCCCTGAAGACTGGGGTGGCCCTTGAGAGGGGGAAAGTGAGAGTATCTCCCCTTGTTTGGGATGGAGGGAGAGGCCAGCGGGGGGACTGGGTTGGGGAAGGGGAGGGTATTGGGAGAAGGCTGCAGTCCTCAGCACTCAGCTGTCTGAGCTTTGGTCTCCATCACACCTTTAAGACACTTGGGTTTTTCTGGCCGTGTTATGCATGTGGAAAATGCTGTATACTCTGTGGGCCTACAGGAGACTTGGGGAGTATGGGTATTATCACGTGAAAACACAGGAGTCAGGAAACCTGTTTCCCTTTCTCTAACCTATGTTTCTCAAGCTTATTTAACTAATACCCAAGGGGCTAGTGTTCTGAGCATCTGACTTAGGGAAATTCTACCCTCTGGAAAGTTGCTCTTTAGAGGAAATTTTGGAGGTTCCCTTGGTAACGAGAAGTCCTTGAGGACAGCTCAGCTGGCTGGCTGAGGGCCCACCTGCTAGGTTTGGGTACTGATTCTGCACGCCACCTCTGTGCCCTTGGGCAGGTTCCTCCTCTGCTCAGCCCTCTTAGTTTTCATCTGTAAATGGGAGTAATGGACTCCCGAGACTCCTGGGGTTCTTGGGCTAGAAGTGCACATACAGGAAGTGATAGAAATTGCCCAGCACCTGGTAATCACTGACCAAATGCTTACCACTAGCATTTATATCTGTTTTGCAAGTGTGGATGGATGTGAGCTGTCCAAAAAGTGAGGCCCTGGGAGACATTTTGGTGATTGTCCTGTCCCCTGCTGGTGGTTATTGGCAGGACCACTGTCCATACGGCTGTGACAAGAGCAGTGTGGGGAGAACTCAGCCCCTCATCTGTGTCTAGGTGCCTTGTCCTGGAGGGAGTGGGGCTCCTGGATCCCCTGAGAGCTGGTGCACTGCCCTCTCCTCTCTCTGGCCTCCTGGTCATCTCCTACCCCTGCCTCTGGGCCCTAGTGATGCAGAAAGAGGATTTCCTCTCAGTCATTTTTGGGGTGGGGGGGATGTTCACGGAATCTGAGAGGACCCTCTGGGCTCCTGAGGCCAGCTCCCTCATTCCATGGGTGGGGAAACTGAGGCTGAGAGAGGCAGCATGACTTTCTCAAGGCCCCACAACTTGTGAATGTGGGCCCTTCCTGTTCCCTCGGGCCCCAGTCCTGTGGTCATCTCCCTGGGCCCTCTTTCTGGCTCTCTAGTGTCAAGGTCAGCTGCTGCCCCTTGAGACACATCATTCCGGCTTCAGTCTTGCCTTCTCTCGTTGGGTCTTGGAACATTGAACCCCAGGAAACTGATTTTTTGTGGATCTACCACCTGCCGGTCTGCATGTTTGCACCTGGAGTGGCAGTGGGACTGGTTGGGAGTGGATAGAGTCCTGGCCCTCAGAGTCCTCAGAGTCCAGTTGGGTTGGGCATGGAGATGGTATAAGATGAGACAAGTTCTCAGGTCAGGATCCTGTGTTGAGGGCAATGATGATTATCCTAAAATTTTATGAAGGGCTGCCTATGTGCTGGGCGCATATTTCTGCCAACAAACCCAGCAAAGTACAGGTACTTATGTTGTCCCCATTTTACAGATGAAGAAACTGAGACTCAGAGTGGCTAAGTAACTTTGCTGAGGCCCCAGGCATGGGATGCAGCCCATACCCGTATTGGGGTGGGCAGTGCTTGGGGCAGGTTCCTGACCTGCTTCCCTGCCAGGGGCAGGCTCAGGTTAGGTTTTCTGGGTGTTCTGAGATGGGCAGAGGGTGGGTGAGAAGTTTAGATAGGTCGCAGGGAGGGTGTACACTGCCTCCCCAGTGCTTCTCTCCCCCGCCCCACAGCCACCCCCAGAGCCCACAGAGCTCCCCCACTGCCCTCTGCCCACGGGGCGCAGGGCCAGGTCTCGCTCTGGAAGTGGATCTTTCCATCCACCCATCCGCTGTTTCACATCCCCTTAGCCCTCGGGGCCTGCCCTCGACCTCCTCTCTGCCTCACCCCTGGGAGAGGCTTTGGGCAGGGCCTCTCAGGCTGGGTGGGTGGGGTGCTGCCCCCTCCCTCCCTAGCCTCCCTGATTTTAGGCAGCGGGGTGAGCTGGCTCTGGCCCCCATCCAGGGCTGCTCCTGATTCCGCTGTACTGCTGCTGCTGCCTCCGCCTCCTCCCTCCTTCCCTCCCTCCCTCCCTAGACCGCTTTAATTTCCATCTGTCAGCAGCTTGTGGAAGGACAGACTGACACACACTCTCTCCTGCCCTCCCCCTCTTCCGGCCTGGTACTGAGTCACCTGCCTAACTCTCTTCCCCTCCAATCCTGGGAACTTGTGGCCTGGCTTCCGGGAGCTGCCCTGCCTGCCTTTCCCACGCCTGGTGTGCACGGGGTGTGTGTGTGTGTGTGTCTGTGTTGGGTGTGACTCTGCTGTGCTTGTGGTGGGGGTGGGCACGAGGCGCATGTCACGGGAGTAACAGAGGAACAATGCACTTCGCTGCATGGGATGTGCTGTGTGTATGTGCAGGTGTCTGTGTATTTCAGGGGGCAGCTGGACCACACAAGCTCCTGGTGTGAGGTCTGTGAGCCAGTGAGGGTGTGGTGTGCCTGGTGCGTTCATGTTGTGTTTTGAGGGAGCAGCGGGCAGAAGACGCAGATGCTGCGTTGAGGTGCAAGTGACCCAGCTTCTCATTCCCTCAGCAAGCATTTGCTCAGTCCTGTTCCTGGCCACGCCTGGGGCCACGTGCTAGGGTGCTCAGTCCTGCTCCTGGCCACGCCTGGGGCCAAGTGCTGGGGGCACCAGGGTAACAGGGGCCCCCGTTCTTGCCTTCAAGTTGCTCACAGATGGGCAGTGGGGACAGAGAGCCGCAGACTCTGAGGCACAGGTAGGGCCCAGGGCTTGCAGGGCAGGGGAGGGCGGTGGCCGGGGATGGGGAGCTGGCCAGCTCCAGGGGAGGCCTTGAGCTGCAGGGAGAGTGAGTGGAGCGGGAGCTCCCTGGGCAGGAGCAGCTTGTCCAGATACACAGCCTTCTGCAAGGGCGGGTCTTCTGTGAGACTGGGGCACCGGGGGCGACGTGGAGGGTGGGGGCTGAAGGGGCTGGATGGGCAGATGGGCCAGTACCTGACTCATCCCGAGAAGTGTGACTGCCCAGGCAGGTGCCCCTGGAGGGGCGGGCGGACAGCGGTGACGGCAGTGACGGCAGCGGTGAGAACAGCTGTTACTTAGGAGCACGTACTGTGTGCCGGGCACTGTGCTCCGTGCTTTAGAGTCTCGTTTCACTCCCCCGATGTGTCTGTAAAATTAGAAGACCCCGAGGCTTTCAAGGGTGGGAGGCCTCATCCAAGGTCTCAGTAAGTGGTGCCCTGGGATTTGAACCCGCCAGGCTGGCCCAGGTCGGGCCTTCTGTGCAGGGCTGTGTGAGCCCCTGACTGAGTCCTTCCTGAAGGAGTCTGGGAAAAGCACGCAGAGATCCGGGAGCAGGGAGGGGAGAGGCTGGGGAAAGTGCCCTGTGCAGGGGGCTTCGGAGGAGGGGGACACAGCCTCCCGTGACCTTGTCCTGGGGTCTGTCTCCTTTGCAGCCCCGGCGGGTGCCCGGCCCGCTCCCCGCCCCCCGGCTCCCAGGGCCTGCTGGACCAGATGCTGGCCGCCAGCAGCTCCAAGACAGCGGCCCGCCCGGAGTCTGCAGCCCCAGGCCCCAGGGGCCTGTTGGAGGAGGAAGGGGCCGCAGCAGGTGCTGACCAAGGGCAGACCCCGGAGCCTGGCAGGGACCCTCCGTCCTCCTGGAGGCCCCAGCCTGACGGTGAAGCCAGCCGGACAGAAGAGGTGGACGGCACCTGGGGCCAGGCCGGGGCCGGGCAGAGCGTGCAGGGCCCGACGCCGCCCCCACGCCCCGCTCCCGCCAGCTCCCTCAGTCAGGATTTCTCCTTCATTGAGGTCAGTGGGTGCACTGTTGTTGGGGGTATGTGGGTGGTGGAGCCAGAGCCTCATCCCTGGGTCCTCCCTCCTCTGCGTGGACCCCGAGTGGTCTCAGTCCGGGAGGCAGAAAGCAGGAAGCTCATGGCCCGTGGCTGTCGGGGGCTCCCGTGGGATGGGGCAGGACCACGATGGTGATGGCAGCAGTGTTGCCATTGTCTTGAGCAGGACACTGAGATCCTTGACAGTGCCATGTATCGGAGCCGAGCCAACCTGGGACGCAAGCGTGGGCACCGGGCCCCGGCCATTCGGCCCGGGGGGACGCTGGGCCTGTCGGAGGCGGCAGAGTCAGATGCAAGGCTGTTCCGGGACTCTACGGGTAGGACCAGGGTATCGTGTGATGACGTCTCGGTCGACGTCTGGGGGCGGTGCAGGAGCGGGGGGTCTGCGGTTGCTGCCCGTGCTGAGCCCCTCTCCGGGCCCTCGCAGAACCACGGGCTTCGCGAGTGCCATCCTCAGATGAGGAGGTGGTGGAGGAGCCTCAGAACCGCCGGACACGGATGACCAAGGGGCTGAAAGTCAACCTCTTTCCTGGCCTGAGCCCTTCAGCCCTGAAGGTACCGTCTGAGCACGCGGCAAACATCTGGCCAGTAACCACCACATGTCCAGCCTGTCTTCTCTCCATCCGTCTACTTGTCCCCCAACCCCCTTCTTCCTGTTCGTTGTCTCATTCTGTTCTCCCTGTGCTGGGCGTTAAGTGGGATGGAAGGAGAAACAAGGCATGTTTACGTCCCAGAACCTCACAGGGTAGTGGGGACGTGGGCCGTGCCATCATTAGCTCTGGTGAAGGGAGAACTTCAGGTGTCACTGGGAGGTCCAGCTAAGAGGCAGGCCCGCTCAGAGATTGAGAGAGATGTTATTTCGTAGCAGTAGGGTGCTGGGGATGGGAGGGGAGATTGGGGAAGGCCTCATGTAAGCATTTGATCATGGCTTTGAGGCGTGTGTAGGAGTTGGCTGTGGACGATGGGGTGGTAGGGAGGCATTCCAGGCAGAGGGAACAGAATGAGTGGAGGCACAGGGGTGGGAAGTCCCCACTGGCATTTTTTCAGCCTGGTTAGTCTGGATTCAATTCAGCAGCATCTTCTGAGGGACTGCTGTGTGCAGGGTGTGGCTCAGCTCTTGGGGGAAGCTCATCTCTAAGTGACTTCCCAGCCACAGGGGTGAGAGGACCATTGAGGGGTCTGAGCCTGATTCCCCAGACGGCATACCCTGGGGAGAAGGCCTGGCCTCCTGTGGAGCCTCCTGCCTGCCTCCCTCCAACATCTGTCTACACCTGGGCTTGTCTCTTAGGCCAAGCTGCGCTCCCGGAACCGCTCGGCTGATGAGGGGGAACCGACAGAGAGCAAGTCGAGCCAGAAGGAGTCCACAATCCATCGCTCCAAGTCCTGCAAGGTCCCAGGGCTGGGAAAGCCCCTGGCGGTACCTCCCAAGCCAGAGAAATCCTCAGGGTAGGTCGCCTAATTATTGGACATTAACTGGCCTCCCTGTGTTAGCCTTAAAAGGAAACCCTGCTTTTCAGAAGAGGAAAACTGAGGCTTCGAGGTGGTTGACACGCCCCAAATCAACTCTTCATTTGATTTCAGAGTTCTGGTCTCCAAGCCCCAGGTGACCTCTCCTGGTGGGAGGGGTGTTTCTGTCCCTACCATTCCCTTATGACCTTTGCCCTCTGCCTTCTAGGTCAGAAGGATCCTCGCCCAACTGGCTGCAAGCCCTGAAGCTAAAGAAGAAGAAGGTCTGAGGAGTTGCAGAGGTGAGGGCAGGAGCCTGCGCTCGGGCCGCTGTGGGGTTGGGAGCGGGCTCAGGGCTGAGTCTGGCCTGTCCTGGAGGACTCAGGAGGCCCCAGACCCACGTCTAGCCCTCAGCTCTCCATCCCTCTTCTCTGCGAGGCTGGAAGCAGGCAGGTGAAGCCCACCTCCAGAGCCTTGCTGGGTCCCCTGGCTTCCTCTAGCTTTTGCCCACAGAGCAGGGTGTGCTCTGGCTTGGGAAGGACGAGGAGGAGGAGGAGGAGGGCATCCATCCCCTGCCTTCCTTCCTGGGCTCAAGGATGGTCCCCCATGCTCTGTGGCTCGCCTGAGTGTGGTCTGCTCCCCCTTCTGGTTCTGGGACCCCTGGGGGCACTCATGAGGCTCAAGGTCCCCAGCACACCCTTTGTCACACTGGCTCCACTAGGGGAGCAAGGCTGGATGGGGGTGGAGGGCACTGAAGCAACTCCTCGACCCCTGAGTCTCCTCCCGACCTCTTCTCTTCCCTCCCGTTGCAGGTCCTTCCTGTCTGGCAGTCTCAGGCAGTGCCCGTCCCTGTGGGGTCCCCGGCCAGGAGGCGGCTGAGCCCCACCATGCCCCAGGCTGCAGCCTCTGCTCCTCCACCTCTGAGGGGCGTCTGGGGAGGCACAGTTATGCACTTTGTATCACCTTCCCGACTCTCCCCACACCTCCCCTCCCAACCAGTCTTTAGTGGTCGAAGGTTTGGTCCCTCCCTCACTCTCTTCCCGCCTCCCTCTCTGCTTCCTCCTCCAGCCTCCCTTGGGTTTTCTTTTGATACCAGTTTATAGCGTTTTTTATAAAAGCCTTTGATTTTTTTGTAACTGGCGGAGCCCAGCCCCACCCCAGGTCTCCCTCCGCCCTGCCAGGTGCCCCACAGAGGCCGATGACATTTTGCCACTTGAAACAATAAAGTTTTTTGGGAATTGGTGCTGCCCAGGTTGTGGTGTGAGATCATGGCGCTGCGTCCCCCTGGGGAAGTGCTGGCTCCAGCCCTGGCCTACTGGGAACTTGCTCTGATAGCAAATGTGTCACTGCCCTTGCATAGCCTGGGCTCAGGGTCCCTGAGGAGGGTGTATTGGTTATAAGAGGCTGACTGCTGACACAGACGACCCCCAAATCTCCATAGCTTATCACGCAAAGATTTACGTTCCATTCATTGCTCCATGGGGTTGGTTAGTGGTGGGGACGCTCTGCACCTTACTGTCGTTCAGAACCCAGGTTCCTTCGCTGTTGTGGCTCAGTCATCTGCAGGGGTCCTGGGGTCTGCAGCATCCCCTGGAGAGAGGGGTAGGGCCCTGGGGGAGGCCTGTAGTCTACTGGCCAGGACCCAGCTCATGCTCCTTGCTAATAACTAACTGCAGGGGAGACTGGGAAATGTAGTTCAGATGTGTGGCCAGAGGAAGAGGACCAGTATTGGTAAAAATTCAACCTTTTCATCAGAGGCTTGGTTTCTGTGATCCCTAAGGGTCCTTTGAACCCAAGCATTCTAGAATGCCCCCGGGGCGCTGGCCTTTCCCACCTCAGCCCCTGACCACTGGCATCCTGCTGACCCTCAGCCTCACTCTCTGACATCCTGGGCGCCTCAGACTTGTCTCTTTCAGGGCTGGCATCGTCTTCCCCTGAGGCTTGGGAAAAGGAGAGGCTCCTGTGGACTTGCCTTGATGGTGCCTGAACAGAGTCACTTGAATTGTAGCAGGCCAGGGTTACAGATGAATTAGAAAGCATCGCATTCACCAGAGCATCTTAGCCTTTTGGGTTTTTTTTAAAAAAAAGAGTATGGGGGCTGTTGACCTAATTGGAGAATTTGACCAAAGCTGTGGACTCTTTAGGAAAATGCACATGTACACAGTTTCACGAATGAGCCCAGATTTCCCATCATTGACTTCAAGCAGTGGTTGTTAATGTTCCCTGTGCATCACAGCCCCTTGGGGTGCTTGTTAAAAGTGCCCGTCCCTAGGTCCACCCCGGGGTTCCAGTCCAGCAGGTGTGCCAGGGGCCCGCAGTTTGGGAAGCTCCTTCAAGTGGAGGGGAAAGACGGGGGCCTCAGGTGGGTGCCCGACTGTGCCCCTGGGCGGGGCTGCGCCGTGCAGCCCTGGTGCCAGCCCTCCTGGGGGTCAGCAAGCCTAGCTGGCACGAGCTTTGTCCCGTTCTTTCTCTCCCACCCCTCCTCCCTTCTCCGTAGGAGAAGGACTGGCAGGAGCCCAAGCCAAACACTCAAGACTCATTAGTGGGGAAAACGGAGCCCGGGCTCTCCTGGGAGGGAGAGGAGACGGGGTGGGGGTGGGGGGCTGCTTCCGGACAAGGCAGAGCCAGGTCGGGTGGGTGGGGGCGTCCCACACTCTCCCCCTGTCTGAGGACTGGTGTGGGCTCTTTGCTGGGAGAGGTGGGCAACCTGCGTGAGCTCTGACCTGACTGTGAAGGCAAGGCGTCTGACAGCAGCTGGGAGAGTGTGTTATTCTTAGTCACACAACCGTTTCTCAGGCTGGGCCTCTGGTTCTTGGGAGTGGCCTCAGAGGGGCAGGTCTTGGTCTTTGGAACCTGGATTTGGATTTTGGAAACAGCGAAAAGTCACTTGGATGCCCGTATTGGGGAATACTTGGACAGTCAAACGAACTGATCAATTTTGGTCAAAGGTGGCTCCAAACGCAATTTCTAAAGAGTTGAGTGAGCTCTGGAAGAGTCTGGAATAAGTGTACAGCCTTTGAGGGCAGCACTTTAAAGGCAACAAGACAATGGGTTTATAAAGGAGTCAAACTCTCCTACGTGTTAGAAAGCTGAGCTGTCCCTTCCCGGGGTTTTTGTTGATAACACTCGGAGAATCTGGTCCCAATCCTGTTACAATTGGAAATATCTCAACACCATCTCTCCCTGACTCCTTGCTTCTGAGGCCCTCACCAAGAGCCCGTCCACGTGTGAACTGGATACTAGATAGTGGAGGAAGCCTTTGGGAACTGAACAGGTGTGAACTCCAGGGGGCAGTCCCGCAATCCCTGCCACCCAGAGCTGGACTTGGTGCTCGGGACGTGAGAACCAGCTGGCCATTGCCCACGGTCCCCTTGGTACTTGGGTGGTAGTGGAGGGTGTCGTGGGGACTCTTCCTCCCACTGTTGCTGCCCACTGTCAGCACTTCCTTCCTCCAGCATCCTGCCCCCCAAACGTGGTCCAGCCATCTGCCATGGGTACAGCCCACCTCGGAGAGGATTGGAGACAGGCAGTTCTCTAGGTGGAGGAGTGAGCAGCTCAGAGTTTGTCTTCTGCTTCTGACCCTCAGGGACCCTCTCCTAGCCTCAGCTTTAAAATAGAGGATCTGCTCTGTGAAACTGAGGTCTAAATGGTGGCGGATGAATGTATCTGGGGCAGAGCAAGTGGTCCTGGCTGGTTTTGTCCTCTCCCTCTTTCTTTTGTTTATATGGTGGGAACAGAGGACCTTTTTTGGTTCTCTTGACTCTCCAGAGCAGGCTGACACTTGGCCTGGAAACTGGTGGGCAGGATTTTCTTGGGGGCTAATTTCCCGCTGGGGCCTCTCTGAGCCAGAGTGCAGGCTCACCTGGGACAAGCCTTTGGCCACTGCAGCAGCTGCCCTGACTCCCCCGCCCCTCCCTTACCAGAGAGCACCCATCACAGACAGGAAACATGCTGGCAGGCTTCAGAGGACACCACTCTACCCCGGGGAGGGTGCCAGGCCCTCGTGGCTGGGGCCTCCTGGGTGCAGAATGATAAAGTGGGTTATAATCGCTGCCCAAGGAACGACTCTAACTGCACTTTTATTTATATAGCACTCTGTCTCTAAAGGGCCAAACCCCCATTCATTTGGTTTTTTTTTTAACCAAAGTTTATTGAATTTTTTTCTGATGACAAAAGCAAAACATATTCACCGTAGACTACTTAGAAAATGCAGAGAAGTACAATTAAGAAAAGAAATTGCCTGTAGCTTCACCACCCAGGTAAACTGTTTTTTAAAAGATGATTCTTTATTTTGGAATAGGTTGAGATTTATAGAAAAATTATAAAAATAGTAGAGAGTTGCCCTGAGCCCACACCCAGTTTTCTGCAATGTTAGTGTCTCACATTAACATGGTATACTGGTCACACAAATGAAATAGTGCTGATACATTATTATGAATTAAAGTCTGTACTTTATTCATATCCTGTAGTTTTTACCTAAGATCCCTTTTCTGTTCGAGGATCTCACCCAGGATCCTGCGATGTGAGGTAGTTGTCCTGTCTCTTTAGACTCCATTTGGCTGTGACAGTTTCTCAGACTTAACCTTATTGTGGATGACCTTGACAGTATGGAGGAGTACTGGCCTGGTGTTTTGTAGAATGTCCTTTAATTTGAGTTTGTCTGATGTTTTCCTGCTGATTAGCCAGTGGTTATACATTTTTGGGAGGTGGAAGTAAAGCACCAATCTTGTATCGTAGGTACGTGCTATCAACTTGACTTATCACTGTTAATTTTAACCTTGATCGGCCGGCCAAGGCAGTGTTTGTCAGATTTCTCCACCGTGCAGTTACACTTTCCCCTCTTTCCATACAGTACTCTTTGGAAGGAAGTGCTAACTCTGGCATCTTCATATATCTGCTTCCACTCTCAACCCCTTACTCCCAAAATGAAAGCAAAATATCCAGTGGGTACTTGTTAATTCCCGCCCCTTACTGATCTTACGGGAGCTGGGATCTGGGCTCTAGACTTGACAGTTTTCTTAGTTTCCGGAGCTCTTAGCAAGTGGATGCATATTACCACTTAGAATGAGTCTGTGCCTTGGTTTCATCAATTAAAATGAAAATTTTGAGCACTTCCTCTGTGCCAGGTGTTGCACTGAGTGTTTTCCACGCCTTCTTAATCCACATGTGACCCAGTGGGGGAGATGCTGCCGCTCTCTTTGTGTTATGGTCAGAAAACTATGGTTTGAACTAAGTTGTCCAGAGTCACACCCAGCTTGCAAGTGGCAGGGCTGGAACTGAAACCTTGGTCTGTGACCCCAGAGCTCGGCCCTAAACCATGCTTAACTGGACTGGTGAAGAGCAGTCATAGGGAAGGGGAGTTTAGAGTAGGAGTTCAGGGGTTTGAATCACACTTCTTCCATTGTCTAGCTGTGTGGCCTTGGGTAAGTCACTCTCTGGCTCAGTTTTCTTACCTGTTCAGTGGGAGAGTAACATCACCTTTGTCATGGGACTGTTGTGAGGATTAAACTACTGAAACAATGCTTGGCTCAGGGTAGGAAATCAGTAAGGGTTGTTATTGTCTTTACTATGCAGTTTTTTCATTTTCACATCCACCCAATCATTCGTCCATCCATCCATGAAAAGCACTGCTTGCCCTGGGCCTCTGTTTCCCCATCTGCAATGCCTGTGGAACCAGAGCAGGAGTGTTTAACCCTTTTTGTGCCATTAGACCATTTAGGTGGGCTAGTGAAGTTAAAGGACATAGGATGACAAAGGAAACTAATTATATCAAAATACAGTTATCAAAAACAAATTTGTGATATAGTCATATATGTTTATTATTTAGTTTTAATTTTTCATTTATTTTTATTTATTTATTTTGGTTGGTTTGTTTTCTTTTCATGTGTTCTCACATTTATTTATTAATGCATTAAACATGATCTGGTGGTAGGGCCAGTCACTGCTGCAATTTTGATGGAGTCTTATTAACATTGTTTTGAGAATTCTGCCATGATGGTAATGAGCTATGAAAATACTTGTCATTATTCTTTGTGACGAAGTCTTAGGTCCGTCTGGTTCTGCAGTGGTTTTATGCCTGTGTTCGTAACAGAAAGAAACGCTCAATTTTGGTTAGCATTACTGAACACTTGGTGATCATATTCCCCCTCAATCTCAGGTCACAGATGGCTGAATTCTTAACATAGACCCCAGATTAAAAAGGGAGTTGATGGATGCCTGGGGTCCCTTCCAGCTCTGACAACGTGTGATTAGAGTCTGATCCTGAGAGAGGAGCCCTGTGTTCTCAGGGGATCAATCCCAGGACAGACCCACAGGGCCTTTCGAGCCTCGGCCTGGTTTTCCCGGATTGCTCTGTTCTAGATGTTTCAGAGAAACCGGCTGGCAGCTCCCCACGGAGACTTTGCCCTCACTAATCAATGGCTGCTACTGCACATCTATTGACCGGGCCTTTTGTTTTCGAGAAGCAACCTGCCTTTCTCTTGTTAACCCCTGCCGGCCCGGTCCCAAACAGGATGCCTTCTGTGCTCCGGGCTCAGCATCAGGGCAAGACAGACATGGGGAAGGGTAACATTTCTGGATGAAGGGGACCCACCAAAGAGCAGTGCTGGGTCCTCTCATCTAAATGTTCTGCTCATTCACTCTGTTGGCAGCAAAGGAGCCAGACTTCAAACCCCAGGTCTGTCTGACCTTCAAACGCTGTGCTCTCTCTGGGTATCTATCTCTGCTTCACCACACAGGTGAGTCTGGGCTCTTTTCCAGCCCAAGATACACACATAAACTCCCGCCTTCCCATCCCATTACACACACACACACACACACACATGCACACACACGCACTCTTCCTCAGATTCACAGACAGGCTGGGGCTGCTTTCACCCAGCATGAGAAGGAGCCATTGACTCCAGCTTTGCGTGCTGGGAAGATGGGAAAAGCCTCCCTTCCCCCAAGTCTGCTCATTTTCAGCCCCTGGGGGCCAACATTGTCATCACCAGCAGCCCATACCTTTGGGCTAAACAGTGCCCTCCCTGGGGCTTTCATTTTAGAATATATAATCTCTAAGCAGTGCTAATTCTCCCGACATTGAAGTCTTAGTGTTTCTGCAGGGAGCAGGGCAGAGGCACGGACGGGGAAGCTAAGGGGTCCAAGGGCCCGAGACCCTGCTCGGGTTATGCTGCGGCACTCAGCAAACACCTCCATTCCATCCAGGCCAACAGACATTTCATCAAGCCATCTGTTACTCATGCTGGGGTTGTGGAGATGAGTCAGGTACAGCCCCTGTCTCAGGGTCAAAGTCTGGCAAGGCAGACAACTACAGGAGATAAACCAAACTATGGAGTCACAGAGATAATAATGGTGACATATGGACAGTGCAAGACAGGGCAGAGCAATTTGCTGACTCAAGGAAGCTTGAGGGAAACTGACCAGTCAGCAAAGCCCGGAAGGTAGAACTTGTCCGGTGGTGGGGGGAAGAGGGAAGGAACAGTACCCCGGTGGGTGAGGGGTCGGCCTGGGCAAAGGCAGTGTGAAAATGTGTGGCACTGGTGATGACAGTTGTCTTAGTCTGCTCCAGCTGTCTTAACATGCCACAGGCTGGCAGCTTAAAGAACAGAAATGTGTTTTCTCACTGCTCTGGAAGCCGGAAGTCCAAGATGCCGGCAAGACGGTCTCCTCTGAGGCCTCTCTCCTTGCCGTGTAGACGGCCGCCTTCTCCCTGTGTCTCCACACGGTCTTCCCTCTGTGTGTATCTGTGCCCGCATCTCTTCTTTATAAAGACACCAGCCCTATTGGATGAGGGCCCATCCACATGACCTCATTTTAGCTTAAGTACCTCTTTCAAGACCTTGTCTCCAAGCACAGTCACGTTCTGAGGTATTGCAGGACTTCAGCATGTGAGGCTGTCAGGACAGGAACGGGGGAAATGGGGCTGGTGGGGGTGAGGCTGGACAGAGCCGGCTCAGGAAAGGCCTGACTGTCAGGGTCAAGCTTCACATTTTAGGACTTAAAGTGTTGGCACCTGCTCCGTAGTTGGAACGCAAAAGCATCTCATCTTCCTGTTCCCAACACTCTGGAAATCCTGGGAGGGGTGAGACCTCTTAGACCTACAGCCCTCAGGGCTGGCCCTCGGGGCCACGCCCCAAGGAGGGCCCAGCATCGGCTCTCTGCCCGGGAAGGTGGGAGCCCCGCCCAGCTGGGTGGGTCCCAGAAACTCAAGCAGGAAACTTTCCTGCTTTGGGGAACCTACCAACTGGTTGGGCATGGTTGTAACGACCTAAGGCGAGTGTGATGGGCAGCCAGGGCGCAGCCGCAGGGAGAGGAGGAGGGGCGGGGTTCTGCGCTTAGAGCTTTCACCGTTCCTGGGGGAGGGGGGTGGGCGTGCAGGGGCGAAGGCTGCGGGGCCTGGACTGGCGGTCTGGGAGGTCTGAGGTCCCACGCTGTGCACGTTCCAGCCCCTCCATCTCTCTCTCCCTGCTTCCACCTCCATAAAACGAAGGCCTGGCCCTTCTGGCTCCAAACCGAGAACTGTGAAACTGAGAAGGAAATGGGAGCAGCAGGGCCAGTTGAGGTGGGTGGGACGGGCCCCGCCTCCGGGGAGAGCCTCCCCGCCCTATCCACCAGCCAGGGTGGGAGGCCCGGGAGTCAGCTTTCCGAGGGGAAATGAAGCTGGCTGGGGCAGGGATGGAAGGTTGGGTACTCCCGCTGGAGTAATTAAAGGAAAAAAAAAAGATCCTTTATTGACCTAGTGTGTCCAGTTCATGAATTTTAAGCGTAGGGCTCGGTCGGTTTTTATGTGTGAATACATTTGTGCAACCACCACTCAGATCAAGACACAGAGCATTCAGAGCCCAGAAGTCTCCCTCCTTAATACCCCTCGCACCCCACACTCAGGTAACCACTATTCTGACCATAGAGTAGTTTTGTCTGCCCTTGAAAGCCACGTAAGTGGAATCACAGAGGAGGCACTCTTGTGTCTGGCTTCTTTTGTCCATTGTTACTACACTAGGAGAGGCTCCCGCTGGATTCTGCTTAAAACAGGGCAGATGCTGCACAGATCGATAGTCATTTCTACATATGCCCTTGAGTTTGCCTCCTCCCTGAAACATGGCTCCCAAATTCCTTGCCCTTCCTCCTGCCAGGATGTCCCTGCTCTTGAATCAGGGTGGGCTTGTGACTGCTTTGACCAAGGGTCGTCTCTGCGGCCTCTGGGTGGGGACACTGCTGGGGGAGCAGGACTTTGGCACCCTGGCTCTTGGAATTCTTTTCTGAGGGTGCAGCTCTGCGTCACGCTCTTTACCTACGTTAGGAAATCGTCATCCTTCTGTGTGGATGGAGTACAGAGCGGCACTTCAAGTAATAGATTTGGCTCTGTCACTTATGAGCTGTGTGACAATGGAGAAGTTGTCTGACCTCTCTGAGCCTCAGTCCCCAGTTTTGTAAAAAGGGCATAATAATAAAGAATCCTGGCTTTGCCCAGGGCTGCAGCCAAGAGTGAAAGAGGTAATAGTGCACGGACAGCCTGTGCTGGGTGCACAGTAAGCCTTTCATAAATGTTAGCCAAACAAAACAAAATGGAAGGGGGGAGGGGTGCTTATGTGATAGGCATTATTATTGAATTTTTTCATAGATGAAGAAAAGTCCTGAGGTCATGGGGCTAATAGGCGGAAGAGACGTGGTGCCAGTTTGGGTCTGTCTGTTGCCAAAGCTCATGCGCCTTCCGCTCTGTCTCTTTGTCTTCAGAGCAGGTGCCTGTAGGTCTGGAACCCACACATGACCTTGCAGAGCCTCACGCCCCACCCAGGGTCACGGCCATGTCTAAGGCTGGTAGAGCTGGGTTGCTCTCCCGGAGGCACGGTGGCAGCCAACTGCAGTGTGTCCGCCAGCTCCGGTGAGCCTGGCCACGCTGGGTCGTAGCCCCTGCAGGGCTCTCTGGGTCCAGAAGGCTGCCCCGCAGTACGACTGCCCTGCCTTCCAGACGGCTCTGTTTTGTTTCTGCGTTTTTTTATTTTTTTGTTTTTTTTTTAACCTCCATGATCTAGACTGAATGCAGGGGCTTGAGAACTGCTCTTGCTCAGACAGGTGCTCAGGCAGGAAGAATCAGATTTATATTATTTTTTAAACAGCTTTATTGCAATATAATTCATGGATCATACAAATAACCCATTTATAGTGTACAATTCAGTGGCATTGAGGATATTCAGAGACGTGTGCAACCATCACCCCCAATCAACTTTACTACTTTTTTTGTCACCTCATAAAGACACAGTTGCACCACTTAGCCATCATCTTCTCCCCTCCCCTGACCCCCAGCCCTCAGCAACCACTCATCTACTTTCTGCTTCTATAGCTGTGCCTGTTTTAGTCATTTCACATAAACAGAATCATACATGTGATCTTTTGTGATGGGTTTCTTTCGCTTAGTGTGTTTTCAAGGCTCATCCATGTTGCAGCAGGTAACTTTCATTTTTTTAAATTATTCATTTATTTTTGTTTGTGTTTTGTTTTGGGGGGAGGTAATTAGGTTTATTTATTTATTTAATAGAGATTCTGGGAATTGAACCCAGGATAAGCACGCACTCTACCACTGAGCTATACCCCCCCACACCTTTCCTTCTTATTGCCAAATAATATTCCTTATGTGGCTCTACTCCATTTTATTTGATAGGCTTGGATTGTTTCCACCCTTCGGTTGTCCTAAAGAATGCTTTTATGGACATTTGTGTACATGCTTCTGTGAGGACACACGTTTTCACTTCTGTTGGGTACATACCCAGGAGTGGAGTTGCTGGGTCTTATGGCAACTCTGTGTTAAACCTTTTGGGGGAGTTGCCTGACTGTCTTCCAAGCAGTCACACCATTTTACATTCGCACCAGCAGTGTGTGAAGTTTCCGATTTCTCCACATCCTCGCTGATATCTGGCTTTTTGATTCTAGCCATCCTCACCGGTGTGAGGTGGGCGTATCTTTGTGGCTTGCATTTCCCTGATGGCTAGCCATGTTGATCCACTCTTTTATTTGGATTCAGTCTTTGGTGCATCTTTTTTGGAGAAATGTCTATTCAGACCATTTCCTGATTGGTCTTTTTGTTATTGAGTCATAAGTGTTCTTTATATATTCTCCATTTGAGTCCTTTATCCTCATTTAATATAGTTTTTTAATTTTTAATTTTTGGGGGAGGGGAGGTAATTAGGTTAATTAATTTATTTTTATTATTTATTTATTTGATGGAGGTGCTGGGGATTGAACCCATGATCTCTTGCTTAATAAGCATGAGCTCTACCACTGAGCTATACCCTCCTCCGCCCCTGGTTTAATTTTGAGAATCTTTAGGAAAGGCTGTTTCATAACTTCCCTGATCCTGTGTTTACTAGCTGGAGAATCGCATCAGGAACAAGACATTGCCTCATTCCTGAGGCAGAGCTGACACCTCTTGGATGCAACATACATTCCTGGTGCTGGTGAAGACAGACGGGAACCTTCTGGTTTTCCTTTCCCCTCATTTCTCTTTTCTTGAGCTTTGCGTCAGTCAGTGGGTCTCAAGTGGCGTAGGGCGGAGGCACAGATCAGAAGCACCTGTGGGATCCTTTCACCCCTCACAAGCCTCCCCCTTTCCCCAGAGTCAGATGGGCTTCCCCCTTCTCCCTCCACCCCAAACCCCCCTGCTTTTTTTTTTTTTTTTTTTTGAGAACCACTGTCCTAAAAGGGATGATTTGAGAGTAACCCTGGTATGGCATGAAAAGGCCCCTGGGTGGCAGCAAAACTGAGATGGAGACCCAGGGATCGGCAGCAATGGCCAGTGCTGATCCTCAGACAAGGAGAACAGGATGGAGGTTCCTCAAAAAATTAAAAATAGAACTACTACATGGTTCAGCAACCCCACTTCTGGGTATATAGCCAAAGGAATTGAAATTAGGCTCTCGAAGAGATATCTGCACTCTCATGTCCCCTGCAGCCTCATTCATAATGTCCTACACACAGAAGCAACTTAAATGTCCATCGATGGATGAATGGATAAAGAAAATGTGGTATACACAGACAATGGAATATTATTCAGCTGTAAAGAAGAAGCAATTCCTGCTGTTTGCAACGACACGGGTGAAACTGGAGGACATTATGCTAAGTGAGATAAGCCAGTCACAGAAGGATAGTACTACATGGTATCATTTATATAAAGGATCTAAAATGGCCAGACTCATAGAAGCAGAGAGTAGAATGGTGGTTGCCAGGAGCTGGTGGGGAGGGAGAAACGGGAGGTGTTAACCAAGAGGTACAAAGTTTAGGTTATATGAGATTAATAAGCATTAGGGAGCCACCGCATGGCATGGTGCCTATAGTTAATAATACTGTATCGTGTACTTAAACATTTGCTAAGAGGGTAGCTCTTGTGTTGAGGGTTCTTTAAAAAAAAATTTTTTTTTGGTGGGGGAGGTAATTAGGTTTATTTACTTTTTTTTTAAAATGACAGGACTGGGGATTGAACCCAGGACCTCGTGCATGCTAAGCACACACTCTACCACTGAGCTATACCCTCCCCCCTGTTAAGTGTTCTTATCACACACACACACACACACTAATGAGGACAGGAGGAAACTTTTGGAGGTGAGGGATATATTTATGGCAATAGCACAGATGATGGTGATGGTTTCATGGGTACATACCTCCAATCTCCTCAGGTTGTATGTGTTGAATATGTACAGCACTTTGTGCGCCAATCATACCTCAGTAAATTGGTTTAAACAAAAACAAAAACAAAGACAAAAGAAAGAACATTCCCTTCTTGCAGGCAGCTGCCTTTAAAGCTGGTTAGGGGTCAGATTTTTTCTCTGGCTGGAGCCAAGAATGTAACATAGTGAGGTAGCATCGTGCCCTGGGGAGGAAGGAAGGGATGGGGCATCGTTCTGTCTTCAAGAAGGATCTCGCCAGCATCATCCGATGTTCATTAAGTGCTCACGTTGAGCCAGGCACTGTGCTAAGCATTTTACATTCCTTATCTCATTCAGTGCCCACCATAACCTTGTGGGAGAGACACAGTTCATTCTTGTTTTCCAAATGAGGGAAGTGAGCCCAGATGGATGAACTTTGCCAAGCCGCACCCAGCTCGCAGGTGGCAGGGCTGGGATTCAACCCCAGGCTGTCTGCCTTCAACACCTGCACCTTAAACCCCTCCTTCTCAAATACCCAGAGCACCCAAGCTCTTGAATCCAAATCCTGCTGGTGTTTATTTCCACGTTGTCAATTTCCATAGACATTTGCATGGGAGGCAGCTGAGCTGTAGCAGACAGAATCTCTGAGCCTGGATTCACAAAACTGGCACTGAGAGGGACTCTAGCAAGCTCAGGTTTTGTGTGATTTTGGTCCATTACCTCATCCTTTTCTAGATTTCCTTACCGTACAATGGAGATTACATACCCACGTCATAGGGTTATTGTGATGGTCAAATGAGATTATGGCTGCGAGAAGGATTTGTAAACGCTAACGTTTGAAAAATCAGGAATTGTTATTCTTATGACATTGTTCTCTTAATTCAGGTCAGATCCTGTAATTAGCAGCCCCAAACCTAGATAACAAGAATTCCGTGTCTTAGCCAAGAAGTTCAGCGTTGGCTCACTTTTCTGAGCAATATTCAAGACAATAGAAATGGGGCACCGCCCAAGCCTTCGAGCTTGGAGCTTGTGGTCCTTGGTTAATCCTTGAATCCTACCCATCGCTCCACACTTCCCAACCACCAGCCCGCACCTTGGTCCTTTTGCCTTCATCCCCTACTCCCATCTGCACAGGTTGGCTGAGCTGGCTTGGTCTTTACCTTTTGCTTGCCCCTTGGCAAGAGTGGTGTGGTTCTTCATGGCAGAGACAGGATGTGCTCACCAAATGTCCACACTCTCATTGGTTGGGGCCAGTGAAATGTAAGCAGAAAGGACATGTGCTCCTTCCAGGCTGAAGCAGTTAACAGCCAATGTTCCCCTTCCATCTCTTTTTCCTCTTCGTTGGAGTCTATCTATAAGAAATACCACTGAGATGTGGGGACTAATAAATTTGTTAAGCAAGGTAGTCTAGCATCGCTCCGAAATGTGTTTTTCCTGCTATCAGTGTACATAGAGGGGTGGAGGGAAGACGCTATTCTAGGCAGAGCAGCATGAGTAAGATACACCATGTTAAAGGGAGAGTGAGAAAACTGGCGTGGACAGAGCTGAAGTTCCTTGCACACAGGGACCTGTAACATAGGGGTTAAAGTCACATGCTTTGAGTCCTGGTTCTGCCATTGACTGGCTGTGTGCCTTGAACAAATTACTACTAAGTCTTGGCTTCCTGAACCATAAATTTCAGACAATAACAGTGCCCAGACCAGCCCGTGGGGGTGTTGTGAAGATTGAATGAGTGCTTAACTCAGTGCCTAATGTAGGGTAATGTGAACTGATTTCTGGACAAAGAGAAATGTGTTCTATCCTTGTAGTAATCTGAAGCCTAAGATGGTAAATAAAAGACATGGAGTTAGAACGTTCTGGAGATACCTAGAACTGATTCATCCAGCCTGCATTCCATTCACGCAAACATCCATCCATGCAACAATCTAAAAAAAATCATTCTCTGAATCTGGCAAGGATGTCTCTAACCAGCAGGGAGAGAAAGCCTGAAATACTGGGGTGATTGGAGATACTCTATTATGGTTCTGCTGCCTCCGTAATAGGAGCTAGAAAAAATAGAAAAGTCGGGAAGGGAGCCAAGGCCAATGACGTTTTGGTAGGAAGGGCAGTGACAGGAAACCAGCAGCAAGGCTAAGTGCCTCTCCGTGGGGCGAGGTCTCCCCTGTGTGGAGAGCTTGGTGGGGAGGGGCAGGGCACTCCCCATCCCAGGGCACCACCGTCCAAAGGTCTCTGGCTTCCAGTCCACCAGGTCTCAGGGCTGGTTTGAGGAGAGCAGGATGGTGGGAAGCCAGGTGGGGCTTCACCAAAATTACGTCTCAGAGCCAAGGAGAATGGGAAGTACCACCGTCTGCAGCAGCATCGCTGGCAGCCTCATAGGAGTGTGAAGTGAACTGAGTTGCCAACACTGGTCAGAGTGAACTCGGTAGGCCCTTCCTGCCCAGCATCTCTTGCCCTGTCTCCTGGTGACGGAGCCAGCTCTAAACCCATAAGTTCAGCAGAGCTGACTCCATCACCAGCCCCAGAGCCAGGCAAGTGACCTGGGCTTGCCCAGTCCTAGCAGCCATTCTTCCAGGCTACTGGAGCTGGTTCAGGGATTGATATGTGACTGCATTGGTCAAACGGGATTTGATTTCTGAACTTTTGTTTGAACTGTTGGGGAATAGAATCTCTTTTTTCACTAGACTCCCAGCTGGGAGGATATTGCTCCGGAGGTTTTGGAAGCTAGTAAGTACAGGAGAAAATTTCTCTAACACTAACACAGCAAAACATAGTCCTAAGAGAAGGACAGAGGCCATATCCTGATGTCAATGTATGTGAGTCCCTGGATCCAACCATACCTGAAGGCTGACTCAATTTTTCAGTGATCTGAGAGTCCTGATAGATATACTAGTTCTCCAAAAAACATATCTGGCTCTCTAAACTCTATTAGATGGGGAAAAGCTTCACCATCAGGATGCATTTCCACTCTCCATCCTTCCTTAATTCACAATGGATTAATTGCTCTGCAGTAGCTTATGATCTGGGCTCCTGGGATTAAAAATGAATAGGAGCTGGGTCTTATCTTCAGAGAGTCATGATCCAGAAGGAGTGACAAACAACTAGAATGTGCTGAGATATAGTGAGGTAAGCCAGAAAGAGAGGGAAAAATACCATACCGTATCACTTACATGTGGAATCAAAAAAAAAAAAAAACAAAACCCCCAAAAAGCCCCCTGAAAAACCAGACACAAATGAAATTATTTACAAAGCAGACTCACAGACATAGAAAAGGAACTTACAGTTACTGTAAGTGGGGGGGAGAAGGATGGGGAGGGATAAATCGGGAGTTTGGGATTTGCAGACTAACTCTATGTATTGAACAGATGAACAACAAGGCCCTACTGTGTAGCAAAGGGAAACGTATTTAATACCTTTTAATGGCCTACAGTGAAAACGAATATAGAAAGAAATATATGTATATGTATAAATGAATCACTAACCTGTATATCAGAAATTAACATAACGTTGTAAGCTGACTATACTTTAATTAAAAAAAAAAGATGTGCTGAGATAAAATAAAATAAAAAAGAAGCCTGGATCTCAGAGGGAGAGGAGTGTTAATCAAGGTTGTTGAGAAGAGGTAATACTCATTTAGTTCAACAGGTATGTACTGAGCATCTGCTAGGCGTCATCCACTGTGCTGGGCACTGGGGATACACAGACGTGGTCCCTGATCTCGAGGGGCTGGTAGACTAGTAGAAACAGGGCCACCAGCCTTCTCAGAATAGCCTTTGGGGGCAGGAGGATCACTGGTGCTGTGAGAACAAATAAGCAAGGAGCTTGGATTTGGGAAGGGGGCGGTAGTGGGGTGGGAACAAATGGAGGGAGAAGGCAGGGAAGTACCGTCCCAGGAGGGGAGGGCATCAGCACGGCTTCCGTGTGGGAAGGGGCAACGCAGCCAGACAAACAGAACAATCGATTTGGCTGTTGCACTGAGAAGTTAGGACCCATGATTCTTAACTACATGGCTTTCTCATCCATGATTTTTTTTATTTATTTTTATTTTTGGAGGGGATAAGTCGGTTTATTTATATATTTTAATGGAGGTCCTGAGGATTGAACCCAGGACCTTGTGCATGCTAAGCACACGCTCTGCCACTGAGCTGTACCTTCCCCCCGACCCACGACGTTGTTTAGATCCCCTTGAGTACCACTTTCCTTATCTGTGAGATGAGGAAACGATACCCACTTTGCAGGCCTGTTGAGGGGACTGAATGAGATGATGTGTTAGAAGGCCTGGCAGAGAGAAAGCAGTCAGTAAATAACGTTTTCCTTCCCCTCAGGTTCCATCCCGGTCATCCCCTGTGAAGTGTGATTTGGGCTGTCATTTGACGCCTAGAATTTTCGCTTTCCTTTTGGAACCCTCCTCCCTATTCGCCAGCTCCCCACAGCTCTGCTTTCCTCACCTGCTCTCATTGGCTCACCCAGGTGGCCAAGACAGGGATCGGGCAGCATGGCCAGAGACAGGGTATGTTCTGGGCTGAATCGTGTCCCCTCACTCCTAAATTCCTATGTTAAAGTCCTGACCCCCAGGACCTCAGAATGTGTGACTGTATCTGGAGACAGAGTCTTTACGGCAGTAATTAAATGCAATTGGGGCCATTAGAGAAGGCCCTAACCCAGTATGGCTGGTGTCCTCATAAGAAGAGGAAATTCGGACACAGACACTTATGGAGGGAAGACCATGTGAAGACACAGGGAGAAGACGGGCATCTCCACGCCAAGGAGAGAGGCCTGAAGCAGATCCTTCTCTCAAAGAGCTAAGAAAAATCCAACCCTGCAGACGCCTTGATCTCAGACTTCCAGCTTCCCAAACTGGGCAAATACATTTCTGTTGTTTAAGCCACCCAGTCTGTAAAATTGGTTAAGGCAGCCTGAGCAGACTAGTACAGGGCGACAGTGACAGGCACAGAAAGGCATGTAGGCCACAGGCCATTGCCACATGCCCGACAGAGGGCTCCTAGGTGTGTCACCTCTTACCTCCCTCCTGCAGCCTAAGGCTGGGAGAGGTGCTGGCAAGCTCCTGTCACAGGCGATACAGGAAGAGAGCTGGAGGGAAAGACTGAGGCCCTGGGAACAAAGCAGTTTTGTCCCCCTCCTGCTTCCTTCACCTGTACTGGGATGTGGGTGGGTAAAGTGTAAGATCTCCAACCAGGCTGGAGCCAGGCTGCTTGGGTTTTCATACCCTGACTCTACCAATTCCTGGCTGTGTGACTTTGGGAAAGTTAATTACCCTGTCTGTGCGTCCTCTTCCTCATTCCTAAAGTGAGCATACTAAGTGTCCCTACTCCACTGGGGGTTTGTGGAGATGAGATACGTGTTTAGAACAGTACCTGGCACAGAGTAAGTGCTCCACAGGTGCTGGTAAGCATTAGGATTCCTCCCCTCTCAGAACCTCACTCTTAAAATGGGAGGAATGTTCTTGACCCCACGAGGTTGGGCTAAGGCTGAAATAGGCCGTTTCATGATGTTTCAGGACATAGGCCATGAAAGAATCCACAAATGTTAGTGTTGAATTATTAACCTAGTGCAAGTGCTTGATCTGCCAGCCACTCGAGAAGTCGGGTAAACTCTGGGTCTTGGTTTACCCATCTATAAAATGGCTCAGCTGGCTCTTCCTGCCCCTGCCTGCTTCACAGAGCCCTTGTGAAATATAAATCAGAGAACAATTGTGAAATCAATTTGTGAAACCGAAGCCCATCCATGGGAGCATACCCCCCCGCAGACATAATGAGAGCTAACATTTAAGTGCTTACCATTATTTGGCATTCTTCTAAGTGTCTTCCATACATTTCTCATTTAGTCGTTACAACAACTCTATGAGCAGGGCCCTACAACTCCCCATTTTATAGGTGAAGAAACTGAGGACAAGGGGATGAAGTAACTTGCCCAAGATCACCAGTACCTGGTGATGCTGGGATTTGCATCCATGAGTCAGACATCGGTGCTTGTACCTTTAACCACTGGGCAGGGCTGTCCAGCAGAACTTTCTGTGATGATAGAGATGTTCCATAGCTGCCCTGGCCTATAGAGGAGCCCTACTGAGACCTTAAACGTGACTAGTGTGACAGAGGAACTGAATGTTTAATCTCATTTAATTTTAATTACTTTAAATTTAAGTAGCTGCGTGTGGCTCGTGGCTATGGTGTTGGATGGGCACAGGAATGGGCTACACTGCCTCCTGATTCGTGCTCTAAAGCTAAATTTCAGGCAGCCTGCAGGTGAGGAAAAGGGGATTCTCCAAACTCTCACAGCTCCTAAGCCAGGTTGCTGGGACTCCAGCTCGCTGCTCCTGGCTTTCACCCCTGACTTCAGGCCAGTCCTGACTCTTCCCGGCTGGGCCTTTAGAGGACGGGCTGTCCGCTCCTGAGAGATGACAACGGTCAGGGGATTTTCCGCGGCGGGGACCAGGCTTCCTGTTCTCCCGATGGGAGGTGCCGGTGCAGATCGAGCCCCCTTCCCTGCTCCGGGTACCCGGAGCTGGTCCTTACAAGCCCCCAGCTATGAGCGCTGATTCCTCCACAAGAGAAAGACTGGAGGGAAGCCGAGATGCGGCGCCTACATTCATTCCCTCTCTGAGCTGGAAGCCGAGCTGGCTAGCGCACAAGGCTTAATTAGCTGAAATAACTGTGAATAATAATCTTTAACGTGACAGTGGTTAAAGCTCAGGCCGCGCTGCTTCTGATTATTCAGCATGAGCATCGCGTTGCCAGCTGGGCCGCGCCAAGTCCGCCGGGCTGAGCGCGATGACCGGTGCGCCCCGCGGAGGAGCCCTCGGCCCGCCGTGCCCTGCGTGACGCGAGGGGCGAGGCCCTGCCTCTGCGGGACGGAGGCCTCACCCACGCGGGAGGACGGTTGCGAGGGGTCAGCGAGATGGTTACAATGCGCCCAGAGAACTTCGGTTAGACGGGCCGCGTGGATGTCTCGGACAAGGGGGCGCTGGCGCTTGCTGCTGGGCGACCCTCATCAGCTTGGCCCTTCCTGTCTCTGAGTCTGTTTCCTTCTCTGGAAAACGGAGGGCACTCACCTTTTAAGGTCCTCATGGAGGAGTAAATGTGCCCTGGCCCCCAGCAGATGCTCAGCAATGATCACTTTTTAGTTTTCGCTTGTCTTTCTGCTGGATCTTTGGGAATGTTCCTAGTGCAGGATGGGAGTGAGTGGCTTGGTTAGGACCTTGAGAGGGGCTGATGTTCCAGAAGCAATCCTCTCCACTGGTACCTAGCGGCACTCTCTGAGGGAGATCAGCCCGTGCTGGGCGGCCAGCAGGACCCTCCTGAGGAAGGGTCACATGTGTGCTCCCCCAGAGACCTCCGAAGCCAACAGATTACTTTCCCCAGTAGAACCATTAGGGTGAACCGTAGGAAGTGGCCATTTTTCTAGAACAAAAGTTGATTGAGCTTAAACAAGACTTGTAAGATAACTAAGGCTTGACTTTAATTAACTGAGTCTGCATCAAGCAATGTGCTGCTTTTATGGGCCTATTTAAGGACATAAGACACAAAGCATAAATCTTTTACTAATGGGATTTAAATAGCCCTTCAAAACACAACAAGAGAGAGGCTGTCAGGCACGATTTAACTGTCAAGCACTTCAGAAGAACGTGACTGGTGTAGGAGTTGAGAGGAGGGGAGGATGCTTTAGAGGAAGTGGGGCGATGGGCAGGTTAGCAGAAGGAGGTGGGGTGTCAGTTGTGTCTGGAAGAATGGTTAGCCGCTTAAATAAGCAGAAAGGCATCAGAAGGATGCTCTTGGCAGAGAGAAATGGCATGACCAAGATCTGGGGACTGAGGACCACCGGGGCAGAAAGATCATGTCTGGTAAACATTTCTGCATCTAACACAATCCCCAGGACAGAGTAGGCACCAGTATATATGGGATAAAAGAATGGATGAATAAAAAAATGAAAAGTATGGAGATGAGTAAGTGAATCAGCTGTTGGAGGGGGTAGTTCGGAGATAAAGCTGTAAAGTCAACCATGGAGTGTTCTGAACACAGACAAAGGAGTTTGGATATGACTGGGAGGAAATAGGGGTCCCCTACTATGAATTCAGCGAACACATATGTATCAGGTCGGGTTCTAGAGGTTAGAGGAAAGCCCTCAGAGATCTCTGATGTTTGCTGATTTTCAGTTGATGTAGTCCTAGAAAACAGAGGCCTTTCTGTATTGGTCTGGGCAAGTTAGATTATGATGCAGTGACAAACAACCTTAGAATTTCAGTGGCTTAAAGCAACAAAGATTTATCTCGTTCACTTCACAGTCCCGCCCAGGGTAGCACTATCCCACGGTGTCTTCACTCCAGGATCAGCTGGTGGATGAGCCGAGATCTGGGACGTTACTGTTCCTGTAACAGAGGAAAAGTAATACACGTTAAATGCATGCTGGGTCTTACAGCTTCTCCTCAGCTGTGACATGTTTCCTTGGCTAAAAGCAATGACCAAGCCAAATGTCAGCGGAGTGGGGAAGCACAACTTTCCCTTCTCCAGGAGTGGAAGTAAATGTTTCTGAACAGCAAAATTACTACAGTTCCTCGCCAAGATTTTCTATAAACTAAGAGTAAGCAGGCTAGGGATATAGGGAGATGCATCAGGTAGTAGGGAGAGCGATGCTCTGGGGAGTCATTCTTGGGTTAATCTAAGTCTGAGTTTTGTAATTCTTTTTTTCCGGTTTTATGGAAACCGTTTTTCCTTGTGTAACCAATCTTGGCCATAATCTGGATGGGTGAACTTACTTTACAGGATACGACAGGTTGTGTAATTTGTGGGGCCCATTGCAAAATGAAAATGAGGAGCCCCTTGTTCAAAAATTATTAACAATTTTGGTGGAAGGGAGGGTATAGCTCAGTGGCTGAGCACATTTTTAGCATGCACGAGGTCCTGGGTTCAATCCCCAATACCTCTGTTAAATATAAAAACAAACCAACCAACCAACCTACCTCATCCCCCTACCCCTCCACAAAACAAAAACAAAACAAAAAAATTATTAACAATTTCAAGACAGGGCCAGAAAAGCAGTTGGCCAAGCATGGAGCCATTACGTGTGCTGGGCACTGTGCACCGGGACAAGGCGCGTGCCTGGGAAGCCGGCCCCGTGTGTAGGTAACCCCTGGTTCAGGCAAGTCCAGGCTGGCTAGCACTTCCCTCTCCTCTGCCTTTCACATTGACTTCCTCCTCTCCTTTGAGCTCTTCCCCGCTCATGGCTTCCCAGATCTGAATAAAGTTGTCCATTTCTCATTGGCCTGACCACCATTTCCCTCCACCCTCTCACAAATGCTTATGTTTGCAAAGCCCTTCATGAACTGCATGAAGACCAAAGAGAGAACAGGAAAGGGAGAGTCAGGGGGCAAGTGTGAGGTCACATCAGGCTGCAGCATTCCCAGCCACCCTCATCTCACTGTCGCCACAGCTCCTCCCAACCCCCTTGGTTCTCTTCAGACCTCTGTCCTCCAGTTCACTCGTCCGATGAGAACAGCCGTCTTCTCAAACCCAAGTCCTCCGACCTCTGACGTCTGCGTCCAGCCCAGCCCTCCAAAGGAGCAGTTTCTGTCCTGCCTAAGGCCACCCCTTCCGCCTCTGCTTTGGACCCCTCCTCCCCTTAACTATCTTTTATCCTTTTTGCCGTCATCTATTTTACTTTCTTTCAACAGGATCCTTACCATTGACTTTTATTTTTAAAATAGTAGCTTTACTGAGATACAACTCAGACACTGTACAATTCACCTATGTGAGTGTACAAGCCAATGGTTCTTAGTATATTCAGAGTTACACAGCCATCACTACAATCAAGTTTAGAGCATTTCATCGCCCTGAAAACCCTCACACCTGTTAGCCATTGTCCCCTTCTTAACTCCTCTTCCCCACAGTTTTAGGGGAAGACACAGTCACTTTGTCTCTATAGATTTGCCTATTCTATACTTTTTTTTTTTAATGGAAGTCCTGGAATTGAATGTAGGACCTCACGCATGCTAAGCATGTGGTCTGCCACTGAGCTATATCCCTCCCGGTTGGACATTTTAAAATAAATGGACTCATGCAACTTACAACTTGTGATTCTTTGTTATTTTTTTCACTTAGCATAATGCTCTCAAGAATCAGCCCTGTCATACCGTGTATCAGTACTTCGTTCTTTCTTATTGCCTGATAATACTGTATGGCTGTGTCATTTGATGGGCATTTGGGTTGTTTCTGCTTTTTGGCCATTATGAATAATTCTTGTATGAACACTTGTGTGTACATGTTTTTGTGTGGACATTTTTTTTTCTGGGGGTGGGGTGGTTAGGTTTCTTTCTTTCTTTTTTTTTAATGGAGGTACTGGGGATTGAACCCAGGACCTTGTGCACACTAAGCATGTGCTCTACCACTGAGCTATACCACCCCCACCTCAGCTCGCCTCTCTTTTTTACTTTTATTTTTATTTTTTGGACATTTTTTAATTGAGTTATAATCATTTTACAATGTTGTGTCAAATTCCAGTGTACAGTACAATTTTTCAGTTATACATGAATATATATATATATTCATTGTCACACTTTTTTTTCCGCTGTGAGCTACCATAAGATCTTGTGTATATTTTCCTGTGCTCTACAGTATAATCTTGTTTAGCTCGCCTCTCTTGACATGGAACCACCATCCTACAGCTGAACCCGGGTGAGGGCGATCTGGTCCCCGTGCTCTGGGGCTGCTGTGCTGGGGTTGAGCGTCTGATCTCTGAGTGGGGGCTGGGTGGAGGAAGTGAGCCTCTGACATTTTGGCTGCCTTTACCAGGAGTGCGGTGTCTGCAACTTGGAGTTTAGGGGAATGAGAACTTCATCCCTTGACTTAGGGGAGAGGAAGGCCCACTTTTCTTAACCACACTTGCTCAGATGGGAGCTTCCATTGTCCTGTTGAGGGAGGGAGGGAGGGAGCATGGCTTAAAGTTCACAGACTCTTGCTGTTCTTACAGAGATTTAGTTCTTGAGTAAATGTTTCCTCGTACTCTATTAAGACCATTTCCAGAGACAATTTTATTTTATTTTTCCTATTTATTTTTTTTGGGGGGGGGTTATTAGGATCATTTGTTTGTTTATTTATTTATTTAATGGAGGGACTGGGGATTGAACCCAGGATCTCCTGAATGCTAAGCATACGCTCTACCCCTGAGCTATACGCACCCCCTCTAGAGACTAAATGGTAGTTTCTGTTTCGTAAATAAGTTCATTCATGTCTTTTTTTTTTTTTAAGATTCTACATATGAGTGATATCATATGGTATTTTTCTTTCTCTTTTTGGCTTACTTCACTTAGAATGATGATCTCCAGGTCCATCCATGTTGCTGCAAATGGCATTATTTGATTCTTTTTTGTGGCTGAGTTATATATATATATATATTATATATACACAAATTCTTTGTCAAGTCATCTGTTGAATGATATTTAGGTTGTTTCCATGTCTTAGCTATTGTAAATAGTGCTGCTGTGAATGTTGGAGTCCATGTGTCTTTTCTAATTAGAGTTCTCTTTGGATATATGCCCAGGAGTGGGACTGCTGGATCATATGGTAAGTCTGTTTTTAGTTTTATAAGGAACCTCCATACTGTCCTCCATAGTGAAGCCAGTCTTTTTGTACTCTGCTCTTGGAAGTGACATCTCATTACTTTTACCACACCCTAGTTTTTAGATGTGAGTCACCAGGTCCAGCCCACATTCCAGGGGTGCTGCTCAGGGTATAAAGACCAGGAGGTGGGGATTACACTGGGGCCATCTTAGAAGCTGCCTGCCATGGGCTCCCTTCTCTTCTCACTATCTACCTCCTTCCTAGACCACCTTGGACACATGTAGACTTTGATTACCAACCACCCATGAGAGGGAGATGATTTACAACTCGTATTTTCAGTCCAGACCTTCCAGGCTCACATCTATCTGATCACTTGCCCTTTCACTGGGACTTCTCAACAGCTATTCAAATATCAAATGTCTAAAACTGGACTCATGGGTTTTCTCCAAACCTGGTCTTGTCCCACTATTCCCTGTGTGCTGGTTATGGGACAGGCTAAGAAGGGCAACAGAGAGGCAGATGGGCAGTCCCGCTCTCCTCCACAAGATGTCCAGTTGCTCTGTCGGTCCTTCAGCTGTGGTCTTCATCTGCGTCATCCAAGCTGGTTCATCCACCCCATGTTCATGTCCCAGCCCAGGGGAGAGGGAAAAGAAAAGACGTGAAGAGTGAGTGAGTTCTTTCTTAAGAGATGTGACCCAGAAAAAGACATATCATGTCTCCTCATGTCCTGTGGACCAGTCAGAGGCTGCAGCTAGGGAGTGAGCTGTAGTGCCTGAGGCTGGACATGCCTGTCTCTAGTCATGACCTCAATTAAAATCTGGGGGATTATATTACTGCCTAGACTGTGTTTCCCTCAGGGAAGGGTCTGAGGCAGGAGACTTTTGCGCTCTTATTTTATTAGGGAGTAAAATCTCAGGGAATAGGAGGAAGTAACAAGAGGAGTGAAGCTGGAAAGAGGAAGTATTAAGATGAGGATGCACATTATGATTTGGCCCATCTGTAGGACTGCTGCTCCACATTGTGTGAACATCCCTTTAGGACCAGCCCTCTGGGAGAGGATGCAGGAAGAATTTTTCCACTGGCTTCTGTCTCTCATTGGTCAAAAGTTGGTCCCCTGGGGCGATAACCCTCTTGTTTTTCTGACTTTGCATGCAAGGATGTGGGCACCAGTGGGGACTGGGAAGCCGCAGCGTGCGAGGCGAGGAGGCATGGTCTGGGCCAGCGGTGAGAAGCCGTCCATCTGGCTGTGCCTGCAGGTCCATCAGAGCCTGGAGCAAAAGGCGGAGGAGTCCGAGGAACGGCTCACACTTGGACTTGGATGCAGTCGCAAAAGGAAGAAAGAGAAAATAGACACTGGAGCTCACGTACCACTTTCTGCCACGCCCTGTTTCCATGCATGACACTCCTATTCATTTCGTTCCAGCAAGTCAGTCACCTAAGAGGCCCCCGGACAGCTCCCTTTTCCTTAGACCTGCACCTGATCCAAAATATCTCCGTAATCTAGTCACTTCTCTCCACGTGGACCACCGCCCTCTTAACCAAAGCTATCATCTTCCGTGGGGACAAATGTCTCCTAACTGAACTCCTTCATATCCATTTTCCACACACAGTCAGAGCAGCTTTTCTGTAACACCAATGGATCTTGTCACTGTGCCCTGCTAATTAAAACCCTTCGATGGCTTTCGATTGCTTGGAGGATAAAGACAAAACGCCTCAAGGTGGCCCACAAAGTCTTGTGTGACCTGGCCCCTTGCCTCCTCTTGGAAAACAGTCCCCATTGTCCTCTCTTCCAGCCTCATCCACCTACTTCTGGCCTGGGCTTTCTGAAGCTCCAGGCTGCCACAGGACCTTTGCACATGCTCTGCCCAGTGCTTGCTGTAATCATTTGTCATCTTTATCTCCTATCAGCCTTCTCTCATCTTGAAGCTCTCAAGGCAGTTACCCTTTTCTCAGGGAAGCCTTTCTTGATTTTCCTGACTAGGACAAACTATATGTATTTAGTTTCGGATTCCCCAAGAGGCAGACTAAGTATGTACTTTGTATTTCAGGCATTAGTGAAACAGGGTCACTCCTTTCCATAAGGCGCTCATTTCAAAGAAGTCATCATGGGAAAGACAAGACTTATTCAGGCTTATCTTTTGATTCTGTTTGTTTTTATTCTAAATTGATTATGGAGAAGGTCATAAACTTATCAGTACTTAAAACCTCGAAGAGTCAGACTGTAAAACTCTGGCTGTGAAAATAACTCTCCTTGTAAGACTTCCCACAGTTGCAGCTTTACTTTTTCACATCATTGGCTAGTAGGTGTGTGTCTCCCCCACAAGGCTTTCAGTCTTTTGAAGGCAGAGGCCTAGGAAGGGTTCTGACCCACCGGTGAGCTGAGCACAGGGTCTCCCATGGAGGAGAAATGCCATCAACCTTCATTACATGAGTGGGTCACAGGACCTTGGAGCTTCAGCCTGGCTCGGCCACTTACCTGTCTCCCCACCTGTCTATGCTGAGGTTTACGTCTTATTTGAGTGGCTGGTGCCTGAGAAATAGGGAAATGTATTTCCAGAGAGAGCAAGAGGAAAAGAGAAAAGGCATGCACACATTTTAAGAACTAGGATGCATTCAGTTTCCGTGTGGCCTTCAGGGTCCCAGGGCTCAGATTGGAATAGCCTGGAAGGGTTATGAATGAAAAGTGTTTCTAGATTCACACTTCTTGCTTGGGCCTTCAACTCTGTGTCCATCTTTTTTTTTTTGTGCTGCAATTAGTGGGAGGTTTTAGTAGGAGAGATTTCAGTACAAATTGGACAGAGATAAAAGGCTCTGATAAGAAAATCTCAATACGTCCATTTATGGTGGATGAGGAAGTGGTGGAGGGGAAGCTGCTGTTGCTGTCATGTGAGCAACCACACGGTGGCGCTGGGGGCTCAGCAATCAGCTTCTGGTCTCTGGGGGATGTGACTGACAATTTTTTTCCTTGTCAATGTCATTTTATTTAACCAAGATTCCTTAGTCTCTTTCTGGTTCATAATTTTCTTTAATAAAACAGAATTACATTTTCCCTTTCATGTATATCTTTGCAGAGTGACATGCTTGACGAAGAGTCATGAATAACATTGAGGATGATTCAAGGTCTCTTGGTTTTACTCCTGTGAAGAGAAAATGACAAGAACATTTCTTTTCCTACATCAGTGTCATAATATGATATTGGATAATTGCAGTGCAATGTAACCACATTTCAAGAGAGAATGAGTAGCTCAAAACACTAAGCTGTATTAGGGACCTAGTGCTTGATTCTCCAGGAGACCGGGGGCCCGAGCTGGGTTCTTAGACTCGCTCAGCCTCAGAATCGGCAGCTGATTTGACTGTGGGTAAGTCCTCTTTGCCAAGGATCCTTAGCACAGCCCCAGAGCTGCAATATTCTGGGGTTGGCAATTCCAGATGTCATGGGAGCCTGGAATAAGGAGCGGTCTGGCTTACCCAGGCTCCCTGGGAGTTCAGCTTTTGGGGTCTCTGCACCCAAAGCAAGGCCAGGAAGCCAGTGAGTGCTGGGGAGCAGGCTCAGAGGAAGGTCAAGGCTGACTACCAGCTCATGTCCACCAGAGGTCAGAATCGCTCAGCAGTCAGAAGCACTGGGGCTACCAGCCGATTCCAGGGTATACCTCAGGAGGCATCTCTGGCAGGGGTACCCATGCCCAGGGCTTATTTTCATCTCCTTAACCATCTCTGGGCCCCAGTAGTCACAAGGGTGGGAGATGCTGTAGCACCAGCCTTGTTCCCTCTTGGCAAAATATTTGCCATTGAATACCTGTGATACCTGTGGAGCTCAGGGGCTGATGGGTAACTCATCAGTGGAGCATCCAGAGGCAGCGACCCTTCTCTGCTCACACCAAGCTGCTGATTATCCCACTAGCATTGGGCAGGTAGATCAGGTGCCTCTCCTACCTCAAGAAACTAAGAAAGCATCATTAAAAAAAGAAGAACGAAAAAAAAAATACGACCTCACAAATTGTTCAGGATCATGAACTGTAGACCATGGTGATTAAGACGGCAGACCTGGAACCAGCCATCCTAGGCTTGAATCTTTCTTCCAATACTTAGAAATTTAGGAACTTAGACAAGTCCTTGTGCCTCAATTTCTGCATCTGTAAACTGGGAATATTATCATCCCCATTTATCATAACTGACCCTACCTATCCCATAGGGTTGTTATGAGGATTACATGAGCTCATTGTAATAGGCAATGTTTACTGCAATTCCTTTGTGCCAGGCACAGACCCAAATCTTTTTGTCTCAGAATTCTGACCACTGCTGCCTGCTGTTACCCCCATTTTACAGTTAATAAAACCAAGGCTTGGAGAGGTACAGTAGCAGAGACGGGGTTTGAAAACAGGCATTTCGCCCTCAGAGTTTACTTTTTTAAATCGTCACGAATTTGTTCTTGCAAATTACCCTTGTGCTAGTGTAGTCCTGGGAACTCCTGTGAGCCCTGGATGAAGGTCCTAGATGAGTTTTCCTATAATTAACCTCACAGTCCAGACAGGCTGCTCGCAATTAGGCTAAAGCTGCAGGGGAAAGCAGGCTCTGTGCAGGAGATTCCTCTGACATCTCCCTTAAGAGAAGCACTAGCAGGCTCTGTTTGGGTGCAGAAGCAGAGCCCAGCCTTGCAGGGTAGGGGCGGTGGGGTAGCCTGGCTGTAGAGCACTCAGGCCTCTGGAGTCAAAGTTGGGGGTTCAAACCCTCTCTCTGTTACATGTAAGCCACTTCCATGTGACATCACTGGTGCTCCTCAGCCAGTGATGGAACTCTCTGAACCTGTTTACTAATCTGTAAAATGGGTATAGTATAAATTATACAATTTTTAATGAATTTTTAAAAGCTTTTGTGGAATTACATTGGGAAAAGCAAATACTTACACAGAGCCTGATAAACTTTGCCTGTCAGGATGTGGTAAGCTTTATCTACAGCTAGTGGTTGTGTTTATGAGGAGCACAGGCTTAGGGAGGAGAGGATTTACATCCCTCCCGATTCAACCTTGTAACCAAAAAAAGTAGAGCCGTCCCTTTAGCACAGACCTTTGGTTTGGACAACTGCACCTGTTTCCCAGAGAGCCTCCTCATTCCAATTCCTCTCCAAGATGCCCCCAAAGTGAAGTCTTTTTTTTTTTTTGTACTTTTTTAAATGTCTTTTTTTGGGAGGGGGGGTGATTAGGTTTATTTATTGATTTTATTATTTATTTTGTTGTTGGAAGCACTAGGGATTGAACCCAGGACCTCATGCCTGCTAAGCACTTGCTCTACCACTGAGCTATAGTCTCCCCCTCAGAGTGAAGTCTTGAAGCTTAGCGCTGATCTTCGAGCTCAGCGCTGCCCCCTAGGGGTAAAATAGGAACTACACTTGTAATTTTAATTTTTCCAGTAGTTACATTAAAAAAGTAAAAGAAACAAGTAGAATTCATTTTAATAATATATTTGATTTTATATATTATCCCAATATATCTAAAATACTGTCATGTGATATGTAATCAATATAAAAACCTTGCAGCGCGATATCTCACATTTCTTTTCTTCCTACTTTGGAACCCAGTGCATACTTTATACCTGCAGCTCATCTCCGTTGGCCGCGGCCGCCTTCCAAGTGCTTGATGGCTGCTGTGGTGCGTGGGTAATGCACTGGGCAGCGCAGGTCCAGCTCTTCAGTGTCACTTTAATGGCAACAAAATGGTGGTTGGCTCTCCCAGCCTTGTCTAACTTTAGCCCCAAGACACTTGATGCTCTTACTTTTGCATCTCTGCACCTTTGCCCATGTCCTTCTGCCTCCGTGGCATTCCATCCAGGTTGGGTACTCTACCTCTACTCTCTTAATGGATCCTCATACCAGCCCCGTATGGTAGATACTATAATGACTCCCATTGTACAGATGGGAAAACTGAGGCTCAGAACGATTGGGCTGTGCGCCCATTGCAATGTGACTTGTGAGTGGCAGCACTGTGCTCTGACCCACTCTGCTGTTGAGGGTAACACTGTTGAAGGAGCAGTGACACCCCAAAGTGTCTGGTCAGCAGAGGTAGCCAAGAAGCCCCTGAATGATGGCCCTTGGACTGGTTGAGGAGATTTCTGCACCGGATTGGCGGATTGGGGCAGGTTAATGATTCCCTTTGCAATTCCGAGAACATAGGTTGTCTTCCTGTCCCCGAGGAGGGTGGAGTCTGGGCAGCCTTGATACACAGTGCTGTCTCCTGCTCTGGCCCCAGGATGAAGGGCTTGACTTCCTCGGTTAGCGGTGCAAGGCCGGCCTTCCCAAGCTCCAGGCGCCCCTGTGCAGCCCCTGGGCTGATTGCACTGGTCTTCACCCCTGGAGGGCTGGGCCTCACATCCTCTCATTGTCAGCACTGATTCAGGACCTCGTTAATTTAGACTCACTGTAAATATTTTTGGAAACACCATGTTGCTCTCCTGAAGGCTAATAGGGCTGGGTATGAGCTGGGGGTCAGGGTCCCGTCTGCCTTTTCCTGACCTCCTTCCGGCCTCTGCTCTGTTTCCTGTCCCGGCTGCCTCCTGCCCACGGCCCTCCTCTCAGCCTCACAAAGGCGTGTTTGCTCCGAGGAGAAAGGCTTCTTCTGGATGCGATCTTTAGGGATGGGAGGGAAGGCAGAGTGGCATGGGGGACAGTGTGCTTGACTCGCTGGGGACACCTGGGGGAGTTCCCTTCCCCTCCTCACTTTCCCCTTCAGCAAAGTCAAGTGTGTGGAGCAGATTAGTGGCTGCAAGCTTTTCATCGACAAAGGCCACTTCCCTGCTTTCCTGTCCCCACACCCACTAATGAGTGATCACTTTGGAGGATTCTGTTTGTCTCGCCCACTCCGTTTATTAAATAATGATGAATCTGTCTTCTCAGCTTTTATTCATCAAAGACGTTCCGAGCAACATGGGGTCAATAGAGTCACTGCTTCAAGGTGTGAAAATCCAGGCTCAGTGTGTAGGGAAGGTTATCTCATTGGGGTGGGGGAGGAGATGCCATTTCCAAAATTTTTTTAGGAAATGCTGATGCTGGCCCGGTGCTACTTCCTCTGTCCCCATTACTGTCTTCTTGGGGCCCCTGACCTCAGCTTGGGAACCAAAGATCTCCAAGCATTTTAGGCGTCTTTCCTTTTCTAAGTCAAGGGAAACCAGCCCTCCATCCACTGGTCCTGAAGAAAGCCCTGACTGCTTCTGAGCTTACAGAAATGCTGGTCCCATCAGCTGCTGCCAGATGGTCCTGTGTTTTGATTAGAGGCCCACTGTGTACAGGGTGCTGTGCTAAGTAATGGGGGGGTGTGGGTAATTGTGGGCGAAGAGGTGAGAGGGGTGGGTGAGGAGATAGGGAGAGGCTTCCAGACTCTTCCGACTCACAGTCGAACAAACACTCCTTGTGGCTTGTTGCCGGGGCAGGGAGAACGGATTTTGGTCTGATCCTATCCATCACTGACCTCTTCCGTCGAGAGGGTCAATGTCCCTCTCTCTTTTGCCCCTTATAGCAAGAAATCCACTTCGCCAACCACCTCTGGGAGCCACTTCCACAGTTCTCAGAAAGCCAGCTCCAGTTAGTCCAATGCCCTCTTGTACAGACAAGGAAACTGAGGCTCAGAGAGGAAGAGAGCCTTGTCTAAGGTCACACAGCAGGCCTAGTCTTTCAAGTTTCAGGCAGAATGCCAGAGACTCCCAAGAGGGCCCTGCAGTCCCCTGATCCACCCTGTCTAAAACCACCCCCTTTCCATTTATTCTGTCATTATCCATAACTTTCTTTTTAAAAAAAATTTTTTTTGGGTGGAAGGTAATTCGGTGTGTTTTTTTATTTAGATGGAGGCACTGGGGATGAACCCAGGACCTCGTGCTGCTAAGCACACACTTTACTGCTGAGCTCTACCCTCCCCCATGCGTAACTTTCTGGGTAGAGCTCAAGACTCCCTGATTTCACTGCATTTACTCAGTGCTTATCTATTTGGTCTCTTCTCCACTTCTAGAATGTACCTGCAGGAGCCCAGGGGTGCAGTCTGAACTGTTCACATGATAATAATAGCTGCTCGATAGGTATTCGATGAGTGGATGAAGTCGAAATCAAGATGCAGCCGGACCTTGTATTTCCTGGCTCCCAGCGCAGTGGGCTTTCCTGTGTTTGCTGTCCCCAGAGCCCAGGGAGAGCCAGGAGTTCCGGAGAATGGCCTGGGAGTTTGAAGGAGCACCAAATGGCCAGGGAGACAAGGGGTTGCTGGGGGCGGGGCGGGTTGTCTGCCTTAATGGTCAGAAGGCAGCTGACCATTTGCTTCTGGTCAGAGAAGCTGGGGTGGGGAAGGGAGGGTGGCCGGAGGAAAGGGAGAGGAATCTCAAGGAGTGGGCTCGGCAGCCGGCCCGCTTCCCTGTCCTCCCCTCCCCTTCCCCTCAGATGACACCACCAGCTGTTAGGGACACAGCTGTTGCCGCCTCTTGGGCAAGGGAGCGAAGGGCCCTGCTGCCCTGGGTGAGTTCTGAAGCTGTGAGTTCAAAGCAGACCTGTGAAGTGAGGGGGCTGGAGCCAGGAGCTGCGGGGAGGAGGTGAGAAGTCAGCGAGGGGCGGAGAAGGGCAAGTGTCCATCTGATGTCCTCCACCCAATGCTGGGGGCCAGGGCTGGGTGAGGTTTAGCTTTGCCCCTCATCCCAAGCCATTGGAGAGATCCAGTTAACTGCCTGTCCTGTCCTCCAAGGAGGCTGTTGATGCAGGTCCCTGACCATCCACTGCGTGCCTGAAAGCCTCACCCCGCGCACACGTGTCCCACCTGCTCACAAGCAGCCCCACGGCCCCCTGAGCCCTGCATCCAAGTGCACACAGCCACTCGCAGCACGGGTACGGGGCCAAGCCAGTCTCTGCTTTCCAGGCCGGGAACAAACCGAGGGGTGGGCTGAGAGAGGGCTGTGGGATGAAAGTAGGTACCCTCACTCCACAGGCCACCAGCAGTCTGGGCTCTGCTCAAAGGGCCCGCAGCAGGTCTGGGGCGCCGGTCCCGTCTGCCAGGCTCATCACAATACCCTGAAGAAATCACCAGGGAGAGGGAGAAGTTCCCTGGGAAACCCGCTCGGCCTCACCAGGGCAGGCCAGCCCCAGGGACGCTGGCCAAGAGTTTGGCCCTCGCTCCTTGTTCGCCAGATGGCTCAGGGCAGATTATTCTGGACCAATTTAGCAAAAAGGTGCCCTTGTGAAGGCAGAAGAGCAGCCCTGGGTCTCTTTCTATCCTTTTCCCAAGTGCATTTCTGGGGTTTTAATTCAGCATACGTACACTGGCACCAAGTTGAGGGGGACCGAAACGCAAAGCAGGCTGTCCCCAGGTGCTCTCTGTCTGGGGAGGGCTCACTTCGGAGCCCTGGGGGCACATGAGGTCAGTCTTCAGCTGCTGGTCCCATTTACTAAGCTCTTATCTTCCGTGTTGGGTGACCAGGCATCTTGGATATCAGGAGCAGGGGAGGAGTGGGGCTGGCCAGTCTGCTCAATCAGACTGCCATCGCAGGGGGCGCTTAGGCCATCTGTCCCAGCTGGTTCTTGGCAGGGGGGCCAGACCTTATCAGCACGACACCCCCTCTGGCCCCAGTCAGTGGCTCCTACTGCCCCCAGCCTCGGCTCCCCATCTCCTCCCATCAGTGACTCTGGTTCCTCTGGCGAGATTAACTGCTTCTTACCCTCTCTGAGTCAGAGAGCCTGGAGGCCAGCGGATTAGAGAGATGGGTCCGTATCCTTTCCCAGCAGGTCTCCAGGCTCCTGTCCGGCTGGGAAACCAAGTGGCAACAACGGGAACAGCTTGGGGAAGGACCTGATTTGGGGGACACTCCGAGCTAACTTGTTCCCCTCCTTCTATGCTCCTAACTGCAAAGGCACAGGTGCCCACGTCTTTCTGGAAGAACCAGAGAAGCTCTTGATTCACTGGGGGTCTCAAATTTGGCTTTTATCCAGGCACATCGTGAACAGTTTTTTTTTTAATAGTTAAAGTATAGTCAGTTTACAATGTTGTGTTAGTTTCTGGTGTACAGCAGAGTGATTCAGTTTTATTTTTATTTATATATATATATATTCCTTTTCGTATTCTTTTTCATTATAGACTATTATTAGGTATTGAATATCACTATACAGTAGGACCCTCTTGTTTATCTATTTATCTACAGCGGCCAGTACCTACAAATCCCGAATTCACCATTTATCCCTCCACTCCCTCTCTCCCCCACAGTAACCATAAGCTTGTTTTCTATGTCTATGACTCAAGACGGCCTTGGTTCAAATTCTGATTTGACCTCGGCCAAGTCACTCCATCTCCCTGTACTTCAGTTTTCTCATCTGTACACTGAGATGAGTGAGGGTACCTACTTTCTAAAGTTGCCCTGCTAATTGAAAGAGATGATAAAGACGTGTAAAATGTAGACTGTTTAGAAGAGTGCCCAGCACGTAGTTAAGTGCTCAGTATGTAATCGTCATGCGAAACACCAACGTGTTCTCATCTGCACATCACTTTTAGGGAAAAGTCATCCAAAGTCCTCAGAATCTTTCTTATCTTCCTCTCCAGACGCCTTGCATTTTATGTTTCTTCCTGCACGTTTTTCTGTCCCCTTCTGTTCTTGGCAAGCTCCTCTTCAAAGAGCACCCACTGGGGGCCCAAGGACAAGTTCCACTTGTCCCGCCCTGTCCTTTTTGAAAATGGAATCAATTCCCTAAATTCACAAATCTGGACATTTCTCATAAAATCCAGAATTTGAAATGATCTGAAAAACCAGAAGGCAGGTCATGCTGGGTCCCATATTTCTGTGTGGTACTCAGAGACTGGCTCTCAGGAGGCCTCCTCTTGAGGGGGTGTGCTTGCTCCAGTTTGCCAGTCTCCACCACTCCCTGTTGTCTTGAACTGGTTGTTTTATCCATATTTATTCTTAGCCTGGTCCTTGTGAGTATTTGAGTTTGGGGTCCCTGCTCGAAGGCCCCCAGAAAAGATTTTCTGACCACCCCTCAACTTCCCTGAAATAATGGATTCTAATTTTGTAAGCCTTTTGTTTTGGATGTGGCCAAGACCCGTCTCCTGATTTTGCATCTCTCACGCTTGCCCAGCTTTCGATGGCCTCCCCGACTCTTAGGGGTGCATATTTTTAATCTTACCTTGTGCATCGTTCTCTTCTTCCTGCCTGGAGGTCCTAGAGAGGTGAACAGCCAGGGCAGACTGAGTTTCTATGGGATTGTGTCCCGGGCACCTCCTCAGGGGCTGCTCCCTTTTTCTGCCTCCTCTTCTAGCTATGAATTCCTGACCCTCCCCACCTCCCACCCCACCATGGTCTTATGGAAAATGCCTGGTCCACGCAGGGCAGTAAGAACTCGAGGACTGAAGTGCATCCATGTTCTCATTGCACAGTAATTCACAACCCCCGGTAATTCACAGTCCATCTTCTGCAGATGAACTCCTCTTCACTCACTCCCCGTGTCACCCATCAACTTCCTCACTCAGCAACCATTTGGGGATCACCTGCTCCGTGCTAAGTGCTGTCTTAGGTGCTGGGAGAAGAAGGAAAGCAAAGAACAGCAAAACAAGGTTTATCCTGTGAAGCTGGGCAAGACACTTAGCTTGTTCAGACTCAGTTTTCCCACAGACTTAATGACTTGATTAGAGATCCTTCAGTCTGGGCTTTCTTCCTCCTGTGACTGCCGTCTGCGAACGGCAATCTGCTAACAGCTTCTGAGTTCTAGAGAAATGCCTCTATAACTGGCTCTGTAAACCACGAAAGTTACCAGAGAGAGGGTCAAAGCCGAGGTGTAAAGGGGGCCAATGTGAGCGGAAGCACAGAGAAGAGCAGGGTCTGGGTGGGGGCGGGGAGGGCAGGAGGTGGAGGCTGGAGGGCAGACCCGAGGGGCCGGACCTGCTTGCCAGGAAGGCACGCCAGATGCTCAGACCATCCTGTGAAATCTCACACCCTCCTTGCCCCCACCCTCCCTGGCTCCAGCGCAGGCTGGATTTCAATCTGCATAATTTGCCCCATTTAGAGAGGATGGGAGGGGGTGAGAACAGGAGAGAGCAGAGGACTGAGGAGAGGTTTTCCAAAGAGAAGAGGGAATCAGAGGGAAGGAGGCTGGGCCAGGAGGAGAGCAGGCTGCAAACCATAGATAACATTCTGCCCAGCACGGCAGGGGTCAATTTGGTCCACTTGCCCAGTGACAAGAAGGAAAAAAAAGTGGGCTGTAACTTAAAGATCTTAAGACTCACAAGTGAGGGGTTGGTCTGGAGGTGGGAGGAGGGAGTGACAGCCAAGGGAGGAGACAGAGACTCAGGAGGGGGCAAGGAAGTGTCTTAGCTGAGGCTGGGGCAGGACAGGAGACAGTGGAGGAAGTCTGTGGAGTGTGGGCATCCTCCAGGGACCTGAGGATCCAGAGGCAGCTCCTCCTGCTGCTGGGAAGGGCCCTGGACACCTTCAGCCCTTGTCGCCTGCCCTCGGGGGCTCCAGCCAGAAGCTCAGGGCGCTTGCTGAGTTGGTGACAGCCACGGAGCTGGTACCCCCGGGACCCCCTGCCCGTCCTCTCTCCGCGCCCCAGCATGGAGGAAGGTGGCGATTTTGACAACTACTACGGGGTAGACAACCAGTCTGAGTGTGACTACATGGACTGGAAGTCCTCGGGGGACCTCATCCCTGCCATCTACATGCTGGTCTTCCTGCTGGGCACCACGGGCAACGGCCTGGTGCTCTGGACCGTGTTTCGGAGCAGCCGTGAGAAGAGGCGATCGGCTGACATCTTCATCGCCAGCCTGGCAGTGGCCGACCTGACGTTCGTGGTGACCCTGCCGCTGTGGGCCACCTACACGTACCGGGAGTACGACTGGCCCTTCGGCACCTTCGCCTGCAAGCTTAGCAGCTATCTCATCTTTGTCAACATGTACGCCAGCGTCTTCTGCCTCACTGGCCTCAGCTTCGACCGCTACCTGGCCATCGTGCGGCCGGTGGCCAACGCGCGGCTGCGGCTGCGGGTCAGCGGCACCGTGGCCACGGCGGTCCTGTGGGTGCTGGCCACGCTCCTGGCCATGCCGGTCATGGTGTTCCGCTCCACGGGCGCCGTGCCCCAGGCGGAGAACAGCACCAAGGTGCAGTGCTACATGGACTACTCCGTGGTGGCCACCTCGAGCTCCGAGTGGGCCTGGGAGGTGGGCCTGGGGGTCTCGTCCACCGCCGTGGGCTTCGTGGTGCCCTTCATCATCATGCTGACCTGCTATTTCTTCATCGCCCAGACCATCGCCGGCCACTTCCGCAAGGAGCGCATCGAGGGCCTGCGCAAGCGGCGCCGGTTGCTGGGCATCATTGTGGTGCTGGTGGTGACGTTCGCGCTGTGCTGGATGCCCTACCACCTGGTGAAGACGCTCTACATGCTGGGCAGCCTGCTGCACTGGCCCTGCGACCTCGACATCTTCCTCATGAACGTCTTCCCCTACTGCACCTGCATCAGCTACCTCAACAGCTGCCTCAACCCCTTCCTCTACGCCTTCTTCGACCCCCGCTTCCGCCAGGCCTGCGCCTCGGTGCTCTGCTGGCGCCAGAGCCGGTGCGGGGGCGCCTCTCCTGGCAGCAGCGGGGAGAAGTCGGCCAGCTACTCGTCCGGGCACAGCCAGGGGCCCGGCCCCAGCACGGGGAAGGGCGGGGAGCAGACTCAGGAGAAATCCATCCCCTACAGCCAAGAGACCCTCGTGGTCGACTAGGGCCGGGGCCCCTCGGCCCCGCCCCAGCCTTTGCCCCAGGTCTCTGAAGGTCAGGTCGGCGAGGACACCTCTCTTGCACTTGACTCCCTTCCCCGCTCCCTGCCTCCACCCTCCGCCTGTGTCTTGTCCTCCTTTTCCCTCTGTTATTGTGCAGAGGTTTGTGGCTTAGTGGAAAGAGAATGAGCCCTGAGGTCCCATGCTCGGTCGGCCACTCAGTTTCTGGGAGACTGTTCTTTGCACAAGTCTCTTAACTGCCCCGAGCCTCAGTTTCTCCATTTATAGAAAACGGAGAAACTAAAGTGATGTGTGCATCCTGGCTCAATAGAAATTCCTTTCCCCCATCCCATTTGGGATCTCCAGCTCTTTTTCTCCCCGTTTCTTTTAGTTTTCCCACCCCTCTTCCTCCCTCTGTTCCCTCTCTCTCTGCAATTTTTACTCTGAATTTTCACTTTCTGTCTCCCACCCTCTCTCTCGCAGCTCACCCCCTCCCTCAATCCCCCTGTAACCCCTTTAACCACCTTGTTCAGGAGGGCTCCTAGGGGTTAAGAATCCTGAAGCTTGCAAAACCCGTGTGCCTTCAAAGCTCTTTACCCCTTTCCCTGGGAGTCCCGGGAGGGAGCTGGGAATGGGCCGGGGCAGGAGGTGGGCTGAGTCTCAGAAGGAGTTACTGCTCCAGTCTCTGCAGCTGGGCGCATCAGAACTTCCCTCCAGATCGGATAAGTTTGCTGCAACTTCAGGCACTGGGGGAAGAGCGACCCCAGGAGAGGACCTCCCTTCCTGCAGCCCCTGCACGATGCCCACGAGATACACTTTCTACAGATTTCCTTGGACCCTTTCATCCATTGTCTGTTTTCATGGTGGGGACTGGGGGGCAATGGGGTTGATGGCGCAGCAGGCTCCTTGGTTTCATGATATGAATGGGGAGTTGGGGAGGGAAACGGACAAAGAGGAGCATCAGCATTTAGTCTAAATGCTGCTCGAGTTCCCTCCCCAAATCCTCACCCCTCCAGCCTCCTCCAGAGTCCTGAGCTGCAGGTCCTTCCCTGTCTCTCTGCCCCATCCCAGCGTCTCCAGGATGTTTTTCTCTGGCACTGGTGCCAGCTGGTACTTTTGGTGGGGGTGGGGACGCTTACTTTGTGTGTGTGTACATATCTGTCAGCATGGATGAGAGTAACGTAAGAGCAGGGTGCCTGTGTCACTTGTCACTTGGATGAACACTGCCTACTCTCCACCGTATCTCTGCTCTTCACCCAATGTCCTCAAGGGAAGAAGGGACAGTCTGAGACAATACAGAATCAAAATGAGCCCACCCCCGACCCCCAGTGGATTTGTGGGCTCTGACGGCTGGTCCGTGCTTGAAGAGAGAAGTCTGTGTTTGCACCCGGGGTTCCCTACAGGGAGGTCTCTCCCCAAAGCAGCTGGCACCCAAAGCCTGAGGCATTCCACCAGGGACTCAGGAAGTCCCTCTGCCATCCCTGTTTCCCTGAGGGAAATGGGGGGGTAGGTTAAGAGCTTCCCTCAACCCCTTTCCCACGCCTGCCAAACTGCTTTGAATTTATGAGCGCTTCCCTCATCACCCTTCCTTTTTCCAGGGTCACTGGTTGTCTTCTTAAGGCAGGGGGTGGGGCGCACCTGCTTGCCGTGTGGTGAGAAGCGCTGGGTGGGTTTTAGTCTCATCTCTCATCAGGATTGGATCCCTTGGCTTCTCCTGCTGGGTTGGGGGGCTGGGAACAGTGACTGAAGCAGCCACAGCAGGGCTGACAGTATGACGGCCACTCTGCCTGCCAGAAAGGCCTTGAGGATGGAATTGATGGCCGGGCCTTTGTGCACGGAGGGCAGGGTGTGTATGTTCCGGGTTTTGTTCTTGGAGGGCTCTGGACGTGAAGGACAAGACACGAGCCGTGGAGGCGGGAAGAGCCCAGCGTGATGTCAGTGGACACTTGACCATGGCTGGGACGGGGCCAGCTCGGGGAGCAGGGGAGCGAGAGAAGGCCCCGGGCTTCTCTCCGCTTACCTTTCCCAGCTCCTGCCAGACTTCCACAGACTCACTTCATCCACCCAGCGCTGTCCCCAAAGCATCCAGTCAAAGCTGGAGGAGGCTTCCAGAAAGGAAGAGGGTGCCCCTCTGAGGTCCCATCGATAGTCCTGGACAGATGGTGAAGGACGCTGCCTGCTGCCCCCTTCACCCACTTCTTTGGAACATTTGTGCTATTTTCTGACCCTGTTAGTCCCTGTGGTTCATCAAATAAATCTTGTGTGTGTGTGTGTGTGTCTGTAACGATTGTGTCTGAAGCCTCTTCTCACACCAGCGTCTTGGGATGAGGAAAGGAACCCTAGTTTGCAAATGTTACAATGGGAGGTGGGGCGAGGGGGCTGAGGGGGAGCAGTGGGGAGAAGGGGGAAGTAAAAGGAGGCAAGTGGGAAACTGGAATGGAATCGGGGGAGCCAATGAGAAGAAGGGGAAAACACACACCAGAGAAGGGGAAGGATGGGGAGGTGAGATGAGGGAAGACAAAGGAAATAAAGGGACAGGGAACAGCTAAGCTTTTGTGCTCTGAAGGGCTGTGGAACCAGTGGGCACAGATCTGGGGGGAAGACCAACATTTCTTCCCATGGAGGTAGACCTATCATTCATTCATTCATCCCTTTATTCATATACCATCTGCACTGACTCATTCCTTCCTTCCTTCCTTCCTTCCTTCATTCCTTCAATATCAAGTGAGCATCCATTCAGTTTAGACCAGAAGTTCAAATGCCTGGCTTCACACTCAGTCAATCTGTATAGTTTTGAAAATATCCATCACCAGGTGTCACCCCAGACCTGTGGAGTCAGAATTTCCTGGACTCACCCCAGCCGTCCATAATCACTGAAATCCCATCAGATGCCTTCTGGGGGAGGGCAGGTTTGGGGCTGTGTCCATCCACACAGATTCGACCCACATTAAAGTGGGCACAAGACTAGAGAGTCAGAGCCGGAGGAAACCAGGCTCTGGGTGGTCCTTGAGTTGGGGGAGGAAGGGACTCATGATCCTTGGGGGGAAATGTTCAGTCCAGGGGTGGTCATGGTCTTCCATTAAGACTAATACGGTTGCAGATGACGCAAAAGCAATCGTCTCAGCAGAGTAGATAGTAGCGTCTTACCCCTGCACTAAGCATGTCCACGCATTCTCCCGTGAACCCTTGCAACCCTCTGAGAGGGGCATTTTCACCTCATTTTCTGATAAGGAAGCTGAGGCTCAGAGAGGTTCATCAGGTCCCTGACCAAGCATACACCACTGGTAAGTGGAAGAAGAGAGCATAAAAGGAGAGAGAGAGAGACAGTGAGAACTGAGAGCAATAGAGACAGAGACAGCAGAAGAGAAACAGAGATAGAGAAGGAGGGAGGGGAGAAAGAAGGGCAGAGAGGGTGAGGAGGGGGGTGAGAGGGGGAACCTGGGAGGCGGGGAGGGAGCTGGAGGCCCGGGTATCTGTGCTTGTCTTCCCTCTTCTGAAACATGCCAGGGAAAACCTGCAGGGATTTACAACTGTAGCAACAAGCCTTGAGCTTTTCTTGTCTTTTCTTTCTTTCTTTCTATTTTTTTTAAACATGTGCTGTCACAGAATCTCACCAACTCTCCAGGGAAATTTAAGCTAAGTTATCCCCAATTCTAATTTATAGAGTTCTTCATAATTTTGTTTGTTCACACGTTTCTTCATTTGTTCACTCACTCATCTGCTTATTCAACTAGTCTTTATTTATTACTGATGTTCCGAGCTTGCTGGGCACAGGATCAAACGATGAAGAGGACCCAGGGGGTTCCCAGTCTGGTGGTGGAGACAGACAGTTGGTTGAGCGGGGACAATCGGCGTGGTCAGGTCTAAGGCAGGGAGTGTACAAAATGTTCTGAGGGCCTGGTGGAGACAATGAGTGAGTCCAGGCAGGGCGTCAGGGGAGACTAGAGACAGGGTGGCTGCCAGGAGCCTGCTCCGAGGGGTGGAGGGTGAGCAGTGAGTGGGGAGAATTCTCAGTGCAGAGGGAAACACTGAGATAAGAGGTGGGAGAGAGCCCAGCCCCATGGAGGGCCTGGAAAGACCGCTCATCCTTGTTTGCGCCCATCCCCACCGCAACCCTGGGAAGGGAGCCAGGCAGAGGCACAGAGGAAAACGTGCCCTGGTCGCAGAGTGTGAATGAGGAGCAGATTGGGGGCTGGGACTAAACCCAGGTCTCTAGACAATTTGGGGAGCCAGAGTTTTTTTTTTTTTGTTTGTTTGCTTGTTTTTAATGATTTCCAGTTTCTCTCCTCCCTGGGCTTGAGCTGTCTTCTTGTAAGAGATCTGCCAGGGTCTCCTAAACAGGCGCTGGGGGTTCTGGGCCTTGTTGGAGAAGGACGCTGAGAAGGTGCTGATGGATCCCTTGGGAAGACCAGCCCCGGAAGCAGCCCGGGTGACACTCAGAGAGACAGGATCCAGATGGGACATCCCCGCCGTCTCAGCCAGTTCCACTGTGTCCAAACTTCAGGGAGCCCAAAGCCTGCGAGGCCTGACCTTCTCAGTCACTCTTCTCAGTGACTGCTCAAGTCACTTGTAAAGTGGCTTGTAAAGCTGCTGTGAGCAATGCGTGGCAGACGCAAAAGGAGCTTAAAATCGAGCTCACAAGAAAGGGGATTTGGAGACCCTTTGACTCTAGAAGTTTCATTTCAGAGTTAGAGTAGAATCAAGCAATGTTCATTGATTTATTCATGTAACAAAATTTTATTCAATGCTTGTTATGTGCCTGGAGCTGCCTTAGAAGCTGGAAATTCTCGCACTCCTGGGCATAAAACTCTAATTTGAAAAGATACCTGCACCTCAATGTTCATAGCAGCACTAGTTTCAATAGCCAAGACACGGAAGCAACATAAGTGTTCACTGACAGATGACTGGATAAAGAAGATGTGACATATATATATATATATATATACTCAGCCATAAAAAAGAATAGAAAAATTCCATTTGCAGCAACATGGATGGACCTGGAGATTCTCATACCAAGCAAGCCAGAAAGAGAAAGGAAAATACCATATGATATCATTTATATGTGGAATCTAAAAAAAAAGTGACACAAATGGACTTATTTACAAAACAGAAGCATACAGACATAGAAAACAGACTTAGGGTTACCAGGGGAAAGACGGGGGAGGGATAAATTAGGAGTTTGGAATTAGCAGATACAAACTACTATACATAAAAAAAGATAAACAACAAGGTCCTACTGTATAGCACATAGAACTACATTCAATAGTTTGTAATAACCTGTAATGAAAAAGAATCTGAAAAAGGAATATATATATATATATATGAAAAAAAAAAATATATATATATAACTGAGTCACTATGCTGTACACCAGAAACTAACACAACATTGTAAGTCAACTATGCTTCAATTAAGAAACCCCCCCCTGCAGATTCTGAGGTGAACCAGACAACATCCTTGTCTTCATGGAGTACGTTGAAGAGTGTGCTAGTCTTATCTTCCCATTGAATAGATGGGTAAACCAAGGCTCGTGGAGGGCAAATGATTTATACAAGGTCATACAGTGGGATGATGGCTGAGGAACTCAGGCTTCTTGCTGCAAGGCAAGAGCTCGTTCCACGGCTCCAGGCTTAGAAAAGACAGAAGGTCTTCTATGGAGAATAGGGAAACAAGCAGAGAGGATCCGACATGGACTGCTAGCTGGACAGTGGGCTGGCACAAATGGGATTGAAGATGGTTATCCAATCGTTTGTTAACTTCTTATTTGAGAAGAGTTTTAGATTCACAGAAAAGTTGCTGGTCGAGCACAGAGAATTCCTAAAAATCCCACATCCAGTTTCCTTTATTAATTACCATCTTGCATTAACATGATAATTATACACAATTAATTGATACACTCCTCTTAACTAAGTCCCCACTTGATTCAGACTTCCTTCCTTTTTACCTAATGTCCTTTTTGTTCTAGGACGCCATCCAGGTTACCTCATGACATTTAATCATTGTGTCTCTTTAAGCTCCTCTTGGCTGCGACAGTTTCTCAGGCTTTGTTTGTGATGACCGTGACTGTTTTGAGGTATATTGCTCTGGTATTTTGTTCCATGTGCTTTTTAAACAAATCTATTTCTATTTCCATATACCGGGCACATGCTAGATGATAAGGATGGGGCAATAAATAATATACAAGCAATTTCTGATCCTTTGGAGTTTAAAAATGAGTAATGAAGTATGGTGTGACAATCTCCAGGTCCATCCATGTTGCTGCAAATGGCATTATTCTATTCCTTTTAATGGCTGAGTAGTATTCCATTGTATGTATATATATTATATATATAATATATATATATAATATATATATACACACACACACACACACACACACACACCACGTCTTCTTTATCCAGTCATCTGTGAATCATTGTAAGGGAGGTACAGGATGCTGTGAGGCAGAAACATCCATCTTCTGGTGTGAACCTCCAAGTGGCCACAGACAGGGCTCCTTAATGCACTGGCTAAAAGCCCAGGTCCACCTTCAGTGCCCCCAGGGTCTCAATGTTTGGCATTCTACCCCATCTGCAAGGTCATCCCAGGGCTCCTTTTCTTATTCAACTGGAAACCTGGGGACATGAGACAAAAGCGTATTTGTGTTCAATAGGCATCTTACCCCACGTTACTTCGTTCTTTACTATTTAGTTGTGTAGCATATCTCTTGCCTACTTGAGGCTGCTTCCTGCGTGGACAGAGGAGAATCAGAAATGGATTCCCCAAATCTCCTTGCACTACCTTACTTGGCCAGCACCCTACTTCCCCATTTGATGTCCCCAGAGCCTTGGGGACATGCTTCTAGAAGAGCCCTGATCTGGCTGCACTGTGACAGCTCTGTGTACTTCCCTGTCTCCTCTGTGTTCTGGGCAGCTCCCCTACCGTGGGGGGCTGTGTTTACACGTCTCTGTGTTCCCAGTGCCTGCAATGTGGCAGATGCTCAAAGGCTGTTTGCTTAAATGATTAAACAACTCGATAAAGAAAGTGCAGGAGGGAAGTGAGAAAAACAGATTTTTATTTAAAGCAAACAAATCAATTGCTTTTCTTAAGAGCCCAGAAAGATGCAGTAAACAGAGGAGACACACTGGGATTGAGCAGCACTAAGATTACTAATCACTGACTCAATTAAACCAACTAGCCTGGTCCTCTTAGAGCTGCCCCTTGGGAACCACAGAGCCAAAACCCAGGACTGGTTGGACCATATTCTGGGGAGGGGGGCAGTTCTAATATTCTTGTGAGTAGAAATTCCTCTACTTAAAGCTTTGCAGTGACCCATTTCAGGGTTTATGTTGGAGATTATGTCTTCAAGTCTTTTTGGCCAGATGATAGTGTGCAGGGCTGGTTGGCTTCCGGGGGAAATTATCTGTGAGCCGACGGGAGCCGGCACTGAGTCAAACAGTTTCTGGGAATCTATGTCTGGACATCCACCGTTTGTGAGGGAAGGACTCTCCTGATGGTGGGGATGTACCGATTGAATAGAAAATAAAATCTTGGACTTCCTCTTCTATAAAAATACTCAGGGAAACTTCTCTTCCAGTCCCAGAGAAAATCTGGGCTGGGTTTAAGGGCATCCAAGAAGACTTGGCAATATTTTTCTGGGTCTGGAATATGTCCATGAGTCCAAGGGGTCTGTCTGTATGATGTGGGTGAAGTGGCCTCTGATGACAAGAGAGAGACCCAGGCTTCACTCTCGCTGGGTCTCTTTGGCAGAGAAAGGACTTTGGCAGCAGGGACAAGTGTTATCCCAAGGAGCCAGGATTGAAGAGCATCAAGGCCACCCTAGGCCTTAGGGAAAAGGACGCACCAATGGTGGTGGTTAGTGGGTTTCTAGGATGAGACCTGAGAGCCTGGAGGATCCTTGGGATCCAGTTGGCTGCAAGTCCTGCCTTGGGGTGCTGTCAGGTTGTCAGGGCCCCTGGAAAGTGATGGCTCTTCACTGTGCTAATCAGGGGCTAGTTTTATGTTTGGGAAAAGAAAGCAACACAGCAATTAGCAAAGATTTGGCTAAAGATAGATGTTTCAGGCTGGAGAAGGAAGTGGTTTCCATTCTGTGTCGGGACCCCAGGCAGCCCAACATGCTGGTGTGAGAAACTCAGCGCTACTGACCTGGAAAGCAGTGTTCCTATGTTCCCACTTCACTAGTAAGAAAGTGAGGCTTTGGGAGGGTAAGCGACTTTCTTAACATCATTCCTAAGTCATGGCTGAGTTGGTTGTTGTAACTCCCTTGACTTGCAGCCCTGCTTGTCACCAAGTTGTCTCCTTTCTATATTGCAAGTGGTTTGGGAAGGGATGATCGTCAGAGACAGGCACCCAAATATAGTATCGACCTGTCCAGCTGTGTCAGTGAGGACTTCACCTGTTTTCTTCAAAACCGTGACATTTGTGTTTCTGTTGTTCATTCTGTTAAGAGTTAGACAGCTCTGGTCTGAATACTGCTAATTCTCCTCTTGTTCGTTTGCATCATCAAGACGGGTGCTTCTTCAGATTCAGTGTGTTGAAGAATCACAGGCAGCGTGGGCATTGTTAAAATCCAGATTCTGATCCAGGAGGCGTACAGTGTGTTTTGAGAATCTTGTTCTAAAAGATGTCTGGCAATGGTGGATGAGGTGGGTCCAAGGAGCACACTCAGAAGAGCAAAGATCTGGGGCACAGCACTCACCAGCGGGCTGTTTTCTCATCTGTAAAATGAAATAATACAGTAGCTACCCATTGGACTGTTTTGAAGTTTCCATGAAGTAATGTGTGCAACGGTGTTGCACAGTGTCTAGTGTGTGAGAGGTAATCAGTCGTGTTTTCATCCATTAGGGCTGGCATAACAAAAATATCATAAACCAGGTGGCTTATAAACAACAAACATTTATTTCTCACAGTTCTGGAGGCTGGTAAGTCCAAAATTATGGCCATGGTAGACTCAGTGTCTGTTAAGGACCCACCACTTCCTCATTGACACCTGCCTTCTCACTGTAACCTTATATGGTAGACGGGCAGGTAAGGTCTCTGGGGTCTCCATGAGAGTCCCACCCTCATGCTCTGATCGCTCCAAAGTCCCCATCTCCAAACACCATCACATTGGGGATTAGATTCCAACATACGAATTTGCTGGGGGGTACACATGCATTCCATGGCAAATGGGTTTTAATTTTCTCCCATTCTGCATTTTCACCTCTTCTGTTACAAAAAGAGAGACTTGATGAACTTTCCACTGCAGAAGGCTTGGAAGATCTTTGCATTTAGAAAGAGAACATAAGGAAGAAAGGAGTGCTTAACTCCAGGACTGTGGCTGTTGATAATTCTTCTCCTTGTGTTTAAAATATTCTTATCTTGGTGGTTACAACAAAATAAAACTGGACAATTTTTTTTTTGAAATCCCAGTCTGTCCCTTCCCACCCTCTACCCCCCTGGTAACCACAAGTCTGTATTCTCTGTCCATGAGTCTATTTCTGTCCTGTATTTATGCTTTGTTTTTGTTTGTTTGTTTGTTTTTGTTTTTTAGATTCCACATATGAGCGATCTCATATGGTATTTTTCTTTCTCTTTCTGGCTTACTTCACTTAGAATGACATTCTCCAGGAGCATCCATGTTGCTGCAAATGGCATTATGTTGTCAGTTTTTATGGCTGAGTAGTATTCCATTGTATAAATATACCACCTCTTCTTTATCCAGTCACCTGTTGATGGACATTTAGGCTGTTTCCATGTTTTGGCTATTGTAAATAGTGCTGCTATGGACATTGGGGTGCAGGTGTCATCCTGAAGTAGATTTCCTTCTGGATACAAGCCCAGGAGTGGGATTCCTGGGTCATATGGTAAGTCTATTCCTAGTCTTTTGAGGAATCTCCACACTGTTTTCCATAGTGGCTGCACCAAACTGCATTCCCACCAGCAGTGTAGGAGGGTTCCCCTTTCTCCACAGCCTCTCCAGCATTTGTCATTTTTGGATTTTTGAATGACGGCCATTCTGACTGGTGTGAGGTGATACCTCATTGTAGTTTTGATTTGCATTTCTCTGATGATTAGTGATATTGAGCATTTTTTCATGTGCTTTTTGATCATTTGTATGTCTTCCTTGGAGAATTGCTTGTTTAGGTCTTCTGCTCATTTTTGGATTGGGTTGTTTATTTTTTTCTTATTGAGTCGTATGAGCTGCTTATATATTTTGGAGATCAAGCCTTTGTCGGTTTCACTTGCAAAAATTTTCTCCCATTCCGTAGGTTTTCTTCTCGTTTTATTTCTGGTTTCCTTTGCTCTGCAGAAGCTTGTAAGTTTCATTAGGTCCCATTTGTTTATTCTTGCTTTTATTTCTTCTAGGAGAAAATTTTTGAAATGTATGTCAGATAACGTTTTGCCTATGTTTTCCTCTAGGAGGTTTATTGTATCTTGTCTTAAGTTTAAGTCTTTAATCCATTTTGAGTTGATTTTTGTATATGGTGTAAGGGTGTGTTCTAGCTTCATTGTTTTACATGCTGCTGTCCAGTTTTCCCAACACCATTTGCTGAAGAGAAAAACTGGACAATTTTGACAGAAGTTTGCATATAAAATTAATCTGGTCAGAGGTTGGCTGGGAAAGAAAGATGAAAAAAATACTGCATATATTTTTTTAAATGTAAAATTCATAATATCAATAATCTTTGAAGTTGGTGTGAGTCTCAGCTTCTCTGTCTGGGAGAACAGGCAGCCTGATATAATTCCACACTGATGGTCCAGAGACACAGATTCTGTTTCCAGCACTGCCTCCAACTAAGTGTGTCCCCTGGATAGTCACCCCGCCAGCCTGAAGATCAGTTTCCCCAGCTGTAACATCAGGGCAGCCAACCCTTCCCACCGTCATGGATGACATTTTTATGCTTGCGTATGGCCCTAGATCCCAGAGTCGCCCTCAGTGCAGCACTCTGGGCAGTTGAATCAGTAAATGCAATTCTGAGCTACCATCTCTGGGAACTGACGTTCTAGGATTCTAAGAACTGCTAATGGTGGAATCCCAGGCATTAAGGTTGAAGATGGGACTTGAAGGTGGACTAGGATTTTGGCAACTTGAATGTGGAATGGGGATGGTAGGAAGTTATCCAGATGGAGGGGACAGTGTGAGCAAAGGCAAGAGGTCAGGGAAAGACATGACAAGTTTGAGGAACAGGTATAAATGATCACCATAATAAACGTAGTTACCAAGTGTCACCATGCAAAGTTATTACTGCATAATTGACTGCATGTCCTTGACTGCACATCACACCCCCATGACTGACTTATTTTATTTTTTGAATTTCTCAGATGTCTCTTTATTTAATTTAATTAATTCATTTTTATTGAAGTATAGTCAATTTACAATATTGTGTTAGTTTCTGATGTACAGCATAATGGTTCAATTATACATATGTATATATTTCTTTTCATTATAGGCTATTACAAGGTATGGAATACAGTTCCCTGTACTATACAGTAGGGCCTTGTTGTTTATCTATTTTACATATAATAGTATTTGCAAATCCTGAACTCCTAATGTATCCTGTGCCCCCTCCCCCTGTGAATCTGTTTCTGTCTTGTAACTAAGCTTATTTGTGTCTTTTTTTTTTTGATTCTGCATGTAAGTGGTATCATATGATATTTGTCTTTCTTTGTCTGACTTACTTCACTTAGTATGATAATCTCCAGGCCCACTCATGTTGCTGCAAATGGTATCATTTCATTCTTTTTTAGGATTCCATTGTGTGTGTGTGTGTGTATATATGTGTATATATATATATATATATACCACATCTTCTTTATCTAGTCATCTGTTGATGGCCATTAGGTTGCTTCCATGTCTTGGCTATTGTAAATAGTCCTGAGATGTTAATAAGACATCCAAGTGAAGATGTCAAGAAGGCAGTTTGATATGCAAATCTGGGTTCTGAAGAGCAGTCCGGACTGGTAATAAAAATCTGAGCCTGCTAAGTATGGGACTGTGAGGAATGCTACTGAGGGATCAAGTGAGAGACCAGAAAAATCATCCACTGGCTTTGGTGACGACATGGACCCATCACGATGGACTGTGCTGGTAGAAGACAGAGTCGCAGGGTGGATGGAAGGTGGTGCACCGGAGAATGCTTACAGAAACAACGCTTTCCAAGAGTTTTGTTGGGAAGGCGAGCAGAGAAATGGGCAAGAGTTAAAGGAGGATACAGGACGGAAAGAAAGCCTTTCAACAATCAGAGGTTCAGGAGCCCATCTGTGTGCTAGCGATGACGGGAGGGAGGTGAAGGCTGCCCGTGAGGCTGAGAGTGACAGTGAGCCTCACAGAGGGCGATGCTTCCCCAGAGAGGGGGTGATTGGAGGAGAAGCGCCTTCGAGAAGGTCAGAAAGGATTCCAGCCAGAACACATGCGGAAGGATCGGCCTGATAGGAAGGGAGAAGATTCCCTCGGCACCCTAGGGAGGAAGTGGGGGGGATGAGCTAAGACGCGGGCAAGCTGCTCGACTTCAGTGCTGGGAGGAGGCGGGGGTCTCGGTTTCGTGGCTTCTAATTTCTAAGTGAATTATAAGACGAGGGCAGCAGCTGGGCAGAGAGAGGCGTATATCAAGTTTTGAAGGCATCAAGTATTGTCTTGAACAATGAAAAAGCAATTTCAGGGAAGCATTCAGTGCTGATTCTCCGCTTTGAGATTTGTGTCCGTGAATCGATAGTGAAATCACTTAGCAGGCTGTGTGATGTTCTCCGTGAGTGCTGAGCTGCTGCAATCATAGATACAGGGAAGGGGCTCAGCTGGAGTTTGGCAAGGTGACCTTGATGGAGGAGAGAGATGCGAGGGTATCAGGGTTGTTTGCAGGGAGAGTCTTATAAAGAAGGCCTGGGGAGTTTAATTTATGGAAGGGTGGAAACCAAGGCTGGAGGTGGCTCTGGCTGGTGGACGGGTGGGGGGATCAACGGGTTAGTGGTCAGGATAAGAGATGAGGAACGTGGGAGTTGGGGGTATGGGAGCAAGTGAGCTGGGAAGGATGGGAAGTGCAGGTCAAAGAGCAGGATTTCAAAACAGGGGTTTCTGGTAATGACATGGCCTGTGGTGTGACTGCTGAGTGGGTGGCTGAGGAGAGAGCAGGCAAAGACGGCTCGGGTAAAGGACATCAGGAATGGCGAGGCTAAGCCGCGGGATGAGCTACACATGTTGATGTTGAGGTTTTGAGGATTATCGTAGGAAGAGGGCTGTGACTCTTACTGTAACCAGGAGCTAAAGTCTGCTGTGAAGGAGGGGTGATGACTGAGAAGAGGGTAGAATGACCCCAGTGCGGAGGGCACTGGTAGGAAGCAACCGGAAGTGGGGCCATGGCAGCCCAGGAGATGCTTTAGTGCAAAGCAGGGAAAAATGTCCCTCCTCTGGGGGAAGCAGCCCCGCCCCAGGAGGCACAGCTTAGGGTGTGCAGTCTGGGCTTTCCTCACCCCTCAGGTGGGCATCCTTGGCAGGACACACGTTTCTTGCAGGACCTGTCCAGCCCTGCCCCGTAGCCCTGCTTCAATGGCCTAGGCAGCCAAAGAACCAGCTTTTTGCAGGAGACATGTCCTGAAAGGGGCAGTGTGGGGCAAGGATCAACCCTCTGATATTACTGACAGGGAAACTGAGGCCCATGGAAGGGAAATATCTCAATAATGCAAGTGATGTTTGAGCAAATGCTCCAGAATTGCAAATTCAAAAACATGTTGTCTCTCAAAGTTGCTTCTGTGGGAGGCGGCAGCCTTCTTTCTAGTGTGCTGCCATTGCTCCAGACATTTCTGGAAACTCCTTCGGAGAAAGGCTCTTCAGAGCCAGCTTCTGAGTCAGCAAGTCAGCCCACTGCACTGCAGAATCTTATTTAATACACGGGGTGGGGCCCGTCCTTTCCCTTCTCTGCCGTTGGGTCTTTCTGCATTTTATCTCAACACGTATTTCTTTTGCACTCAGCGTGTTCCGGGCCCACGAGCTCCCCAGTGAGGTGAGGGACTCGGCTGAAGTTCAGTCTGAACAGGTTTTGTTCGTCAGGGCTGGTGTGTGTGAGGTTTGCATCCTTCTGGCATCTTCGATGCAAACAACAGAACGCCCCTCACCTATTTTTGCAGGAAATGAATTTAATAAAGAACGTTAGGTAGCTCAGAGGATCTCTGGGAACCAGGCTTCGGGAAGGAGCCATGGTCGGACTACCCGGTTCCAGGAGGGACCCCACTGCTTGTACCGTGAGGTTCTGCCTGGTCCTGGCACTCCCACCACGGCTCATTCTGATTCGGGATGATTTTCTGTCACTCCCCCACTTCAGCTGGAAATCAGGTTCTGCCCAGCTCCTGGGTCCTCAGCCTGTCGTCTTCCTGAGCGAATTCTCCCAAGTGCACGACTGGCAGAGCCCAGGTCCCGTGCTGCCACTGGCTGCAGAGGGGGCCCAGGGAAAGGGGATTCCAGCTTCTGACTTGGGAGGTGCTGTTCAGATGGTGGGAAGGTCCCCAAACATAAGGACTTTTTTCTAAAAAGTGGTGAGCGCCGTGGACAGGGCCACGGTTGCCTCCTAGGCTGCAGGCTTCTTGGGCCCTTCTGCCTAGAATTTGGGAAAGCCGCCCCGAGGTGTACCGTGGTGACAGGACCACTGTCCTTCCCGATCCGATGGCCTGTCTTCACAGAGTGTAATCACCGGCTTGGAGATCGCCGCACACCTAGACTTTCCGTACCCAAAATTTCGAGTTCCCTTTAAAGTGAATGTAGTTAACGGAGGAACGGGAAGTTGTTTTTTCAAGCCCCTGCACGTGAGTAGTTGTTAAGGTCAAATCCTCCTGCCAGCAAACCTGTGTCAGTGGAGAAAGCTGGGCCATCCCACCTGGGACTGCTTCTCCTCAGTGATTGGGGGTCCCTTCGCCCTCGTGTCTGTAATAAACAGAAAGATACGCAGCAGCTCCCCGTGCGTGTGGAGAAGTATTCCTAGGATAGGCATTTATTTATTTTATTTTTTAAAATTTTATTGAGTTATAGTCAGTTTACAATCTTGTGTCAATATCAAGTGCACAGCACAATTTCTCAGTCATACGTGAATATGCATATATTCGTTTGCATATTCTTTTTCACCCTGAGCTACTACAAGATCTTGTATATATTTCCCTGTGCTTTACAGTATTAACTTGCTTATCTATTCTATATATGCTGGTCAGCATCTGCAAATCTCAAACTCGCAGTCTGTAGGACGGGCAATGATTGAGGGCTTACTAGGTGCCGGGTACTGGGGCTTACGCCTGGGCTGAGGGGCCCAGGAGACGAGTAAGACATGGATTGTTTACGGGAAATGCATGCTAGTGTCGGAGACAGACAGCCTACACTTAACTGTGTGTCAGTGGGGTACTGGGAGCAGAGGAAAAGGACCTTGGGGTCTTCCAAACCTGGGCTTATGTCCTGGGCCTTGGGAATGAGTTTTTTTTTTCTTTCATCTGCAAAGTGGAGATAATAAGACTTAGATCATACAGTTATTTGGAAGTGTGACGAGGAAAAAGCAGGGGGAGTAGCTCAGTGGGCACAGCCAGCGTGGTTTCTTCCAACACCCCAACACCCTCTTTCTCTTCTTTCAGAGAAGGACCCCAGAGAAGGTGTTGGTTAATTCTGCCCAGTGGATTCGGGCTGAGCTCCTAATGATGACAGGGGGTCCTGCAGATGGAGGGTGAGGAAAAGGCTTCAGGAAACAGATGCTCAGAGGCCTGGAATACTGCATTTGGGGACTGGTGGACTGAACGTCTGGTTGGAGATGTGAGAGTGGGGAGAGGGGCCTGGCTGGAGGCGCGGCTGGAGGGGGGAGTGAAGGGCTCTGTGGTCGTGCAGGGGTCTGAACATACTCTTGAAAGTGTGGGTGGTCAATGAAGGGCTTTAAGGCAGAGGATTGTTCCCCAAAGACCAGAGCAGCTGCTCTTTGGCTGGTGAAAATATTTCTCTTTTATTTAGAATTGCCCTGGGCTTTGGAGTTCTTCACGTCTCTGCTCTGAGAGATAAGGATGGAAGAGGGGCGCTGTTTCCTGGCCTGTGTTCAGCCTGGGGATCTGTATGGTTGGTGGTCTCAGGGAGCTTCTTGACACCATTACTACTTCATACAAGACTATGTGGAGTAACACCGTTTGTTGAACATCTACCACACTCAGTACAGTGTTAGGTATTTGACCTAAATAATCCCAGATCCTTTTAGTAACCCTGTAAAGCCAGATACTATCATCTCTATTTTGCAGAAGAGAAAACTGAGGCTCAGGAATGTGAGGCAATTTGCTCAAGGTCATGTGACCTGCAGCTGGCCCTGCAGGATTCAAAGCCGGGTTCGCCTCATTGCAAAATCTCTGCTGGTTTCGCCCTGCCCGGCTCCTGAGCCCATTGCGTGGTTTCTAATTGACATGCAACGCTGTCTGTATATGTTTCTCTCTCTGTATTTATAACCACACTCTACCATCTCTACCTACTTATTTATCTAATGGAGTGGCAGACATTTACCGGTATCTCAACGTCTCTTGCCTTCTGTTCCCCAAATCTCTGGGAATTCTGGTGCATTGCCCTTTCTGGCTGGGGAAGCAGAAATGTGGTTAGCTGTGGTCATCAAAGATGTCCTGGAGTGAGGTGTCCTGCCTGCCACCTCAGTCATGGACAGACCCAGAACTGGTCCCAAGGGAAGGGAGTTTCGAGAGCAACCTGCCGGGTGTGATCGATTCCTCAGACGTCGGTGTCTCCCTGTGGATTCCTTCAGTCTCTCGGCGATGCCGGAAACCCTTTGCCTCTCAGTCGGCTGTGGTGTGGTGCCCCGCACACAGTTCATCCAGAACAGAGTCTGAGTACCAGCTCTGTCCTCACCGGCGACTGGGGCCTTGAGCGAGTTATAGATTGCCCCTGAGCTTCAGCTGGCCGGTTGGCCAGTTGTCCATCAAGTGGGGCTGGTTATTGTACCTACTTGCAGGCTGCTGTGAGAATAGAACAAGACGTCTGTAAAATTCTGGGCACACAGGTGTCTCTTTTTTAAGCTTTTCTTTCCTGGGGTGGAAATGTATTAAGCCACTTTCGATGGTCATTTTGAATAATTACCCTCATTCTCAGCTTTGAAAAGATGGATGGGATTAGACTGTCAGTCTACTTGGCCACGGCAGAGAAGACTTGGCTGGGATAGGGAGGTGGGAGGAGGGAAGAAAGAAGAGGGAGATCATGAGAAGCGATGTTCAGTGACTCGGTAACGTACTCAGGATGCAGACCAGGTCTGCCTGTGAAAGCAGTAGCAGACGGCCTGGGTGGGCCCCTTTGATGCTTAACTGTATCCGTAAAAGGTTGGAGAAAATCTTCAGAAAGCCGTCAATACGTTCAGGGCTCCAAACACAGCCTTTCCTTAAAGGGCAAAATGCTCTCATGTTGGGGAGGTGACTTTATTTGGGTTTCCCTGGGGTGGATAGCAGATCACAGAAGTCTCCCGGCAGGAAGCAGCCCTGCGGCTCCTGGCCAGGCTGGTGGAGACCTCTGACCCTCTCTCTGGTCCTCAGGAACTTCTGCTTCCCCGGGAGGAGGAAGGAGGCCGGGAGGTGGGGGGTGGCGGCAAAGGGAGGAGCAATGGGAAAAATAGAGCTTTCTGGGGCGGGGGGGGGGGCGGGAATTGGCTGTCAGAGAATCAAGGTGAGTGGGAGGACCCCAATGGCGCTGGTAGGCTTCAGAGGCTGCTTCGTGCTTTGTGTTGTTGCTTTCTTGCTTGTTTGTGACCTTTAGTTCTTTTTTTTGGTTTATTTTTAGGGGAAGGTAATTAGGTTTCTTTGTTTGCTTATTTATTTGTTTTGATGGCAGTGCTGGGGAATTGAACCCGGGACCTCGTGCATGCTAAGCAAGCGCTCTGCCACGGAGCTACACCCTCCCACCGTGAACTTCAGTTCTTGACTACCTCTTGAAGTCATTGATCGAGAAAGGAGCCTAGGGTCACATCTCTCCACGTTGCTTTATGTAACAAAGGCCTACTTCAAAGGGGAAGCAGGGTCCCAGGGCCAACTGGACTCTTTGCACCACCCGTCACCTCATCTCCTGTGCTATTTGTGATATAATTATCCTAGAACTGGATGGATTGATAATGATAATGATCATGATCATAATAATAATAGCAGCAGCAACCGCAGCAGCTAAAGTTCGCTGAGCACTTCCTAAGCTAGACGTTTCCTGGGCCAGAGCATTTCATGAGCTTTACTTCACTGAACCCTGGGAGGTGCCGGTGCTGTTGTGATCAGCCCCATCCTCCAGATGAGAAGACTGAGCTCAGAAGGACGAAATAAACTGCCAAACATGAGACAACAGCCAGCAAGGCAGAGTTGGGATGTAACCCTGAGTGGAGGGGACCCGGGGCGGAGGCTTTCTCCGCTGCAAGGCGCTACCGCTGCCATGGAAACCCTTGGCCGGGACTGCGTTTTCCTCATCCTCTTATCTTGCGCAAGGCTTGGTACCTAGAGGTGCAATTGCTCAGTAAATGATTTTCATGTCAGTGATGATGATTTTTCCCCCCTCATTTTATATCTCTGCTGGGGTCTTGATGCAGAGACTACATATTAGACACTTAAAATGGATGAATTCAAAATTCAGCGCGTCGGTAAGGAGGGGCCGGTGGAGAGAGACGAGGCTTTAATGTGCGTATGTTAAGATCTGCTGCCTCCTTGAGATGCAAAAGATGGCAAGAGAGATCATGGTTAATGTCATGTCACATTTATCCAGCACGCTGAAGAGAAGTAATGTGCACTGAACACACTTGGGCCAGGCTTTTTATCACCAGTTATCTCACCATCATTGCAACCATCTTGGGGGAGGGTGCTGTATTATTATGACCACTTTACAGATTAAGCTTAGAGTTAAGCTGACTTTCCCAGAACAACAGTGTAAATGGAAGAGTCAGGTTAGGCACCTGGAAGACTTAGAACCCTCCTCTAGGCGCCATATTGCTGAAGTTTCCCTCGAGGTGTTGGACACATAATTTAGATGGAGAGACGACTAGATCCGCATTCCACTCCTCAGGCTGGACTGCGACCTAGGCAGAGGGAAAGGTGGGCTCTCTCGTGTGTTTTTCCTCCGAAGGGCAGAGAACTAACGTCAGCTAGAGGTGAGGAGTGAGCTCGGCAGCGAGGACGGTGGGCGGCCCCAACGTAAAGTGGACCCACCACCAACCCCGCTGGGCTCAGAACTGTTTGGCCTCCCAGGCAGAATGTGTTGAGCGAGAGCTTAACCCTTAGATCACCTCATTTACCAAAAACTCAATCTGAAACCAGCAAACTACCTACTGAATTCGTGACTGCCTTGTAGTGGCTGATGAGAACAATCTGGGACGTTGCAATGTGTTCTGTAGGTGCGGCTGGCGGGCTCTCATTTACCTGGCTGCTTTCTGACATGCTGCTACTACCTGGGGACCCCTCCCCAACCTGAGTGCCCTCCCAGGGGTCTGGATCTCCAAGTGGGGACCCAGCAAAGTGGGAAATGAAGCGTTTCTCTCCTGTTCTCTCTTATCACCTGCCCACGGTCCTTTGTCTTTTTGAGCAGGATTGATGGCTTCTGCGGGCGTCCCGTGGGAGAGCCTGCTGGGATGTTGGCCTTCCAGCCTGCAGCATCTGTAACTCTCCTGTCACCAGGCCTTTAAAAAGGCAGCAAGTTTCTAATCTATGAATCCTAAGGCCAGGGGGCTTGCGGGACAAGGTGCTGGGGGCTGGGGCATCCATAGGGCGTGGCAGCTCCGGGAGGTCACCACAGGGTTTCTACTTGCTGAGAAGGGACAATTCTAAGTGCAGGGTCAGCTTACCGGGAGGTTTGTTTTCTTAGTGGACGGAGCCCACCTCTTCTGGAAGGTGGGGCTGGTGAGTGCGTGCCTGTGTAAGTAGTTAAGTGTTTTGTGTGCGTGTCTGTGTGCGCATGTGTGTGTGTGTGTGTGTGTTCCTTTAGGGCTGCCAGGCTGGGGTTGGACTGAACCCAGCAAAGCCCCTTTGAAGTTGAAACCAGAAAGTGCACTTCCTCCTTCCTCTCAAACCAGAGCGACTGCATGGCCGCAGGCGGGGAGGGCGTTTGTGAGCTGTTTTGTCACTTTCACGCTGTCTCCTCCATCCCAAATGGCGGCACAAAACAGTATTTTTCTGAGGGACCCCTGGCTGCTTGGCATCTCTGGTTTCCATGGAAACCATAAAGCCCATTTGAAGAGGGGGGTTGCAGGGAGGAGAGGTGGGGGAGGGGAGAGCCTGGCCGCTCTTGGGGTGGGAGGCTTCCTCTCTGGACAAAGCGGAGGGGTGAAGACCAGGGGAGGGAACACGGGGGTGCCACTCTGGACGATTTATTGTCTTTAACTTAAGGCTTTCCATATTGATTAGGGGCTAACAGAGCCTCAGGGCCTGGGGGAGGAAGCTGGAAGGGCCTGTGGCTGTGTCCTGCGGCCTGAGCAGATTTAGAGACTGGCACAGGGACTGGACCAGTTGCCCTCTCCCACCCCTTTGCCTGTGAGATAAACCCTGAATTCCCTGGACTGCCATTCAAAGCTCTTCTACTATCTAACTCCACCAGAGCAGTTTACTTACCTTGACTTCCTCTCCAACAGTCCCACAGAGCGAGTGTCGGCCTTGCTGCTGTAAATTCCTCCAGGGCAGCAACCTTGTCCTATTTCCTTCTGCATCTCCAGTACTTGACCCCGGAGCTGAAATGTGCGAATTGATAAAATGTGTGATAAAATGTTCGTGCTTGCTCACTACCTGGAGCCTTGGCTCTGACAGCACTCTTTGCCTGGAAAGCCTTCATTTTTCCCTTTCTCCATATGAGTCTTCCATGCTCAGCTCAAGTCCTGCCTTCTCTATGAAGTGTCCACAGCCCACGTTCATTACCAAGGTCTTCAAACACGTGTACAGCTCCTTGGCTTGCAAGTGCATATTAATAGCTGGTTTCTCTGGACACCCGTGTCTGTGTTTAATCACAGCCTGTTTGTTTTAAAAACACAGCTCTTTCCCTCCTGCTGGAAAGGCATGGAATTTGGATAAGAATAATACAAATCAATATTTCGGTTCTTGTCATGAGTGCCTTGCGTGCAAAGTATCATTTGAAGTAAAAACCAATCTGAGTTTGAGGTTTGGCTCGGCATTTGCGAAATTGAGCAAGACTTTTCAACTCTCTGAACCTCAATTTCCTCATCTGAAAAATGGGCATTATAATAACCATTCTCATGTTCTTCCCCTCTCCCCCCCTTTTCTCCTCATAGAGTTGTTTTGCAGACCTTAAGAACTATTAGTCAAGACAGTGCTTGGAAGATGTGCTACGGTCACTGATCAGAGTCCTCTGAGTGCAGGGAGCACGTCTTACTGATATTGTGGCTGTCTCTGCAGTACTCCACGTCCTGGGGAAACACAGCAAATGTTTGTCAAGCTGAGCTAAAAATCTGAAGAGAAAATAGCGCTGGGAGGGTTGGCTGAGTCCTGGTGGGAAATCCCACAGTGCGCGGCCCTCTGGTACTTGGATATTGTCAGGGTATTCGGGGAATTTTCTTAGGGTAACAAATCTGCAGGGGTCAAGGTCGGAGCCTAGGGCACTGCAATTATTAAAAGGAAATTTAGGGAAGGGAAGATTAAGAAATCCTAAGGAATAGGGGTTTAGGAAGCTCAGGATAAGGGTACTTGGGTACCTGCTGTCTGCTGGTCACTTTTGTTTACGAGTCATCGCCTGGCTTTGTTTCTTCAATCATCTCAGGGGAGTGGATGTTAATATCCCCGTTTTAAGGGTGACCGGACTCGCCCAGACCCTGCACTTCCTCCACGGCTCCATATTCCCTCCCTGACCCTGGACTGAGGTCTTGAGGTCCCACTGCCCTAATGGAGCCTGAGTAAGATGACCCCTTGCAAGACTCGCTGAATGTTCCCTGGGGAGAGAAAACCAATAGGTGTGGTGACTGTAAGAAAACATTTGGTTGGAAATCACAGCTTGTCATCCAAGAATGAGCTCACACCAGGGCAGAAGAAACCCACAGAACTTCCTGTGTGGTTGCCCTGTGGTCTGCGTTGCCTGCCTATCTGTGTGTCCACTTACCTTGCAAACATCCGTCACCGCAGGGCATGGGGTGGGGTGACCCCGAGGGGCAGGGAGTGTGGAGGGGGGATGGGAAAATCACCTGGTGACCACCAACAGCTGGCCTCCCTTGGCCCCCTCCCCGCCGGACCTCAAGCCTCCCAGGGGCAGGGGCGAGTCTGATTAAGAACCGGCTGTCAGGACGTGCCCACCAGCTGCCGGGTGACCTCAGAGGCTGTTTAATGTCCAGCCACACAATGTCAGCCACAGCCTTTGCCCTGTCCACACCGTTGGAGGATGAAGCTTATAGCAAAGAGGAAAACATCTCTAAAATAGCAGCTAGCCTCCTCAGCCCGCCCCCCACCACCCCCGGCTTTTCCTGCAACTTCAAGGCTCTCCTTGGAAGCCTGGAGATGGCTGTTTTCCTTCTCCAGTGGAGCCAAGGAAGGGGCCAGGTGGGAAATCTACCAAGTGGAACAGACCCCGGGGACCAGTGATTGTCTTGGATCCCATGAAAACATTTTGATTTCCAAGGAAATGTCTCAGAGGGGACCCCCGCTCCTTCTAGGGAGTGGGGAGGACCCTTCTTGTTCTCATTCCTCAGCCCCTGCCTGTCCCCCTGCGGGGCAGCTTGCACTCCCAGGTCTGGAGCTGCACATGCAAGAAAGCAGCCACGAGGCACATGTGGCTATTCAAATTTAAACTGATGTGGTTTAAAATTAAATACAATTAATATTTCTGTTCTTCAGCAACACTAGCCATATTTCAGGTTCTTGCTGGGCATGCGTGGCTAGGACATATCAGATTGGACAGTCTAGAAAGAAGACATTTCTGACATTGCAGAACGTTCTTTTGGGCAACACTGGCTTCGAGCCAGGATTCTCCACTCTGGCTGCTCCTTGCAATTACCTGGGAGCTTTTGAAAAGTCTCGATGGCTAGTTGGGGCTTACCCTCAAGACTCAAAGTCTATCAGTCTAGAATGGGGTTTGGCATTGAGATTTTTTCAAAATCTGAGCTGCAGTACTCCATGTCCTGGGGAAACACAGCAAATGTTCGTCAAGCTGAGCTAAAAATCTGAAGAGAAAATAGCGCTGGGAGGGTTGGCTGAGTCTTGGTGGGAAATCCCACAGTGCGTGGCCCTCTGGGACTTGGATATTGTCAGGGTCTGGGGATACTGTCTGATCGGAATGACCTGATCAGATTTGCGGTTTGAATCTTGACCTGTCCCCTCCCATCAATGAACAAACCTTCCCAGAGACGGGCTCTGCTCTCAGGCTGGGAGGAGATCCAAGGAATTTTTCAAAAGTTCTCCAAGTGATTCTAATGTGCAGTCAGTGCTGGTCCACCGGCTCCCAAACACACCTAGTGATAAGAATCACGTGGAGGTTTAGGAAAAAAAATACAGAGCCCTAGGAAGCTTCCTTCTGGATTCTGATTCAGCAGGGCTGGGCAGTGTGTCAAGTCATCCTGCGGTCAAACAGGTTTGGAAAAAATTGATGTAGACTAGCAATAGGAAGAAAATCACTCGGCAGGCACCTGCTAGGTCAGGCATCGTGTTGGGGCCTCGGCCACAGTGCCCTGAGGCTACGGCAGCCCAGCAAGTTGGCCTTCCTCTCTGCCCATGTCACAGGTGAGGAAAATGGAACTTCAGGAAAAGCCACCCAGCCAGTAAATGGTGGCACTGGCTTTCAGACCCTGTCTGAGTCTTAAAGCAAGTGGGCTCTGGAATCATTTTGGGGTTTAAATGATTGCTGCTAAGTGACCTTGGACAAATCCCTAAACCTCGCAAAGTCAATTTCTTTCTTTGTGAGCTGGGAATCATAGCGGTACTGCCTGCTGGGCACGAGCTGGTGACGAGATGAGATCATGTGGGTGAAGGACTCCGGGTGGGGCTGCAGCCGTCAGACTAGTGTCTCATAGATGAAGCTCTGGTGACAAAGAGGATGCACTCCACATGGTCTATTCTTTTCATTACGTCTTTATTCCAAGAGGATCTTTTTCTTTCTTTTCTTCTTCTTCTTCTTCTTTTTTGATGGGGAGGGGGAGGAAGTAATTAGGTTTATTTATTTAAAAATTTTACTTTAATTTTTTAGACGGAGGTCCTGGGGATTGAACCCAGGACCGCGTACATGCTAAGCATGTGTTCTACCACTGAGCTCTACCCTTCCCCCTCTAAGAGGATCCTTTGTGCTTCTCTCACTGTCTCCCTGTCTGTCTGTCTGTCTCTGCCTGTCTGTCTGGTTTGTTCTACGGCAGGGAGGTGATGGGTCTGTTCCTTCATGCTGTATGGCTCTAGCCGTTGGGTGTGGGGACTCAGGAGGGCCCCTTGCTTTGGCCAGATGGACCCAGGCTGCCCCCTCGCCCTCAGTCCGCCGTGCTGCAGGACTGCCAACGCAGCTTCAGCAGAGTGATCAAGACAGTAATCGAAACCAGAACAATCATTGGTAATAAGGTAGCAGCTGCCGTTTACTGAGAGCAGGAACTCCAGGCTCCGTGCTCAGTCCTTAGATGTCAGCGTGTTTCATCCTTTCCCCCAAATGTTGAGGCAGACATTACTGTTCTCTTTTCTTCATACAGAGAAACAGGGGCTTAGAGTCGTTGAAACACCCCTCTGTGGTCACATAACTAGTAACTAGCAGAACTGAGATTTGAACCCAGTCTCAGGCCCCAAAGCTCTTACTCTGGGTTGTCACCAGATGGAAAGAAGAAAGAAAAAAACATCCAAGTAATGGAAACAGAGTTTTGTGTTTCACTTTATAGGCTACTTTCACGCACACAAAATCACTGGATTCTTATGATACACTCTGTGTGGCGGGGGTAGTGATCCCAATTCCCGGATCAGGAAAATGAGGCCCCTGGGAGGTGTGGTACCCCAGCACCGAGTTAGTAGTAGAGCCGGTGAGACACAGATGATGCCGTGGTCTCTTGGCTGCCACATCTCTCCTCTTCCAACATGACATCACCGAAGACAAGTTACACATGTTATTGTTTCCCGTTCTTGATCTTCCTCATCCTCTTGCCTCGTTCATGAATGAAGAGCAGCATTTTTCCTCCAAGGGCAAGTGGAAACACTGAGATTTGGTTAACAAGAAGGGAGGTATCTCATTATCCCACATTAGTTCTAGTTCTTTCCCAGGGATGAGGGAAGATCCTGTGACCTCTAGGTTCCCTCGAGGGAGATGCTTGACTCCTGGGAAGACCTGTCCCCCTTCATTCTCTGCAGTTCTTCACGTAGAATGGAAACGAGCTTGTGGCCTGGGTGGTGGCAAGGGGACGGCTCAAGTGGATGAGTGCTGGAGTCTGGTCGCCCTGGATTTGAATTCCTGGACTGTTTCCTTCTTGCTGTGTGATCTTGGGCATGTCATTTAACCTCTCTGAGCCCCAGCTCACTGTACTATAAAACCGAGGGTAATTTTAACGTCTGTCTTACATGATTATTGTGAGGGTTGAATTAGACCATGGCCGTCAGTGCTAAGCACTGCCTGGTGCACAAAGGCTTTCTGATGGGAGCCACCACCATCTCTGATCACAGTGTTCAGCCAGCCAAGCAGAGAAGCAGAGCCGGGGGAGGGGCGCTGTCATACTGCATGTGGAGTTGCTCCAAGAACCTTTCTCTCAGTGCTGATTTGGGACACAGGAAAAGGGGGGTTGGTCCTGGAGAAGGGACTGAAGCCCTTTAATGAGCTCAGGAAAGCCCATCTCCTGACAAAAACAGCCCAGGATTCTGCAATAACATCCTGCCAGAAGAGGCAGTGGCAGGATACATGCTGGGGGTGGGAGCGCGTGGCAGCCCCACTGCCCACCCGTCTGCCCGTCGGTCCCCAAGCCCTAAGGAAGCTCAGGAAGTAGCAGCCGGGGATCAGAAGCAGATGAAGACTTCCCCTGCCACATGCATCCTGGACTGATATGGAGACTGGAATAGCAGCTGTCTCGGACGGCCCTCCCGCTGTGAGCTGCTCCTGCCGCACCGCTGTCCCTGACTTGGCTGCCACTGCTCTAAGGGTCCAGGCTCATGAGCCTCCCACGGTTCCACTGAGCCCAGGAGCAGGTCCAGTGAAGGGGAGTGGCCCCCAGTTGCCAATCAAAACCCAAACATTGTTGAAGGTCTTCTGTGTGTTGAGGACAGAGCTTGCATGTGGAAATACAATGAAGCTGGAGACAGAGACCGTCCCAGTCCCTGGAGCGTTTACCATGTGGGCCGGGGGTGGGGTATGCAAATGTGGTGAGCAAATACAGTGAGCCAAATGGAATTCCCAAGGTCCAGGGTGCCTAGGGGTTGGATGGGGAGCTGGGGGAGCACTGGGAAGGCTTCGTGATGGAGGAAGATGGGCACACAGCTGAAGGACCTGTGGGAGTCATCCAGGCAAAGAGGTGGGAATAGCCCTGAGTGTGTGAGAGGAGCTGAGGTGGGCTCAGCCCGGACAGCAGCTCAGGGTACCAGGGGTCTGTGGCTGGAGAGAAAGCCAGGACCTGGGGCTTTGAGGACGGGTCACATCAAGAAGGATGAACTTCATCTGAAGAGTAATAGGAAACCACAAAAGCCTTTTAAGCAGGGGAATGACCCAATCAGATTTGTGGTTTGAATCTTGACCTGTCCCCTCCTATCAACGAACAAACCTTCCCAGAGATCGGCTCTGCTCTCAGGCTGGAAGGAGATCCAAGGAAGCTGCTTGTCAGAGCCGGAGTCCAGTGAAGTGGCGGGGAGAGATCTGTGTGGCTCGGGGAGCAGGGCTCAGATCCCTGGGCTGCTGGGCATTCACACAGTGCACACAGTGACCCGGGAGAGTTAATTTCCTCTTTCTGGACCCCATTGCTCAGGTTCATATGTATCTATATCTGATGGAACCAGATGACTCTGAAAGGCCCTTTTGGATAATATATTCTGTGATCCAAATGTAAGATGAGTTTCCCTGCCCTCAAGAAGCTCATGGTCTGGAGGTGCATGATGGAGTGAGACAGCATGCTTGGTAAATGCCAGCTGATTTTCGGACAGCATGTCTCAGGGACAGGGGATGGAGAGAGGACCACAGCCTCTGTGCCCTGGACAATGGATTTCATGCACGCAGCGGAGGGAGGGATTGCCCCCATGAGCTCACGGCTTGCTGGAACTGAAGTTGGGTTCTCCATGAATTTCAGTCTTGAGTGGGGTCAGCCTTTCTAGCTGGTGGGCAGAGGATATGACAGCCTACAGGTGCTCTTCCCGGGGGGGGGGGTCCCGGAATCCTGCCCTCAGGACACTCCCATTCTGAATCTTTGAATCACGAAGATGGCTCCTTCCTGTGGAGGCCAGGAGGCAAAGGGGAAACATGATGGCAAAACCGAACTAGGAGACCTGGGTTATATGTCTGGCTCTGCCAGTCAGTGACGTGTCATGTCCCTTGGGGACATGCCACTCTTCCTCGCAGGGACTTTTAGTTTCCTCATCTATACAATGACAGTTTTTCCAGGTGTTAGCTGGGTCCTGGGCCCTGCGTGCTGGTGATGTAAGATGGAAAAGATTAGGTTGCTTCCCTCAGGCAGCCTTCAGCCTGGTAGGGAGATACATACTTGCAGTGTAGCGTACTGAGTACATTGTCACAGTGGGGTGTGGGGTGGAAGGTATACAGGCACAGACATAGGGTTCTTAGTCTAGCCAGGGAGGTGCAGGAGGGCTTCCTGGAGGAGGCAGCGCTATTCACATTTGAATGATCGGTGTGAGTCAGTTGGTGGTAGGGGAAAAAAAGTACTTTAGACATTTCCAAAGAACAAGGCATCTCTCCAGTCATCTTGCTTTTCTCAGCATAATCTCCAGCTCCCTCCGCCTCCCCAGAGTCCCACTGAAGCCCCGGAGAAGTTCTTCTGTCTGCCCGCTGCTGGGAGGGCAGCCAGCACCGGAGGTCTCTGGGGTGGACTTCTGAGCACCCTCTGCTGGAATGAACTCTGAGCACAGCCCACGGTTGACTTTTAAGTCATAGGCTTGCCTTGGGCAGAGTGCTCCAGCTGTCAGCAGGATGTCTCCCTGGGAGCCTCAAAGACTGAGATCAGAGCCGACTTGGCCTTTGTCTGCCAGGGTTTGCTGGAAGAGATGCTCGCCTGCCCCTGGGAGGGCTTCCTAAGGACAGAATTCCCAGCTCCGGCTGCCCATCTTGGGAATATTTATTGAGTGTTGACTGCGGGGCGAGTAGGAGTGAGAGAAAACAAATAATCTCGTCAATGAACACACACTTGGAAACCGATAGGAACGCTGTGCAGGGAAGGGTGTGGTCTCCCGGGAAAGTCTAGGCAGGACTCTGAGCTAGCCTGGCAAGGTTTTGGGACGACACCTGAGTGGGGATGCTGGAGGTGAGATCTAAAGGAAGGGAAGAAATACTCTAGGTGAAGAATGGGGTGAGACAGAGAGTAAATACATCAGGTTCTAGACAAAGGAATAGCACAAACAAAGCCTCTGGGGTTGGAGAGCCTTGTGCATTAAGGAGGGTGAAGACTGGGTGGCTGGTGTGCAGCGGGAAAGGCGGGTGGTGATGTGACGCTGGAGGGTTGGCTGGGCTTAGCCCTGCGGGTCCTGCTGGCTGCATTGAGCCTTTTGTCCTTTACCCTAAAAGCCATGGGGACCCATAGCAGCAGGACGCTAACAGGATCGGATTTGTGTTTAGAAGAGAAACACCACCCTGGATGCCTGGAGGAGGGTGGGTGGAGGAGGAGGCAGTGGCTGTTGCTGGACCCGTTCAGGAGCGGCTGCCGGAGACCAGGCCTGGACCAGCGGTGGCGGTGGAGGTGCTGAGCCGGTGTCAGTTCTGGAAGTGAGCTAGAGTGCACCCGGGCGGTAAGGGACAGGGCATCAAGCTTGTCTTCCGCCTTCCGGAAGGCCAGCGCTGTGGAGGACCGCCAGGCCATGTCGCCCACCCCTCCGCTGACACAAAGAAACTGAGGCTCGGGGGCCGGGAGGGGCTTGCCCAGGCTGGCAGAATGGAGCCAGCCCAGAACCTGCACTGTCCCTCCTGCTTCTTGCCAGGAGAATCAGCATCAGAGCCAGAGCCAGGGCTGGAAGAAGCCTCAGAAATCAGCTAAGCAGATCCTTAGGTTTTAGAGCTAAGGAAACTGAGGCCACAAGGCACGAAGGCTTCAGGGGCCAAAGGCCACCCAGGGAGTTAATTAATTAATCAATAGAAGGGTCTAGGCCTACGTAAACATAGCTCGGCTGACCCCGAGATAGTGGGACATGTGTTTGTTCAGGAGGGAGATAACTTGGCCCCAGTCCCTCCAGCTGCTTTCCCAAGCCCGCTTGCGCCGCTGGCTCCCATCTCAGCTGTCTGTCTGGGGTTAGGGAATCCAGATGTCTGGGGCCACCGCGGCCAGCCGGATTTTCCCACGTCATGGGTTCCCAGTGTTTGGACGCAGTAGGTCAGCAGCCATGCTGGAGGGGGCGGGTGGCAGGGAAAGACACCAACGCTGGTCTTTTAGTGAGTTTCCCAGTATCTGAGCTTAGAGAGAAGGCTAATTTCCCCAGGTGCCTGGGATGTGCCCTTCTAGACAGGCAGAGCCCTGCAGCTAAAGCCACAGAACGTACCAGTGTTTAGGCACCTTGGTTTTTAGAATTGAATGTTCTGACTGGGTCTGACAGATGTTAAATATTTGGCGACTTCCAGATGTAAGAGCTCATTTGGGAGCTATGTTAATGTAGATGCCAAAATGTTGGAATTTTCTTTCCTTTCTTTCTTTCTTTCTTTCTTTTTTTTTTTTTTTGTGAAAAGCAGGTTGAATATTTGAAATTGGGACTGCATTAGGAAATTCCCAAACATATTTTTGGGCAGCTGTCTGGCTTTGTCCCTGGGGAATCCTGGGGGCCCCAGAAGGACTCAGAGTCTCTGTTCTCTGCAGCTACCCGCTTGAGTTCCAGGACGGTTCAGGCAGGGGGGACAATGGTGCCAGGTTTCGAGGAGGCTCAGGTGGCTGGGGAGCCTGTGGCATGTGGAAAGGCAAAGTCAGACAACCCTGGGGGCAGGAATGGGGGCACAACTGTCCTGGCTTTGCTAACCATCTGGGTGACATCGGCACTCATGTCTCTGGACCCCAGTTTCCCGTTTTGCTAAGTGGTGATGAAAAATCCCATTTCACAGTGTCAGTGTGAGTATGAAACGAGATAACTGACAAAAAGCACTCAACACGTGGTCTAGTGTTGATAAAACGCTCTGTAAATTTAAATTCTTGTTATTTCTCACTCTGGGAACCCCCTGAATTCAACCAAGACTGAGGCAGATTGAATCAGAAGTACAGAACCTTCCTCTCTGGCTCTGACCACTCTTAGCTGTCTCTTGGGGTTCACTGCCATGGCAACGGGTCGGTGGAGTGGCGAGGAAGCCGATCGGGGCAGCTAAGCAGCTGGAACGCTGCCTGGCCTGCCGGCGCCTGGTCCAGCCTGATTAACAGCTGCCTGGTTCACGGGCCTCATCTCAGGTTGCCCCGGGCGACCCTTTCTGCCCAGGGATGGGGAGAGCCTCACTCGTTGGGACGTGCCAGAACCCTGGTCATGAGCACAGTTACAGGTGCCGCGGAGTCTTGGAACTGCCAAAGCAGAATATGAAAGCTGAGGGGGACCTGGAGATGAGCTATTCCAGGCTCCTTTCTTTATGGCCGAACACAGAGCAAACCGGTGATGAATGCCTACAGTTTACCCAACACTGTAGGAAGTTCTCTCTCCATAGTTTCTTTCCAACAACGATCCTGGGCAGTAGGTGTAATTGTCTCCATCAGGGAGGTGGAGACCAAGGTCCATAGGTGTGAAATCTTTCGTTTACAACGCACAGCTAGGATCTGCATCCCAGACGTCTCTGAATTCAGGTCCTATGTCCTTTCTACGCTCTCATGTTACTTATTCTCTGTCTAGCTCTTGGGAACTTGTCTGGTTTATTCCTTGATTGTATTTCCAGTGCCTGGAACGGTGCTTCATATATATGAGGGGTTCAGTTAAAAATTGTTGGGCCCATGAATGGCCAGGGATCATCATGGTACCATTTTAGCAGGTATGATCCTATGGCCAGGTAAGTGCATGGGTGTGTGGGGCTTGAATCAGACCCTATGATGGGAGACACTTAAAGCCCTAAAGATGAGAATCCCCTCTTGGCCTCCTAGCCTCTCCTCGCCACGCTATTTTCCACAAGTTCTAGTACCCCTGGATTCCAGGCTGAACATTCACTTCCCTTCCCCTCTGGGCCTTCTCTCCTACTTTCCCCCACCGTGGAATACTCTCATTTCTCTCTTCTCCTGAGGATCCTAGACCCACCTTCAGGCTCCAGGTGTCCCCTTCTCCATGATGTTTACCTTGATGCCTTTAAGGGAACTTGGTCTCTCCTTCTCTACATTTCTGCACTCCCTGCGGGTCTCTTTGGTACGTCCTTGATCGCATCGGCATTGCAATCTGTATTCCTGGGATGCCTTCCTCCCTTTAGGGACTGTGAGCTCCTAGCAGGCCCTGACCCTGTTGGTCTTGCATCCTCTGGGGCACCTGGCATGTTGGCACGCAGAGCAGTTGCGATGAATGTGGAACCGAATGCGGTTGACTTGGTGCAGAGCTCCCCATCCCGGGTCCCCTGTCACCCCGACACTCAGGCATTGGGCTGGATTGGTCAGGGAGCAGGGCTGGAACTACACAGGGCTCGGTGGGGGGCCTCCATCTGCCTCCTCTCCACAAGCGTGGGCTGAAAGCAGCCCTCTCCAGGGACCTCCCTGACCTCAGCTGACCTTCTCCAGGGCTGTTTTCTCATTCTCTTGGATCAGGCTGAGAAAAACAGGAAGGATCATTAAGGGACTGAGCCTTCCGAGCCAGCAAAATTAAGGCTGATTCTTTTTGCAGATACCAAAAGCTTTGTTTGTGAGTTGTGACAAGAGAGTGGGCCTTTCCTGCTGGCTTTGGGAAGAAGCCTCTTCTAACCTGGGTCCACTCCGGGCGCCGTGCCCAGCCCCCTTCACCCTTCTTCCTCTTCCTTCCACAGTTGGAATCTCTAGTGTTTTCCACACTTGAAAAATGTAGAGCTGGCGGACCCCTCGGCTGTGTGCAGTCTCTCCCCAAGAGATCATCTCATTCCTTGCTACTCAAAGTGTGGTCCATGGACCAGCGATGCAGGAGGCTTGTTAGAAATGCAACTCCTAGGTCCTTCCAAGCCTAAGGATACAGAATCTGTACCTTAGCATGGTCCCCGGGGAATTGCTCTGCATATTATGGTTTGAGAAGTGGGACTCTAACTCACTTTTATTTATTTTTTTTTTAAATAAGAGATAGAGGGGAGGTATAGCTCAGTGGTAGAGTGCGTGCATAGCATGCACAAGGTCCTGGGTTCAATCCCCAGTACCTCTGTTAAAAAAAAAGTCTTATTAAAATAAATAAATAAATAACTATTAAAAAAAAAGAGAGAGAGAGAGAGATGGTACCTGAACCCTGAAGAGGAGAACTGATGGATGAGTTAGTGGCAAGATTGATTTGGTTTCACAAACATTTGTTGAAAAGCTGCTGCACCTCAGTCCTGTGCTAGGCACCGTGGGTGAAATTTGCAGTAGGGATCTTGGTCTCCTTGGTTCTCAGTAATTCTTTCACACACTTAACACTGCCTTGCCCACCCCAGGGCTTCAGCAAGTGTTTGTTGAATGAATCAGACTCTTGAATTCCAGCCCAGCATTTCTTCCACTTCACTCCAGCTGCCTTCTGTAATCACCAGCCTCCTTGAGTAACACGTAGCACTTTCAGACAGAAATAAATAAGTTCTTTAAGGAGGAATTCAGAGAGCAGGCTACATCCTTGGTTTTACCACCTCTGGGCAGCAGAATCCCAGACTGCAGTGATGAGAAAATGTTCATGCAATCCGGTAATCCACCTGTCACAAATGGTGGAGGGGGAGGGTCTGCCCCCAAACAAGGAACGATTTCCAATTGACTAGGCATCTTTGATGAAGCATAGGATATAGAGCGGGTTCCAGTATCAGTGCCTGGCTCCTCTTCACCAGAGATCTGGTGACAGCTCTCAGCTCTGTGGCTGGTGACTCTGTTCTGTCCAGCCTGGATGTCTCCTGGGTGTTCCATGTTGCCCTTTTCCCCTCAAGTCTGACCTCTTCTGGGATGTCTAGTTCTTCCATTAGGGGCTTTATTACTGATTGAACATGTGCTTAATCATTTGAAGCCATCTTTGTTCCTAAGGACAACTTGACTTCTCCCTTCTCTGTCCATCCGAACAGTGGCGGTGTGGGGCAGCTGCCCTCCCCTTGGCAAGTCATAGGCTCAGTAACTGCATCTCTGCTTCCCTTGGTTGCTGTCTTATTTCTGAAAGCTCAATATTCTCCCGCTATCCAGGGGGATGGGGTCTTCAACTTCTTTGCGTGGAAGGAGTCACATACCACTTTGTGACCAAGTTGAAAATGACTTTCCAGTTGGGAAGAAACATGCTGCCATTAACACTCTTCTCTGAAACAATCTTATTTTGCAGCCGCAGCTTGGGTTGTCAGTACTCTTCAAGACCAGTGTGAGATGGGTTGTAATCGCCTCCTCTTTATTCATTTTTGTTGTCCTTGTTAAACTTGTAAAATACTGTCCACTGGCATTTCCTAAAACCAAGTGATACAAGTTTCCAGTGGTTCTATTCTTGGAAAAGTTCGAAAGAAGAATTGAGGGCTACCCCTGTTCTTGGCATGGGCTGATTTCATCACATCTAGAATAATTATATTATTTTTAATAATAAAAATGGCAGTTTTGAAATTTTTGTTGATTTCTTACTGTATGTCAGACACTATTCGACTCTCATGAATTGGGATCATGTCGTTGAATGACTTCTACAATGCTATGAGGTGGGGAAGGGGATGAGTCGGGGAACTACTAGCTCATCTGGTGAGTGACAACAGCAGGACTTGAACTTGGTTGGCTGTTAGCATAGGCTGCTACCCTCTCTGCAGCTTGCTCCTGGGATGGGACGGTGATTCTGGGTTTCAGCCTTACCTTGTCACACGTCTCTATCCACAATAAGCCTTTTCCTCACAGGCTAGTGTTTGGGTTGTGTTTTATTAGGTAACAAGTAGCCTCGAACATAGAAGCTTAAGACAGTAAGTTGCCTGTGTTAAAAGATAAACATATTCAAGTTTTCAAGTTGATTTGAGCAAAAACCCATCTGAATAACTGGGTTTGGTTGGGGAGTGGTTGGGGTACTCCACCAACTGAGGCTGGGGCAAGACTTTAATAGAGAAGCTGTAGAAACAAAGCAAGAAAATTATTTGATTGGCTATCGCTGAAGCAGTTGCCTTGATTGGGAGAGCCTAGTTGACTGTGATTGGCTGTCCTTAAGTTTTGCTTTCTTAACCCTGAGGCACTTCAGGCTTACTTAGGCTTTGGTTTGCTGTTGTAGGCGACCTAGCCATTGAAGCCAGCTCAGTCTAATGGCCTCCTTGTCTAATTAATTTGATAGTCATCACCATTGTAGCTTAACTGTAGTTCTTTACTGGTCGTGCTTGGGCTGTCCCATGGGGCTGTGGTCAGAGGGTGGCTGAGGCTGGAATGCTCAGGACGGATCCACTGACAGGTCTGGTGCTCCGAGGGTATGGCTGGAAAGCTGAGCTCAGCTGGCTCACTGCAATGGCTGAGCCTCCTTCTCTCCACGTGGTCTCTCCATGTGAACTCCTCATTCATCTCTATGGATCAGACAACCCGAGGGAGTTTGGGGCTCCCAAGAGCACAAAAGCAGGAGCTGCCAGCAGACCTCTTAAGGATCAGGTCTGATTCCAGCATGGCGTCCCTTCGGTTACACTGAGTTGCAGGGCCAGCACGGACTCAGTGTGCGGCTGCACCACTCCAAGGCATGGCTCACCTGGTCCCACGTTTGGAGACTGGCTGTCACCACTGGCCAACATGACCTATCTGGCTTAGCACACGGGGTCTGCAGGGCAGTTGTGGATTAAAACTCTGGCTTTCCAGCTGTGTGGTGCTAGATAAGTTACTCAGACATCTCTCAGCATCTAACTCTTCCTCTGTAAGAGCAGGAAGCTGGTGGTTAGTGGTCATTATCACTACGGAACATCCCCGTGTGCCAGGCACCATCCTAAGCACCTTCCAGGCACGATCTCATTTACTCCTCTCAGAGGCCCTTCAGGGAAATTGAGACATGAAGAGATGTCGCCATTTGCCCAAATTCACATGGCTGTTAAGCAACAGCAGTGGGATTTGAACCCTGGCAGCGTGGCTCCCTAGTCCATGCTCTTTGTGTGTGTTTTTTGAGTAGGAGGTAATTAGCTTTATTTATTTATTTATTTATTTATTTATTTATTTATTTATTTAATGAATGAATGGAGGTCCTGGGAATTAAACCCAGGACCTCGTGCATGCTAAGCATGCACTCTACCACTGAGCTGTACCCTTCTCACCTCCTAGTCCATGCTCTTAATTACGCCCTGCATTTCTCAAGAGTAACCCTCTCCCAGTGGGATGCCAATGAGATATTGCAGGTAATGTGCTCAGTGTGGGGTGGAGGACGATGTAAATGTGCAAAGTCGGCAGTGGTTATGAAAATTCACAGTATAGCATTATCCCAGGAAACCCAATAGTCACTGCTGTCTTTCACTCCTTGGCTAAAATGAGTACAGACTGTTCGCTCTCATTTTTTTTTTTTAAAGAGATGATTCCATGGAATATTACCATTTCGAACATATCTTGGCTCATCTCAAACATAATTTGTTTCCTGGATTTGCTTCTTTGTCTGCAGCTGGGGAAGTCTTAGTTTTTCCTCTAGGAAATCACTTTGGATCGATACTCTGCCTCTAGCATGTCACTGTGGGTACAAATCTATCTGTACTCTGAAAATGCTGCTGATTATTTAGGCTTTGGTACCTGAAGCTCCATCATTCTGTGTAAGAGCCCCTGGGACCCTCAGAGTGATACAGAGTATTTAAACCAACATTGTAGGTTCAGATTTTTCTACCCTTGTATCTTGGTTTTCAGGTTTAAGCTGTTTCCTGATGCTAGGAATCTGTTTGTCTATCTACCTCCTTCCTCCCCCTACTACCTTCCTGATTGTTGGCTGTCTGTTTTTTTGTTTTTGTTTTTATTCATAGGATTAAGACAGTTTTTCTGTTACTTGGGTCTGGCTGAGCATAGCTATAGCTGAAGTTAAAAAAAATTCAGTATCTTCTAATAATCTATAATGAGAAAGAATATGAGAAGGAATGAATGTATGTATGTTTATGTATGATGGAAACACTATACGGTACACCAGCAATTGACACATTATAAACTGACTACACGTCAATAAAAAGAAAAAAAAAAGAGGTATTCTTGATTCCTCTTTTGTTCTTTCTCCCCATATCTAATGCATCAGCAAGTCCCATTGGCTCTGTCTCTGAAATAGATGTCCTCAATTTGTCTCCTTACCCACTGCCAATGCCGGTACCCCTTCCAGACACCTTCTAACACAACTATGCAGAAGCCCCTTCCCTGGTGTCCCAGCCATTGGAACACTTTCCATACTGCGTTTGAAATAATCTTTGAAAACGTAATCAGACCATGTCATCCCCTTCCTTAAAACCCTCCCGTGCTGGTTTCCCACGGCATTTACTTACCTAATGTGAGATCCTACCAGAGTCAAGGACCTACTTGATCTGGCCATACTTTTTCAACTTCATCCCCCAACCCTCTTCCTGCTGTTTTCTTCACAGCACTTACCACTATCTGGAAGTATTTATCATTCTCGTTTACTGTCTGATCTACCCCATTCCCACCCCATATAGAAAATAGACACCAAGGGGCAGAGACTTCAACTTGCTCATTGTCAGATGCCCAGCACTTGAAACACGCACCTGTCACATGGGTTTTTGAATGAATGAAGGCATAAGCTGCTCCTTTATATGGGACTCCAACTTCCTACAGCAACCCTTTCCATAGCTTTGGCTTTTAATTTACATGCACAGAGATCTCTATTGAACACTGGCTCGGCAATAGGAGTAGAATCCTCAGTTTTGTAAAAATCAGCCCTATTATTATATCTTTTCTAGAACTTCGTGTGATGTACTCCTTAATGATTCCATGAGCCACGTGTCAAGCTGGGGGGAACACAATATTATTCTTTTTCTCATAATTCTTTCATAGTGGTGTTTTTCTCTCTCTGTCATCTCTGCCTTCCCTGGTGAGTAGGTTGGGGTTAATGAGTGACACAAGAGACCCAATATTTTCTCCTCAAATAGCCTCTTAAGGAGCAGTAATTACTTTGCATCCAACCCTTCTCATCCTTCCAACCGCAAACCTTTCCTGAAGTGGTGATTTCTGGTTGACATTCTGAAATCTGCATGCCATGGGCTGTCTCTTTAGCTCAGTAGTGTATTCCCCCCCCCCCCCCAGTTTCTTTACCTTTCATCACAATGACCTTTCTCCACGAGGAAGTTCATTTCTTTCACAAAGGTCATGTTGCATTATGCCTTGTGTGCTTCAAACATTTTGGTTCGCAGCCCAGATTGATCCAAATCCACTGTCCATTGTTTTAGAAGGGTTCGAAAGTAGAAACAAGAAGGAAGAGAGAAAGCAAAAAAATTGGGAGCATTGAAGAATTGGAGGATTGGAACTGTTTCTAGGCCTACATCATGAGAGATAAAACTGCAAAAGGCTTTGAGCAAGGAGGCCCACTGTAATTTTGCAGTTAGAGTAACTTAGCCAAGTGGAAACAAGAATAAGAACGTGACTTCTCATCCATTGTTTCAAATAATTGCAAGGTTGCAATTAAGAGGGAAGACACCTGGGAAGAGAAAGCAAGGAATCGAAGTGGGCTTGAAAACACTTTTTAGGAAAGACCTTTGTGTGTGTACTGAAGCTTGGAACTTAGTGGAAGTGAACAGAACACAAGTCTGTCAAATTTTTAAGGGAGGTGAATTGCTAAGAAGACACGAACCTGGATTCCAAAAGCTTTAGACTATTGATGCCTAGAACAAATTTTAAGCCAGCACACTTGCACCAACAGGAGGCTGGTTGCAGAAGATGGGCAACCTCCAAAGAGTGCCTACACCCTGATACCTATGCCCTGATACCTACTTTAGATATGGCCAGGATGGATAATGGAAAAGGGAGATACTCCCTTCATAGTGGTCTCCCATCAGAATTTCAGAACTGCTATGGACCATGACAGCTGTGTGTTTTTGTTGTCCCCCTTTCTTTCCAAAAACGGGGTTTAATTTGCTGTTAATTTGTCCCTGAGCCACCATTGTCTACTGGCTATGTGTAGAGTGGGTGGGTGGTAAATTTCTTTTTTTAGTTCATAGGTCACTGGACCATAAGGAGACCTAACAGAGAATACTGCATCACTGTCCATCGTGAGCTGTGAGCTGGATGTGGTGACAGGGTAAGATAAGTGTGGGAGGAAGACTGAAACAGGTATTTGGTGACCAGTGGAGCAGATGGTGTTAGAGACCGGCAGAGTTCACCAAATCCTGTTTCCTTTGCTTTCTTAGGTGCATGGCAGTCTGGTCCCTTGAAGTTAAGTGGAGCCATGGCACTGAATTCTGGCCAGTGAAATATGGCTGGAACTGATGGACAATACTTCTAGCTTTGACCTTCTAAATCTCCCTTGAGATCCTCCACCCTGCAGACAATTCAGTGGAGGGCTCTGTGGCCTCAAGGATGGCAAGGCCACTAGATGGAAGCATCGAGGATCTCTGAATAGCGGGTGTGGAGCAGAGTCTTTGACATGCATTAGTATGTGACATTAGCAAGAAACAAGGGCTTATTATGTTAAATAGCCCAGTAGACAAACTTTTATTCTGTTGAGATTTTGGGATCACCTGCTATCATGACCAGCCTACCTTGACCAATGCAGTGATCAAAGCTATACAGAGTGAAACTCGCAGTGTATGTGTTGGTTTTACCTGTCATCGCTAAGTTTCTTTCACCAAGTAATTGTAGAAGGTCTCTGTGGCTAAAAGCTTACTTCTGATTGAGACTGGATTTTCTTTGCTGTCTCCTATTGTTCCTGCCCTCTGAGGTCAGTTAGTCCTAGGGATTACTGACTGTCTAAACCCAGATCTACCACTTACTAGCTGTGTGACCTGTCCAAGCCTCCGTTCCCTCTTCTGTAAGTGGGTTTGATGAGTACCTGTCTTGGGTTGTTGTGAGAATTAAGTAAATTAACTCATGCCTAGTGCTCAGCACGGCAGGTGGCACACACTCCATGCTCAATAGGGGTACATCATCGTCATCGTCATCGTCATCGTCATCAGTTGCCAGGTATACGTGTGGCACTAGGGATAGATAGCCCTGAATGAGACAAGCAAGGTTGGGACTTCTGTGAGATATTTGTTCATTTCATGACCCTTATGTTTTGATTTTGCTCTTGCTCAGTATAGTCTTTACTAAATATCAATTTTACACGAAATGTTTTGCCTCTCTCCAAACGACTCCAGAAAACTCTGGTTATGGTTGTGCATGTTCTTCGTCCTTCTAGCTGAGTGTTCTGAGTCAGTGTCTGTGCTCCCTTTAGTGGCTTTACTCAGTGAATGCAGTGTTTGACTGTACACTTTGGCATTTGGAGTGGGAGGAATGCAGGGAGGTTAAAATATGCATGGGTGGAAGGAGCCACTTCCTGCTTAGAGCCACTTCCTGTTTAGAGTAATGGGACAAAAATGGCTGCCATTGTGCATAGAGAAGTAAGCTTTCTGTCTTCTTCTTCTGCCTCTGTTCCCAGGGTACACTGCCCAACCATCTCACTTCTAATGGTGTGTTGGCGACACCTGTAAGACTCGGGAGGTTTAGAATCCCTTCCTTTTCTTTTTTTTTAAACTAACCTATGAGAACAGAGACTGAACCTATACCGGTGATGGCCTCATCCATCCCCTGCACCATGCATTTAGCTGCCTCGTTTACCTGGATGCCTGAGCTAGTGTCCTTATGAGCACGGGACTGGCTTGGGCCATCTCCCCAGCACACACTCCTCAGTGAAGCTAACTAGGCAGGCACACCCACTTGCCTTGGCATGTGTTATAGATGACCCAAGCTGCAAACACCAACATGTACCAGACATATGCTCTCTTCTTTGTGTAACTTCAGGCACCAAAATATGCCTACACATAGGGGTGTGTGCATACAGACGCACGCGTATTCTTTTTTTGCCTGGTAGAAATATGCTTCTGTGATGTTCCCTCTACTCCCACACATGCCCCTCCATGGCTGGCACATCGCCTAATGATTCCCATCTCCTCCCTCCCCATAGACCCTTTGTGTGTATATTTTGACACACATTCTCTTGATTACGCCCAGTTCCTTTCTCTCTCTTTTTCTTTCCCTGCCTCCCTCTCCATCCCTCCCCTTCACAAGTCTTTAGAAAATTTGTTAAACTATACACTCTTTATTATTAATGTACATTTATGAAAAATTTTTCACAGTTACAAAAGTGCATGGTTATAAAATCATCTCCATACAAAGGTTGGCGTCCTCCCTTTCCCTACCCCGCCCTAACCCTCCCACCCCTGACATCAGCACTCCACAACTGAGCTCTGTGGATCCAGAGCTCGCCACCCAGTGCTGTGGAAAACAGGATGGTGATTTACAAAGGGCCTTGCAACTTGCCTCCCTCACTTCCCTTTTGCCTCCTTCTGGAGTGGGGAGAGTGGATGGCTTTCTCTAGCTTTGGGAAGATGTACTTCTGAGGAATGGACAGAAGTGTCTCCTACTCTTCTAGGTCTGGAAAGGATGTTAGAGTGATATAAACAGGAGACGTCTAGAGGGGCGAATGAGAGCTCTAGGTCTTCCCTGATGGAGAAGTAGCTGTCTTGGTCTGTTCAAATTCCACCATACACCAAGCTCCTTGAAAGGAGCCAGCAAACTCTATAGCAACTCAGGGGACCTATGTCTGCAGGCTTTCCTGGGATTCTTTGCAGGAGTAGAGTAACAGATGAGGGTTTGTCATAGGGGCACCAGAGCCAACTGGTCCATAGCAGTGGTGTATAGATGTCGGGTCTTTTCTAAAGAACAATTTGCTTGGCCCAGGTCCTGACCATCCTAACCCTGTTGGTTAGCGAGGCTTTGCTATCCTTTCAGTGAAGAAAGCTTCTGTGATGAGGACAGACCTCTGAAGTGCACAGAACTGAGGGAAGCAGCCTGACTGTCATTAGACTGCCCCAACCACGTCTATGAGTCTTGTATTTTCTGAGCAGCTATTCCAACCCCACCCCCAAGAGGATTCCATCTTAGTGAAGTAAGTGATACAAGAAACCGATAGCTGAGTAAACGGTGTCAGAGACATGAACTCGGGCTCCAGAGGCACTGGCCCCTGTCCAGTAGACACCCAACATCCACGAAACCTCATCAACAGGCACAGGGACTCAGAGATACCCCAACACTTACGTGTTAACCAGTCGGGAAAAAACATGATGAAACCTTGAAGGCGCAACACCATGGCCCTTGGTCAGCAGGGTCATGGGAACAGTTCCCACCAAGACTGTTCGATTACTTCTAGAAGCGTGCTAATGCCAGCCTGCACAAGACGGGCTGGTGCGGGGCAGGGGAGAAGCAGGGAATCCCTTGGCAGTAGGGAAGTTAAGTGCTTCCTCCAGTGTGATTTAGTTAACTGGGGACATCCTAGTAACTGGATAAGCATCTGTTCTTTAAAAGCCTGTATCCTACTCAGAAAAGTTTGCCGTTGATGGGAGCTAAATAGTATTATTAGAAAGGACATTTGATCTCGAGGGCTGGCTTGTTTGGTCTAGTTCTATGCAAAAAGATTACATGTCTTAAAATATATTAGCTATATTTCAGCAAACCAGAGTCTCTAAGAGAGTATGATAGATGTATATGGTGCCCCTCTGCGGGAGGTTTAACTATTCATGACAGAACCATCATTTCTATAAGTTCCTCCCCAAACACTTTAGGCTGTGAGCTTGACTGGTGGAGAGCAGCCCCGGTCGGCCGTCCCAGGGTACAGCGGCAGAAAAGAGGGCACAGTTCTGCTCCCAGATGTTGTAAGTGAGATGCAGGAGACACAGAGTTCAAGTACCCAGGTCTGGCAAACTTCGGGCACGCTTGTTTGACCAGCTCAGGGAAGCATGAGGAGGGGAAGGCTGCTGCTTCATTCCTTGTGAGCCTGCCTGGAGGATGGGTGATGCAAGCTTGCTGGAGCCAGGGGCAAGGCAGAAAGTCCCTGTGTTAATTCTCATCCCCGCCAGCCTTGCCCACGTGCTGGGCTGTGCCTGGAGGCCCCCCATCTCCTAAAGAGGTCCTCACCCTGCTGCCTTCCTGCTCCCTTTGTATCTCTTCCAACACAGCACAGCAGAGCTCAAGTCGGATGGATTAACACAGCTTCCTCTTCTGTTTCCCAGAGATCTCACTTTTTTGTGCGATTGCCCCCAAGGCCACCTGTTCTGGTGCGTTCTTTACATGTTGCAAGGTGGGTGTCTCCTTTTCAGATGTGCTCTGTGCTACTTCTGTCTCAGAGGCTGCCATTTGCCTTAACATGAGCGTATCTCAGTCAGTAAGGCAGCCAGCTTTACTGCCCTTTATTTAGATGATCCATTAGGGCCTTCATGGCTGCTGAATCCCAGGGCCCCCCTACCCAGCCCTCCCAGGCATCTTCCTCCTCGAGCACCTGGGGAAGCACTGGAAAGACAGCGCTGGAGGTGAGCCCACCCCGCCGCGGAGTCAAGTCCCACCCGCTCTTGAGTCTCTGTTTTTCCATCTGTAAAACAGGAGTGATGATGTTTGGTTTGCCTCCCACACAGGGGCATGAAAAGTCAAGGAGAACGATGTCAAAGTGCTTCATAAACTGTCCAGCGCTGAACAAACGCAGGGAAGATAATCGTGAGGATGACGAAACTGATGGCCAAGGTGAAGACGATGACATCATGATGACAATTGTGCTTTGCTCGTGAAGTTACTGGATGTTTTGACTGACGGATTAGACACAGTTTCCCTGAATGGAGCTCCCTATCACTTTCCCTCTAGAGTTTGTCCCAGATAACTTGGGGTACGACACTCAGCCCTCTACAGTGAATTCTTTTGTAAAATGGGACTAATAAAAACCGCTAGGCAGTGCTGCTGGGAGAATTGAAATAAGCGAGTCCACAGAGTTGAACGTGCCCAGGAGAGTGCCTGGTCTTTCTGGGGAGCTTCATTAGCACTATTGACTTTGAACTTAGACAAACGTTAGAGGGAGTTCTGAGGTTCCCCAGCCTGGATGGGTAGCAGAAAGAGCACAGACTTTGTGTTGTTCGTTAAGTAGCATGTGGCTTTAACCTCTCTGAGCCTTACTTCCTTAAGTTCTGTAAAACGGGGACCACCATGCTCGCCTGGGAAGATGCTGTGTGCATGAAAGGGGATTGTCTGTGGAGAGAGCTTATCACAGTGCCTGGCACTGGCAAGTGCTTGGTAATTAACAGCTCTCTCACCCTTGTGCTTGACAGTCCAGTCGCTTAGAAGGAAGAGCAAATCCTCCTCTGGTCACAACTGTGGTGACTTCTTTCTTCCCTCGGTCCTGGGTACCATCCTGCTCCGGGGCTGCAGCCTACTGCGCACTTCCCTGGTCAGATCCCGTGGTGTGAGCACCGTGGCAAGAACAGTCGCAAGATGAGGGCTCCCAGGGTGCCAGGACTCCTGCTGCCGCGCTGCTGGTCCCCTCTCTGAAGCCCACGCTCGAGTGAGAGGCAGGAGACAGGGGTAGGAGAAAGGGTCCATCCTCAGTTTGCTACCTGGGACCTTGCCAGCAGGCAACAATGGCCATGTAGGATGGGGCCAGCCAGCAGGAGGCGGTCTCACCTAGTGGCTGTGGGTAGGAGGAGGCTCAGGGGGCTGGCTCGGAGGGGATCTCACCCTCCAGAGGCAGGGGTGGGCAATGCCAAGAGCTGGCAGATGGCGGGCCAGAGGGAACGCTTTGGTCCCCTGCCACTCCCACCCTGTATACGAAAATCACCAGGGAGTGTCCACTGTTCTCAACACACCAGGCTCGCTCTGGCCTCTGTCATTGGCTTATGTCTGCCATTCTTCATCTACCTGACAAAGCAGACATTTTTAGATGACCCAGTTCACAAAGCACTTCCACTCTTGTAATTCTCTTGGTCTTTTCTAGGCACGGTTGATGACCCGTGCTCTGGGCTTCCATCACTATGTGCTCAGAGTGCTGACAAATGTCTTAAAGGGAAGAGTTTTCGAGTCTCCCTCCTCTATGAGAGCTGAGTGCTGGAGGGCAGGGTCTAGCTCTGATTCATCTAATGGTCCCAGTTCCTAGCATGGTGCCTGCCCCACAGCAGACACTCACACAAAAGTAGTTTCCTGACCTTGCTTGAGTCAGTGGGAGTCATATTCCACATAGAGGTGGCCCCTGGCGCCACGGAACCAGAGCGGGCAGCCAGGGTGGGTGCCCGGTGGTCAGCGGCAGTGGCGGTTGGCAGCGTGGAGGGCCACCAGCACCCACGTCAGATCTCTTCCTCTTCGCTGGCCTTGCTCCAACGGTGACAGCAGTTGGCGGTGATGCCCAGGAGGAAGTTGGTGGCCACGGATGCGATGGAGACCACGAAACCCACAAAGGCGATGAAGAGGTAATCGTCCAGGGTCAGGGTCAGGTGGCAGGCCTTGAAGCTCTCCTCAGTGAGGGAGAAGAGGGGGGCACCCTCGACTTCCGGGGGACCGCGGCACTCAGCCAGCTGAGAATCTGCAACATAGAACCCGGAGAGGGTGAGGTGCCTGGAGGAGAGAGCAGGACCCACCCCTCCCAGGAGAAGATGGGTTTTTATTGAGTTTCCTCCACGTACTAAATGTTTTACCCAGCTTCTTTAGTGCCCTCAACAACCCTCAGGACAAGTATTTTATTTCTACTTTCATAGATGTGGCAATCGCCACTACGAGAGGTTAGTAACTTGCCCAAAGTCCAATAGCCACTGCTAACAGTAGACCCGGGGCTTCTGTGGGACATCATCTTCATCTCGTGCAATAGCCTCCGAGCTGGTTTCTAGGCTTCTGCCTTTAAACCATCGGGACACAGCTGGCTGAGCGATCCTTTCCAACCTGACGTCCCACCACCTCCCTCTCTGCTGGAAACCCTCCCCTGGCATCTCCTCCTTCCCACTCGGGCCTTCCTCATCCCGTCCGCTCTCGTTTGCTCTGCCCCATCTGCACGCCTCTTGGCCATTCTCCCATCACCCTGAGTGCGGCCACTTTCGGGGGGGGGAGGAGCCTTTGTATGTGTCCCCTGTGAGGATACTTCTCCCCTGGATCTCTGCACAGCTTGATCCCTTACTTCTTCTGGGACTTCGCTCAAACATCACCTTATCAGGGAGGTCTCCCTTTGTGATCCTTTATAAAATAGCAACCCCCATTCCACCTTCCTCTAGGTGCTCTCTGTCTTACCTACAGTGCTTAAGTTTTCCCCACTGTATTTACCACTGTCTCACAGTTTATCGTCCGTCTCCTTCCCTCCGGTGGTACCGGTACGGAGCATCAGAACAGGGTCCTGCCCTCATAGGTGCTCAGTGCATCTTTGTTAAATGAATATATGAATGAATGACTCTGTCCAACTCCGAAGGATTGGGTCTTTCTCCTACCCCATGTGGCTTTTCCAGATACACAGAGGGTCGGGTTAAGCATACGGGGCTCTGCAGCTGGTGGCCTGGGTTCAAATCCCCCTCTATCCCTTCCTAGCTGTGTGATTGCACCTAAGTCACTTACACTCTCTGTGCCTTGGTTTCTTCATCTGTAAAACGAGGATAATAAAACTAACTCTGACTTAGGGTTACAGTGAGGATCCAGTGAGCCAGCGTGTATAACCGGCGTGTTCTTGGTTTATAGTAAGGACTGTGTAGGTGTATGAGTTTTTACTATCATCCTAGGTTGGGCTCCCTGGACGGAGCAGTGGGGTCATATTCCGCACACAGACTTCTGCAGGAAGAGGCTTCTCCATCAGTGGGATTACTGCTCTTTCCAACACTGATGGTCCCACCACATCCTTCCAGGGTCACTTGTACAAATACGTGCTGGCTGTCGGTGGTTTCGTCTTACTGTGCCTGGGAGGGGAGGCAGGCCGGTAGCATTCTGCCCCGCAGCGACAGGCACTGGCTTCCGAGCAGCCGCCATCCCTCATTCAGGGGAGAAAGGTTAACCAAGCTTTCACCTTGGGCAAGTCTAGTTTTCTTTTATGGCTCTTATGAAGAAAGGAAATATGTAAGAAGGGGATAATTTAACCAATTATCTATGAGAGTCAATGTGAAGGAGATTTAAAAATTATGTGGTGCCTACATGCTGTTTATTTTTGAGGGCAAAGAAGAAAATAATGGATTTGGATTGACCCTTGTGAGAAATGGGTGAGCATTATTCCCCTTAGAAATGGGGAGTCAGGCTCAGAGGAAGGGTGCACCCTGCCCCAGATCCCAAGTGGAAGGGTCTCTGTAGGCTGTTTGCACAGAATTCCAGACCCTGCCCAGGACAAGGTCACACTTGGCGTCGGCCATCACGGGGCTATCCTCTTGGACCTGGAAGATGCCGAACCCCAAAGTCTACTGTGCGCATGAGTGCGGTGATGGGGAGGCACTGCGAGGCAGAGACGTGGGGACCCTGAGGGCAATTGGCAGAGTCCGCAGGAGTGCAGGATGGGAGTCTGGGGCTGACAAAGCCCTCTGGTCAAGTCAAGGGGCCAGTCTAGAAGTTGGTTTATATCCCACAGGTGCCCTTATGGCCCTCTTTGTTGGGATTTGTCCAAAAATTAGGGATAGTAATGGGAATCTCATGAAGAAAAAGGACGAAGCAGAAAAAGACAAAGGGAAGAAGGTCCCCTTGTCCTACCTACACTGGCAAGTTCTTTGCCCCCGACAGGAAATATCTCAGGGAGTGTGACGTGGCACAAAGTGCGTTCTGCGGAGGAACAGGGAAGCTGCGTTGCCAGTGGTGGCCAGAGGCCAGTCCCATTCCCTTGCTGCGGCTCGGGTCCCTCAGCTGTACTGCCCTGAGGCTGTGCTGATGGGACCTTGGACCCCTCTCCCGCTTGCTGGGAGTGTGTACGGCAGCAGGGACCTCAGAGGTGATGGAGGAGCCCCCACGTGCCCCTTCTGTCCTCAGTGCACAGGAGAGAGGGGCGGAGGTGTGGCCGGCAGAGGTGAAGCTGGTGGGAACATCACTCCAGGCAGCCCCCTCTTCATGCCCCCTACCATCGTCCCATCTCAGTCCCCAGCTATTTTGGTCCCAGAGAACTTCCTCCCACAGCTCTGTGGGAACAATGGAATCGTGACCCACAGCCCCCTCCCCCCCAAACTATTTTGATCCTGGGCTCCCCACTCAGTCCTCCTCTCCCTCCCACTTCATTCAGCATCACTTCTCTGTATCACACTCTGAGCCCGGGCTCTGGGACGGCCCCTAGGGAGTGTCCCCAGCTATGACTGCCGAGGCTTAGTGAGGCCACACAGTGGGGCTGCTGACTGGCGGCCACAGCTGAATGCTGCCTGCGGGCCAGGCTCAGACACCACCGGGAGAGGCCAGGGCCTTTCGAACCTGTGTGATTCTGGCTCCTTCAGTCCCCAGTTATTAAATTGCCACATCCCAGTTTCTCTTCTCAGATCTATACCCCACACCCAAACCTTGCGGAACTCCGCTGAGGCTCTTTGGCCGACTCAGAACCTAAGCCCTGACACTTCTTGTTCGCCTAGGACCTGACCCTTCAGGACACCAGAGCCAGGGTTCACATTCTGCCTCCAAACCTTAACAGCTGTGGGATGCTGGGCAAGTTACTGACCCTCTCTGTGCCCCGGTTTCCTCCTCTCTGTGTGTATGTGTGTGTGCGCGTCTCATTAGGGTTCCTGTGAGGATGAGATAAGCTAAAACATGTAATGTTTAGGATCAGGCCTGGCAGATAGTAAGTACTAAAATAAATAGGGTTAGTCTTTTTTATTTCTCCCAGCACTTAGCACTTAAAAAGAGTCTCCTGGAATAGAACAGAGCTTAGAAGTCAAATAGACTTGGAAGGCAAACAGCTCTGCCACTTTCTAAATGAGTGACTCTGGCCAAATCTTTTCATCGTTCTCGATCTCAGGTGCTTCACCCGTAAGATGGGGAGGGTAACAGTGAGGTCTAAGGAGGTAGCACCGGCTGACTTTCGTGGCCATGGTGGGCACTCAGCGAACACTGTCTGTTGTTAATTAGCTGTTCTGACTGTTTGCTCTCCGTCTGCCTCATGATGTCATAAGGGCCACACAGGCAAGGGTGGCGCCTGTTTCATTAATGCCTGGTCCCAGGCGGCACCTGACACGCACAGCAGGTTCTCAACAAAGCCCTACACAGTGCGAGACCCTTGCACAAAGAGGGGAGCCCGGTTCAGGGCACCCAGGGTCTCTAAGCCCCTCCCTTTTCTGCGGAGCGTTTGCTGTCAGTGGGGCGGGGCCCCTCCCTCCCTTACCCGCCGTGCAGCGCTGGATCCGATTCCGAAGCCACTTCAGCAGGGGCTCCATGGTGCAGCCGCACACCCAGGGGTTGCCTCCGATCTGCAGGGTCACCAGCCCCGGCAGGCCCTCGAGGGCCTCGAGGCTGAGGAAGGCCAGGCCCCCGTAGCTGAGGTCCAGGTCCCGGAGCTGCGCCAGGCCCTGGAAGGCCCGCGGGTGCACCCTTCGCAGCCACGGGTTGTGGCTCAGGTCGATGTGCACGAGGCCGTGGGCGGCCTGGAACATGTCGGCCGGCACGTGGCTGAGGTTGTTGTAGCTCAGGTCCAGGTGCGCCAGGCGCTGGGCGTGGAGGAAGAGGCCCCGGGGCAGCGCCACCAGGGAGTTGTTGCGCAGATCCAGCACCCGGAGCTCCGCGTAGCAGGTGAGGTAGCCTGGCGGCACGGCCGTGATGCGGTTGTGGGCCAGGCTGAGGTTGCGGGTGTCCCTAGGCAGGTCTGGGGGCACCGAGAAGAGCCGCTGGCTGCTGCAGTCCACCACCTGCTCATGGCACGTGCAGAGGACGGGGCAGCTGGTGCTGGCCCCTGAGTGCATCGCCCCTGCTGCCAAGAGGAGGGAGACCAGGAGCATGGCTGGGCAGGGGGGCCCAGGCCAGGGCAGCCGGGACCAGGCATCACCCATCTTAGGCTGCTGGCAACGACGGTGCTGAAGGGAGCCCATCAGGGCTGGGGCTGCGTCTATGGAATCAAGAGCCAGTGGCTCAGAAAGGCAGCTCCACTGGGGGCCAGAACCCTGGGAGGGGGGGCTTTGGAGCACGTGGCCTCATGGCTCAAGCCTTTCCCAGGAGCCTCTGAGCACCAAAGGGCTCCCTCGGTGAGATCCACAGGGAGTCCCCTTTGGAGCCTCAGGGGTGAGACACCCAGTAGATGTCCCCCAGGGTCTGAAAAGCTAATCAAAACTTGAGAAAGGAAGGAGACGAGGATGGGGCTGGACCAGCGGCCAGCAGGTTGTGGAAGGGTCCCTGCAGGTCTTTTGTGTCCCTCTCACCCATGACTGCTGGGTGCTCCTCTCTGGACTGTGTCTGAGAGGTGGGAGGGGCAGTGGAGGGCAAGAAAAGTGTCTTGTAAAGGTCCTGGCACGTCTGAAAAACCCTAAGCCCCGTCCCAAGCCTGGGACTGGTTAGGAGGCCAGGGCTGCATCTGAGTCTCCCACACTCAAGGTTTCAGAGGCCATCTCTTCTGGTGGCCCAGAGGGCTCAAGCCCACGAGGGTCCTGCGGTGGGTATTTGGGAAGGGAGCCCGGGGGGTTCTCCATGGGCATCTGAAAACCTCAGTCCTCAGCCTCCATGGCTACTGAAGTTCCCAGGGAGGGAAGGACCCCAAGGGAGCCCCACTGTCGGCCACTGAGGCTGGAAAGAGCCATGCGTCCCGGAGGTGCTGGACAGGTGGGGTGGGGCGGTGGGCAGCGAGGAGAGCTCAGGCGACTTCTCCGAGCCAGCGCCTCTCCTGCAGCCGGGCTCTGTGCTCAGCAGGCAGAAGCACAATTCCCTCTGTTGACAAGGAAAGGGCTCAGGCAGAGAAACCCAGTGCTCCTTCTCCCGGCTGTCCTCTCTCCTAGGCGCCTTACCGCAACCACAAAGTTCTCCACAGACCCCGTCCTCACACTGTTGTCTCCCACTAAGCTTCCACCCCGCCCTGCAGCCGTCCTGCCTTGCTCCTGGGGGTCTGTCCTGGGCCCCGGGCATTTTCTTCTCCTGGCCCCGCCCCCATCAGCACCAAACACCCACCTTTGAATAACTCTCTAAGAAAAATGCATACACACTCTGGCCGTTTGCATACCCGCTTTCCACACTCTTAGCACTCCCATCTCTCTCTCTTACACGCACACACACGTTCGTGTTGTTCTTCTCCTGTGACTCCCCCATATTCTGCCCTGCCCTGCACTCACGCCTCCCCAGTTTTCTCTCCCACTCCCTTCTGCACACACACTCCTGCAGAGCCCCCTTCCCAGATGCCCTCGCCTCCTCCCCCACCAGGGCGCACCCCTAATGCCAGCATCCTTTTCCACAAACGCTCCGCTCTCCCCTCTGCCCCCGGCTCGAGCCCACACTCACACTTGGCCAGGCAGAGAGGCTGAGTGTGATGACACACCCAGCGTCTCAGCTCGCATCCTCCTTGGCCCCTCGCTTCTCTCGTGCCCACTTGCTGTCCTCACTTGTTCTCCCCTCACCCCCTCGGCCAGCACTGCTTCTTTAACTGCATCCAGCCTTGATCCTGCCTGCTGGGAGACCACCCCGAGTCCCCTCCATCAGACTCATTTTTCTAAGCCCCAAGGTCTCCCCCTGCACCCCCAGAGGCCCTCAGGAGCCCACTTACTCTGTTCCAAGGACACAGCCATCCGTCTGCAGCAGACACGGGTCTCCTTGTCCTGGAATCCCCGCTTGCTGCTTCAGGAGAACAGATTGCCTCCCAGGCTCGTCCCCTCCCCCGGCCTCTCCTCCTCCATGGCTCCTGGATCCCGGGGCAGCATCCTCTGTGGTTTTCCGTCCTCTGGTCCCTGTTGCCGTTCCCCTTCTTTTACTCAAAAGCGGAATCAGAGAGAGGATGCTTAGAAGAAAGTTCACAGAATCCGAATGCTTCTTCCTGAAACTCAGCTGGTGCTGAGGCTGCTGGAGTATGTGGCTTCCGCCAGGTCCTCCCCTCCCTCCCCCTCTCCCCCTCCTCTCTCCCTTTTTTTCCTCGAGGGCCAGGTACTGACGTTTCACTGTCTCTTAGCAACTGCCTCCACATCTCTGAGCAACAGGAGAGCTGGCTATGGACCCCACCAAGATGAAGCCAACCAAACAGTCACAGGATCCACAGCCACCCGCAGGGTCCTAGTGATGGGGCAAAGGGGAAGAAGGGGTGGAGGAGGGGTAAACAGGGTGAGACAGGGACGGGGGCAGAGAAGCAGGCAGGGAGAGACTGGAGTAGGGGCAAAGGCATGCACCTGGAATCCGAGATGGAGGAAAGGGAGTTTAAGGGCATCAGACCCAGAAGGAAAAGTAGAGAGGGCTTGGAATGGAGAAGGAAACTTAGTGGAGAGCGGAGGGGAAAAGGGGGGGAAAGCAATGTAGATATGAATAAAGATAGAATGAGAAAAGAGAAGTGCATGAGACAAGTTTGATCACTTGATGGGATGTATCTATTAAATCCACCTAGAGCATCAGTTTCCCTGGGTCTGAATGTATTTTGGTCACTAGGTACCAGGTGACTGGACTTGTCAGGGACAATTATAGGAGGTGAGATCTCTTCTGTGTTTCTTAATTGTCCCTAAGTCTTGACCCCAAGAGCTCTGAGAATCGTTTGGATGCCTAGAGCCAACTGTCAGTTCCAGGCAGGGTACCTGGGGCTAGAGAGGCTCAGATCTGTCTCTGGGGGAGTGAAAGTTGCCAGAAAACCTTGTGATTCTGTCCTCTTTCTCTAGGTCCAGGGAACTCTGCTGTCCTGTTTCCCTCTCTCCAAGCTTCCTGATCTCCCCCACCCCCGAGTGACTTCAGGTGAGGGTGAAGTCTTTGCAAGACCTCTTTTCTTGGTGACCCATGGAACTAGTCTCTAGCTGCCCTGCATTTTAAAAACCAGCTTGACTCCTTGGCTTGGTCAAAGAGCTGTCTCATTTCTTCTTTTAATAATTAGTGATTGAGCACTCACTGTACCCCAGGCACCTGGTTACCTGGTGGGCACACAGCCACCAGTAAGATGGATGTAGACCCCGCCCTTGTAAGGGCTAACCTGTAAATAAAGACAGAGCTGATGTCAGCCTGGAGTGCTCACTCAACTGATCAGGAGCCCCTTTCGTTTAAGTAATATTTTAGATCTTTGGGGGGAAACAGACGAAATAATAGAAAGCAAGTGTTGAGTTGTACAGATTCCAGGCATTTACAAGTTCACCAAATCACTGTCTTCTCTAACACGATTCCTTTTCCTGTATGGCCATAGAAGGTCTGCTTCCCTGTCCACTGCCCTCTCTCATATTAAGCTCATTTTGAATCTTTCATGTTCTGTGGTGTCTAATGCAGGGTAGCCACGTCACTGATATTCACATATAGAGTTGGCTGATGTAAATACGATTTCTGTCGCCCTCCCTCCCTAAAGGAGGGAATGGTCGTTCAACTCATGTATGAGCTTAGAAATAAAATCTTAACCTTAATGCACAAAACACAGAGACACGTTGAAACAAGCGACCCACTATAAACAAGTAAAGCAAAAGCATCATAAAACCTTATTAACATTAACTGAAAAACAGTAGAAAATATAATTATCTCATTGGAGGCTAAGAAATGTAATCAGCACATTTCAATATTTAATGTTGACTAAAGGCACATGAAAAAAAATAAAAAAGAGTAGAGGTTTTCTTCCTTTACAGAATATGTTTACGTTTATAATTATAATGTAATTAAAGGAAAATATTTGTGACAATTTCCTTAAAAAAAAAATAGGATCTAGGCAGGAATGCCTTGTCACCATTTGAAACTACAGTTTTCTGATCTGGAAAATAGGAATAATAAGAATGACAGCTAAGTCATGGGTTTTTTTTACATTATATGAGTTGTTATTAAGAGAGGGTTCAGAGTAGGCTACAGCAAGCACTACACATATGCTTGTTTAATGAATGAATAAAATAAGTACAATAAAATAAATGACAGAGTATAAAACTGCTGAAATAGTTATGCAGCAAGGGAAACAAATGGCACAAAAAATGGGAAATGAAGAAATGGAAATACCACATTTGCCGATGATTTGAATGCATTCTGTGTAAAGAGAACTCACAAAACCTTTGGCAAGCCCCGAGAAACATCGCTGCACATAATGCCTTGTGTAAAAATGAAGTTAAATGAGGGCAGATAAGAAAAAATGAGGGCAGATAGCTTTCAAATGACTTTTTACCCATAAGCATTCTCTAAGTTAAGTATTAAACCATTGGTTCTCAGACAGGTATCTGATGGTACACCATGTGCCATAAGAAAAATGTTTGTTCTCAGATAAGTTTGAGAAACATTAAGTTAAACAAAATGCCAGATTTCTCAGAGGCTTTAATGTTCATGGTGACTCACCAAGGGGAAGGGCTGAGGAAGGTGAAGGATTTATAATATCTGGCATTGCCCTTACGCTGCGGGGCTGGCTTCTCCCCTTAGCAAAATGCCTGTCTGCACAGCAGCCTTGCAGCCAGAGTGATTCAGTATTTAACCACAGCAAAGCGCAGCCTTTTGGGGTCTCTTGCAAGTACTGAAACCATGCTTGTTCGATCATGAATGTCAAGAATTTACTCTACCGTGAAAACACACAGAAATTAATCCAAGAGTTGTGGATACAAATGAATTGAACAACCATTTTCATGACTGTTTACGATTTTTTGACACATATGGTAAATTTGTTGTAATAATGATAGAAAACCTTCAAATGCACGAGAACTAATTTAATCTACCTCATAAGAAATTTGTTCACGGAAAATTATCAAACAGTAGAATGAAGCTAATCTCTTCAGTTGCTAAGAAAGCATAACAATAAGACGGCTCTGCTTTCTACATTATAATAATTTAATGAAATACTTAGCAGAATCTAAATCCCCCAGTGTGTGTACCTCATATAATCCGCCCCCCCTGAGTTTCAGCAGAATCTGTAACTATGATGAGATATTACTCCCATGATTATCCCAATAATCAGTTGAGTCTGTGTCAATCAAAAGGGAAATTATCCAGGTTGGCGTTACCTAATTGGGGGACCCCTTAAAAGGGCCTGGGCCCTTCCTGAACAGGTATTTGAGGGGTATTCTCCACTGATAGCTCTGAAAATGGGGGAGGAGGCACACGGAGAAGACCTTAGAGTCCCCCAGTCTCTGAGATGTACGCTGGCTGACAGTCCGTAAGAAAACGGGAATCTCAGTCCTCTGACTGCAAGGACCTGAATTCTGCCGATGAATTTAGAAGATGACCTGGAGCTCCAGGTGACAACACAGATGTTCACTATCTTGATTTCAGCCTCATGAGATATCCTGAGTAGAGATCCCAGCTACTCTTGTGTCAGGACTTCTGACCCAAAGAGCTATGAGCTAATACATGAGCATCATTTTAAGTCACTAAATTGGTGGTAATTTGTTATGCAGCATAGAAGACTAATACAAAGGTCATGTGGAAAAAGGCTGGTTTCACTGGCAGTTAAATGCCTGAAAATAGGAACCATTTTGTGATAATATATTCGATGAGTGACAATAAATACATCTCCAATATTCTGTGAGCTGAGTATAGGGTGAGCCAGGTATGCGTACACTTCCTGCAGGCGCTGGGCGTTGGCTCAGGCCTACTTAGGAAATTGCTGTTCTCTCTGACCTGGCAATTAGCAAGAAATTACTTCATACAAAAATATTCGTAGCAGGAGTCTTTATGATAATGAAAAAATGGAAATAACATGAATGCTCAGCAACAGAGGGTGCTAAGCAAACACCATATTAATATAAAAGAAATTCCATGGAGAACATTATTAATTGTAGTAACCTGATGGGTAACACTGCTTCCTGGAAAGCATGTAGAATCATGTTAACCGAATAAAACAGAGCAACAGCGAACTCACAGTCACTCCACCGCTCATTAGCGTTGTGTCCTTAGGCTAGTTACATATCCTCATAGCTCTTCGTTTCCTCATCTCTAAAATGGGTGTGAGGCGGGGAGGGTAGAGCTCAGCGGTAGAGCGCATGCGTAGCAGGCACAAGGTCCTGGGTTCAATCCCCAGTACCTCCTCTAAAAATATATAAATAAACCTAATTACGCACCCCCCCCCACCAAAAAAGGTTAAAAAAATTCTTTAAAAAATGGGTGTGATTTTAGTTTCTGCCTGAAGATTTGAAAGAGGCAAGACCTGTAGAACCTGGCATAGTTCCTGGTCCTTTCTAAAAGCCCAGTTAATTAGTCATTACCACTGTTCTTCATATCATATAAAAGTGGATTGAATGTCTTCTGTTCCTACTCTTAAAAATCTCTTGATTTAACCCGGGAGGCAATATCACGTGGTGGGAGGCTATGGAACATAGTGGTTACAGCAAGGGCTATGGAGTAATAATAATAATAATAGACCACACTCAGGGCTATTGTAAGAATTAAGTGACCTGGGCAAAATGGTACATAACTCCTGGGACACAGTCAGCTCTCAACAAACCTTAACTATTTTTACTAGTGTTACTTTGGGAAGGGGTTGGTGGAGGTGAGCATGGCCCCACATCTCAGATCACAGTACTTGCTCTCAGACAGTAACCCCAGCCCATCCTTTTCACTTGTGACCAGCTCACAGTTTCTTTCTGCTTCGTGGTTCCTGGATCCCTGGTCCAGTTCTTGAGCTTGTTTTTTTTTTTTTTTTTTTATTAAAGTACAGTCAGTTACAGTTTGTTGATTTCTGGTGTACAGCACAATGTCCCAGTCATGCACATGCATAACTATATTCCTGTTCATATTCTTTTTCATTAAAGGTTATTATAAGATATTGAATAGAGTCCCCTGTGCTGTACAGAAGAAATTTATTTTTTAATCTGTTTTTATGTATAGTGGTTAACATTTGCAAATCTCAAACTCCCAAATTCATCCCTTCCATCCCCTCTCCCCTGGTAACCATGAGATTGTTTACTATGTCTGTGAGTCTGTTTCTGTTTTGTAGATGAGTTCATTAGTGTCCTCTTTCTCTTTCTTTTTTTGAAGATTCTACATATGAGTGATATTTTGATGTTTGCTTCCTGCCCCTGCCTTGGTGACCCTCCACGCCAGCATCCTTTGGAGTTGGATATTGACATCCTGCATTGTTCCTGGCCAATCCAAAGGGGTGTGTGTGTGTGTGTGTGTGTGTGTGTGCATGTGTGTGTTGGGGGGGGCACAGGGGACAGAGAGGGTGGATGTGCATACTTTGGAGACATAAAGAGCAAAGTCTCACAATTGCATGCCTCGAGATAAGGTACATTTGTATATAATGTGATTATCAATTGGTTCCTGCTCCCTGCCCTGCCCCTCTGCCCCTGCCCCAACCTTGAAGGCGGGGAAGGGGGAGGGGAAGCATATAGGGAATATCTGAATAATAATTAGATAAGGACTGCGGAGTGAGTAGAGAGTCGTTTTGCTTATCACCTAGTATTCTGTTGGTCATATCTTTCCTGGAGCCCCTGCAGCTGTCCTGCCCGTCCCAGGCAGCTACGAAGCTCACAGTTGTTCCCGCTGATAGAAAACCTGAGCTGCTGAGTGCATATCAGGTGTGTTTCTCTGAATAGCTAATTTTACAAAAGTGTGTTAAGAATTGCGGCTCTCTGCCTTCTTAAACTCTCTTCTCTTAGGACTTCTCAATGCAATGGGATCTTTACCTGCCTGTCTCCGTGGCTAGACTGCGAGCAACCTGTGGGCAGGGGCAGAGCTTTGTTTATATTTTTCCCTCTAGCGTCGGGGACATAATAACCATGAGTCCTTGTAGCATAAGTGTCTGTCTAGGAATATGACTCTCTACCACCGGCAGTAATGACAAGAGAGCCTTCTGGAGGCTGACAGAAGAGAGAAGTGGATGTAAAGGGGTGAAGTAACAGATCGGACTTTATGCTCAATTTCTAGCCGAGCAGGAGGAGGAAACAGCAGATGTTGCCGCTCTGTGGTCCTGTTGAGAGAGGTGACGTTTGCTGTACTGGGAGAGAGACTGGGGACCAGAGGAAAGGGACCGACTGCTTCCTTCGTTGGCCAGAGTGGCCCAGCCTGGGGGCAGAAAGGGGCCCCTGTATGTTGAGTTGCTGTAATACCCAGGTTTCCAGACAGGATGACGGAAATCCGTCCACTTACTTACCACATATTTATTAAGCTCCCACTGTGTTCCAAACCTTGTTCTAGGAACTGGAGTCCAGACAGGTTGGACACACAGACGACATGCACCTGTACAGCATATGGGGCCAGCATCCCTCCTGATCGGTCAGACTCCGTGGTGGCTGGCGGGTACCTATGTTGACCGCCCCCATTCAGCAGTGAACAAAACAAAGTCCCCGATCCCTTGCTGCTCACTTTCCGGTCAAAGGAGACAGACGATAAACACACACACACACGTACAGAGCAGGTGATGATAAGCGCGGTGCAGAAAAACAAATTCAGGGTCCCGGGGTACCGGGGTAGAGGTTAGTCACTTGCCTGAGATCTCACGGCTGAGAGGTGGAGCCTGGGCTTGATGGATTTGGAAGGCTGACCATTTGGCATCCGTATCCACACAGCCTCTGATGAAGGGACTGTGGAAGCAGGTGGCCACGAGCCTCCAGTTCTCCCTAAGGAGATTTGGAAAGAGAGACTGTCTCATAAGTTGGCCATCAAATATTAAGAAGCCCCTACTATGTATCAGGCTCCACGCTAAGCCCTGGAAACACAGCAGTCAAGAAAACAGGCAAGGTCCCTGCTTGGGGAAGGAGGATGTGGGGAAAAAATGTCTTCAATACTTGTAAAGATAAAAAGTGCTTCAGAGGGAGGGTACAGGATGGTCCAGGGAGGTAAAAGCAGAGCTTTCTGCCAACATGAGGTGGTGGGGGAGACCTTCCTGAGCACGCCATGCATTAGTTAGCGGGTTTGGTCAGGGCCCCCTCCTGTGCCCTGTGGGGATGATGTTTCTCATAAGCTCATAGATTTTGGTTATTTTTCTTTGAGTTACAGATACCTTGTGGGGTTGTTTTACTCCTTAGATGCTTTCATAGTCTTGCATCTCTCAGGTGAGATAATTAGCTTCATGCTATGAAATACAGATTTTAATGAACCGAGAGGCAACACTAAGGAAGGCATTATTTCTCCCACATCCTCTGAACATGAATCAAGAAGGCAATGCGATGTACGTAGTGGACTCATAAAAACAACCCTGCAGTAATGACTGCTCAAACTATCCCGCTGTTTACAACATTCGATACAGCACTTGATGGCATGACTCTGGTCCTTACCTGTAGAAAATGCTCTCCTTAGAAGTTTCCTTTGACTCCTGCTTGATATCCCACCCCTCTGTCTTCTCTAGCTGTGTAGAGAAATGTAAAAAATATGCGTAATATAAACTCACTGACTTTGAAGAGCATCACCCCTGCCTGTCTGGTTCCCTACGTATTCTTCCTTTGTGAGTGCTGGCTGGGGCTGAGCCCTTCGGAGACCTCTTCCCTTTGTGATTCTGATACTGTCCAGACACATTTTGCGGGTCCTGGATTCCTCAGCCAGACCACAGAGCCACTCCCTTAACCAGCAACTGACTGAATCATCCCTCTGACCCGTTCATTCAGGGCAGATGTCTTCTCCCAGGCACCCTTTAGAATTCTGGCCAGAGGATGTCCAGATCCTGCCCTGGGATCCTCTGGAAAAGGAGAGCCTCAGTCTGGAAGGAAGAAGAGATGAGATGCCGGAACTGAGAGCAGCTGCGGGCTTTCTTCTAGGGCCCTGGGAAGTAAGATCTATTTATAAGATGATTCTTGATAAGTCTTGCCAAGGGAAGTGTCTTCCAGAAATAGCCTGGAACTGCAGTGAGGTCATGCCCACCTTTGTGACCTGTGCCCTCTCGCTCTGTCTCACCTGTCCACCTGGATAAACGCGCACCATCTCGCTCTGGTTTCGGGCACGGAAAAACTGCCATATTTGGAATCCCTTATTCCTGCCTGTGTCAGCGAGGCCACCATTACTGATTTCCTTTTTTTTTTTCCCCTCACCATTTTCACCCTCACCCAGGAGCTGCTGGATTACAGCCAGGGACCTTGGTGGAGTTGTAGCTCTGTCCCTCTCTGGTTGTCTGCCCCTGGGAAGGGCAACACATTGCATCAGGCACTAGGGTAAGAGATTTACATGGACGGGCTGATCTTGGTCTTAGGGCAGCCTTATGAGGGAAGTGTTTCCTTTTTTTTTTTAATATCACAATTTTATAGATTAAAAAAATAACCTATGTCCAGATAAATTAGGTAATTTGCCGAAGGTATTGCACGGGGTAAAACTGATAACCGACACTCATTAAACACTCACTTTGTGTTCGGTACCTCCCAAACGCTACCTTTTAAAATCCCTGAAATAACCTGAAGCATAAATATGACACCCTCATCTTCCACACACAGGGAAATTAAGGAGCAAAGAAATCAAGTCCCAAGTCCCGCAGCTTGTAACTGGCAGAGAAAGAACTTCAACCTGGTCATTCTTTTTCTGAAGCCCAAGCCCATGCTGTCTTTCTGAACCTCCCTCTCTGTGAAGGGTGGATGATAATTCTCTTGGTTACCACCCGGGGATCACAAAGGAACATTCCCGTAGAATCTGTAAATTGGAGCAGAGGCTCGTCATTCTGGTGAAGAGCTGTGAAGGGGAACCACCTTTCCAGGCACACCTCCCCTCTCCTGGGTCTGCTCCAGGCTTGTTCCTGGATGAGAGGAGAGCCCCGAACGTGCGGGGACTGGGAGAAGCTGGGCGGCAGCAGTGTCCCAGGTGCCTGTCACAGGGGTGGTCTTTTCCAGCTGTGTTGGGTTGTCCTAAACATCCCAGTGGAGTTGGCCTTAGAGAAACACACACTGGACAAAGCAGCCATTAACGGCTCCTGCTGGGTTAAGGGGATTCTGGAGTCCACCTGTGGCCAAGTAGGAGTGACGCTGGTGTGACTTCCCCACGTGGCAGCTGGTGGAGAGGGCAGAGTTCACGATCTAGGGCCAGCAGCACCGGTCTACAATCCCTGGACTGCTCCTTATCAGCGGTGTGAGGGAGGCAGACCCCCAACCTGTTTGAGCCCTGTAACCCTCTGCAGAAAGGGAGAGACTCCCTTCCTCGCTCAGGGAGTTGCCGAGAGAATTTCATAAGCTCCTGAGTGCCTTAGACATGTGATGCTAATTTTCTCTCCTCTGGGTCAGGGATGAGACCTGCTGGGTCCCCCACCTGACAGATTTCTAGGTCTGTGGTGGCTAAAGCCTTACCGATCGCAGGAGCAAGAGATGCAGTCCATACAAACGGCTTTACTCCATCCCCATGGAGGCAATGAAGCAGCCAAGCAGCAGTTTAATTGCTAACTTTTCCGGCACTCCTACGTGCCTGGTCCTGGGCTGTGCACTGCCAGGGGGAGAAGAACAGCAAAACCATTGGTTTCGCCTGATAGTGGTTTAGGGTTTTAGATGAAGAGGCAAGACTAACACCAACACAGTGTCATTAGACATGACATTTAATTCATCACTAAGCAGATAGTTCTCAAAAGAGAAACTGATAGAGAGCTGAGAGTAATCAGAGAAGCCTCCGGGCAGAAGCAGGGCTTGGGATGGGCTGGGAGGGTCAGGGAAGCTAGTGGTAGTCACAGTGACAGTCCCCCTTCACCCCAGGTTGTGCGACATTGCCGTCCTCCCGTCACTAAAAAGCACCGAATGCTGACTCCATCCCAGGCACAGAACTAAATCCTTTACGTCATTAAAACCTCCCGCCCCTTTGCGGTTGATACCACCATACCTCCATTTTTCAGATGAGAAAACAGGCAGGCAAAATCAATAGTTCATATCACATATCAGCAGAGCCGATTCTAACTCTGGTATATCTGGTATACCCAGAGCTTGTGCCCCGGCCACCAAGCTTGACATAGAGGGCATGATGGAGCTGTGTGAAACACTCCTGACTGTCCATCCACGCTGAGAAGGTGGGGCCAGTGGAAAGAAGGCTGGGATCTGTGTAGGAGCAGAGAAGAAGGAATTTCTTTCTTACCCATTTTTTGGTTTTTCTCTCTCCAGGAGAGACAGTTGGGGCTAAGATGTTTCTGGTCGTGAGATGCCTTTGCCCAGATTGCTGAAAGGGACCATATCAAGGTGATGTGGTGGTTGGATGCTTCCAGCTGGCTCAGGCTCTGAGTCCAGATGAGAGAGAGGGGCCCAAGCCTGCATTGTGTGGTCCTCATTACAGTGCATGAGAACTGTAAGAGGGGCTGGAGCAGGAATCCATGCCTGCAGCTATAGCATGGCCTTTATTGGAGGATTTGGGGGAGTGCATTAAAGTCATGCTCAGTGGGCCCCATGAAGCTGAAGAAGGGTGACCCCAAGAAACACGTGACCTCTCAATCTTGGGCAACTCAGCTGAAGGAGTCATAAATTGAGAAATCAGGCAACACCCAGCTCTCCTTCAAATTTGCTGTGGGACCGTGGGGCTAATCATATCCTCACCCTGGGCTTCAGTTTCTTCATCTAATGACACAGAGCATTTGGACCAGATGAGTTCTGAGCAGACTGGGTGAATTTCGAGTTCTAATAAGGACAATGACTAAGCATTCACCATGATGCAAGGTGATATTGAATCATGTTTGTTCTGTGAGGAGTTGATTCCCTTTGGCCCAGCTTCTTGGCTCTCAAGCCTCAGGTCTTAGACCCTACCTCAATAAGGATCTGGAGAGAGGGTGGGGGTCTCCCTACTACCCTGGGGAAGTGGAGACCGGCAGGGCCTGGGTGAGGGAGCAGCTGCGGCTCCCATCCCAGAATAGCTGCAGCCCTCCCGGCATCTGCCGTCCTGGCTGCAAACTCCCATCCCTTCGGCTGCTCCCAATCTTGCTGTCTGGCAGGCGCTGCTTTCCAGGTTTTTGTGGCACCCACTAGGCAGCTCTCCTCGTGTGCTACAGCATGCTGGCTTCTTCCTCCAAGCGGCTGGGATCATAAAAGCAACTCTTCTCTGGTTTCCTCCATCCTGCCTCACTTCACCTCCTGATGGCTGAGGACACAGGGGTAGTTTAGCATAGTGGAAAGACAGCCCTAGAGTTGGTTCCAGAGGTCTTGAGTTCTTGCCACCAATTCTCCATGTGCCTGGGCACAAACCTAAATATCTCTCTTGCTTTCAGAAGGAGGGTAAAGTAAGGGTAATCAGGCGATTGTTTCACTGCTGTTCACCAGGGTGGCTGGCCATCCTAGTGGTCCAGAGCTGGGGTCCTATTAGGGACTGCATGTCCAGGTCCCTCCACAATTCAAAGATTGAAATACTAACCTGCCCCCCAACCCCCAATGTGATGGCATTTGGAGTTGAGGCTTTGGGAGGTAATTAGGTCATGAGGGTGGAGCCTTCATGAATGGTATTAGTGCCCTTATAAGAAGTTGCCACAGAGCTAGCTAGCTCTCCTTCTGCCACGACGGGATGCAATGAGAAGTCTGCAGTCTGCAACCCAGAAGAGGACTCTCATCAGAACCTCCCCATGCTGGTACCCTGATCTTGGACTTCCAGCCTCCAAGAAGAGAGATAAATACCTATTGTTTATACATCACCTAGTCTGTGGCATAAGGCCCTACTCCCCCAGGGTAGTGAGGAGACCCTGACCCTCTCTCTGAATGACTGAGACAGGAGCCTTCTGCTTGACCAGTGCCCACATCATGCGGGTTGTTCAGTGTCTTGAGTATCACCTTGGGGGTTGAGTATACCTGGGCAACTGCACAGAACTGGTGTGGGGGTCAGTGGAGGGAAAAAAGGATGAGAACCAGTGTTTTGGGAACTGTGAAGCCGTCATCCCATGTCTGCTCCACCTGTCTGCCCAGTTTCTGTCTCCTCTGTCTTGGGGAGCAATTACACCTTGATTTTCCACTCACCCATCCTTAACCACGTGGCTCAGATGGAGCTCACTCCACTCCTGCATGTGACCCAGGCCTGGGCAGGTGAACTGTTCTTCCTCTGGTCACAGTGACAGATTAGGGGGTGAACAGAACCAAACAGACCGCATCAGAGCCAATCCTGGGGCCAGACCCAGACCTGACCATCAAGAACACACATCTTCTCCCAGTGGCTTAGGGACAGACCCAAACCAGGCCAGTCAGATTATTTCTCTGAGATTCTTCTCACTGGGACGAGTGGGAAAGATCTCTTCTCCTTTCAGCTGTGAGCTTGGAGGATGTGACTCATGACTGCTCCTTCATGTAGAGAAAGAAAAGAATGGAGCCTGGTAGAACAAACAAATATAAGAAATGGAGAGTAGATAGGAGAGAGGTGACATTAAGTCCTGGCTCTCTCTGGCCCTTCATGCCCTGGCTCCTCCAGTTCTCCCTTAAAGCAGAGTAAAAGGTAAGGGGTGGCAAGGCATGGGGGACACTTTTATAGTTCCACTTCCCTGATCAAGGGAAGGCTTTTCAAGTAAGATTAAATGTGCTCTTGTATCTGAATAAAGTAAGGGAGTGGGCCCTATACATACACAGGAGAAGAGAATTCCAGGCAGAAGGAATAGAAAGTGCAAAGGCCCCGAGGCAGGAGGATGCTTGGTAGGGGCCAGGAAGAGAAAGGAGGCCAAGGATGGGTGGAGCTGAATGAGAAAGCAATAACTCATTCTAGCCCTTTCCTCTGGGCTGTCTTAGCTGTGGAGTTACTCTGCCTGGATGAGAGCTGGTGTTAGGGTCTGAGCCACAACTGCAAGAGCTTTGATGCGCATAGTTGCTAGGGGTTAGAAAGTTAGAGACCAGCACCAAGGCCTTCCCTGGCTCTCTAATTCTACGTCTGTCAACACCCAAGGGGTATGACTTTCTTCCTAGTTTCCTCTAATAACTCACCTAAGATCTATCATAAACTCCCGTTTCTGAAAGGATCCAGAGAAGAGGGTTCCTTGTGGCAGAGCAGACAGACAAGCTTCAGTGGAAAGGATTTCTCTCTTTACAATTGCTGAGGTGTGACATTCCATGAACACATGCCAATTTGTTCCCGGTGTGTTTGTTCCTTTCTTCATTCATTTAACAAGAATTTATTGAGTATCTGGTATCTGCCAAGGTATACTGAAAGGCACTGAAGCTACGAAGATGAATCAGTCATGGTTTCTGCTTTCAAGGATCTCAGTCTGGGTGGGTGTGGAGGAGGCAGCCTTGTAAACAGACAATTAGAGAGAAACATGGCAGGTGCTGAAATCGAGGTAGGAGTACAGTGCTGCAGGGAAATCCCTGAGAGGTGGTTTCACCTAGAAAAGGCAGGGAGGGCTACAGAGAGGAGGTGACCTCTCAGCTGGACATTGAAGGAGAAGGGAAGTTTGACCGGTGGAGAGCTCGCCCAGGAGATCTGCTCAGAGAGAGCACATATGCAGAGTATGCAGTCATGAGAAAGGATGGGATTAAGAAACGGTGAAATTTCAGAGTAGAGGGCTTGGGGCTGGGAAACTGATGGACAGTGTGGGTGGTAGTGGTCAGCCCAGTCTGCACTGGGTATTTAGACTTGGTTGTGTTGATCTGGAGAATCACTGGAGATTTTTAAGTCAGGGAGGAAGGTGTACAGATAAGATTGCTGAATATATGATATAATATAATATAAGATATGATAGAATATAACATAATAATAATAATGGGAGATGGTCTAAAGATTAAATGGTTAACTGTCTGGGTTGAGATTGGGTCCCAAACTCAAGTGCTAACAGGGCCAGGTGGATGACGTAGAAGAATAAGGAGGTCAGCAGGCTGTGTGGCCTCTGCTGTGTCTCGAGAGGGCAGGTGTCACCCAACTCCGTCAGTCGTTGTCCCACTGGGGACTCAGGTCCAAGGCTGCCTGAGTTTTCCAGAGTGGCTGGAAATCCAGATCCTTATGTAAAAATCTCACCATTTAAAAATGTTGGCAACTAATTTAAATTCTACCAAATGCCTTATGGGCCAACTTGAACACATCTGTCAGCCCGATCTGTCGGCGGGCCACTGGTTCGCAACTCCTGGGTTGAGAAAAGAGTTTTCTTTTTTTGTAAAGAAAGATCGAAATAGCTTTGGATCCGAAGATTCATGCCTGGAATGATCTTCCCTCCTCTTGTTTGAGCAAATTCTTCATCATTGCTTGAGGCTTAGTTCAGTTCTCCCCTGTGAACTGCTCCCCATGACCCTCCCTCACCTGCCACACACCCTCCAATCACTACCCAGCCGCCCCCCACCAAGTAGTTATCATGCCTTTGTGTTCCATCATATCTATTACATGCCCAGATACCTGCAAAATCAAAAACAAAACAAAACAAAATGCTGAGGAGCAGGAGAGAAGCCAGGGTCAAAAAAGACGCAGAGTCAACACTGTTGATCAATGGATGGAATCCATCCCTGTAGGAGACATGGATGAAACTCGCAATGTGGGTCCTTGCAGGCATCAGCGACTGCCTGGCAGGACCGAGTCTGGAGTGGAAGGAAGCCCACTGGCTCTGAAAGGAAAGCCGAGATGCTCAAGAGCAGGTTGGACACTGGGCTGGACTTTGAGAGAAAGCTCAAGACTCTGCGTTTCTGTAGGACTTGATTCTGAAGCAGGGTTTAGTTCCATTCTCAAGTATGTAATTCCATCAGCCTTTAGTTACCGCTGGTCCTGAGGCGTTGAAGATTGACCTGGGAGCTTCCTGTGGAAGGGACCTAGGATATGCGGGTAGAGTGAGTATCTGCTGTTTTGCTGTCCAACTTCCTTTCATACTTTCCTTGGTTTCTCTAGAAATTCATCTTTCCCCCACTTTTGGTCCATGTGCTCTTGCCCGAGAGATAGGTGTGTGACTCAGACATGGCTGATGGAGGCTCTGGGCACAGGGATCAGTGCCGGGATGGTCCTATAATCCCCTTAGGGCCAGTGGGGTTCATAACTTACCTCGAATTGTTGAGAGAGAGAGAGAGAGACATTCTCTCTTTCCTGTTGGATTTCAACAGGGAGGGTATAAGTCGAGAGTAACTGTCAGGCACCATAAAGAGCCCAAGAAGAAAGCCAGCCTGGAGAAGAGGTGAGCTGAGTGGTGGAGAGAGATCCAGGTATAGATGATATCATTTGAACCCCTGGATCAAACTATACCTAAAGCTAGTTAATCCTAGATTTGTTTTGTTGCTGTGGCCTGTAAATTTTTCCTCCCTTAAACCAGTGTGAGCTAGGTTTCCTTTTATCAGATGCAGCCAAAAGGAGTCTTTCAACCTCAATGAAAGGCGTGAAGAATGAGCCCTCCCATGAACAGTGCTTTACAGCTTGCCGAGCATTTCTGCATCCATTGTCTCACTTGATTCTTCCAACTCTCCTGGGAGGTGGGTAAAACAGGAATTATTATTCCCACATCACAGAGAAGGCAATCAAATCTTAACAGGATTGGGATCCACAGTCGCTCTACCAGGAATGTCAGGTTGAAACTCCTGTTCTTTTGAATCTGGTTCCGGAGGTGCTCTGCACTGATAATTTCGTACTGAATTGAACTCTGATAAATGCTGAACTAAATTACACTAAAGCACCCCTGGAAATAGCTTCTCAGAATCATAATTCCTGCTGGGTAATTACAAAATAAGTTTCTTCTCGTAATTTTCCTCCGTACCTGGGAGGGAAGGGCTGGTGATAGATGCCGGGGCGGGGACAATTTAGGTAATTATTTGGATGTCTGGAGGATGCACATCTTTTATCACGGTGCTCCTGTCTGTCTGCTTTTAACTTCTGCTTGGTAGCCAGCAGATTGGAGACCCTCCATTTCACGTCCCACACAAATTAGTTTGCAAAGAAATTGTTGAGAGCCTTCTGTCTTTCTGGAAAGGTCTCTCCCCACTCTTTGCACACCTAGCTCCTGCTCACCTTGGGGTGTTAGCTTCAACATTATTGTCCCCGAGTGGCCTTACTCTATAAAAAGTAGATTTTTACCGCCCTCCCTCAACCCTCAATTGTGTCCGTGTTTGGCGATGCTCTATTCTTTATAACGTTTCCCACCATTTCTAATTGTTGCACATTTCTTTTACATTTTCTGTCCTTGCAGTAGAATGTCCAACAGGATGTAAGATTCACTTCTCTGTCTCTAGCACCTAGTTCAGTGCTGGGCATGTAGCAGGTCCTCACTAATCCTTCGTTGGTGGAATAAACCAGAGAATGAGTGGCTTATTCATGAATATTCAAGACAAGGGTCTCTGAGTCATGGGAAGCTTGGGGCAGGGAAGGCTCTGGGCTAGAGAGTCTGTCTTGGTGGTGAGCTGCAGTGAGGTTGGGGTGGGATGGAGATGAATCCCAGTGAAGAAATCCTCTGGGGAACAGAACATTAGAGAAGAGAAGCAGGTGCCAAGGACCAAGCCTGAGAGCAAGGGAAAGGAACGAGAAGACAGGGAAGGGGACAGCGATGGCTGGCAACCGGAAGAGCAACTGAGTAAGAACCATGTCCTAGAAGCCCGTGCAGGAGGAGGGTAGACAACAGTGTTCCGTACCTCCACTTGGCGCCGCAGCATCTGACTCACACCTGACTGACTTTTCCAATTATTTTTACCCTGATTGTAGCAGTTGGCAGGTTTCCAAGTGGCAGTGTGATTTTGTTTGCTGCCTGCAATTCCCACCTCTCCGGGTTCGCAGGCATGAGTCTTTTGACTTTGCTAGAGAAGGTGACACCTCTCAATTTAGCTCTGTTTGCAAATGTCAGCTGAGATGCTGTGTGCTCTTGCCACCGGGTCTTTAAGAACACTCACAGGAGTCAGCTCTCACACACACACACACAGACACACCACGATGCTTTATTCCCTACGTCCTCTGCTCCATCAGGCTGCAAGAGCATCTGCCAGACCATCATTTGGCAACCCACCTATTTGGGGGTCTTTACCAGCCTTTGATATTGTTGTGATAAAAGTAATAGGAACTGACCTGAGGGAGGAGTCTTCAGTCCAAGGAAACTGCAACAAGGAGAGAGACAAAGATGAATCTTTGTCATTTTCCCAAGGGGTGGTCTCTAGAATTCTAGGAGCTGAGTCATCACTCTCCAGAGTGACGAACATTTCGGGCCCCTGTTTCCTTCTGAAGGGACCAGCTTTCTGCAGCCAAAGTCAAGTTCATGATAGATAGAGATTTTTAAAAGCTGCTAGTTTGGAATGCTTATGATGGGCTCAGCACTGCGTTAAGCTTTTTAAATATATGTTCATCTTAGGTAAGCTTCCCTGGAACCCTCTCAGATCATTATCATTGGCCTCACCTTGCAGATGGGAAAGCTGAGGCTCAGAGAGGCGGTGCAACTTGCCAAAGGTCACACAGAATAGACATACATACTGGAGTTGGGAATCAAACTTAGGTCATGGCTTTTTCTATGACTCTACTCTGTTGATGGAGCCATGGAGCTATGCTGGTTACTTGATGGGGACAGTCAGTGGCTGTCACTGTAACTGGCTAACTGGGGCCTGTCCCTGTGCCTGAACGTTGGAGAGAGCTGACAACTGGAAAGTAGTGCCCGTTTCCAGTCAATGTGGAGTGATGGGTGGACATTCTCCACTACATCCCCTCTTCTACTTTGCGCCTAACTGGCTCATGGTCCTTGCAAGGGGCAGGGAGCTTCCACTGAACAAAGGGGAAGAGTCTTTCCCTCCTGATTCTTAAAACAAAATCCTAAACAGAAAAAAATAAAAAAGCTTTGCCATGTCCCTGGGAGAGCCGGAGAGCCGGTGCTTTCCGTCGCCGTGCTGGCAATGAAGCGGGGGTGGGGGAGATCCTCTGTGACTCAGAAGAGGAGCCGCCTCCACCCACAGCAGGGCTGCCTGCCTTCCAAGGTCGCATCCAGGAAGCTGCAGCCAGGAAGTGTGAGGGGCCATCAAGGAGCCAGCCAGCAAGCAGCACACAGAGGGAGGAGAGAAAGCCTTCCTCCTGGGCTCGCCTCAGAGAGAAGATGCAATGAAAACAACAACAACACAAACCCGGCTCTGGGAGGGCGCTGGGGGGGAGTGGGCCGATGGATCGCCTCCCGGATGTGGGCTCCATTTGGCTGGTCTGACATCGCAGTGAGGCTGAGCCACGACGGCCAGGCGGGGCGGGGGTGGTTTCATCACTCCTGTACCCACACCCTCAACCCTGCGCTTCTCCTCTCTTAGCGGGAGGGGAAGCAGTGGTTCAGAAGCAGGAGCCCTGTTTGCAGACAGCACCAAAGGGACCTGACTTCCATCTCTTATCTCTTGGTTGTCCTTCATCCCTCCAGTGTGCTTATTTCCTTTCTGGGGAGCCTAAGGTGATGCAAGGTCATTTCTAAGGTCATTTCTGCCTCACCAGTTTTCTGTGCATTGCATTTGTCCTGCCCAGTTCCTTTAAGCTGCTAGGACCGCTCTGAGCCACCTAAACACAGGTCCCACACACCACCGCATTCTGCTCCTGGGTCACCCTTTGCCCTCAGTCCTGAGCTTCCCCTGGCTGGGGTGCCACCAAACCCAAACTGCTGTTACCCCCCAAAACAGCTCTCTTGTCATGTGTGTTTGGGGCCTTTTGAGGGAGGAATCTACTAAGTTCTCTGCTGTGGCCTTCTTAGCTTGTTTTTCCAGAACTTTCTGAGGGTCTGCTGATAAGCAACTGCATTTCTTTTCATATGAAGTAATTAAACCCAACAAATCCATTCAGTGTTTCTGTGGCACCCCATCCTTTGTCTGTTGCAGTCCTTATCAGACTTATAAATACTGACTCAACTTCCATTTTCCTAATACTTTGCAACCACAACAGTGACAGTTAAGACTAATATTTACTGAACACTCATGATATCCAGGCTCTGTAGGTATTGCCTTATTTAATCCTCCCAACAACTCAAACAATTAGGGGCTATTGTCTTCTGATTTTATAGATGAGGCTTTGGCAGCTCAGAGAGGGTGAGTAACTTGCCTGAAGCCAGACACAAGTTAGGAAATCAATGACTGTTTGCTGAGTGAATTGGATGAATGGCCATTGGGCCACTGGATGGACTGGTCAGGGCACGGGCTACTGGAGCTAGAGTCAGGTGAGCATAGAAAGAACTTTCCAGCAGCAAGAGCTCTTTAGGTGGTCAGATAAGTCTAGAGCAATCTTCAGTAGGAAAGTTGGAGACAGGAGCTAAGCCCCAGGTGAGGGATAGACGAGATGACCTTTAAGGTCCCTCCCAACTCTGAGAGTCTGAGCTCACTGTGTAATTCTTAAAGATACCAATAAAACCCTTTGCAAATATGAAACACCTCCAGCCCCAGCGCTATGCTGTTATGAACAGGAGCTGCGTGGATGTTTGTGCCGGGGCAATAAATGCCAACATCAGTAAGAACTCAAGCTCTCTAGAGATCCATATCAGCATTCCATTGTCCAAGGATGATATTCACAATGGCTGGCATTTATGGAGAGCTCACTAAACTTCTGGCAAGACTATAAATCCTCTACATGCGTAAACTCAATTCTCACAACAAACCTGGGGTCACGAGTAGCGTATTAGTCTGGCAAATCTGCAATAACACATCAATCCTGAGTCCTCGGTGACTTAATGCAGTAAAACTCTTCTTCCTTTCTTAAAGGCTGAAGGAAGTTGGGCCATTTTTTACCTTCCTTTTCTGAAACATGTGGCCCCCAAGGACTTTATGGGAAGGAGAGAGACAGACAGTGGAACAAGGCGATGGGATTTGCCACTTGCAACCCGAGAACCTAAAATGGCAACACTACTGCAAATAAATACCCGTCGTGACAGTTTAATGAAAAGGCAGATGTGAGGCATTTTGAACCAGGCACAAGGTAAACGCTCAAGGCATCTGGCTGATGGCAGCAATGCTGGCCTCTAAGGCCAGAGAGGTGGCAGGAGCCCCACATGAGCCCAGAAGTGGGAAGGGGCGTGAAGGTAGAATCTCACACTAGCTAAGCCCTACTTGGCTGGAGTCACCCATGCTTGTCAGGAGGCTTAGCCCCACCCACGTTTCAGAGGTTACCCTGATCAGGGCAGGTGTACCAGCAGCCTCAGCCCGCCCTCTGCCATGGGTCTGGTACTTGACAATGCTGTACCAGCCCATGCCATCCATGTGCCCACTGCTTCATAGATGGCTTTGTCTCTGTGGCTGAGCATGTGACATAGCATGCCGGTCCAATGTGTAACCATCTATCCATCAATCTATCTATCTTCCATCTACTTATGTATATCATCTATCAATCATCTAGCATATGTCTCTCAACTATCTATCTACTTATGTATTTATCATCTATTTATGCATTAATTATCTATCTATAAATTTTCTATCTCTCTACTTATATAACCATCAATTATCTATTTATTATCTATCTATCTATCTATCTATCTATCTACCTATCCATCTACTTTCCGTGTTGGTTCCACCCTTCCCTGAATCCCTGACAATGGGTCTCCTAACTGGCCCTTCTCAGCACCCAGAGCCATGATGTTGGGAACTGTGAATTTTGGAGAAGTGTCTGCTGCCCCATAGGCTCTCCATGAGTACCACTGGCTGCCCAAACCACCCCTGTTCATGTGCTTCCTGTTGTCGGACTGTCCTCAAGACAACCAGGCTGTCAGTTTCCCCTCCCTTTGTCCTCTCAGGTTGTGTCTTCCTTCCCTTCCCCATCCGGCTAGTGTCACATGCCCAAGTCTATCTGAACTGAGGATCTGAGAGATGGGAGAGGCACTAACATTTGTGTGGAGGCAATTTTGCAGAGGAGTTGCAAGCTTGGCTCTGGAGTCAGACCCACTGCTATTTTCTTGCTGAGTGACATTGGTTAAATTACTTATGTGTCAGTTTTCTTATCTGTAAATGGCGATAATGATGTCACCTAACTCAGAGGATTGCTGAGGAGATGGAATGAGATAGTCCATCTAGAGTGAACAGAAGAGCAGCCAGCACATACTCATACTCCATCTTAGGTATAGTAATAAAAATACTTATCCTTACTATTCTAACCCAAATCTGTCTGTCTCGAATGCTTCTGCTTTCCCACTCTCTGGCAAATCATAAAAGTATCCGTTGATGGGAAGCCAATCTGAGCAGATCAGCTTTAATTTTTCTCTTTATTCTGCTAAATAAATTCACAGGGGATACTGGAGAAGGGTATTTTTAGGAGGCATTTCTGAGAAGCAGAGTAGGTGGCCAGATGGTAATGACAGGAGACACGGTCCCTTCTGTCTGCAGGAACAACTGAGTGGCATTCAGGTGTGTAATGAGCTAAACTACATTTCTAGAGATATCACACTAGGTCCAGGTGGAAGAGAGGGCACCGTGGAGCCATGCCAGAGACCGTAAAGTCTGGGAAAATAGAATAAATGGAGCATGACACCCAGTGCTGTTCCCTAGGTGGTCCGTGCCCTGCCTTGGCTCTGACACCTGGGAATTTACCACTGTCCCCCTCTTTCCAGGCTCTCCTCCAAAGGATGTCAGTGAGGTTATACCCTGATGCTGTTCTCCTGTGACTTGTACTCCTCACATTATCCACTCCTCTTTTATTGAATCACAGAGATTGCTAGAAAATCAAATTATGCCACCGGTGATAATATCTCTGTAGGAAAGGAAATTCCCTTGGCTCTAGAGCTTCTCTCTGGGGTTTTATTTTTCTGTTCTTGTTTTATTTGATTTTTCTTTTATTTCTTGGGAGGGTGATGTGGATTTAGTGGGTGCTTTTCTATTTCTTGGTCACTCGGAATCCACTGCTTTCTCCCAAGATTATTTCCTAAATCTTCATGATATAGTAACCCTCCATCATTATATATAACCCTCCATCATTTTATATATATATAATGATGGGTTTTGATGGGAAAATGATTCCAAGTATTCACCTTCTTTTTCTAGGGAAGCCAAGGAAAACCAGTTACTTATTTTTTTCTTTTAATTGAAGTACAGTCAGGTCCAATGTGTCCATTTCTGGTATACAGCACAAAGTCCCAGTCATGCATATATATATGTGTATATATGTATATATATATACACACACATATATTCATTTTCATATTCTTTTTTCATGAAAGGTTATTACAAGATATTGAATATAGTTCCCTGTGCTAGAAAACCAGTTACTTCTTTCTCTACTCTTAGGAAAAGCCAAGCGTGAGCAGATGTCTGACCCCAGCCAAATAGACACTCCTTCCCTGGGACTTTGAATATTTAGTCTTTGGCTAGAGGCATGGAGATGGATAGAGAGCCTGTCATTGGGGCCTGAGTCAGTTAACTCATGGGCCAGTCGAAGCTGGGGTCCATACGGCCTAGCTTCTTCCTTGGGGCCACTTTCTGTCTTGATTCACTGACACTAGAGTCTGTAAACTTAACGCCTTCATGGTCCAGGTAAGTACCTGAAATACGTGAGGTGGTGCCGTGGAGGACGAAAGAGAAGGGCTGGGCCTGGGAGTACAGGTGTTTCCCAAACAAAACATTGCACGTCCTGGGGTTTTGAGTGTAACTCGGCATCTGATTCCTAGTGCTCTTGTCCTTGTTTGAAATAGCCCATGAATACCTGCATTTTATCGTCTAGTCTGTCTCTCCTAGAATGCATCTTGTGCCCCAGGGAGGCCTCCCAGTCCTCTGTCAGACTCTGGGTTCTGGTTTGGGGACCATAAAACAAAGTCTCCCCAGCAGAGGAAGTGGAGACCTCTGAGAGTGGGGCTCTGAGCGGGGGCCGGGGCTGAGCCCAGGTGCAGGGACCTTTCGTGGGAGAGCTCCAGGCACTCGGCAGGCAGAGGAGATATTTTTTTGGCAAGGGCTCTCGAGTACTCTTCCTGCTGAACTTCTGTCTCTACTGCTTATTCTCCCCCTTCAGATGAATTTGAGCTCCGACACTTACTCCTCCTTTCAGCAAAGTCTGCCCTGAGCAAAGGCCACTGTCTTTCAGAGGGAACCCCTGAAGAAGCCAACCGTTGCTCCCCGCTGCAGTCCTGTCTACCCTTCCTGGTGCACCCATGGCAGCTAATTTTCCTCTTTGGACTCCCCGTCCTTGTTCCTCCAGGCTACACCTAAGTGGACCAGAGCCTGACATCTGAGGCACCTCCCAAGGGGAACCAGTCCACAGGCTGGGCTGGATGTGGAGCATCTTGTCTGTGCAGAAACACTGAAACTAAATCAATTTGTTGACGGTGGGACTTGAAGCGAGAGGTCATGTAGAACTGGGGTCAGAGTTCCCAACATGACAAATTAAAACTGCATGTAAGCCAAGTTTTGGGGGCACAGCAGAGCCCTAAGAAACTCCCCAAACTGGTCTTTTCCAGGCTAATGGAGTATATGTGTAGAGAGAAGGGGTAAGAGAGCGGGAGATACAGTGTGGGTCATGAGAGGCTCCTCTCCTTGCTGGTCCCGTCTCACGGGCCCAAACTCTGCTTTATTGCCCGTCATTGTTTTGTTTTTGGGTCACTTTAGTGGAACACTATGGATGCAGAGGATCTCTGGGTTCAAATCACAGCTCTGCCCCTAATACCATGACTAACAGTAAATAACTGAGCCCAGTCATAGAACCAAGCAGGACCCTGTGGGGCCTTCCTGGGACAGATCCCTTCCCCACATCCTCTGCTGTAGCTCCTCTCTGAAATATCTAAATAATAGTATCTGATGAGTATTTCCTGAGTTTTTTTTTTCAGATGATAAATCCACCACCAAATGGAATAAATTAACTACTTGATGATCACGAGAACTTCTGGTGCCTAACGGTTGATCACTATCAAGCAATCAGAGAGTTGTGCTGGAGCTGAGCACGTGCCCTGGGACGCCCCTCCCTCCCTTGGCCTTTAAAAATGCTTTGCTGAAACTCTCCGGGGAGTTCTGGGTTTCAGAGATCGAGCCACCCCTCCTCTTTGTGTTGGTACCTTTACAATAAACTCTGCGCTCTCCTTCATGTTCACAGCCCGGTGTCAGGAGGTTGATCTTATTGTGCGCAGGCGTAAGTCATGCATTAGTTTCCTCATTGACAAATGGGGATTCTTTGAACATCTACCTCATAGGACGGCTTGAGGATAATGTAAGGGACAAGTGCATAAGTTAGCTGGTAAACCAAGCAAACGTCCTCCCTTCCTCCCTCCCTCCCTCCCTCGCTCCCTTTCTTCCTTCCTGTCTTCCAGCCTCTTATGCACCCAAAGATTCAGGACAAGGAGTCAGGCATCTGAGATGCCTGGCCACTTTCCTGCAACTCCCATGACTCCATCCTCTTTTGAAGTATGGGCTCTTTTCATGAATTAATTCATGAGTGATTTCCCTAACTAGACTGGGCTCTTCCCAGAACCCACAGCCCACTTCCCTTCCTTTTGTGGATGGGGAAACTGAGGCCCTAGAGGCTAAGCCACCTGCCCAGGGAGATGCTGTGGGTGGGGGCAGTGTGGGTGTCCTGTTGCCGCCAACTCAGGGCCCCCTCCTCTAGCACATGCCTTACCCCCACAGGACGGTGGATCAGATCTCCCTCTCCCCTTCCTCTTCCTCCCTTAGGGAAGAGCTGGGCACAGCGTGCTTGAAGAGCCTTCCAGAAGGCTGCACTAATGAATTCCTATTGCTCCTCACATGGAGTTGGGACCTTCTGACCTCAATATGCAAAGAGATGCTAAATATGCAAATCAGCAGCACTCGGTTCATAAAAATAGCTCAGCGTCGCTGCTTCTGCCTCCCTCCCTCATTCCCAGCAGCTTAGCTCTTCTCCTATCAGTTTCCTTCCTCTTGTCTTCTCTTCCCTCCGTTTTCCAGGCCTGCCGCCCCCACCCCACCTTCCTTCACTGCTCACCTTCCTTTCCCCTCCCATCTGCTCAGCCTCCCTTTCCTTCCCACCATCTTGTCTTCCCGGCCTTCCTGGCCAGGCTGTGGGCAGACCTACAGGGCCGGCCCCCGCCATCCATGTGCCGACTGGGACTACAACAGGCTGACATCGTTATTATTTTTTTTCCTCCTTTAAAGTTTGTATCGTATAATTTGGGGGAGACGTTCTGCCTCAGATTTGTATATTTACATAGGAAACATTTCTGAAAGCCTATCTCCCAAAATACGAATAGTGCATAATTCTGGGGTCGGGGGAGCTAAAGGTGTTAAAAAACACCTTCCCCTCGAGCCTGTAACAGCATCAACACAAACACACTGCAGTGTACACCATCTCACCCAGGCTGATACTATCTGGAGGACCTCCGGAGTCCTCTGGGTCCTTGGGTGCCTGTGCAGAAGGTGTGGAGACGGCAGGGAGACCCAAGGTGGGGACCGCTGGATCCACACAGCCAGGATGCAAGTCCCAGCTCTACCTGTCGGTGGTGTGACCTTGGGCAGGTAACCCAACATCTCTGCGGAAAGTCCCTTCCAAGAGAGGACTGCACCAGTTAGAACAGCTACTTAGCTCAGAGAAAGCAGTCGGTGATTATCAGACAATATTATCTTCTCAAAGCGCTGAAGAGTGGTCCCAAGACCTGGCTGGGCATTAGTGAGCCAGTGGCTGTGGGGCCATCAGGAAATGCTCTGTGACCGACTATAGCAGGTCACAGGTTGGGAAACCTAGTGGGTAAGCCGGGCTCTTGGAGGCTGGACAGGCCTGCCTTTGAGTCCTGGCTCTGTCTTATTGTAGCTTTGTGACCCAGATCCAGTGAAAGGACATTTCTGGGCCTCCGAGCTTGCGCCTGTAAACTGTGGATGCAGAAGCACTGACACTGTGGCTCAGACCGTGGCTTCCCTGAGCTGATAAACACACAGGGCTTAGCACGGAGTTGGCAGGTATCACTATTATTAGGCACTTAACAACATGGTTCAGTTCAGCTCAGTAACTTTCTACAAAGATGCCTAGATCAGTCTTTCTCGATCTTTTTTTCATTATCGCTCTTTCAGGAATATTTTTGGACATTTTTCACCCTAATTGCCTCCTCGCATGAATTTTATTACCGTAAATATACTGCACAGCTGTTTGTGTACAATAGCTGTGCTTTATACATAAAAAGGATACTTTTTTTTTTGTTGCCTAAGAACCAATGTTTGTTCCCTTGGGGGGTAATATTGGCCCCAACTGAGAATGTCTGACCTAGAGCAGCGTTTCTCAAATCAGGGCGGGGGGAGGATTTTGCCCCCCGGGAAACATTTGACAATGTCTGAGACGTTTTTGTTGTCACAGTGGAGAGGAGGGCTCGCTGCTCATGGCATCTAAGGGTACAGCTAAGCATCCTGCATTGCCCAGGACAGCCCCTGCCTGCCTCCACCCCCCACCCCGAACACAGAATTATCTAGCCCAAAATGTCAATGGTGAAGAGGCTGAGAAACCTTGCTGTAGGGCATTCCTTCCTTACCTAAGAACGCTCAGGGAGTGTTCCTGCCCCGGTGATCAGACAAGGGTGGAGAGACACCAGGATGCGTCTTTTTCTATGTGTGTGTGTGTGTGTGTGTGTGTGTGTGTGTCAGCGTGGGTCGAGGCAGCTTCCGACAGGCATTGAGCAAGGCCAGGCATGAAGGAGATCATGTGTCACTGGTAGGACCACGATATAGGATGCTTAAGTGCCATGGCTTTGGCCATTCTTTTAAAAAATATTGTAATTTACAGGGTCATGTGTTATGCAAAGTGTCAGTGGGGTGGGGCGATTGAGTCTTTTAAATTTTTATAAAAATCTTTACGCCTTTCCTCTTTCTTTCTTTCTTTCTTTTTATTGAAGTCTAGCTGATTAACAACATTATGTTAGTTTCAGGTGTACAGCAAAGTGATTTGGTTATCATATATATGTATACATCTATATATTTTTTTCGACTCTGTTCCATGATAGTTTATTACAAGTTAGCGAATATGGTTCCCTGTGCTAGACAGTAAATCCTTGTTGTTTGTAGAGACTTTTCTTGATGGAGACCATGGTCTATTTAGGGGCAAGATGAATTCTTGTGTAATAATCATGATCACTAACTTTCACTGCTCACTAACCATGTGTTAGGGGTTGTGTTAAGTGCTTTGCATGGACACAACACTCCTATGAGACAGGCACTGTTACTCCCCTCATTTCCATTTTACAGATAAGGAAACTGTAGCTTAGAGGAGTTCACTAACTTGTTTAAAGTTGCACTAGACTAGGAAGTAGGGGAGCCAGGATATGAACTTGGGGCTTTAGACTCCAGAGCCCACAAACTTGACATCGAATTACCTTGCCTTTTAACTCAAATACAAGACAAGCTCTTCTATATGTCAGAAGAGGCGTTGCTAAAGTGCTGCCGGAGTTCAGAGATGGAGACGTGACTCCCAGCAGGAGAAACCAGGGATGCCTTCCTGGAGGTGGTGGCACTGGACTGGCTATTTAGGACGAGTGGGATTTGACACATGGAGACAGAGCCAGAGGATAGTCACTCAGGTGGATAGGACAGCTTGATCAAAGCCACAGAAGTAGGGAAGTGCCAGAATGATCTTTCTTAGGAGACACTGGGTCACACGAGAGCCAGTGTTGACAATGTACTCTGTCCCTGTTTCCAGTTTTATAACCCAAATCTGACCATTGCCAAAGAGGGCCTGATGGACACTTGTAAAAGGGCATTTAATGTGACTGGTAGTCATGGGCCCCAGTGGAGTGCTTCTAAATCAGGGTTTCTTAAGCTTGGTACCGTGGACATTTTGGATCAGGTACGTGCTGGTATAGTGGGCTGTCCTGTGCATTACAGGAGGTTTGACTGCATCCTTGCCTTCTAACCACCCCTCCTGAGACTACCACCAATGTCTCCTGAAATGCCAAATGTTCCCTGGGAGGTAAAGTCGCCCAGGTTAAGAGCTACTCTCTTAAATGCAGGTGGGGGTGGGGAGTGGGGCATACGGACTGGAGGCAGAAACCCTGTTCTCTCATACCAGTGACTTAGTGCTGTGTGATTCTGAGCGAGGCATGTCCCTCTCTGGTCCTCAGTTTCCTCCTCTAAAAGGTAAGGTGGCTGGTGGCAGTGGGCAGTCCCTAAGGACCCTTCTCTCTGGCAGCCCCAAGACTGGCCCCAGAAGTGTGACCAGCTGCTCCAGCTGCCAGTTGCTGCTTCATTATGCGGTGATGATGATGCTCACACCTTCCACGAGCCTGTTGTCCCCTAACAGGCTAGCTGGCTCTCTGCTGGGCCACCACTGCCTCCCAGAACAGGCGTGAGAAGGGCTCCGGGTGTCGCTTTCCACAGCAACACCCGGGTGACGTCCTTAATTACAGTCAGGAAGAGCAGGGCTCAGGAGGTGGAGATGGCTCAGGAGGTGTTCTTGGGTGTGAGAAAATGATTAACACCAGAAAACTGGCCAAGTGGGGCAGCTGAAGTCATTTCCTGCGGTCCCAGTGGGAGAAGCTGTGTCCTCCCACTTCTTTAGAGGAAATTCAGTTCTCGCCTCCTCCTTTTGTCCTGGGAACCCAGCAGATGTCCCGGGCGAGGGCAAGGCCATCGCAGGCTTCATGTGGCTTTGGAATTTAGAGTCATGGAGGATGATGGAGGGGTGGGGGTGTTGCGAGGCCCCTCCCACATTTGTGAGAGCTGCTCTTCTATACCTTGCAGGCCAACCAGGGGCAGACTTTGTGATCTTCGGCAAGTCAGTCAACCTCTCTGGGTCTCAGGTCCATCATCTGTGACATGTCAACCATCACAGAGGGTTGCTAAGAGTTACACAAGTGTATAGGAGTTAGACGGTCCTAGGAGTCAGTACGGGTACCTCCATGTGGCTGTGGTGGTGGGAAATGGCACCGAGCTTCCTAAACGTGTCCAGCGCTTGTCATCCATCCCCCCACCAGAGACCCTTGGACGGCATGCTCTCAAGCTCCGTTTTGCAGCGGTGCAGGGAGCCTGAAGCTATCGGCCCACGTCTCTCAGTCAGCATGTGGTGGAAAAATGATTCGAGCTCCAGACGCAGAATTTGAACCCAGACCCATTTCCAAGTGCCCGTCCTGGTTTGTGTGTGAATTCGGGGGTGGTGCTCCCTGCAGTCCTGTCCTCCCCAACTCTGAGCGCAGGCCACTCACTCCCTCAGCCCGTCTGTCAAGTCTCTGAGCTCCTGCTGTTTACTGTGGGTCTCTATCGAGATGACACAAAATAACAGTGCGAGCATGTGAGGGGATGAGCGGGGAAGGGGGTGGTGGGGGAGAGGGCGCATCTGAGAAGATACTGCAGAGCTGAAAGGAAGCAGGTCTGGATGGGCTGGAGGGGGGCGAGAGTAAGATAAGGGGAAGGGAGAGATGAAAGGGAGAAGATAGGAGCAGGGTGAGGGTGGCCCGTGGGGAATGGGGGTGTGTGCATTAGAAGGAGAAGGAGATAAGAAGATAAGAAGGAGATAAAGAGGAGAAGGGGTGGAGGCAGACATGCAGAGACACGCGGCAGTGGTGTTCTGGTCCCAGATGGCCGGGCTGCCTGCGAGGTCTGCTACGACCTTTTCTTCTTCATTCTGAAAATGAGCCCACGGCTTTCCCGGCTGTGACTCTCAGTCTCTGGGGCACAGATACCTCGGTGGAGGAGGTGGGGCTCAAAGGAGGCCTGGTCTGGTCCTTCGTTAGTAAAGGCACAGGACAGACTCCCTCCTGCCTGCTCTGTCCAAAGGAGGGCCCTTCCCTCCCCCGCTCCTTTCCCTCCTTTCTCATCTCATCCGTTCGGCACTCACCCTGCTAAGTTCTACTCCTGGTTCTGGGCAGACTGGAGAGGCTGCTGTACATTTTGGCAAATGGAGACTGAGTATTACCAATCAAGCAGATAAATATGGTGCTTTGAGATGCCTGTAACTGCCGTGGAAACACCGAATTGCATGCAAAGACAGGGAGTGGGATGGTGTTGGCTGGTGGGAGGGGCAGGTGCTTGTGATGAGGTGACGCTGGGGCTAAGGTCTCCTGATTAGAAGGAACGGGCTGTGAGAATGTGTGTGGGGAGCGCTCTAGGCAGAGGGGACTCCAGTGATGTGGGTGGGAGCTTGGCTTGTGAGGGAGAGTGAAATAGTGAGGTTGGAGAGGTGGGGAGACCAGAGCAGGCAGGAAGCCGGCTGGAATGTCACATGACCTTGGTTGAATGGATTCCCCTCTCTGGACTTCGGTCACTGTCATTTGCAAGCTGGGAGAATGAGATCTTTAAGGTCCACTTGGTCCTAAAGTTCCATGGACATTTGAGCAGAGTCAACGAGGGGCCCCTGGGAGCCCATGGACTCCTGTTAACCCCTGGTTGTAGCTTGCAGGACAGCACCCAACTGCATAAGCTTACATCTTGACTGCGCCATTTAATTGTTAATATGTAACTTTCAGCAAGTGGCCTGACTTCCCTGAGCTTTGAACATCTTCATTTGTAAAGTGAGAATAATAATTGTACTCGTCTCACGGGGCTGTTGCGGGAGAGGAAGTGAGATCATTATGTAAAGGATTTAACTCAGCTCTTGATGCACTACTGGTTATGATCATTGGTGCCAAGAACTCTCAAAACTTTATTTTGAGGTTAGACCCAGCTTCTGACCGTGGGCTCAGATGTCTTGGAAACTGATGTTGCGTTGGCACATCCAAATAAACAGATCTAAATGGAATTCGCCATCTCCCTCACTCCGCGTTCTCTCCCCCACCCTGTTTCTCTTTCCCATCCCTTATCTCGGTTCAAGGCACCATGATTCTCCCAGACGACCATGCTCAGTCTCAGAGTTATCTTGGACTGTTTTTCCCACATCCAATCAATCGCCAAATCCTATCTGTAAGCCTCGTGGTGCCTCATCCATCCCCTCATTGTCATTCCTAATGTCCTTACCCCTCACCTGGACCACAGGAGAATCTCTGAACCGGCTTCCTGCTTGGTTTCTTCCTGCCTGGCTCCCTCTCTGCCATCCATCACCACCTCTTTTCAAACACGGTTGCCAGAGTGACCTTAGTGCACATCTCCAAGCAAGTCACTTTCTGCTTAGAAGTCCTCTGTATCTCCCCATCCACTCTAGGCCACAGGATAAAATCCAGAGTTCCAGCCTGCCTTCTAAGTGTCTAATAATTTGACTCTAACCTACTTTTCCAGGCTCTTCCACAGCCCTCCCCTAACACACACTAAATCTTCCTGACGCTTGTCTGCTCAACCTTCCTTGAGCATGCCTTACGTCTAGAGAGCCTCACTTCAGGTTTCTCCTCTCTCCCCAGAATTTACCCACACTCCAGGGATGCGCGTTTGAGTCCATCCATCTTAGAATCTGAATTCACAGCCCCCGTATTCTATGGAGATTTCCTAGATGTTTATGCCCTGCCTACCTGTTGGTTCCTCTCTCTTTCTTTCCCACACTTTCATATTATCTTTTTAAAAAAGTACTTACAGTTTTTCTTGAATCCTTATGTACCTACTTCTCTCCCCGACTAGACTGAATTTCTGGATTATGGGAACTCTGTCTTGGCATCTTTATATTGTTGATTAGACTTAATAGTTTAAGAAGTCTGATAAGTTTCTCAACTCTAACATAGCTGAAATGGGATCTGATTCCACGCCCCGCCCCCACCTCTATCTTTGCCCTGAGCAGTTCTGCCCCTCCCTCAGTCTTCCTCTTTTTGGTAGGCAGCACCATCATCCCCCAGTTGCTCAAGCCCCAGACCTAGGAGTCTCATCCTTGATTCTCCGCTTTATTTTCCCCCATCCTAAATCCAATCCATCACCCAATTAGCTCTACCTCCAAAATCTAGCCCAAGTTTGTCCACTTCTCTCCACCTGACTTGCCAACGCCCTTCTTCAAGCACTGCCACCCCTCTTCCTTGGACTGTGGCTGTGACTCCCATGCTAGCTCCTTGCCTTTGTTCTTGCTGCCTTGTGCTCTAATCTCATCTCTGAAGTGAGAGTGTTCTTTGAAAATGTACATCACATTCCATCACTAACTGACTGCAAACCCTCCAGCTGTCTCCTATCACATTAGAATAACATGTAGATGTCTTACTCTGGTTTATAGAGTCTTACATCCTTTCTCTCTAATCACATATCATACTGCTCTCCCTGGTGCCCACACCACATCTCCAGCCACAGTGACCTTTTCTCCTACATAACAAGCTTGTTCCTGCCCCAGGGCCTTTGCACTGTTAACTCTACCGCCATTACCATTCTCCCTGATCGTCATGTGCTTGTCTCTTCTTGTAATTTAGATATTATCTTAAGTATTTCTTCCTCAGTCTGAATTACACATCCAGTCATCCCACCATATTGCTCTCCTTTAAGTCTCTGCATTGTGCTTATCACTATCTGATTACTATTATCACTACTTTTACTCTGGTTGTTTCCAGTTCCACTAGAAACAAATGCTATGAGATTGGGGACATTGTCTTGGTTTTCACTGTATCCTGATGCCTCGGATAGATTCCTTCTGTTTCTTCATAGTTCAGTGGTCAGCCAACGTTTGCTCCCGTGTTGTGCTCAATTGGCTTTCTGCTGTGGCTAAAATCACAGGGTCGACAAGCCCGCCTTCCCTTCTGGAGACGAAGAATCCATTTCCTGTCTTTTCCAGGTTCTGGAGGGAAACAGCACTCCCTGGCTCATGGCTTACTTCCTCCAGCTTCACAGCCAGCATGGAGGGTCAGGTCCTAACCTCATATCATCTCTCTGACTCAGCTGGAAACCATGCTCTGCTCTGAAAGAGTCATGAATTAGATTGAACCCACCCAGATAATCCAAGATAATCCCTCCAACTCAAAGTCTTTAACCTTAATCACATTGGTAAAGTCCCTTTTGCCACGTAAGGTAACATTCACAGGTTCTGGGATTAAGACATGAATATCTTTGTAGGATCGGGGGCATTATTTGGTCTACTGAGCCCCTCAAAGCCAGTAAGGCTTCCGCATTCTTCTATCGTACCTGTGTGGGTTGGGGAGCATCTCAAAGTTCAGGCGGTTTTCAAGTCTACCCTGACTTTTACTCTCAAATAAGCCAGCGTGTGTCTTCTCTGTGTACCCAGTCTCCAGGTCGGCTGGGGGTATATGGATGGTTTATCAAGCCTTTTTTGGAGCTGTCTTATTTCCCGGATCATCTTGTTAAACTTCTGGTTAGTCCTCTGGTCTGTTGCTTGCCTCAACCAGGACTAAAATTTCAGGGTAGTAGAACCACTGGGCTTCCCCATTCACTTGCCACCAAGATGGGTGGTTTTACTGACAATGCTGGTGGGTGTGGGTTTTTGACCTTCTGCTCCCAAACGAAAGCTGCTGGTTCTCACAGCCAGCCCCACTTTGCAAGAACTACCTTGCTGACCAAGCTGGGTTGTGGGGGAGGATGAAAGCACTTCCAAGCAGGAACACCACAAACTCCCACCATTTATGCTCAAGGTTTAGAAGTTTATCATGAGTTGGTTGCATGGTTTTGGTTGATTTCCAGTGCCCAGAAATAGTTGTTTTGGCAATTTTGTTTTTAGTATTATAGTTGCTTTTGTGGGGAAAAGGCATCTGCCACAGTAGAAGTCCCACCTCCTGCTCTAATTGGAGGGTTTAATCCATTTACATTTAGAGTGATGAATGACACGGATGGCTTTAAACCTCCCTTCTTGGTATTTGTTTTCTATTTTTCTCATCAGTGCATTTTCCCTCTCTTCCTCCTTTCCTGCCTTCTTTGGGTTAATCATCTATTTTTTAGCAGTCCATTTTAATTTCTCTATTGGCTTTTTGAATACAACTCTTTGAATTTTTTTTTTTTGCTTTCCTTAGACAATACAAGTATCCTAAATGTATCAAGTCTACCTTGAGTTAATATTGCGTTAGTTCATGTAAATTATAAGAACCTTACAAAAGTAAAATACCACTTACCCCAACCGATCTCCCGTGCGATTGTTGACATATACATTAAATACACATATGTAATTTACCACACAGTGAAATGTTACTATTTTTTCCTTGTAGACCCAGATTTCCATCTGGTGTCATTTTTCTTCAAACTAAACAACTCCTTTAGCATTTCTTATAGTGCAAGTCTACTGTCAATGAATTCTCTCACATTATGCTCACCTAAAAATAACTTTCTTTCACTCTCATTTTTGAAAGATATTTTTACTGAATGTACAATTTGGGCAGACTTATTTTTCTTTCTGTATTTTTAAGTTATTGTTCCCCTGTCTTCTTGGCTCTCTTGTTTACTATGAGCGGTCAACTGATGTTTATATTGTTTTTTATTGTTTCTTTGGTTGTGTTTAAGATTTCCTTTTTATCTTTCATTTTCCCCAGTTGGATGATGATATATCTAGGAATCATCCTTTTTGTATTGCTCCGGTTTAGGGATTGCTGAATTATTTGGATCTATAAGTTAATTAAAAAATCGAATTTGGTTGGTGCAGCCACTATGGAGAACAGTATGGATGTTCCTTAAAAAACTAAAAACAGAGTTAATCAGATCCCAACTGATCTACCCCTTTATCTTAAGGCTTCTCTAGATTAGAAGACCAAAGTTCACCTGACAAGCAGGAACATCCCCGGCCGCTCCTCTGATTGAATTTAACCCCCTTTATCGTACCTGCATCCAGTAGGTTCTGTGAGCAGGGCTCACATTCAAGGTGCTCTACAAAAAAGTTAAGGTAGTGCTTCTGCCCATTTATACACATGACGGCCGCATAAGGTAGATGGTGGCAGGTGGCAGAGAGTGGCAGAGAATTCTGAGAAGCCCTGGAGAGAATGAGAGAGAGAGAGAGAAGAAAAGGTGACTTCTGGCTTGGGGTGGTGGTGGTCAGGGAAGGCTTCATGGCATTGGTGACGTTAGAATTAGATCAGAAATGGAGGAGGGGGTCTTCTGAAAAAGGCTGCTCCAGCTGAACAGAACAGCATGGACACAGGCACAGACCAAGATCTTCCCTGGATGGGGAAGCGAAGTTGACCCGAGCTTCCTGCAAGGAGAGGGAAATGGGGAAAGAAGACTGGGAAAGCAGGTTAGGACCAGGGGGCAGCAGTCTTAAGTGTCTGTCCCAGGAAATGAGCAGGGACGGAGAACTCTTATAAATAAGATTTCTGCTTGTTAAGCATTTGATGTAAGATTCAGAGGCCTGGATGAGTAGATTAGGAGCACTCGCTAGAGGAAGAGCTCTTATATTAAGAGCAAATTTCAGCAAACTTGTCTTCGAAACTCTCCTCCTTTTCCTCCCACTTTTGTTATCTGGGTTCACTTCCCTCCTTTGTCCCCAGTTCCCTGTTCCGTGGTGTCTGGGCTGGGACGGACGGTGAGCACACACTGCCTCCCTGTGCTGGGTTCGTGCATAGCACTCAGCACAACCGCTCCCCCAAGGCTGAAGCGGGTGGACCGCTCAGGGTATCAGTCACGTCCCATGATGCTCTTATTCACTCAGTCTTCGGTTGGGAGACTGACTTCATTTGCAGTGACATCAGGACAAGCATTTGTGTTCCTCTCCACTCACGGGGTCACACTGAGGTGCCTGGACAGGTCTACCCGGAGGACCTGCTTCTGCCAGCCTCCTGGGCTCCAGGCAAGGGGCAGAGACCTCTGCCCGCTCCTGTTGACATCCTGACCCAGTGGCAGGTGCACCTTTAGATCTGCTGACCTTTTGGACCATGGAGAGCGATATTTTTCTCACTTTAATGGTCTGATTCTTTTCTAATTATAATGAGAATTTCTGGATTCACTTCTGGGTTCTTGGGAGTGAGAGAACAGGGCAGCAAGACAGGTTCAAAACCCTCCCGAGCACAGAGGGGCAGCTGTCCCTAACAGCCACGGCTCCCTCACTGCCTGAGAGGTAACGTTCAGTGTCTTCAGCTGGACTTCCAGGAGCATCAGGGTCTGGCTGCACCTTCCTTTCTGGCCTCAGCTCTTGACGCTTCCCCTCTAAGCATCACACGTTTCAATCAGAAAGCATTCCACATCTCTGCACATGTTCCCTCTGCCTGAGTTACTCTTTGCCCAATCCTCACTCTGGCCCAAGTCATCCTTTCAGAGAGCCCCGATAGGCCCACCAGACACAGACTGAACACACCACCTCTGTGAATCTTCCTGAGTCTGAAGCCAGTCACCTTCCCTGGAGCTCAAAGATTTGTACGTATCTCATCCCACTCGCCTTAATGTCTAATAACAGTGGCCTGGCGCACTGTAGGCACCCAGTGAGTACTTCTGGGTGAGAGCATGAATGTCCCCGGGCCTGTGACTCGGGTGGTGGCTAGGATGGTGGATGGAAAGCGACTTGAAGCGGCAGAAAGTTAGAGAGAAGGAAGCAGAATGAAAGCAGATACACGAAGGACAGAGATCCTGAATGTGCCCCCGTCAGCCTCAAGGAGAGCAGTGGACGCTCCTTTCCCTCTGGTTGTCACGGTGGGTTTCCCTCCTAGCTCCGGGCCTCCTCGGCAGTTTCCCCATGAATTCACTCCTATGTTTCACTAACTCTGCCTACTTCCCACCCCCAACTTGGGACGGATTTTGTTGAGAGCCAAGTGCCCTGGATCTTACTAAGCCCCTGACTAATTCTCCCCGAAGGCTTTCAAAGGCCAGGTTCAAATCCAGGACCCACAGATTATTTATTGATGTGGGGTTTTCGGTAAACTTCTTCACCTCTTGGAACCTCAATGTCCTCGATAGTAAAATCAATATGGTGACACTGAGTTTGTCCTGTGTGCTTCAGAAGGCTGGTGGGAAAAATCATACTTGATAATAGATTTGAAGTTCCCTCCTGGAAATACTGTAGGTAATTATTCTTGTAATGGTAACTGATAAAAATAACTGCATGGAATACTCTATTCCCTGCATTCATTCCTGAAAGCTGGGGCCAAAAGAATGGGAGAATCTAGGGACGGACAGATATCACACTGGCCAACATGGTGGAATCGATCTGAAGAAATGAAGCAAACCTTTAAAGCTTTTAATCCTCTCTTAACAGGAAACAGAGTGGATTAGACTGAAGCCGTGGGGCTCTTGTATCTCACGCCATCCCAGAGGAAGTGTTGCCTAAAGGTTAAGAGTATAGGGTTTGGGGTCAAACGACCTGGGTTCAAATCCCATTTCTGCCAACTGGGTAGAGTTATTGAAGCAATAGCTTCGTCTCCTTGTGCCTCAGTCTTTTTGGTAAAATGAGAGTGATTTTAACAGTGGTACTGATGATCTGCTTGGTTTGTTGCGACTAGATGCCACGATCGCTGTAAAGCGCTGTGTGTGGTGGCCGGTGTACAGTAAATGTCAGCTTTGATCATTTCCTGTGCTGGTTTCCTGCTCAGGGGGTGATGGTTTTGCCTTTGCTCTCATCTTGAATCAAGTAACAAGGCTCGATAACGACCAGGCAGAGGGCAAGGAAAAAACATCTAATGAAGGATTAGCTAGTAACTGAGGAGCTAAGAAAGGATCTTAGCAACTCTCTCGTCCAATTTCCTCATTTTAAAAATGGTAAAACTGAAGCCCAGGGAGGAAATACTTCCCCCAAGATTACATAAGAAATCTAGTTCAATATATTGGCTCTTTTCTTATGCTTATTACACTCCAAGCATTATCTGCATTTCTGTGCATAAGTGGATCAATGAGAAATAGTTTTCATCTTTGCATGGCATTTCCCAAAGTGTACAACATGCAAAATATAGTTGTCATGCTCAGGATTTAACCCAGGAAATGCTGGATTAAATAAAATAAAACAGTTCTTTTTTTTGTTTTTTGTTTTTATTTTTATTGATTTTTGTGTTGTGTTTTGCTTATCTCCAAGGGGCAGTTTTCCATGAGTCACATATAATAGAAATTGTAATTTTTTCCCTTTTGAGTCCATCTTGTTGGATTTGTGTTCTCTGGCACACCTGTAGAAGATGAGACTTTAGCTATTGGTTCACAGAGTGCTGCATGGGGACGTATGAAAATAGATTTATGAGAAGTTTGCTGCTGATGAGGCAGAGATGAAATGCAGACACGTACGCAGAGGGACCTACTTTGAAGGTATACAATCCATTTCCTGTTGCCTGGTGCTTTCATGTAGATGAAATCTTCCAAGGAACACTTAAGAGCTGTCTCAATCAGTGCCCGAGAGCACACACTTTAGGAATAGCACTCTTGCAACCCAGATGTTGAAGGAAGAAGAAACAAGAAGAAGACAACCAGACCGAGGCTATGGCAAGGGCAGGAGAAGGATGCTCGCTACCACCGACATGGTACCCAGCCACCTTTAGTTGTTACCATTACCTGCATTAACATACTCAATTCTCATATCAACTCTTTGAGGTAGGTACTATTAATACCCCATTTTCCAGATGAGGAAACAGGCAGAGGTGGGTCAGTGATGTGCCCAAGGTCATTTAGCAAAGGAGTGGAGGAACTGAAGTTTGAATCTAAGCAATTGGCTCCAGTCTGGGCTTGGAATCTAGGTAGGGGTAGGGATTGCTTTGGCTGCCATATGCATTTCTCCTTGCTCGCATCCTATAAACAAGTGTAGGACTCGTTATCCAGGAAGATGATCCTGTTTATTGCTTGGATCTGCCGAATGGTCGCAAGTTTGGGGCGGGGGGATTTCACTTGGCATGAGCGTCCTCCCTTCCTGTGTCTGCCTTTCCTCCTTCCAGAGCTTTGCTCAGATGCCACCCTCTCCATGTTTACTGACTTCTCTATGCTCAGTGCTTTGTTAACGCTTGCCTGTGGCACTTCCTGTGTGTATCTTGTGTCCAAGTTATTGGCACAGGTCTGCGGATGCCCCCTGCACAGTCACAGCTGCTTGAAGGCAGAGACCAGTTCTTATCCCTATGCTCAGACTGCCCACCTCCGAGCTTTGCTCAGTCATTACTGTTAAATGAATTCGCAACCATTGAAGAGAACTTAGGAACCTCCCTGGAAAGTGGAAACAGCACACGTGGAAGCCATTTAGTGCTGCTCCCCAAATATTTCCATCTTCCCACCTTCCAGGCACGTGATAAAATGGCATTCCCGCACTTTCTTTGAAATTATATGTGGTTATGTAATCTGTTTTGGGAAATGAAATGTGAGTTGAAAGGAATGAGTGCTACCTCTGGGGAAGAGATGTAAAAGTCAGTGTAAAGTTCATCATATTCTTTCTCCGTCATGATGATGACAATGTTTCAGATGGTGGCCACTCCACCAGCCTCAGGGCGGGAGTAGCTTGGAGCAAAGGCCCCAGACGACCTCATGGACTTGTAGCACAGGTGAGCGGGGAACCTTCGTGATTTTAAGCTATGGGGATTTTTAATGCGGGTTGTTGTTACAGCGCAACCTAGCTTACCCTGCCTGATGTACCATAGAAGAGCTTCTGGGAGGTGATTTTGAAAATGAACATCACTCTTGCCAACATGAGGAGAGAACAGAGGGGAAGTGGAACTTGAATTAGAGGCAAATCTCTGCTATTATCAGTTCGGAATCCAGTCTTATGAATAACAGAGGGGCAGAAGCGGAGCCATACGTGTTGACAGCCTGGAACTTAAAGGGCCACTTGGTCTGTAAGGCATGGCCAGGGTGGTGGTGAGGAGCAAGGCTTGTGGCTGACGTGTGAGGGCGTGGGGGGATGGTGGGGTGCAGAGGTCACAACAGTGGTGCACCTTCTATTCTGCTCATATAGTATTTTTCAAATTTTGAATTAATTGCCGTTATTTAAAAGTCCAGATTTTTGACTTCTCTGAAAAAATCAGAAAATCTGGGTGATGCAGTACGAAACTTCCTTAAGACACAGCGTACATGCTGCAGGTCCTCACCGTCTGCGGCCAGGCCCGCTCTCTCCATTGCTTTACTCGCCTGATTCCTGGAGCTGTTGGCATTGGACACCGCTGTGTGATTTGGACTTGGGACACCCAATCTCAACCTACGTCACATCCGTTAAACATTATTAGAGGCAAAACAGTGCACTTCCCTCTCCGGATTTTGATGGTAGTGTCTCTTTCCGGCACGAAGGCAGGATTGTCTTAGGGTCAGTTTCAGGGCTTAAAAGAACAAAGATTTGCAAAACCTTGACATATCTTGCCAGGCAGAAGACAAAAGGATTCCAGGTTGAGATTCAAGTTAGCGGCATGGGAACCAGGAGCTTTTAAAAGTGAAAATGGCTTTGGGCAGACGAGATTGGGAGGGCTTCGGTTCTGGCTCGGTTTGCAAACTAGCCATGTCCACTTTCCCCTTCTGTAAGTGGGGGGAAGGTCAAGGTGAAGGCTGGGCAAGAGAAAGTGGAGAGTGGGCAGAGAGAGGAGCGTGGAGGGGTCCGATCGTGGAGGAGGAAGTTATATTAAGGCCTCAGAGAAACTCTTTGGTGAGATTGTTTCTGCTCAGCGGATGAGAGAAGATGTGGAACAAACACAGGGAGAACAAAGGCAGTGGAGGAAACCCAGGCGGGCTCAGGAGATAAGTCAGGGGGAGAAGACAAAGGGAGCTAAATTTAAACGGGGGAGAAAGGATGCCTCAGCAGGGCCAGGAGCGTCTATAAATACCTGGAAGGCAACAAGCTCCAGAAAGAAAGGAAGAATTATTCACTGTCTCCCCAGATGTAGGGCAGAGACAGAGGCCAGGAGGAAGCTGAGCTGGCGTCGGGCTGCTGGGCGCAGAGGAATAAAGCGGTGTTTGTGCCGTGGGAGGGACTGGGCAGGGAGCGGGGACTCAGGCTCCCGAGTGGCTGCTCACAGTGGGACCTGCTCCAGGCCTCCCAAGGCTGCCTGGCCTGGGGCCCTTCGGGGACCACCAGCCTCTGGCACAGCTGCATCTCCGCTGACCCGGAGGAGTCCTATTGGGGTGAAGAAGTGCCCTTGGCTCCGGGCGCCGAGAATGACTGGTGGCCTTCCAAGTCACTTCCCTTCTCTCCCTCCTGTTTCCCTCTTTGTAAAATGGGGAGAAGTGCTGGTAACCAAACAAGGATGATCTGAGGATCAAACGAAGCTTTGTCTGTGAAGGGCTCTGGAAGCCGGAAGCCAGATGGAAGACTTTGCTCTGCTTTATCACCACTGGCCTTCTTTTTCCCAGGCCCCATGGATAAACCGGTCAGGGACGTTGTTAAGGGACCTTCCCTGCTTCTCTCCCTCTCTTGCTTGCCTTATCACTTATGTTCCTCCTTCAAACATTCCTTGATGCACCGGCACCACCTGGGGCCCTGGAGATATGCCTCAGAGCAAGGCAGAGACCCTGTCTTTAAGGAGTTAATGGCTCAATAGGAAGAGATGGACATGAGCCCAAATAACTTCCTTCAGGTGCAATAATGCCACAGAAAGGGCAAGGGCTTAGCTGCAGGTTACCAAGGAGGAGAGGTGTGGGCCAGGTGGGTGGAACAGTGTGTATCCAGCTACAGAGAGGGGAACAGCACACTGCACGTCAGGAAACAGCAAACCGTTCAGCGAGGGTTTTAGTAACATGGGCTGTGTCCCCTGCCAAGTGGTTTAAGATGAGGCTGGAGAGGTACCCAGGGCTGTGCTGTGCAGGGTCTTGCAGGCTGGGCCAAGGATGCGTACCCTGTCCGTAGAGGTGATCCAGTGAAGGGTTTGGAGCAGGGAGTGCCAAGATGACCTTTCCATTTTGGAACACTCTCTCTGTAGTCAGTGTGGGTGATGGACTTAGGCGAGTGGTCTGAGCAGAGCACTGCCCCACTCCTGATATGCATTTGCCAAAAAGGCATCTGAGAAACCTGAGTCACAGAACTCATGGCGAGAGGGAAAGGGTTAATCCTGGGGCTGAGCTGAGACTGGTGGGTGAAAGTGCTGATTAGCTGAGGGCAGGTGTCCAGGAAACTCCTGCGACGGTGCTTCCTTGCTTAGGCTGGAGATGAGATACCACTCCCATCCCACGTGTCTCCTTGGAGGAAACACCGCCCTGGGGCCCAGTTTCCGGGACCAAAGAGCAGGGCCAAGTGCCCCCTCTTATCCCCTTCTCCTGCCTGTTTGCTCTTCTGTTTGAGAAATGAAGGGAGAGGGCTGGGCAGAGTAATGCCATCACTAAAACTCCCCAAAGAGAGAATTTCTTGGTGGGAGACGGCTCTAAAGATCATGCGTTAGACATCTTTTGGAGGCCACACCCAGCTCTCACAGTCTAACCTGAGAACAGCCCTCTGTCTTGCCACCTCCATCCCACACATACAGGAATGGACTCTGGTAGCAGTGTTTTTATCGCATATTCTCGCTTCTCAATCACAGCTCATCCGGCAAGAGGTGGACACCTGACTCAGGAAAACCAGCCCAGAGGCTGGGCTGTTCATTCAGACCGTCTTTGGAAAATCTGGAATTAAGTTGCCGAGAGAATTGTTTCACTTGCTGTGTGCATGGGTCTTGCTTTTCTCGGGCAATGCAGACTTGAGGTCTGAGAGGGTCATGCTGGGTCTTGTGTGAGCACAACAGAGACGGTTTATTTGCAGAGAGAATGGATTAGAAACAAATTGAGCGACGATGTAATGAAAGAAAGTGAAAAAGAGATGGAGAGAAAGAGAAGCAAAGGAGAGGAAGAAAGAGAGGGAGAGAGAAGGCTGGAGAGCTTGGCCCCTGAATGGCTTTCTGTCTGGCATTCCTGCCCTTAGCTTCTGTCAGATCCTTCCATATCCTTCCAGTAAACTCCTGCCCCGACTTTTTCTTTCTCTTGACTCCCCTTCCACTTTGCCCTCGGCTACAATCCTCAATTTGTTCTCTTCTCTTTCTCTTTTTTCCACATCTTGTGTCTCTATCTCTTTTTTTTTCTGCTTAACTCCCAGATAGACTGACAGATGCATATACACACATGCACACGAGTAATAAAGGGTGATGTACGTGGATTAGATAGAGCCCACTGATGATGGGAACAGGTACACCGGCTTTGGGCACCTAGAAACGTCAGGTCCCGGTTAGAATGACATCACACACACGCACACACACACACACACACACACACACACACACGCACGCAGGCACCCCTCTTGAATGAAAGAGAAACAGCAGCTGAAAAAGAGGACTGTGAGCTGGCAGAGAGCTGCCGGGGTCCCAGGGCCCGTCTGCTCCAGCAGTGGTGGGGTGACTCTCGGGGCTGCCGTCCCACACCTGCAGTGCCTGCGCCCACCTCCCGCCGCATCACTCGCAGCCCCACAGCTGGGACCCAAGGTGACGGGGTCCATCTTCTGCTCGTCCCACTCTCCTCTGACACCACAGCTCCACTGTCTCCACTTTCCTTCTGGCAAACTTGCACTCTAGTTTTACCAGGGCTGGGACGGTGCTCCAATTTCTCAATCATCTCTTCTCTCTTCCCAAAGGAACTGGAGTTCTGTCACCTGCTATTATGGACTCAAATTGATATGCTGAAGCCCTAACCCTCAGTGTGACTGTGTTTGGAGACAGGGCCTTTAAAGAGGTAATTAAGGTTAAGTGAGGTCATAAGGATGGGGCCCTAACCCAAGGTTACTGGTGTCCTTTTAAGAAGAGAGAGTCCAGGGATGTGTTCACATGAGGGCACAGTGAAAGGGTGGTCATCTGCAAGCCAAGGAGAGAGGCTCCAGGAGAAACTGAACCTTGACTCTTGGTATCTTGACCTTGGGCTTCTCGCCTTCAGAATAATAAGAAATAAATTTCTAGAGCGTAGGCCACCTAGGCTGCGGTGTTTTGTTGTGGCAGCCTTAGCCAGGTGAGATGCCTGCTGCCACCTGCCACCACATTCCTTGACACTGCTTTCCAAAGTGGATCCTTGTGTACTAGTGTCTCCAAGGCAGATAATTTAGCTTAGAAGAAAGATGGCAGTGAAGTCCTTCCTGTGTTTGAATCTTGGTCTTGCCAAGCAAGATCTCAAGCAAATTCGGTAACCTCACTAATCTTCACTTCATTATCAGTGGAAGGGGAAAGTAGTACCTTTCTCAGAGGTTCAAATAAGACACATGCAAAGTGCTTAGTGCCGGGCCTGGTACATGCTAGTGTTAATAAAACTGAAATAAAGTTGCTCAAAGTTCTGGCTTGTTAAGTTGATAGAGCGATACCTCAGATAAGCAAGACAAATTGGGCGACTTACGTTGTACATGTTGTGTTCCGTGTGAAGTTGGGGCGTGATAATTGTTAGGTTCCTTTCCTACAAATCCCCCATGTCTCACCAATTTGCATGCGTTCTCTGCCTGGCGCTGAGCTAGCTGCCTGGGGAGCCCACATTCTAGCTGCTAGACTGGCTGCCTTCCCGCCCTTGTCATCACAGCTGTCTTATTTGCTAAATTTTCCCCCTTTAATATTAATTACTGGCTTCCCTACTGTATCTATCTATCTATTTATTTATTTTCACATATTTATTTTATTTATTGTTTTTCTCCCCCCCAGAACTGTGAGCATCGTGAAAGTCTGGCACACTGTAGGCACTTAGTCTGAACTGTTGAATGAGTGAATGAATGGTGGGGGCAAAAGCCAGATTTCCGTTGGTCCAGGGGGAAGAAACGATCATGGTGGCTAAACGTTCAAGACCTGGAGCCAGAGGAACAGGATTCTAATCCTGGCCCTCTCACTTCCCAGCTGTGTGATTTTGACCCAGTTACTTGGATGTGAGGGTCAGATGAGCAAACACAGGTAAGTGCAGAGAATGGTGCCTGGAAGAGCTGGAGAAACATTAGCCAGTGCTCCTGAGAAGTTAGAGAAATTGGTGAGTACCCGTGATGGGGAGTACCCGTGATGTTTCTCTCAACATTTAAATGAGAAGGAGAGGAGAGCGGCTGGATGGAAATTAGCCAAATAAACTCAAGAGTACAAAAGTAGGTTGTCCTTTCTGGGCAAGTTAATTCTCTTCTGGATCATCGTGGCTCAATCTGTACCACACTCAGGTGCAGAGCAGAGATGTGGGACCAGGCATTTCTACCTCGAATAGATGCACAGGAATAATGAAGCCCAGTTAGCAGTGCTTCACACTGGTGTGGAGGTGGCTCTTCTTCTCATTCTACCTGTTTTATGAGGACACTAAGGTTCTCAGCAGGTTGTACCTGGGATCTCAGAGCTGCCAGTGCAAGGGCCAGATAGCAGACCGAACCCCTCTGAGTGGGATGCTAGCAAGCAGTCTCAGTCCCGATGAAGTGCGGATGAAGTAGAAACTTTGGTACCATTTCCCCTCCAGCAATGAAACCCAGTCTTGTGTCTTCATATAAGTGGTATTTGGACCCTCCTATGAAAAGAAATTTGTTTTCTCCTTTTGCAACCTTTGGGTTTCTGTCATGTAAGATTGTAAGAGTGATCATAGCCTGTGTGGGAGCTGAACTTAATACCATTCAGTCGATCAATTCTAAAGCAATTGGAGAGATGGGAGCTGAGTGTCTCTTACTGGGAAAAGGCAATTGTCTTTTATTGACTTTTTTGACTCTCAAGAAATCTTCCTACAGTAAAAGACTGTGGAGTTGCCTGAGTGCTGGTTGTTGAATCACAGGAGGGTCTCTCCAAAGGTGGGGCTGAGTTGTGCAGAAAGAAGCAGCTCAGACTAGACTGATGTAGCGATGGCAGAATGGGGCTTAAAGGTTATGCCTAGCACAGGACTGTTTTGTTTGGAATACACTGAAAACACTTTTTGAGGGCCAGTACTTAAAAAAAAAATCAAACTATTTCATATAAAGTTCTGGATTTCCCATTAAAAAAAAAAAAAGCTCTGGCAACACTAGACCCTGTTCTATGGCAACAATTAACTGGATCCAAATAGTGATGCTCCCTTTGAATGAGGTGCGTGTCCTTCAGTTTATCACAGATGCCTCCATCACATGTGGTCTGATACCCCTCCCGTTTCCCTATTACCCTAGTGGACATTCTAGTTTGTAATCCATGAAATAGTGACAGTAGCATGTCAGTGGCAGTAGAAGACCTGAACACTAGCTCTGAAGCCATGATGCAAGAGCAGTAACGGGCAAATCCCTTCAACTCACTAGACCTTCCTTAATTCACACACGAGAGGGAATGTCGTCCTACCACGTGGAGGTGTTTGGAACAGCTGATTCACCCATCAGTCTACAAATTCAGGTCTATTGAATGCATACGTTATCCACTGAATAATGGGGAAGCAGTGTGACCAAGACAGATGCTGTGAGTCTTCTTATTCAATGGAGGAAACAGGTTAGTTACATAAAGGAGAGAAATACAGGGTGCCCCAAGGACACATTGCAAGAATATTTTCCTAGTCCAGGGTTCAAGAAAGGCCTTTAGGAAGAAGCAGGATTTAAATCGAGACTTGAAGGATGAGTGGCAGTGGGTAAGGGAAAGAGAAGAGTGTCCTAGGCAGAGGGAACGGCATGCACGAAGGCTGGAAGCAAGAGGAAATAAGGCGTGTTTGAGAAACTGAAAGGAATGGGATACAGCCAGGAAAGGGTGGAACGTGGGCTAAAAAGGAGCTGGAGTTACAGAGACAAACTAAGGCCAGATTATGAAGGATTTGAGGCCAAGAAGTGCTCTGGCCAGTTTCAGTTTAGGAATTTTAGTCTGGAGATTTGTCTGCTTCTCAAGCTATTCAAGGAGGACAAACAGCAAGTGGAGTGGGGGACAGATCCCAAGCATCAGCACGAGAAATAGAAAGCCTCTCCCTCAGTAAACAAAGGAAACAATGATTAGCTAGTTAGTGATGGATCACAGTTGTCTGATGTGACTGACTCATCGCCGAAATGCATTTATAGCTAGCAGATAGGGCATGAGGTGGAAAGATACTTGTAATAAATCATATTTTAATAGGGAGCAAGTACTGCCTGGCTCAGCTCCTTTGGTTTTGTAGCTTGATAACTGCAGTATGTGTTGTCAATTAATGGAACTGCTGGCAAAAGACATCTGAAAAACTAATCAGCTTCCAAATGGGTTCCCCAGAAAACCCTTTCTTATCAAACTTGTAATGGTAGGTGCAGAAATGTCGCCTGGGTGACACTGAAACATAAAGACAGTAACAGAAGGAAGTCATCACCTAGGGCTCTTTCAAAACTCGATCTCTCTACGTTTCTGAAAATCTAGGCTTTATTGAGGTAGAATACAATGATTATTTAAATAACTGATTGATGTTTCTAGGTAACTGAGGAAAAAAAGTCCTCTGAATCCACAGTACATACTTTACGGGTGAAGAATTAGAACCAGTCTCATCATTGTAATTGCCAGTGGGGATGGGAATAGAAAAATCTCTCCTTCTGGGTGGTTATCAATGTAAAGAATCCCCACCGCTCCCTCTGCCCATTGCTATGGGGAAGAGGAGCGAGCTCGCTTCCTCCGCCTCCCATGTCAGTGTCCTTGGCGCCACTCCAACTGCAATGCTTGTTTTAAATTGGTGAAGAGGATGAGGCAGTCCTTCCCACATAGTCTAAAAATTCCTCTTTAAAAGGATTATCTATATTCTGGCACAGCAGCATGAATAAAAAGAGCAACCATCTCTTTTTTTTCTCCCTGACTACTTCCCTTCGTCTGAGATCTCGGCCAACCAGATTAATTATAAATGGTCATGAGCCACAGACAGGGCTTGGCTGGGTGAATTGTCTACATGAAGTGACTGGTGAGATCCATGAAAATCCCCTGACGACTCTCTCTGTAGCTCTTTCTGAGGTTAGATATCCCACCATTGGAGTAAATAAGTTATTTTTAGAGGAGTAGTACATTGGAATCAAATTAATCCGCTCAGTAAACACGTATTGAGCCTTTACAATGTGCTCTATTATATGATAGGGGTAAGGAATGAATAACAATGATGGTGAGGATCACTGTTTATTGAGCACTTAGTAAGAGACAGGTATCGTGCTAGGCGCTGTCTGTACAGTGTTTTATTTAACTCTTTCAGTCTCCTTGAGAGGTAAGTATTATTGCCTTTACTATGTTGATGAGAGCACTGAGGTTTAGACAGGTAATTATCTTGCCCAAAGTCAAAATCACCCAAGTGGAGTGTGTTGGAGGCGGATCTGAACCCAGTTGTCTGACTCTAAAGCTAAAGCCCTCAACCAACATGGCGCACAGGGAGAGGAAGACATGTGGACCAGCAATGACAGCGGGAGGGATTCGTGCCTGCAAACAGTGACATGAACGGTGGCCAGGAGGGCACAAAGAGGGAGCTGAACTAGACTTTAGAGTGGAGGTGATATTTGAGCAGGGCTTAATGAGAACTCAACAGAAGGCAGCAAAAATCCTCCAGGTGGAGGAAGTTAGAGTGTGTGCAAAGGATGAGAACGTGGTGCGCCCAGGAACAGCCAGGAGCAGGTGAGATGGGAGAAGGTTGGCATGGAGACTGGAAAGATACATTGGAGTAAAACTGTGAAGGATTTCAAATGCTATCCCAGGGAATCTAGATTTCATTCTACAGAATGGTGATCACAGCTTTATCATACCAAGTGACCCTTTTAATAACAATTTATAATTAAGTACAACTCTTTAACTGTCCTGAAATAAAATGGCACAACCTACCTACATATATCCTTTTAAAGCAAAAGTCAATATAACATTCTAACTCTAAAGGAAAGAAAACAATGAAAGGAAAGTAACTTAAAAAAATGTGTTTAACATTTAAATGCTTACAGCTGTTGCAGAAGACCATAAAACAGTTAGATGCCGCTCTATTCACAGTCTTTCCCAGCTCACCTCTTGCTACTCCATCCCTCCAATTATCAAACTAAAATCCTTGAGTCATCCTTGACTCCATCCTCTTTTCCACACTCCATATCCAATCTATTAGGAAATTCTCATGGCTTTACCGTCAACAACGTATATCCAGAGAAGGGTCCAACTACTCACCACATCTACTGTTACCACCGTGATCCTAGCCACCACCATTGTTGACCTGGATTATTTAAGTCTCCGAAAAGGAATTCTTATATCCACCCTTGCTCCTCTACATTCTGTTTTTAACAGGGCAGTAGGAATCATCCTTTTGACATATAAGTTAATTCATGTCACTCTTATGCTCAAAACCTTGCAGTGGCTTTCTAGTCCACTCAGGGCAAAAGCTGAGGTTATGATATGATGGCTTATGGGTCTCCGTGGTCTACGCTCTCTGCCTCCATCCTCCTGACCACATTTTCTGCTGCTTTTCTCCTTGCTCGTTCTGTTACAGCTATACCGGCCTCCTTGTCATTTCTTGAACACACCAGGTAGACTTTGGCCTTAGAAAGCCCTAAGGAAGCCCTCCTGCTGGACCTCCTTCTCCCACACTCTTAGTTGGTTCATGCCCTTACCTCTTTCAAGCTTTTGTCAAATGTCAACTCCTCCATGTATCCTGCCCTGATTGCTCTATTTTATACAGTCTCCTTCCTTTTCCACCCGCTCTCCTTCTTTTGAAAGGGTACTTCTTGCCTCCTAATGCATTATATAATTTACCTGTTTATGCTTACTTGTTTATTTATATGTCTCCTTCATTAGAAGTTAGGGTCCTTAAGGGCAAGAGTCTTTGCTGTTCTGTTCACTGATGTAGCCCAAGCACCTAGGTCCACGCCTCTCACATTATAGGTGCTCAGTAAATGTCTGCTGATTATTGGATAAATGGTTTGCTCTGGGTCCCACCACTGATGCATGATTGACCTGGATTCTGAGCCTAGTTCTTCCATTTTCAAAGCCCATAAAAAGCCCACAAAGTGTCTCCTTTACCCATGCTGTAAGACAAACACAATATATAGTCTTCTAAAAACCAGAACTCTGTGTTATTCTCCATTTGCTTTAATAATGCATTTTAACACATTCAATTAAGAAATTAAAAGGGGTATTAATGTGAAAAAGTATTATAAACTATGAAGGTGCCTATGATAGCTAGCTGTCAGTAATCTCCCTTGAGTTAATCACTTACATAAATTTTGTTTTTACGGAAAACTATACTAGCCCGTTAATTGGGAAGTAGAGTCATTCCACATAAATTGAAGGTACGTTAAATATACATTAAAATAATCCATAGCTACTAAGTTAAAGATAGCTTATGCCCTGTTTAAAACATCTCTTCTCCTGTTCCTGGTATTCCTGCCACCGTTTGGGAAATACTAAGATGCTTGAACACACTCTAAACCATGACGGATGGAGCATGTAGTGTTCAGTATGTGAAATGATGGTGATTGTATGATTATTACTACTGTATTCTTGTGGTTAACAAAGAAGCCAGGTGTTCAACCTTCATTCTCTCCAGCTGGTAAAGGTGGTTGTTTCAAACACATCCTAAATTTTGTCTCCAGGAAACACACATTCATATAAATGGAGAAAAATCTTAAGATCAAGGGTCAAGTGTATCCATTTTACATAATGAGAGTCCTTGAGAATACAGATTTCTTAAATGAAGTAAGTGATTATACGGGATGAAGTCAACTAATCACCAGTCAAGCCCTTCTGAACTGGAGTGGGTCCCCAGAGATGATCTAGTTGTATTCACTAAGGGAGGATGTTGAACTGCTGTAACCAAGAGACCCCAAATGCGATGGCTCATTTTCCTTTGAGGTAAGGGGTTGGCCTCTGTCCAGGCTAGCAGTTGTCCAGACTGGACAACTCTGGCATCTTCCTGGGTATCTCCACTGCCTGCCTGTTAGAAGCTGGGTAGGTGTTATGCTCAGTTACAGCTGGTAGGAAAGGAGAAAAGAGACTATGTAGGAAGCGCATCTATTGTCTTAAGGGCTCCATCCCTTCCACTCATGTTCCATTGGCAGGAACTTAGCTACATGCCCAACTGCTGGGCAGTCACGTGCTCAGTAGCTCTTCTACCGTGGAAGAACACGTTTTGATGGACAGCCCACAATCCCAGCCACACTGGCCTCAACCTCTGTTTTTAAAGAGGAAGAAACCAAAGCCCATAGAGGGAAAATGACTCACCTCCATCACTCATCCAGCTGGGAAATTTCAATTACTCAATTATTCATTCAACCAGCCCAGCACAAATTTATTGAGTATCTACTAAGTGCCAGGCATGGTTCTGGTCCCTGGAGATAATAAGATAGACAAGGTCCTTGCACTTAAAGATTTTACATTATAGTTGGAGGGGGAGGACCATCCACAAGTACAAAGAGGAAAGATAAGATTAGAAAGAAGGCCAGTGAGACAGTGGGAGGGAGGGACCAGGCATGGTTGGCACCATTCATGTAGGTTACAATAACAAAGTCTAGGTCATTACTGAGGCCTCTTTCCCCTCTCCAGGACTTCTGTTTAGCTGCTGATACATAGTGGATATTAATGGAAAGGATCACCTATCCTTAAATGCTAGATCACTAGTTCAAGGTACAGGTGAAGTCCCATTAGCCCTTTGTCCTATGAGTTTTCTACCCTTAGCTACCAATTAAGATATTTGAATTGACTGTTAATGGAAACTGGCAGCTTTCTTTCAGGATCGGAATTTTGAATTCATCCCAAATGAACAGTGCTAGCAAACAACTAATGATTATTAGGTGCCTGATGTGACAAGATTTTGATGCCTTAATTTAGTTCCCAGTGGGGGGATCCATGTCACACAAGCTGCCTAGTACCACAAAGGGAAAAGTGAGCTGTATATAGAGGCTATAGATGAGAGTCTGGGGATGGGGGACAGCCCTGGCAGAAGAGAAAGACTCTGCCTAATATTTTGGACATCAAAGAAAAGAGTTAAAGCAAAAGCAAATGTTTATAAACTTAAAAAGGACTGACCCCTTACTGAAGAGAATAAGCTCAAACTCTATGATTGGTTTAGAGAAGTAATATTTATAAAGGATTGCCTGAAAGCTGTCATCTACTCAAGTTAAAAAATAGAGTTTAGACATTAATTTTTAGATTTCTCTAGACTATAAAAAATTCAAACCATATTTTGCTGGTCTGTGTGAATTGTTTTCACTCCATTGTGCCCTTGGGTTTTCTCTCAGGAACACTGTCAAAAAAACAGCTTCAAGGCTAACATTGTTCTATTTGCTGCAGGGGTTTTGTTAAGGGCACTCTTCAAAACATTAATTAGTGCTCTCACAAGAACAGTTTCCTTCAGGGCCTGGGGGAATTTTTGGGGAAGGGGCTGCCAGGGGAAGTTTTGCTTGTGCCAGAGATCTGATATGTTTTCTTTTTGGGAACACTGAGAATCATGTGACTGAGTTCCTCTTTTCGCTTTGGCAACCGGGAAGCTCAATGCCAAATCCATGGCTCACTTAGTAACTGCATAGAATCTTAAGTGACTTGCAGTCTAATATAGTTCCTCACTCTTTGCTCTCAGAATTGACCTTTTCTAATTTATATTTTCCTTGGTCTAGATTATTATCTACACACACACACACACACACTTCTTATATGGTATGAAGAAGGGAGTATGAATAAATGAAGAAGGAACTTAATGTACATTAAACTGTCAATTGCTCACATCTTTCCATATTTGCTTCCGATTTTAGCCTTGCACACACTTGTTTTCACGTACTTAAATTCAAAGTCTCATAGATGAAAGATTAAAATAGAGAAAAAGATTAGAAGGGATCTTTTAAAGGGCACATTTACTCATTACCATTTCTACTCCATTTCTACTACTTTCCACCAGGTGATTCTTCAGTTTATGTGTAAACACCTCTACTGATGGTGAACTTGCTATCTGCCAATGTGATTCATTTCTAGAAAGTTCTGACCATTGGGATATCTCACTTCACCTTCTGCCATTTGGCCCTACCCTGACGGTCCACACAGTAAATGTTCATTCTTTGTCCACAGCAAGTAGCAGTTGAAGCAGGCTGTTACATCTCCCAGAAACATTGTTTTGGTGGGGGGACCAGATCTTTCAAAAATTCTGAAGATAATAAGGTTGAGAGTCCTCTCATTGGTCACTCTTTTCCAAGCACAAACCCTATTCTACTTTTTCCCTTCTTAAGGTAAGTTTTGTGCAGACCTAAGCTCAGAACTCTCAGTGCATAAGTGTCCCTCATTTTAAATATCATAATGCTATACATTCACCCTGAGGTCATACTAAGTTTTTGTGGAGTCAAATTATACTATTGACTCACAGTAGACTTCCTGTTAGCCAAATTCCCTAAAGCCATTCCAGACATGCCAGAGTACGTTATTTCTTCTTCAATCTGTGTTTGGGCAATTAGTCTTTTTGAATATAAGTGGAAAGTCTTTTAATCCTCTCATTAACTTTCATCTTGGTATGCTTAAATGATACCTTAGAATTTAGCAAAATTATTTCAGATTTTTGTTTAATGATCCAAGATATTTGCTTCCTTTCTTGGCTTTTCCCACTCACAAATTTGATGTTCTGAGCTTCTATAACACTGCTTGATGCAGAGACAAAAGTTTTATGGTGAGCAAAGCTTGGTGCTTGTTATCAGAGGCCTTCCTCCAGGAATACACTGTTCTGCTTTTAAGATCGCATTCTGTCTGCACCATTATTCACTGTCATGAATCCTCTTACTCACATCCAGAATAAAATTTGGTACATCTACTGAGAACAAATTATGTGTCAGGCATCACATTAAGACCTTTTACATACATTGGAATTTATTCTTCGTTGAACCTCTGAAACAGAAACGTTATATAGGCCAGGCCAAGACTCATGGCTGACACGCAGTTTGCTAAATTTGTGTGGAAACTGGAAAAGATCTAAGTTCTAATGTTGGTGAAGAATGAACTTAAAATTTCAAATTCAACGTACATTGAGACTAAAATAAAACTTATTTGGAATGTCAAAATTAGTGTACTCTCTTTGGGCTTAAGCCTTCAGACTTCAGGTTCAATCGGAAGAGAAGAATAAAATTTAAGATTACATACATTGCCAAAAGTAAATCCGAAAAGATGGTCTAAAGGAGGCAAAATGTATTAGAGATTTTCCTATTTTTTCATCTTAGAAGAATCCTCTTTATGACATGTAAGTTAATTTCCCAACTCTAGCTTTTAAAAAGTTTTGAAGACACAAGTGCATTATCTCCATAAATAGGGGACTGCCTTTAACCAACGTGTGCTACTCTGCTAGCTTCTGGTGGAGCCAAAATTTGACATCAGCTCTTTTCTCTAACAAGGAAGCCCTCACCGTTCCATCTTGTCTAAGAAGCTAATGTAACAGGCCTCTCAAAATGCTTTACCGAAGTCCCAAGGCTCTACTTTGTATTTCTTTTTTTTTTCTTAGTTAACATGAGGTCATACAGACATTTCCAGAATCAGCTCAGTCTGAGAGTTCACCATTGTCTCTCTTTATGAAGTATTCCATTCAGTTAATCGACCACTGTTTGTTTAGCCAGTCCCCTATTGTTGGCCATTTGGGTTCTTTCCAATCGCTAATTATTATAAATGGGCTTTGAGAACTGGTAAGGGCTAGACAGATGCAAGGCTCCACCATTATTCTTTTGTTATCACACTCCCAGGATGCAGGCGTTTTCTGTCTTCCTGACCTTCTTCTTCCTAATGACATTCTTATAAAAGCACCAAAGATCTGAAAACATATGCCTTATTAAATCATGTAGGGCTGCACTATTAATTTCTTTTTCTCTTTACGGTTGATAGAATAGTCCAAAAATTCGAGGTCTGCATCTGTAATCCTTTACATAAGTAGCTCATCAAATACCACATTTTTTCCCTTCTTATCTTTGCTTTGGTTCACTTTCAAGTAAATTCATGTCAGTGCTCGCAACCCATCTGTAATTTTCTTTTGAAAGTAAGAAGCCAGGAAAAATATAAATTAAGTGCATTAATGTTCTAAATTAAATGTCTAGGAAACTAAGACATAAAAAATACATGTTAAACAGGAGGTTTACTTTCAAAGATGCCTTATTATATAGAATACATATTATTATGCAAAAGTTGGAAAATATATAAAAGTAAATGAAAGGGGAAAAAAATCTCACTTCATTTTCTCAGAGTCTCCACTACTGTAAACATCTTGGTGTTTTGCATTTTAGTTTTCTCTTTCTCTGCAGAATTTTTTCCTTTACATAGCTATTTTGAAAGCTTTAAAAAGCTGAATTCATTTGAAAATATTTTTAGGCCGCGTGAAAAGTGGAAAGAGCACTGGCTGGAGTCTGGATTCCTTAGGTGGAATCATGTCTTAGGGCTAATACTGTCTTAATCTCATTTTATCTGGTGACTTTGGGCAAGGCCCATAAATCTATAGTCTCCTTGGATAATGGTTCTCTGCTGCAGAATCTCTTGAGAAAATTTAAAAGAGTTAAAAATTTATGTTCTTGCATCCCACATCAGACTAAGGAACCAGAAACCAAAATGGGAACTACCACCATGACTTCTTTGGGAGTTCTCTTTCTAAATCAGTGTGAATGGAGTGGGGTTCGGCCTGGATGCTCCTGGGTAGGAGTCCTTACCCAGAGAGCTCCCTGGATGGGGAGGGGGAATTCAGGGACTCAAAAATCTGGGTACTTTTTTGGTAAGTTTTTGTCATTTCACATGTTGGATTTTTGTGGTTGAGAGTGTCTGTAGCTTTAAACTTTTACAGATTTATCAAAGAGACCCTTAGCCAGTAAGATGTCTGAGTCATCACTGATCTAAGATCTGTTCCAGAAACCGCTCCGTAACGGTCGCTGACGGCTGTGGGAAGTATCATGCTGTTCCCTGCTTGTCCACCTTTGTCTACCTTTGTCCACCTTTGTCCACCTTGGCCTGCAAAGGTGTGAGACTCTCCACTTTTTTATTTGTTGCGTGGCCTCAGGCAAATTTCACAGCTCCCTTAGCTTAATTTACCTCTTGAAAAGCTTAACAGCAGCAATAATTTTTTATTTAACACCTACTATTTGTTGGGCACTGCTCTCAGCGCTTTTAACTGATTATCTTACTTCAATCCACTTGACGGCCGTATGAAAGGGGCACCATTATTGTCTCTCTTCTATGAATGGGCCGCCAGGCAGAGAGGTCAAATCACTTGCCCATGATCACACAGCTAGTAACTAATACAGTTGGGGTGCAAAACCACATTGGCTGCCTCTAAAGCTTATGCTAATAATACTAAGAGTACTATTAGTAATGATATTATTTCTAAGAATATTTCTATAAGTAATCAATAATTCTAATTAATACTAACAGCACTAGCAGTATTATTACTAATAGTAGCAGTATTATTACTAATAGTTACCACCTGCAGCACAAGGTAATGGAATTGAAAGTGTGCATTAGCTGGGTGACCCTAACCAAGGGAATTACTTCACCGCTGGGAGCCTCTATTTCTTCATTTGTCAACAGGGGATAATAAATTGCATCTGCGTCCTAGGGCTGCTAAGAAGATTAAATGGACTGATGGCTGGAGAGCACTAGCCTGCCACAGAGTATTATCTGGCAGATTTTTTTGGGGGGAGGGGAGGTGAGGAGGTAATTAGGTTTACTTATTTATTTATAATGGAGGTACTGGGGACTGAGCCCAGGACCTCGTGCCTGCTAAGCACGTACTCCACCACTGAGCTACACCCTCTCCGCTATGGATCTTTTTTTATTGTGATAAATATAGCATCAAAATCCCCATTTTAACCACTTTTAAATGTCCGGTTCAGTGGCATTAAGTACATTCACATCACTGTACATTTACTGAACAGATTTTAAGTTCGTTTTTGTTTCCCAGACTGTGTAGAGTACCCAGCACAAAATCTGGCACATTGCAAGGCGCAATAATGTTCAGCAGTTGCCCTCCCCTCATTCATGGCCCTCTGCTAGCTTGGTCTTCGAAAACTCCAAGATGCTGAGGGATGCTCTCAGTCAGTCCTCTTTTGTGCAGTGTGAGGGGCAGGATGGTAGGGCATCGTAAGTGACCTTGTGCGCATGACGTAACCTCTCTCTGCCTCAGTTTCTTCATCTGTAAAAGGGGACTGGAGCAGCTTCTACTTCCAAAAGGGTTGTTGTAGAGGATACCACTGGCGTGAAGCCCTCAGAATAGCTCTAGGCCTGTTAAATGCACAATAAATGCTAGACACACGTTTTTCCTCTTTTCTTGGGCTGTTCCTGGGATAAGCCCGCTCGCATGGGTGCAGGGAAACTGGAGGCTGGCTCTGGCCCTAGGTCCCTCCCTGCCACCCTGGCCGTGGGCGCTTGGCAGAAACAGAACAATGGCCTGAGGAGAAGAAGCGAGGCCTTCAGGAGCCCACGGAGCTTTTTGTTCCCTAAAAAGCTTCGACTAGACTGCCCCAGTGGCCCGGGTATTTTGGTATCCCTTTAGCGTCTATTTTGAGTGCAGGGTTGGCGTGGGAAAGTTTTCCTTATTTCCAGCCTTCAGTAGTTGTTGGGTAACAGCTGTTTTTAAAGCTAATCTTTGAGGCACTGAGCTGCTGAAAAAGCAAATTCCTTGAATTCAAGAAAAGTCTTATGTTATTCGCCTGATCTTATTTCCCTCCATGCCTTTACTCAGGCTGTCGTGTCTCCTAGGATGCTCCTCTCTCCCTTACTCCTGCTTTTGCCCTCCGGTCAAAATCATCCTTGCTGGCTTGCTGTTACTCCTCTCACGAAGCTCTCTCTGTTTCCCCCCCAAGCCAAAGTAAACCTCATTCTACCGGCTTGGTGTTGCACTCCGAGTGTTAGTTAGTTTTAAAGACGTGTCTTCCCACCTTGATCACAAGTTCTGGAAGATTCTAAAATCTTGTTTGATTCATGGTTGCATCTACACTGTCCATAAGTAGAAAACAACAGAGCATCTTTCTCTTTGCCAGCTCAGTGTCCGAATACTCTCCTTGCCCGGGGTGGAGGGATTCTAGACAGGGAGGTGGAAGAGTCCCGCCTCTTGCCACAGAAGCTGGACGAGGGCTGAGGAAATCCATGCTCCTGTCCTTTGACTGGCAGAACACAGGGAAGACTTTGGTCAGGGTTAGCATTGCTCATTCATGCCCAAGCCTGATTCTCCAGCCTTCCCTTCAGCTTTGAAAATAACCAGAGATTCTCCAGAAAACTCTTTTTCTTTTTAAGTTGATGAATCCTGGTTGCTGGTATTTGCAACCAATAATTCTTACTAGGACAATATCGTGAATATAACGAGAACTTCAGAGGAGTTCATGAACTTCAGTTTGCTGAAATGCTACACAATGATGGTCTGTTGTTCATGCCCCCTAATCACCCCTGGTACCCCTTCTGGTGCCAGCAGACTGACTGGTTTTCCTTTTCCAAACCACCCATCTCCAGTCTCAGTTCATGTGGTTCACGTGGAGTGGAGGCCAGTCATGCTGCAAGGTGGGCAAGTCTGGCCAAAGCACTGCATTCTCTCTGGCTACAGCGACTGGTTCAGGGATGAACATGTGACCTCATCCCAACCAATGAGATTCAGTCCCAGGACTTTGGCTGGAAGCCTTGAGAAAGAGATGTGTCTTTTTGCTGGGGCTGCCAAGCTGGTAGCATATAAAGCTGGATCTCCCTGGGGCCAATGACCTGAGAGCTTGTGAGGGTGAGCCCATAAGGAGGAAAGCAAAGCTGAGCAACGAAGAGAAAGAAATTCCTGAACACGTTGCTTGGGGATCTGGATTGAACTGTGCCTGAGTTGTAATAATAACATGTATTAAATTCTGCATGCCAGGCACTGGTGTAAGCATTTCACATGTCATCTTAGTTTCTAGGGCTGCTGTGACAAAGTACTATAATCTGGGAGGCTTAATTAGGTCCCATTTGTTTATTCTTGCTTTTATTTCTATTGCTTGGGTAGACTGCCCTAGGAGAACATTTTTGAGATGTATGTCAGATAATGTTTTGCCTATATTTTCCTCTAGGAGGTTTATTGTATCTTGACTTATGTTTATTGTATCTTGTCTTATGTTTAAGTCTTTGATCCATTTTGAGTTGATTTTTGTGTATGGTGCAAGGGAGTGCTCTAGCTTCACTGATTTACATGCTGCTGTCCAGTTTTTCCCAACACCATTTGCTGAAGAGACTGTCTTTATTCCATTGTATATTCTTGTCTCCTTTGTCGAAGATTAGTTGACCAAAAGTTTGTGGGTTCTATAATCTGGGAAATTTGAAACTACAGAAATTTATTGTCTCATATTTCTGGAGGCTGGAAGCTCAGATTCAAGGTGTTGGCAGGGCTGGGCTCCCCATTATGAACTGAACTGTGTCCCCTCACAGCACCTTCTAAAATTGATATGTTGAAACTCTAACCCCCAACGTGACTTTATTTGGAGATAGGGCCTATAAAGAAGTAACCGAGGTTAAATACAGTCTTAAGGTTGGGCCCTGATTTGATAGGATTCGTGATAGGATTTGGATCTCTTCTAAGAAGACACCAGAGAGCTCTTATGTCTCTCTGCACCACGTGAAGCAGCAGTGAGCCTGGGCCATCTACAAGCCAGGAAAAGAGCTCTGACCAGTGACTGAGCCTGCTGAATCTTGAGCTGGAACTTCCAACCTCCAGAACTGTGAGAAAATTAATTTTTAATGTTTAGCCACCCAGTCCACAGTATTTTGTTTTGGTAGCCCAAGCAAACTGCTGCAGTCCCCCTGAAGCCCGTGAGGGAGAATCCTCCTCTGCCTCCTACAGCTTATGGTCGCCCCAGGTGTTCTCTGGCTTACAGCTACCACACTCAGTCTCTGCCTCCACCATCACCTGGCATTCTCCCCTTATGCCCGTGTCTCTCTCTCTCTTCTCCCCTGATGAGGACAGCCATTATATTGGATTAACGGCCCACTCTGCTCCAGTATGACCTCATCTTAACTAAACTAATTACATTTGCAAAGATCTCATTTCAGAAAAGGTCGCATTCTGAGGTACTGAGGGTTGGGACTTCAACATATATTCTGGGGGGACATTATTTAGCCCATAACCCATGTACTGACAATTTCCATAGAATATCTATGAAGTAGGGATGATTTTTATCATCACACCCTTATCCTGATGAGGGAAGTAAGGCCTGGAGAAGCTAAGTAACATGCTCAAGTCCTACCGTGAGTGAGGATTTGGGCGTGGATCTGAGCTCAGATGATGTTGTGACAGAGTCTGCAAGTTTAGTCACTGCACAAACCTGCCTGGATTTCCTTCAGGGGCAGGATCTAATCAATTCTTTAATTTGCTTAGCTGGTTTGAGTTGGGTTTCTGTCTGTTTTAACGAGTCCCTCCTTCTACCGTTGGCTTCATTCTTTTCTGTGTCTAAGCACTTACTGACTGACAGCTCAGCCTCAGGACTTCATTCAGACCTGCCCCTTGAGATCTGTCTACCCCAGGTTCCAGAATTACTTCTTCCTCTTCCTTTCCTCTCCTTCCTTCCCATCAATACTCTTTGTGCATCACGCTAGCTCTCAGCTGAGTTAGGAGGAAGCCAAGGGAGTAAATCAATACAGAGTGAGGTGTGATTTATAGATTGTAATTTTCCTACAGGCTTTTAGCTTTTAGAAGTAAGTTGTTAACCCGTTGAGTATCTCTCAGAAGCATAGGTATTAAGGTAAGGAGACGGAATTCTTCAGGTCAAACGGAGGAGGATTGTTGGGGCAGACCCTCTCTTCATTCCTGTAACAATTCCAAACAGATGACATAAGTGGGAGTTGAATGTCTGAGTCTTCCTTTTGGGATATATTTATTGATTTCTCCTGCAGGATGAGGCTGTTAATGTAGCTTCAGAGTCTTGTACTTACTACGATTGCTGCTTTAGTTGATTTAAGATCTTTTTTCAAATAAAAATCTCTTCCCCCTGGAATTCCCTTTGCCTCATATCAACCTTTTAAGCCTTGCCTATAATTTAAACATGATTCAAATGCCTTATACAAGAGGATTCTTAGCTAACGCTTTTCAGAATAAATTTCTCCTTACCAGCATCTGTCATTACAGTGATCAGCATATTTTTTTTAAACCAGAGTTAGATATTTTTCCATTTTTCCTCTGAAAATCTCAGCTCCTGGAGACAAGGAGTGAGTCTGAATCTTACCCCTTCTTAACTTTAATCTTCTTAACTGAAGGTGGTCTGACACATTGGTTAAGGGCCTTAGCTTTAGAGTCAGAGGCACTTGGATCATAATTTCCATGATGATATTTATTCATCCCACTGCCTTAGGAAGATGGACTAAACTGGCATTTTCAGTCATAACGTGGACATTATACTATGTTGCAGAGCTGCTGTAAGGGTTAGATGATATCCTGATTGCAAAGCTCTTAATTCAAGTTTAACATGTCATGAAGTTCAACAAATGGTATTATTTTTTTATTTTTATCTTTTCACTCATCTCTCAACAGAGGGGATATGCCCTGCATGCAGTTTAGTGCTCAGCAAATGTGTAAATTTTATTAGTTTGAGTATGAAATTTGCAGGCCAATCAGAACACTGAGCTTCTAGGTAATTGCTCCCCGAAGGAGGATGTTGTATCAAGTTCAATTTCCATAAATGGGCCTTTATTTCCCAGCAGCCCTGGGAGTTGAGATAAGGCAGAGTCTTCTTAGTGGGCTTAATACTTGTAGCAGGGCCAATAATGGCCATTTGGGTTTATCTAAAAGCCCTTTGCTCTCTGGAATTGCTAACTGCAGTGTGAAATTTAGGAAGCTGTTTACTTGCTTCTCTATTCATAGGGTAGCAAACCCTCCTCTGTCCTGTTTGTTTGGATTCATCAAATTAGAGATGAGTGGGAAGTCCCAGCAAGGGCATTGGGAAAGCTTATTTCGTGGAATTATGAATACTTTATAGGAAGTCAGGAAGAATGAAAACCTTGGGTGGACTGCTCCCCAGGGAGGGAGTGTACTTTGAGCCTGGCTTGGGTGGGTCTCCATCTTGAAAGCACAGGGGTCCTGAAATGAGACTTCAGTTCTGGTTTTGACATGTAGTAGCTGCCAATTTCATAACTGGGGAGAAACTACTAAGCCTTCTGGAAACTCAGGTTCCTTGTCCATTCATTTATTCATTCACTTATTCATTTAAACTTTATTGTGCACCAGACACCATTCTAGCCTCCAGAGAGATGATAATAAAGGAAACAGATAAGAACTCCCTGCTTTCATCAAGCTCACGGTTTAATACAACTGAAATACACAGCAAGTGGTAGCAATTTTCAAGGAGGAAAATGAAAAGAAAGCACAGGAGCTAGTAAATGTGTGTGGGTGAGGGTGAATTTTAGAGAAGGTGTTCAGGGCAAGCCTCAGTGAGAAGTCAACATTTGGCGAAGATCTGGAGGAAGTGAAGGAGTGAGGATAGCCAGAATACGGGAGAAGATAATTCCAGGCAGAGGGAATACAGCCAAGGCAAGGCTCCAGAAGCAGAAGCAAGTTTGTCATGTCAGAGCAATGGCAAGGAGGCCAACATGGCTGAAGCAGACTGCGGAAAAGGGAAAGTAGTGGGTGCTGCGGTCAGAGGGGAGATGGGTCAGCCCTGCAGAGCTCTGGAGCACATTGTGGCTTAGGACCCACTGAAGGGTTTTAAGCAGAGGAAGACAACATCTGATTTATGTTTTAACACAATCCTCTGGATCTGGTGTGAGGAATAGCTTGTCGGACACACACAGAAATAGGGAACCCAGTTAGGAGGCTATTGCAATGATACAGGGGAGTGATGGTAGAAGGTTGGCTTAGATCAGGGTCACAGCAGTGGAAATGGTGAGAAGCAATAAAACTCTGGATGTATCTTGAAGATATAGACAAAAGAAGAGGTTGTATCTGAGAGGATTTGCTGACACATTGGATGTGAGAAGAGGTAGGAATTAAGGATGACTCCAGTGTGTCTGACCTGAGCAATTGAAAGGATGGATTCACCCTTAAATGGTATTGGACACACTGTGGGATGAGCAGGTTTTAGGGGGGATATCTGGGGAATTGTAATAGATATGTTAAATCTGAGAAATTTAATAGGCATTCAAGTAGAGATACAGAGTGGGCTGTTGGGTACAGGAATCTAGACTAAAGGGGAGGAGTCCTGGCTAGATGTATGAATTAGGAAGTTACAGGCATCTAAATGCTATTAAAGCCCTAGTGTATATGGATAAAAACAGAAGTTCAAGGACAGAGCCCTAGAACTCTCCTTCTTTTAGAGCTCTGGGACGTACGGAGGAACCAGCAGAGCAGGCTGAGAAACAGCCTCTAGAGAGGTCCGAGGAAAGCCAGGCAAGTGTGAAGTCCTAGAGGCCAAGCAGAGAAAGTGTTTGAGAGATAAAATTGTCATCATCTCTGTTAAGTGCTAATGAAAAGTGAAGTAAGGCCAGTACTGAGGATTGACCAGTGGAATTAGCTACGTGGAGGTTATGGGTGATCTTGAGAAAAACAGTTTTGACAAAAGCCTCATTGGAGTGGGTTTAAGAGAGAACGGGAGGAAAACATTTAGACACGGTGAGTTTAGACAACTCTTTCAATGAGTTTTGCTTTAAAGAGAATAAAAGGATGGGAAAGAAGAAGGATTTCTTGGGGGGGCTGTTATGCTAATATTGGGAGAAGGGAAAATATATTTGTATGCTGCTGGGAATGAGCCGATAGTAAGGGGGAAGCTGAAGCTGCAAGAAAGAGAAGGGAAAATTGGAAGAGCAATGCCCTTGACTAGGCACAAGAGAGGGGTTTGGAATACAAATAGGGGGGTTGGTCTTCAATAAGAGCAGGAGTGTGAGAGGGATGGTAGAAATAGGGGGGCACAAGATCGGGCAGGTGGGTAGATGTGATGAAGAAAAGTTGTGGAAGTTCTTTTTAATTTTCTAGTTGAAATCATCAAATTCATTAGCGATGAGTAAGGAGGGAGCAGCAGTGTTAGGGGTTTAAGGAGAGAAGGGACAGGGTGAAACAGTTGTCCAAGAGAGTAGATGGGCTAAGGAAACTTAGTATGGTTGCCAAGCAGCAACTGGAGCTTTGAGAATAATGAGAGGGCAGAGCGAGATCAGCCAGCTTGGAAGCATGTCCTTTTAGTAGCTGAATGGATACCACTGTAGAGAAGCCAGAGAGTTGGACTGAATTAGAACCTTGATTTAGCCAAGTAACTATGACAAAGCAGGAGGGAGACAAGGAATTGAGGATGTTTCAAGGGGCTGATGATGACGATGACTGATCACGGAAGATAAGGAGAGAAAGAGACACAAGCGACAGTGAAAAAGTGGTAAGGTAAATAGATTGAAGTAGATTGAAGGTTCAGGTGCAGTCAAAGAACCGTTGAGGCTGGGGCTCAGAAGGTAGTAGAGAGTGGAATGGTTGAATTACTGGTTGGGCAAGGGTTGCAAATATTGCTAATGAGAGGCCTAGAGTAGGACTAGAAGAAGACAGGATTGATGGTGGAGAGGAGGTCAAAATACCAAGCTGCTGGAATATGGGAAGGATTTTCTTTGGGGAGACTGACCTATAAGACCTACGACAGGAGCTGTGTTGGGGAGAATGACAGTGACCAAGAGCTACCATCTTCAAGAACTGAGGAGTAGTGACTTGAGATTGGAGGGGAGAGAAAGTAACCACAACCTAAAGGGGTAGTGTAGGCAGTTTCATGATGCGAGAGTCAAAGCTCGTTTTTTTTTTGTTTTGTTTTGTTTTCTTGTTTTTTTTGATGAGGAAGGAGGAAGAATGATCTGGAAGCATCAATGAAGCAGTGAAGAGGATATTTTCCCCAACTGTAGCTCCAGTGCTACCAGGAGTAGGAGAGAAAGTTACCGTCATTTGAGATGGCTGCAGTGTCCTCAGGGACAGAAACCTCAACCAGGTTTCACTTACAGCAAGAAGTTGAAAGGGAATATTATCAGACGAGAGTGAGGAGACAGGGAAGTTTATTGATGAGAGACATTGAGTTCCAGAGTCACGGTGAATGATTTCAGAAGGAGAAGGGTGGAGGATAAGTTCAGAAAATGTGACAGACGATACAGACATTCGAGTTAGTGTACAGGGGTGAGCTGGGAGTGCGGACTTCTTGGGGTGGGTGATATGAAAAGGATAAAATCATAGTAAGACAGTCCTAATGGCCCTAAGGCAGAGGGTGAGAGAGAAGCTGAGTGTTGAAAGGAGAGGAAAACTGATAAAAAATGGATCTTTCACTCTTGACATCCAATCATTTCTTGGGATCTAGCAGGCTGGGACGGGAATGAATTTGAGTAATAGCAACTATGCTGAACTAGCATTGTGGCGTCTTCCTGGTAAATACTACTTTGTTTCTGAGTTGTTTTTTGGGCTGGGCTCTTTCTTCTCTTTTAAAGGTTTCTCTACAGATTCTTGACAGCTGCTGTGAAAAGAGACTGTGGTCAGGAGGTCTACCAGTTTCCCAGATGCACTTGACTCCAGTCTACATTCAAAATGAAATCACAGCTACATAACCAAATTAAATCCTAACACACACCACAATCTCCTTATAACTTTTATCACGTCTCTTTGGCCATCCTCTTCTCTACTTACTTATGTAGAGACAACAAATAATTTTCTTCTATCTAGATGTGCAGTCATTGGGAGGAGAGGAGGCAAATGTTGCTGCCAAGTTCTAAGTGCCAGATTCTTCTGGTTTTGCAAATCACAGTGCCTTGGTGAGTAATCCTTATGTCTAATCCCCAGGGAAGTCAGTACAGCCCAAGAGAACCTTCATAGAATGGGCCATGGTGCAAGATTTGGATTTGAAACCCTGCTCACCGCCTTCTGGCTGCAAAAACTTGGGCAAATAATTTTTGAGCCTTTGATTTTTTTTTAATCTTGATTAAAAGAGTGCAGTTTTATGCTGTTGGATAACAAATAGATCTGTGATCTATGATGCTCAATTTATGTAATTCTCAGCAGCACTGAATAATGTTGACTCCTTCAAACTCTCTCTTCCCTTGGCTCTATTACAGAACATTTCTTTGGTTTTCTTCTTACCTTAGAATACTCCCTTTTTACATTCCTTTGCTGACTTATCTTCCACTATCCAGTCATTATGTTGGGATTCTTTAGGGTTTAGTCCAAAGCCACTTTTTTTTTTAAACGTATTCTATATCCTCACCCTCCACGATCTCATTCATGCCTTTCATATGCCAATGACAGTTAAATACATATCCACAACCTAGACCTCTCTCTGAGTTCTAGAAACATACAGCTGTATAGTATCTCTACCTGGATAGCCCAAAGGCATTTTAGCCTCAACTTAGGCAAAAAGAAATTAATGTATTATCTTTCTGTCAAATTGGAACTTCTAGTGTTCCTGATATTAGCCACTGGCTCTTCCAAAAACTTGCAAAAAATTCTTGGTTCTTCCTTTTTTCCTTACCCTCCATACCCAGTCCATCTTTTAGTCCTATCAATTCAATTTACTAAATAAATCTCAGGATCCTTCATTTTGTGCAATTTCCTCTGTTGCCATCCCAAGCCATCATCATCTCTAGCTTGGACCACTGTTATTGCAAAACAATTTCCCAGTATCCATTCTATCTTTTCTTTCTCATCTAGTCTCCACATAAATTGCAAGAGCCATGTCATCAAAGCCTCCTGTGAACACGTTATCACAGTCTTCCTCATGTTCCTGACAAGCCAACTCCAATAAAGAGAAAATCTTTGGTGGCTTCTCAATGATTTCCATCACGGTCCACAAGGTGCAGCCCCTGACTACTCAGCCCTCTTCATCCCAGCTTCATCTTACACTCCTCTTTCTCTCTATCTCACTACTTCAGCCACATTCATCTTTTATTTCCTGGAGACTGTGCCATGCCCTCTTCCATTGCAGGCACTGATTCTTCTCTGTAGAGTACTTTCCTACACACGTTTGTTAGTGCCTATCCACTCTTCATGGCTCAACTCAAATTTTGCTTTGCTTTCTGACCCCTTCTAGATTAGATATCCCTGGACCAGTAAGTCTCAGATTCCTTCACTCTGTGCTGCTTTGAGTTTTACAATCCTTTGTCATTGTGTGATTTTATAGCTCTTAGAATAATTCACAACTCGTATTTTTGGTGATTATTTCATTATTTCCTATTACCCCACTAGGCTGTGTACTTCATGAGCACAAATGCCATGTCTTTTTTTGTTGAACATTGTACCTCTGGGCTTGGATCGGTGACTGTCTCAAAATAAACACTCAGCAATACTTCTCGAATACATGAATGAGTAACAACTTCTACTTAGTGAACACTTACTATATGATAGGCATTCCATTAAGCACTTAATAAATATTTACCCCTCTTGGCAACCCTACAATGTATTATTATTATATTCAATTTTGCAAGTAAGAAAATAAGGTTATAATAGTGAATGGACTTGTTCAAGTCTCCTCTAGTTGGTAAAATACAGATCCATTTGTCTGCAAACTCTATGACCTAATACGCATGTCATATTGCCTGTCATGTCCCTCTACAGTTAAAAAGGCTTTGTCCTCTGGTAAGGAGTCTGCCACGGCCCCCCTAGCTTAAGATTTGAACCCTCCCACCCCTTGCCTGTGATGCCCCCCACCTTCTTTCTGCTCCAGCGTTACTAATGATTTTAGTTCCAACTACAGGATTGTAGTGAAGAGCCCGTGAACTCACAGACTTCTTGACTGTACCTTTAACATGGTTGTCAGATATAAAGTTCCTTTTCAAATTTTGAATTTCTTTTTCTTTTTCAAGTAAATAAACCGCTTTGATTATGATTTGTTCTTTAGCACTTCAGGTTGCTTGTTACTATAATTCATCCAATCCTCCATTGCTCTTTTCTCCCTTTGCCGCATGTTAATAGCCACCCATTCTTCGCAAGTTAGAACTTCTCCGTGGGATCCCACACCAGAGAAGGAAAGGCAGTATTGGGGTCTAACTGTCTTGGCCAGAAGGAAAATAACTTGAGGTTAAAGAGTCATGTGCTGACCTGGACATTCCTAAAGCAGCACTGTAGACGTTCCATTTGAACAAAATGGGATGTTATCTTGTTTTGTAAGAGACAGCCTTTCCCAAGCCCAGGGGAGGCTCTAATGCTGGAGGCTGAAGTTGGCAACCTTCCTGCTCAGCGCTCTTGAATTTGCCAATAGGGGGAACTTTCACTATCTACACCTTCTGTGCCTTTGCCTCCTCATTTTGTGTGTAGTTTAGGGCTGTTCTGTCTTATTTTTTCTGAAGGCTTGAAAGGGAATAACTTCCTTTCAGGGTTGTGTAGGTGAATCCTGCACACGGATGCCCTGCTGAGGGTATGAGTGGTGCTAAAATCCAGCTTGTGCCTGTCTGTGTTTGTCCCAAGGAAGAGGCTCCTATTTTTAATTGCATAAAAGGGCCAGGTTGGCTAGTGCAGGCTCCTCTCCACATTTAAACTCGTGAGTGTGTGTTTGGGTGCACGTGCATGTGAACACTGCCTGTAATATTACTTTTGAGAATTCAGACCAAATAACCCGAGACCTTATTCTACCAGCAGTGATAGGATTCTTCTAGAATTTCACCTGCAATATACTACTGGCAAATCCCCACGTACTCTGTGTTTGTTCTCTTTGCTCCCCTTGACCCCACTCTCCCTGCCTCCCTCTCTGGTTTTTAGTTGATGGTGCATTATCACCACTGAGTGTTCATGACCTTGCTTTATCTGCCTTTAAAAATTTTATTTACGACTTTATGTCCCAATTCTCCAATCCCATGCAGTATGTTTCACGAGCATTTTGTGTGTGTGTGTGTGTGTATGTGTTTGCAAAATGTAGGTTGTTGTTTTGTGTCCCAGTCTTTATATTACAGAAATTGTTCAGTGTTATAAATCTCACTTGTATTTTTTTACTCTCCCCACTGTTTCTCAGATATAGCTGTTTTTAATTTTGCTAGTCCTTTATCTACCTCCCCGATTCTCTTTGGCCTTCTTGTTGACCAGGCTCATTAAGGTGAGGTGTGGTTGAAATATTCCCTTCTCTGGGAAGTTTTCCCTCATTCTTCCAATGTCAGGCTCCCTCTTCTGGGCTCCAGAGGCATTTTTATTTTTCTCTTACTGTAATAATGATCTCACTTTGCAATTAAAAAAAATCCATCTGTTTGTGTTGAGCTCTCCATGGGAGAGACTAACGTACATACATTTTTGCAGTTCTGGCACCGAACATAGCTCCTGGAACATTTATTCTCAACAAGTGTGTGTTGAATGTATGACTAATAAGGATAGTAGTTAACATATATTGAATTCGAACTATGTCAGACCCTGTTCTAAATGTTCCATATCTATTGAATCATTTGTCACGACAACCCTGTGAATGAGACAATTACTCTTCTTGTTATTTTACAGAAAGAGAAACTAAGACATGGCACGTCCAGGTAACTTTAGAGTTCATGTAACTCGTAAAATTCAAAGACCTCACCCAGTTAGTAAATGGTGGAGCTGGGCTTCTAATGACTGACTTTAACTTCCATGCTCCTTCCATCATATCGTGTGGTTACCAGAGAGGGCATGCAGAGTCTGAGGTCCCCGCCACTCTGAGTCATTAAATTTACGGGGAACTGACGGACATTTGGTGGAAAGGTAGGGGCGGGTTCTTCTGGCTTTGATGTGCCCTAGGGAAGTTCTTCCATGATCTGTGACTTTCTCAACGATCTTGACTCTGGAGGCTTGTAGTCTCTTTTCCCAAACGTGAGTTTCTATCCCACCACCCCTCCCTCCCCCAGCCAAGAAGTCTTCATGCACAGCAAAAACAAATACATGCAGTGTGTAGACGTATGTCACCAGGAGGGAAGGCAGGTTTTCAGGATGGTTTTTTTAGGAGGAGTGAAGAAAACAGTTAAGGAGGCTCGTGAAGAACGTGCCCTCTGCTTTTTAGATTGCTGCGTCTCTTGATTTTTCTTTTATTACATTGAACATTTATTTCATGTAACATTACAGGTTGATGCCATTTAGTAAAATAGAAGGATAAGTATCATCCAATTTTAGAATTTTAGAGGACTTTAGGGATCACCTTTTATCCAGAGATCAAATATGTGGTAAACTTAGAGCCACTCCTTATTCCTGCTGGATGTTGATTATTTTCTGTTTTTCTGAGAGCAGCACCCTGATTTCCTGCTCAAGAATCCCGTCTCCCACAGTCCCAGGTGCGTTGGTTGGAGCAGACTTTGTTCTTCCCCTCAGGGAGGGGTATTTGACCCCATTTCTTGGTTAGTTTGGCCTGTTGTATAATAAAATTCTATAGACTGGGTGGCTTAAGCAACAGATACTTATTTCTCGTGCTTCTGAAGGCTGCAAAGTCCAAGAACAAAATGCCAGTAGGTTTGACTCCTGGGGAGGAGCCTCTTCCTGGCTTGCAGATGACGGCCTTCTAGCTGGGTCCTCATGTGGCTGAGAGAGAACGAGATCTCTGGTCTGTGTCTCCCTCTTCTTAGAAGGACACTAATTCCATTATGGGTGCCCCACTCTCATGGCTTCTATCTGAATCTAATCATCGCCCAAAGGATCGCCTCCAAATACCATTACATTGAGGGTTAGGACTTCAACATACGAATCTGGTGGGGATGAGGGGGACATAGATATGTGGTCCATAACATCCAGCTTGGCCCTGTAGGACACCACTCTTTCCAGGGCACAGTGATTGGCTTAGGGATGGATGTGTCACCCAAGCCTTTTCAATCAGGACCAATAAAGAGGGACTCCTGGGCTATCTGCCTGAGTAGCCAGATTGAGAATAATCTTTTCCCATTTGATGTGTAGCAGAGAGAATGTCAGCCTGGAGCCTAAAGCAGCTCTAACATGGACATTATACACTGAACTCCGGAATCTGCTTGAAGCTAACTCTACCCCTGGACTCTTCATTTTAATAAGTGACTGCAGTGTGAGTTCTGTGAGGGCAAGGACTTCACTTCTTTGGAAACCTCAGTGCTTAGAACCATGTTTGCCACCACACAGTAGTGTTCACTAAGAATTTCCTGAATAAATACCAGTTCTAACAATTCTTTTTCTCTCCTTAAGCCACTTTGTGGGGTGTTTCCTGTTGCTTACAACCAGAGGAGTCCTAACTGATGGATACCCATGGTGGATATTACTAATCAGTTATGGTGCTTTTGGTGGCTGAGCTTAGATGCAGATTTTGAATCCTCTTCCAAATGGTGCTGCAGGCAGACATTTTCAGTCACTGCAGTTAGCAGGCAAGATGGAACTCAAAAATCTATGTTGGTTTTCCATTACTGTGTAACAAATTACCACAAATTTGGTGGCTTGTAACAACATATTTGTTATCTCACAGTTTCCATGGCTTGGCTGGAAACTCAGGGTCTCACAGAGCTGCAATCAAGGCTTTGGCTGGACTGTGTTCCTTCCTGGGGCTCGGGTCCTCCTTGTCGGCCAAATTGATTTCTTTGCAGTTGTGGGACTGAGATTTTTTTTTTTTTCTGGCTGTCATCTGGGGCCACTCTCAGCTCTAGAGGGTGTACACAGTCCTGGTCACATGGTGGACTCACAGGCTCCCGCAATACACAGCAGCTCCATGCTTCTGGGCCTGCAGGAAAATCTCTCCTTTCGGCAAGGGCCTGGTACCTCTTTTAAGGACTTTCATCTGATTAAGACAGATGATCTCCTTTCTGATTAATTAAAAAACCAATTAACTTGGGACCTTAATTACTTCTTTAAAAAAAAAATCCCTTCATTTCTTCCTTGCACCATAACTTAATCACAAGAGTGAGGTCCCAGCACATACATAGATCTCACCCACACTGTTGAGGGAATTACACGGGGCATGTGCATCAGGGGATGGCAAACTTGGGAAGCCTTCCTAGCATTCTGCCTAGTATAGCAGCCTTGGTCTAGTCCAAGTTTTTGTTGTGCAGATGAAAAAAACAAGGCTGGCACAGCTGGAATTCTTGCTCTGGTCTTCAGCTCCCTACTTCGGTGCTCTTTGAGGTCATTGATTGTAAAGCTATTGTTGAATCTTTGTACAGACTCTAAACTTGTCAGAACAACCTCTTGTTTTAGTCATCTTTGCACTTTTCTCTTCTCCCCAACTCCCACTGCACCCAGCAGACACAAGAAATGTTTTTAGAGTTGATTCGACTAAAAATCCATGGATTAATTTTTAAGAATTGGAAGGCTGAAGTGAACTCATCTAATACCAAACCAGTGAGGGATTGAGACACAGAAGGAAGCCTCAAGGACTTTGATAAAATATTAATAGATTCCCTGTCAGTGAGAATAGTATCTCTTCTCCCAGCAGCGGCTGTGACCTTTAAGAGTTAAGAACCACCACGGGGACTCTTCCTATGGGGCTGGGCCCCCTGCTTTTCAGCTACTGAAGACACTCACCAGTGATGGTCATGCTGGGGCTTGTGCAAGGACATGATGAATAGGTGAAAAGGATGTTAAAAATGTCAGCTGATGACCCCAGAGTGATTCACTTGGGAGTCTGCTGGCTTCATAAGAAGGTTTCACTGCCCAGCTGTTTCAAGACATTTGAGTGGATTTTGTTCTTCTCATAGTCCAGGCTTATTAGTACAAAATATGTGTTTATCTGAACTGATGTAATCATGTGGGAAATATATATGCATAAAATAATTTATCACAACTTCTCAGGGACATTTTTAGCAGGAAAGGATTGTTCTAAGTTTTGGATACCTATACCATCTCTTGGAAAAGAGCCAATTTTATGGGAATCATCAAATTCCGAGCTTAATTCCCTAGATCAGCATACTGCCTGGAAAATAATAGACTTTTCGAAGAATAACAAATGCCAAAGAGTGGAGTGAGGGATGGATATAGGGCAACAAAGACATTTTTTTCCAAAAAAAGGAGGATTCTGAAAAGTATGTCTGATTAGTAACTGTATGAGTTATCTGTTGCTGTATAACAAATTACTCCAAAATGTAATGACTTAAAATAAGGAACATTTGTTATCTGACAATTTCTCTGGGTCTCAAGGATAGCTGAGTGCTTCTGGCTCAGGGCCTCTTCCCAGCTGCTATCTAGGCGTTAGCCAGGTCTATGGTCTTATCTCAGGGCCCTACTGGGGGAAGATCCTCTTCCAAGCTCACTCACATGGCTGTTGGCCAGAGACATCAGTTTTTTGCCACATAGATGTTTGCATAGGGAAATGCAAAACCCGGCAGCTGACTGCCCTCATTGGGAGAGTGGAAGAAAGACAGAGAGAGACTGAGAGACTGAGAATGGAAGCCAGAGTCATTTTCTAATTCTAATCTTTCTCATCTTGGAAGCAGCATCTCATCACTCTTACAATATTCTATTCACTATATGGGAGTCTCTATGTCCTACTTATGCTCAAGGAGTCACGGAGAGGAAATTAACAGGGGGCATGCATACCAGGAAGAAGGGCTCACTGGAGACGGTCTCAGAGGTTGCCTACCACAGGTACAGAAAGGGACTGAAAAGTCCTTGTTGATACTGGACATTATCGTAGTGTTCTGTCACTTACGCAGGCATGAACCAGGCCCACTTCTCAGCAAGGTCTAGAATGAGGCTGACTGTCATGGAGGAATCAGGGTTTGAGCAGTGATCTCTTTCAGCGGAATACTTTCTCGTCACTGACGTAGCAGAGGTAGGGTGCTGTGGGAATTCAGAGGTGCTTGTCTCGTTCCAGCGGAGAGATTAGGAAAGACTTCCGATGGGAGACAGCATTTAAAATGGAATTTGAAAGGAGGAGAGGGTAATGTGGAGAGCGGAACAGGGATGGGATGGAAGGACATTCCAAGAGGAAGGGAGTATGAACAGAGGCCCAGAGGTGGGGAAGAGGAGGCCACGTCTGTCGGTCAAGGCTGAAAGTCTTACATTAGTCTTTCTGCTTGGGAATGACTGGCTCCATCTCCAGAGTCAGGGGCATGAGCTGATCATGCCTCCCCTCGGCCACTGTGTCAGAGAGGGGCACACAATCCGAGCAGAGCCAGTGAGCTCCGAGGAGGTATTTTCTGTGGAGGGGGGAGGTGCCTGGAAAAAAGGCTTTGTCTCCACCACTGGATTTGGTCCTGTGAGGCTTGGAGCTGTTACAGCCATTTACCATCAGAAAGGAGACCAGCTCGGGGCTGAGGACCACTCATGAAGGAGGCAGAACTGAGAGATGCAAAGAAACTAAGTCTGGACACTATTATTTGAGCCTCTGGATCAAACTGCAATGGAAGCCAGTTCAGTCCTTGGAGTGTTTGTCTTTTTGAGCCAATAATCTAAAGTGATTCCACTCAGGTCTTCCTCTCAAAAACAAACAGTGAGTGAATGCTCACCTAACATCAGCAAAACTAAATGTGCTAATTAAAAAGCTCCTTCCAGAAACAACAGACTCTTGCAAAGGCAAATTTTATTCTTCAAACCAGATGGCAGAAACGTCCTTATTACTCTAAAATGGTCCCTCTTTGAGCTTAGGAAACGTCTTAAGACAGGGCCTTTAGGAGGGTTATATAAGAAGAGTTTTCATAGTGCAATGGACTACGTTTTCTCAAAGAATTCTCCAGCAATCATTTATGACAGGTTATTACATCCCCATGTTACAGACGAGACCATGACCACCCTGTGAGATTTAAAGATACAGGCCTGTTGACAAGGGTTCCAGACACCAGTAGCCTGGGGCCTATTCCCCAGTGTAGACAGTGGTTTAGCTGCATTAGTCAGACAGACTCTGGTTCTCATCATTGTTACGAATAAGTTGTTATAAAAACATAGACTCCAGACCTCCTCTGTCTGATTCAGTTTGAGAATTTCACATGTTAAAAAGGGAAGATAAGAATGTTCTCCTAATGAACTCATCTCCACACACTTGCTTAACTCTTGCAATCAGAAGGCTAGGCATCCTCTTTAAAGATGGTTCCCTTTAGCCTCTTGAATCATTTCTCCTAGTACCCAAATTCTTCCTGGTGAACACTTTCAGGAATTAAACTCTGACTTCCTTTTACTTTCCTTGCAAAAGGCCCTTTATCCCTGGTCTTGAGTATGGTCGAACCATAGCCTCTTTGATACAGTGATTTTGACATCTTCAGCTAAGTTCTGGACTGGTTGTGACACTAATGCTAGACTGAGAACTTCATGAAGGGAGAAGTCATGTCTGTCTTGCTCATTTTTATGCCCTCACTCAGCCCAGAATCTGCATGGAGCATCCATCCCAAAAACATTTGCTGAAGAAATGAATTTCTAAAAATTGATTAGGTAATGTCAAGTAAGATTGAAAACTGAGCTTGGATGGTTAAAGTAAGACTTCTGTAAGATAATCATTGACATTAGACTTGAAGAGGAGTGTTGAGAATCAGAGATGCAATAGGTTATAGTGGAGAGAAAGTAGAATTGTACCAAAAATCCTCTAAATGCCCATCTTTACTTGAGATTCCCTGGCTGAGAGGTTTGGAAAGCCATCTGATTCCCCTAAGTATCATTTTTTTTCAGTGACACAAGTGGATTCATAGAGTTGCTGTGAAGGTCAGATAAGATGGTGTACTTTGTAAAAGTGCTCTGTGTAGTTTTGGACACTCTACATATCCCTGGTGCAGAAATTGAGAAAAGGAAATGGTAATTCTAAAGTGAGTTGAAGGAGAGCATTTGATGTAGAAACTAGCCAAGTAGAGGGCCCTTCCTCAATCAGCTGACTCATTTATTGGGAGATCTTAAGGTCTTATCTGGTACATTCACCAGCTGAGGTCACAGTAAAGAGCATGCATCTTTAAAAGTGTCCCAAGTTGTGCTGCGCTAGGACATAGTGTCTCCTGTACTGATGATGAGAGTTTTAGGGGGGCCTTGGGGATAGGGGGAAAGGCCACATTATATGCTGGCCTTTCTGACTGAAGAGGCTCTGCTGAGACAGCTCTGTTAACCTGAAGAAACTCCTACAAACTAACTTTGAAGACTCCAGGATCATGCTGACTTTGGGTTCAAGAGCCCGGGTAACTGAGCTATGGCACAAGCACAGAGCTGGGGTCTGTCCCCCAGGACTGCTAGATGCTGGGAAAGAGGAAAGCAATGCAGTTGAAATAGTGACTTCGGTTTCTCTGTGTCAGGGGATGGTCTCCTTCACCAGCCACCTAGCTCTTGGGAAGCAGGAGCCACAGACCACCTGAGTGCGTGAAAGATAGCTGGGACCCTTCCTGGTGCTTACAGTGAGTTTCTGTAACACCTAGGTGTCTGTGTGCAGGAGGAGAAAGGAACCCTGGAAAAAGACGAAGCTCACAAACCCCATTTCTGAAGTCCTAGTTTAATCTTAAAACAGTAATTCTCAAGCTCTGGGGACTAAATAGGGGCAGCTGTAAAAGTCTTCAGTGACTCAGAGAGGACAGAGGACATGAGTTTTATATAATCTTGAACTTTTGGGATAGAGATAGAAATGGGCTACAGCATAGTTTAGTATATAAGACCTCAGGCTTTGGAGTCTAACATACCTAGATTCAAATACAAGCAACATCTCTCACTATCAGTGTAATCCTAAGTGTCTCTGAAGCTCAGTATTTTCATCTGTAAAATGGGCAAGTACATTAACTTTTGGTTATTAAACACATACCTTGTGCCAGAGTTTGTGGAAGGCTCTTTACTTACATATCAAATTGAATCAACCTCATCCAGTGGTAGTGAAGATTAAGTAAAATCATGCACACTAAAGAACCTATTCCAGGCACATAGTAACTGCTCGATAAATGGCTGTTATGATTATCATTATTATTTGTTATTATCGTGGAATTTTAGATTTCAGGTTTGGTGCCATTGGAGGTAGTGATTAAACTGGAAATTGAGCTTTTTATAATAATAATCTCTTACCTTCTTATAATCTTCCGTATGCTTGTCATACCCCTGAGAACACATCAGGGCTTAGTTCTCTCTTAGTCTCCAGTTTTGGTTTTTTTAACCAGAGCTCACTTTCTTCCGAAGGGTGTGAGAGGCTTCCTGGTGACGAGAAAATGCAATTCCAATAATTCCTGAATGCCATGACAGGTCCAGCTGCCAGGCAGAGACTCATCTATCAAGAAAGGAGGAGAGAATATAGGCTTGATCTGGGTTTGCTTTAGATCCAGATGTTTGTAAGGTTCTTATACTGCTCAGCCACAAAAAAGAATGAAATTTTCTTCTTTGCAGCAGCATGGATGGACTCAGAGGGCATTATGATTAACAAAGTCAATCAGACAGAGAGAGACCAATGCTGTATGATATCATTTATATGTAGAATCTAAAATATGCAACAAATGAGTGAATATTACTAAAAAGAAGCAGACGCACAGATACAGGAAACAAACCAGTGGTTACTAGTTGGGGGGAGGGTCAGTTAGGGGTTGGGGAGTGGGAGGCACACACTATTGGGTATAAGATAGCCTCAAGGATGTACTCTACACCATGGGGAATAGAGACAAAACTTCAAAATAAATGCAAATGTAAAGTAACCTTTAAAAATTGTATGAAAAAAAGATTTTTGGTGTCCTGAAGAGTTGACTGCCCTTTACTATTTTAGACAGTGTTACAGGTTAAAGTGTGTTCCCCTCAATAGTCATGTGTTCAAGTCCCAACCCCTTGTACCTGAGAATGTGACCTTATTTGGAGATACGGTCTTTACAGAGAGATTAATCAAATTAAAATGTCACTAGGGTAGGGCTTAATCCAATATGATTGGTGTCCTTATAAAAAGGGGAAATTTGGAGGCAGACACATCTGCAGAGAGAACACTACGTGAAGATGAAGACAGCCATCTGCCAGCCAAGGAGGGCTGCCCGGAACAGCCCCTTCTCTCGCAACTCTCGGAATGAACCAGTCCTGCCAATCCCTTGATTTCGGACTTCCAGCCTACAGAATTGTGAGGCAAGAAGTTTCTGTTGTTTAAGCCACCCAGTTTGTGATACACTGTCACAGTGGCCCTGACAGAGGAATACAGATAGGAACACACTGGCTCTCTCAAGGCCACTGGCGGTACTCTGATGGGACGGAATGGTCAGGGCGAGGCGATGCGTAGGCATGACCAAGCCTTCCTGAAACTTAAGTGGATCACAGCTGGATTTCACTTCCACTCTTTGGGTAAACATGAGTTGGGATTCCAGAAAGTGTTTACAAGGTTCACTTCCTTTAGGCGAGGGAGAAAGCTGACTCATATTAAAGCTAGTAAGTAATGACAGTCATACGTGTTTTCAAGGACTAAGAATTCACCAAAATAAGTAGATTGTATGAAATGGCCAGCCTGAATCACTGGATACTTTTTAAAGAAATAAAGACATAATATCCACCACAACTAGAACAGGGCAAATAACGTGCTTCGCAGTAGAAATCATTAAAGCACTGGGGTTAATGACTGAACAGAAAATTGATTATTAATATACAAATGTGGTATTCTATTTAGAGCTGACGATACTCTTTAAATGATGTTTTCTAGTGTTTTAGTAATCTGCTCACTCTAGTTACTTCTATAAAACACTTAGCCAGCTTTTTTTTTTAAACAGGTATTTTCCAAACTGTACTATATAGGGAACATGGGTTCTAAGCTGTTAAAATGCATTTCCTATCTTATCTTAGACAGATTGAACAATTCATCATCAATTTTATAGCTTCATTGCTCTGTTAAATGTACACGTGAATTTTAAAATAATCCTAACATCAGAAATATTAAACCATGAAAGAAATGTGCATTTAAGAATTAAAACAATGGAGCCCATAGTCAGATTAAAATGTTCCAGTTAAATTATTTTTCCTTCAGTTAAAAAAAAATGTGTATTGTGTTGGTCAAGAGTACAGGCTGTAAAATTTAATTAAAACCTTGGTTCCACCACTTAGATATGTGGATTGATAAGATTATTTAACTGCCCTGAGTCATATAATGTGAAAATTGGGATTACAAGTTTTTAATAATTTAAAAACGGGGATTATTTTGTCAAGGTTCACTGAGATAATGCACTTTCTGTATGCTGGCACCTAGAAAGCCTATACGAATGTTAGGTAATAATAGTTTTAATTCCTTCTCCAGGCCTATGATAAACTTTCTTGCATGAAGGAAGAGCATACATGGCATTTGTTTGTAGAATGATGCAAGGGTGATTCAAGGGTTCTTCCATCAAATGATTTTGCAGGAGACCCTCCCAATGTTTGATTCACTCCAACTTCTCCCTTTACAATCCTTAGCGCAAAGGTCCCATTTTTTTCCTACCAATTTCCCTTCTTCCTTTTATGCTCACTATTTGCCTAAAACCCACAAGGATCAAGGAGGTGCAGGCCTCACGTTTCATTCTTATATAAGTCACTGGATTATGGTGCCAGTACGTACTGCTGCCTCAGTTTATGATCATCTATGATGAAGTTTTGCAGAATAATTTGCCTCAACTAGGAAGCTTATGTTCACTTATTAAATGAGTCTTTCAACAGGAAAATCACTTTTACAGATTATTTTTATGATGATTTAAATCCTCATGCACTGTTGTAGGAACTGTTAAGCTTTTGAATGTGACCACACTCATAGCTTCTCCTGTCTGTCTCTGACCAGCCTTAGGGATAGCTTTAGGGTTTCTGTGGGCAGCTTAAGATGCTGCCTGTAGATAAGAAAACAATACAACGATTTGGTATATCTTTAGAAGTCTTGTCTTCATTAACATCAAATACCTTATAACTGATGCTTTATCATTAAGGTAAAGTCAGAATGTGACTTTGGTAAATGGGGCATAATGCAAACTAAGTCATCTGGTCTTAGCATCTCTGTTTCTTTCAAATCCTTTGATAAATAGAGACTCACAGCCAAGTAACTTTTTAGCAAGAAAATGAGCGATAATTTCACTCTAAGTCAATCTTTATGCAAGATGCTTCCTTGAGGAGAGTCTGTAATGTAAATGAGTAAGATTTGGTCTCTTCCTTCAAGCAGTTTTGAAACTAGTGAGAAGCAGAGCAAGGCGATATACCAGCATGACTGGATTTGTTTAAACCGTCTTATACTGTCTTTAACAATTCTGAAATTAAGTCACTTGAACAACTTAAATAAAAGGTGAAAAGTGATTTAATATTGGATGGGCACTTTTCAAGTTCACTGCAAAGTCAGAAGGATTCACGTGTATGTGTGTGTGTGAAGGAAAGGATGGATATGAGATTCTTTAGTCTATCATAAAAGCATTTTTCCTTTAAGCACTTTAAGACGGTGGTCCACTGTGGTTTCACTTGCATTGTTTTCGAGAGGAAATCTTTTTTTATCCTTATTTTTGTTCTGCTATTCATAATGTGTCATTTTTCCCCCCTTTGGATACGTTTAAGATTTCCCCTTTATTCCTGGTTTTGTGGAATTTGATTATGATATGGCTTGGTGTAGTTTTACATGTTTGCTTTGTCTGGGATTTCTTGTGATTCTTGAATATGTGGGTTTATAGTTTCGCCAAATTTGCAAAATTTTCAGCATTATTTTTCGAAAAAAATTTTTTACATCAACACTGTTTCTCCTGTCCTTTAAATTAGGCATCTAGAAACCTTCTTGAAGTTGTTTCACAGCTCACTGATGTGTTGTTCATTTATCTTTTTGATTCCCTTTTCTTTTATTTTGGATAGTTTCTATTGTTATGTCTTCAAGATTACTAATCACTTTTCTTGGAATGTCTAATCTGTAGTTAATCCCATCCATTTTTTTTTTAAACCATCAGATACCATAGTCTTTAGTTTGTCTTTCCCATCGCTGTTTATCTTTTTGAACATATGCAGCATAGCTATAATAATTGTTTTAATGTCCTTGAGTGCTAATTCTGCTTTTTGTTGACAGTTTTCGTCTGTTTTGACCATTGGTTTTTTTTTTTTTCTCATTGTCATGCTTTCCTGCTTTTTGCATGTGTTGTTATTTCAGATCAGATGCCGGGCATTGTGAATTTTACTGTATTTGCTGCTAGGTATTTTCGTAAACTTGTAAATATTCTTGAGCTTTGTTCTCGTGAACAATTAAGTTACTTGGAAATTGTCTGATCCCTTTGAGTCTTGCTTTGTAGATATGCTAGTTGTAACTGGAGCAGAGCTCAGCACAGGCTGATCATTTCTACCACGGAGGCAAGTCCTTCCTGTGTACTCTACTCAATGCACCATGAATCTTGCTTTCTAGTTTTCTAGTCAGGCTGGTTAGAACAGGCACCATTCCCAGCCTCGTGTGAGTATCAAGCACTGTTTATAGTCTTTTCAGTATTTCCTTCTCTCCCTCAAATTGCTTCCTCGTGTGGGTGCTGCTCAGAGCCAAATAACTGAGGAGGATCCTCTGCAGATCTTGGGGTTCTTTCTCTACACAACTCCCTGTCTTCAGTATTCTGTCCTGCAAACTTCAGTTGCCTTGCTCTTTCCAAATTTTCATCTCCATTTCCTCTAGGAGGTCCACGAAACATTTCCTGAGTACTCACTCTTCGCATTGTTGTGGTCTAGAAGCTTTCTTAAGACAGAAAGCTGGGGCAATTTTAGTCCTTGTTTGTTTCTTGCCTCTCAGGAGCCACTGTCTTTATTGCCTAATGTACATCTTGCAAACTAGTATTTCATATATTTTGTCCAGCTTTTCTTTTTTTAGGTAGGAGGGTAAATCCAATCTCTAGTTCTCTATCTTGGGCAAAAGTGGAAGTTCTGGAAATGACTTCTAGTTTCGTGAATAATATTCGTGTTTTAAGTTGCCCAAATTGTATTGTATCCAATTATACTGTATTCAAATCCACTTTGAAACTTTATTTTATATTATCTGCAATGAAAAGCAGATAGGCTTTGAACTTGGAAAGATCTCGATTTGACTCTTGTACCTGCCATTTAATAGGTAATCTGATTTTGGGCAAGAGATGTAAGTTCCCTCAACCTCAGTTTAATCCTTGATAAAATGAGGTGGAAAAAATTAACTTTAAACACAAGGGGTTCTGTGCTATATTGGTTTTTTGTTTTTTGTTTTTTTGAGCAAAATGTGGGCAATAGGTAGGGAAACACTAAAACAAATCAGAGTTAATCTATAGTTTGTACTTCCCTGAAGCACCCAATAATGAGAGAACTCTATATATAGTTTTAGGAAAAATGTTAATTACATACTATTAAGTGAGTGAAGCATTTTGCAGAAAAACAAGTGGGGTGTGAACTGATTTTTAATTAAGAAAATGTGTGTGTGTGTGTGTAGCCATGTGAAGAAAACACCAGCTAGAAGGAATATATGAACACATTAACTTGATGAGTAGGACTAAGGAAATCAGAGAATCTCTTTTTTTTAGCCTTAAAAACAACTGTATTCAAAAAATAATGGACACATATTAATTTTTTTTTGCAATAAAAAGTGAATAACAAGAGAAGCAAAGTTCCAGTGAGATAATAGATGTCCCTGGCACCGTTCACTCCATAGTGCCCAACAGCCAATAAGCACCGGGAGCACGTATGCACGTAGTCAAGCAAAGTCAGGCTTATTTCATAATAAAGAAGACCACACACCAACAGACCAGAGTGTTGGACAAGAAGAGATCGGAAAGGCCAATAAGAAAGATTTAGGTGAAGGTCAGTTTTGTTTTGAGTGTTTTCAGGAATTCAGTGATTGGATATTTTGGTAATTTACACCTAAGAGGTGAGAAAACTGAAGTAGGTAGAGGAGAATTTACTCATTTTTGTTGGAAGAGGGGAAGGCGTAGCTCTTTTTTTTTTGGTTGCTAAGAGTCCTGGTTCCTGTCTTATTTCAGACAACTCACAGAGTGGCCTTTTTTCTGTCTTGTCCCATCTCAGTCATGGAGTGGCCTTGTCGAATTATTGCTCGTATTCTGTAAGAGTTACTTATATTCAGTTGGGAACATTATAGCTAATATATCAGGTCTGTCAGATATCAGATATGTCATCTCCAGGGCCATTTATAACTTCTCCCTACCATCAATAATTTCCTCTCTCCATTTACAGCTCTATTTTGCCGATGATAAGATGACTCTATCCAACCTTGAAGTTAATGATGCTGGCATATCGGCTCTAATCTTATAGCTTTTACTGTGGTCCTCATGTGCCGGAATAATGCACAGCTGAATAGGAAAAAAAACGCAGTTTGTTTTAGTTACAGGAGATTTGTGTTTAAGCTTTTCTTCCCAGGCTAGTGCAGGCTGATTGCCCACCAAATGCCCTCTCTATGGAGGGAGTGCACAGCCGAGGTCTGCGGGATTACTACCTGCTCCCTTGAGGATTTGTGACTCTACGTGCTGACACTGGATCAAAGAAAACAAGCTTTATTAGTTTCTGTTGAATGAGAGAGGAGCTTCCCATGTTGCAAATCTTAACAGACTGACTCTGTGTGTGTGTGTGTGTGTGTGTGTGTGTGTGTGTGAGATGAGGTTGTTCTCGAAATACCTGTCACATCCATGTTGAAATAATCCTTATTACTGCTACTAATTAACATTTATCTAGAGTTTATTAGCGCCAAGCACTATGATATGCATGCATTATCTTACCTGTTCCTAACAAATGAGCAAACAAACACATTAAAAAATCTCATGAAATATGTATTATGAGAAAAAAGGTTTGAAAGCGCAGTTAACTTCCAAAACGACACCGCTGGGGAGTGGCAGGGTTAGGACATACACCACATTCTAAAAGATTCTAGATCGTGTGTTTTTAAAAAGTATTTTCCAGTGGAGCATGCAATCAAAGCAGCGTTCTTCATATGTAGATGCTTAAAGATATTGAGCTGCATTTAACATTACTGAATCAGTATCTCCAGGGCTAGACTACAGTCATTCGCATGTTAAAAAATTTTCCATGGTCATTTGAATGCTGCTGTCCGGAGATTGGTATTTAGAGACCACAAGTGTAGCTATGTAGTCCCATGACTTCCAGTTAGAAAGCTGCCCATATTATTGTTTTTTTCTTTTTAAATAACCATCCATCTATCCATTCATTCAATATTTATAGCCTACCTACTGTGTCCAAGGCTCTATACCAGATGTTATAAGGTCATAGAAATAAAATGTATTTCAACAGCCTTATAGATGATAGTGAAGGTCTTACATGTAAATAAATTATTTAGATAGGAAGTTATAAGTAGCAAATAATATTTACTGATGCAAGTGAAGGGTGATGGGTATTCAGTGGAAGAAGAAATTACTTCCGGGGCAGGAAGTTGTCAGGAAACAAATACTGAGCTAGGAAAATTTCAGGGAGAGACTGACTCTTGAATTGGTTGTAGGATTTGCGCACGTGAAGGTATGTTGTTCCGCGTGGTGTATATACTGAATGACCAAGTATGGGTTTCTGGCTTAGAAGGAGTAAGCTGCCATGCTATAACAGGGATTGTGGAGAGGACCTTGTGGCAAAGAATTGTGAATTAGCCTCTAAGAGCTCTGACAGCCAGCAAGAAGACAGGAATCTCTGGCTTAAACAATGGCAAGGAGATGAATTCTGTCAATAAACGAGGAAGCTTGGAAGCAAATCTATCCCCAGTTATTCTCCAGATGGTTCTCAATCCTGGTTGATACCTTGGGTATAGCATCTCAGAGAATCCAGTTACGGGGCATCCAGATTCTTGGCCCATAAACCTCTTAAGATAATAATTGTGTGTTTTTAAGGCTCCTACACTTGTGGAAATTTGTTATACAGCAACAGACACAATTTAGAATGGCAACAATACAGATTTATTTCCCCATGAGCAATATTTACTTTCTTGGTCTTGCTTTTCTAAACAATGCTACAATAAACATCCTTATATATATATAATCTCCTTATTGATTAAAACTTTTATTTCCACAGATCAATCTGCAAGGCTGAAATTCTGGAGTGAAGATTTTTTTCTTTTTAAAAAGGTATTGCCAGATTCCTTCTAAAGTGAAGTAACACTTCAATTTCCTCTTTCTCACAATCTGTGAGAGGATAATTTTCCTTACATCACAGATATGAATAGGTATCATCATTCTTTTCTAATTTTCACCAGTCATATTAGTGCAACGTGGTTATCTCGCTACTTTAATTTGCAGCTCCGTATTAGTAAATTGAGCAAATTTTCCCATGTTATTTTGGCTCTTTGTTTTGATTTCCTAAAAGCTGGCACTGTCAGTCTGGTTATCTACAAGCATAGAGAATTAGAAATCAAGGATCAGGTTTGAAGCACTTCTTCCCAACCCCTTTCAGGGCTTCTCTCACGTCTTGGTTTCTCAGGCTGTAGATGAGGGGGTTTAACATGGGGATCATAACACCATAAAACACAGAAGCCATTTTTTCTTGCTCTTGAGACTCTACGGTACTATGGTGCAGATACATGTAAGAGAGCGTCCCATAGAAAATGCTGACCGCTGTCAGATGGGAGGCACACGTGGAGAAGGCTTTTTTCCTCCCTGCAGCTGAAGAGATCTTCAGGATGGCAGCCAGGATAAATAAGTAGGAAAAGATGATGACCAGCACAGTGAACATCAAGTTAAACCCCACAGAGGCTGCTAGTAAAATGGCATTGAAGGAAACACTGGAGCAGGAGAGGGCAAGAATTGGGGGTATATCACAGAAGAAGTGGTTAATTTTATTGGACTTGCAAAAGTTCAGTGATGAAGTGAAACTTACATTTACACAAGCATTTAGGAAACCCATGAAGTAGGAGCCAACTATGAGTTGAATGCAGACTCTCTGGGACATGACTGTTGCATAGTGGAGGGGGTTACAGATGGCCACGTAACGGTCCACTGCCATAGTAGCAAGGATGTAGCTGTCACTTGTTATAAAAATACCATAGACTAGTAATTGCACCATACATCCGATGAATGAGATGGATTGTTTTGTGCTCACAAAATTCTGCAACATTTTGGGAGTGATAGCAGATGCATAACAGAGATCTACAAAAGCCAAATGTTGGAGGAAAAAATACATGGGGGTGTGAAGGGAAGACTGAATCTTGATGAGTAGGATCATGCCAATGCTACCCACTAGGATGACCACATAGATCACTAGAAATACTACAAAGAGGACATGCCAAGACTTGTGTTGACCAGCAAATCCCAGGAGAATGAATTCAGTGACTTTGGTGCCATTGTTTTGTTGCATGGTCAGCAAAGATGAAATAGCTGGAAAGAATCAAAGAATAAAGAACAGAGAGAGCTAAGACCATCGTGTTTTTTTAACTAATTTTGGAATTGGAAACAGTATAATATTTGGTTTCATGGCAGGGTCAAAGAACATTTTCTATGACATAATTGACTCAAATTTTAAAGGCAAACATGCAAACGGCTGAACCTTGTCACTCAACGTAGAGAATATGATGAAGACCTCATCACTTGTAGTAAGTGTTAACTGATGGGTCCTGGCGTGTAAATTTAAAGAATATCTTCCCTACTTTAGCCAAACCCCTAAGGAAAAACCACACTCACCCATGCAATTTCATTGAGCCATGAGAGAATTAGATCTTCCACTCAACCCTCTCCCTTTCCTCACCCCACTGATGCAGGTGTTGTACTACAATTTCCCTGCCATTTGTTACCAGTAGATCACATGGGGATCTGTTCTGTGTTCCACCTGGTATAACCATATGGAGGTCTGATTTCCCTTCCAGGATAGTGTGTTTTGGGGAGGGGATAGTGGGAGTACAGGGCCGGGAGCTGATCTTCCACCTCTCACTTGGTAGTAGCCAGAGTCCTTTGATTCCCTCACCAATGTAAAGTTAGTTGGGTGCAGAGGTGAGCTCATCTCCCATCTTCCCCATTCAGCCTCAACAAGACTGAAGAAGGCAGGGCCAGTGGGGTCTAGTAAGCACTCCTCTTTTCCCTGCCCAGATGTCAGCAAGGCCAAGTGGGCAGCTGAGCTCACAGATTCGAGAAGCTGTGTGAATCTCAAATAGGCTAAATCCACAGACATTCATGCCAAGCCACTTCATAATTAAACTTCTAAAAAATAAAGACCAAGAAAAAATCTTGAAAACAGCCAGAAAAGAATTCTTACCTATAGGGTCATACAATTAGAATGAGAGCAAATTTAGCATCTGAAACCACAGAGTCCAGAAAAAAGTTGCACAACATTTTTCAAGAGCTGAAAGAAAAGTACTGTCAATTACATTTTCTATATCTGGCAAAAAATATCCCTCTGGAGTGCAAGGGCTATCACGACATTCTCAGATGAAGGAAAATCTAAGACAACTGTTTAAAGAATAGGTAAAGCAAGGTTTCTAAAAAGTGGATCCAGCTTCCTGTTCGGTTTGGATAATTCTATGTATCCTTATATTATATTCTGTTTCATATCATATTTCACTATTCATTGTCTTTCAATTAATATTATATAACTTCCAGGGCATGGAAATTCTGTCTTAAACCTTGTTGTATCCTAAAAGAGCTGAGCACTGCCCTTTTATGATAGTCTTTAGAGCTATTTGCCAAAGTTCTCTTGCTCTCCGTCTTCTGGGCACAATACGTTATTGCTTTTACTGCCTCTTTTATAGCTAGGTTTGAACATGTATTATAGCTACTGCTGTGAAACAAGCTGCCTCAAATTATTGGCTTAAGCCAATATTTACTTAGTTCATGATTACATGAATTGACAATTTAGTCTGGACCCAGCTGGTTGGTTTTTTTTTTTTTTCTCAAAAGGGCTCCCTTGTGTCTCTGTGGTCAGATCTGTGGTTGGCTTTGCTGTTTTTCAACTGGTTCATTCATACACCTGAGATTTTTGGCTAGGGAAATTGGACTGACTCATCTTTGGTTCACATGGTTTCTTATCTTTCATCAGACTACCCAGGACTTGTTCATGTAATGATATCAGGCTTAAAATATTTAATTGTTGATGCAAACACTCCAGTTTTCTCTTTTTTCTCTGCCATGAAGACTTATACATTTTGAGATAATGGCTATTCTTTTTTTCTCTTTCTTTTAATTGATATTAAAAGGAGGATTCTTGGAATATTAAGAAAAGAGAGCATGGAAAGAGCAAAAATATGGATAAATACAATAGACTTAACTTCTCTTAAGTTTTCTAAACCATATTTGACAATTGAAGCAAAAATTTTGACCCTGTCTAATGTGGCTCTCAGTATAGTGTGGAGGAAATACTTAAGACCAGTATATTACAAATGGGAAGAGTAAAGGATGCAAAGGGTAAAAAGGTCTCTACATTTACTCAAACTGATGAAATATATCTGACAAAGGACTCATTGCTAGAGTATATAAAAAGCTTTCAACCTCAACACTAAAAAAAACAAAGTAGGAAATGAGTAATGACGTGGACAGTTCACCAAAGAGGGCTACATAGGTGGTAAGTAAGCACATGAAAAGATTTCCAACATCATTAGGCATTAGGAAAATGCAAATTAAGAATACAACGAGATATCACTACACATCCAACAGAATGGCTAAAATAAAAAACAGTGACAATACCAAAAAATTATTTCATAACATCTTCACTAGTAATAGCTCCAAACTACACAACCAAAATGTCCTCCAATAGGTGGTGGGTTAAAGAAACTCTGGGACACCCATACCACGGAATACTGCTCAGCAGTAAAGAGGATCAGACTATTGGTACTCTCAACAACTTGGACGGATCTCAAGAGCATTATGCTGAGTGAAAAAGAGACAATGTTAAAAGATCACTTAGTGTCACATGTTTCCTTTTATCTAACATTCTCAAAATGACAAATAGAGATGGAGAAGGGATTGCCAGGGGTCAGGGTAGTAGGGAGGGAAGTGGTGTGACACTAAGGGGTAGCATGAGCGAGATCTATGTGATAGCTGGCATCCGTGATAGAACAGGTCTTTAGATTGTAGTGGTGGTGACACAGATCTACACATGTGATAAAATGACATACACACACAGTCATACACACCAATAAAAAATAAAAAATATCTTGCTTGAATGTCATAAATAACATAATTTTATAAGATATAACCATTGAAGGAAAACTGGGTGAAGGATACATGGGAGCTCTCTACTATCTTTGCACCTTTCTGTCAATGCATGTTTATTTCAAAATAAAACTTAAAAAAAATGAAGTAAAAGTAAAGCCTGTTTTGCAGTTATGTGAGGGTAAAGTGAGCAAATTTATGCAAACTTTCCAGCTAAGGGCTAGACAGTGAATTAGTGCTCATCAAATAACCATAATAATACATACACACAATACATTAAGGGCATTTAATATTGGTTGGTTGACCTACTGACAGCCATTCAGTTATGTGCTCATTTACGTCCTTATCTGGGCGACTTTCAGTCCAACAGACTTCTTTCATTCCATTCCCTTTACATTACCAGTGATGAAGTGATTCCTTCTGGTCCCTGGGCAGGTGGAATTTTGGCTCTGGCCCTTCCACTCTGCCACTTCCTGGACACACAGCGAAGTTATACAGCTGATGTTGAGAAATGGGAGTTACTTTGCTTTGCTTACATGGGAGTTGACCCCAGATTCTTTTTCTGCAGCTGATGGAGGCTGATTGTCTACCAAGGGCTCTTTGTGTGGTTCCTTCCTATTGGGGAGTTTATAGCTGGGACCTAAGGGATCAATACTGGATCCCCTGGGAGCCTGAGGTTCTGGGATTGAGATGGAATTGGAAAAAACATCATTTAGTAGTTATTTTCTGCTGAAGGAAATTCAGATTTCCGGAGGGGACACATTTATTTTTGTGTTACTGTCATTAGGGACTTCTTGCTTTCAGTTTTGACAGTTGCCCTGCTTCTGACAAATTGCTTTTTATCCTGCTTCCCTTCCTATCATTCCTGCTTGGCTTCTTCCTCCCCTCTTCCTTTTCCCCTTTCTCCCTTCCTTCCTTCTTTCTTCCCTCCCTTCCCTTTTCATTCCTTTCTTCTTGCCTCTTCCCCTTCCTGTCTCCTTGCTTTCTTTTTTTTGGGGGGGGAGGGGGTGTATAACAAACCAGCCATATAGTTAAAAATTCAGATGTGCAAAAATTCATGGAGTAAAACCCATCTCCTTCTATCCCCTGATTCCCAATCTCTAGTTTCCCTCCCTGAAGATCACCACTGTTATCGTCTGTTATTTTTCCAGATATAAACTGTGCATTGCATTGTAAATATGCTAACATTTCTGTCCTTTCTTCTCCTACCCACAAATGATGGCATACTATGCACATGGTTCCTCAGTGTATATTCACTTAATATTTCTGGGTGATCAGTATGGAAAAGGGACTCTCAGCCTTTTTCTTGGTTATATTATATTTTATTGAATAGCAGCATTCCTTACATTGTTTAATCAGGCCCCCACCCCAGCACCGTTTGACAATTATGGTACCCAATCTTTACTAATGAATACAATGTTATAGTAAATATATTAGTGTGCATAATTGTGAATATATTCTTTTGATTAGAAGATATTTAGGAGAGGAATCTGAGTTAAAGGGGATGGCATGGTATATTTGGATAGATGTAGCCTAACTGCCTTTCAGACAGAGGCTCCATCAATTTAAATCACTTCTAGCAAATGCTCCAGAAGGAGTATTTCTCCGAATCTTCAACACAATGCTGAGAAACTTTTATTAGACTCTGTCATCATAATAGGTAAAAACATATTAGGAAAAAAACCATTTTTTTCTTTCTTTTTTTAGTCAAAGTATAATTAATACATTTTAGTTTCTTTTGCCTTTTTCTTCTATGAGTGAACATCCTTCCATATTTCCACAAAAAATCAGTATATATCATATCTGTTGATATATGTTGCCCTCTTAAAAAGGATTTTTGTATGCTTTTATATTGATATTTTCTTATAAGGATTGCAAACATCTATTTCTCAATATTAATTGTCTTACTTTGCTAATGGTGTATTTTGCTCTGCAGAAAACTTTGATTTTTATGAAGCAAATTTATTTTTTTTGTGTCATATTTTTATAGGCTTTCTTCACTGTAAAGTTTAAAAAAAATCTAGTGTTTTCTTTTACTGTCTTTAAAGTTTAATTTTTAAACTAAAGTCATTGAGCCATTTTAAATTTATTTTTATGCAGTTTGTGAGGTTAAGTTTCCAGTTTTACCTCACCTTGAATAGTCAATATTTCATTATTTCAATGATTACATTGTCCATTTATGCCCCATGACTGCAATATTACTATTATCACATAATAAGTCATCTTACAGATTTCGACCTATTCTTGGACTTTAATATCTGTTGTATTAGTCTTCCTGTCTCCCATGTACCACATAATTTTACTATAATTTATGTACTACACAATTTTTCTATAGCTTTATAATGTGTTAGTAGCTGGCAGGGCTATTTTCACCACATTATTCCTTTTTATCCCTGAAATTTTTCTGACCACAACTGCTTGTCATTTTTTTTTGTATCAAAGTATAGAACCAGTTTGTAACTTATTATCAACCACCCAACAAAATATTCTATTAAGTTATTTATTGAGTTCATATCAAATGTATATATTGACATATGAGGCCTTGTCAAAGAATGGAAGAGTATTCTGATTATCTGAAGTCTGCTTTTTATAGATTTCCTGATGAAATCTTGCACATTTCTTGCTAAGTGTATTTTTAGGTTTTTCCAAGGAGAAATTTATTTATATTCTAACATAATTTGTTGTTTTCAACATTATTATTAATTTATGTGCTGTAATTTTAATCTAGTCACCTTGCTGAATTCTCCTATTGTTTGTAACAGTTGATTCTCTGGGTGTTCTAGAAAAGAATCATGCCATTTTAAAATAAAGATATTTAAAGAATCATCTTTGTTGAGGTATAATTTACATACAATGAAACATACTCATTTGAAGTGTATTTTTTTCAGTTGTGAAAAGTGTTTATATTCATGTAGTCATTACTAAAATAAAAATATAAAATATTTTCATCATCCAAAAAAAAATCTTGGGCTTTTTCCCAGTCATTAACTCTTTCAGGTAACCACTGATCTGATTTCAGATTTAGCCATATTGTTGTATATACTATATGTAGCCATATGTTGTATGTACATTCATTTTTAATTGCTGTATTGTACTCCATTGAATGAATATTCTACAGTTTGTTTTTATATTTAAGTCACCAGCTGATGAACATTTTGATTGTTTCCATGTTTGGCTATAATGAATAAAAATGCTATGAACATTTTTATACAAGTCTTTGTGTGAACATATATTTTCACTTCTTATTTTTTCTCTTTTTTATTGAAATATAGTTGATTTACAATGTTGTGTTAGTTTCTGGTATACAGCATAGCTATTCAGTTATACATTATATATATAGTCTTCTTCACTGTAAGTTATTTCAAGCTGTTGAATATAGTTCCCTGTGCTATACAGTAGGACTTTGCTGTTTACCTATTTTGTATATAGTAGTTTGTATCTGTTAATCCCAAACTCCTAATTTATCCCCCACTATTCTTATAACTAGTGGATAAGTAAGTAGGAGCGGAATTGATGGATCAAATGACAAGTGTTTATTATTTCCTTCTTTCTGCTGACTGGGCTTCATTTACTTCTTCTTCTAGTTCCTAAAGGTGGAATGTTTGGTTATTAATTTGAGATATTTCTTCATTTTTAATGTGGACATTCACAGCTATCAATTTGCCTCTGAGCACTGCTTTCACTGCATTCCATAAGTTTTGTAATACTGTGTTTTTGCTTTCATTCATCAAAGTATTTTCTAATTTCCTCTGATTTCTTCTTTTGCCTATTAAGACTGTGTTGCTGAATTTCCACAAGTTAACTGATTCTTTCTTCTATTTGTTCAAATCTGCTGGTGAGCCTCTCTAGTGAAATTTTCGTTTCAGTTCTTCTACTTTTTAACTCCAGAATTTCCATTTTTATTGATATTCTCTTTTTGGTGGAATATATTCTCACAGTTTCCTTTAGTACTTCAGGATTTTAAAAAGGTTTTAAAAACATATTCAAAATGCTGATTTAAAGCCTTATCTAGCAATTCTCACATCTGTGCTATTCAGACTGTTTTTATTGACTATCTTTTTCTTTGTGTGTGGTTCATACTTCTTCCTTTGCATGTCAAAATATATTTTTGTTGTTGTGGAAAACTGAACATTTTAAATAATATAATGTGGCATTTCAGGAAATCAGATTATCCTTTTCCCTGGCATTCATTATTGTGGGCATATATTTGGAGGAAAATATAATTAGAAAAGACACATGCCCCCCGTTGTTCATAGTAGAACTATTTACAATAGCCAAGACATGGAAACATCCCAAATGACTGGATAAAGAAGCTATGGTATATTTATACAATGGAATATTACTCAGCCATAAAAAAGAGTAATATGGTGCCATTTGCAGCAACATGGATGGACCTGGAGATTGTCATTCTAAGTGAAGTAAGTCAGAAAGAGAAAGAAAAATATCATATGATATTGCTTATATGTGGAATCTAAAAAAAAAAAAAGACCCAAATGAACTTATTTACAAAAGAGAAACAGACTCACATAGAGAACAAACTTATGGTTACCAGGGGGGAAAGGGGGTGGGAAGGAGTAAATTGGGAATTTGAAATTTGCACCTCTTGGGGAGTGATGGAAATATTAGCTATCTTGATTTTGGTGATGGTTTCATTGGCATATACAGCTATCAAAATTCATAAAATTGTACATCTGAAGCATCTTTTTCTTTCTTTTCCTTTTTAATGTTGAGTATTTGAAGAGGGCTTCTCAAAATGTACAAAAAAAAATCAAAGATCTTCTTTTTAGATGTTTTCCTTTTAAGAAACATGTGAATTAGAAGAATTAGAAGATTGTTTATCTAATCATTTGAGACGTTTTTCAATATTTTTCAGATGCTATTGATGTAACTAAGGAATGACTTTGTATGTTACAAACACTTGCCACATCTCTTGCTGTTGAGAAATAAGACAGAACTGTTGGTTTGCTTGTTGAACCATGCTGAGTTAGAAATTGATGTTCAATCTAGAAACACTTCTTTCCAACCCCTTTCAGGGCTTCTCTTATGTCTTGGTTTCTCAGGCTGTAGATGAGGGGGTTTAACATGGGGATCATAACACCATAAAACACAGAAGCCATTTTTTCTTGCTCTTGAGAATCTACGGTGCGATGGTGAAGATACATGTAAGACAGTGTCCCATAGAAAATGGTGACTGCTGTCAGATGGGAGGCACACGTGGAGAAGGCTTTTTTTTTCCCTGCGGCAGAAGAGATCTTCAGAATGGCAGCCAGGATAAATATGTAGGAAAAGATGACGATGCCCACAGTGAACATCAAGTTAAACCCCACAAAGACTGTTAGTAGCATGATGCTGAAGTAAATATTGGAGCAGGAGAGGGCAAGAATTGGGGGTGCATCACAGAAAAAGTGGTTAATTTTATTGGACTTGCAAAAGTTCAGTGAGAAAATAAAACTTACATTTACAGAAGCATTTAGGAAACCTATGAAATATGAACCAACTAAGAGCTGAATGCAGACTCTCTGGGACATGACTGTTGGATAGCGGAGTGGGTTACAGATGGCCACATAACGGTCCACCGCCATAGCAGCCAGGATGTAGCAGTCACTTGTTACAAAAGCACCATAGACTAGTAATTGCACTATACATCCTACAAATGAGATGGACTGTCCTGTTCCTACAAAGTTTTGCAGCATCTTAGGAGTGATAGCAGAGGTGTAGCAGAGATCAACAAAAGCCAAGTTTTGGAGGAAAAAGTACATGGGAGTGTGAAGGGAAGACTCAATCTTGATGAGTAGGAGCATGCCAATGTTACCCACTAGGGTGAGCACATAGATCACTAGAAATACTACGAAGAGGACATGCCAAGACTTGTGTTGACCAGCAAATCCCAGGAGAATGAATTCAGTGACTTTGGTGCCATTGTTTTGTTCCATGGGTAGCAAAGATGAAATAGCAGCTGAAAAGTTGCAAAGTAAGAAAATGGAGAAATCAAAGACTATTGTGATCCTTTATCTATTGTGAAACTACAAATGGCATAATATTTAATTTCATAGGTAAGTCAGAGAATATTTTCTGTGATATAATTGACTTAGATTTTAAAGGCTGAGTCTTGACACCCAACTTAGATATTTTCATCTATAATTTGGGGAAGCTGTCATGGATCAGTATCTGTATTCTCAGGGTCCAGAGTGATTGGTATATCATAAATCTATCAATTCAGGAACCAATGGGATATACTTAAAAATATACTTTGCAATTATGCTTTCTTTTTTGCTGTATATAATTTAATTAGAAATCCTAATTTGCCTAAATACTAATCACTATATTTGAATTTTTGACATACCCAATAAGTTCTATGTGATCTTGCTCCCATTTATCTCCATATTCTCATTTTATCCCTTTTCCTTCCTTAGTAACACTTCTCTGCCATGGTGGACTCATGGACATGTAGACTTGTTTATGGAAGTATTTATCAAAGTATATATTATAAGGGATAATTTTCCTTGTAAAATTTCCAATCTGTTGTGACCCAGTATGTTTGTAATAAGCAATTAAAAAGATCTCTAAATTGTCAAAATTTTGTGATAGTTTAAATGCTTAATCTCACTTTCAGTAGTTATATCATCATAGAGTGGAAGCAGAGTCCAAGGACTGGAGCTGGTCCATGGACCACATATTTAGTAGCACTGCTCTAGGATGTCGGTCCATCATAATTTACCTATGTGCTTTCTTAGTGGTGGATAGCAGATTGCCTACAATTTGTCTCTGAGTCTGGTGGTGTGCACACATTTAACTTAACCAAGTTCTTCCAGAACACTTTCCACAATGGATGCACCATGTATACTACTACTAATTATGCATGGGGTTTCCAAGTCCTCACTTCCTAGTGAATACTGGTATTTTCAAATTATTTTTTTAGCTGGAAAAATAGGTATGAAGTGTTATCTTATTTTTGTTTTTCCCCCTTTAACCAAAAGTAAATTTGATCACTGTCTAAAATTCTTAGAATTTTGGGAGTCTATTGTTTTGTAAATTCCTTGTTAGCATTTTTGGGTAAAAGTTTGTATTGAGTTGATTGTAGATGCTCTTTATTTATCCAAACTTTGAGTTTCTTGTCAGTTTTTGACTTAACAAATCTTTCTTATGTTTTATCATTTATTAATTTTGTCTTTGATAGCCTTCATAGAATAGAAATCCTTAAATTTTGTATTGTAATTCAATTTTTTGGCCTTCTAGTTTGTTATTTTGAAAAAAATAATTGAATAACATTTATTTATTTCCTGGGTTTATTTCTCCATATAGTAAAAAGCAGTAATAAAACTCTTTTTTTCCATTTTATACTGAATTGCTGGCATGTGGTATCTGTGGCACTATCACATTTTATATTATACATATAATTTGATAAATGTTGTTTGTGTTTTCTCCATATTTATGTTTTAATAAAGAAAGCACACTAACAAGATTTAGAGTATAGTAGTCAGTGGATATTTGGTCAAAATATTAAATATTTTTAAACCATTAAGTGATTTGACTTGTTATTTAAAAATTTACACATAGACACTTGACTCAATTATGTAATAGGAAAGTTCTATCACTTATGGAACAAATAATTCTAACATTATACAACCTTTTCCTATAAGTCTCAAAAGAAAACATTCTCCAACTCATTTCATGAGGCTAGTGCAACCTTGACACCTGATTAAGTAAAATTTGAGACAAAATTAGAACCAATTTCACTTGTGGAAACAGATGCAAACAGTTTTAAGAAAATACACATTCAGTAATCAAGTCGATCCATCCAATAAACAAGCAATGCTAGGGTTTCAAAGGATGCTTCAGTGAATAGCTATTTTCTTCCTTTCCCAGGATTTGAACAAGTTGAGAAATATAAGATGGCGTGTATACATGGAGACCATTATATCACCTTCAGACACCTGGGGGAAGACTTCAAGCTTATTAATCAAGTTGCTTGCTCCCAATGAACACCATAAACAGACAGGCTTATCCACCCAGTCTTGGTGGCAGTGACGGGGGCAGCCCTCTTGCACACTGTGGGGAAGCACCTCTGAAATGCAGGGGCCCGTGGGCTTCAACAGCCTGGCTGCTCCTGAGGGTGAGGGCAGAGCAGGGTGCACCAGGTTGTTCTCAGATTTAACAATCAGATAAGTCCCTCCACCTTTCTAGGAACTGAGTGAATAAAATGGGGACAGGGTGGCCGTGATTACACAGACTGAGCTCCGCTTACAGGAGAGAAACAGCAGGAGCAGGGGCAAGGTATTCTCCAGCAGCAGTCACGACCAAGTTGTACCAACGTGGTATCTCCCCTCATATTAATTTACAATGTAATTTCAATGAAATGCTTGAGACAATTTCATGTATACCTTCACAAACTTATAAAACTTATATGGAAGAGAAAAGAGCTGAACATAGCTAAGAGAATTTCAATGGATAAAAGTGGGGGGATTCGCCCTATCAGAAATCAGAACTCATTATAAAGTGACGGTAATAGAGACAGTGTGGCACTGGTGTGGGGAGAGACAAGCAGGTCAATGGAACTGTGAAAAAGACCAGAAACAGGCCCACAAGTCTCTGGAATGTTGATGTATAAAAGCAGTAGCATGAACATCCATGAAAAATGGCCCCATAAACTGTGGTGCTAAAAATGCTCATACATATGAAAAAACTATATTGTACTTGACAATTCCAAATGGATCACAGTATGAAATTGTAAAGCTGGGAGAGTAAAACATAGCAGAGTACCTATGATCTAGTTATGCAGAAACAAATTTAAATAAGACGTGAGTACATAAAACAGAAAACACTGAAAATTCTACTGTATCTGAAGTAAAAAAATCAACATTATAAAAAAGAGAAAGAGCAGATACTGACTGGAAATTTACTCAGGTAAATTTGTTTAAAACACATAAATGTGAAAGAATTAGTGGCCAGTATATTTCAGTAATTTCTATAAATGGCCCAGAGGGAAAAATTCACAACAGATACAATCAGAATAATTATAAAAGGAAAAACTTAAACGGTTATAGAAATATGGATATACACACAACTCATTAGTAATCACATAACTGTATATTAATACTGCATTGAAATGTAGTTTTATACTCCTCAGTCTCAAATGTAAATTTTAAGTGAGAATGTCAACTCACATATTTCTGGTGGAATGGTAACTAGGCAGTCATGTTGGAGACAAATTTGGAAATATTAATAAAATTAAATATGTGCCTCACTATGGTCCCAAATTTCCATTATAGGTACACATTCTAGATAAATCTATGGCCACACGAACAAGAACACACAGACACACATACACATCCATACACCTGTATTTTTATGAATATGTGTACATGTAAATATATACACACAAGAAAGTTCACAGCAGCATTCTTGAACAGAGAAAAAGTATAAGCTATTAAATAAATCAGTGAGAATTCAGTACCCTGGTGCTAGAACATCTGTGGGACAAATATCTCAGAGGATGCTGAGTAATAAAAAGCAAGTTGTAGAAGTTAGATGATGGCTATGCGAACGTTTAATACATTATTTTAAATACATTTTTATGCACCTTAAATGCTTTGTCACAAAGAAAAATGCCACGCCCGCACGCATCAGTAGAGATCTCCTTACTCTGATGTCAGTAACTCCTGGCAGAGCTGTAGCTCCATGGACGGGAGGGTCAGTTTGGGATAAGAAGGTGCCTTTAGAGGTGGGGAGTACGGTAAACACACCTGTGGGGATGTGGGCAATCTGGTTCTTTCAAACATCTTGAGAAATAAACAGAGTGGGGTAACTCTGCGGTGCCGGAACAAGAAACAACTCTCTTCTTTCAACATTTAGTGATGGCCACGGGCCAACAAGTGTAAGCTGCCTCCTCAAGTAAATTCGCTGTAAATAGAGCAAATGCAATCCTTTCAAGGAGGCTTCCACTCAGTGGGTAAAAACACTTGTCAGGGGAAGCTAGCACTGGTCGTGAGTCCACTTAAACTAGACTCTTGATGAGATAATTTACCATCCTTTCGAATTAAAATAAAACATATGAAGAAACCCAGTACAAGGCACATAACACATCCACACACACACACACACACACACAAACACATGCACTCAAGCCAAGCACCCAGCATTTTGAACGTGCTTATCCTGTACTGAACCCTGGGCTTCTGGGGCTTCATTTATATTCAGCACTGTGCAGCAGAAGGGAAACAGACTGACCTGGGTTTGGATTCTGGTTGCACCACCTCATATAGACAGAGCATGTAACTCCCTTTGGTCTCAGTTCCATGCTCTACAAAATGGGGGTTACAGAATTATGAGAAGGTAACAATGCTCATTGTAACACTGTGTACAATAGTTAAAGTTTGGAAATAGAGTTAAATAAGTCAGAGTGGATTTATATTATGGATGAATACATAGTCCAAAAACTAGAAGATAAATATATGCTCTTATGGAAAGAGCTCATGTCATATTGTCAAAAGAACAAAGCAAGCTGGAGAATAATATGTAGACCTGGACCCATTTAAAATGAAATTTTCTTATACATCCATGTTCTCTTTTCCTCATTTTCTTTAATTATCCATGAAAAAGCTCTGAAACGATTCATGCCAAACTTCTAATGGTTATCCTTGGGCAAAGGGGTAGGGAGAGAAATTCTTTAAACTTCTAAACTTTGTCACCTTTCATTTTAAAATAGCTTTAATTGTTTTAAGAAGGAAAAGGAAGGGAGAGAAGTCAAGTCGGCTTCTTAATGATGTGAGGTGATTTATGTAAATGCCCCAGCATGGGGCCAGGCACTGAATGGGAACTCAAAGTTGGTCAGAACACTTACAAATAATACACTGAAGCCATAGAATACTCATTCATTCATTTGTTCATTCATCCATTCATTTCCATTGTCACCAGGGAGAAGTGATCACCCCTGGTCTTGGCTGAAACTTACTAGAACTTTGTCTCTGACCCCTTTGCCCCACCGTTTCCAGCACACACTGGGAGGGCACACGGCCCATTTTGAAAAATGGGCTGTGCTTTGTTTTACTTACACCGGGGCTGCATCCAGATTTTCTTTCTGCAACTGGTACAGGCTGATGGCCACCAGGCTCTCTGTGTGCTTCCTTCTAACTAGGGAGCTTAAAGCTGGAGCCTGAGGGATCAATACTTGCTCCCTTGAGAACTTGGGCTTCCAGGGGCTGTAATGGAATTGGAATAAACAATGTTCAGTAGTTATTTTCAGGTGAAGAACATTTAAGTTTTCTCTAGAGAAATACATTTAATCATGTTACTGTCATCAGGGACTTCTCGTCTGTGTGGCCTTGTTATAGAATAACTCCTTTAAAACTTTTTCTTGTTATGAATCAGGTTGAGCAATTTTTACTATGTCTAAAAAGTTGTGTTCAGGTCTAGAAAATCTACCTTGTCACCATAATCAGCAACAAATAGGGCTATCTGGAAAAAAGAAATCCAAAGCTAATCTAAATTTAAGTCCCTATGTTCCTAATGTGAGTCACTACTATTTAAATATATTTTTTATTATCATTTTGACCATTGTTTATTTATTTGAAGAAAAAATTTACTTTTGATCCCTTCTTCACTTTTTGTAAAAATGTGTATCTTAAAAAAATCATCCCTGGATAAAGACAACTTTTCTTCTGGTTGGAGTTTACAGCTTCAGAATATTTTGGTCATTTGTGGAGAAAGAGATCTTGAGTACTGTTTGGCTATAATGCTGCGAGGATTAAACCTTCAATCAGTGAAAGGAGAAAGCAGTTTAACCAAGCTGTAACTTTTTGATTAACAAGTATACCTGTGAAGGAGAGCTACTGTTAAAAGTCTGGTAAGTTGACACTCACTATTCCTTCCTGCATGACCAGCGTCTTAGTTAGGAATATGTTCGACTGCAATAAAGAAAAACCCAACTTAACTTTGGCTGTTATTTTTATAAAAACAAGGACTTATTTTTCCTTCATAGCAACAGCCTGGAAGTCAACACTCGCACTTCTGTGACTTGCTTGGTCTCTCCCACATGCTGGTTGCCTCACAGTCTATCATGTCTACTACGGTGCCAGACATCACACACCCTGTCAAAGCAGGTGAAAAAGTCCGGGAGGTAAAGATCCAGGAGGACAGGGTGACAACCACATGCACACTCTTGATCAGGAAGACAAAAGCTTTGCCCACATCTAGCGGACTTCTACTTCCATTGCGTTGGTGTGAACTGTGTTACACGGAGCAGCAGAAATCTCTGTCCCGCACCACAGCCCCTGAGCTACCAGACTTCAGTGTATCCGTGTGTGCGGCTGTGTCTGTGCTGCCAGGGGCAGGTTTCCTGTGGCATCTCTGCTCCCTGCTTCTCAGGAGTATCTCAGAAGCTGTGGAAGATGCTGGGTGACCACCAAGCAATGGGGGAGGGGAAGCAAATTACTGTCTTCAGCTGTTGTCCTTCAGAGGGACAGCTGTGGGGACATTCTACCTAGTTTACCAAAGTCCCCTGTGGGATTGAGATCCAGGTCCCAGGGTGTAAGCCAGCTAAGTTATTCACCCTTTCCTTGCTTCTGTCCTTCTGTATCTCACTCTTCCTGCTCCTCTCTGTGCTGCTTGGGATAAACCCTTTCAAAGAGTCTGGCAAACTGCATAGTCTGAGAGAACATTTTCCATAGGTCTTATGTCAGTTCAGACACTAGACAAAAATTCTACAGACTTACGGTCAATTAATCTTCAACAAAGGAGGCAATAACGCACAATGGAGAAAAGACAGTGTCTTCAGCAAGTGGTGTTGGGAAAACTGGACAGCCATATATACATCAATGAAGTTAGAACACTGCCTCACACCATACGCAAAAATAAACTCAAAATGGCTTAAAGAATTAAATATAAGACAAGGCACTATAAACCTCCTACAAGAAAATGTACGCAAAACATTTTTTGACATAAATCTTAGCAATGTTCTCCTAGGGCAGTCTACCAGGCAATGGAAATAAAAGCAAAAATAAACAAATGGGACCCAGTTTAACTTATAAGTGTTTGTACAGCAAAAGAAACCACAAACAAAGTAAAAAGACAACCTATGGAATGGGAGAAAACATTTGCAAACAATGTGACTGACAAAGGTTCAATTTCCAGAATATATAAATAGCTCATACAACATCATGTATCTTATATATAATGAAAAAGAATATGAAAACAATATATGTATTATGCTGTACACCAGAAATTGCTCTCATTTTTGCCTGTCTACAATTAGGGGTCTCTACAGTCACCCTCAGGTTGATAATTCACTATAATAAATCAATGTTATGGACTGAATGTTTGTGTCCCTTGCAAATTCATCTGTTGAAATCCTAACCCCCAAGTGTGATGGCATTAGGAGGTGGGGCCTCTGGGAAGTAGTTAAGTCATGGAATGCAGATGTCATGAATGGGACAAGTGTCCTTATAAAAGAGCCTCCAGAGAGCTCTCCAGCTCTTCTCAAACATGTGAGGACATAATGAGAGGCTGGCAGTCTGTCATCCAGAACGAGGCCCTTACCAGACCTCAGCCATGCTGGCACCCTGATCTCAAACGTCTAACATCCAGAACTGTGAGACATAAATTTCTGTTGTTTAGAAGCCACTTAATCTATGTAATTTGTAACTGAGCTTGAAGTTACTAACACAGTCTGGAATGTACTACACATACGACTACAGTGTAATTATAGCTACTGGATACAAATTATCACCACCTAAACAAAGATACTTACAGGGTAAGGTCTGTGAGTTTCCAAACTTGAAGCTTCCATCATCCCCAGGGATGCATTTCCCACCTGGGTATCAACATATGGTAATACGCACGGAGTGGGCCATCTCAGGAAGCTCACTTGAGCCTTCAGTGTCCACAGTTCCTTTTGGGGCTCTGTGTCATTGCTCATGTCTCTGTTTAGTTCTCACTCCCTCCTGGAGGTTCAGGGTAATACCTTTAGTCCCCCATCCCTCTGGAGGTTGGAACCGATACCCAAAGCTCCATTATAAGTCACATCGTTAGATTATCCAGTGGCCCAGGTCTTCAGGCAAATAGAGATACTCCTTTTTTTTTTTAAATTGAAGTATAGTTGATTTATGGTATTTTTAAAGTTACAGGTGTATAGCAAAGTGATTCAGAAATACATATATACACATAGATTATTTTCCATTATAGGTTATTACAAGATAGTGAATATAGTTCCCTGTGGTATAGAGTAAATTCTGGTTGCTTATCTATTTCATATATAGTAGTTTGTATCTGTTACTATAGTTTGTGTTAGTAGTTTGTATCTGTATCTGTTAATCCCATACTCTTAATTTATGCCTCTCCTCCTTTCCCCTTTGGTAATCATAAATTTGTCTTCTATGTCTGTGAGTCTGTTTCTGTTTTTTACATAGATTCATTTGTGTTATTTTTTTTAGATTTCCCACATATAAGCGATATTATATAATATTTTTATCTCTCCCTTGACTTACTTCACTTAGTAAGATATTCTCTAAGTCCATACAAGTTGCTGCAAATGGCAATATTTCATTCTTTTTTATGGCTAAGTAATATTACATTGTTTGTGTGTACCACATCTTCTTAAACTATCATCTGTTGATGGCACTTGGGTTGTTTCCATGTCTTGGCTACTGTAAATAGTGCTGATATGAACACTAGGGTGCACAAATCTTCTTGAATCAGAGTTTTCACTTTTTCTAGATATATAACCAGGAGGGGGGTTGCTGGATTATATGGTAGCTCTATTTTTAGTTTTTTGAGGAAGTCCTATTCTGTTTACCTTAGTGACTGCAACAAATTACATTCTCACCAACAGTGTTTTCCTTTTCTCCACACCCTCTCCAGCATTTATTTGTAGACTTTTTGATGACAGCCATTCTGACTGGTGTGAGGTGACACCTCATTGTCATTTTGAATCACATTTCTCTAATAATTAGTAATATTGATCATCTTTCTATGTGTATTTTGGCCACGTGTATGTCTTCTTTGGAGAGATATCTGTTTAGGTTTTCTGCTCATTTTTTTGCTTGAGTTGTTTGTTTTTTTTGATACTGAGTTGTATGAATTGCATATTTTGGAAATTAAACCCCTGTTGGTCACATCATTTGCAAATATTTCGCCCCATTCTATAGGTTGTCTTTTCATTTTCTTTATGGTTTCCATTGCTGTGAAAAAGATTATAAGTTTAATTAAATCCCACTTGTTTATTTTTGCTTTTATTTCTATTGCCTGGGTAGACTGCCCTAGGAAAACATTGCTTCGATTTATGTCAGAGAATGTTTTGCCGATGTTCTTTTTTGGAGGCTTATGGTGTCTTGTCTTATGTTTAAGTCTTTAAGCCATTTTGAGTTTGTTTTTGTGTATGGTATGAGGGTTTGTTCTAATTTCATTGATTTATATGTGGCTGTCCAGTTTTCCCAACACCACTTGCTGAATAGACTGTTTTTTTCTCCATTGTATTTTTGCTTCTTTGGTCAAAGACTAAATGACCTAGGTCTGTGGGTTTATTTTGAGGCTCTCTATTCTATTCCATTGATCCATATGCTTTTGTGCCAATACTTCACTGTTTTGATTACTGCAGCTTTGTAGTATTGTCTGAAGTCTTGGAGAATAATGCTTCCAGCTTCATTTTTTTTTCTGTATTGCTTTGGCAATTCTAGGTCTTTTGTAATTTCATATAAATTTAGAATTCTTCTATTTCTGTGAAAAAATTCCCGGGTAATTTGATAGGGTCACAGTAAATCTGTAGATTGCTTTGGGTAGTATGGCCATTTTAACAATATTAATTCTTCTAATCCAAGAGCATGAGACATCTTTCCATTTCTTTAAATCATCTTTAATTTCCTATTTAATGCATGTATTTTGCATGTATAAGTCCTTCACCTCCTTGGTCAGGTTTATTTCTAAGTATTCCATTTTTTGATGTGATTTTAAAAGGGGTGGTTTTTAAAATTTCCTTTTCTGATATTTCATTGTTAGTGTAAAGAAATGCAACAGATTTCTGTATGTTAATCTTGTATCCTGCTACCTTGCCAAATTCTTTGATCAGCTCTAGTAGTTTTTGTGTGGATTCTTTAGGGTTTTCTATATATAATATCATTTCATCTGCATATAGTGACAATTTTTCCTCTTCTCTTCCAATGTGGATCCCTTTTATTTCTTTTTCTTGTCAGATTGCTACGGCTACGAATTCCAATACTATGTTGAATAGAAATGATGAGTGAGCATCCTTGTCTTGTTCCAGATTTTAGTGGGAAAGCTTTCAATTTTTCACCATTGAGTTTATGTTGGCTGTGGGTTTGTCATAAATAGACTTTATTATGTTGACGTATGTTCCCTCTATACCACTTTGGTAAGAATTTTTATTATAAAAAAGATGTTGAGTTTTATCAAATGTTTTTTCTGCATCTATTGAGATGATTTTTATCCTTTCTTTTGTAGATGTGGTATATCACACTGATTGATCTGTATATGTTGAACCATCCTTATGTCCCTGGAACATAGTTTGTTTCCATGTCTGTGAGTCTATTTCTGGTTTATAAATTAGTTCACTTGTATCATTTTGTTTTTAATGAATACCCTCATGAAAAAAGTCTCTGCATTGAATGAGCTTTGAATTAGGTCAAATAACGACAGCCTTGCAAGTATGGTCTTCCAGGGAATCACCATACGGGTCAAATAATATTTTCTATCTGTGGTTGATTGAATTCATGAATTTGAAAATTGCAGAAAGGATCAACTGTATAGTTATTTTTTTGAAGAGACAATATCATCATGGAATTGGCTTAGTACTTTTGTTGAAAATTAATTTGCCATGTATTTGTTAATATATTTTTTTCACTCTATATTTTCCCATTGGCCAATATACCTTGCTTGTGATTTACAAGACTGGTTTATGTACTACATCTTTTAGTTAATCTTGAAATCAGGTAGCAAAGATCATTCAACTTTGCTCTTAATTTAGAAAATGTTTTTGATTATTCCAGGTTTTTTTCTTTTCCAATTAAGTTTTAGAATTAGCTTATCAATCTCTGTAGAAAACCTGCTTGCATTTTGGGTGGAATTTCATGAAAGTATTGATCAATCCTGTGAGAACTGGCATTTTAACAATACTGGGTTTTCCAATTCTTTTAACATGATATATCCAATTCTTATAACATGATATATCTTTCTGCTTATACAGGATTTCTTGATGTTCTCAGAAACGTTTGTGGTTTTCATCACATAGATGCTCCACTATTTTGTCAAATTTAACACTATGTATTTCATGCTTTTGGATGCTATTGTGAGTGGTATTAAAAATTCATTTCCAATTTTTGCTGTTGTATAGGAATAAGATTGATTTTTTTCATTTATTTTAGTTTATTGTTTTTCTAATTAATTTAATGATTTATGTATAATAATTTTGTCTAGCTACATGATTGACTTATGTTGTTTATAATAATTAATTGTCTGTAATATCCAGAAAAAAATCCTCATCTTCAAATAATAATTTTCACTCCTTTTTGATTTATTCCTTTTCATTGATTTCTATAATCCAAGTGCTTTGATCAGTAGCTCCAGAACAATTCTGAGGATAATTTTGAGCAAGACCATATTTTATTTGTTTTTGACTTTAAATGGAATGTTCTTAGTGTTTACCTATAAATGTGATCAAGTATTTGGGTTGAGGTATTTTAACTTTTACTTAAACACTGAGATTAAGAATAATGTTTTTCTTAGCAAATATTTTTCAGTATCTTTGGACAAGATTTCATGGTTTATCTTTTAAAAATTAATTAATACATTATTATATTAACTAATATTGAATTATTTTGTGCTCCTATAATACAACTAAATCTGGTTATGCCTTATTATTTTTTTAATATGCTGCTGAAATTTTTTCCTTGTGTGTGCTGACATTTTTATTACAAATTTTTATATTAATATTTGAGACTGGCACTGGGCTATAGTTTTGAGCTGTCTTTGCTTAGTTTATAAAAATCATTTTGAAACATTCCTTCTTTTCCCATGTTCTCCAACAGTTCAAGCATCATTTTCTTGTAAGAAATATTGTCTATTTCTTAATATTTGTAGAGAACTCCAGGGCTTGGTGTTTTTTTGGGGAGAGAGTTGCACTTTCACTACTTTATTCCTTACAAATTAATTGCTCTTAAATCTCTTCTGTGGTAATTTTTTTGCAATTAGTAATCCTTTAGAAAAATTCTATCAGATTCTGTAATATATTTGTATATTGTTATGTATTCTCTCATTTAAAAAATTTCTTTGTTCTCCAGTATTATTCTGCTTGATAAATTAGCAAATGATTTATATATTTTATTGTTAATTTAAGCTTCAGAGAATGAGTTCTAGGATTTATTATTTCTGTAATTTAAGAGATTTTAAATGTTAATGTAAAAATAATTATTACTCTCTTCTCCTTTCCTTACATTATTTTCTCATGCCTTAAAATGTATGCATACTTAATTTATTATTATTTCCTATTTATTAAAAGTAGTATTTATAGAGTTATAAAATTTTATTTGAAAACCTCTTGTAGTTTATAGATATTTACGTAATGGTTCTGAATTATTGTTTTATAGATATTTGGCAATATTATTTTTATTTCATCTTCACTTAAGTTTTGTTTAAATCAGACTTTTCAGTTATAAGGTGTAGAATTTTAGGTGTTTTCACTTGCAAGCTTTATTATTAAACTCTAGTTCTAGGTCTTTGAAGCAGAGGAAATTTTATACACTCTTTCTGACTTTTGCAATTTATTGTATTTCTGTAATTATTCCATGGGCACACAATAAAAAGAAAATAAGGAAGGAAGGAAGGAAGAAAGGAGGAAGAGAGGAAGGAAGAAAAGGAAAGAATGGAAGAAAGAAAGAAACAGAAGAGAAGGAAAAAAGATGTTTTTCTGATTTCAAGTTATTATGAAGATGAAAATCAGTTCTGCCAGTATATCAGACTGTGGTATGTCTAACATGATGTTAATGGTCACAAAAAGCCAATAAGAAAATGTTTCTAACCAGACCTCCCTAGTCCACAAGGCAACTATAAAAAGACTAACAACTCCTTATTCTAAGTGACTGAGACTCCTTCTTGCCAATGACATAATTTTTTCTACTTTATTCCTTCCACCTCTTGAGCAATGCTTACTGAGATACCTAGTTGCTGATCTATCCCAGCTTTTTGACAGTATCCAAAAGAGAGAGTACCTGCGTTTGTAATCCATACTTGGAAACATTCAGCAAAGCCCACAACCTATAAAAAGCTCCTTCCTATGCCCTCTTGCTAAGTTGTCCACAGCCCTTATGGAGTGTGCATTGTGGAAGCAAAATTGTGTCTCCTAAACTTCGACTCCAGGCGTGTTTGATTGGTGGGCTTTAATAATATAGAATTTCTGTATGTGGGCTTGTTCTCACTAATTATCTCAAATAGATTTCCTGTAACTTTTTAAAACCTTTTTTTCTCAATTTGATTTGTCATGGACTGGAAGAAGTAAATTTATTATTATTATTGCATTTTTCTTCATCCATGTTTTTCCTATTTTTCACTTTATAAATATTATTGAAAGCAAATTTTTTCCATTCATATTTCTGCACAGTCCAATTCCTCTTCAAGGCATTTACAGACATTGCATTTTAGAATGATTCTATAAGGAGACACAACAGGATAGTGAAAGTTAGAACTGTCCCCATCTCCAGGGATGGTTCAGGGTAGTAAGGATGAAGATCTCTCCTCCCCTCTCAGGAAAGGATTTGCTTACATTCCAGATTGAAAATAGAGTTTCTTTCTGCAGAGGAAAGTATGGGCAGGTCACTAGCAACCCTAAGAAAATTAGAGTTACCAAATTTTGGGAGTCCTCTCCTGTACTGCACCCTGCTGCATGGACTTGTTTTCTCTTGGTATTGTTTGGGGTTATGACTGGCTCTAAATCACAGTGTTTCTGCATCGGCCCATATATTTGGAGCTTCTGGAATGTTGAGAAAGGCAGAGAACTCCCATCCTGCCAATCCTCTCACTCACAACTTCCCACAGTTAATTGATTAGTGAGGTGGAGAGAAGAAATATATGTGACCTCAGTCTTTTTGTTAACACTGCCTTTCCATAGGATGGGTGTGTGCTTGATTCTATCTTCTCCCAGGTCAATAGAACACTCATGTCCAAGCCCAGGTATGACTTCTCATGTTTAACTTGGATTCTTTCATCCCTCACAACTCTTGCAGATTGAGGGAAATTAACCATCAATTCTAGATAATGAGTTTGTTCTGTAGCACCAAACTCTGCACTAGATTTGTATTTTGGCAAAAGGGTTATATTTAAAATGCAATTTTACTGATAATGAATTGATATGATCCATATTTGCCTAATTACTGTGCCAGTTTTCTAGTTGGTTAGAGACCATGTATAGAAAGCAGGAATATTGCTCCATAATGTGTGAATATGTATTGAGGTGGGAAGCCCTATAAATAAGACCGGCAGGACCCCCAAGCAGGGCCACTATTCTCCTGCCAGCACCATCCAGTTCCCTGGCCCAGAGGCTTTATCTCACTTTTTCCCTCTGAAAAAGCTTACTTACTCCTAAAATTCTATTGGTTCCCTGAGCTCACTTCTGATTGGTTATTTCCTTCAATCCTGATTGGTTATTACTCTCACTTCTGATTGGTCCACTTCCCTAACTTCTGACTGGTTCATTTGTAGTAGTTCATTTGCATGGAGCTCACTCCTGATTGGTTATTTCTCTCACTCCTGATTGGTTCATTTCCCTCACTGCTGATTGGTCTATTTCTACAAAGCTTGTTCCTGGTTGGTCAACTTCTGTTATACTTTATTTGCAAATGATGTTTCAAAGTGTAAAACTGGCAGCCCATAAAGGCCTGTGTAAACCTACACACGGGGTCCAGAGCTTGGAGTGTTAACTCCTCTGGGCCCGCTAGCGTAATAAACCTAAGTTCTCCAATTCTCTCAATGCTGCTTGGTCTCTCGCCTGGATCCAGAGCTGTAACACATTTTTCCATAACATTTCGAGAATTCATCTAACTGTTCTTATTTTCCATTTTCTTTTCTGTACATTTGCTCCAAAGAAATGGAGAATTTCTTTAAATAATTCCTTGCAATACTAAAATGGCTTAGAGAATAATAGCACGAGTAACAGTGTCTCTTATGGGAAATCAGAAAAGTTTTTGCTCTGTTGAGTATTTACACTATAGTTGTTGGGGGTACTTTATAACATTGATTGCACACATTTATTTTTCTTTTCTATTTTAAAGGCAGGTATTTAAAAAAAGGGCTCCTCAAAGGGTACAAAAGCAGTATCAAAGACCTTTTCATATGCTTTCTCTGTAAGAAATACATGAATTAGGAACTTATTTACTCATTCAAGATGTTTTCATTACATTTCAGATCTACTGATACAATCAAGGAATGCCTTTGTAACCCACAGATATTTGTCATCCCTTCTGCTGTTGGGAAATAGGAGAAAACTGTTGGTTTGCTTGTTGAACCACGTTGAGTTAGTAACTGATGTTCAATCTAGAAACACTTCTTTCCAACCCCTTTCAGGGCTTCTCTTACGTCTTGGTTTCTCAGGCTGTAGATGAGGGGGTTTAACATGGGGATCATAACACCATAAAACACAGAAGCCATTTTTTCTTGCTCTTGAGACTCTATGGTACTATGGTGCAGATACATGTAAGAGAGCGTCCCATAGAAAATGCTGACCGCTGTCAGATGGGAGGCACACGTGGAGAAGGCTTTTTTCTTCCCTGCAGCTGAAGAGATCTTCAGGATGGCAGCCAGAATAAATAAGTAGGAAAAGATGACGACCAGCACAGTGAACGTCAAGTTAAACCCCACAAAGGCTGCTAGTAGCATGATGCTGAAGTAAATATTGGAGCAGGAGAGGGCAAGAATTGGGGGTTCATCACAGAAGAAGTGGTTAATTTTATTGGATGTGCAGAAGTTCAGTGAGAAAGTAAAACTTGTGTTTACAGAAGCATTTAGGAAACCCATGAAATATGAGCCAATTAAGAGTTGAATGCAGACTCTCTGGGACATGACTGTTGGATAGCGGAGTGGGTTACAGATGGCCACATAACGGTCCACTGCCATAGCAGCCAGGATGTAGCAGTCACTTGTTGCAAAAGCACCGTAGACAAGTAATTGCACTATACATCCTACAAATGAGATGGACTGTTCTGTCCCTACAAAATTTTGCAGCATCTTGGGAGTGATAGCAGAGGTGTAGCAGAGATCAACAAAAGCCAAGTTTTGGAGGAAAAAGTACATGGGAGTGTGAAGGGAAGACTCAATCTTGATGAGTAGGATCAAGCCAATGTTATTCACTAGGGTGACCACATAGATCACTAGAAATACTATGAAGAGGACAAGCCAAAACTTGTGTTGACCAGCAAATCCCAGGAGAATGAATTCAGTGACTTTGGTACCATTGTTTTGTTCCATGGGTAGCAAAGACGAAATATTAGCTGAAAAGGCACAAAGAAAGAAGAGCAGAGAATGTAAGACCATTTTGAATATTTTCCTAATCATCGAATTGGAAATGGTATATTTAATTTTACAGGTAAGTCAGAGAATATTTTCCATTACATAACTGACCTAGAGTTGAAAGGCTGAACCTTGAACCTGACTTAGATATTTTCATCTATAGCTTGGGGAAGTTGCTATGGACCATTAGCTGTGTTCTCAGTGTGCAAACTGATGGTATTTAATAAATATATCAATTAGGGAACATGTTAGAACATATTTTATTTACATGTGCTTTCTTTTATACTCTCTCTGTTTCAGTTAGAAACCTTAATTTGCCAAAATACTAACCATTATATTTAAAATCTTGGCATACACATGAAGTTCTATATTATCTTATTCTTAATTATCTTTATATTTGCATTCATCCTTTTCCCTTGCTTAGTAACTCTTCTGTGCCATGATGGACTCATGGGCACACAGAGTCTTTCACAGAAGTGTTTATCAAAGTATTAATGGTAAATGATAATGTTGTTTGTAAGATTTATCATCTGTTGTGCCCCATACTTTTGCAAAAACAGGGAAAATGTATCAAAATTGTCAAAATTTTTTGATAGTTTGAATGCTCAAGCTCACTTTCAGTAGTGTCTCATCATACAGTGAAAGCAGAGAGTCCAAGGACTGGTATTGGTACATGGACCACACACTGAGTAGCACTGCTCTATGGTGTCCATCCATCATAATTTATCTATGTGCTTTTGTAGTGAAGGATAGCAGATGGCCAGCAATTTGTCTTCACTACAAATAACTCACTGTGAAAAATTTTCTAGGAGATTTTTCTACAGACAAATTTTTTGAGTCTGATCGTATGCACATATTTGATTTAACTAAGTTTTTTCAAGTCACTTTTCATAATGGCTACACCAGTGCACACTCCTATTATTTGAGTATGGGGATTCCACACCCTAACTTCCTAGTGAATACTGGTATTTTCCTAATTTTTTTTAGCCAGGAAAATGGATGTAATAGGTGATATCTGATTTTATTTTTTTCTTTCCCTTTAATTACAAGTAAATTTGATCATTATTTAATGTTCCTAGAATTTTGGAATTCTATTGTTTTGTAAATTGCTTGTTAGTTTTTTTTGGTAAAATTTTCTTTTGAGTCGATTGCAGATGGTCTGTGTTTATCCAAGATTTGAATCACTTGTCAGTTTTTGACTTAAATCTTTCTCACATTCTACCATCTACTAATTTTGTCTATGATATCCTTTTTGTAATGAAATACTTAAATTTAAAATAATTATCATTTTTTTCCCTTACAATTTCTTTTAAAAAAATAATTGAACAAAGGTCATTTCTTTCCTTAGCTTATTTTTCCAGGAGATTAAAAAGCAATAAGAAAACGTTTTTTTCCTGTTTTATACTGTGTTGCTGGCATATGTTATTTGTGGCATTATGACTTTTCATATCATACAAATAATTTGATAAATGTTTGTGTTCTCTCAATATTTATTTTTTTACAAAAGAAATAGGACTAAGAAGATACTTATTGTATTCTATGTGAGTCTCTGTAGGTGTGTGCAAAATACTTAAATATTTTAAAGAATTATGTGATTTGACTTGTTATTTAAAAATTTACACACAGACCCTAGACCCAACAATTTTACAGAAACTACTATGAAACATTTATGGAGCAGATAAGTCTAGCATTATATAATCTTTCCCTGTAAGTCTCAAAGAAAATATTACCGAACTCATTTCATGAGGCAAGTGTAACCTTGAAACCTAATTAAGTAAATTCTGAGAAAAAAACTAGAACCAATTTCACTTGTGAATATAGATGGAAACTGCTTTAAAAATATGCATTCAATAATCAAATTCATTAATACATTAAACAACTGATTGCTAGGGTCTCAAAGAAGGGTCCAAGTGAAAAGCTATTTTCTTCCTTTCCCAGGATTTGAACAAGTTGAGAAATAAAGATAGTGTATATATATGGAGACCATTATATCACCTTCAGACACCTGTGGGAAGATTTCAAGCTTATTAGTCAAGTTGCTTGCTCCCAATGAACACTGTAAGCAGACAGGCTTATCCATCCAGTCTTGGTGGCAGTGACGCGGGCAGCCCTATTGCACACTGTGGGGAAGCACCTCTGAAATGCAGGGGCCCGTGGGCTTCAACAGCCTGGCTGCTCCTGAGGGTGAGGGCAGAGCAGGGTGCGCCAGGTTGTTCTCAGATTTAACAATCAGATAAGTCCCTCCACCTTTCTAGGAACTCAGTGACTAAAATGGGGAAAGGGTGGCCACAATTACACAGATTCAGTTCTTTCTGCAGGAGAGAAACATCAGGAGCAGGGACGATGTATTCTCCAGCAGCAGCCATGACCAAGTTGTACCAACGTGATGTTTCCCCTCATACTAGTTTACAAGTTCAATGCAATTTCAGCGAAATGCTTGAGAGAATTTCATGGTCACCTTCACAAGCTTATAAAACTTATACGGAAGAGAAAAGAGCTGAACATAGCTAAGAGAATTTCAATGGATAAAAGGGGGGGATTTGCCCTATCAGAAATCAGAACTTATTATAAAGCAACAATAATAGAGACAGTGTGGCACTGGTGTGAGGAGACAAGCAGGTCAATGGAACTGTGAGAAAGACCAGAAACAGGCCCACAAGGCACTGAAGCTTCAAGTATGAAACCAGTAGCATGTATAACAATGAAAAATGGCCCGTTAAACTATGGTGCTATAAATGCTTGTATGTATGAAATGTTATGTTGTATTTCTACTTCTCATTTTATCAATTCTAAATGAATTAGATTTAAATTGTAAAGTTGTAAGATTAAAGCATAACAGAATATCTATGACTTAGCTACAAAGTAAAAAATTTAAATAAGACTCAAGTGCACAAAATGTAAAACACTGAAAATTTAACTTTAAAAATACCAACATTATAAAAAAGGAAAGATTAGATACTGACTGGAAATTTACTCAGGTGAATTCGTTTGCAACACATATAAATGACAAACAATTAGTATCCAGTATGTTTAAGTAATTTCTACGAATTTCCCCAAGGGAAAAATTCCCAAAAGACATAATCAGGATATTTATAGAAGGAAAATCTTGAATAGTCAATAGAAATATGGATATGCCTGGATATATATACATAGCTCACTGGTAAGGCAATGTATTAATATTGCATGGAAATATAATTTTATAGGCCTCAGCCTCTAAAATGCAAACTTTACGGGAGAATGTGGACTCACTTTTTTTTTTTTTGGAGAAGTAAATTTGCATAGTCATGTTGGACACAAATTTGGAAATATTAGTAAAATTAAACATTTATGTCCCCGGGTCCAGAATGTTTACTGTAGGGATATAATCTAGATTAATTTTTGACCATGTAAACAAGGATATGTACACACATTCACATACACATGTAAATATATGTATGAATATGTGTACGTGTAAATATACTTATACACATATAAGAAAATCCATAGCAGCATCTTTGAATATAGTAAAATATAAACTATCAAATAAATCAGTAATAAAAAGTAAGATGCAGAAGTTAGATGGTGACTACATGAATGGTTGAATTCTTTTAAGTATACTTTTGTACATCTTAAATATTGTGCAAGGACAGAAGGACAGAAGTTGCTCACAAAGACAAAACCCCACCCAACACCTCAGTAGAGGGCTCCTCACTCTGATGTGGGTAACTCCGGGCAGGGCTGTAGCTCCATGGACGGGAGGGTCAGTTTGGGATAAGAAGGTGCCTTTAGAGGTGGGAAGTACGGCAAACACACCTGTGGGGATGTGGGCAATCGGTTCTCTCAAACATCTTGAGAAATAAACAGAGCGGGGTAACTCTGCGGTGCCGGAACAAGAAACAATTCTCCTCTTTCAACATTTAGTGATGGTCACAGGCCAGTAAGTATGTGTGAGCTGCCTCCTCAGGTTAAATTTATTGTCAAACAGATTAACTGCAACCCTTTCGAGGAGGCTTTCATGCAGTGTGTGGAAGCACTGGCCAGAGGAAGCTAGCACTGGCCATGCGTCCACTTAAACTAGAATCTTTATGAGATAATGACATTTACCATTATTAATTTATTCCTTTTGAATTAAAATAAAATGTATGACATATGGAGACAATTTTCAAGAGCTCTGGAAAACCAGTACAAGGGACACACACACACACTGTCAAGCCAAGTACCGAGCATTTTGAACCTCTTAACCTGTACTGAACCCTGGAGGTTCTCAAGCTTCATTTAAACCCAGCACTGTGCAGTAGAAGGGAGACATGCATGGCTGGGTTCAAATTCTGGTTGCACCATCTCTTAGAGGAAAAGGATTTAGATTCCCTTCTTCTCAAATCCACCCTCTACAAAACGTGGATCACAGAATTACTGAGAAGTTGATAATGTTCATCGTAACAATGTGTACAATAGCAGAAGTTTGGATAGGGTTAAATAAGTCAGAGCAGATTCATACTATGGATCAATACAGAGTCCAAAAAGTATGAGGAATATATATACTTTCATATATGTTTTATGAATGATGCTCATGTTGTGTTTTCAAATGAGCAGAAGAAGCTGCAGAATAATATACAGAGTGTGAACCCTTTCAAAATAAAAATTCCTTTCACTCCCAACTCTGTTTTTCTCATTTTCCTCACACGAAAAAGCTCAGAAAGAACTCACACCAAACATACAAGTGGTTATCCTTGGGAATGGGAGTGGGGAGAGAAAGTCTTTAAATTTATAAACTTCATCAACTTTCCTTTTAAAAATAGCCTTAAGTATTTTGAAACAGAAAAGGAAGAGTAAGAGTGAAGTCTAGTTTGGAGTGATGTGACTTAAGGCAAGGTGGTTTGTGTAAAATTCCCAGCACAGGGCCAGGCGCTGAATGGGAGCTCAAAACTGATCATAACACAGTCAAATAATACACTAACGGTATATAGTATCATCCATTCATTCATCCATCCATTCATTCAATCTTTCAATCATTTGTTCATCCACATCCTTCTCAGGCAACACTCAGCCCAATTCAGGTCCCTCACTCCATTTCCATTGTGTCACCAGGGATGAAGTGATTACTCCTGGTCTTGGCTGAAACTTACTAGAACTTTGTCTCTGACCCCTTTGCTCTGCTGTTTCCAGCACACACAGGGAGGGCATGTGGCTGGTTTTGAAAAATAGCATTTGCCTTTTTTTTTACTTACACCGGGGCTGCATCCAGATTTTCCTTCTGCAGCTGGTACAGGCTGATGGCCACCAATGTCCCTGTATGTTTCTTTCTAACTGGAGAGTTTAAAGCTGGAGACTAAGGGACTGATACTTGCTCCCTTGAGAAACTGAGCTTCCAGGGGCTGTAATGGAATTGGAGTAAACAATGTTTAGTAGTTATTTTCAGCTGAAGAACATTTAAGTTTCCTCTAGAGAAATAAAATTAATCATGTTACTGTCATCAGGGACTTTGTGTGTGTGTTGCCTTGTTACAGAGCAAGGCTTTAAAATTTTTTCTTGTTGTGAGTCAGGTTGAGCAATTCTTGCTATGTCTATAAAGTTGTATTCAGATCTAGAAAATTGATCTTGTCCCCCAAATCAGCAAAAGACATGGCAATTTGGAGAAAAGAAATCCAAAGCTAATCTAAATTTAAGATTATAATTTTTTTGGATCTATTTCCTAGCAAAGGAAGCAAAAGGGAAAATAAACAAGTGGAACGTGATTGAACATAAAAGCTTTTGCATAGCAAAGGATGCCGAAAAGACCATCTACTGAATGGGTAAGGTATTTGCAAATGACACGACCAATAAGGGGTGAATAGCTAGCATATATAAACAGCTCATGCAACTCAACATCAAAAAAAAAAATGCCCAAACAATCTGATTAAAAAATGGGTAGAAAAACTGAACACACGTTTTCCAAAGAGGAAATTCAGATGGCCAAGAATTTCTGTACTTTAGAGGCCACTCAGTCTATGTAATTTATAATAGAGCCTGAACGAACATAACTGGAAACCACTACATGTACATTCCAATTTTATTACAGCAAATAGACACAAATTATGACCACCTCAATAAACATATATAGACGGTAAATTCTGTGAGGTTCCAAACTTGAAGCTTTCATTGTCCTCGGGGACACATTATCTGCTGGAGTGTCAACATGTGGCTGTACACGTGGACTGTGGCCAAGTCAGGAAGCTCACTTGAACCTTCAGTGTCCACAGTTCCTTTTGGGGCTCTCTGTCATTGCTCATGAGGCTGATCTTTAGTTCTCAATCAGGTTCATGGTTATACCTTTAGTCCCCATTTCCCCTGGAGTTTGGAACTGATAGGGCACATCCCAAAGCCCTGATCATAAATCACACTGTTGGACTGTCCAGTGGCCAAAGCCTCCAGGCAAACAAAGCCACTCCTCTTAAGGATGGCATTTCAGGGTCTTTGAGGTCACTTCCCAGTGGGTGAAGACAAAGTTGGGACCTTTCTTCAGATAAGGTTAATTCTTCACTACACACCCCTACATACATTACCTTTACCCAAGGCCACATCTCAGAGACGTAAACTATGACACGTACCACTCTAGCTATAGTGGAAGCTAGGAATAAGTACCTGTTTATCTGGCTGCATCACCTTCCACATAACACTGGGTTTTTAAGGGTGGAATGAGAGGAGAATGGAGAGTGGGTAGAAAAACCAGTATATTTTGCCATGACTAGTGATGGTGAAGAGATTTTTTCTTTCAGTTTTTTAAAGTGTTCTCTTCTCCACGTCATTCTTGTTCAAAACTTTTACGTGTGATACCATCTTGTCTTCCATTTTGGTCTAGACTAACAAAGTTAGCCATCTTTGCTATTCCTTGATCTCAAATTTTGGTTGAAGAACTGAGCCTTTATCATAATGTCTTAGAGACAGTTGGTGGACACAGCAACCTGGGATGAAATGTGAGATGTTATAAGAACAGTTAGCTGTACTGGGCTGTAGCTAGTATTTTTTTATCATTGTGGGGCCATAGTCAAATTTTTGTGTGTATTCTTTGCTCATTCTTTTAGTAAGCACTTAATGAGCACATAATGTATTCCTGAATTAATGGATGCTAGGGACATAATAATGAGCAAAAGACAAATTATCATTATGTTTACAGAGATTAAATTTGAGTCTTTGTCATGCACACACCTATGGCAGTATAAATCATATCCTGATCAGGGTGTCAGCTAAAAAACATTTATTCCAGGCAGGAACATGTTCTGGTAGATTATAAATCAGGTCACAAATTATTTCCTTCAAGGCAGGCACATCATTTCAATGTGATGTTGCAGGTCCTTCCATTAAGTGGTAGAGTCAGTGACTCCAATTCTTTGAATCTGGGTTGGCCATGTGCCTTGCTATGGCCAATGTGACATCAGCTAATGCAGAAGAACACCCCACTTGGATTCCTCTGGCACTCAGTGTCAGATTTATGCCCAAGCAAGAAGGACTTAATCCTTATTGATTTTAGAGCTTCTTTTACTTCCTCATTTCATAGTCAGTAGATGAGGAGATTTAACATGGAATCGTAATGCCACACAATAAGGATGTTTTCCCTACTCTTGAGGGTTGGTAGATATAGACTGTAAGTACATGCAAGAGGGAGCCCTAAAGAAAAGATGAGAGCTGTGAGGAGCAAGACATCTGTGACAGAAGTCCTTTACTTCCCCTATTGCCGAGGGCAAGCTCAGGATGGTAGATGATGTGTGTGTGTATGAGAAAATAATGAGCAACATAGTTCAAAAAGAAGTTAATCACAGGATAGATTAAAAAATATTTTCATGAAATATTCTACAATTGAATTATTGAGATGATTATAGATTTATGTGCAGTTGTAAGAAATAACAGATGGAGATCCATTGTACAGTTTGCCCAGATTCCTCCTATGATAGGCAGAGTAACAGTTCCCAAAGAATCTTCATCTATGAACACCTGGAATCTGTAAACCCATTAGACTGCGTGGCAAAGAGCAACTAAGGTTGCAGATAGAATGAAGAGTGCGAATTAGCTGATCTTGAGATCAAGAGACTACTTGGAGTTTTCTAAGAGTCCCTAAAATTGGAAGAGGAGGGTAGAAGAGTGAGAGTCAGAGGGAGATCTGAAGATGCTATGATGTTGGCTTTGAAGATGGAGAAAATAAGCTATAAGTCAGGGAATACAGGTGGCTTCTAAAAGCTGAAAAGAAATCAGGAAAATGGATTCTCCTCTAGTTTACTCAGAAAGAAATACAGCCCTGCTAACACTTGATCTAGAGACCCATTTGGAACTTCTGACTTCTAGAACTCTAAGATAATAAATCTGTGTTGTTTTAAGCCACTAAACTTTTTGGTAATTTGTTACAGCAGCAATAGAAAACTAATATACCACTAATAGTAACATTTTGCAGAACTATAGTATAATATCACAACCAGGATATTGGTATTGATGCATTGCACTGATTTTATTTAGATTTCTCCAGTTTCCTCCAAACTCATTTGTGTGGTGTGTGTTTGTAATAAGTTCTATAAATTTTTCTTTTCTTTCTTTATTTTTTAATGGAGGTACTGGGGATTGAACCTAAGACCTTGTGCATGGATTTCACTGAGCTACATCCCTCCCCTGCTAAAAATTTTTATGATCCATGCTGATTTCTATAGTCATCACCCCCGTCAAGATACTGAACAGTTGCAAACAAGGATCCCACATATTGTTCTTTTAGAACACACCCTACACCACACCCAGCCCTTACTTCACTCCATCTCTAACCCTGGTACCCATTCATTTGTCCTCAACTTCTATAATTTTGTCATTTCAAACATGTCCTATAACTAAAACTACACAGTGTACAACTTTGGGGTTTGGCTTTTTTTTTTTAACTGAGCTTAATTCCCTGGAAATTCATCCAAGTTGTTGTGTGTATCAAAATTTTATTCATTTTACTCTTTACTAATTTCACTTTTTAGGAGGGTGTCCTCTTAACGGTTGAGCTTTGGGCTTTTGCTTCATGGATATTTGCTTAGCGTTCATCCTGTCTCAGCCTCTAGCTACTCTTCCAGTTGGTTCTCCCGGGCTCCTGGGCTGCTATTCTAGGCTGGGAACGAGCCCTACTTCTATCCTTGCGATTCCTTGGAATTAGGTAAACAAGTTATTATTATTATTTCTTTAGTGATTTAGGTGCTTCCTAAATCTCTTGCTAGTACCTGATTCAATTGTGGGTGCCCTGTGATTCTACACTACCCTCAGCAAATGTTTGAAATTGCAAAAAAAAAAACAAAACAAAACAAAAACCAAAAAAAAAAAAAAAAAGAAACAAAAAACCTGAATGGATGCACAGAATACTGGTTCACTCAAGATGGGGGTTTATATTTCCTGCTCCCCTCAGTCTTGACGGGCCCCAAACAGCTTAAAGGCAGCTGATGATTTATGAAACATATGTGATTGTGTAACATCAGACCACTGCTACTCTACACAATGCCAGAAGGGATGTCTCTCTCTTGGACAAGCGCTAACAATTGCTAATTGTTCCCATGTCAGAACCCACATCAACTGTTTCGTCCTTACATAAGCCTCTGGGATTTTTGCTACTTTTGTCCATTTACCATTCAGTTTATTTCCTTTTGGGGTTTCTTTCACTTAGGTATTCAATGCCTAGTACTACACAACCCTCCATTTTGTGCCCTATTTCCAATTTGGCCACTTAGGCTTAACAATGTGCCCTAAGTTCTTCTTTGCTTGATCACCTCCCTCCCAAATTTACTTGAGGTATAACTGATAGCATTTGTATATACTTAAGGTATATACTTGGTATTTTGATATAGATATACATAGTAAAATGATCATAACAATTAAGTTCAAAATATCCATCACCTCACATATTTAAACTTTTCTTTCTTTCCTTTCCTTCCTTCCTTTTCCTTCCACCCTCCTCCCTCCCTATCCTTTCCTTCCTTTCCCCTTCCTCCCTTCCTATCCTTCCTTCCTCCTTCCTTCCTTCCCCCCTCCTCCCCTCCTATCCTTCCTTTCTTCCTTCTCTCCTTCCTGCGGTGACAATGCTTAAAATCTACTCTCTAAGCAAATTTCAAGTATATAGCACTCCGTTTTAACTACAGTCACCATGCTGCACATTAGTCTCCAGTTTTCCCCTCCAGGGTCTCAGGAAATCCTCTGTACTTTCCATGAATCTCCAGCTATTGTCCCTGGTCCTGATCTTTGAAGACACATGGATCTGCCCTGGATACAAGATCTCTTTCTTTCTAAAGGTAGAGTTTTGCTGGGCAGATTCTGGTCATGCTGCATTGACTTCAGGTTAATTTTAACTCATCTCTTAGAATTTATGTAGGATAATGTACTTGAAAAAAATATATTCTTTTCTTGCCCAATTCTCCCTGTGTTGTTGCTTACAGTACATTCTCTGGCCACTTCATTAGATTGGCTGCCATTATTTTCATATGAAACTTGCTCTTTCATCTAGCTAGCATGGCAGCTTTAGATTTATGTGAAGATTTCCATCACTTACCCACAATCCATCTGCTAAAGATTTTTCTGTCAACAGTTTGTCTTCCTGATTCAAAGCACTCTTGGACTCTTGAACTTCTCGCTTCATTTCTAAGTTTAAAGTTTTCTGTCTGGTCTAAAATGACTGGTATACCTTTCATAAATGAATGACCACTGCCATTTTAGGTCCATTTACATTCTAGGTTTTTCTATCTCTATTGGAGAGATAGAAACTATTTCTAGAAATTTCCTTAACTTCCACAAGAAAAGGAAGGATTCAGAATAAAGAGGGTAACTAATGACAAAACAAGTCACAATGTCACATAAAAAGTAAGTGTTTTCAAGTGCTGTAAGTAGGAAGTACAATGGCCTGAGCCATAAGGTACTTTTCAAAGCAGTACGTTTATTTTGCACTCTGGTTTACACAACAATTGGAACAGAACATATGAAGAGCCTCTTCGTAGATAATTTAGGAAACTTGTTTAGATGAATAGGAAATAGTGAACTTCAAATTTAACATTGATTATATGCAAAATATAGTCTTTAAGAACATATCTACAATATATTTGTAATAACTCTATACTTTGTAAAGTCTACACATATTCCCTAATATTTTAAATAAGCTTAAAACAGTTCTTCATGGGTAGTATGTGATGTTTCTCAAAATATATAACTGAAAAATTAGTCCCATGAGATGTCACTATATTTATTACATTCTAAGAAATTATCCACTGAAGGAGGTAGCATTGGTTTAAGACGTGAACAAGTTCCCTATTTCAGAAACATTAAATATGGTCAAACATCTCTACTGCATACTTTGGTGTGCTGAATTCTAACCCTTGGGATTCAATCTAGAAGAATTTCTTCCCCATCACATTTAGAGCTTCTTTTACCTCCTTATTTCTCAGACTATAGATCAGGGGGTTCAACATCGGAATCACAATGCTGTAAAATACAGAGGCTACTTTCATGTTCGCCTGGGAATTTTTAGTACGAGGCTGTAAGTACATGTAAGAGAGGGTCCCATAGAAAATGGTGACTGCTGTCATGTGGGAGGCACACGTGGAGAAGGCTTTTTTCCTCCCTGCAGTGGAAGACATCTTGAGGATGGCAGCCAGGATATATGTGTAGGACCAGATGACGACCGACACGGTGAACATCAAGTTAAATCCCACAAAGACAAGGAGTAGCATGATGTTGATGTCAATGTTGGAGCATGAGAGGGCGAGGATTGGAGGAACATCGCAGAAGAAGTGATTGATGGTGTTGCCCTTGCAGAAGAACACTGAAAATGTAAACCCTGTGTGCACAGAAGCATTTATTGTGCCCATGACATATGAACCAGCTACCAACTGGATGCAGACTCTTCGGGACATGACCGTGGGATAGCGAAGTGGGTTACCGATGGCCACGTAACGGTCCACTGCCATAGCTGCCAGGAGGTAACAGTCACTCGTTGCAAATGTTGCATAAACCAATAATTGCATGAGACAGCCCTTGAATGATATTGATTTGTTTTCTACTATGAAGTTTTGCATCATCTTGGGAGTGATAGCAGAACTGTAACAGATATCAACAAAAGCCAAATGTTGTAGGAAAAAGTACATGGGTGTCTGAAGTCTGGAATCTGTCTTGATGAGTAGGATCATTCCACTATTACCCACCATGGTGGTCACATAGATGACCAAAAATACAGTGAAGAGGACATACCGAAACTTGTGTTGGGCACCAAATCCCTGAAGAAAGAATTCAGTCACTTCAGTGCTATTTCCTTGTGTCATGACTATCAAAAGTCTAGAAAGGACCAAGAGGAGGATAAAGAAAGGAAAGGAAATCTTTGTGAGCTGTTGAGTAGAAAGGCTCTTATTTTATGTCACTTTTTAAAAATTAGATTTTCATGGTGAGCACTCACAACAGCATTTATTTCTTTCCATTTTTTTTCTATTTTCTTGATAAGAACCCACCATAGAAACAGTGATGTGTGAGCCATGGATCCATTTTCAAAATAAAGAAGTTTTCACAGAAGTAGTAGGCTCATGTCTAATATCTGCGATTCTAATATAGAACAACATATATTTCCACTATATTAAACAGGTATTTATAGTTTCATAGAGTAATAGTTAAACATAATCATGTCCTTTTTTAGTAACCTATAGTTTTTCTCAGCCATTTATCATTTTAATCCTAGTTCAAGGTGCTGAAATTAATAGCTTTTCAATTAGAGAAATTTTTGAGATTTATTATATGTCTGAAGGCTTCAGAAAGTCTGTACTGCTGTTTACCATGCACCTCCCTTTAGATGATGTTCTTTGCAAACCAAGGACTCCTCTCATTTTATATATATATATATAAATCAGGGTAAAGGAAAGTTTATTAAATGAGTTTCCTTTACCCTGATGTCAGTAACTGTAAGCCAAGCTACGTATCTGCATATATAAGATGCTAAAAATGTGTCTTTTGTGGTAGAAATGCAGCAAACTAAGCCTGTTGTTGATATGGGCTTCTCTGGTTCTTCAAAATATTTTGGAGCAAGCACAGTTGGATAACTTTGTTGTCTGAGACAAGAAGCCATTCTCTTTAGTTCAACATTTAGTGAGGGCTGAGGAGAAACAAGTTAGTGCAAGTTCCTTCCTCAGGTTAATCTGCTGTAAAATAGCTGAAATGCAGCCCTTTCAAGGAGGCGTCCATCCATTGGGTGTAAGCACTTACAGGATGAAGCTAGAATAGATCAGGGGTCCACTTAATGGAGAATCTTGATAGGGTAATTATTGTTACATTTACCATATCAACTTGAGTTTGATCAGCCTCTTCTCAAGAGCTAATGAAACTAGTAGAAGCCCCACCACCCATATATGGCACACAATGTATACGTTAAAGGTGGGCTGTCTCAGTGTGAAATTCTTTCTTCCATTGAATTTCTCTCTCTCTTTTTTTTTTTTTTTGGAAGGGAAAGTAATTAGGTTTACCTATTAATTTTTAGAGGCAGCACTGGGGATTGAACCCAGGACACTGTGCAAGCTAAGCATGCACTCTACCACTGAGCTACACCCTCACCTTCTTTGTTCCATTGAAGGTGAAGGTATTTGCTAATCAAATGAATGATATGTAGAAAATGGCCAACTACCTGAGCAGTTTGACTGTGCTTAACATAGGCTGAGTCTCAGTCTTTCTGAGGCTCCAGTTATATTCAGCATTGGGCAGCGGAAAGGAAACCAGCAGACCTGGGGTGAACTCTTGTCCTACCAGTTAGTAGAGACAAAGGGTGTAACCTCTTTCAGCCTCAGTTCCTTCCTCTGTAACATCGAGATCCCAGAACTGCTTAGAATTTAATGATATTCATCAAAACACCGTTTATAATCAAAAGTTTGGAAATAGGGTTAAATAGGTACAGCACATTCTTATTATGGATCAATACATAGTCCCAAAAGGTGAGATAAATATATACTTTTACCAAAAAGTGCCTATGTATTATTATCAAATGATAAAAGTTGTAGAATAATAGGTAGAGCATGGACCCTTCTAAAAACCAAATTTTCTTTCACTCCCATTCTCTCTTTTGATTTCATTCTTTTTATTTATTTATGAATGAAGGTCAGGAAAAAAACGCACCAAACTCTTAAGTGAGAACTCTTACTTAAGTAACCAAACTCTTTTTTTCAAAATTGAAGTATAGTCTATTTACAATATTCTATTAGTTTCTGATGTACAGCATAATGATTCATATATATATATATATTATATATATATATGAATTCATACACACACACACACACACATACATACATGTATTTTTCATATTCTTTTTCATTATAGGCTATTACAAAGTACTGAATATAGTTCCCAGTGTTATACAGTAGGACCTTGTTTATCTGTTTTATACATAGTAGTTAGTATCTACAAATCCCAGACTCCTAATTTACCCCTCCCCTCCTTCCCTTTTGGTAACCATAAGATGGTTTTCTATGTCTGTTGAGCCTGTTTCTGCTTTGTAAATAAGTTAATTGTGCTATTCCTTTAGCTTCCACACATAAGTGATATCACACGATATTTGTCTTTCTATGTCTGACTCACTTCACTTCATATGATAATCTCTAGGTCCATCCATGTTGCTGCAAATTACACTATATTATTCTTTTTATGGCTAGTAATATTCCATTGTGTATATGTGTGTGTGTGTGTATATATATATATCTCACAACTTCTTTATCCAATCATCTGTTGATAGACATTTAGGTTGCCTCCATGTCTTGGCTATTGTAAATAGTGCTGCTGTGAACATTAGGGTGCAAGCACCTTTTCAAATTAGAATTTTCTCCAGATATATGCCCAGGAGTGGGATTGCTGGATCAGATAGTAAGTGCATTTTTACTTTTTTGAGGAATCTCAACACTGTTTTCCATAGTGGCTGTACCATATTACAATCCTAACAGCATTGTAGGAGGGTTCCTCTCTCTCCACAGCCTCTCCAGTATTTATCATTTGTGGATATTTTAATGATGGCCATTCTGACCAGTGTGAGGTGATACCTCATTGTAGTTTTGATTTGCATTTCTCTGATAATTAGTGCTATTGAGCATCTTTTTATGTGTCTATTGGCCATCTGAATGTCTTCTTTGGAGAAATGTCTGTTTAGGCCCTCTGCCCATTTTTTGATTGTGTTGTTTGTTTTCTTGTTATTGAGCTGTATGAGCTGTTTGTATATCCTGGAAGTTAAGCCCTTTCAGTTGCATCATTTGCAAATAATTTTTTTCCATTCCGTAGGTGGTCTTTTTGTTTTCTTTTATTTCTGTTGCCGGGGTAGACTGCCCTAGGAGATCATTGCTAGAATTTATGTCAGAGACTGTTTTGCTTATGTTTTCTTCTAGGAGGTTTACAGTATCTTGCCTTATGCTTAAGTCTTTGAGCCATTTTGGGTATATTTTTGCGTATGGTGTGAGGAAGTGTTCTAACTATTGATTTACATGTGGCCGTCCAGCTTTCCCAACACCACTTGCTGAAGAGACCGTCTTTTCTCCATTGTTTATTTTGCCCCCTTCATCGAAGATATATTGACTGTAGGTGTAGGGGTTTATTTCTGGGCTCTCCATTCTGTTCCATTGATCCATATGTCTGTTTTTGTGTTAATACCATGGTGCTCTGATTACTGTAGTTTTGTAGTATTGTCTGAAGTTTGGGAGAGTTATTCCTCCAGCTTCATTCTTTTTCTTCAGTATTGCTTTGGCAATTTTGAGTCTTTTGGAACTCCACATAAATTTTAGCATTATTTATTCTATTTCTGTGAAAAATGTCCTGGGTAGTTTGATAGGGTCACAGTAATTCTGTAGATTGCTTTGGGTAGTATGGCCATGTTAACAATACTTATTCTTCCAACCCAAGAGCATGGGATACCTTTCCATTTCTTTAAATCATCTTTAATTTCCTTTATGACTGTTTTATAGTTCTCAGCGTGTAAGTCTTTCACCTCATTGGTTAAGTTTATTCCAAAGTATTTAACTTTTTTGATGTGTCTTTAAAAGGGATTTTTTTTCCTTTCCTTTTCTGATATTTCATTGTTAGTGCAAAGAAATGCAACAGATTTCTGTATGTTAATCTTCTATCCTGCTACTTTGTTGAATTTGCTCATCAGCTCTACTGGTTTTTGTGTGGAGTCTTTAGGGATTAAGTAATCAAATTCTTAAATTATTCATAGGTGTGGGATTGGATGAGAGAAAACTTCAATTTTTAAATTTATAAACTTCTGCACATTTGCTTTCTTTTAAAAGTGGTAATTGATAATGTTTCTTGTTTTAAAAATAAAGATGACCATTTACATTTTATGGATTCATTGATTTGCTAAGTCTTAAGTGTATCACATATTTTGTTTTCTTTTTTGTTTCTGGTTTTATTTGTTTGCATTTGTGTGTGTCACTTGATCATTTTTAAGAATTTCATTTTGATTTATCTATAGTGGTTTTACTGCAAATCTTTGTATAGTTTTTTTTTTAATAGTTGCCACTCAAAGTTTACATTATATGTACATAGCTGGTGTTACATTTAGCAGTTTGAGTGAAATGTGGAGTACACTGGGAATCATATTAGTCAAGGTTAAAGTTTTTGCCTTATTGTCAAACATAATTTAGAAACTTGAAGAGAAAGAAGGTCTGCTGTTTTTACTCATATTTTTATTCCTTCTTTGCTCTCTCTTCTTTCTTTATGTTCCAAGATTCACTTTTTAAATACCAATTAAAAGGAAGAATTTGACCAGGTGGAAAGAAAAGCAGGTTTCTGGTACACAGCAATTCAAAAGCATTTAATTGCTGTGTACCAGAAACCTACTTCAAATGTAGTGATACATATACGTTTCGAGGAAGAGAAAAATATATATTTGTGCAAACATTAATCAAAAATGAAAGAGTGGCTACATTAATATCAGAGAAAGTAGACTTCACAGCATAGAAAACTACCAAGGACAAGTGAGAGACGACATGTAATGATAAAAGGGTTAACCTACCGAGAAGAAATAGGAATCTTAGGGTGTGGGCACCAAAGACTAGAACTGCTATTTAAATATGATGCAAAAACTGACAAAACTGAAGGGAGAAATACCTAATTATAATCAGATACTTCAATACTCCTCTCTCAACACTTGATAGAGAAACCAGACTGAAAATTACAAGGATATAGAAAACCCAACATCATCATCAACCAACAGGATCTAACAGACATTTATCGAACACTCCACCTAAAAGAGAAGAATATACATTTTTTCCCAGTGCTAGAAGTATATATACCAGAGTAGATCATGTCCTAAGCCATAAAAAATCCTTCATAAATTAAGAAGAATTGAAATCATAGTGTATCTTCCCTGATCATGATGATATCAAATATGGGAGCTCCATGTGTATTATCTTTGCAACTTCTCATGAATGTATATTTATTTCAAAATAAGAAGCTAAAAAATGAAGAAGAGGAAAATGTAAAATCTGCTTTGTAATGTTGTAAGGTTCAAGTGAGCAAACTTAGGTAAACTTGCCTGCAGAAGGCTAGATATTGTATTACGTGCTCAAAGAATGGCCATAGTAACCCATGCAAATGTTTATTTAAGGGCATACAATATTGATTGATTGATCAATTAATTCACTCAATTATTTGCTCGATTATGTCCTTTGCTAGGCAATGCTCAGCCCAACTGAGTGCCCTCACTGCATTTCCATTACATCACCAGTGATGAAGTGATTGCTCCTGGTCTTGGGGCAAGGCATGGTGGAACACTGACCCTGACCCTTTCACTCTGCTGCTTCCTGCACACACTGCAGTGATACACATCTCATGTTGAAAAATAGGATTTACTTTGTTTTACTTACACCAAAGCTGCCTCCAGATTCTCTTTCTGCAAATGATGGAGGCTGATTGCTCACCAAGTCTCTCTGCATGGTTCCTTCCAGTTGGGAGTTTATAGCTGGGACCTAAGGGATCAATATTGGATCCCTTGAGAACCCGAGCTTCCAGGGCCTGCAATGGAATTGGAAAAAACAACATTCATTAGTTATTCTCTGCTGTATAAGAGTTCAGACTGCCAGAGGGGACAAAATATATTTTTGTGTTATTGCCTTTAGGGACTTCCTGGTTTCATTGTTAAGAGTTGCCCTACTATTGACAAGTTACCTTCCTTCTCTCCCTTCCTTTCTCCCTCTGTGTTTTCCTTTCTCCTTGTCTTCCTTCTTTCTTACCTCTCCCCTTCCTTCCTTCCTCCCTTTCTCCCTTCCTCTTTTCTGTCTTCTTGCCTTCCTTTTTGTGGGGAGGTGTATAGCCAATCATCCACATGGTTAAAAATCCAGACGTACCAAAGTGCACAGAGTGAGAAACAACCCGTTTATCCCTTGATTCTCAATCTTTAGTTTCCCTCCCTGGATATCGTCATTGTTACAATTTCTGTATTCTTCTATATTAGCCTTGCATTGCTTTTGAAAACATACTAACATTATATTCTTTCTTCCTCATCAATAAAAATGACAGTGTATCACCCACATATTTCTGCAACTTGCATTTCACTTAATATTCTTAGGTGATCTACATGGAAAAAGAAATCTCACTCTTTATTGGCTGTATAGTATTTTATTGAACAGCTGCATTGCTTAATATGTTTAATTAAACTCTCTTCTCTATTGGTACATATTTAGATGGCTTCCAATTTTCACTAAAAAAAGTTATAATAAATATATTAACGAGCATAAGTGTGGGATTAAAGGGTATTTAGAAGAAGAAACTCCAGGTCAGAGTATAAAACACTGTACATTTTGATAGATATTCCCCAACTGTCCTTCAGAAGTAGGCTCTGTCAATTTAAATCATTTCTAGCAAATCTAGAGTGACTATTTCTGCAAATATTCTCTGATACAATGCTGATAAAAGTCTCATACATAAAAACAGTATATTTTAGTCTTACTTGCTGTTTTCTCCTGTAAACCAGATTGAATATCTTTTTCCATGTCCGAGAACCATTAGTATTTCATTTTCCGTGAATTATGTTTATATATGTTGCCCTCTTAAAAATATTTTGCTTTTATACTGGTATTTTGAGTCAAGAACCCTTCCTTCCTTATAAAATTTGCAAACATGTATTTCTTAATATTAATCATTTTACATTGCTAATTTTATATTTTACATGCAAAAAACTTTGATTTTTATGCAGCAAAGTTATTTTCTACTTTTTTGTTATATTTATTAAGGCCTTATTCACTTTAAAGTTTTTAAAATACACTTTAAAACTGCTCTTTCGGTTAAGTATTGATTGATTGATTGACTAATTGATTTACAATCTAAAGTTATATTATTTTACTCATTAGTCTTAAATATGTAACATGTGTATTTCTAACCAAGTCTGAACTATTCATATCTTTAGCCCTGAAAAAGATAATATTTCTAATAGGTATTTTTACCTACATCTGAAAAGCTCAATCTTAAATTTCAAGGTATTTTGACTAGAATTTTCATTATAATTACATTGAATATATATAAAGTTACTGTTATTATCTTAACACAACCATATAATTTGTGTTAGCCAAAATGTCCTATTGATGGTTTTAATAAATTATAAATGACATATAACTTTATATTAGTTTCCGGTGTACAGCACAATGATTTGTTTACAAGGCAAAATGATCACCATAATAAATCTAGTTATCATTACCATACATAGTTATAGATTTTTTTTCTTGTGATGAGTACTTTTAAGATTTACTCTTGTAACAACTTTTGACTATGCAATACAGTATTAACTATAGTCATGGTGCTATAAACTATATTCCCATTATTTATTTATTTTATAACTGTAAGTTTGTACTTTTGTCCCCCTTCACCCATTTCATTCACTCTCCACCCCCTGCCTCTGGCAACCACCAACCTGTTCTGTTCTCTGTACCTAAGAGCTTGGTGTTTTTTTGGTTGTTTTTTGTTTTGTTTTTGTTTCAGATCCACATATAAGTGAGAACATACTATATTTGTCTTTTCTGTCTGGCTTATATATTCAGCATCGTACCCTTCTGAAGGTCCATCCATATGCCTCCATGCTTTCTGAAGAGAAACTAGCTAGTAATCTTACTGAGAATCCTTTTATATGATCAATCAGTTCTCACTGCTTTCAAGATTCTATCTTTGAATTTTGACAGAATAACTATCATCTGGGTATGTATCTCTTTTCTCTTATTCTACTTGGAGTCCATTGAGCTTCTTGGCTGTGTAGATGAATATTTTTCATATTTGGGAAGTTTTCAGCCAATAAATCTTAAAGTAGATTTTATGTCTCTTTCTTACCTCTCCTTCTGGGACTTCCATTACTGCATATTGGTATTCTCAATGGTGTTCTACAGATGTTTCAGAATCTGCTTATTTTTCTTCATTCTTTTTCATTTCCATTTTCAGACTGGATAATCTCAATTAACCTAGCTTCAGGTAAAATGATTATTTCCTCTGCCTGTTCAGATCTGCTGGTGAGCCACTCTAGTAAATTTTTCAGTTCAATAATTTTACTTGTTAATTCCAGAATAGTTATTTAAAAATTTTATATATTTTAATGATATTCTTTTTTATGAAACATTATTCTCATATTTCTCTTTAGTTCTTTATAAGTGGTTTTTTTTTCAGTTGTTTGAACATATTTAAAATGGCTGATTTAAAATCTTTGTCCAGTAAATCTAAAATATGAGGTTTCTCTGGGACAGTTTCTATTCATTGGCCATTTTGCCCTGTGTGAGAGTCTTATTTTCTTCATTCTTCTCTTTTCTCACTATTTTTTTTGAAAAATAAGTATTTTATAATGATAAACAATGTAGAAACTCTGGAAATCAGATTATCTTTCTCCCCAGAATTTATTTTTGTTGTTTATTTTTCTTGTTAATGTTTGTGTTTAGTGACTTGTCTGAATGAATCCCGTAAAGATTGTATTCCTTTTCACGTGTGGTCATTGAAGTGTCTGCTTAATTACTTTGTGGTCAGCTAGTGACTGGAAGGAGATTTATTTAAATGCCTGAAACGCTTAAATCTCCCAGTCTTTGCCAATGAGCTCTGAGTGTATGTTGGGTTATGCATTTAATTCTCAGTAAAGGTAGTTTATAATGCCACATTTGCCTTCACTTGCTGCTTGAGTGTCAGCCTCAGGGTTAGCCAGACTGAGTGTTTAAGATCTTCTTAGGTCTTTTCATGAACATGAACACAGCCTGGCACAAGCTCACAGTACTACAGATGGTCATAGTCTTGTAGTTCTTAGGAATATATTGGAAGTTTTCAATATCCTTGTGAAAGTTTCATTCTCCAGCTTTTATTTTTAAGCTTCTGGTTTGCCTATTGTTTGGCTCAACACTTATCTATATCTTTAGGCAGCTGCAATGTTACAGCATGACCTCATATATATATATTTAAGCAAGTTTGCTTGGGGAAAAATCTCTTTGCATTGCATGAGAGTTTTGAGTTAGGTCAAATAATGACAGTGGGGTCTTCCAGGGAGCCACCATATGGGTGCAATATTTTTGATCCGTGGTTGGTTGAATCGACTGATTCAGAAGCTGCAGAAATGGTAGGAAGACCATACAGTTATTTTCAAGACCATTGTTTTTGAAAAGACAGTAATTTCATCATGTAATTGGTTAGTACTTTTGTTGAAAATCAGTTTATCATATATTTGTTGAGCTTTTTTTTTTTAAACTCCGTTCCATTGTTCAATGTGTCTTTCTTACGTTACTATAAGGCTGGTCTATGTACCACATCTTTAAGCTAGACTTGAAAAGAGGCAGCATAGGCCCTCCAGCTGTGGTCTTCATTTAAACAATGTTTGACCGTTCTAGTTTTTTTGCTCCTCCAAAAGGGCTTCGTGCTGTTTTGGGGGAGAAGGCTGCCCTTTCATTACTTATTCTTTCCATGTTAACTGTTCTTTGATCTCTTCTGTAATAACTTTTTGTAATCAGTATTCTCTTAGTAAAAAGACATCCTTTCCATCAGGTTCTCTAATACATTTAGATATTGCTCAGCTAAGTATTCTTCTCTTATTTTTAAAGGTTTTCTTTGTTCCTCAGTATTATTTTTTGATAAATTAGCATATCATTTATCCACTTTATTGTTACTTTTAACTTCAGAGAATGAATCCTTAGATTTATTATTTCTAACACTTGTGTGGTTTTTAATATCAGTTAAAATAATTATTACTTTTCTTCTTTCCTTAATCTTATTTTCTTATGCCTTGAAATGTATTATTTAATTTATTATTGTTTCCCATTTATTAACACAATTACTTATGGAGTTATAAAATTTTATTTGAACATCCCTGTAGTTTATAGAATTTTACGTGATAGTTGATAAAATATTATATTATATGTATTTGTCAATTTTATTTTTATTTCATCTTCAACCAGAGGGTTGTTTAAATGAGAGTTTCAGTTTAAAGTGGTAGAATTTTAGTTGTTTTCTACCTTGAAGTTTTACTGTTAAATTCTAGTTCTCGGTCAGTGGATCACAGAATATTTTCCATATATTTCTGATTTTTGGAGTTTACTGTATTGCTGCAATTCTTCTATGGGCACATAAAAAGGAAAGAAGGAAGGAAAAAAGGAACGAAGGGATGGAACGAGGAAGGAAGGAAAGAAAGAGAAAAAGAAAAGAGAGTAGAAGGAACAAAGAAAGATGTTTTCCTGGTTTCAAGCTACTATGAAGATGAAAATCAGTTCTGCCAGTAATCAGACAGTGATGTGTCTCACACAGTGCCAGGAGTCACAGAAAGCCGACCAGAAGCTGCGTGTCTAACTGGACCTCCCAAGTCCACAAGGCAACTGTGAAAAGACTAACAACTCCCGCTTCTAAGTGCCTGCTGCCTTCTCACCAGTGACATAACTGTTACTACTTTCCTCCTTCTGCCTCTTGAGCAATGCTTGCGGAGACACCCAGTTGCTGTTCTTCTCCTGCTTTTTGACAGTTTCCAAATCTAGAGAGAGTATCCGCTTCCCTAATCCATACTTAGAAACATCAGCAAAGCCCCATACACTGCGAAAAGCCCTCTCCCCTTCCTCTTACTGATACATCTACGGCTTCTGGGGAGTGAGTTGCAGAAGCAAAATAAGTCTAAATTTTGACTCCAAGTGAGTTTCATTGGTAGGCTTCACCAATATAGAGTTTCTGTATATGGTATTTACTCTCATTAATTATGTCAAATAACTCTTCTGTCATTTTATTAAATTTTTTTTTCTCAGTTTGATCTATCATGAACTGCAAGAGGTAAATTAACATTTACTATTACAGTAACATGTCTCTTTCATCAGTGTATTTCCTGTTTTTTACTTTATGAATATCAAGGCAATATTATTTAATTTACAGATTTTTCCAAGAATATGTCTGCACAGTCCAATTCCTCTATACAAAGCATTTATAGCCAATACATTTACGAATGTTTGTAAAAGGATACACATCAGAATAGAAAAAGTTAGAGTTGTCTCTCTCCAGAGACGGTTTTGGGTAGTGAAGATTAAGACCTTTCCTTCCTTCTCTGAAGAGGATCTGCTTACATTCTAAGTGAAAGTACAGTTTCTCTCTGCAAAGGAAAACCTGGGCAGGTCCCAGGCAACCTAGAGTGGGATCAGAGCTTCCGAATGTTGCGAGTCTCTTCCAGAGTGCAGAAAAGTGCACTCTGCTGCATGGGCTGGTACCGTCTGGTTTCTTTTGATATTGTTCGTGTTATGATTGGATCCATTTCACAGCGCTTCCGTGCTCGTAATTCCACCCACAATTTGGAACTTCTGGAAATGCTGAAAAAGGCAGTAAACTCTCATCCCGTCAACCTGTCAGTAGCAACATACTCTGGTTTACCTGATTAATGAGATTGAGAGAACTACAGCACGTGGTATCTTTTTGTTCAGACGCCTGGCAATAGGATGGGCGTGTGCTTGATTCTGTCTTTTCCCAAGTGGATGGAACACTCATGCCCAAGCCTAAGTATGACTTCTCAGGTTTCACATGGATTCCTCCATCTCTCCACATCCTTGGAGACTGAGGGAAATAAGATGCCAATTCTGGGTAAATGAGTCTGTTCTGCAGCACCAAACCCTGCATTAGGTCTGCAACAGGGTATGGCTGGAGATTCAACTTTTATGTAAATAAAATTTTACCGAAGTAAGTTGCTATGATCCATATTTGCCTAATTCCTGTGTCAATTTCCTAGTTGGTTACAGACCACGTATAGAAAGGAGGGATATTGCTTCATAATGTCTATGTACAGCAATTTGCTCTAGTGTTTTTTCCCTCTTTCTGCATATTTGCTCCAAAAACTGGCTCTTTGACTTATTCTTTATAAAATTAAAATAATGTAGCTACAGAGTCACAGTAAGAGTAACAGCACCTGTCAAGGGAAATCAGAAAAGGTTTTTGTCCTGGTGAGCATTCGTGTTATACTTGTTATGGGTACTTTACAACAGTTTTTCCACACTTCTCTGTATTTTTCTTTTCTTGTTTAAAGGCAGGTATTTGAAGAAAAGGGCCCCTCAAAATGTACAAAAGCAACATCAAAGACCTTTTCATATGCTTTCTCCTTAAGAAACACATGAATTAGAAACTTATTCACTCATTTAAGATGTTTTCATTACATTTCAGATCTATTGATATAATCAAGGAATGCCTTTGTAACCCATAGATATTTGCCATCCCTTCTGCTGTTGGGAAATAGGAGAAAACTGTTGGTTTGCTTGTTGAACTGCGCTGACTTAGTAACTGTTGTTCAAACTAGAAGCACTTCTTTCCAACCCCTTTTAGGGCTTCTCTCACGTCTTGGTTTCTCAGGCTGTAGATGAGGGGGTTTAACATGGGGATCATAACACCATAAAACACAGAAGCCATTTTTTCTTGCTCTTGAGACTCTACGGTACTATGGTGCAGATACATGTAAGAGAGCGTCCCATAGAAAATGCTGACCGCTGTCAGATGGGAGGCACACGTGGAGAAGGCTTTTTTCTTCCCTGCAGCTGAAGAGATCTTCAGGATGGCAGCCAGGATAAATAAGTAGGAAAAGATGACGACCAGCACAGTGAATGTCAAGTTAAACCCCACAAAGGCTGCTAGTAAAATGGCATTGAAGGAAACACTGGAGCAGGAGAGGGCAAGAATTGGGGGTGCATCACAGAAAAAGTGGTTAATTTTATTGGACTTGCAAAAGTTCAGTGAGAAAGTAAAACTTGTGTTTACAGAAGCATTTAGGAAACCCATGAAGTATGAGACAACTAAGAGCTGAACACAGACTCTCTGGGACATGACTGTTGCATAGTGGAGGGGGTTACAGATGGCCACGTAACGGTCCACCGCCATAGCAGCCAGGATGAAGCAGTCACTTGTTACAAAAGTACCATAGACAAGGAGTTGCACTATACATCCTACGAATGAGATGGAATCTATTTTGCTCATCAAATTCCACAACATCTTGGGAGTGATAGAAGATGCATAACAGAGATCAACAAAAGCCAAGTTTTGGAGGAAAAAGTACATAGGGGTGTGAAGGGAAGACTCAATCTTGATGAGTAGGAGCATGCCAATGTTACCCACTAGAGTGAGCACATAGATCACTAGAAATACTATGAAGAGGACATGCCAAGACTTGTGTTGACCAGCAAATCCCAGGAGAATGAATTCAGTGACTTTGGTGCCATTGTTTTGTTCCATGGTTGGCAAAGATGAAATAGCTGAAAAGGCACAAAGAAAGAAGAGCAGAGAAAGCTAAGACCATCATGATCATCTACCTAATTCTGGAATTCAAAATGGAATAATATTTAATTTCATAGTGGGGTCAGAGAATATTTTCCGTGACATAATTAACTCAGATTTTAAAGACTGAACCTTGACACCTGACTCAGACATTTTCATTTACAGTTTAGGGAAGTTGTCATGGATTGGTGCCTATGTTTTTCAGGGTGCAGAGTGATTGGTATTTCATAAATCTATCAACTCAGCAACAAATGAAATATACATAGACATTTAAGTATGCTTTCTTTTATGCTCACTATATTTTAATTAGAAACCCAACTTGCTTAAACACTAATTATTATATTTTAAATCTTCATATACCCATAAATTTCTATATGATCTTGCTCACACTTATCTCCATATTTTCATTTTATCCTTTCCCCTTCCTTAGTAACTCTTCTCTGCCATGATGGTCTCATGGAGTCGTAGAATCCTTTATGGAAGTGTTTATCAAGGTATTTATGGTAAAGGATAATTTTCTTTGTAAAATTTCCAATCTGTTGAGGCCCTGTATTTTTATAAAATGCAATAAAAAGGTCTCAGTATTGTCAAAATTCTGTGATAGTTTAAATGCTTGATCTCACTTTCAGTGGTTATCTCATCATAAAGCAGAAGCAGAGTCTAAGCACAGGTGCTGGTCCATGGACCACACATTGAGTAGAGCTGCTCTACGTGTCCATCCAACATAAGTACCTATGAGCTTCCCTAGTGATGGGTAGCAGATTGCCTACAACTTTTTCCCACTACAAAGAACTCAGTGTGAAATTTTTCTAGGGTATATTCCTGGGAGAACATTTTTGAGTCTGGAGGTGAGCACACATTTAACTTGACCATGTTTTTTTCCAGATCACTCTTCATAATGAATACACCACCTACATCCCTACAATTTGTGCACGGGGGTTCCCATGCTGTCACTTTCCAGTGAACACTGGTATTTTCCTTATCTTTTTTTGCCAGGAAAAACAGGTGTAAAGTGTTATATACTTTCTATTTGTTTTCTTTCCATTTAATGACAAGTAAATTGGATCACTGTCTAATGTCCTTAGAATTTTGGGATTCTAATTTTTTTTTGGGTAAACTGCCTGTTTATATTTTTTGTAGATGTTTGTATTGAGTTGATTTTAGACATTCTTTGTTTATCCAAGATTTGAATTCCTTGTCAGTTTTGACTTAACGAATTTCCCTCACATTTTATCACCTTTTAATTTTGCCTACAACATCCTTCATAGAACAGTAATCCTTAAATTAAAATAACTGTCATTTTTTTGATTTATGTTTTGTTCTTTTGAGAAATAAATTTCATTCCCTAGTTCATTTCCCCAAGATAGTAAAAAGCAATAATAAAAGGTTTTTTTTTTCATTTTAGGTTACTGGCACATGGTATCTGTGGCATCATGGCATTTATATCATATGTATAATTTGATAAATTTTACTTGCATTTTCTCAATATTTATTTAAAAAAGCAGGCAACAGGAGAGTGATAGTAGTCACTGTGTGTGTCTCTGTGTGTATATGTGCAAAATAAAGATTTTTAAACCATCAACTGACTTGGCTTTTTATTTAAAAATTTACACACACACTCTAGACACAATTATGGTATAGGAACTTTTTACCAAACGTTCTTGGAACAAATAATTCTAATATCAAACAATCTTTTCCTGTAAGTCACAAAAGAAAACATTCCACATTTCATGAAGCTAATGTAACCTTGATACCTAATTAAAGTTTGAGAAAAGAATATTAGAACCATTTCACTTGTAAAAATAGATGCAAACAGTGTTTAATAAATACATATTCAACAATCAAATCCATCCATGCATAAACAAACAATTGCTAGGATCTCAAAGAGGCTCTAAGTGAATGGCTATTTTTTTCTTTTTCGAGGGTTTGAACAAGTTGAGAAATAAAAGATAGTGTATATATATGGAGACCATTATATCACCTTCAGACACCTGTGGGAAGATTTCAAGCTTATTAGTCAAGTTGCTTGCCCCCAATGAACACCGTAAGCAGACAGGCTTATCCACTCAGTCTTGGTGGCAGTGACGCGGGCAGCCCTATTGCACACTGTGGGGAAGCACCTCTGAAATGCAGGGGCCCATGGGCTTCAGGAGCCTGGCTGCTCCTGAGGGTGAGGGCAGAGTAGGGCGTGCTAAGTTGTTCTCAGATTTACGAACCAGATAGGCCCCTCCACCTTTCTAGGAACCAAGTGAATAAAATGGCAACAGGGTAGCCGTGATTACACAGATTGAGCTCCTTTTGCAGGAGAGAAATATCAGGAACAGGGACAAAGTATTCTCTAGCAGCAGTCATGACCAAGTTGTACCAACGTGATGTTTCCCCTCATACTAGTTGACAAGTTCAATGCAATTTCAGCGAAATGCTTGAGAGAATTTCATGGTCACCTTCACAAGCTTATAAAACTTATACGGAAGAGAAAAGAGCTGAACATAGCTAAGAGAATTTCAATGGATAAAAGGGAGGGATTTGCCCTATCAGAAATCAGAACTTAATATAAAGCTACAATAATAGAGCCAGTGTGGCACTGGTGTGGGGAGAGACAAGCAGGTCAATGGAACTGTGAAGAAGACCAGAAACAGGCCCACAAGGCACTGAAGCTTGAAGCATGAGAACAGCAGCACGGGCAACAATGCAAATGGCCCCATAAACCGTGGCACTAAAGTGCTTATACACATGAATGACTTACACTGTGTTTCTACTTCTCATTGTATCAATTCCAAATGGATTAATGACTTAAGTTGTGAAGCTGTGAGAGTGAAACACAGCAGACTACCTTGCCACTAGCTACGCAGTAAAAAATCTAAATAAGACCTGAGTGCCTAAAACATAAAACACAGAAAATTCAACAATATCTAACTTAAAAACACCAATATTATGAAAGAGAAGAGACCTGGTAATGACTAAAATTTTACTCAGGTAAATTTATTTGAAACACATATAAAGGTCAAAGAATTAGTATCCAGTACATTTAAGTAATTTCTGTAAACTGCCCCACATGAAAAATTCACAAAAGGTATAATCAGGATCATTATAGGAGAGACTTAAATGGCCAATAGAAATATGGATATATGCACAACTCATCAGTTATCAGATAATTATTATTAATTATACTAATATCACATTGAAATACAATTCTATAGTCCTCAGTCTAAAATGCAAAGTTTAGGTTAGAATGTACACTCACGTATTTCTGGCCAGAAGGTAAATTAGAATAGTCATGTTGGAGACATACTTGGAAATATTAGTAAAATTAAATATATACCTTCTTTTGATCCAGAATTTCTGCTATAGGTACATATTCTAGATAAATTTACAGGCTACACAGACACACACACATGTAAGGGTATCTATGAAGACGAGTACATATAAATATATACACAGAAGAATGCTCCTAGCAGTGTGCTCGAACATAGAAAAAAATAAGAACTATTAATAAATCAATGAGATTCAGTGAACTGGTGCCACAACATCCATGTGGACACATTTCTCACACGGAATGCTGGGTACTGAAAAGGAAGTGGGGAACTTACATGTTGGTACATCAATGGTTGCTACCTTATTTTAAATATATTTTTATGCATCTTAAATATTTTGTCACAAAGACAAACTCCACCCCCACACCTCAGTAGAAGGCTCCTCACTCTGATGTGGGTAACTCCGGGCAGGGCTGTAGCTCCATGGACGGGAGGGTCAGTTTGGGATAAGAAGGTGCCTTTAGAGGTGGGAAGTACGGCAAACACACCTGTGGGGATGTGGGCAATCGGTTCTCTCAAACATCTTGAGAAATAAACAGAGCGGGGTAACTCTGCGGTGCCGGAACAAGAAACAATTCTCCTCTTTCAACATTTAGTGACAGCTAAAGGCCAGTAAGTATGTGTGAGCTGCCTCTTGAGGTAAATTTATTGTAAAACAGATTAACTGCAACCCTTTCAAGGAGGCTTCCACGCAGTGTTTGGAAGCACTTGTCAGAAGAGGCTAGCATTGGTCGTGTGTCCACTTAAATTAGAATCTTGATGAGATAATGACATTTACCATATTAATTTAATCCTTTTGAATTAGAGTAAAATGTAAGACACGGCATTTTTCAAGAGTTATGCAAAAACCAGTACAAAGGACACAACACAACACACACACACAGACACACACACACAAGACAAGAACCCAAGTATTTTGAATCTGTATTGAATCCTGGGACTCCAAAGCTTCACTTACATTCAGCATTGTGCAGCAGAAAGCACCTGGGTTTGAATTCTGACCCCACTACTTCATAGAGACGAATGACGTCACCCCCTCAGCCTCAGTTCTACACAGAATCACTTAGAAGGTAATAGTGCTCATTGCGACACTGATTGCAATGGCAGAAGTTTGGAAATATAGTTAAATAAGTCGGAGTAGATTCGTATTATCAATCAATACACATGAGGAATATACACTCTTAGGGAAAGGTGCTCATACCGTATTGCCAGATAACAGAGCAAGTTGCAGAATTATATGCAGTGTGGGCCCTCTTAAAATAAACTTAAAAAAAAATCTCCATTCTCTCTTTTTTCCTTTTCTTTATTTATAAATTAAAAAGCTCTAGAAGGATTCACACCAAACTTTTAATGGCTATCCTTTGTCACAGGAATGGAGAGAGGGTCTTCAAACTTGTAAACTTCATCAGCTTTTCATTTTGAAATAGCTTTATTGTTTTAAGAAGGAAGAAAAAGGGAAAGAAGTAAAATCTGCTTCTTAATGATGTGACCTCAAGTCACTGACGTGATTTATGTAAATTTCCCAGCTGACGGTCATGCTTCGAATGGGACTCAAAACTGGTCATAACATATGCAAATAACACACTAAAGCCATATACTGTTCATTCATTCATTTGTTTGTCTAATCTTTCAATCATTTGTTCATTCACATCCTTCTCAGGCAACACTCAACCCAATTCAGGTCCCTCACTCCATTTCCATTGTGTCACCAGGGAGAAGTGATTACCCCTGGCCTTGGCTGAAACTTACTAGAACTTTGTCTCTGACCCCTTTGCCCCACCGTTTCCGGCACACACTGGGAGGACACACGGCTCATTTTGAAAAATGGGCTGTGCTTTGTTTTACTTACACCAGGGCTGCATCCAGATTTTCTTTCTGCAACTGGTACAGGCTGATGGCCACCAGGCTCTCTGCGTGCTTCCTTCTAACTGGGGAGCTTACAGCTGGAGCCTGAGGGATCAATACTTGCTCCCTTGAGAACCTGGTCTTCCAGGGGCTGTAATGGAATTGGAATAAACAATGTTCAGTAGTTATTTTCAGCTGAAGAACATTTAAGTTTTCTCTAGAGAAATACATTTAATCATGTTACTGTCATCAGGGACTTTTTTGTGTGTTGCTTTGTTGATAGAACAACTCCTTTACAATTTTTTTCTTGCCATGAATCAAGTTGAGCAATTTTTACGATGTTTAAAAAATTGTCTTCAAGTCTAGAAAACTGTCCTTGTCATGATGTTCAGCAACAAACATAGCTATCTGGAAAAAAGAAATCCAAAGCTAATCTAAATTTAAGCCCCTATGTCCCTAACATAACAAACTGAGTTACTACTACTTTAATAATTATTTATATTACTACTTTGATCATTTTTTAAATTTGAAGTAAAATTTTACTCTCAATTCCTTTTTTTTGTCTAATAATGTTTATATTAAAAAAAAATCAGCGCTGGATAAAGACACCCATTCGTCCTGTGACACTTCGTAACTTCAGAACATTTCAGATAACAATCTATGGAATACAAGAGTTTGAGGAGTGTTTGGCTATATTGCTGCTAGAGTTAGAGCTTTATTCAATGAAAGGTGAAAGCTAGATTCAATGAGCCTGTAGCTTCTTGTCTCTAGGAGACTTACTGCCAAAGTCTGGGGAACTGACATGCAGTATTCCTTATTGCAGGATTAGCGTCTCAGTTAGGAATGTGTTCCACTGTGAGTAGATAAAAATCCAACTTACTTTGACTGCTACTTTTATAAAAACAAGGACTTATAGCAACAGCCTGGAAGTCATGACTCGCACTTCTGTGATGTGCTTGGTCTCTCCCACATGCTGGTTGCCTCACTGTCTATCATGTCTACTACGGTGCCAGACATCACACACCCTTTCAAAGCAGGTGAGAGGAGTCCTGGAGGTAAAGATCCAGGACAGAGTGACAACCACATGCACACTCTTGACCAGGAAGAGAAAAGCTTTGCCCACATCTAGCGGACTTCTACTTCCATTACGTTGGCGTGAACTGTGTTACACGGAGCAGCAGAAATCTCGGTCCCGCACCACAGACCCTCAGCTACTGGGTTTCAGTGCATCTGTGTGTGTGGCTGTGTCTGTGCTGCCAGGGGCAGGTTTCCTGTGGCACCCCTGCTTCTCTGCTTCTCAGGAGTATCTCAGAAGCTGTGGAAGATGCTGGGTGACCACCAAGCAATGGGGGAGGGGAAGCAAATTACTGTCTTCAGCTGTTGTCCTTCTGAGGGACAGCTGTGGGGACATTCTACATAGTTTACCAAAGTCCCCTGTGGGATTGAGGTCCAGGTCCCAGGGTGTAAGCCAGCTACGTTATTCACCCTTTCCTTGCGTCTGTCCTTCTGTACCTCACTCTTCCTGCTCCTCTCTGAGCCACTTAGAATAGCCCCCTTCAGAGAGATTAACAAACTGTACAGTCTGTGGGAACAGTTCCCATAGGGCTGATGTCAGTTCAGACACTAGTAGTCAAAAGCCAAGGGTCATCAGAGCTGCTCTCATTTGTACCTGGCTGCAAATTAGGGGTCTCCACAATCACCCTCAGGTTTGATAATTTACTGGAATCCACTCTTTATTATTGACAATGCTTGCATCTCCACCCCCCCCCCCCAATTCATCTACTGAAATCCTAACTCCCTGTGTGATGGTATTAGAGGAGGGGTCTTTGGAAAGTATTTAAGTCATGATGGTTCAGGCCTCAAGAATGGACTAATGCCCTGAAAAGAGTCCCCAGAGAGTTCTCCAGCTCTTCTCCATCATGTGAGGACATAATGAGAGGCTGGCAGTCTGCTACCCAGAATGCGGCTCTCACCACACCTCAACTGTGCTGGCACCCTGATCTCCAGAAATGTGAGAAATAAATTTCTGTTGTTCAGAAGCCACTCAGTCTATGTAACTTGCAACACAACTTGAACTAACACATCTGGAAGGCACTACACATACAATTACAATTTTATTACAGCAAATAGACACAAATCATACCCATCTAAACAAAGATACACAGAGGGAAATGTCTGTGAGGTTCCAAACTTGAAGCCCCACCTCCCTCAGGGATGCATCACCCGCCGGGGTGTCTGTGATGCGCACGGAGTGGGGCCACCTCAGGAGGCTCACCTGAGCCTTTGGTTTGTTCCTTTTGGGGCTCTCTGTCATTGTTCATGTGGATGATCTTTAGTTCTCAACCCCTCCTGGAGGTTCAGGGCAATGCCCTTAGTCCCCAGTTCCTCTGGAGGTTTGAACAGACAGGGCACATCCCATGTATCACGCTGTTAGACTTTCCAGTGGCCAAAGCCTCCAGGCAAACAAACGCACTCCTATTAGGGACGACATTCCAGGGGCTTTGAGGTCACCTCCCAGTAGCTGAAGGCACAGAGCGACCTTTCTTCAGGTAAGGTTAATTCTTCACTACACACCTCACATACATTCCCTTTACTCAAGGCCATGTCTCAGGAACATAAATTAAGACATGTACCACTCTAGTGAAAGCTGAGAAGTATCTATTTACCTGGCTGCATCTCCTTCCACATAGCACTGGGTTCTTTTTAGGAAGAAATAAGGAGAGAATGGAAATGGACAGAAAAACAAGCATATTTTGCCACAGCTAGTGAGTACACACAGGCACAGGTGAGTGGATTGTTCAGCTTTCAGCTTTTGTAAGTATCCTCTTCCCCAGGTCATTCTTGTTCAAAACTTTTATGGGTGATACTATATATTTTTTTTTCATCGTGGTATAGACTAATATTTTTCTATAGTGTTAGCCATCTTTGCTAGTCCTTGATCTCAAATTTTGGTTGAAGAATTGAGCCTCTATCATAATGGCTTATAGACAGCTGGTGCGCCCCCAAAGCTCTCATAATATGGGATGTTACAAAACAGTTAGCTATGCAGTGCTGGTATTTTTCCTCATTGTAGTGGACATGGTTGGTTTTTTGGGTGCATTCACTGTTCACTGTCTCAGTAAGCATTTCATAAGTACTTATTATATTCCAGAACTAATAGACACTGGGGTTACAATAGTGAGGAAAATACAAATTACACTGTGTTTACAGAGATCAAATTTGAATTGTTTCTGATCTATACAGCTATGGCAATATAAATCATATCCTAATCAAGGTGCCAGCTAAAAAAAACCATTTTTTTTCCGGGCAGGCACAGGGTGTGGTAGATTATAAAAATGGCCACAAGTCCTTTCTTTCAATGGAGCCACAGCATTTCAATGTGATGTTTCAGCTCCTTCCATTAAGTGGTAGATCAGTTACTCCAAGTCTTTGAATCTGGGTTGTCCATGTGACTTGCTATGGCCAATGTAGTATCAGCAAATATCAGAGAAACACTCTCCACTTGAATGCTATACTTCCTGTATTCTACTAAGCTGTCTACTGAAGGAGGTATCACTGGTTTAAGAGGTGAACAGGTTCCCTATTTCAGAAACATTAAATATGGTCAAACATCTCTACTGCATACTTTGGTGTGCTGAATTCTAACCCTTGGGATTCAATCTAGAAGAATTTCTTCCCCATCACTTTTAGAGCTTCTTTTACCTCCTTATTTCTCAGACTATAGATCAGGGGGTTCAACATCGGAATCACAATGCTGTAAAATACAGAGGCTACTTTCATGTTCGCCTGGGAATTTTTAGTACGAGGCTGTAAGTACATGTAAGAGAGGGTCCCATAGAAAATGGTGACTGCTGTCATGTGGGAGGCACACGTGGAGAAGGCTTTTTTCCTCCCTGCAGTGGAAGACATCTTGAGGATGGCAGCCAGGATATATGTGTAGGACCAGATGACGACCGACACGGTGAACATTAAGTTAAATCCCACAAAGACAAGGAGTAGCATGATGTTGATGTCAATGTTGGAGCATGAGAGGGCGAGGATTGGAGGAACATCGCAGAAGAAGTGATTGATGGTGTTGCCCTTGCAGAAGAACACTGAAAATGTAAACCCTGTGTGCACAGAAGCATTTATTGTGCCCATGACATATGAACCAGCTACCAACTGGATGCAGACTCTTCGGGACATGACCGTGGGATAGCGAAGTGGGTTACAGATGGCCACGTAACGGTCCACTGCCATAGCTGCCAGGAGGTAACAGTCACTCGTTGCAAATGTTGCATAAACCAATAATTGCATGAGACAGCCCTTGAATGATATTGATTTGTTTTCTACTATGAAGTTTTGCATTGTCTTGGGAGTGATAGCAGAACTGTAACAGATATGAACAAAAGCCAAATGTTGTAGGAAAAAGTACATGGGTGTCTGAAGTCTGGAATCTGTCTTGATGAGTAGGATCATTCCACTATTACCCAACATGGTGGTCACATAGATGACCAAAAATACAGTGAAGAGGACATACCGAAACTTGTGTTGGGCACCAAATCCCCGAAGAAAGAATTCAGTCACTTCAGTGCTATTTCTTTGTGTCACGACTATCAAAAGTCTAGAAAGGACCAAGAGGAGGACCAAGAAAGGAAAGGAAATCTTTGTGGCTTCTTAAACAGAAAGGGAAATATTCCAGTCACCTTTTTTTGACTTAGATTTTCATGGCAAACACTCACAACAGGGTTTATTTCTTACCAATTTTTTTTTCTATTTTCTTGGTAAGAACCCACCACAAAAACAGTGATATGTGAGCCATGGATTCATTCCCAAAATAAGTACGATTTCATAGAAGAAGACTGATTTCTAATGTGTGTTAATCTAGGAAACATAGATTAACACGTTTCCATTATATTAAATAGGTATTCATATTTGCTTAAACCAATATTCAAATACGATTTTGTATCTTTCAACAACTTACAGCTTTTCTCAGCCCTGTACCATTTGAATCCTGGTCTAGTTCCTGAAGTTAGCAGCATCCACTAGGGTAATTTTCTAAGATCTGTTTATGATCCACATATGTATGGGAAACTTCAGAGCATCTTTATAGTAGTACCCTTAGCATGCAACTGTATGTGTGTGTGTATATATATATATACATATATATATATGTATAGATATATTTATACACACACACACACTTACTCAGTGTGGAGTAATATGTCTTGGGCCTTTGCTGAGGCAGAAATGGCCTCATCAGTAGATCTGCCTTCTCTTCTAAGCACACAGTTAGACATCACTTCCAACCAAACTTTCTTAAGCTTGACCAGGACACACTGTTTGGCCAATGGAACATGGGAAAAAGGAAAGAATGCTGCTTCTAGGTCTGAACCAGCTTTTCCCTGCTCCCCTCCAACTGAAACCATATGACTTTCTACTCCCATTATCCCTCATCTTTTGACTGGATAGTGACATTCAGGGAAACTTTCAAAGCCACGTGTTAAGATAAAATACAGGACACTCAGTTAAATCAGAGATGCAGATAAACCACATAATTTATTAGTATAAGTATAATTTAAATATTGCATGGAAAATCTATGAAAAATTACTGTTCATTGGAAATTCACAGTTAACTGAGATTTGCATTTTTATTTGCTAAGTCTGGCAACCCCACCTATGTCACTATTGCAGCCTCGTTCAGTCTCTGATCTTGAATGACTATGTGGAGCAGAGACCCTCTGCCAGCAACCTGTTTCCTCCACTGGACTGTATGTGATTGAGAACTTCGGTTGTGAGAAGTCACTGAGATTTTGAGATCTGTTTATTCTCACAGCTAGTGTTATTCTAATCAGCTCTAACTGCAGTCATGCTTCTGAGTATTCATGAGTGACCTTTAATCGTCTGGTGCACAGTAATTTGGAGTACTGCTACGGTAAGACTGAGTCTTGTGAGTTGTGAGAGTCTGTATGGTTTAGAATGCATTATTTTCCAAAAAAGAAAGCATAATTGATACATTTCAATGTCATTTTTTTTTGTTCTCTGTACTTTGTCTTTTGGGCATTAAAAGATATTAAGTGTTCAAAATTCTCTAAACCTAACCATTATGAATATCAAATGACAACTGCATGTGGGAGTGTGGCAAAAATCACAGGACTAATTTATATGCAATCACCCAGCAAAATATTAAGATTAACATTTTACCAAACTCTCACATTTCAATGACTATTGTCATATTCAATGTGCTTCAGACACTGAATATTTAATACCAGTGATAATGCCTGTAACAAAATAGGTTTTGAAAATTCTCCTCTGATAATTGCTTTCAGAATCTGAAATCCATCTTCCTGAATATAAATCAATAGTGGAAATGTTTGTTCCTTGAGGGGTGATTCAAAACAAGTGAGAAGGTGGGGAGAATTATTTTTGAAAATCCCGTTCATTCTTCTGCTCCAAGCCACATAATATTAAAGATAGTGAGAAAACCGGATTGTACCCAACACCTGAAAATGCTGGACAACACATAACAAAGATCACTGCAAAGTCACACTGAGCTCAGAAGCAGGTAAGAAGAGTGCCCAGCCCTGAAGATCTAGAAGGAACCTGCAAATCAGATGAGATGATGCTCAGGCTGCCACAAGGATTTCTGTTGTTACATGAAACAAAGCTTTTTGGTTTAGAGATGTGAGTGGGGGATGGGAAACTATGTCTCAGACTTGCAGAGTGTAGATGGAGCCAAATACACAATTTCGGTAAATAATGGCTTAGAACAAAATCACTTTGATGGAGAAAGAGCTTCTGCTTTGGCAAAAAAAGAAGCAGGAGAAGGAGAAGTCCCACCTGAATATTTATAACTATCACCTTGAATTCACATGGGTTTGGGGTTTAAATTTGCAATACTAGGTAAGAAATTAACAGAAAACTGTGCTGGGCTGTGAATACCTTAGCTACCTGGCAGAAACAAAGTAAAATCCTGAAGGGGAATATACCAATAATCCAGATCACTTTAAGATTCCTGCAGGTAAAATCAGTAACAGTGATATTATAACTCAATAAACTTAAAAAATACAAAGAAAAAAGCCATCTTGAAGAAAACTTTGCAGAAACAACAAATAGCGGGATTGAATAACACAGGATTTAGGATATTCTAGTTACCAAGTATAAAATACAGAGTAATAGACCTTTATTATTTAAAGAAATTAAAAATGAAAATAAAAGCAAGGAAAAAAAAGACTACCAAAAGGATTTATAAAAGAGTATTAGATTTCCTTAAAAAATCACTGAAAAGACTCAGTTGGTGAGTTAAATCTGCAAAGAGAATTGGTGAGCAGGAAGACACATATGAAGAAATTTCCTAGAAATGGTACACAGTGACAAGGAGATGGAAACCGCGAAAGACAGGTTAAGAAATGTGGAAGTTAGAATAGAATGCACAAAATTAGAAGGAAAGAGAATGTTTTAGGAAATGATGGCTGAGAACTGCCAAAAGTTAACAAAATTTGGAGAGTACGAAGCCTTTCAAGCTGAATAAATAACAACTGTCCACACCTAGAAATACCACTGTGAAAAAAGGTTGAACAACGAAAGGAAACAGAAGATCATAAAAGTAGTCTGAGAAAAGGGAATGACAGAGTCTGAAAAAAACAGACTTCCCAATATGACAATAAGCCAGAATAGAGCAGAATGAGATCCTCAGAGCGCGGAGAGAAAACAGTCACAGCCTAGAACTGTGCACCCACATCCCAGTTACACAAGGTGGGTGCAGTGGGAGGGTCAAAAGCAGCACCTCCCGTTGTTTTAATGCCAGAAATGTTTATCCTGAATCTAACTAAGACGAAGCTACCTGAAAAAATCCAGCTGATGGGAAATTCTACACAACAACTGGCTTGGACACCTAAATAAATGTCAATTTCATAAGAGACAGAGAAACAAAAAACAAAACTGAGAACTGTTTAAGATTTGAAAAGACTAGAGAGGGGAGGGTATAGCTCAGTGGTAGAGCACGTGCTTAGCCTGCACGAGGTCCTGGGTTCAATCCCCAGTACCTTTATTAAAAAAAACCTAATTACTTCACCCCACAAAAAAATATTAGAAAGAAAACACTAGAAAGACATTACAACTAAATTTAAAGCACGATCCTTGATTGGATCCTAAATCTGAAAACAAAATGTCTATAAAGAATATTGTTGGGACAAGTAGAATTTAAATAAATAATAGAAAATGTTATTTTATCAATGTTAAATTCCTTTGGAGTGAAAGCTTGGTTATAACAGACTTCCTTTGTAGGAGATAGATGTTGAGTATTTCTTACCTATTTGTCTATGCACCGACGAAACTAGATGGAAAGAAAAAGAACCGGTTAATCTAAGTGAAATGTGTATCAGTGTTTCTTGTACTATCATTTTAAATGTCAGTCTATTATTTATCTTGTTATAATAGTCTTACATTTAAAAATAAGAAGCTAATGAAAAATATGGATAAAATAAAACACTTTCATGCAGGATCAAATGGAGAGAGTTTGCCATCAACAGCTGTGCACTAAAGATGCTACTGAAGATTGTTGTCTGAAGAATGTGATCTCTGAAAAAAGTCTCAGGAGCAAGAAGAAATGCTAAGCTTAGAAACCGGTAAACATGTGGGAAAGAACATACTGGAATAAAAAGAGGCAGTATTAAATATTAATGATATTGTCTACGGGGAGGTGATAAATTAAAAATATCAGTTTACATTAATAGATTGGAGAATTCATTACATTTGGGGTACTCTAAAATTCTTGTGCTTTAGAATTTTACTTAGATGTATATATTTTCAATAATTACAAAAGACAAAAAGGAAGTTTTTTTTTTTTGAAGTTTAGGGGAACAAATGGAATTTTAAAATCAATCAATCTAAATAAAGATAACAAAGGAGACAAAAAGGATAATAGGAAAAATCAAGATAAGCAAATCATCTGAGGAGGCAATAAATAAATCCAAATGAATTAGTAAGGAAAATAAATATAAGTGGACTAAACTCAGCATTAAAATTCAAAGATTATCAAATTGGATTTTCAAAATATAAATCAAGCCATGTGATATAGTAGACAAAAAATGAAAAACAAACTAAATAACTAATAATTAAGTAAACATGGTATAAAGAATAGAATATTATGCAATAGTGCGATATTATGCAATATGCAATACGCAATAGAGAAACATGGGACTTACCATGTTAAAAGTTAAAAGAGGTGAATTCAATCCAAAGGAAAAACAGAGCAGCTCAGTTGCTGAAAACAATGTTCTGAGACTTAGGGTCAAAAATGGTGAATCAGTCACGTCCACAGTCCTCAAGTTCAACTGTCACAGTGATTCTCTGTGACAAAAGTCAGAGATAACAGTGCCCAAGAGGAGATACAAACCACATACTATTTGACCTTAGTTCAGGGAATGGTGCCCTCTTGTCACAGGATCTAGAAGACTTTTCTGAGATAAGCAGCTTTAAAAGTGTACTAGAAATATGTTTGGGATTATTTCAGGTGGAGATTTGTGCAACCAGGAAGGAAACTCCAAGCAGAGGAAGTTCTTTGACCAAAGCGCAGTGATACTGCCTCACAAGCTAAGGGCACAAGTGGCAAGAGGGACTCACAGTGGACACGATTCCAGGAATGCTGCTCTGATTAGCATCAGTTTCTACATTAAATCACAGCAGACTTTTCCTGTATCTCTTTCAGTGACATTCTTCCCCACCCCTGCTAGCTTTATTGAGGTAAAATGGAAATACAATGTTGTGTAAGTTTAAGGTGCATAATGTCATGATTTGATACACATATTGCTAAATGTTGCCGCAGTAACATCAGTTAGCACATCCTTCATGTCACATAACTACCATGTTGTTGATGTTGTTATGATGAGAACGTTTAAAATCTACTCCTACAGCAACTTTCAAGTATACAATACAGAACTGTTAACTGTAGTCACCGTGCTGTACATTAGGTCCCCCAAACACATTCTTCTCATAACTGGAAGTTTGTGCCCTTGGACCAACATTTCATTTTCCCTACCTTCTGGCCCCGGGCAACCACTGTTCAACTCAAAGAAATTCTTAAGTAAAGTTAATTTTGAGTCTAGACCTGACTTCTCCCCTTCCCAAAGTGTGAACTGGTAACTAGGATGAATCAATTCAGTCCCCAAACTTTTACTGAGCATTGACAATATTTGAGGCATTTAAAAAAAAATACTCAATGTCCGAAGTGCTCCCGACTCACCCCATCAGTAGATTCTCTGCTCTGTCTCTACTTCGGATTTTCTGGAGGAAGATTTCCTGGAGCCTGCAAAGAACCAGAGATAAAATTCCTGGTGTATTTCTGACTTCTAGGCTTAGATTTTCCTTCCAGACACTATAGCAAGTGTCTGCTTAGAAAAGCACAAGAGTTACTTTTTAATAAACTCCCATTTATGTTAGACTATCCCTTTCTGTATTTGCTGACAAGGTGATATTTTGCTTTTGCTACCAATGAGGGGTTTATTTTTGAGGGCTGTGGGATTAAGACCTAGCCCCGTGAGAATCTCAGACACTGGGGCTGAGCTCAGTGCACCGTACTGAGTTTCCCAGTTGAGACAATTAAAAAAAATTTTTTTTTCAAGCTTCTGTCCTGTAGGGACTTGGCCTCTTGTTTATTTTCATGAGTTTGGGGATCATCTGTTTCAACCTGAAGCTGATTTTAGATCTTGAAAATCTGATTTTGTATCCTGAATTTTCTACCTCAAATTTTCTAAGTCTCAGTTTCTCCTTTATTAAAAAAAAAAAAAAGCTTAATGACACCAGACATGGCTGCCTTCGTGGTGCTGGAACCACACGTGGGGAATGCACGTGCCTGCACCTCCCGATCCTGTACGCCTGTGAAGCGCACTGCCACGGAAGGGATCATCAGGATCATTACTGTCAGAAGGCATCTCCAAATCTGAGTGGCTCTCTTTCTTCTTTCACTGCCGCAGCTGTCCTCACTGCCATATACCTAACGGACTCTTGGGGCCTTACACAGCCAGCATCCTCCACTGAAGCTCTGTCTGGCATCAGCAAAGGCATTCCCATGTCTCATTTTATCAACACGATGAACTCCATGCCTCACTTGTTAACCCTGGGGTGATCAGTAGAAGAAAGTTCCCAGGTTATTTCCCTATAGGTCTAGACCATCATTTTAGAGAGCTCTTCATGTGTCCTCCCTGAGTTGAATCGCTGAGTGATTCTACAGAATTCAAATCCCTTCTCCTCTAGGCAGTAGATGCCCTGGTAGGGACTCTGGCTGGACAACAAAAGGCTGTTATAAATTCATGTTTTTATTGCCTCCTCCTCATATATATGGTGACCTCCCAGTGGTTATCATGAAGTATTGAGTGGCTGTCTCCTTGATCTTTTTCCTAGGAGGATGGGCAAGGTGGCAGGCTGCATGGCACAGGGGTTTTTAAAGCACCAACTCTCAGAGTCATCCTGCCTGTGTCCAAAGCCTGGCGCTATCGCCCGTTAGCCTAGTGAATACGGGCAAGTTACTGGACCTCTTGGAGACTTCAGACTTTAGGTTCCATGGGTTTAAGAACTGTATCATACAATTAATTACTTAATCCATGTTTACTGGAGCACTCAACAGATTTGAATCTGTTGCCTGAATATTGACCAAGTAAAATGGAGGCATTGTAAGAGACTTTGTCCAAACTGAAAATGATGAAAAGCTGCTAACAGGGGTCCAGAAGGGTCCAGACGGTCCAAGGAGACAAAGACTTTCCTTGGCCCCTTTACAGAATTTCCTAGTAGCTGGGCTGCAGAGGAAGCCATCCTGTGGAGCCCCCCTCAGCAGCTTGGGGCAGGTGGGGAGCCAGGCAGCTTACTGCGAAGGCAAATAGAAACCAAGCAACCAGAGCTCCCACTGCAGCCAGCCCCTTAGCTGCTCAGACTTTCGGAGGGCAGGTCAGCTGAGCCCTCACCAGTCTCCCACAGACAGGAACAGGTACCACAACGAGTCCAACAGCTTTGCAAGAGCAGGCGTAGGTGGTCTCCGAGTCCCTCCCTTTCTGACGGTCTATCGTCTGTTATAAGGCGTATTGATCCTTTTCACCTGACTGGTACCGCTCCATCCTCCACACAGAGACTCTACCTGAACACCTGGCTCTGGTGCATTTTGGTCACCCTCTTTGGGCTTGGGCTCAAAATTCCTAAGATATCTTTCGAGGGGGGCATTTCCTAAGCTAATAATATCACCAAGACAATTTAAGAAGGTCTATGAATAGGGAAAGGTGAAATTTACAGTGATACCATTTTACTGGATTTTTTCTTTATAGTCCAAATGACTGATGCCTCACAATTTCTACAAGGTCAAGGAATTTTGTTATTGAAGATGGAAGAGGCTCAATCATCCAATCATTTAACCGATACTCACTGAGGACCTGCTATGAACCTGTCACAATTCTAGGCACTAAGAATCTGGCAGTGAATGACAGATAAGTTCTCAACTGTCAAGAAGTTTACATTCTGGTAGGAGAGATAGATGAAATATTATTGAAATTACTAATAAAAATTTTGACAGCATGTTAAACGGTACCCAGACCTATAGTTACACGATAACCCATCTAGCTATAAAAACTGCTAGAATATCAGAGGTAGATGAAAACTTAACTATCATCTTGTTTAACTCCCTTGTCTATTTAGGATATGAGAAATCCAAGGCCCAGACGCCAAAGCCCAGAAGGCATTGTTGCCAATGTTTTTTTATTCTGGAATACCACATTGACTCTTTCATAAAGTCTTAATGGTTGCTACGAGTATTTTTTTTAATTTGAATGCTGATGGATTTATTGTCAATTTCAGATGTAAAATTGGTATTTTGCTATGTTTTTAAAAAGAACCTTTATATTTTACATACAGATTGAAGTATTTGTGGATGAAATGATATAACATCTAGGAATTGACTGCAAATAATCAGGTGAGGGGAATGGAAGAGGTTACTGAAAACAAGATTGGTTATGAGTTAAGAATTATGGAAGCTGAGTGATGGCTACATGGAGGTTCATTATAGTAGCCTCTTAGTTTTGCATTAGGTAAATTTTCCGTAATAACAATTTAAAAAATAGAGCATGAGAATTCCTTGTGTGCAGGTTCCTCGGGTTCTATTCCAGCTCCTGGGGTCCCTCCCAGGAGCCATCAGCCTGTATGCCTCTGAGCCTGCCAGCAGAAGGCTTTGCGGACCTCCCTGAAAAAAAGGCCATGCCTCCTCTGGTGGGTTCACGTCCAGAGGCATAAAAACAAATAAACAAACCCTCAGAGGTAAAACATAAAAAAGGACCAGTGGATGAAGGAGGAATCCCAAAGATGAAGTTTGTCTATGGTGGGCAGTGAGAATGCCTTCTTCCTACCAGTGTCTCAGCAGTACTTGGCTACGGAGATGGAAATCCTGGTTCCAGTGGTGCCTCCATTACCTACCAGCTGTGTGACCTTGGGCAAGTGACTTAACTTCTCTGTCCCTCAGTGCTCTCACCTATAAAACAGGGATAAGATTACCAACTTTTTGGCGAGAATTATGTCTTCATGTCTGGCACAGAGTAACGCTAAATAAATGTTGGCTGGTGGTATTATTATTATTATCACCTGAGTTTCCCAATGATCTGTGGCAAAGTGCACACTGGGGTAAAAAGCAGCACTGAGGAACTGCAGAGTGGGTTTCTATCCTGCACAGCCCCAGGCTGTAAGGGCTCACTCCACTGTCCTGACCACCTGCAGCACAGCCACCGGCACAGAGGCTCCGACTGCTGCTGCTGTGGCACGGGCTGACGTCTCGGGGGTGGGGGTGCTGTGCTGAGGGTTTGTCCCCACTGCGGGCCCACCAGGACCTCCCCGGGAGACGGAGCTCTCTGGGAGTGTGGCCACCGGCAGCCCTCGGCGGGCAGTGGACTTCCTCGGATGGGGCAGGTGGACCTGCCCACAGGCCGCGCACCAACCTGGGCTGGACGCGGGCTCCGAGGGCTGAAGACGGCGACGGAGGAGCAGCAGCGGGGACGCCTTGCAAGACGACTCCGTCCCTTGTAGGTGGGCCACGGACAGCGGCAGGGTCTGGGCCAGTGGGTGGGGCCGGCGGGGATGCCTCCTCCGCCAGGAAGCCGGCCGGGTCCGCGCACTCCAGGTGGAAAGACTCGCCGTCATCCAGAAGGCCTCGTCCCAGACGGGCGGCCCGAGGGAGGCCGAGACGGCCACGGTGCTGGCTGCCGCGGCCTGGCCTTTCTCCCGCTTTCCCTTCCCCGTTTCCTTATCCGGGCGCACCGCGCGCAGCGGGCCGGGGCGTGGCTCGCCATCGGCCTCTCCGGGGCCAGCGGGAAGCAGCCCGGCAGCGGGAAGCTTCCTGTGGCGCTGCTTTCCCGCGCGCGGGAAGCCCGCAGCTACTGCGCAGGCGCGCAGCGGCCGGCCCGCCCGCCCACCCCGGGGTCTTTCGGAGACAGCCCCGGCCGTCTTACCTTTCTTTAAAATATTTATTTGTCTTGTCTTCTAATAAACTTGTCAGCTCCTTGAGGGCGGACCTGAGGCGTGTCCATAATCCACGTGCCGGCAGAGCATCTTAGCCGCAATACGAGGATCTCTGAAGCCGGGCCTCGGCCGCCCTCCCAGTCTTCCGCCGCTGGGCTGTGCTGCCGGCTTTGCCCTCGGAAGTCCCAGCCAGGCCTGCACCGTGCACCCTCTGCAGGACCACTCTGGGATGTTTGCTGGATTGAAGGAAAAAAGCAATCCTCGGAAAGCAGGTATTCACTGAACACGCACTCTGGGCAGCTTTGGTGCTGGAGAAATCATAAACAAACCAGCCCCAAACCTCTGCTCTAATCGAGCTGATGTAATGTGCCCATTCTCCATACGCTTTATAAACGACAAGTGTGTCATAACGTTCATTCATTCATTTGCCAGGCATGCTTCCGCATTTCTGTGTTAAAACTTATATTCTGGTGAGGTGAGGTTAGATAACTATAAACACGATAATTTTGAACAGTGTTAAAAAATTGTGAAGAAAGTAAAACAGGTTAATGCTTAGGGAATGATAGGCAATCGTGGTGGGGAGAAGAGGGCACAGGGATTCTGTGCCTACATTGGACGGGTTGTAGGTGATTAGCGTAATAAATAGGTACCACTCATTGCAAGTGTCTGGGAGAGTCCAGGTAGCTAGGACATTGAGTTCAAAGTTGCTGATGAGGGATGAAGAGGAGAAGTAATGAGAACAGTTTAGGAAGCTAATGCAGTGCCCACGACAGCAGACCAGTGCCAGACAAGGTGGTGACACTTTAACATACGTTGCATGTTTAAAACCCCCAATAATTCCTTGTATTTCATTCCTTATCTATGAACAAAGGAGGTAATTTCTAAAAGGAAAGAGCAAGCTCATAATCAGAGAGTTAGGAGTAGATGTGTTAACTATTAAGACAACCCAAATTTAGGGCTCTGGGCACTGCACCCCCATGGCTGGAAACTCCCCATTGTGGTTTAGGGCAGCCTCGCTGTCTCATCTCTTCAGCGCTGCCTAGTCCTCTCCAAAAAATCTTCTGTCGGAATGCACATTCTTTTGGTGTGGGTTAATGTTTGGGTTTGTCCCAATGAGAGGGAGACCCAAGTCACTCTTGCGTAACCTTTTCCAATGGACTGAGCAACGGGCTCCTACTTACGGGCTTTAACAGTTCCATCCACTTAGGTGAGTTTTATTTGATTATGTTTTTTATCTCCATCCATATGGAACAGAGAGCGTCAGAATGACAGCTGGATTCTAGGCAGCAATTACCAGGAATTTTTGGAATACTTGTCATGAGAAGAAAGAGTAACTAGTTAATCTAGTTAATTATTTATTAAAACATTTATTGAACACCCAGGCAATGCCAAACAGTGGACTGGGGCTGGTGACAAAGTAGTGAGTAGGAGCACGCAGGGTCACTATCCTCATGGCATTGTCAGTTAAGTGGGTATAAAGGCAGAAATAAGTTGTACACAAGGGCACAAGAGCTTGTAAAGGGGGGATTAATCTGGTCTGTTAAATCTGGGAAGATTTCCCAGGGAAAACTGTGCTTGTACTAGACTGCTCTAGGAGAACATTGCTGAGATGTATGTGAGATAATATTTTGCCGATGTTTTCTTCTAGGAGATTTATTGTGGCTTGTCTTATGTTTAAGTCTTTAAGCCATTTTGAGTTTATTTTTGTGCATGGTGTGAGGGAGTGTTCTAATTTTATTGATTTATATGCGTCTGTCCAGCTTTTCCAACATCATTTGCCGAAGAGGATGTCTTTTCTCCATTGCATATCCTTGCCTCCTTTGTTGAAGATTAATTGATGGTAGCTGTGTGAGTTTATTTCTGGGCTCTCTATTCTGTTCCATTCAATGAATATTTTAAAGAGTTGTGGATCTGAAGTAATCTCCTAGGGGGAGCTTGGCTCAGATGATTGCATGTTCAAATTTCAATGCTCTCATTAAAGATAAATGAGAATAAAGATATTTTAGTTGATGCCAAGCTCATATCATCTCTGATTAGGTTGTTTGGGATTTTTTCCTCCCTCAGTAAAAATCTGAAGGTTTTGGTAGAGCAAAGGATTTGAAAGCACATCAAGCTAGTTTCATGTACTAGATGTATAAATGTTGCTGTGTAGTTTGGGCAAATTACTCAATCTCTTTGAGGCTCAATTCCGTCTTCAGTAAATATAATATAATGACATTGACCTTTGTGGATTGTTCAAGGGGACATGAAATGCTGTACGTAGAATGTTGAGATATTTATTTTCTCTCCCCTTCCTTGTTACATTAATCATTTATAGAAGAGTAAGTAGTTTTGCATATTTAATGTCTCTCAATAACGGGTCTGTACGTGTTTTAGGTCTGCACTGTCCAATACAGTAGCCTTTAGCCACAAGTGACTATTGAGCACTTGAAATGTGACAGTCATATTAAGATGTGTAAGTGTATAATACATACTGGATTTGAAGCTTCAGAATAAAAAAAGGGCTGTAAAACATCATATTAATAATTTTTATGTTTATTACATGTTGAAATGATAGTATTTTGAATATAGAAGTTGATAATAAAGTGGCTTTTTAAAATGTGGCTATTAGAAAATTTAAAATGATTCAGGTCATTTTAACATGGCTTGTATTTTATTTTGGTTGGACTACGTTGGTCGAGATACTGTACATCTCTGGTAGAGGGGGATGAGTATGTTTGAAAATCTGTGGATGTCAGCAGTGCCTCTCCATAGTCTTTGTTGCAGCGTCCTCTCTTAGCAAACCCCTCTGACCCCATCCATCATAACGATATTCTTACCTCTAATACTCGTTAACACCCTTGCAGTGGAATCGCTCTCTCCACCCCACATCTCTCTCTTGACTCTCACACTTGAAAGGGCAGCCTCAGGTTCCTCGTGAACCCACCACCATGTTCTGGGGCTGCACTGCTCTCTCCATACGTCTCATCAGATCGCATACCACCCACTCATGCTTCCAATCGGTTATTCGCTCATTTATTCACCCATTCATTATTTATTTTAAAGTATGTCCCATGTGTCTGATACTGAGCTAGGCGTTTGGAATAGAAAGATACATATGATAAAATGGGGTTCGTTCCCACACTGATGAAACATACAGTCTAATGGGAGCAGTAGACATTTACACAGGGACACTGTGATCAGCAATGATACTCTTTTGCAGTTAAATCCTCCAAGAGCCAACATTTTGGCCTCCCCCACTAGCTAACTGTATGCTTTTCATCAACAACTCTTTGGAAATTTGTCATAGGAGAGACAGGTTTTGATTCATGATAAATCAGGGAGCAGAGCTTGACAGTGCAAGGTCCTGGGGCTTAGAACAGTGGTGAGGGTCATGATGGTTGTGATCTAAAGCCACTGGCTCCATGCTGGCCCCGTCTGTCTGGAAGTCACAATTATTGAAGACGAGAGAGAGGGTGATCGAGGGGGAAGTGAGGATTATCAGCTGCCTGCAAAATAGGCTTCCGCTGCACCATGTTTCATACAGGTACCATCCTAAAGCATTCCTCATGTCCAAGCTATGTCTTTTCTTGGTGCAGTATAAAGAAACCATCCTGAATTTAAATTCCTGCTACTAGGTGTGTGGCCTTGGACACTTTTTTCATCTGTGAAATGGACAAGGTCGCTGAAAGGATTGTGGGAAATAACATGCTTGACACTTCTCTCTCTGAAAAATATTTTAGGACTTAGTCATGGAAACAGTATAGGACCAGGTTTTCAAGGAAGGTCTTAACGTCAAATATTCTGCCTCTTTATCCCTATAATAATAACTTACTCATAGTTTTCAAAATATGCATACTGGGGGAGGGTTGAAAAATATGCTAACAGGGAGTTGGTTTTGATTTCAGCATTGCACAAAAATCCAAAATGTATGCTGACATTTCGTGGTTTATTTTCAGAAAGCCTCTTTAATTCTGCAAACACTGCAAAGACCAGAACATATATATTTTTGCACAGCTAGTGAATGAAAATTCCAAAGAATCTCATATCTGTGTGTTTTCCAGGGGGAGGGTACGTTGATGTAAGTCAAGTTTGAAATTTGAAACTGTGATACATGTAGGAAGCAAGGATGTTGTTGTTTATGTTATGATTTTCTTTGTTACCTCCCTCCTGCCCACAGGTAATTTTCTCTCCCGTGCAAAGTTGAAGCCTATGTTCATTTTTTTGCCCATAAATCACTGGGCTTGCTTGCAAAAAGGTAGGGTACGCTTGATTTGCTTTTAGAGCCATTTCTCACTGACTGACTCTGTTCGTGAGTCATCAAGGTTATATTCATCTCAACTAGTGCACATTTGTGGAGACACGGTTTATAGAGCTCTGTGCACACATTTGAACCAGTGGGAAAGCAGTGACTTGTTTGAAAAAAAGCACACCAGCAAAGGTGGAACTGATTGGAAATACTGCATCCACTGGCATCAGATGAGCTGCTAGTTCCGTCCAGGGGAGAGAAGTCTCACCTCCCCTCTGGTCCCTCGGAGCAGGGGAGGGAGGCCAGGAGAGTCCACTGCCTGAATCTCACAACGACGTGAGAAACCGTCTCTGCTTTTCTTCCATGGTAAAGATTTCTGCGTGAACCCAGAAACGCTAGTGTTTCACCCATCGAACACTGGTGGGTAGAGGGCAGAGCAGTGTGTCTAAAAGAATTTTCCGGTTAAACGAAACACGTCACATAAAATGGCAAAATCTTATTCATTTTAACCATTTTGAGTAAAAGACATAACTCTAATGTGAATCCAGACCCAATTCTGTTTTTTTTTTGTTTTAATCTATTTAAGCCTTAGTTGTTTTTTTTTTTTCCAACTGGAAAGAGAGTAGATGAGAAGACTTGGTGATTCCAAGTATCTTCCAGTTTAATGATGCAGTGACTCATGGCCTCCTTCCCCAGCTTCTTAATAACATCACAGTTAAACATTTTTCTTAATGATGCTGGGTGCTCATTTTGATTATGGAAAGACTGTTCCTAATATTAGTAACAGGTAATGATCACTGAGCATTTTCCTTACGGCTGGCACTGTGTTGAGCGCTAAGTAGTACCTGTAATGCTAAGCACAGGTTGAAGCCATCATCAGTCTCCATTTTACAGCTGAAGAAATTGAGGTTCATAGACAGTAACTTCTTCAAAGTGACTCAGCTGACGAGTGGCTGAGCTCGCGCAGAAGGAAGGGCTGTCGTTAGGGTGGCTGTTGTTAATCCCGGCTCCAGGTTAGACTTGCCTGGGGGGGCCTTGAAAACCATACTGACGCCCAGACCTCTGCCATAAATGACCTAAATCAGAAAAGTCTGAGTGGGCAGTGTTTTCTAAAAGCCCTCAGATGACTCTAAATGACAGTCATAATGGAGCCCACACCATTTAATACTGTGCTGTGATTTCTCTCACTTACTGGCTTCTGGACATTGGTTTGAAGAGTTAATTAACCCCTTGGATCAGCCGTCTTGGCTGGAAAATAGAGGTTCTGTCATCCCCACCGTGTGAGAATTACATGAGACAGTTGCCTAACGGGGTCACTCCTGAGCCTGGCACTCACAGGCTCTCATCTAGTGAGCGTTCCTATCTGCCTCCGTCATCCTCTGCTGCCCGGGGTTTCTGCTCACTGCTCTCTGCGGGCCTGGCTGCAGCGTACCCCTTGCTCTCTTATTTTTTGGCCACTTCCAAGTCACTGTAGGCTGGGGGACCAGATAACCAGGAATATATATATATGTATTATATATATGTTATATATATATGTATTTTCGGGTTAAATGACCCATGTCACGTAAAATGTTAGTGTGTTATTCATTCTAACTATGAATCCAGATCCAGTTCTGTATGACTTAATCTATTTAAACCTCATTTGCTCAACTGGAAATAGGGTAGATAAGCCAGTGATTTAAGTATCTTCCAATTCAATATAAAGCCACTTTGTTAAGGGAAAGCGGCTCTGAGTCAGGGCTTATGAGTTTTTCTAAAATGACCTGGCTTGAATGCAGGGATTTGGCTTAGTGCAAGGCTCAGAGGCATTTTCCCCGCTTCCGGGCCAGGGTACATAGTCACCCAAGCCTAGCCTGTCATAGAAGAGCAGAGATCTGGTCTGACTCCTAATATTAGAGATGAGAACACTGAGAGCCGGAGATGGAATGTGACCTACTCACCCAGTGAGCATCACCAGAGCTCGGGCTAACAGCTACTCTCAGCAGTCCTGCACTGTTACCTGGGTGTGTTTGTTGGTTCATTCACTCATTCATTCATTCATCCATTCAGCATATGCTTACTGAAGGTCTGCTGTGTGCTGGGCTCTCTGTGAGGCATCGCACTGCAGTATGCCCAGGACAGTGTGCCTGCCCTCCTCGAGCACACGTCCCGGGGGATGGGACAAGCTGGCGTCATCGCCACCTGCTTTTTGCAGCAGTCTGGGTTTTGCAACCCTCAACTCTCTTTTTTTCCTCCTTTTTACACACTTTTAGTTAATGAATATTTGACTCAGTAATCACGTGAAAACCACAAGAGCAATTTACGCTGAAAGATGGAAACATTGATGATAGATCAGTTTTAAGGAAATATAATTTTATTTGCATAGATACACGTACACATGAATATAAAGCCCATATAAAGGGTGAAAAATAAGTATTTATCACATAATCTCTGAATCAAAGTTGAAAAATGTTCAACTGGCAAACAAAGATGACATTAAGACTCCAAAATTTCTAAGCCATCAATCAACAGCCAACATGAGAAACTCTTCAAATGGTTCTAAAGCTTTGTAGCAGAACTCTTTATGAGACACAGCATTGTACAGCTCTTCCCTGACTTATGATGGGGTTACATCCTGATCAAACCATCTTTAATTGAAAATATCAGTTAAGTAGAAAATACATTTAATACACCTGGATTGCTTAGTCTAGCCTGCTTTATTTTTAATTTTATTTTTTAACTATTTTTAATTTTAACTTTAATTTCTTTTTACTATTTTTTATTGAAGCATAGTTGATTTACATGTGTTAATTTCTGGTGTACAGCAGAGTGATTCAGTTATATATTCATTTCCATATTCTTTATCATTATAGGCTATTACAAGGTATTGAATATAGTTCCCTTGCTATACAGTAAGACCTTATTGTTTATCTATTTTATATGTAGTAGTTAGTATCTGCAAATCCTAAACTCCCAATTTATCCCCCCCCAGCCCCGGTAACCATAGCTTGTTTTCTATGTCTTTGAGTCTGTTTCTGTTATAAGTTCATTTGTATCCCTTTTTTTTTTTTGAGATTCCACATATAAGTGATATCATATGGTATTTTTCTTTCTCTTTCTGGCTTACTTCACTTAGTATGATGATCTCTAGGTCCATCCATGTTGCTGCAAATAGCATTATTTCATTTGTTTTTATGGCTGAGTAGTATTCCATTTTGTGTGTGTGTGTGTGTGTGTGTGTGTGTGTGTATCTCACAACTTCTTTATCCAGTCATCTAATGATGGACACTTAGGTTGCTTCTATGTCTTGGCTATTACCAACAATACAGCTATGAACATTGGGGTGCATGTTTCTTTTTTTCCTCCAGATATATACATGGGAGTTGGATTGCTGGATCATAGGATAAGTCTATTTTCAATTTTTTAAGGAATCTCCATACTGTTTTCTATGATGGCTATACCAAACTACTTTCCCACCAACAGTATAGGAACTCTCAACTCTTAAACAGAGCCATTTGACCTTCCTTGCCCACTCTTTCTCTTCCTCTTTACTTTTATGTATTCTTCTGCCTCCTTTCCTTTATTTCATCATAGCCCCACCCTTCTAGGACTAATCAGGCCTGCTGAATTCCCGTAGCTTCCCAGCAATAAATGTCCAGAGCCCTCCTAAGAATATTCCTACTCACAACTTTACAGGGTACATCTCCTGAGACGTGATTCCTTAATGGGGTACCAGGGATTGCGCTAAATAGTTTATTGGGTAAGAAAAAAAATTAGAGCTTCTTAAATAAAAATAAACCTTTTCCTCTTAAAAATTTAAAATTCTAATTTTAGCATATATATAATATAATGTTATATTACATATTAGTGTGTATGTAACTAGTATCTGTATTGTTAGTATATTTATATTTGTTTGTGGGGTGTGAACAAACATTATTTTACACAATCAGACACACTTGGAAACCACCGCTTAATGACATGACTTTCCAGAATCCCATCATACCCCCTGTTACATTCTGTACCTTGAGATGATATATCATGAATCTGTGTAGCAGGCAGTTCCACTTGGACTTCTTGAATATGGAAAGGTGTCCCATGTCATGCTGCAGAAGTGAACTCTGAGCCTGGAAGAGACAGAGTTGTTTTTAGAAAAGTTGGCAAGTCAAGAAGAAATTATTGAATGACGGCCATTCTGACTGGTGTGAGGTGATACCTCATTGTAGTTTTGATTTGCATTTCTCTGATAATTAGTGATATTGAGCATTTTTTCATGTGCTTTTTGATCATTTGTATGTCTTCCTTGGAGAATTGCTGGTTTAGGTCTTCTGCCCATTTTTGGATTGGGTTGTTTATTTTTTTCTTATTGAGTTGTATGAGCTGCTTATATATTCTGGAGATCAAGCCTTTGTCGGTTTCACTTGCAAAAATTTTCTCCCATTCCGTAGGTTTTCTTCTTGTTTTATTTCTGGTTTCCTTTGCTGTGCAGAAGCTTGTAAGTTTCATTAGGTCCCATTTGTTTATTCTTGCTTTTATTTCTTCTAGGAGAAAATTTTTGAAATGTATGTCAGATAATGTTTTGCCTATGTTTTCCTCTAGGAGGTTTATTGTATCTTGTCTTATGTTTAAGTCTTTAATCCAGAAGGAAATCTACTTCAGGATGACACCTACACCCCAATGTTCATAGCAGCACTATTTACAATAGCCAAAACATGGAAACAGCCTAAATGTCCATCAACAGGTGACTGGATAAAGATGTGGTGTATTTATACAATGGAATTCTATTCAGCCATAAAAACCGACAACATAATGCCATTTGCAGCAACATGGATGCTCCTGGAGAATGTCATTCTAAGTGAAGGAAGCCAGAAAGAGAAAGAAAAATACCATATGAGATCGCTCATATGTGGAATCTAAAAAACAAAAACAAAAACAAACAAACAAACAAAAACAAAGCATAAATACAGGACAGAAATAGACTCACAGACAGAGAATACAGACTTGTCGTTACCAGAGGGGTGGAGGGTGGGAAGGGATAGACTGGGATTTTAAAATTGTAGAATAGATAAACAAGATTACACTGTATAGCACAGGGAAATATACACAAAATGTTATGATAACTCACAGAGAAAAAAATGTGACAATGAGTGTGTATATGTCCATGAATGACTGAAAAATTGTGCTGAACACTGGAATTTGACACAACATTGTAAAATGATTATAAATCAATAAAAAATGTTAAAAAAAATTTTACAAATATACAAAAGAAAAAAAATAAATAAAATTAAGAAATACACACACACACACAAAAGAAGAAATTAATCTTTGCAAATCTCAAGCTCCCAAATGTTAACCACTATATATAAAAATAGATAAAAAAACAAATTTCTTCAGTATAGCACAAGGAACTATATTCAATATCTTGTAATAATGTTTAATGAAAATGAATGTGTGTGTGTGTGTGTATATATATATATATATATATATATATATATACATATACATATATACACATATACATGACTGGGGCATTGTGCTGTACACCAGAAATTGACACATTGTAACTGACTATATTTCAGTTTAAAAAAATGACCAAAAAAATGAAGAAGAAATTAATAAATGAACCTGCAGGTAGATTCAGGAGCCCATTTGAGGGAACAGTGGGTGACCTTGTCTGACCTCAAGGCCAGTTGATGTTCCATTTCCCACACATGTTCTTTCCCACCTCCGTGACTTTGGGATGGTGCTTCTCTCAGTTTAGGATGCTCTTCTTGTCACTGTCAACATCTTCCAGTGTGGAGTAGAGAGAGGATGCCTTTGGAGTAAGGCAGATTTGGGTTCTAAAACGTTCTTCACCACTTATGAGTTGCATGACTCTTGGCAAGTTACTCAATAGCTCTGAACCCCAGTTCTTCATCTGATAAGGATTATAATACCTTGCTCACTGGGCTGTTGTACAACTGAAATACATGTGAAATTCCTGCTTATGCTAAGCAACCAAACAAATATTTGTCTCCTTTCTTGTTTCCAAAAGTCAATTTTCAAGGAATAGAGCACGTTGGCTTTTCAAGAGAATAAAGAAAAGAACGTATAAAATCTTGGAATTAACGTTGACGTTAATTCTCGATAAAACCTTCCCCAGTTGTTAGAGTTAAATGCCTCTTTCTGCTCCAACTGCACATGCTTGTTTCTTTCCTTTCTATCTGTAGTATGTTTAGATATTTGAATGACCATCTCCCTCACAAGATGACCTATCTCCCAAGGGCAGGGACTAGGTGCATTTCCCTTCATGTCCACAACACAGTGTTATGTTCATAGAAGGCCACCTTCGGAGATCTGTGCTTCATTCAACAAGGATTTATCAAGGGCCCAGCTGCCTGCCAGTTGCTAGTTGTCATTTCTGGCAGAATCCATATGTTCTTATTCTCATGTAATAAGTTGTGGTCTCTGCTCTTCATCATCTAGTACAGTGGTAAGTGTCAGTCGGTAGAATTTTTTGGAATATTTTAAAGATAGGTATTAACTCTTCTTTAAATGTTTGGTAGAATTTATCTGTGAAGTCATCTGGTCCTGTACTTTTGTTTTTGGGGAGTTTTTTGATTACTAACTCAATTTAATTACTGGTAAACAGTCTGTTCAGATTTTCTGTTTCTTCCTGATTCACTCTTGGAAGATTGTATGTTTCTAGGAACTTATCAGTTTCTTCTAGGTCATCCATTTATCATTGTAAAATTGTTTGTATTAATCTCTTCTGATCCTTTATATTTCTGTGGTGTCGGTTGTAACTTTTCCTCTTTCCTTTCTGATTTTATTCATTTGGCTCCTCTCTCTCTCTCTCTCTTTTTCTTTCCTTGATGAGTCTTGCTAAAGGTTTGTCAATTTTGCTTATTTTTCAAATATCCAGCTATTAGTTTCCTTGATCTTTTCTACTTCTTAAATGTCTGTTTCATTTATTTCCACTCTGATCTTTATTATTTCCCTCCTTCTACTGACTTTGGTTTTGTTCGGTCTTTAGGTGTAAGGTTAGGTTGTTCACTGAAGATTTCTCCTGTTCCCTTAGGTAGGCTTGTATTGCTATAAACTTCCCTTTTGGAACTGCCTTTGCGGCAGCCATAGATTTTGGAACTTTTTGTTTCCATTTTTATTTGTCTCAAGGTATTTTTTGAGCTTTTCTTTGATTTCTTTAGTAATTGGTTGTTTAGTAGCATATTGTTTAGCCTCCATGTGTTTGTGTTTTTTTGCAGGTTTTTTTTTCCCTTGTAGTTGATTTCTAGTCTCATAGGATCAGAGAAGATGCTTGGTCAGAAAAGATGCTTGATATGATTTTGGTCAGAAAAGATGCTTGATATGATTTTGGTTTTCTTAAATTCACTGAAGCTTATTTTGTGGCCTAACATGTGATCTATCCTGGAGAATGTTCCATACGTGCTTGAAAAGTACATGTATTTTGCTGTTTTTGAATATAATAGTCTTTATATATACAGCTATATCTTTATATATCTGTATAGTCCATCTGATCTAATGTGTCATTTAAGGCCAGTGATTTTTTTTAAATTGATTTCCTGTCTGCATGATCTGTTCATTGATGTAAGTGGGGTGTTAAAATCCCCTATTATCGCTGTATTACAGTCAATTTCTCCCTTTATGTCTGTTAATGTTTGCTTTATGTGTTTAGCTGCTCCAATGTTGGGTGCATACATATTTACAAGTGTTATATTTTTTGTTGGATTGATCCCCTTTTCATTATGTAGTGCTCTTTATTATCTCCTGCTACAGGCTTTATTTTAAAGGTATTTGTCTGGTATAAGTAGTTCTACCCTGGATTTCATTTGCATTTGCATGTAATGTCTTTTCCCACCCCTCACTTTCAGTCTATGTGTGTCTTTAGACCTAAAACGAGTCTCTTGAAGGTAGCATATACTTGGGTCTTATTTTTTATCTATTCAGCTCCACTGTGTCTTTTTGTTGGAGCTATAGGCACACTGGTGTGTGGCTGATTGTAAGGCCTGGCAGTAACTCTTGACTGGTTTTGTGTGTGTGGCCAGCCCCCAATGCTAGTGCCACTTTAGGGGTGCACTGGTGCCAGCCAAGGGTGCCTGCCAGCACTGGTGGGGCTCAGGAGCCTGCTTTAGAGGGGTTCCAGTGCTGGTTAAGGGCATCCACCAGGACTGGTGGGACAGAAGGGGCTGCTTTGGGGGGCTCCAGTGTCAGCCAAGGGTGCCCACCAAGCTTTGTGGGGTGGGAGGGCTGCTTTGTATGAGTGCCATCTGGGTTGGGTCCTTAGGTGAACCCAGGGTGGGGCAAGCACGCTAGTAAGTTAGATGGGAAGAGTGAGAAATGGTGCTGCCAGCACGAGGCCAGTTAGGTAGAGGGTGAGCCAAAAACGAACAACCAAAACCCAAACTTGTGCCTGGCAGTTACTCTGTACACAGAAGAAGTTCCAACAGATCTCTGCTCTTCAGACACATGCCCTAAAATTAGTTTTTTTACATATGACCCGGTTGCTTTTCAAATTGCTGCCTCTGCACTGGGACTTGAAGTGAGTGAGTTTTTGCGTGCACCCTTTAAAAGCAGATTCTCGGTTCCCTTCAGTCCTCCATTTTCCCCAGATGTAAGCCCCACTGGTTTTCAAAGCCAGGCATTATGAAGGCTTATCTTCCTGGTGCAGGTTTCCCAGGCTGGAGTGCCCGGTGTGGGGTTTGGCACCCTTGCTCCCCACAGAGGAACTCTGAGGCTCTGACATCACTCCTGCCTGTGGGCCACAGCCCCAGGACTGTGGGTCCCAGCCAGACTGCATCTCCACCCCTACCCATCTCAGTGTGGCCTTTTCTTTTTACCTTTAGTTGTGGAAAACCTTTTCTTCTAGTCTTCAAGTCATTCTCAGGATAGTTTCTCCATGTGCAGTTGTACCTTTGGTGTGTCCGTGGCAGAAGGTGAGGCCAGGATCTTCCTACTCTGCCATGTTGTTCTGCTCTCTTATATAACTTTTCATTATTCTTTAAATGAAAAATCTTCTGTGGACAGAGCCACTAGATATAATAGTAAGCTTTTTAGAGGAACTGAAAATGAAGGCTAATGTGCCTAGTCTTTGAGTGAGGGTCAGATAGTGGTCAGAGAGTCACAGAGTAAAAGAGATAACAGATACAAGACTGTGGGAGCCAATGATTGGGTTAAGAAATTGTAACAGACCCCAGCAGCTTATCTCCTTAAAGAAGATGTGCTTAGTAACGCCTTGCTTGCATAGTTGAGGTTTTAGCAACGACCCAGGCCCCCGGCTATAAACGCTGGATGTGCCTGCTGTTAGATAGTCTTCTATCCCCAAAACAGCCTTGGGCTAGAATGGAAAACAAGTTAGAAAAAGCTGCAGACTCCGAGGTGAGAAGGCTGGTTAGCCAATGACGGGTAAGATCCCCTGAGGGGGGCCACCTAAGACAGGCACAGCTGCCTAGTCCAAGTTGTCAAGCAGCTGATTCCCATATGTTCCGCCCTGATAAGCTGAAAGGCTCAACACGAACATGATTCACCAAAAAGGGTCTTCTGACCTTGAGCCAAACGCCAACAATAAACAAAGCCTTTGTACTCATTGTGATCCCACCCTGCCCTTCCCTAAATTCCTGCATTCCTCCTTTGACTGTATTCAATAAATATGGGAACATTTGAGAGGTTCATGGAGTTGGCTCCCGACTCTCTCTTGCTCTCTTGACTTTTTCCAAGGTCTTGAGTAATTCATTCTGTCTCAGTGGGACTTCCGCTGGCCAGAAGCCACAACTGGTGATGAACCCACACAAGATCATGCTACCTTGATGGAATTTGGATTTTATTTAGGGTACAACTGGTCACCAATGAAAAGTTTAAGTAGCTGAGGAACATGATCTGATTTGAGATTTTCAGAGATTATTCATCTGGAGACCATGTAGAAAGAAATTAGAGAAGAATGAAAGAAGAGAAACCAGTTAGAAGCTCTTCTAGTAATCCAGGTAAGAGGTGATGATGGTTAGTGTTACAGAAGTGGCAGTGGAAATGGAGAGATTGTGCAACTGAATTTATTCTTCAAGATTCTTCTTTGATCTACAAAAAAGTTCAATTTTAAAAAGGCATGTCCTTGGTCCTTGTAACCATTTCCCTGTACTCCTACAGTACCCAATGCTTAATCTCATCAGAACCCACATTAAGTTGAATCATATATAATTGCCATTTTTTTGGATGTCAAGTCTGTCAAATATCATAAGTTTCATATGGCTTAGGATAAATAAACTTAATTCAGTTGAACACATGCTTTTTTGACGTCTGTTTTGTGCCAGCCTTGTGCTGGTTCCTACTATGTTGTATTGTGTCTATTTTAATCATCTGTCTTTGCTGTCATACAAGGACAGTTACTAAAAGGCAGAGACCACAACTTGTATATCTGCATTTCCAATCACCTGTACAGTGACTGGCAGATTTCAGCAAGAAGAGATTATCTGTACAGAAGAAGCAAACCTGAAAAGGTTGGAGTCCTTGGCCAAGTCAGGAGAAAATGTGAATAGAATCAGCAAAGATAGTGACTCTTGGATGGATTTTCTGGTTCAAAATCTCACTATCCTTATGGTTGGTAAATGATTGCAGACACAGAGAGAAGTGGGAAGAATAGAGAGAATTCTATAATTCTTACCCAAACCTAAGGGGACATTGGTCTCGTCCCTTTAGCTAAAGTCCTTCGAATTTTTTACTTTTTTACTTCTAAAGTTGAAATTTAGCTGACCCTGTGGTGTGGCGCTGTGGTCTCCAAGATTGGCTTATGCTTTAGAATCTTATTCTGAAAGAATGGGGTTGAAGTCTAGTTGAATGACAGGGATAGCCAGTGAAAGTCTTTTATGAAACAGAGTAGGCTTAGAACCTCAGGATGGGAGTATACAGCTCTGCAGAAGCAGCATGTGGCTTTGTGGTGGGTGGGATTTCCTCTGCTGATCCCGGGAGAGCCACCATGACCTTGTCAGCGACCTAATGCATGTGATCTTTGAACTTAATCCTTCGCACCCTGGCCCAAGTCCAAATCACGACCTCTGTAGTGTGACAATAAACAAAATGGGCTCTCCTCTGACAAGTGAAATAAACACACCCAGGAGCAGCACATTTGTTTGAAGTATGAATGATAATGGTGATGATAATGATGGTAACAATAATAAAACATTTATTAATTACCCAAGATGTGCCAGCCCTCTTCCAGACACTTCTCATGCATTAGAAAAGTTAATCCTCACAACAATCCTATGAGACAAGTACTGAGCGCTTTCCTAACTTGCCCGTATTTGCACAGCTCATAAGTAGTAGGGCTGAGAAAATCACTTACACCGTGACTAATCTTCTAGCCGTAGCTACACTTCACTGCACTACCATGAACTTACTTCTCCTGCTCAGATCTTAACTTTGTTTTTGTCATATGCTTTGTTTGAGAGCCTCCTCACTTTACCTAGCCTGGAAAATTCCCGGGTATGCATTAAGACCCATTTAAGGAAATATGGGATGATTTCTCTAACTTTTTTGTGTTTTCTTGGGACTTGGTACATTTTGCTATCACACTAAGTTATTATTATGTGTCTAAATGTTTGCCTCCCATTATTAAATTGTGAGCTCCAAGAGGAACAACACTATGCTTTTTTCTTCTTCTTTTCTTTGGGACCAGGACTAGGTCAATGCCTAATAAATGTTTTATGAGTGAATAATGAAAGAATGACTATAATAACTTAATTATCTGAACAGAGCCAGAATTCAAGCAGTAAGCAGCCCAAATGAATGGCTCAGCACTCATGAGCTCAAGTGTATGCAGTGCCCTCAGAGAAGTGTTGTTGAAGTGTATCAAATTATCTGTCCATCATCTCTTTCTAATGGCCCCAACCTCTGATGATGCAGTCCCACTGGAGCACCCGTGTCTCTGTAACGTGATCCCTCGCCTCTAAGCCACAGTGGCTGATTCAGGACAGCTACTCAGCCCTAGCTGAGCCAGTGGACTTCTTTTGGAATTGGCTATTATCTTGAATAGAGGACACGTAAATTTAAGAGCTGTTGACAATGGTAGCTTTCTGCCATTTGGACTGGGAAGCCCAAAGGCTTGTCTGTAGCCAGTGGAAAAAGTAAGGACATACCAGGAAAAAAAGAGTCAAATTCAGGAAGATTTCCTGGATGGAACTCTTGTAGTAGTACCAGAGTGACTGAGATCAATGATTCCATGAGAAAATGGCCATTTATATTGTGTTCACTGTTACATCTTCAGGTCTAGCAGAGTGGGCTTTTAATTATTATTTGTTCAATGAATAAATAAGCAGGGTGCTGAGAAGGTGGAACACCTCGAGGCAGAGAAAGGACAGCAGGTCCCAATTACCTTGATCCTGGAAGTTCTTGTATCTCATGTAGTGTTGTAATTGACTGCCATAGCCGACTGCATCATTTTGACTTAGAACCTTTTGCTTTGAAAAATATTGCAGAAGTTCATTTGGGTGGATTAGGTAATCGTGAGTTATCTGGAGAGCTTTTGTAAACATTGAGTTCCGGGTATCAGCCTGTGGAAATTATGAGTCAGTTAGTCTGAGTTGGGGTTCTAGATTGTGCATTTTCCAAAAATTCCCCAGGCGATTTTGCTGAACAACCAGGTTTTTAGGAATTCGTGAATTCCCATACCTTGTGGTTCACTCGTCTCCCAGTTCTAGTTAGACTTTTTATTGCATTAATTGTGTGTTTTAGGTAGCATCAATTTGCCATTCGGTGATTAAGTATCAAATGTATATAAAGCATAGAACAACTGCTTGCTCTGCTTTTAACATTTCCTAGTAGGAAAGCAGTTACCACCTCCCTTCAAGGAACAAAAAAGTGACACTTAACTTTCAGGTCAGAAGTTTCATGATACCATCTCATCAGAATGTAAGACAAGTCCCTCCACTACGTGTGAAGTCACGAATCTGTAATATACAAGGTCAGAGAATGTGGGTTCATGAAAAGCTATTTTTAACATCCCAAGTTGGAGTCATTTGCCCTAACCCTTTCTGCTTGCTTTTCAGTCAGATAGGGCACGGACTTAGTTCGAGGCAAACAGGAAGCTGAAACTCTGACCTTAGAGGTAAACTGCATCACTGTGAATTATGAATTTGGGTCTGTGCTTAGAGATGCTGGAAGTCGTGGGACCAGTGGCTGCCTGTTCAGAGGGATGGTGGCTAAACGGTCATAAAGCAAAGCGTTGATCCAGGCGTTTGGGGTTCTAGTCCCCATTACTGACTAGCTGGACGCATTGCAAAGCCATTTCCCTCTTCTGGGTAATCCTCATGTCCCACTGAGAGATGGCATCAAAGTTGTCCTCAAACTCGAGGCCTCTAGAATCCCACAGAGTATGAATTAGAAGTCAGAAGTTATGGCTTTGCCCAATCGTTTGGAGTCAAGGTGTTCAAAACCACAAGTACAAAACTTGAGTGCCACAATTGCGTGGTAGAACTAGACAATAAGGTGGTCATCCTTATGTATATATAATAATATTGAAAACATTTGAATATGAACAGAATTTTTCATAGCTTAGTTAAGAATCACTGCATTGGATAGTATCTGAGGTTCCTTCCAGCTCTTGGATAAAAAGAAGCCATGTCTGATTTCCTTGCTCTGAGAAATTTTCAGTCTTCTTCCCTGACCATAGACAAAGTGGACTTCATTCTGCTCCATCACTTGTGGAGATTAAGTCTACAGATAACATGAGGTTTCATAATAAACCTGAGCACACATGTGCCAAACATCCTACTAGGCATTCTTAAACAAGACACAGGAAAGGGAGAGTGTGTGATTGCTGCTTATCATGGTTTACCATCTCCTCCCCTTTTGCATGTTCCACACTCCTGCACCAGACTGTGTGTGGAGTCACAGAGAGGACTCTGTGCCTTCGCTTGTACACACCACCCTGTCTTTCGAGGGGGCTCCTGTTCATTCTTCAAAACTCAGTTTTTTAAGCAGCACTTTGATTTCATCATGCTTCGCCTTGATAAAGCTGAAACTCCTTCTTCGTGTTCCCACCGTCCCTCAGGCACGGTGTGACTGTGGCTCTTGTCACATCGTGTTTGTGCTGTTGTCACCATTGTTGTCTCTTTCTTCCACTAGACCATCAGTTGTTTGGAGCCAGGGATCATTCCTTTTTTCACTGAGGCAGTTTTCAACCAGGCACCGACTAGTGCTCAGTGTTTGATTACAGAGTGAACGAATGGCTCAGTGGATAACTAAGACCCCGAGATGTTCAGTGTCTGCTCTGTCATAGGTTCTCTGTGACGGAGGGGCAGGGTGGTGGGTGGGTGCAAGGCCCCCTTACAATAACCCCCCAGCTCCCGTCTCATCTTAACAGCGCCAGGCCTTGTGACTCACTTCAGCATCATCCCTGATTGTTCTTTCTCACCCTAATTAGAAATGTCCTTAGGTCTTTAATTCCAGGTACGCTTTTTTTTTTTGATGTGCTGTTTACATTCTTGTATCATTTGCATCATCTTTAAAGCTGATGATAATTGCAGAGTCTGCTAAAAAAACATTCTTGTGAAGGGCAAAAGGTGCTTTCTGAAGGCCTAACAAACTCTTCAGGTGACAAGAGAAAGACCCAAACCCTGGTTTTCTAAGAAGTGTTTGCTGCCGCAAGAGGCAATCTCGTGCCTGTGCGTTCAGCACGGCAGGTGATTTTCTGATTCTTGTCGCTGTTTTTACTTTTTACTGCAGAACTACTGGCTTCCAGAATGTTCATTGCAATTTCTCAAGCAGTCTTAACTTGACCTTTTGCCTCATTTTGCAGGTGAGATTCAGAATAGATAGTAACCTAAAGAACAAAGCAGATGAACAAACAACTAAACAGACACAGAGTCATGGATACAGGACACAGACAGGTCATTGCCCGAGGGGAGGAGGGTGGGGGAGGGAGACTGAGGTACAGACTTCCAGTTACAAAACAAATGAGCTGTGACATGACTTGCACAGTGTGGGAAATAGAGTCAATAATAATGTGATTCTTTGGGTGGCGACAGAAGGTAACTAGACGTACCATGGTGATCATTTCGAAATGTACAGAAGTGTCAGATCACTGTGTTGTGTACTGCTCCTCCAATTTTGAGCCAGCCCATAGAGGAGGGGTCAGAAATTGAAGAAAGATTGCTTTATAACATATCAAGCCTACTTCTCTATTTGTTTCCCTTATAACTTCTTATCATTAGCTGAACTTTCTCTAATTCTTTTTAAAACTTCCTTGTTTATGTGGCATTTTGTGTCCCCTTCATTATAAACACCAGGGGAAGAGGGCATTGCCTGCTTCTATCACAGCTGAATCTCAAGGACCCAGGGACCGTGCCTCACATCTGCGACACAGTTTTCGAATGAATGAGTGTACCCGAGGAGAGATGCATAGAAGAGGCTCAGCTGGTTTTAGCTCTTTTATCATGGGGTATGTATTTATCATGGGCATTATCTCCTCACGTTAATGACCCGAATTCTAGTCCAGAAGCACGTATGTATTTGTTTAACCTTAACGGGGAGACTTACCTCACGGAGGTAGGATTTGGAGTAAGAATTAAATAAAATGAAAAGCCTTTAGAAAACACAAGCCACTCTTCTGCTCCCTAGGTCGACCTTTCACATTTAATTAGACTTCTGACGCCCTTCCAGCCTCGTTACAATCTCCCCCGGTTTTGCTCCACTGCAGACGGAAACCAAAGACCAAGCTCAGAGTGGAGGCCGCCCTGCAGCTGCGTGTACCTTGGTGTCAGATAATTGCTCGTAATTCGTTTGCATATCTTATCAGAGATGGAGCCTAATTATCTTCTCCCGCTGCAAAGTCTCTGGAGACAAAGTTCAGTGTCTGTTTTCTTCCTTTTTTTTTCTTCTCCTTCGGAAAAGTAATATCTTTGAACTTGATTTCACCTTGGGGAAGCAGAAGAGGAAAAAATTATATATATTTTTATTTTCTTCATGCAAATAGTTTTTTTTTTTTAAAACCCTGGTTTTCTGGTTTTCTAGAGAAATATTCAGAGTGGCGTCAGGGAGTAAGGCCCTAAACACAGCACGTGTGCAGTGGTATAAATTAAGTTCTCTCCAATCCACGTGCTTCTTCCTCTGGACTCCCTTTCCCCACGTCCAAGTGCAGTGGGACCTGTGAGAGGTACCTTCATGCTTAATTTAAAATGTCAGTTATAATGTCATCTTCTATAATATTATACGCACATATATACCTGTGGGTGTATAGTTTTAGCAAACTGAGGTGGAGAGATGCGTTATTTTCCAATCACTTTGCCTAATGTCACCAGCTTATCTGACTAATTCCAGGCCCTTCAGTAGCAAATTTTCGGGTGTTCATTATTTGGTCGATGACTTCAATTTCCCACTACATGTATAGAGACTGAATTAATGAGGTGCGCAAGCTGGGAGAGTCATATATAAAATTACAAACATTATGCAAAGGAATCTTGAAAGATTTGCTTTGCATGGAAGAGCTTAACAGAGATGTGCATGATGTGAGTTTGGAGAGGCACACACTTTCTGTGAGATCCATTTCAGTCCCCCCGCGTGAGTGTGCGTGAGTGTCTGTTACATTTCTTGTCTACCTGGGGTGCGAGGAAATAAGAGTTTTGTGCAGGTGCTGCTTCCCTGGCTCAGGGAATTGTAGATGATCAAGTGACTCATTTCAAGGTCAGAGACTGGAATCAAACCTTGTGATTTTCCTCAGTGTGAACCTTCTTTCCCAGCGTGAAGTAAACTGATGTCTGATAAGTTAGAGCAGGATCCAGAGCGTAAACCAGGCGAACCTGCAGCTTTACTGCCTTATGTTGGTAAAAGCTCAAGACAGGGAATGTGTCTTGTTCAAAACTGCACCCTCTAGTAGCATAGAGTGGGCAATCAACTGATGGTTATTTTTCAGTATCCATAAATACCAACGCCTTCGGTTTACAGAACACTTTGAAATGCACCAATGTCTTTTGTTTTTATTATTTCATTTAATACAAATGACAGTAGTTCAAGGTTGGGCCTATGATGCTTATTTTATAGATTGGGAACCTGTACTCAGAGAAGTGAAAAGATCGCTCCAAGTCACAGAGCAGGTATCCGCTGGTACCAGCTCTTCTGTCTCAACTGACTCTTCTTGCTCTGCCTCACCTGCCCTCATTTTTTGTGGTGTTCAAAAGAAATACAAGTGAATGAATGAATGAATGATGGCTGGAGTAATGTGCTGTGCACGGGACTGAAGAGGCTAGCCTGGCAAGAAGGCCCAGACAGAGGATTCATCAGGATGCCCTTGGCAAATCCAGGCTGTGGGGTTGGATTGCCCATGACAAATGTAGCAGGGGGAAACCCACTTATATTGCGCTCAGATGTGCAAATTATCTGTATTGCAACATTTTTTTCTATAAGTCATTTCCCCTTATGGGTCCACATGCTGCTCAGTAGCAGGAGCCATGGTGCTGAGTTCCAACTGTTGAATGCAGTTGAATGATCACCTGTAGGAGTCCTGTCTTTCAGGTGCCTCTTCTCCCTGCTCCTTTCCAGGTCAGCCTCTGGAGGGATGGGGGAGAAGCTTTAGAAGACTTTCTGGAGAATGAAATGGGAGGAGTCTCTCGGCTTCATGTCTGGGAAGTTGTACGGTCTTCTGGCTTCCCTGGTCTCCATGGGAACCTTCCTAACCTCGCTGTTTCTCACCCTGCCACCTTCCTCAGCTGGCGATCTCCTGGCTCATTCTCTCTCAGCCCAGGCAGGGTGCTGTGATCTCTGCTTTCAGGGCTTAAATCTGGTCTCGTTGTTGATGATGGCCTGAGTTATGAGGAGAAGTGCAGAGAGCCTGTAAGGCACTTGGTACTGACCGATTCAGTCCATAGATAGGGTCCGTATCCCTAAATGTTCAAAGCAAAATGGACCTCAGACTGTTTTGAGTGTCAGGCCTAAGAGCACACCCTCTACTCACCATCCCACCGTATCATGTCTCTTCCCAGACTAGCTTGCGCCGAAGGAGAAATGATGAAAGTTCTTCTGCTTAGTCAGGGGATTCAGGGGGAGCAGCCAGTTCTCCTTGAAGGAGAATTCGATTAGCATCCTAAGACGTCGTCTGAAGGAGGCCTCAGGGTCAGTGGACTCAAACTTCTGCAAAAAGGATTGTAAGACCTCTCTGCCCACCACACAGCTTCTCAGAACGTCCCCTGTATCGGTGAGGGGATGTCTCTGAGTTAGGCAAGCAGTGAGGGCCTTTGGCTCCTGGGTAGTGGCTGGACATTGACTGGGAAGGAGCATCTGGTTTTGACCCAGAGTTACACAAATCTCAATGTCTCTTGACCTACCCGAGGGAAATGCTTTGCAAATTCAGAGGTAGAGTGAATGCACTATGAGGAGCTAGAGTAATTTAAATAAAAGTGAATATATATTGAGTGTCTCTGATGTGCTGACACTATTCTAGGCACTGGGAAAAAATCAGTGGGGTGGGAATTGGGAGTTAGGAGGGAAAAAAAATAAAAATATCCAACTTCATGACACTTATATTCATTATGGGTGTCAGATAATAAAATAACTAAGTGAAATGAAATAACTATGCCAACTGGAAAAAATAAAGCAGTAAAGGAGGATGTCGGGGAGTTGCGATTTAAGTTGGTTTGGTCGGAAGACATCCCACTGAGGAGACGACGTTTGAGTGAAAACTTGAAGGAGGTGGAAAAGGGAGCCTCACGGACATCTGGAAGAGAATTTCAGGTAGAAGGTAGGGCTGTTTCAGGTATACAGTGGAGGGACAGGAGGAGGTCCGTGGAGCTGGAAAGTAATGAGTCAGGAGAATACAAATGGAAAATGAGGTTAGAGAGATGAAGGGTTAGGGCCGTGAACGTGGAAAGGGCTTCTGGTTGTATGTCAGGTGAGATGGAAGCCGCTGGGATCTTGAGGAGAGTGACGTGGTCTGATTCCTTAGAGAATCACTGGGTCGCTGTGCCGAGATTCTGCCCCACTGCTCTAGGGGGAGAGGTGGCAGCAGGAAAAACCAGTTAGGACTGGTCACAATAATCCCAGTGAGAGAGTTATTAGCAGCTTGGACCAGAGTGGTGGCAAAGGAAAGAGTAAGAAATAACTGAATGTGGATGTAGTCTTTTGGAGAAGAACCAGTAGTGCTGATGAATGGATTTGAGGTGGGGTGGAAGAGAAGAAGGAAAATGGGGTTGACTTCAAAAGTTTTGACTTGAGTAACCAGAAAAATGGAAATACTGTTAATTAATGTGTCAAAGGCTGTAGGTGGATTGGGTTAAGAGGGGAGGATCAAGGGTCTGTTTTGGGACATGTTAATTTTGAGATGCCTATACAATATCCTAGAATGTTTGTTGAGTAGGTATTTGGAGTCTGTGTTAGGGAGGAGGTCCCCTGGACATACACATTTGGGAGTCACCCACATACAATGGTGAGACGAGATGAGAGCACCACGGGAGTGAGTGTGGACAGAAACAAAAACTCGGTAACACAGCAGAGCCCTTCCCCAGCACCCCAAACCTTTCAATCCAACTTTCTGCTGGTGTCTCCACCCAGTATCCTGCAGGCACCTCAGGCTCAATGTGTCCAAAACTCCACGCATATTCTGAGCCCTTCCAGAGCTTCCTAAGGAATCACAGTGCTAGCATTTAGTTCAGTGATTTTTAAAAGGCGATGTTCTCGAGCTCTTTTTATGTGTCTGGCATTTTGCTGAGTCCTTCACGTGCATTATTTAATTTAATCCTCACCATATCATCTGGAGTATCTATGCTGTTTTCTTTCTATTGCAGATAAGAAAATTGAGGGTTGAAAGTTTGGATAAAGTGTCCAAGGATACACAGCAAGCAGGTGGGGACGTTTGATGGAGAGCCTAGCTCTCTTGAATCCAGAACTTATATTCATAACCATCAAGTCACACAATATCCTAATATTCAGGAAGAATGTCCAGACTTTTATGGATCTTCAAATTCATGACTTACCACAATGTCTTGGGTCCTGGGGTCCTTTGAATAATATGATACAAGCTATGAACAGTTTCCCTGGAAATATGCACATAGGCAAAGAGAGCCAACATTTTATGTTCATTTCAAGGTTTCATGGGCACCTTAAAATCCATCCAGGGACCATTACCACTTAAAGATCAAAGATCTCGACAGAAGAGTTTCTGCATTATGTCCCTCACATGTTTCCTTATAAAGTGGAATAAATGCTTACTGAAAAATTTATGGGACTCTTAGACTTTGTTTTATTTATTTTATAGGATATATATTCATATAGGTCATAAATCAACACCATGCACCTTAGTCCAGACCTCATTCCTACCTCTAGTCCTATCTACTCCTTCTTGAATCTGCTAATGCCTCATGTTTGTAACAACTTCTGTTACTTTCTTGAGTCTCTACGCAGAGTCTCTTTAATATGAAAATAACCATGAATGTATTTGCTGGTCCCTGACCCATCTTTCTTATATAAAGGTAACATAGTTTGCCATTAGATCTTCATTTCGCTTTAATTGATACATACTGGGCATCTTTCCAGATCAATACACAGAGAGCTTCTTCATTCATTTTTTATTGCAATATATTCCATTAGTCCCACACTGATGGACACTTGGGTAGTTTCTAATATTTTCTATCACAAACAGTACTTTGGCAAATAACCGACCAAAGTAATTTTATGCACATGCAGGAGTATCTATCAGATAAAGTTCCAGAAGTAGAGAACCAGAGTCAAAGAGTAAATGCATTTATAAATTGGGTAGCTATTACAAAGTTGCACTCCCTAGATCCTCAAACATCCTGTATACTCGCCAGCAATGTAAGTCAGTACCTGCTTCTCTGCAGCATCCCCAGCAGCTGGCATAGTGTTAGACTTCTGAATTTTTGCCAGTCACATAAGTGAGAAATATTTCTGTACAGTCTTAATCTGCATTTTTCCTTTTATGAAAGGGATAAGTACCTTTCATATGTGTTAGGGCTGCATTTATATTTCATTTTCTGAGAACAGTGGTGTTCTTCCTTTTTCATTTGGGGTTTGGTTCCTTTGGACATTATGTGACTAAAATAATCTATAAAGTTACTAAAAATATATTTCTAAAAATTATTCTACATGGCATTATCCAAGCTGCTTTTTCTTTTTTTTTTCTTTTTTTTTGGTACAGCCAACAAGCCTGTGGTAAGTTCTCATTGTTCTCTCTCAGTGCCAGGGGTTTTCTTGATGGTGGAACAAATCCAGCTTAGTAATAAAGCCTGCAGCATCATCCCCTCCACCCCAAAAAATGAGTCAGTCAGTCAGCGTTAACCTGCTAAACCCAAAAGCTCATTTTAACTTGGATATCTTCGTGTGCCAAAGCATTTTCATCTAATACAGGTATGTTTTGTGTGTTGAGCATTTATCCTGGTCCATCCCTTCTCCACAGCCTTTTCAGCTTTTCAATTTAAGAAAAAAAAAAACAAAACAGAAAAACCTCAAAATCAATGTTCTTTCTTCAAGTAAATTTACATTAAACAAGGGAAAAACAATTCTTAAAATTCTTCCACCAGCCTTTATTTGATGGTAAGCCTCGTTTGGCCAGGTGCACAGCAGCTTTACCGCTTACAATTTAAGAATGTGTATTCGCCGTTCCTGGCTTTGCCCTGAAGTGCATTCCTACCAAGAGGCTTTTGTTTCCGTGTTTATCTTCTCATGACAAGTCAGCCACCGGCTCAGCTTTCACTACCGTTGTCTCTCTCACTTGGTGAGTAATGTTTTTCACGAGTGAGAACACGTACTAAATAGTTCGGTTAAATTCTTCTATTTCTGTGTAGGGCGTACTTGGACTTGTTCACCTTGGAGACGTAAGCTATTACCAAACTTGATAGTCCACTTCCACGTTCAAGCAAACCTTTTGCTTTCAGTCTGGGAACTATTACTTTCTCGGAGTCTTTACTTCTATCTCCAATATTAGAAGTTGGCTTTCTTTATAGGGACATTTCAAATTCTTCATTTATCTTTTAATTTTTAAATTTTTAAAAATTGAAGTATAGTCATTTTATAATGTTGTGTTAGTTTCTGGTGTACAGCAGAGTGGTTCAGTTCTACATATATATTCATTTTCATATTATTTTTCATTATAAGCTATTACAAGGTATTGAATAGAATTCCTTATGCTATAGAGTAGGACCTTGTTGTTTGTCTATTTTATATATAGTAGTTTATATCTACAAATCCTGAACTCCCGATTTATCCTTCCAGCCCCCACCAGTAACCATAAGTTTGTTTTCTATGTATGTGAGTCTAGTTCTGTTTTGTAAATAAGTTCATTTGTGTCATCTTTTTAGATTCCACATATAAGTGATGTGATATTTTTCTCTTCCTGGCTTACTCCATTTAGTATGACAATCTCCAGGTCCATCTATGTTGCTGCAAATGGCATTATTTATTATTTTTTATGGCTGAGTAGTATTCCATTGTATCTATATACCACATCTTCTTTATCCAATCATTTGTCAATGGACACTTATGTTGCTTCCATGTCTTGGCTATTGTAAATAGTGCTCCTATGAACGTTGGGGTGAATACATCTTTTTAAAATAGTCTCCTCCAGATATACACCCAAGAGTGGGATGGCTGGATCATATGTTAAGTCTATTTTTAGTTTCTTTAAGGACTGTCCACACTGTTTTCCATAATGGCTGTAATAGGGACATTTAACAAAAATCACACTGACCTCCCCCCAAAATAAGGTTCATCCCTTTACATGAGTTACAGTGTTCACAATGAACACAAAACAACAAAGCTGCCAATTACGAGCAGATGGCTAGGCTCTCTCAAGAGGACCCTCATGCAGGCGGCATGATGTAAGACTGTAGCAGGTGGGCTGTGTGCGGTGAGGCTGACACGATTTCCTGAGGATCTCGACACCTCTGGTGGGGGGAGAATTTGTCTGCAGGCCACAAACCTTAAAATATGCTGCGTTCATCCTCACAAACCCCCAAATCGCAACGGGTCTTTTAGTTCTATAAACCTCCATCATTGTCGTACTGATGATGTAAAGGTGAACTTCATGTTAAGCGCTTGGGGTCTATACTTGTACCAGGAGCATCCCTGGCAGGTCATTTTTAACTGGGACGGTGGAGGCTGCAGGTTAACCACAAATTCATGCAGCAGAAGATTTTAGTTGGAGTAATGAACCTCTTAGGGCTGGAACTGGGGTGGGGGCGGTGGCTCCTTTATGCGTCTCCTGCTACGTTTGGCACTTTAATAGATCAATGGTACCTTTTTATTTTAATGCAGTTTTGTTTTTAACATCTTTCTCATATGTTAATAGGCATTCGTACATCTTTTGTGAACATCTTGCTTTTGAAAAAATTTTTTCCGGTTCTTCAAAGAAAGGAGCTGGCTTTTTCACATTTAGTGACAGCCTATCAAATTCAAATTCAAAGTGCATATTCTCCTCTGTCCTCTCATTTTCTAGCACTTACAACTTCCAGGAGCCACTCAGTTTTCTACTTTAGAAGAATTTTCCGTTTCATTTCTCCCATCCCATCACTGACCTCTTTCCCCTGTGCTTCTTCTGTCTGGTCTCTGCCTTCTTCGTGATGAGCTGCTCACAGGACATCTAATCTCTGGGCCCAGCTCCCTGGAAAGGGGAGTTCATCCTCCACTATGTTTTTTACCCTCCAAGGTTATATTCATACCACTTCTGACCTTAATTATATATTTGCAAATAGGCTATGGTTAAATGCTTTGCCTGGGCTGTGGAGCTGAGGAGAGAAGGTTATAAACCTAGATTCTATGACACATCACATACTATTAAATCCCCCTTTCCCCGGCTAGACTGTGAAATCTGTGAAGATAACAGTCCTTTCTTTTTCATTTGCATGAATTCCACCAACTCCTGGCAAGTCTCTTACAGAAATAGGTACTCATTAAATGCATGATCAGAGAAATCGATGAATTAAGAAATAGCTCTTTAGAAGAAAAGAGTTCTTTCATTTTGAAGAGTTACTGAGTGTTGACTGGCTGGTAACGTATCTCCCAGGTGTGTTTGCATTCCAAATCTTACAGGTGACAAAGCCTTTAGCTTACAAAGTAATGCTGTTGAAATCATGCATATCAGACATTGCCTGACGGTAGGTGAGTCAGGTGAACAGGTGTTTGTATATATTCCTAAGTGGGGACACCCGGGACTTTCACAGAGACTTAAAATGATGCCATGTAGATTATTGTGATGATGGATCCACTTTGGAACCTGGAAAGGTCAGTGAACGTTCATCTATTTTAAGCTGGGGTCAATTCTACCCCCAATAAAATATCAATATTATTTTTATTGAGGTCATTTAACATGACACCAGTGTCCCTTATGGTCAGCCTGGAACCTTGCCACCCAATGGTTACATGATCACGAGCCACATTGCTTGTGTGAGACCTGCATTTCCTTATTTGTAAAGTAAGAAATAATCTCTGGAGTGCCCTTCAGCTAAATATTTCATGTGGCCATGGATAAATCAATTACCCAAACACACTTGACTAGAAGGGCAAGCGCTTTGTGTGAAATCAGTGAAGTAATCACCTTTCACTGTCTTGACAAATGAAAGAAAGAAGGTGTGGCATGGAGGATTAACAAGTCACCTTTGAACTGGAGAAAAAGTGTGGTTTAACAGATTTTTGGTGGTCAGTTTGTTTGGCCTAAAACCATATTACACCAGATTTGCTTCTCGTTCGAATCAGCTTCACTGGTTGATATCATCCAATTGTCTGATTGCCTATACGACTGGGAAAGAGACTGCATGGCAGGTTATTGGCCATCATTAAGTCTAGGATGAAGTCAGGTGACCATTTCTTTCCATCTCTGCAGGACAAATGTGAGTGTGCGTGTGTAAGTAAGCTGAACATTCACCAAAGTGGATTCGTGCGTGTTTGAGTGTTGTCGATGGATGTGAAGTGTCATGAGAGGAAGCTGCGCGATTGTCCAAAGATCTTACAAAACTATTTCCTTTGGACAATTCTAGTCCAGGATCTAGTTAGGTTCTCAAGTTCAGAATCTTGATTTCAAGGGTAATTGGATTGATGGGTTCTTGAACCAACGAATGATACCTGAAAGCCTCTACAAGACTAAAGCAGAATTCTTATGATTGTAGCACTCGGTGTGTGGTTTCCACGAACAGCAGAGCTCACACGGCTTCATTCATTCAGATTCCCTGGAGAATATCTACATATGTGTGTGTGGGGTGCCATATGCCACTTTGAAACTTGCTTGGTGGGTATGGAAATGAGTAAGGGAGTTGTGGCTAAAATTTGAATATTTAGTGACATCTGGTTAAGCTGTCATAAGAATGATATTCCAGTTTCTTACCCCATATAATACATGTGGATAGGAACTTTCACCCTTAGTCTCTCTTTCTTTCTTTCTTTTTTTTTTTTTTTTTTTTGGTGGTTACATTACTGGCAAATTCCTCTTCTAATGGATGTACTCTGTCTTTAGAAAGGCAATAATTTAATCTTATTTTTTTCCAATGAAACAGGATAGATCTTTCAAAAGTGACTTTGGATTTTTTTTTTGGTTATTGTTCTCAATTATTTTCCATTCACAGTTTTACTCTCATAATGGACAATTCTTTTTATTAAAAAAAATAATTTTTGGAGAGGAAGAGCTGTGGACATAAGGTAATATTTTTTTCACTTGATAAATACTAGGATTAAATTCTTAATTTAATTACTCCATTAACTGAATAAGAATTATTAAATTAGTAATAGCTAAATCTCAGATGCAGTGATGCTCCTTAATTTCTTAAAAAGTGGTTTTTGCTTTTGGCAAATCAATTAACAGTAAGGATTTCAGGAACAAACTATTTTGAGAAATTCTGTTTTGAGTTGGTAGCAGAGTTCCTAACTAGGGATCTCTGAAGCTTACACAGGCACAGGAGACACTGTGGTGTGGTCAGGGTACTGATGGTCGAGTTTGGATGTTCTGTTGTGTTTTTGAACGGGGAGAGGATAAACGTTTGAAGAGACTGGAAATCTGTTCTGCTGACCTCTTTGTATGTGGATGTACTGCCACCTGTTGGTCATCTCTTGACATTGACCAGGTTTTGAAGGCTGACTCTGGATTCTTTTTTGTCGTTGTTGAAGGATAATTAACCTACAATACTACACGAGTTTCAGGGAGACGACATAGTGATTTGACACTTAAATACATTATTAGGTGATGACCACACTAAGTCAAGTTACCATACCTAGTTACAATATTATAGTGACTGTATTCCCAATGCTGTGCATTCAGCCCCATCATTTACTTATTTTATAACCAGAAGCATGTTCCTCTTAATACCCTTCACCTATTTCACCCAACCGACCACCCTCCTCTTTTCTGGTAATCATTAGTTTGTGCTCTGTATCTGTGAGTCTGTTCCTGTTTTGGTATGTTATGGTTGTTTGTTTGTTTTTAGGTTCAGTATGTAAGTGAAATCTTGCAGTATTTGTCTTTCTCTGTTTGGCTTATTACATTCATATTTAAAGTAGGATTCTCTTGGGAGTCATATTGTTGATCTTGCTTTATTCACAACAACAAAAATTTTACCTTTTAATTGGCTATTTAGAGCATTTATATATTAGAGTGATAACTGGTATGCTTGGGCTTAAATCTCTTATCTTGCTTTTTGTTTCCTTTTTGTCTGTTCCTTGTTAATTTTTGCCTCATTTTCCTTATTTCCTTGCATCAGTCTTTGGTTGAAATCTGCCCCCGGGGAATGTTCATTTTTGGGGGCACATCTGGCTTGGTGGTGGTGGAGAAGTAGAGGAAAGACAAATCCTGAAATAAATGCAGGTGGTGGCAGTGAAATTTGGCTGGTGTGTACGGAAATGATAAGGGTGAGGCTCAAACGGAGTCAGCCGTGCTGACCAGCGTGAGCGTGGGAAGCAGGGCGTGTCCTACACTTTCTGTAGTGCCTGAAATTTATCTCAGATGCGACTTTAAAACCTTCTTGCTGGCTAAAAAGTGGAGAAGCATTCTCAAAGTGTGGCAGGAGCGCCCAGTAAGTCATAAAGGCCCATTTTAAATTTTGTCCCAGTTTAGGAGAAACTACAAATATGTCTCAAATAAACAGCTGGGAATATTAGGATATAGTCTAGTTTCATTTATCATGTTGGTGGCACCAGCTTTATAACTGCTACTTGGCTGCATACCAGGGAGTAGATACTGGACACAAAAGGGATTACATAGTAAAGAATTAAAGATGGTGATGTGACATGGGACATCAAGAATTAGAAGGTCTGCAAGCTAGCACCTCTGAGTCTACTGACACCTGCAGTATACGTGTTGAAATGCATCTGCATTTTCCAGAAAAGTAAATGTCTTGCTTAGTGTCTGGTGGCTTACATGTTCCATTTATTTTTGATAAAACTATAGGAAGAAAGTAAAATTTTGAGGTTTAGAGGTGAAGACATGAGTAAGTATTAGATTTGGAAGTAATTTCTTAGATCATAATACTATGCATATTATTTTTTATTCTGTTTTTTCAATTAATAAATATATGAATATCTATCTCTTCATCTGATTAAATATATTCCTTTCAACATAATTTTCAGTGTTTTTCTCCACTTATAAAGAATAATTGCACGTAGCACAAAATTTAAATTGTATAACACCAAATGTAAATAAATGTTAAGTTTCCCATCTACTCCAAACAGATTCTTAATGAAGATATTTAAAACATCTTATAAATTGAAGTACAGTTTATAATGTGTGTTCATTTCTTGTGTACAATAGTGATCCAGTTACGCATATATATATATATAAATATATATATATTCCTTTTCATAGTCGTTTTCATTATGGGCTGTTATAAGATGTTGTGTAGAGTTTCCTGTGCTATACAGTAGGACCTTGTTGCTGATCTAATTTGTATAATAGTGGTCTCTGCAAACCCTGAACTCCCCATTTATCTCTCCATCCTCCCCCATTTTTTCCACCCTGGGGACCATAAATTTGTTTTCTATGTCTGTGAGTCTGCCTCTGTCTTGTAAATAACTTCATTTGGTGTACTTTTAAAGAAGATTCCAAATAAAAATGGTATCATATGGTATTTTTCTTTCTCTTTCTAGCTTACTTCACTTAGTATGACGATCTCTAGTTCCATTCCTATTGGTGCAAATGCCATTATTTTTTCTTTTTTAACGACTGATTGGATTCTGATGTGTGTGTGTGTGTGTGTGTGTGTACATATACACACAACTTTTTATCTAGTTATCGGTTGATGGACATTTAGGTTGCCTCCATGTCTTGGCTATTGTAAATAGTGCTGCTATGAACATTGGGGTGCATGTATCTTTTCAAATTAGAGTTCCCTGAGATATATGCCCAGGAGTGGGATTGCTGGACATAGGATAAATCTATTTTCAGTTTTTTAAGGAATCTCCATACTGTTTTCCATAACAGCTGCATCAAACTACATTCCCACCAACAGGGTAGGAGGGTCCCCCTTTCTCCACACCCTCTCCAGCATTTATGATTTGTGGATTTTGTTAATGATGACCACTCTGACCTGTGTGAGGTGATACCTCACGGTAGATTTGATTTGCATTTCTCTGATAATTAGTGATATTGAGCCTTTTTCTCATGTGCCTGTTGACCATTTGTGTGTCTCCATTGCAGAAACGTCTATTTAGAGCTCCTGCCGAATTCTGATTGGGTTGTTTGTCTTTTCGTTATTGAGTTGTATGAGCTCTTTGTATATTCTGGAAATTAAGGCCTTGCCAGTCACATCATTCGTAAACATTTTCTTCCATTCTGTAAGTTGTATTTTCATTTTGTTTATGGTCTCCTTTGCTGTGCAAATCTTATAAATTTATAGTCTTGTGTCTTGTTTAGTCATTAACCCATTTTGAGTTTAGTTTTTTGTGTATGGTGTGAGAGAGTGTTCTAGTTTTATTGATTTACGTGTAGCTGTTCTGCTATGTTTTCCCTTAGCAGTTTTATAGTATCTGGTCTTTCTTACATTTCGGTCTTTAATCCATTCTGAGTTTTTGTATATGGTGTTAGGGAATGTTCTAATTTTGTTCTTTTACGTGTAGCTGTCCAGTTTTCCCAGCACCACTTATTGAAGAGACTGTCTTTTCTCCATCGTATATTCTTGTTTCCTTTGTTGTGGATAAGTTGACTGTAAGTGTGTAGTTTTATTACTGGACTTCTGTTCCATCGAGCTATATTGTCTGTTTTTGTGCCAGTTAGATACGGTTTTGATTACTGTAGATTTGTGGTATAGTTTGAAGTCAAGGAGTGTGATTCCTCCAGCTCTGGTCTTCTTTCTCAAGATTGTTTTGGGGTCTTTTGTGTTTCCATACAAATTTTAATTTTTTTTCTTCCTGTTCTGTGAAAAATGTCAATGGTAATTTTACAGGGATTGCACTGAATCTGCATATTGCCTTGGGTAGTATGGCCATTTTAACAATATTAATTCTTCCAGTCAAGAGCATGGGATATCTTCCCATTTCTTTAAATCATCTTTAATTTTCTTAATATTTTATAGTTCTCTGCGTATGTCTTTTGCCTCCCTGGTCAGGTTTATTCCTAAGTATTTATTTTTCATGCGGAGTCTTTCGTGTTTTCTGTGCGTAGTAACACGTCACCTGCACGTAGTTTTGTTAATGGAATGCTTCTTCCTGTTGTTTTCCATTTCTTTTCTTGTAGGTTTAATGATGTGCCATTTTTAAGAATCTGCTTTTGTTGTTTTCTCATTGCTTTTAAGTGGTTTTAAGACAAATAACAGGTATAAACACTTTTTTCCTGGCATCTTTAATCAAAAGTAGATAACGTAATTTTATCTGCTAAATATGAACCATTATGAATTATGTGGGTTTTATGGACTTGTTTTCCACTAATTCAACAAATATGGACACAACGCCAATTATTGATGAACTTTTGAGACAGATACTTAATAGGGGTTAAAAACGAGCTAGCAGTGAAATGTTATGGGGGTTGATAGAATGATGGGATAAACAATTAGGTTCTCAGAGAAGCCGGTGACTGAGACGGTTCACCTTCTGTCATCAGACTCTGCATTTCTTCTCTCTCTTGTGACCCTTCTCTCCCAGACAACTGCGTTGACTTAGCTTCCTTGCTTCTGTTCATCTTATTAGCACTGCCTAGAATGCCTTTCCCCTTAATTTCAGTTTATCTAAATTAAGCTTATCTTTTCAGACCTTTTCTTCTTTTAACATTTCCTCATATATTCAAGCTGACAATCATCTGTCGTACTTCAGGTGTCCGGTGACAGTTTTTTCATTTTTGCCTCGAGATAAGAAAATGCTGCTTTGAATTGATGTTTTCTTTTTTTTTTGTCAGATACTGTCTAATTTTGGAGATTAAGAGAATGAGGCACAGAGAGATTTAAAAATTCTCTCAAAGTGACACAGCCAGTAAGTGATGAAGTTAAGGTTTGTAGGCAACGTGGATCCAGAAACTAGGCAGCAGACGACATCCTCCCAGTTGGTGCTGGGTTCTCAACGCATCACTCCCCACTCATAGAAAAGAGAGCCCTCTTTTGATGATGGAGGGTCCTAAAGTGGGAAAAACCACTGTTTTTTAGCAGTCTTCTCTTTGAGAAAAGATACAGTTGATAAATAACACTTGGTCCAAATGCAACTGAGATCATGTTAACTTTGTCCCTCCAGGTGTAAGCTCTTGAGGTTTTAGTTCTTTAGGGACCTGGCTCTAAATCATTAAAAACCCCAAAAGAAAAAGTCCCTTATTCTGTGCAACATGTGAATCAATGTGCAGGTAAAAGAGTATCTCTTTACTCCCAAGATGTTCAAGATGAAGGATTTGCCTTCTTCACCAATTACCTAGAAAATCCAAGAAATCTCCATAAAAATATTTGCCACCATGAGGGAAGTTGAAAATTCCATCCTTGTTCCTAGAAAATGGTTATTTCCCTTGAAGCAGTTAATGGAGATACACAAAGGATATCCTTAGAGAAGTGAGGACATTGCATTTTGGATACTATGAAGTTTTTGAAATATGGTGGAGAAGCAGCAGGATGAGTTTGCACTTTGGGAAGGTAACATCCCCCTCCTCAGCCCAGGTTCTCTAAAGAGAGCAGACTGGCATTTTGTTCACATCCTTATGAGAGTAAGTAACTGGTCTTTTTGGTGATTTTTTCTGAACTGATTTTCTTATTTATTTCTTTTTGACATAGAGATACTGTGATGTCCTTAAGGAATTCTAAAGTCATAGAATGTTAGCTATGAAAGTGGCATAGAGATAATCCTGCTGAAAGTGACTTTCATTTAAATAAATTAATAGTGGCTTGACCAAAGACCAGAAGCAGTCTGTACAACCCCCTACCTCCACACAACTATACTGGCATATTTGGATGGACAAAAATGAAAATATTCATGCAATGGATAAGGCTTCATATCTAAGCCTAGAATTTTCTTTGTGCTGAAAATATACTCCATGTAGCATTAAGCAAATGATCATGATAATGATAAATATCATAAATAAAATGGATATATTCACTATTTTTTATAGATTAAGCTCCACACGTAATTACTATATAATTCAAGAGTGGTATATTGCTTTCAAATTTTTTAAATTGAAGTATAGTTATTTACAGTGTTTCAGGTGTACAGCAATGTGATTCAGTTACATATATGACCTCCTTTTATAGATCCTTTCTATTATAGGTAATTACAAGTATTGAATATAGTGCCCTGTGCTGTACAGCAGATCCTTGTGTTTTGTCTCTTTTATATATAGTAGTGTGTATCTGTTGATCCCAAATTCCTAATTTAATTCCTCCTCCCATTTCCCCCTTTGGTAACTATCAGTTTGTTTTCTGTATCTGTGAGTTTATTTCTGTTTTATAAATAAGTTAACTTGTATCATTTTTTCAGACTCCAGATATAAGGGATACCATAAGATATTTGTCTTTGTCTGACTTAAGAGTAATATATTGCTTCCATTTTACTGAAAGAAGACATTCAGTGATAATAAATGTTGCTTGAAAGTATTTTTTCACAAAAAATATCCTACATAGTGATCTTCCCTTAGGAATTTAAAACAGTTGACTTTTTTCCTCCTTGCTAGTGAATCAGAAATAACATATTCTTGAATATGTTCTCTGCATAAAATGTTATGCATTTGACATTTTACATATATTATTACTATAATTGATATTGCCTGACAGATTTCAGGATAAGTGCCCTGAAAGTAGTTTATGTGAAATATGGGCAATCACATAAAGTAATTCCACGTTATTTTGGTGCACAATTTTGTACACAATTTCCATGACGTGTTGCTGTCCAACATTTACCAGATCAGTTCATCTTACAGGCATGGCCTCCTCATTCCCTCTGTGGCATCCTATCATTTTATATGAGTAACGTCTGTCATTTGTGTGTGTTATCATTTCCACATCTTTTTACAACTGAGAGTAGGGAACAGACTGAAAAACACACATGTGAATTGTGTCTTAATAATATTACAATGGTATTGGTCATTCTGTAAGATCAAGAACTCCCCTGGTTAGTCTTTCCCAGATGTCATATGTTAGGATCTGAATATCTCGTTGGTTTTACAGTATTCCCAGTAAGGTCTTCCAGCTGTTTCTTTTTTTTTTTTTAATCCCATCATACAGTAAGATGAAACTTGGGGAGTAGTTCATGTACAAACTCATCACTTGAAAAAGTTTTAGATAATAGAGCTGGACTCTTGATGGGAGAGAGCAAACGTCAAGGGTGAATATCCAAGTTGACACAGGATCTTTGCATCAACTGTCCTGACCTAGTATCTAGGAATATTATCTTCGAGCTTGACATTATTTCACTACTTTTCTATAACAAGCCTGTTTAAAATATTGTTATTGAATTAAAATGTTATTTATTACTCTTAGTGATATATTTTTAAATAATAAAATGTTTCTCTTTCTTATTAACAAATTACAGATGATCAATGGAAAATCAGAATCAGACAGCAGTGACTGAATTCCTTTTCTTGGGCCTCACAGATCATCTCCACCTGCAGATTGTCCTCTTTGTCATTTTTCTCTTTGTCTATCTTGTCACCCTGGGGAGTAATTTGGGGATGATCACTCTCATATGGATCGATCCCAGACTCCACACGCCTATGTACTTTTTTCTCAGCCACTTGTCCTTTGTAGACACGTTTTCCTCTTCTTCCATTGCCCCCAAGATGCTATGTGATATCTTTGTAGAAAAAAAAGTCATCTCTTTCATGGTTTGTGCTGCACAGATGTGGTTCTTTGGTCTTTTTGTGGCAACTGAGTGTTTGCTCTTGGCTTCCATGGCATATGATCGGTATGTGGCCATCTGCAAGCCCTTGTTGTACACCCTCATTATGTCCGGGAGGTTCTGTGTGCAACTGGTACTGGGCCCTTATGCTGTGGGTCTTCTAAGCACCATGACTCATACAGTTTTCACTTTTTGCTTACCCTTCTGTGGTCCAAATATCATCAATCACTTTTTTCTGTGATATTTCACCACTGCTTTCCCTAGCGTGTGCAGACACCTGGATCAATAAGTTGGTGCTTTTCATCTTAGCGGGAGCCATAGGAGTTCTTAGTGGCCTGATCATCATGGTCTCCTATGTTTGCACCCTGGTGGCCGTGCTGAGGATCCAGATTGCTGATGGGAGGAGGAAAGCCTTCTTTACTTGTTCTTCTCACCTGGCAGTTGTCTCCATCCTATGTGTGACTCTTTTCTTCACTTATGTCCGACCTAGCTCAAGTTCCTCCCTAGATATGAACAAAGTGATTTCTCTGTTTTATACTGTGGTAACCCCCATGTTGAACCCCCTGATCTACAGCTTGAGGAACAAGGAGGTGAAAAATGCATTCAGTAGGAAGTTTGAGAGGAAGAGTTCTCTAATAGGTAGGTAAAGTAGAACTCTATTTGTGCTTTACCATACCTGTTGGTACTGAATGTGTAGGTAAAAAAAAAACACTAGACAGGATTAGAGGCTGCATGTGAGTCCTGGCTCTCCCAATTCACAATGACTTGAAAAATGGAGTAGTTTTTAAATATTTTTCTGCTCCAGTCTTGTTCTCTGTGAATGAAAGGGGTTTCCAAATAATGTAGTGATGGATTGAGAATATAAAAGTGAAAATAGACTAGAAGAAAACTTAGCTGAATATTTGTCCAGTCATGGATGTGTAAATACTGTTTAATCAGACATGAAAACTAAAAGTTATAATAGAAAATTTAAAGTACCACAGACAATATTAAAGGCAAGTAATAAAACAAAAGGAAATATGTATGCATATGTGCCAAACAATGAGATAATATCCCTAATATTCAACAATCAGTCTAAAATTCACAATCAAAAAGGGAAACAGTCAATAAAGAAGCAAACAAAGGAAGAGGCAGTTCACAAAAATGGGAATGGAAATTGCCAAACGGATGTGCAGTAAAAGTTCGACATCATGACTGATCAGGTTAATGAAATAAAATTAAAATGCAATTGCAGTGCCTTTCAATGCAGATGAAACATCTATAGTTTCAATGATGGTGAGGTTCTTATTTGGCTATACACACTCATTATTTCCTGCTGATGGGAAGAACTGCTCTATTTCCACAGAGCAATTTGGTAGTTTCCATTTAAAATGATAAATTTGTATGGCATTTGACCTGAAAATCCCTCCATTAGAAATCTAAACTACAGAAATACAAATGCCTAAGCCTAAGATTTCCTATATTTCAGTGGCAAAGAAAAATAAAAGAAGTAACTTGAATAACCGTCATTGGAGAAAAGTATACTTTTTTTTTCAGTGACATGTTCTGCAGAAAATAAAGGCTGAATAAATATTTATGGATTGAATTGAAGAGAACTATTGTATCCACTCTAGTGTTAGGTGAGGAAAAAAAATCAGATTGAAGTTCAGTGTGTAGCACTGATCGTAATGAAAAAGGGCAAAAGCTACATCGTGAATAAGATGTACATATGTTCATATAGGTGTAAACAATCATCGGGAGAACTGCAAAGTATATACAGCGGCTGTGACAGTGATTATTTCACTGGGAATGGCACTGGGGGTAGGAAAGGAGAGCTTTTATTCATCTACAGAATATATTATGGAGGGTAGGAGAGTTAACATAGACTGTTGATGAAACTGTAAATGAATATTGCATTTCTCTTCCTCAGAGATACCAATTATTTCTATGTTAGATCTTCCTTTTTGTGTATTAATTATTCTCTTTCTAAACATTTAGAACTTGTAGTTTATATTTAAATTTTATATTTTAATATCTCAGATGTGTTCCATGATCGTTTTAAGTGGCATATTTACTTCTTTTTTGTTCTGTTCCATGTAACTGAGAATTCTGATATTGTTTCCTTTACTGGACTCAGTTGCTTACTTCCTGTCACCTGGTATAGCGCTGCTATTACTTTTTTCAACATTTCCATTTCACAGAACGCATGTTTTAATTTTTGAAAATGTAATAAAGAAAAATTTTTGGATAACTTTTTTGATTAATAGAATAGTTCTTCCTGTTGTTTTTAATATTCTTTTTTCTTGGTATATTTAATGATGTGTAATTTTCTATTGTTTAAATCTATTTTTATTGTTGTATAATTGCTTTTAAGTGATTAAGGAGAATAACAAGTATAAACAGTTTTTCCTGACACCTTTAGTCCGAATGTATACAGAACAATTTTAACTGCTGAGTGTGAACCATTATGAATTATATCTATCTATCTATCTATAGGTTTTATAGGTTAGTTTCCCACTAATTCAGCAAATACGTACACAACACCAATTATTGATAGACTTTTGAGGTAGATACTTAATAGGAGTTAAAAATGAGCTAGCAATGAAGTGTTATGGGGGTTGACAGAATGAGTTATCAGATCTTCTTGGTGGGATAAACAATTAGGTTCCCAGAGAAGCCGGTGACTGAGACAGTTCACCCTCTGTCATAAGACTCTACACTTTCTTCTCTCTCTTGTGACCCTTCTCTCCCAAAAAACTGCCTGACTTAGTTTCTGCTTCCTTGCTTCTGTTCATCTCATTAGCACTGCCTGGAATGCCTTTCCACTTAACTGTAGTTTATCTAAATATACTTCTCTTTTCAGAACAATCCTTTCTTTGACATTGTCATCTGTTTCAGCTTATAGTGACCTGTCTTTCCTTTGGAATTCTTTGGAAGTGACTGTTTTTTATTTTTGCCTAGAGATAAGAAAATGCTACCTTGAACTGATGTTTTATTCTTACATCATAATACTTTCTCAGCAACTGTGCTATAGTCCCTTATAATACTAAGTGACTAAAGAACAATGATTCTGTGCTGGACACTCTCTTTTTAAAAAATAGTTTAAATGCATTACATCATTTGATCCTTCTGACATACTTGTGAGTTAGTAATCATTTTTCTTGATTTAAGAGATTAGGAGAGTGAGGTATAGAGGATTTAAAAACTTGCTCAAAGTGACATAGCCAGTGAGTGATGAAATTCAGATTTACACCCAGGAAATGAGGCTCCAGAATTTGGGCAAGAATGTACATCCCAGCTGGTGCTGGCTGTTCAAAACATTACTCTCCACTGATAGAGAGCTCACTTTTGGCAACGGAGAACCTCAAAGTGGGGAAAACCCACGTTGTTTTTTAGGAATCTTCTCATTAGGAAAGATACAGTTAAGAAGTAACACTTGGTACAGATGCCACTGAGGTCATGTTAATTTTGCCCGTTCAAGTGTAAACCCTTGAGGTTTTAGTTCTTTGGGGACTGGGCTCTAAATTATTGAAAACGCCAAAGAAAAGGTCCCTTATTCTGTGCAGCATGTGAATCAATGTGCAGGTCAAAGAGTATCTCTTTACTCCCGGATGTTCAGGATGAGGAATTTGTCTTCTTCACCGAGTGCCTAAAAAACTATGCCCCTTAGAAAAGGCTGCCGTCATGAGGGGAGTTGAAATTTCCATCGTTAATTCTAGATAATTCTGATGATTATTTCCCCTGAAGCACTTCAAGGAGCTCCATGAAGGATATCCTTACAGTAGTGAGTACGTTGCATTTTGGATACTGTGAAGTTTTTGAAATATGGTGGAGAAACATCAGGATGAGTTTGAACTTTGGGAATAGAACATCGTCCTCCACAGCCCAGGTTCTCTAAAGAGAGCAGCCTGGCATTTTGTCCACATCCTTATGAGACTAAGCAACTGTTTTTTGTGTCTTTTCCGAACTGATTTGTTTACTTTTTTATGACACAGATAATGCAATGCCCATATGGAATTCTAAGGTCACAGAATGTTAGCTGTAAAGTGGCATAGGGACCATCCACCTTGCTGTATAGAAGACTCAAAAAGACATACATTCTAAAAAAATTCATAAGTAAATAAGTAGATAGAGAAATAAATTGATAGACAATAAATAAATAGTGGTTGGACCAACATGAGGAGTCTGTTCAACCCCCTACCTCCACACACGTATACTGACATATTTGGATGAACATAAAAACATGCATGCAATGGAGAATGCTCCTAACCTAAGCCTAGAATTGTTTTTGTGACTGCTGACTGATAAAAATGTACTCCACAGAGCATTAAGAAAATAATCATGATACTGATAAATAATCATAAATCAAAAATATAGTCACCATTTTTGTGATTTGAGCTCCACATATAATAACTAGATGATTCAAAGTAGTACATTGCTTTTGTTGTACTTAAAAAGACATTAATTGTAGTGATAATAAATGTTATTTAAATCAGATTTTTTTCATATAAATTATCTACCTAGTGATCTTCTCTTAGGAATTTAAAACAGCTTGTTTCTTTTCTTCCTTGACTGAATCAGAAATAACGTATTTTGAATGTGTTCCCTGGGTAAAGTTTTATGCATTTGGTATTTTACATATTATTACTACAATTGATATTGCCTGACAGGTTTCAGGACAAGTGCCCTAAAAGTAGTTTATATGAAATATGGGCAATCACATAAAGTAATTTCACGTGATTTGGGGGCAAAAGATGCTTAGTTTTGTACACAATTTCCATGACGGGTTGCTGTCCAGCATTTGCCAGGTCACTAGATCTTACAGGCATGGCCTCCCTGTTCCCTCTGTGGCATCACATTATTTTACATGAGTAACCTCTTTGTCATTTGTATATATTGTCCTTTCCTCATCTTTTTACAATTGGGAGTAGGGAACAGACTGAAAAACACATATCTGAATTGTGTCCTAATAACATTAGAAAGGTACAGATCATTCTGTAAGATCAAGAACTCCCCTGGTTAGTCTTTCCCAGATGTCATATGTTAGGATCTGAATATCTCATTGGTTTTACAGTATTCCCAGTAAGGTCTTCCAGCTGTGTTTTTTTTTTAAATCTCATCATACGGTAAGATGAAACTTGGGGAGCAGTTTACGTAGAAACTTACAACCTGAAGGAATTTTCGATAATAGAATTGGACTGTTTATGGGAAAGAGCAGAGATCAGGGGTGAATTGCCCAAGTTACACAGAATCTTTGCACAAACTGCCTGACTTAGTTTCTAGGAATATTACTTAGTACAGCCCACAGTACTTCAATAATTGTCTCTTATGAGAGTGTTTAAGACAATCTTTTATTGGCTGAAAATAATATTTTTAACTCTTAATGATAGTTTTTTCAAAATAAATTTTTTTCTTCTTGTAACAGATTGCAAATGATCAATGGAAAATCAGAATCAGACAGCAGTGACTGAATTCCTTTTCTTGGGCCTCACAGATCATCTCCACTTGCAAATTGTCCTCTTTGTCATTTTTCTCTTTGTCTATCTTGTCACCCTGGGGGGCAACTTGGGCATGATCACTCTCATATGGATCGATCCCAGACTCCACACGCCTATGTACTTTTTTCTCAGCCACTTGTCCTTTGTAGACACATTTTCCTCTTCTTCCGTTGCCCCCAAGATGCTGTGTGATATCTTCACAGAGAGAAAAGGCATCTCATTCATGGGTTGTGCTGCACAGATGTGGTTCTTTGGTCTTTTTGTGGCAACTGAGTGTTTGCTCTTGGCTTCCATGGCATATGATCGGTATGTGGCCATCTGCAAGCCCTTGCTGTACACCCTCATTATGTCCCGGAGGGTCTGTGTGCAGCTGGTACTGGGCCCTTATGCTGTGGGTCTTCTAAGCACCATGACTCATACAGTTTTCACTTTTTGCTTACCCTTCTGTGGTCCAAATATCATCAATCACTTTTTCTGTGATATTTCACCACTGCTTTCCCTAGCGTGTGCAGACACCTGGATCAATAAGTTGGTGCTTTTCATCTTAGCGGGAGCCATGGGAGTTCTCAGTGGCCTGATCATCACGGTCTCCTATGTTTGCATCCTGGTGGCCGTGCTGAGGATCCAGACTGCTGATGGGAGGAGGAAAGCCTTCTCCACTTGTTCTTCTCACCTGGCAGTTGTCTCCATCCTCTGTGGGACTCTTTTCTTCACTTATGTCCGACCTAGCTCAAGTTCCTCCCTAGATAGGAACAAAGTGATTTCTCTGTTCTATGCTGTGGTAACCCGCATGGTGAACCCCCTGATCTACAGCTTGAGGAACAAGGAGGTGAAAGATGCATTCAGTAGGAAGTTTGAAAGGAAAGTTCTCTAATAGGTAGGTAAAGTAGAACTCTATTTGTGCAGTACTATAGTTGTTCGTGCAGAATGTATAGTAAGAAGAACACTAGGGGGGAATTAGAAGCTGTATGTGAGTCCTGACTCTGCCTATCCAAGATGACTTGAAGAATAGAGTGGTTCTCAAGTATTTTTATGCTCCAATCTTGTTCTCTGTGACATGAGGGAGATTTCTAAGTAATTTAGAAATGAGATGATAATAAAAAGAAAACTTCACTGAATATTTGTACAATTGTGAATGAATGAATAGCTTTTAATCTGGACATGAAAACTAAAAGTTTTAATAGAAAACTTAAAGTAACACAATCAGTATTAAAAGACAGTAATAAGACAAGGGAAAATGTGCCAAACAATGAGATAATATTCCTAATATTCAAAGAACAGTCTAAAATTCATAATCAAAAGGAAAACAACAGATAAACAAACAAAGAAGAGGCAATTCACAAAAGTGGGAATGCAAATTGCCAAATGGAGAAAATGTTCAATACCATGATTGGTCAGTTAAATGAAACAATATTAAAATGCCAGTGCAGTGCCTGAATGGTTTCATTGATGGTGACGTTCTTAGTTGACTATGCACACTCATTTTTTTTTCTTGCTGATAGGAAGAATCACTCTATTTCCACAGAGCAATTTGATAGTTTCCATTTGAAATAAGTCTATGGCATTTGACCCACAAATCCCTCCATGAGAAACTGGACTACAGAAATATAAATGCCAATGTCTCAGATTCCATGTATTTCAGTTTTATGTGTAGTAGCAAAGAAAAATAGAAGAATTAACTTGAATATCCGTCATTGAAGAAAAGTACACTTCTTTTCAGTGAAAAATTCTGCAGCAAATGAAGCCTGAATTAGGATCGACTGAGGTGAGAGAACTAGTATATCCAGTCTACTGTTAGTTGAAGAAAAAAAATCAGGTTGAAGATCGAGGTGTAGCTCTGATCGTTAAGAAAAAGATCAAAACCTGTATAATGATTAAAATGTACGTGTATCTGCAGGTGTAAGTGAGCACTGGGAAAGCTGTAAATGGTATATAATGACTGCCGACAATGGTTATTTCAGTGGAAATTGCATTGGAAGTAGGAAAAGAGAGCTTTTATTCAAACATATTTGAATTGTGGCTGGTCCTGCTTGGGCTCGATCAAGATGTACCATTTTCATCGTACGATAGCGTGCTGCTCTGCCTGTCTGACTTTATTACTGGAGGATCTGGCAGGACACAGCTTCTGATGGCTGGCTGGAAGCATCCTCCCATGATGCCCCTTGTGCAAATGTTCCCTCTTCTTCAGGGCCCAGAAACAGACCAGGACAGGAGCACTTCCTCAAGAGCCATAACTTTCTCTGTTGTAAATGGCATAGAATTGCTCTTAAGGCCCCAGGACCTGCATTTTTCTCCCCTGGAAGCTTGTATGCAGTAAAGCTCCAACCTGCTTCTTTTCCCAGTATACAGCTTTGACCACAAAGTCTGTTGGATCCTGTGGCCCACGTGGCAAGACTGCTTGTGGTGCATCTGGGTCCTGCCGCAGAGCTGTGGCTGCCCTGCATCCCACGCACCACCGGCAGCCTTCTCTGCCACTCGGTATACAGGCTGGAGAACTAGTCCCAGCAGCCCCCCAAACCGCAGGAAGGCTCCCAGAACACTCTGGTTCTTTCTTAATGAATTTTACTTTGGAGGAGGTGTTAGCATGTCCTTAACTCCTGGGCCTGTAAAAACTTCCCCAATGTGTCCAGTTCCTGAATCTCAGTAGGGTTTCTCTCCCACTCTCTGGAGCACATGTGTTTTATCAAGGCCTCCAATGTTGAAGCAACTGCTTGTGTAACCTGCTCTGTTAGTATGATGCTGTCAGTGTGGTGGATGCTAAGTATTGTATCCTCTGAGTGTAAGTGGATAGGGGACCAGATATCCACAGACTATGTTAAAAAGGGCAGGAGAGTTAACATAGAATTTTGGCAAAACTGCAAATGAATATTACTTCTCTCTTCTTCAGAGATACCAATTGTGTGTTAGATCTTCCCTTCTGCTTTATTAATCATTTTCTCTCTAAATATTTGGAAGTTGCAGTTTAAGTTTTATTTTTAAAATTTTCTAATGTCTTCCGTAATTGAAAGTAGTGTCTGTACTCCTGTGTTTTGTTACATGTGACTCACAATTTCGACATTGTTGCCTTTCCTGGGCTCAGCCGGCTTATTTCCTATCCCCAGATGTGATTTTGCTGTTTCTTTTGTCAACCATGCTCTTTCACAGAATGCCTGCTTTGATTTTTAAAAATGTAATAAAGAATTATTTTCCCATAATTATTTTTGTTAATAGAATACTTTGCCCTGTTAGTTTTTATATTCCTTTTAGGTAGATTTAACGAAGTGTCATTTGTTTGTTTGTTTGTTTGTTTCAATCTGTTTATGTTGTTTTCTCTTTGCTTTTAAGTAGTTTTTAAGAAGAATAACAGGTGAAAATGCTTTTCCCCTGACATCTTGATCCAAAATGCACAGAGAATAATTTTACCTGCTAAACATAAACCAATATTAATATCTAGTCCTATGTGTTTGTTTTCCACTGATTCAGCAAATTCATGCACGGCACCAAGTACTGGACAGACTTGAGAGAGATGCTCAATAGAGGTTAAAAATGGGCTGGCCATGAAGTGTTTTGGGGATTGACAGAATGAGTTATCAGCTCTTCTTGGTGGGATAAACAGGTTCTCACAGAAGCTGGGGACTGAGATAGTTCACCCTCTGTCATCAGACTCTGCATTTCTTCTTTCTCATGTGACCCTTCTCTCCCAAACAACCGCCTTCACTTAGTTTCTGCTTCCTTGCTTCTGTTCATCCCCTTGGCACTGCTCGGAATGCCTTTCCCCTTAACCTCAGTTTCTCTAAATTAAACTTATCTTATCAGAACAATTTCTTGTTGGACAATTTCCCCAAATATTCAAGATGACAGTGATCTTTCATACCTTATGAATTCAGTGACTTTTTAAATTTTTGCCTAGAGATAAGAAAATGCTACTTTGAACTGATTTTTTAAATATATATATATCTCTAGACATTGTCTCCTCAACTGTGGTAAATAGATCTCTTATCCTAAGTGACTAATGAGCACTGATTCTGTGCTGGGCACTTTTTTTTTTAATACTTTAAATTTATTACATCATTAATTCCTTGTAAAATCTTTGTGAGCTAGAAAGCATTTTTCTTGATTTAAGGGATTAAGAGAGTGAGGCACAGAGAATTTAAAAACTTGCTCAAAGTGACACAGCCAGTAAGTGATAAAATTTAGATTTACACCCAGGCAATGTGGCTCCAGAATCCAGGCAGGAATCTACTTCATCCCAGCTGGTGCTGAGTGCTCGATGCATCACCCTCCACTTACAGAAAAGAGAGCTCTCTTCTGGCAAATAGGATTCCAATGTGGGGAAAAACCCACATTGTTTTCTTAAGAATCTTCTCTTTGAAAAATATACAGTTTGGAAATAAGACATGGTCCAAATGCCACCGAGATCATGTAAATTTGTTAATTTTGTCCCTGTAGGTGAAAGCTCTTGAGGTTTTAGTTCCTTGGGGACCTGAATCTAAATATTGAAAACTCCAAAGAAAAAGTCCCTTACTCTGTGCAGCATGTGAATCACTGTGCAGATCAAAGAGTATCTCTTTACTCCAGGATGTTCAGGATGAGGGATTTGTCTTCTTCACCAAATACCTAGAAAACCATGCCTCTTAGAAAAGGCTGCCGTCATGAGGGAAGTTGAAAGTTCTGTCTTTATTTCTAGATAATGATTATTTCCCCTGAAGCACTTCAAGGAGCTCCATGAAGGGTATCCTTAAAGAAGTGAGTACATTGCATTTTGGATACTGTGAAGTTTTTGGAATATGGTGGAGAAACATTAGGATGAATTTGAATTTTGGGAATACAAGCCATCCCCCAGTCCTGGTTCTCTAAAGCGAGCAGACTGGCATTTTGTTCACATCCTTATGAGACTAAGCAACTGCTTTTTGTGACTTTCTCTGAACTGATTTTCTTGTTTATTTCTTTTTGACATTGAGATATTGCAATGCCTGTATGGAATTCTAGGGTTATAGATGTTAGCTATGAAAGTGGCATCCTCTTTGTTTTATGGAAGACTTAAATGACTCACATTCTAATTAATTACTTAATTACTTACTTAATTAATTGAAGTTGGATCAAAACCAGAAGCAGTCTGTTCAGCCCCCTACTTTCACACACTTTTACTGGCATATTTGGATGGACAAAAACACTCATGCATTATAGCTCCTAATCTAAGCCTAGAATTGTCTTTGTGACTGCTGAAAACATACTCCACATAGCATTAAGCATTAAGTAATCATGATACTGATAAATAATCATAAATCAAACAGATGCAGTCACCATTTTATTCATTTATTGAGCTCCATGTGTAATTACTAGATGATTCAAAGTAGTCATTGCTTCTGTTTTACTTAAAAAGGACATTATTGTAGTGATATTAAGCATTTTTTAAATCAGATTTTTTTTGTATATAAATTATCTACCTAGTGATCTTCTCTTAGGAATTTGAAACAGCTTGATTTTTTTTTCTTCCTTGACTGAATCAGAAAGTAACATATTTTGAATGTGTTCTCTGGGTAAAGCATTATGCATTTTACATATACGATTACTATAATCAATAATGCCTCACAGATTTCAGGATAAGTGCCCTAAAAAGTGGTTTATATGAAATATGGGCAATCACATAAAGTCATTTCATGTTATTTGGTGCACAGGATGCTTAGCTTTGTACACAATTTCCATGACAGGTTGCTGTCCAGCATTTGCCAGGTCACTTGATCTTACAGGCACAGCCCCCCCATCCCCTCTGTGGCATCACACCATTTTACATGAGTAACCTGTTTGTCATTTGTGTATATTGTCCTTTCCACAGCTTTTTACAGATGGGAGTAGGGAATGGACTGAAAAACACACCTGTGAATTGTGTCTTAATAATATTACAGTGGTATTGGTCATTTGGTGAGATCAAGAACTCCCCTGGTTAGTCTTTCCCAGATGTCATATGTTAGGATCTGAATATCTCATTGGTTTTACAGTATTCCCAGTAAGTCCTCCAGCTGTGTGTGTGTGTGTGTGTGTGGTTTTTTTAAACATACCATACAGTTAAGATGAACCTGGGGAGTAGTTCATGCACAAACTTATAACTTGAAGGAGTTTTAGGTAAAAGAGTTAGACTCTTGATGGGAGAGAGCAAACGTCAAGGGTGAATATCCAGGTAACATAGGATCTTTTCACAAATTGCCCTGACCTAGTATCTAGGAATATTATCTTCCATTTCAACATTATTTCAGTAATTGTCTATTACAGACCTGTATGAGATGCTCAGTTACTGGATTAAAATAATATTTGTAACTCTTAAAAATAGTTTTTTCAAAATAAATGTTTTTCTTAGATTACAGATAATCAATGGAAGATAAGAATCAGACAGCAGTGGCTGAATTCCTTTTCTTGCGCCTCACAGATCATCTCCACCTGCAGATTGTCTTCTTTGTCATTTTTCTCTTTGTCTATCTTGTCACCCTGGGGGGCAACTTGGGCATGATCACTCTCATATGGATCGATCCCAGACTCCACACGCCTATGTACTGTTTTCTCAGCCACTTGTCCTTTGTAGACACATCTTCCTCTTCTTCCGTTGCCCCCAAGATGCTGTGTGATATATTCACAGAGAGAAAAGGCATCACTTTCATGGGTTGTGCTGCACAGATATGGTTCTTTGGTCTTTCTATGGCAACTGAGTGTTTCCTCTTGGCTTCCATGGCATATGATTGGTATGTGGCCATCTGCAAGCCTTTGCTGTACACCCTCATTATGTCCCGGAGGGTCTGTGTGCAACTGGTTCTGGGCCCTTATGCTGTGGGTCTTCTAAGCACCATGACTCATACAGTTTTCACTTTTTGCTTACCCTTCTGTGGTCCAAATATCATCAATCACTTTTTCTGTGATATTTCACCACTGCTTTCCCTAGCGTGTGCAGACACCTGGATCAATAAGTTGGTGCTTTTCATCTTAGCGGGAGCCACGGGAGTTCTCAGTGGCCTGATCATCATGGTCTCCTATGTTTGCATCCTGGTGTCTGTGCTGAGGATCCAGACTGCTGATGGGAGGAGGAAAGCCTTCTCCACTTGTTCTTCTCACCTGGCAGTTGTCTCCATCCTATGTGTGACTCTTTTCTTCACTTATGTCCGACCTAGCTCAAGTTCCTCCCTAGATAGGAACAAAGTGATTTCTCTGTTCTATGCTGTGGTAACCCGCATGGTGAACCCCCTGATCTACAGCTTGAGGAACAAGGAGGTGAAAGATGCATTCAGTAGGAAGTTTGAAAGGAAAAAAAATTTACATAGATAAAAAGAATCCTAATTGTGTTACACCACTCATGTCAATTCAGTTACGTGTGTTCAAGGGAAGACAGTTCTGAGAATGGGACATTCCCCTTAGTTCCTGGCTCTGCTAGTCTCAAGGTCGTTCATGTACTAGACATGTTGTTTATATTCTTGTTCTTCAGTCTTCTCCTTGGCAAAATGATGGGGAATATAAAACATTTTACATACCGGTTGCAAGTAGAAATGTAAGAGCTGCCAGAAGAGGGTCTAGGAGAACATTTATATCTTCTTACATGTGAGAAGACGTTTTGTTCCAGCCTGGAAGAGCAAACATTGTAAGAAGAAGATCAACATAGTTCATCCATAAAGGTTTCGTAAGCCTTGATAAAAGCCGAACTATGGAAAGTGAGAGAACAGCTGTAGAGCAAGTGACTCACAATGAGTTAGTGTCCCAACAGGAAAGCGTTGGAACATATGTATACGTATGTATGAAACACAGTAGAGAAATAACCACCAAATGCATGGACAATGATGTAACTAAATGCAAATGGCCCAACGCATAAATATATATAAAACTTACTCAACTTTTCAGTTGCTTAAGTAAATGAAATGAAAATGCAATCTTGTTCTTTTTTTTCATCTGTCAGATTGGGGAACAGTCAACTGATTAAGTGCAATTCTGGGAAGGTCACCATTTGGGTATTCTACACTTAGTTGTAGTGGGTACATTTTCAGAAAGTAATTTGATGATTTCTATTAAAATGCACTTGATCTTTGACCTAGCTGTCTTACGTTCGAAATTCATGCTGTAGACATATAAATACCAGACACAAATGTCGCAGCATCATTTGTAGGGGGGATAAAAGGAAACAGTCTGATTTTGTATCATTAGGAGAAGGAAATCTTCTTCCTATGAATCATTGTGCAGCTAATTATAAAAAGAATGATTTAGGTATTTTTGCTTTTGTTTGAAAGAAACTCCCTGATACTATCGTAGGTGAATGGAAAAAAAAATCCCAAATCAAAGTAAAATCTGCCGAAATGATTACACTTAGTAAACATAATGTGGGGGCAGAGTCTACCTACTGTGTAGAATATATTGGTATGCGCATTATACAAGATGATGGAGAGAAGTGTGGAAGGCTACAGACCGAACTGTGAACACCGGTTACTTCAGTGGCATGGCCCATTGGAAGCAGGAGGGTGGGGTGGTGGTCCATCCTCATCCGGGTTGTTGAACTTGTTTTATAACAAATACATTTACCTTTTTAATGAAGGTTCACTTTTGAAAAGCTGCAATCTGTGTCAAAACTGAATGAATAAATTTATCAGTAGATAAATAAGTTGAGGAGGATGGGTTCAAGGCCTTCTTTGAAGGTTGCTGCTACATTCTAACATTCTCTGACTTCATGAAACTCTTCTGAACATTGGTGACTGAAATAATGGTCAAAACCGAAGTAAAATGGAGAGGTTCTCAGCCACTCTGTGCTTCAGTCTCTCACTTTTTCCCGCCAAAGATCTGCATTTTCCTCCACCCCCATAGTCTATAACTTCTATACATAGTGGTATGCTTTCTCTCTGCTAAAACCTCTGAAATGATAGCAGAATGCTAAAAATGACACAATGCAAGTGTGATGAAACTTGAAAGGTATAGTAAATATTACCTTAAATGTATCCATATAATACTAACATTGCTAACTGTCAGTCTTGTAAAATTTTCTAACACCATTTTACTAAGAATTGTTAAAACCTGGGCCAAAGTGTGACAAAGGGAAATGTATTTTTTTTCTATTTTCATCTGCAGAAGAGCAACAGTTTCTTTCCCCATCAAATTTTGCCTTAAAGTGCCTCTATTCTGGGTCTTCACTGTGCAACATGTCTCAAACCACAAGTCACCTTTTGAGATGGTCATTTCCTGGTATGATGCCCGAAGTGTTTTCTGTCTTTTTAATTGTTCCTTAAACATTTATGATTTAACATCCATTGAAAGGGGATTGGGAGAAGAACAGTAGGAAACAAGAGGTAGTTATAAATTTCCTCAATGGCTCTGGGTTCCTTCTCTAAATATATGCAAATATGTGCAAATATATGCAAAACCAACTGTCCTCTGAAGCTCTAGTTACTGCTGTTCTGATGCCCTAATGTTTTTTCTGTCTAAAATACTCTTTGTACTGTGGTTACATGGATAACTCTGCTTGTTTTTCATATACTGCTTAAGCGTGGTTCCATTCAGAGGATTAATTACCCTGTCAATACTGCAGCATCATATTCTTTTCCTTCAGACTTTATAAGTGTAACATGGTGCATATTAGGATTTTTTTTTTTGGTTTTGCTTTGTTTTTATTAGTGAGAAATGTTCCCAGCTGATTCTTCATATTAGGCATGATGGAAATTCACTTGGAGGTACATTTTTTTTGTTCATCTCATAGATCTGTAGGTGGTTCTCCATATTTTGGAATGAAAGGGTAGGTCCCAATATGAGGAGCAGAGAAATTCTATGTCAATTAAGGCCTCCACACACTAAAATCCCAATTTACAGTATTGGTGCCTCGGAGGAGGACGTCAATTTTAATGATATGGTTTCTCGAGTGGTTTTTTTTTTTTTTTTTTTTTTGCTTCTGTCTTCCTTCAGGATTTTTTCTTTATCTTTGATTTTATGTAGTTTGAAAATTTTATGCTTAGGTATAGTTGTTTGTTTGTTTTTGGCATTTATCCTCCTTGGATCTATGGTTTGGTGTCTAACATTAATTTGAGGAAATCCCAATCATTATTCTCCAAAACACCTACATTCCTCATATTGTTAGTATATACACTGATTAATCTCGTCAAACTCCATTGAAGTTTTTAGTCCATAAGAAGAGACCGGTTCTTAAATATGGAGTCAGTGTTGCAACCAGTGGAGTATTATCAGAAGCTGGGAAAGAAAAATAATATCTTAAGGATGAAAAGGACACACCAGGAGGTGTTTTGGAGAAGATGTCACAGAGTAGACACTGCTGTGGACTTTGAATTCTGTTCAAAACCCAGCTTCTTTTGTCTGAGCTTGCACGCCTTCTTAGACTTCAGAAGTTATCCTTTAGATAAAACACTATTTTTCTAGAATCTAAAGGAATTGGCAAGGAAGATACATTCTTAACACCCGTCACCTAGAGTGAGAGTGAGAGCTATCAGCCTGAATTCATCAAATTCACATAATACCTTATCTATGAAATGTGTCTTAAAATATCCTCCTTTCAAAAGCAGGGCTTTTTAGAAATGTAATCTGGCACCGTTACAGGACTTGTCTTGGATAATCTCCAAAGGGAAATTCTACACCTAAAAAATCTGATTCCCTTCAAAAATTCTGTTTTGATCAAGAAGAAATTGAAAAGCCAGTGAGGTTCAGCGACTTGCTCAGTATCACACAGATAGTAGGCAGTTACGATGACCACCAAGAGGTCGGAAGCAGGTGTGTCATCTGTCGGTCTACTGTACGAAATGTAAAAATATAGAAGCTGTATTCATTTTTAAAAAGAAGAAGCCCAATTAGGAATTGATTCAAAAGAAAAATCTTTCTCTTTCTCATTAAAGATTAGATCAGAGAAATGGATAATGGAAATCACACTTTGGTGACTGAGTTTGTTTTCGTGGGCTTAACAAATCGCTTCCAGCACCAGCTTCTTCTTTTTGTGATATTTCTCTTGGTTTATCTTGTCACTCTTCTGGGAAGTGTGGGGATAATGACTCTCATTTGGATGGATTCTCGACTCCTCACCCTGATGTACTTATTTCTCAACCACTTATCCTTTGTAGATGTCTGCTCCTCTGCTGTCATTGGTCCCAAAATGTTGACTGACATCCTTGTGGAGAAAAAATTCATCTCTTTCTTTCGTTGTGTTGCCCAGATCTGGCTTTTTGGTCCATTTGTAGAGACTGAGTGTTTCCTTCTGGCTTCCGTGGCATATGAGCAGTATATGGCCATCTGTAAGCCCTTGTTGTGCACACTCATGTGTGTCTGTGTGCAGCTGGTGGTAGGGCCTTATACTGCCATAGGTCTTAAAAGCACCATGATCCACATAACTTTCACCTTTCACCTGCCTTGCTGTGGTCCAAATATCATCAGTCACTTCTTCTGTGACCTTCCTGTTCTCTCCCTGGCATGTGCAGACACACAGGTCAATAAATGTTTACTTTTCATCTTGGCTGGAGCTCTAGGAGTACTCAATGGTGTGATCATCTTGGTCTCCTATGTTTACATTGTCATCGCCATCCTGAGGATCTGTTCTGCTAATGGGAGGTGGAAAGCCTTTTCCACCTGCTCTTCACACCTGACACCTGTCTCCATCCTTTAGGGGACACTCTTCTTTATCTGTGTATGTTGGAGTTCTAGTTTCTCCCTGAATATTGATAAAGTGGTTTCTGCGTTCTACACAGCTGTGATTCCCGTGTTAAACCCACTTACCTACAGCCTAAGAAACAAAGAAATCAAGGATTCATTCAGAAGGACATTTGAAAGGAAGAAATTTCTTTTGAGTAAGTGAACAATGACATCATTTGTATTATAGATTAAGAAGGTAAATAAATTAGAACATCACTTGTACTAGAGATTGAGAGCTAATATATATGTACAATGGAAAAACTGCAAATTTTCTGTTGAGATTCACTCTTTATTACTCTGTGTCATTGATAAGTCACACAATGTCTTTAGGTTACAATTTTCTCATTTTGTTTTTCTCATTTCTTATTCAGCAGAAATGAATTTTAGAACTTTAAACTCAGATGAGTAGATTACTGAATCTCAAGACTTTAAAAAAGTGTTGTTACTCACATACGCAAAAAAATTTATGACTAGGATATGAGAGGTTCTATGTTAAATCCTGAATAAATGTTATCATCATAACCAGCGACTTAAAAATACTTCTGTTTTGCTTATAATATGTTGAGAACTCATTGTCTGTGATCTTGGCCTTGACTCATTAAATGCAAACTGTTAAAAAGTATACTATGGTCAAAAGGTAAAAACTTCCACTTACAGGATAAATATATCTAGGGCTGTAACATACAGTGGTGACTATAGTTAACAATACTGCATTGTATATTTGCAAGTTGCTGGGAGAGTAGATCTTAATAGTTCTCATCACAAGAAATAAAATTTATAACTCTGTTAGGGAATTGATAAATTTATTAGGGTAATCATTTTGCAATATATAAAAATACTGAATCATCATGTCATACACCTTGGGCTAACACAATATTGTATGTCAATTGTATATCAATAAAACTGAAAAAAAGTGAATTATTCAGGAATTATGCAGCCATAGCACTGTCTACTACTACTTGCATGCTTGAAGTAGGTGTTTTACCAAGGCATTATACGTCCCCTGAACTGTTTGCTCATAATAATAACTTGCTGGGGTTTTGCCATGATTTGTGCATGTGAAGTGTAGAATGCATTCCAGTTCTTTAATAAAGTGTTACTTACTGTTATTATTTATTGATTTTCATGTCATAGGCAGGATATTAATTCTATTTTTACAGACAATGAGCCAAACAGCCATGAAGAATCAATGGATTGCCCATGACCTCATAGTTTGGTCTCACATTTTAATTTTTTTGACATACAATATTCTTTCAACCATATTCTGTGTTTTATTTCCTGGAACATAGTAACACATCCAAGAAATGAGGGGGATAAACCATGTTTTTGTACCATTGTAAGTTAAGACTCAGTGAGATTCACACTGTCATCTCTGAAGGCTTCCTTTAAAAGACATTTAATTTTAATTCAATAACTTTGAAGGCTATAATAGTCTGTAATGTCATAGAGTCTCTTGGTTTTTTTTTAAAAGTTACTTTTGTTTTTATTTATTTTTTTGGAAGAGGGGATAATCAGGTTTATTTATTTATTTTAATGGAGGGACTGCGGATTGAGCCTGGGACTTCCTGCATGCTAATGCTAAGTGCAGTACTCTACCACTGAGCTCCATCCTCCCGCGCGTTTCTTGTTCTGCTTTTTCTTTTCTCTGTTTCTGTTTGTTTGCTTGTTTGTTTAATTTTGATAGAGGTACTGGAGGTTGCACCCAGGACCTTATGCATGCTAAGCACGTGCTTCACCACCGAGCTGTACCCCTGCCCCCCATTTTGCTTATTTTTCACCATGCTTTCTGCCAGTCTCGATGTCTCTGTTGGGTGATGACTTGGGTCAAATGATATTCAGTTAAGAAGAAACGGGAATCAAAGAATGCTGCAGTCAGTGAGTAATGTAACCGATTTTACATATGTCTCATGTGCCTGACACTTTTTTGGGTGTTACTCATATTAAGAAGAAAAGTCCTCATGGAAATTACAGGCTTGTGGAGTAGAAAGTCAAGTAAACAAGCAAAGAGATTTAAAAAATGATTACACATCTATGTTGATTTCTATGACAAAAAATAATTGAGGAACCAAGATAGAGTGTAAAGAAGTATATTTTAGCAAGAGTAGTAAGGAAAAGCCTCTTTGAAGAAGGCATGGATTGGGAAGGATAAAGGAATTCTATTTATGATATGGTTTTCCTTGGAGTTCGATGCCACTATTTGAATCATAAAAGGGGAAAGTACCCTGAAAAATATTAACAGGACCTCTGCGTGTTCTAGGATGGAGGGCAATGTTGGGAAACTGATTTATTCTTATCCTCAGAGTAATTTTCTCATTCCTTTTTATGAGGCAGGTGTTTGGGGGATGGAAATTTGAAAGTAGGAGGTTATTATGTTATGTCCATTGGTAGAGGGGATTTACTATGAGCTATATGAAAGCTAATAAAAATAATTACTTTTGAGAAGAGATTAAAATACTTGTTACCTTTTTTACCAGGTGACTCTTTGCTGCATAAATTAAGATTTTGTAGGCACATTGTGCTGGATTAATTGTGGTCTATTATTTCCTAGTCATTCCAAGCTTCAAGCACCATGAGAACAAAATAAAACAAAAAGCTGGACAGCTATCTTGGTAGCCTTAAGCAGTGCATTCTGATTCAGTCTGATTCCTTTTCTTTATTTGTTTGTAAATCACTGCTGGGACACACTGCCCTACATGGCTGGTGCACCATCTAGAGGCTTCCTCTGTGGGATTTCTTCAGTCGTATTTGGGGTCTTACCTGGCCTTTGCATTTTCTGTTTCCTCCACCTGGAGCAGTGCTTCATTTCACATCTCACCTCACTAAGTCTCTGCTCGAATCCTCACATCACATCATCCAAGAGGCCATCTGGACCTCTTTACCTGGAATAATTCTCTCCTCCTCCCATTTCTCAGCCACTTACCTTTTTAAATTTATTATACTTTGGAGTACTTAAAAACACCCAAATTTTATTTATTTACTTGCTTACTTATTGTGTGTTCCTCCCCACTGGAGTCATGAGAGAGGGTTGTTTCATGTTCATTACTTTGTACTTGACTCCACTGTCTGGCACATAATAGGTGCTCAATGTGTATTTGTTGATTGAACAATAAATATGTGTTCAATAATATATTATTTATTTCATGGGCATTTTAGTTTGATGGGCATAGGTTCAGTTATCAACTGTGGCTATGATTCCTTGGATGAAAGGCTTATCTGCACAAAATGGAAAAAAAGGAACAGTATGAATAACTACACACACACACATAAATATATGTATGACTTTACATGGAGTCTGGTATGCAATAGATGACAAAAAACGATAACTTTTAAGGAGTGAATTGATTTTTTCCTTTATGATTTTATCCCATTTATCACTATAAGGCAGTTCTAGTGATATGACTTTTTTTTTTTTTGGTAAAGCATCATATTTTGCACTTTTTCCCCCTGTGATATTCAGTTGTTTCTTGCTACAGAGGCCGATTTACTCTACTTATGTTTACAATAGTGCCCTGATTTCCTTTTGGAGATTTATTTCTCACTTACAGATTTCAGTCTTAGAAGGACTTTAACCAAGTTCCCTTGCTTTCCCACTGCAAGGTGCAGTCAAATGACCTAAGCGTGAACCATTTCTTCTTGAATGTTAAGTTGTAAGGAGAATGACACAGGGACAGAAAGGTGATTGGATCACATTCATCTTAGCCAAGGGCCCTTGAGTCAACAGGCCGTCTGTGCTACAAAGACACCCAGAACTGTCCTGGTTCTTGTCTAGTTTTCAGTCTGTTTTCTCACCTTCCCATTGGTGCTGTGAGCTGCTTGATATACTTCAGACGAATTTCCTATTTCTGTAGCTTGCAAATGAGGAACTTGGATATAGTGTCCAATTTTTTTTTTTGCCTACAAAAGTATTCAATATTCATTGTTTTTTTCTTTAATAAAACTAAGCTGAAAATGGATTATTTAGCATACCCCAGGAGAGTGAACTAGGTTAGACTGGGATTTTACTTCTATTTAAAACTTTCTATTTAGTTGGGCATCTTAGTCATTCTTAAGTGATTCTGTTTTGATAATCAGCACAGTTCCATTTGTTGAATAATCCTGGTAATAACTGCCATTGATTGAACTTCCACGGTGTAACAGGACATAAGTTATGTGCTTTCCAGTCTCATTATCTGTAGCCTTTATACTGTTATATGCATGCACACAAGTAAAATATTACTATTTCCATTTTAAAGATGAATATACTCTTGTAGTCATTTTCTATTGCTGTATTACAGATTAAATAGAAACTAGTAACTTAAAACCACACAAAACTAATAGCTTGCAGTTTCCATGGGTCAGGAGTCTGGGTCCAGCATGGCCTGATTCTCTGCTCAGGATCTAACAGGGCTGAAATCAACATGTCAGTGGTTCTTGGCTCCTTCCCAGGGGCTCTGAGGAAGACCCCATTCCCAAGCTCATTTGTGTGTTTGACAAAACTATGTTCCTTGTGGTTGTAAGACTGTTGTGCCTGTTCCTTGCTGGCTGCCTGCATTTGTTCGTATGTGGTCCCTCCGTCCTCTGAACAGCAGTAACACATGTAGTGCCTCCCATTCTCTGAACCTCTGTGACTCTTCGGCTCTCAGCTAGAGAAAGCTCTGGACCCACCCAGGTAATCCAGGGTAATCTTCCTCTTTTAAGGTTAACTGTGCCATATACTGTAACAGAATCACATTGAGTGCTATTTCATCAGATTCGCAGATTCCAGGGATTAAGACAAAGATTAGGCACCAGAAATTAGCACAACATTGTAAACTGACTATACTTCAATTAAAAAAAGACAAAGATTAGGGATCCTTGCAGGACCATTTTAGAAATTCTGCCAGTCACACTGATACAGGCAGAATAAGTAACTCTCTTAAAGAAAAGTAATCAGTAAGAGGAAGAGTTGACGTTTGAGCTTATCCTTGCTAATGTGTGATGTGTGTGTTTGTGTGTGTGTTTTTCTTTCCTGGACCTGTAGTTTTGATTTTTTTTTCTGTTTTCTTTCATGCTAATGTAATTTTTAAAGCTCGTATTAATACAGAATATTTATTCTTTGATAAAATGCTATTATATCTTTGCTGAGGATCAACTGTACCATAGATACTGCACTAAATGTTTCATTAAAAGCTCATTTAATATTTTAGCTCCCACCTGATATGAGTCATTAGATCCATTTTGTAGCTGGGGAGACTGAGGACTCAGGGAACTTTAGCCCCATGCCTCAGATCAGGCATCTAATAATGGAAGAAGTGGTGTGTGACCCCACTCTGAGTTCTCCAAAGCCCAGGCCTTTGATGTAGCCAGTATAAGGCCATTCAGCAGTGACAGGATATCATTCTTTTTCTTCCCCTAGAATTTCTCTGGATTCACATATGTTTATTCTTCCAAACAAAAATGAGGACAAATGTTTTAGAAAGTTACTATTTAATAAAATTCAGATAAGATTTTGTAAAATTACGTGATTAAAAAAGAGTTTGGTGTAAAGCTGTCAAAGATAATCACTTCTGCTTTACTGTGCAGTGTACTTTGGGAAGACAGTATTTGATTTTAAAAAATGATGTTGGATCCACTGGATGTCTGCATGGAAAACAAGTGGAATTTACCCCCATCTCACAGTACACACTAAGATCATCTCCAGATGATTTGGAGATCAAGATGTGAAAGGCAAGGAATTAAAGCATCCAGAAGATAATATTGGAGAATATCTCTGTTACATGTGGTTGAGAATTAAAAAAATAATAAGCTACAAAAATACTAAACATGAAAGATAATATTGATTCTCTGAATCACATTAAAATTGAGAACTTAAGCTTACCCTGAAGAGCATAAACATGTAAACCACCACAAGGGAAATGTATTTACAATGCATATAGTTGATATACCTGGAATATATGAATAACTACGAACTTTTAAAAAAGACAGACAAATCCAGTCAAAAAATGTGGGCAAGACACTTAAACAGGCAGTTCATAAAAGTGGTTAGGTAAATGTCGTATAAATGTTGCAGTAGGTTGCTCAGTCTCCCTAGAAATCAGGGAAATGATGGTTAAAGGCACAATGAGATACCACTCCACACTCACCGAGATGGCTAAAATGACGAATACTGACTCTCATGCGCTACTACTGGGAGTGTAAATAATGGGTTTTGGAAAACTTCTTGAATTATCAGTCAGTATGAATATATATGTGCCCTATAACAAGGAAATTTTACTATCAGGTATCTTCCCAAGAGATATGTGTGCTCATGAACAGCAAAGGACATGTTCACTGGATGATCTTTGGAGAAAAATTCCCAAAAGGTAAAAGCTGGGAGCAACTCAAATGCCCAGCCACACAGGAATGGATAAATCATTTGTGAAATATCAACATATCAGAATACTAATAGCAATGCAGTATACGAACTAGAGATTTATTCAACCAGGGGTGAATTTCACAGACATGATGTGGATGGTGGAGATGGTGCGTTTCTTGACGTAGGTGGTGGTTACATGCTTGTGTTCACTTTGTAGTAATCACTGAGCAGTACACTTAAGATTTGTACATTTTTCTCTCTGTTATTCATCAGTAGAAGCTTAAAAATGTAGCATCAGGCTTGCCTTTGTCAGTGAAACCTCTTTCAATTTCTCAGGAAAAAAACCTGTATGAATACGATAGAAATTCTTCACACATTCTGATTCTCAGTGATTTTCCTGTCCGTGTTGGGAAAAAGATAAACAATTATAATGTTAAATAAGGTATCCTTGTGGTGGATCCTCTATTATAATGTGCTTTAGTTGAGCAGTTCCAGAAATTTTGTGGTACTTCTTGTGGGGGAAATGCAGACATTATTACATCATTGCACTAAAGTTTACATTTTAAATAGTTTAAGAAGGAGGTAAGAAATAAAGCGTTTATCTAAACAAAGACAGTGATCCCAGTGGATTTTTAAAAGTGTTTAAAGGAAGCAAGAACATTTTAATTTACATCCTTCTTAACAATGAAATCCCCAAGGTATGACATACTTTAGGGACACAAATTCTCCCAGGGCAAAAAAATGATGTAACTACTTCTAGAAACTTTAAACCACGAGAAGAAGATTATTTGTTTCCGAGTGGAATCATACTAGTTCCTTGGGAAGAAAACTAAGAATAAAACCAAGTGACCCTAGATAGTCTGACTTCTCTGTGCAGAGGCACCGGGGTGGGGCGGGGGGTGGGGCGAGGGGAGGTGGAAAGATGAAATGCACGCTGAAAAATAATGCAATTTGTACTCCATTTTAATTTTAATTCTAAAGAAGAAAAGAATTTGTTGAAATGTAAGTTTCGGTTTTTTTTATTATTATTATCGTTTCTGCTTCTCTGTTTATCTTCAAGAAGTTCAAAATGAGTTAAATAGATTGATGGGAAAATAAAAATTTCTGACATTTAAAATATGTTCATTTGGTACATAGACATGTATCTGGTTAGAATGTTGCACCCAGTCTAGGAAGAAGTAATGTGAAATCCTGTAAAATGCACATGAGGTTATAGTCAAGTGAAATCCCTCTTAAGGACCCAGTGACTGTGCCCTGAATCAGAGAGAGGCTGGGCACAGCTCCCCCCACCCCCAAACCCCGAGGTGTGGTGCCATCTGGATGCAATATTGCACTGGGTTATGGGCATCACGCTCAAAGCACAGAATGGGAAGGTTAATGGCAAAACTATCAACAAGAGCACAGTTTGCAGATGTTTGAGAGCCCCTATGCTTGAGTAACCTTGGACTCTATTTTTCTGAGACATCATTGCTTTCTTTGTAATCAACAGACCCTTCAGCATTAAATCTGCACTTAGACAGTGACTGATGATTCCGTATCCCACAAAGAACATGCAGAACTGGGTTGGGACGTTGGGAGGTCTAAGATTCCCTCTTGGGAGAGTGACGTTGAAAGGACAGACTCTGTATTCAGCCAGGGCAGTGTCTTAATCTCAGATCCTCGCTCTCAGACTTTAGGCTCCACCTTCTGCACTTATAACCTCTACTGCCTGCTCTGTAAAATGGGGATAACAAAGTGTTTCTTATCCAGGTTTGGGTGGAAATCAAATGGGCTGAAGTTGGCAACGCACTTGGGGCAGAGTCTAGTAAGACATGAATATTCTATAAATGCTTGTTCCTTGTTGCATACTCATGCAGCCTCAATTGTGTTGTGGCATGAAGCCAGCCATGGGCTTTAGCACAGCACGCTGGTAAGCGATGGTGTATTGGCCACCGTCTGTGTGGTCTTGGCTCAGATATCTTGGGAACTCAGTTTTCTTATTTGTAAAGGGTGAATTTGGAGTTCTCTCAGCTTGTTAGAATTGTAGAAATCAAGAACTCCAGATGCATAACTTGCAATTATTTCTCACTTTCTACCTCCTAGGCTTCACACATTTCTCATCCCAAATTGATTGTAGCTGTTTTCTTTTCTTCTCTCTCTCTTTAAAATTGATGGAATACCTTGTGGGCTTGTTTTAGATTACTACACTTTTTGGTTTTGTTTTAGATTATTTTAAAATATAAAGGTAATGCGTGTATGCTTTCTCCTTGTACCAAAATCTTGTATCAAATTTGCATGCACATGGAGTTACCTTTGATTACCCATCACATACCAGTTCATAGCCCCTCTGTTCTCAGAGATGATGATTGCAAATTTGGTGTATATCCTTACAGACTTTTTTTGTTTTATTCTACTTACACACATTTAAATAATTATAATTAATGGAAATATTAAGGTTTAAAACTTGTTCCTAAAAGCATACTGCAGAGATCATTCTGTACCTTGCTTCTCCTTCACATATCTTGGAAAAATAACCATGTTTGTATATACAGAATTACCTAATTTTAAACTTCTGCACAGTATTCCATAGAATGACTGTACCAAGGTTTATTTTGCTGTTGCTCTTGTGGACAGTATTTATGCAGATTCCAGTTTTTCATCATTTCAAACAATGAGGAAGTAGACATCCTTGTTTTTCCATTCTGTGTTTCCTTGGGGTAGATATTACATAATGGAATTTGTGAGTCATTAGGTATTTGCTTTTCCAAAAAAATGTCAAAATAGTGAAAAATTACCATCCAGAGGCCCCACCCTGCAGTATGAGTGATTGCCATTTCTTCTGTCTCATCAGTATTTTATAATCTTACTTTTCTTAATATTTTGTCAATTTGACAGGTGAAAATAGTATGTCATTTTTTTCAGTTTGGCTTCCATGATTATTTGTGAAATTAAGCATTTTTTTTATTCTTATTGGGACTTTGGGTGTCCTCTCTTGTGGCATGCATTACATCTTTTGCCTATTATTACAATGAGTATTTGCTGTTTTAATTGATGATTAGTGGTAGTTCTTTGTGTGTTCTTATTTTAATCCTTTGTAATATATGTTTCAATATTTTTCCCAATCTTTATGTCTTAATTTTACTTAGGATGCATGTTGGCATATATTTATTTAAAATTGTGATATAGTAAAATCTACAACATGTTCTTCATGTGGTTTTTATGTTCTATTTAAGAAGACCATTAAAATAGAGCATAACACTATTCTTCACTATTTTCATGTAATATATTTATAGTTATGATTGTTATATTTTAAGTGATGTGGGGTAGAATTTTAACAGTATTTTCTCAAATTGCCATCCAACTATTGTAACACTTTTTTTTACGAGTGTTGACTTGTTGAATCTTGGCTTTCCTGACTTGGAATAAAACATTTATTCATAGTCAGTTGACACACGTGCCTAGGTCTGCCTGTGGTTTTTCTAAAGGTTTCCTGTCCTTTTGTATTCATCTCTTTGTTCTAGTAAAAACACTTTACTGTTTTAATTATGATAGCTTTAAATCTGCATTGAATATCTGTATTTTTCTTTTTTGAAACTATGTTGGCTATTTTTGCATATTTTTTCTTCCACATATTTTTAAAGCAGATTGTTTCATTAAAATTTATATTTAGATGTTGGTTGAAATTGCATTAAATTAGCCACGTAATTTGGTGAGTGTCCTTGCTCGGTCAGCCTAAAACAATCAGGAACAAGTCTGTAGTTGGAGCAAGCAAGCTTTATTGAGCCATTCCAATGAGACGATCACACACCAGAAGTACACACCAGAAGCACACTGAGCAAAGAGGAAATAAAGTTATTGTGGGGTTTTTTAAAAGGGTGGAGTTTAGATGAAATTTAAATCAAGAAAACTTTTGATAAGCTCAAAACAAAGCAGGCTGTATGTTAAGGGGGCAATCTCACAACACGCCCACAGTGCAGACACAGGGTCCTGTTTCCCTGGAAACTACAAAGTGAGGATGGATGTGGAATGTGGTATCTGGAAGTCCCTGCTGTGGAGCTCTGTGCCTGTGTGGGAAATTGAGGCTCCTTCGCCATGTCAAAGTGACTGACTTAGCGCTTCCTGGTCAGAGTGGCATGTTTCATCTTGCTGGTATAATTAACAATGAACGTTTTTAGCTATCCTATACTTTTAGAAAATAAATTTTCTCATGGAGTGATAAGGCGGTTGTCACTCAGAGAAAGGGTTGTTAGACGCTTGACAGCTGCGGGGTTATCTGCGGGAGAAGTACCGTTCCCTGTTCTCACAGTGACTTACCTGTGTCTGCTATTCCCGCCCGAAGGATGGCCACAGAAGTCCTTACTCCCCGAGTCTGAGTTAATTTTTACTTTCTCAGGAGGAAATGAATCTTTATAACTGAGTCTGTTTCCATTTTATACATAAGAAATACATAAAATGCATTTTTCCACTGACTTAGGCATTTCTTCCTTTTGCTTCAGTAAAGTTCCACAGTTTGTACTTCTCTTCATACAAATCTTGAAGATTCCTTGTTACGCTTATTTTATGGTTATTTGATCAATTTGAGTTGATAAAGATGAACTTTTTCATTATAACTCATAAACAATTGTTGCTGAATTTTTTACATTGATCTTCTAAACTATTACTTTGTTGAACTCTTCAATTTTTTTTTTAAATCTTATTAGTTGACTCGTCCTTTTCTACGTGGATGACTATTTTGCCTGCAAACAGTGACTGTATTTTATCTTTTTTCTACATTCTTATATCTTTCTTATTTATATTTTAGTGTTTTGGCTGAAATCTCCAGTATTTGTTCAATAGTATAAATTGTGAGCATCTTTATATAGTTTCTGGTTATAATGTGACTGTTTCTCATGTTTTACTCTACACATGCTTCTTCTGAAAGCTTCAGGAAGGTTCTTTCTTACTATGTTAAATAGTTCCCTTTTTTTGTCCACATTGAAAAGTTTTTTTTTTTTGACAGCCGCATTTAATCAAGTTCTTACAAAAGTTCTATTGAAATAATACTAGTGCTTTTCTTTTTAAGATGTAAATGTGGTGAATAGTTTTATAGGTTTTCTAATGTAGACTGAATTCTTAGTTAAACCTTAACTTTCTCTTTAAATCATTTAAGCCATGTTGCTGTTTAGAACTGTCATGTATTTGACTTGCCAGCACTTTATTTAGGCTTTTTTTTTTTTAAACACCAGTGTTCCTAAATCAAAAATCTGTAATTTCTTTTCTTGTGGATCACGTTATACTTTCAAGAAATTTAAAGTTGTATGCGCTACCAGTTGTCTTTTTCTCACTCTAGAGACCAAAACCCACCAATGGCTGATGAGAACTCTACGAAGATCAGAGAGTTCATTTTCCTAGGCTTGAAGTACCATCCTCGGCTGCAAGTCTTCCTTTTCTTGCTCTTCCTACTTTTTTACCTCGTTACTGTGACAGGAAACTTGGGCATGATTATCCTCATCCGGCTCGATTCCCGCCTCCACACACCGATGTACTTCTTTCTCAGTCACCTGTCCTTTGTGGACATCTGCTTCTTGTCAGTGGTGAGCCCCAAGATGCTCGCCGACTTCTTCACTGAGCGGAAAGCCATCTCCTTCCTGGGCTGTGCCTTGCAACAGTGGTTCTCTGGGTTCTTTGTGGCCATCAAGTGCCTTCTCCTGGTGTCCATGGCCTACGACCGCTACGTGGCCATCTGTAACCCGCTGCTGTATTCCGTTGCCATGTCCCAGAGGCTCTGCATCCAGCTGGTGGTCGGACCCTACACTGCGGGGTTTCTGAATACCATGACTCACACAACAGCTGCTTTTCGACTCCCCTTTTGTCGCTCCAACGTAATCAATCATTTCTTCTGTGACATGTCCCCGCTGCTTTCTCTCGTGTGTGCGGACACCCGGGTCAATAAGTTGTTAGTTTTCGTTGTGGCTGGAGCTGTCCTTGTGGTCAGTAGCCTGACCATTATCATCTCCTATTTTCACATCCTCCTCGCCATCCTGAGGATCCGCTCTGCTGATGGGAGGCGCAAAGCCTTTTCCACGTGCTCTTCCCATCTCACGGCCGTTTCCATCTTGTACGGGACTCTCTTCTTTATCTATGTGAGGCCGGGGGCAGTTTTCTCTCTGGACCTCAATAAAGTGGTGTCCATATTCTACACAGCAGTCATCCCCATGTTGAATCCTCTCATCTACAGCTTGAGAAATAAAGAAGTGAAAGCTGCCATGTGTAGGACCATCACCAGAAGGAAGTTTTGCATCAGAAGATAGAGTTCCATCTAAAATACAGAAGAGAGAAAAAGAGAAAAGCTTCTTTTCAGGCATGGCTAGATTACCTATCATCATCCAAAGAGGCCAAAGAATTTGAAGAATTTAGGGGGATGTCATACTTCCGTTCTTCTGTATGATTTTTATTTTGGTACCTTTTTAAAAGCTCCATTTCATCAATGATAAAACTCCCCAGTCACCCACGGAGTCAGAGCACTTCTGCTTCCTCAGACACCTTCATTACTGGGACTATGATAAAATCTAAAAATGTTGGGACCACTTAGCTACTAATATTGTTGCTCTAGTTGGACCAGCGTAAATGTCCACATTGGGTGAGAGTCTTTGGAACAGCATATATGTTCTCTATTCCTAAATACAGAATTGAAAAGAGTAAACAGAGCAGTTACTTAGCTTACAAATGATTTTTGTAACTAAGTGAGTCTCCATATCATATTCTTTTTCATATCTTTTATGCCTATTTGATTTATTCTTGCTTTCTAAAAATACAATGTCATGAACACTACAGGAAAGAAAAAGAAAATGTAGACAAGCAAATGAAGAACAACATTAACAACAACAAAAAAAAGATCTTAACTCATATTGTTCCACCAAGTGACAAGTCCTGGTGATAATTTCCAGATGCCTCTCCGAGTATTTGACTTTAGTTGTTCGAATTATTACTTCACTAATTGATATTCAGGTTTTCCTACTTCTTTTAAATAAAAACAAACAGGGATAGCTTACAATAGAAATTAGAAATAAGGTGCAAAAAAGTGAATGAGAAAAATCCTAAAAAATCAGAGACAATAGGTGTTGAGAAGTTAGAGGTAAACTAAAATGGAGAAAATGTGTATCTTATTTTCATGTTAGTCTTTTTTGTTGTTTCCAAATTAAAAAAAAAATCAGTACAATAGAATTAAGTTAAAAAAGTTTAACACGTTTCTCCCCTGCCCTGACTCTGAAGATATTTTGAAGAATTCAAGAGAAATTATTATAATTTTCAAGAAAGATAAGTGATTCTTGAAAAGCATCTTTTTGGTACAAACTAGATTCTGCAGGCATTTTTGCCTTGATAGCTGTGCATGTTCTAAAAATGTAAAATTTATCACTATTTAATAGTAAGAGCTACATCTGAGTAGGAAAAAAAAACAGTGAGAAAAGCTTGAGTAGTGATACAGTAGTGAAAAACTAGGGTGTAGATTTCTGCTCAAATAATTTTCTTGATGGAGTTTCTGGATAAGCAAGTGCTCTCTTAGGCAGTGTTGACGGGTTGACTATTACAATCAGTCTTCCTCACTCCAGGGTTAGTTGAACTTGCTTTGAATATTGCAGTTATTCTAAGTGCACTACAGGGTCTGGGCATGGAGTGTCTTGAGTCTGGAAGTGAGCAGGCTATGCAGGGAACTGGATACCAAGACGTGGAAATGGTTTCCAGGCTGTGATAATCACAGTTTCAGTGAAGCAACTGTCTCAGACAGAAGGGATCAGTCCCTTGCCACATAACCAGAGAGACAGAAATAGTGCCAATAGGATTCTATTAGAAGGATCCGGATGCTAACTGAAAATTTTCCTCCATTTAATTTATAATATTTATCATGGAAGCAATTAATTAGACGGAGGATGAACAGTTTCACATGTATATGTGTTTGCTGCTAGTGGTGAAATAAAGTGACTTCTCTTTCTCTTGCCGGAAGGTTAATTATCAGTGTTTTGATCTGTGCCTTAGAGCAGAGGTTCTTTAGATTCTTGTGGCTGGTAAGGGGTTCCTCTTATCACCCGTGGTATATACATATCTTCTAGGAGCCAGAGCTCTGTTTCCTTGCCATGTGACACAGATGCTGTGTCAGGGTGGTGGGCAGGGTTTATGCTGTTGCGTTCGTGAACGCCACCATACGTCATGACCCCTGTTGATTTCCAGTTACTCTCCATGGTCATTTATGAAACACCTCCCGACTATTCACCATCAAATATTCTGACACCTCATGCACCATATTTTTACTTAAAAACATTCTTATTATAGAATTTTTACACGTATAGAATAATGAAGTAGTACAATGAACCATTCATCCAGGGTTCCCAGCATCCAGATTGTTGCTCTTTGATTGTCCTGGAGTCCTCACATACGTCAGTGGTCTAACCGTCTGGATAGTCTCTGTCTACTTCTTTGCTGCCGTTGTGAGACTCCACTGAGATGCTGGAGGGCACAGCCCTCCACTCTTGTTTTTATCATAAATGATCTCTATGCCGCATGGGAATCACTTCTACATCTGTGACGTAGTCTTTCCCTTTTTCCTGGCTTTCTCTAAAAGAGTGAGGTCTCTAAAACGGAAGTCCTATCACCAAAAGGAGTAATTATAAAGAAGTTTTTTTTTTTGCTAAGATCTAAATTCATATCCAGGAAATGGAAAAAAAAAAGAACTATGCAAATGAAATGGATTGGGGATGTTCGTGTGCTTCTAGGCCACTTAGCTGTGCTTCTCAGTAGCTGGGCAGAGGCGTGGCTGCCTGATCAGAATTTGTTTCTGTCATCTGGGTGCCAGCTTGTTCCCTCCTTTCCCAGGGAAAGAATCAAAGTTCAAACTTCATGCTCAGCAAGTCAAACTCTGCTTCCAGGAGACTGCACTTCACCCTGACTTTGAACCCCAGACATGTCCTCAAAACCTCGTTATTGGATCTCTGCACCAAGAGAAGTTCTAGAGCACTTCCTCGTTTCTCCCTGCCTCAACCCCCAGGGAATTTTTTTTGGCAGTTGAACTTCTAATATCTAACTTTGATGCTATAAGATACAGTCACAATTCTGATCTCTTTTATCTATGATTTTGGACTAGGAAAAATAGGCGACATTAAAAATAAAAGACCAAAATCCTACTACACCTGAGTTTTTGGGATCCAGGTAGATCTGGTTGAGCCTGGGGCCCACAGGGAGCTTTGTAGCCCCATATACCCCTGGGATGAGTGAGTGATTCTGGACACTTCTGAAGTAATCTGGGAGAAGGACAGTTACATAATGGTAATGCTAGGGAATTCATTTATGGTTTTCCAGTGGCTACTCTGAGTCTCAGCTCCGTAATTGATCCAAGGCACAGTCCAGTATCCTCCTCGCATAATACTTGACTCTTGCAGCCCTGGGGAGCTGAACTGATGACAGCAACAATGTGGGTCTCAGAGTCTTAGATTTTATTCATCTCATAATGTCTGGAGACTCCACTAGGACAAGCTGTACTGCATGGCCTGGAATGCAGCTTTAATAGCTGGACCTTAAGCAGTCATCTTGGACCACGAGGGAACTTTTGTGTTCCTGATGTTGTATATCAGCCGTATCAGCCCTATGTTGGCTACCTCTAGATATATTTTATGACAGAGAAGATAAATCCCTTTAAATGTTTTTTGACAGTTACTGTTATTTTGAGTTTACTATCATAGAAATAGGAAATCCTAACTCAAACGGACACAAATGGAGACAGAGGGTGGGAACGGAGCATCCTCACTGCACTTTGGTTGACTCTTGGCTTGATTGTTAGGTTTAGTGCATTAAAAGATAATGAAATTCAAAAGATAGGGGAGAAAATGTTTCTGTTCATTTTCTCCCTCTCCATTTGACACCCTTCAAGAGAAACCAATGCTGTAAGTTTGGCTCAGTTCTTGCTTACTGATCTGGTGGCTGTGTCCAGAGTGTTGGGGCCGTCACTGACTTCCTCTCCTAGACCAAGTGCTTACCTCTGGTTTGGGGGAGGCAGGGTGTCGTGATTGATAGCCCCACTGGGTATGGGATGGACAAGTTTTCTATGATAAAGAGTGGTTCTGTTGCCAAAGAAGGGAAATGGGAGATCTGGTCAGACAGATAAACATATTGAAATGGAACTTTGAGGAAATAGAGAGAAGAGTTTAAAGAAGATGTTTTTGAACAAGAAAGAGACCATTTTCATACTTTCCTATCCTCTACCAATGTGAGAAACCCTACATGAAAAAGAAAACATTTATTTTTAATATGCTTAGGGGTGTGTGTGAGAGAGAGGGAGAGAGAGAGAAGGAGAATTAATTTAAATGGAAATGTCACAATTATGTTCAGGTTATGCAAGTAAGACTACGTATTGCAAAATTCAAAATAATCAGTATCTAATATTACAGATAATTTAAACAAAAAATTTCTTATAGTCATTTATGAGATGGGGACAACATTATGTAGGGTACTATATTAATATAAAATTAAATAAGATTTTGTAGATGAATGCTCAGAAGATTGTGACTGATATTTCTATTCTTCTTCTTACTGATATTCTTGAGGCTAACAAAAATTCCACATGATCATCTTTATAAATTTTAGGAAGACATAAGACATCGTCTGCTCCTGATTAATTTGATAAAATTTTAGTAGCCTAGAAACAGAAGAATCCTCCCTTATCATATGTCCCGGGTAAACACTACTTCTTTATCTTTGCAGTCTGGGCCAATATGTGACACTGAAGAGGTTATTCACTAGAAGTTTGTTAAATCTATCTGAGTTCATTTTGGAGAGAATGTGATAAAACATCACTCACTTTTTTTTTTATTCTAATTTTATGAAAGTGTAGCCAGTTTACAATGTTAGTTTCAGGAATACAGCAAAGCAATTCAGTTTTATATATATATATATACATACATATATATTTTTTCATTTTCTTTTCTATTATGGCTTATTATGAGAAATTGAATATAGTTCCCTGTGCTATAAATACAGTAGGTCCTTATTGTTTATCTATTTCATATATAGTAATGTATATATGTTAATCCCAAACTCCTAATCTATCCCTCCCCTTGCTTTTCCCCCCAGTAACCAGTTTATTTTCTATGTCTATGAGTCTTCTTTTGGTTTGTAAATAAGATTTGTATCTTTTTTTTTTAAGTTTCCAAATATAAGCGACATCATATGAAATTTGTCTTTCTCTGTCTAACTTACTTCACTTAGAATGGTGATTTCTAAGGCCATCTATGTTGCTGCAAATGCATTATTTCATTATTCTTTATGGCTGAGTAATATTACATTGTAGATATATACCACACCTTTATCCATTCATCTGTCGATGGACATATAGGTTGTTTCCATGTCTTGACTATTGTAAATAGCTGTGAACATTGGGACGCATGAGTCTTGTAGAATTACAGTTTTCTCTGCATATATGCCCAGGAGTGGGATTGCTGGATCATACAGTAAGTCTATTTTTATTTTTTCAAGGAACCTCCATACTGTCCTCGGTAGTGGCTGCACCAATTTACATTCCCACCAACAGTGTAGGAGGGTTCCTTTTTCTCTACAACCTCTCCAGCATTTATTGTTTGTAGACTTTTGAATGAAAAAATCATTAACTTTTAAGGCTGGTATTAGTCCTACTCCGATTTCATTTTAATAAAGGTACCGTCAAAATGACCTTATTCTCTAAATTCTTAAAAACTTAGTTTTAAATATTTAGTATTATTTTTGAACACAAGGATCAAAGTTTGTTAAAGTTGTTATACTTTCAGCACCATGAGATGCACTATTTCACATTCTTAATGAACCCCCCTCCCTTCTGCTCTTTATTCACCCCCTATTAACACGGTCTCTGTGAGTATAGGCTTGTTCAAATAAAGAGTAGGCACCATTTCTTGTGCAATGACTGACGTGGTTCCTTTTTAAGATGCTGTTAGACTGGGCCACTAGGTGGCAGCATCAGCGTGTCAATCACAATAAAATTGTCCACTAACGTTTCTTTTCATAATCAAAAGCACTGTGAACATAGTAGGCTTGGAAAAAGCTTTTGAAAGTCTAAGAGCTAATTTTGAAAGGCTGTGAAATTGTATTCAAGTTTTGTGTCTTTGGACCTCCGTACAGGAAAAGAAATGTCTTACAGATTCTTTAAAGTTCATGACACATAAAAATTTAAAATCTCTCATCTTTTCTAACATTGTTATTTTCATTTTCTTATTTTGTGAAACTAAAGCATAAAGGGGGAAAATGATTTTCTTATTATACATAACAGAAGTATGGCACTCTTGTTCTGGAAACACATGGTTCAGAGATTTTTACTCCATCAACATTCTTATAATTCCTTACGTCACCATAATGATAATAAAAGACTTTTTAACGTTAGCTGCAAATATTGTCTAGTCTATCCTTTGCAACTTTAAAAAATAAAATTATGTATTTTTAAAACTTTTTTATTACTATATTCATCTTTAGATACATATTGACCATAGATTGGAGTGTTTGGCAAATATTTGTTTTTGTGTTTTATGGTTTTGTATACTTGTATTTTGATCTAATTATTCAGGAATTAAAAAATACCTAAAGAGTAATCATTTTTTTCTTCATGAAATAATACTTGACTATTAATAATAATGGTAATTGTAAAATGCTACTGTCTGTTGAGCTACTAAAACACTCTTTAAGAAGAGGTGATGTAAAATTCTTAAGTAGCGAGTGATGTTGTAAGTCCTGTAAAGATTATTTTAAGATAACTGTGTAAGGTAGGAATCGCCCTCATTCAAGAGACAAGGAAAACTGAGGGTCCTAAGAGGGCAGTGACGTTCCTGATGCCTCGCAGGAAATGGCAGACGCAGATGTCAGATAAATTCTTCTTTGTTCTCAAGCTCTCTTTTCCCTTCATCCAACTGTACCCCTTGTCATATGTATGAAGTCTTACTGACATCTGTTTTATTCAGTCTTCTGCTTTGGTCCCAGAATCACCCGGTTCTAACTCTTACTGTTCTACAGTGTCTTCTACTTAGTAGGTCAGTACGCCTGGACTTTTATGTCCCGCTTACCACTTTTTGAATTTTTCTTGGTATATTTACTAATGAAATGTTTTATATACATTGATAATCTATTTTTTCAATGAAATGTAAATTTGAAAAAAAATCCTTATAAGAATCTGGTAATTTGTCAATGGAAATTTTCTATATAAATTGCCAACGGGAGTCACTTCATTCAATTTGTGGTTTCTTTTCCCTGACATTCCTCACTCTGACAGTTCCCAGTTGAGTAATATACTTCATAGCACTTTATTGGTTAAGTTCTTATTTCTTAAACTATGTTTCCATAAATCCCTGGGTGTCCACTGTAATTCTCTCCTATGGTACAAGAAAAAAATACTTATATTTTCGTCTGAATGGTGCCTGCATAAATACAGATAAACATTTTGAGAAGTAGTGGTCAGTATTAAGATAATAAAAGACTAAACAGTTTAAATGCATCAACTTCACTAAACAGATTTCCTTCCACAGATGACTCCCCTACTGTCTGCTGCCAAGTGTCATTTCTACCGAAGTGGTTAATCATTCTAAATGATCTGCAACATCGGAGTTTCCCTTGAATTTAACTTAATCCTTCCCTGGACCTTCTGTTAGTAAAAGTAGGGGAATAAAAGTTACCTGGGTTCTTAGTCACCCCCCCCAAAAAATAATGAATTTCTAACAAGAGATACATAGCGTTATATAAACAGAAGATTTTATTAGTGAAGTAAAAAGGTGGTGAAATAGAGTACACCCTGAGAATTGGGAGCAGGCCAATCCAAGAGAGGGAAAAAAAATGGCGCCACTCCTTTGTGTTTCCTGTTTTTATATCCTTTGTGTTTCCTGTTTTTATATCCTGGCTTAGGGGGCGATTTCGTGATTGGTTACTGATGGTTTACGTTCTCTAAGCGCTCAGGCTGACTGACAGCATGCACTCCTCATGCTCAGGCACAGGCACACCCATCTCTTTTACGCGTGTTTTCACCCATGATGCACACATGAAGAATTATGTTTAAAGGACATCCCAAGATGATAACTGTGCACTAGATGTGGAAACAGAGCAGAGGGCTTCAGGTGACATTTCTTTAAGCAAATGAAATTGACAGACTACCTGATGCATCTAAAACTCTTTATGTGTTTTGGACAAAGTCTCAGGAGGATGAGCTTCTTTGGCAATGTGTGGTGAATGCTGTGTTTGAGCAAAGTCCATTTTCCACATTCTTTGCCCTTGTTCCCAAAACATTAATGCAGAAGAAAGAAGGACGGGGAAAGCTACATCCTCCAGTGGCACCATCGTCTCTGCTACTTTCATTTACAAAGGATTCCATAGAGTCTCCTTGCTTAGCTTGGAACTAGAGAAAATGGACAGCCTATATTCAGTTAGAAACAAACATAAAATCACCAGAAGATAGATCTCATGGGGCTTCCTTATGCTATGAAGCAAACTTCAATTGATCTTTCCCTTAGCAGCTCATTCCCAGGATATGGTACACTTTGGGGAGCGAGCATCTTCCATAGCAACAAGAAAGACAAAATGATGCAATTGGTCCAGGGAGCTTTTAGCTAATTGATGAAGCTGCTGAATATGTGTTACAGTGGAGTCTTCCATGTTTTCTTTTTGGAAGAAAATACCGAATAAAATTAAATGACGATTGAAAATTCTGACCTGTTTTTGTGTTTGTGGAGGTAGCCACGTTAAGGGAAGAGATGAACCCTGGGAAACTTGGCTCAGTTTTGCTTTAGTTCTTCACGTCATCTTTAAAGAAGAGGGAGCCCTTTACAACGTAAGTTGCGACCTTCTGCATCATTATCTGTTCTTCTTTCTACCTGACTTTTAGCAAGTTAGGAGAACATAAATGAAAGTGGGGTCAAAATAAGCGATATATGTGGTTCCTGGCCGAGATCAGCATGATCCTCCTCATTGTTTGATGACTGAGGAAGATCTCAGAAGGGGTGACATGGGGAGATAGGTTTAGGTTCTGCAACTGGGTCAAACTATAATCAGTAAGTATAAAATGGGACAGACACTCTGCAGCAGCAGGGTCAGGGGAAAAGTAGCACTGAATTCAACTCACAACCCGGTCTAAACCACCGGGGTGATGTCCTTGCTCAGACAAGGCTGTCATGGGCTGTGCTGATATTATCCTTGGGCTCTGAACCTGAGGTCTGGTTGTGTCCCCACCCCATATGGAGCACTACATTCTATCCTAAGCACCAAGCCACAAAGAAAAACCGAGACATTAAAATGTGCAGAGAAGGCTTGGGCAGGCTTAGGAACCGAGACTGACAAGGAAGCGTTGAGGACCTCTGGGCAATTGTCAGGTGGAAGACTGAGAATTAGCACTGACAATAGTGACTGATCCTGGAGGAGTTGTTAGACTCTTGAAGAGACTTGAGCAAGAGGTGCGTGTGATGGGTGGACAGCTTGACTGGCTAATCCATCTTTTTCTTTAATTCCCCTGTAGTGAAGGGTGTCACGTTAGCTGTAGTATTTGCCCTCAGAGGAGGCCTTGCTAAAGTCGAATGATCAATTTCAAGTTAGAGAAGTGAAGGAAACTGTCTAGCATAAGGCTGCTGTTGAATTCCAGTGTTCATGGTCTGGTAAAAAAGAAAAGTTAAAAGTAAAGTATAAGAAGTTTTCTGAGCGCTCATCGACCCTCTCATTCTAAGTGGATGAGAATTCTGGGAGATCAAGGGTTTTAGCCACACTGAATGAATGAAGCAACTCAGGTTCAAAGAGATCAGCTGACGTAACCAAGGTTACCCTTATAGTGGGTGAAAAAGGACATATGGATGGTACAGAAGTGGTATAATTTAGGCTCTTTTCCCAGCTTCTTCCCTATACTGTTTCCATAAAGGGGATATTAAGCTTGACACGCTATTATCCAGTGGCCTTCCTACCAATGACCGGTGGCTAGAACCTAACACCAGGAGTAGGAAGCCAAAAATGCATTATCCTGTACTCATATTGCAATGAATTTTGATGTTCATTGAGGTGAAAGGAACTGTGAAGACACAGGAAACATTTCCACAGTGTGAAGAAGGAACGAGCACAGTCTGTTTTGACCGATACATGTTCTAAGCCCATTTCTGCCATTTGCTAGCATTATGAGCACGCCTTGATCTTCAGTCTTCCTCTTATGTAAAGTGAAATAATGGGGGGAGGGTAAAGCTCAGTGGTAGAGTGTGTGCTCAGTATGCACGAGGTCCTGGGCTGAATCCTCAGTACCTTCGTTAATTAATTAATTAATTAATTAACTTAACTACCTCCCTCCTGTCAAAGAAAAATAAATAAAAAATAATAATTAAAAATCAAAGATAGCATTAAAAAATAAGGTGAAATAAAGATATTTAGTTTTCAGGCTTATTAAAGGGAGTACATAAGGCAAAAATACCAACAATTATTCTGCACTTATCTTGGTTCTTAATAAGATGCTACTTTGCGTGCATTATCTCATTTAATCCTCACAACAATTTACAACATAGGTGTTACTATTATTAATCCTGCCTCACAGATGAAGAAAAGTCAGGGGTCCCAGGGCCAGACGGGTAGATTCCAGGGCCACTGGAGAACATACACTTAGCCTTGGGTTGTACCATCACCAAGCGCACAGCATTCAGCCTGAAACGGAGTGGCTGTTCCTTCTTCTCCAGCTTGCCTCCTTTCCACTCTCCTGCGTCCCTTCACCAGGTGTGCGTCCACCTGGTGAACTCACTGAAGCTGCAGTTACTGGGTTTATTCTGGAACCACCTCTGCTATCGTTTAGTTACAGGAACTCGAGCTTCTAGGCTGACGTTTTCTCATCCATATATTGACAGAGTTCTGTAGAGTCTTAAAATATGGTAGCTTCAGGTCTGATCTTTTGTGCTGCCTCTATCTTGCCTGTATTTCCTTAGCCGTAGTGTGTAGCTAAGTCATATCCTCTCCAATGCTCTCCTATGTCCTCCTTTTGAAGATCCGTCCACCCAATCTGTTGTGATGCCTCTGCCCTCCGCGGTGGAAACCCGCATCGGACATGGCCAGTGAAAACTACACGCGGGTCACTGAGTTCATTTTCAGAGGTTTGACTTACAACCCTCGCCTGCAGGTGCTTCTCTTCCTGTTCCTTCTGAGTTTCTACGTCATCAACCTAACCGGAAACTTGGGGATGGTTGCTCTGATACAGATCGATGCCCGCCTTCACACTCCCATGTACTTTTTCCTCAGCCACCTGTCCTTTGTGGACATCTGCTTCTCCTCAGCCGTGAGCCCCAAGATGCTCGCCGACTTCTTTGCGAAGAGGAAAGCCATCTCCTTCCTGGGCTGTGCTTTGCAGCAGTGGTTCTTTGGGTTCTTTGTGGCGGCAGAGTGTTTTCTCCTGGCATCCATGGCCTATGACCGCTATGTCGCCATCTGCAACCCATTATTGTATTCAGTTGCCATGTCCCGGAGACTCTGTATCCAGCTGGTGGCTGGTCCCTATGCCATCGGGTTCGTGAATACCATGACGCACACAACAAATGCATTTCGCCTCCCTTTTTGTGGCCCTAATGTCATCAACCATTTCTTCTGTGATATGTCCCCTCTGCTTTCCCTCGTGTGCACTGACACCAGGCTCAACAAGTTAGTCGTCTTTGTGGTGGCGGGAGCTGTGGGAGTCTTCAGCGGCCTGACCATCCTGGTCTCCTACATCTGCATCCTCATCGCCATCCTGAAGATCCGCTCTGCTGAGGGGAGACACAAAGCGTTTTCCACCTGCTCGTCTCACCTGACGGCCGTCTCCATCCTGTATGGTACTCTCTTCTTCATTTATGTGCGGCCTAGTGCAAGTTTCTCCCTGGATCTCAATAAAGTGGTGTCGGTGTTTTACACCTCAGTCATCCCCATGTTGAACCCACTTATCTACAGCTTGAGGAACAAGGAGGTCAAAGATGCCATCCACAGGATGGTCACAAAGAGGAAGTTCTGGAGGGCCTAGATTCCTATCTCCAAAGGACACTGGGGGAGGAATCAAAGAGAACAGACCAATTGTGTAGATTCCTAAGATTCCAGGCCACCTGAGAGTGTTTGGGGGCTTGGTGGCACCCCTTTAACCATTCATCCATCCAATTACTCATTCATCTAGTCACCGATGTGGATTCATTAAGCCCTGCATGTGATCTTTTATTACCGTTCAAACCCACACTCCACTTAATTTTGTTTCTCTCAGACACCTCACAGTCCAGTTATTTTCCAAATGATGTTATTATTTAATATCAGTTACTAATTGTTTAAATCATTCTGCTAATACATTTTCTTTTTCTGCTGACTCCTTGGCAAAAATTCCAATTCCCAAAAATGGGAAGTTAAAAATTTTTGTGCTGGGTTTTACACACACATCTAGCTCCCATCAATAGGCAACAAAATGATGTGGGGATTATGTCTAACCTCCTAAATGGAATGAAGCTCTTGGCTGTGCACACCAGTTCTGGGGATGGCCTTGACACAGGGACTGTGTGTGTGTCAGGGACTGTGATGGACCTGTGTTCAACTCTGAGAGATGGGCACTGTTTACACTAATAAAGGTCCTAGGGTTTATCTCTGATGCATTTCACACCTGAAAGAGCTTCTGACCTAATGAGGTAAGACAATATTTTCTCAGGATTCAGTTTTCTGGTAGACGTTTAGAGGATTAACTAAACGTCTCTGGTTTGGGGCTTGGTTGTACATAGGACAGCGCCTTCTAAACCCTGACAATGAAGTCCTTCCCCAGTCAGGACTGCACAGGGAAATGCCGTGGTTGGAGGTGGGTCACAGTCTAGATCTACCTGTTTTTAGTAAGGTCAGTACATTTGTAGCATCATGAGGAAGTACATCCATGCAGCTCAGTTGGATGGTTTTGACTCCTGTGCGTGTTGAGTGCTGGGCAGCCTTCAGGTCTGAGTGCAGTGACGGACCACCACTGAATGGGGAGAGCGGTCACCCCTGCCAGGGTCTTCCCATCCTCTTAGAGACCCAGGAAGGGTGCCCACTTCTATCTTACCTCTCTTGGTCTGGCTGTGGCTTTTCCCTTTGGAATGAAGAGACTAAAAAAAAAAAAAAAAGAGTGTTTCACTGAGGAAATGGATCAGCATTTGTAGATGGCATTACAATGTCATGGCAATAGAAATGCCCTCAGGGTTTATAGGATAGCAGGTCTAAGATGTGCTAATGTTCACCACCCTTTTGGTGTATCAGTCAAGCCCATAACAAGATAAATGGAAGCAGTGATAGTGGCTACCTTATCATAAGACCACTGTAAAGATTAAACTAGAGAAGGCATGTGGAATTACTTCATAAACTGTAAACGTATCTTGCTGCCTCTTAATAAAACCTGTTCAGTGAATGACCCTACCCTGGGACTGGCTCGGCTGGCCCCACTTACCAGTGAGCCTGCTCTAGCCAGGGCCCAGCTTCACCCACCAGTGGGCAGACATCAGCTGTGAGAAAACTGTAGCTTCATAGCCTTTGGACCCAGCCCACCCATTAGCAAGCCAGACCTTGCCCAGGGACCAGCAGGGCCCTGATCCCACCCACTAGAAGGCTAACACAAGCTTCAAGACACTTGGACCCCTGCAGACAACTGTGTAAGGAACCGACCCCACCCGCCAGGGATCCAAAACCAGCTCTGGGACCTCTGGGCCCTGCAACCAGAGCCCAAGACCCAGCTCTGCCCCCCAGTAGGCTGCCATGAGCCCAGGACTACCAGTGGGTGAGCAACAGCCCTGGGGTCTCCTGGACCCTGACTCCACCCACCAGTACCCCATCACTAGCCCCGGGGCCCCCAAGGATTCCACAGTCAACCACCTCCTGACCGTGTTCCATCTGCTAGTGATTTGGTAACTAACCGGACTGGGGGTCAACCAAGCCCACCAGGCTGCCCAGGCCGTCAGCCCACCACAACAGACAGACCCTCACAGCCCTCGTGGGGGGTACCCCTAGGGCACAGAGCCCTGGGGATGAGAGGGGTGTGCTCTGCAGGCACACACATGGGACAAGCTCCTACAAATGGCAACTTCTCCAAAGTTGGGAAAAGTAACCAACCTACCAGGTACATAAAAATAAAGAGAACAACTTAGGCAAAAACCACTTAGTGGAGACAGCAACATTTTCAAACCAAGGTGTTACAGGGTAAGTGTATAGTGTTTCAGATTCCCGAATATTTCTTCCTTTCCAGGACTTTGCAATGTGGTAATGGGAAGGGGAGTGGAGGCAGCATGGAGCAGGAAGGAGCTGGAGTTGTGGAGAAGTCACCCACGTTCTAATCCTGGATTAAGAATCCTAGATCGCTCACTTGAGTTTTGTGATTTTAGGGTTGTCTGTTTTTTTAATTTTATTTTTTATTGACATGTAGTTGATTTAGAGTGTTAGTTTCAAGTGTACAGCAAAGTGATTCAGTTATATATAAACTAACATATATGCACACACACACACACAGACACACACACACATACACACACGCACACACACACACACACATTTCAGGTTCTTTTCCATTACAGGTTCTTAAAGGAAATTGGGTCTAGTTCCCTGTGCCTGACAGTAGGCCCTGGTTGTTTAGGACTGTCTTTTAACTCAACCGATAAGCCAGGGAGAATAATGCCAAACCTGCCGAAGCTTTGTGACCAGTTTCGTAAAGGAGCTGATGTTCACAGGACAGAAGCAGGAGGCAGCCTTACTCACTTTCATTATTGCCCCTTCAAAATGCTGCTGTGTTATTCCAGCCTTTCCTGCCGCTCCCTGCCATCACAGACAGGTCTAAGAGTTTTTCCTTTCGCTCAGAAGAAACAAATGTTCTCCTTTTCCAAGTATCAAAATGTCAAGTCCACTGTAATGTCCAGCAACACACCCCTTTCCAAATTAAAACATCTTCCTTCCTTCATCCTGGGCTCTGGAGCCTGAGTGGTGAAAGGGGGCAAATCCAATTCTCACTTCATCGCGGCACCTCCTTTCCCACGCTCACTGCTGTGTGTGGCCGGTCCCGGATCAAAGGCCAGGGTGGAAGGAAGAGGGGACAGAGAGCAGGAGAAGTTGACCGGACTAGTTGGAGTCTGGTGTCAGCATCCTTTAATGATGGATGCCCGATTACTGGCTCTTTCTCTTGGAGGATGCTTTGGTGGGTTCCTCAGAGCCAGAGCTCCCCTCACCCCAGCTGCCTGTGACCCCCGAATTCAGCCTTTTTGTTCTTTGTGAGATCAGGTCCTCCTCTGGCTGGACAGTCCTGCAGCTCTCTGGCTTCTGACCTCGACTCTGGGCTGTGATTATCCCATCCCTCCAGGAGGTTGACTTGAGGGAGTCCCTTTTTAAGATGACCCAGAATGTTCCCTCTTCCATGAGGCCCGTATCTGACTCACAGGGACTGCAGGCACTTCTGGTCCTTCCAAAGTCTGGAAGAGCAGGCTCTGTCCCCTGACTTGTGAAGGGAAAAGAGTAGCCTATTGACAATTCTCTCCAAAGAAATCCTCCCCAAATTGTCTTCGCGTCCTCTCCACAACTTCCTCTTCCCCAGGGTTAGAGAGATCAGAGGTGAATGATCTGATCTGCCAACCCTGGAGGCTCCAGGGTGAGACGTTCCCACAGCCTTAGGGAGGGGCGTCCACATGCTCTGTGTGAAAATTCAGCAAGTTCAGCCACAGAGTATTTTGCCCATGATTCAGGGGCCTCTGCTAAAAACTCCGAGACAGCATCTGAGCATCCTGTTTTAATTTAAATTAGGTAATAAATAGCAGGTACCTAGTTTTGTGTCTTGTTATAATAAATTCTCAATAAATAGAGGCTATTTTACCATGGTGACATTGACTAAAGCATTTTTTTTCCCACCTGTGACAGTCCCTAAACATTGCTGCATGTAAAAAAAAAAATTGGTTTCTGTATTATTACCTGATGCTTCATTACCAGTACTTTACGAATATCTTACAACTTTTCAATACTGTGAGATTTCCATTAACAGAAAATGTACATAATCAGAGAGTTATTTTTTGTATTTCTGTAGTAATGGTTTCAGAATAAAGATCTTTATGTTTGTTTTGTATAAATAATGAAACTGTTAGAAATAATAGCTTAGTTAATTTATCCCATAATTCTGCACTGGGTTTCTTTTTTTAAAATTTTTATTGAAGTAGAGTCAGTTTACCATGTAGTGTCAATTTCTGGTGCACAGCACGATATTTCAGTCATAGAGGAACATATGTATATTCGTTTTCAAATTCTTTTTCACCATAAGTTACTACAAGATATTGAATATGGTCCCCTGTGCTATACAGTATGAACTTCTTGTTTATTTTCTGTATATTAGTTAGTATCTGCAAATCTCGAACTCCTAATTTATCCCTTCCCACCCCCTTCCCCTCTGGTAACATGAGTTTATTTTCTGGGTCTGTGAGTCTGTTTCTATTTTGTAAACAAGTTCGTCTTTTTTCTTTTTTTTAGATTCCAAATGTAAGAGATATAATATGATACTTTTCTGTCTCTGCTCTGGGTTTTAAGTACTGTTTGTGTCCTATAATTTATAGTGCTCTCAGCTTGTAGGGAAAGCAGTGAGATCCAGAGAGGCATGGAAACTCCCTTCTCAGCTGTATCTTGGATGAGGGGATGAGAATAGGAATATGGGACCCCTCATGAATCATCTTGGTGCTTTTAACTTTAAGTGGTTTTTCTGCATGTAAACCAAGGACAATATTTATCCTATAGTAGTGTTTCTGAGAAGTATTTTTTATTTTATTTTATTTACTTTTTGGATAACGGGACAGAGTTTCAGAATAAGATGTTCAATAAAAGACTCTTTCGAAACAAAGAACAACATACCATGATAAAGCCACATTTGGGATGAGATTCCCTGAAACACTGCAGAAGGCAATGCATTATTAAGCACTTTACACACCGTCTGGAACATAAGAATCACTGAATACATGGATTTATATTGATCTCCTTACTGCCTCGTGCTGCCCTCAGGCATTGCAACCTAGAGACCCACATCTGCATGTCTACTGTTCCTCTTATTTATTCACTTATTTTAGGGCATAGATGGCTTCTTGAGACACTGTCACATACTCCAAATAGACTTTAATGAAACTCAGCCTGCCAAGTGAGTTTGTAACTGCTTAAATGTTATGGGGATTGTGTCTTCTAAGGAAACCAGTGAGCTGTGGGGGCTACCCTCATTCATAGGCAGGTCTCCACTGTAGTCAGTGCCTATGATAGGCACTGATAATCAAGAATCAATAATCAATGAATGCCTGTCATATGTTAGTCTTCTTCATTCTTTGGCCTCTTGTGTGCCTGGGATGGAGGGAGCAGAAGATACCACGTGGACTAATGAATCTTCCCAAAGTAGCCTGCCCCCCATATTCTGTGAGTAATTAATAGATATAGAAAAAGATCATAATGAAATAAATTGAGGACGACTGCATCTTATATGCTTCACCACCCCACCCCTTGGTGACTCATACAAAATGTTTATAGAAATCTGACACTGAGTAAACTTGTTTATATTTGATGAGGTTAGTGTTTCACAAACTTGTTTGGAAGTAGAGGCTTTTGTGAAGAACTCTTAGTAACATGCACTCAGTGGAAATACTGTTCCAGGTCACAGTTTGAAAACCATTGTCTCGTAGGGAAAGGGAAGATGTGGTAGAGATACAGATATTTCCTTCCCCTTGAGGTAGAATTAATTGCACTTTGAGGAGTGACAGAGAGAAGATTAGCCAATATTCTTCACTTGTGTCTATTAGTTTTTTTAATGTTTCTTAGAAATAGAAAAGAGAAAGGCATGAGGAAGGAATTTTTTCAAATTATTTTTTATTGAGTATAGTTGACTTACAGTATTATATTAGTTCCAGATATACAGCATAATAATTTCATACTTTTATAGATTATATTCTGATGGAATAAATCCTCATATATTGAGGTATGGAGAATTTGTTCTGACTCATACGTGATTTAACTTAAACTTTATGCTAATTAGAATAGCTTGCTTTGTGGCCTGTTAAACATATGCTGTACATTTGTGTTAAACATTAAAGAAAAGGGTGCAGTGACCAGGAGTAAAAACCTCCTGGTTTTTAAGCATAAAGATGAAATGCCTCCCATCCTGGGATGCCAGTGCTGTACTCCTTCGATGATGAGACTCCCTTCCCAGGCGCCAAGGCCTTACTGATTCACTGTGTATGAGCTGATCTGCCTTCTTTGAAATCTTGATGGAATGTACTCCTGTCATGTTTAATGTTCTTTGCTTTGACAAGATATAAAACTCTGCTGAAAACCATTCAGGGATTGGCGGACTATGGCTGGTGGGACAAATCCAGCCTGCCACCTGCGTGTGTACAGCGTGCAAGCTAAGAATGGTCTTTACATTTTTTAATGGAAATCAAAAGCAGAACAGTCACCTAAGAACATTATTTGGAGTTCAAATTTGGGTGTCCATAAATAAAGTTCAATTAGGAGACAGCCATCTTTACGTTAGAGTTTCTCAGCGGCACAATTATTGACATTTTGGGCTGGATAACTGGCTGTGGGCACCATTCTTTGCATTGTAAGATGTTTAATCACAACCCAGCCTCCAGTTTTTAGACGCCTCTAGCATCCTCCACCCCGGTCATTACAACAAAAATGTATCTGGATGTCCTCTGTGGGACAAAAATGTGTAAACCAGAGCCACTGATTTACGGCTTGTCCATGGCTGCTTTGGGGCAACAAGGGCAGAGTTGAGTAGTTGTCACAGAGACAGTATGCCAGCAAGTCCTAAAATATTTACTAATAGCCCTTTATAGAGAAACTCTGATGACTCTTGCTTTATTCTATTCTGTTCCTTTAAATAATGTAGGTCATGACCTACTAGACTGATTTTATGAATATTCCCATTAATAGGGCTTCAATTGCAGTTTGAAAAATGGTATTCTTATTTAGTTTTAGAGAGGTAGTATATTAAATATTGGATAAGAGCCAAACATGGGTTCATAGTTTGTCTGTGGCACCTAATAGCTGTGTGAACCTGAGCAAGTTACTTAAACTCTCTGAGCTTCTGTAACCACATGTATAGACTGGGGATGATGATAATCGTAGTTACATAGTTATTTTTGTAAAACGACCAGAATGGTGCCTTGGTAGGTAATGAGCCCAGTTGTTTGCTATTAGCACTGATATTCGTGTTTGTCAGGGTCCTCTAGAGAAACAGAACCAGTAGGAGGTGGGTGTGAAGGTAGAATGAGATTCACTTTAGGGAATTAACTCGAGATGCTGGAGGAGCCGCAATGTGGATGGCAGACTGGAGGTGCAGGGAGAGTCCATGAGACAGTTCAAGTCTGACCATCGGGCTAAAGACCCAGGAAGAGCCGCTGTTGTAGTTCAGATCTGAAAGAAGCCATCTGCGGCAAGATTCCCTCTTGCTCAGGAAAGATCAGTCTTTTATTCTATTCAAGCCTTCACCTGATTGGATGAGTCCTACCCACATGAGGAAGGGTGATTAATTTTACTCCAAGTTCACGTAAATGTTAATCTCATCCAAAAACACCCTCACAGAAGCATCCAGAAAAATGTTTGACCACATATGTGGGCACTGTGTTCCAGCCACATTAACAGATAAAATTCATCATTGCAGTGCTCAACATAGCCCATGTCACAGTAAAAGAAAGAAAAAAGATAACTCTTCAGCACCCTGAGGACATTGGTAGAGGACTGGGGTATCTAAATGGGACTTGTTCAGCTACTTTATTATTTTAAAATATATAATAATAATATACAAAATGATGGGCAAAATGTTTTGAATTTATATAAAAGCTATAACTAATTTTTTTCCAAAATTTTGAATGGAAAACTTGAGTTTGCTTCCAACAGTTTTACCTTAGATTTTTGGTTGAAATGAGTGTGAACGATGTCTGAGGAATAATTAAAATTTTTTTTTAAATTGAAGTATAATAGATTTCCAATGTTGTGTTAATTTCTGGTGTACAGCATGAAGAATAATTTTTAGTAATAATTTAAAATTTAATTTTTACATCATTTAAATATTTAAAGGACCTGACATTAAATTGAAAGACATGATGTTAAAGCTGTTCATTTTCTCTTTTTGACAAATGCAATGCTGAGATTTCTCATTATAATGAAAATGGATTTCAGATCCAATCTGATGTTTCCATATAACATATTTCAAAATCAGATGAGTCTCTACTTTGCTGAATATTCATGAGTTGCAGCCTAGATATCAGTAAAACGACAAATCAGCTTAAAGATTCAGACATATTGGATAAATACAAAGACACATTTGAAAGCCCACGTAAAACTGCATTTGCCAGGAGACCTCACCACTTATTCACCAGCTCCTGCCTGACTGCATCCCCGTAGACCCCTGGAGCGTGTACCCATCCTGTGGCACCATGGTCCTTATCCACAGTGGGGCTGATAAGCAGTTGTGCAGATGCCTGAATTAGCCAGACTAGCATACTGCAGCCAAGCAGAGAGCAGAGCAGTGGATGCTGGGTTAGTCTCTATGGGGTCCAAGGAGACATGCCATCAGCGCACCCTGTGTGGGCTGCCTTCTGAAATGTGCCTGAGGAGACATGGTCAGAGCCTACCAGCTCAGGGTGGAAGCTCCCCCATCTCTGTCCCCATATTTGTAGGCACACTCATGCTTTGTCCATTAATTGAAAAGCTCCTTTTGTTCACCATCATTCCCATGAGTAGGTGCTTAAGAATATTTTTTGAATGAATGTTTATAAATGGCTAATATTTATGTGATCATATTCATCCTTATCTCAGCAGACAATTCTTGCTTTGTCTTTGCATGTCTAAAAAGGCGACTGATACTAATAGCAATACTATTCATCGTAGTCAAAAGTGTGGAAACAACCCAAATACCCATGGACAAATAAATGGAGAATCAAATGTATATCCACACAATGGAGTATGATTCAGCCTTAAAAGGAATGCAATTCTGATACGTGCTACAACATGGATGGAGTTTAAGACATTAAGCTAAGTGAGATAAGCCAGGACGAACACTGTGTGATTCCACTTAGAAGCGGTACCAAGAGTAGTCAAGTTCACACAGACAGCAAGTAGAGCTGTGGTCACCAGGGGCGGGGGAAGGGATAGTGTGGAGCTATTGATGACAGGTGCAGCGTTTCAGTTTGGGATGATGAAAAAGTAATTCTGGAGATGGATGGTGGTGGTGGTTTTACTTAGTGTCACTGAATTATAAACTTGAATGGTGAAAATGATAAATTTTATGTTGTACATATTTTACAATGATTAAAAAATTTGACAGGATTTATATAGAATAAGGTCACATATTCCGCCTTAAAGAAGTATCCAAGTGTCTGTTTTTTTTGCTAAGAAAATGGGAACTTGATAATGATTTGAAAATGTATTGTTATGACTTTCATCCTTGAAAGTAAACGTTGCAGGCCCAGATGCTCCGAGCGACAGATGGGACATGAACTACTGAAATAATTACTTCCCTCTGTTGAACATTTAAGCCCAGTGAACTAGAGCATTATGTCCTTTATAAAGAAATATTATTCGACTATTACTGGTCTTAACCAAGTGTCTATAAAAACCATGAAGGTATTATCTGTTCCCTGGTTAAATAAGAAGTAAAAACAAAATGTTATATACCTGTTTTCAAAACACTAAACAAGGAAGAAAGAGTAAAAAAAAGAAAAGAAATGAACCACCTAAATTAGTAGCAGTTATATTTGTATAATGAGATCACATATGACTTAAAAAATTTTTCTCTCTGTTTCTGTATTGTTTAAGCTTTCTAGAATGAGTGTGTTTTAAAAATATCTCCTTAAAAAGGACCCTGAAATTCTCTTCAGAATGTCTACTTAATTCACCACTGTCCTTTTAAGGATAGTAACTCTTCTTTTATTTAGTTTTAATTGAGGCTGGAATTTGAGAAGAAGCCTGGTTAATCTATTTATTACTCATTATCAGTCAGTAACACTGTTTTAAACGTTGTCTTGCCAGAGTACAGATTTCAAACATTTACTATTATTTCCTGGTGTAAAAGACGCGTTCAGTACTCGGCTCCATATTTTGATTTACCTGGTTTTAAACGTGATGCCCTTGTGCCATGGATCTTACCCTTGATGAGGTGCTTCTAAAGGCTCTTAGGAGGTTCTGGGCCTGTGGACCCTCTGGTGGGAAAAACTGTGGTGGGGGAGAGGGAAGGAGCAGAAAGTAGGGAGAGAGGAGAGGACTGAGGAAGCTAAATGCCTGTAATTTTTGCATAATTTTGTTTTGTGAAGTTGAGACCCAGCTAATACCCTGGCAGATATGCGTTTATGTGGGAAGCCTGAGGGCATAAGACCATTGACAACACTGATACAGGACCCTTGACCTTGTACACGTAAGACTAAGAAAATACTGGCTTGGGAAGATGACTGCATAGGCAGTCCAAGAGTAGAGTTTAAGACTTAACTTTGTCACTCATTTTCTCTGTGATCTCCAGAAGCTACCTTGCTCCTAGGACGGCCTCATTTTCTCATTTATAGAACAGAATTACAACCACTTCTGAGGAACAAATTAAGGATCATTTATGAAGGCTAAAATACTATATGGTGTGTTGGCATTTGGTTTTACTATTAATAAAAATAACCAAAAAGATAGTCTCTATCCTTAGTAAATTCCCAACCCAATAAAGCACAGCTAATGTACAGAACAACTGAAATTCATGATGGAGTGTAAGTGTCATAAGAAGGAAATACAGTGTTTGATGAAGATTCAAAGGAAGTAAGGAGGGAAGGAAACAAGGAAACTTCTTATCAGATTAGGCAGGGACTAACCACCATGGAGGAGGTGGCCCTTGAGATTGGCAGTGACGGTAGGATGTGGACATCCGGCAAAGGTGAGGAGAGTACCAGGTAGGAGGAATGGCACACGGAAGGGCATAATGATGACAAGTAATGGGTCACTGGGATTATAAGAACTGTGACGTAAAGTGTGGCGTATGAAAGGAAAAAAGGATGGAGTCAGAATACGGTCTAATTAGTTTGGGGAGTTGGGACATTATTCCTTTTCCAGGAAGAGGTCAACATTTCTAACATTCAGGGCTACCCAGTTGGAGAGGTGGCTTTGTGTAGGATGGTCAGGGATGAAGAGTGGGTAGAGGGGAGAGGACCTGGAAGGAACTAGTGCAACAGCCTGGGTGACAATAAGAGTGATGATTAAATGATAAAACAACGATGAATATTTATTGAGTTCTTACTGTGATACAGGCACACTATACGCACTGCCTCCTTTAAATTCTTAATTGTGGGCACCGTTATTTAACCTGTTGGCTACAGTTGAAGAAACTGAAGCTCAAGAGGTTTAAATAACTTGCTCAAGATCAAGAGCTGGTATTCCAATTTAGACACACGTTACTTTGTTTTGTTCTGTTTTAATTAAGCTTTTTATTTTGAGATAATTGTAGACTCACATGCAACAGTAAGAAATAATACAGAGAGATCGTATGTATCCTTTACCTAATTTTCCATGGTAACATCTCTTGTGCTTCACCTGCTCAACATATCCATTGTCCTCTGAACCCCTGGCAATCACTGATCTTTTTCTGTCTCTCTAGTTTTGCCTTTCCTGAAATGTCATGTAATGGGAATAATAAAATATATAGCCTTTTCAGATGAAGGCACATGTTCTTCAACATAGGAAGATTTTGAATTACAGCCTTGCCTACATGTTCTGATTTTTATCAATTAATTTAATCTTCTGGGTTTGCCACTTTTTTCTAAATTGGAATGAAATTTTCTTTTGTTTGTTTTGTAGGGCAAAAGATCTAATCCAAGAAGCCAGGATAGCGATCAATGAGCTGATAATGTTAGAAAGCCGCCCTCCTGCCTTCCGTCAATTTACAAAGGCATTGCCTATCCCCAAGGCCAGTGCTTTGTTGCCTGACTTGTATCAGGCCCCAGGAGCTAACTTTGATGCTGAACAGCAATCATCACCCAAGAAGTTTTCTTACTTAGAAGTGCCTTCATTAATTAGTTCCTCTGAAACTTGTTTAGGAGTGAGGCAAATAATTTCTTTCAAGTTTAGTAATTGCCCATCTCTGAGCACCCAATCAGTCTTAATAATGCCCAAGGCATCTTGTTAGAAAGATTAGTAAAAATATTGGGTCTTGCAGCCTTAGTCTCGCACTGGCATATTTTACTTTAGCTTTTTGCTCTAATTATTTCTCTGAAGAGTTAACTACTGAATGCTCAGGTTCCAATCTCATGTATAGGGATTTTTTTTTTTTTTGGAGTCACAGAAATGTTAGACGTGAAAACTACCTTAGAGATGATCTGCTAAGAAGTAAAGAATTGATTTACTCAGAGTCATAGGGTCAGTTGGAAGCTCAGTCTGGTTAAGAACCTGGTCCTCCTGATATTTAGGGCAATCATTCCTTGTAGGTTACCTGGTACCTGCTCATAAAACAAGGGAGGAAAGAAAGAAGGAAGGAGGGAAGGAAGGAAGGAAAGAAGGAAGGAAATCTCACATAGCTAATCACACTGGAAGGGAATAGTAAAGATTTTATGATTAACTGATGACTATTCCCAAAGGACCTTCTATTTGAAAAAAAAAAAAAGATAATCATGTCTTCGTGGAATTTTAGAAATTTATGATAGAGCATTTAAGAAGAATTTTTGAAAAGAAATTCGGTGCTTCCTGGTCCTTTCTGATGAAGCCAATAAAGGGAAGAAAATAGTTTTGAGCCCTCAAGGAAATAATGACATAATGACACTTGTTCTCTATTAAATCTACTTTGTTCTCTTTTCTGCCCAAATTTTTTAAGTGAATCCTTCCTCTGTAATATATTGGATTGATATAATATTCTTAATGGATATAGCTATGCAAATATATTTTATTTTTTTAATATATGTAATATATATGTCTTTCAAAATAAAAAAAAATTAATTCACAAAAAGGACGTCCCAGAAACAGAACAGGTATTGACTTATTAACAATGAAGTACTATATAAAATAGCCCCCTCCCCACTTAGGAATATAGTGTAAAGAAATGTGAAAGGAGGTGAACGCTTTAAAATTAAATGCAAACCCTAAAGCTGAATACAACATTCATATATGGCTTATTGTCTCACAGCAATATTATTTTCATGATGATATATATGACATTATACTTATTGGTCAGATGCTTCTGACTCGAAAGTTAAAAAAACGCAGAAAATGTAGTTTAGCCAATGCAAGGCGTATGTAGACATACATATATATACACATACATACTATGCACACACATAACACACCCAATAGAGCAAGTATGTGACAGAGGAAACCCTAAACGAGCTTGGAGAGGGGTCCTGAGATGATGACTTAAGTCCAAAGAGACATTACAGTGCTAAGGTTTAAGATAAAAATGAGAAGGCTGCAATAAAAAAGCATGTGTCATTATGCAAAAGAGAGAGAGGGGACCCTGGTCTTACAGCTTATGCACTAATCAACTCAAAATGGATTAAAGACTTAAATGTAAGACTTGAAACTGTAAAAACTAGAGGACAATGTAGGGGAAAAGATCCTTGACATTGGTGTTGGCAGTGGCTTTTTGAATATGGCACCGGAGCCCAGAAAACAAAAGCTAAAATAAACATGTGGACTATAGCAAATTAAGATGCTTCTGCACAGCGAAGGAAACAATCAACATAATGTAAAGGAAGCATATGTGTTGGAAGAAAATATTTACAAATCATAGACCTGATAAGGAGTTAGTATTCAGAATAGGTAAGGAACTCAAACATCTTAATAGTAAAAACACCCCAAAATAAACAACAACAAAAAACAAATAACCTGACTGGAAAATGGACAAAAGAGTTGAATAGACATTTTTTCCCAGAGAAGACATACAGATGACCAATAGGTGTATAAAAATATGCTCAGCATCACCAGTCAACAGGAAAATGCAAATTAAACCCACAGTGAGATATCACCTCAGACCTGCTAGGATGACTATTACCAAAACGACAAAAGATAAGTGTAGTAAAAAATGTGGATAAGAGAGAACCCTTGTGCACTTTTGATGGGCATGCAAATTGTTACAGGCATTACGGAAAAGTATGGGATTCCTCTAAAAATAGAGCTACCATGTGATCCAGCAATCCTACTCCTCAGTACATAGCCAAAGAAAATAAAATCAGTACCTTGAATAATCTAAATGTCCTTGGTGGATAAATGGATAAAGAAATTATGATTCTATCTATATGTCTATGTGTATATAATTTGCTTTAAAAACGAGGGAGATCTTGTGTTTTGCAATAACATTGATGAATCTGGAGAATATTATTTTAAGTGAAATCAGCTGGACATAGACAAATACTGCATGATCTCACTTACATGTGAAGTCTAAAAAGGTCAAATCCATAGTGGTAGAGCATGGAACAGAGGTTACCAGGGGCAGAGATATGGGGGAAATAGGGGGACGTTAGTCAGAGGGTGCAAGGTTTCAGTTGTGTAAGGATGACTAAGTTCTAGAAATCGAACGTACAGCATGGTGACTCTAGCTAATAATTACTTCATATTATACTGGAAATTTGCAAAGAGAATGGATCTCAGGTGTTCTCACCATACCCCAAAAATGATAATAATGTGAAGAGATGGATATGTTCATTAGCTGGACTGTAATAATTACCTCACTTTGTATATGTATACCACACATCACGTTATACACCTTAAATATATATAGTTAAAAAATAAAAGAAGCATATGGAGGTTTAGTTTCTCCCTTTCACATCATAAAAAAGTACAATTAATTTGCTGTCTACATTCAGCATTCACTATACTATTTATTGTTTATGCATTTATAGTAAAAATAATATATGCACATGGTAAAAATTCCAATAAGCTATGCAAATGAGTACATGAGAAGAAGTGATGGTTGCAGCCCAGACCTCCCGCTTCCCTGTCTGACATGGGTCAGTATAAACAGTTCTGTGTTTCCTTCCAGAGGATTTTTATCCATTTACAGGAATATGTATAGATATATCTTTGCATATCCTGGCAAATGGGAAGATACTGTACACAACTGTGGCATTGCTTTTTTTTTTTAACTTAAAAAATAACTCTAAAATGAATATGTTTCAGCATATTAACTAACTCACTCAGCATGAATTTATCATGTGCTCCTGTGCTGGGTGCTGTGCAGGGGTCCGGGCCAAGGCAGGGATATAATACACTGGTGAGCAAAGATAAATCTAGACCCAGCTTTCCTGGGGGTTGTGTTTAGGGAAGATGCAGGGAAACAGATAGCTGCAAATACTTGTAAATTGTTCAGCATGACAGGGGCTACGAGATTGGGGTTCTTGGTCGTGGACACTTGAAAGGAGATGGATTCCAAGAGTATTTAGAGCGGCAGAGCCTGGCCGGTGGAAAGTGCCTCTTGTACAGATACTCTGCACGTGGCATTCTTTTCACACACCACAAGGTGGCAAAAGTTCTCCAAGGAAAGTGTCTTTCCTTGCTAAGATGAAGTCGGAATGTATTTTTTGACTGTGCACACGTGGACATAAACAATTACATAGAAAAGTAAAAACTGTAAACATATCATTCATACACAATGTCATTAATTGTATTTCGTACTCTCCTATCCCACCTGTAGTGACGAAAGACTCGAGGTCATGCTGCAGGAGCGATTTGTAGATTTTACAGAGACTCTTAAGATACAGCACTTTGAGCAACATAGTATCATTTCTTCCTTTTCTTTCCAAGGCTCAGATACGAATCCTTGAGTACTCCATCAAAAGGCAATGCTTTTAAAATTCACATACAAAACATTTTATATATTTAAGATGTACAACGTGTTATTTTAATATGCATTGTGAAATGATTGTCACCATTAAGCTAATTAGCACATCCATCACTTCAGGTAGTTACCGTATTTCTATGTAAGAGCACTTAGCAAATTTCAAGTGTACAATACATTATTATTTACTACAGTCACCACATTGTAGGTTATACCCCCAGAACGTAATCTTAAAACTGAAAGTTTATATCCTTAGACCAACATTTCCGCATTTCTCCCACTGCCCAGCCCCAGCAACCACCATCCTATTCTCTGCTTCCAGAAGTTTGAATTTTTTGACTTAACACATAGGTGAGTTCCTGCAGTATTTTTCTTTCTGTCTCTGAATCTTTCTATTTAGCAATGTGCCCTCCAAGTTTACCCATGTTTTCACAAATAACAGGATTTCGTTCTCTTTGATGGCTGAATAACGACTTAGTCCACGGTGTTCCACAAATCACCTCTGCCCCCGTGCTCTTGGATGAAGTCTGCACAACTGGACTCTTTTTTTCCCCAAGGCTGAGCACTGCCCAAGGAATCTCCTTGGTTCTGTGTGTAAATTTACATTTATGCACCCACACTTGTGTCTCTCCTTATGGTCCCTGAAATAACTTGAATTAAAACAGGCGCACAGCTTAAGCTCACCCATATACAGAACTGTTTCAATTTTGTAGAAAATGGGGAACCAATAGGATAGATTTTAAGATTCTGGAGTAAAACTATGGTATAAGTTCTTGGAGAATCATCAGAGCAGCTGTGTGGAGGCAGGATGGAAAGCAGGAGGAATCAGTGGCCAGAAGTCCGGTGACAGCACAGGAGTCTAAACACGAAAGGGTGACAGCCAGATGGGGCTGACGTTTTCGAGATAATGCATAGCAGCAGGTTCAGCAAGGGTTACAGAAACTGAAAACTGGTAAATCCGAGATAAATTTCTGGGGAAAAATTAGACAAGCCCTGCTGTCTTCATGTGAATAGTCTGGTGTGTGAAGTGGGATACTGGATCAGCCTGCCAGCGGCACCCCTCTTAGTTGGGGGAGTGAAAGTAACTGTAGTTCCATTTTTAAAATTTTTCATATTTTATTACAAACTGTTATTGCAGTGATGAAAGCAATCTCCAAGGAAGATTTTGTTTTCTTTTATTCGGAGTGTCTGCAGACAGAGGGCCTAATTTAAATGACCAGTTCTGGCTCCTGCTGTCTGGGTGACTCAGGTAAGTGATTTAAGCTTCCTAAACCAAAGTTTCCTCACCTATACACTGGAGATAATGGTAGATACAGGATTCCAGGGAGGATAAATGAGATTAGGAATGGTTACTACTGTGCCTGCCTCAAGTTAGGGCTTCATGGATTTAATTTGTGTGGGGGCCAATCAGGGGAATAAAAGGCAGAATGTGCTAAAAACTTTTCCAAAAGAGAGCATATTTTAAAACAAGTCTTCTCTCCAATAAACTTTAAGGGTTTTGAGGAAAAGGGCTCATGTATTAAAAGGACTCAATGTATTATAATTCATTCATTCATTCATGAGTTAATTTTTTGCATACTTCCAAGTCTTTGCATTTATGGTTTTCTTGTTAAGAAATTTTTTTGTTTTGTATCAGTGAGGGTCTCACCAGGAGACAGAAACCCAGCAATTATATTGACAGAGAAAATGTAAATGAAAAGAATTGCTATTTGAATGGCTGAAGCATTGAAAAGACCAAGAGGAAAACTTGAGTCTGAAAGAAGTAGCAACTTTAGGAAGCAGCTACAGCATTTAGGGCTGGGGCAAAAAAAGGGGAAAAGGTTGAGATTATTAAAACTTAGAAATCTGAAGAGACTGAAAAGCTAAAACACCTACCTTAGAGAAATTGTAGCTCTTCAGGGAAGTTTGGGGCCCTCCCCTCCTCACCTACCACATGATCTTGAGTCCCATACATTTGAGGTTTGTGTCTTTGAGGTGCTGTAACCAGGTGTTGGAAAGAGTGCAAGCTGGCGTCAAATGCTACTGCAGGAACAACATTGCTATATTGGGGTGAAGAAGCATCTCTAGGGTGACACTGACAGAACGGGAAGGGATAGCAGAAAGGAGCAAGTCTGCTCCTCCTCTCCCAGCCTCCGGCCTCCCTCTGCCTTGTGGTTTGCAATGTCCCTGTCAAAGTGTCCTGAAGCACAGTATACGAGTGGGTTTGAAGCTGAGAAGCAATAGCTTACTAGTCAATCGGTGTTTACGACGTTTCAGCACAAATTAATCTCTCTTCCTTTGTACAAACCTTGTCAGACCATTACACTATTTTATTTTCCTTATGAATCTAATGCTCACTCTCTCACTTTCCTCTCACTATGCCTTTTACATAAATTTATAATTACATCTCTTACGCATTTTCCTGTGCTTATTTCATGACGGGTTCTCAGAGCGCAGATCAGGGAACTTGCTGAGGGGGTGGTCTGGTCACTTTCATGGAGTCCGTACGCTCAGTATTTTCATCATAGCCCAGGATTTTACAGATACTGGCTTTATATTTTACATTGAAGTTAACTTAAAGAATACTATTTGAGTTTTGTTATTGTGTCAGAAGAGTATCACAATTGTCTGGAGACAATTTAAATATTCTCCCCATTTCTAATTGCCTGTGTGTTTAAGGCTGAATTTTCTTCATACGCTTCAACCCGAACAACGTATCTTGAGACAGTTGACCCTTGAACAGCAGGTGTTTGAACTGCATGGGTCCACTTCTATGTGGATTGTTTTCAACAGTAAATACTACAATCCACTCCCCTGTTTGAATCCACAAGGCGAAACTGCAGATACAAAGGCGCCATGTATGTGGAGGGCTGACTATAAATTACATGTGGATTTTTGACTCCATGGAGGGTGGATGTCCCTAACACCTGCGTTGTTCTAGGATCAACTGTACACTGAATTGAGAACATATATAAGAATTCAGCTGTCTTGTTAAAGCCAGACATTTATAAAAAGATCAAAAGTATAAAACTCTGCTCACCATACCTTTTTTGGTATGGGAATATAGTTACCTGTATTTATTAATCTATTTTATGTTAACATGCAATGGGTATATTCTTTATTTTAAATGAATTAATAAAAACATTTCTTATTTTTTATATCTGAAATGGTAAATATTGATTGATAAAACCTACATAAACATAAGCTCTTTGGGGTCCTCAATAATTCTTTTAAGAGTGTAAAGGGTTGCTTAGGTCAAGAGTTTTGAGAACCACAGTTTTAGCTGATGGTTGAATAGGTTGCACATATTTAAACTACATCACCATTCCTGCCTCCCCAAGCTTTAGACTCCTTCCTTTACAGTGTGTAAAGGATGGTCTTGCATCTCAGCTGTGTTGATTGTGGACTTCTGTTGCTATTATTTCCTGGTTTATCCATCTTTATTCAACTTCCTTAGTCTGCCTTCCTGGCAAACTTCCCAGACCTTGCAGTGAAATTTCGCACAGTCCCACTGCGCCTCAGGTGTGTGCACGTGCCCTCCCAGGGCAGCCCTTGTGCTTTCCACCTGGGTCCTGCTTGGATAGAACTGTCTGTGGACCAAGAAGCAGAGAGAGATGTGGTGTGGTCTTTATCATTATCACTATCATTATCCTCATGGGCTGCAAATAATTCTTGAGCATCTCTTGCGTGCTGACTATTCTGTGGGTTATTCCCTTCTGCCGAATTCTCATTTTATCACAAATGCATGAATGAAACTCACAAAGCCAAGGGACTTTACTGGTTAATTGGACCAATTATATTCGTGATGAATGATCTCTCCCTACTTCAGCCCAGAAAGATAAGTGAGCATTATAATTGGTCACTTGGCACCAGAGTAGCTCATGGAGATCTTTGCTTTTAGCAGCATATCCCAGCGGGATGCTCAGGTTTATATTTTCTCCCAGTTTTGTTGCCTTTGGAAATAGGATTTTTGTGGCATGAATAGAAGGCACTTTTTATTCTAAGTTAATGTGAGAAAATCTGGAATTGAGTTGAAATTCAAATGAAGTAACTATCTATGTTCATGTGGTAAGTACTATGTTAATAATTAACCAGGTTTAAAAGGTCAATAGATTACCATATGGACAAAACCAAAACACTTCTTAATATAACCCAACCATAACATAATTCTACTTCATGAAATATAATAAGGTTTTCTCTCCTGTGATTATATTTGGTGGAGAAAGCTGAAATGTCTCCAAATGTCTTTTGTTCTGTTCTTATTCTCCTTTTCAGTGAAACAGACAATTAGATGTGCACTTAATAGATGTTTTCAGTCTCACAAACCCTCTGTAGTTACGTGTAGCTCTCTGCGTGGCCCACTGTTTCCCCTCCTGTTATCTTGCTGCAAACTTATTCGTCTTTAGAGTTGGTCAGAGATGGAAATACTGGTATGGGTCAATATTTTCATGACTCTGAAATATTTCTTTTTCTATGTTAAGAAATGAGTGAGATAGGAGCTCTTTAAGAGGAGTACAATTTTATCTCCATTAATCTATATCTATTTATCTCTATGTCTCTATCTCTATATATTTATCTATCCATATCTATTTCAATATATTAATATATCTCTGTAGTTATATTTCTATCTATATAGGTCACTTTTTTAACACCTAAGATTTGCATATAAAATATAGATATAGATAAATAGGTAGATTTTATATATAGCTATGTCCTTGGGGTCATACTGTACTATTATAATTAATATATAACTCAATTAAGTATCTGATTAAAGTATTGAACAGAATGACTCAGGTGGCAAGTGCTTCAAACCTGGAGAGGACTGAGAGATCACTAAGAGATCAGCTCCTTTTGGATGACCACTCCTAGAAGCATCTACCTCTTAAAAAGTTCTCCCGACGAAGGGAGATGTTTGAGAGATGAAGAGGAGAGATCTTTTGTAGGGAGAAGGTCTCTGGGTGTCTCTTGAATCTAACAAGGCATGCAGACAGTCTATGAATGAATGGCAAGTAAAGGTAGCTCAAAAAAACTCTTTTTGGTGTCTACATATATAAGACTACTATTCAATATATTATATTATTCATTACATTTTAATCATTCTCTTTAAAAGGATCCTTGGGAGAAATGATTCCAAAGTTGGTATCAAGAACAGCAACCTTTTGGTTGATCTGCTTGTCTTTTGAATGCTACTAATTGTGTATATGGGCTACTAGAAAGTTTCGAATCAGATATGTGGCTTGCACAGAGCAGTGGGTAGGACCTGACGGTGTGCAGTAAGTTTTATCCTTGCCTCCACGCTATGTCTGGAGCTTGTTTTTCTTTTTCCATTTTTAAAATTTACCCTGTTTATCTGTGCCCTGTGTCTTGCATTAAGACATCTTCAACTCTTTTTCACTTGTAAAAGCATTGATAGAGATACAGTACAGGTAAACATTCACATGTATGTCTATTTCATATTTTAATACCTGTAGAGGAAAATGAGAGAGATTAGGGAAGAAATGTCTTCTGCAGTTTACATTCCCAATTGTAATTCTGCAAGTGAGCTCAGCATTTTCCCAGCTTGCATAAAAGCCATGCATTAAAGAAGTGGGGGGGAGGTTTCTGCACGAGACCACATGAAACTAGGGAGACGTAGCATCCATACAATTGGAAATCCTTGGAAGATAAAGTACATAGAAGTGAATGACAGGTTACAGAGGTGAAGACATCATGAAGTTACAGACAATGCAATATATAGTTTTAACTTCTAGTTTTCAAAGTGCATAATCACATTTATGATCTCATAAAAGTCTCACTGAACTAAGCAAGGTAGGTGAGAAGATAACGTTTTAGAGGTTATACTTTTATTTAAAATTGACAGCAGCTGACTCAGATCAGAACCCGGGTCTGTTGATTCTTGATCTTAAGCTGCTTCTGGGAATGTGTTTCATTAAAAAAAGATCTTAGCCCCTGACAGCCTTGAAAGTCTAAGGTTTTGAAACATTACTTCTTCCAATCCTCTTTGGCTCATTATGAATCATTTCTACTTTGATAATAAGTGTAGCATTGATATTTATTTTAAAGCTAAAAGTTATAGATTCCATCCATTAAAAAGATAAGTTCCAAGAGAGAAATTCTTTATTTTTCTAGCTTAATTTTAAGTCTATCACTTAAAAAGAATATTTTTTTTCTCCTCAAGCATAAGAGCTTTTGAAAGCCTTGGATCTAATAGCAAAAATATTATATTCAGAACCCTGACAACGATAATTTACTCCTTTTTTGATTGTGCTGGGTAGCCGGACGGTCCCTGTGGGTTGTAACATAGACAGGGAGAGATGGTGCTTCCTCCATTGCAGGCACCAGTCCAGTCTCCTGCTTCTAATTTTGAAGGAAAGAAGATGGTTAGAGACTGAATTCCATACATCCTGTATTAACAAACTGCCATCAACTTGGTGACTTAAAGCAACAAAAATTTATTCCCTCACAGTTCTGGAAGTCAGAACTCAGTATCACTGGGCTAAAACCAAGGTGTTGGCAGGATCCCACTCTACCCAGAGGCTCTACAGGAGAATCCTTTTCTTGCCTCTCAAGCTTTCTGTGGGGGCTGGCGTTCCTCGTGGTTGTGTCACCTAGTCTCTGTGTCTGTGGTCACACTGCTTCCTTCTCTGGCGCCTGAAGTCAGAACTCCCTCTCGTCTTCTTACAGGGATATTTACAGTTGTATTTAGGGCTCATGCTGATAATCTTCCTATCTCAAAACTCTTATTTTTTAACTTAATAACTCTTTCTCCATTAAGTAACAGCCCTAGGTTCCAGGAATTAGGAAAATACCAACTTGAAAAGATACTTGCACCCTAGTGTTCACAGCAGTACTGTTTAGCCATGATATGGAAACACCCCAAGTGCCCATCAACAGATGAATTGATAAAGATGTGTACACATGCTCGTGTGCATGCCCACACATACACACACACAATGGAATACTACTCAACCATAAAAAAGAATGAAATTCTACCATTTGTGGCAATGTAGATGGACCTAGAGGATATTATACTTAGTGAACTAAGTCAGACAGAGAGATACAAATACTGTATGAGATCACTTATATGTGGAATTAAAAAAATAATACAAGTGAATATATATGCAAAACAGAAATAGACTCGCAAGTGTAGGAAACAATCTAGTGGTTACCAACAGGGAAAAGGAAGGGGGAGGGGCAAATTAGAGATTTGAGACTAAGGCATAAACTACTATGTATAAAATAGAGTATCAACAAGGATATATTATACAGCACAGAGAATTATAGCAAGTGTCTTGTAATAACTTTTAATAAAGTATAAACTGTAAAAGTACTGAATCACTATGCTGTACATCTTAATATAACATTGTAAATCAATTGCACTTTGATTTAAAAAAAGAACTTGAATATCTTTATGGATCATATGCAACTTACCATATTCCCCTAAAATCAGTCAGTTTGGCCGGTTTGTTTTATTTTATTTTATTTATTTTATTTTAAACTTTTGATTCTATTGGCAATTCAACCACATTTTGAACACAATTATCCATGGATTAATATTTTTGCTTCCTTTCAGCATACATTTGAGTGTCATACTGGTGGCTATGGTCTCAAATTCCTATAATCTAAGAAAATCTATTATCAAGTTACACATTCTTTTGACTTTATGTATAGATGTCTTCTTGACTTTGTGGAGAAAATATTGAATAAAATATAAGTGTTGCCTTCAAGGAAATTATAGTAAATGTACTTCCAAGGATATTCCAGAATATGGTTAGAATAATAAAAGTATGCTTCTCCGTGTAATTCTCTAGTAAAGACAAAAGATTCAAGGATGTGAAGAGAAAACAAAGTCCCTTTTTCGTATCTTCCACGTGGTCCCCGATCACCCTAAGTGCAAACAGAAGAAAAGATGAACAAGTCACCATCTCTCAAAAGGAAGACAATTAGATTAAAAATACGTGCTTGACACATACTATGTTCTGTGCATAATGACTATATCTTTCAGGACAGCAAAGAATAATCCCCAGTTATCCAACAAAAATGATACGCAGCTCAGTATAAACATGTGCTATAATGAACAATGTGTCTGCATCAGTTGAGTTCTTCAATGACCTAAAATGGCAAATGATGGGGAGCTGATATACCTGTATCTTAAATCATGACATGCTGACTAATCTTTCCACAGAAAGGAACCAAAGAGACCCAAAATCGATGGATGGGAGAAATTCCACCACAGTGAAGGAGTTCATACTTTTAGGGTTCACGACAGATCCATGGTTACAGAGAGCTCTCTTTTGCATCTTCCTCATCACTTATATCTTCAGTCTCTTGGGGAACATCACCCTGATTTCTCTGATCTGTGCTGATTCTCAGCTCCATACGCCCATGTATTTCTTCATTGGAAAGCTTTCGTTCCTGGATCTCTGGTATGCTTCTGTCTATGCCCTCAAAATCCTGATAACCTGCATTTCTGATGACAAAAGCATCTCCTTTGCTGGCTGTGCAGCTCAGTTCTTCTTCTCAGCTGGACTGGCCTACAGTGAGTGTTATCTGTTGGCCGCCATGGCTTATGACTGCTATGTGGCCATCTCCAACCCCTTGCTTTATTCCCAGGTGATGTCCCCACGGTTATGTGCCAGTCTCGTTGCAGCTTCATACTTTGGTGGCTTTCTGAACTCAGCCATCATCACCAGTGAAACATTTACCCTGAGTTTCTGTGGGGACAACCTCATTGATGATTTCTTCTGTGATCTGCCTCCGCTTGTCAAGTTGGCTTGTGATGTGGAGGAGAGTTACCAGGCGGTGCTCTATTTTATACTTGCCTCCAATGTCATCACTCCCTCTGTGCTCATCCTGGCCTCCTATCTCTTCATCATTGCTGCCATCCTGAAGATCCGCTCCACGCAAGGCCGCCTCAAGGCCTTCTCCACCTGTGGCTCTCACCTGATAGCTGTCACCTTGTACTACGGTTCCATTCTCTTCATTTACTCCCGGCCAAGTACTAGCTATGCCCTGGAAAGGGATAAAGTGGTGTCGGTGTTCTACACGGTGGTGATTCCCATGTTGAATCCCTTGATCTATAGCTTAAGAAATAAAGATGTTAAAGGTGCCCTGAGGAAAATGTTAGATAGAGCCACGTTTCTCAGACAGAGGCTTTGGTAAACAAAGGCTGTATTATTATTATTATTATTATTATTATTATTATTATTATTATTATCATTTTATTTTATTTTATTTTTTTACAGATAGTCTTTATGTCATTGATAAGAGATTGTGGTCTCAGAAATAAATAAAATAAGCAACTGCCGGAAAACTGCTATGCATGCTAGCTGGGAACAGATTCTATTGTAGTGCTGTGATTCTGAGAAAGTTGAAAAGTTGAAAGTGGTTTTTTTTTTCTTCAATTTTTAAAATTACTTGACCGTTTGTAAGCTGCTTGTAAGTACAACATTTTAATCTGTAATATGGAATTCTAATTCTGGTTATGGAATCACAGTCATGTTTAGATGGATGAAATGGCTTGCTTCTAATCAAGCAATTCATGGGTGGGAAGACAAGGATGCAAACCCAGGGCTTCTGGCTCCAGAGGCACGTAGTTATTTGTTAGGAGGGAGAGGTACTTATGAGGTCATAAGTGAACTACCCACTGTAAAATGCCCTGCAAAATACATTTATTTTCTCTTTTCTTATTTTCATATTTTTGCTTGCTATAATGCAGAGATTTCCTTGACAATGTATGTAGGGAAGAACAAACGTCTTTAGAGTCACTGCAGGATTCCAATAAAATAATATTTTCACCAAGAATTAAAAGAACCAAGGGTAAAAGAAGAACTGCTTTACGAAACAGACAGAAATGGACATAGAGATAGAGATAGATGAGCAGAGCAACAGACTTCAAAAGCTTTACATCAAAGAGAGGATTCAGAGTGAAACTCTCTATGAGCGAAACCAATCATTGATACAAGGTCATATGAATGTTTGGATTCCTTTGTTCAGTTTTATGTATGACTGAATGAAAAATTAAAGAATATGTTCATGGGTCACATTTCCTAATTCGAGTAGTCTCTATACATGTAAAACGTGGAGTTAACCAACATAAACGCCCTGGTGCTGATAAGCTGTACATCATTTTGCTAAGGCGGCCGTAACAAAACGCCACAGGCTGGTGTCGTAAACAGAGGAAATCTTCTCCTCACGGTTCTGGAGGCTGAATGACCAAGATCCGGGTGCCATCAGCGCTGATCCTTTTTGATGCCTCTCCCCGTTGCACGCACACGGCCACCTTCTGGCTTGATCCTCACAGGGTCTGCTTTCTGTACACAAGCATCCTTGGTATTTCTCTGTGTGTCTAAATTTCCGATTTTTGTGTTTGTAAAGACACCACTCCGATTGGATTAGGGCTCATCCTAACCACTTCATTTTAAGTCAGTTACCATTGTAAAGGCTCTGTCCCCAGATGCAGTCACCTCCCAAGTCACTGGAGGTTAGGGCTTTGACATGAGGATTTTGGAGGGTTACAATTGAGGCTGTAGCACCAAGGGTTGATAGGAGTTTCCTGAAAAGTGAGACAGGGAAGCATAGCCTGGACAGACAGAGGCATATGGCAGGGAAAAACCTTGTAGATCACCAGATAATTCCTAGAAAAGTCTAATTAGTGCAATTTGGAGTTTCTGTTATCAGATAACATGTGACTACATGTATGATTACACTGTGGCTTACATCCACGTTGCGAGTCCACTTTTAATGAAATATTCCTCATTTTATCATATCCTAATTACTATGTAATCCCCATAATCCAAATGAACTTTAATTGTGTCTTTGGAGACTGAGATGTCTGTTTCTGGGCTGTTCTGTGAGAGGGGTCCCAAAGGGCTGCTGAGGAAATACATATATTGGGTCCAACAGGGCAGCCCAAGACATCAGAGGAGAGGGCAGAGGGTGTCACTTCCCAGAGTGTCCTTCCTGACCAAGGGTAAGCAGCTGGGCTCAGGGGCAGCTAAGTGGTTTGGCTTCTCTGCGATCTGAGTTGTGACCTCAGACAGTCTGACCTGGCTCTCAAAGGGTTATTCTTATGCCAAACACACACACACACACACACACACACACACACACACACACACACACAGAGTCTTCTAAAGAGAATTCCATTAATGATATATATAACCCTCACCTAGAATTCAAATTCAGTCCGGTAGTTAACCCTAGGACATCATATACGTCCTTACACAGTGGAGAAAACAAGAGGACAAAAATGGTGATGGGCTTTTTGACTAGTGGTTCTGGTCCTCTGAGCTGTCCAAGCTGCTAGAGTGTCATATCTTCACTTCTTGGTACTGATTTTCTGGTACTAGAGGGACACGCTCTCCCCTAGAATTTTAAGTGCTCCTGTGAAGGGAGCAGGGAGCAGAGTTCCTGCAGGGTACACACGACTTGAGACGTCATTCTACATGCGATGCTTTAGCATGACTGGCTCTGACATTTTTTTTGTCATTTATTTTATTCACTTTTTAATTCCAATTCATTTCAAATTCAGGAATTATTTTAGCCCATCTTCCCATCTTAGTGGTTATGAGTCCTCTCTGTTATTTACTCTCCCTTCTTATTAGTATATTGGCGATGTCATACACTGACCAGGGGCGTCCACTTGACTGAAGGTTTGTCCTGAACAGTTGGAGCTAGGATAGAAGTAGATGATACTTCGGGGAAAACCAGCCTCAAAAGATAAAAGTAATTAAACATTAATTAACTTTAGAAATATTAATTGGATGTTAGGAACAGTTTTATACTTCGGGATTCAGCAGTCAGCAAAGCAAAGCAATCTTTTTGCTCCGTTAATGCATTCTAGTGGGGAAAAAACATACAACTTAATAAACAAGAGTTAGAAGATGACTGTAGGTCTTGTGGAAAGCAGAGCAGGGTCTGAGCAGAATAATAAAGATGGGGATGGTTGGTGGGGAGAGGATATGGAATTTAAAATAGAGTGGTAAGAATGGGCAGAAATGTCAGAAAATGACATTTGATTGGGACTTACGAGAGCTGAGAGTGTGAGCCTGGCAAGTATCTGGGGAAGAGTGTATCAGGGGAACAGACAGGTCGAATATCTTTGGTGCTGGGGCAGGGCTGCTGTTTTTGAGAAACAGAAAGTCAGCAAGGCTGGAAGAGAATGAGAAGGGGCAAGTCTTAGGAGATAAGGACTTGTAGGTAATAGAGGGTTTGCTCATAGAGGAACTTGAGGCCACTGTATGGAATTTGACTTTAACTTAGAATAAATTAATAGATTTGCAGGGTTGTTTTAAGAGCAGGAGTGACATGACTTACTTTTTGTTTGTGTGTTTGTAAAGGACTGCATGGACTATTGAAGACAGACTACAGAGAAATGAGCATACAGACCAGCTGGTAGGATTTTGCAATAATCTTGGCAAAAATGGTGGTAGTTTGGACCACGGTTGTACCAGTGGAGATGATGAAAAGTGCTAAGATTCAGGATATGTTCTGAAGGTAGGGGCACCAGGGTTTCTCAGGAGTTTGAAGAGGAGGTGGGAGAAAAAGAGAGTTGATTGATTCCCAATTTGTGGCTTGAGAAACAAGAAGAGTAAAATTTCTTACTTAATATGAGAAATGAGCAGAGAGATCAATTTGGGGGACTGAAGATTAGCAGTTCAGATGTAAATGTGCCAAGTTAGAAGTATTTATTATAGTTATAGAATGTAACTTGGGCATCTTATAGTGGTAGAAATTTTAATTGCAAATCGTAACCACAAAAATTATGGATAGATTTTTGGGGATTTGTTGAACCATTTAAAATTTTGTTGTGTTTAAGTCTATGTGCAGTTTTGGATGTTGGGGAGTAGATGTATTGCTTTTGTGAGGTTTTTAAAGAGATCCAGCTGTAGAAAAGTTTCAGAGCACTTAATGATTTTCCTGGCAAAGAGGTTAAGGTATGTACACAGCTCACATGATTGATTTTTATGGAAACAAAGATGACAATGCAAATCATGGTGTTAAAATAAGATACACTTCCTCTCTCACTTCAACCAAGATGCCTGATGTCTCCAAAGATATATGCATATATGAGGGTCGTTAATCTCTTCTACACACTGTATTGTTGTAGGTGAGGTTATCTATTCTTATATTTATGGTAGATTCTCTAAGAGGCTTTAACAAACTGAAGTCATAGAAGGTGAGTGCTGGAAAGGGGTCAATCGCTTTGGCATGTGGGTGAGACTGTGTTCCAGGGAAGACAGGTGGCACTCTTAAAAGCATACAGGTTTGTAGCTGCTAATCCCATACTTCTAACAGATAAGCAATAAGGATTTACTGTATAGCTCAGGAAATTACAATGAATATCTTGTAATAACCTATAATGGAATCTAATCAGAAAAAAATCACTGAATCTCTATGCTGTACACCTGAAAACAATACTGTAAAGCAACTACACTTCAATAAAAAAGGAAAAAAAGACAAACACACAGGTGATTAGCTCTGTCCCTATCACAGGACTCCTCAGTCCAAGGCAAATCAAATTTGCACTTCCAAGCCTGTCAATTTTTTGTGAAATGCATGTAAGTAGGTGATCAAAAAAAATTTTAACTTTCAGGATTGTAGAAAGATTATGTAGGACACTGCTATTCTGACTTAAATTGTCTCTTGGTGGAAACTTGGCTTTTTTTTTTTTTCTTGAGCTCAGATTTTAAAAATAAATCAAGTGTAATTCATATTTCTCAGAATAAAAATAACTACCATAAGTTAGGTATACTTTCTGTTGGCACACAGGGCCAAGCATGTTGCGTCCACAGCTCTGACAGTTCTCTTACTTTTTTTAAAGGTGAAGAAATGTGGGTTGGGGGCTGTTAAGGACTTTCCCAAGGTGACAGATCTACCAAGGGATGGGATCAGGATTTGAACTCAGGTGCCCTTTCAGTTGTGCGGTCATGCGAGGCTGCGTATCCCAGCCCCGTCAGCTCTCAGCTAGGGTTGCTGCTACGTCTGTATTTAGCCGTAAGGTCAGTGAGGGCTGGATTATGAAGAATGGAATGGCCCCACTCCCACGTCAGAGGTCCGGCTTGCTGTTAGCTGGGGTCTCAGAAAGGATGCAGCCACAAGTGTCATCATTCAGCAAGCAAACTGAGGCTTATTTACATCGTGGTAGCAGAATTCCAAAAGTGAGAAGAGAAGCTTGCAGTGTCTCTTGAGATCCAGGCCTGGCATCTGCTTGGTGCTGCCTATGTTGTAAACTGGTGGCCAAAACAAGCCACAAGTACATTCCAGATGGAAAAGTAGCATAACAGAATCTACCCCTGATATCATGAAATCAGTGAAGAATTGCGGTCACTTAAGAACTATATATTATGTAGATCATTGGTTTGTGGTTAATTTATCACTTTTTCTTTTAAATATTAGAGGTTTGGTACCAAATATAATGTGATTAATTTGTGATACAATTAAGTTTCATGCAGAAGTCAGAATGATGACTATGATTCAGTCTTTTAATAGAATGTTCTAAGACATATCAGTTTTATTTATCCACTCTTCAAGATTTTGTAGTGTCTTGTGTTTTCTTACCAAAGTACACAGGGGATGCTTTCATTACCAACGAATCCTTTGAAAGGATCTTGTCTTTAACATGTTTCTAGTATAAGGTTAAATTACTGTATAAATACACATTCCTGGTTAGAAGAGAAATTGAGATTGAGAGTCTTTGAGTCTTGTTTATCAGGATAAGTTCCCGGTTTACATAATTCCTCGTAATTCAATGAGTTTGAATACCTCTTTCCTACCTTTATCAGAAACTGGCCTCAACAGGTCATAGAGAATGAAGGATTTCAGGGAAGTTCTATATGTAAGAGGGAATTTTTCTTCTCTTTTATTTTTTTCTTAATTTACCTATTTTTTAAATTTTAAATTTAGTGGAAGTATAGTCAATTTACAATGTGTCAATTTCTGATGTACAGCATAATGTTTCAGTTATACATATACATACATGTATTCATTTTCATATTCTTTTTCATGATAGGTTACTACAAGATATTGAATATAGTTTCCAGTGCTATACAGTATAAACTTGTTGTTTATCCATTTTATATATAGTAGTTATATATAGTAGTTAGTATCTACAAATCCCAAACTCCCAATTTATCCCTCCCCACCTCCACCCCCCTGGTAACCATAAGTTTGTTTATTATGTCTGTGAGTCTGTTTCTCTTTTGTAAATAAATTCATTTGTGTCTTTTTTTTAAGAGAGATTCCACATATGAGTGATATCATATGGTATTTTTCTTTCTCATTCTGGCTTACTTCACTTAGACTGATGAGCTCCAGGTCCATCCATGTTGCTGCAAATTGCATTATTTCATTTTTTATGGCTGAGTAGTATTCCATTACATAAATATACCACAACTTCTTTATCCAGTCATCTGCTGATGGACACTTAGGCTGTTTCCATGTCTTGGCTATTGTGACTAGTGCTGCTGTGAACTTTGGGGTGCATGTGTCTTTTTGTATTAGAGTTTCCTTTGGATATATACCCAGGAGTGGGATTGCTGGATCATATAGTAAATCTATTTTTAGTTTTTGAAGAAATCTCCATGCTGTTTTCAAGAATGGCTGCACCAAACTGTATTCCCACCAATTTTCCTCTCTTTTAATACATTCTGTGATCTGAGGTGAAAGTAAATCTTGAAAATATAAATCAGCTCGTGTTCCTTTCTCATAATGGTGATGACTACTGTTTGTGCTGGTTTAAAGGCCAAAATGCCTAATCTGGCTTCCAGTGAATTTTGTGAGCTGATAACTCTTATGGCTCATTCTGGTTCCTCTCTCTGTGCTATCTTTATTTAACCCCTGTCAGCATCTTCAATTCTTCACTCTCTCTCATGTGAGGGACACGATATATGTTTTTCCTTCTCATCGAAATGCTCTCCCTTCTCATTACCCCTAACAATGGGCTGTATTGTGCTCATTTTTCAGATGAAATTTGTACATCTTTTCTTCTGAGAAGATTTTAAGCTTAGATATATATGCACAAAACCCAGAACATTGTTTTCAGTTCTTTGTCTCTGTAAGTCAGTAGTCTACTACTACTGCAGTAGTAATCGGCTCTGTCCAGATATTTTAGGTTTTTTCCCCCAAATTATATTGCATTAAAAATGAGCTTCATAAGTTCTAGATTTTTAAAAAATTTCTTAGACAAGTGATAACGTAGCAGAGATGGTTTATAGTAACCATTGAGGTGGTGTCATGACCCACCATTTTATCTGCTACCAATATAATAAAAAATTCCTGCCAAGATAATTCTACTCAAGCTTGAGCATATTCAGAAGGAAGTTGTACAAATAAATAACAACATAGTACTGTAACTGGGGCACTCTCAGGGTGTGTGGGAAGCAATCATGTGACTGATATAGTTTGGTGGAAGTTCTAGTAGGTGAAAACAAGTGGTGAGGAGGGGGTTTGTAGAGGTTTAAGTTAAAGCCATTTCTAGAACCTTGGATGTATGACTAGAGCATCTGTGCTTCGTGTGTTCATGAGACAAGATCCATTAGATACTGTAAAGAAACGGAATGGTCCTCTTTAACCACAGTGTCATCAGTCAAGTCACATCCTCTCTGAACTCATTAGCTACATTTGAAAGGTTAGGATACCTAATCTTTGAAAGATATCTTACAGAGTAACAAGTGAAGACAATAGACCTTGAGGTAGGGAACTTGGATTTGCATTCTAGTTATAACATTGTTTCTGGCTTAGCTCAAAGAGAAGTGTTTTAATATTTAAATAAATCACAATCTTCTTAATTTTAGTTTGCTCTCACTGCGTCTCTACCTGGGGGAAAGTAAGCTGGTCACTGGGGCATTAGCACTAATTCTATAGTGTTTGACACTAGATACCTTCTCTTAGCTTCTCTCTGAGAGCCCTGCAAGTTCAAGATACAAATTTTGAAGGATTCATGGTTTCTCAATATATTTTTAACACCAAAAATTTTGGTTCTTCTTAATATTCACCACCTACTATATCAAAAAATGCTTAAACCATATATACAATATATATGTGTACATATATAAATCTCATGTCAACTAGAGAAAATAAGAAATAAAAATAGTTTAAAAAAAAGCTATTTTCATAGGTGAAGAAGTTCATGTTGTCAGAGGATTATAGGATTGCCTTAATTGAGGAACAGGAGAAAAAATACATTTACGAATAAGAGAGGCAAGTGGCTTAACAATTGAAAGCACATATTTTTGATAAAAAAAGTTCTGGGTCCAAATACCAGCTCTGCTGTCAACTAGTACTGGGACCTTGGAAGTGTTTCTTAAATTACGTGAGGATTATAATAATACTTACCGTATACATTGTGGAAAGAATTAAGTGGTTAAGTATAGAACTGGGGATACTCTCTGAGCACAGTGAGTCATGTCTGTACTAGTCTGTTTGTATTAACGGTGGCAGGGGTGGCACAGTAAAGTGGCATTTGTAAACTACCAGCACGTGCCTGACACGTCAACACTCACTGACACACACGGGACACTCGCACGTTTGGGTGCTCACCGTGGGCCTGACATTTGGCTGGAAGCGTTCCTTTACGTCTCCTTAGCTCCATCAGACAACCTGTCAGAGCTCATCATTTTTCTCACCTGCTGGATGAGACTAAGAGACTTGCCCTGCATGAAACAATTAGTAAGTCAAAGCCCTAATTCCAAAATCAGATCCCGACTCCCATTCCGGCGGTCTTTCCAAGTCACAGACTGAATTTTTTATTGTTTTATTTAGACAGTAAGGGGTTCATGAATTGTTGACTCAATCCATATGCCTTTATTTCTTTCGAAACCAAAATCACTCAATTTTTTTTTTCTCATGACCGTTACCAGGCTTTCCCCTCTGTGGACATGGAAATAGGAAATCGCACGGTCCTGACTGAGTTCTTCTTACTGGGTCTCTCTTCAGACCCCCGGTGGCAGCTGATTCTATTTGGGATATTCCTGGTGCTCTATTTGTTCACCTTGTCAGGGAACATGACCCTAGTTATCTTGATCCGTGTCGATTCCCGCCTGCACACACCTATGTATTTTTTCATTGGCAATCTGTCTTTTCTGGATTTCTGGTACACTTCTGTGTATACTCCCCAAATCCTGGCCAATTGTGTCTCAGAAGATAAGCGCATTTCCCTGGCTGGGTGTGGGGCCCAGTTGTTCTTTTCCTGTGTTGTGGCTTACACTGAGTGTCATCTCTTAGCGGCCATGGCCTACGACCGCCACGCGGCCATCTGTAACCCATTACTCTACTCAAGCACTATGTCCAGCTCTCTGTGTACCGGGCTCGTTGCTGGCTCCTACACAGGAGGCTTCTTGAATGCCATCGCCCATGCCGCCAACACCTTTCGCCTGAGTTTCTGTGGCAAAAATGTCATCGACCACTTCTTCTGTGACGCACCGCCATTGGTGAAAATGTCCTGTACAGACACCCAGGTCTATGAAAAGGTCCTCCTGGGAGTGGTGGGATTCACTGTCCTCTCCAACATTCTTGCCATCCTGATTTCCTATTTCAACATCCTCCTGGCTATTCTGAGGATCCGCACGGCCTCAGGAAGGCGCAAAGCCTTCTCCACCTGTGTGTCACACCTCATCTCGGTCATGCTCTTCTTTGGATCCTTGCTCTTCATGTATTCAAGGCCAAGTTCCACCTACTCCCTGGGGAAGGACAAAGTGGCTGCCCTGTTCTACACTGTGGTCAACCCACTGCTCAACCCTTTCATCTATAGCCTGAGAAACAAAGATGTCAAAGAGGCCTTCTGGAAAGCAACACAGATCAGAAGTCGCCAGAGATGAAGGTTATCTTTTGGCAGCATGCTCTCATTGCACTTTCCATGCTACAAACATGTTTGTAAATGTCACAACAGTTCAAGTAAATGCAACAGGTTATACTTGAAAGATGAAACATTGATCAAACCATTTTTAATTATTTATTATTATTTTGTTGTGATTAAACTATTTTAGATCCATAATATCGAGCTGTTTGATGTTCTACAGTATTGTATTTTGCTTCTTGGCAGTACTAGATTTTCATAAAAATTATCAGCTTGATTATCTGTGAGAGGTTTTAGAAAGAGAAAAAGAGGAATTGGTTGGGTTTTGTGCGCATAGTTTGACTTTCAATCTTAGCAGTCTTTGTTGTGTGGGGAAAAGATTTGGAATGGCTAAATGTCAGGAAATTTTCAAGATTTTCTGCATATTTATTTTCAGCATGGAATCCCTCTATATTCTTTCATAAAACTCTGAGTATGTAGAAAATGCCTTTGTAAATTTGTATATTCTGTATCAGTTTAACATTAGGCAAAAATATTTGCATTGTTTAAATTGAAAACAAACAAACAACTAAACACCTTTCTAAATCTATGGAGAGACGTGTCTCTAGGATGGTGTATCACCCTGCAAGCGGGATTTGTCACAGAGAATGGGTCTGCCACACTCTTCCTCATTTCATACACCACGTGTTCTCCATGAAGAAAAGTAACATCAGGTGGAGCTAACAGAAACCAACCCACCAACCTACCCACCAACAAGACCCCCACTCTGTTCTGAACTCAGTGCTTTTTTGTCCTACCAGAAGATTAAAAAAATACATATATATATTTAATATTATATTTATTTACTTATTTTTTATTTGTTTTTTGTTTTTTTGTGTGTTTGCTGGGGGGTGAGGAGGAGGCAATTAGGTTTATTTATTTACTTATTATTTCAATGGAGGTACTGGGGCTTGAACCTAGGACCTCGTGCATGTTAACCATGTACTCACCAGTCAGCTATATCCTACCACGTCCTACCAGAAGATTTTAAGTACAAAGAAACCTAAGGCTCTGTATTCAGTATATGGCAGGTCTAGTTGGGATTTTTTCCCATACTTTTTATAACACTGCTAATTAGAGATTATTAGTTACACATGATGAATGACTAGCTGGTGCCTAAGAAGTCAAAACTATGTTATTGAAATATTATAGTCATTGTTGTAATGATCATATACATATATTCATTTAAATTAAAAGTACAAAGCAAAAAATTGTGCCCACTCCACTATTTGTGCTAGCTCTGATGTTTCTGATCTTTCATTTGCATTCATTAAATAACACATCATTGCCATCTCTGTTTTCAGGACAACATTATTAACATTCCATTTTCTTCGACTTCCACAGAAGTTCTGTAAGTACTGGACAAGAAGGATTAGGGATGTATTCCTCAAATCTCCAGAATCAACTTAACATTTTTTTCATATTATCATAAATCCAATAAAGTAGAGAAAATAAATTGGGTCCACTTAGAAAAAGTAAAGTAAAATTTAAGTTTTTGGGATCCCAGATATAATATATACACTTCTATTTTGCATTGAACCTAATGCTACATTAAAAAACTATATTAATATTAAAATGAATCTGTATATTATAGAGTATAATCTGGTCACTAAAGCAAAAACTAATAAAAACAAAATCTTTTTCAAACAGGTGTTTTATTAATGCCTCTCCATATGCCTCTCCTGAAGCAGTCTATTTGCACTGAGCACTGGTTTGAGAAATGTATATAATTTAGGCTTCACATTATGTTACCCTGAAGAGTTTCTTCAGAGCTTCTTTCACGTCTTTATTCCTCAGACTGTAGATCATGGGGTTCAGCATGGGGAACAGCACAGTATAAATTGTGGACACCAATTTGTCCCTCTCGAGGGAATAGCTGGAACTTGGGCGAGAGTAGATGTAGAGAATGGAGCCATAGTACAAGGTGACAGAGACCAGGTGGGAGGAGCAGGTGGAGAAGGCTTCGAGGCGGCCCTGGGTGGAGCGGATCCTCAGGATGGCAGCGATGATGAAGAGATAGGAGGCCAGGATGAGCACAGCGGGGGTGATGACGTTGGAGGCCAGGAGGAAGTACAGCACATCCTGGAAGGTCTCCTTCACATCACATGCTAACTTCACCAGGGGTGGGACATCGCAGAAAAAGTCATCAATAACATTGTCACCACAAAAACTCAAAGTGAATGTGTTGCTGGTGTGTATTATTGCATTGACAAAACCCTCCAGTGTAGGAGTAGACAAGCAAGCAGATGCACCATCTCCTTGACATGGCCTGAGCATATAGCAGGGGGTTGGAGATGGCCACATAGCGGTCATAAGCCATGGCAGCCAACAGGTAACACTCACTGTACCCGAGCCCGGCAGAGAAGAAGAACTGAGCTGCACAGCCAGCAAAGGAGATGCTCTTGTCTTCAGAGATGCAGGTCACGAGGATCTCTGGGATGTAGACAGAGGAATACCAGAAATCTAAAAAAGACAGATTCCCAATGAAAAAGTACATGGGTGTGTGCAGCCAGGAGTCATTACAGATCACCACCATGAGGGTGGTGTTTCCTACCAGGGTCACAGAGTAGACAGCAAGGAACAACACAGAGAGGACCACCTGCATCACAGGGTCTGTTGTGAATCCCACCATGATGAACTCAATGATTGTGTGATTTTTTATCTCCATGGCCATAGGGAATCCACCAAAGAGGGGAGAAAATGAGCGTTCAACTTGAAACATAGAAAATAAATAAAGAGATAACAATGTAACATTAGTGAATTTTGAAGTTTAGGATCCAGCAAAGTTAAGTCTTCATTTTAGAAAGAGTTTTTATTTTGCACAAAACTCCTCAGGCTTTACAATTACATGTATGTTACTAATAAATCAACATAGGCGTCTGGAAATTTTCAAGTGTTTCTTGCAGCAAACATTGATTTGAATCAGGCAGCTCTGAACCAAAGGTGGCTGGGAGAACTGCTGGGGCAGGCGCTAGGGAAGAGGTTTTCATAGAGAAGTTGCGGAAGCAAGGCAGGAAATTATCTGATTGGCTATATTTTGAGTGGCTGTTTTATTGAAGGAAGCCTAGTTAGTGCCTTGTGATTGTCCTTATGTCTCATCATGGGATTCACTGACTTTGGTTTAGGTTTTGTTTCGTGTACACAAGGAGTTGGAGCCACCTCGGTTGAATAGCCTTCCAGTCAACTGACTTTAACAATATTCTAATCCACACTTCTGAAGTGTGGTTTTTATTATTTTTTCCCTTAAGAATGATTGTTGAAATAAATGAAAGATGGACTTATAATTCCTGTTCTCTTGTACTTTGGTCCTTTTCATAATGTCCGTTTACTTTTTCACTAAATGTGTGACTTCATAGCTTAAAGTATTACTTGTTTATATCCAATATTAGGCTTACCTTGTTAATATGTTTTTAAAAAGTATGATTTTGGTGCTTGCATATTCTACAGCACTCTACAATCACTCTAGATTCATATCCCATTCTAATATCTGTGGGCATAAGAAAATACTCTGTAAATTAAAAGGGAAAAGGGTAATATACAAAGGTTTGGGACACAATGTGTACTACGGGAAGATATACAATGAAGGGGTTATGAAGTACACAGGATTACCTGCATTTGATACCTTACTGTGCAGTAGGAAACAATGTGTAACAGTGTTCTGAAGAGTCCATTTTAAATGTAATTTACTGCATAAGTAACATAGTGCTGTATGTTTATGCATTATTTAAATATTTCATTGCGTTCATAATTTTTATTGTTAAGGATTTTAACCTTAATGATAACTAGACAAAAAAGTAGCTCCTGGACTATGAACAGGAGGCCTCTAACATCTGATTTAGAAGAACTTACCTAAAATTCTCAGCCACGGCATCCTCTGAGCAGAATTTATGTATGCCTGTGCCAGAATCATTTATATGAGTTTCTGCATCCCCAGGGTTGTAGATGACTGCAAACCCTCAGGATTTCATAGCAGTTAAACAAAACTGTGTGTTGAGGATTGGGTTTTAATAAGATGGAGAGAAATTTTTTGAGATTCCCTAGTGAAGTGTCGTCAGTCAGAATTTTCATTCTCATTTGCTAGAGTTATGCAGAAGCTAAATTCAAGATACATGGACACATATGTTATATGTGCTATATATATTCATATATATATGTGCATATTAAAACACATATGTTCGATATATTGATATTTTTGTTGTGTGTTGAATACCTTTCTTTTGTCCTTCCAAATCTGTTTGCTCCCCTCTTTGACCTCCTCTCTGCTCCAGGATGCTCAGCTGTATGAATTGCCTCAGTTGGCTCCTTTGCTTTTTATCTGCTTAGTGAGTTTAGCCAATTAGTTGTAACTGGCAGTGAAGAGAGTGAGGTCAGCGTGGCTTTTCCAGCCTCCTTTCTTGCAGAGATGCCACGGTGGCTGCATCGCTGGACCTAAACCACAGATCCTGCCAGGTGACACTTTTCAAAGCTTTCCTTTCAGTGCTCATAACCTCTTCCCCGACCTGCAGCTTCAGGAACAGAGGAGGTAACAGCACTGAGAAGTTATCAGTTCTAGGGTTGTGACACTATTTCTTGGGATTTCCCTAAACCACACACATCCCTTTACATAACCCCTTTATTAAACTCTCCCCAAATTAACCAGTTTTAGTGGCCATCTGCTACCTTCCAGGTTCACAGCTGACACTGGTCTTAGAAGTAGTCCCAGGAGATAAACATTCCAGTGGAATTGGATTGTTCTTATACTTGAAGATTAGACATACAAGCCTATCATGGTGGGAGGCTGGACACTGGTAACATAGAGGATCCAGTGGCATCAGACTTACTTAAATGATCACCAGTGGCATCAGGGAATGAACAACAGGTCGAGGGCAAGGCATTGAGAGACCAGCTTCATGTGGTGCAGGCCATTCAAATAGCGATGATCAATATCTTGTGGTGAGTTGGCTTCTGCCACAATTTAAACCTGTGACTATCTACCTGATGAAGTGAACAGGCAGCAGAAAGCTTAAATTACAGCTTTGAAGAAGTCTTGCATTTCCTCTGGTCCTTGGGTGCTTACCTTTGAGGACCAATGCCATGGCCCAGGTGTTAGCATTGCCGAGTTGCCTCCCCTAATAAATGGTTAAACTTGCTTGGTATTTAATGGTAAGATAAGAGTATTGACTTGAAAGGAGTGAGATTCTGAGACAGGAAACAGGACATTTGGGCAATTAGACTAAGTCTGAGAATTTTGTCTCCACTCCTTAAGTCTGTTTTTCAAAAACAAAAAGTTTCTTCTCTTTATCTGAGGAAATGAGAACTTGGAAATGAGAACGCTCGTACCTGGATGAGAGCCTGTGATTGACTGAATGTACCTGGGAGGGCCAAACATATACAGATGTACCTCTCCCTGATACCCAGCGCTGTCACCCTGCATTGCTTCTGGGTTTGTGGTGAAACTTAAACATCAACTTAGCTCAGACAATGAATGCCAAACCTGGTCTGGTAAAAATTATAGGACATTATCAGTCAGTGTTGGCAAGAGTCTGGTGAATATCTGTAGGAATGGATTCTAAGAGCAATGAAATATTAAGTGAGGACAGGAAATATTAAGGACAAGGAAATGATCAGTTTCATATGGCTAAGTTTATTGACACAGAAGCACTCACCAAGGATTTGGGATTTAATGTAATTATTTGAATCCCTGGAGGGATGTCGATAATTTGTTAACGTTGGTTAACTGAATCTTGAATTCAGAGGATTGGAGTCGTTGAAGTCAGGATGTCAGAGCAACCTGACACAGTGCTGAAGATGGGAGATTGAAATACTGTCAGTCATCATTTTGTGTCATCTGCTTTTGTCACTGCCTAAACCTCACCCTCACCTCTCACCTCACTCATCCAAAGGCTCCGTAAAATGCATTGTTTAGGGAGTCATCAGCATTCTTGTAGAGCCTGGCAGAGACCACCATCAGTAGGCTAGGGATGCTGGCAAGAGAAGCAGCAGTGGGCCTGGATTCCCAGAACATTAGAAACCAGTTCACCGTGCACAACCATCAGTCCCACACGAGTGAGAATCATTTACATCAGCATTTTGCTGTAATGGTTTCTGTGCTGAGTTAACTACTGATGGCTCAGGCTTTAAACCCTGATACACACACACACACACATCTCTATATGTATATTTATTTAGCCACAGAAATGTTAGAAGTGAAAACTACCTTAGAGATAAACGGGCTGAGTTTTTTCTTCACCAGGTGATGGGGCTAGTAAGTAGAGTGGGAAATCGATGTGCTCGAGGTCACAGAGTTCGTTAGAAGCCCAACCTTGTCAAGAGCCTGGTCCTCCTAGGGCATTCTAGGGTTTCATGATAGCTGCTCTTAAAAAAAGAAAGGAAAGAGAGAAGGAAGAATGGAAGAAAGAAAATGAAGGAGGAAAAGAAAGCTCAGTAGTCATCACACTGAAAGGGAACAGTAAGCATTTTAATAACTCATTGACTCCTGACTCTTCCCAAAAGATCTTCCGTTAAAAAAAAAAAGACAATTATGTCCTTGTGGGATTTTAGAAACTGTGCTAGAGCAATAAAGGAGGTTTTTATTTTCTTTTTAAGAGATTCAGTGTTTTCTGGTACTTTCTGATGAAGCCAAAAGGGCAAGAAATAGCTTTGATCATGCAGGGAAATAATGACCCTTCTGTTCTCTTTTACTTCTGCCTGTTCTCTTTACTCACTGACATGACAACAGCTATCTTTACAGTTGTCATCACTTAGAGATTTCCAAGAGCTTTAGGATGTCTTGGCAAAGACATCCTAAACACAGGAGCAGGGACCAAGACTAAATATACATTTCTTATTATGAATCACAGTATCCCCAGAAGAGATAGGAAATCAGATAACCACAAATACATGTAAATTTTACAGCGTGTAAGTGCAATGGGGTTTATGGTTAGGGGTACTTTTAAGGCTATGAATCTGTAACAGTGTTTAGAGCAGCAGAGCCTGGCTAATGGGAGGCACTTCCTGCTGTGCACGTGCGTGCTTTACTCTGTAAACGTGTAGTATTGTTTTTACACACATTTGGTAAAAATTTCCCAAGAAAGATAAGATCCCCTGCTAAGCTGAGGTTGGAATGTGTATCGTGGCTGTTCACATATGGATAGAAGAAAAAGAAAAGAGAAAAAGAAAGTAATACAAAAGGCAAACTTTTTAAATATATAATTCATAAAAATGTCAATATGTATATTTAACACGTGCATAAACACTAACTAGGCCATTTTAATTCTTCTTTAAATTTCTGTCACGTAGGTGATACATTGATACATGCCTGTTTCTAAGAGGAGTCAAGCCTTAACAGAAATATAAATTTACTTCATTTACTCCTGTGCTTAAATCACTTACCTTTGCGCTCGGTCGGAGCCAGGGCGGCAACTAGACCGCAAACTCAAGTCTGTTACCGAGCACCGAGGGCTGGCGCTTCTGCTTGTTGCACGGTATGGAGGTCCGAACTTCTCCAAAGTAGCTGATGATTTTAGGATGGGTTGTGACTTCACTGATGGCATTTCAGTAAAAAATAAAAGCTTGAGGTCCTGCGGACCGTCCTGTTACTCCAGTTACTGCTATGTAATGGAGCTCTGCTCATTAGCACACAGAGTACAGATGACATAGTCGTACACCCAGAGTTCCACCAGTTAGCTTCAGTTTCCCTCTGCAAACCCTCTCTCCCCACCACTCTTCACTTCTTTAGGACTTCGACCAAAGTCAGTTACTCACGTGGTTGATTTCCCCAGGTCAACACACCCTGGGACCTTCACAGTTAGAGTTCTGTGCTGTTCTTCCCTTGCACACTATGTATGATTTTCTAAGTCTGCTCAAGCTGAGCAAATTGCCTTGGCAGGAATGTACGGACAGTCTACTGACGATGCACAAAATGTTGGGTTGTAACCACCACCTCAATAGTAATCACGAACTTCCTCTGTTACGGCATTGCTTGTCTATACAAGGGAAAATGACTAAGAATTATTAAGCTGTCTTTAATAAAATATGATTAGCGGGAAAATGGAAATATCTGGATACAGCCAATTACTGCTCTTGTACTGCTAATCCCCAAAGAGGCAAATAAGGGGAAAAAAGAAATTTTCTGAGCTAAGCTTAAAGTCTTCTCAGAAGAACAGATATTTAAATGACCCTGAAAAGTAAGCCTAATGTATTCCAGCACACTGCAGGGTAAGGACGGCGGGGAGCATTTCCACGAGAAGAAAGCACATACACCAGATCCCTCAGTGAGAGAGAGTCGAGAGAGAGGCTGAGAGAGATTAACTACAGATGAGATGCGGAGAGGAACTGGTGGCTGAACCCAGGCGTTATCAACTCACAAAGCTCACTGGAAGCCATGTTAAGGATTTGAGCTTTAAACCAATGCAAAGGGAAGTGTTGCCATCACGAGGGAGTCACATAAACAGGTTTATATTTTTAAAGTTCACTGTGGCTGTGGAGTAGAGAATGGATTGAAAGGGAGCAAGATTTCCCTCCTCACTGAAATCTCTCTGAAATCCCCAGTCCACTATTCCCTGTCGAGGCCAGTTCTCGCATAAAGGCAGGAAAGAGGCATTCAGACTTCTTGAGTGAATTGCTAGGGATTGTATAAACGGGAACTTTATCCTGATAGACACATCTCAAAGACTCAGTTTCAACATTCTTCTAACCAGGAATGTGTATTTATATAGTAATTGAACCTTAAAATACCAGATAAGTTTTTTTTTTTGATGGACTTTATTTTTGTAGAGCAGTTTCAGGTTTACAGCAGAATTGAGCAGAAAATACAGAGTTCCCACATAGACCTCCCACCCACACATATATACTCCCCTACCCTCAACATCCCTCATCAGTGTGGCATATTTGGTATAATCAATGAGCCAACATGGGCACTTTATTATCAACCAAAGTCCATGGTTTACATTAGGCTTCAGTCTTGATGTAGATTCTATGGGTTTTGACAAGTGCAGAATAACATGTAGCCACCACTATAGTATCATACAGAGTAATTGCATTGCCCTAAAAATCCCTTGTGCTCCATCTATTCATTCCTCCCTCCACCCCTCTCCCCAAACCCCTAGACCTTTTCCAGAATGTCATTTGGTTGAAATCATACAGTTTGTAGCCTTTTCAGACTGGCTTCTTTCATTTAGTAATATGTCTTTTTAAGTTTCTTCTATGTCTTTCATGGCTTGATAGATCATTTTTTTTAACTGCACATATATTCCCAGACAAGTTTAAAGACAAGATCCTCTCAAAGTACTGTTTGGTAATGAAAGCATTCTTTCTATATTTGAAATGAGAAACTACAAAATCTTCAGAAAAGTGGATAAATAATTTTGAGGAAATCTTTAGACCAGTCTATTAAAAGACCCAAATACATAGTCATCATTCTGACTTTTGTGTAAACCATAATTGTATCACAAATTCCTCACATTGTATTTTGAACAAAAGCGCTAACATTTAAAAGAAAGAGAGGGTAAACTAAACCACAAGCCAATGATCTATGTAATACATTGAAAAAAAAAGACACAATTCTCTATCGATTTCCCGAATTCAAGAGTAGATGCTCTTTTTCTACCCTCGGTGTCTGGGATGGCCTCGTGGTTTGCTTAGGCCAACACATTGCAACACAGGCAGGACCACGTGGATGCTAAGGTCTCAAGAGGATTGGCACCATCCTCTTTTTACTTTTGAAATCTTGCTGAGCAAACTATTGATTGAGAAAAACAACAGAGTTGTTGAACTGCTGGGAATTTACTCAAAATTTAACAAATACTGATTTTTAGTAAGTCACTTGCAAATTCCTTCCTGAAGCTCTGGTTGAGTATATTGATTATTTTTCCGTAAACCTGTGCCTTCTACATTAATGTCATCTGAAGGAAAATGTTTTTGTTTAGATTATTTGAAAAGCTCACTGTTTTAAATCTATGGAGAAATATGTGTCATTAGGACAGTATGTCAGTCACCTTCAAAGAATGATCTCTCCCACGCAGAATGAGTAGTCTTCCAGGCCATCCCCCTGGTCACACAGCACAAATCCTCCATGGAGGAAGATGACAACACCTGGCGACACAGACTGAAACAAACAGACCGGAAAACAAATCCCTGATGTATTGTAGATTTGGTGCTTGTTCCCACCCCGAGATGTACCCATGGAAGCTTTCAACCACCAACAGTCCCACAGCTCACTATCCAGTATGTGGCAGGTTTAGTTGATTTTTTTCATCACTTGTAGGTCATGTGCAGTTCTACTTGAAAGTTGATTCTGCATTTCCTATATAATATTTTTAATAGTTTATCATGCAGAATGATAACCTTCACTGATTTTGGAAGAGCGCTGATCCCTTTTGCTGTCACCTCTATTGATAGAAGATGCAGTGGACAGTCAGCCTCCAGATACTCACTTTTACTGATTACAATCTGACAATGAACATTGGACTCTCCAAAATAATTTCATGTCTGTGAACGTAGTTTATACAAAGTGTCAACTATCAAACTGAAGATAATGCTGTTTTTCAAACATACTAATTAGTTTGTTGTAGGTGATCTTCAAAAGTCTATTTTAATTTCCACTTACACGCATGAATGATAGCTAGGTAAGTGAGAAAGTATGAAAGTATGATTCTAATCTGGCATTTTAAGCATCTGACATAGCCAATTAAATTGTATCCTTATCCTGCCTTTTTTTTTCCAGTTTTTGTAATTTGTATTAAGCAGTTAATATTTTACCTTAAAAAAAGAGAATAAATCCAAACTGGACTAGCATCCCCGATGTGAATGTGCATGACAAGGGAAAGCTGAGTGCTCAGTAGTATCCACCTCTGGTTATGATCCTAAACTTGAGCACGTCCTGGTGTTGGCTCCGTCTGTGTGTTGCTCTGCCTCCTGACCAAAATGTTCATCAAGAGTAGCTTTTGAAATGCTCTGAACGTGGTATATGTTGACTCTGTTTTTAAGGACTATACATGAGATCATTAGCTAGTGGGAAATTTTCTTCATGAGTCAGGGATTGGATGGAGAAAGAGGGAAGAAAAGCAGAAGAAAGCACAGGCACTCATTTCTTCCTGTGAAAAGAAGTTAAACACATTCATTGATAAACATTGAAAGGCAGGTATTTTAGAGCAGCATTTAAAAGTGTCTGGTGAATTTTGTTTTTATCTATCTATTCATTTTCTTCTTACATTTGGCCACCTAAAAATAGTTGATTTTTCAAAACACTCTTTACAACAACACTGTAAATTATGAAATTGTAGTTATATTTGACAAATGAGTAATTCATGCCTCAGATGTTAGAAATTTGTTATTGAAAGTTTATAGCTATTTTTGTAATATGCACATTTATGAAACACTATTAATAAAATTTTAGAACCAATAGTTGTAGCCACTTCACCAGTGATACTAGCTTTGACATTCCTGATCTTTCTTTTCATCTACATTCATTAAATAACATGCCACTGCCCTCTCTTTTTCCATCACAAAATTCTTCACATTCCTTTCTTTTCCATTACCACAGACACTCCTTAGGTATTGGACAAGAAGGATTTGGGGTGTATTCCACAAATCTCAAGAATCAATTTAATATTTTCTTCACACCTGATTAAGTAGGTGGAAAGAATTGAATCTATCTCAGGGGAGATAGTAAATTAACATTCAACCATTTGGATTCCAGAAGCAATATATAATATTCTATATCACATTAAACCTTGATGTTGTTCTTTGAAAAAATGCTAATATTACATTGAACCCATCTTTTGTAGACTAGATTATAGCATGATCACTAAAGCAAAGCAAAGTAATGCAACAAAAGAAAATATTTTTCATTGGATTTCTTTGACTAGAGAAACAGGTGTTTTATTAATGCCTCTCCATATGCCTCTCCTGAAGCAGTCTATTTCCACAGAGCACTGGTTTGAGAAATGTATATAATTTAGGCTTCACATTATGTTACCCTGAAGAGTTTCTTCAGAGCTTCTTTCACGTCTTTATTCCTCAGACTGTAGATCATGGGGTTCAGCATGGGGAACAGCACAGTGTAAAATGTGGACACCAATTTGTCCCTCTCGAGGGAATAGCTGGAACTTGGGCGAGAGTAGATGTAGAGAATGGAGCCATAGTACAAGGTGACAGAGATCAGGTGGGAGGAGCAGGTGGAGAAGGCTTTGAGGCGGCCCTGGGTGGAGCGGATCCTCAGGATGGCAGCGATGATGAAGACATAGGAGGCCAGGATGAGCACAGCGGGGGTGATGACGTTGGAGGCCAGGAGGAAGTACAGCACATCCTGGAAGGTCTCCTTCACATCACATGCTAACTTCACCAGGGGTGGGACATCGCAGAAAAAGTCATCAATAACATTGTCACCACAAAAACTCAAAGTGAATGTGTTGCTGGTGAGTATTATTGCATTGACAAAACCTCCAGTGTAGGAGTAGACAAGCAAGCAGATGCACCATCTCCTTGACATGGCCTGAGCATATAGCAGGGGGTTGGAGATGGCCACATAGCGGTCATAAGCCATGGCAGCCAACAGGTAACACTCACTGTATGCCAGCCCGGCAGAGAAGAAGAACTGAGCTGCACAGCCAGCAAAGGAGATGCTCTTGTCTTCAGAGATGCAGGTCACCAGGATCTCTGGGATGTAGACAGAGGAATACCAGAAATCTAAAAAAGACAGATTCCCAATGAAAAAGTACATGGGTGTGTGCAGCCGGGAGTCATTATAGATCAACACCATGAGAGTGGTGTTTCCTACCAGGGTCACAGAGTAGACAGCAAGGAATACCACAACGAGGACCACCTGCATCACAGGGTCTGTTGTGAAGCCCACCAGGATGAACTCAGTGACCGTGTGATTGCTTCTCTCCATGGTTTAAAGAGACCTCACCTACAAATGAAAGGGTGAAATGTTTACCGCAACCAGTACCAAAGGAGGTCATTCTCTGTTACAAACCTGTGGGATATGGTCAAGGGCATGGTTATTGGAGTAAGGAAGATCTGAGCAGGAATCTTGGCTGGGTTAGGCAAGTGATGGAAGCTTTCTGAGCCACAACTTATTAATGTCATTAAAATGCATTTAGTAGTAGGAGGCCTTAAGGCTGTTTGGCCATTTATTCTTGTATTTAAAAAACACTTCTTGAGCCCTTGGTGCTGTCTAAGCATTGGAATACAGAAGTGAGGTTGATAAGGTTGACCCTTACTGAGTCTTCATTTGGAAGGGAGAGACACATAATAAATAAACAAAAAAGTATAGAAATATTTTTAGTTAATGTTAGATGATATTAAGAAAGTAAAACTGGCTCATGAAGTGAAGAGGAACTGGGAGTGGAGCTAATTAAATTCAAACACTGAGGGAAAAATATCTATTTCCCATTTCCCAGCTACAAATGGACAAGTAGTTCAAAGCCCATGAGATGTGGGAGAGGACCCGTGGTTTAGAAGGTGGTGACACATGAAGGGTGGTAGACTATTCCATCCCAATATGCCACTTTGGCATAAGAATTATTTTAAACTAATGGCATTAAAAAAATAAAACAGTAGATACCCAAGTACAGTGTGATCTCCTCTTTGCTTCCTGAAAATAAGAAATAAAACTCTCATGTGATAGCTGCCCTCCTAATACCAGGAGAAGAGAAACATTCTCATCATCAAAGACAGGAAGCTGAGACCAAAAGAATCTGCACAAGGAGATTTTGTTAAAATAATTCTTTTTTTCTTTTTCATCCATGTTGTAGCATGTATCATTATTTAATTCTTTTTTATTGCCTAACAATATTCCTTTATATAGATACACTATATTTTGTTTACCCATTCATCAATTGATAGGTATTTAATTTTTTCTATTTTCTGGCAATGATGAACAATGCTGCTATGAACGAATCTTGAGTAGACATCTAGGAGCAGAATTGCGTAGTCACATGGTAAATCTGTATTTAACATTTTTAAGAACTGCCAGACTGCCTTTCACATTAGCTGTACCATTTTTCAATCCCACCAGCATGGTGTGAGGGTTCTAATTTTTTCTTATTTTCACCAAAACCAGTTGTCTGCCTTTGTAATATTAGCAACGCTAGTGTGTCTGAAGTGTTATAATACTGTGATTTTGATTTACATTTCCCTAATCACTAATAATGTTGATCATTTTTTCATATGTTTATTGGCTATTTGTTTTTCTTCTTTGGAACAATATCTATTCAAATCTTTGACCCATTTTTAATTAGTTTTTTTGTCTTTTTATTGTTAAATTGTAAGAATTCTTCTATATTCTGGAGACAAGTCTCTTATCAGACATATGACTTGCAAATATTATCTCCCATTCTTTGGATTATCTTTTCACTTTCTTGTTGTTGTACTTTCATGAACACAGGGTTTTAAATTTGATAAAGTCCAGTTTATGTATTTTTTTCCTTGCTTGCTTTTAGTGTCTTATCTAAGAAATAATCTAGCCCAATAGCCTAAACCCATGGTCACAAAGATTTGCTGTTTTTCTTCTAAGATTTTTATAGTTTTAGTTCTTAAATGTAGACCTATGACCCATTTTGAGTTGTTTTCTGTATATGGTGTGAGGTTGGGAACCAACTTCACTGTTCTGAGTATAAATATCTAGTTGTTCCAACACCATTTGTTGAAAAGATTATTCTTTCCTAACTGAATTATCTTGGCACCCTTGTCAAAAATCAGTTGATTATTGTTTCGGTTTCCTGTTGTCCCTGTAACAAGTTACTTCATACTTAGTGGCTCAAAACAATACAAATATATTATCTTATAGTTCTGTAGGATTAGAATTTGGACTCAACATGGGTCTGACGGGGCTGAAATCAAGGTGTCGGCAGGGCTGTGTTGCTTTCTGGAGACTCTCAGGGAGAACCCTTTCCTTGACTCTTTCAGCTTCTAGACGCTGCCCACATTCCATGGTTCGTGATCCCTCTCCTCCCTCTTTAAAGTCAGCACCAGCATGTCTCTATGACCATTCTTTAACACTCACATCTCCCTCTGACTCCTTCTGCCTCCTTTCCAACTTTTAAGGATCCTTGTGATTATATTAGGCCCAGCCTATAATCCAGTACAATCTATTTTAAAGTCACTTGATTAGCAATCTTATTTTCCACTTCCCTTATAACCAAATATATTCACACGTTCCAGGGATTAGAATGTGAACGTTTTGCAAGGCATTATCCTACCTACCAAAACCACAAATGTAGCAGTTTTTTTTTTCCTGGACTCTCCATTCTACTCCACTGATCTTTATGTCTGTCCTTATATCAATGCCTCATACTGTAGCTTGTAGTAAGTTTTGAAATTGAGATGTGTGAGACCTTCAGCTTTGTCCTTCCTTTTAAAACAATTCTTACCTTCCTTTCGCCTACACATATATTCTTAGTTACTGTTTCACAATTGCTTCTCTTTGTTCAATATTTCTTCATGAGGGCTTCCCTGTGATATAAAACTTATATTACATAAATGTGTATGCTTTTCTCTTGTCTTATGTCAGTCTAATTTTCAGGCCCAGACCCTAAAGTAAAAATTTGCCTCCCCTGCACAGTTTTCCTCCACAATCATAGAGGAAATTCTCTCCTCAGTTATTTTGCAGGAGCCTTTAACACATTTATCATAAATCCTAGAGAGAGAATCAAACTGAGCATTAGAGTGAACTGTCACAGTGGAGACCTGCAAATTTATCCATCTGGTTATGGCAAGTAAAAAGAAAGAAGTAATTGTCGGTCTTTTGGAGTCTAAAAGCCCAGGATTTAGCACTGCTTCCAGTTTTTATAACTAGCCATGTACAATTCTAAAAAAGACTTATCCCAATTTGATACCATCTGTAGTGGTAGTTCTCAATTCTATCACAGTCACAAATTTCCACTTTACAACAAGCATTTTTTAATGCTTCTTTTATAGTCCTAAAATGAAATTTATAGTTAATGTAACATTTTGGTTCTCTGAGACCCAAAATCCAATCTGGGGGTTGTTCTCCCACACATAAAACAAACAATACTCTGGACACCAGCAAGGTGTCCAAGAATTCAACACAATTTTAACATTATTTACCCTGAGATAGCATTGGATTTTATAGGAAAAGGCTCAGTCCCACAAGACTGCTCCTTCTCCCAACTTCAGATACCAGTTGCAAGCCCAGGTTGTTACCTGTACTTGTGAACAACCTGCTATAAATCAGAGGTTTCCAGGAGCCCCCACCTTGGGTTTGATTAGTTCCCAGAGCAACTCACAGAACTCAGAGAAACATTTTATCTAGGAGTTATGTGAAGGAATAAAAAGACAACTGGAGAATATCCCTGAGGGGTAAGATTACTTGCGATGATATTGTGTCCAGTTCACCTTTTCATGAGTCTACTGGGTCTCTGGGGTCATGCAGAGATATGAGCCCATCAGGAAATAAACTCCATGAGAGTAGACATTTTTGTCTGTTTTGTTCATTGCTGTACACCCAGTACCTAGAATTTTACCAGGCATACAGTAGACACACATACATATTTAATGAATCAACAAATGAATGAATGAGTTGCAAGAGAAACAAGTCCATAGTATCAATTTTCTGGGTGGCTTCTAATGATGGCATTTTATCCTTCGACTATCAGCAGAATTGTTTGAGATCTCATATGTGTTTTCTGGCAGGAGTAACCCTTGGCCAGTTGTGTTGCCTGCAGAAAGGAATAGAAAGAAACAAACAAATCTGCCTACAAAATATCCTTACCAAATATTTGTTTGTCCAAATGGACTGAGTCTGTATTGTCAGCTAAAGAATGTCACCATCTGGCCCTACGAGGGTTGAGTCATTAACCACTGAATTTGCCCACCTTCAACACATCCTGAAAAGAGTTCAGGGTGAGGATGAGGAATGAGATACTGTGCTCTGGGAAAACTGGCAGGACAGGCCTTCAAATAGACATTTCCAGGAGAAAATTCTATGAATGCAATTTCTTGCATCTTCCCATAGGAAGAGGAGCACTAAGATCACTAAGATGTCTGTGTCTTCTGACCAGCAGCAACCTTCTACCAAGCTGTGTGCTCGATTGCACGACGCCTCTAAAACCACGTATGTGCTGACCTCCCCTCTTGTGTCTTCAGAGCAGCTCCTCTGAGGCATCTAAGAGGGCGTCCCTCGTGTCTCTCAGGCAATAGTCCTAAGTCCCCAGATAAAACTGAAACTCACGGCTCTCACATTGTGCTTTTTTATTTCAATCGACAGTGTAAGAGAAGCTTTTCAGGTCAGCAACAGACTTCCTGTCATAATATGCCACGGTGGATATAGGAAGCCTGCTCTAGAAATCAGAGCTGACTGTTTAAACCAGAGACAGCTTGGATACCATGGGAAAAAAAATGACTTTCAGGCAATTAACAAGGATTCCACTTCTCCACCCAGAGGCGACACTGTAAAGGCTCAAATTCTTTATATGTAAAGCAAGGATAACTTATCCCTCCTATGGTGTGTTGTTACTGAGATAACTCAAGGGAGGACTAAGCACAGTGCCTGGCACATCATAGACACTCCAGTGGTTACCTACCAGTGGTTCTCAAATGTCATGCCCATAACATTCACCTGGCCCAGCCCAGAGCTCCTAACTCAGCAGGCTGGTGGTGGGGCCCAGGAACCAGCTTCCACTGAAGCAGCCCGAGGGCTTGTCTGCGGATCAAGTCTGAGAGATGCTGAAATAAATATCAGTTGCTTCCTTATTTTTCTTTATATCAGGAGTCCTGCCTCCATTATAATGTTGTGAAGACTCAAAGAGTTAACAAATACAAAGATGTGTTTCATGTTTACATTTTAAAGTGGAAGCTACAGACAGATCTACTTTGAATCCTAACACCAACACAGAAGAAGATGGGGCACACATTTCCCTGGGCAGGGACTGAATTGAAGAACTGAGTTCTGTGTTTGTTAATCACAATCAGAACACTGTGACAATCCAGCTGTGTTTGCTAACTAGCTGACAGGTTGTCCTTCCTAACTAAGGACATAATTTTGTGTTAAATTAAATAATGCACTTTTCTTTCAAAATTATTAAAATATAGCCTTTTATATTTAGAGAGAAGCTTCTCTTAGCTGGAATTCTTCTCAAAAATGCCATATGCCTTTGCGCTGTCTTAAAGAATATTAAACTGAAAAAACTTGTACTTTTTTGGATGTCTTTTGGTCTTTAGAAAAATAACCTTTAGTAATGATTGCTGCTTCATCCTGTTACCTCAGTTGCCCGTGAGATATTAACACTGCTGTTTCTTTTGTAAGTGGTTCCTGATAGTAGCTTGCTTGTTTGTTTTTCTGGTGTATTTAGGTTATTATTATTTTTTTCTTTCTGCAGTATTAATGGATATTTTTGTCTCTAATAATGAAAAGTGCTACTTTTTCTTGTGAACTCTCAGAAGTTTCAGAAACTTCAGTGGGAAGATGGTGAAGATATTTCAAAAGAGGCCCCTTCATTAGCACATATTATCTTAGTATGTGAATGATCTTAAGACTGGTTGTGAGAAACAGGTAACATTTTCCATCTAACTGTAATATCTGAATTAGTCAACTTACCTAAAATTCTCAGCAACATCATCACCTCAACAGAGTTCAAATCTGCCTGTCCCAGAATCTTTTATGCGGTTTCTGAATCCCCAGGGTTGTACTTCCTGCAGCCCCTTAGGATTTCCTAGGCTTTGCTAATAACTAACAGGACAATTAAATAACATTGCATGTTGACAAATGGGGTATTATTCAATGATGGGGAATATTTTTTTTGAGACTACAATTCCCTGGTGAAATATAATGTCAGAATTTCCATCGTCATTCTCTCTAGTTATGTAGAAGGCAAAATAAACATATGTGCACACGCTTGTGTATACTATACATTTATATGCAGATATTTACATATTAAAGCATATTCGTTCAGTAATGCTGTTATCTTTATTATCTGTTGAATACCTTTCTTTTGTCCTTCCAAATCCATTCTCTACGCTTTTAACCTGCTCTTTGTTTCAGGATGCTCAGCTGTCTTAATTGTTACCAGTAGGTTCCTTTGTGCTCTGTCTGCTTAATAGGTTTAGCCAGTGGTTGTCACTGGCAGGGAAGGAAGTGAGGTCAGAGTGATTTTTCCCTGTCCCCCTTTTTTGCAAAGATGCCACAGAGGTCTGCATCCCTGGACCTAGACCATAGCTCCTACCAAGTGACCCATTTCCAAGCTCTCTCTCCAGAGCGTATAACCTCACTCTGTTCTTACACCATCAAGAATAGAGAAGTAACACGCTCCGAAGTTATTAGTTCTAGGGTTAGTACACTATTTCTTGGGATACAAGTAGAAATTATACATATCTTGTGGTAAGTAGGCTTTTGCTGAAATTTAAATCTGGACTATCCAATGGAAGAAAAGACACAGAAGCAGAAAGCCGTATTGCAATATTTAACTTCCAGAGACAAGAAGGGAGCAACTTCCCAATGTGCCACAAACCCTAGATCATTCATAACCAAATATTTTGTTGTTCAGATATTCGTGGCGATGTCTCATGGATTAGGTGATTCTTATGGAATGAAGTAGATAAGAAAACAACAAAGGTGATATTTTTCTTGTAAGGGAAAAATATCTGTCTTCACTTGGATAAAAACTAGCTCAAGATGGTCCAGTAGGGAAATGCCACTCCTTGATAATTTTCCAGACTGAGCTAGTTTACAGCCACTGAAAACTTGGACCGATGGGGAAACATGGACCCTTTGAGGAAGAATCTTGAAACTTAGCCAATATGTATACATCTTCTTCCAAGGCTTCTTGTGAATGGATAGCAACCATTTATGAGAGTAATCTTACATGGGGAAAAGGTAAATATCTAGATCTTCTGTGGGTTATTGGATACTGACTCTGAATTAACACTAATCTCCAGTGATGGAAAAACATCAGGGGTACACACTTGACAGTGGGTCTCATAAAAATAATTTAAAGATAGTTTTGGCTTGCATGCATCTCTCATTGAGCCCAGTCAGAACAGATATGTAGATGATTATTTTTACCCAGACCCAGACATTGTGTTGGGTATAGCTACATTCAATAAAGCAAACCCCTCATTTTAGCTCCCTGTCCCTGACCCATGGAATGAGGATTACTGTTGTTGGGAGTTCAGGTAGAAATTCCTGTAACTGCTTCCCCTAGACCCCCTCAGCTAAGACAGTGTACAAAATGCAGTATTGTGTCCCTGGGGGCAAGTGCTGAGATTAGTGCTTTCATCAAAACTTGAAGATGCCAGGTTGGGGATCTCAGTCCATCACGTTGAACTCCTCTCTTTGTCTGATGGGAAAGGATTGAGGGCCTTCAAAGGGGAGGTCATGAGTGAACAAGGGCAGAATGCTTCCCCAGTGAAACACCCTCAGGTGCTCTGACCAGTTGGAATCCAGGAAGTTCCCTGGTCATGCTGGGCTCCTCTTGCATTGAACTGATAGGGGTCACTCTGCTGGGCAGGGCTATTGATGCCAGTCACCAGAGAAAAATTACTGGAGGCTGTAAAATGCTATCAAGAAGTATCATGGCTGGAACCCAGGGGATTTAGCAGTGTATTTCCTAGCATCCTCTTAGCCTTCTCTGTCAAAGGAAAGGTACCACAAACAAATAAAAACAAGACAATCAAAGACCCAGTTCTAACAGAAAGATAATTTGGATAACTTACCAGGTAACTTTCATTCAACTGAAGTGCTGAGAAAGTGTGAAGGGACCAGAGCCATGCAAGAAGGGAGGTAGAGAGAGAGGTTTGTTTTGTGATTATAACAATGGGAAGTTACAGTAAATTTCAGCTATATTGATCCTATTGCCCACCTCCTTTTTTTTTTTTTTTTTTTACCAGATACAACACTGAATGTGAATAAAAAACCCCATATAGTGTGCTTTTGGGGATACCAAAAGTCCTGCTCTCCAGAAATGTCCACTGACCATCACATGCTGTGAAAGACCGTAAGTATCATTTTTTTTTAAAAATAGCACATGTAAATCCAAGGAAATTTTTACATGCAGAAGTACACTCACAAACATTTGTACTTGCAAAAATGTGTATTAAAGCTCACATATCTAAAAGACACAGTTTAGAAACTACTTTCTTTTAAGACTTTAAACTTCATTTGTATTTTGAGTAATAAAATTCCCTTAAAAATACATGCTGTAATTTCAAATTAATGTTGAAGATTCTTCTGAATGCTTTACAACCATAAGCTGCAGATGGAACATTCCCAACAGTGAGTAGAAACACTGACTGCCAAATTTACACTTAAACATATTCTAAAACATTCTCTAAAACATTAATGCCATATATTTAATTAAAGTTTTATTACTTTCTTATGTTTTTTTAATGTCTTCCTAGGATCATCATTATCTGTATCTTACCATCTTACTGGGGTCTGGTAACGTTATTTACACTTGGTTTTGGAGTTGAGATTACTTTTTCATACACAAAATATTATGGCTATACACTTAGGTCAGTGAAATTTACCATGTCTGAGTATATGGAAAATTATTTGGAGAATGGGACTTGGTCACTTCTTTTAAAAGGATTTAAATAGGAGATCTTGAGAAGTAGTTTGAGTATCTTTATTGTAGTTAACTATCAAGATTCACAATGCTAGGATGTTTCAAGAATAGGTTTATTACACCAACGTATCTTTTTGTTACTGACATTTCCCCATAGAATGATATAGTTAGAATATATTTTATAGAAAATTTTTTATTATTAGTGGGTAATAGATATCTTTTAGAAAATGAGAGTCTGCATTGGTATAAATAGCTTTTGGTCTTAGAATGTTGTCTAAATCAAGCATCTTAGGGTTATACTGTTGGGCCCAGCTTCTGTTGGGTTACTTCGTGTTACGACAAGTAGTGATGATACAAGTTGGATTTAAATTTCAGGTTAGTATGTATCCCTGCCTGTGCTGATTAGTCTTTCCTGCTCTGAGTGGAGTTGCTGCATTTTGGGGAACTACTTGCTGACATTTTACTTTCTTGCGTTTTTTAAACTGCTTATATCTATAGAAATAAGGACATATTCAGGATTATTGAAATTAACTACATTAACATTGTTTCAGTTTTAAAAATCAAAATTTTATGCATCTCATCATATTTCCTCACTTGCCTAATCATTCCCTTTATATATTCCCTATAAAATTTTTCTCTTTAGAATAATGTGCACCCGTAGACTTCTGTTTCTCAAGTTCTTTCATCTCACTGTAGTTATTATTATTATTTATTTAAATGATTGTGTTTTGACGCTCAAAAAGTCACAATTTGGAAGCGTAAGTCCATGTAGATTCACTACTATAAAATAAAAGAATAGCCCAGTGGGTTATACAGTGATTCACAAAAATCATATCTATGGGAACTTGACTGATTTTTTTCTTAATCAAGTAACATGGGTAAGAGACATAGATTGAAGAGGTCATGCTTGCTAAGTCTAGTTGTACTGATTATTTCATGGATGACTCTAGATCTTTGTGTTAATGATTCTGGGGGAAAAACTATGTATAAAATGCTTAAGAAGCTTGGTTAGGGGAATGGAAACTGATGATTTCCACTACTTAATATTCATAGAAAAAAACTGAAAAATTAATTCAGCATTCTTTTTCTATTCATAAGAAAAACTATGTAGATACTATTCTATGATTATCAGCCAGTCAAAAACCTTCATATGCTAAAGGATTGTGCTGTTCTCTCACTGTAATAAGATAGAAGGAAGGTTTTGGTTTCAAGTTCTTTGTGTCTAATCTAGAGTTACATGAAATTTAATTAAAATCCTTCTCTTATTATATTTAAATTTTATCCTCCCAATTGCCTTAATTTTCTCATTTAGGTGTCTTGAATGGTCAGGTATCAAGAGTGCAAATTCTTTAACAGTCATGGTGAGAATTCTTGATCATGATGGAACATCATGGCTGCACTTCTTGAAATACAATTACCTGATGAAAAATTGTCTTTGCATCTCATTAAAAGGAGTGAATCTTCATTTATTTGAAGAGTTTATTCAGAGCCTTTTTCACATCCTTATTCCTCAGGCTATAGATCATGGGATTCAACATGGGAAACACCATGGTGTAAAATGTAGAAACTATTTTGTCCCTGTCCAAAGAATAGCTCGATCGTGGATGAGCATAGATGTAGAGAATGGAGCCATAGTACAAGGTGACAGAGATCAGGTGGGAGGAGCAGGTGGAGAAGGCTTTGAAGCGACCCTGGGTGGAGTGGATCTTCAAGATGGTGGCGATGATGAAGAGGTAGGAAGTGAGTATGAGCGCAGAGGGTGTGATGACGTTGGAGGCCAGGACAAAGTACAGCACAGCCTGGAAGCTATCCTTCCTGCCACAAGCCAGCTTCACAAGTGGTGGGATATCACAAAAAAAGTCATCAATAATATTGTTACTACAGAAGTTCAAGGCAAAAGTTCCTTTGGTAACGATGGAAGAGTTAATAAAGCCTCCAACATAAGAGGCTGCTACCAAAAATGCACATAGCTTAATGGGCATGGCCTGAGAGTAAAGCAGTGGCTTTGAGATGGCCACATAGCGGTCATAAGCCATGGCAGCCAACAAGTAACACTCACTGTACGCCAGCACAGCAGAGAAGAAGAACTGAGCTACACAGCCAGCAAAGGAGATGATCTTGTCTTCAGAGATGCAGGTCACTAGAATCTTTGGAGTGTAGACAGAGGATTACCAGAGATCCAGGAAAGACAGATTCCCAATGAAAAAGTACATGGGTGTGTGCAGCCTTGAGTCATTACAGATCACCACCATGAGGGTGGTGTTTCCTAACACAGTCACTGAGTAGACACCAATGAACACCACAAAGAGGACCAGCTGCATCACAGGGTCTGTTGTGAAGCCCACCAGGATGAACTCAGTCACTGTGTGATTGTGTCTCTCCATGGCTATAGGGAATGTCACCTAGGAGAAGAGAAAATGAGCCTGAATCACTGTGTCCCCAAAATAGAAAATATACCAAAATAAATAGCATTGTATTACTTCCAATTCTTGAAGTCTAGGATCCATCAATGTAAGTGCCCATTTTAGAAAGAGTTTTCATTTTGCCACAAAACCACTCATATACTGTTAAAAGATAAACTTAGGCACATTATAATTTTCAAGTGTTTCTTTGAACAAACATCAATTTAAATCAGGCAGCTCTAAACCAAATGTGGTTAGGAGTTTTTCTACAGACAGGAGCTGGGGCAGAGGTATTTATGAAGTAGATGTGGAGGCAAAACAATGAAAATGTTTGATTGGCCATAGTTTAAGCGTCTGCCACATTAGGAAAACCTAGTTGGCTGCTTGTGATTGACTTTCCTTAAGTTTCATTTTCTCAGATTCAAGTGAATTGGGCCTGCCTTTGGTTTTGGTTTGCTTACACAGGCTGCCAAGGTAAAAAAGATATCTAAGTCTGATGGTTTCCTTGTTTAATGACTTTAAAAATATTCAATTCCATATTTCTGAAGTTGGTTAATTATTTTTTCCAGTTAAGAACAATCGTTCAACTAAAGGAAAGATGGACTTACCTATTTTCTTGTACTTCGGTCCCCTTTATAATGACAATTTGCTTTTTTGCTAAATGTGTGCCTTCTTAGCTTAAATTGCTACTTGTTTGTATCAAATACTGAACTTTACCTACTTTTAGTATTTTTTTTTAAATAATCAAGTATTTTTCTTTTAGTGTGTCCATATAGTGGAACACCATACAGCCATTATAAATTTGTATCTCATAGTAGTATCTACACATAGAGGAAAATACTTATGAGATTATAAGTAAAAAAGAGAATATATACACAATTTTGGAAAAAAGTATGTATAGGATCAACTTTTTAATACATGTTCTACAATAAAAAACAATAAAGGGTCAATTTTAATGTAAGTAATTCACATATACTATATAAATAATACTGTACCAGAAACATTTACATTATTTTAAATTTTATTGCTTTTATAATTTTTTATTATTAAGGAGTTTTTTTCTTTAATAATAACAATTAAGCAAAAATAGATGTCTTAGAATAAGACACTAGATGTAGTGTTGTGTTTAATAACAGGGAACTCTCACTTTCTTCAGGATTTTCTGCACATATAACTATAACCATTCTATTTTAATGGATAGACAGGAATATATCAAACAACTGTACATCTATTTAACACTCAAAGGACAAATCCATCCACACTGACTTCCCATCAACCTAACTATTTTTGTAGCTAAATAAAAAACAGAGAATATGATTATTTGTATCCCCATCACCTTGGAATCTAAAAACAACTTAGTTCATAAAAGACTATCAATATTATTATTAATAAATGCCATTCTAATAAATTAATTTTTTCCTGAGTAAAATATTGATCAAGATATGATTATTCCACTTAGACTTGGTACTACTGCTCTACTAAAGACGTCCTCATCAAAGGTCAATGACTGCACATAGCTAAATCCAGTAATCCCCTTTGGCTTTTCATCTGATTTGATGTATCAGAAGGATTTGATATAGTTTATTAAGAGAGTGTTTCCAACAGAAAGACCTAATGAACTACTCTACAGTGAGTCTTATGCATTATTTTATTTATTCCCACAACATATCAGCAATTTGACAGATGTCCATATCAAGTTTCACTGAGTAGCTAGTAATTACACAAGTAGTAAGTGATGCCGTCTTACTCCAGAAACCTGGTTCTTAACCACCAAGTCACCTTCTTTAATATCTGATATTAGGGTGACGGTTGTGGACTCCATAGGTCCTTTTCCTTCTGGTAATGACACCTTAACTCAAAACAAATAAGATAATGCTGAGCGAATCAGATGCTATCCTGAGTGAGTGCTTCTTACTTGTGGCATCAGATACATGCTTCCAAGTAGCTTTCAAATCATCTTCTGGCAGAGTCATTTGGATTTTACATTTACAGCCAATACTGATTATGAATATAGACGCCTTCTGCTCACCACCCCCAAAACCTGGACATTTACCTGCAACTCTCACAGTCACAGCCAACAGAGGACCACATCATGGATCCAGCTAATTTATAACTGCTTAAGCTCCCAGTGTATTTGATACCTCAAACACTGCAAGGGTTCAGAGCTTTGAAAGACTCTGAAAAGGCAAGTCACCAAAAAGTGTGTTGACATTATTTAGGAGATTTTTTGCTCAATGCAAAAGAAGAGAATGAGTGAAAAAGTAATGATGTTAATTACTATATTTTGAGAAACTGTTCCTTGCAGAACACTTTTCTGGGAACTTTTTTTTTAAATTGTCAAACAACTCTATGGAGTATCTATTGGAGTTTTCTATGATAGACAAGAAAAAAAGATTAAGAGCAATTAATTAACTTGCCCAGGTAAACTTAGTGAGTGCAATGAGGATTTAAACACAAGGCAATCTGATTAGAAAATTCACAGTCTTTCCCCTACACCAAGCATACTTCCAGGAGACGTGTACTTCCGGGAGACATATCTGAGTATGTACTCAACTATGACTCCAATGCTTTAAAAGTGGCCTTCAGTTATCCTTAGTGTCTATACAGATAACTCTGGCAACAAATATATTCAGTATCACTTTTCCTCAGCTCATTATCCAATTTTTAAGTGATAAGAAAGGTGTCATATATCATAATAAAATTTATTGAGAACTTCATCTGTATCAGACATTCCACTGAGGGCTTTAAAAGACTCAACTCATTTTAACCTTTACAATAATCTTTTGACATAAATATGATTATTATTCTCATTTTACAGTTGAGCTATCTGAGACACATAGAAATGAGTGTATGCAAGGTCACAAAATTTGAGACTTGTAGAGCCAAGATTCAGGACCAGTTCTCTCAGCGCTCATCATTTGTCCCCATGCCTGCATACCTCTCTAGCATTTGCTATATCCCAGGTGCTTTGCCGGATACTATGGAAAGTGATAGAACAAAGGTCTGGGGCTTGACTTCAAAATAAGTTGTGGTTTATTGGGAGACACCAAGCCTTTATAAACAAATAAGTACAGTAGGTTGTGATAGAATTATTGTTACTGACAGTGGGAGGCAGGCCAGAATGGAGAGCTTCCTAGGGGCAAAGAAGGAAGTGTTGTGTGTGTGTGATGAAAGGTTTCCCACAGGAGGGAGAGTCATGGATGTGAGCTTGAAGGTGTGTGGACTGTTGTCATGTGGGGAGGAAGGCGTTTCTGGCAAAGGAAAAGAAACTGCAACTATTTAGATACAGAAGCAGGAAACGGAATGGATGGTTTGTCAGAAAGGCTGTCAGATCCATCTGGAGTATAGAGAGTGTGTCTGTTAGAAAGAGGTTAGATGGACTGCAGAGGGTTTTTATGCTACACTCAAAAAATTCTCAAAGACAGTGCCTTCACCTGAACCAGTATTAAAATGCTTGAAATGTCAGGGTTTGTGGCAAAAAGCTTGGTGGTCGTAGGGAGACAACTACCATTGCTCAAATCAGTATGTGCACAGTAAGCCTGATTAATGAACGCATGCATATTTAGGATCAAAAATGAGGAAAGAGACACCCTCCTAAAGACTGACCACTACGTGTTATGAAGCAAATCAGTGGGCATGGATAATCTAAAACTCAGTCCCTCTGACTCCACACTCTGTGCTCTTTCCACCTGACGTACCACTAAAGTTCCAACTCTCTGAGCCTTATTCGTTAGACAATCGAATTCAGTAGGTCAGAGTCCCAAGAATCTTCCTCTATCCTAAGTAGCCCAGTGATTTTGATGCAAGTTAATATATAACATTTTGAGACCCATTGCAGTATCAGCCACATAAATAGGCATGACTGATTAAATCATTACCACCCCTGATTAGTTCAAACTTCAGCCCTTCTCCCATGGAGTCCATGGTTGGACTGAAAGTTCTAATTCTGTAATTACATGGTTGGTGCCATTGGCGATCAGTCCTAACGTTAGGTGATTTCCACAAGTCACCTCACTCACATGACAGAAGACATCTTTATCACTGTGAAAGCTTAGAAAATTTCAAAGTTTGGGGAGTCCTGAGCCAGGAACCCTGGTGAAAGACCAAATATATATGAGAAATGCATTTTGGTCATTTGAATGACCAATAAATTTATTTCTCTTGTAAATCACAACATTACAATTATCTCCCTCAAACATATGTATGCATATGTATGTAAAATATTCTAAGTCTAATGTAAAGGTGATAAAAAGAATGATAGTTCATAATACAAGTATTATACGGTGATAATTACAGGACTTATTGTAAAATAATGTAAATTTAAATATGTAAATGCTAGAATACTTAGTGAAATGGATACACACAACTGTAGAATCTTTGTGACTGTATTAGTGACTCAAATATCAAGAGCTGCATTTACATTGGTAATCTTTCTGACAAGGTGAATTATTCTTGATAAAGCTCCAAACAAAACAAATGACAATCTTCCCTCAATTTTGAATTCCAAGGAAAGACTAGCAAAATATACTTTGCATTTATCTGTAAAGTGGAGTAGATTTCAAACTCACTTAATTGTAAAGAACTTTTTTCAATGCATGCATATCCATCAAGACACTGGATGTTTAGGGTGGGGCATTTTCTTTGGATGGGACTGTCCTATGGATGCAAAACATTTTCATCCTTGTCTGCTACATATTAAGTCATCAGTAGCGTCCCTGACCTTTATGAAAGTCAGATATTCAATCACACAATTAAAAATGTTTCTCAAAGGACATTATCATCCTGATAAAAACTTTACCCCAAAGCTTTGTATTTTGCTTTGTAAGTCTTCATAATACTCTTCTAGGAATTTTATGAAGGAATAAAAAGATAACTGGAGAATATCCCTCCCTGGTAAGATTACCCCTGAGGATGTATTGCCTCATTTACATTTTTCAAGGGTTTACTGTGTCATTGGGGTGATACAGAGATTGGCACCCACTAGGAAGCAAACTCCATGAAAGCAGGAATTTTTGTTTGCTTTGTTCATTACTATATGTCCAGTGCCTAGATATTACCTGGCACATAATAGACACACAAACATATTTAATGAACAAATGAATAAAAAAATGAATGAACAAGTTGAAAGAAAAACAGATCAATAGTATCAATTTTCTGGGTGATTTCTAATGATGCCATTTTATCCTTAAACCACCAGTGGAATTGTTTGATATCCCACATGCATTTTCTGGCATGAGTAATCCCTGGGAGTTGTGTTCCTTGCAGAAAGGAATAGGAAGAAACAAAGAAATCTGCCTACAAAATAGCCTTACCAAATATTTGTTTGCCAAACTGTAGGAGGTCTGTGTAGAAGGTGTTTTTAATGTCAGAAACAGATTTTCCTCATGTGTCACAATTATTAAGCTTTAGAAATCAGAGCTGACTACTCAAACCAGAAAACTAGTGTATGATGGAAAAAGCATCGATTTTCAGGCAATTAACAAGGATTCAACTTCTCTATCACTAGTCAACATTGTAAAGGCTCAATTTCTTTACATGTAAGAAGAGGAGAAAACCTCTCACCTTAAGGTTTTTGTGAAGGAGATAACTCAAAGAAGGACTAAGCACAGTGCTTGGACATCGTTGACTCTCAAGGAACCAGAGTTTCTCAAATTCGGTGCATAAAGGACTCACCTGGCCCAGCCCAGAGTTTCTAACTCAACAGGCTAGGGGTGGGGCCCAGGAACCAGCTTTCATTAAAGCAGCCCAAGGGCTTGTACTGCAGGTTGTCTGTAGATAAAGCATGTGAAATGCTGAAATAAACATCCTTTGTATCCTTCTTCTTCTTCATCACAAGAGTCCTGCCTGCAATGTTGTTAAGACTCAAGGAATAAAAAATGTAAACAAGTGTTCAGTAATGTTTGCAATGAAAAATAAGAGCTATATAAAGATCTACTTTGAGTTTTAAGGCCAACACAAACAAGGTGGGACATACATTTTCTTGGGTAGAAACTGGCTTGAAGGCGGGTTCTGTGTAAATCAGGACCAGAACACTATGGTAATCTGGCTGTGTTTGCAAACTAGCTAGCATGTTATTCTTCCTAAAGTTGTATTTTTCTGTTTCAAGCTAAATAATGCAGTTTCCTTCCAAAATTAATAAAATCGATTTTTTTTTTTTTGTATTTAGAGGTAAGTTTCTCTTGTCTGGAAATCTCCTCAAAGGTACCACATGTCTTTGTGCTTTCTTAAAAAACATCAAACTGAAAGAAATTTAACCTTTTTTTGATATCTTTTGGACTTAAGAGAAATAATTTCTAGTAATCTCTGCTACTTCTTCCTGTTGCTCGGGTTGCTTTTGGGATGAGGGCAAGGATGTTCTTTTTTAAGTGGTCCAGATAGTTGCTTCCTTGTTTCCTTGCTTGTGCGTTTATATTTTCTCCTTTGTCTTTCTCTGTAATATTAATTGCTCTTTTTGTTTGTCTCTAGTAGAGAGAAATGCTACTTCTTGTGACTCTCAGCAGTTTCAGAAACTGCAAGGAAGTTAATGAAGATATTTGAAAAGGGCCCCTTTCTTTAGCCCTTATCGTATCTCAATATGTAAATTACCGTAGGACTGATTGTGAGAAAGAAGTAAAATTTTCCATCTACCTATAACATCTGTGTGAGACGACTCACCTACAATTCTCAGCAACACCATCACCATTTGAATTCAACAGAGGTCCAGTCTGCCTGTCCAGAAGCTTTTATATCAGTTTCTAGACCTCCAGCGATGTAGTCCTGCAACCCCTTAGGATTTCGTAACCTTGGGAAATAACGAACAAAACAATTAAACAAAATTGCATGTCGACATACTGGGTGTCATTTAGTATTGGAGTTTTTTTTAGACTGCAATTCCCTGGCGAAATGTAATCAGTCAGAATTTTCATTCTCATTGTCTCTTGAACTGTATGGAAGTTACACTAAACATAGATGTGCATATATGTCATATATACGATATATATTCATATGCTTGTACCTACATATTAAAGCACAAATGTTCAGTGATACCGATATTTTTGTTACATGCGGAATACCTTTCATGCGTTTTTCCAGATCCATTCTCCACCCTCTGAACCTCCTCTCTGCTCCAGGATGCACAGCTGTATTAACTGCCTCTCGGGCATCTTTGCTCTCTGTCTACTTAGTGCGTTTAGCCTGTGTTTGTCACAGGCAGGGAAGAGAGTGAGGTCAGAGTGGGTTTTTCCTAGTCTCCTATCTTGCAGAGATGCCACACTCTGGACCTCGACCACATGTCCTGCCAGGTGACCCATTCCAAGGTACTCCCTCCAGAGCACATAAACTCTCCCTCTTCGTGCACCTTCAGGAACTGAGGAGGTAACTGCTGTCAGAAGTTATTTGTTCTAGAGTTATCATACTATACCAGGAATTCCCCAAACCACCCACATTCCTTTGTAATGAGCCTTTTATTTAACCCTCCCCAAATTAACCACTGTAAGTGGCCATTTGCTACCTGCCAGGTTTATAACTGATACTGATCTTAGAAGTAGTCCCAGGAGATACTATTCAAATGGAATTAAATTATTCATATGTTTGAAGATTCAAAATATAAGCCCATCATTTGGTACATGGGATGGTGGTAATCCAATGGCATTAAATTTACTAAAATGATCACCAAGGGCATCATGACATATGAAGGACAGGTGGAGGGAGGGCACTGAGAAGTCAGTTTTCTCTGGTGAAGATACATGAAATAGAGATTTTTAAGGAACATGTGGGGAGTTGTTTTCTGCTGAAATTTAAACCTGGACTGTTCAGCTGAGAAAACAAACAGGCAGCCAGAGAGCCATGTTGCAGTATATAACTCCCAGAGACTGGATGGGAGCCATCACCCAACATACCACAAAATCTAGATAGTAACCAAGTATTTTATTATTCAGACATTTGTGGAAATGTCTCTTGGACTGGATGCTTCCTGAAGAATGCAGTAGATGCGAAACCAACTAAGGTGATATTTTTCTTGTAAAGAAAAAAAAACACATTTCATTTTTACTTGTGCAAAAACTAGCTTAGGATGTTCTAGTAGGGAAATACAGCCTCTTCTATAATTCTCTAACCTAAGCTAGTTTATAGCCATGGAAACCATAGACTGATGGTGAGTCCAGGTTCCTTTTAGGAAGAACCCTGAAACTCAGTCTTCGATACAGTGTCTTCCTCCAAGCCTTCTTGTGGATGGCTTGCAGCCATACAGAAGGGTAATCCTACTTTGGGAAAATGGAAGTACTCAGACCTTCTTCTGTGGCTTAGCTGATACTGACTCTGAACTGACGGTAATCTCCAGAGATGGAAAAACACCAGAGTTGCACACTTGCCATGGGACTAATGGAAGTAACTTGAAAGGTACTTTTGGCTTATGTTCATCTCTCACTAGGTGCAATGGGACCAGACTTACAGCTGATCATTATTTACCCAGACCCAGACATTATATTGGTTATAGATGTCACAGAATAAAACAGCATCCTCATTTTAGTTCCCTGTCCCTGGCACTTGGAATTAGGGTTATTACTGTTGGAATGTTCTAGTAGAAGTCCTTGTAATTACTCCCCTTAGGCATCCTCTGCCACAACAGTAAGCAAAATGCAGTATTGCATCCCTGGGGAGAAGTGCAAAAATCAGTGCCTTCATTAAATTTGAAGATGCAAGTTTGGGTGTCCCAATCCATCAACTTTAACTCATCTCTTTGTCTGAAGAAAGGATTGAGGGTCTTCAAAGTGGAGATCAAGGTTTACAGGTAGGCAAGTTAAAGAAAGGCTATAGGAATAGTAACTTTTGTCTTGGGAAATGAAATGGAGGGATTCACTTTGGAGTTAAAACAAGTTTATGTCCCTCAAAACTGTACAATGGACCTGACTCACATTAGGGTTAAGCAGTTGTAGACTTTGGGGGATAAATAATGCATTTTGAGGTCACTAAGTTTGTAGAGGAGGCTGAGAGACTGCCACATTTTATTGAAACTTCAAAGTCATAGACTGTTTGGAAGATGTCTTAAATCCTTTATGTCCACAATGTACTCAGTTCTAGTCACAAATGCATACATAGGAGGCTCTCGCTAATCAGGTGGCTGAAGTGACATGCTCTGTGAATGTCAGTCAGCCTCTTTCCCCACACACCCCAGTTCATATTCAATGGGCTGTTGTACAGAGTGGGCATAGCAGCTGGAATGGGCTCAACAACATTGTCTTCTTCTCACTAAGGCAAACTTGTCTAGTACTGCTGTTAGGTGTCCAAAATGCAAATGGCAGAGGCCACCACTATGCACTTGAGATGTCTTCACATTCCGGGAGATTGCTGAACCATTTGGGTAGCACAGTGATTGGGTCAGACAACTTCCTGCTATTCAGAATTGCAGAGGTAATGAACTTCCTTCTTGGAATAATCACTAATGGGGGACTTACCTGCTTTACATACTCATTTTCTTACCAGTTATTTTTCCTGCCAGCACCAACAGATGTAGACTTACATAACGCCTTTTTCATGACCATGATATCCACCCAACATTACCTGTACCAAGAAATATGTTGGATGGCAGAGGAATGGTAACAATCTCCCCCGGTTTGCAGGAATAATTGGTTTTACTATTTACACCATTATTTAGAAGTAACTGCCCCGATACAGTAATGGAGTGGCCACATGAAAGTTCAGTCATGGTTACGGAGGTGTCTGCTAAGTATGCTAAAAGTTTAAAAAGAGCAGCAAATGTATCGTTCATTTTCCCTTATTGAGAATGTTTATCCTTATAAACCCAAGAGATGAGATGGGAATGGCCCCTGTGGTGACCAGGAAAATAAGCTTTCCAAAGATCCAAGTACAGACAGTGTAATTGTCCAAAGGACCTAGCTGCTGACCTCTGATATACATCTCCCCAATTTGTATCAAGGTCATGCCTCCCACATGGTCCTCCCAGCTAATGACTGAGTACAGCAGGCATACCAGTGCAGGACCATCGTGTTAGACAGTGGACCCGCTTGATCACTGATTTTACCTCAAGGACCTTCCAGTGATGCTGCTGAACTGACTATAGTCTGAACAATGACCCAGGAAGTTTTTGCCCATCCTCCTTTCCATCTCTTCTTCACTTGCAGTCAGACTTGCGTCATCTTGGTGGCATTCATTCTTTTCTTCTGGCTCCCTCTCCATTTTCTCTTACACAGTCAGTTATTTTCCCAAATAATATTCATGCATATGTAATTCCACTTTGGTGTCTGCTCCAGAGGAACCCATCTAACACTCTTTTACTGTTATATGAAATATCCCAATAGGAATTTAATTTCCCTGCCCATAACCACACACTCAGTATAGTTGGAAGTTTGTGTGCACAAGGACGGAATGCTTCCCCAGCAAAACACCCTCAGGTGCTCTGACCAGTTGGAATCCAGGAAGTACCCTGGTCATGCTTGGCTCCTCCTGCATTGAACTGATAGTGGTCATTCTACTGGGCAGGGCGATTGATGCCAATCACCAGAGAAAAATGATTGGAGGCTATAAAATGAGATCAAGAAGTATCATGGTTGGAACTCAGGGGATTTAGCAGCATGTTTCCTAGCATCCCCTTAGCCTTCTCTGTCAAAGGAAAGGTACCACAAACAAATAAAAACAAGATAATCAAAGACCTAGTTCTAACATTAAGATAATTTGGACAACTTACCCGGTAATTCTCATTCAACTGAGGTGCTGAGAAAGTGTGACGGGACTAGAGCCATGCAAGAGGGGAGGTAGAGAGAGAGATTTGTTTAGTTACAATGTCAATAGAAGTTATGGTAGTAGTTAGTTTTGTACATTTCAGCCGTATAGACCCTGTTACTGCACTTCTTTTTCCTTCTAGAAACAAGACTGAATGTGAATAGAAAACCCCTATAGTATAATTTTGGGGATACTACAAGTCCCACTATTAGGAAATACCCACTGGTCATCGTCTATGCTGTGAAGGATCACCATGTGTTTATTTTTAAAAATAAAACATGTAAATCTGAGGCATTTTTTGCATGGAGAACACCCATAAACATACGTACTTAAAATATTTATTAAAACTCATATACTGAAAGACATAGTTAGAAGCTACTCTAACACTTTAAGCTTCATTTGTGATTTGATAAATAAAACTCCCTTAAGAATTTCTACTATAACTTTAAATTAATATGGAAGTCTTCAGAATGTTTCATAACTATAAACTACATACGAAATGTAGCCAACAAACTTTAAAAACTTACTGCTGATCCCACATTTAAACATATTCTAAAGCATTTTCTAAACCTTCAGTCCAAGTAAATTATAGTTTTATCATTATTATGTATTTTCATGTCTTCCTAAGATTATCATCAGCTGTACTTCACCTTCTTACTAGGGTCTTGGTAACGTTAGACTTGATTTTGGAGTTGAGATCACTTTTCAATATGCAAAATATTATGATTATACGCTTAAACCAGTGAAACTTATGGTATCTGGGTTTATTGATAATTTTTTGAGAACGGGACTTTGTTGTTCATCTTAAAAGAATGAAATTCTTTTAGAAAAGAAAATTTTCATCAGTAGTTGAATATCCTTTTTTGTAGTTAAATATCAGAATTTATAACACTAGCATGTTCAAGAATAGGTCTATTACATCAGTTTTACCTTTTGTAACTGATGTTTCCCTCAGGAATGATGAATTTTCTGCTTTCAGTTAACCAACATCAAGTAACTGATTTTCTGTCATGGTACTACAGCAGTTAGATCTGTTAACTACTTAAAAAGAATATAGTTTATAGGAATTTCATTATTATTAGTGGGAAATAGAGAGAGGGATTTTGGAAAATGAGAATCTAAGTTGGCATTAATAGCTTTTCTTTCTAAAACATTGTCTAAACCAAGCATCTTCAAATTACACCATTGGGCCATGTCCCTATTGAGTTACTATGTGTTACAACTACTAGGGATTATGCACCTTGGGTGTAATTTCAGATTAATATGTATCACGGCCAGTGCTGATTGGTTTTTCCTGCTCTGAGAGGATCTCCTACAATTTGGGGGAATACTTGCTTAAATTTCACTTTCTTGAATGTTTTTGTTGTTAGTGCTACTGTTTATACAAATAGAAAAAGGGCATTCTTCACTTTGTTGATATAAATTACATTAACATTGTCTCACTTTTAAAAATCAAAATTATATGCACCTCATCATATTTCCTCTTCTGTTTGATCACTACGTGTATAAAATTCATCTATAAATTTTTCTTCTGAGTAATGTGTACCCGTAGACTCATTTCTTAAGTTGTGCAACCTCACTATACTTATTTTTTATTCTTGTAATTTTATTCTCGTAATTTTGATGCTATGAATGTCACAATTTGAAAGTAGAAGTCCTTGTAGGTTCACTCCTATAAAATAAAAGAGAAGCACAGGGAGTTATACAGTGATTCACAAATATCATGACCATGGCAACTTGACCAATTTTTCCTTATTGAGGAACATATTTAAGAGACATGTAGATGGGAGATATCAAGCTTGCTGATTATAGTTGTACGGATATTTGATGGGTGCCTCTGGGCTTTTGTGCTAAAGTCTCTAGGGAAAAAACTTACATGTAAAAATGTTTTAGAAGTTCTGTTATGGGAATGGAAAGTGATGATTTTAAGTAGTTAGTAGTCAAATAAAAATATTAAAACTTAATTCAGCATTCTCCTATTTCTAGGTAATAACTATTGGATACTATTCTGTATGTACCAGTCAGTCAGAAATGTTCTCATGCGAAAGAGAGGGCTATGCTGTCACTTTGTGAAGGTAGAGAAGAGGGTTTGATTTTAAGTTTTTTTTGGCTGTTTTTATTTAGAGTATTATGAAATTGAAAACAAATTCTTATATTTTATACCTAAATTTTATCTCTTAAATTGCCTTGACTTTCTAATTTTAATTCTTTTGAATTGTCATGCATTAAGGGTGCAAATTCTTTAACTGGCATTGTAAGAATTCTTGATCCTAATGGAACAAAATGGCAGCTCTTCTTAAAATATAATAACCTGATCAAATATTGTCTCTGGATCTCCTAAAAGGAAAGAATCTTGATTTATTTGAGGAGTTTATTCAGAGCCTCTTTCACATCCTTATTCCTCAGGCTATAGATCATGGGATTCAACATGGGAAACACCATGGTGTAAAATGTAGAAACTATTTTGTCCCTGTCCAAAGAATAGCTCGATCGTGGACGAGCATAGATGTAGAGAATGGAGCCATAGTACAAGGTGACAGAGATCAAGTGGGAGGAGCAGGTGGAGAAGGCTTTGAAGCGACCCTGGGTGGAGCGGATCTTCAAGATGGTGGCGATGATGAAGAGGTAGGAAGCCAGTATGAGCGCAGAGGGTGTGATGACGTTGGAGGCCAGGAGGAAGTACATCAGAGCCTGGTAGCCATCCTTCCTGCCACAAGCCAGCTTCACCAGGGGAAGCAGATCACAAAAAAAGTCATCAATGGTGTTGTCATTACAGAAGTTCATGGTGAAAATTCTTTTGGTGATGACGGAAGAGTTAATAAAGCCACCAAGGTATGAGGCTGCTACCAAGAATGCACATAGCTTAATGGGCATGGCCTGAGAGTAAAGCAGTGGCTTTGAGATGGCCACATAGCGGTCATAAGCCATGGCAGCCAACAAGTAACACTCACTGTACGCCAACCCAGCAGAGAAGAAGAACTGAGCTACACAGCCAGCAAAGGAGATGATCTTGTCTTCAGAGATGCAGGTCACTAGAATCTTTGGAGTGTAGACAGAGGATTACCAGAGATCCAGGAAAGACAGATTCCCAATGAAAAAGTACATGGGTGTGTGCAGCCTTGAGTCATTACAGATCACCACCATGAGGGTGGTGTTTCCTAACACAGTCACAGAGTAGACACCAACAAACATGACAAAGAGGACCAGCTGCATCACAGGGTCTGTTGTGAAGCCCACCAGGATGAACTCAGTCACTGTGTGATTGTGTCTCTCCATGGCTATTGGAATCTCACCTAAGAAGAGAAAAAATGAGAATTCAGTTTAAATCACTGTCCTGTATACATAGAAAATATGTGAAATAATCTATGATCCAACAATGAAAGTTTTCATTTTAGAAAGCATTTTCATTTTGTAATAAACCACTTAGACTTTGCAATTATATATATTGTTAAATGATAAATTTAGGTACATTAATCTTTCAATAGTTTATTTGAGCAAACATCTATTTGAATCATGCAGCTATCAAATTAATTTTGAGTAACCCAAGGAGGAAAGCTAGAAGAGATGTTTTTATAGAAAAAGGCACAGATCAAAGCAAGACAATCATTTGACTGGCTATAGGTTAAGCGGTTGACACATCTGGGAAAGCCTAGCTGGCTGTGATCGGTGCTTCTTAAGTTTCACTTTATGGGATTCAAGGGCATTAACTCTGGCTTGACATTTTATTTTGCTTACAATAGTTATCAAGGTATAAATAAGAGCCACCGCAGTCTAATGGCTCACTTGTTTAATGACTTTAGAAATGCAATTCCCGAAAGTCTGAAGTTGGTTACTGTCCCCTCCTCCACCTTAGGAATGATTGTTCAAATAAAGGATGTACTTATAATTTCTATTTTCTTGTAGTTCAGCCTTCTTCATCGTGCCAGTCTGCTTTACTGCTAAATGTGTGATTTCTTAGCTTAAAGTGTTACTTGTTTGTATCTGGAACTCTGAACATCACCTTTTTAAATGTACTTTGTAAAAAATCAAGCATTTTTCTTTTAGCACTTCCACATATTGTGACACCCTGAATCCCTATAAATTCTTGTCATTATAATACTTATAGGGATAAGAAAATACTCAGATTATAAGAATAAAAAGTGAATATATACAATTTTGGGGAGGAAACGTATGCAGGAAAATAATATACGAAGATGGGATTATAAAAGGCAAAGGATTAACTATTTTTTCCTTATTCTCTCAATAGAAGTATAATTGGCAACAGTCTAAATAGCCAATTTTATTTTATTTTATTAAAAATATTTTATTGAAGTAGTCAGTTACAATGTGTCAGTTTCTGGTGCACAGCATAATGTCCCAGTCATGCATATACATACATATATTCATTTTCATATTTTTCATTAAAGGTTATTACAAGATATTGAATATAGTTCCCTGTGCTATACAGAATAAACTTTTTAAAAAATCCATATTTATTTGTATGTAAATAGTCAACTTTAGATGTAAGCAATTCATATATACTATATAAGCAGTGTAGGAGAATAAACTTACAAGTTATTTAAAACTTTTAATGCACTACAATGTTTTTATCAAGAATTTTTATCTTAATAACAATTAGGTGAAGAATTACATATCTTAGAATATGACCACGAGACTCAGCATTCCATCCAATGACAGAAATGTGCTCACTTTTTCAGGATTCCCTGCACGTAGACTCCAGCTGTGCTCTTTCTTGAGCTGGATAGACAGGAATATATCTAGTGTCTGTGCATCCATGCACTGAAGGAACAGTTCCAGTCACACTAACTTCCCACCAACTAAAGTTGCTTTATAGCTAAATAAACAAAATTTTCAGTGAATATGACAGTTATGTGTATGCTCGCCATCTTGGAACTTATAAAAACACTGTTTGTCCAAGACTCAGTATTAGTGTTAATAAAACCTATTTCTGAGTAAAATGTAGGACACTATCTGACTGTCCCTCTGAGGCTTTTGCTACAATTTCTCTTCTAATGGTCCCTGTGTAGGTTCAAAACCACACACAGCTAAACTCAGTGATGGTGCTTTGCTTCTCATCTGACTTGATAACCAGTAGTTTTTGAGAGACTTTATCCATTCTTCCTGCTAGAAACACTCTTCTCACTTGGTTTCCAGGTCATCAGACTTGCCTGGGTTTTCTTCTACTTCTAAAACTATTTGTTTTCCAATAGCTTTAGTGTTATGGCCTCTAGGTTTGAATTTTGGAATGCCCCAGAATCAACCCTTGAGTCTGTCCTCTTTTCCATCCACAGTCACTCTGGCGGACCACCTAGTCTAATGACTTTAAGTGCTGTTCACATGTGAGGTCCTCCCCCCCTGTTGTGTGTGTGTGTGTGTCTCTCTCTCTCTGTTTCCTCCTGACCACGTCTCTTCTCTGAACTCCAGATTCACGGATCCAAATTCTTGCTTAGCATCTCTTACACAATGTCTACTGGGAAGGTCAGGAAAAAATGAGTTTCCAATAGTCCATCCGAGGCTGCTTTGCTCTCAGACTTCACTGTAGTAAATGGCATTGTGTCAGTTTAAGGATAATCACTGGGTATTTTTGACTCTTGTTTGTCTTTTGCTCTGTAGCTGATTAATCACTGACTTCTTGATTCTACCTTCAAAATATACCCAGAATCTGACCCACTTTCCCAGCTCCGGTGGTTCAGCCCTGCACTGAACCACTGTTATCTCACATCTGCATCACTGCAGAGCTTCCTGATGGTCTTCCCGTTTCCTCCCCACTTCCGTCCTTACCCTACTGAGTCTCTCAGCCAGAGTGATCCTGTGAGAACACCAGTCAGATCACGTTACTCTTCTTCAAACACTCCAATGACTTCACAGTTTATTCAGAGTAAAAGTCCAAATCCTTACAAAGACATACAAGCTTCTTAGCTTTCTGCTCCCAGCCCCTCCTGTTCTCTCCTTCACGGTTCACTCTGCTCCAGCCTAGTAGCAATGCTGCCCTCCTTTCAACTCCTAGAATAAACTGGTTTCACTCAGAGCCCTTGACAGTTACTCTTCCCTGTGGATAGAATGCCCTTCCTCAGGTATCTTTACAGAGAATCCCCTCCCTTTCCTCAGGGGTCAGTTGCCACTCACATTACCCCTTTCCAGGTGTTCCCTGATCACCGTGGTGCAATCCACTTCCCTGACATTCTTATACCCCTTTCTACTTTACTACTCTCCCTAGTGCTGCTCACTCTCTAGTATTACATATTTCTCATTAATTCAACATACTCTCTTTCCCTTCCAATAGAATATCAACTTTCCCACCTGCTTTTGATGCAAAATGTGTATCAGTTCAGTGTTTATCTCATTTAAATTTGTACGTTTACTACGACGTTTTGTGGGCTGTTATTCTAAGTTGAGTACTGTCAGTACAAACTGAGAATAGTTTGGCGATGGAGCGAAGTCTTTGAGAACACGGATCCAGGAGAACTAAAAGGGGTTTCCTGTGAGAAAAAGTTGAAAACTCTTGTACCGAACCTTAAACTTAATAACTTCTGTTTCCATTTATTTTATGATTCTCATATTTGTGCTAGAATGTTATCACACATAAAAATAATTTCTGAGTACTTTGAATACTTTACTCTGAGTCAAGTACTGTGCTCAATGTTTATTTAATCCCATTATTTTATTTATCCATCGTGGGTATGTTTAATAGAAATAATTTTACAGAGGACCAAACTGAATTTTCATGAGTAGTGAGTAATTACACAATTAGCAAGTGGTGGTGTCTTACTCCAGAGACCTGGTAAGTCACGTCCCTTAATATCTGACATTAGAGTAACAGTTGTTTGTGGGCTCCGTGGGTCCTTCTCTTTTTGGTTTCAACACCCTAACTCAAAACCAGTAGTTTTCCTACTGTAAGTACCTCACACGTGTAGCATCAGATAAACACTTACTCACGGCTTCCAAATGGTCTTCCATCAGAGTCCTGTGTCTCTTCCGTTTACAGCCAGTCTTGTTTATAAGTACAGAAACATTCTGTTCGCCTCTCCCAGGACCAGGACACTTACTGGCACTTGTCATAGTCACAGCCAACAAAGGAGGACACTATGGGTCCAGATGACTTAACCTTGTTCAAGTTCCCCAGTGTATTTGATTCCTTAAGCACCTCAGGGGTTCATAGCTTTGAAAGTCTCTGAAAGGCAATTAACCAAACAGTGTGTTAAACTCAGTGCCAAAGAAGAGAATGATTTAAAAAATTAATGATGCTATATTTGAGAAATACCTTTTATAAAACATCTCCCTGGGGTCTTCATTTAATTGTCAAACACCTATGGAGTATAAATTGCCGTTTCTACTTCAGACAAGGAAATAGATCAGGTCAGTTAATTAACTTGCCCGGCGAAGTGCAGTCAGGATTTGAACCCAAGGCGATCTGATTAGAAAATTCATAGTCTTCCCCTTAGACCAAATGTGCTTCAAAGACTTAATACTTGAGTCCCTATTCAGCTAAGATAATAGTGCTTCAAAAGTGGACTCACTTATCCCGAGTGTTTATAAACATAGGTTTTGCACCAAACATATTTGGCCTCACTTTTCATCAACCCATTACCCAACTTTTAAGTGACAAGAAGCCTGTCATACTGGCTAATGTCCTTAAAAGCAACTTGTCAGGTTTCTCCATTATTTATCTTAGTAATATTTATTGAGTACTCAGTCTGCATCAGACACCACACTGAGTGCTTAAAAGTTACTGCATTTTAACTTTCACAGTAATCTTGTGAAATAAATATGATTATTATCCCCATTTGTGGGCTATAGGAGACATAGAAATGATTCTACATCCATTGTTCAAAGTCACAAAATGTAAGACTTGTACAAGGAAGATTAAAGCTTTTTCTCTGTGTGCTAATCATCTATCCCCAAATCTCCCTAATTATCCAGCATTTACTGTGTTCTAGCTACTCTGCCAGGCACTGTGGAAAGTGATAGAACTGAAGTACGGGGCGTGGCCTTAAGAAGGTGGAGTTTATTGGGAGGCACCAAATCTTTGTAAACAAACAAATACAACAAGTTGTGATGGAGTTACCTGTTGTACCTGACAGTGAGAGGCAGGCCAGGATGGAGAGCTTGCCAGGAAGCATTGTGTGTGTGATCAGAGGTTTTTCACAGGAGGGAGAAACATGCTTGTGAGTTTGAAGATGTGTGGACAGTTACCATGTCTGAGGAAGACATTTCTGGCAAAAGGCACAGCCACCAAGGCACTGAAACTGGAAATGGAATGGATGGTGGAGGAACTGCCAAAGTCCGTCAGATCCATCGGGAGTATAGAGTGTATTTGTTGGCATGATGTTAGATGAGAGTTCAGAGGTATTTTCATGCCACGTTAACAAAATTCTCAAGGACAATGTCTTCACTTTGACCAGTATTAAGATGCTTGAAGTGTCAGGGGCTGTGGCAAAAAGCTTGGTGGCGTTAGGGAGGCAGCTACCACTGCCGGAATCAGCATGTGCAGAGCAAGGCTGATGAATGAATGCTAAACACTCTACTCCATTCCTACCAGTGTCAGGATTAGGGGAATGAGGAGACATCCTCCTAGAGACTCCAAGTGACCACCAGCGATTATAAACCAAATCAGTGGCATGGCTGAGTCTGAAACTCAGTGCTTCTGACTTCACATTCTATGCTCTTTCTCCCACAGCAAATTCCTCCAAAGCCTTCTCCTGCCATGACACAAATCCTCCTTCTCTTCAGGTATTTTTGCTGTTAGTCACCTCTTGAAGAGAAAGGGGCAAATAACCCTTGATTTCTTAAGCATCAGGCACTAAGCCTGAATTCTGTGGTCTTTCTCAGCTGAAGATGCTCAACTCCACAACACAAACACACACAAAGGAAACAGTGCGCACATTTTCACCGTGTTTCCCTTTAGGCTTAAACATGGACGCTAAGTCACAGGTTAAAAGTTTTACCTTAAGAAAGGAGTTCTCTCCCAGTCGGTCTCAACCGGAAGGCTATGAGCACTTGGCAGTAATGCTAAGCTGCTGTCCAACATTCATTTTAAATGCATCTTTTGTCTTCCTATCCCCGGGATAAATTTTTTTTTAATTGGACTTTTCATTATTTTGAGCCTGAGTATAGACGGCTCTCTTTAGTTTGCTGTCCCCTAGGGCTCTTGCGTTAGTCACAAAGCTTATTCCTGTGGTAAATAGTTCTCAATGGCAATTTTGTTTTTGCATGTTTGTGTCAATTATAGTTTTATTTCTTCATTCCTCCCCTTAACGTAAATTGTCATTTCTCACCACAAATAGTTGGGAAAGCCCAGTCTCCCTTTTTACTCAGTTTCAGAAACTGCCATAGATGATAGTGAGGTATAAAAACGAAGCTTTGAGGCTCCTGTCATAACAGAATGGAAATGACTGTTGAGTTGTTATGGGAAGAAAACAAGATTTCTGTGCCAACAGTAAGTCTGAATCGCACAACTTACCAACCTCTGTAGCAAGACCTCATCCCGACATTCTAATATTCAAATCAGCAAGTTCCAGAATCTTCGATAACAGTCGATCCCAAGGGTTTTACATCCATGGCATTCCTCATGGTTTTGTAGCTTGAGGGAATGGCAAACAAGGCAATTAAAGCAAAACTATGCATTGACAAAGTCAGGTCAATTTTACTTAATAAGACTTAGACAGGTTTTGTTTGGAGACTGAGATTTCCCCAGTGGTAGATATTATTCAACCATAATTTTCCTTCACATTCTGTATTGAGTTTTGCTGAATCCAAATATGTATATAGAAGGCATGTATTCACTATGTACAACTGAATATTAATAAATACATAGGTATCAATATATCTGTGAGGTGCTTAGATATCTTCCATTTGTCCTTCTAGATAAGCTGCCATCCTTTGCCATCCTGTTCTCTGGTCTCCAGGAAACCAACCTTAATGAACTGTATTACTTAATACGGCCAATGGAGGGAGGAACTAAAATGAGAGAAAACGCTGGGTTCAGAATTTCCAGACTCTATCCCCACACAGTTGGTGTCGGCCTCATTAATCCCTAGACCAACGTCCCGGCTTTTATCTGGTTTCTCTCACTGTAGACTCTCCTTCTCTCTCTGGGCTCTGATAACTGCTCTTTCCCCTTCTCCCTTCAGGCCTAGATGTAGTATGATGTGTCAAAGGACTAGTCTATCCTTTGTCATTTTCTCATATTCTGTTCACATATTTATAGATATTCCTTTTATTAAATTCCCAAGTTGCCCAGTCTGAGTGGGCCACTTGGTCTCTGACTGGTGACATAATTAGCATTAGCTGTAGCCCTGGAATCAAACCTTTAAGCCAGGCCTCTGGGATTAGTTTGCTCATATATTTAAAGAATGAGCAAATATGTCACTTGCCAGAGAAGTGGGACACTGGTGAGCGCTGGCATGTGGTAGCATCGTGATAATTTAAATGACCATTAGTAACATCATAGCATGCCTGCTATTGGAGAGCAAAGCACTGAAAGATGAGTTCGTTGTAGCATTGATGGTGCCCATGATATTGGCTGTAGGAATCATGGGGTCTTCTAAACTGAAACTGCGACTATCCTTCCGTGAACATGCAAGGGCACTTGGAAAGCCTCAGCAGTAGGTTTGAAGGAGCTTCTCATCTCCTTTAGTCCCTTAGGAAAGATATGGTTGAGGTCCAAGCCAGGGCTTGGTTATAAGGACTGCAGACAAGCAATACCAGTTAAATGCCAAACATCACCAGATGGTTTATGATAAGGGAAAGGACCTGATGGAGGGGAGAATTGAGATCATAAAATGATGGGATAGGGACATGGGGCAGACAAGAATGGAGCTAAAAACAAGAATCTTTGCCTGAAGAGGCAGTTCCTAACTTCCCCCACCTCGGAGAGTCAGCTTTTCCCTGTACAAAACTCTTCTAATGGCTGTACTCAGGGAGTTGCCTTATGAACTCACGTGATTCTCCTCAACATCCACCCTCACCCCTCCACATTGCCTCTGTAGTGAATATTGCTTAGCCCAGATGACAAAATCAAATACTTGCTCTTAGAGCAAATACACACTAAAAAAGGTTATGAGACTTCACTGATCTCCATTAGTAAGAATCTAGAAAGCATGCGATTGGCTTCTAAAAGTGGTAAACCAAGGAGAACGAAATATTAGGATTATTCAAACCGAAGTTATCAACACAGGTGCACCCATGTGGGATTCAGGAATTCACAGTGTGTCCTCAAGAACACAGGCATTTATACTATAGTTAAGCATTCAGTCTGACTGATTCTTTTGAACTGTTTAATACTTACTGAAGAGAAAAATATCCCCGATGCAATGATGGCAAAGCATGTGGATAACATCAGTACCATAGGCTTAATTAATTTCTTCATTATGTCTCTATTTAGTGTTGTAGCTTACTAAGATTATTTGTATGCTTATTTGTAATCTTTTTGTGTTTTAGTAATATTATTTGGACCTTCCCTGTAGTTGAGGTAAACTTACAAGATAAAAATGAGTAAGAATCTTCACAGGCTAGCAGTGATTTCTTATTTGGAAAAATCAAACAGTTTTCCTAAAGTAAATAAAACAGGAGCAATGTAGCAAATGGTTAATTTTTTTTAATAAAATTGTAAAGTCAATCAGACTTTTATATCCACTATTTTAAACAAAATTTTGCTTTTTTTTGTAAAATTATTTTTTAATTCTCAGCCAACATTAAAATCCTGTTTTATGTTGCTATTTTGTGTTAATTTAATATGAGAGAATTACTCATGAATAATTTAATCTTGTAATAACTTTAATCTAATTGTAGAACTTTATTCTAATAATTTATTAATTATTCTAATTAATAAATGTACTCAATCTTCATCTATTACATCAGAAATTGAGTCCACATAATTAGCTTTCATTTAGGAACTGTTATCTAATAACTTTGTCTCAACTTGGCTCTTCTGTGTGACAGCTGTCACTGATTATTATTAGTAGTAGCATTCATCAATGCTGACTATTCTTGGTTTTTGTAGAGCTTCCAGTTTAACTGGAACTTCTTGGAAAATGGGTCTTTAAATGTATGATTTGCTGCTTATACCAATAAAAATGAACATATCTATATTTATCTGAATTTCTGTTTCTATGCACTATATATTTAGTCAAATCACACTTTTAAAATTCAATCAAAATGAAATAATCTATTATATTTATTCTTCTTATATTCTCTATGTACATTTTCATCTTTTGAGAATCCTAGACATCCTTGGCTTTTTTTGGTTCAATATATTACAACTAAAAATATTAATTTAGTTATTATCATGATTGTATATGTATTCATGATTTAAAATATATGTATATATATCCAGGGCATCGCAACGTCATCAGCACCAGACTCTTGAAGCTAGTTTCTTTTGTTCCTGACTCTTATCATTTATAGAAACATCCACGTTTTCTAAACACAACAGAATATTTAGGCACATACGATTTATTCTCTCACTCTAAAACAGAGACTGAGCTGTCCTCCAAGAATGTTTTATGCTTTTAGGTGGGGAGTGTTAGGGATACAGATTAAGGACCCAAGTCTGCACTTGCAGCACGTCACGGAGTGCAATGGGTCGTCTCCGTTTGGCACAGAAGAAGGGTAGTCTGAGATGTGCAGACGTTTTCTTAGTTTAAGGCAATCTCACCAGTGTTTATGTGCTTTTCAGATCACTTATGAATGACACAGAACAGGCCAAGTGATCTGACCCTTTCAGATCTCATCCTAGCAGAGCCCTCTCTGTTTCCCAGATTCGTGAGACTCACATGAGAAAGCATCTGCTAAAGGACGCCACATCTGCCGTGTGCTGTTTCTTCTTTGCCCACTGAGCAGCTTATACCACAGTGAAGTCTCAGGGGGATGACACCCAGTGGGGATCCAGTCTTGGAGTCCTCAGCTTCGTGAAGAAGGCAAAGTGGAATTGGACGTTCCAAAAAGGCTTAGGCAGATGTTGTACATTTTAGATTGTTTTCACGCAACAGTTCTTAAAAATTGGAATACAGTAGGGAAAAAAGTGGAAGTAACATGGAACTCCTTAAGAGAATGCATATTGGGGGCTTAGGTTTGTCTAAATCCACAAATCCACAATTGTAACCTTTTCCAGTAGAAATATTGGGAAAATAAGGTTTCAAGGGCTCCCCTGGGGAGCTTTGGAAAAATACTCATATCTGAGTCCGACCTGCAGAGATTCTTAAGGCCTGGGCTTGGCATTAAAACCAAACAAATAAACAAATGACAGCAGCCAACTCTACTGCATCCAGGATTTGAAAATAATTGAGATCAATTTATATTTTTATTTAGAAGCATTATTTGACTCAGCTGCCTCTTTGTACATGGATAAGACTTGATTAATATTAACCATTTGCTTTTTACTCCCTTCCTTTCTTCCTCCTTTTCTTCCCTTGAGCTCCACGGCAGGGGAGCAATGCAGTGGTCTAGATTTTAACACCCATTTGAAAAATGAATAAACCAAGGCTTATGAAAGTGAAATGATATGTTTGAGCTCACCATATCAGTAAATGCCCCTTCTGGCCTTCCTGCTTCCTTATAAAAAGTTTGCGTTTGCTAGCTATGCCGTTGAAGATGGTTCCAGAGTTTGCTATGACTAGGGAGAAGAGACCTTAGGGTTCAAATTTGCTATGTGGACAATTGACAGTATACAAGGATCATAACCATCTCTAAATTCCAGTTGATTCCAGGAAATGGCTCTGTACATGGTCTGTGAAGTCTGCATTTTAGGTTTTGCTGTTTTTGTGATGAATACATCCATTTTCATGATTGCCAGTATTAGGCAATATGGAAGGATGAGAACACTGAGGTCACTTGGAAGGCATGGTTTAATCACGGCGAAGGTTCACACTCAAGGGAGGGAGAAGAGAGGGAGCAAGTAACACCCACATCAGCCAGGAATCCCTCAGAACAAATGATTACATTTTAATTACTGGTCTGGGACATTGTCCCTCAAGAATCTAAAATTCAGCCTAACGTCCTAAAATGAGAAAACTCAGGTGACTTAGGGATTTTACTGTGTATTCATTCATTAGCTCTCTTTTTAATCTATAAAAGGGCTGAGTTGTATTATAGCAGTATCTCATTTGTGGTTATAGGAGAAGATTTATTTTATCTCTGTGAAATTACATTTTTTTTGCATGTGGATATCATGTCTATTTTGTCTTTTATGGGCTTTTTTTGTATGACTGTGTGGTAAAGACAGGTATGAAACAGATTATTTCTACACATCAATGATGTTAGGGTATTTTTTATCTCTTGTGCCTATGATTACAATTGCTTGTTGAGATATTAAAAAACAACAGTAATAGTAAAATAAAACTATCAGTTATTTAACTAAAGGACATTTTGGAAATGGGTCAACTCAAGTGCGAAGAATTATGGCTTTGCTATATATCCTTACAGTGAGACAGGTGTATAATCTCTAGGATCTTCAATTTTCTCATATTTAAAATGGATGTAAATATATTGGAGTTGTTGTAAAGATGTGATTTATTACCAGCAAAGTATTTACACATCTTTGCCATGTAATAGAGAATTATAATACGTAGCATTTAATTTCTTTTGGTGATTTTTTTTTTCTTTCCACAGAGAAAGATTTTTTCTCAGGGCAAGAGGGTGGAAAAGTGATTTTATTGTCTCTACTAACCATCAGAATTGATTAACTTTTATTACGTTTTGCAACATGGCATTCTTGCTGATGTTAGGAGTTGGCTCTCTTAGAGCATGGCCTTCCAGGAGCCCCCGCTATCATATCTTCCTCTTTCTCTCCATGTGCTGTTAAAACCAGATCCCAATCTTTTGCTCAAGAGAATTTGTGAAACTAATTCACAGTAAGTGGTACATTATCATCTACGGTGCAATTTAAAAAAATTTTTTATTTAAGTATAGTCAGTTTATAATATTGTGTCAATTTCTGGTGTATAGCACAATGCTTCAGTCATACATGAACATACATATATTCATTTTCATATTCTTTTTCACCATAAGTTATTACAAGATATTGACTATAGTTCCCTGTGTTATTAAGTATAAAATTGTTGTTTATCTTTTATATATATATTAGTTAGCATCTGCAAATCTCGAACTCCTAATTTATCCTTTCCCACCCTCTTCCCATCTGGTAAATGTAAGTTTGTTTTCTACGTCTATGAGTCTGTTTCTGTTTTGTAAATAAGTTCGTTTTTTTTTTCTTAGATTCCACATATAAATGATATTATATGATATTTTTCTTTCTCTTTCTGGCTTACTTCACTCAGAATGACAATTTCCAGATCCATCCATGTTGCTGCAAATGACATTATTTTATTTTTTCTGGCTGAGTAGTATTCCATTGTATAACTATACTACAGCTTCTTTATCCAGTCATCTGTTGATGGACATTCAGGTTGTTTCCATGTCTTGGCTATTACAAACAGTGCTTCTATGAACATTGGCAATTTATAAACACTGTAAGTGGCATTTTTATTCAAATGATCATCCCTTTTCTAGCATATTTTCATAACTCAGAGGTGGATTCATTAGAAAAATATTTAGGGTCTTCCTAGTAGTCCTTCCAAATATTCTTCCTTAATAAGGGAGGGAGCAGAATCATCCCTGTGCTGTCTTTACTCTTACTCCTTAAACTTCTTAGTCCTTATGTTGATTTTTTTAACAATAAGTTTCATTGATTGATGAGCTGATAACCAATGAAATCACAAACTTTGGCAATACTAAACACACGTAGGGATTGTATGGGTTTGCGTAGGCTCTGAACACCTCTACAGTGATACATCAAGTACTTCTGATGTGGTTGTGTCTAATATTCCTCTACTCTTAGAGCACAAGTATATTTCTAGCAAACTAAGTGATATGGCATTTATGTAATATTGTTAGCTATACTATTTTCACTATGTGTCAGATTCTATGGTAAATTACTAGATGTACTTTCTAGTGTAATCCTCAAGATAATTCTGTGGATTAAGTATTAGTATAGTTCCCATTTCACATGGGAGAAAATGAGGCTTAGGGAAGTTTGGAAACCTACATAACTGACCCAGCAGAGAAATGGTGGAGTCAGAATCATATTCTGATTGTCCACGTCCACAGTGCTTACTATGTAGTAAGGAATGGAAAAAACATAAATGAGTTACAGGATCCCTAGAAACCCAAAGTCAATTGGCAAAATAGACTAATACATTTTTATTCACATACACACCCCCTAACAGTACAACAATGGAGTATGTTCAAATGATGGAAGTGGTTCAGCGGAGGGGACTCTGATTAACTCTGGGTGAGTTAAATGAGGGAGAGTTTCAAAGAGGATGTCATGCATGCCTAGTATTTAAAATATTAAATAGGAGTTTTCCAGACAGACAAGAAGGCGTTTGGCAACAGTGGCTTTCATCTTGTGAAGTGAAATGGAGGGTGTACAGTTTACTCAGTGATGCCTGTTTGATTGAGATGATTATATAGAATCTACTGTTAATTATAAAACATCCAGGGCTTCTGCAAACCCATATTTAATTTGGTGGGTTTGCTTTGTACCATGGGCATTATATTTATTTACAAAAATGTCTTTATTTCTCTTGTCTTTATGAGGGAGATGCGGTTCTGTGTGTTCTTACAGAAACAAAAACAGATTTATATCCTGAAAAACTGACAATTGAATAGAGTCAAGCTGGCTTTGAGGAGTTGCAGCTGTAAAGTGACTAAAAATGCTCTTTGAGGAAACTGTGCATTTAGAGGAACCATGAGACTATCTTTTTGATTGAGTCGTCAAACTACAGAGTGTTTAAATGTTGAACTAATGTATTTATGTTCCTTCATGGGAACAAATTCTACATAAGCATGCATGCCTCTGGAACCAAGACTTTTTATTTTTGTCCTGGTTTTTACTACTCTAGATATAAATATAGATATATTATATACACGTTTATTGTGGGTGCTTATATATATATTCAGAAATTTTTCAAGTGATTTTTGGACAAGTTGTTTACTGTCTTAAAGACTTAGCCTCTCCATCGTTGGCCTGGGGTGGGGATGAGAAGTGCCAATAATTCCTGTTCTGCACACATAACTAAGATCCCCTAATGAAGGGGATCTTTATTTTTAGGTTATTGGGCTTCACATGTGTTGCTTCCTTTACCTCGTCCATCAGCTCTGTGTATGAGGATGTCACTCTTGCCCCCTTCCTGCAGATAAAGAAAGTTAAGCACAGACTGGCCGTGTGACTTGTGCAAGGAGAGCCTCCTGGCTGGCTCGTGGTGGAACCAGGCGTGTGATTTCGGCTCTCCGGTGGCAGAGTCTGCGTGCTTCCCCGCTAGTCCCGCGATCTGTTGTGTGCCTTCTTGTCAACTGAGAAACTCACTGTGGATGTCCTTTGCTCTCATCATAACCACCCCTAAGCGTTACCGAAACAGTTTTTATTTTCAGCAGGATTTTGTAACCATTGTTTGGAGGGCCTGGAAGGGAGTTCTGTAACCACCCTTCCTTCCTACTCTTGATGTAAACAGGACTGTGACTTAACTCCTCTCTCCTCCTTCCAGGCCCATCCCTCCTTTACTCCTGGATTTCATATTTTAGATCACGTAGTTTACCAGTTCATGCTTTATATGATTCGAAAATCCCTGTTTAAGTCAAAAGACAAGGAAGCTCTCTAAAATATATGCAAATTAATAGTATTTGAAAAATGATGCTTTGCATGAAGTAGTCTTTTTCATGACCAGCAACTACTTGGTTCTTCAAATGTCTTCTTCGTAAGATTCCCTGTTCCTTCAGGAATCAGAATGCTTCCTTCATCTCAGCTTCCCACTGGACTGTGAGGTTTTATGAGAGTATCAAAATGTCTGTTGTGTTTAACAGAACAGGCTCAGCATATGGTACATACTAGATTACCAAAAACATAGTTTATAAAAGGAAGAAAGAAAGGAAAAAGAATGGACAAATGAATGGATGAATGATTGGCAGCTTCTTTTTGCTCTTACAACTGTGCCTGCCTCCAGGACTCTTCCTCACCCCATGTCCTTCTAACTTCCTGCTTTAATCTGCTGAAAGCCAGTTAACCAAACACGTTAACTCTGTGCCTAAACTAGGAAAGCAGGCACAGGGCGGGGGCTAAGGAGTGCTCAGTGACTAGACCTGGTAACTTTAACTTGTCTTGATCTTTTTTAATAATCTTTTTTTTCTGAAATGGTTTTTATCAGAGAAGTGAATTTCGGCTAAGGGTAGCAATATTGTGTGTTACTAGGGCTATTAATAGTAGTTGCTATTTGTGGGTTGTTTCCTACGTGTAAGCATTGTCTTAAATTCTTTATACACACTATTCAATTTAATCCTCAGAAAATTGGTTCTATCATTATCCTTATTGTAAATATAATAAAACCATCGAAGACCCCCACTGCATGGAAGTGGTGAAGCTGGGAGAATCGGCGGTTAGTGTGAGCCGCTGCGGGTTTTGTTGTTGGTGTGCACAGTCTCTGTTCTCAGGGTTGCAGGATGTCTAAACACTAGAAAGTAGAAAGTTGCATCTGGGTGTTACAGGAGCGCAAGCCGCTGTTCTGGCCTCTATTTTTAGGTTCACGGGCAGCACATCAAACAGTGTCTTTTTTTGGCTCTTAGTTGAGTTGTTCTTTGTTGGTTGTAGAACAAAGACATAATCAAATCTTTCTGAAGAGGTGAGCGTGAGCAAGGCTTTGAAGAAGGCATATGATTTGGAAAGATTATGAGCAGCCAAGAGGGCCTCCCTTTAGAGTAAAGGCAAGAATATCTGTTTAACTTAATCACTATTTGAGTTTGAATATTCTTTTGGAATATCCTCTTCAACAGCAGAGGGAAAGCTTTCTGCTTATAGTACAACTCAGATACTCAAGATATAATCTCCTTGCTGTCCTATTTTTATCTTGAATTTTCAACATTGTGACGTATAGGGCATTTGATTTTTTTTTTCTTTAGGTGAGTGAATGATTCTATGAGAGGGAGGTGACCAAGAAATGAATATGATAAAAACAAACTTCACTGTGACTGAATTTGTGTTCCTGGGGCTCTCATCTCAGCCAACGATAAGGCTCATTCTTTTTATTATGTTCTTGTTCTTCTATTTGTTAACGGTGGTGGGGAATGTTATTATTATCATTATTATCCAGATAGAACCACGTCTCCAAACCCCCATGTACTTCTTCCTCACTAATTTATCCTTTCTGGATATCTGCTATACATCCACCAATGTCCCACAAATGCTGTCCAACATGGTGGGGACAAAGACCATCCCCTTCTCCAGCTGTGCTACTCAGATGTTCTTCTCCCTCTCCTTAGGGATGACTGAGTGTGTTCTCCTTGGTGTCATGGCTTATGACAGATATGTAGCTATTTGTCATCCCCTTCATTATACTCTCATTATGGACCAAAGCACCTGCATCCAGTTGGCAGCCATTTCTTGGTCCAGTAGTTTCCTGAGTTCCATGGTCATCAACATCCTCACCTTGAGTTTGCCCTACTGTGGGCCCAATGTCCTGAATCACTTTTTTTGTGAAGTTCCTTCCATCCTGAGGTTGGCTTGCACTGACACTTCACTTACTGAGATGGTTGTCTTTATCTTCAGTGTCATCATTGTCTTCATTCCTTTTCTCCTCATTGTTGTTTCCTACGCCCGAATCCTTCTATCGGTCCTCAGGATGCGATCAGCCTCCGGGAGGCACAAGGCACTGTCCACCTGTGCTTCTCATCTGACAGTGGTGGCCTTATTCTATGGAACTGGCATCTTCATGTACATGAGACCCCAGTCAAAGTCCTCCAGAGCTGGGGGCAAGATCATCGCGGTGTTCTATACTGTGGTCACACCCATGCTCAACCCCTTGATCTACAGTCTAAGGAACCAAGATGTAAAAGGAGTTTTAAGGAGAGCTGTTGTGAAACAGAGGACATGAGAGCTCTTAGTGCGACACTGAGGTTAACTGTTAACCGAAGATAATGGACTTTCCAATATGAAATGATAGAATAAAAAATGGCTGAGACAGTCAGCATCTGCCCTATCGTTCAGAAAAGACACTTGGTTCCAGCTGCAGACTCAACAAGAAACATGTCTCCCCTAAGGGCAAACCATAACTTTCAGAACAACATTTTTTATTGAGTGACTACTAATTTCTCACTCCTTGAGAAATCTTGATTCTCTAAAATCATAGACTCTCCAAAATTAATTGCTTCAAATTATATCAGTAAGAAGAAGCATCTTACTCCTGCCTGAAGGATGTAAAACACTTTGACGGGGAGAAGCATTCTCAACTTTCAACTCAGGTGCAGAACTTCAGATAAGGGTCTTTGGTTGCAACATGCTGCATCGATCTTAATTTTGTAGTTTCCAACACTGCATCTACTTTGTGGTTTAAACCTAATTTTGACCCCTTTATACATAGCCCTGCTTTGCAATGAATCTCTCAAAATGTTGCTTCATTTAAATTTTATCTTAACCCTACCCTTCCCTTCAAATCCTAGTGTGTGGTGTTTTTCTTTGCAATGGATCAATAAATCTGATTTTATGTGACTGTAGGCTTATTCCCAGTGCTCTTAGGCTGATTGTAGCGATGATCAGAAGTGGAAGATTTGGTCAAGTATTAATAGATTAAGTAATTCATTCACTACACATTGTTGAATGACTATAGAATATAATTGTAAATAAAACAGAAATAATTCCTTTCTTTACATATAGATAAGTATTTGTAATACACATATAATATACACACTTACAATGACAAATTGTGATGAATGGAATAAGGGGCATGATTATCAAGGGGTGGAGACAGACAATCATAGGAAGGATGACCTTTTCTGAGGAGGCTGCACACGAAGGAAGGAGAGGTAGGAGTCAGATCGAGAAGAGCTTCTATTTGGAGCGTGGTTGTGGACAAAGACTGGAAATGTGAGATGGTTTGTTCATTTGAGGGGATAAAGGAAACTATTGAGAAACAGGAGGTGTGGCTGGGGAGGCAGACAGGAGATGGACCACGCAGGGCAAAGCTGCTTATGGTCAGGAGCAGGGATGTATTCTCAGCAAAGTGTAATTGTTATAAAGAAGGGTGGTATGACACCACTTATGTTTATGAGAGGTTTTCCTGGATGCTGTGTGGGAGACAAATGTACATGTATGTGTCACAAATGGGTGGAAACAAATATTTCCTCTGTTTTGAAGCTTTTCAACCAGTGGCATCTTTAGTAAAGAATTATCCTTCAAATTAAGAGAATAGCAAAATATAACTTCATATTAGTGTACTTAATAAACTTAAATATGGCCTTTGACTAAATTGTTACATTAGACATAAGCAATTCCTAAAATTTTCTCACTTGTTTATTTCATGATTTAGATAAAATAAAAAGAATATAATTTCCCTTTTGCAGATATCCAACAATTAAATGCCACCATTTCTTCTAACTACATACAAAGGTTGTGTACAATCAGCAAATACATAAATGAAGTCTCCTTGATGAGATAAGTAATGTAGACATCACTGGTTTAAAATTGACTTCAAATGTAAAAAGCAAGCAATCAATCATCTGTCTCTATCTAGATATCTATATCCTCTCTAGAATGTATTTATTATGAATTGATGATAAAGTTTGTATATTATAAACCTGTCAGAATTTCTTTGGAAGTTGGTTTCACTTTTTGGACGTGGCTGATTAATTTTAAGGATAATAATGCAATATTGAAACGTTTTAATGTCATTGTAGGTATAGAGGATATAAAAAACACTCCAACCATACATTATGTTACCAGCTTTCCTAATGGGTGTCTTTTCCTTTAAAGTGAAAAACATTAATTCAGCATTCCAGTTAGTAAGTATGAGGATTGTAAGATATTGAAAAGGAAGGCAGTCCTGATGAAGCTAATTATTTCTCATTAGTACCATTCTTCCATCATAATCTGAAAGCTGAACTGCTTCTTTGACATCATCTGTTTTACCTCTTGCCTTCATTTATTCCTATAATAGTGCCTTCTTAGGCTATTTGAACTTGCCGTGATTCAGCTCGCCACAGTCACAGGCAATGTGAATCTTCCATCAAGTGCTTCACAACACAACACCGTCTAAGTCCTGACTAATCAAAACATCAGGCTGAACACAGCCATGGACCAGACACTTACAGAGCTTCCCCAGTTCTAGTTGTGCCTGCCACTTTCTACCATGTTGCACATTTCCCTGTTTTACAGAACACTGGACTAGGACTTAGCAGAAGTGAGTTCTCATACTCATAAGGGGTATATGTTTTAATGTCATAGCAGATTTAAGTGTAAATCTAGCCCAAAGGACAGCTGCCATTATTTAGCCCCAAAGTGCTTAAATACACTACTTAGGATTTCCTTATATTTTAATATTTGGATTAAAGCACTTTCGAGAGTGAAATGTAGCATTGTAGATACTTATCCCAGGACAATGGGCAAAAAAATAAAACTCCTGAGCAAGAGGGGTCATTGGCCACGGCAACACTCTCTTGCTTAGTTATCACAGAAACCCCATATTGCAGGCATTACTGGTACCATTCTACAGATGGGAAAAACCCAGAAAGTGAGCTCAGGAATGATTTCTAGAAGAAGCGATGATTGATTTGTGACGTAAAGCAGAAGCACGTGTTTTCTAGGTGGTTAGTGGTATTTGAAGCATAGACTCTTATAAGCAAAAGTATGCAAAGGGAGGAAGTTTAAGGTGTACTTGAGTTCAACGTAACTTGAACTTCTGGGAGGTGGGATGTGGAAGGAAATGACTAAGATGAAGCTGAAAATGTAGAATTTCAGGTGTCACCTATGGATGGCATTCATGGTGTTGATTTCATCATGGGCTCCTATTCCAGTCTCCAGAACCAGGCTCATTATTCTCACTAACTTTGCCCTAACACAGCTGAACACACAGATACCAACACACCTGCTTCCAGAACCCCTCACGTGGCTGCACATTTTTGGTGTCTGGTTGTTTGAAGCAATCTAGACACCAAACATTTCATCTCACTCCTTTCTTTTCACAAACATTCTTTAAGTGTTCATTATGAGTTTGCTATTGTGAGGAGGACACTCAGGTACATCTCACACAGTGTCTGCATTTTAAGGCATTTACACATGTATGTGCATAACTATAACATCCACACACAATCGCAAGAAAGTTATAAATGAAATGATTTTGCTGTTCTGAAGAGTAAGTTTTTTTTTTTTTTTTTAACCAGCCCGGTAGGTCAAAGAAAGAGGGCTCCTGGAGGATTTTGCTGGTCCTTGAAGGAAGAGCCAAGTTTGGACGTTCTGAGACATGGAGTTGGGATATTCAGGGAAGCAGGGAGTAGAAAGAGGAGAGAACTGGTAAAAATACAGAGGTGGAAAAATGTCAGGGCCATTCAAGAAATAGTTTTACAGGAGAATTTGTTGCACAAAGAGATCAGGGAGAAATAATACCACGGGGAGTTTAAGGAGAAGGGCTTGGAATGCCAAGCAAAGGACTTTGGCAATTTCATAGCTTCTGTGTTAGGGAATAGGGGTAACTATGGGATAGGACAAGGACTCTTAGACCCTAATTATTCCAGGTAGCCTCTCTGTGGCAGAGATTGAAGGGAGAGACTTCAGCTTACATTCCTCACCTGGGAGAAGACCACACATAATTATGGCTAAAGGTGAGAGTTTTATTCAAGTTTTATTAAGAAAAGCATACCATCTTATGCCACTAAACCTATCTGAAGTAGCCAATGTCTACTTGGATTTACCCACCAAAAGGCTGTGTTGCTACGCTGGTTTCCCCAAAGGTCATTCTGTGGATGGATATGTGACAGGACATCAGGGAGCAAAGAGGAATCTTCTCCAGAATTCATGAGTGATAAAATCCCTACTCCCCAAGTTGTAAATTCCCATGTCCTTAAATTGGTGCCAGATCTTGAGCTGCATTCCAGCTTCACCATCAAACTTTCCCACTGGACAGCTGGCCAAAATGGCCCATGGAAAAGTCCCATGGTTTCCAGCCTTTTTACCTTTCTTCACTATGTTTCTTCCTTCGGCATTCCCTATCTGTTTGCTTTCCTGTTTAATTTCTGGATCATTCTTCAAAAACAACTCACATGCCCCCTCCTCCATAAAAGTCCCTGATCTCCCAAGAGGAGGTGCTGTCTTTCAGGTGTGACTTCCCACAGCACTTTGTCTGAAGTGCTCTTCTGGTATTTATTATTTTGTTTTCCTGTAATACAGGATATTTGCATTTAATTTATCTCTCTATGAACGTCAACTCAGTAAAGTCAGAACATCTTTATCTATATCTGTATCATCTATATATCTGCCTACCAAGTCTCAAGTCTTAAACACAGATTGTTTAAAAAAAATCTCACCTGAGATTTTTCTTGAGTGGGGAAGAAGCAGAATTTAATCTCAGCTTTTTTCATTCTGATACCTTCCATCTTAACCACATCTGCACTGATTTTTGCCTTTTATAACTCCTGGAGCAGTAGTTACCAGCTCTTTTCTGATTAGAGAAAACAGCAATTCATAGGATTTTTGTAGTCTATTACAGAGGGTATGATTGAAATGTCTGCTTTTGTTATGTTTTTAGTATTGGCTATAGTTTTTAATGGATAAAAGAGAATTTGGCCTTTTCAAACATCAGACATTTATTTATCACTTATTTGAGCAAACCAAAAGGATAGATGAGGTGTAAATAATAGCCCTCATTTCACTGATGAATAGATTAAAGTACAGAGACATTATGGGATTTATCTGACATGATTATTGATGGGACTGGGACAAAGAGTAAGCTGATCCAACGTCCATCCATTTTTCCCTTGTCATTACAAGTTGATATTTGTGCTTCTAACACCAACTATGCAGGAAAAAATAGCTTCCTCATTTTATTGCAACACATTGACTCAAGATGACAGATAGTTAAGATGTAAATGAAGGAAAAATAGAAGGAGCGAATGTTTATTAAATCTCTCTTATGTGACAGATTCTTTACAGGGATTACAGCATTTCTTTTGAAAAATGTTAAAAAGTAAGTTATTCCCATTTGTAAGATGAAATTTAGGCTTATAGAGATTAAGTAACTGGCCCAAGTCCTACAGAAAGAGAGAGCAGAATCTGAGTGAGGGCTTCTTTCTAAATAGTCCAAAGCCTTAATTTTGTCATAAGTCAGAGTGGAAAGTGCAGCCTTTTGATCAGTTTTTGATTTCACTACTTAACTTTGACAAGTTTGTTGTTGACTTTTCTATATGTCGGTTTTATCATCTTTAAAATGAGAATAATATATATATATCTAATGATTGTAAGAACCTAAACAGATTTAAGGTGCTTTGTTTATTGACTGGATACAGCAATAAATTAAGAAAAAAAAAGTTAGTCCTCTAGCAACGAGGTCAGTGAGTAGAGATACAGAAATGGAATCTTCCTGATTCTGAGGCAACTGCCCTTTCAATTAGGACATAGACTAATTGGTTCATAGTTAATGAAAAAGGAAAGCCCTAATTTCTTATTTTTCACACAGCATATAGATTTACACATTGGATTATGTTTTTAAAAACCTGAAGGCCAAATCTCTGGACTGTTTCAGGATTGCCCACTCCACACCTGTCTATTAACCCCCTTATGTTCTCCATAATGTGACATCAGGGGTGTTTTTAGGAATTCATAATGTGATTGAGTGATTTTGAACCAGGTCGATTTCAACTCACACATAATGACACCCATTAGAAAGTGTGGTGAATCCCGAGTCTTTCATCTCTAAAACCTTAAGTACCTTTCATGATGAATGAAGTTGCTCTTACACTTCAGGGCAACCACTGTGTTTCCCTGACCTTTGACTATACTGCACGAGAGGAAAGGCTGAGATAAAAAATTGTCAATTGTCAGTATTTGAAACAGATGGTGTGATGGAATTTCAGCACATCTGAGAAAACCTTAGCTCTCCTCAGATCTCAGTCTGCTGCCTTTACCTGCTGCTGATACCTGGCAGTCCTGTTTCTTAAATCAAAAATTATAGCCTTGAGAACAGGCATTGTCAGTCATTGATACATCAGGGTTGACAAAATTATTCTTTGTGAAGGTGGAAAGCATGAAGACTCTTGGCCGCCATGGAAAAGGCTACTGTTTAATTGAGATTAGAAGAGGGGGAGAGAAAGGCATAGGGGAGATCAGGGATTGATCAGCACAATCAGTCCTGTAGACATTACAGTCTTGCTAAAATTAGCCTTAGGGATTGATCTAAACTGTATCTTTCTTATAGAAATGTCCAGAGTCCTAGAATCCAAGGGCTGGGAGGAGGTCAACATACAAGGTGGACAAAAATGAGATGCCCACCTCTTTTGAATAGACCAAAGGTCCTAGACCATAGGACCAAAGAGCCTAATCTCAGCTCTTATTCTTGGGCTTTGCATGGCTCCTGATTGTATTGGTGGCAGCAGCTTCTGAGAGATGACAGAGTAACTGGAAGCACATCGAATTCCTGTTGTTGCCACACGTGTGTCTTATGTCTGTGTCCTCTGGAGGCACATATCTAGCATTTGTAAGTTTTTGCTGAATACACGCGTGATTGGATTCTGGGATGCATTAAGTCACCACTCACACCAGCCCCATTCCCATGTGTTTAACTAAATTTTCTTCAACTCCCATTCATGGTAGATACCTTTTCAACATTTGATCTATCATTCCTCATGACCCTGAAAACAAATACGCTTTAGAGTGAGTAGCTATTTATTGCCCTTCTCAAGTCCTGTCTCCATTTCTTATCGACATGTGAGCCAATTTTAAATTAAAAAAAAAAAACTAATGCATCTCGCTCAGCATGACTTTCAAAAATACTAATTTATATTTGCTTCATACCATAGAGTTAAAGATTCCTGAAAACCCTCCAGAATTTATGATTGACTTGCAGGGTATTATGCTTAGTGAAATAAGTCAGACAGAGAAAAAGACTATGATGTCACTTATGTGTGGAATCTAAAAACACAACTAAAGAATGTAACAAAGCAGAGTAAGTAAGCTATAAGGACATATTGCACAGCACAAGGAATATAGCCATTTTATAATAACTATAAATGAAGTATAACCTTTAAAATTTTTGAATCACTATGCTGTATACTTAAAAATTATGTAATATGATACATCAACTCTACCTCAGTTAAAAAAAATTAAGATTGACGCAGCAGGTAGCTGGTAACTTGAGTAGTGTTTATTGGAAAGTTGTTTGCATTTCCCACCTTCTGACACCATCTTTCTGCCACTATTATTTACATGTAGTAATAACAGATTTTTCCCTTTTTTGTTTTTATTGAGGTTTTTTTCCAGTTAGTTTTTTGAGAGCAGCTTTCACATCCTTGTTTCGTAAACTGTAGATCAAAGGATTCAACATGGGGATGATAACAGTATAGAACACAGAGGCCCATTTGTCTTGATCCAGGGAGTAGCTGGATGTTGGCCTCAGGTACATGAACATGACTGTGCCATAGAAAAGTGTGACGCCAGTGAGATGAGACCCACAGGTGGAGAAAGCCTTAAGGCGGCCTTCAGCGGAGCGCATTCTGATGATGGCGATGAGGATGAAGGCGTAGGAGATGAAGATGATGAGGACGGTGCTGAATTCAATGAAGCCACACAAACTAAAGAGCAAGATCTCGCTGATGTAGGTGTCTGAGCAAGAGAGGGCTAGGAGCGGTGGGATTTCGCAGAAGAAGTGGTTGATGATATTGGAACCACAGTAACTCAAACTGAAGGTGAGGGAAGTGTGGGCGACTAAACTCACCAGACCAGCCAGGTAAGAACCCAGCACAAGAGCCAAGCAGACTCGCTTGGACATGAGAGTGCTGTAGTGGAGGGGTCGACAGATGGCCACGAAACGGTCATAGGCCATGGCAGCCAGGACATAGCACTCGGCATCCACAAAACCTACAAAGAAAGCAAACTGGGTGGCACAGCTGGAGAAGGAGATGATTTTGTGCTTTGCTAGGAAGTCAGCCAGCATCCTGGGGGCAATGGCTGAGGAGTAGCCCAGGTCGACAAAGGAGAGGTTGCAGAGGAAGAAGTACATGGGTGTGTGAAGCTGAGTGTCTGTTATGATCAGGATAATCATACCAACATTCCCCACCACGTTGACCAGGTAGACCAAGAGGAAGACCACAAAGAAGATGATCTGCAGCTGAGGGTCTTGAGTGATGCCCGTAAAGATAAACTCAGTCACCACTGTGTGGTTTTCTTTATCCATCTTTCCAATTTTATGTGTGCCTGGGTTTGCTTTATCGTTTGCAGTGATTCTTAAAAAGTTTCCCAGTAATTAGATTCTGTGACCCATAGGGTAACTCAAATGACTTTGGTAAGGGCAATGGTCATTTGTCTTCTCCAGGAACCCAGTCAAATAAGAGAAGATGTTAGTGTCTTAGGGATGGCAAATTCTGCTTCTCTGAAGAAATTGATGCCCTGATGTCATTTATCACATGGTACCAAATGTTTGACCTGATCTGTGCAAGTATCTTCCTAATTAATTAGTAAAGAATAACAGTTTTGAGTGTCTCTTTCTTCTTTCTAAAACGAAGCAGATAATGGATAAGCATTAACTCTCACTGCAGATAGGCACACATAAAAAGGAAAGACCCAGGGATCTTAACATATAACATATCACTCATGCACACACACACAGAGAAAGAGAAATACTTGGAGCAGAGGGTGAGAAATATTAGAAAAAGTAGTGAATAATAATAACTTTTAAAAAGCCAGGAGTTAACTGAATGTAACTATATGCCAGAATTTTTAGTGCTTTCACACATTAATATAATTTCATCTTCACTATAAATCTATTAAGTAAATGCCAGCATTATCTCCATCTTATATCTTAAATGAACAAGGCTAGATACTAACTAACTTTAGCACAGTCAACAGGCAATTAAGTGCAGAGCTGGGTCTGTCTGAGTGTAAAGTCTACTCCACTTTATTGTCTTCCGTGTATGTGTGATTTGATGGAGTTGATGTATCTTAATTTTTGTGTCTGTCCTTCTTTTTTCTGCCTTGCCTTTTATTCATGGACACAGAATTAGTCTCTGGTTTCCCTGATCTTTAGAAACACCCAGAAGTTTTGCATGAAGCATAATCAGGGTGAAGACACAGCTGTGTCTTTGGACAATCTTACTGCCTAGCCAGCAGATCACTGCACAGCTCAGTCTGGGGTTAAGACTCAAGGGTCCTTCTCTCAGGGGAAATAGAGAAAGTGTTATCCAACTCTGTGGACAAAAGAAGCATGGATTTGGTAAACTTTTTCCTCTTTGATTGGAGGGATATCTGGTCCATTGAAGAATTCTAAGAAGGAAGTGGGCAAAACCAAACCAAACCCAATCAAACCAAACCCAAACATGGAGTAAGTTAGAAGTAAGTAGCATCCTCTACCTAAACCTGAAAGGAGAAGTCATGCAGTGTCTTCTCTAATTGGTTTACTGCTTAAGAAAGACAAGAAAGCAGAGCCGTATAATGCATCTCTCATGGGTGCGTGGCTATCTTAAATCCTGGGATAATTGATAGTGGTGCCCCCATCGTTAAGTTTCTGCACAGAACACGAGCACCTGCAACAGAGAAGCTGCTCTAAAATTGAGTAATCAAAACCATACATTTGTCTGAATGTTTATAATTTGCAAAGTACTTATATTTATCCCTATTCAATTCTTTTTTACTATGTTGTAAATGTGTGCATCATTTCATCATACCTTAGGTCAATTAGGAAACAGAGAATGAAAAAAAAACCTGGGAAAAATTATTTGAAAAAGTACAGTTCTCATAAAGAAATTGTACCCACAATATAGAAAAAGTTTAAAATTTAATAATAAGAAAATAACCCCCAAAGAATGGGCCAAATGTTTGAACAGATACGTCAGCAAAGAAGATATGTGAATGACTATTAAATGTATGAAAATGCTCTAATCATTTGTATTAGGAGCACACAAATTAAATTTATTGCTGCACTTTTATTAGAATGGTTATTGCTAGCTGAGATATTCCTACATGTTTATTAGAATGGTTAAAATTAAAAACATGTGGGTCATAATGTTCATTGACAAGGAAATGGAAGGACTGTAAATTTCATCCTTGTTAGTGGGAATGTAAAATAGTGCAAACACTTTGGAAACCTCTTGACAGTTAATACTTGCAACACAAGGGATGAAACTCAAAACAGGAGTACCTTATATGATTTCATTTATAAAAATCTAGAAACTGCATGCTAGTCAATAGTGACAAATAGGAGATCAATGATTGCCTGGGTACAGGTGCGTGGCAAAAGGAGAAGGAGGGAGGGATTACCAAGGGCCATAAGGAAACTTTGAGGAATGATGGATTAGCTTACTATGTTGATTATGATGATGGTTTCATGGGCATATATATGTGTTAAAATATATTAAATTTTATACTTTAAATATAAGTGATGTATTGTACATCAGGTATACCTCAATAAAGCTGTTAGAGAAGAACAAACTACCTTTCCCAACTTCATTTCAGCTCATTCTCACCACATGTGACTGCGTACATTATTTCATAGGTTATATTAATGAGGAAACAAAAACTTGGGCTGAGATAACTCACAAAGTCACACAGTGAGTTAGTTGGAATCAGAACCTGCCAATTTCATCTACAGCACTGTGTTCGTCCCTACATTCCAACTGCTTCACATAAGAATATAAAAATAACTCACCATGAAAAAATATGAAAAGGATCTACCATAGTCCTTTCCCTCTCAACTTGTACTTCCACTTTAGCAAGAAGGAAAATAATCCTGTTGTTGGCACTGGAAGTACTCCTTTAGTCCAGATTCATAATTTTATAAATGAAGAAATACACCTAGACATCAAGATTCAAAATGCAAGGGTGATCCCCAGCTGTAGCAGTTAGAGGAGGGTGAGATGCCTGGTAAGAACACGGCCCGGGGAATTAGGACTGATCCAGGGCTGAGCATGTGCCGACCTACTCATTTCACTCAACTGGAAAATGTGATTAGAAAACCATTCTTTCCTCCCTTGTGGATTCAACATTCCAGTTAAATGAGGAAGGATATGAGAAGGTGCTTCATCAATCATAAAGCACCCGTCTTGTTTTCTCTTATAGTGAACAGACAAGTCCAGATTTTACTACTTTCTGCTATTAATTTCTAGCACATTACTTATCTTCTTGGAGTCTTGGTTTTTTCATTTGTTAAATAAGATTAATAACTTTATGCAAAATGGTTAGATTATACATACATATTTAGTCTCTCTCTCTCTCTCTCTCTCTCCACACACACACACATATATATACATATGGTATGAATTTAGTGACTGGTGTTAAGTACTAATGCATTTGGCAGTTGTGTGTAAGTGAAGGTGTTTTAATTCAATAGATGAGTGTGTACTTACGACTCCCTGAAATAAAAAGATTCAATGCTTATTTCATAAAGGTGATGTATCACGGACTGCTTAAGCCTTTAGGAAAGGTATGACCTTAATTCTATAGCATTTCCATTGAATAATAAAAACAAGTAGAGATGAGGCTATAAAATTCAAAATCAAAGCTGGTTAAGACAAAAGAAGAGAAAAGAAAACTTCTATATTTTTCTTTTTAGTCTCTAAGACAAAAGAAGAGAAAAGAAAACTTCTATATTTTTCTTTTTAGTCTCATATAACTAAAATTCAATTGATCTGACTCTTGAGGAAATGGTTGAACAGTGAGTAAATAAGCATATTTCATGGTTAACAATAAATTCTAATATTTAAAAAAGACCAGGAAAAGCATTGTCTTACAGAAGCAAATATAGGCAAATATATTTTAGATTTCTATGTATTAGTGCTTTTGCGTGTTTAAGTGAAAAGAATACTGGGGTTATAAGAGTGTGGAATCCTGATTATAGTACCGTTTTTTTCTACAAATTAATTGTTTCAACTTGATGAACTGCTATGTGAGATGCAGCTTCCTTGCCTGTGAAAGGAATGGGCTAATGAACATTCTATAGAAATTTCAAATTCTAGCATTTATTTTGAATTCTGACTTATAATGAGACACCCAAAAGCCAAAGCCATGGTCAGCGACTCTTTTTGAAATTTTAAGATGTATGAAACTCGTGCCAAGGAGATCCATGCCCAAAGGAGCACTGGGTAGTATAAGGCTCCACTGCTAGTAGGTCGTTTCTCTTTCTCTTTCTGGCCCAAATACTGACCTTTTTTTCACCTTTGGGGAGAGGTCGAATGTCTCCTCTTCTCTTAATGTGCTGTGCTGAACAGATATTCTGAGAAGAATCCAGAGACAGTGAATCACTCTAGTAGTTGTCTCTGAGCCACTTGCTCATCCCACCTTTGCTCCTGTTTGTGGGAGGCATTTAAGCTTCAGAGTCACAAATCTTCCCCAGAGAAAATGTGATGAAATGACTTCTGCACTCACAGGAGACTCAAGGATTTGATGAACTGGCATCCCCTAAGGAATTTCACTCTTTTCTTCAACACTAATGATAAAAGAAGGAAACACAAAGGAATTCTTTTCTCCCTCTCTAGTTGTGATGATAGAGTTAGTAATGAGTGCTGCATGCATTATTTTCACAAGCCCAAAGCTGCCTTCATGGTGTAACTTTGACGGCAATTTAGAAAGGTCTGGTTGCTGATGCCCGAAGTCTTTTCAAAGAGGATGGTGATACTTCCCACGTTATATGGACTGGCCATATTTAAACTCTATTTTTCAAAATTGAAATACAGTCAATTACAATGTGTCAATTTCTGGTATACAGCACAATGTCCCAGTCATGCATATACATACATATATTTGTTTTCATATTTTTCTCATTAAAGTTTATTACAAGATATTGAACATAGTTCCCTGTGTTATACAGAAGAAACTTTTAAAAAATCTATTTTTATATATAGTGGCTAACATATGTAAATCTCAAACTCCCAAATTTATCCCTTCCCATCCCCCTTCCCCAGTAACCATAAGATTGTTTACTATGTCTGCAAGTCTGTTTCTGTTTTGTAGATGAGTTCATAGTATGTGTATATATATATATATATATATATATATGTATATATATATTTTTAGAGTCCACATATGAGTGATGCCATATGGTATTTTACTTTCTCTTTCTGGCTTAATTCACTTAGAATGACAATCTCCATGTCTATCCATGTTGCTGCAAATGGCAATATTTTATCATTTTTTATGGCTGAGCAGTATTCCATTGTATAAATATACCACAACTTCTTCATCCAGTCATCTGTTGATGGACATTTAAGTTAAATTCCATTTTAACCTGAGAGAATCTGGCATAAGGGACTGAAACTTAACATAACAAAAAACTAGTGAGATTGATCTTTTTTGAGAGGCTGATTTGGTGGGCAGGAAAAGGAACGAGTGGAGCTCCATGAAACTAACTTACTATTTTTTTTTTAAAGGACATTTATTCACCAGAGACTTTGTGGGGTACTTTCCACATGTGAGCAACTGAGTCTTCTGATGATAACAGTGTTGCCTCTGGTTTCAGACAAAGTGAATGACTCATTGATTTATACGTTAAGTGAATGAGTGAGAATTGTTTAACTTTTCCAGGTCACACAACTTAACATTAATAGTTTCAGAATGAAAGCACTCATCTGTCTGATTACGATGCTCATGCTGCGTCTCCTTTGATAAGAAGGACGAGAAGACTGCCACTCATAAGGCAAAGATTCCTACCCCAGGAAGAGATCTAGGGCAGCTTTCCAAACACTTCTGTTTTTTTTACCCCTGATATATATTTACAAGGAAAATAGGATGAAAGAAAGACAAGATTCAAATGTCAAAAACATGATTACATGCTTTAATTCTTTTTTAATTTCAAGAGATGGCATATAAATTTGTTTCAGCTCTCCATTGTATAAAGAAAAAGGGAAATTAGTGGTTTTAAGAGTCTTACTGCCTACACAATTTTTTTAAAAGCCACTTAATTTGGAAATTCTATTTGACCTGAGATAAATTTTTATCCAAGAAGAAAACATTAAAGATAAAGTCAAAGAAGCTAATAAAAAATCTTTGTAATACTTTTCCATTTCTTCAGATTTAGCCTATGTGTGTCCTTAAGGAATCTTATAGACAGTATATAGTTGAATCTTGTTTTCTAATCTAGCTTCTTTAATATTATTCTCAAATCTCATTTTGTGATGAAAAATTAATTTCTGATAACATTTACATACTTTCTTACTAATAATATTTGTTTTCAAGTCAAACTTTGATTTAAAATAAATATTATTCTCTCATGTTTCCAGCTTCACAGTAATCCATTGTGTGGCTGTACCATTGCCTATTTATCAAGCATCCTGTTGACAGACATTTGAATTGGTTCTGATCTTTTGATACTGGAAGAAAATAATGCAACAATAAATAGCCTAGTGCATATGCTTTTTCCTACTTTTACCAGCACATTACTTGAGTGGGTTCCTAGAAGTGGGATTGTTAGGTCAAAGGGAAATTTAATGTGCAATTTTGCTAATATTATAGTTTTCCCCTGGCAATGTACGAGAGTGCCTGTTTCCCCACAGTCTTCCATAAAGTTTGTTGCCCAATGTTTGTATTTATTTCTCTGATTTTGCTAAGAAATTCCTTACCATGAAACAATTTTCTTCTTTTCCTTCCTTCCTTCCTCCCTCCCTTTCTCGTTCTTTGTCTCCTTTCCTCCTTCCATACCTCCTTTCTTTACCTTCCTTCCCTTTATTTTGTCAAATTTATCAATTTTCAATTTTACTATTTCCAGATTTTGAGTCCTATTTGTACTCTATTCAGATGCAATCAAATTTAAAAATTGGTATATTTGACAAGATAAAATGAAAAATAACTTGTGTATTTTTAAATTATGCTTCTATTTACAAAGGACATGTTTTCTCCTAGTGCTTGTGCTGTTTAATGTTTTTAAATTTTTATAATTATAACTCATTGAAATTTTACAGGGTTTAGTAAGTAGAAAATATCAAGTTTTCTCCTTTTCTATAAGGCTATCAACAATAGTTGTTTAAAAGTTTCCTTTCCCCACAGTTTTGAGACACTATTATCATATACTGGATTTTCATTTCATTTTATTGGGTCTGTATCTGTATTTTTCTATTCTGTTCCCTTGTTCTTTCACCAGTGCTGTAAAATTGATTTATCAGTAATACACTGTTTTAATTATAAGCATCCTTACATATTTTACACCAGTAAATCAGGGCCCACCCCGATTTGTTCCCTTCTTTTCAGGGATCTCATGTCTGTAACAAGAGTAATATCACAGTCTATTCCTACATAAGAACTAATTCACTCTTAATGGAGGAAGGTATTTATTTACTTATTAAATAAAATTCACTATTTGTCGATCATGTTTCAGACTCTGTGTTGAGAAGAGCCTACTGTATTTTCCCTCCAAAATACCAAAAAAAAAAAAGCAAGCGGTTAAGCGTTAAAATAATGCGAATATTGTCTGAATTGCTAGAGACAAAGCAACCCATCCTTTAAGCTTTTGTGTCCCCCAGCATTTAGTCCAAATTGATTACATGGTACTGAGAGACAAATTAGAGTGTTTTCTCAAAGTGGCATAGATAATGTAAATGATCATCAGACGTTGATCAATTTGTGTCAGACTCTGTATCTCTTGTATGGAAGATGTATTTAGGGAACAGGAAAGCTTGTAAGTCTCCATCTAGACTTCACAGGCTGATGACTCTTACTCTGGACAGTAAGGAGGAGAGTCTGGGTAGAGGGAAGTCTTATTTATTAATCATCTGTGTATTCATTTGATGCAACAATGCATGATCTTTGATTTATCTATGGCGTCACCCTGTGAAGCAGGCCATCTATCAGTATTCTCACACAGAAATGAAGGACCTAATGCACAAAGCGATTTAGTGCACTCTCTGAAGTCACACAGCCAGAGAGGCACGGAGCCAGGACTGAAGACCAAGTCCGTTCTCATCCTTGTTACGTCCCTGCATCCCCTCCAGTTTGCCCCTCACCGTGATTCAGTCAGCATAACTTCTCATCTGTACTCGAAGTCCTTAGAGAAGGCAAGACCAAAGGCTGAGCGAACCTGCTCGGCTTTGGATTCTTCCAATGCATCTAAGGGGACCAGGCCACCAACTATCAGAAGAGACAGAAACAACAATGTTTAATAATGGTTCGGAATATGGGACTGAAAATTCATTTTCCCACTGGGCCCGGGTGTCCTGAGGGTAAAGGAGAGAAATATGGAAGGGACATGTGCTTTCCTTTGGTTTCAGAGGGAAACAAAAACAAGTAGATTAAAATGAGGTGACATGAGGGATGACGTCCCCAGAGACCAAAGAACAAGAAGTGCCTCTGACTTAAAATAAGCCAGGATGCCGGCTCCAGACTGCGGTCCAGAGCCCCTGCAACCGGAAATGACCGCAGACAATATCACAGCTGCACCGCAGCTCAATCTCTGCTGAGTGCAGGCATGACTCTCTTATGACAGGGAAGGTGTAAAGCGTTTCAGTTCTCTTGTCTCTGTAACAAATGATGTCTAAAGTCCATTCCAACTCTGCCTGCTGCTTAACCTGGGAGAATTAGAGTGACTGCCTCCTCTAAGAAGAATATTTGTTTTTCTTTTTTCTGCTTTTTTTTTTGATGAATTTAGTCCTTAGACAGGAACAAGCAAAAGGATCAAAGGTAAGAAGAAGATATAAAAATTTCTGTCCATGTAATTTACTGACCTGAGGAAAAATTTAATATCCTGTTAATTTCTCCAGTCTACCCATAGACCCTAAGTTCCAAAAGCACCAAATGTTAAATAAATACTCTGTCCATTTTTATTAATAAAATTTTATTAGTCATTAGGAAGATTATAAGGAGCAATAAAGAATATGATTTCAAGACCTTTTTAAACACCAGCAATTCTCAGGAAATCTCACTATGATTTTCACAAACTCCTAGAAATTGAAAACCCAGATGAAGGATCTCTGAACTAGAGGGTTGACTGCAAAGTCTCATGTGGGGGAAGGGGAATGTTTCAGAGAAAACAGGAAATGCATTTGCTAGTGTAGGGGAAAGATGGGAGCATGCAATCCACAGCACTAGATGTAAAACAAGTGGTATTTTGCTAAAAATATCATCTAACGAATGTGAGTTCTGAGAAAGACAATTTTCACCCACTGTAACTGTATTTTCTCTTCAGGAGGTGTACGGATTTCTCCCAATGTAACTAAGTGTGTTCTAGTGCATCAATAAAGTTCCGAGAATTACAATATCCATTGCTTTGTGTGTTGGTGCTCACATCCATCATTGATGGGATCCTTATAAATGACCTCAAGTGTTGCATGGCTGGCTATAAATTTGTAGGTGATCTCTGGGACTTTGGGAAAAGGTCACCAGTCTTTTGTGCCTCCCATCTCCCATGTGAATAAAGAGGACCACAACACTGCTTATCTCATGGGATTTAAATAAAACAGTGCAGGAAGAATACTTAACACGGTGCTTACAGAACATGGGAAATGCTCAGCTCAGTACTTGTTACTGTTACCCATCATTGCCTTACTTTGTGTGTCTAGCACACGCACACAGTCTGGGGCATTTTATTCTTTTCACTATTTCTGAGAGAAAGATACTCTCAGGGAAATTTTCTGATTGAAGACGAGAGGGAAAGATCTATTCCTTCTTTCTAATTCCTTCTGCTCTTCTTTGAAATTCAAACAGCAAGATTATTCCAAGGAAGAGGACTAGGCTGTACCTCTGTCCAATGAAATCTGAAGGGAGGCAAGGTAGTGTTGGGGAACAAATAATGTGGCATCAAGATACCCAGGGTTCACCACTGATTCGCTCCTCTACTTCACTGAACTCCCTTAACAGAAGGTCGTCTTATTAATACTCCTGGACTCATGCGTATCGCCCTCACTGAGCTGTGGGGAGGCTTAGATTAGATACTGAGTACAATGACACTTTGTAAAGTGCTGTAATACTGTCCGGACATGCCAGGTTCTGTTGCTGGTGAGGGTACTGAGCCCCCGCCCCAGGGGGAAGCAGGTGGAGCCAGGCACGAATAGGCACTTCTGTGTGTGGCAGTGTCTGTGAGCCTTCTCCCCAACTGTGCTCAGTAGATCTTTTAGCTCTGATGTTAGCGCACGTAGTGGGTTACTTTGATTCTACACTTAAATTTGAGACAGTATCAAATTACTTCCTGCTGTAAATGATAAACAATTTAATACTTTAAGCTGTAATTTGACAGCTAGATTAGCACCATTTTATCTACTGTTTAATAATCTGAGGTCATCGAGGTAGGGAGTTAGGCTGGAAATGGAGAAGAATTCCCCTGGAGCTGTTGCCTAAACTTTTGCTTGAGAAATCTAAGCTGGACCTCTATTTTGATTTCCTTCCCTCCCTTCCTTCCTTCCTCCCTTCCTTCCTTCCTTTCTTCCTTCCCTCCTTCCTTCCTTTCTTTTTTCCCCTCCTCCCCTCTTTTCCTCCTGTCATCCTTTCTTTCTTTCATTCTTTCATCTTTTACCTTGTACCTTTCTATTTTCTTTTGTCCGGGATTTCACTTCATTACACTCTGCAAGGGGTGAATTTTAGTTCCACTTAGACGACCAAGTGTAAAATTGTTCCCAAGACTGAACACAGTGGCCGGAATATTCCGCGTGCTGGTGGTGATGTGCTCCAGTTCTGTGCTGATTCTGTGAATCTGGGTGTTGGGTAGGAGTTTACTTTGTTGCATCTGATCTATTACTTTCATCTGGGATGTCTACTCATTCTTACAACTTGATTCTCTAAATTTTGAAGACAATTATCCAAAATGCTCAATATTTAATTGATTTTTTTTAGTGTAAATGCTGATACTGAGAAATCAGGGTAGGGTTGGAACCATGCTAGCTGTATGGAACATCCTGTCTCTTGGCTTGACCTTCAGTTTTTAAAATTTCTCCCAGCCCCAGGAAATTCAAACTTCTTTATTATTATTATTATTTAATTTAGTGACTTATTATTGTTTAGTGATGTTTATTAATTTTATTAACTTTCAATATTTTTTATACATTCCATTAGTACTGTGGAGGAATAGTCAGTGGTCTGAATTCATTTTGACCTTTTTTCTCTAGAAGTTGTGTCTAAGTGGTATATTAATATATCACTTAATTTATTTATCACAAATAATGATGCATCTTAAGCATAAGTTTCTGGAATTACCCAATAAACAGTTAATGCCAGAAGTGATCTTAGTTAATGGGTATTAAGTCACTCGTGTCAAGGTCATTTCTTAGTGTGCAGCACACCTAAAACTCAACTGTCTTTTCATGTCTTTTGACTTGGCATCAAGTCCAACACACTTCTTAATAACTTTTTCACTTTGCTCTCTTCTGTTAGAATTTGCATGTGTACATACCAGTGAAATGATGTTTATAGCTCTGTCATGTATCCATCTGACCAAATGGCATGTTCCGTCTTCTCTCTTACTGCAGCTCAGATGATCAGATATATGAAAGAGGTCCAAGGTGAGAATCAAACAGAAGTGACAGAATTTATCCTCTTAGGACTCTCAGACAATCCAGATCTACAAGTTGTCCTCTTTGGATTGTTTCTGTTCATCTATACGGCAACCATGGTGGGTAATTTGGGGATGATTGTGCTAATTAAGATTGTTCCCTGTCTCCACACCCCCATGTACTTCTTTCTCAGCAGCCTCTCCTTTGTTGATGCCTCTTCCTCTTCTTCTGTCACTCCTAAGATGCTGGTAAACCTTGTGGCTGAAAATAAGGCCATTTCTTTTAATGGATGTGCTGCCCAGTTTTACTTCTTTGGCTCCTTCTTGGGGACTGAATGCTTCCTGTTAGCCATGATGGCATATGATCGCTATGCAGCCATTTGGAACCCTCTGCTGTATCCAGTTCTCATGTCTGGGAGAATTTGCTCCTTGCTAGTGGCTACCTCATTCCTAGCGGGCTTTGGGAATGCAGCCATACACACAGGAATAAATTTTAGATTGTCTTTTTGTGGCTCTAATAAGATCAACCATTTCTACTGTGACTCTCCACCCCTGCTCAAACTCTCTTGCTCTGACACCCACATCAATGGCATTGTGACCATGGCTTTCTCCAGTTTTATTGTCATCAGCTGTGTTACGATTGTCCTTGTTTCCTACCTGTGTATCCTCATTGCCATCTTGAGGATGCCCTCATTAGAGGGGAGGCACAAAGCCTTCTCCACCTGCGCCTCTCACCTCATGGCTGTCACCATATTCTTTGGGACAATTCTCTTCATGTACTTGCGCCCTACTTCTAGCTACTCAATGGAGCAGGACAAGATTGTCTCTGTCTTTTATACAGTAGTGATCCCTATGCTAAATCCTCTAATCTACAGTTTAAAAAATAAGGATGTGAAAGGGGCCCTACAGAAGATCTTACAGAAACAGATACTGTAAAGCCATATTACACATCACCCTGTTACGGAGAAGAAAATAGGTTTTCATATTAATTGTATTGTCAGGTTGCTTCATCTGTTTTTCTGTGTTAAGGTAGATTGTTTAAAATGAGGTATACTTCTTAATCTCTTAGTGTCTTAAATGTGTATTCATGGGCATGCAGGATGAATCAACATACTGGGGGAAGGCGGTGTCTGGTGAAGTATCAATACTTGGAATTGGCTGGCCTGGGTCTAAATCTCAATGTCAATATTTAGCTTTTTCACTCAGTTTTATTATTTACAGATATTGGTGTCTTTGATTGGCACCTGGGCAAACAGACTGGGAGACAGATACTTGCATGCAGGAAGTTGATTGGAGAGCATTCCCAGAAACAGTATGTGTAAGGGAGTAGGAGAACCAGGGTTGGGTAGAAGTTGAATTGTGATGAAGTCACAACAGAGGACCTAACTAGTTCCACATAGAACCCTGCAGTTGAGAAGATCCTCTAGATATATTCCAAATTGTGAAAAAAGGGCCAGGTATTTGTAATGCCACAATGACCAGTTTTGGATATGGGTCCCCCACTGGAAGGGGGTATAGTCTTGGACATGACAATTCCATGCAGCAAAGATTATTAAGAGTGGAACTCAGCTGTGAGATATCAGTTGCCAATACACCTGAGAAGCTGGGGAAATAAATACTTCAACCCTGAAAGGCACATCTGGATGATGTATCACAGTATCCAGTGTAAATAGTGACACTGTTCCTCTCACATGGATGTCAGGAGTACCAAATAATACACAAGAAACAGTCTTATTGGGTGTTATAGTAACATGAATACCACACCAATAGCAGGGGAATATTTTACTGACTTTGTAAATTGGAATATTTTGAGGGTAGTAATCTCAGAGTTAAAGTACTTTAAAATTTTACCTTTAGCCTTGTCAAATTCATATAGTTTTCAATAAACATTTATCAAATTAAGTTATCTATCTATAGCTTATTACAGTAGGGCTGGGGCCATCAATCTTAGATCAATGGGGGAAAAAAAAGACTTCTTTGATAGTATGGCATGTTGAAGAAGGACTAAATAATGATTTAGAATCAGGTAAATGTCTGTTTCCTATTTCTGTCCACCCCACTGTCTACTGAAGACAAGAACAGAGAACACTAGTGTGCCACATGCTTCAGGTGAGACCACCTCATCCCCGAAAAGCTTGTGAGAGACCACAAGGGTAGAGATAATGCATCCTGTCCACCCAGAGCAATTCTCCGGTCGCCCTACAACTTCCTCTGTCAACTACTAACCATGGTTTCTCTCAAAGACATTCAAAGCTATCATGGCTGGCACCTTCCTTCCTGCTCCCTTTTATTCTAACTCGTCCAGTATAATATCTATCCTTTAACTGCTTCTTATTCACCAATCTAAAAAAAAAGATATTTTATCATTATTCATCCGTATTCCTATATCCACATTTCACTGATTGCCCAACTGAGATTCCATGGTCCATTATATAATGACTCAATTCTCAATCACTTTCCATTCCATGGTTCTACATGTTCTTCATGTATGCATCTGATTGAATCCCAACCGTTTAAACTTAATTGTTAACTTTACTGTGTCCTCCACGTAAGCTACTTAGTGCATTTAGAGAAAACCCTCAGTATTCCACTGTCTATTGCTGATCTTTGGGTGGGAGCCAGTGCTGGCTGGGGTCAACTGTGGGTGAGGCAGAGTGGGGACCAAGAAGGGTGCTAGTACTGGATGGGGCTGCCTGCCAGCTGGGGTGGAACAGAAGCTGGTGTGAAGGATCTGTCCATGGTAGGAGGCTTCCTCAGGAGGAAGGATGTATGATGTTGGTTAGGTTGATGGAGAGTGACAGAAACAGTCCTGCCAGCTCTGGGCCAGCGAGGTGGAGGGAGAGAATAAAATAGGTGCCCACTAGCACTTTCATTACTAAGGAGAATTTCACCAGATCCCTGCCCCTCTGGCACATATTGTAAAATTAATCAATGGATCTTCTCGTATGGCACAGGCACTTTTCAAGCTGCTCCCTCTGTACTGGGACTCAGAGTAGTGAGTTTGTTGTAAGCCCTTCACGACTGAAGTTTCAGTTTCCCACAGCCTTCTGGCTCCCCAGACCTAAGTCCTGCTGCTTTGCAAAGCCAGATGTTATGGGGGCTCATCTAGTGCAGATCCCCCAGGCTGGGGAGCTGGACGTAGGTCCCAGACCCCCCACCCCTCAGACTGGACCCTTGAGGTTGTGATGTCCCTGCTGCTTCTGGGTCTCATAGCAGGAGTGTGGGTTCTGACCAGACCATGTCTCTATCACTCCCACCCATCTCCATGTGGCCTTTTCTCTATATCCTTAGTTGTAGACAGTCTGCTCTGTTGGTCTTCAGGTTGTTCTCAGAAACAGGTGGTTTGCTGTGGTTGTAGTTTCGGTGTGTCTGTAGAAGGGCATGAGCTCGCATCTTCCGACTCTGCCACCTTGATCCAGACTCCTCCCCACTCCCCCTCAACAACAGCAACAACAACAAAAACTGTTAGTGGAAAAGCCAGCATGTGATATAAACTGAAGACACACAGGGAGAAAACTAAGTTCCTGATTTCATGAAACTCGTATTCAAATGGGGAAGACATCGTTGTCTGTGCTTAATTTGTGTGCATGTGTGCATAGGCACTTCTTTGTGTGTGTGTGTGGGACATGGATATGAGTGGTGCTTTAAAGAAGTTAAAGCAGGCAAGAGAATAGGGACTGGTTGTGTCAGAGATGAGCTCACTGTGGAAGTAACACTTGAGCAAGGTCTGAGTAGGGTGAGTATCACATGAATGTCTGTGGAAGAGCATTACCCATATAATTACAGCGAATACAAAGGCCCTGAGGCAAGATCGTATTTGGTTTACAAAAGGAATTATAACGAAACAAGTATATGTGGACCAGAGTGAGCAAATGAAAGGAGGGAGAGAACTGCAAACAGGAAGGTGTTTGGGAGTGGGGGGAGTGACAGATCAAATAAGCCTTGTAGCTGATAAATAGGCTTTGGACTTTATTTTTTTCATATCACCTTGTAATGGCTGTTTCCCCCCCACCCCAGACCGAAAACTGCATGAAGAAATAAACAAGACTGACTTTGTTGGCTACTCTGTCAGTACCCAGGTTGCTTCTGCTACATAAAACAAATTGACTGAATATTTGTTGAATGAATTAATTAATGAGTGTGGTGCAAATTATATTCCAGTAGAAAGGAGTAGGCATTTTATTTTAAGTGCAATTCTGAAATTTAGAGGCAGGATCTAATCAGTCCTGTACCATTTAATTCAATGTTGTGCACAATGGAGGCTCAAGACTGTAAAAGAGATTTTGTATTTCTCTCAAAGAGTAAGTTACTCCCCAGGGTATAAATGGTTCATTGGGGAGAATATAGTTCAATTATGTCAGTGAAAAATAAACGAATGTTTTAATTTTGGATTAGCACGTTTCAAGCTTCAGACTTTCTAGCGTTTTGTAGAGATGATTAAATCTCAAGAGCATTGTCGCAAGCTTAATAGGCTGACCCTCTGCCTCAGATTCAGAAGCAGTGTTGTTTCTACTCTTTCTGCTCATAGTTAATTAATTAACTATGCCCTAATTCTACCACAGCTGAATTTGTGATGCTACTTCCATTTTCATCAAAGCTATGAATTTCACATTGTAAGGGAGAAAACTTGTATTCCTCCAAAACCCCCAAAATAAAACTAAACTAAACTAATAGGCACCACTACTTTCAGGGAATACTTTTTAAGGACAAAAGGTAAGATGATTTAATTTATTTCAAAGTGTTGAGATATAGAAAGTTTCCAAGAGGACTCAAAAAATTTAAGATTAAATACCTTAATTGCAATATGTCTGAAACACTGAATTTAATGGTACCAACTAAATTACCGTGGATTTTTTTAGAAGAGAGAAATTTAGGATGACTAATAACAGATGCTAATTTTTTTCAAATATTGAACATGTGCATACACATACATATATAAGTATATGCATACATGCATATGTGTGCGAATATATGTCTATGTGGTGTGTGTTTGTGTGTGTGTATAAGGCAGGAAAATTTAATTAATTTTGTGCAGAAGGAGTGCCAAAATACCTGGAATGTGTGAATGTAAGAGCAAATTATTTTATGCTTTTTCATGCACCCATTGAGAAAATGACTGCAATTTTCAGCCTTTATCTACATATACACATATGTGTACACATACATACATATATAGGATCATATATATCATATAGGCTATAATTCCATTTATGTCAGTTTATATGTTTGTTACATATAAAACTTGTATTTGTATATGTACGCATAAATTAGAGCTTTATAAAATGGCTGTAAATTTTTAAAAGTGATATTTTGCAGGATAACATTTTAGCCAAGTTTAGGGATAGAAAGATCAGTCAAAAGACTATTGGAGTTATGTAGGTGGAAGATGATGTTGGCTTGAGCCTTCATGATAGAAATGAAGGTGTTAGGAGGTAGCTGGATTCTCGATACAGATATTTTGAAGATATTTTGACAATAAAGTTATTTTAGAGACGGGTTATGGAGTGTGTGAGAAAGAAAAAAGAATGATTTCTCTAGTATTTATTTATTTGTATTTAATTTTATCTGAACAAATATGAGTAGAGAGCTGTCACTGACTTGAGACAGGGAATGTTGTATTTGGAATACATTAAAGGAGGTCATGAGCAAATCAGATTTGGGTCATGGTGAGCCACTGTTCAATATTAATGTGGAGATACGAGTCAGTAACTGAATTGTAAGTTGAGTTTGGAAAAGAGGTCAGGGTTGAATATGTACATTCAGGAGTTGTAAGTTTGTAGACAGAATTTAAAGTCATGAGACTGAGTAAGATCACCAAGGTAGAGTGTAAGCAGGAAAGAGGAGAGGGTCAAGATGTGAGTTCTGAGCGACTCCAACCTCAAGAGTCAGAGAGAAGAAGAGGAATAAATGAAGACTGAGAAGGATCAACCATATGGTAAGAGGAACACTCAGAGTCTGGTGTCCTGGAAGATAAGAGAAGAAACTTTTTCAAGGTGTAGTTAGCCATCAGCTCTGCCCAATGTTACGGATAGATCAAAACGATGACTGAGAATTGACCACTGGATTTGGCAACATAAAGACTCCAGACGACTTTGAAAAGATCAGTTTCTGTGGAGTGATGGGATGAAAGCCTGATTAGTGTGGGTTTAGGAGAAAACAGGAAAAACAGAGCTGGATACAGCAAGTCTATTCAACTGTATCATACATTTAATTGCCAAGGGGAATGCAGAGGAATTGGATGACAGGTAGTGAAGGTAGTATGATCAAGGGAGGAGGAGATAAAATTTGAGAGGTAGGTTAGGATATAGAAAAATAGACTATCAAAGACTTCACACATACACTAGCATAAATATTCATTTTTAAATAAAATAAGTTACTTTAGTGTTTAGTTACCTTGTTTTGTTGTTTGGCAGTAAAAAAAAGAGTTTCTTTCATGTTCTTAGGATATCTTAGAAGTAATCTGACCTACAGCAGAGAACAAACTGTTTGATTTCCCTGATATTTTTGTGTAATTCATTTCCTTGGTTTCTTATCTCAGCAAATGAATCATCCATTCGGAGACAAAAGTATGAGCAACCATTCAACAGTGACTGAATTTATTCTTCGGGGATTCAGTAATCATCCAGACCTACAGTGTCTTCTTTTTATGGTATTTCTAGTCATCTATATGATCACTGTGCTTGGAAATCTCGGCATGATCCTGTTAATCAAGATTGACTCCCATCTCCACACTCCCATGTACTTTTTCCTTAGCAATTTGTCCCTTGTTGATTTCTGTTATTCTTCTGTCATTGCCCCTAATATGCTAGTAAATTTCTGGGTGGACAACCCAGTCATTTCATTCAATGAATGTGCCACTCAGTTCTTCTTTTTTGGTTCTTTTGCTGGCATTGAGGGCTTCCTGTTGACCGTGATGGCCTATGACCGTTATGTGGCCATCTGCAAGCCTCTTCTTTACACAGTCACTATGCCCCCCCATCTTAACATCATGTTGGTGTTGGCCACATATTTTGCAGGCTTTATAAATGCCGCCATTCACACTGGCCTTACCTTCCAACTGTCTTTCTGCCACTCAAATGTCATCAACCACTTTTTCTGTGACACTCCACCCCTCCTGAAACTCTCTTGTTCTGACACACGTGTCAATGAAGTTCTCATTTTTGCTTTTGCCAGTTTTAATGAACTGAGCTGCTTCCTGACTATTCTCACTTCTTATCTCTACATCCTCACGGCCATCTTGAGGATCCATTCGGCGAGTGGGCGGAACAAAGCCTTCTCCACCTGTGCTTCCCATTTGATGGTGGTCACCATCTTTTTTGGCACAATCCTGTTCATGTATCTGCGCCCCAGCTCCAGCTATGCGATGGACCAAGACAAAGTGGTGTCTGTGTTTTATGCGGTGGTCATCCCCATGTTAAACCCTCTCATCTATAGTCTGAGAAACAAGGAAGTCAAAATATCCTTAGGTAAAATTTTTAAAGCAACCTCTTTTTGCTTCTGTATTTAGAATCATCATAGCATGGGGTTTTAGGACTCGGAAGTCACTTAGAAATGACCAGTCCACTTCCATTCACCCTGGATCCATTTCATTCTGTAGTGAGGCTTTTTTAAATTTTTCTTTTTTTAAATTTTTTTTGGGGGGAGAAGGTAATTAGGTTTATTTATTTATTTTTTTTTTTAATTTCCGGAGTTACTGGGGATTGAACTCAAAACCTTGTGCATGCTGGGCAGGCGCTCTATCCCTGAGCTGTAACATCCCCAAGTGAGGCTTTTTTCTGATAGCAGAGTTGAACCAAATGTCCCAGGCATCCTGGGGAATATGGTCACTCTGTATAAATCCCACTTATTCCACAGAGCCTATATGCTTGAAAGTAACTGAATATCCCATTTCAACTCCCTGTTCAGAGGTATAAAACCCAGTACTGGCATACCTCAGGGATATTGTGGGTTTGGTTCAAGACTACTGCAATAAAGTGAATATCACAATAAAACAAATCACTTTTTTTTTATGGTTTCCCAATGCATGTAAGAGTTACGTTTATGCTATAGTGTATTAGGTGTGCAACAGCATTATGTCTTTAAAAAACAATGTACATACCTTAGTTAAAAATACTTTATTTGTGAAACATGTGAACCATCATCTGAGCCTTCAGTGAGTCATAATATTTATTGCTGGAGGAAAATATTGCCTCCATGTTGATGACTGCTGACTGATAAGGATGGCAGTTGCTGAATATTAGGTGGCAATTTCTTAAAATGAGACAACAGTGGAGTTATCCACATCATTTGATCCTTCCTTACACAAACAATTTCTCTGTAGCATGCAATCCTGTTCCATAGCATTTTATCCACAGTAGAGCTTCCTTTCAAAATTGTAGTCAGTCCTCAAAAACTCTGCTGCTGCTCTATCAACCAAGTTCATGTAATATTCTAAATTCTTTGCTCTCATTTCAACAGTCTTCACAGCATCTTTACCAAGAGTAGATTTTATCTCAAGAAACCACTTGCTTTGCTCATCCATGAGAAGCAGCTCCTCATCCGTTAAAGTCTGATCATGAAGGTGTAACAACTCAGTCCCATCTTCAGGCTCTACTTCTAATTCCAGTTCTCTTGCTGTTTCCACCACATCTGCAGTTACTCCCCCACTGCAATCTTGAACCCCTCAGAGCTGTGGATCCCTTGAAGGTTGGGATCCACGTTTTCCAAACTCCTGCTAATGTTGATATTTTGACATCTTCCCAAGAATCACAGATGTTCTTATTGGCCTCCAGAATGGAGAATCCTTTCTAGAAGATTTTCAGTTTCCTTTGCCCAGGTCCATCAGAGGAATCACTATCGATGGCAGCTATGACCTTACAAAATGTATTTCTTAAATAATAAGACATGAAAGTCAAAATGACTCCTTGATCCTTGGACTGCAGAATGGATGTTGTGTTAGCAAGCATTAAAACAAATTAATCTTGTTGTACATCTCCATCAGAGTTCTTCAGTGACCAGGTGCAACATTGCAGAGTAATCATATTTTGAAAAAAAATTTTTTTCCTGAACAGTAGATCTCAACAATGGTCTTAAAATATTCAGGAAACCACACTGTAAACAGATGTACTGTCCTCCAGGCTTTATTGTTTCATTTATAGAGCACAGGTAGAGTAGATTTAGTGTACTTCTTAAGGGCCCTAGGATTTTTGGAATGGTAAATAAGCATTGGCTTCAATTTTAAGTCACGAGCTATATTAATCTATAACAAGTCAGCCTGTCATTTGACATTTTTAAGCGTCATAAGACACTCTCTAGCCATGAAAGTTCTAGTTGACATCTCCTAATATAAGGATGTTTCATCTACATTGAAAATCTGTTATTTAGTGTAGTCCTCTTCATTAATTATTTTAGCTAGGTCTTCTGGATCTGGTGTTATTGTAGGGTTATTAACTAACTTAATTTCAATATTGTTGTTTCTCAAGGAATGGGAAGCCCTAGTAGAGGGAAAGAAATGGGGAATACTGGTTAGTAGAGAAGTCGGAGCACACACAATATTGATTAATTTTGCTATCTTATATGGGAACAGTTTGTGGTGCCCTGAAGCAATTATGGTAGTAATATTTTGTGTCACAATATTTTTTTGTTTCACAATTAATGCTTTTTCTGTCCTTCCTAAGAAATTTTTGATTACCTCATGATTATAAAGACTTTCTTCTATTTTTCCTTTCCCAAGAGAACTTGTAGACTTAGTATTTACATTTAGTCTTATGATTCACATCAAATTAATATAGAAATATTTGATTATGGTGTGATATAGGGATTGAAGTTAACTTTTTCTATATAGATATCAATTATTCCAATAACATTCCCCAATGAAATACATTTGTACTTTTGTTCTAAAATCCATTTGCTGTATATGAGTGGACATTTTTCTGGATTTTCTATTCTGTATCATTAATCTGTTTGTTATCTTTGGATCTGCACATTGTTTTGAGTACTGTAGTTTCTTATTAACTCTTAAAATTTCCTGAAGAAACATGATTTTGTTTCTTCCTTTCCAATCAGTATAACTTTATTATATAGATTAGAACTTCCAGTACAAGGTTTAATCTGCTATAACTTAAAAAATATAGCCAATTACATAATCACAAAAACACAAGTAACAAACTTACAGTGGCAGTTGGATGTTTCCAACTATATGACTGTTGTGACATTTGTGTAGCTAAAGTCATTAGGTGTTCTTTTAGCAGACACACAACAATTGGTCACTGCAATTGAAGCAGAGTAATATTAAGGAAGAAATTAATGTCTTCAAGTATAATTTAAACACAATTGTCTGAAGGCTTTCTAGGAAATAAAATGGGAATGCATAAAACTCTTTTTTTGAGTTAGCATCATACATCTAGGTAAAGCCTGTGCCCTCTAATCTTATTCATTGCTATATATATAAAAAGTAAGCATCAACTTCTTATTGTGGATTTCTGATCAAGGGATCTCATACTGAAAAATATTGATACTTTGCCCTTCCAGATCTGAAAGAACAAATACACTACCTTTCGGCTACCCATTCACTGTCAAGCAGTCCTATCTCTTGTTGGAAAAAGCTTTTGTAAATGTCATGATTATTATAATGCTATTATATTTTAAAGTATAACAGAAAACACATACATAAGTACTTTAGGAAAAATTTTCCTTCAAACTAAAAGCTGACATTCTGCTTAAAGACGGACCAAATCTTCAACTATTTTTTGTTACACAAGGAATCTCCACATTAAGGGATCAGGAAACGTGAGCTTTATAATTCTATAATGAGTTCTAAAATCAAAGAAAAAATTATTATTTCATGGGAATCCTTAAGCAATAGATTTTATTCTTTAAATTGTATAATTTTATTTGTGCAAAGAATCAGGATAAAGCACATCAAAGTTGAGATACAGAAATCTTTCCACCTCAATTTGAAAAATATACGGTACTGCTCAAATCTTCTCTAATGTGATACTTTGGTAACAATCTACATTTTTATATTGCTGTGCAGCTTTATCTCACTGGCTGCTTTCTCACAGTGTAACCCATCATTTGGAGATCTAACACAACTAAAGATGCCTCTCTTGTCTTGGTGAGAGTAACTTTAATTCCTGTGACTGTGTTGACTACAATTAGCAGTGCCCCAGAAGATGCAGACTAGCAAGGTCATCTCTCGATTCCTTATTCTCTGACAAACATGGTGCCAAGGAATTGATACTGTTCAAATATTCTTCATCCCACTTTGAAACCTCCTCCTAAATCACCAGCTTTATGAATCATCAATTTTATTAATGATCTTGATGCTCGGACCCATCTTTGATTCCTAGAATACTGATGGAATCAACTCATTTGGGCAGATTGGTTCCAGGATAAGACCATGATGCCCACCCTCCAAATGAGCCTTCCCCTGACTTCCTTCCTCCCATGGCTTACGTCACTTCTCTGTTCCTCACACTCTGCTCCTCAAATCTTGCATCTCTTTTTTTTTTTTAACATTTTTTATTGATTTATAATCATTTTACAATGTTGTGTCAAATTCCAGTGTTCAGCACAATTTTTCAGTCATTCATGGACATATACACACTCATTGTCACTTTTTTTTCTCTGTGAGTTATCATAACATTTTGTGTATATTTCCCCTGTGCTATACAGTATAATCTTGTTTATCTATTCTACAATTTTGAAATCCCAGTCTATCCCTTCCCACCCTCCATCCCCCTGGCAACCACAAGTCTGTATTCTCTGTCTGTGAGTCTATTTCTGTCCTGTATTTATGCTTTGTTTTTGTTTGTTTGTTTGTTTTTGTTTTTGCTTTTTAGATTCCACATATGAGCAATCTCATATGGTATTTTTCTTTCTCTTTCTGGCTTACTTCACTAAGAATGACATTCTCCAGGAGCATCCATGTTGCTGCAAATGGCATTATGTTGTTGGTTTCTATGGCTGAGTAGTATTCCATTGTATAAATATACCACCTCTTCTTTATCCAGTCACCTGCTGATGGACATTTAGGCTGTTTCCATGTTTTGGCTATTGTAAATAGTGCTGCTATGAACATTGGGGTGCAGGTGTCATCCTGGAGTAGATTTCCTTCTGGATACAAGCCCAATATTGTTAAAATGGTCACACTGCCCAAGGCAATCTACACATTTAATGCAATCCCTATCAAATTACCCAGGACATATTTCACAGAACCAGAACAAATCATAATAAAATTTATATGGAACCATCAAAGACCTAGAATTGCTAAAGCATTACTGAAGAAAAAGAAAGAGGCTGGAGGAATAACTCTCCCAGACTTCAGACAATACTATAGAGCTACAGTCATCAAGACAGCATGGTATTGGTACCAAAATAGACATATGGACCAATGGAACAGAATAGAGAGCCCAGAAATGAACCCACAAACTTTTGGTCAACTAATCTTCAACAAAGGAGGCAAGAATATACAATGGAATAAAGACAGTCTCTTCAGCAAATGGTGTTGGGAAAACTGGACAGCAGCAGGTAAAACAATGAAGCTAGAACACACCCTTGCATCTCTTTTATGTTCTTACTTTTCACTCTCATTAGATGACTTTACCTCAGTGTTTATGGAGAAATACTGAAGCCTTCGGATGAGAATACTCTCATGTTTATATACTTAAAGTACAAAACTTATCTTTCCACATTCTCCTCCTTCCATATTCCATAAAAGTGATGGCTGATTTCTCTATCTGTGTTAAAGATCTCAGGCACTAAGTACCAAACAGAATACACAGATGTTAGGTAGAGATTTTGGCTTCAAAGAAGAATCTGAGGCCTCAAAGCATCAAATTAAGGTTATACTCCTGAGAAATAAAAACTACTTTAATTGGCTTTTTAAATTTATTTAAAAAATACTCTAGGGAATGTTCCTAAGAAATATATTATAAATCTTCCCACCTTGTTTTTAGAAAATACGGTAAGTCAGCTTTGACAGGTAGGCCATTTTTCTACATTGGTTCACTAAAAATAAGTTTGTTCTTTTGTGTAGAGGTTAATATCCCACCAATGGAGGAAAAAAAATCTTTTTTTTATTGTACTTCATTTTTCTATTCATATGTTAATATTTAATGGCTTCTCTAAAAATAAATTATTATATGCAGGCTTTTTTGATGTATATGTGAAAACTAAATAAATTAGCCTTAGGGTGCAATTATTAATGCACATTTTTCCAGAGATATCTTATTTTCTTCAAAAAAAAGAAAAATACCCAACAAACCAGAGACAGTGGATCCAGCTGGGAACTAAGTCCACGTTTAAACATTATCCTAATGTGCATCCCTAAACAAATTTCTTTTATATGTTAGTTGCAAAAAAAAATGAGGACAAAGAAAACTTCCACACTTTTCTCCAGATACTTGAATTCTTTATTTACTGTTCCATTTCTGCCTTCTCAGAGAGACCTTTTCTGAATGGCCATCTGAAAGACCCCACCTTTATTTTTCTTCATAATATTTTCTTCTAACTGAAATTCTGTTGTGAATCCTTGGCTGTGTGTTTAGTATCTATTCCTTCCCCTACAATATATGCTTATGAGGTTGGGGAATTTCTTCACTGCTGTAACCTGTGAACTTAGAACAGAAAAAATAATATTTGCAGTGTACATAAATAATGAGTGGGTGAATTTACCAAGCAGAGAGAACAATTTTTCATTCTGTACCTTCTTAGCCATATAGCAAAAGGTAAATTTACTAATTCAACATCTTCTGAATGCAATGAAGCCAGACAAATATGAGTTCCAAGTGAAAATGCTGTCCTGAATGTGTCTTCTATTTTGTATCTGAAACAATAGTCTATCAAAGCTGGAGGGAACCTAGAAATTCAGCTCCCTTCATTTGTCCACTTGAATGATACAAATGACCTGCTGCTTTTCATACTTCGTTTTTATTGCTTTGGCTTTCTTTTTCACAAAATTTGAAAAAAAAACAAATATGAAGCTCTCCAAGAAGACAGGTATAAATTGTACACACACACACACATACACACACACACACGCACACACACACACACACACACAAGTAGGACAGAAAGAGTTTGGAAGTGTGTGTGTAGAGAGTTAACACAGAGACATAAAGTGAAAATAATTATCGAAACCTTCTGATGCATTTGTTGAGAAGAGTAATTTCCCGAGAGATAAATAGATCAAAAGTAAATGATACAAGAATGGAATAAATGCAGAGTCTGGGTTAGACAGAATTCTTCATCTTTTTGTCAATTTCAGTTTTTTTCAAGGGACAAGAAAATGTCTTCCCCAAACCACACTCTGGTGACAGAATTCATTCTCCTGGGACTCACAGACAACCCGGTGTTAGAGAAGACCCTGTTTGGGGTGTTTCTGGTGATCTACCTAATCACGCTGGCAGGGAACCTGGGCATGATCGTGCTGATCAGGACCAATGCCCACCTCCAAACCCCCATGTACTTCTTCCTCAGCCACCTGTCCTTTGTAGACATTTGCTATTCCTCCAACATCACTCCAAATATGCTATTCAATTTCCTCTCAGACCAGAAGACCATCTCTTATGCTGCATGCTTCACACAGTGTCTGCTCTTCATTGCCCTGGTGATCACTGAGTTTTATATCCTTGCTTCAATGGCGTTGGATCGCTATGTGGCCATTTGCAGCCCTTTACATTACAGCATCAGGATGTCCAAGAGCATCTGCCTCTTTCTAGTCATAGTCCCTTACTCTTGTGGCTTCCTTAATGGGCTCTCTCAGGCACTGCTGACTTTCCACTTGTCCTTCTGTGGCTCCCGTGAAATCAATCATTTCTACTGTGCTGACCCTCCTCTCATGATGCTGGCCTGCTCTGACACCCGAGTCAAGAAAACGGCAATGTTTGCAGTTGCTGGTTTTACCCTCTCCAGCTCTCTCTTCATCATTCTCCTGTCCTACCTCTTCATCATTGCCAGCATCTTGAGGATCCGCTCTGCAGAAGGCAGGCGCAAAGCCTTTTCTACTTGTGGTTCCCACCTGACAATAGTCACTATATTTTATGGAACCCTCTTTTGCATGTACTTAAGGCCCCCATCTGAGAAGTCTGTAGAGCAGTCCAAAATAATTGCAATCTTCTATAGTTTTTTGAGCCCAATACTGAACCCATTGATCTACAGTATGAGGAACAAGGATGTGATCCAAGCCTTGCAGCAGATGATTAAGAGAAATCTTTCATAAAATTGCAGTTTAAGGATATGCTCATTTGTAATGACTAAGTGTCTGTGACAACCTACTGTTTAGAACCTAGAAATGAGAAACATTGGATTCTGCCTGTGATAGAGTTCCCAGTTTCAATTTTTGAGGATCAACATCGTTTAGTGTGGGACATTCCTTTAACTTATAACAAACTTCCTTCTGGCTAAGCAAAGAGTTGTGTCTTATTCTTAGCAACCAGAATGTTCTCATATCAAGATTTATAATCCTCTTTCAAAATGTGTTTTAAAATCACTGCAAAGTACTTGTACATTTTGCAAATTACTTACATTTTGTGTAAATAATTGTATGCTTTCTTTTATTTTAGAGTTCTGAGAACCACTGTGACTCTCAGGACCCAGATTTAAACTCAGTTTTGGTCACTGTCTTAATCAAAATGGTTGATATATTTGTGGTCTCTCCTTTTTATATATATATTTTTTTGCATATTGTTTTATTGAAGTATAGTCAGTTTACAATGTTGTGTCAGTTTCTGGTGTACAGCATAATGTTTTAGTCACACATGAACATGCATATACTCATTTCCATATTCTTTTTCACCATAAGTTACCACAAGATGTTGAATAGAGTCCCTGTGCTATACAGTATGGACTTGTTGTTTATCAGATTTTGTGAGAATCCTCCTATATTTGAAAGTGAGAGACAGTCTGCCAGAGTTCAGCAGGTGTTCTGTGCGATTCAGTGGGTTTGTAGATGTAATCCTTGGTGTATTTGTGGGAGAGGCTGAGCTGTGAGTCTCTCTACTCTGCCATCTTGACACCTCCCCTTCTTCTTTTTTTAAATATTCTATTTATTCGTATCTATTTGTGATTTAAATTTTTTCAATTTTAAGTCTTTGGGTGAAACCAGCCTCATAAATTCTTTAGAGATAGGATAGACCATAAATCAACAGGTTTAAAAATAATCATAAGTAACACTCAGTTATAGCTTAGTGCTCACTTTTACACGACTGCTTGTTTAATCCTCACAAAGAAATTAGTGACAAGATTATTGCCTCCATTTATAGCATTTGGAATCTAGGCACGGCGAGATTAAATGACTTACCCAAAGTCACTCAGCCACTTAGTAGTACAGAGGCAAATCCTTTGATTCCAAATTTTCTCTCTTTCCAATTCACACTGCAGTGATTAAACCCCTTAACACTCTGCAAATGCTGGGATGATAAACTGATGAGGTTATTGCTATACGTGTTCATGGTGATCGTGATGAGAGGATATGACTAATAACCCCTAACGTGGGTTTCCTCTGACATTTCAGGTAAACACGAACGTTTTTCGTCATTATGGTAGAATTGTCTCACTGTTTCATGTAAAACAGGCAATTTTGATATTTGGAAAATCTATCTAGACTGTGTTTTATGAATATGTTTTCCAGATTGTAAAAGCACACATGTTTATTATAAATAACTAGGCAGTACAAAGAGATGTGAAAAAATAACTTGCATGAGTGTTACGTCTTAAACCAAAGGGTTGTTTATGTTCATGTTTTTTATATTTCTTCTCAATACTTTTATACACATATATTGTTATAAATGATAAAATAAAATTATAATCATGTGCTGTATGCAGATTTGAACATAGATTTTTACTTGATAGTATAAGGTTTATGTTTCAAACAGAATGTTTTTGTGAACACCATTTGAATGCAGTTAATATTAAAAATATTACATATTGATTATAAAAAAGTAATACATATTGATTATAAAAAACAGAGAAATACTGAAAATATACAAAAGTGGGTAACTTTTCCCCTGACATTTTAACCTATTTCCTCCTGCTCTCTTTTAAGCAACCCTTTATTTTCCCACCAATTTGTTATGTTACCTTTCATTGCACCCTAAAAGAATCCATTTCTGTCTATTTCTTCTAATTTTTTACTAGTTTGTTTATGCATTTTAAACCAAATTCTTATCACTAATATAGATTTAAAATATGTTTTAAGTTCGGATAGAGAAATTCCATCTTTCTTATTTTTGCTTCCAAATTCATCTTAGGAGAACACAAATCAGATATTTATAGCTATTCAATATTTTTGCCTAAGATATTATGCGTATGAGTGTTCTATCTAGAAAGGATATGCAGACATAAACATGAAACTCCAATCTAGCTTTCCAAACATTACATACCTATTATAAATTATATGACAAATATGGAGAAATATCTTAGTAATATTGTTTTAGTTTGGTCCCCAGGTCTGATGGCAGTTGTATGCAGTGGAGCCCACAGAGATGGGATGGAAAGTATAGGAGAGTTAAGTTTTTTGGCTGGAAAAGTGGCCCACAGTCAAGGAGAAAAGCACTTAACCTGTGCACATTAATGCTGTGTATTTAGTAACTTTTTACACAAACAGTTATTTTTGCACTTTACTTTTTATTAGGCTTCTATTATGCACGTTATTTTTCCACAAAGTTGTCTAAATGCAGACTCTTACCCCTAACTATGTTGCCCTTTGCCAGGAATGGTCCTCCAAATACACATTCTCTTCCACTGTGAGTAATTTCAAGACACTGAGAAAAAATTCTATATTGATCCAAGTTAAAATATGTCTTAAGTTTTTAAATAATCAGAAGAAAAATTTCCAAGCTTCATTGCACTGGAGAAATTCACAGTGGAAAAATCACTCAAATTTGATGGTAAAAGAGACAGCCAATATTTTGGTGAAGTATTTGCCCCAGATAAAGTAAAGTAGTAACCTTATTAAGGTATGATAAGCTCATAGAAATCATATGAAGTACAAAAACATTATCATATAAATTAATATTGAAGGCTAACCATAAAAATTAATAAAAGCCCCAAATGCTGAAATTAATGAGTAAAATTGTTAGTAATCACAAATATGAAATAACATACTGTTTTGTGTATCTACATTTAAGAGAGTTCAAAATGACTGGCACTATATACTTTGATTGTGTCAGGAAAAATAATATACAGTTTTTCTGGAAGTCAACTTAATGTTATGTTTTCAGGAGTCTTAAAAACGTTCTCCACTTTTACTTTGTAAGTCCTACTTTAAAAATTTTACTTTGCAAGTCCTATTTTTTTAAAAATGTGTTGAAGGCATACAAAGAGATGTGGGTAAAATTTTCATAGTAATGTTTGTTTTATAGCTGAGAAGAAGGAAAGAAGTGATGTATTAATACAGGCAGCCCAGGAGGGTGGGAAGGGATAGACTGGGATTTCAAAATGTAGAGTAGATAAACAAGATTATACTATCTATATAGCACAGGGAAGTATATACAAGATCTTATGGTAGCTCACAGTGAAAAAAATGTGACAATGAATAGATATACATTCATGTATAACTGAAAATTGTGCTCTACACTGGAATTTGACACAACATTGTAAAATGATTATAAATCAATAAAAAAGGTTAAAAAACAATACAGGCAGCCTCACTTTGCATGATCTCCTATAGCTGAAATTGGTGGAACCTGGAAATGACTTTGCTTTGTGTGGATCTGCATGACCACAGCGCTGTGCCAAGTGGGGTCTTCCTGCATTCAGTACAGTTAGGCATAGACGTATGCAAATAGAACTGAGGTTGGCTCTATGTAACTAGAAACCCTGGAAAGGTGTGTTGCCTGTGATCAGAGAGGAAAGTTTGAATATTATGTGACAGATTTTGCATTAGAATGTGTATAGACAGTAAAATGAAGATTCCAGTTAAGGGAAGGGAAAATCACTTTGCATAGCTCTTTATGGAAAAAGAAGTGTTCGATAAGTTTGTAATATATGAGAATTAAGGATACATGAAACTTGCTTTTTATATCCAGGTACTGATTTTCCATGATAAACAATTATTTCTTATATAGGCAAGAAAACAAGCAAACAAAACCTACGTATTTTCAATTCATCCGGATCCCAAGATGCAAAGTTAAAGGGTCTTTACTTATTATTAGAATTTAAATATGAAAGTAGGAAAAAGCAGAGGTTCAAAACCTGTTCTATAAAAGTGTTGAACCAAATGGTCATCCAGGTGCCTTCTAATTCAAGCTTCTATTATTTTCCCCCTTAAAACTGTTGTGCTTCTGAATAGGTTGAATTTCTTCAGTTGTAAACAAAGCTATAATTTTATATTTCTTAAGGAGGTGATGGAGCAAGTAAATCATTCTCTATCCATAGTGTTTTAATCTGGAAAACAAATTTTTTTTCATTCAGAAGTTTACTTCTCAAGAGAAAATTCATCCAAAAAGGTTTTTTTCATCTCCTCAAGCTTAAGCATCATTATCAGTTTCCTAGCATACAATGACATTGAGATGAAGTGACACAAATTAATGCTGATTTCCAATAAATAATGTCGATGGATCAATGTTTTCTGTGTTGAATTTATATCTACTCACATATTCACACATGTACCCAATGGAATGAACACTCTCGATAGATTGAGCTTTACTGAGGATGTAGGAAAATTTGAGTACTCAGTTGTTGGTAATTTCACACATCACTATATCCAAAAAAGAAAGAAATATAAAGAGAAGGAAAAATAAAACTTTAGAAATCTACCTTAATATAGTATATGATCAGAAATAGTAACATTCATGTTAAAGAATTTCTTAAGGAAGGAAAAAATAAAAACTCCCTAAATTTTAAAAGGAGGTAATGTCATAAAATGTCACATATCAATGTCAAGATTCTTCTGATGCTGTGCTTCCATCAACCATCATTTCCAAACGATTTTCTCCTTCATTGTTTCTGTTAGACTCTTACCTGATCCCAAATTCTGCAAATATATATATAGTATGACTGTTATACCAGAGAATTACATTCAGGCAGACCTACAAGGGATTATTTTTTATTGTTTTTGAGACTTTTTTTTCCAATTGAGAGCCTGTTGAAATAGAATTTTTCTCCATTATACCAAGGTTTCTCATAAATATTCTTCTTAAAGCCTGTTTCACATCCCTGTTCGTAAGGCAATGGAGAAATGGATTCAGCCTGGAACCCACAAAAATACAAATGCTACCACAGTTTTTACTTGTTCAACAAATCACTCATTTAGTGGTCTTGGATACATGCCTCTATAAAACACGCTGACAGCTGTCAGGTGGGAGCCGCAGGTGGGGAAGACTTTGCTCTGTCTTTCATTGTAATAAACCTTCATAATGGTGATAAAAATGAAATGTAAGAGATGAGTATGATGAGGAGGGAACCTGTGAGGTTAATCCCTGTGGACGCAAACAGGGCAGTTTGCTTTATGTAAGTGTCAGAACACATCAACATTAAGAGGGCTGGTCAGCACAGTAGAAATGGTTGATGGCGTTGGGTCCTCAAAAAGATAAGTGAGAGGTCAGTATTACCTGCACTGTGGCCACCATGACCCCCAGAGGTAGGGGAGAGTGACCAGGCAAATGCAAAATGGCCTGGACGTTCTGCTGTTGTAATGCAGGGGACTGCAGATGACCATGGGCTGACCATATCCATGGCACTGAGCAGGTAAGACTCAGTGAGGAGCAGAGTGATGAATGTGCAGAAAGAATTCTCCTAAGTATTTCTTTTGCCCACTCCTATGTACTACTTACAGCTCCTCATCTAAGCCCTTTCCTCCCCATCCTCCTCTTCCTCCCCTCCTCCTTCCTCTGTCTTCCCCTCATCTCCTCCTCCCCCTCCACTTCTTTTTTCTCCTCCTCCTCAATCTTCTTCCAGGCTTTCTTGATACTGGAAACAAGTAAATGAGTGGAGATCAGAGATAAGCCAGCTAGCTTTCTGAATTCCATTCTTGATGTAATTGTTTAAAAAAAAACCAAAAAACTGTTCAGGTGAAGAATGGGCTTGAAGAAAACCTGAGCTTTCAATGCTTAGCTTCTGACTTGCTTTAATATAACTAGGAAGACTCCTGATAACATTGTGCCTCTGTTGTTGTGTATTAAGAGTACCTCAGTATTACACAGCCAGTGAACAATTGGATCTGCTTGACTTTGATGAAAGTGAAGCTTACCTTTAAATCAATTTTGGTGAGGTAAATTTACTTAGAGTAAAATGTAGAAATTTTTAATGCAGTTGGACAAATGTGCACAGCCATGCAATCATAAATCAAGTTTTCAAGGCTGCTATGCAGGTAGGGAGAGGGCGTGGGAATAGGGTACAGAAAAAAACCCCACAAAACTCACTATTAGTGAGATTCTGATATTTTTAGTTGAATAAATACTCCTAGGATTTTTGCAAGCCTTCAGTTACTATCCAGAACTCTGAAAAGTTAATTTTGACAAGTTTCACCAGTGTTTTCATGGGAGAGCAGACTTTGGGAGGCCATCACACTTCATTCAGAAGTTGAATTCTTTCTAATACAGTGGTTTTGAGATTCATTTAAGTTATATTAGTACTTTGTTCATTTTTTATTTCTGTGTAATATTCCATTATATGGTTATATCAGAACTTGTTTATCTATATATCTGCCAATGTATGTCTGACTTTCTTTGTGGATGTATGTATTCTTTGTTCTTGGATAAAACCCTAATACTTTCTGGGTCATAGTTGTATAAGGGACTAAAACACTTCAAGTAATTTTAGAAGAAAAAACTAGTTTTCCAAAGAAGTTGAATTATTTTACACTCCATCAAGTGACGTATTATGACAGTTAATTTAAATTGTCATTGCCAATATTTTGGCAATCTTTTTGATTCTTTAATTGATGGGGTTGTGAAGTGGTATGTCTAGGTAGTTATAATTTATATTTTCTTGACAATTATAAATATAGAAATTCTTTTCACATGGTTATTGGATATTCATATTTTCTTTTATGAAGTATCTGTTCACATCTTAGACTTGTTAAAAATTGGTCTGATTGTATTTTGATCAGTGAATAGTGGAGGGTCTTTATGTATTCTGAATAGAAGTCCTTGTTAAAATTACTAAATATGAGTATTTTTCCCTAATCGTGGCTTTCCTTGACTTTCTCCTCCTCAGATCTCTTTCACACTTCACGTTTCTACTTCTCATTTTCATCAAGTGACCTCATCTTAGTGTTTATAAAGAAACAAAACTTTTGGTTGAAATTCCCTCTTCCTTACTATAACCTAAAAACTAAACTTCTCTGGTCACATTTTTCATCCCATGGTGCTAAAATTAATGCCTAATTTCTCTGTCTATGCTAAAAATTTCACACACAGTATGAAGCACTGTAAATACATGTTATGTAGTGATATTGACCTCAAAGGAGAATCTAGCTCCCAAAGCATCAAATTATCATTATGCTTTTGAGAATCAAAGACAATTTTAATTGTTTTCTAGGATGATTTTTAGAATAATCTAGGGAATATACTTAGGAAATACATTATAAATCTTCCCACATCGTTTTTTTGAAAGTATAGTAGGTCTGCTTTTACAGGTAGGTCATTTCATACATTTGTTCACTAAATATATGTTTTATTCTTATGTGTGGAGTTTAATATTTCACCATGTGGAAAACTTGCATCTAAAAGCACCTCACCCTTATTTCTCTTCATTGTACTTGCTTCTAACTGACATCATGTGATATATCTTTATCTGTGTTTAACATCTATTCCTTCTACAATATATACTTCATGAGGTTGGGGGATTCGTTCATTGCTGTAACACCAGACACTAAAACAGGAAAAAACAATTCAATCTCTGTAGTGTAAATGAATAAATGAGTGTGTGAATTCACAAAGAGCAGAGAGAAAAAATCTTCATTCCGTAGCTTCTTAGCCATATGTTAAGATAAATTTCACTAATTCAGCATCCTCTGAATGAAACCAAGCCAGACAACAATGCGGCTCAGGTGAAAATGCTGTACTGAACATGAGTCTTCTGCTTTGTATCTGAATATTAGTCTACCAGATCTGCTGGCATCCTAGAAATTCAAACTCCTCCATTTGTCCATTTGAGTGACGCTAATGACCTGATGCTTTTCATAACTGATTATCATTCCTTTGCCTTATTTTTCCCCTCAAAGTTTAAAAAAATATCAAATGTGAAGTTCTCCAAGAAGACAGGTATAAATGTATGAATATATATATTAAAATATGCAATATTCTTAGAGTATATCCATATACAGTATTATTGTGTATTAATAATGAATTAATCATATATATATATACCGAAGGGAGAGAGAGAGCTTGAGCTATAGAAAGGGAGACAGCAATAACCCAGAGATACAGGAAAAATGTTTGTGTAGAAATTCTGATGTATTTGTTGAAAGAAAAGCCTGATTTCTCCATAGATAAACAGGTCAATGAGTAAATATAAAATGGATGGAATAAATGCAGAAGCTGGATCAGACAAAACTCCTCACTTTCTTTGTCACTTTCAGTTTTCAAGGGATAAAAAAATGTCTTCCCCAAACCACACTCTGGTGACAGAATTCATTCTCCTGGGACTCACAGACAACCCAGTGTTAGAGAAGACCCTGTTTGGGGTGTTTCTGGTAATCTACCTAATCACGCTGGCAGGGAACCTGGGCATGATCGTGCTGATCAGGACCAATGCCCACCTCCAAACCCCCATGTACTTCTTCCTCAGCCACCTGTCCTTTGTAGACATTTGCTATTCCTCCAACATCACTCCAAATATGCTGTTCAATTTCCTCTCAGACCAGAAGACCATCTCTTATGCTGGATGCTTCACACAGTGTCTGCTCTTCATTGCCCTGGTGATCACTGAGTTTTATATCCTTGCTTCAATGGCGTTGGATCGCTATGTGGCCATTTGCAGCCCTTTACATTACAGCATCAGGATGTCCAAGAGCATCTGCCTCTCTCTAGTCACAGTCCCTTACTCTTGTGGCTTCCTTAATGGGCTCTCTCAGGCACTGCTGACTTTCCACTTGTCCTTCTGTGGCTCCCGTGAAATCAATCATTTCTACTGTGCTGACCCTCCTCTCATGATGCTGGCCTGCTCTGACACCCGAGTCAAGAAGACAGCAATGTTTGCAGTTGCTGGTTTTACCCTCTCCAGCTCTCTCCTCATCATTCTCCTGTCCTACCTCTTCATCATTGCCAGCATCTTGAGGATCCGCTCTGCAGAAGGCAGGCGCAAAGCCTTTTCTACTTGTGGTTCCCACCTGACAACAGTCACTATATTTTATGGAACCCTCTTTTGCATGTACTTAAGGCCCCCATCTGAGAAGTCTGTAGAGCAGTCCAAAATAATTGCAGTCTTTTATACTTTTTTGAGCCCAATGCTCAACCCACTGATCTACAGTTTACGGAATAAGCATGTGATCCGTGCCATGAAGCAAATGATTAAGGGAAATACCTTTCATAGAACTGGACTTTAGCCGTCTGTTTGTTTGTAATTACTAAGTGTCTGTAATAACATAGTGATTCCCTCCAAAAGAAAACTTAGTCTTTTATAGTCATTATTTGCTTGTCTTCATAAAATCTCTTTAAAATTAATACCTTCAAGACAAATTATTTTAATAAAAATTTTAATGTTGAAATGAAAATATAGTTTCTTTAGTGAAGAACCTCTGAAAATAAATTCAGTGATTCCATATAACAATTTAACACATTTACTTATTTGAATGTATATATTATAATTAACTCATTCTGATGGTAACATTAGAAATTCATCTCATTTGAATTTAATAGTCTACAGAACTACCATGAGGCTCTAAACTGGTTAAGTTTTACACTTCAGTTTTTAGAAATGTTGTGAGATAATTTCTTCTTCAATGTGTGATATAAAACAAGGGCTCCAGTGCCTGATTAATCTCTGGATTCACCTTGGGGAAATTTTAAATATATGGATCTCCCAACACTTTAAACTTTAATTTAATTTTTTCCCCTACTCACATCATAGATATCCTGAGAAACTTTTTGTCCATTTGTAAATATTGGGTTCTGCTCCTCAGTATTGAAAATAAATTATCAACGTCTCTATGAGTTTCCAGGGATATGGATCCAATTCAGGTATCAAAAAGTACAATGGTATTCTAGGTGTACTTTTAATGTAGTTGCTCTGACTCAGGTCTAATTTATCAAGAGTTGATAGAGTCTACCAATTGGTCTGTAGATCAAAAAATTGCCTTGAAACAATATACAAATGAGTAAGCGTTTACCCACCTCTCTGGAAGAGAACACCCAACGTTTACTTTGGTTTATAAATCTATCTGTGAAACATTATTTTCTAGATAAGACTATGCTAGTATTTCTCAAATTTTCAATTGAGAAAAGCAATAGTATAGAAGCATATATAAAGAGATACATGATTCATTCACATTGTATGTGCATTAGTGGTCAACCAGATGATTGCATATTGAAACATTGATTTAACTTTCTTTACACTGCTTTAAATGTTTGTATTCTAATATTGTGCACTCTGTTTTTAACTAAGACCACAATACTAAATGCTCATATGAAATCAATTTCTAAATTTACTGTAATGTGTTCAAATTAGTTTCCAAAAAATCATCCAGATGACCTGCAGTTTTAGAAAATTGAACTTCATTCTCAAGTCTCAGTTGATTGAATAAGGCTGATCCTAGTGAATATGTCCACTATAGATAAATATATATAGGGACAGATATGAGAAAGTAACATTTACCAGTGATATGTCCTAAACCAAAGGACAATTTCTGTATATATTTTGTTACATTTTTTCAATAAATTGATATGCTCATATATTCTTTTAATTAATAAGACACAATTGGAATAATATGCCATATTCCAGCTTGAATATTAGTTTTCATTTGATAGTATAATGTTTATATTTTCATACGGACTAAATTTTTAGTGAACATAATTTTTAATATAGTATAATACACAGCATCAAATTACACTTGAACTTAATTATAAAAATATTACTTTTCAATTATAGAAAAGAAAATTGAAAATACTGAAAGATATTTCAATTTTGGAATAAAGTTTAGTTTCAATTTTGAATAAAAGCACAATTTATTTGTAATCTCTTATTAAAAGAGACCTTCTCTCGGCATTTGATGTATTTTTTTCATTTGTTTATTTCAGAAACCATTATTCTGTCATATTTATCCTGGTTATTTTTACAACTGTCTCATATATCTATGTATATATCTTTCTGATGTTTCTTTAGGATAGATTCCTAAATGTGGAAATGCTGACTTAAGTGCTAAATTTTTCTATGGGTAAATTTTTCTCTAGAAGGCATCAACCATGTACACTTATGACTAGTAATGTTTGAGAGTAAATATTTCACTGTACTTTTCTTTTTCCTTTTTTCTTTTTTTAAATTGAATCATAATTGATTTACATAATTGTATTATATTAGTTTCAGGTGTACAACATAGTGATTCAATGTTTTTATGGATTATACTCCATTTAAAGTTGTTGTATATGAGTTCATTAGTGTCTTCTTTTTTCTTTCTTTAGATTCCACATATGAGTGATATAATATGGTATTTTCTTTCTCTTTCTGGCTTAACTTTACTTAGAATGATGATCTCCAGGTCCATCCACGTTGCTTCAAATGGCATTATTTTATTCTTTTTTATGGCTGAGTAGTATACAAAATAGAAACAGACTCACAGACATAGTAAACAATCTTATGTTTACTGGGGGAAAAGAGGATGGGAAAGGATAAATTTGGGAGTTTGAGATTTGTAAATATTAACTACTATATATAAAAATAGACAAAAAACCAAATTTCTTCTTTACAGCACAGGAAACTATAGTCAATATCTTGTAATAACTTCTAGTGAAAAAGAATATGAAAATGAATATATGTATGTATATGTATGACTGGGGCATTGTGCTGTACACCAGAGATGGACACATTGTAACTTAAATATACTTTAATTCAAAAAAAAGAAAAAAAGAAAGTGATGGTAAAATCTTCACTATATTCCTTATAATGCACAATATATTCTTATAACTTATTTTATGCATAGTAGTTTGTACCTCTAATCTCATACCCATGTCTTGCTCCTTCCCCTGTCCTTTCCCCATTGGTAGCCACTAATTTGCCTTCAGAACCTCTCTGCTTTGTTACATTCATTCATTGTAACTTTATTAATGTTAAAAAATAGTATTTAAGATTATTAGCTTCTCTGTTGTCTCAACTGAAATTCTTAGGAAGGGAATTTTTTAAATTGGAAGAAATGAATTCAAATATATATATTTAACCAGTAAAGGATATACATCAGTTAAATATTTTCACAGCCATATTTTACAGAAGTATCTTGAATATTTGAGATACAATGTTGTTGTATGTTGTAATATTACATATAACCCTTTTCTCACATTTTAACCCACTTCCCGCTGCTATTTATTAAGCAATGCTTTATTTTCCCACTAATTTGTGATGTTATCTTCTCTGTACAATGAACGAATCTTTTTATTTCTTCTTTGACCAATCTATAAGTATTTTAAGTTAAATTCTTGTAATTTATGTAGATTTAAAATACGTTTTAATTCCTAGAAGAGAAATTCCATATTCATTATTTTTCCCTTTCAAGTTTATCTCAGGAGAATACAAACCAGATATTTCTAGCTATTCAATATTTTCAACCCAGAAATGATGTATATAGTGGTTCAATTTATGAGCTATATGCACACATATACATAAAAACAAACAATTGAATATGGCCATACAAGCGATAAATATTTACTGTAAATTACTGGAAAATGTTCAAACATATTTTAGTATTTGTAGTATTGCTATAGACCTACTGTATAACACAGGGAACTGTATTCAATTTCTTTTAATAACATATAATGGAAGAACATCTGAAACGAAAATGCATATGTATAACTGAATCACTTTGCTGTAGACCTGAAACTAACATTATAAATTAACTACATGTCAATAAAAAATTTTTGAAAATTAAAATAGTAGTATTGCTATAGTTCAGTCCCCAGATCTAAAGAGATGTATGGAATGGAGGCTTCAGGGAGGGCAGCTTAGGGATGAAATGTTACAGGTGACTTTAATTATTTTTTGCCAGAAAGGTGGTGGCCTATAAATGAGGAGGAAATCATGTAACCTTGGGGCATTAATGCTGTTTATTTTTCAACATTTCTAAAAACATTTATTTTTGCACCATTCCATGTCCATAATGTAACATAGTTTTCCAACAAAGATATCTAAATACAGACTCCTATTCCTACTGGAATTTCCTCTTGCCAACAGCTGTCCCTCTAAAGAACTGACATGCCCTGCATACCCTCAACTGTGAGTCACTTAGTCACTGAACAAATTCCGTGTTGATCAGAATCGAAATAACTATGAAATATTTCAGCAATCTGAAAGGATGTCTCTCAGCTTAATAGCAGTGCAGGAAATTCACAATAGAAGTCACTTGAATTTGATTATAAAATAATTTAAAATTAAGCAGCACCCAACAAGTTGACAAAAGGTTTTGCCACAAATAAGATAAAGTGGAGACAGTACCAAAATATAAGTTCATAGAAATCATTCAAATAACAACGTGTTGAAGGCTCTGAATAGAAAATTGATAAAAATTTCAAAATGTTAACATTAGTGAGTAAAACTGTTGGTAATAAAAATATGAATTAAATACTGCTTTGTGTATTATATTTAAGAGAGTTCAAAAAGACTGGCAGTTTGGTACATTGATAATGTCAGGAAAAATAATAATACATATTTTTTTCTAGAAATTAATGTAACATTATGTTTTTAGGAGTCTTAGAATTGGACACTTTTACTCAGTCTACTTTTCAGCATGTGCTGAAGGAATAGTAAGAAACTTGGGGTGAAGATTTTCATCATAATGTTAGTTTTATAGTTAAGATAAAAGAAATCATAGATATATTAATACAGGCAGACCTCACTTTGCACGATCTCTTGTAACTGAAACTGTTGTAACCTGGAAATGTGTCTTTGCTTTGCTTGGATCTCTGTGACCACAGCATGTTCAAAGTGAGGCCTGCCTACATTTAATACACAGTTAGGCACAGACATATGCAAATAGAACTGGGTCCTGCTGTATGTAACTAGAACCCCTGGAAGGTTGTGCTGGCTGTGATCATAGAGGAGAGTTTAAATATTATGTGACATATTTTGCACTAGAATGTATACAGACATTAAAACGAAGAAGTTCCCAATTTAAAAAGGGAAAATTCATTTTATATAGCATTTTTATGAAAAAAAGAAGGGTACTTCAATATATACATTAAGATAATTTTGTAAAATACTAGAGTTAAGCAAAAATTAAAACTCATTCTTTTTATCTTATGCACCCATTTTCCATGATAAACAATTATTGCTTTATAAGCAAGAAAACAAAAAGTCCATATTTCCAAACACATCAAGGGGGAGAGGGTACAGCTCAGTGGTCGAGTGTGTGCTTAGCAGGCACGAGGTCCGGGTTCAATCTCCAGTATCTCTATTAAATAAAGTGAATAAATAACCTATTTACCTCCCCCACTAAAAAAAGGGAATAAAAAGAAATTTAAAAAAAAAACAAACGATCTATATCCCAAGATATAAAATTAAAGGATCTTTATTTATTAATGTTAGAATTGGAATATGAAAATAGAAAAAAAAACAGAGGCTCAAACTTGTTCTATAAAATTGTTGAACTGGATGGTCACTCAGGGTCCTTCTAAGTCAAGCTTCTATTATTTTTCTTTAAAAATACTGTACTTCTGGATAGGCTGAGCTCTTCAGAGGTCATCAAATCTATCCTTATGTGTCTGTTAGGAGTGAGTGATGAGGGCCACTGACTGTCAATTTCTCTACCTACAATGTTTTAATCTGGAACCCCAATTTTTCTTTCATTCAGAAGTTTCCTTCTCAAGAGAGGGTTCCTCTGAATAAAGGCTCTTTTCTTCTTGAGATTAAACATCACTATCATTGTAGCTAGCACACTATAAAATTGAGGAAAAGTGAAATAAATAAAAGTTGAGTTCCAACAAATTGTATCTGAATGCATGAATGCTTTCTGCATTGCATTTATATCTGCAATATTCACACATGCACACAATCAAAGGAGACTCCCAAGACTATTAAGGATGTGGGGTAACTAGAGTTTTCATTGGCTGGTGTTGCTTTCTTATGAAATAAGTGACAGAAATATAAAGACAATGAATAAAACTGTGGAAATCTATCTTAATACAACAACTGAACACAAGTAATAACTTACAGATGTAAACATTTTCCTAAAGAGGGAAAAATAAAAACCCCTTAATTATTAAAATGAGGTGGTGAACTATATATGTCATATCAGTGTTGTTATATTATGCTTTTAAATAAAGATCAGTTCCAAAGAATATCAAGCAGTGTGAAATATGCTTATGCTACAACTTAGTTGCAAAACACTAAAACCAAATTTTCATGCATATTAAACTAGCTGTTATTTTAAAATTGTTTGTGGCTAGAAATGAACTGGAAAGTGATGTGTGAAAAAGTGATGTGTACAATTGTTAATATTGTAGGGACAAGATGATATAAATATCTTATTAAAGAAATGAAAATTCTAAATCAGGAATGGATATCTCCTATTAATAAGGGTGTCTGTTTTGTTTAAAGGAAATGAAATGACTCATTGGGTTATTAAAATGTAAAATATCAGGTTTTTGGCTGAAAGAATAAACATATATGGGTTTCCATTCAAGCAAAGTAGACATAAAAATTCATCGAAGGTTCATTCAGAGCAAACATTGAAAATTAGAGAAATGAGATTTTTCTCAGAAGATAATCACATTTCATTAAGGAATATACATAAGATGTACCAGGGAAGAAAATCAGTTTCTTATTGAGGAAATGTACTACGATGCGCATCACTTTGCTGGTGAGAGCAGCTCAGGGATGCTCCATGTTGGTGACCTAGGGAGTGAAAGGGAGAACTTCTCTGCTAACTTATCAAGTGGAAATGAGTTCTTAAGTGACGCTAAAACCGTGAACCAGCTGAATCGTAAACAGCTGACTTCTGCTGTTGTGTTTCTTGCCCACCATCATTTCCACACAACTTTGCCATTCTGTTTCCATAGGCTCTCACTCGATCCCAAGCTCTGCGTGCATCTAAACTATGATTGCTGTTCCAAAGAGTTGCATCCCAATGTTGGCAGAACCAACAAAGCATACTTTTGGATTGTTTTTGAGATTCTTTTTTTTTTTTATTGGGAAATTGTTTTAATAGGGCTTTTCCCCATCCTACCAAGGTTTCTCATAAATACCCTTCTCAAAGCCTGTTTCACATCCTTGTTTCTCAGGCTGTAGATAAATGGATTCAGCATGGGACTCACAAAAATACAAAACACTGAGACAATTTTCCCTTGTTCAACAGATTGCTCGTTTGCTGGTCTCAGATACATGCAGAACAGGGACCCATAGAACATAGTGACAGCTGTCAGGTGGGAGCCACAGGTGGAGAAGGCTTTGCGCTGCCCTTCAGTGGAACGGATCCTCGTGATGGTGATAAAAATGAAAACATAGGAGATGAGGATTATAAGGAGGGAACTTGTGAGGTTAATCCCGGCAGACACAAACAGGGCAGTTTGCTTTATGTAAGTGTCAGAACACGTCAACATTAAGAGGGCTGGGTCTGCACAGTAGAAATGGTTGATGACGTTGGATCCACAGAAGGACAAGTGAGAGGTCAGTATCGCCTGCATTGTGGCCACCATGGTAGGTAGGGGAGGGTGACCAGGCAGATGCAGCGTGGCCTGGACATCCTGCTGTTGTAACGCAGGGGGCTGCAGATGGCCATGTACCTGTCGTAGGCCATGGCACCAAGCATGTAATACTCAGTAAGGAGCAGCGTCACAAAAACAAAACATTGGGCCAGACAGCCCGCGTAGGAAACGGTCTTCTTCTCAGATAAGAAGTGCGCAAGCATCTGAGGAGAGACATTCGTAGAATAAAACATATCTACGCACGCTAAGTGGGTGAGGAAGAAGTACATGGGGGTTTGCAGCTGGGGAGTGAATCTGGTTAATAAAGTCATCCCACGGTTCCCGGCCAGGGTGACGAGGTAAATCAGGAGGAAGACCACAAAGAGGACGGGCTGCAGGTCTCGGTGAGTGGTCAGTCCCAGCAGAACTAACTCGGTGGCCTCGGTGCCATTGCGCCGGGGAAATAGCTTCATCTTCATGTTCTCTATTAAGAGAAGAGTGATTTTTTCACATGTGAAAAAGAGAAATGAATCGTGTACAATTCGAGAATAGACAAAAATGAATCAGCACCCCGAAGAAAACTGGTTTTGAAAAGAGAGGTTTCAATAAGTTGTTACCTCCTTCAGAGATGGAGGAGTTTCAGCAGGTGCCTCCCGCGGTCGGTGGTGTCTGGTTAAACGGGATAACATATTTGATAAACATCCTTTGAAGTCCATGTACCATCTGTGCTGGCTGCTTTGCAACACCCACCTTCCCTCACCTTACATATCTGAATCTGAGTTGGCTCTTTCGTGTCCCTCTTTGGAATCAGAACCTCAGGTGCTCAAACATAACTACTGCCATTGTCTGATCATGACATCAGCGCTCGATCAGGGAGGGAGTGGAGGGGGAGACTGGCTTTCTGGAGACTGGTTCTATCATTGCCAGTGCAGGCACACCTGCTGTAACTGGAGTGGCATATACTCCTTGAGAGCCTCATTGTGTATTTATTCAGATTCAGTTTCTTCCTGGATTTCTTACTTATTCTTCAACAGCAATCAACCTCTTGGGTCCTTTGAATTTCTCTTCATCCCATCACCTTTGTTTCAAACCAACAATTGATGGTCTGCATTTTTCTTCCCCCCGTACTCCCTATGATCTCACTGATCTCTTTGTATCCCACAAAATCCCAATTTATTTTGTATTATATATTTAATATTCATTGTATTGTATATTTAATATTCATATTTCAGTTAACCTCATACCTTTGACTTCCCACCTTCCATCTAAGCTAGCAGGAAATCTCTGCTCTACTTCAGCACATTGCCTGTTGAATCTTAGAACAGCTTGTCAGCATCTCCTCCACTACCAGTCAGGTCTAAGATGAAATTATCTCTTGCCAAAGCTACTGTTAATGATTTTTCTCCTTCCAGGTTGAAACTTTCCTCCAACACAAGCCACTGATCTTGTTATAAACATAAATCACATCCTGTTAGTGACCTAAAGTGGTTCGCTAACGTTCTATCACACTTGGGCTAAAATCTTCACTTTGTACCGGGATCCACAAGGACTTATGTGATCATTTCCATCACTCCAAACACTTCCACCACGTTCCCTTCAGTCCTTTTATTCCTGCCACAGTGACTTCTTGGTTTTCCTTGAACATTCCTGCCTCAAGGCCTGTGCACACACTGGTCCCTCTGCCTAAAATGCTCTCCCCTCAGACCTGTAAGGCACTCATTCCATCACTTCATTTAGGTTTCTCTCCTAATGGCCCCTCCTCTGAAAGGCTTACCTGACCGCTTGTCTAGGTGACTCCGTTTCACATAGCTCTTTCACCATGAACTGTGATCTATTTTTTCTCATACCATTGATCACTTCTGAAGTTATTATTTACTTATATAAATAATTTGTAGTTTCATATTTTGTCTGCCCCTCCCAATTTTAGAATGTTAGGGACTTTCTTTGGGCCATATCCCCAGAATTTGGGCAAATGTCTGAATCGTGGTCAATGAGCAGGATCCATTAGTTGAATGAATGGATGGAGCGAGTAATGTACTCTTTTCCACTCACATCACCTGATTTGTCCTGGTATGTGGATTTCTTACTTCCCTGATGTTACCAGTGGAGACTGAGTTACTACAAACGACAGTGCAGATCTGCTTTGATTATTACGGAGGGAGCAACACTGTCAGTTTTCAATGTAATACTGAACTGAAAAAACCTACCAGAAGCCTTTCCAGATGAGGAAGGAAAGGTGTTCACATATTTTTTCCTTCTCACCTTTAGCCTTACACTCATCCAAATCCCTTTAAATTTTTCTCTTAAAAATAAGTGTCTGAAATCATTAAAGGCACATGGAGTGGGAGCGTATTTTCTTGTAGCAAATTTTAAGGTTACCGGCTTGGAGAAGGAAAACAAGTTAAAAGAGAAATACAGACTTTTAAAATTCCCCGAATTAGCTAAAGCCCCACATCTAAGCCTGCTCGTCATCTTAGCTGTGTTGGGAAATGCATCTGTGACTAAGGGCTGGAGCGGTGGCAAGGCCTGCCTGACCTCCTGATATGTCACAAGTCACCTGCTGTCTTTGGCAGAAGGAGTCTGGACTTTGTCTGCCTCCTGTTTGGTCCCAATCTGGCAATTCTTATAGTCACTACTAATTCCATCTTGTGTTCCAAACAGTAAGAAAACAAGCAGTATTTCTTATGAGCTCTTGATTTTCAGAATGGCCAGACTTACCTGTGGAGAACAGTGATTTCTTAGCCTCCATGAAGGTCGCCAAATAGGAGGGTTTATATCTGAATGGGATCCAGCCCTGAAGCATTCATCAAGAGATCACCCATGGGACGTCATTAGAACTCCCTCCAGAGGTGCTGACGAAAGTCACATCTTAATGAAGCGGGTCTTAATTTATGGGTTAATCATTAGATGTACACAGTGTCTTTTAGAAAATGCAAAAACACATCGTATTGATTTTGATACTGAAAGTAGTTCTTGGGCAGATAAAAAGCTATTCCTCTCTTTGTACTAAAAGATCTCTGCCATGTGTCTGCGTACCTTATCCTCAGCTGGGATAATGTTTCCCTTGTCTGAGTGCCCACTGTTGGTTGTCTCTGCCTCTCTTGTGGTCCACGCCTCCTTTCATAACTTTTCTTTTAAGGACAGTAATTGTCTAAGGACAAAATTAACACCAATTTCATCTGCTATCCCCAGTAGCGATCCGTAAACATTTTGAGTGCACATTTAATCTTTAAAGAAGAGTTACTGAATAAAAAAATAGTGATGCTAGGCAGAAAGTTGTGAATTCATGGACTTTCATGTGAACAGTACATTATTCCATTTTTGCGAGTAATCTAAGAGCATTTCATCTTGTGAATTAAAACACAGGGAATCAGTTTTTAGACCCTCAGATCCAACTGAAAGATCAGTTTAAATGAAATTAATTCAAGTAGACATTAGCATAGACCACTTATACAAAGATATTTTAATTCGTGACTCCTGATATATATTAACTCACATAGTATTTCTTCTTTAGGTCTTATCTGCATTAGTGCTTGAAATTAGAGTCAAGTCCTAGTATTTCTGGCCAGGTGTATAATAATGCTATTATAAATTTAAAAAAAATGCAATGATATTATAACTTCCATATGATTAAGCCAATCTTCCTCTCCCTAACTCCATCTACCATTCATTACTCACATAAAAAAAGTGTAGATTATTACATAAAAAAATAGACAGCAATAAGTCTTGCCTTTGGGCCTAGGCATACTAACAATCCATTAAAAAAAAAAAAGATGATGTAAAGCCTTAGGAGAGCTCTCTGAGCCAGGCTGTCCCACACTACTTGCTGGAGGCCTGGCCCTGAATCAGTTTGGTGGGCAGCCACAGCAAAGTAAACTTTGGGTTCACATAGCTGTTCATCCACACTTGGACTTGGGTTAATGCTCCAACAGTTTTTTTCATTTCCATGGGGCATAAACAGCACCCAGGTTTCCAAATTTCCAGCATCTCCCTAATAGAGGAATAGGCCAATAGCTAAAATGTGGTGACTGGGACAGGTGCACCAGCGAAGCTGAGTACCCACAGCAGACGTCCTGGGCCAGGACTCATGACGTAGACAGAGCAGACCGAAGCAGGGCCTGTAATTCCCTGAAGGGCCAAGATGCAGCCGGGTCAGCAGGGAGGGTCAGCAGGGGAGATCAGCAGGCCCTGTCCAGCCCAGAGGGAATAGTGACCCCAAATTGCACTGGTCCTGGTGGCCGGCGCAGAGCAGGTGGTAACCATCCATGTCAGAGACCGAGAGGGACCCGAGGGAAGCAGGAAGGTAATGAGTGCAGATCAAAGCCTCCTTTCCGGTGCCGGGAGGCCTCCTCAGTCACATGAGGGGAAAGACGAGAATATGAAGGGCTGGCCATTGCCTTGCAGGGACGGATCCACCAAAAGAGTCTATTTACATCATTGACTAAGTCCAAAGCTGCTCTTTAAAAGAAAACCATACTTCACAAGTTCATGTATGTAATTATACCTTGATGTAAGGCCCCAGGTAATATGATTAAAGACATTGGTTCATTAATATTTTTTTCTGAAAAGATGAGTGAAATATACAAAATTTTTATATACTAGTTCCCATGATCTTGCAAGGAAGAAGCAAAAGCTCTTGGGCAAAGATCTTGCAGGTTAGGGAAAAAAAAGGCCACGTCTCAACAAACCTACTGGACAAAAACTATTTTCAGAATGACAAAATAAAGAATTTGAAATGGATGAAAGCACTCCTATAATATAATTTATTCATAGTTTATAACACTTGGGCCTAAATACAGGCCACTGTTAAATCCTTCATTAAATACGTTGGTTAGAAGAAATTATGTTTCAATGGGTAGTTAAGAAATTATGTTTCCTCATTAAAGTGACATATTGGGTTCATTACAGAAATTCAAATTTGCTCACTAATCTTATGATAATTGACATGTTGAGATGGATTTGCAGATGTTTTTACAATCCTCTTCAACCTTATAATCTCAGGTACATGCCCTTGGTAGTCTCCATTATCTTGGATTTTCCTAAATTCAGGTTGAACAAGTAGAACTAATTGGTTTTATAGTCAATTCACTTTTAAAAAACACACTGTAAAAACTTGTTTTACCATCTCTCTGCTCAGCTGGATTGGACTCCTGTGGAAGAGCAAAGCACTTCCAGAGATTTTCAAGCTACATTTTCACATTTTCTTTACCCTGTCTGGTGGTGGAGCACATGCATTTGCAACCCTCTTATCATGACAGCTGGTATCCTCTGCTGAGTGCTTATCAGACAGCAGCCACGAGTGTGCCAAGTACTGAGAAGTGGTTGTACACATGCATTGCCACAGAGAGACAAAGTTTATTGAACACTTGCAATGTCCTTATGATACAGATATTGTAAAGTATTTTTTACAGATGAAATACCTGAATATCAGAAAAATTAAGTCAATTATTCCTAGAGCACAGAGCTAGGTTTCAAATCAAACACTGCTGTCTTAAGTATTTCTGGGCTGGCTCTGAAAACACTCCAAGCCATAGAGGTTTAGTTCTTTAACGGTAAGTTACGTTTCAGAGTTCTTAAAATTCAGGAATATATGTACATATATTCATTACATATACATATACTTATATATAAACATATGCATTATATAATATATATTATAAAATATATTATTATTTCTATACATCCAGCCACAAAGGACTGATACTAGGCTGACAGTGTGCTGGCAGTGGATGAGATAAAAGGTGGGCAGAGCCATTACTGGCTTTCCTTGCATCTTGCAATTCCAGGTCATGGCACTTCCTTAGAGTTGAAAGTTTTACTTAAGAAATGAATTAATAAAAGTTGGTAAGCTTTTAAGAAAAGAGACCTCCCTATACTGTCAAAGTAACATTGCAAACTTCTCTGAGGTTACTTTTAATGGCAGGAATTCCTTCCTTCTCTTCTTACCTCTCCTCCTCCTCCACCTCCTACACTTCCGTCTTCTCCTCCTCCTCCCCATCCTTCTTCTTCTTCCTCATGTGGAAGAATCTGATTCTTTAGATATTTAAAAAGTCAACAAGGTGACATCTGGCTATGGGAGGGTGTGGGAATGAGAAAAGGTCATAAAGGATGATGGAGACTTCTGGAATGCACACAGGTGAAAGGAGGTGCCACCTGTGATAAAAAGGATTGATGCAGAGGTTTTTAAATGACTTTGGAGGGAAAGAGACTGAAGGAATTTCTAGTTTCTCTCCATCGACCCCCACATGCCTACTGTGGTAGGGTGAATGGAGGTTGGTGAGATGATGAAAAACATCATTTGCAGCTGCCTGGCTGTCACCACAAGACATCCTCTTCTCTGTGTGACTGACACACGTGTCTCATCTCAATCAGATGTGCTGATGTGTCATGGCTCTGGAGAGGGAAGCAGGGAGCAAGTTGTCTCACTGCTCTGCTGTGCGTGGGTGACTTCCATTCAGAGGAGAGGGGCAGGAAAGCATGTCTAAGCCACGTTCTGAAATCCGATTTTACCTGCAGTGATGCCAGTAATATTAGTATCTGACTCCCCTGGGTAGTGTTCCGCCGAATCAGGAGCCAGAGGAGGGTGATTCAATGACCCCTTTAATCTCCAACAATGGTGAAATCAGGAATATCTCCAACTTTAACAAAAGGAATAATTGTTATTATGATAATGACTATTACTGCTCCAACTTCCACTGCGACATTTATTGAATAACTACTATGTCCCATCTAGCCTGAGTCCGGGACATGACATAAAATAAAATGCTACTTAGATGGTGTAACTGAAGGGAATTTAAGGAAAAGACAGAGAATCAGTGAAAGAACTGTTAAAGAAGTTAGGCAAAGACTTAAGCACCTGGATGCTGATTGCAGAAAGCAATTTCCATTGAATTCCTGAAGTGGTCAGGGCGGGGGCAACTGTCTGGAGTCCAGTGAGGACCAGAAGCAAGAAGAGACCCGGCCGCCTTCTCAACACACAGCCCAGCAGGAGATTCCTTGGAAGGACGCAGCTACTCCAGCACCTTCGCTGCGAAACTGGGAGAAAAAGAAAGGGCAGTTTGGCTACTGTTCTCTTCCTCCCATCTCTGACGTGCTGGCCAAAGTCAGCTGGAAACAAGACAACAGGTCTGGGTGGGGCAGGCTGACCAAGGAGGAACAACCGGCATGTTTATGTTATCTGAATACCCACAATGGTTCCATTGCTGTGCATTATAATGCCTATTAATAAATGAAGAGCAATGCTCAGGATCAGAAAATAACCAGTCCCAGTACAACAATACTTGATTGATCTCCAACAGTTTTCTAGACTCCAAGACTTACTCCCCACACCACGCTCCATTCTATCCTTTGTAAGAAAGAGAACTTAATAGTTCCCCCAAGTCAAGTCTCCAAATATCGAGGCACTCAGGCATTAATTAAAATAAATAATGAATCCCATTGTTTCAATTTCAGGAGATTTGATCTCTTGATGATATTGGGGAGTGGCAAAAAAAATTGTGTTCTCAATCAGGTTATAATTTAAAAAGAATAAAACAGTGGTGGTTGTTTATAGTCTGAACGACTGTCTACTAGAAATAATTGCACCACAGAGAGCTGGTCCCTCTATGACGATTCTGCTATAAACTCCTCTGGTTCTTCCCCACCATGCTGTCTTTGGGAACCACTCTTCTTTCACAGGTAAGATTTATTATTGTTAAATATATATTTTGAACCCCAGAAATAAATATTTTATTAAACAAAGATAAAACTATGGCCTGAAACATATTGTGATAAATTATTAAATATTTTGGTTTAAATTCTGCTATTCTTCTCAGAGTACATATTTATAAATATAGAGTTGAATAGTATCATAATGGAAAAAGAACTAGACCCAAGGCTACAAGAGAGAACCTTGAGTTGAGGATGAATGTCAGTAGAACCCCTTCTGATCACTTGCAAACACTTCTCCCTGAGCTTTCCTGCTCAGTCTTGCAGGATGTTGTGTCTGCTTTTGTAAAAGGTTATTCCCATAAAGTACTCGGTTAAATGATCTGGAATGGTCATTGCTTGCGCTGCCTGAGTGGAGATATTCATTATTTTGGCTCTTGGTTAAGGATTTAACACATAGAGATACAACCTCAGCACCAAAAGAATGTTTGCTTTTTATGTGAGTTACTATAATTTATGAATTAACGAAAAGCATAGAGTGATTATGATTTCATTGATGTAGGTGCCTGGTCTTGCATTTTATTCCCCTGGTCGATAAATCCGAAGTCCTCAAGTGCAGAATGAGATCATGGAAATGGGCATGAGAGCAGAAATGGCTCATTTACTTAGTGCTGTGTGTCCATCCTTGGCCCTGTAGCTGGTAAGAAGTGTCAGTTTGACATTGACATGCCTGAGTCTGCATTATTGAAGGAAAATGTAGATTTTTCTATAACGGTCTTAGTGGTCACTTTTATACTGCACAAATGTTGGAAGATGCACTTGACAATTTCTTAAATACTGTCTCAGTTGTACAGGTAATAGTGACTATAATTATCAGTATGATGTTTTACATGTTTGAAAGAACTGAAATCATTCATGTTACAGAGTTTTTCCTCACTTTTGGCAAGCGTTAAAATGAAGGAAAGTTACAGTAAAATCATTACTACCTGGGGATATGTTCATCAATCTTTTTTTAATAATCATCTCCTCCCCCACCAGGGAGTCAATTAATACATTATATTTTTACCCAAATCACTCCCTCTTTGACTATTTAGTAAAACTGACATATGTATGTGTGTATATATATGTATATATACATATGCATATATATGCACACACATGCACACACAAATACAAATATTGTTTATGTACTGCATACTTATCTGTTTTTACACAAAGAACATTGATTTACTTCTGTGCCCCATGAACACACTCATGACCCCAATAATTAGCTGTATTTTACGAAGCCATGGATATCCTGAGCTGAGTCTTAAAAGTTAAATAAGATTTGGTGATATGTTGGCCACTTGATATAGAAAGAGCAGGGGAAATGGACATGCATTGCAGGGTGAGGGACCAGCACGAAAATGATCTTGAGTTTAGAAGGGCAGGTAGACAGATTCTTGTTCTGTAAGTATCTGTGTCATTTGTCAGTGTCACCTCCTTAAGTCCATGTAGCTGTGAAAACATGTGAACTTCAATGACTGATGCTTTAGATACCACATCAAAAGAAATATTGATAGTACAGGGAACAATAGTCAGTACCTTGTAATAGCCTATAGGGAAAAATATGAAAAAGTAAAAGTAATATATGTATATATAAATATATATATAATGGAATCACTATATTGTACACCAGAAATTAACACAACATTGTAAATCAACCATACTTCAATAAAAAATAAAAATAAAAAAGATACATTGAGAACAAAGGATTGTAATTTCAAAGAAAAGTAATGTTTAGGGGAAATGAAAGTAAACAATTTATGATCATTATTTGTAGAAAAGTTAAAGGCTTTTCAAGTATGAAAAATCTTTCAGAAAAGCATTTGAAAATGTGACTCCCTTTACATAAAGAACTGTATATTAATTTAGACACTTGAAACATCAATCTCATGCTTGCTATGCTATCTCCTTGTGTTACGTGCATTCACAGGTTGGAGAGAGGGGGAGTAAGCATCCGACGACATGATGTGGGTAATGGAAAAGTGACCGAGGACAAATGCATTTTTACTTCCTTTACTTTAGACCTCGTTGGAAGCTGAGCAAACACAATGCTAAGGACAAACTGCACAGCGGTGACTGAGTTTATTCTCCTGGGACTGACAGATCGGGCGGAGCTGCAGCCTGGCCTTTTTGCGGTGTTCCTAGTCGTCTACCTCATCACGGTAACCGGCAACGTGAGCATGATTTTCTTAATCAGAGCTGACTCGAAACTTCACACGCCGATGTACTTCTTCGTCAGTCACCTCTCCTTTGTAGATCTCTGTTACGCCACCAACGTCACTCCTCAGATGCTGGTCAATCTCTTGTCCAAGAGAAGAACCATTTCCTTGCTTGGCTGCTTTATACAGTTCCACTTTTTCATTGCCCTGGTGATCACAGATTATTACATGCTCGCAGTGATGGCTTATGACCGCTACATGGCCATCTGCAAACCCTTGTCGTATGGCAGCAAGATGTCCCGACGCGTCTGCCTCTCTCTCGTTGCTGCTAATTACTTTTATGGGTTTGCAAATGGTCTGGCACAGACCATCCTGCTGCTCCGCCTCTCCTTCTGTGGACCCAACGCAATCAACCACTTTTACTGTGCAGACCCACCTCTCATGGTCCTGGCCTGCTCAGACACTTACGTCAAAGAGACCGCCATGTTCGTGGTGGCTGGTGCCAACCTCACCTGTTCTCTCACCATCATCCTCATCTCCTACATCTTCATCTCCTCAGCCATCCTGCGCATCCGCTCAGCAGAGGGGAGGCACAAGGCCTTCTCCACCTGCGGGTCCCATCTGACAGCTGTCACTGTCTTTTATGGGACTCTATTCTGCATGTACCTAAGGCCCCCTTCTGAGGCATCTGTAGAACAGGGGAAAATTGTAGCTGTTTTTTATATCTTTGTGAGTCCCATGTTAAATCCTTTGATCTACAGCTTTCAAAACAAAGATGTTAAAAGTGCAGTAAGGAAAGTGATTCAAAAGAAATTGTTTGCCAAATAGAGTAGACATTTGGTCACAGGTGTGTTAACATATCAATGTTTTCTAACCAATTGATGAGCATTTTAAATTAACAAATCACTATCATTGAGTATTGTTTTGCCTTTTGCAATTCACCTATGAGACTTGGAAGAACGTGTCTAATTATTAGGTCATGTTCAGTTTTGTCTCAGTGCATTAAAAAAATTTCACATAGAAAGTCAAAGACAAGACCAGATAGCATTGTCATTGCTCTATACAATCAATAAAGGGCAGATAATTCTACCCATTGTAGTCATACCACTACAAAGTTATAAAAGACAAAATTACCAATCATGCTGTAGCAATGACAATTTGGTAGACTTTGTGAGGGGGCTTAATGATTTCCAAACTATTTGAAACCACATTTCAACCATAGCAGGGCAGGGTTTTTTGACTGTTTGGTTGGGCTCTCCTTCTGTTCACAGTATGTATCAATAAAGATCTTTGGGATCTCAGGTTATTACTCTAAGAACTATCATTCTATGTTAGCACTGGCCCAATGGAATCCTCATTCATAAAGCTTTTTGATGGAAATGCCTGATTTCCTTTAAGTTTTTTTATTATTTCTTTTAATACAACTGGTTTTATGGTTTCATTTTTTGTTTTTTACTATGAACTATTACCAGCACACAGCCCGAAATAGAAAAATACCATAAAGCCCACTCTTCCAAGCATATCTAATCACTGCCAAGTCTTCACACAAGGCTCCTTTTGTTCCAGCTACTGTACACCTCTCCGGTCATGGGCCCCCCTGCTCTCTGGCGTCTCCTCCTGAGGCACACAAGGTGGGGAAGTCTGCGGTGCCGAAAATCTCTCAGAAAAGATGGGAGTTGAGCAGAGCAGGGGTCTAGCAGTCAATCTAGTTGCTTTTCCCGCTCTTTTCAGATCTTATCCCTCTGAGTATTTGTCTCATACATACAGCTGAGAGAGATGTTTGTGTGCTCCCCGCAGAACTCAGGGTGAACAGTAACTTGACATTATGGAGAGTACGACTGAGGCTTGCAATTTGCTTTCTGATCCCCAAGTGTTCCAATTAATCCTGAAAAAGGTGATTCCCACTGCCACACTCATTCCTGCTGCTCTTCAGTCCTTCTGAGATTTGCTTTAAGGGCAGGTCCTGCCTCCCATATCCTGCTAGATATATGGTTGCCTTTGTGGGCTTAGAGAGGCATCAACGAACTCCCTCAATCAGAGTTTAAGAAAATAAGTGCCTGTCAGAACCAGAAGTAAGTCTTTGTGTTTCTACTTTATTTTCAGTCAAGAGGAGATTGTATTAAAGTCTCAAACTGATGCCCACAAATTTGTACCTTGTTTGCTCAAAACATATACATGGAATCCTTTCTGTTTTCAGTATCAGAATTTAAACTGCAACTAATTTCCTGGACAAAAAGCTTATTGAAATTCTATTGATCTTTCTGGACAATAGTTTACAGACCTGCCACTAGAGCAAAAGAATCAAGAAAGACAAACATTCTGTTCACCCCACACAAATATAAGGACATGTCTTCACACATAGGACAGAGCTGATCCTAATACCAGGCTTCTCATCCTTAGAGCACAGGCATCTAACAGCCACTTACAGAAGCAGCTCACCTTCCCTCTGGCCTGACTCAGGCAGCCGGACCAGCTGAGCTTTTCCTTCTCTGTAAACACATACTCTTCATAGTCTTTTTTTTAACCTCTTTCCACTTGTCAGCACTACTGCTCTACTTCAGTTGGTTATGTCTGGATCCCACATAAGTTTCTAAGCTTGTGAGTCAAGGATACTTCAGATCCAATAGGCAATCATTAAGTGACATGTAATAAATGAGATCTTCTGCAAATGAAACCTCAAGTCCAATTTCCTGCCATGTCTTTATAACTTTGAAATTCCAACATCCTGAGCATTGTTTTTCCATTATTTTCTGTCCTGGTAACCACCACCTCTTCTCTCTCTCTTTTGGTGCTGAATGGTATAAGGAATCTCCTGAGCTGCCTTGCTGCTGTCATACAAATAGATAGACTTTTTTTCAGAGTATTTCTTGCTAACACTTCTTGCAGAGAAGCCGCAACTAACTACCAACTCCTATTCTCCAGTGAAGGTTGTGACATTTTGGCAGGAAACTGATAGGTAGAGATGAATCAGATCCTCAGTGAAGTGAAACATCTGTGTTTTAGGAAACAGCTCACTTATGACCTTCTGGGCTGCTCTGCGTGAACTCTGTACACACACCCATGCATACAAGTTCTAAAGAAAGGTCACATATGGTGTCTTCATATCTTCTTTTTTGTATAAATTTCATGTTATATGTATTTTACTATAATTTTTATTGAATGAAAGATTCTTTAAATTCTGTAGTGCTTTACAGTTTTCAAAAGTTTCACACATAATTTTGTATAATCCCATAATAACCCTTTTCCTCTATGCCATCTTGCCCCTCCCCCTTTCCGTCTCCCCCTGGTAACCACTAGTTTGTTCTCTATATCTGTGTCTGCTTTTCTGTTTTATTCACTAGTTTGTTGTATTTTTGAGATTCCACATATAAGTGATATCATACAGTATTTGTCTTTCTCTGTTTGACTTATTTCACTTAGTATAATGCTCTCCAAGTCCATCCATGTTGCCACAAATGGGAAAATTTCATTCTTTTTATGGCTGAGTAATATTCCATTTGCATATGCACTGCATCTTCTTTATTCACTCACCTGCAGGTGGACACTTAGATTGTTTCCATACCTTGGCAACTGTAAACAGTGCTGCTATGAGCTTTGGTGTGCATGTATCTTTTCAAATTAGTGTTTTGGGTATTTTTCTGGATATATCCCCAGGAGTGGTGGTGATGGTTCAGTAATAGTTCTGTTCTTTATTCCTCCTAGAACACTCTTCTTAAAAGAGCTTTGTTGCTTGCTGTCCTTCTCCTTCAATTTGTTGCTAAAAGAGTCAACTTTTCATGAATTTTGTTAGTATTATTATTAAAATATGAACTTCTTGTCTTCCAAATTCCATTTGAAACACTATGGACTTACTTACAGCACAGCCTGTTCTCTAGAATGTGGGTGCCACAAAGGCAGGGGGTTTTGAAGGTTTTGTTCATTTTGTAACTGAAGTGACTGATCACACAATATGCTGAGTACCAAGAAATACTTGTCTTATGAATATCTAGTCTGACGTCCACGAAGACATGAGAAGGAGGCAGGACACATATTATTATTTCCACTTGCAAATGAGAAAATGAAGTGAATCTTGGTTAAGGATCATTGTATGTTTTCAGTAACTATTATTAGCATATTCAGCAAATATTAACTATGTACGTAACGTTCTTGGTAAAGGAGATATAGGTGCAAAAAAACTTGTCACTATCTTTCTAAAACTTATAATAAAGTAACGTAGAAATGAAGCAAGAATTGTGCAGGTTTTCAAAAATATTAACCAAGAGTGAACAGACAAAAATAAAAGCATCTGGGGAGAATAGGAGGAGGGGACTCAGGATGGTTAAGTGGTGAAGGCGAGCTAAAAATCCATCAGGATTGTAATACCGCTGGATAAATACAATTGTGATTAATAACTTAAATACTAACAGTGCCAAAGTTACTTCTTTTCTTTGTCAACACTTACGTCTTAGACTGTTCTCAAAATACTGCGGGAGAGTTCATTTGATTTGATAATTCTTTATTCATTTATTTGACGTATATGACTGTGCCTTTTTAAAGTACGATTCTAGGAGCACCTTCATTACAGTCTCCTGGATAATTGTTAAACATGAAGATTCCAGTATCCCACGTGACACTTTCTTAAACCAACTTTCTGTCTATTTGCTTGATCAACAAGCTTCTCAAATAAATCCTTTATACCCTAAAGTTAAAAAAATCCTTAACTCTTCTAAGGATCTGACATCACAAAAAGCTCTGTAAGGATACAGAGATGAGTGGAAGTTTGTAAATAATTCATTCTTTCATGCTCATACTATTTTTTTCTTTCCCTTTTTACAATTCAGTATATAAATATGTGCTTAGAAGTCACAGTACAATAATGAACTGGACTTTGTCCTGGGCACTGAAGAACTAATATATGGGTAGAAAGGGGATACATTATGGGATATAATGTGCTCAGAATAGAGTATGTAGGGCGTGCACGAAGCAAATAGTAGAGAGGAATTCATTCATACTCATGTACGACAGGGATGGGTTGAGACATTCTCAGAAAGGACTGGCTTTTAAACTGAGCCTTACAGGGGAAAAACAGTGCAGGGAGGTAGGGGATATGCAGCTCTAGTGTACAGATAGGTAACAGCTGTAGGTATAATTATGGTTATCTACAGGTACAGCCATAGGTACAGCCATAAGTACAGCCTGCAGGTAAGAGAGAGAAATAAAATAGTAGTTCAGTATATAGACAGCTTAGATAATGGCTTAGGTGTAAGTATACTTATCAGTAGATACAGCCATTGGTACAGGTGAACCTAAGGTAAATATAATAGTGCAGTATATTGAGAATGGAAATAATGACTCAGTAGAAGTACAACATCGGGTTACGGCAGTATTTATTTGGGATAGTATCTGGAGGGGGAGAGGAAAATCATTTCAATAGTCAGTAATGTGATTTGCACCATCACATCTGCTTTCATTGCGTTCGTTCCAGGTGCAGGCACAGACTCAGAGAATGCCCATCACCAATGACAGTGCGATAACAGAATTCATTCTCCTGGGGCTCACGGATCGCCCAGAGCTCCAGCCTCTGCTCTTTGTGCTGTTTCTGGTCGTTTACCTTGTCACCCTCCTAGGCAACTTGGGCATGGTGCTGGTGATCAGATTGGACCCTCGCCTGCACACGCCCATGTACTTCTTCCTCACTAACCTGGCCTTCGTGGACTTGTGCTACACCTCGAACGCAACCCCGCAGATGCTGACTAACCTGTTGTCAGAGAGAAAGACCATCACCTTTGCTGGCTGCTTTGCACAGTGTTACCTTTTCATAGCACTTCTCCTCACCGAGTTTTACATGCTGGCAGCAATGGCCTATGACCGCTACGTGGCCATATGCAGCCCTCTGCACTACAGTGTGAAGATGTCCAGGCATGTCTGCCTTTGCTTGGCCACATTCCCTTATGTCTATGGTTTCTCAGATGGGCTGTTCCAGGCCATCCAGACCTTCCGCTTGAACTTCTGTAGATCCAATGTCATCAACCACTTCTACTGTGCTGACCCGCCACTCATTAAGCTTTCTTGTTCTGACACTTATGTCAAAGAGCTTGCCATGCTCATATCAGCTGGCTTCAACCTCTCCAATTCCCTCACCATCATCCTGGTGTCTTATGCCTTCATCATTGCTGCCATTCTCAAGATCAAGTCAGCAGAGGGAAGGCACAAGGCATTCTCCACCTGTGGTTCCCACATGCTGGCGGTAACCCTATTTTATGGGACTCTCTTCTGCATGTATGTAAGACCACCAACAGAGAAGACTGTTGAGGAATCCAAAGTAATAGCTGTCTTCTACACCTTCGTAAGTCCAGTTCTCAACCCACTGATCTACAGTCTGCGGAACAAAGACGTAAAACGAGCATTGAAGAGAGTCCTCAGGTGAAATATGGTCACTAAGGTGGCAACGCCTCCAATTTCCAATAAACCATAAACCCTAAATTCTTGGCTCACATATCTTTGCATTTTATGATGAGTTTTCATATTCTTTATGGATATGCCTCAAATGTCCTCGGGTTTGAGAGAAAATGAGCTGCATTTATTAGTCTAGGCTCTTTCCCCTCAATGTTTTGTCCGTGGACCAGCATAAATGTGAGATCATACAGTGTTTTTCTTTCCACTTGTCTGACTTATTTCACTTAACATAATGTTGTAGCCGATAGCAGTTTACTTTTATTTTTAGGCTGAATAATGTTCCGATGTTGTGTATGTGTGTATGATATCATCTTTATGTATTAATTTATTGATTGGCCCTTAGGTTGTGTCCATGTCATGGCTGTGATGAATAATGTTGCAATGAACATGGAGCAAAAACCTCTTTTAGATCATGATTTTATTTCCTCTGGATATACTTCTAGTCCAGAAATGCATTTACTGAAGCATACGCTAGTTCTATTTTTGAATTTTAAAGACATCTCTGTATTGTTTTTCATTGTGATTATACCAATCTGCATTTCCATCAGTAATGCGTTCCTTTTTCTCCACATTCCTTCCAGTACTAGTAATCACTTGTCTGTTTGATACCAGCCATTCTGACATTGTAAACGTATATCTAACTGTGATTTTAATTTCCATTCTTCTCTTGACTGGTGATTTTGAGCCCCTTTTCATCTACTTGTTGGCCGTTTGTATGTCTTCTTTTGGAAAAATATTTATTCAGGTCCTTTGCTTATTTTTTTAAAAAATTAAATTATTTACTTTTTAAATTCAATTTCATGGGTTTCACTTTTAGTTTTGTGCATACATGTGATTGCTTCTTAATTATACATGGTTTACAAATAGTATGGTTAAAAAAAATTTGCAAATATTTTCTCCCCAAACCATAGGTTTCCTTTTCATTTTGCTGATTGATGTTTCTCTTCTTGTGCAAAAGCTTTTAAGTTGAATGTAGTCTCATGTGTCTAATTATGCTGTTGTTGCCTGTCTTTTGTTGTCATACACAAAACACCACCGCCAAGACAAAAATTCAAAGAGTATTTGCACTATGTTTCCTTCTAGATATTTTATCATTTCACATCTTATGTTTAAGTCCTTAATCCATTTCAGATTAATTTAGGGGAATGATGTATGATAGGAGTTCAGTTTAATTCTCTTGCACGTGGTTGTCCAGTGCTCCCAACACCATTCACTGAAGACACTATCCTTTTCTCATTGAATATTTTTGGCTTCCTTTTCAAAAATTAATTGACCACATATGTAAGGGTTTATTTCTGGGCTTCCGGGTTCATTGGTCAATGTGTACATTTTTAAATGTCTGTCCCATACTGTTCTCATTACTACAGCTTTGTAAAAGAATTTGAAATCAGGGAACCAGGAAGTGTGATGCCTTTGGCTGTGTTCTTTCTCTGTATCCCTTTGACTGTTCAGGGTCTTTTGTAGTTCCATGTGAGTCTTGGGGTTGTTTATTCTGTTTCTGAAAAAAATGCCATTGGAGTTTTATAGGGATTGAATTAAATCTGTAGATGGCTTAGAGTAGTATGAACATTTTAATAATTTTAACTATTCCAGTCCGTGAACATGAGATATCTTTTCGTTTATGTCATCTTCATGTTTTTTCTTCAATGGCTTATTTTTTCAGAATACAATCTGTTGACATCATAAATATATTTCTAAGTATTTTATTGTTTTTGCTGCTATTGTGAGGTTGTTTTCTTTATTTCTTTCTTAAATAGTGCATTGTTAGTATATAGAAATGTAACTGATTTTTGCATGTTGATTTTATATCCTGCAATAAAAAAATAAATTTTTTTATTAGTCCTAATAGTTTTGAGGTGGACTCTTCAGGGTTTTCTATATACAAGGTCATATCTGCAAACAGAGACAATTTTATATTTTCCTTTCTGATATTGGATGCTCTTTTGTCCTTCCTAATTGCTGTAGTTCAGACTTTTAGTACTATGCTGACTAGGAGTGGTGATAATGGGTACCTTGTCTTCTGATTTTAGAGGAAAAGTTTTCAACATTTGACTATTGAGAATGATGTTAACTGTGGACTTGCCATGGATGGTCCTTATACTGAGATATACATTCTTTCTATACTCAATTTGTGGAGAGTTCTATGTTGAAAGAATGTTGAATTTTGTCAAGTGCTTTTTCTATATCTGTTGAGATGATCATATGTTTTTTATTTTTCATTCTATTAATTAATACATCCATTTCTTCACAAAAAAAAAAACCTGCACCCTGTGGAGAAAGTGTATAATTATAATAGGGCACAAATGAATTTGAATATTTTTTTCTAAAATTTGATATGTGTCCTTTATGCAAGTGATTTAACTTCATTTGGTCGGCAACAATAAAAACATTATAGGATTTTTGAAGCTTTATTTTATTAATATGTAATTTTCATGCAATAAAATGTATTCACTATAAGCACAGTTCAATGTGTTTTGACAAATGTGGGCGCCCATATGACTACCACCACAGTTGTGATATAAAACTTTTCATCACTCCCCAAATTTCCTTTTTATCCCTTTGTGGACAGTTTTTTCCTTGCATATCCAGCCCTTGTTAACCACAGATCTGCTTTCCTAACTATAATTCATATAAATTAAATCAAAATATGCATAGCCCTTTTTATGTAGGTTCTTGTACTTAACAAAATGTTTTTGGGAATTATCCAGTTGTTGGTTGGCCCGTAATTTGACATATTTTCTGTTATTGAATAAAATTACATTTTTAAAAAAAAAAATTGAAGTACATTGTTGTGTTAATTTCTGGTGTAATAGCATAGTGATTCAATTATATATATATGTGTATGTGTGTTGGTATGTATATACAGATTTTATATATATATATAATATATTTATATTTTACATATATATATATATATATATATATATATATATATATATATATATACATTCCTCTTCATACTCTTTTTCATGATAGGCTATTACAAGGTATTGATTATAGTTCCCTGTGCTCTACAGTGGGACCTTGTTGTTGGTGAAATCATGCTCTATTTTTTTCAATAAATTTCCTTAGTAAATATTTATGTGGCACTTAGCATGTTCCCATTACTGTACTGAACGCTGTGTATATAGTGAACATGAAATCACAGTTTCCTATCCTCTTGGAATTAGTAGTCTGGAAAAGAAAACAAATCTTACCAAAAAAAAAAAAAAGCACTATATTTACAGTTAAGATTGTAAGGAATGTCATAAAGATACAGAACAAGGTAAGATAAGCTAGAATAATAATGGTGGTGAGTAGGTTTCATTTAGGTAGAGAAATTGACCTTTAAGTTATTTAAATGATGGGTAGGCAAGAAGTTGAGGAAGTCAGGGAGAAACAGTATTCAAGGCAGTGACAAGAGCTGTGGGATTGGTCTGAGTCTGAAAGAGGTTCTCATAAGACCAATAATGGCAAAGCGGGTAGATGAGGGTAAGAAAAAAAAATCTAGAGGTAGATCATGGTAAGAGCTTTGATTCAATATATCATTTGAATGTGTTACCACAGAAGGATTCACATGTATGTCTCTTTCCTTCACAATTAGACTAAGAACTATTTAAGCATAAGATTATATCATTTTAATCTTTGTACCTCTTGGATCAGAGGATAATCGGATACTTGGTAAATAGGAAGAAAAGATAGACACACTGTTTTCACTTTTACCCTGTGTATTTTCATGTGAGTTCAAGTAAATAAAATGTCGCTAAATTACATGCTCACCAGGTTTTCTGTAAAATATTACTTTCCAACACTTGGGCCCAACACCTTGAACTCACTCTACTACAATTCATTATGATATCATGTCCAAATGATTTTACTCGCCGGGTTTTATCATTTAACCACTTTATTCTAGATGTGAAAGTCTATTTAGCAAACATTTACTCAAAAGTAATTTTGTAGAAGGCATTTACAAAACATGATTCAGACTGGGAAGATATCACAGAAATATCCTTGTCTATGAATTATGTAATCATTTTATATCTTTATTAATTATTCTATTGATCTGATTAGAATAAGTGGTGATCCATGATGCAGAAACTCCATGAGAATAAACTACTGATCACCCAAAGCAGTCAGCTCAAAATGATTACAAACTGATGAATCCCATTGTGCAAATCCCCAGACTCCAATGAGTATGACTCTATGTAATTACTATTTTCCCTGGAGTTTTTTCTTACAGCAACATTATAATTATTTCTCCAGAGTGTGTTGAAAATGCTTTAGGGGTAAAAGCTCCAAATTACAAGGTGGGTATAAATCATTCTCAGCCACTCATCACTTGGACCACTAGTGTCTCTGAGGGAATCTTTCCTTGGGTCAGGTAGGGATGAAAATTCTGACTTCTGTTCTTGCATTTTCTCTTCTTGTTTCACCTTTGGGTCTTCATCAGCAGGAGTCTAGTGATAACAAAAGCAACTCTGAATGTGAGCTTAATTTCTTAGCCAGTTAAAATTAGTCTTTATGTATTGCTTATTTAGATTGGTCACTAGAAAATATAACATTTTATTGGAATCGTGTCTTTACACTAATCATTTTCCTTTACAAGTAGCATTCTTTCCATTCATTCAATAATTTAACACATTGAATAACCATATTACAGTAAGCAGTTGACAATCTTATAAACATTTCTAGAATAATATCTGTTGAAAGAATAGTTCTTCCTCTCAAAAATATTTATGGAATAATTAAAAAGAGAAACAGACAACCTCAAGCAGGAAATATACTCATTCTAGCAAAAAAAAAAAAAACCTCAAAGAACTTTATAAATCTCTCTCTAAATTAATGGGGAGAGAGATATATTAACGAAGAGACACAAGACTAGTAACGAGGGTAGGATTTGTAAGTACATAAATGAATGTAACAAATAATGGGGATTTAAAAATTATTTAGTCAAAGTCTGATATTGAATAAATGAGAACTCTGAAGTCCACAGGAAAAAAATCACTAATAACAAGATAAAAAAACTTTTCTAAATGAAGATGCACAAGAGTTTTTACTGGTGTACCATTGGCTAGTACGAAGCTACAATGTGTAGCGTGATCTATAATTTAGTTTCATGCTTTGTAATCAGGCAACGTATCTTGCCCTTATACTTGTGAGACGTTGGAAGAGAGAGGAAGGTGGAAGGTGCTGGAGCTCATTATGGTAGAGTAGACAAGGAAGGTGCTCCTTCCCAGGAAATTTATATTCACATGAGATGCATGGCTCCACCAACCACATGACTTAGCTACCATTTTTTTCATTGCCTACCTTAAAATATCACTATTTGCCTTGCTATTCTTGCAGACTTATCTGTCTCAATGACAAATTGAGGTAGTTTCTAGACTGCAACCAAACTTCAGTAGCCCTTACATCTATTTTCTGTGATCTCTTTCTTGGGTTCAATATCTCCTATTCTCCCACTCAATCTATCTTATGGGGCTACAAGATGGTGGCCCTATGCACAGGGGATAACTAGTGAATGTGACAGCAGCTCACTGTTATTCTGCTACATCAGACATTTGTATGTCAATTGAACCCTGAGGAGGGAAAACTTTTCCTCAATAACTATTTAATTGAGTAGTATTTCAGGTACCAGTGACATTTGTAAATGTGAGCTTTGCACTTCCATTGATTGATTTTTTTGAGGAGGAGAACAGGAAATTCTTGGAACTCCAAATTTTCACCAAATATTGATCATGTTGACCAATTTACCATAAATGGCACCTCTCATTTTTTGCTCAGTGATTCCAACTAAATTATGATTAATGCTTTTTTCCTTGCATCTCTACATAAAGAAAAAAACTGAGTATCAATATCTTTGGGAATCAAATTCATTAGTATAAACAAATCTTTGTTTTCTCTTTTAACTAGTTATTTATTATAATTCCAATCCAAAAGAAAGCAATTTGATATTGGAGAGTCAATGAAAACTAATGTGGAGTTTTATTTCCATTGCATTTCTTGAAATAAAGAACATGGACTTTAAAAAACTCATTGCTACCTACACTGACTACTAATGACCCAGAGATTTCAAATTGGACACCAATGTCACAAGAAAAACCCTTTTTAGAAGAATGTCTGTTTCCCTACCTCCCTAAAATTTAATTAATTCTTTGTGTGTGATATTTCTCTTACAGAGATCAAAATATTCATGGCTGTATTTAAATGGGTTCAGCAATCTCTCCAATAATTTAATATGAATTATTCAGTATTATATGCTGGAAAAGGATTTAGAAGATGAAAGAGTTATGGAAGAAAAATTTTGATACTTACTGCATAAGTATCAAATAAATAAACAATATTTCTAACTACAAGGGCACTTTGGGTGCAGTAAAAATTAAGTAGAGAGCTAACAAAAGCCATCCCCACAGCCATTAAACATGAGCCTCTGACACATCCCAGCAGCACACACTCTTCAAAAGCATAATCTTCAGTTAAATTTCTTTCAAGTATTCCAGAGTCATTCAGATGCTTACTTTCATTTGGGGGTAAAAAAGGTTTTAGCTTTAATGCAACTAGCTTGAATTTATCATAGAAATTTCTCAAAAATATTTAAAATTTGCCCACTGTATTTGTCATATGCACATTTCAGATCTCAAAGATTTTTACTGAGATATTGAGAATCATGTTTTCCAGGTACTTTGAGCCTTTAAAATGTGAACCAGGCAAGAAATTCAATTAGAGTGGTCGTGGGAACTGGGTCATGGATGGCAAGAAAGAGCTAAAAAAAAAGAAAAAGAAAAGGAGGAGAACTTTAGAGAGGCATGATTTTTTAAAAGAGCTTAATATGTACTAATTTCAAAGCAGAAAGATTAAAATGTGTGCAAGTTTTATAAGAATGTTTAAAATTTTTAGAGCTTGACTTAAGGCATATCTACATTTAGGTTAACTTACCAGGTGCCTTGTCGCAAATGGAAACTTAAGGAGCAACCATTTTTGTTTGATGCAATATGATGAGCAAAGAAGAACTAGCATTTAGGACCCAGCGGTACAGGTCATGTTTTCGAGGGTAGAAACGTTTTGTGTCTACCTGTGACTTACGTGCAGGGCTCTGATGTTGCATTGTGTGCTAATTCCCTCCGAGCTCTTAGATCTTTCCTGCTTCTTTCTGTTCCCTCTATATTTGTGGGGTTCTTCCGTGTTCTGTATTTTTTCCCAAGGATTTTTTCTGAGAGTGCAATGCCACAATATATTCAAAAGTGCTTTCGTTCCCTACTAGTGGTATTACTAATGAAGGTGGTTCTCCAAGTAGTACATCATATACCTTCCTCGTATTTTGCTCAGCTGGTGAGGTGCAAGAATTCTAACAATGTCTGGTGCTCAGTGTAGAATTAGGGATTCTTAACCTGAAGAGAACGCTTGAGATTCTCCAGACTCGTTGAATGAGGAAGCTTGAGAAAGGCTGCATATTCTTACCCACCCATGTAGTTTCCCAGTTACACGGACATACAAAAGGCTCTGAGATTTCCTGCAACAGAAAAACCCATGTTCTCTCTCTCTTGCTCTTTATTTCCCCAAAATTAAGAATTTCCCAAACTTATTTTTTACCATTGATCTATTTTGCCTAATGTCCATTTGTTTTGATAAATGGTTTTGAAAATACTCACCTAAAAACTTAGGTGACAGCAAGCTTCACATTTACTTGTACCCATTTTCCCCATTCCTAATTGTACTCACTTTAGATCAATTGCAAGATTCTTCTAAAGGTAAAATAAAGCAGAGTAGGGTAATTGCGCTGTAAAACTGAACTGCCCGTGTAAACGAGAGGAAGTACTGTTAACAAAACACAGTCTTTTCTTCCTAAATTGTAGAGCGTGGTTGCTGAATTTATATAAAAGGAAGAATAGGAAACAGGCGGATTAAATTCTTCTATGTTTTATCATCTTTATTTTTGTCTGTATTAGTTGCTAAATGTAATATGATGACCAAACAAGTGTTAATATTTAAGGCGTAGTTGTATAAATTTAAAGATTAGATGAGTATCTTTATGCCATTAAAATGGAAGATTTGCATATACTAAGTGTATGTTTTCCAAATGGACTCATCGTTCTGGTGAAAGGGTTCTGGAAAGAGCATTTCTGTCACTTATAAGTCCCAGTTCTCTAATTATTGTACTTTCCTCCCAAAGGCCAAAGCTGTAGATTTAAGCCCTGCAAATTACTTCTTTTTCAAATTAACAGGGAATTTTTGTTCAAATGCATCACCGTAACATGGATGTAACACACATAAACACGTACATTCCAAAAAAATTCAAAAATATGCTGCCTTGTATCTGTCAGGGATATTCACACTTCTTGGCCTACCATGGGGACTGTCAATTTGTTTGGCTACTTGTCATTTTAAAATGTTTTAGTTGACACAACAGATCAACCCTACGTGGATATGGGATATTTTCAACTTCTCTTGAAAGCTTTCTGTCTCTGCATGTACTCTTTATCCTATCTAAATGTCCTCCAACACTTGTCCTTCTAGAAAATTCTTAGTTATCCTTCAAGTCCTAGTTGAAGGTTATCATTCTTTGATCCATGTCCTGATTCCAGAGCACAATTAATTACTGTGTTCAAATCTTGTTATTGAACTAATTACTTCTAACTTTAGTTTTCTCTTCATATGTCTCCTTCCCCATGAAGGCACCAACCAGATCTTTCAAGTCAAGGACTGTTACCAGTTATCTTTATTTCCCTGGCAAAGTGATTTGCATACACATAGTGTTGACTGCTCTTTATGTACAAAGATTATCTTATTATAATGACGAACTCACACAAGATCATAAAAATATTACAAGATCAAAGTAGGTAACTTCCGAGGGTACTTGGTTCAATCTCTAGGAACAGCTTAGATACTGCAAATATAATTGGTGTGTTGTTATTTGAATCTCAGTGGATCATGCCTACAGATTTCTTTTGTTATGCTCTGGGTAAAAATAGGTTTAAAACTTGAATTATTTGCCAACACTGTATTTGATAAGTTTCACATAAAAATAATAATAATTAATTCTGATATCTGTTTAAAATTGGATGTGTAAGATCTTGGAACACAGGGCCAACGTTACCATACAGGTAATGTTGTCTGCTTTTGTGTCTGCTGACTCTTTAGTCTGGAATAACCCTCTAGTTTACTTCAGTTCACTCTTATACCCAACCCACTTAACTCACTCTTGTTCTCTGATTGGTTCCCATAGTCATTTCAGTTTTGATTCCTTATCTTATTTATTGTATCATTTATAAAATAACACATGAACACATTGAGGATCCATAATGAAAATATATTCTCCAGACTCCTGGCTCAAGAATTTCTCAGTCTATTCTTTCATTATAATCGATATTACTTTAAATGATAATTTTATCTGAAAGTGTAATCCTTTCATTGTAATTAATGTCACCTAAACTCTATACTAAGGCTAATTCTCTTTCTCTTGATTTGTTTCTTTTTTTTTTTTCCTTTTTTTTTCTTGGGGGGAGGTGGAGGGAGGTAAGTAGGTTTATGTATTTATTCTTAGAGGAAGTGCTGGGGCTTGAACCCAGAACCTCGTGCGTGCTAAGCATGCGCTCAACTACTTGAGCTATACCCTCCCCCTGATTCATTTCTTTTTATAACTTCTGGGCATTATAAGTCTGTAATGAAGATGGTTGAACTATTCATATGTGCTGTTAGAAAATTTAGAGTCAAATTTGTGTTCCAACAATAGCTCAGATTTGCCAACTGTTTTTGTATGCTGTAAACTCCTTAAATGTTTTCTGGGATAAATGAAAAATAAATAAATTAATTAATAAGCAAAGAAAACTGTGGTCTAAGTTTGGCCACTTCCCTTTTCCTCTATCCAAGTTTCTCTTGCTTTATTCACACAAACTCTTCTGAGTGAAAATTCCTTCATGAATAATTCATACAGGACTTCGTTATTTCCAAATCTGGAGTCTTTATCTTTGGTCTTTTCACACAGGAATACCACAATCTCCTGTATTTTTTGGATATAGTAGTAAAATGGGCCCTGGAGAATTTTCTTCAAATCTCTATAATTTGGAGCTCTCTAATACAGCAAGTAATGAGTGTGATTCTCAAAGATCAGACTTCTAAATATGCACACACTGTTAAGAACTGCAAAAGTGTTTTCTATCACATGTCACTTTTTTGTCTCAAAATGTTCCTGGGATCAATGATAAAGCCCATAATTTTGTAGTAAATCATAAGTGGCGGTTAGTGGTTCATCGATTTTGAATAAACTTTAGCTCATAATTCCCTCATTCTCCAACAAGTTGGAGTCACAGGAGCCATTCTCTTTGGGAATCATCTGCACATTATACACTTAGATATTACAGGTTATGACCTTCTTAAAAGTCCTACTTCTTACAGCTCCTGACTCTGTCTAATAATTGCTATGTGTGAGGGTAGTTGAGAGTAGAAGAAAAAGAGAGAGAATGAGAGAGACAAGAAGCATATGATGGACTTCTCATTCACTTCTAAATTTCTTTTAATTCATCTAAGTGAACAATGCCAGCAGCTAAGAAAATGGTCAGAAGAAATTCCAGCTTAGTGACTGAATTTGTTCTCTTGGGATTAACGGATCGTCCAGATCTTCAGCCCGTTCTTTTTGTGCTGTTCCTGGTGATCTACTTGATCACTGTCGGGGGGAACCTTGGGATGCTGGTCCTGATCAGGATAGATTCTCGCCTCCACACCCCTATGTACTTCTTTCTTGCCAGTCTGTCCTGCCTGGATTTGTGCTGTTCCACTAATGTGACTCCCAAGATGTTGATGAACTTCTTGTTAGAGAAAAAAACCATTTCCTATACTGCTTGTTTAGTCCAGTGCTATTTTTTCATTGCCATGGTGATTACTGAGTATTACATGTTAGCTGTAATGGCTTATGATAGGTACATGGCCATCTGTAACCCTTTGCTTTATAGCAGCAAGATGTCTAAAGGGGTCTGTATTTGCCTGATTGCTGGTCCATATGTCTATGGGTTCCTTAGTGGCCTGATGGAGACCATGTGGACATACCACTTGACCTTCTGTGGCTCCAATATCATTAATCATTTTTATTGTGCTGACCCACCCCTCATCCGGCTCTCCTGTTCTGACACGTTCATTAAGGAGACCTCCATGTTTGTGGTGGCAGGATTTAACCTCTCCAACTCCCTTCTCATAATCCTCATCTCCTACATCTTCATTCTCATTGCCATCCTGAAGATGTGTTCTGCTGACGGTAGGCGCAAAGCTTTTTCCACCTGTGGGTCCCATCTGGTGGCAGTGACTGTGTTTTATGGGACCCTGTTCTGCATGTATGTTAGACCTCCCACGGACAAGTCAGTGGAGCAGTCCAAGATCATTGCTGTTTTCTACACTTTTGTAAGCCCTATGTTGAACCCCATCATTTATAGTCTGAGGAACAAGGATGTGAAGCAAGCTTTCTGGAAAGTAATCAGAAGAAATGTACTTTCGAAGTAAAATTACAGTGCATCTTTCTTTAAATATTAAATAAAAGATATTTATGAGAACTGGATACAACTTTAACTGCATTTACAGAAGAGTCAATTTTAAATCCATGATGAAAATCTATAGTCTAACAACAAAACAGTAAAGACATAGGTATAGAAGACTTACAGTTTTACATGTGACATGTGAGTGCATTGTGTGTAAAAGACTGGGCATTATACATGTTGATATGGGGGATCATTTCTCTTTCTTTACGCACTTTCGTATTTATAACTTTATATGTTAATTTTACATTATAAAATTTATACATTCTCACAGTAAAACATTCCATCTCTAGAAGAATATACGGTGAAAGAGTAAAATATTTCCTTTTCTCTGCCTTACCCTGATCTTCCATTGTCACGTCTCAAAATTACTATTAACAATTCCTTATATTTCCAGAAAGCTTCCGTATATCCACAAACCAGTGTATGGTATGGCCGTATATGTATACCTGTATACACAAAATTGTTAATACACTTGTTGGCTATCATGAGCTAACTTTTAGTAGTTTTAATTCTGTATCATTTACTATGCAGGGGCTTTGATTTAATGGTTTAGAGGATGTGACGACATCTGCTGTTGACCTGCTATCACCTCTGGGAGACAGAACTTAGGATAACAGCCTTGTGTCCATGACTGACATCCATTTCTTTCCCTCTACCTGTGACAGTAATTTTCACTAAGACGTCTTCCTCTTTAAGTCCTAACAGGAAACAAGAATCTTCAAATAACTTATTTTTCAGATATTAACTTCTGAAGCAGGCAGAGAATGGCTGGTACAAAGATTTAGGTCTTGCCTCAGAAGGAATTTTGGCTACTCTAGAGTTTATCAATAACATTCCAGTCTCCTAAAGCCTAAGGATTTCATGCCTTCTTTCATCCCTGCCTTTTAAACTATTTTCCAGGATGTGATGGATATTTGCTATTTATCCCATAGTTCAAATTTTACCCACAATTGTTTTTTGTCACAACTAGTTATCATGAATCCAATTTTAGAATTAATTATGATGACTTATCTGGAAGTATTTTAATGCTAAAGGATGCACATACAAATTGATTTTTTAAAATGTTAACATTTCAGGTGACTTTGAAGCTACATAGCATAGGCAAAGTTGATGAATGTTTGCCAATTATCTACAATGAGCCAAGTCCTGCTCCAAGTACCAAGGACACTTCAAGGAGCACTAGGATTGTATAGTTTTGTGAAACTACAAAGATAAAAATCAATACAATTTGCTAAGTGCTAGAGTATAAGAAAATGAAAGGGCTGATGCTCTAGAGGAATCAATTCATTTTGAGTAAATTAAAGATTATCTTATGAATGTACAAGGCAAGAATTTGTTCATCTTTTGCACACCTGCTCCAACATACTCTTAGCTCCCAGTACAATGTTATGCCAGACCAGACAGGGTCTGATCAAAACAAGTGTCAGATGTTACTTTCAAAGGAAAAGGAAAGGACACAGAACTGTAATGTCTCCCAATTGACATATTTTTCTCAGTTGTATTTCAAAGCATCCTTTCTCTCTTAGAGCTTATTTTTGCTCAGCATTCCCTGCAGAATAACATTCTTATATTCATTGATTCTATATTATCCCATACAATTATTTCAACCTTTCTACAACTAGAGCTTGTTATTTAAATAAATTTGAAAGTCAGGTTGCCTACAAATTCTGTTAAAACACACATACAAATAGGTAACTATTCTTGTAACTTCTAACGTTCAATTAATAGTTTGTCAGATTCTACTTAAATATCTGGAGATATATTTCTTTTAAGCACACACTCATATAAAGTTATGTAAAATTATTTCAAATGTTAACTCAAGGTCCATGTCTCTATCTTACCACCTAGCTTGGCTTGGCACCAAATAAAGGTTCCATAATGATTATAGTGTTAAAAAAAATAAATAAATGAATGTCCATTTTGAAGGTAAACAAAGTGCCTCCATTTTTGCATATATAAGAAAACTTTTTTGAATGGACCAATAAGTGACTCTGAGGAAGCGTATTAGTTACAAGCCAGCAGTAATGCTCAGAAATACAAGTGCCCCATGTCACTGGTATTTATGACCAACACTAGCAACATGAAGCCCATGGTTTTGCACACACGCACACAAGTTTCAGGTAAAAGAGGTTTTTCACTGAGTACTTTCATGAACTGACTGGCTGGCATTAGACAGTCTATTTTTCAGTTCCTACTTCACTGTGCTGGCCATAGAATACACATATGCTCATGACGTACCTTTTCTATTAATGAATTATTTCAGTAGACCCTGGGTTTTTACCCCCAAATTAGAGAATCTCCTTTTAATGATTAAGTCTTTCATAAAGAATGTTAAAACCATCTCTTACATCCTTGCTCTTCTCTTTTTAAAGGTATATCTGTTGGATTCTACATTATTGAACAAACTAAGCAATGTGATGATGGAAGAATCTAAAAATAGAGAATATTTACTATACTTTTCTAAGGAACAATCGTTATGATATGATAGTTTATATTTTTCTTTCCACCTATCTGAAAGATCTTGACTCTAATTGGTAGTTTTTCTAATGAAAAACTGATCTATGTGTATTTAAAAAAAATAATTGAATGTTCCAGTGAATGGTAATACTATAAGTCTAACATTTTTAATCATATGTCATATATTTTATTGGGAATAGTGGATATCTGAAGAATGCTTAGATTTCACACTCACACATGCATACATGAAGGAGAGAGAAAGAAATAATAATACTTCCTAAAGATCAGGCACTGTTTTAATACATGTTGTCTCACTTAATGCGGTCACCAATAGTATTATCTCAGTATTATAGTTTCTATTTTAAAAATGAGCCTACAGAGACTATGGATTAATTATTAACCTAAAATCATATAGCTTAGAAAGGAAGTCCAAATGTATCTGGTTTCAAAGTTACTGATTATTTTTCTTACAATACCATACTTTTTTCGATATATTTTTTGAAGGGAAAAATCATGTCATGAATAAAACTATCCTTTTCTGTCTTCCAGAGATGCTGTTGATCAGGTATTTGCTAGTTGCATGCACCCTGAATGATATAATCCACTGTGAGAAAACATCCTGTTTTATACTCTATAAGCAAATTCTGCTTGTTCAATAAAGTGGGCTTTGTAATCAGATCCTGACTCCATCATTTATCAACTAAATTAATAGTTAAAAGCATGAACTCTGGAATCAGATTTACTGAGGAAGTTACTCAACCTCTCTCTGCCTCAGTTTTCTCCTCTATAAGATTAATATATGATGCTTTCTTATAGGGAAGCTGTGTGGAAGAAATGGTTTGATACATAAAACACTTAGAACAGTGACTGTTACTTAGTTTTCCCTCAGTAAAAGCTAACTCATTGCTATTATTAACTAGAAAATTACTTCATCTATTTGAGACTCATTTTCCTCTCACAGATTTCTGTATTTTTCCACTGTTACATTTAACAGTTTTTAGATATGATACCCTTATAAGTTTGGTTATTTAACTGAAATCTGTGTTCCCCGTGATACTGTAAATGCCATAAGGTCAGATGTAATGTTTGAAAGCAATTATTTCTCTATTGCTTAGCCTGGGATAATAGCCTGTGCTCCCTAAAAAATAGAGAGGTGATAGATAGATAGATAGATAGAAAGAAATATAGACAATTTTTACAAAGTGGAGATTATGTCTTACAAAGTGATGGGAACTAGAAAACATGAAACACATTGATGGAATCTTAAATGTGTATAATTTATTCATGCATAATAAATCTGTTTTTATTTCTTTAAACAGAAGAATTCATCTAGAAATGTTCAGAATAAATCAGACAAGAGTGAAGGAGTTTAGCTTCCTGAGGTTGACCAGTTGTCCGGTTTTGCAGCTTATCTTCTCTGTTTTATTTCTACTTATTTGTAGCATCTTTATTGTGGAAACATTAGGCCTAACTCTGGGGATCACACCCTCATGTTGTCTCTTTGCCAAGCTGACAACCTCACACATTTTGGTTAACTTTTTATTTAAAAAGGTCATTTCCTTCTCCAACTTATCTGAACTGTATAATGTGATCACATTCCTGTTAACTCAATATTTTGTTCCTGTTGCCCTCTGTGATAATGGCATCCATGTAATTACCTGCTTTTCATGTAGTTATAGTTTTGAGTCCGAAATGTGGCACATTGATGTGTCCACCGTTGCCTACGTAAGTGGTTCTGTATAGACTTGTTTAACATCAGAGTTGTTCTCTCCAGAATTGACAACGAGGAACATCATTATGGCGGCTTGCCACTTTGTAGCTACTCAGACCACATAAAATTTTTATTTACCAGAGACCATGTTGGAACTACAGAATATGCCTAGAAGTATAAAGGAGCCTCAAATTAGCATTTTTACAAACACATTTTCAATACTTTAAATCTCCGTAAGCCAGAGAAACCTCTCTGCTTTTGAATCTTATAAACATGGCTAGGTAATGATGCCTACTGGAAAGAATCAATAGCAAAATTAAAATACTATCTCTCTTATATGTTTGTGACTCTTCTTTAAAACTGACAAATAAATAGAAAGAGAACTGTAATATTTGAAAATATGAAGAAATCCAAAGTTGAATTACTACATAGATCTTTTTTTCCCAGAAGCATAAAGAATCACTATATGAAAAATTTGAAAGGTTCATATTTGATCATGTTTTTATGTATGAAATATCATAAACATGATGTTTTTATTTGTCTTTCTTGGTAGGAAGTGATTCCATATTTAAATAACAGAATAAAATCTTATTAATTTTCAAAGAATGTTCAAACAAGAGTCAAGAATAATCGCTAGGTTATTGACTTACTGCAAATCTTTGGTTCTGAAGCCTTGATCCCTCAGTTTATAAATCTTGTCTGTCTCACATTCTACAAATAGATGTCGGATGGTAATTCAATTGTTGAATGAATTTTCCTGAGTTTAGCAAATCAGAATGCATGTTAAGGTAGCCATTGATTTGGGAATTGCAATATATTTAAAATTTATATTTATTTTGATGGTCTTGGTTTGAGAGATCTACTAGAATAAAATGGATTTTTTCCTAGAAGACTTGCTCTATTTAATGACCTTAATGGCAGCCTGTTTCACCTGGGCAAGACTATATTGAGGACAAGTTTCCTCTTATTTCACACCTCAATCAACAGAAATATCTTAATATGCTTGTGGTCACATATTAACTTAACTCAGCTTAAAACAAAGTCATTAAGGTTTATCAAAAGCAAGATACTGTAGTTTTTAAGAATGATTAAATATGCATACTGCCTATGAAGAGTGATGTTTATTTATGGAAAAAAACTCACAACTGTTTTACTATGAGACTTGCTAGGGTAAGAGAAACAGTTAATGTATTTTAAAAAATTGTTTTGTGAGCACAGAGGAAGAAAAAATTAATTCTGGCTAAGGCTTTTAAGGTAGTTCTTCTAGAGGAGATGACCATGGAGCTGGGCTTTGGAAGTTGGGTAGAATTTTAAAAGGTAGAGGTTGGGTGCAAAAGCATTTTCTAAAGAAAGAGGCAACTGATGGAAGGAGAATAGCTTGGTTGTGCCTGGGACACCAATCATGGACAAAAAATCCAGAAGAGGTGAGGCTAAATAGTAAACTGGATCACATGAGGAGTGAAGGGAGAGCTTTGTCAACATAGATAGACTTAATTTGCTATAGATAGGAACCATCAATACTCTCTAACCTGAGTAGCACCATGAGGGGCATAGAACTTCTTCATTGTTCAACATGTTTTAACATATTCAACGCGAGAGACAAGAATTCTGTGAAGAGCAATGCTTCCTTTTAGCAGAGGCAGACAGTGACTGCATCAATGGCCACCGTTGTTAATCTAGCAAATAACAGTCTCCTTCTAAGACCATTTTTACTTCTCTCTAAGATTTCTAGCTTTTTGCTTCCAACGAGGGATTGGTCTTAGAAAAAAATAATAAATTATTCATTTATCTAGTTGTTCTTATTTCTTTATTGCCATTGTAGCACCGCATTTCTTTACAGGTTTAGTGTTGTGCAGTTTCTGATTATCAAGGTCCTAAAGTGTATGGTCATGAATCACCCTTGTCTCCCAAACGGCTGAGCAGGAGCTGAGTTCCGCTAACTTCTCAGGGGGAAAAAGAAAAGAAAGCTATCTTCAAGGAACTGTTAATTGGCAGAATTGACTGCTTCATCCTGACTTTTTTTCAAAATGCCATAGGGAAAAGGAATCAACCTTATAAATACAAGCAACCATTTCATTCATTTGCAATTTTTGAAGGCCCATTGGTTTTCTTACGTCTTTACAAGCACGGCTGTCTATTTTGTGTGTGTTAGGAACTAGCTCAGCTAGTGTATTTATACAATTTCTTATTTGCTAGGAATAAATGCATGGTTAGAGATAGTTAAGAAAACTACATAGAAAGGTTAGGGTTAATTATATGGGAAGTACTAAAGCTCATAATTTGAGAATTTTTATTTCTTCTAAATACTAAACAAAGGAAAGGCAGAAACTAAAAATTCCACGTGGCCTTTTTTTGCCTCACACATGGTCAGATATTTACACGCATTCTAACTTTTCAAATCCTCAAAGAAAACCCCTGGGACAACATTTCCAAGGTGAGAACACTGAGACTTACAGAGGGAAGTTGTCTGCACAATTATAGAGCTTATGTGTAGCACAGTTGTGCTTTTTCAGATGAAATCTGCTCGGTTCCAAGACTTATGTGTTGATTTTATGAGGTGAATATCAGTATTAAGGAGATCAGAAATATTTCGCTACAAAATATGTATATTTTAAATTTTGGAAAGTGTGGGTTCGTCACCAGTTGTGGGTTCTGGCCAGCAGAAGTCCCACCAAGACGGAATGAACTACTCAAGACTCTGGGGAAAAGTCAAGAGAGCGAGAGGGAGTGGGGAGCCAACTCCATGAGCCTCTCAAATCTCTCATATTTATTGAGTACAGTCGAAGCCGGAATTTAGGGAAGGGCAGGGTGGGACCACAATGAGTACAAAGGCTTTGTTTATTGTTGGCGTTTGGCTCAAGGTCAGAAGACCCTTTTTGGTGAACCATGTTCGTGTTGAGCCTTTCAGCTTATCAGGGCGGAACGTATGGGAATCAGCTGCTTGACAACTTGGACTCAGGCGGCTGTGCCTGTCTTAGGTGGCCCCCTCAGGGGGTCTCACCCGTCACTGGCTACCCAGCCTTCTCACCTCTGAGTCTGCCACTTTTTTCCATTCCAGCCCAAGGCTGTTTGGGGGATAGAAGACTGAGAGCAGACACGCCCAGTGTTTATAGCCGGGAGCCCGGGTCATTGCTAAAACCTCAAGACAGTTACTAAGCACTTCTTATTTAAGGAGATAAGTGGCTGGGATTGTTAAATTTGTTAACCCAGTCATCGGCTCCCACAGGAAAGCACCAAGATACCTTAGACCATTTTTAAAGAAGGCAAGATTGAAGAATGTGAACACACAAGAGGGTACGATGTGCTGTCTCAGTGTCCTCTGCTGGGAGACGAGAAACAGACAGAGATATTCTGCAGGGAAAACCACGCACACACACTGGAGCAAAAGGTGAACTGCTTAGAAAAACATGAAGAGTAAATAAGCAGTTCTTGAGGTGGTTCCAGGGAATAAGAGAGATAAGAAATAGGAGGGAGGAAAAATAAGAGAAATTGGAGACGTGTTATGAAGCTGGGGATTAAATATGGGATCAAATACTGTAAAGTAGCCAGGGGAAAAATCCCGTGTTAGGGTGCAGAGGGGAATTTAGAGAATGAATGTCCAATGTTTACATTTTATGTTTTTATTCTTTTTGTAACAAATATTATCTTTCACCTGCATTCCATAGAATTGCAGTGTGTGTGTGTGTGTGTGTGTGTGTGTGTGTATGTGTACATTTTGGACGTCTAAATGGCATGGAACAGATAGAAAAGAGGTTGAAGGCAATTTTGAAAGCTCTCAAGAGGCTAACATCTGGGCTACCTAAGCATTGTTATCACAGTTTTTAAGTAGTCATAGCATGGTCCTTGGATGTAAACTCTGAGGGGTTAATTAAATTTTAACTGAAAATTATCACTTGATGTAGATTTAGCTTGTATAGCAGTCAGCCTTATGGGAGTCTTGCACACTGATTGCATTCGTTGGATAATAGTTTCAATTCCCACCAGAGTGAAAGAAAATAACTTAAACAGGTTAGAAGTTCAGTTCTCATTTACATGAAATTCTCAAGTTCAGCCCTGCCATGAGTTTAGGAGTTTCAATCTGCTGTTTCCACCATCTCATCCGGATGGTCCGGGATGGCTGAGCACTCACTCCATCCCTATCGCAGCCAGTGGCAGGCAGACAAGTGGAAGAGGAGGGCAAGCCTGCGTTATAAAGGGACAGATACAAATTGCACACTTCTCTTTAGTTACCTTCTCTTGTCTGGGACCTACTCTCAGGTGGTAGCAAATCTAGCTTGAGAATAACCACAGAAAAGGGAAGTTGTTGTGGCTGTTTACTTGGGTTTTGCTTTGTTTCTTAACTGCTGCCCCGTAAAGACCAACTCTGGATCCAAGGATCAAAACTAATAGAGATATGGGGGAGGTACTGCTTCTAGTTTAGACTCCGGTCAAATCCCAGCCTGTGGGTCTGTCCCGTCACATGACCCTCCAGTCTGTTCTCACAGTTGAAGCAACATGCTGGACTAAGTAATTTCTGTGGTCTAATTCAGGTCCTGCGACTGAAAAATTAACTTTGTTCAAGTTTATTGAATTAACTGGAAAAATGTTAGAAGACTTTTTGAAAGTTTTCCGGTACATTATACCGGTTCCCATTCATGATAAAAGTTTTGCAACTGTTTGGCTTTTCAAAGATTTATCTCTTCTTTTATTTTTTTCCCCCAACTAGCACCTAGTCATTGTAAAATAGGAATACTGAGATTTTATATCTACAAAGGTGCCTTAAGATATATCTTTTAATTGTTATCAGAAAAAGAACTTTTGGTACGAGATTCTCGACTGCTAATTAAGTTATACGGTAAATTCAATTAGATAAGTGGTGAGTGTCCATTTGTTTATTGGCACTGAGTGGCAAAACCTGGGATGAGAACTTTGATGTAAGGTTAAGTAAAATATGGAGAACAGACAGAGTAGAAGTGGAAATGGGTAAGAAATGTCGTGACAGAAACCAAAAAGATAAATAGACTAAGAGAAATAACAAAAATTAACAAAGAAAAACAACTGAAGTTGTCTAATGGCAGACACCCAGAGTCAGCTTGAGCATATTTGCTAGCATTTAACTAGATCTTGTTTTTATTAACCACTATGTCTGGGGTCTATTAGGACAAAGACAAGTCATAGAAAATGAAAGCAAAAAATGCAGAGAAAAAAATGTTCTAAGATTCTATGATATTTTTCCACTTAAAAAAAATTCTGTATTGATCCAAAGTTCTCACTTCCCATTGAAGAAAATTATGAGAAGAAACTTCACTTCAGTGACTGAGTTCATTCTCCTGGGACTGACCAGTCGCCTGGAATTGCAGATTCTCTTCTTTGTGCTGTTTCTGGCCATTTACGTGACCACAGTGGCAGGGAATCTTGGCATGATCGTCCTCATCCAGGTCCATGCATGGCTCCACATGCCCATGTACTTTTTCCTGAGCCACTTGTCCGTCGTGGATCTGTGCTTCTCTTCCAACGTGACTCCAAAGATGCTGGAGATTTTCTTATCAGAGAGGAAAACCATCTTCTATTCTGCTTGTCTGCTGCAGTGTTACTTCTTTATTGCCCTGGTCCCTGTGGAGATCTACATCCTGGCTGTGATGGCCTTGGATCTGTACATGGCCATCTGCAACCCTCTGCTGTATGGCAGCAAAAGGTCCGGGAACGTGTGCACCTCCCTCATCACAGTGCCTTATGTGCATGGGACACTCACTGGCCTGATGGAGACCATGTGGACCTACAGCCTCGTCTTCTGTGGCCCCAGTGAAGTAGGTCACTTCTACTGTGCTGACCCGCCACTGATTAGGCTGGCTTGTTCCGACACCTACAACAAAGAGTTGTCCATGTTTGTTGTGGCTGGGTTTAACTTCACCTACTCTCTCCTTATCATCCTCATATCCTGTAGCTACATATTCCCCGCTATCCTGAGGATTCGTTCTTCAGAAGGAAGGCGCAAAGCTTTCTCTACCTGTAGCTCTCATCTGACAGCTGTCACCATATTCTGTGCAACTCTTTTCTTCATGTACCTCAGACCGCCCTTGAAGGAATCCATGGCACAGGGGAAAGTGTTGGCCGTGTTTTATACCACTGTGATCCCCGTGTTGAATCCCATGATCTACAGTCTTAGCTACAAGGATGTGAAAGAAGCTTTCATCAGAGAACTGTTCCACAGAAAATTGCTTTCTAAATAAATTTGGGTGCTAATTTTAAACACTTTTATTTTGTATGTCCTATGACTTTCTTTTAGATCTTAGTACAAAAATAATTTGTCCAAATCCATATCCTTTTCTTGAAGGGGTGGGGGAAATTTCCATAGAGAAAATTTAACTAAAAGGAATCTGAGCATCGATGTCAACTGGTAAGAATTTTGAATTCTCCAGGAAAACTTTGCTTGTTGAGACCCAAAAGTAAAGACCTGTACATTGATGGATCACTGCCAGTAAGAAATTCAATTTACCCCTTGGGAAAAAAACATTAAAGCTAGAATTGTATTTTATCTTTGGAAGGTTTAGCCATACAGTTTCAGCTGTCTCTTTAAGGGGATTATTCACTTTAACATGTAGCCAATAACTTTAAAAAAAAAAAACACTTCTGCGCAAATTTACTAAATAAACGTGCCTTCCTTACAGCTGAAAACCAGCATTGCACTTGAAATTTCAGAGTGGGGAAAATTTCCCCCCTACCTCATTTAAGTTCTTTTGACTGGTCTAATAATTAAATGGACACAAGAAAGATAAACATAACGAAACAATTTAATTCATATGCACAGAGTTGTCATAAAAAGTGAGACACTCAAAGTGACCAAAGCAAGCTGTTTACATACCATTTTTAGACAAGTCACCATTATTTGTGAAGATTTACAAGACCAAGGCGCTTGTGCTGGGGTACTGAAGTAATGAAGAAGTAATGAGGTTTGTTTAGACAGCTTTCTGGGACCTGGATTCCCTTACTCTGGTGACAAGGATGCTCTCTATCCTCCTGCTGTGGAGGGTACCTTTGCATGGGAGATTTATTTCCCACATTTGAGGAAAAGAGGAGGGTCAGAGTTTTTTTTTAATTAATTTTTTTTCACTACCTGTTTCTCAAGTAACTTTATTTCAAAGTAACCAATATGCAACTGTGGTTCATCTTGAGGTGCCCTTCTCTGAGCCCCAACAAACTCATCCAACCTATAACACAAGTCTCATCTCATTTAACTCATCTGGCAGCTCAATTCTTGGCTCTCCTTCCACTAAACCCACCTCTGGCTTGAAATGCACCATAGACTTGGTCCCTCGGGAAGCACGCTTATCTTGCCATGATATATTCCTGCCTATTCTCTTTGAACTCATGAAGAAAAAAATAGAAAAAAATATTAATTGGTCAAATTGTATTTCTTAAAAGTCTGAATGAAGAGATAAAGTTACTTGATAATGCATTGAACATGTGTCTAATACTAGTATATCAACCCATGAGGTGCGCAACATAATTATAATAAAATGTCACCTCACATTTGCACAGCACTTTGTAAATTCTACGGTCCATTTCCTTACCCCCACTCGACTGCACAGAATATGAAGAGTAGATGATACTTATTTTCAATGGGAACCATGTGAACAGAAATTATTTTTCCTATAAAGACAAAAACCTTGCAGCTCAAATGTCAAACTGACCACAGAGAGTCAAATCCAGCACCAGCTCTTCCAGTCTTGCAGGTGTGGGTTTTCTGGGCGCTGAGGCAAACAGGTCCCTTGAAGGTGACTTGGAGCTTTAAGAATAATCACCTGCGTGGAAGATGAGACGCCGGTGATGAGGTGCACACAAGGCGAGCAGTGAGAACAGAGACCCCTCATGGTGCTGGGGCTGTTGAGGGGCCCCCATCTCTACACCAGCAGAGTCCGCGAGAACAACAACAAAACCAAAGTAGTCTGTTTAGGCTTTGACTAATGGAGACATTAAAAATAATCTCATCTGAAAATTTAAAACAATAATTGAATTATTTTGTCAATTTGAGGTTTAGAATTACACTGCTTTCATGATCTGTCAGATGCTAAGCTCGAAAAAAAAAAAATTAAAGGGCTCCTAGTTTGGAAAATACTGCATGGGACTGGCACAAATATACACAAATGCACGTCAAAGGAGTGAAATCTCAGCCACTCAGACCTCCAAGAATTTCCACAGACGAAGCTCCTGTTCATGCAAATTTTCAGGAAAATAAGAAAAAACATAGGTGGATACTCTCAACTTCAGATATTTGCATTACTTGATGCAAATTGTGACAAAGATACACTTACTAGTTGAAAGCGATAAAGGTTACATTTAAAACTATGAGGCTATAGATTGCAATGTACAACCAGATCTTCAGAGGAAACTGACAGTTTAGAACTGAGGAAAAATTGGATTTGTCAGGAAAACCAGCTTCCAAGAAGGAGAAAAAACAGTTGACTATACACACACACACACTCACACACATATATAAATACAGACTACACAAAGCAATAATACCATATAATTTGTGGGTTCAAAGAGATATAACTGACTTCCTGGAAAACAGTAGATTATCAAGAAGGAGGAAGTGATGGTAGCTAAGTTTTGGGTTTTTTTTCCTTTAATCTTTGTATTTTTAGGATAGTAAAAACATTGGGTATCTTTAGATTTATTAAGGTTAGTGTGGGTGTTAATCTACCAGATGATCAATAGATAACACATTTATAGTGTTGACTATGTGCAGAATGATATTCAAAGCTCTTTACAGACTTTTTCCCAGATATTTACAGATATTTGTCAGTAGTCTCCAGAACAACTGAGACATGTGATGTTATTGTCTCAATTTTAAACTCAGAAAACCTGAAACAAAGAGTCATTAAATGACTTGCCCCAGATTATACAGGAAGTAACAGGCGGAGCTGGAAATTATGCTGTGATCTAGCTCTAATTTATGGTAGTTTGTTATAATACTACTGAATCAGTCCATAAGAGTGTGGGATAAATAGCACAGCAAATTATGAACAGTTCTCAACAATACACATTTAAAGAACCAAGTCTCATGTCACAATGTGCTCAACTTCACTGGTGATCAGGAAAATGCAAGTTACAACTGTACAAGATATCTGTACCTACACATATCACCCAGCATAGGGGGAAAAAAAAGAAAAAAAACCTCATAATAGTAAGTATTGGAGAGACTGTGGAGGAACAGGACTACTTACATAGTGCTGGTGGGATAGTAATTGATAGAATCAGTTTGTAAAACTTTTCTGTTTGTAAAACTCAGTATCAGCTTAAGCACAATATATGCATATCCTGCCAACCAGCAACGCTACCCAGAGTTCTACCAGGCAGAAATGGATGAATGTGGACATACAGAGATACGTGCAAAAATGTATTTTGTAATAGCTGTATCTGGGTGCGCTCTAAATAGTTCTCCAAAATAAGAAGAATATATAAATGAAGTACAGTCATACAATGGATACTACACAGCAGTGGTGATAAAAGCACTACTGCTGTGCTCGTTACCTTCAGCAGCTTGAGTGGAAATCACGCCGCAGACTGAATATTTGTGTCCCGCCAACATTCACATGCTACAACCTCACCTCCAGTGTGGCGGTGCTAGATGTGGGGGACATGGCTAGTGATGATGTCAAAGGCATAGCACTCAGGAATGAGATTAGTCACTTAGTTATTAGAGTATGCTATTTATGTGTACTTGTTGATTATTTTCTATGTCAGGCACTGTTATGGTCATGGGTAGTTATCAGCTCTCCTACCTGTCACATTTCATGTGTTTTTCTTCTGGAAACTAACCATCTGTAGCTACTACCATTTATTTACATATCATAGGCATCCCTTCAAAGCGCAAACTCCTCTACAGGGAGGATATAATTTTCATACTTGTATTCTAAAGATCAAAAAGCCTTGAACTTTGTGTTAAGTATATTTTTGCTGACAACTTTTAATTTTCAGATGACTCATTTCTCTGACCTTAGAGCAACACTTTCAGTGTGTTCCCGCTTTCAGTATGTTCATTATCCTTGTCTTAATAGTTGGTTATCAGGGGGGAGGTAATAGCTCAGTGGTAGTTAGCATGCACGAGGTCCTGGGTTTCCAGTACCTCCATTAAAACAAACAAACAAACAAACAAACAAAATTACCTCCCCATCCCAAAAATATATATAAAAAATAAATAATTTTAAAAACAAAAAATAGTTGGTTATCCAATATATACATAGATACCTCTGTCCTCTCTCAGTTTTGAAGTCTTCTTCACCATGACCACCAACACATTGCCACCACCACTGTCATCACCGTCAACCACAGTAACAAATACAATCTCTTGTTGGGCTCCAGGAAATGAGCTGGACTTGGTGGAAGACATAATGCATCAGTAAGTAGATGACTGAACTGGGAAATATGAGATGAAGGCTTGATGAAAAACTCACTTTGTCTTTGTGGGATCCCATTTGTCACTGTTTAGAATGAACTTTACCTGTGTTAACATCGATGTCTTTTCTAACCTATGTAACTGTATGTATACATGAAAGCATGTAGACAGAATTCTAAGCATTTCCAAATTTAGATTATAATATTTCTTTGACATATAACTTACCTAGATTTTTTTTTAAATTTCCCTAAGTATCGAGATACTTAAGTTTTTAATTTTGTCTTTAGTCCCCAGCTTATGGGCACAGGGCGTTTACAAACACAGCCTGAAGGCAGATCATTTGTTGAAAAGCTTTCAGACTTGCTTTATGGTACATGTATTGATGTCTAATTATGGAAACACTACTGAGATAGCATAACGAAAATCTTTTGCATATTTTTACAATATTTACCCTGGTACAATTTTTTTCCCCTTTAAAGGAGGTACTGGGGATTGAACCCAGGATAAGCTCTACCACTGAGCTATACCCCTCACTTCCAGCATGGCACAATTTTTAACCACAGTTCCAGTGATTTAAAAAATCTTTTATATCTCTCCTTAGATAATCAACCAATGCCTCACGTATGACAAAGACATGTTCAGAAGAAACTACACTGAAGTGACAGAATTTCTTCTCTTGGATCTGACAAGCCGTTGTGAGTTGCTTTCTCTGTCTAGTTCCTTGCGGTTTATGTAGTCACTGTGATACGAAACCTGGGCGTGATTGTCTTAATCAGGACTGATGCTCGACTTCACATGCCCGTGTACGTTTTCCCTCTCAAGTTTGTCTGTTCTAGATCTGTGTTTCTCCACAAATGTCACTCCCAAAAGGCTAGAGAATTTCTTATCAGAGAAGAAGACTATCTCACATGCAGGCTGTCTGGTGCGGTGCTGTATTGCCACGGCTGTGATCCTTACAGAGCACTGCATGACGGCTGTCAGGGCATACAACTGCTATGTGGCCATCTGCAATCCTCTGCTGTACAGAAACCCAAGAATCAAGAAAGAGTTGGAATCAGGTTACTTGGCTGGTCTGAAAAACACATTTTCCAAACCTCAAATATTAGATCCAGAAACATACCTTTTTGGGGACACAGGCTGAATTACCATGGGGTGAGAGAAGCAGCACCCAGTGGAGGGATGTGCCTGATATTCTAAGTACCAGGCAACCCGATGGTGTTTCCTCTCACATCTAGATCTGTTTCATAGAAGGTGCAAGAACGTTCTAAGCAGTAGTTCATACATAAAGATTATCACTATTTTCTTAAATTAATGTTAATAAAATCTAAGCATTAGTTCAATAAATGAGTCTTTTGCTTAAAAACCATTTTGCCAATAGAAACTCTATTTATCAATACTGTGATTGTTCTGATTATCAGGAAATGGAATATGGTCTTCAGGGTTTGTGAGCATTTATTAAAAATGTGTTGACTGATAGGTGGTCCAAATGGTCTTGCTTCTCAGTTATTATTGTTAGAAAGCTTATTCAGTTAATGTTCGTTAATATTATGTAATTATATATTATATACATAGGAGCCAAGGAAAAGGGGACTCAGAAATAAATAATAAATGTGAAAGCTGAGTTTTTAACATCTGTAATAGTATCTTATCTTTGGAGAAAGGGAGAGACAAAAAGTAAGCTCGAAGTTTTCAGGCTGTGTTTGCCTGAGAAACAGAGAAATCTATGACCTTAATCCAATTTCTTTGTGTTAGATTTGGGAATTGAGGGTAGACATAACACTTATTCCATTAGACTTTTAGAATTCAAGAACAAGGGTGGCCTGTATTCTTTTTTTCTCACTGAACCGCAAGCAACAATTTCTCCAAACAATGATTGTCTCATGTGTCTGGCTGGAGAGGGAGGGTCTCAGTCTCCCAAGGGCTTCTGTGGTCCAGCAGAGTGTGGTAGCTCCAAAGTGTTTCCTGTTTCTCAAAGGAACAAAAAAACATAAAATTAAAAAAATTAAGAGGTTGCAGAGTTCTTAATATGGAGAAAGCATCCAGTAAGAGTGGCACTGTAAAACTAGAATATAAGGTCCATGAGAGCAGGTACTAATATAATTTTTTTTCCTGGATTTCAGGCACATAGGAAATAGATAAATAAACAAATAAACAAATGAATGCATGTCACTGTCTAAAGATAATGACACCAAGGTTAAGAATGCTGTGTTTTCCAATGCTTTGGGGGTACACTTACCCTCTACACAGGAACAGCCCTGTGGAAAGCAGAGTAGCAACTGGTCAAGTTAACTTACTTCCACTTTGGAAAATGGAGCCTTAAAATATGAATTAAGCTCAATTAGAGGAATAAAGTTGCACAGCTTACAATATAGAGATTGTGAGCTAAAAATTATACCCATGGCATTAGCAATTATAAGTCAGTAAAAATTAAAATTATGTTTCTCAAGTACATTAATTTATTTTCTCTCCAAAATGGGTAGAAACTATAGACATGAGAAGAATAGCTATTGTAGATCATCTTCTATCAATTAAAATAATTTATTAAGATAAGATCGGACGCATTCAGTGTGGTATGGGGAATTTTTTTACAGTGTTAAAAAAAAGAACAAAATATAAACAACAGCAATAAAAAACTGTCAACCCTAATGCAAGAATTAAGTTGGGTTTTAGAGAAGTCCATTAATTCTTTCAGACAAGGAAAAGCCCGTCTGAGGCTCATTACATGTGTATATGACATCCTTTTTTATTCTCTCATTGCTTACAATTCTTTCTTACTGAAAAATGGGAGCAATGTTCTTCATTAATACAAAGAATTGTGCTAAGTACAGATTATTTGAAATATATGTTGTGGCTGATGCAATATTGACATGATTAATATCACACGGAAAACTAAGAACCACTCCCACCCACAAATGCAGCACAGTCACCAGGATACAGAGAAAACACTGTAAAAAGAAAAAGAGGACAAAAAGCAAAATCTCAAGTTCTTTTAGCCCTTTAATTAATTAACTAATTTAAAAAACTCTAATTCTGCTGAGAGTTATTTTGCTCTTGAGTTTCATTTTCCATTACAGGTGATGCCATCTGTAGCATTTTAATTATCTCTTCAGCTTTCTGTCCATATTCTCCAGTGAGAAAGCCCCACAGTGGGAAATCCAGCTCTTATAAAGCCTTCTGAACCACGAAGTGGTGATACCAGATGAGATGTTTCCAAGAACATTTTTTCTTCATGCACAGGTAGGTTCATGCACAGGTAGAGTCCATGTATTTTCATAAAGTCAGTCTGGAGTGTGAGCCCTTTAGGTTGCCCTTGTAATTCTCCGTAGGAAGAGAATGTTCTGGAAGGGTTATTAGGAGGTGCGGTTAGAAAGGCCTCACTGTGGCAGTGGTAGTCAGTTGTGGTTGGGGGCTCTGGTTTGATGCCCTTGTCCAAGAACTGCAGTCATCCAGTGGCAAAAGTGTGCACCATTCTACCCAACAAACAATGAGAATTCTCCCCATAAAGGGTCACTACGTGGCAATCAAACCGCTGTGTTTCTGTTTTCTCTGCTAACGACATTTTCTCTTCAGTGCAAGTGCTGGTCTCAGTCTCTCCCTCTCTGTCTTTCTGTCTCTGCTTCTCTCTCTTCCTCATATACAAACATAAAGTCATGAAATTAAACTTTTATATAGTACTAGCACGTATAAGACACCAGTAAAGTGTGTTCAAACACAGTTATTGATAAAAAAGCACACTGGACCTCAAAACATTCATAAATGATCCTGTGCTCCTTTGAATCCAGACCATCTTTTCCTCATTCCACCTCCTACAGACTAGTGGTTGGGGTTTCACATGGGGGTAGCCTGAGGAAACATCTTCTCTTGGCATGTGATCTTCTAGCATTCTCTGCCCTGTTACAGCTAGCTCCCTGAGGAAGCCTGTAGGACTCGGGCAGTTGTAAATCATGGGCCCAGCATTTCTTAGCGTGGCCAATTATCTTGGTTTGCCTAGGACTGAGGTGTTTCCCAGAGGCAAAACTTAACACTCCCAAACTGGGAAATTTCTGGCCAAACTGGGTGGGCACTATATATGCCACATTTCTCCCACCACAGACTGAGCTGGTAGCAGACATAGATGGATTTCATTACAGGGTCAACTGTTTGAATCTCATTCTGTTTCCCTGTGCAAATTTGTCATACAATGGCTACTAAAATTGAAGCCCTCTTTGGAGCTGAAGACTCAGCTCATGTAGCTTGACTTACGCACTGATACACTCCTCACTAAGTGCTTGAAGCCTGATGCTATTTTCTTTTTGCATATATTTCTCGATGACATTTGCCATATAAGTGAAAAACCAGTCTGAAATATTCTCATTACATATGTAAGTTTTATCAATCATCAAATAAATAAAAAATGTAGAAAATGTTTCTTAAGAACACCTGTATAGAGTATATAGAGGAGGCTGGGAACTTATCTAAATGTGTGGGAAATGACTAATTATTTGGAAGAGGAGGCAAAAAGAATCCTGCAGATCTCCCTGCAGCACAAAGAGGATATTCGAATAGACTTGACAGCATTCTCTGTTTCCCTCCTTTGCCATGGTTAGATGAAGTAACGCCTCTTTGCATTGGGTGCTTTGGCAGAGTCAACTTAGAGTGAAGTTCTTTTTACTTTGCTTTAGTTACTACCAACATTACAGGGGAGGATGAAAATCATCTATTATTTTTCCAGTCGCCGTCTGATATCTATCATGTAAATTTCAACCAAGAGATGAGTAGTGGGAGGCACAGACATAACAAGGAAGCTAAGATAGAGACAAATTCTAGGGGATGAAAAAGGAAGGACAGATCTCAACTAATGATGGGTAGGAAGAGAAATAGGCAAGAAACAGGTTGGTCATAACAGCTTATTATAGATAAGAGAAGAACCAGTGATTTTTCTGAAAAGTGTTAACTACATGAATGAATGGATGAATAAATAAATATAAAAGTGATGATGATGTTTTTCTAACTTGTACTTTGATGGCAAATACAGGATATTTTATGAAGAGCCATCAGCTGTGCACTCCCATGGCCCATAAATAAATAGACCATAAGTAAAATCTTACTGCTGGTAAATGAGCTCAAAATATTTAAACTAGCATATCAAAATGTGCTAGAAGGGTCCAGAATCCAGACAGATCGGCCATCTTAATCTGATACAGCCAAAAACTATAAAAAAGAAACTTCCTCTCTAAACCCTCAAAACTTTTCCTTCACTTTCTGGTACATTTTAAAAATTTCATTAAATTGTAAATAATTATAGAAGAATAATACAGTCCTTCATTTAGTTTTCTGTTGTTCCTATTTTATTCAAAGTTCTAAGAAAAAAGGAAGAGACTGCTATAGAATGTGTTAATGCTTCAAGACTCAAGGGAGGAGAAGAGTTTAAAAAAATGGAGGTGATGCTTCAATTTATCTCTTTCAGTCTTATTTGCAGTATGGACAATGGCTGGCAAGGATTCATTTTCTTATGTTGATTTTCAAAATAAAAGAAAAATCTCTAAATGTAATGCTTTAAGAGGTTTTTTTCTTTTCTTTTTTTCCAATAAAGATAGTTATTTTATTTTAAACCATTTTATACAGTGTTATTAAGTCATTTTTTAAATAAAAATCATCTCAAGCTTTCAAGATTAAGAAATGGAGGTATCATTTAACTTTCTGATTATGGATCAACATTTCTCTGCCTATGACTTTGAATAAATTTCTTACATATTTTATAGACCTTCTAACTCTATAAATCTAGTGAATAAATAAAATGGAGACACTTCCTAAAAGTTGGGGCCATTAGCAAAAATTCTTTCCCTTTCCAGGAGAGAGCAAGAACAAAAATTCTCCCTCGAAACTTTTTCTTTATAAACAAGTAAAACTAGATGCAATGAGTTATGTCATTATATTCTATAATTTTATATTATTCTGCCACTTTCTCTATAAAAGAAAACTTATGTATATATATGTGCATAAGAGAAAGAAATACTGCTAAGTAAAGACATGGGGAAAGGAGAGGAGAGATGAAAAGAAAACTCGCAGAGGAATTGAAAGAGAATGGATCAGGAAGATAAAATACAAATGAAGAATGACTATATTTGAGATGTGTATGTTTTATTTCTGTTTATTTTATTAGACAAAGTGCATCTCTGCCTGGATCAGATTCAAGAAAATGCTCAGTTTTACTGACGTGACAGCATTTATTCTCTTGGGACTAACTAGTCGCCCTGAATTACAGCTCCTGCTCTTTGTGATCTTCTTACTGGTCTACATTGTCACCCTGGTTGGGGACGTTGGTGTGATCATACTCATCAGGGTCAGTCCCCAGCTCAACAGCCCCATGTATTTTTTCCTCAGTCACTTGTCTTTTGCAGATGTGTGGTTCTCCTCTAACGTCGCTCCCAAAATGTTGGAAAATTTGGTATCTGAGACCAAAACCATTTCCTACACTGGTTGTATAGTGCAGTGTTTCTTCTTCATTGCCTTCGTCCATGCAGAAGTCTTCATCCTCTCTGTGTTGGCCTTTGACAGGTACATGGCAATTGGCAACCCTCTGCTCTACGGCAGCAGAATGTCAGGGATTGTCTGTATTCGACTGGTCTCTTTCCCTTATGTATATGGCTTCTTTATAAGTTTCATCTCCACATTGTGGACCCATGGCTTGTACTTCTGTGGGAACATTGAGATCAACCACTTCTACTGTGCAGACCCAGCCCTCATCGAGATGGCCTGCGCAGGAACCTTCATTAAAGAATACACCATGCTCACATTGGAGGGTCTCAACTTCTCTTACTCTTTACTAGTCATTATCATCTCCTACATATTTATCCTTATTGCCATCCTAAGAATGCGCTCAGCAGAAGGAAGAAAGAAAGCCTTCTCCACATGTGGATCTCATTTGACAGCTGTCACCATATTTTATGGAACTCTCTTCTTCATGTACCTCAGAAGTCCAACTGAAGAGTCCGTGGAGCAGGGGAAAATGGTAGCTGTGTTTTATACCACGGTGATTCCCATGTTGAATCCCATGATCTACAGCCTCAGGAACAAAGATGTGAAGGAGGCCATGAGCAAAGTGATCAGTAGGACACACTTAATGAAATAAAATAGAAACTTAAAATGTATGATGAGACCCATGGTTCAATAGAAGGGTTAGAATTAACCATTTCTCTTGGATAATGTTGAGAAAAATTGTTATTTTCGTTTTCAATGAACAGACAAAGATACTATACAATTGAATAAGGAATAAGATATAAGGACAAAAGAAGCACATTGTAAACAAGACTCCCGGGGTCCATAACACATGACGAGGTGAAAGCATGCTGACAACATCGTCCTTTCCCGCACAATGTCAAAGTCAGTAGGTTATTTTGTAGCTGGAAGCATTTGTTATGGCTTTTCAGTATTTCACAAGTCCACTCTTTCCATTCTGTTTTTAGAAGAACTGTAATGGTTCCTTCCTGCATCTAAACGAGGTGGTGGTTCAGGATGTGTGTTGTTATTGTTAAATACTTAAACTGACTATTATTTCACTGGTAGTCATTGGTATAATTGTAGACAACAGCCCTGACAGTGGAATCATTTCTGCAGAATATGTTATAAGCTCCATGTAAGAAATGCTAATGAATTTAACTGTATGCTATATGAGTTTACCTTTTCAAATGTATGCTAATTAATTAAATAAACCTCATTTACATGGAAACATATGTATTTAAATCCTATTTGTGTCTTACCTTATGAGGACTGTCAGAGGTAATGACACAATCTCATTGGTTAGTTTTGGATTGTATTTCCATAAATCCATTGGGGAAAGTGTAGAGATATATTTACTTTTTCTTTTTTTCCTTATTTTTGAAGTGTTTTAGGGTTTGGTGGTAGTAGAAACCAGCTGAACCCTCATTGGTTCTAACCACATGCATTTGTAACTTGTCATCCATTTTATATCTATTTTTAAAATTAACATCATCAATATAACAGATGCCCTGTATTGTGTTTTTTTAATGATATTGTTGCCTCTGTTTCAAAATACTTTTACTTAAAAGATGAGAACAATTTGAGGCACAAATTGCTGATTTTGATTGTAAATGCACAAAATCTATAACATTTCTTGTCAAGATTGAAGTCCTGTTCATTTTCTTTTATTTAACTATCTTTTGTCAAGAAATTTAAAAAATAAAGCAGGATTTTCACAAATAAAGCAAAATCATGCATGCATTATATATGTGTATATACATGTATACATACCTGTTACACATCCATCCACATCCATGTACATGTATGGATATTTCTGTTTGTATGTGTGTGTGTGTGTTTGTGTGGGTCCGTGTGTTTCAGAGTAGTCAACCTGATCAGGACATTGCAGGAGTTGCTACTTAGGAATTTTCCAAAGGATCAGACTAGTTGTAACACAAATTAACCAACATAATTACGTTGTTTATTACAGTATATGTTGTGTTATATGCAGTCTCGTATTACACTATTTCCCCTTCCACTACGTTTAGTAATTTACTCCAAACGGCCTACTTCACCCACAACAGAACTACTTCCTCTACTTAGCTCTCTCTTGACCATAGATTGTAAAACTTAGTCCACTTGAAAACCAAAAGATTTTAGAGGTTGTTATGGCCAGCTGTGTTATTTTAACAATTATAAACATACTGTATAGGGGGGAGGGTATAGCTCAAGTGGTAGAGCACGTGCTTAGCATGCATGATGAAGTCCTGGGTTCAATCCCCTGTATCGCCTCTAAAAAAATTAAATAAACTTAATTACCACCCCCTCACTGCCAAAATAAAACAATTTAAAATATAATAACAAATAAATAAAATATAAAAATAAAATGTTTTTTTTAAAAAATAAATTAAATAAACTGTATAACCATTCATATAACAGCTCATGCAATGGATACATATATTAGCATATTTATGCTTAACTTAAACCATTTAGAATTTCTTTTTTGCATGTGGTCTGAAGCAAGAAACTAATATCCATTTTTCATAAAATATTAATTGCCACTTGTTATTTTAATAATTTCCTTGTCCCTGATAATTTTAAATGCCAGTAATACTATACATAAACTTGTTTCTGTTTCTCTTAGTTCGTTCCCCATCATTCTAACCTGTTCTTTAATTAATTAACCACTCATTCGTCTAACAAATATTAGCTGAGTGCCTATTATGTACCAGCTACTGTTTTAGTTATTTGTTATCAATGAGCAAAACAGAAAAAGAAATTCTTGATCTCATGAGTCTACTGGTGTGAGACATATGTAAACAATTAGCATAATATATAAATAAATTATATAGTATGTTAGATATGTTATGGTGAAATCTGGAAAAAAATATTGTGATATAAAGGAGCAAAAGAGTGCTTCTAATTTAGGCATGGGAATGAAGGTAGATTTCATTGAGATGATAAGCAAAACACCTCTGCAGGTGGCTTAGAGCTGAGCCATGCAGTTGTGTGCTAGGTCATAATTCTAGTTACAGGGACTCATACTTGTTTCATCTTTCACTGGAAAAGCTGAGTCACACAGACCGTGAAGTACGGAACACGGGACTGGCTTATGCAGGTTGAGTGACACCATCACCAGGTTTAGTGTGATGCAAACCCAAAGCAAGTTATGTCATTTGATCCCAGAACACTTTCAAAATAACTTGAGTTTGAGTTTGGGGAAAAATAAAATTGTGCAAATTGTATATTAAAAAAAAACAACCCACAAATCTCATCAGTATGTGTTCCTCTGGAGATGTACTTTCCCCAGGGTCATTTCTGAAGAAAGAAATTAATTGCTTCTTGTTTCCTAATGTAAACATTTAAGGAAAACTTCTCCTGTGTCCTTCCAGTTTCTCTTTTGCCTAGTTGATGATGTTTGCCATCTCTTCTACAGCCTCCACTTTTTAATTCTGCATTCTTTCTGGGAACACTTCTCTTCATTCTGAGGATGGTACACAAATGCACCGATCTGGAACTGGAAAATGAAGGTTGCATCTTGAATTTTATTTACATTTATTCTTTATCATTAACATTAACATGAATTAACATTAAGTATTTCATAAATGTTATCTGTGTGTAGATTTGTATTTGTGTGTGTCAGAGAGAGAAACAGAAAGAAATTTTCTATAGAGATTTGATTATTTGATTATTGCAAACTATTAATGGAAGCTACAATTTTCAGGAGTGCATTTAATAATAACTGTGCCTTGAATATTTATTATGTGTTAATGTGTAATAAATCTTTTCATATTCACAAACACACAAAGAAATCGATACTGTTATTATTGTTATATCATATTAGCATAGTGAAATTATAAACAAAACAAGAGTAATCCTGTCCAAGTTCTTAAATAAGTCATGGAGCCAGAATTCAGCCAGGGTCTGACAAAGCAACAGAATTCTTTAAATGAATACTTAATATTCTCTCATGCCTGAACCTGAAGGAAAAAGAATCCACATTTATGGGTAACTTAATTTGAAATACAAAATGCTGCAGTATGGCTGTTTGGGTACATCTGCTTTGCCTGGAGATGGCGAGGAAAATCCTGTCAGTGCTTCCAAGTTCCCCAGACCCTCCTTTTTCCCCAGATCTCACACCCGCTAAGATCAGAGCTGATCATTCCACTTCCCTGTGTGCTCACCAACACTGTGTATCATCTGGCTAATTACCACGCATGTTTACATGGATTTAATTTTTGCAAAGTACTAACACCACCACTTTTTTATATCTTCTTTTTTTTCTCAATCATCTGTGGTTGCCTGTAATTAGATCTGGTTTTCAAACAAGAATTCCTCTATTGCTAATCTCTGATAAATCCAAGAGTGTGAAAACCACAGGCAGCCCAGGCACACTCTGCTGACTCCACATCAGTGTGATCTGTGGAAAGGCTTGACATCCTGTACCAGGCACAGAATCTCTCCTTCATCTTCGTATTTCCCCTGTCTTTTGTGATGCTGTCTTAAACAGATCTTCCACTAATTTCTCTTTGTCTATGAACCTGTGAATCTTAAAAAATCCATCTTTTCTTGTTTAAGGAGTTCTTCTTTTTCGAAAGTTAATATATTATTTTTTACATTTTTACAAATGAATTAGCGTAGTTTGGGCAGTTTACAGATAGATCTGTGATCTGTTTTTCCTGTTCCTGTTCCCATGGACTGAACGTGTTCACAGGCAGCTCGAAATGATCCTACAGCACATTCAGGACAGATACAGCTCTCCCTCAGTATCTGAGAGGGACACGTTCCAGGACCCCCGCTGCCTCCCAGGTTACCGAAATCCTCAGATGCTCAAGTCCCTTCTATAGAACGGCGTAGTTTTTGCACATAACTGATGCACACCCCATACTTTAAATCATCTCTAGATGACGTCTAACACCCAATGCGATGCAAATGTTATGTAAATATTTGCCATGGCCTGGCAAGTTCAAGTTTTGGCTTTTGGAACTTTCTGGATTAAAAAATATATATATTTTCCATTCGAGGTTCATTGTATCCATGGGTGTGGAACCTGCAAGAAGGCTGACTGTACTTAAAATATGTTTGCTCTCCTTTCCAGACTTTCTAGGCTCCGCTCTAAAGCCGAGCACGTAGCAACATACTACAGAAGCGTACAACCAGCAGAGAGGGAGAATATTTTATCAACTTGTCTTCCTATTTGGTATTATCTGTTTTTTTCTTTTTTCCCAAATCTATGAAAACAGTTTTTTGAGGGTTAAAAAGAAAGTTGAACAACAAGGTTTTAGTTTGAGTGGGCATCAATATTTAACAAAATAGTTGAAAAATAAGTTTATATTTATGTCAGAATGATTCCACGGAAGTTCAAAAAATAAAAAGATGTGAAGAATTGGGTCATTACAGGTGATATATATGAATATAGAAGCAGGTTGTGACGCATTTGCTCCACACTGTCAAGAGCAAACCACACCATCACCATAATCACTCAATCGCCTGTCGTAACGCAACTGGTTTATAATTTTGTTTGCATTACTTTACATTTTTTTTTAGCTTTATAAGTGCCACACGTGGTTACTGAGCATATCTGAGAAACTTTGGAATAAAAAAAAAATACCCAAACAAAAAATACTTCCATATTACTACTTTCCACCTCGTGATTTGATGTCACCTTTTACTTCCTAAAGACTCACAAATATATTCTTTTAAGGAGATAATATAAGTTTTATAGCATGAGTGATAAATTGGTAGATACATAATTTTAGTAAATTTATTAATACACATACTATGAATCATAAGCTGAGCAATAGAAAATCAAGCGCTTGATTTAATCTTTAATATAATTTTAAGGAAACTCTGCTTTAGGCATAGATTGATGCCAAACTATAATCCAAAGTTATCTCATGTGTTCTCTAAGCTTTAATGTGTCTGTGTCTGACTACGTATTCTTAAATCCAAATGGTCATGTCCAATTGACCACTGAAAACTCTTCAAGGGGAGAATGAGTTCCATAAAGGTGACATGAAGCCTTGGGATGGGGAGGTGGGTGGATGGGGAGAAGAAACCAAAATTATACAGACAGAATGGTATTCTTTACATCACAAAACAAAGGATTTTGTCTTTTCCAATTTTAACTCTTATTATTCCTAATATTTTTAAGCCATGAGTTAATGCCTCAATTTTTTACTAATTAGCCTAAGACTCAGGAATCATTTGTCAGTCTAATTTACTTGGGTTCGTAGTGTTCTTCTTCCTCATGAAAAACACTTCTTTCCAAATGGGGTGAGTAGAAGGCAGTGGATTACCTTTGTGAATAAGAGTCTGTTTATTTTCACTCTGGCAATGAGGTCATCTTCTTACCTGCTCTTATCTTTCCTGGTCCTAACGCAAGGATAACTTTGGATACGCATCAAAGGGTAGTTACACAAAGTGTAATCCTGGAGGTGAAAACGAGGGTTTGGGGAATAATCAAATGACATTTAGCCCTTGGAGAGCGTGGCACAGTCCCAGCTCCAACAAACTCATCACCCTGTTGCAAAGCTCTCTCTAGAATCTTTTTTGATAGAATTACTCTCTGTGTTCCAAAGAACCTCAGTGTTTGCTGGTTTTGAGGAACTCTCTCTCTGTGTCTCTCTTTTTGCTTTATTATTCTCTCTCCTTTCCTTCATCTTTAAGCTAAGTAAATGCCAGCTAGACTAAGTATAATAGAATTCTTTCCCACACAGCTTCTCACAGTTTACCTTTACTAGATAAGTCATGTGTCTCTAAGTGTTTGCAGAAGATATAAAGATTTCTCATTATCTGATGAATGAACCCTTGTGGATTTTTCTCCACAATACCTATTAACAGCATACAGAGCACTAGTGTTTCTATAGGAAAATAATTTCAGAAATATTGTTCTAGAAAAATGTTCCTATGACACAACCTATATCCAAGAAGAACTCCATTGGATTGCCAAGGAAAAGGCAAATATTCCCCATTTTCTGCCTCCAGTATAACTCTGTAAGAGTACACCACAGTTTTAGAAAGACTATTGACATCAATACCACTCTAAATAGACATTAATCTCCTTGTCTCACTTATATTTGATCTCCAGAACGTGAGAGTGGATGATGTCTGGTAGATTACAATTACACATTAGAGATTCCAAGAGTCTATATCCAGGTCCTGTGCATAATGTAGGAATGTGTATAAATGGCTTACACTTTTATTTTGATGACTGCTGTGATCATCAGTTCATCCCTCTTTAAATGAGTCCAAGGATGAGGTTAGATTAAAAATAATTTTTATTTGACAATTAGGGCTGATGAATTACTTGATTAAGTGGCTTCCTTCTCTAATCATGGAGAATATGCCAATGATGAAACAGAGATAACATAGTAATTTTGAGTGATGATAAAAAGAGAACTATAGCCCTCCAAAATATCTTCAAAATATGAAAATACCAAACAAGCCAGTGTTGGAAACAAGGGATGTTGAAGAAGTGGTCTTGGAAATTTGGCTAAATTCACTATCGAGTACTAGCGTATTTCAATCACATTTCGTACACCTGTTATGTAAGTAGGACTCTGTATTTATCCAACCAGGGAGCCTTCCGAGAGCAGGTTACATTAGCAAATGCTGAGAGATGATTTCCTGAAAAGAGTAGCAAAATGCAGTCACAGATATTTAATAAAGAAAAAAATGAAAAAGGGCATGGATGAAAATAAAAATTAATAGTCAACATGTGATTTCAAAATTTATTTCCTTTTAGTTATCACAGGGATTTGTAACTAATATTGACCCAGAACTGAGAAAATGCTCAATGTCACCGAGGTGACAGAGTTTATTCTCTTGGGACTCACCAGTCGCCGGGAATGGCAAGTCGTCTTCTTCATCATTTTTCTGGTGGTCTACATCATCACCGTGGTGGGTAACATTGGCATGATCATGTTAATTAAGGCCAGTCCACAGCTCAGCAGCCCCATGTACTTTTTTCTAAGTCATCTGTCCTTTGTGGATGTGTGGTTTTCTTCCAACGTTACCCCTAAAATGTTGGAAAACCTGTTTTCAGAGACAAAAACGATTTCTTATGCTGGTTGCTTGGTACAGTGTTTCTTCTTTATAGCCCTTGTCCACGTAGAGATTTTTATTCTCGCTGTGATGGCCTTTGACAGGTAAATGGCAATTGGCAACCCTCTGCTCTACGGCAGCAAAATTTCACGGGTTGTCTGTATTCGACTGATTTCTTTCCCTTACGTGTATGGTTTTCTGACGAGTCTGGCAGCAACGTTATGGACACATGGCTTGTACTTCTGTGGGAAAATTGAGATCAACCACTTCTACTGTGCAGATCCACCTCTCATCAAGATGGCCTGTGCTGGCACCTTTGTTAAAGAATATTCGATGATCATACTTGCAGGCATTAATTTCACTTACTCTCTAACCGTAGTGATTATATCTTACCTGTTCATTCTCATTGCCATTCTGCTGATGCACTCGGCAGACGGGAGGCGGAAGGCCTTTTCCACTTGTGGCTCCCATTTGACAGCGGTCGTCATATTTTATGGAACTCTTATTTTCATGTATCTCAGACGTCCCACAGAGGAGTCCGTGGAGCAGGGGAAAACGGTGGCTGTGTTTTACACCACAGTGATTCCCATGTTGAATCCCATGATCTACAGCCTCAGGAACAAAGATGTGAAGGAGGCCATGAGCAAAGTGGTCAGCAGAACATGTTTAACAAAATAAAGCTGGTTATTTTTGTCCTCTATGCTTCATAAATATGTTGCTCAACAGATTATTGCTCAGTACGTAGCTAAAGACATTTAAAATGCTGAAGACTTGTACATTGAAAAGAAAAACAAGAGAAAGATTAAAAATCAGACAAGAAAGTAGTCTGACCCATTCTTGTGGATATAGGTAGTCAAAATTAATTAAAAAGTAATAAGTTAATTAATAGAAAGTATTATTTGAGCCAAAATTCAAGGCATGCTTATTGAAGTTGTTCATATAGGTAGCTAGAGTGAAAGGATTTTATTTTTCTTATTCGAAAACCCAGTGGATGAATTTAGAAAATATTTATCAATTTGCCTATATAGAAAAAAATAGCATATTTCATTTGTTTTTCTAGTGTGAGGGCATAAAGAAGGAGGTCTTGATAATGGCTGTGAGATTGTGTGATATTAAAGCTTCTTTCAGTGTGAACAATTGGTCTGTTCAGAAATTACTATTTTGAAAATAGCAATCCTATTGTATTTAATCTCTTTCATAGTTTCTGGTGTTTAAGAGACACAGCATGCTAAGTGTCTCTGTTTTATAGATTCTACTCACTGCTGTATTTCAACTCCAAGGTTGCCAGTGATCAGCCTGCGTCCATCTCATGGCTAAAGTGTCTTCATTCTGACTGAAAAGTGGGTCTAAGTAATAGATGTTTCATTTTGAAAGCACAGTTTTCACTAAAAAAATTCAATTGATATTCATGTGGAATATTTTATACATTTGTGATTTAGATATGGTACTTAAATACTTTAAAATAATTTTTGTATTTGAAAGAAATAAAATACTGAGGATGTCCATCTGTTATTAACATTGACATGTACTGATATAATATATTAATATAATCTGGTTCTCTCTTGCACCTCATTTAGGCAAGTATAAGCATGAGGCAACAACCTTACAACTTGAACTTCCATAAAGTTCCTATGTCTTCTAATAAAAAAAAATGAATAATAAATAACCTGCTCTCTTGGTGTAGAAAACACATAGCTACTGAAAGTTCAATCACACATTTAAATGATGCATTTAGGTAATCACATATTGATCTGCAAAGATGTAAATATAAAATGAGATCGGTGCAGTGTGAGAACATTCTTCTCTGGCCATTTTTGAGATTTTATTTTCCTTAAGGGAAACCAGTGATGCATATGAACTCATTTCCACGTACAAGCACATACATCGTGGTCAAAACTTTAAAGCTATTTGCATATAAATAAATTGCTTATTCAGATTAAATTATAATAATATTACTTTGCTTAGAGTTGCAAAACCTAAACCCCTAAAATAATTTAAGATGTTATTTACTTATTGTTACTTTTTAGGTGAGTTAAAAGTAATTTCTTTTGGCAGTAAAACCATTAATTCACCATTTATTGGCAAACTTGACATACCAAATTGCTGATTACTAACAAATTTTAAAATATGGTTTTAAAGCATTTTAGTACCTTGTGAGCAAATGGACTTGGATGATCTTTGTTACATCGTTTTCTTCAAAAGTGAACTACTTTCTCTGCTTACTTTTTGAAGTGTTGGTTTAGTGTTACATGAAGAATGATGACAGCAAGGTAAATGGTTAAATCATGTTCCTGGTTTGAGTTTCCAAATTTCAAATAAATTTATGGGTGACCTTGATCTAATCATTTCTTGTTATTCATCCTGTTAAATTTTAGGTACTAATGTCTGACTCCGAGATCTCTTCTGGTTCATAATTTCCATGAGTTTGGATTCTTGAGCAGAACGTAAAGCAATTTTGCCATTTGCTGAAAATTCAGAATAGTTTTGTAAAATACTTATAAAAATACACCTTAATGTTACATTCATTTCTACATCTATCAACATCGTTACATTTCAGCGTTTCCAACATAAAGTGTATTTATCTTTCTCTGTCACTGTCTCTATTTTGCTCTCTCCAACACACACACACACACACACACACACACACACACACACTTTCTTCTTTTTAAACCTACATTTACTTGAGAGAGTGCATGTTACATTGTAATAACATGGTGTCAAGGAGTTTACCGGATGCACTGTCTTCATAATGAGTGAGAAGGAACTTAGGAGTTGTGGGTACTTGGAGATAAAGAATGCAGAGGAAAACGTTGCCTGAGTACCGTTCTATTATTTTGCAGATGGAATTGGGGCAGTATATAGTTTAGAGTTTATGAATGATCCACATTGGCATTCTGTTTCTTTAACCAATTATCTACCTAAAATTGGTAGGAAAACTTAACCTCAGAGTTATTTTACATATGCATATTTTTATCCTTCAACATAGCAATGACATTGACCACAGTCCTACAAAGGTGGCGACATCATACTTGTGAACTGTTTATAAGAGAAAATGCAAAAAGAATTTCAAGTCTTTGAGAGCTTCATACGAGACAGACATTGTCCTGAGAATTAGCCCTAGGTTATCTGAGATCCCCACCCCAGCCTGTGGGACAGTAGTCTCACATTCTGCAGATGAGAATTGAAGCTGAGAATCATTACTCACCCAAAGACACATAATTAAAGTACAGAGTTAAGAAGATTTGATTCCTGATCCTTCTGACATCAAAGTCAGTGCTCTACTGACTCCCAGAAGAGCCTCAACTAAGGGAAACAAGTTGTTCTGCTATAATCAACTTCTTCGCCAATGACCTGTACTTTTACTCATTCTCCCCAGATGTTTTGAAATGGTCTCTGAGGCACCTGCCATGTGTCTAACATCCATGAGAGGTGTAGGGCATGCATTGCTGTGATGGTCTCTCCTGAGAGATGATGCTTATTAGAAATGTAGCACAACAGACATGAAAACGACTGACCAAAATTTTATAATGCAAACCACGACTGTTTCCCTGAGGTGCATAATTGCCAGGTGTGAATGGAAGGGAGAAGAACCCGTGTGAAGGTGGGAGAGATTAAACCATGACGTTAAGAATTTTGATTTCTTAATTTTAGAAACATAAAAAGTAGTCTCCTGATTAACACTCTTTAACTCCTCTTACTCCTGAGATGTTTCTGTTTCTAGAATTTTAAGTATCGTTTCTTTCATAATTACCTGGGTAATTCCTTGGGGAGAGGCTCTCAATCCTCTCAGTGTTTAAGGTTTTATTATAAATAGTGAGTCATTATCATTTGCTTTTCTTACTGCTGAAGGTAGGTCTGCAAGTTTTACACTCTTTACAGATTAATGCAGTCACATCTTTCAATTTTTATTCTTGTTTTGAAGAGTAGACTAAGACCTTATTTGTAGACTTACTAGTTATCACAGTGTTTTATTGTGTGGAAATGTATTACAGGGAAATAGTCTTATTTGTATCCACAGTTTATTTAAAACTTCATATGAATGATCTAGCTACAATGGGGATTTACAAAAAATGTATTCTGCATTATTTATCTTTTTACTTTTTCTCTACAATGACCATTGATTTTCACATTGTGTTTTAAAATAAATGTAAGTGGAGTTGAAGCTTTTGTGTCAGTGGAAATGATTGGAGCAGTAATTATACTGTCACTGTTTCTCTTCATAACAAATTCCTAAAACATTATTAAAATTCAGTTTTAAAACTTGTATGTTACATATTCTATATTTTTAATTGTTTAATAGATGATGTACACTTATATAATAAATTGGCTCTATCCCAGAAGTCACTTGACCATCTGATCCTAGGACCTTGGAATCGCCTAACCTTGAGTGGTAGCGTGAAGCAGTGGTCCATTTACTCTGTAGTTCAGTCTGCTCTAGGGTCATGCAAAGCTCTTCTGGTTCATCAAGAATGAACTATTTAAAGGATAATATTCTTCTTTTTTGGAAGATACTCAAACTGAAATTTTAAATGTAAAGAAATAGAATACTGGGATAGGTTATCAAAGAGGCAGAAATATAAGATTATTAAGGATACAACACAGAAGTTGAATTAATTGGTTTGCATCTCAGTCTGACCAGTTAGTAGATGTCCGATCCAGGGAGACCTTCTTAGCCTTTCAGTGCTTCAGTTTCCACATTTTTAGATTGACTATGCAAATAGAACCTGGTCCATCAGAACTTTACGTGCAAAGGATTTAGTAAGCATTCAACAAAAATTAGCTATTCTTACTCATATTTTAAAGCTGAGACAGTTGCCACTAAAACAATCTTTCCTAGAGGCTTTAATAATATTGGAATACTGTAATGCATTACATAAAGCTGATCTAGAGATCAGGACACTTAAAAAAATCTGAAGTGTGAATATTGCTGAGTGTCAGTTACATTTAACAACTAAGCCAGACAGTTTAAAGAGTTTCAAGATGAATGAGACAAATGCTACTAGCACAGAGCTGGTGATTATGTGTAGGGGAAGAAAAATGCACACATCACGCAGGAAGCAAAACTGTAGAAGCAGTTTTAGTCTATGTTTCTTAGATGCCTTGATGCTTTTGTTAAATATATTTTATGCTTAGTAGTGCCATTAACCCAGTCAGACTCTGTTGGTCAGAGAACTATGGGCTCATCGAGCAGGGTCAGGAGTTTTCACACAGGAGAGTCCCCGACCTTAGCTCTGCTTCCTGACCAGCGTCTGCATCTCTCATCTGGCTGAGTATTTCCACAGTTAAGGGAAGCCAGATGATCTACAATCATGGAAATCTACAGTAAGGGGGAAGCCAGATCAGAAAATGAAGCTTCAGTGCCTCCTATCTTATGTGCCCAATTTACTTTATACATGGTGTACTTCATTCCCATGTGAATAATCAGAGATGGGAAAATAGTTCATAGAGACTAATGAACTTCCTAAATGTCCTCTGCTATGGATTGGAGGGGACCGTGATATAATCATAGAATTTACACACTGTTTAATGTTAAAAGAATGGCTCTAGAGACACTCCTTTTCAACATGGCAAGCTAATAATTCCTTTCGCATTTTCATTCTCTTCTTCCCCATATTTCTACGTGGCTGGCTTCTTCTCACTAAGTAAACAGTCATATTTTCAAAGAGATCTTCTATCACCCTGTCTGCATCCTGCCTCTCCTTGTTTCTGATCTCATTGGCAAACTGTGTGTTTGTCACTGTAGCTCCAGTCCCTGAAGTATCTCACTTGTATATTTATCATGTACTTCTTTTCAGCAAGAATAAATTATGATGCAGGCCAGAATCCTGCATATCTTGTTTAACCTCCTATTTCCAGAATTCACAATATTTCTAGATACAACAAATATATCTGACATATAACTGGCTTTGATGTTTATAAAATGAATTAATCTAAGCAATTACAAGCAAAGGCCCATTTATATGTCAGTAGCATCCTCCTCAAACACTATTAATATGGAGAGCTTAAATTTCCAAGATGATGGTAATTATACAGATGCAGCCTTAAGAACTCACAGCAAATTTTTATTTCTTGGAGAAGTCAACAGGGGAAATGTATTAAAAGGAGAAGAGATTTCTTGGGAGCATTTCCCTTGTGGTGACATTAAATTTGCGTATAAATAGGCATAGAATTGATTGTTCCTGAAAACCAGTGGAATCTGAAATGAGAGACAATAATTATTAAAATGTGTCACCTCAATTTTACCTCATGGTATTTGTCTAGGTACTTATCTATTGACATAATTCTGATATTGGGTGCTACGTGATTTAACCACCTGTGGTTTACATTTTTTTTTAAGATAAAAGCTATTAGAGCCTGTGCTTTTAAATACCTTTCACCTTATCCTGCTAGTGGCAGTCATCAAGCAAGTACAAGGTAAGGCTAAACTAACTAAAATGTGACTAGGAATTTCATATGTCGAAAGCATGTGGTATCATATACTTGCATAACGTAGGACTAATATGTCAATAACTAGGTTATAAGACCAGCGTATAAGACCACTGTCCCATAAAATTAGATAAATAAGAGGCTACTGTCCAAAGCATGTGAAAATAGGTAAGTTAATATCACATGTGTATTTGTATTTTTATTGACATTGAGAGCCAACTATCATACTGGAAAATAGCATTCAGTGGAGTTTCAGAGGATTCACTCTATTTACTTCCCTGTGAGTACTAAGTGGCTAGCTGACCTTGCGTGAACATTTAACACTGATGAGTCTCAAGCTTTTTTCTAAAACTCAATATATTGGAATGGATTTAGTCATTCTCTGACAACTCTCAGTTTGGCTTTAGTCTTATCTGAGCCCTGGGATGTTAACATTATGGTAATAATTTACCAAATATAAATATATAGTTCTAGTAATATATGAATGCAATTGTCTATTTTAGGACTAAGAAACTGATATAAATATTGATGGTCATTGCCTATAAGACCTACTAAAGGAAATAATTGTGCTTAGGTATTCATTTATTGGACACTGTGTGAAACATACATTAATTTTTTCAATTATTTGAATTAGAATACAGATACACATGACTCAAGGCTTTCAAGAATAAAACAAAATCATTGGTTTTTTGTTCTCCCACAGACAATACAGGCTGGGTCTTCATGAAGGCAATGCCAAATTTCACAGATGTGACAGAGTTTATTCTTCTGGGGTTGACCAGTCGTCAGGAGCTTCAAGTTCTCTTTTTTGGGGTGTTCCTAGTGGTTTACATGATCACTCTGTTAGGGAACATCGGTATGATTATTTTGATCAGCATCAGTCCCCAGCTTCAGACCCCTATGTACTTTTTCTTGAGTCACCTGTCTTTTGTGGATGTGTGGTTTTCTTCCAATGTCACTCCCAAAATGCTGGAAAACTTATTATCAGAGACAAAAACCATCTACTTCTTGGGGTGTCTGGTGCAGTGTTACTTTTTCATCGCCCTTGTCCATGTGGAGGTCTATATCTTGTCTGTGATGGCCTTTGATCGCTACATGGCCATCTGCAACCCTCTGCTTTATGGCAGTAAAATGTCCAGGACTGTCTGTATTCGACTCATCTCTGTGCCTTATGTCTACGGATTCTCTGTTAGCTTAATATGCACCCTGTGGACATATGGCTTGTACTTCTGTGGAAATTTTGAAATTAACCACTTCTATTGTGCTGACCCTCCTCTCATCAAGATTGCCTGTGGGGGGGGGGGTCCACATCAAAGAATACACCATGATAGTTATTGCTGGGGTTAACTTCACGTACTCCCTCTCAGTGGTCCTCATCTCCTATACCCTCATCGTAATAGTCGTGCTACGCATGCACTCTGCTGATGGGAGGAGGAAGGCGTTCTCCACCTGCGGGTCCCACTTGACGGCTGTCACCATGTTTTATGGGACTCTCATGTTCATGTATCTCAGGAGGCCGACTGAAGAGTCTGTGGAGCAGGGGAAAATGGTAGCTGTGTTTTATACCACAGTGATTCCCATGCTGAACCCCATGATCTACAGTTTGAGAAACAAAGATGTGAAAGAGGCAGCCAACAAAGCAATCATCAAGGCAAACCTGGGGCAGTGAAACTGCAATAGATATTTCTGAGTTTGTTGCTACTTGTGATACGTGTGCAGGCATGAAAGTTCCTAGCTCAATACAGACTGTCTAAAGGCAACTCATGTATATATATACATTAGAGCTCCAGTCTAACCCAGTGATGCTTTTACCCCATGCATGGCCTCTAAGTACTAAGATTGTTATTCTGCATATGCAACTATATCATTCAAACTGACATATTACACATTCACAGTGTATTTAAAATTGTGCAGTCATTGGAGAACTCATAAATAAGTTGAGATAAATACATGGTGTTTTGGAGATATCTTTGTTAGAGTTGAACAAGATTTCTATGATATTTTCTTTACTCAAATTTTATAAGAAATATATAATTTCATGAGGAAAAGAATAGGAACTCATCTCTCTTCCCTGATTACAGAATGCTGATGGACCCTGATTTACCAAATAACTTTTTGATAATGTTCATACACACATGGACTTTTGATAACAAAATTGCATTGAGAATCTTCAACTAGTGTTGTAACACAGTCCTAAGTTTTGTTCTCAGTATGTATAGCTTGATAATTATCAACACTTTTTGTGTGTCAAACAATCTGTTTACTTACCCTGATTCTACTCCTTAGCATGGATTCTGGCTAGTTTTCTTGGTTTTAAAGGGTGAAATGTTTATGACATAAGACTTTCCTGTCTTCATCATAATTAAAAAAAATGAACCAATATGAGCTTTCTGATATTTAAAAATCTAACCTTTGGTCATAGCCTTCATCCTATTAAACCTTTGCTTGATATGATTTGAAACTATTGTTTGGTTCCAGTTTCTTCTCATGAATGTTACACTCTTTGGCTCTGTTTTAGCAGCTTAAATCAAGCTTCCAGGGCTTAGAGTGGATCAACCAGATAAGAAGCCCTGTTCAACTAAAAGCCATTGCACTAGGTATGCATTAAAATATGGTCAATACAGCTTAAAATGGTATCCATCAGGAGCCAGTGAAAAGTTCTTAAAATCTCACTGTTCATTTATCTAGATTGGTACCCACTTAATCTACATACATTCTTGCTACAGGAAGAATACAGACTTTTCTGCCCTTAATGACTCTCATCAGCATAAAGGTGAATGGGAAGTAGAAGTAATTTCTGATGATGTAGTTTATTCTTGGGACTAAAGAAGCCCTGTTTACTTACCCTGATTGTACACAGGGCTAATTGAATTAAAAGGAGTGCACAGTGGAAAATGTGCAGGAGGACTCTGAGAAGTACCATATGGTGGTGGTAACACCACTGGGAGGATGGGCTAATTCAAGCACAGAAAGTATGGCTGCTCAGGCTGACTTGCTAATTAACCATAAGCCACGCTCCTTCCGACTGGATCTGAGAAATGGTAGCTGGTGGGAGGAGGGCTGTTCTTTTTCATAAATTTAGGTTCTCAGCAGGAAGAAAAAGTACCATTAATTGCTATTGGAAATTATATTAACAAAGTGGATTTCTTTATTATGTTGTCAAACCACCCAAATCTGGTTCTAAAGAGTTCATGTCAATGTAGTGTCAAAGTAAGACTGCTCAAGAAACTTCAGCTTTCACAGAGATTGGCATTATAGCCTGACAGTCTAAGACCCTATTTCCTCTGATCCTTATGGCAGAAATATTCCTCAAGATCCACTATTTTATTTTTTCTTTTAGAAATAAAACACTAGCCCTCTAGCTGTTAGCCACAGTTGCCCTCATTTCTATTAGCCAGGTAGCTAACGTTGTTACAAATGTTTGGGCAATGAGCTGTCAGTAGAAAGATACGCCTAAACCCAAGGTCATTTCCTCAAGTCAAAGCCACTAGAGCTGGACTTGCTCCTTTCTCTTCCTTCTTGAAAATGTTGCCACTGAAATAGTTGCTGTAGACTGAGACAAGAAAGCCACATGTGGAGGGTCTAATTGCCTTACCCAAACCCCATAACTTACACTGTCCCCTGAGAAAGGAATCAAATCCTATGTCACTAAGTCACTGCATTTTGGGAGTTTGCTCCTTACAGAGCGTGGCTGAAATTGTTCTTATAATTCTTTTCAGGAACATGGTCCTTATCACCTGGCCTCTGCATCTGACCACTTCCCAGGGCAAATGTTGCCTTGAGGATGAATGTCTCCTCAGAAAGTGTCTATTCCGACACTGAGTATACTGGGTAAAGAAGGGTACCTGGTTCTCTGTCTTACCAGAAGGAGGGAAAACTCAACCTCCAGTCTTAGATGTTAGGTTTATCCCCCTTTCCTAACTACTTGGTGAGTCCTTGGACTTGTCATGACCTCCAGCTGTCACATTTAGTTGGTTTCGAATCCCTTTGGCCCCAACTCCTAGGCAGCTTCTCCTCACTAGCCTTTGCAGGTACTTACAAGGCTCTTTCACAGGCTCAGGGCATCTCAGCCACTTCCTCTGCACTGTTTGTAGGTGTGGACCGGGTGAGTTTCCACCAGACGTTTTAGACAACACATCTTTAGTTCTTCTTACTTAGTATGAGTTGAATTGTGTCCTGATAAAATGAATATATTCCGTCACCAACTTGCTCCAGTGTTGGGACTCTGGTTTTTCTATTAGGCTTTTTGTTTCAGTAAACCAGGCTCTACCTCGGGGAGGTAAGCTATCATCCTTGCTGCCCCGGGAGCTCTTCAAACCCTTCTGAGCTTTCTTTTTGAAACTGTGTGAATCCACTGTGCTACCCAGAGGAAGGGGCAGCAGATTCCTCTCCAAAGATTCACTAACCTTTACATCTCACTCGCATCGCCAGGCTCAGGTTGGGCCCTTACTGCTTGTTTCCAGGAAAACGGCTCCTCCGTCATTAGGAGATCTTTTCTGCTTTCTAGTTTTCTGTATAAACTCCGTGATGGTCTCTTCACTGTATAAAACTAAGCTTTTGGGATTACAGAACAAGCAAAACAAACATAGCAACAACAAAGGTGTTTTCCTTATATGAGTTCTTGCCCTTGACAGCCATGATTTCCAAGACTCATATTTTGGTTTGATGCCTCTGCCCCCCAAAGAAGCTAATCTAGAGCTTGAAAGGCATAGTTGTAATTCTGCCTTTCTTCAGAATCTGTACCGTTTGCATCCACTTAGAACACCTCATTGTTGATTTAGCGATAGAGTTGGTGTTGGTTAGGGAGGATGTAAAAATAATTTTTAAGATACATAATTTAATATGACAATATTGATGTCTTCACATAAATCTAAATTCTAAATTTAACCATGAACCCTGTCCTAACATAACTTGGAATAGCAAGCTAAAGTGGTTATCATGGGCTTCTGATTAACTTCTATAATTTCTCTTGCCAGTATTTCCCAAAATACAGCACAAGAGATAATTTCACATAGTACCCAGAGATTGTGTTATTTTAACTTTTTGAGTGTTTGGAATTCTTGTTACTTTATGATGATTTTGGCATGGATTTTTCTCCTTTGCAGTGGTTACAGAAAGTTTAGTTTTCAGATTTATTTAAATAAGTTTGTGAGTCAATTAAAATATATTAAGCAAATAATAAATGTGTTGTGCCAATGCATGAAAAATAACAAAGCATAATATTAACTAAAAGTCAGAAAATACAACCCTATGGCAAGTCACTACAATCACACACACACACACACACACACACACACAAAGACACACACTATCATATATATATAGATAGATAGGTAGATAGATAGATAAACACATAGATAGATAGATAGATGATAGATAGATAGATAGACAGACCTAGTTACTCTATACATAGTATATAGTACAATATGTGTATACTATATATACTGTAGTATATATGTATATGCTTAACTCAGCAGCTTCTCAGGGTACTAGCTTTGTATCAGAGACTACTTCCCGTGGGGTTTTTAAACCACCCCATCTTTAATTTTTTCAGAGCTCCATTGTTTCTGCAATTTCCAAGACTATTAAGTCATTCAAATGGCACAAAATCTGGTAAGTCATTTGTGAAAGTCTCTGTTGTCGTACTGTTTTTTATGTTAATTTTAGTCATATATATATATATATATATATATATATATATATATATATATGACTAAAAGAGAATTGAAGGGAAATCAGGGAAATCTATTGGAGGGACACCAATGGGTTTCCCATGTTGTTCAATTAACTGTGACTCTAGGACAGAATCAGCTTTGAACGCCTGAGCTTTATAAGCACCCCTCACTCAGAACTTAATAATGTTAAGGCAACTGTTTCCCATCACTGACAGGTGGTTTTGAGGAGCCTGGTTAATGAAAATCAGAGATGCTATTCAGCATCACCTAGCTGGAAGTAGTAATACTCAGGTTTCAACACAAAAGCACAATTCCAAGGATGAGTTTTTTTTTTTCCCTAATTTACTGAGATGCCATAGCTTGAACGCAGGCAGATTTGATTCCTGGTCATGCCTGGTATAGAATCATGAGCCTTTCATGAGATGAAAGGAGGACTGACAGAGAAAATGAAAAAAGAAATCAGCTCATGGTAGCAGAGGGCTCACACATAATCCTAGCACATACATCATTGGCATAGCTTCACTTCGTTTATTTGATAATGAACTGCATTTGTTCATTGCTTGTTCACTTTGTTCATTGTTTATTGTTCACAACTGCATTATCAAATGAACAAAATTATTTCCCGGTTTGCTAGATTCATTCTAACACCTATCACAGTACGTAGGTCATGGTGGCACAATATTATAATTCAGCAGGCTGACTTACTTCGAATCCATTCACTTTCTAGTTGTCTTATTCTTAGAGGAGGTCATTGAAAGGATGTTTCTGCTAAGTGACTCACAAGATAAACCCTGGCAATTTGGTGGCTCCTTACCCACTCCCTTCTCCTTTGAATGTATGTTCTGCCCACTGTTCCCAAAGTAAGAGGATGCAGGGGTTGTTGAGACCATCTGGATGGTATGTGAAAATGAATCAAGTTAAAGCTTCTTTATACACGTTGAAGATTCTGGCAGACAAATGTAGAGATCTACATCCAAGACAAGCCTCATGTGTAAGTTTTTTTCCTTATCAAACCTGCCACCAACGAAGCCAAACTGGTCTGTTGCTAGCTGCCTCTTCTCCCAGAGTTTCCAACGCTGTCAGGCAGAAAATCTTTTGTTTGTTTGTTTGTTTGTTTGTTTGTTTGTTTGTTTTTTGCTCTCCAAGAATGACTCACAAAATCATGCACATGGTAGATATGAACATTTGAATTTATGATTGAAAAAATAATCTATTACATTCCAGTTGAAGGTTTAAGTGGGTTTTGGATTACGTCTCTTTATAGTACCCGAACATAAACTATATTCTTGACATGGAATAGCCCCCATATTTATCTCTTGGTTTTAAGCTACCCCTTCCTATCCTCCAACCTACTGTAATTTCCTCATACCCCTAAAACCTTAAAAGACCTTTAGAAAGCACAGCTTTGCTTAGGGAACTTAGATATAGCTCTGCATTTTTGTTTTGATAGAGTAATAAAAGGGAATATGGCTTTCTAAAAGCTAATCCTGGTTCCCAGATCTACATGGTGAAAAATGACTTTCTTTCAAGGGACACGCTAATCATGCAATTTCAGGGAGTGGACAGTAGCGAATCCAGGGGTCAGAAGCAGAGAGAGGAATGATGGGTCACAGACAGGGAACATTGGAGGAGGAGGCTATCACATGGAATGACATAGAGATGGATAAGAAACTTACTTCATCACCATCCTTGCCCCTTTCTCTGTCTTCCACGATATACAAAACATGAACAATTTTGAAAAGACTGATTAAACCTTATTATCAGTTGAATAGAAGCTAGTCAGGTCAAAGTTATCAGTGTCACATACCCTAAGAGTAGCAATTTGTTAAAAATGTAAATTCTATTCATTTAAAAATTTCCTCTTACTATCGATTACATGAAAACTAGAACTCATGTACAAAATCAATTTACTCATAAAGAACGGTAAAAATAAAATGTACTTCATCAAAAGATTAGAAAAACAACATGTCTATCTGCAAGGGGCATTGTTCCAAGTCAGGCTTTGTTCAAGTCACTTTTTAAAGTTTATTAGAGGCAGGACATAGGATTTGTCAATGGCTTTCCTCAAGGCATTCTTTACTTCTTGGTTCCTCAAGCTGTAGATCATGGGGTTGAGCATAGGAATGACTATTGTGTAGAACACGGAGGCCATTTTGTCCGTGTCAAGGGAATGGTTTGATCTGGGCTGCAGATACATGAAGATCAGAGTCCCATAGAATATAGTCACAGCGGTCAGATGAGAGCCACAAGTCGAGAACGCTTTGCACCTCCCTTCTGTCGACTGGATTCTCAGGATGGCAGCCACAATGTATAAGTAAGAAATAAGGATGGTGGTCAAAGAGCTGATCAAGTTGAGTCCAGCAAAGATGAAAATCAAGATCTCCTTGGGCTGGTGTCTGAGCAGGCAAGGGCTATCAAAGGGACATCATCACAGTAGAAATGATTGATGACATTGGGGCCACAGTAGATCAGTTGGAAAGTAACAACTGTGTGGAGCAAAGCAACAGAAAAGCTGTATAAGACGGGGCCCGTTACCAGCTGCATACACACCTTTGGGGGGGACATGACCACCACGTAGAGAAGAGGTTGCAGATGGCGACATAGCGGTCATAAGCCATTACTGCAAGAAGGAACATCTCCAAGATCAAGAAGTTCAGGAAAAAGCCCAGCTGTGTGGCACATGCATAGAAAGATATGGACCTGTGCCTGGTCAGGAGGGTCTGCAGGAACTTGGGGGCTATTGATGAAGAGTAGCAAAGGTCTACAAAGGCCAGAGTACTGAGGAAAAAGTACATGGGCGTGTGAAGTCGAGAATCCAGTTGGATTAGTGAAATCATCCCAAGGTTTCCTACCAGAGTTAGAGAATATACCACTAAGACGAGCAGGAAGAGAATGAGTTCAATCCCTCTGCGGACTGAAAAGCCCAGAAGAATGAATTCCGTCACCCTGGTGCTGTTCCTTTCAGTCATTTGTTCCAATCTCTCAACTGCTGAAGAAAGACAAGTTAAAGACCGAAAAATTAACGGGCGTAAGAAATTGTCACCAGGCATCAACTCTTGTGTGTTTTAGCTTCAGAAATTATTGTTCATTGTGGTAGAATATCAGAACAAACCAACACATCCCATTTCAAACTCTCTTCTCTGGCTGTTTATAATTTTATGAGGCCAAAAGTCGAGTTCTCATAAAGATAAACCAATTAAAGTCTACAGAGTAAAGGTGAAAAGATGAACAAATAGTGTATGTTTGAAAAGATATTTAATATTTTAGATTCAGACCATTTTCAATTATATTGAATAAAGAGAATAAACCATTTTTTTATTTCCTGCTCCCATATCTTCTTCTTGGTAGAGCAGAACCTTAATGTAGTAATTTATTGCCTTTTTGAGTAGATATTTTTATTTGTCTTTTAAAGTATAGTTATCTAAGTTAAAGTGTTGTGCCATGTTGCATTTTAACTATTTATGACATTTATAATCAAGAATGTTTTCTACAATCTCTGTTAAATTTTCAGTGATTATAACTACATTCCTCCTTTTAAAAGGTGGTAATCTCTTTGACGAGAGAAATAGAAAATATGAGGAAGTGAGACTCCTGCCTTATGCTGTTCTACTTGGATGATGTGTCATTGTGAATTAGATGCCTCTTTCAACTTCTAAAGGAAGATAAATAGCTAACTTTAATTTCAAGAGGAATGCAATAAAATAAAAAAAAATTATCATCCTTATCAAATTAAAAAAGTGTACAAAGTAGAAAAAATAATTCCTGTTTTCTCCTCAAACATTTTGTCCAAAGGGAAACTTTTTTCTCTAACAGTTTAGTGAGAGTGGTCAGAAAATTATTCCTTTAAATTTTTTTCTTCTCTCTCTATTGAATCATCTTAATACTATTACTTGTACCTAATGTGCTCTCTAAAAACAAGAAACAAAAACTATATATGCATACATACACAAACATGCACATACATATATACAGAAACACACACATATACATACAGATACGTGCATATATACACACGTACGTAGTTACATATTGGTGCATATATAAAACCTGACATGAAAACAAATTTTCCCTCCATCCATTTATTTTCCACTTAGCGAAGTCAAAACCCACCTTGTGAGAGGTGTGTTTGAACTGGCTTGTCTTCCTGAACTGGAATCCTAACACAGCTACGGTGCTATAGCTCACTATTCTGGGAATAGAAGAAGAAATGAGAAAACATTGATTTGGCCACCATGTGCTCACTACCATCCATGGCAACATGACTGGTCCCACTCTCGGTCTTCCACGATAAGTATCCTTTCAGATGTTTTAGGGGTAATTAGTGGAAGTGTTGGTATTGAGTTACTTTTCTTTGTGCATACATTGGAATTAGGCTTATTTTTTTATTTTTCTTCTTTGTAATTAAAGAAAAAACTTGCAAAACCCAGACACGCTCATCAATTTCAAATACCCACGAATGTCTCTGATAGATGTTTCTTAAACCATCAACATTTCCCCCTGAGAGAAAGACAACTCCCCCACACACAAAGGCTCTTCCTCCAGAGGATTTGACTTCTGACGTTTTATCAACAGATAAAACATGTTTTCTTCTTCTAAAGGACACCCAAGTCTCAGGCAGCAGTTGAAGAAGATATTTCATTTGGGGAGGGTTAAGAAAGCTGTTTCATTCTTGAGAAGAGACGTCAGCTTCATCTGGTTGGAGGTGAACTTAGCCAGGGTCATCTCCTTTGTTTTAAATGGGGGAAAATTGTGGATGACCTGGAAATAAGGCGCTATGTAATGACCAACAGCAGTACTTGTTAACCTACCAGCATGTGGAAGAAATCTTCCCCTGAATGTTTCCCCAGGGGTCTCCTTTCCAAGGACCCTCTCAGTCAGGATGTGTGAATGAGTGCTCCAGGTCTTTATATAACGCAGTCTCGATTCTTTTGAGAGTTAATTCCTAGTGTTCCCCCAATGTGAGTACACCAGAGTGCAACTGTGCACCCTCCAGGGTGCAACCTGATTAGAAAGTTCCAATTAGATGAAGATTAGCTGATAAAAACAAGGGTAACTTTAAGTTATATTTGAAACTAGAATAATGTCAGCATGAACTCACTAGTCCTTGGTTATGTACGTCCAGTTCAATTGCTATAAGCAAAACAAAGAAAAGCAAAAACAAATGGCAAACAATTTAAATATTACAACCACTTTTAATGTCTTGTCATCATTTGTTTTCATTTGTCCCTTCCATTCCCTGTGATCCTCTCAGCCAAAAGGATTCTGATTCAATTATTTGTTCTCTATTTACTGAATGTGTTTTATACCTTGAAGTTGTAAGTTATCAAGCAATCTGTTTGTTTATTTTTATAATATGTAATCAATAAATACCTGATATCTACATCCTAGACAGTAAACATTTAACTCTTTATAATCACCTGGCATTGATTTGTTGTAGGACCTAAGCAAGAATTAAGGTATCATATGTACAAATAGCTAACTAATTGCCTTGATATTATTAATTGAATAATCCACCTCTTTCTTATTAATTTACGGTTAATGGACTTTAAACATATCACCTCATTTACTAAAATAATTCAATAAAATCAACCAGCTTCTGTATATATTAAAAAAAAACCTTGGAGTATTAGTATTGATAGGTATGGGGCATTTTTATATATCCTTTATTTTTTTTTAAAAAATACATATATATGCATTCATTTTTCTAGCATAAAAAGAAAGTACAGTTGAAACCTGAACAACACAGGTGTGAACAGCATAGATCCACTCATAGGAGATTTTTTTCCAATAAATACTCCTCCAGTACTACACCTCCCAAGGTCGGGGGGCTCTGCAGGTGTGGAGCTGCAGTTACAACTCTGCTGTAAACTTATAGGCAGATTTTCCATCTGGAGGGGTTGGTGCCTCTAACCTCACGTTGCTCAAGGTTTATGTTAGCTGCTTACAAAATTTGGTATACAGAAATACATGGAAAAAATCTCGAGGTAACTGCTCTTTAAGTTTGGGGACAATTCATTGTTCATTTTTCTTTTTCTTTTTTCTGTATTTTATTAAATTGTGTTCAGAGTATATGACAATTTACTGCTTACAATGAATTTTTTTCTAGCAATTCATTTCTCTGGGGAAATGGCTCCAGGACACCTCTTCCTTCCCCCAGCACATTGTTGCCCAAAACAGTGGATGCTTAAGTCCCTTATTCATAATTGCATAGGGCAGTCGGACCTCCAGTCCAGGGGTTCCACATCAGCAGATTCACCAACCATGGATCTTGGATGAATCACACATTCAGGACCCACAAATATGAAGGGCAGATGGTATACTGGGATTTTACATAACATTTGACATTCTTCCCAAAGCATGTCTCTAATTTATCTATATTAAAATCTTGTTATTTTTTTCTAATTAGGAAAATGATAATGCTATGATAAATTCTCTTAGTCAAAATTGGTTTAGAATGATCCAATATTTTTAGGATAAAATATTAAAAAATAGAAATGAATAAAAGAATGTTGTCTATTTTAAAATAATTTGCTTATTGCTAAATTATCTTCTTTTCCAGCACTGATTCTAGCAGAGTTGTGTGTATTTCCATGTTGCCTCCAAATCAGGGTCCTCTGACCTTTCTCAAGATCGTTCCAGTAAGCCTTTTCCCCTCATTAGTCAGTGGAAAGTCCCCTTACCGATGTCGTGTTACTCAGCCTAACAGTGGTATTTGCCGTAGCTCACCACTCCTTGGTTAACCTTCTCCACTTGAACTCCCCCCTCTCCTGGTTTTCCTCCTGCACCTTCCTTCACAGGTTCTTTGCTGGCTCCTCCTCATCGCCTTGACATCTAAATGTTGGGGGGACATAGCTCAATTTCTTGCAGAGCTGTAAGCATGTCCATATTTTTCTGCAGGAACAGTAACAATTATCCATACAGGTTTTACTTTTCCAAGCTTATTCTCTAAAAATGGTGTTTTCTCTTTTATGTATATTTCATCATTAGTAAACTATATATTAATCATTGGTAAAATTTATATTTTAGCAATAATTAAGCACATATTAGCAAAAGAAGAATCATCCTTTTAAAAAAATAATGAGCTTGGCATAGTTGGGAGTCAAATTGCCAAAAACTTTCTGAGAGATTCATTTATTGCTCAACAGTAATATATTAAATCCCCAGTTTGTGTCAGGAACTACAAATCAAGTGTCTAAAAAGAGACTTCTATTTAGTTCTTTTTTCTTTTTAATTCCTAAATCAGTTTACATTGAGCATTTTATTTTCTTTACCCAATTTTTGGCACTTAATTCCTAACGTACCTAGTTTCAGTCTTTCCTACTTAACGGCAAAGGAGTGTATGGCTCCGCATGAATGGTCTTCTGCATGTACCTTCATTCACATTCCTTTAGTTTTTATTGAAACACACACACATATGCAGTTATTTCCCTGAGACTTTTAACCTTCAGATTTGACTTATTCCTTCCAGCAAATTTATTTTATTCATTTTTCATGGAGTGACTGAATTTGATGTCTTTTAATATAATGTTTTGATTGTGATAAGATTTTTTGTGTCCTGTTCATTTCTTTGGAAAATGATCAAACCAGAGTAATAAGCACTTTATCATAGTTCAGGTTATAACTTATATTCTGAACGCATGCAGAAACCAACCCTTTGCCCACTTATTGCAGCTCACAGACCATCACCTCCATCCAAACTGTGCACACGTGGTATATGCTGTCTTATACTGCCTGTAGATGTATTTCACATTTGCTATTGCAATCTTATTTCCATCTGAGTAGACCTTTGCCTTTCAGACATTTTTGGATTCCTTCATTCAGGGAAGGATTAAACCCATCACTATCCTTTCATACATTCTAGGAGGGCATTCCACCCATAACATACGTCAAAAACCTTAATTGTGAAAAAAGTAGTAGTTTGACATCGAATTTGAAAATTTTTAATATGTGATTAAATTTCCAAATTTGGGGGAATTGGTCAATACACAGTGTCTCTCCACAGAATTTAGAAATTCTCAAGTGCCTATTGTTTGCTCGTGCTGTATAATATGAAAAAATTAAGTCAGCGTTTCCATCTCTAGTCAGGCTGCAAAAGTTCAGAATATGTGGGAAAATTAAGAAAAATGCCTTTTTTTTGTAGCAATTGTGATTCTCCTCTTGTTGATTTTAATTAAATAATTGCTAATTATTAAGTAAAGAGAAATTGATGTCAGTCATTGCTTATGTGTTAATGATGAAAGTCTCTCTGGGTCTTACTAGAAAATTCTTCATTGCCAACAGAATTCCCTACTGTGAATTGCTAGAAGTGGATTTACTTGCTAATCAGTTTCAAGGGGCCTTATTACAATGCATTTCTCAGCTTTTTCATGGGACGTATTAACAGAAACCAATCTCAACAAACATAAAGTTTCAACTCCAGATTAATGACCATGCCATGTAGTTTGAATGTGTTGAAATAATCATCTGATTCCTCAGGGGCAGCAGTGTCCTCGACCTTGAACCTCTTTCTTCTGGGAGACAAGAAAGCCGTGGAAGAGAAGAAGATTTGGAGCAGGATCTGGGTTTGCACTCAGGCTTGTCTACTCTGTCCCCATGTGCACTTGGGAAGGTCATAAACTCTGAGCCTCAATTAAGAAATAAAAATACTACTTACAGCACAAGGCAAGTTTGAGGAGAAAACCTTTAATAGATATTACATTACTTTGCAAACTGCAACCTGATGGTGCTGTGATGATTAGGAATGGAATGATCATGATGACAATTGTGACAACAGTGACTGAAGTTCATTAGGTATTTATTAAGTTCCAGGCCAGGCATCAAAAAGTTCTCCATACAGCACATCATGATTCCTCGCAAACACTATAATGTTGAAAAATGTTCCCCCATTTCAGATAAGAGAAGCCCAGAGAATTTAAATAATTTGCCTCAAGTCACAACTGAGGAATGTGTTAGCTAGAATCAAGATTCAAGGTGGAGCTGCAGAATGGATATATAGTTCGAAATTAATCTAACCCTAAAATTCTCAAGAATGTGTTATTATAGTGTCCCTTTTAGTATGTATAATAAAAATCTTGGATACTTCTCTTATTTGTAGTAATAGTATGAATATTGCTGTAAGTAGGTAGGTAGATATATACATACATAAATACATATATAAATATGCATTTATCATTACATTATGTTGTATATCTCAACCAAATAAATTATTTTTCACTCCTGAAGGAGAATTTCACTTTAACTATGAATCTCTTATCAAGCGAGCAACCTAACCCAGGGAATAGTAAGCTATGTAAGTGCATCGCTGCATTTTCTTATTTTTAAGATACATGCATATCATATAACATGTAATTTTTCATTCTGAATTTCATTTTTTATTAATTTATCTGTGTATCAGTCTCTTTCAAATTCACTGCATGTCATTCCACAGTGTTAAGCCACTATCTTGTTTAAGGGAGCTCTTTGAAACGTATCTGACCGTATCAATCTTGTAGATAAGACATTCCCATTGTTTCTGTCTCCTATAGGATTCAGTCCAAACTCATTAACATGAAGGGCAACACTCTGCGTCCAGGGCCCTGTCTCCCTGACTCCCCTGTTCTTCCCCCTCCCATCTGCCACACAGTGTCTCTCCTTCCCTGACTGTGACTCTTCTTCCTGTGTTTGCGTTTCCTGTGTCACTGAAATGCTTTCCCACAGCTTTTCCGTTCTGCATAAATGTCTCATTCCTTCTCATCTTCTCACTACAAGCTCAAAAGATAACCTTGTGGTACAGTTTTTTTCCAAATTACCTCAATCTTCTCTTTACCTGACCCCCAAGTGGAAGGGGGGATGTTTGACCATTTCTCAGTATCCTCTCCGACTTCCTTGTGTCAGTTACATTTTTCACACTATGTTGTAATCTGCATGTTCCATATGTCTCTCCTCTCACTCAGCTGTGAGCTACCTGAGGGCACAGACTCCGACAGAGTCATAACTTTAACTTCAGTAATTTATATAGGGTGACAATGAAGGTTATTATTTTGTTATTTTAGTAAACACTGAGCTAATTTGAATAAAATCTGAAAGAAAATCAGCGATGTATTATAGTATCATTTCTAAGCCAAAAATTCTTTTCCTTTAGTGTCTTTTTATCTGATTATTTTTAATGTATGTCTTAGTTCAATACACATATAAGTAATAGGTCTCACACTGTTGTAAATAAGTTTTCCTTCATTGTTTTCTCTACATTTCTATTATAATGGGGTGTCATATGGGGTGAAGTTTTTAATTATTCTGATTGATTGATTTCCTTGGGGTTTGCTGATCACATTATTTGTAAAACATATTTTTACTTCTTCCTTTTAAAAACTCTATGCTTCATCCCTGATAGGCCTTAGAGGCGGATAAGAACTAGTTTCTGGAAATCGGTTTGGTTAGATAAGGCTTCAGATTTCAAAGGTCTTTTTAATCTGAAATGCTTATTAAAGGATTGATAGTTCCCTTTTAACTAAGAACCGAATTCATTATGTCTTTTGGAATTAAGACCAGTGCCCTCTGCTTTAAAAGCCAAATCTTCTCTTTGTTGGCATATATTAAATCCTGTTTCTAAATCTTAGTTCTAAGCTCTCCCTTAGTCAGATTCAGAGGTATTAATTTTAAAGGACAGTTTCTCACTTATTTAGAAAATATTTTGAAGGTATATATATACTTATATGTACATAAATATGCATTTCTTATTTTTCCTGAGTAAACATTTGTTGGCCTCTATAATACTTTTAACAGAGACGTGCTAATATTTCAAACCCCAAAATGATGCTACTTACAAATTTTAACAAATTTTAATCTTTTTACTAAAGAAACTAATTATTATATAATCAACTCTTTATTATGGAAATTTTCAAACATGTACAACATTCGAAGATTTGATAGAATAATCCCCACCCCCCCACCAGAAAGGCTGCCGGCCTCAGCGTGTCCACTCATGGTCAGGTAGGTTTCATCCTGCCCTCTTTCCCAGTCTATTAACCCCCAAAGATATTTTGAAGTAAATCTCAGGCTTCACACCATTTCATCAAGTGATGTTCTCCAGGCACAGGCCACCAGGAGCCCGCAGCCACAGTTGTGTTGCTGTTGCTTGCTGCAGCTAGAAAGCTCACACACCATGGCAAACAGGGGCATCTCAGTAAGAAGTCTTAGGGACCGGGCTTTCTAAGAGATTTCAACCTATGAGGTCATTTACAACAGGGTTCAAGAAGGCACGGTTACACTTTCAATTGGATGATGTCAAATGAGTTGGTATGTTAATGGTTCCTGTTTAGAAAGTGGATATATTGGAGGAAGGCGAAAGCTTTACGTGGTAGAGCAGCAGCAGTCCCTTGTGCTGGCCGGATGGACAGGGCGTCTGACGGTTCTGTGGTTTAGGCAGCATTACTGGTTTTGCCTGTGCTCTGCCGTTATTACAGAGGGATCCTGCCTTGCCTCACTTCACCAGCTTTACCACGTAAACTTTTCTCATATTCACGTTTTGGGAAATCACTGATATTCTGTAACAGAATGCTACAGCTTAGCTTTTAGTGCCAGACCACGTAGATCCCGTTCTATTGGCTGCATCCACCCAGATCTGGCTACCGGGCATGTGTGGGAGATACAGTGGGTATGACTGTGCTTTGGAGCAGAGCAGGGTGGAGAAGGGTAAATGAAGGGTTATGTCTCTGGAGTCTGTCATAAGCATGGCTCTTCCACTGACTAAGTGTGACTTTGACCAAGGTGCCCGACCTCTTTGTCCTCTCTGTACTTCAGTGCTTCCCTTGTAAACAGAAATACTGATAGTATTTATAACATAGAGTTCTTCTGAGCATTACGTGTACTAACACACAGACTGCTTGCAAGAGTGCCTGTCACGATATAAATGACCCTATGTGTTTGTGGATATTAAAGTTACTAATGTTACTATGCTCTTATTTGGGGGGGTGGTAATTAGGTTTATTTATTTATTTTTAATGGAGGTACTGGGGATTGAACCCACAATCTTGTGCATGCTAAACAAGCATTCTACCACTGAGCTATACCCTCCCCCTAAGGCTATTAAAGATGGTGATGTTCTTTTATTCACTCCTAGCTGGAAATGGAGAGAGATAATTACATAAGGTTGAGGAGCCTTACTTTGCTCATCTGTTTAAATGACCACATTAAACTAGCTGATCTCAAATGTTTCAATTGAGGGTGATGCAAATAATTAGTGGTGGGAACTTGGAAATTTGAAAGCAAGGGTTAGAACACAATCTTGACATCTGGTGGTAAGTTGTCTTTCCATATGCTTATAACTTACTTTTCAGAGTGCTTATGTATTCAATTATATATGAGTTTACTTATTTGACAAGTTTTTTGTTTTGTTTTGTTTTTGTTTTTTTCAATAAGGAACCGTGTTAGTAGTCAGGGATTCAGTAGTCTGCAAAATAGACACAGACCCTGTCTCATAGAGCTGACAGTCTATTGGGAGAGAGACTTAAATAAACAGTTAGACAAAAGGGCATTTAATCATAAACTGTCGGAGCCAGCCGACAATCGATCAGGTCCAGAAACCTGTGCTGCAGGACTGAGAAAAGGAAAGACGTAACAAAGAGACAGGAAGACAAGACAAGTTGGGGTTGAGAGGGTCTCACTCTAGCCCGCAAGACGCTAGGTCAAGAGTGGACGACGAGTTTATTTCTTGCAGTCAATTTATATGATTTTAACCCATTAGCTCATACATTCCTGCCTGTAGGCAAAGGTATTGTTTTAAGGCACATTAACAACGTGTACTAAAACCATTAACTTGTATATTGTTACAGACATCATTATTGTTTACAGTTCTTGTAAAACTAAGATTAAGAGTTCCGGGAACCAAGATGATAAGCTAAGACATTGTTCCTCTAGGCTAACATCGTGACTCGTGTATATTTAGCTCAGGTGATTGTTCTCTAAAAAGATTACTGATTTGTGTGCCGATTGTATCTCTCCCTCTGAAGGTCCTTTGTGACTTAGTAGCTCAAGGATATTTCCTCAGGCATTAGTGCACCTGGTGCATTCTTTAGTAAAAGGGGTGGTGGGACAGAGATTGTTCTGACTCAATTGACCTTTGAGCCGGGCGCTCTGCACTTTGGGGTTTTACGCCCAAGTTTTGTGCTTGGCAGCCCTCCGTCACGAGCGGCTCCCCGCAATAAACTGTGGTCATTCCTTTCAGGTAGAGGTACACAGTGATGAGAAAATATAACAGAACCTCAGGAAGTTCAGGTTTTAGCAAAACGTCCCTTAGAAAATGATGCTCAGTTTGAATTCTCAGGTAAGAGTTGACAAAAGGGATGGGAGATGGGACATTATCTAAGAGAGAAGAAACAGTGAACCAAGTTTTGTGGCAGGAGGAAACTTAGGAGAAGAAGCGATGGTATAGTCACTAAGAAAGCAGTGTAGAGGGTCCTCAACAAATTAAAAATAGAACTTCCATATGATTCAGCAGTCCCACTTTCAGATAATACATATATAATCAATATATCATTATATGCATACATATATATATATATATATATATATAAAATCATTGAAATCAGGATCTAGACTAGATATCTTACTCCCATGTTCATTGCAGTACTAGTCACCATAGCCAACACATAAAAACAACCTAAATGTCCATCATTGGATGAATGGATAAAGAAAATGTGGTGGGTACGTAGAGTGAAACATCACTCGGGCTTAAAAAAGAAGGAAATCCTGCCACGTGTGAAACCACGGATGAGCCTGTGGGATATTATGATGGGTAATATAGGCCAGTCCTAGAAGGACAAATGGTGCATTGTTCTACTTCTGTGACGTATCTGAAATAGTCGCTCATAGATACAGAGTCGGACGGCAGTTGCCAGGGACTGGGAGGAGGGGTGAATAAGAGTTGTTTAATGGAAAGAAAGTGTCAGTTTATAAGACAAGTAGCTCTAGAACCTGGCGTGCAACACTCTGTATCTAGTTAACACTACTGTACTGTGTACTTCAAAACTTAGCAGCAGAGATCTCATGTTAAGTGTTCTTCATACAATTAAAAAAAGAAACAAGACAAGGAAATTGTGGTATCAACGACAGGAAGTGAGATAATGTACACATTTTGAAATTTCAGAAGAGATCCAACTAAGACTGGAAAAATGTTTACTGTATTTATTAATAATGTGAGCGTCAGACTAGAAAGGAGCGGCTTCAGTGGTGTAGGGAGAAGCTGGATGGAAAGAACAAACATGTACAAGAAATTGGAACAACTGCATGATTTCTTCAAGAATTTGGGCTACTAGAGGGGGTGGGTATAGCTCAGTAGTAGAGCATATGCTTAGTATGCATGAAGTCCCAGGTTCGATCCCCAGTACTTCCATTAAAAAAAAAATAAATGAATAACCCTAATTACCTCCCCTGCCCCACTTAAAAAAAAAAAAGAATTTTGGCTACTGCTCTGAGCTGTTTTACACACACACACACACACACACACACATTCTGAAATTGGTTGGAAAATGATTTCCTAGTTTGAAAATTGTGGAAAAAGCTGGATTTCACCATTAATAATAATACATTTCCCTTATTGTGTAGATTCACCAAGAGAGACTCTGACACTGTGGTAGAAGTAGTTCTGTTTTTCAAGTAAGTTCTTGGAGTATTTTCATTTTATTTATTATTCTGATTTGTCTTACTTTTTAAGCAAATATCTTTTGAATACTAACTACTTATCATAGAGTTTGCTGGGCTATTTGCATACATTAATTCATGAAACATTCACAAAAACATAAAAGATGTACCATTTTTACTTGATTTTATAGTTGAGGAAATTGAGACTTAAAAAAAACGAATGTGGATGTCGCCCACATTCTCATGAGTTCAGTTATCCAAAATTTAGATGCTGGTCTTAGTCTTTCACATAACTTGATTTTCTTATTCAAATGAACCAAAGTTTACTTTTTTTTTTTTTTTTTTTTAATGCCTGTAGTATAGCCTTCTTTAACTTTCCTGGAGATTGACTGATATACTTGAAGTATAGTTCCTTCAAGAATACAGGTAATTTTTTAATCCCCAATATTATTTGTCCAGCTCATCTTACTTCCAGAAAAACAGGGACGGGAATATTACCACATTCAGGTATCTCTAGAGGTTCAAGTTTAGACTCAGAGGGCTCTAGGAACTAATAAATCACCCGAACAACTTCAGAATGAGCTCTCTGGGAGCCAGGATCTGGCTAAGCAGTGAGTCATACGGAGTTTGTACACAGAGTGAATCGCCAACCCTCCAGCCACAAGCTGGCTTCCCGTTAGAGACATCTCCCCTTGGTGAGCTGTGGCATTTAATTGAGCCAGTCTGCTTTTAGAGATAATGCCTCTAACATCGTGATTGCATTTCTTACTTTCATACCCTCTCCTTTGCAGTTCTTTGTAAAGGATATCTGGTTGTACTTAAAATACTGCATCAATCTTCTCATCTCTTCCTCCCTTCACTCTGTCTTTATCTCTCTCTTTTACACACACACACAGACACAGACACAGATACATTAAATGACCTTATATTGAGTTAACCAAATAGAATTACCCTCCCTCCTGCAGTGGTACCCACAGAAGAGAACAGCTCCTCTTCTAGGTGGATGGATTAGAAATACGAGAGTAGGTGAGATTTCCTGTCTAAAGTTGTCCCATGGGAGTGGGTCACCAAGAATGGCTGTATACTTAGGGGTAGGTAACAATGCTTTCTGAGTCCATTTTTGGTCTTTGGAAACACCAAACATAAGGTAAAAAATTCCTTCTCAAATAAAGAACGGATGCTCACTGTTATTTTTAATGTAAAATAGAAATTGGTATTTCATTTCTCTAATACTGCTTCTCAGAATAGGTATTTGGCCTCAGGTTGCACTCTAAACAATCAGACTCAAACCAGTGCATCCCAGCCTCTTCCCATGCCATGTCATGTTACTTGCATTGTTTTGGGATACACAGAGGGAGCGTCTGATGGCTGAAGAAGTCGCCAGGGCTGCACATGTGCAGTGCACTGGTGGTAAACAATGCCTCTGCAGGCTCTGGTACAGAGATCAAGCTCTGTGTAGCTGGAGAATGAAGGATGCTTGGCTTGGAAAAGCCACTGTGGACCCTGGCAGAGCACCGGGCAGGACATGGTATCACTAGGTAGTAAGCAAATCAGGAAATTTCTTGATTAATAGAGCAGAGAATAAGAAAGAGGGGGTGTCTCAATGACCATTTTTTTCTTTCTTATAATTAAACACAATTGTGCAAGCCATCTCTGTGTAAAAGTAATTTATTTTTACTACTGAAACTATTTCTTTGGTTATTTTACCTTATTTCTTAATTTACTTCTTTAAAATTCAGGTGAACTCACACACACACACACACACTGATTGGAATTTTATTCTTGTAACCATAAGTTACTATAGATTCTATGTATTATAATAGTAAAATATTTCTGTTTGCATTAAAATTAAAATTATTTTAGTATAAACTGATTAAAATACCCTATAAACTTCCAATTTTTATGATTAATCATTAGACATAAATTTCACTTTTGTTTGAAATTTGTCTTATTAATTAGATAGGAGTGCTTTGCTGAAAGGAATTAACTAAATGCCTAAACTGTTTAGAACTCTGAATAGTTTTATACTTTGGAGAAAGGAATCATATAAGATTTCAGATGAGTGAGAAATATTTTCATTTGTAAGCTGGGAGAAGGCTGGACTTTGAAAAGGCAAGATAAAAAAGGACCAAAACCATAGGTGCTCTCAGGCAATCATTTTCACAAAGAGACAGACATGGGAAGTGGAGGTACTGAAAATTAATCTTCTTAAAGCTGCTCTTGTCTTCCTAATCCTTGGTGAGTCTTTTCATATGAAAAAAAATAGGCATATTCTAAGTTGAATTTGACTGGCATGATGGACTCATTCAGTCATAGCTTGGGCAAACAAAACCAAGAGAAACAAGTAACTTTGGAAGTATGGGTGAGTTACTCCTGCCATTCAAACTGTGGACTGAAATAAACGCACAACCTAAAAGTTGAGTTACGTTTCATTCGGTGGACAATTCTGAGGATGCAGCCCGGGATGACAGCCTCTCAGATCACTGAGGGACTGCTCTGAAGAGGTAGGGGAGGGGCTAGGATATATAGGAGCTTTACAGCAAAGACCAGGTAGTTGGAACATTAAAAGATTGCTTGTTAACGAAAGAAAACCAGGCATCTCAAGTTAAAGAATTTAGCGCTTTTCTGTGTATGGGAAGAAGCAAACATTTGGGCTCAGTGAATTCATTCCTTTGACAAGCATCTAGCCACTTAGGGCCAGCATCCTGTCCTTTCTTATTCTGCGTCCCCCCAGAGGGCACCACTGTGAGTGGCTGCAGAGACCAGGCTGCAGACTTGTCTTCACTGGGGGGTGGCAGCAGCTGCTGATGACTTGATGGCTTCAGCATTCTCTGTTTACTGATATGGTTTGCAGTATTTTTCGTTCACACAATCATTGAATTTGTTCTTTCGACTACTGATTCTCAAACATGGCTATCCATTAGAACCACTGGGGAGCTTTAAAAATGCTGATTCCTGAATGTTACCCAGATGTTCTGAATAAATTGGTAGAGGGGTGCCTGGATATTGGGATGTTAACAACTTCATAGGTTTCAACGTGCAGTCAGATTTGAGGCAAAACTCACTTAGGGAAAGATGCAATGAAGCAAGAAACACGTTGCTCATTAAAAATATTTTGGGGTCAAATGTGTCAATGCTTTAAGGATTTCCCTCAAAATTGATAGAGTGTGGGAATGTCTGAATAAATGGTGAGGCTTTGTGTGGTAACTGCTTCAGAGCAATCTCAGAAACTAACTGGAGCCTACGAAGAAACATTACTTTTAAAAAACAGAGGAATTAATAAAATAATCTAGAAAATTGTAGATTAGGTGCAAAATCATAAATGCTGCACTCTTTCAGCATTTTAAAGGTTTTCATAGGTAACTTTGTTTCCATGTAATTTCTAAGTTTTTTAAATTTGGAATCCAAACTCCAGCTTCACATGCAGCTCCATTATATATAAACTTCATTTTTGTACCATTAATTTGCTGCTTAAATATTCCCCTTAATAGTAAGTACCTACCATAGTTAACGTTCTCGTTGATGCATTTATTTTCTTACTGAGCTGATTTGACATGTATGTTGCAACCACCACAATCCTGAAGTTACGTAAAATAGAAAACAAAAGAAACTAATGCACAGGTGGCCTTTGTTATTTTAAGTAAAATTTTATGATAGATTATCAATCAACCTCTTCCTCTGACCCCATTTTTCAGCAAGGGGTGGTCTGCTTAACTTTTCCATTGTGTGGTAGCCTTTTCATTATTCTCAACTAGCAGTCAAACCATGTCTTCACAGCTGGAATTGATATAAAAGACTGTGAGAACACATTGATTATGTGCAAGCCCTGAAGAGAACCCTTAACTGAGAGTGTTCTTGAGTGAAACAGTTATTTACCAGGAGGGACAGCATGACATAATAACATTTTAGAAGCTCAGGCTTCTGCAATTTTACCTTGGCAAAGCACATGGAAATCTTAGCAATCTTTAAGAAACTACAGGTGTTATGTTTGTTTCTCTAAGCTTGAAACGTTAGGTTCATACTATAGACAAATGGATGTATCTGCCAGGATGGTTGCTCACTGGGCAGCATAGTTTGATGTTTAGGAATATGGGCTTTGCAGTCAGACAAATCTGATCACCCCCATACTATACCATGTGACCTCTGGGACCATAGCTCTAAGCCTGGGTTTTTTTCAATTGTTAATCAGGGATGATGGGATAGAATTTCATCATACTCTCAGTCAAAGACTATCGTAAGTTAATTCATGTTTTGCGCAAGTTAGAATATCTGATAAGGGCAGTCCTCAGCAGCAACAGATAAATACTTACAGCAGCAATATATAAAATTAAAATATGAAGGAGTTCGAAGTGATGATCTTTCAAGGCTCCTTTCTTTGTTAATATTTTATGGTTCCATTTGGTGGGAAAATAAAGCCAGGGGCAAAAATAAATTTCAAATAGACTAACGTTGGGCTTAACAAGATTAGTCCTTTTGTTTTTCAGAGCTGGCAGAAATAAAAATAATTGCAATTTTTCAGAACTGTTCATCAAGAACGCTACCCACCTGTATATGTTTCCAGAGAAGTTTGATTACAACTGGCTGTTCTTTAGGATATGTTGCTAAAAGCGAAACCTACTAGAATAAGATTTTGGGTGTCGCAAGTCCTTCAAGCACACTGACACATATTTATGGGGAAGGGGTTTATCTACATATAGTTTAGAATAAGTTATCTAATAAACTACTTAATGGTAACTCTTTGGGCAACAAAGTTCAAAGTGTGGTTAATTTTGAATTGGAAAGAAAAACATGTCGCCTTAATTTTTATGCAGATAAAATTGGATTCTTTCCCACAGTTCTGGTTAATTTCCTTTTAGCTTCTACAGCATCCAGTCCTTACTCTGTAAGCCAGGGAAGGGACGCAGGAAAGTGAGTCGGTCACAGATCACTCTGATAATTTTTAAAACTGTTGGAATGTACACAAAAATGAAAAACGGGAATATAAATTTGCTTTTATTTATAAATTATGTATTTTTGTGCTGTGCTGCCATATTTATATGTGCATAGAAAATTTAGGGGCACCAAAACTACTGAAATATTACTGGTAGCTGTCTCAAGTGCTTTCTTTCAGATAATATTTAAGTTTAACCAACATTCTCGCATCGTTTCTAAAATCACAAAACAAAATAATGCTTAAGAGGTGTATTCTGAGAGCAAAGAACTCTTTCCCTGGGGCAAGAATGGCATGTCGTTGGAGAGCTAAGGTGTCCTTTTTCCCCACAAGGTAACACAATTCAAGGCTAGAAGATGCTAGTGATCACCTCCCCCAACACTGGCACAGGCCATAAAAATATCATTCTTGTTCTTCATCTCATAGCAAAATCTGCAACCTTCATCAGACTCAATGGCTGAAGTTAATGTCACTCATGTCACTGAATTCATTCTCAACGGAATTACAGACCGGCCAGAGCTTCAGGCCCCATGCTTTGTGGTGTTTTTAGTCATCTACCTGGTCACAGTGCTGGGCAACGTTGGACTGATTTCCTTGATCAGGATGGATGCTCGGCTCCACACACCGATGTACTACTTCCTCAGTCACTTAGCCTTTGTTGACCTTTGTTACTCCTCTGCTATCACGCCGAAGATGATGGTGAATTTTGTTGTGGAACACAACACGATTTCTTTCCACGCTTGTGCAATACAACTGTGCTGTTTTCTCACCTTCATGATCACAGAGTGTTTCCTTTTAGCCTCCATGGCCTATGATCGCTATGTGGCCATCTGCAGACCCCTGCATTACTCCACACTGATGTCAAAGAGGGTCTGCAGTCAACTAGTGGCGGTTCCATACGTATACAGCTTTCTGGTCGCCCTCTTCCACACCATTATCACCTTCTGCCTAACTTACTGTGGCCCCAATGTTATTAACCATTTCTACTGTGATGACCTCCCTCTCTTGGCTCTGTCCTGCTCAGACACACACGTGAAGGAAGTTCTGATCTTTGCTTTTGCTGGTTTTGATATGATCTGCTCCTCTTCCATTGTCCTCACCTCCTACATCTTTATCACTACCGCCATCCTGAAGATTCACTCTACCCAGGGGCGACACAAGGCCATTTCTACCTGTGGCTCCCACATGGTGGCTGTCACTCTTTTTTACGGCACGCTGATCTTCATGTACCTACAGCCCCAATCCAGCCACTCCCTGGACACAGACAAAATGGCATCCGTGTTCTACACAGTGGTGATCCCCATGCTGAACCCCCTAATCTACAGCCTCAGAAACAAAGAAGTGAAAGATGCCTCCAAGAAAGCCTTGGAGAAAGGTTGTGAAACTGTAAAGATGTTAAAATAAAGAAAATAATAGTAATAATAGTTTATTAAATACAAGAAGGTAAATGAATCAAGCTTTCTCTTTCTGACATTTCTTATAATTCTTTCCCAGTCAAATGGAAATGTGGCTTTGATAGGTTCTACCAGGTCCCTGGTCAATTCTGGAAAGTCAGTTTGATTCCAAGTCCTGTTCAGGCCACCATAGCCTTTAGAGACCAGTGAAATTATGTTCAAATAGAAACACAAACATGGTCTCAAATATACATACATGTATCCAAAGCAAGGGCATCACTGTGTTTTTGTTAGAACTCAGGACTCTGGAACCAAGACCGCCTAAATTTGAATTCTATCTTCTTCCTTTTTTGACGGTGCAGCTTTGGGCAATGAACCTGAACTCTGTGTGACTCTCTTTCCATTTTTGGAAAATAAGTAAGACCCAACTTATTGTTTGGTTTTAAAGACTAAACAGATTAATATTTATAAAACACTTATAGCAATATCCTGTGATAATAAGTGCTATGTAATTGTTTGCTATATAAGTGTTTGTTATATATAATTAAAAAATAATACATTGAGCTCTCAAAAATTTACGTCTTTAAGTAAGAAGGAAAAGCCTGATTAGGTTTCTACTACCTGCCGGGCACTTAATCACGTAGTGTTACTTGCAATAAAACAAACCTCAGAGTTGGGTAAGATTTCACCTCTGGGCTTCAACTTTTCATAAATTGTGTAAGGTCACATAATTAGTAATATGAAAATTCTAAATGCAAATGCAAGTCTTTCTGAATTTTGTTTTCTTAACCACTATGAGTATTATAGATTATCTGGACTTAAAAATGTCATTGGATTTTTTAAAATATAAGTGGAAGAACATGGTTTATAAGAAACTGTGTTTTAAAATAAATAATTGATGCATTTGCATATTTGTTCAAATAGGAATAACCTTTGTTTGTCATGTCATTTATTCAATCACCCTTGTAGGATCATGATATGAAAATATTAGTGATTTGACATGCTCTAATTATTTTGACATTTCATAAAAAATAGTTAAATTAGTGATTTAGTATTATCTTCTTATTTTACCATTTTAGAAGGAGATGCTGACAGTTACAGTCGCTATATAAAACGCTGTTTGAGGTTTGCAGTACAAGGGGGTTGTTTCTTCTTCTGAGATTAATTTGTAAATAACTCATTTATGCTTCCATGAGGTGCTTTTCAAATCTTGTGAACTGAATGAATTCTCAACTTTTTAAAGCAGGTTTGACAGAGAAGCATGGTGCTTCTGTTTACCACACGGTGTCTTGTGAGTGTATATTTGTATAGACAGGTGTCCCCACACATCCTCTCACATATCACGTATGGGGCCCACAGGCGCAGCATAGCCAGTCTCTCTTACAGGCAAAGGAGTTCAGACCTATAGAATCTTAATGCCTCACTGAGGAACACCACTTTTCTGGACTTTCATTTTATCTTTTTCCTTCATAATATTTATAACAGCAATGCTTAAACACTAATTGGATCGAAGTTTCCACGTCTTTACACAATTTTCAAAGCTAAGAAAAAAAGGGTGATTCACAAGATGTCATCCAAAAACTAGGTTTAAATTAATCTTTTAATTAGAAAATAATTTGAAAGATATGTGAGCCTGAATCTGGCACAACAAATGGGTCCTTCATGTTGTACTGGACGCTGGAGAAGAAAGTAAAGGGAAAAGGTGATCACGTTTGGGGCAGAGTTTCCCCACCTTCGTCATCTCTTCACTTACTTTGTTAAAACTGAGATTTAACAAAATTAAACTCAAATCTTGTGGGTTTTTTTTCTAGTTTTTAGCTACATGTTCATTAATAAATTACATAAACTGTTTTGGATCTCTTTATTTTTAAAATATCTATCTCAGTAGGTTGTTATAAAAATTAACTGAGACTGTCCATTTAAAGCATTTCATTCAGCACCAGACACACAGAAAGACATTCAATAGATGGCAGCTTTATTTTTACTTTGAAAACTTTGAAACTAAATAAATGCATAATTTATTAATGCAATTTTTACTAAATGTAACAAAAGCAGCTTAATTTTTTTTTCAAGAAAAAAATGCTTATTTTAATAGCAGAAAGGAAGGACTCAAAAATTCAGTTTAAAATATGATAAACAACAAGTTTATACTGTATAACACAGGGAGCTATATTCAATATCTTGTAGTAACTTATGGTGAAAAAGAATATAAAAACAAATATGTGTATGCTCATGTATGACTGAAGCATTGTGCTGTACACCAGAAATTGACACAACATTGTAAAACTGACTATACTTCAATAAAAATACATTAAAAATATGTTTATAAACACACAAAAAGAAATTAAAAAGAATTAAATTGCTTTAAAGACTACAATAAAATAACTTGTTAGCTTTTATATTTGCATTTTGTTGATTCTAAAATAAAGCATATAATGTTGTCAACTGTTTCTGAAAAAAAAAAAATACTACCTGAAACCAAATAAAAGAGATCATTGACACAATAGCAATGCTATAAATAATTAACGTTGCTCATTAGGTGTGAGTCAACATATACGAAGTGCTTGCCCTTTGCTAGCAGCTGTGTGATGCCTTTTCTATTTGTAAGCTTATTGAACCTTCACAATTAGTCCAAGACAAAGGGAATTATTACATCCTTCTGCTGATGAAAAAACTAAGAAACAGAACTGTGAACTAATTTACCCAAGATAACAGCTATTACTTGGAAAAGATAAAATTGCTAGCCAGACTGTGTGAATGAAGATCCACGTTCCTAATCACACACTTACATAGACCAGGCGATGAATTAAAATGGTGTGAAATGGCTCCAATGAACTAAACTGACACAGCGTTAAGTGTCACCGAGTGTTCAATGTCAGGCTGCCCTTGTAGCTGAGTTGCAGGAAGCGGAGTGCTAGGAAGATTGTCTAGAGTGTTAAAACCAAATATCCCTGCTCTTAAGCTTCAACATACTTTCAAGATTGTCTGTGCAGCACGCTTGAAACATAAGATGCCAGATGTTGATTTACCATTTCAGTACAACGCAGATTTCTCAATAGATGACACAGAATTCAGATAAAGCCTCTCTTTTCCAATACTGCTTCTTTAATGAGGAAGAGGGTGTTGTGGTCAAACAGGATTAAGATCTCTCTCTGTCTCTCTTTCTTTTTTTTCTCTCCCCTTTTATAATTCAGTAACTCATAATTTACAAAATGTGTTTCATGTGGAAATCACTAAGAATGAAACAGTGGGTGAGACATATTCTGAATGGATCTGAGCCCTGGAAATGAGGAAGTTGGTTCATTTATCAGCATGGTGACTCTAAATGAGCCACAATTCCAAGTCTTCTGATGCCTTCCTGTCCAATGATTTTTCAGTTACTTGACAGCCAAACACAACTTCTCTGTAATTCTTTTCAGTGCACTTTTTACTTCCTGATTCCTCAAGCTATAGATCAATGGGTTTAACATGGGAATCCCCACCACATAAAACACCGAAGCAAACTTATCTGTGTTCAGAGAATGGCTTGACTTGGGCAGTAGGTACATAACAATGATGGTCCCATAAAATATGGTGATGGAGGTCAGGTGGGAAGCACAGGTGGAAAAGGCTTTCTGTCTTCCTTCAGCGGAATGGATCCTCAGGATGGCAAGGAGGATGAAGTCATAGGAAACGATCACGACCAGTAGAGAGCACAGCGTATTGAACCCAGCGATGACTAACAACATCAGCTCTTTGACCTGAGTGTCAGAACAGGCCAGCGCAACCAAGGGCACGGCATCACAGTAGAAGTGGTTGACCATATTGGAGCCACAAAAAGACAACTGGAATGTCGCCACTGTCTGTACGAGACCCACACTGAACCCATAAACATACGTGCTAGCGATGATTCGTTTACAGAGTTTTTTAGGCATGAGAATGACGTAGAGTAAAGGGCTGCAGATGGCCACATACCTATCATATGCCATGACTGAGAGCAAATACTGCTCACAAACTACAAATGTGATGAAGCAGCACACCTGAAGGGCACATGCATAAAATGTTATGCTTGTAACATCACGTAGGAAATTCACCAAGGTGTTGGGGGTGACAGAGGATGTAAAAGAAAAATCAACAAAAGCCAGATGGCTGAGAAAAAAATACATGGGTCTGTGAAGCTGAGGACTGACTTGTATTAGCACAATCAAACCAAGATTACCCATGACACTAGCTAAATAGATTACCAGGAATACACCAAAGAAAATGGCTTGAAGCTCTGGATTATCTGTGAGTCCCAAGAGGATAAAGTCAGACACTGCTGAATAATTGCCTTTTGCCATGGTACAGATTTTCAGATATTTTTACAAAAAACCTCCCAGAGCACACATTCTGAGTATTCCTGTCTCCCTTGGCAATAATCAAGCAGATATTAGAAGCTGGTTCTGACCCACCATGATCTTATGATGAATGTGTCCAGGGGAGAATCTTCACGTTAGCTCTGGCAATGGAAATAAAAGCGAAAATAAACCAGTGGGACCTAATTAAACTTATAAGCTTTTGCACAGCAAAAAAAAACATAAGCAAAAAGAAAAGACAATATTTGCAAAGAATGTGACTGACAAGGGCTAACTTCCAGAATGTAAAAACAGCTCATACAACAACAATAAAGCAAACAACCCAATCAGAAAATGGGCAGAAGACCTAAACAGACATTTCTGCAATGAAGACATATAGATGGCTAATAGGCCTGTGAAAAGATGCTCAATATCTTTAATTATCAGAGAAATGCAAAACAAAACTATAATAAGGTATCACCTCACATCTGTCAGAATGGCCATCATTACAGTGTCTGCAAATGATAAATGTTGGAGAGACTGTGGACACTGTTGGTGGGAATGTAGATTGGTGCAGCCACTATGGAAAACAGTATGGAGATTTCTTAAAAAACTAAAAATAGACTTACAGTATGATCCAGCGATCCCATCCCTGGGCATATATCCAGAGAAAACTCAAATTCAAAGGTATATATGCACCCCAGTGTTCATAGCAGCATTATTTACAAGGGCCAAGTCAAGACATGGAAGCAAACTAAATGTCCATTGACAGACGACTGGATAAAGAAAATGTGGTATATGTATGTACAATGGAATACTACTCAGCCATTAAAAAGAATGAAATAATGTCATTCAAAACAACATGGATGGACCTAGAGATTATCATATTAAATGAAGTAAGTCAGAGAAAGACAAATACCATATGATACAACTTACATGTGGAATCTTAAAAAATGAGGCAAATGAACTTATTTACAAAACAGAGACAGACTCATAGACATAGAAAACAAACTTGCAGTTATGGGGAAGGGAAGGAGAGTGGGGAGATAAATTAGGAGTTTGGGGTTAGAAGATACTAACTACTATGTATAAAACAGATAAAACAAAGTCCTACTGTATAGCACAGGGAAATATTCAAAATCTTGTAATAAACTATGATGGAAAAGAATCCGAAAAGTAACATATATATATATGACTGAATCACTATGGTGCACAACAGAAATTAACACAGTATTGTAAATCAACTACACTTCATTTAAAAAAAAATGACAATATGTCTTCTTAGATTCTTGACCTTGGGATCAGGGAACCTGCCATCATTCCACTTGCAAGTCCCACTCCATGGCTCTATTTGAAAAAAATGATTTAAATGGCAATAGATCAAATGCTAAATATCTAAAATTAACTTTTTTAATGACCATAATTTTCTGCCCTTTCTTTCACCTCATTTATAACACTTCAACTTTTTGTGTATCTACTCACTGCACTGGTATAGTTAAGTAAAACTGGTTGGTATTTTAAGCAAAATAACACAAAATAATTTTGGTAGAGGATATATATACTTATGATTATATTGTATGCTAGACCAGCACTTTAAATTAATGATGTCTCGCCCTACACTATATGAATATATACATAATGAGTGTCTTTTCCCAACATATTTATTAATTACAAAGGAGAAAAATTAATTAAATATGAAAAGACTAGCTAACAATAAGGTGTCCATCAGACTGATCAAATTAAATGATAGATGATACCCACTGTTGGTAAAGGCATGGGAACGTGACGTAGGCTTACATGTCCAATAGAGGCATAATTGTCGTCATCTTTCTGGAGGGTGGTGTAAGAGTAAGCGTCAAAACTGTTTAAAATAGTCCTGCCCCTTGACATAATGACTTCAACTCTAGGAACTTAGGAAAGTCATGAAAAGTATGAAAGTGTCTGAATTATTCTGGTTTTACTTGCTCCAAAACAGGAAGTTGTCTAGGTATATTCTAATAATTGTTTAGATCTTACACGGCTCTCCAGTAAGTTAGTAAATGGCAACTTTAAAAGCTGAAGTAGGTCTACATTTATTGATATTGAAAAACGTTCATGATATAATCAAGTTAAAAAAGCAGCATGCTAAACAGGTTATACAGTGTTAAATAATTCCTGTATATTCACATCACATGTAATGACCTAGAGACATGCATGCAAACAGAAAAATGCTCACATTGTATGTGTCAAATGATACCAGTTGTTCTGTCTATAAGGTGATTCTGTGGTCCTTCCTTCCTTCCTGTTCTTCTTAATCATTCTTCACAGTCTGTGCTGTACTCTGTCAACACACTTGATGTCAGTGTCACATGTATATTTCTGTCTTGCATTCCATGTGTATGAATACTGACAATTTAAGTTTTCATTATTGTTATTGCTATAACTTGTGCTTATCTGGTGCCTGTATGGATGTTTGAAGTATTCTGAATTATTTACCACTAAAATGCACTTCATAATCTCACCTTTTGGGGGGAAATGTCTCATTGTGATATGTTTCTTACGTAGATTCATAGGTTAAGAAATTTGAACTACTTCGGTAATTGAAAGCAGTCATCCTCAAAAAGGACAAAATCAATTTACAAAATCATCACATTTCAGGTGAAAATCATGACAATTTTTTCTTTTATATTCATAGTTCTGTAGCATATCTTCAGTTTTCACCTGAAATTCTTAAATTTTACTGTAGATAGTTTTCTAAATGTTCATCATATTCAAATAAGGAGTAGGAAATCTGGAAACTATTAATTCAAAAATCTTTTACTCTTAAATGTTTTTTATCCATTGTCTTTTTTGATTTTACGACAATAAAATTAGCAGTTGCTATTATTTTCACCTTCTTACTGATGAAGAAACTAAGGTATACACAAGTGAAAAAATTGCCAGAGATCTTTTTTTGACCCGGGAAATGTCAGACCCAGCAGGATTTTAGATGCCAAGCAATCTAGGCCCTTTCCCAGAAGAGCTGTGACGCAGTGACTGCTCCAGCCTGTCAAGATGGGAGGTCAGGGACAGTAATGGCAGGCGTCCGGTATCTAGAGGACAGACTCAAAACCTGCTGCAGGGGCTTTGGGAGAAAACTGGGAGCCACTGAAATGGTCCAATAGTAGGTAAATGTGTTTAAATAAACAATGAAAAAATTAATGTTTGAGAAATGTGGATTAAGCTAGCCCTGTGTTCTGTGAGCAATGAAAATATATGTTAAATCTCCCCTCTCTAGCTGTTAGTAGCAGCTTTCTAGTCTTTGTCATTAAGCATTCAAATGGCATGTATATATTAATACACATATGTATTAAAATGATATGCATGAGTTGCAAACTCAAAACCATTTTCTGTGTAATTGAAAATTATAAAATTATTACATTTATTCGAAATGCATACATGCGCATCTCTATCTCTGTCTCTCCATCTGTGTGTCTACCTGTCCATATCACAGTTATCAGTTGAGTAGGGTAACCCCCATGTATAAATTGCTCCCTCAAGTTTATTAGTAGAGTTGGGACAAGAACTCAAGTCTTTAGACTCAGAGAAGGAAGGGAGATGACAGGCATGCACCTGCCATTTATTATTACCTTTTGTATGTTGTTTAAGAGTTTAAAAGTCTCCAAGTTTTGTAAAATTGTCCTTATTTAATTGGTAACTAACCTGGTGAGAGCCCACACATAATACAGCGCCATCCTCGGACTACAAGGCGTACGTTCTTCTCCCAAGGATGCATTGCCTAATGGGTTCATTGTGTTCTAAGAAGCTATTCCTTACCCAGTAATGACCAACTTACCCAAGATCTGCCCAGTATAACTGCATATAATCCCTGCTACTGGCAAAATGGTCTATGATGTTTCAATTATTTTGAGTGTGTTTATTTAGAATGTATGATGCCTCTGGGATTCTATCTTGAATTACATTGAATTACATTATTATTATTATTAATTTTTAGACAGTTGGAAAAAATATAATGACGTCTCATAGGCTTAAAAAAAAAGCAGTTCATTTGAGAATTAGTCTTTAGAGACCAAACCAGACTTCAGGTCATGTTAAAACAGTGACATTGAAAAAGTTAGGATACAATACTGTTCTCTTGAATAAAGAGAATTTGTTAAATATATCAATATGGAACAGTTTTATATTGTCATATTTTCTGAAGAAACTAGCAAATCAGGAAAAATTATTTGTGCTATCCATCTTTTGTTTTCATATGGGATATTGTCAATAAAGCTGGAGACTTCTGAACTGAGGATGTTGGACGGGTGGAGAAGCTGAACTTTTGTCCTATACTGGTTATATAAACAGATAATAGCTTTCATGCAATTCTTCATTTGAGAAACAGGAAATCTGGAATAAATTCTTATGGAGCAGCTAATTAATTATTTTTAATGCATTTTCATTTGAAAAGTAAGAGAATGGACATAACTTCTTATGTTTACTCTTATGTCTGAAATCTCATTCTAAGTAAAAATCTTTAGAGAATTTTATTGTACATTGAACAGATATGTAGAAATCACATATGAGGAACAGGCATTCTAATATTTTTAAGAGAAAAAAGTGAAGAAAATTTCATTTTTATTAATTCAAGTCACTTTCTTAACTTCATGAACATAAAAACCTGGTTTCTATTAATGATCGCTTTTTTCAAGGCATCCTTCACCTCCTTGTTCCTGAGGCTGTAGATTAAAGGGTTCAACATGGGAATGATCACCGTGTAGAAGACAGAGGCCATCTTGTCTGTGTCCAGGGAATGGTGAGAGCTTGGCTGTAAGTACATGAAGATGAGGGACCCGTAGAATATGGTGACTACCAGCATGTGGGAGCTACACGTGGAGAAAGCCTTGTGTCTCCCCTCAGCTGAGCGCATCCCCAGGATGGCAGAGATGATGTACACGTAGGAGACAAAGACAACCAGGAGGGAAGAAATGAACTTGATACCAGCACAGACAAAGATCCACAGCCGCTTGGTGTGAGTGTCTGAGCACGTCAGCCTGAGGAGAGGCATGTCATCACAGTAGAAATGGTTAAGGATGTTGGAGTGGCAATAGGAGAGGCGAAAGGTGAGGATGGTATGGAACAGGGCGACCAGGAAGCTATAGCTGTAGGGGGCAGCCACAAGCTGGATGCAGATTCTTGGGGTCATCACAGCCGTATAGAGGAGAGGTTTACAAATGGCCACATAGCGGTCATAGGCCATGGAAGCTAGGAGCAAACACTCAGCTGTCAGGCAAGCCAGGAAACAGCCTAACTGAGCCGCACACGCGTTGAAGGAGATCATATTCTGTTGGTACAAGAAGTTCCCCAGCATCTTGGGTGTGACGACAGAAGCATAACAGAAATCAACCAAGGCCAGGTTGCTAAGAAAGAAGTACATTGGTGTGTGGAGTCTCGCATCCGTTCTAATGACCAGGATCAGACCCAGGTTGCCTACTACTGTGAAGAGGTAGACGGAGAAGAAGAGCACAAAGAGGGGCATCTTCAACTCCTGACGGTCTGTGAGGCCCACGAGAATGAACTCTGTCACCTGTGTGCAGTTGATCTGGGTCATTTGTCTTCAGTATGTCTGCATGCATGAAGAGAGAATTAAAGCAGCTGAATTAAATTAAATTTTAATTTTAATATCCCACCACCATTCCTCTTGCACTTCCCACTCCCATGGCTCCATTTTAAAAATTGTTTTATGTGGCAGTTGACCAAATGCTAAATATCCAAAATTAAGACATTTTTTCCTTATGACCACAGCTTTCTGCTTTTTCTTTTACTGCAGATATGACACTACAACTTTTCGTGTATCTCCTTAGATCACTGTGCCTTCATCCCCACTAACTGTACTTTATCTTTGTCACCTCCTTTATTCAATGCTTACCGTACACAGCATGAACTCTGATTTGTTACTACAGCTCCTCTTTGCAACATCCAAATTGTCTTGTCCTATTTCCTGCCAGATATAACAAAATCTGAAGATTTTGAAATTTTCTTCTCTTCTTAGTTGTTTCTGAACTACCGTGAACCCTATCTAGGCAAAAGTGATTTACTACAAACTTAGCACATTCAAAATCATGTAGTCACTTACTTGAGCTGCTTTATCCCAAATCAGCGTTTTGTGTCCCAGTCTCAATGTAGCTATTTCAGACCCTTTGGATTCCTTCATGCTTCCACACACCACCCCCCATACTCTCTGTAGTTGCTAACAATTCCAACATCAGAGGGAGATCTAAAAATATGTAATAATTTCTCAACTTCTTGTCATCAGTTGCACAAAACTACTGGCTTCCACATCTTATCTTTTTTTTTTCCTATTCTACATCTGTTCCACTTTTTTTTTTGTAATGGTGTTCTCTTTCTAAAATCTAAAGCTATATTTTGGTTCTCCAACTCTTTTGTATCCCATATTTTCTTCCTCTACTAATTTATTTAATCTTTCTCATCAACCTAAAAGCAAGACATACACAAAAAGCATCACCAGCGACCTCAGACTTATATTCTTTGACTTCTATCCATTAATCTCCATTCTTTTCTTTACCCCTTCACTACTAACCATCCTGGAAAGTCATTCATTTCACCTTCAGCATTTATATCTCAGTCTATAGAATTCTGACATTTGTTCTCAGCATAATTGATGTTAAGTTACTTATTCCAAGTTCCCCAACAATCTTCTTCTTCCAAAGGCAATGAAGATGTCCTTCTTGACATCTCTGTAGCACTAGACACCACCGACATCAGCTTTCATCAGGAAAACCATTGTTTGTTGGTTTCCAAGTCACCAGAATCTCTGGATGCTCCCATATTTCTGCCCACTTTTACTTGCCTTGGTGGCTCTGCTTCCCGCGTTTATACTTTAAATAATCTATTACTTTGCAATTATCCCCTGAACCAAACTCATGCTATTTTTGCACATTCTTGTTGGGAGCTCTCATCTAATGCAATGGGGACAAATGTCATTTATGTGCTAGCAATGCAAAAGTCTGCATTTCTAGGCCAGATTTCTCCTCTGAACTCCAAGTACATATTCAAGAGATTCCCAGACAACTTCATTTAGATCTTCCCAAGGTTCCTAAAGTTAACATGCTCAAAAGGGATTTCAATAATTCAAAAACCACCCTCTCCTACTCAGATACCTTGCAGTGTATCTTTTCTAACTCAGTGAATGGTGTTGTTTTCCAACAGGTTATCCAGGTAAGAAGCCAAGAAAACACACTTACTATATCCCACTAATTTCTACTAATATACAACTAATTATTGAACCGAACAAATTATTTAGCCTTTTTTTTTTTTCAAATCTATTTCTAGTTTAGGCCTCTATCACAACCTTCTGGATTATTGTCCACTAACACTTATCTTATCCACCAATCTGGCCACCCTTTCTGTGCACGTTGCACCTTGAGTGTAATTCCTAACATGCTAATCTTAGCTTGTTACTTCCCACTGACCTTAGGATGGAGTCCAGACTTCTGAATGTGGCTAACCCTTCCTTGCAGGCTAGTCTCACCTCTTGTGATGTTTTCGGGTAATCTCCATGCTCCAGTCATTATGCGTACTATTAGTTTGTCAGATGTGATGACAGGTTTTGCACCTAGTTGAAGCAGAATACTTCTCTTTTTATCTTCACTTCTCTAGTTGGCTACTGTCTTTTTATTAACCTTTAGATCTCAGGTGAAGTTTTGCTTCCTCCTAGAGGTGTTTCATTATTTTTCAAGTGTTACATCCAACAATTCAGTTACCAGTTAATTTGTTTGGAACCTACTCTAATTTCAAATGCCTGATAAACAAAGATAGTTATTTTCCATTCCCCACCACTCCATTACCTAGTAGGACTCAGTAATTAGTAGAAGCTCCAAATACACTAATAGTATAATGGGACAAATAAATACAAGGTTTGTGCTACTCCACACCCTTCTTTACTACCTCCATTACCTTGATTCTTTCCACACTACATGCTGCCTTTGTGTAACCCACCACGAAACCAAAAGAGTCCAATATATCTTGAGGCAAACTCTGTGAATGGCAACAGAACTCAACATCACTTAGTGTAGTGGGCATATTTTGTATCATTTGCTGGTCCCTCTAGAGTATTTTCCTCGTGTTACATCATTTTAAGCAATTTCTGAAGAAGACAATGTAATGATGTCTCTTCAGCATGAACAATTAAGTTATGGCTAATCTTTTGGGACCCAGTTTGTTTAAGAGGCGAGGCACAATCACCTGAAATTTCAGACCATTTTGCTGGACTTAAGGATACTAAAGCATTAACAACTAACAACAAAGATCATTTTAACACATGGAAAAACAACTCAGAGAGTGTTTAACTACTTTTATTTACTATTTATAGTTTATTATGGGCTTTATTACATTTTGAATTTTAATAAGAGGTTACAGTACACATTGAATAATTGCAATTAATGCTGCTGTTAGACTTTGCAAGGCTACCAAGTAGTGATTTAGATTGCACCAAAGATCCAAGCCTACATCTGAAACTCAATGATCTGTTGAGTTGTAAGGAAATAATTAAGACAAGACTTTATCAGCCTGGAAGTACAGTTAGTTCAGTCTCAGAAAAAAAGTCATTTGAAAATTCTGTTCAGATTGGAAAATGATTTAAAATTTTGTTTCTCGAAATCTTTTGGAAAGCATTTAAAGGCATGCAAATTGCAGAGAAATTAATACTCCTTCTCTTGAAACTCTCTAACAAACTCAACAATTTTTCTTTACTGAAATCAGTAGGTCGAATAGGGATTTTTCATCCCCACCTGCAGTGTCCAAAAAAGTGTCACTTTCCCACAGCTTAAAGGATCCTGTATTTGCCTTATTCATCAAAATTATAAAGCAGACAATATTGTTTCAGAATAATAAGTACATTTTATAATCAATGCAAGTTTGACATGGCCACGGCATATAACGAACGGCCTTAACATGTGCCTCATCACCAACAATCAGCTGGCTTGATAGGAAATATCGATGACATATTGACAGTTCAGCTAAGACACCCACTCAGAAAAAGAACTCCCTGCACTGGAGCACTGTCCTCCGTAATGCACTGAAGGTCATGAACCAATGGAAATACAGGTTATGTGGGTTACAGCATCTCCAACAGCATGGGGTCATGGATCTGGAAACAGAGACATGATGGCAGAATGGCCCTTCTCATCATTACACCCTGAGATCCAATGTCTGAATGTGTGCCTCCTAGTCCTACAATAGTAGGCTCTTTTGGATTATAGGTTTATGATTCCCGAGGGCAGGTATAACTACCAGGGTCTCAATTAGTGTTTTAAGGAACAAGAATCTGTGACTAGTTCATGCTAGCAGACTAGCAAGCAAGGAAGGTATTTGTGTGCTAGCTAAGGCGATAAACTCTGATTAACATAAAAAGTTAGGGATGCCAATGCACAACAGGGACAGGAAGAATATATCTCAAGCACAGGAATTCACAAGACATCCTTAGAATTTCTGTGCCCAATCATAACATGACTGTCAGTGGGCAACTGCAAAATCTGAAAATTGAGATGGATAGGGCAATTAGGATCTCAGGAACCACGTTTAGGTCACTCCACTCAGAAGTAATCATTACAGCTGAAGCGCTGGCTGAAAGTAAGGGAAACTGAGTGCTTGAATGAACGTGTGAAAATGTTCAGACGTGACAGAGTTTGGCTCTTTCTTACAAAACTAAACATACTCTGACCATACGACTCAGCGACTGTTCTCCTTGCTCTTTAACCAAAGGAGGTGAAAAGTTATATCCACACAAAAACCTGCGCACGGAGATTTATAGTAACTTCATTCAAAATGGTGAAAACTTGGAAGCAACCAAGATTTTCTTTGGTTGGTGAACGGATAAGTAAACTGCGGTACATCAGACAGTGGAATATCATTCAGCGCTAAAAGGAAATGAGCTATCAAGTCATGAAAATACACAGAGGAATTCTTAATGCATATTACTAAGTGAAAGAAGGTAATCTGAAAAGGCGACTTACTGTATGATTCCAACTCTATGACATTCTGTAAAAAGGAAAACAATGGAGACAACAAAAGAAAAAGAAATCAGGAGAGAGGGTAGAGCTCAGTGGTAGAGTGTGTGCTTAGCATTCATGAGGTCCTGGGTTCTATCCCCAGTCCCTCCATTAATAAACAAACAAACAAACAAACAAATAAACCTAACTAACTCCAACCCCTGCCCCAAATCCCCAAAATAAATAAACAAAAATTTTAAAAAAAATCAGTGTTTGCCAGGAGTAAGGGTGATGAGGAAGAGGTGAATAAACAGAGCAGAAAAAAATTTTCAGGGCAGTTAAAATACTCTGTATAATATTACAATAATAGATATAAGTCATTACAAATTTATCCAAACTCATAGAATGTGCAACAGCAGGAGAGACCCCCTAAGGTAAATTACAGACTTTGGGTGACTATGATGCGTCAATATAGATTTGTCTGTTGCAGCAAGTGTCCCATTCTGGTGGACAGCTGGGAAGGTTCTGCACATGTTTCAGTAGGGAAAGTATAAGAAATCTCTGTACCTCCCTCTCGATTTTGTTTTAAACCCAAATCTGCTCTAAAAAGTGAAGTCTTTAAAAAATGTTTAACCATATTAATAGGGACATGGCAAAATCGGGAGGAAGGTCATTTTGTCAGGCATTTTAAAAACAAAACCCTTCAACTAAGCACTTTGTTATTTTCCCCTCCAGGTCAACTGTGAAAAGAAATCTTACCTGGTATTTGCAATATTATTTGTACAGTTTATGCCTCTCAAGACAGCCTAAAATTCTCAATGTCATAGTGAAATAAGATAAAGTTGTGATTTTAGGGTGCTTTATTCTTCATCTCTATTGTTGAAGCATCTTATGTTCAAAGAATGGATGACTTACATCTTTTTTAGAATTCAGGTATCAGACAAACGAACATTTATGGACTATCTGCTATGTGTAAGTCAAGACAAGAAAATACCTATTATCAAGAAACGAAGACATCAGCAAACTGAGCCCCAGAGGACACAGGCTTCTCTGCTTACTGATGCTGTACCATCACATAAGGCGTGATTTAAAACTTCCTAACTCCATATTCAGCATATCTTTAGTAACGGCAGAATTCCTAATTGACTCCTAGAATACATTTTGTCAATAACTTTTCTCAGAGCGTTTTGTACCTCCTGATTCCTCAAGCTGTAGATCAGTGGGTTTAGCATGGGAATCACCACTGTGTAGAAGACCGAGGCAAATTTGTCTTTATCCAGTGAGTGGCTTGACTTGGGCTGCAGGTACATAAAATGAGCGTCCCATAATACACGGTAGTAGACAACAGGTGGGAAGCACAGGTGGAGAAGTCTTTCTGTCTTCCTGCAGCAGAACGGATCCTTAAGACGGCAAAGACGATGAAGACGTAGGAGATGAGAACAATGATAAGAGAACAGAAAACATTGAACCCAGCGATGATGCCCAGCATCAGCTCTTTGACTTGGGTACCAGAGCAGGCCAGAGCAATCAAGGGCACGTCATCACAGTAGAACTGGTTGATGACATTGGACCCACAGAAGGACATGCGGAATGTGACCACCGCTTGCACGAGTCCCACGGTGACTCCGTAGATGTAAGAGCTAGCGACCATCTGAATGCAGAGTTTCCTAGGCATGAGAACTGCATAGAGCAAAGGGTTGCAGATGGCCACATACCGATCATAAGCCATGACAGACAGCATCAGTAACTCCCACACGGAAAATGCGATAAAGCAACACACTTGAGTAGCACAAGCGTAAAAGGACACACTTTTAATCTCACGTAAAGAGTTCACAAGGATGTTTGGAGTGATGGCGGAGGTCCCGTAAAAATCAACAAAAGCCAGATGACAGAGGAAAAAATACATGGGTGTGTGAAGCTGAGGGCTGATTTGTATCAGCACAATCAAACCAAGATTACCAAAGACAGTCATCAAGTAAATCAGCGAGAATACACAAAACACAAGGGCTTGAAGTTCTGGATTATCTGTGAGGCCCAAGAGGATGAATTCAGTGACTACTGAATGATTGCCTTTTGCCATGAAATAGGTAAACAACTCTACAATGAAGTCTTCCGGAGCACACGCTCTGAACAACCTTGACTCTTTAAGAAATAATCAATTAAGTGTGAGAAGACAGCTCTGGTTCACCAGAACGTTATGCTAAATTCAGTCAAGGCAGACTCCCGATAAGCACTGTGAACTATGTATGAATTTTATGCTTTCAGCCTGAGAAGATTTGGTCCGGGCAGAAATTCCAGGGTACTAAATCCACTAGGGGGCTGTGAAAGAAGAGAAAGTATTTCAATTAAAATTTTTATAATCTGTACAATAGTAAAGAGTGTGCCATACTTTAAGTATAAAGGGGAAAAAGCAACATTCAGAGTGTATGTGGCTTTAACAGCACAGATCAACATGATTTCTTAAGTTGTAAGTTTATCTCATAAAATGATCATTTCATCATTTCATAAGAATATTAAAAATGACCAAATTCAAGTATAGAAAATGTAAGTCAAATTCAAAATGCTAACACTATTCATCTATGTAGACATCCAGTGTAATTGATAAGATTTTACATTTTCTTCTTTTTGCTTACCTTCTTTTTCTATTTTTTTCAATACTCATATAATATTGATATTTAGGAAAAATAGGCTTGTGAATTGTTTGGCTCTGTCCTCTGGCAAAATACTCCCCAGTGAACAGTTTGACACATGGTAAAACAGTTTTAAATGATTAAGAGGTATCATGTTAGTCTCTATCTTCAAGTATCTAAATTGTCCAAAGTAAATAGCATTTGGGCAGCGTTTAGCAGAAGCAGATTTCACAGAAAGCTGCCATAAACCCGAGCTGGATTCTGAATGCTTAAAGGCTAGAAAAATTGAAATCACCTCCCTCCTTTCTTAAACAGAGCAGTGGTAAAGTCAACTTGATTTTCCTTTATCACCATATTGTCTCAGGTTAGTCAACATGAATTTTATAGACGGTCAAGACAGATAAACCATAATAAAGTATACAAAGGACCTCTCAGCTTAACTTCCTCCCCTTGAAACCTTTATCTTGGTTACTCCTATGTCTTTTTCCTCCCCGACAACAATTCTCAAAGGAACATCTTAGAACAGGTATCCACCTCTAATTTCTCAATCATATTTATAATGTAACTACTCATAACTCACCTTTCTTTCCCATTAAGCCAAGAAATTTCCTCACCAACTTTACTATCAACTTCTCTCTTCCCAAATCCAATCAAGCCTCTTTTTCTTTGACAGCTCCACAGCACTGAACTCTATCGATTAAGCCTCAGGTTTCCAGATCAACAAGTCTGAGTTTATTATTTGTCCATTTTGATTTTCCACTTCGGAGGCTCTGCTCCTGTTATCTGAGCTTTAGACAACACGTTCTTCATGTTTCCTCCCCCACCCTCTAATATTTACACCTTTTTATCCAGTGATCTTATCTAATCTAATGTCCTTAATAGGCATCTACGTGCTGATTATGCACAAATATACATTTCTGTTCCAGATTCCTTGTCTCTGCTCCAGCTTTATACATCTAAATGCCTCTCAAAAATTACCACTTACGTATAGTAGATGTTCATGGGGGTTGCATACAGATCTCAGTGAACAGACCCATTACCCATTTAGTTTTCCAACTCAGAGATCAAATATGTTTTACTGTGCTTTACTGGTCCTCACGCCAATATTCAACGTGTCCCCTATTCCTAACGATTTTATCCCTTTGTTCACGTACACTGTTTCACTGATTCCACCACAACATCTTTTTGTTTTGCAGCTGACACCCAACTTTCATTCTTGCCTCCAACATTCTCTGTTTCTCCCTGTTCCCCACGTTTCAGCTTATGTGAACTTTCACAGACACACACTTCATTCTTACATTCTGATGCAATCCTTCAGTGTCTTCCCGCTGCGCTTCGGATAAATTCCAAGTTCTTTCACGTGGCTAACACAGCTCTGAAAAATCTATTTTCTGCATCTCAGATCGGGCATCTCTTAAAACATACTTCATCTAGCCTCTGTGTCACAGATATTCCACACTCATAGTTATTCCAAATATGAAGCAGAATTTTATACATCCTTTATCCCCTGCTCAGGGCGTTTTTCCTCTGCCATCATTTCCTTTGCCTGACTTTCCTTCTAAGTGACTTTCTGTCCTCTGTTGAATCTCTTCCTCTTGGAGGATTTTATGACTTCAGGGCAGAGTAAGTCCTCCTCATTTATGCTTTATGTGCATCCACTTATCATGGCCCTTGCCACACTGTATTCCAGCCAACAGTTAGCATGTCTGTAACACATCCTGAACTTGAATCTCTTATTTTTAAGCAATAATATTTCTATTTTACACCCAGTTTATTCACTTACCTCTAATTATACCTAATATTTGGAGAAGGTCAATAATCACCTGTGAAATGATTACATGGGTAAAAGTTATCTAAGTCCAAAACTTTTCCCACAAAAATGGATTGAGTACATTTTTCTGTGTTTCAGTACTCTCTCTGCTATCATTCAGTTCAACAACAAACCCCTAACGGTCCTGTAGACCAGAAAGGACTCTTTGTGAGGCCAGTGACGTTTAAAATTACCTGAGTATTAAGCGACAACTTCGTATTTTTGGATGTGTGTGTGTTCCCATAGGATTTTTTTGTACTACGTTATTTTTAACAAACATTGATAAACAGTATAATTATATATTTAAGAATAAGCAATCATTTGAAGTTTAGTGACTGGGGACAACAGTATCTCCCCTGAAATTGTAGATCATTTTTTCAACTGTTAGTCAAGTAAGACTCTAGCGTAGAGGAGCACTTTAATTGTCTCTTTTGGGAAAACAACTTAATTGCTATGTCTGCTTTGGTTATTTGCTATGTTTGCTTTGAACTTTGTCATATTGGTTTTATATTAAAATTATGAATTTATTTAAAATAAATGTTCCATTCATGGGCTTTGTGTTTAGTAGCAGTTTCGGGAAACTATCAGACAAAAATAAATATCTCAATCACTAACATTCAAACCTTCCTTCTGAGATGAATATCTCAAACAGATATTATGATTGACATGTAGGGATTAATTTTAAAAAAAATTTATTTTCCATTTCAGTCTTTAGGAGGCTGAACGCAAACCAGCCCCAAGACTATTGACATTCTATAGAAATTGATCGGACCTGTCCATCCAAAATGTGCTTTGAATGTTCAGATCGATGATCGCACACGCTTAACAAGATGAGATCTTTGTCACACAATGAGGCTTTCTGGGGAAGAGCAAGGAGAGATCCTAAGCTGTTCTGAAAATCAGCCTGGGGGAGCAGTGATGCTTCCACTCGAGGTTTTTGTTGTGGTGGGTGGGTGGGGGGGGTTCCCTTGTGCAGGAAAAAGGCTTGCAAAGCTTGAACTTTCTGCTGGCACCAACGGATGGAGCAGGGGGTTTCTTGCTCCAGATGGGAAGTAGAAGGAGGAGGGGAGGTGGTGGAGCTTGAAAGCTATAAGCAAACAACAAAAAAATCAGTTCAGACATTTTATTTCACATCTCTTTTCTTCCAACTCTTTGTCCACACCTGTCACTCCCAGCCCACAGAACTTTGTTTCTCACTCTTCCTTAACTCTTTCCCACTACTTTATTATACAGGTGATTTTGCCATCTATCACCAAAAGACAGAATTCTTCCTGTGGGAGAGAGGAATGTATATACATTTGAATGTGCAAATACAGGATTCTTCTTGTATCTGCAAGTGTGAGTAGCCTGATGAGAAGCATCATCATGGTGATAAAATCTGTCCAAGCACACCAGAAAAAGAGACGTAATTATCTCCATTTTCTCAGGCATTGAGATTAATTTATTTTATGGATATTAATAAGAAACTGTTTTAAGTATAATTTCTTTGATGATTAGTAAGGATATACTTTTTTATTTTTAAAATAAACTTATTAGATATCGATGTTTTTGATGAATTGTCTTCTCATCCCTTTGACAATTTTCTTAATTCATAATAAATTAAGAGGTTTTTATATACTCATAGTTAGGCTTTATTAATAACACCTTAAAGCTGTTTTACCAGATTTCCTTTTACTTAATTTTGTGTGTTGTATATTTTCATATATGCTCCATTTAATCTTTAAGTATCTGATTTTTTTTGTTTGTTTTTATAATTCTTGAATTGTTATAAAACTGTAGCCCACAAAGCAGGTAAGTAATTATTTATATTTACATCAGCGTCTATGTAATGTAGTTTTGTACAACTAATGTGTTAATGTCTTGGAGTGTTTTGGAATACACATGTGGTGTACGATATGAGAAATTTTTATTTTTCTACACAAATATAAGCCATCCAACACAATTTATACCTTAGCAATGAATGTAAATGTTAATATTATTCATTGCATTTTAATTTACATGTACTTATGACTGTGTCTGGACGAAGACCTCTATGATCTATCTTTTTATTCATTACACAAGTATTTTAATTTAATTTTGCTGTCAAACTTCTCCCACCAAATGGCCTCAGGCAACCACTGAATTGCTTTAAGTGACTGTAGTTTTGCTTCGTCTAGAATTTCAGATAAATGCAGGCATTCAGTTTGTGGTCTTTGGTGCTTGATTTCTTTAACAGAGTTTTCTGAGATTTATCCATATTGTTGCATATATTAATATAAACATTACTACCTCATTTTTACCACTGAGTAGCATTTCCTATTGTAACTATACCATCATTTGTTTATCTGTTCACCAGTTACAGGGCATTTCAGTTGCTTCCAGTTTTGATTATAACAAATAATTCTTCAGTGACATTCACATACACATTTTGTGTGAACATACATTTTCATTTGTCTTGGGTAAACACCTGTGACTGGAATTGCTGGGTCCTGTGATAAATATATGCCTAACTTACGAGACATGGACAAATCCAACAAGGCTGTGGATTCCAACCAGCACTGTAAGAGGGTTTCTATTTTTCCACATCCTAATCAACCCTCATATTTTCAGTCTTTTAATTTTACCATTTGAGTGGATGTAAAGTGGTACACCACTGTGATTTTAATTTGGGCTATTCTATGAACAGTACCATTAGCCTCTTTTTAATGTCCCTATTGGCCATTCACATATTCTCTCTTGTGACATACTTATTCTAAACTTTAGTCCAGTTTTAATTGGATAGTCTGTATGTTCATTATGGAGTTGAAAGGATTCTTTCTACACTCCGTTAGATAGCCCTTTGTAGGATACATGTTTTACAAAGTTTAAGCTTTTTGTTTTCTTGTCTTTCAAAGAACATTTTTTGATACTGACAAATTGCAAGTCAAGATTTCTTTTTATATACTTTACTTACTGTGTCTTAAGAAACCTGTGTCCAAACCAAAGTCATGAACATTTTCTTCCTATACTTTTTGTAAATGATTTAAATATGACGATGATTTAAAAATATCTAGCAAACTCATTTATATGTAGAAAAGTTGAGAACTTAGAAAGACTCTGGTACAGAAATAGATAGAGAAACAAGACAGACTAAAGAGTGAGTCAAAAATGAAAAATGGAGACAATGAGCATAGATACCTCTCTCCAAGAACTCTAGCTACTGCTTTGGTTAAGGTATTTTTTTAAAAAATTAAGTATATATAAAACAGTGGAATATCCCCTGTGTTTAGAATAAAACTAAATAAGATCATCTTCAATACGTCCAATATTCCCTTTCAACAATAGTAACATGAAATAAAACAAAAGGAAAAATTTAAGTATATAAATATATGAGCTTTCTGTTTGTTTAATAGTGTACCCTCAAATTGTTCAAATAAAATGTACTAGAGATTTTGACTAATACTCCAGAAAAAAGTACTGTTTTTATCTGTAGCAGATTCATAAAGAGAGATAATTTTGACAGGAAAATGTAAATCTTTTCATGTCAAAGATGAAATAAAAAGCTAGAACATATTAGATATGTTCTGATACATGTTAGAATTAAGAGACTTCCACAGATGGTGATGAGTTCTGGGGAAAGGGATAAGAAAAAAAGATCACCCTTTACAGATGTTCCAACTGACAACAGGAAAGTTAAAGAAACATCCTGGGGCCTAGTAGAGCCAGAGTGTGACATTATAATCAGTGCCACGTGAAGAAATAACCCACAAGGCACTAGAATGCACCAACTTGTATGTGCTGTAAAGTATTTAGGGAATACTTGTAAAAGTAGATTGGGGGTGTTGCACAGCAAAGGAAACCATGAGCAAAACAAAAAGCCCACCTATGGAACAGCAGAACATATTTGCAAAAGATGAGACTGACAAGGGCTTATTTTCCAGAATATATAAACAGCTCATACAATTTAATAATAAAAAACAAACCACGCAATCCAAAAATGGGCAGAACATCTAGAAAAGCAAATCTCCAATGAAGACATACAATTGATCAAAAGCACATGAAAAAATGCTCAATATTGCTAATTATCAGAGAAATGCAAATCAAAACTACAATGAAGTATCACCTCACACCAGTCAGAATGACCATTAGTCAAAAGTCCACAAACCATAAATGCTGGAGAGGGGGTGGAGAAAAGGGAACCTTCCTACACTGTTGGTGGGAATGCAGTTTGGTGCAGCCATTGTGGAAAACAGTACGGAGATTCCTCAAAAGACTAAAAATAAACTTACAATATGATCCAGCAATCCCACTCTTGGGCATATATCTAGAGGGAAACTTAATTCAAAAAGATACATGCCCCCCAGTGTTTATAGTAGCATTATTTATAATAGCCAAGACATGAAAACAATCTAAATGTCCATTGATAGATCACTGGATAAAGAAGTTGTGGTATATGTATATAAAATGGACTACTCAACCATAAAAAATAATAAATTAAGAACATTTGCTGCAACATGGATGGAACTGGAGATTGTCATACTAAGAGAAGTAAGCCAGAAACATAAAGAAAAATACCGTATGATATCACTTACATGTGGAGGGAAAAAAAAAAGACAAACAAACTTGTCTACAAAGCAGAAAAACAAAACAAAACAAAAAACCCCAAAAAATCCTCAACAAAATATTAGCAAACTGAATTCAACAATGCATTAAAAGATGATAACCATGATCAAGTGAGATTTATCTCAGGGGTTTCAGGATGGTTTGCTGTCTGCAAATTAATGTGATAAATCATATTCGCAAATTAAAGAATAAAAATGGCGTGACTACATCAATAGATATAGAAAAGTTTTTTGAAAAAATTCAACATCAATTGTAATAGAAATTCTCAACAAAGTAGGTATAAGGGAACAGGCCTCAATGCGGGGGGCCACTCATAACCTGAGGACTGCCGAGCACAGAGGTTGGGCCTAAACTCCCACAGTGCAGGGCGTCAGGCTCTGAGGTTGATTCTAACAAAGACAATCTCTGTCCCGCCACCCCTTTGAAGAATGCACCAGGTGCATTAGAGCCTGAGGAGCATCCTGAGCTATTAAGTCACTAAGGACCTTTGGAAGGAGAGATACAATCGGCACACAAGTTAGTGATCTTAGCTTGAAGAACAATCACCTGAGTTGATAGTACACGAGTCACGATGTTAGCTTAGAGAAACAACAACCTTAGTTAGTGATCTTGGTATGTGGGAACATATACCCTAGTTTATGAGTATTATAAACAACATTGATCTATAGAACTATGCACAAGTTAGTGAGCTTAGTACACACTGTGTTTAAACCATAAAACAATACCTGTGCCTACGTGCAAGAATGCACAAGATAGTCACTTGAATTTGTATAAATTAACTGCCTGAAATAAACTCGAGGTCCACTCTTGACTTAGCGTCTTGCGGGCTAGAGTGAGACCCTCTCAACCCCACCTCCTAGTCTTGTCTTTCTTTTCTCAGTCCTGCAGCACAGGTTTCTGGACATGATCGATTGTTGGCTGGCTCCGACACCTCAACATAATAAAGTCCATATATGACAAACACACAGCTAAGAATGTACTCAATGGTGAAAAGTTGAAAGCGTTTTCTCTAAGATCAGGAACAAGACAAGGATGCCTACATTTATTCAAAAAAGTACTGAAAGTCCTAGACCTAGCAGTCAGATAAGAGAAATAAAAGGCATTCATCTGGAAAGGAAGATGCAAAACTGTCATTATTTGCAGATGGCATGGTACTATATATAATAAATCCTTAAAAGGCCATCAAAGAACTCATCAATAAATTAAGTAAAATTGAAGGATATTAATACACAAAAATTTATTTCATTTCCAGACACTAACAATGAACTATCAGAAAGAAAAAACTAAGACAACCATCCCATGGACAATTGCATCAAAAAGATTGAAATGCCTAGGAACACATCTAACCAAGGAGGTAAAGACCTGCACTCAGACAACTGTAAGACACTGATGAAAGAAATTAAAGACAAGCAAACAAATGGAAAGATACACTGAGCTAACTGATTTGGAAGAATGAATACTGTGAAAACAACCATACTGCCCAAGGCAATTTACACATTCAGTGTAATTCTTCTCTCATATAAGTGGAGATTAACTAAAAGCAAGGATATTCTTAAATAACCACAGAAGTTTTATAAAAATCAGTCATTTAACATTACTGGATCTACAGAGCTTATTCTGCTCTAAAGGACTTGCCTCACTTGGTAAAACCTGAGTTGTTCTTCTAGTCTCCATCAGTGTTGATGCAAATATCCCTGTCAGGTCTTCAGAATCAATGATTCTTTTCACACTGATCTTACTAGGATTGTGTGTGTGTGTGTGGGTGGGTGGGTGGGTGTGTATTTTATAGCCACTGTTGACTTAAAGCTACTTTAGTGATCTCAAAATGTTTTTTTTTTCCAATGAATTATCAACGATTTAAGAATTGCAACACTCAAGTCAAAAACTCCTTCTTGGAAAAAAAGATAGATTTTAAATGATCTGTGAGAAAATAATTAACCCACTATATGCAATTGAATTTGTTTAATTCTCATGTCTTTTGATATCAGGAGGTATAACTTTTGTCATACTAAAAATACAACTAAAAAAGTATCCTCTGTATCAATATTAACTTTTAAAATGTTATAGCACTAGAAAGCATGTCAATAAAGGTATGCTAACGCAGAAAACCTTGAAGTCTGTTTTGTCGTTACTATTGTTTGCTTGCTTTTTGTCTCGCAACTTGGAAGGCTTTCAGATACACCATAGGTCATTTACTTTATAATAGAACACACTTTTCCCATAATTCTCTTCAAAGCATTTTTGACTTCCTGGTTCCGCAGGCTGTATATTAAAGGATTTAGCATGGGAATCACCACTATATAGAAAACAGAAGCTACTTTGTCAGTGTCCAGAGACTGGTTTGTTTTGGGCTGCATATACATGAAGATGATTGTACCGTAAAATACAGCGATGGAAGTCAGGTGAGAAGCACAAGTAGAAAACGCCTTTTGTCTGCCTTCCGCTGACTGAATCCTCAGAATGGTAAACAGAATGAATACGTAAGAGACGAGAACAATAAGAAGAGAGAAAAGGGTATTGAAACCAGCCAGCGTGAACAGCATCAGTTCTTTGATATCTTTGTAATGGCTTTTACGACAGGCCAGACCAACCAGGGGGACATCATCACAGTAGAAGTGATTTATTATATTTGAATTACAGAATGACAAGTGGAATGTAAGAAATGCCTGGAGGAGTCCCACAGAAAAGCCATACAGATATGTGCTAACCACCATTTGAATACAGACCCTTCTGTTCATGATGATGCTATAGAGTAAAGGGTGACAAATGGCCACATACCTGTCATAGGCCATGACTGACAGCGTGTACAATTCACAAACCACAAACGTGATAAAGCAACACAACTGAGTGGCACAGGCAGGTAAGGATATCCTCTTCGTTTCTTGGAGGAAGTTCACCATCGTGTTAGGAGTGACAGAGGAGGTATAGCAAAAATCAACAAAAGCTAGGTGGCTGAGGAAATAGTACATAGCTGTGTGGAGCTGCGGACTGATACGAATTAGCATAATTAATCCTAGATTACCTATGACACTAATTAAGTAGATCACTAAAAAGATCCCCAGAAGAAGTTCTTGAAGCTCTGGACTGTCTGTGAGTCCCAAGAGGATAAATTCAGTCACTTCTGAATCATTGCCTTTGGCCATGGAGTGTGTGTAGAAGCATCTGGCACTGTTACCACCAGAACATCTGTTACGGAAAATCTTCCATCTTGTGTATTAAGGAATTAACTCACATTTATTTCATGATGACCCTACTGGAAAGATAATCCTCACTATTCAACGAGCTATTCTCAGATTTCTATCTTGCCTGCTTTGGATTTGAAGGCACTTGCCCCCGGCAGAAATTCCAATACACTCAGTAGTCTGGATGATCCTTAAAGAAGAGAGAATGTCTTGAATTAAAATGTAGAATCTCATATGTGCAAAAATCCAGTATTACAGGTATAGCAGGAGAAATCCTTGAACAGTTAAAGAGACAGTAGCATATTTCAGAGTTATGTATTAAGATGAAACATGAAACTTTTCAAGACACCTCAGAATTAAGACAATCATGACTCTGACTAAACATAATTCTTAGTGTGCTCGCCAGTGCAATGAAGGAAGGGGTGAAATATAGTTCTTTATAAAGTACGATAATATGTCTAAACCAACATGTTTAGTGGAAAGATATTATTGGATTTGTTATGATTGCAGACAAATCTTCTGATACAATGCTATGTGATGAAAACTGTACCATTATTAAAGTGTAACTTCAAAGAAATGTGAAAATACAATTTTCAAGATTCCATTTAAACTAATAAAAATTTAAAACCAAAGGCTTAATGTAATATTCAACTTAGCAAAATGTTGGCCTTACATATTATTGTTTATGTTTAAATTGAATAAATTTAGTTTCACCTTATGTCTTAGTAGAAGGACATTTAGGAAACAAAACTCTTCACAAGTTAAATCAATTGTGTAACATGTGATAGGTAACCCCAAATAAACCCACCAAATGAACTTGCAAGGACAGTCAGGGCATTTCTTAAAGTGCAAGGAGGGGATGTTTATCCTTACACATATGAAACAAGGTGGGAATTGATGGTGTGACAATGAATGTTTATCGAGTGATTTTCAAAAAACTCCACCAAAAAAGTGTCAATTTGTAGCACCTGTTGGATTTTCTGGGTAAATATTCCCACCATAGCTGATCTCAAGCTACCAACCTGGAGTCCCTGATCACAGAGTTGGGAAGAGATGTTCAGATTACAGCTTTTTTTAAGCTTATATAAGTGCTTTTAAGCACCACTACACTGGTGGAGTTAAATAAAAGTAGGTCAGTATTATAAGCAAAATAATACAAAAAAATGTTTGGTAGAGGACACATATTCATATGATTAAACTATATGATAGACCAGCACTTAAAATTAATGATGAGTCTCTCCCTACAACAATATTCATATCTGTATTTATGAGGATCTTTTCCCAATATACTTATTAATTACAAAGGGGAAAAGGCAATCTTAATAAACATGAAAAGTTGGCTAACAATAAGGTGTCCATCAGACTGATCAAATTAAATGATAGATGATACTGTTGGTAAAGGCACAGGAACATGACATGGGCTTACACGTCCAATAGAAGCGTAACTGTCTTCATCTTTCTGGAGGGTAGTATAAGAGTAAGCATCAAAACTGTTTAAAATAGGCCTGCCCCTTGACATAATGACTTTAACTCTAGGAACTTAGGAAAGTCATGAAGAGTATGCAAGTGTCTGAATTGTTCTATTTTTACTTACTCCAAAAGAGGAAGCTGTCTAGATATATTCTAATAGTTGTCTAGATCTTACACGGCTCTCCAGTAAGTTAGTAAATGGCAACTTTAAAAGCTGAAATAAGTCTACATTTATTGATATTGAAAAATGTTCATAATAAAATCAAGTTTTAAAAAGCAGCATGCTAAACAGGTTATACAGTGTTAAATAATTCCTGTATACTCACATCACATGTAATGATCTAGAGATATGTATGCAAACAGAAAAATGCTCATATTGTATGTGTCAAATGATACCAGTTGTTCTATGAGGTGATTCTGTGGTCCTTCCTTCCTTCCTACTCATCTTAATCAGTCTTCACAGTCTGTGCTGTACTCTCTGTCAACACACTTGATGTCAGTGTCACATGTATATTTCCATCTTGCATTCCATGTGTATGAATATTGACAACTTAACTTTTCATGTTATTGCTATACTTGTGCTTGTCTGGTGCCCGTATGGATGTTTGAAGTATTCTGAATTATCTACCACTAAAAAGAACTTCATAATCTCAACTTTGGATGGGAAATGTCTCATTGTGTTATATTTCTCAGGTAGATTCATAGGTTAAGAAACTTGAACTACTTGTCTCATTGAAAGCAATCCTCAAAAAAGATGAAACCAATTTACAAAATCATCAAATTTCAGGTGAAAATCATGACCAGTTTTTTCTCCTATATTCATAGTTCTGTAGCATATCTTCAGTTTTCATCTGAAATTATTAAATTTTACTGTAGATAGTTTTCTAAATGTCAGCATTTAAAACTTAGGAGTAGGAAATCTAAAAACTATTATTTCAAAAAACTTTTATTCAAAAAAATTTTTTTGATGGCTTAGGTGCATTTTATTGATCTTCTTTCAGAATTCTTCTACAAAAGAGCAAAGTTAAAAACACAATTTTGTTTCTTAATTTTTTTATCCATTGTCTTTTCTTGATTTTATGACAGTAAATTTAGCAGTTGATATTACTGTCACCTTCATATTGATGAAGAAACCAAGGTATACAGAAGTGAAATAAATTGTCAGAGATCTTTTTTAATGCAGCAAACGTTAGACCCAGCTTCACACTTAGGCTTTTAGATGCCAAGGAATCTAGGCCCTTTCCCAGAAGAGCTGTGACGCAGTGACTGCTCCAGCCTGCCAAGATGGGAGGTCAGGGACAGTAATGACAGGTGTCCGGTATCCAGATGACAGACTCAAAACCTGCTGCAGGGGCTTTGGGAGAAAACTGGGAGCCACTGAAATGGTCCAATAGTAGGCAAATGTGTTTAAATAAACAATGAAAAAATTAATGTTTGAGAAATGTGGATTAAGCTAGCCCTGTGTTCTGTGAGCAATGAAAATATAGATTAAATCTCCCCTCTCTAGCTGTTAGTAGCAGCTTTCTAGTCTTTGTCATTAAGCATTCAAATGGCATGTATATATTAATACACATATGTATTAAAATGATATGCATGAGTTGCAAACTCAAAACCATTTTCTGTGTAATTGAAAATTATAAAATTATTACATTTATTTGAAATGCATACATGCGCATCTCTATCTCTGTCTCTCCATCTGTGTGTCTACCTGTCCATATCACAGTTATCAGTTGTGTAGGGTAACCCCCATGTATAAATTGCTCCCTCAAGTTTATTAGTAGAGTTGGGACAAGAACTCAGGTCTTTAGACTCAGAGAAGGAAGGGAGATGACAGGCATGCACCTGCCATTTATTATTACCTTTTGTATGTTGTTTAAGAGTTTAAAAGTCTCCAAGTTTTGTAAAATTGTCCTTATTTAATTGGTAACTAACCTGGTGAGAGCCCACACATAATACAGCGCCATCCTCGGACTACAAGGCGTACGTTCTTCTCCCAAGGATGCATTGCCTAATGGGTTCATTGTGTTCTAAGAAGCTATTCCTTACCCAGTAATGACCAACTTACCCAAGATCTGCCCAGTATAACTGCATATAATCCCTGCTACTGGCAAAATGGTCTATGATGTTTCAATTATTTTGAGTGTGTTTATTTAGAATGTATGATGCCTCTGGGATTCTATCCTTGAATTACATTGAATTACATTATCATTATAAATATTTAGACAGTTGGAAAAAATATAATGAGGTCTCATAGGCTTAAAAAAAAAAAGGTCCCTTAAGAATTAGTCTTCAGAGATCAAACCAGACTTCAGGTCATGTTAAAACAGTGACATTGAAAAAGTTAGGATACAATACTGTTCTCTTGAATAAAGAGAATTTGTTAAATACATCAATATGGAACAGTTTTGTATTTTCATATTGTTTGAAGAAACTAACAAATCAGGAAAAAATACTTGTGCTACGCATCTTTGGTTTTCATGTGGGATATTGTTAATGCACCTGGAGACTTCTGAACTGGGGATGCTGGACGGAAGGACAGGCTGTGTTTTTGTCCTGTAACTAGTTACATAAACAGGTAATAGCTTTCATGCAATTCTTCATTTGAGAAACAGGAAAACTGGCATAAATTCCTATGGACCAGATAATTATTTTTAATGCATTTTCATATGAAACATGAAGGAATGGGCATAAGTTCGTATGGTTACTTTTATGTCTGAAATCTCATTCTAAGTAAAAATCTATAGAAAATTTTATTGTACATTGAACAGATATGTAGAAATCACATATGAGGAACAGGCATTCTAATATTTTTAAGAGAAAAAAGTGAAGAAAATTTCATTTTTTTTATTCAAGTCACTTTCTTAACTTCATGAACATAAAAACCTGGTTTCTATTAATGATCGCTTTTTTCAAGGCATCCTTCACCTCCTTGTTCCTGAGGCTGTAGATTAAAGGGTTCAACATGGGAATGATCACCGTGTAGAAGACAGAGGCCATCTTGTCTGTGTCCAGGGAATGGTGAGAGCTTGGCTGTAAGTACATGAAGATGAGGGACCCGTAGAATATGGTGACTACCAGCATGTGGGAGCTACACGTGGAGAAAGCCTTGTGTCTCCCCTCAGCTGAGCGCATCCCCAGGATGGCAGAGATGATGTACACGTAGGAGACAAAGACAACCAGGAGGGAAGAAATGAACTTGATACCAGCACAGACAAAGATCCACAGCCGCTTGGTGTGAGTGTCTGAGCACGTCAGCCTGAGGAGAGGCATGTCATCACAGTAGAAATGGTTAAGGATGTTGGAGTGGCAATAGGAGAGGCGAAAGGTGAGGAGGGTATGGAACAGGGCGACCAGGAAGCTGTAGCTGTAGGGGGCAGCCACAAGCTGGATGCAGATTCTTGGGGACATCACAGCCGTATAGAGGAGAGGTTTACAAATGGCCACATAGTGGTCATAGGCCATGGAAGCTAGGAGCAAACACTCAGCTGTCAGGCAAGCCAGGAAACAGCCTAACTGAGCCGCACACGCGTTGAAGGAGATCACATTCTGTTGGTACAAGAAGTTCCCCAGCATCTTGGGTGTGATGACAGAAGCATAACAGAAATCAACAAAGGCCAGGTTGCTAAGAAAGAAGTACATTGGTGTGTGGAGTCTTGCATCCATTCTAATGACCAGGATCAGACCCAGGTTGCCTACTACTGTGAAGAGGTAGACGGAGAAGAAGAGCACAAAGAGGGGCATCTTCAACTCCTGACGGTCTGTGAGGCCCACGAGAATGAACTCTGTCACCTGCATGCAGTTGATCCGGGTCATTTGTCTTCAGTATGTCTGCATGAAGAGAGGAGAATTACATCCAGCTTAATTAAATTAAATTTGAATTGTAATATCCTTTAAAGCCACTTCATTTTTAACAGGAAAATGCTAATATTAAAATCATTAGCATCCTTGGAGCCAGGGGATGGGACAAATATCAAAAAGAAATCTTTTGTAGGAAAGGCACATTGTGTTCCCCAAAGTCGATTGCATTTAACGTTAAGAGCTGTGGGACATGATTCAGTCCACACTGGCTCTCTTTTCAAAGCTCTTGACTTTATATAATTCAATTTTACCATCAATTTTTCAAAATTTTGAACTATTGTTTTTTTTAAAAAAAAAAATCCTAACATTGGTAATATAAAGGAAATTGAATCTTCTGCAGTGACATTACCCAGACAGACTTGCCCGTGTGATACAAACTCCACATTGCTGCAATGCTATATTCAACTGTTGTATACCCTACTTATTGCCAAGAAGTCACCATACGTGACTACAGAATCTTCATAATTGTGTTAATGCAAATGCTGGAAATAGGTAACTTTACGAAAGATGCTAATGCATGCTTTACAGGCTGTTTATTTACTTTGTTTCTTATATGCCCATTCTGTAGATGGAGAAAGAAGTCTGAGAGATTATGCACCTGCAGTATGCTCAGACAGCCAGTCTCTAGCACAGCTGGGATTCAAACTTGTGTTTTTCTGAGGCAGAACCCACCCACTATTAAGTTCTCAATACTCCCGATTTATTCCGTTGGTGCATTGCCTAGATTTCGCCAAGCGTTTCTTGACAGTGTTTCACAGACATCTTTCTATGTAAAGCATCAACTGAACTGATCAAATTCAATGAAAACCTTCACATTTTAAAAACATTTTGCTTATTTAAAATAAAAGTGATATTTACTTTCTAATAGAATTATATCGATGTACATGGCTCCTAACTAAAAACATACAGATTTGGATTATTTTCATATTAATTTTCATGTTTTTACTGTACTATTTTTGTGAAAGAATTTCAATCTAAAATGGAACTGGAAGATAGAAAGTGGAAAATCTCATATATGCCCTCAGGCAAACAAAAGGTAAGAACTGGTGAGGAGTGACAGGCTGATTTCCCTTAAATGCCTGATGTACCGAACACTGAAACTTATCCAAGAATCTCTCTGCATCCTTGAGCCCATAAACTTGCTGCTTGGACTTGTGAAAAATTCAGAAACAGCCAGAGCAAAGTAAATGAATAGTAACTGGTAGAAGTTTACCATGAACACATCAAGGATGGTCTCTGTTTTTTTGTTTTTGTTTTTAATTTAAGTTTAAATTTAATTTTTTTGGAGAGGCCACCCTGATATGAACTATGTTTGTTTTAACCGAATCTAATTGAACTCCCCCTTGTTTATATCCACTCCATTAACACAGCCTACCCTAAGCCCTCAATGGATTTGTTTGCAGCTTGTTAGAGTTTATGTTTCCCAAATTACAGCTCAAACTATTCCCAAACCAACTCATTTTGTACAATTTCAAGCTCACCTCAGTTTCTCTCTTTTTTTTAGGTTGACATTTGAAATGGATTATCTTCATTTATTTTACCTATCCTTATGGTCTGATGTTTGTAATTGAGATATAAACCTCAATATAAGCTTTAATTTAGGATAGAATAAGAGAACTAGAAATGAGTTTCGTTTATTGCTATACATTTTCTTTTAGTAAATCCCATAAAGTCTTCTGTCATATTTCTCTCTCTTTCTCCACACAAAAATTTAAAAAGTCTTAAGAAAACATAAATTGCTCTGCACATTCTAGAAATTAGACTTGCAGAATCATCAGCCTATGCATTCTGATCCTTACCTACTCATGCTACATTAGAAGCATTTATTTTATCATGTTGATAATGATCTTTTATATCAAAAGACAGTAGGGCACACTATTAAAAATATGAGACTAGAGTTTGAATCACGGCGATGTCATGCACTAGTGAGTGTGCTTCTTAGTGAAATTACTCAGGTTTTCTTGGTTTGTTTACTGAAAAATAAGAGACACACTCCTTCTTAGAGAGTAAATGTAAAATTTCCATTTGAGTTCACTTATACTGTTGCATTTGTGAGAAAGAAATACTACGGAATTTCTCTAATGAACACTTGCTTTTGGAATGACAGAAAACTATTGAAAAATATTGTTTCATTGGTATGTATACCAAGAGGGATACAGTAGAAAGAATCCTGAATAAAATTGGGAGACCTATATTTAAATGGCTCCATCACCCTCTAGTTACATTAATTTTAGCATGTCAAAAATTCCATGTGTCCTTCAGTTTCACAATCTGTAAATGCTGCTATTTTATATCTAAAAAATGCAAAAGATAAAATAATGTGTCTGCACATAGCATACACAAGTAGACTTTCAAATAGAAAATATTGTGTTAAAATTGCTCCCTGATCTATTAAAAGGGAGATGTACAGTGAAGTCAGTGTAATCACTTTTAAAATTCACTGGTAGCGGGGTAGACAGTGCTTATTAGTCAGGGTAAGATACTAGAACATGGAAATTACAGAACAAGATGCAGACAATCCTTAACTGTTGGATGCAGATATCTATAGTTTAAGATTTATGTGCAATTTACATGTTAAACTAAAGACATAGAAGAGTGTCTCATTTTTATTTTTAGCTCTTCAAATAGTCTCAACAAAGAATAAATTAACAAAAGAATATATAGCCTAGCTGATATGTTTTCTTATGTCAGGAAACAGATAAAAAGATACATCAGGAGAAGGTAGATGTTCTTCATAAAGCATGGACGTCAAAATCAAAAATAATTTTTAACTGGGTCTGTATGCAAGTGTCTACAACTTTCTATGGGAAGAGGACAATCTCTGATGCCATTGATCAGTATGTGAGATGAGTAGGTCAGCAAGGTATTTAAAAGCCTAGTTAGTGGTCCCACAAATATATAAATTACATTTTGAAATAATTAAGCAACTGTTTAATTAGAAATTTGGCTTACAAGGCCCATAATACCAGCTAAGACTCCTCTGTTAGCAGCAGCTATAAGAACTTCAATATGCCATTTCATCTTATCTTAAAAATAGTGCATGCAAATGTATGCAAATGTATTTGAAAGTATATTATATATGATCTTTTACCATCTAACCCATGATATTTTATCTTCAACTTCCACTTACATCTCTTCTCTTCTGCCACAGCCAACACATAATGATCTAATTAGAATAATTGTTTTGTGGTCCTCGGTTACAGTAAGAAGACTGTACATGCGTCCCTGCTTCATATGTTCTTTTTCCTGTCCTCATTTCTACCAGGTGAATGGTGAATGAAAGGTTGAAGGAAAAACTCCTGTTTATCCTTCAAGGCCTATCAAAATCCCACCTTTCCTGTAAAGATCTCCCTTACTTCCAATTCCCATGCTCTGTTACCTACCAGTTTTCATTTTTGCATTCTGGAAACATTTTATGCATAAATTATTTGCACATCATTTGTGGTTTCCATCTGTTTCCATATTTGTATTTTGGAGAGACTAGACTCCATGGGTAGAAACCTTGACTTTTTTATTCATTTCCTAATGTAGCCCCTTCTAGATGCTTGGTAATGGAAAATTAAAGATTAATTTTGGTAATAAAATTTCAATTTATTTCTCCTGCTCATAATTAATGTTCTTTAGTTATCTCAAATATATTAAGGGATGTAGTGATGACAGTTTTAAGGTGCTCACTTCTCATTCTGGGTAAAATGACTAGCTTTTGCAAAAATGAAAACAGTTTAGACATAGTTCACAATCAATTAAGTGCTTGACTTGTCCAAATGATTGAATAGATTCTATCTTAGAGATCACAAATTTTTACTCCAAACTAATAAAATGTATATCATATAAGAGCACCTACCTATACAGCTGAAATAAAATTAGAAGAAACACTCTTTACCCTCGTTTCTAAAATGCCACCCAAAAAGTTTTATTTTAAAATCTATTCTATTCTAGTTGATTTTAAAAATTCAGATTTTTGTCACAATTTTTAAAAACAATCTTCAAAACTACCTGGGTAGAAGGTGTTCCTATTTCTTCTCCAGGTGGGTTTGTGCAGCAGCAAACGGCAGGGTTTTATCAATGACCTACCCCGAGGGATCTTACTGAGGGTCTGACATAAGATTATCAGGAAAGTTGCAGACCACACCCCAGAGGGAGCCCACGACCTGCTGGAGATCAATTAGCATCATTCTCGTGTTTGAGGAACCTCACAACTACAGCTCTGCCTTTAGTATGACATTATTGCCCTAGCATCCCCTCATTTTTGAGCTGCTATCATTTACTGATTGCTGTCTTAATTGTTCATAATATTTTTGCTCAACAACAGGATTTAAGTCTATCCTTGAAAAAGATAAGAAACTTTCCAACAGCATATCTTTCAAAGAACTAAATATCTAACTCTTCCAAGGATCTGTTTCTGAACATGTTGAGACATGACCCTCTTTGGCTTACTCTTTGAAATGCTCATGAAATATTCATTTCCTCTTCCAGGTTATCTCTATCCATTATTCCTTAATTTCCTTGGTGAGCTCTTCTAGAGAGCACTCTTCCAGATTGATTTCTTAGCCAATCTGTGTCCATAGCAAGGGGGTGCAGAAAGAATTTTATTTTAAAACTTATTAAGAAACAATGCATCTGCTATGAACTCAACTGTGTCCTCCCAAAATTCACAGGCTGAAGCCCTCCCTTCCACTGTGATGGTGTCTGCAGATGGGCCTTTGGATACCTCCCAGAGGAGGCTAGGGTTAGATGAGGTCATGAGAATGGGGCCTTCATGATGGAATTAGCGTCCTTATAAGGAGAAACACTAGTGTTCCCTCTCTCTCTCTCTCTCTCATTCTACACTCCCCTCCTAACCCCCCACCCCTACCACGCGCACTCACACAGAAGCACTCATATGAGTACACAGTCAGGTAGCAGCCATCTACAATCCAGGAAGAGAGTGCCTACAAATAACCAAATTGTCCAGAATCCTGATCTTGGACTTTCCTGCCTCCAGAACCATGAGAAAATAAATTTCTGTTGGTAAAGCCTCCCAGTTTTTAAAAACAGTATTTTGTTATGGCAGCTCAAACTAACAAAAACAGCATCTTTAAAGAAACAAAATAATCCTCAGTACTGAAAAGGGTTTTATTGGGTTGGTGGGGGGAGGGGTAGGAAAAGAATTATGGAATTTTTTTCTTTTTCCAATGTAGTACATTTTCTGTTGTCTTCTCAGCAATTGAGGGGGTCCCGCATTTAATTGAAGGTGCACCAAATACTTCAGATATATCTCTGAGAGCTTTCAAATAGACAGAAGGTGAAAAACACAAATTAACTTATATGTAGTGAACTAAAAGGCATAAGTGAAAGGAGGATCAGTAAGGCATTTGATGCAAACCCTGGGGTCCAAAACAAGGGGAAGTTTGCATCTCTAGGCATTGCGGATTTGATGATGGATAAGCAAATGATAGTGAATATGGTTTGTGAAGAAACAGCAGGGGATTTACCTGTTTCATATACTGACTTTGAATATACAATTTACTGTGTAGTTTTCTATGAAACAAATTTCCAGTGATAACAGTGGGCTTCAATATAATGGCCGTGGGAGGGTCGGTGTGTTAGTGTGTGACACTGTACATGATGCATTAACACATGTGGTTTATTGAACAGGAGGAAGCAGCAAATCCTTACATCTCACAGCTTGGCATGATCGCAGTTTGTCAGTGTTAATCAGGATAAATATACTAGCATGAAATATGCTTAAGATATGTGAGTATTCTGTGAATATGCAGTACTTAATGTTGTTTTAAATGGGCAAACATACTTAATACAGATGGAAAAATGCCATGGTTTTGTTTATGTCTTGCTGTAAAATGGCATGACTTGTACTTGGTACAGGGATGTTGGAAAATTAACTAAAAATCTTCTATATAAACTCATGCATACGAATAAGTTAGCTTGAATTTGAATGACAATAAAGAGCAGTTATTAGCCACAAATTGTTAGGATTGTGTTTCTATGTTATTTCAACATGAGTATTTTATATATCATCAGAGGCTCTTCCCAGAGAATGTTTTATCTTCTCATTTCTTAAACTTTAGGAGAAAGAGTTCAATTCAGTTGATCAAAGCTTTGGGGAGGGGACAGTATTTGACTAGGAGATGCATTCAGGGAATTTTTAAGATGAAGAAACTGTTCTGCATGTTATCTAAGTTACTTGACTCTATGCATTTTTGTCATAAAATTCATAGAACTGTTTATTACAGAGGCTAAATTGTGTATACAAACTAATAAAAGTTAAGTAGATTGTTAGCCAATACCAGTGGCTGGCAGAATGCTGGCCACACTATGGCAAATGTGTTTAATTCTGTTATCAATGTATGACATAATCACACTCAAGTGGGGAGATTTACTGACCTAAGTAACTTGGAAAATGGTGCTTTGACTAGAAAGTGTAAAATTATAGGCAAAAGAAATTGAATACAAACTTTACATTCTAGTTTGTAAATTTGTTTCCTGGGAGGGTTCAAGTTAACTCTGAAATTACTGTACATATATGTTGAGTTTGAACAAGTAATTAAATAGCTTTTAAGTGGTAGGATCCAGGTTTCTCACTGCTGGAGAGGAACTTTACAGATAAGTATGCAATTGAAGCTAGAGTGAATTCTGTGGCCCTGGGTTAGGTTAGGAGTGATATCAGAATAAATTCACATTTATCCTTACATATATATACACACAGTGTTCTCTTCAACTCTCCCCTGGAAAACATTCCTCAACATTGTGTTTTTCACTTGTATAAAGAAAGTTTGGGAGTCTCCCCAACCCCCCACCCAGCAGATCTTTATGTGAAAACCCAGGAGAAGCTGAAAGTTGTCATAGCATCTCCAGTGAGAAAGTACCATTGGGACTCATTTATTTCACGTTCCTTTTTGAGTTGTCACAAGAGAGTGATCGGTGAGAACTTGGGAATTGAGCCTCTATAAATAAACTAAATGTGTTAATACAGTTATTTAGAAACTTCTTTGTATTGGGAATAAATTATGACAAAAATTATGACAAATGGGGCTCATAGAAACCTTGGATTCCCAAACATGTCTTTAAAATTAACCTCATTTCAATAACATATTTTTAATCAGAACTTCACAGCAGTTTTCACAATTTCATGTTTTCCCTAGCAGCATTATTAAAGAAAATTTATCCTTAACAGTTTGAAAAGAATAACATTTTCTAACCATTGTTGGCTGTCCAGATTTCAAATTTTCCAAGAGACAAAATTTATTTTTTTAATCTTAGATTTTACAATTTTCAGCCCATAGTGGACTCATAATCCTCATGAGTGATACTACACTTAATGAAATTTACAATTGCTGGTACAAATGGACATGAATGTTATAAGGAATGGAGGAGATTTAGTTATGGTTCAGGAGTAACAGCTGGTGAGAGAGATTTCCCTTGGCAAAGTAGAATTTCTAGGATGCCTATGAGAAACTGAAAACCAGAAAATTACTGAACAGCATGGGATCATAGATCATATTGAACCCCAGCGTTTTCAGACAGTGCTTTAAAAATAAGCTGGTTTTGTGGTGAAGACTCAAGTGGTTTCTGAGTCATCTGAAGTCAGCTGTGTAGAAAATGTGTTAAGAAGAACAACTGGACAGAGATTTGTGTCTATCACCTCATTCTCCCAGAGTAATGGTAGCCTTTAGTGGTCATTGCTATTAACATTAAGAATTCGTTTTTGAGCAAAATAATTCTGTAAAAAAATTAAAGCCATATACCTAACACAATCCCATTATTTTACCAACGAGAAAATGCACACCTTAAAAGGGAAACAGTAAATTTCCGAAAGTAATTCAGCTAGTGGTTCTATCTTAAGTCAAGTCCATACCTCCCAACATCCACATCTATTCATTTGTCTTCCTTCTCCCTCGGAAAAGGGACCCAGAATTTTGTGACTAAGAGCAAACTAGGTCTGATTAGATATTCAAAAGAATTCTTCAGACTTCTATTTTCCAAGTTTCGTATTTTAAACTTCTAAGCCAATTTTGTGATAGGAAGAGGTGCTGAAAGTAAGATTCAGCAGGTTAAGAAAGGTTAATGAATGCCAAACTATTTTAATGTTTTAAAATATATGTTTATCATCAAAATGACATTGCTTGCTGGAAGATTACACAAATAATGTATTGCATAGAAATTATAATACCATCTTAAGTTGAGTTCACCCAAAAGGAGACACTGAGTCAATGATTTGTGTAAATGTGATTTATTAGGAATTGTACCCAAAATAGTTATTGGGATGAGAGGTGGGACCTAAAAAAAGAAGTAATCCAAGCCACGTTGTAGAGTCAACATCCTATGATAGAAATTTAGGTCAGATTCCATGGAAGAGTTCTAGACAAAGGGTGAATCAAACTTCAGAATTGCTAAGAGTGAGCAAAGGAGATTGAGTATTTATAGCTGACTCTTATACAACTCCTAAACCATAAATGTACGAGTTAATCTCCGTATAACTTAGAGTTTGTCCTCCATATCAGCAGTTCCTCTGCATTCCCCAATTCAGCCAACCACAGACCTTGTAGTACTGCTGTATTTACTACTGAAAAATATCCATATGTAAATGAACCTGTGTAGTTCAAACCTGCATTGTTCAAGGGTCCACTGTATACTCCTGTGTACATATCAGTCATTGACTAAGGGCTGTCCCCCATGGAATGTAAATTTCCAGTAACTGGCATGCAGGCATAACTGCTTCCTGAAGCAGTTCTCCAACAAAGAGTTGCAGGCACTGCTTCTTAAGAGGGGAAATGCACCAGGAGCTGTATACAAATATGGTATAGAGGTCTTCTGAGGCAGCAGTTATCAAAGTGCAGTGCTGGACAAGAAGCATCAAGAAAACTTGTTGGTCTGCCAACTTGGGAGCTTCTTGGGAGAAACCTAAAACTGGCCACCTATACAAGAAGGGAAAGGAGAGACCAAAGGAAGAGGCAGGTCATCCCAGATTGGTTGGTGGCAATTTTAATAAGCAAAGGAATGTGCATATGAGACTTGACTTCTGGTGGCCAAGAAATGAGTAGATCTCTGCATCTGCTCACCAGAATCTTAAAAGTTTATATAGAGGATTAACTTGGTTCACTCACGTATAACGTCCAACAATATCTTACCCTCTCAAGGCTGCCTCCTTAACAATATCTCCCACTGTGGGAATGGTGGGCAGAACAATGTACACTCCAAGGATAGGGCATGGGGGATGGTGAGGACCCTCTGATTGCCCAGATTCAGCTCAAAGGTCAACCTGTGGTCACATCCTCTCAATGACCTCCTCCAACACTTGGGAACTGCAGTTAGCTGTTGGAAATGCAAATTCTTTGGCTCCACACCAGACTTACTGAATCATAAACTCTGGGAGTTTGACCCAGCCATGTCTGTTTTAACAGTCCCTCCAGATAAATATACTAAATATTCCAATTGCAAGGCAGAAATATTCAGAGTTTATTAAAAAGGCAAAAATCCAACTATTGGCTTTATATGAAACATAACTGATACTCAGACATAAGTAAATTGAAAGTAAAAGATTGGAAAACTATTCTGTGCAATAATAACTATAAAAGAGCTGAAATACTTATATTAAAGGAAGAAAAAATAGACTTTAAGAGGAGAAATGCTACCAGAATAAAGAAGGACATTTAATAATAATAGTAAAAAAAATCAGTAAATTTAACAATTATAAATTTAGGAACAACTAACAAAGTCATCCCCAAATGTATGAAATAAAAACTGACAGATGAGAAAACATAATTCAACGGAGGATTTAACAGCACTCTTAATAATTGATGGAACACCTAAAAGGAAGACCAACAAGTCTGTGGAAGACATGAGCAACACCGTCCACCAGCTCAACCTGAATGAAATCTGTACAGTTGTTAGGAAAAAATTGTTCAGGGCAGACTTACTCAACCTTGGCACTATTACCATTTTGGACTGAATAATGTTTTGTGAGGGACTTTCCTGTGCACTGTGGGTTATATATGCATCCAGCTTCAACCATCTAGGTAAAAAATGGTCTCCCTTTACACCATCCTGTCCTGGTGAAAATCAAGACTGTTTCCAGACATTTCCAAATATGCCCTGGGGGTAAATCATTCCACATTGAAACCACTGGTTCACAACTGTCTTTTAGTATTTAACTGGGAATATGCTATTAAAAAACTCTTTAAAATATATCATTAAAGCACTCTTACAATCTTAAATTTGGTGTTCAAGATGTCTCAGTTTTGTCTACTCTTGTCCAGTTCCTCATTGTATAGCTATCAGATGAGATGATGAATTTTTAAAACATACACATTTTTTTAATTTGAGAAACGACATGACACAAATTCTTATGGTAATTTCTACAAATGAATTATAATTCTAAGTCAAACTCGATTGCTAAGAATTCAGAGAATGATTTTACTTTATAGTAAAGAAATTTTTATTGAAAACCAAAGAAGATCAAGATACTCTACTAGTTTTAATAATTAAGGGGAAAAATCATTAAAGAAAGCCCACTTTTGTTTAATTAAATCATTTTTGAAATGTTATGAACACAAGAGTATGGTTTCTACTGATGATGACTTTTTTCAGGGCATTTTTCACATCCTGATTCCTGAGGCTGTAGATCAAGGGGTTCAACATAGGAATGATCACTGTATAGAAGACAGAGGCCAGTTTATCTGTGTCGAGAGAATGGTGGGAGCTTGGCTGTAAGTACATGAAGATGAGGGTCCCATAGAATATGGTGACTGCCAGCATGTGGGAGCTACACGTGGAGAAAGCCTTGCGTCTCCCCTCAGCTGAGCGCATCCCCAGGATGGTGGAAATAATAAACAGGTAGGAGACAAAGACAACCAGAACAGAGGAGATGAAAGTAACACCTGCGCAGGCCAAAACCCACAGCTGTTTGGCATGAGTGTCTGAGCACGTCAGCCTGAGGAGAGGCAGGTCATCACAATAGAAATGGTTGATGGTGTTGGAGTGACAGTAAGAGAGGCGAAAGGTGAGGATGGTATGGAACAGTGCCATCAAAAAGCTATATCTATAGGGGAAAGCGACGAGCTGAATGCAGATGCCTGGGGACATCACAACCGTATAGAGGAGAGGGTTACAAATGGCCACGTATCGATCGTACGCCATGGAAGCCAGTAGCAGGCACTCTGATACCATGAAGGTGAGGAAACAGCCTAATTGAGCAGCACATGCATTGAAGGAGATCACGTTCTGTTGGTACAAGAAGTTCCCCAGCAACTTGGGTGTGATGACAGAAGCATAACAGAAATCAACAAAGGCCAGGTTGCTAAGAAAGAAGTATATTGGTGTGCGGAGTCTCGCATCCGTTCTAATGACCAGGATCAGACCCAGGTTGCCTACTACTGTGAAGAGGTAGGTGGAGAAGAAGAGCACAAAGAGGGGCATCTTCAACTCCTGACGGTCTGTGAGGCCCACGAGAATGAACTCTGTCACCTGCGTGCAGTTGATCTGAGCCATATCCCTTCAAGGCATCTGCTTGAGGAAGTAGAGAAAAGAGTTAAATTCAAGCTGTCATTATATAAGTGGTGGGTTTTTTTAAAACATTTTTTTATTGAGTAATCGTCATTTTACAATGCTGTGTCAAATTTTAGTGTAGAGCACAATTTTTCAGTTATACATGAACATGCATATTTTCATTGTCACATTTTTTTTTCACTGTGAGCTACCACAAGATGCTGTATATATTTCCCTGTGCTATACAGTATAGTCTTGTTTATCTATTCGACATTTTAAAATCCCAGTCTGTCCCTTCCCACCCCCGCCCCCTTGGCAACCACAAGTTTGTATTCTATGTCTATGCGTCTGTTTCTGTTTTATATTTATGTTTTGTTGTTGTTGTTTTAGATTCCACATATGAGCAATCTCATATGATATTTTTCTTTCTCTTTCTGGCTTACTTCACTTAGAATATATAAGTGGTGTTTTTATCCTTTAATATCTTGCAACGAGATTTGATGCTAATATAGAGATTGTTAACATACGGGGTTCTGGGAACGGAATGGAGAGCACGAGGAGGTAACATGTGGGAAATGCACATTTCTCTTCTCCCACATCCATTGTCTACTCAAAGATGGGAGCTGGGGAACTGTCTGCATTTACAACTTTAACCTGACTTGCTAAAATGCTTAGCTATTGCTTTCATTGTAAAAAATGTTAACATTAATAACATAAAGGAAAACAAATCTGCAGTGGCACCTGCCTTTGATGGATCTTTTTTGTAGTGGCAGAAACATCAATTTATATTTTTTATTTTACTTTAATAATTAACCACTTAAAGGTCTTTACAGAGTGAGAAGTATCTTCATAGTTATGTTAACAATGCAAATGCTGAAAAGGGGTAAGTATGGAAGGTAAAATGAGGAGTTTACTTACTCCATTTTTTTTTAAACTAAACCTTTATGTGAAGACCATATTGCTTTGAGCACTTTACAGATGAAGAGGAGATTGAAACAGAAACACCCAAAATGCAGTCAGAAAGCTGGTCTGAGTACAGTTAGCTGGGTTACAAATCCACGCATTTCTGACTCAGGAGTCCACACCTCATTATTATGCTGTCCCTACAGTGTATCTTTTTTGTTCTATTGTGAGAAACTTAAATTATTTTCATATTTTTCTTGCTACGATAATCCACAAACATCTTTATCTCTAGAGCATGAATTACATGATCAAAGGAAATAAAACCTGATAACATTTTACAGTATGTTGTAATGTCAGAATTTAGAATAATATTGATATTGTTTCCATGCGATTTGGAAATGAACATCTCTTCATGGGTCAATTTACAAGTCTCTTTCAACTTTTTTACCTGTAATCAAAGAGACAGATTTGCATTATATTTTGATGATAATTTTTGTCTTCCTAGTTTAAGTTGAAAATCTATTTATTTTTCTCATTTATTTTGCCTGGTTTTCATGACTGAATTATTGAACATCCAAGTAAAATTAATTTTAATGAAGTGTAAAAATTGTAGAGATAAGTTCTTACTACTATGTCAAGTGAAATCTCTCTCTCACTCCTTTATCTTCTCTCTCTCTGCCTTTCACTCTCTTTCT